>NW_026622750.1:2957500-5357500 GCF_028827035.1 Penicillium chrysogenum | reverse complement strand
CTCGTATAGCCTACCTAGGTACCGACGTACAATAGGTACGATTCCCAGCGCCTTGGCTGACGGATGTCAGACCTCCACTCGAAGGATGGCCAACCTTGGAACTGAGATGACTCTGACTTTTGACCTTGGAACGGGCCAGTAGGCTGCGCAAGTGGCTTTATTTCCCCACATTTCCCCATGCGCAGCGTTCATAAGCAATTTTAAATAAGGTTGCCACCTACAGAGGTACGTGCCAGGATCATCTCATTTCATGCTGGTTTAGGAAGCTGCCCCTAAGTCTCATCTTTCCTTAAAACACTTCTTACTTCCTACAACTCTCCAGTATCGTGCGGCACTTCTTAACTTCTTATTCAATATCTGATTTATTAAAGAAGCTGACCTGGTTGACAAGGTGCTGACACTGCAATATGCAGTTCAAGGTGAGTGAGTCATTACTGTATGCCCTTGCCAATCGTCTAACGCTCTGTATAGTCCCTCACGTGCGCGGTATTGCCGCTACTTCTAAATCTTGTCAGCGGCTCTCCCGACAGCCGTATCGCAAGATGCTTTAGAGAACACACAGGCTCTGGCTCGGCCAACTTGAGCAACAATGTGTACCAGACCGGCTTCGATGGCGTGACCTGGGATGAAGACAACTGGCTTCTGAGCTCAACGAACTTGGAACAGGGTCGTTATCAATCTCGAGGCTCCGTGGCGAACGGATACTTGGGTATCAACGTTGCCAGTGCTGGTCCTTTCTTTGAGATTGATAGTCCCGAGGACACCAACGGTTGGCCACTTTACTCTAGACGCCAGGCCTTTGCAACAATCAGTGGGTTCTTTGACTCACAGCCTACCACAAACGGCAGCAACTTCCCCTGGTTGTCCCAATATGGATATGACAGTGTGATCAGCGGTATTCCCCACTGGGCCGGAATCATCTTGGATCTTGGCGATGGTACCTATCTGGATGCAAAGGTCGACAATAAGACCATCTCCGATTTCCAAACCACGTACGACTTCAAAGCAGGCGTCTTGGTCTGGTCGTACAAATGGACACCTCAGGGCAACAAGGGATCGTACCAGATCACCTATCGTCTTCTCGCCCACAAGCTGTACGTCAATCAGGCTGTGGTCGAGATGGAGGTTATCCCGACCACAGCATCTGATGCGACCATCGTGAATGTCATCGACGGAGCGTCTGCAGTGCGCACTGACTTCGTGGAGACTGGGGAGGACAATGGTGCAATCTTCTCGGCAGTACGGCCGAATGGGATCGCTAATGTCACAGCTTATGTCTACGCGAACCTCACTGGGTCGCCAAACGTGGATCTTTCTTCGCGCAAGATTGTGTCCGACAAGCCATATGTCCATTCCAACGAATCGTCCATTGCACAAGCCGTGGATGTGAAGTTCAAGCCTGGTCAGTTAGTTCGCGTCATCAAATATGTTGGAGGTGCTTCTACGGATGCCTTTGTGGACCCGAAACAAACGGCCAAGAACGCTGTCTCCGCCGGGATGAGGAATGGATACACGCAGTCTCTTCGAACCCATCTCATGGAATGGCAAAACGTTATGCCGGAGGGTTCGGTTGACCACTACGCGTTCCCCAACGGGACCTTGCCTGCAGACAGCCACATCATTGATTTGGCAGTAATCTCTGTGACCAGCACTTACTACTTGCTGCAAAACACTGTTAGCAAGAATGCAGTCAAGGAAACCGCGGGAGCGCCAGTAAACATGGATAGCATTTCAGTTGGTGGTCTGACCTCTGACTCATATGGTGGCCAAGTCTTCTGGGATGCGGATGTATGGATGCAACCCGGCCTTGTTGCTTCTCACCCAGAAGCATCTCAGCGGTTCACCAATTTCCGTGTGGCCCAGTATGCCCAAGCACAGGAGAATATACAGACTGCTTTGGCTGGCTCCAAGAATCAGACGCATTTCAGTCCGTCAGCTGCAATCTTCCCTTGGACCAGCGGCCGTTTTGGCAACTGCACGGCTACTGGCGCCTGCTGGGACTACCAGTACCACCTGAACGGAGACATTGGAATTTCCTTGGTTAACCAATGGGTTACCAGTGGTAATACAAAGGTATTCAAAGAAGAACATTTCCCGGTCTACGATTCGGCGGCTACTCTCTATGCGGACCTGCTGGTTCGAAACGGGTCTCATTGGACATTGACCAACATGACCGATCCTGTAAGTTTGGCGCCCCATCTCTTTGCAACACTCAAAACTAACATAAAGTAGGATGAGTATGCCAACCACGTTGATGCGGGTGGCTACACAATGCCACTCATTGCCGAGACCCTTAGAAATGCCAACGACTTCCGTCAGCAATTTGGACTGGAAGAAAATACTACCTGGGAACAAATGGCTGACAATGTCTTGGTGCTTCGTGAAAATGAGGTGACTCTCGAGTTCACCACCATGAATGGAAGCGCTGTCGTGAAGCAAGCTGATGTGGTTATGGTCACCTATCCCCTGGGCTATACTGCCAACTACACCAGCCAAAATTCGCTGAATGATCTGGACTATGTGAGTATTCTGATTTTCGACAAGAAAAAGCCAAACTAACATGATGTAGTACGCGGCTAAACAGTCCCCTGATGGCCCTGCCATGACCTGGGCTATATTTTCTGTCGTCGCAAACGAAATGTCCCCGTCTGGCTGCTCAGCATACACGTATGCGCAGTACTCATACAAGCCTTATACGCGAGCGCCGTTCTACCAAATGTCGGAGCAGATGGTGGATAATACTACCATTAACGGAGGCACGCATCCAGCGTATCCATTCTTGACTGGTCACGGTGGTTCCAATCAGGTAGCCATATATGGCTATCTTGGATTGCGGCTGATACCAGATGAAACGCTCCATGTGGATCCAAATTTGCCTCCCCAGATTCCATACCTAAAGTATCGTACCTTCTACTGGCGGGGTTGGCCCATCTCGGCGTGGTCAAATTACACCCACACGACCATCAGCCATGCCACAGAGGCTGCCCCACTGGATACTGCCGATCAGCGATTCGCCAACAAGACAATCACGATTCACTCTGGTACAGAGGATGATGGCACCACTTATCATCTCCCTCCCAAGGGTTCTGTCGTCATTCCTAATCGACAGATCGGATCAGAGAACACAGTGGCAGGCAATCTTGTACAGTGCCAGGCTGTTTCCTCTCCGGATGCGTTTGAACCTGGCCAATTCCCTCTTTCCGCAGTGGATGGCGCAGCTTCGACAAAATGGCAGCCCTCACTGGCAGCCGAAGTAAACTCTGTGACAGTCTCATTCGAAGATGAGGTCGGCGCTATGGTATCGGGCTTCTATTTCGATTGGGCACAGGCACCCCCGGTCAATGCCACAGTTATCTTCCACAACAAGACCCTAGAAGATCCTGCGAAGGCGCTTTCTGCTGAAAGCTCGGACTACACAATTGTCCACAGCCTGACAGAAATCACTCAGTCGGATCCATACGAGCATGAGACCACAAACCTCGATATTATTGCCATCCCTACCGGAAACACGACAAATGTGACTCTGCCATCTCCCGTGCCAGCAGCGCGCTATGCGTCTCTGCTTATCGTCGGAAACCAAGCGCTTGACTCTGTTGATGTGGAGGCCAAGAATGGAACTGGTGCGACCGTCGCTGAATGGGCTATTCTCGGGCAAGAGAAGACGCGCCCTGCTTCCTCGGACCCCAAATCTGCCAATAAGAAGATGAAAGTGCGGGCAGCAGCCGTAGCAGATGCCGATGCCTTTATGCGCCGGCGTCGAGAGTTTATGTTCTAACTTTAGAAGCTGATTGACTTGCCCTAGAGTTCAGTTGTCAGCAAAGAGACTTTTGTAAATAGCTTCCTTTCGATTCGATTCTCTGCTTGCACCTCCAGTGCTAATTTATTGATCTGAAGCCTAGAAATGAGACGTGCTCCAAAGTGTAAAGTTTGAATTGTAAATTGTGACAAGTTGAATAGAATCGCACTTATTTAACATTGATTATATCCATACATACAGTCATCTATAGGTAGGTAACCGACGTCCCTTACTGGTCAACGGCAAACCGATCTAAGAACTTGAAGGTGCTAAGGCCCTCCTTGATATCCTTGGCAAAGGCATCCCCAGCGTCCTTGCCAGTGTACACACCCTCACGCTCGGAGGAAATCTGTCCAGACTGCAGAGCATCAGAGCCCTTACCCAGCGCACCAACAGTCTTACCGAACCGGAAAGCATCGAGCAGGATATCCAAAGGCCGACCAGCGGGGTACAAAGTCGACGCACCGGAACCCTTGGTAGGCTGGGTAGTGAAAGACTTAGCGCCAAACAGACCCTCGGCACCATCAGCAACAACAACAGCATCGAACTGCACGGCGTCAGAAGCAGAGTAAGTCTGATCAACATCATCGGCCATTCTCTCCGCAACAACAACGACATCAACGCCCGCAGAAGAAAGAGCAGACTGCAATTTCGCGCCCTGCGCAATAGATGCAGGCTTATCCACCGACGCAAGGAGTCCGACCTTGAGACCGTCCAGCTTGGCGAGTTTCTGTCCGAAGGCGCCGATGTGCGCGGTCGTGTTGTCGTGGTAGAAGGAGTCGTCGGGCTTGGGGGCCTCGACGCCAATGGCCTTTGCGACGCGAGTGGCGAGGTCGTTGCTGATGCGGTTCAGTTGGATTATGACGTTGTTGCGGACCACGCTGCTCTTCACGTTCGAGGTCTCGAAGCGCATCGCGTCCACGATGAATTGCTTCTCCGCGTCGACGAGGGAGTTCCAGAAGAGGCGGGGCTGAGACCAGTTGTCTTCGAAGGTCGTGCTGAGGGTGCGTTGGAGCTTGCCGCTTGCCGTGCGCTCCGGTGCGGTGAAGAAGCCCTTGCCCACGGTTTGGTTGGCTTGCTTGGGGGAGCCCTTGTTTTCCGTGTTGGGGGAGTAGGCGTTGGGGTTCAGCGGGATGAACATTTGGCCTAGGGTTTTGTTAGAAAGGGGGTTTTTGGGAGTGAGATTGGGCTTGTAGTAGGTACGTACCTGCGCCGTCACGGTTGTTGTTGTGGATTGGTGCGCGGGGACGGTTGATGGGGAGCTGCTCGAAGTTGGGACCACCGTGGCGGTTGAGCTGAGTGTCGAGGTAGGAGAAGAGACGGCCCTGGAGGAGGGGGTCCTCGGTGAAGTCAACGCCGCGGACGATGTGGCCCGGTTGGAACTGAGGAAATTAGTATTACTCGCTGGTGATAATGGGACGAGACATACCATGACTTGCTCGGTCTCGGCGAAGTAGTTCATAGGGTTGCGGTTCAGTTGCATCTTGCCCAGGATGGTGACAGGAACGAGTTCCTCAGGGACGATCTTGGTAGGGTCCAAGAGATCAAATCCAAATCGAAGCTGGTCCTCTTCCTCCATGATTTGGACACCAAGCTGGCGAATAATTAGCGAGAGTTGCGAATGGTTGTTTGGACTATCACTTACCTCCCACTCGGGGAAACGTCCAGCCTCAATGGATTCGAAAAGGTCCTGGCGCATAAAGTCCGCATTCTTACCAGCGGTTTGCTGGGCCTCCTCCCAGACAAAGCTGGCCTTGCCCTGCAGTCCCTTCCAGTGGAACTTGACAAGCTTGGTCTTTCCGTCGTCAGTAACCAAACGGAAGGTGTGCACACCGAATCCATCAACGTGACGGAACGAACGGGGAATACCGTGGCCAGCCATTGCCCACAGAAGGGTGTGAAGTGTGCTAGGTTGCTGGCTGAAGAAGTCCCAAGCGGAGTCGTGCGCGGTAGCAGCCTGAGGGATCTCGTTGTCGCCACGGGGCTTGACGGCGTGAATGAGATCCGGGAACAGGATGGCATCCTGGATGAAGAAAACGGGAACGTTGTTTCCAACAATATCTATCTCCAGATCAGCCGCGTCCTTTGCTTTTCAGAAGGGAGTCTGCCATACCAAAGTTTCCTTCATCAGTATAGAAGCGAGTCGCGAAGCCGTGGACGTCTCGCGCGGTGTCAGCGCTTCCGCGGCTACCAGCGACGGTGGAGAAGCGCGTGAACATTGGGGTTTGTTTGCCCTCGGCGGAGAGGAAAGAAGCGGCAGTCAGGTTGGACCAGTCACCGTAGGAGGTGAATGTTCCGTGGGCGCCGGCGCCTCGAGCGTGAACGGCGCGTTCCGGTACCTTGGAAAATAGACATGAGCTTTAGAACTTGAATTGAAAATGCAGAAAACGTACTCGTTCATGATCGAAGCGCTGGATCTTCTGGCGGAAAATGAAATCCTCGAGCAGGGTCGCTCCACGCTCTCCTGCGCTGAGACTGTTTTGGTCCTCGATCGGGCCACCAACGTCGGAGGTCAGATAGACGTCTTGGTCGTTGAGGTAGAATTGGGAGAGGAATTCTTCGGTGTTGGCAGCAGCATCTCCGTCAGCGCGACGCTCGATGTGAGGATTGGCGGCCTCGCCAGTCATATAAGGACAGGCAGCATTGGCAACGCCAACAAGGCCCGTGACGAGGGCAAGGACATGCATTGTGACAGTCAAATAATATAACTGTTCTATAGAAAGCTCCACCTCTCAATTTGAATTGCCGGAGGTTCAAACATCGAAAGATGAAAGACACGGGGGCTCACTTTATACTCCGGTTGGAATGTGAACCCCCCGAACAGGGAAGTAAAATAAGTAAAATTGTCCAGTGCGACTTTTGCATTGAGCCAATGGGAAGCTCCATGAAAATGCAATGACGCATGAAATTCAAGGACTATTATTGATCAGACATGGGCTGGCCATTCTCCAACCAGGAACCCGTTTGGTTATTTCTCAGCACGATGGCCGAGACTAGCAGTGTGACGAGATCGCATCACCGGTGGGACATAGGTGGGCCCGGATAGGAGAGTTGTTGGACCTCCAGCCAAGGGGAAGACAGACAGGATGCATGCTTTACTCCGAATGATTAGCTCGTCCCAATTGAAATACCGGGGTGTCGATCGCATAAGCCATAATTGTTGTAGGCATCAGGCCATCCTGCCAGAGGGAAAGAAATGACAAAAGACGTAAGCTGATTGGAAAAATCTTGGCGACTCGGAATTGAGTTAGACAGGTTTGACTGGAACCCACAGTAACTCCGTCCATACAGCATAGTCAACATAGTCAACATAGTCAACATACGATGTTGTAGTGCATTGTGAAGGGGTTGAAGGGGATGTCTTGGCATTGATTAAGCGTAGGGGGAACGGTCGAGGCCGCGGTGCTTGGTAATTGGCTTGTCTCCAGTTTGGGGATAAAAAAAGGAAAAAAAAGGAAAAAAAAAAATATGTAGGGGATCTACAACCCTAGCGTTAGAGAGAAATCATGTCTCATGTTGAATTAATCTTAATCTCCTATCTCCTGTACTCCGTACTCTTATACCCCGTAACAGCGATGAATATCAGGAATATCAGGTCAACACTTTGTAACATCCCTCAAAAATTGGGTGAAAAGTCAACAGGGATTAGTTGCAGAATACCAAGACCAGCTTATGCCAGCTTATGCACCTAATCCTTGTCAACGCACATCGCTACCATTTTTAGATTTCATCCGTAACTCGGTTGGGATCGTCGGTGATAACTTTGTGTTGGTGATAGCCAAGGTGTCGGTTGCATTGGCTCCAGGGCACATATGGAAATAGTTAATTTTAAATATTAGCAGTCTTGTTCCGCATCAAAAGGTATGGCCATGTGCCGTTCATCGGCTATTGCTGGCTTCGGTTGTGACAAGCTGAAATGCTTGGCGGGAGGGGGAAACGAACTCAGCAGCCTTGAAAGAGATGAGACTGGTCCTTTGTGACCTTGGCAACTGTAACTTGCCATAATCATTGTTGAACGAGCTATTTTTAATGTGATATGTGTGTGATAGAGCTCTCGGCCGGTGAGTACGGAGTATTCTCGCGAGAGGAGTCGAGATATCTTTTTTTTTATTTGTTTTTGGGATTGAAAACTTTTGCTTTCGTATTCCAATTGTAGTGTGGAGCTGTTGATAGAGAGCTGCTGAAAGGAAGAATGCTATCGGCATTGGGTTATCGCGCGAAAAGAATAGAGCCACGATCGGGAACACTTGATTTCTCATTTTGACAACTTCTTTTTGTATATAATTCGAATAGCTCCAACTGCCGTGCGGAGTAGACCGTTTAGAATACCTCCTAGGACTACCTAGATAGGTAGGTATACTCGGCCGATGACACAGATCTATCCTCGAGCCATCGGAGCCACACCACTCGGCCCAGAAGCGTCACTGCGATCCACAAACCCATGTTTCGCATACAGCGGAGCACCATCCTTACTAGCATCGACATATGCCCCAACACCCTCACGGTCCGCAACTTCACACCCCCAGCGAACGAGCATAGAAGCTGCCCCGCGACAGCGGTAGTCGGGATGCGTACCGAGCATATCGAGGTCTATGTTGTACCCAGAGCGTCAACAAACAGTCAAACAGTCACACAGCAGGTAAGCGGCTAGTTGTCGAGGATCCAACTTACAGTAGTGCTTCCGATCACCCATCACACGCCTGCGCGCTCTCTCCAGCCCCCCAAAGAAAGCATCACAATCCTGTCCAGGCATGTCCCCGTGCCAAGGCGGGAACCGAGCCCCGCGCTCGTCGGGCATGGCCAGGTCCCATTTCGCGTATGCGACTATCCGTGCGCGCCCTTGCGCGTCTTTCGTGTCGGGGTCGACGACCTTGACGTATTTTTGATAGGGCTTTGTGAGCATGTCGGTACGGTTGGCTTCAGTGAACCATTCATGTGCCCCGGGCGTGTCCGGGAATAGGTGTTGCATGCCCGGGTCGTTGAACACGGTGAACCATAGCTCGGTAATGGCGGGGAGGTCTTCGATAGTGGCTAGTTCTAAGACGAGAGGGGCTGGGGTAGACATTCTGGGCTTGTGGTTCCGGTTGTTGTCGAGGGGTAGTTTTGGATATACAGTGGGGTTGACTCCATGGCTAGCGGGCAGAGCTAAATCGATTCGGAAATACTCACAACTATTTGAAGTCTGAGTCAGACACAGTATACTCCATATGTATAGAAACACATAGATCAGAAGGGAATCTTCTGCTTTTGCTCATTGGTGTCTTATATGCAGGTCCAGATTACATAAAACTCTAAATTATAAGCATATCAAATAAACACAGGCCGACTGCAGGATCACTCAGGTTCACTCAGTATGCCGGGAAAGTCGCAAAGTTCCACCTCTTTGCACCATTGATCAGCTGCGAATCCACACCACTGCTACCACTGTTTACATACAACACCTTGGTGAAGGCAACCTCGGTGTAATAAGTGAAAGCCACACCAACCGGAATGAAAGCTACATCGCCAGTGAACAAGGTCGCTACAGGATAATCTCCGATCTGGATCATGAGCACGCCTTCCAGAACCTCGAAAGCGGCGGCCCCAGGCAAGACATATGTAGGCGCATTGTCCTTGGTTTGGCGGCTGAGTGAGATGGTTGCAAGAGTGTAGTTGACATCCTGAGACTGCTTAGTGACCAGAGGCTGGATGACCTGGTACCCGTACTTGGAGCTGAGGTATTTGGGGCCATATCCATTTGCAACAAAGTAAGGCTTGCCAGAGGCACCGAGAGCATTGTCACCGGTGTGCCACTTAGAGTTATCAACGGGAGCGGTGCCATTGACTAGATCACGACGGGGCTCGAAGTCAAGCTGGGCGTAGACGTCGAACTTCTGCAAAGAACTAATCATGCTTGGGTCGGGTGCTGAAGAGCTGTTTGACACCGCGGGAACAAAGGGGGTATTGGTGGCCGAGGTGTGGTTGGTTCCAAGGGCATAGAAGAGTTCCCTTCTCGGGTTAGCCAAGTTTAAACAGGTCCGTTATATGCAAACAAACTTACTCAAAGCCACCAGGAACGACGACACCAACCATCTCCGTGTCAGGGTCCAGAATCTGGAAGGTGTGGGTCGTGTTTCTAGGGACCGACCCATAATCACCCTGTGTCAACAGGCGAGCCTGCTGCTCCCCTGTGCCCTTCTGCGCCCAGAGCTGGAACCGGCCCTTGAGGTTGAAGAAATTCTCAGCGTGCTTCTGGTGGATGTGTGGCAAGACGCCCAGGGCTCCGCTGGAAGGCGCGTTGGTGCTCATCAGAGTAAACGCATTGTCCGAGGATGGGCCAGTCACTGTGAAGCGGTACAGCTGATCCCCGATGGTGACGGCATGCGAGTTCGCGTAATGCGGAATGACATAGGGACGTGGGGAAGACGGCGCGTTTTGGAGATAGAGCTCCTCCAAGGTTGCGGACTGGACGAGGCCAGCGCCAAATGAGGCGAGCAGAAGCAGCGAAGATGTCAACATTTTGATTGATGGTCTTCAATCAAACCCGTAGTCCGAACTCAGAGTGTCCAGGAATTTGCGTGGGCCCTCGAGATGCTTTTTTATATGTGAGCTCGGCAAACA
Organism: Penicillium chrysogenum; assembly: GCF_028827035.1. Taxonomy (NCBI): domain Eukaryota; kingdom Fungi; phylum Ascomycota; class Eurotiomycetes; order Eurotiales; family Aspergillaceae; genus Penicillium; species Penicillium chrysogenum. Next base: position 5,347,104 of record NW_026622750.1, on the reverse strand, counting down.
TGGATGACGGATTTGCCGGGCCGGTATAAAATTGAAGCAATAATAGTTATCTCGGATCATGTACTCCGTAGATCATACGGATATATTGCATTGAATGCAAGTGAGCTTGTTCAAGATCCTATATTACCATTTGCCGAAGGTATATCCGGTCCATATGTCAGTCTTACATTTGAGAGACGTGAGGTTCTCAAAACCTTGCGCTTTTGGGTATTCGGACAGACTCAATGCAATGGGCAAAACGGGTCTCAAGCTTTTTTTGGGTCCTGGGAGAGGAGATCTCGGGATTTCCGAGGTCAATAAACTCCGCTTACATCCACCCCATCGGGCATTCCAAGGTCAAATAGAAAATAAATACCTGAATCCGTAGTCGTAGTAGGGCCCTAGCGAAGACATCTCAAAATGAAGGTCCTTATAGAGAATATAGCGTTGTAGAGGTGATAATGCCCAGACGGGGTTAGATTTATGTAAGCGGAGCTTTTTGCGGGCGAGCCGGAACTTCCGAAACGCAACGGCTGACGAATTTTAAATCCACATGGGCTTGCTTGGCATGGGAATCTCCTGTCTTGCAGGCAGGTTGTCGGATGAGTCTTTCACATGAGACAATTATAATCTAACTGAAATCACATCGAAACGCGTGGTAACTCTGAAAGGAATTCTCCGTTCTCATATATTGCTGTCCTGTTTCGAATCAGCTTGGCGGGAGTCGTGCGACAGTCTCGACGATCCGCGCCCCTCCTTCTTCATCTCTTCAGTCCATCTCGCCGTAGGAATCGCATGCAGCTGCCGCTTCTCCATTTGGACCTCCGTCCGCAGCGATCCCTAGATGTCCACTTCCGAACGGCGCTGGATTCGGCTTGGATTGCCGAAGCATGAAGGCGATTGGTTCTCCGAAACGGAGAAGAAAAAAATCTGATTACATTTTCATAGCTTTGTCTACGATTCATATTTACATTGAATATTAACAAAAAGATGGAGGGGCAGACGGTAAGAATCGGCAAGCACAGGTTCGACCAGACCGTCTTACCATCCACAGATCAGCGCCCTTGAGACAGGCATCTCAAGTAAGCGGCAACAAGAATGCGCCAACACTATGTCGAGAATGTCAGCAATTGCATCTTCAGTGGATATAAGGGTGCACATACGAAATAGCCGCGAAGCAGGCACATAAGATGGCCCCCTCCAAATAATTAGTCTTTCCTTTCAGAACGATGAAGTCGACCAAAAGAACAGCGCCGATTAGTGTCACCATCTCGAATCTGTCAAAATGCAAGGTCATGGGCTTGTCGAGAACCCAGCCAATAAGCACCATGGCAGGTGAAACCAAGAGACCGATTTGAATGGCTGATCCGAGAGCAACACTGATGGCAAGGTCCATTTGGTTTTTCGACGCCACGACAACTGCAGTAACGTTTTCGGCAACGTTTCCGGCGATGGGAATGACGATCAAACCGACAAATGATTCACCGAGAACACCCTGCTCGTTGAGCGTTGAGAAGCTTGAAGAGAAGTACTCGGCGCATATAGCGATGAGAATTGTTGATAGGGCGAGAAGGGTGACTGATATCGTTCGGTTGGACTTGACAACATAGCCGTGGCAGCAACATGCTTCATAGTCTCCGACAGGTGGTTCCATTTGTGCGTGGAGGCTCGTTCTTCCTTCAGATGGTTCGCTGTGAAACAGTGGCGTTGCTGATGCCGTATGTGCGTCGACTGAACATGAGCGGGATCGCACCTCCTGCATCTCTAGCTGGCGAATATCTCTGCTCGTTGCGGTGGTGAGCTCGGTGGGATGTGATTCGAGGTCGTCTGTATATGGTTGAGGATCGGTTGGGTGTGGCGCTTGAAGCCGGGTAGAGTGGAACAAGTGAGCGTGTGATTTGAACTGGAAGAAGAGATACAAGAAATATGTGCCGAGAAGAATGATGGACACCCCCCTACTGAAGGATAATGACATATGATCAGCAGAAGTGACGCTCTTTACGCTGCCATAGAAAGCGCTCTATATCAAGATTAGCCTTAGATATAGATGGGACACTCGAAACATCGCCTTACTGGAATCATAAGGCAAGAGATTGTAAGATTCAGAAGTCCCACAAATGACTGTGTGAGATCAGTGTTATACGTCACATCACTTGTTGAGATACAGCCTGCTATGATTGCAGACCCGAGGACGAGTAGGAGGTTCACAAGGATGGAGCCGAGGAGTGATGATTGGACTACTTTAATATTGTCTTTCAACAAAGCAGTACTATAAAAGATTAGTTTCGACTGAGTCCCAAGACAGTCCACTTGGTGCTGTATGAAAACTTACACGCTATATGATAGTCAGTATACGTCGGTAGATGTGGGAGGACTTCCAACGTTGGGACTCACAAAATAATAAGCTCCGCTAGATTCCCGATGGTAATGTTGAGGAGAGCGCCAGCGGTCTCACCCAAATCCTGGGAGATCATCTCAGTGGCTTCTGTGAGCGTGATGGACAGTGGCACAATAGCAAGGAGGTTCCAGACGAATATTAAAAGTGCCGGGCTCGAGGTATTGGAGATGACGATTGCCGATGCAGCGAATGCACCCGAGAAGATGATCCTGGGCCTGACAATTTGTTTTGTCTGTCGTTTGAATATGGATATCGAACTGCAGGGTCTGCCATGATGGGCCCAACTAGACAAGCTATCATCATTTGGAATATGTGATTTGTCTGGTCGAAGAAAGTTTTTCACTTTATGAAAGATGTCGTCTGAGCCTGAGTTCATGGACGTGGAGACCAGCTCGGTTTGTCCTTGATAACGATAAGAAGTCTATGTCAGCTTAGGCCAGACAGATTTGAATGGCACAGGACGTACTGCTCATTTCATATTGACAAGGATAGGAACCACTAGACCTGGAGTCGGATTCGAAAGAAGTATTTAGGGCGGCATGCTCGTCACTGGTCGAGCTTTCAGCGAAAGTATTGATGTCATGAAGGTTCTTATCGTTGGAACCATTCACTGTGGTCATCATGGGAAAGCCCTTAAAAAAGAAATGGAAGATTATAACGCTATATAAATGCCAAAATTGAGGGCGGAATGGCCATCCGAATGTGAAAATGAAAGTTTGAAAATGAGCGTGTGTTATATGGATTGGGGCTGCGGGAATTGATTATCGATATGCGAGATGATCGCGACACAACCCCTTTTCCTTGTGGCATGCCTCTCTAAACCAGATTTGAAGTTAGCGTCTCTTGGCCGCAATATAATTCGATATAATTTCCCCTTCTGCAGTACACAGTGGGTTGTGTGGGGGCCATATATTGTCTGGCTACCGCGTACACACCGCCTACTTTAAGACACTAGCGAGCTTTCCTATCACGCAAACATTGCAAGGAAATCACTTGCCTTAAGATTTTTTTGGCGAGCCAAACGTCGTGTGTAAAAGTGGTTATAAATCCTATCATACCGTGCCTCGGGTTTTTCCAAGATTCATGGTACATTTGATAGGAGACCATGGAGACCATGATATTTAGGACTGGCAGTACCGGCAAAATAAAGAAGGCGGTGTTGGACCCCTACAAGAAGCCCCACTGTACGTTGGATCATCGGTCACGTGGGAGTGGGGCCTAGGGCTGCTAAGCCTAAAGTAGCTTAAAGCGGTGCCGCAAATAAAAAGGGGTGTGTGGATATCAATTACTTTGGACAATAATCAGAAGCTGCTAAGGCCAAGCAAGAACAAGTTCGGCCATAGTATTCTACCCCTGGGAGAATACAATCACAACTCAGTTAACGGATCTCTATCTGGAAGGAACTAAGTGACAGAAATTGGGTGGAGAAAACAAGGCTGGGAACCAGTTTGATGATCGTTTCTAGTGGGCATTATTGGATGCGAGAAACCCCGCAGGGATTGCCGTAACGGGCTGACAACCTTCCAAGGTTGGAATAGACCCACACGAGGCGCTACCTACCTGGGTACGATTACGAGTGGGAAAGGGGCTCAGCCCTCCAAGGCTGCAAGCTCTAGGCGCCATACAGAATATATTTGGCGACATAAAACTGGGGCGGGTCCTTGAGAGCATCGCCAAGAAGAGTCTGAGACTGGTTCATTTAATCGCTCGTATCTTCCTGACATTGCTTCCCCCGAAGCAGGCAGCAGCAGAAGACATTACGTATGTGTACATTCACAATTCTATTGATGTATCTCTAAGTCAGCGCTACAAGGGTCCTAATGTAGCTAGAGTAACGTTGTCTATGTTATGCAGTTTGTCACTTGGGTGCACGTTGAGCAGCGAATATGGTGCAAAGGAAGAACATGTCCACTCAACCGTTCTGTATTATGTTGCGACTTCAGTTATCTGGGAAGCTAAGCAAGATAAAAAGCTAGTTAAGAGCCAATACACTCCTTCCTTCAATCCAGCCCCCAGATATAAGCGTGGAAGATAGCCCTACTATACCAGCTCATGGGACGACGCGAAACGTCAAATTCAGGCTGGAACAACTTCCGGTCTGCATCCTGCAACTCAAATCCGCGTTGGCGATTGCAGCAAGCACATTCAGTAGTACAATGTCCCCATCCTTTCATGTGATGAGTATCTGGTGGTCTTTCGCAGCACTTGCATTGTCTGCCACAACAACCACCTCGTCTTGCACAATCCTCCCGTAGCCATTTACTTTTCAGATGCCAACCGGGGATTTCCCGCAAAGATGAATATGCACGCTTAGAAGGTTCTCCTCTTCGGCCATCACACTCAGCGATATAAAGAGTTCTCTCAAGGCGCCAATATTCTTTGTCCAGGAGAACAAGTTCCTCATCCCACCTGAGTAGTTGTTTTTCGTCATGTTCGATTGAACTCACATGAACTTTTTGGATTTCCTCCTTTAAGAATAACATGCGCTGAACAGTTGCACATAGCTGCATTTCCGTTTTGATGACAGATTGCGCCCATTCGTACGCATCATTTTTCTTTGTATCTCGGCAGTAGGCATCGTAGTGGTTCCGTCGACGACACTTTTGAGCAATTCTCCAGAAGCCATATCTCCCTATTGGCTTTTCCACATGGATTAGGGGCTTCTTAGCCTTTTCAGGGCACATCATATTGTCGACGCTTATCATATTGTGAGAGAAATCAGCGAATAGACCTCTAGACGTAGTTATTAGGTAGGCCAACCATTTACATCAGGCATCATCATCGAGCTTGGAAAGCCCGTAACTGGATGACGTGTTAGCCCCACAATGCCCTCACTATAAACTTAACAATAAAATACCTAGGTACTTTCTAATTCCAAGGTTGTTATCTTCACATTTCATCAATTATTACCTCCTCACACTCAGCCCTCCACCAGAATCGCCGTTGAATATTGGCCCTGCCTTTATGAAGAGCCTACTTTGCTAGTTTGCATACCAATAGTTTCTTCCTCCTCCATCTCCCTGGTAGCATGTAGCCTCAAGACCAAGCACGGACAATCGCCTGATATAGCTACTATGGCCGGAAGGTGTGTGTCGATGTTCTACCCTACACAGGCGTTGATGCCGTACTCGTCATCAAGGGATTCGGCTATCAATTGCCGAAATCTCAATTGGGAAATCCGACATTTGCATGTTGGGTTGATAAAGCAAACGGTTGCGTTAAGCCGAGTGTGCTGCAGATACCAAGATGCCTTTAGCTGCTCGGCCTGAAACCCTAGCTCACCTTGGCCTTACCTCAGGTAAGCCCAGGGCCGGGCCGGGCCCTTGACGGAAAAGTGCTCGGTACGCAGGTGTGCCCCCAAAGCGAGATCATCTCGCTCGAGACGGGTGTTCTATATAGGAGGGCAAGTGCTTCTTTGAAAGCATCCAGGAAATCTTTGCATATTGCTTCCCGCGCTTGATAGCGTTTACTGGATGTAAATCCAACTGATGAGATGATTCACGCTTGCTTGATTAGCGTAGACTTTCCAGATCCGCGATTGCCTGGGCGTAGTCCAACGAGCTGACCTACCAACAACGACGACATGCACTGGATCTTCAGTGGAATTTTTTCTCCTGACAGTGGCCAATATAAAAAACTTGGTTGTCGCTAGTTCCTTGGCCAAGACCAGCCCCTCTTTTGCTCTTCGCCCCCGGACGGACACCATTTCCTCATTCCCAACGGCTCCAACACAATGGGGTCGGGCTATATCAGTGTTGACTACAAGATCCAGCGTTCCTACCTCTTTGTGGTGGTCGCCAATGTCGGCCCCGGCGGCGTCAGTCGCACCCTCTCCGTGGCCTACCGCCAGCACCCTGAGAAATACAACGCAAGAGGATCAGGGACACGAGTGGAGCACATGGTGGCCGACACCCTCGCGCTGATCGCGATTCTCTCAGATCCTGCCAACCGCGCCCCGCTTGAGGCGGAGAAGGCGATCGCGGAGGACTGGTATCGTCGCTCTCACGAGCCTCCTGTTAATGAACGACCCAGCGTGCCCGATCGCCCGCAGCCCCTTTATGTGCCCCCGAGCAAGCGTCGGCTGCGCGTGGAACCACTGCCAGCACTACCATGGCAGGATGAGGCAGTCCGCACGTTTCCCTTCACTGCGACGTGCGTACTACTGGCGTTGCTACGGGGCGACCACAGATACTGGACCCGCATCGGCGACGTCCAGTTCCAGCCGCTGTCGACGGTATTCCGGGGCGACTGCAAAGAGTATGGTCTCATCGTGCTAGATATCTCTGATCTAAATAGCGGTGTTAAGTATGGCATTGCGGCGTTTAACATGCGCTACATGGCCCAGCTTTCGTGGCATAGCTACACGGGGGGCTGGGATCCTGTGGAAGACCCTCCACCAGCCCAGGAGCCGGATGTGGTCCTGGACCTTCCGCGGCCTCGAGAGCTGCTATCGATTGTTCAGTGGATAGGGGAGTATTACCACTGGTCGGATCTGAAGTCGCTACACATTGTCGAACAACTGGAGCTGAGGCCGCTGGCGGATGCGACCTCCTTGGATTGTACGTTCCTCAGGGAAATCCGCACGATGTTACCTGTGCTAACGGGGCAATGATAGATATCTGGCCATCCGAGTTAGTCCCGCCAGAGGTGGTTCCTCCTGGTCCGTCTCTTTATAAAAGGGTTCTCTCGAGCATCCGGAACTGTCAGTGACTCCGCCCCATCCATCGCATCTGCTAATCGCCCTAGCAGACATTCGACCTCCTAAGTCTACCGTCAAGCCGCCAGACTATATGGTTGGCTACACTATAACAGACGACCGGCCGCCTGATACAAAAGAGGCGTCAACACCATCCTCCAGCAGGACCACGCTGACTGAGCCACCACCACCAGTCCCAGCAGACATCGACCGTGCGATTGACGATCTGCTCCGTCTCACCCAGGAACCCACCCCCGGACCCCAGAAGAGAGAAAAGCCTGTGGTCAATATTCAACTCATTTCCCAGTTCCGTTGGAGACTGCAGCAGAGACTTGAAGAGGAACCCTACAGGCTTGGTCCCTTTATGTTCTCCAGCCAGGTCCTGCGTGTTGCATATGCGGCGTGTCAGCACCTTAACTGGGTGGTGTTTAACCTATCACCTCATATCATTACCGCCGCTATAAGATCAGATGAGCTTCGAGCTGCGTCTGCACTGAGTATCTGTGTTGACCAGCCCCGATTCGCAGAGTGGGGCCTCGGCGATCTTGCAGCAGCCCTGGGGCAGTGGACATCCCTTAAACAAGTCTGCCTTGTACACCGGCCGGACCATATGAACGACGATATATCAGCTCGTTTCCACTCACATATACTAAAACAATGGGAGAGTGACTCCAACCGCACCATGAAGTCGAAAACCATCTATTCGACCTCCGCCTTCCTAACTGGTTTACGCAGTCGCGAATATCTTCCTTCGTCCCCGACGATTAATTACAGTCACACCTCCTTCACTCCCACGGTCTTTTCTACGATACACCTCTTCATGTTTGACAGCACGAACGGTTCCAGCACTGGATATACGAGCTACTACTGTATCCAAAATACCATGTTAACCGCGGGGGACTTCGCCATCCGATTTCTCGGATACCTCCGAGCCCTGGGCCCAGAAATGCAACCTGACAAGGCGATCTTACGATTCGCCTATAACTGGGGGCTGTGGTTGTTCCCTCCCATCCGTGACGGGAGCCCCCACAGGCCACCCCGGTCCATTAAAACGGCATCATCAGCGGCAGATGAATTGGGCGTACGTCGCATTCCCCTAGGCTTCTTCGACCCCGAGCCGGATCTCAACAGCCCCTCCAGTGTCCGACTGGGAGAGGTCCCACGCGGGGGGTTGGGTGGTTCTTGTAGATCGAAGAGATCCTAAAAGTGAATGGGGCGAGGACAAGCCCTTCCTACAATACTCTTTCGTGCGCATTCATGGCGCCCCCGTCGAGATAGCACCCGAGGAAGGGGAACAGCAACCCCATCAACAACATGCAGAACAACAACAGCAAAACCAACAAAAAGAAGAAGAAGAACCCCTAAACTCCCTTCAAGTAGTTGGCGGGCTGACCGACTTCCTGCGGATCACCGTGCCAGACACGGACATATCCACATGGGAGACACGGCTGGAGGTGGTCGAGAGCGATATATCTACCGCTTCATTCGAGACAACTCCGTCCAGCGTGTCGTCATCGACTGACGAGTCTGTGAATACGTGGGCCCGACGGCTCATGGAACGGAGCCAACAGGGGGAGGAAACGGACGAGCACGACGAGGTCGTGGAGCAACAGCGGCTAGAGCAGGAGCTCTTGGAGGCACAAATCGGGGTGGAAGAGGTCGAGACGGAAGAACCCTGCAGCAAGGTCCGCGTTATGGCGGAGAGCTTGGCCCTTACTTTGCTCGGCCGGTTACGGTGATTTAATGACCGACTATCCCTTTTAAGCTCCATCCTAATGTTGCCGAGTTGGAATCTCCCAGTCCGGGTTATCGTCTTCATCCTCGTCGTCATCTCCACCGCCAGAACCCGGTGGGCCTTGTGTGACCGCAGGCCATGCAGGAAGGCTCAGCACTCGTGTGGTGGTGGTGCCCTCTCCGTCGTCCAGGCTCACCGTCACCGGTCCGATGGAAATGCTGACCCCGACAAAGAGGTCACTGCTGGATTGATGGCGGCTGACATTGACGTTGGAGTACGACACCTCGTCAGTCACGATCATCGGTAGATCCAGGGTAATGGTCGTAGTCTGCGTTACAAACAGGGTGACCACGAGCCACCAAAATCAAATAGGAGCGCCCAAGAACGGGCATGGGTACTGTTGGTTGGGAGAGTACTTAAGGCCCAGGTGCTCTCTAGGGCTACAATACATGCTGAGTCAGAAGCTACAAAGTGGCACCATTGGTCTTTGCAGTCTGTCGTACCCGGACCGGATTGACGGCCCGTCCTCCCTCCGCATCATTACTGGTCCACAAGATTCTATCCATAGTGGCTAGATGTATTTGCCTGGTATATTCGAACAATGACATTTTCTTTTACCGCCAAGGTCCCGAAGCTCTATCCCCGATTTGTGCCTTGACGGACCGTGAGGGACGGATCATGACTTCCGCCTGTCAACTATATAATACCCAGAGTAGTCCTTATGATGCCGTATAACACCTTACTCACTCAACGTTCAGAATAACAATGGAGAAAGAGCAGCAAATCGTCATTATTGGAGCTGGGGCCTTTGGTCTCGGAACTGCACTGAGGCTAAAGGAAGAAGGCTACAAGTCCGTCACCATCCTAGACCGATCAGTGCCTCCGGTTCCGGACGGATCCAGCAACGACATCTCTCGCGTTATTCGATTCGACTATGGAGATGCTGTCTATGCTGAGATTGCAAAAGAGGCGTTTCATCTTTGGAAGACACCGGACTATCAAGAAGCCTTCCATCAAACGCCCTGCTTATGGGTCTGTCAAGATGGCACCCCAGAACAGCCCGTGCAGCCTCGAGCACAGGAGTACAGCCGCAAGACGAAGCGCGTCCTGACCGAAATGGGTCAAGAATGGGTTCCAGTCAGGAGCGTCGAAGAGGCGAAACAGCATTTCCCCAAATTGACTGGGCGGCTAGCCACTCCCGGGTTTGACGGATTCTACAACAAATCCGCTGGATGGGCCGATGCAGGTCTTGCTTGTTCTCGTCTTATGTCCCGCTGCGCATCAGCAGGCGTGTCTTTTATCACAGGGCCGAATGGCCAGGTCGAAGAATTCGAAAAGCGATCGGACGGAACGATCAAATCTGTCCGTACGAAGACCGGACGGGTCGAGGGCGATCAATTCATCGTCGCTACTGGCGCATGGACTTCGAGTCTCATTCCCGCTTGGAACTCGATGCTGGCCGCCGGACAGGTTGTGGGATATCTGCGCCTCACCCCAGACGAAGTCAGCCAGCTCAGGGACCTGCCTATCTACTTCAACTTCTCCACGGGCTTCTTTGCCTTCCCTCCCCATGAGCCAACTGGCTACCTGAAAGTCGCCTGTCATGGGTTCGGTTATACTCGCTCGGAGCCTTCGGTCACATCCGCACCACCTAGCTCAGCAGTTGCTTCACGAGCTAATTACATCCCTGCCGATGGATTGAAACGACTCACGGCTGGATTGATGGATCTTTTCCCGCAGTTGGCATCGAGGGGCTTTGAAAAGGTGGGAATCTGTTGGTACAACGACACTCCAACCGGAGATTTCATCTTCGATTTCCACCCGGAGCACAAGAACTTGTTTATTGCTACTGGAGGAAGCGGACAGTACGTGAACCAAGCAGAGAACCATTTGAGGGATCCAAACTAACATTATCGTGTCTAGTGCTTTCAAGTTCTTGCCTGTCATCGGAAAGTACATTGTTGGGAGCTTCCAACGCAAGCTTTCGCGGGAGTTGCTTGACAAATGGAAATTCCCTACCCGATTCCGCGAGCGCTTCCAGGGAGAGGTATTTACAGGAGATGGAAGTCGTGGAGGACCAGAGCGAAGGGAGTTGACTGCTCAAGAGCTGGACACATTCGACACGGCGTTGAAAGCTGCTTCCTCCCGGGGAAGCAAAATTTGAAGCTATGACGGGGCACTATGAAAGCAATAAATACATCATGTTACAAACAGGGACATTTGCCAATATCGGCAGTCACTATAGTCACTAAATATATACCTTTGAACAAAGTAGCGTTCGGGACCAACCTTGGAAGCCCTAGAGGCCTTTAGTGCTTCAGTAATGCTATGAAAACATTCGTCATTACCGGCTCTCTGGGATAACAAAGGACACGAAAAGGAATCAGCACGATAGATGGGGTGCCTATAATTACACTATATTACAGATGTCACAGACCCCCTTTACTTCACAAATGCTCTGCCATATAATCCCCTAAGATCATCCAATCTGGTATGTCCGGCATTGCCGCAAGCATGTCACCATCACCCCTTGTTTGAAACGGCCACTCAGGCAAACTGCCTTCATTGATGGATCCAGGTATTTGGTGAAGATTTGGAAGGTTTGGGGTCATTCCCCTTCCCTGAGCCTGCTTGTTTTGCTGGCCTACTCGTTGTGTGGGATGCTCTTCATTTGCTTGGATTTTGCTTTCTCGGGGAATAGCCAAATCTCCAAACTTCATTGCCGCGCCCCCTGCTGAGCAGCCAAAATCAAGGATTTCCCACATGAGGCTCTCGTCTTCTGCAGACATTCTAGGCATAGTCGAAGGGGTTGGCATTTTGGATAAAGCGCCCGAGAAACCCTCTTGATTATAATATAATGATCCGTAATTTTGATGACGAGCGGCAAGTTCATTCACTTTGTTGACCTTGAGCGGGAAATAATCAGCAATTTGGTTCCATATTGTGCTAACTGACTTACCAGGACGCTCATATTTCCCCAATATACAGACAGCTCCGTCATGAAGTCGACAAGGATTCGAAATTCTTTGTTGAGCAGAAGAGCGATTTGCGGATTTTTGCTGCCGGTGTGCTCTAACTGAATTGTTGCGGCAATTGCAGCCAAATACCCCAGAAAAGGATCACAGGTCTCAAAGTTCACCTCTGACATTTCTTTTATGAACCGAACGATCCATCGGGAGTGGAGGAGTGATGTCTCAAATGACTTTTGCAGAAATGTTGCCGACAGATTTCCGTTGAAGTTGCGAAGCTTGGTCATTATCACGAATGGGTGGTGCAGTAGGCATTGGATTGAATGAAACATGAATTGAACACACACCCAGGTCGAGAGGTATGTACGTGATTGTGGATCTTCTCGGGCGCGGCGTTTGAAATCCACGTTTATATATCGATGGGCATCTGCAAAATGTGTCTCGAATTGCAACCACTCTGACTCGAGGATCGCGAGAGCTGACCCAGTCTGCCAGGGAGGTAGCGAGCTCTCGGCAAACGGCTCAAAGACATACTCCGTGGTTTTACCCCATAAAGAGTACAGTCTCAGGAGACATACGAGAATTCCATGATCAACTTTCTGCCCTTGTTTTCCAGGACCATCATGCAAAGACCCGTGGGTCCGTGACTCATTATCACCGAGCAGTGCTTCCGTCTCCAGGGAAGGAAATGGAAGTGTGAACTGCTTGTCTGAGAGGGACAGTGAATAATTTCGGGAAGCGCTATAACTGCGATCGAGCATAAAAAAGGCCCAAGTAATGCGCTTTCTCGTTTCGACTTCCGGGTCATTCGAGAGATACGAGCCCTTTTCTTTATTCAACCCCACGGATTGAATCGCTCGCAGTCCGAGGGCAACCGACGCATACCCTCGATGCGCTTTTCCATCAGCGAAATCTACCTGGGCCATGAGAAATGTACCCTGGAGAAATGAAAGGCCCATCTTGCCATCTTTGTATTGATTTGACAAGAGATCCCAAGCTTTGTCCGCAAATGTTCTCGCATCGGATGTGTCCTCATGTAAAGCCCCGCGAAATCGTCGAGGCAGGCGGGAAGTGAGGGCCACTAACGGGAATGCAATCTCTGGTGGTAATGAGCTTGTGTGTCTCAACAACCACTCTTTTGAAAAAGGACAATATGGCTGGTCATGAAAGCAGGTAAGATAAGTCTCCACTTCCTGCTTGATAAACGCAGCTGGAAGACCACTTCTGTTTCATTTTCATTAGGATATTTGGGATGATCTACGAGGGGGAAGTTCAAACATACTCTTGGCAATTCAGCAACTGATTCTCTGGGTAATCCATTATTTCGAAGTCCTCATAAGAACCCTCTTGCGGCTCGCGATCATCGTTGAGATCATCATTGAGTTGGTCATCATTCGATACTTCTCGTAACGAATTAGACCTTGGTAAACCTTCTCTGTAGGATTCGGAACATGCCCAATTAGCGAGCTCTGAGGCTTAGATACGGAAGTCTTTTTCCATACTGGAGTAGATGTGCCATCATGTCTAGTCTTTCCTCGATGCGCTGAAGCCTGGCAGAGCTCGACCCAGAGCTCGAGATATCCTCTTGGATCTGATATATTCAGCATAGTTCCAAACATCAAATACAGTCGCTCAATTATTTTAGGAAGCATTAATACCTCATTGGTGCTGTGTTGTGTTTCCTGGCTGTGCACAGGAGCCGAAACGGCATGGTTCTTCGCACGAGACGCCTGCGGTCCGTATGAGCATCGTTGCCCTAGCCTGTGACACAGCGAGCATGTTGGTTTCTCGCCGGGGCAACGTGCCTTCTTCCGACTATCAAGGTGGCATATCAGAAATCGAAAGTCGATCGGGTACCCTGACCTTCTCGGGATTTGGGTTTTTTTCTTATCGGGGACCTACCGACAAGGACCACAAGCTTGCCGGGTTCGCTTTAAAGAAACCTTGTGTATGGTGTAGTTATCACCTATGGAGCTCATACTCGGCAAATTGGCCTTGAAATGATAAGTTTGATCTCGATCACGACAGTTTGAAGATGCCAAGTCGTCCTGTGCGGGGTACCGACTCGTATCAGTTCGTATCTGTACGGTACATCTTGGCGAGTGAGGTGTTGCCGATATCAGCTCTACGATTTCCATGTCCAATTTTTACTTCAATTCTTCAATTCCTACAGTGTGACAAAAAGGACGTAAGTGATTTCTTAATTTTCCCTATCTCAAGCCAGAGAACAGAACCTTTAAAGGTTGCATGTGCAGAGAAGAAGAGAAGAACTCATGAGCCGCTCATGTGATCGGCGATCTTATGCGGGGAAGATTGATACCAAGAGGACTGCCTTCAGCTGATTCGTGCAGAAATAATTGGATATCTATTGTTTTTTTCAAGTTAGCTAAATATAAATATGCAATGTTGGGGTTTGAGCCTAAACCTCGTAACAGCGATGCACCACAGTCTAGCCAGTGTTGGAATATCAACCGTTTATCTCCATACCCTCCGAATATTGAAACCTGCAGCATGCATATCTTCTCCTCTTTATTCATTCCACAAACTCGGTAGAAAACCCGACCACCCGAGTGGCGTCCACCCAGCGCGGTAATTGCAGCCGTCAACCGATTTCTCTTTGATCATCTGGGTCTAGCACGTTCTACCGGACGTTAAAAAGCTCGGGCGGCGAACGGCTTAGCCTCCGCTCCGATCCTGTGATCGGTAGAAACCTGTAGATTCCATATCCTCATGGGGAAGTATGAACTCATGATCATGGTAGCTGTCATTGGGATCCAGAGATTCCGTGGCTATATTAAGGAAGTCATGTTCTGCTCTGGATGACAGAATTAACAGACTCCCAAGACAATAAACAAGCACTAGATTGAATTCCTCGATTGGTCCTTTTGCATAGCCTTGTCTTTTAACCTTCACACAATGTCCATGCTCAAGAATTACCTCGGACTTGGGGAAACAGAGGCACGTCCCACCCCTGCCGACAATTCCCCAGTTCAGCCTCTCCCCGCCTCGTGGTATTCTTCACAGGATATACATGAATTTGAGCGACGCGCCATCTTCAGTCGGAAATGGCTTTTAACCACACACAAACTGCGTTTCGCCAAAACGGGCGACTGGCTCCGTTACAATATCGCCGGGTACGCTTTCATTTTGGTGAAAGACCGCGAGGGAAATGTCAATGCTTTCCACAATGTCTGTCGGCACCGTGCATTCCCAGTGGTTACCGAAGAGGGTGGCACTTCCCGGATTTTCTCTTGTCAATACCACGGATGGTCCTATGGCCTTAATGGAAAACTTGCCAAGGCACCCGGGTATCAAGAGGTGGAAGGTTTCGATAAGAGCAAGAATGGCCTGCTTCCCATCCACGTTCATATTGATGCCAACGGTTTCATCTGGCTCAATTTGGACGCTGGCGAGGAACCCGAGATTTCCTGGGAAGATGACTTTAAAGGAATCGACCTACAGCCACGTTTCGAGGGTTTTGACTTCGAGGACTATAACTTCGATAACGCCTGGGAGATCACCGGAGAGTACAACTGGAAGATCATGGCAGACAAATATAACACGGCTCACTCGGACGTTCCCTCGGGTTCCAATCTCAGTTCATATGCCGTGGATGGCAAATCCACATCCGAGGTGATTGCCAGTGGGCTGAAGACTGCCACCTCTTACTATTTCCCCAATGCTGCTATGACCGTCTCGTGAGTGCAATTGCCTCCCAATGCAATCTAATGAATACTAATTGTTGCACGCAGACCCCACTTCTTCTTCATGCAGCGACTCGTGCCGACGGGTCCCACCACATGCTCAGTGCGCTGCGAAGTCTACCGCAACAAGAACTCTAGCGATGAAGAGTTTGAATCCATCAACGAAATTTACAAGCGTATTATTTCCGAACACAAAGATCTCTGCGTTGAGACGCAGAAGAATATAAACACAGGAGAGTTTGCGAATGAGCAACTCCACTCTACGGGGGAGGGACTGATCCACTTCCAGGCTGTTGTTCGTGACTTGGTCACAGAGCATCATAAGCGGGAAGAGGATGCAGGGGACGAATTTTGGCCTGCACGACAACGACTTCCTAAGGACGAGGCAGGCAGCAAAGATGATATGGACTTCTGCTCTAAGCTGACAACAAAGGACGGATCAGCATTGGCTGGGGGTTGTTGTGGAGGAGGATGTGGGGGTGGACCCCCCTGCGGGAAGCGACGGCGCCTGAGACTATGGTGGTTTAATGATTTCATGTTGCATAATAGCGAAGTGTTTCGTTTAGTATTTTGTTTTTCTTTATTTCTTTTTTCTTTATTTCTACTTAAATTTTTTAGGCTTTGAATATGACATGTCGCATGCAACTATCCATGGATATCTGTGATCACGGGATAGCTATAAGCATGAAAGAAGCTTGGAAGGTCCCGAGGTCATATGAACGGTTTTATTACACGCAGGAAGATTCCAGGATTCCATCTAAAAAAGAAATTGAAATTGACCAATTATATCGCAAACCTGTAGGATTATACTTCTGGATGACTCGCCATGCAGGCCAGTTGGGGATAGTTTACGCCACCGTTCATACAGGAACTTAATTTTAGCAGAGATCAGAGCGGAAAAGTCACGAATTACATGGATCATTTAACCTTTTCCAGTATAAATTTCAGGTTCTATGCGTATCCATGCACATCAGATTCTAGATTCGGCCTGTTGGATTGTTGTAGGCGGGGGAAAAAGAGGAGACACACTCGGTCGTTATCCGCCCTCGCCCTTTCTCCGATTTTACTCCAATGCCCTGCCCAGGTGCACTTGGAACCTGCATAATCTCATTATCTCCCCCTCTTTTAATCTCGTCATGACGATCTCATCCCATTTATATCATTTATCTTAACTGTCAATACCCCCCGCTAATTCTACCTTTTCTAATTTATTTCTTCAATGATGCCACGAGAGAGCGCCCGCGGAAGGTTGCGCTCCCATGAGGCCTGTCTCAACTGCAGGTAAGGCAAATGACATTCCAAGATTGTCTATTGGTGGGGGTGGACCTGATCTCCATACAGAAGGAAGAAGACCCGATGTCCGGCTGAGAAACCATCCTGCTCAAGCTGTGTCCGTCTGAATCAGCCATGTCTTTATACCTCGATACCTAGAGGCTCTAGAGGAGGGCAATCTGTATGTGCTGGCTTGTACCTGTCTGTGACACATCACATAATTGACTTTCTCTTTCCTACAGGACGACAGGCTGGCATTCCTCGAAGAGAAGGTGAACCTCATCCTGAGTGGTGGCAGACCAACCCAAGCACCTGCATCGGAAAAGTCGCAGGAGACAGGAAATGAAATCTCAGAAATATGCTATCGTGCCACGTCGCGCCCACCATCTATTGAACCAAGCACGGTCAATGACCCATTCTTCCTGGGGTTTGGCTTCGACGACTCGAGTTCTCACCCGTCATCATCTGCGATCGCGAAAGCTATCGATCTTTACTTCGAATACTGCCATCGACAACCGATTTGGTGTTTTGATCGTGAGCAGGCTTCAGATCCAAGTTACCTGTCAGAAGAGCTCGTTTGTTGCCTCCTCGCATTGACCTCACGATTCTCAAGAGACCGTGAGCATTTACAACATTACGGAGACAGTGCAAGAAGTCTGGTCATGCTTCGTATGGCCAACGGCACAGTGGAGCTTGAAACTATTGAGTGTCTCTGTCTACTCTCCTATTCCTCATTTCTAGGTATGACCCTCAGACACTGGGTGAAGAGATTCCAAATATTGATTCTATTCTAGATGGAGATATACACCTCGGCCGCTTCCATCTGGGTCTTGCTCAACATCTTTGCCGGTCAGCAACGCTGGATCTGGAATCGAGTCATGCCGGCGAAGGTCCCATGAGCGAGCGAAAGAAGCGTCTATTCTGGAGTCTCCAATGCCTGGAACAGTCTTACGGGCAGCAAAATGGGTTTCTCTGTGTCCCGTCTGAGGTCATGCGCACTTTCTATGTTGCCTCCAGTATGGACCGTGCAAGACAAGGCGCGACCGAGGCGAAACCACCGCCGCTGCCAACAGATGATCTTGGTTGCTCCAAACCTTCCGATATGGGAATTTGGAGCTTAGCGGCCCACTTCGGTTGGGTCTGGAGCAGGGTGAGAATATATGTCTCCGATTGTGCTCGTAATAGGCTCAAAGAACCCTGGCGGCACGATTCCATGTACGCCATGGTGCTCTCCGACCTTACAGAAATTGAGAACAAGCTCTCCCAGTGCCATCGATATGACTCGGTCAAATTCTACGAACGAACGGCCGAGGAGTTGAGATTGAGCCGAAACTACTGGACCCCATGGCTGAAGCTACAGTTCACTTACCATTGCATTTTGACTGTTTTGAACCACCCCTTTCTCTACATAGTCGCATCACAATACAACGACAATCTGGCAATACCAAACGCTTTCTGGAGACGCTCATCCGAGTTGGTATTATTACACGCTACCTGGGTCGTTCGCATGATAGACATGGTGTCTGAGAAGAAGATGCGACTGATCGATCCGTTCTTCGGACACGCTGCCGCCATTGCAGCTACAGTGCATCTGTACTACTGCTGTGCTGCGGATCCCCGGCTGAAGTACAAATCCAAGGTTGATTTCACAAAATGCCGCAGGTTCCTGAAGAGCTTTGTGTCTTTTTCGCCTGCTTGCGGCATCCTGGTCGGTCTCATCGCACTAAAAAGCAGATTCTAATGCTAACAACCGCGCAGGATGAAACGCTGGACAAGATGACTCGGATTGCTTGCGGTTCGGAAAACATTGACCATGATTGGGAGGCTGAGAAGATTCATCTCAGCATACCTTTAATGTGGGATATTCTCCAAGTCAACTGCAAACCAAAGCCACACGAAGTATCGACCGGTGGCTTACTACATCCATCATTGACCCCAACCGTCTCTACGGAAGACGCGGACGACAACCCTGCCTCGACTCTGGAGGTCATTGTTGCAATGTCCCCGAATATCACAGTTAACACCGCGGATGGTGGCCAAGCTGCCCACATCCCGCCAACCATGCCGCACAGATCTTGCACGCCAGCCTCTTCTGACTTCGATTTCGGAGAGAAACTTGTTGCGCCAGCTGACAGTTTAATGACCAATACCCCCTGGCTATGGGCGGATCCCTCGCAGTTTGTTGATATGGAGAACAATGTGGGATATCCAGATTCCGAATCCGCTCTCGGAAACATTGACGGATTCTCGACTTGGTGGGACTTTGGAAACTTATAGGAGTAATATGTTCATTGACTTCTACTGCGGCGTTACTGTCTTGTCAGGCTGTAACTCTCATCTCCATGTCCGCACTTATCTTTTTCCCGGAGCCCCTATGCGAAAATACCCTTGTGCGAAAACTCCTAACCAAACCCAGATGAAAACTTCCATGCCCATGCGTTCCGAACAGGTTATGCCTCTGTGACCGTCCCCGATTTTTCCTGCAAAGACCAAAGTTCCGTTCCATAGCGGCTTCGGTAAACTGAGCTACGGTCACCATCGGATGTTTATTCGACGGCCTCCGGATCAAAGAATCCTTACAGGGCTGGTCGAAGTAGCCAATGCTGTATCAGTCGCCAAATAGTCGCCGGGCTCACAAGGAGCCTTACAACGATGGAAACTTGACTTGAACCGGTCATCCAACCAGGACATGAGTAAATCGCCAATATTGCACCGATATCGTCAGCCTAGACCTTCAACTTGGTCCACACGTCCCTAATACCGAACTCTGTCAACTACCTCGCGACCTGGACAGAGTTCCAGCCCAACCTGGACGTCCCTACGGAGAAGTAAAGCGAAAAATTCCGAAGTCGACATGTGCCCCTGCGCGATGATACACCTTGCCGTCGGGAACTTCGCCAACGGAAAGTAATGCAGTAGACGCATAGTGGTTTGCAAGTTCGGTCGTGAGATACAGTGACACTCGATGAAGAATCTATCCGACAACCAGAGCCCCCCGTGCGAAACATTATATCAAACATTCGATACTTGTTGGGCGCGATCCAATATAAGCGGAAGCGCGGTCTGCAAATCAGGCCGGTCGTCGTGGGTGATCCAGATGTCATTCATAGTCTCGCCAAACTGCAACTGGCATGATCCCCGAGGTCTTTACTGTCGGGCTGGCCAGTAGACAGTCACATTTGTGAGTTCTCCTTTTTTCCAATATTGTCTGGGTTTTATACTACAGTTGCTTTGACCTCATCCAGTAGATCGGAGAGACCTTCTGATATCGCAATCATGGATCCAATGTATTCTTTCATGACTCCATGACCGATAAACGGAAGCCCCTACACTCCCGGCGGCTTGAATCAGTTGATCAGCGATTTCCACCGTTCTGATTGTCGAAAGCTTCCATCGAGATACATGGAATCACTCGATCGGCATATCGGGTTTGAGGTGTCTCTTAACAGTCCCGGAACTCTGCATATGTAAAGGTGCAGTATGAAACTTCTATTGGACACTCTGTGTCACACGAACTTGTCGTTCCCTGCGATATATGTACATGCTGGATGGAGGGGCTTCGGCCGAGGTCATAAGGATCGCGCCGGGAGCTGCACTCGGAGTCAAATGTTATTAAAAGGGAAGTTGGCGTAGAGGATAATGTGGCTGTCAACCCTTCTATTTAGATTATTGCGGGTTTTGTTTCTTGCGGGAAGAAATGCCTTTCCTAACGAAATCTCTAGGAATGCCTGTAGGGGTACAGTCTCTACTGCTAGTGCGCCATACCAGATTTTGCCTTTAGTATTGTTTGGAATACAAGTACTCCATACATATGAACGCGGCTCTTTCTCTGGTTGAATTCACGTATATGTTACAGCTAAGTAGGTCTAACTCGCGTCGATAGTCCGTGATTCCCGTCGCCTAGCACTTTCATACAGAAAAGCTCCTTCGACAAATTTAGTAACAGACTGTCCAACTGTCTTTCAACCGTCATCCACTCTTTTCTTGAGAGAGCGTTGTATTTATTTGGGAGGAAGATCAGGAATAACCTACGTTCGGTAATGGGAATGTTTCTTTCGGCGTTTGGAAATAAATTGACATCTGGAAAAGTGATAAAAGAAACTGCCTGCTGGCTCACTGGGAATTTCTAGACCTTGTATCCCCAATCAACATGTTCAAGAAAAAGAAAAAGAAACTCCGTCTAACTCCGGTTGGCTAATGATAATCTATACTGCTGTCGTGGGGTAAAGCTCCGTGTTCTCTGAATGAGACCTCTTCAAAGAACGTCGTAGACTCGATGGCTGAGCAAGGACCTTCGACGGGTGGAAAATGCTCATTGCAACCATGGTGAAGAACATGAGCATCGAATCGAAGACATACATAAATACCTCATGGCTGATCAGATATCCATCATTGCCTTGAGCGTATTCGATCAATCGGAAAATAGACCGAACGAGAATGAGAATGCTGGCCACATACAGCCCGACCATGACGCCTTCCCA
This sequence comes from Penicillium chrysogenum, assembly GCF_028827035.1. Lineage (NCBI taxonomy): Eukaryota > Fungi > Ascomycota > Eurotiomycetes > Eurotiales > Aspergillaceae > Penicillium > Penicillium chrysogenum. The sequence goes on along the minus strand of NW_026622750.1, from coordinate 5,325,870 downwards.
ACTACTTGTGCGCGATTGGCCGACAGACTTGTCAGTCGGGTTATTGCGAATGCGGTAGTGGAAGATTGATGAAGCGACGATAAACACGCTGAAGAACACTAATTGTACGGCAAGACCGCCAATCGTGATGTGCTCGCCAGTGGTCATGGCGCTGAGAGTTCCGCTTGCCATGATTCCGCCGCCTTGGTTCACAGTTAGTCTTCGTTGATCAAGGATAGTGTCTGATTGAAAGGAAAGAATTACCAGCTGATTGCATCGCAAACGCGATCACATCTCCCGTGACGAAGATTGCAGTAAGCCATTTTACTGGCACCAGGCTCAAGTTCTCGGCATCCAAATGCACAATGAGTCGACCCAGGGTCATGTATATCGATGCTGCATATAGAGGAGGGGCAAGGAGGATCATGATTGTGCCAACGGAATAGAGTGGGATGTTTTCTTTGTCGTTGTGGGCGAGTGCGCGGCAAATGTAACCTATGATTTGAACTAGAACACCTGTTAGCTATGCTCCAGACCACGCGCAAACCAACGAAATGGCTGAAGGACTTGTATCAGGCCGGCTAAACTCACAGGCTCCTCCGAGAACGAAGATGGTAAAGTACCAGAATCGTGTACGGACGACTTGGTAAAGATGATAGGCAGTCGCAAGGACAAACAGAACAATGAAGATGATTGCTGCCACCAAAGATGGTGTGTAGCGGTAGAGTTCGAAGTCCACCTCTTCATACTCGTTGGAACTCATGTTGTATAGACGTCCGGCGTTGGAATAATCTACTTGAAAGTGGCACGGTGTGTGGAGTGCTATGGGGGAACTTGGAGTTGGAATGGAGAGACTTATATAAACAGAAGTTGGCTAAATATAGAGAGCGCCATGGTTATTTGAATGTAGAAATTTTTCTAAGAACTAGTTACGAGTCGTACTCGCATCTGGGGCAGTACACGATGTTGGTACGGAGTAGACCCACCCGTATTCGCTTTCTCGGGTTTGCCGATCGGGTGAGTAGCAACGGAGATTAGCAGTCCTAGCTAGTACGGAGCAACTGAATTTTCATGTCTGCCTATGTTGTAGATAGTTTGAGAGACTATTGGAGCACCTTTCCCTTGGTTCATATAATCCATATTTGGTAGGTTTCTTGGCAATCTCTGTACGAGATTATTAGCAGTGATATTAATGATTAATGGCGATGAATGGTGCAAATACTAGTTTCGTCATAGCATATCATTTTACGCCGTTGACATAAATGAACTTCAGTGCTATTATAATCTTATAATAACCTGGGAAACCGTGTCGAACCAGTGGGTAACTAACTAATGCGACGAATCTTCAACGATTTTCGCCAGACATCACGGTCTCTTCCGAGTCAACTATATTTGGATGGATGGTTTTGTTTGGAATGCAATGTATGCTCTATACCTACACATATGCCATGAACGAGGTTGGATGTTCTCAGGTTCTTCGACTGTACCTATACATGAGGTTTAAGTTGTACAGACCAGTGGCAAGCTCAAGACCTCGTTGGGCCATATCATGAATGTGGAGAGTTGGCCTCCATTTAGGGAACCAATAAGCCCGTTGATCTTCAATATCTCGCCTTCAAAGGAGCCTCTCATATACCAAGTATCGACCAGAGTGTTTACCAGATATAGATGCGCGAGGATGACGAGCGAATGTCCATAGAGGGAGTTACGGTCGCTTCTCTCAAGCGATGCTAAGAAGGCACTGGGGATCGAAACAGGCCAGGATAGAATCGCTGCCTCTTCAAAGTCCGCCTGGATCTCCTTGTCTGTGGGATCTTCGGTTGCTGCACACCGCAATACGGATACAACCCGTAAATAAACATAGTCCAGTATGTGTATCGTCTCGTTGTGTGCATCTAGAGCCCAGTCTAAAGTCGTAGATGGTGAAGGCTGGGATGTGGGCGTGCCCGAGCAGCTCGACAAGTCATCCAAAGAGGGTCCAAGCGCATCCAAAGAAGCCTTGATGGAAGCCACTGCTTGACGAGCACCTTCGGCAAATTTCAGTAGACGGGGTGAGCAACGAGAAAGCCGAGACGGTGCATGGGATGATGAATCCGCCCAGTAATCATCGGTGTGCTGTAATATCATTATCGCCCGGAGCCGGCTGTTTTTCAAAGCATACCATTGATCACCTATCACTGAATTTACACCTCGATTGAGGTATAACCAGTTGAGGTGCAGGGTGTCATTCGTCAAAGAAGGAGTTGCCATGGTGCCGCTCATCCCTTCGGTCGCCCCAGTAAGCGGGTGAAGGCCCTGAACCCTGAGGAATGCAAATGCAAATGCAACCAGAAGTAAAGACCCCGTGAAAACTGATTCAGCGTTGGAGGGTGAGATGCGGGACACTTCTTCTCTGAAGCCTTCCAATCCTCTTTGATGATGTACCATGATGATTTCCAAGTCCACCGTATCTGAGTATTCAACGGAAGTCCCGATGGCATCGTCCTTCTGCTTAATCATATGCATGCCCCCCAATGCCAGGAGCAGATGCATTAGATATCGACTTTTGCTCGCTAGTTCAGGCATAATCCGCTCCCAAACATTTGATCTCCTCTGGTGCAACGTCATTTGTCTTCCAGTATGTAGATGATAGAACTGAAGGAGCTTCATGTCATTCATATCGAGGTCTCCATGCCGGTGTTGGTGGGGTGGGCTCGAGATGATCGTCGGTGCTGTCGCATTTATTGACAAGGGTTGAATGAGACCGAGTGGACCTTCATTGGACGTTTCGAAAAAGTCTGGTAGATTACTGTCTTTCTCTGTGTCCGCTCTTGATCTGGGAGGCTTCCTCGAAGCAACGCGTGGCGGAGGGTAGGAGCAGGGTTCGCCTCTGGAAGAACATGTGCCACAAGCGGGTTGAAGCTCGTCGCACTTCAGGATATCAGAACTTGGCTGGCAAACGGAGACAAACAGGACTACAGAACAGGAGACGTACCTTGACCCTTCGGAATTTGCATGGATAGCAGCCATTGCGGGACTTGGTGTGGCGGGCGCGATGTCTTCTGACTCTGTGATTGTCTGTGCTGTCGGATGCTGCCAAAACTACCATGTCTCTGTCCATTTTTCAGATAAAAACAGTTCCTGGTGGTAAAAGGCAATATCCCTCATGGTTGACAACATTCGTGCAAAGTTGCAGCCTATCTCTAGTGACTGACTAGTTGGCCAAAATAAAATGCGGCGGAGGACCCGAATGTACGGCGGGCCACAGCAACCAGAGACGTAGACACCAACCGGTCTCCAATTTCGGTCGAAACAAGCTGTAGGGAACTTGATGGGAAATTGTTCAACAAGGCCTGGATGCAAACCCGTAGGAAGTTTTGAATTAAACCGCTAGGAGTGCGGTAAGCTCGAGCGTGATCTAGAGGAACATGAGGCCGTTCAAAAGCTAGGAGCATAGGAAATGAAACACCGCAAGAGGATGAATTAAAGTTTTATTAAGGATCTGCAACTTTTTTTCAATCTAACGGCCATCCGAAAGGCTCTGAAATCTGAGCTGAACCTTCACCGACCCGAATGAGTATCCACTTATCTGCCCTTAGTTTCACTAGACTCAGCCGGCAATGGATTATAGGTTATAGTACGGAGTAGAGGTCTCAGTTTTAATGGTTCGCATGTGCCTAGTCTGCGTGGGTCATCAAACTCATTTTTGGTATATGATTTTATTTCTATCACAGAGGTTGTTCTTTCCGCAGAGGGACATTTAGTGCGGTCCGGCATGTCCTAGAACTAACAGACATCACACGTGGGAATGTCCCTAGGAAGAAAGTGAGTCATTAACCAGAAGTTGAACTGGGTGAGAGTCTAGTTTGATGCGCCATGCCAAAATCAACATTGAGCCTCGCCTGGAAGTGGGAATACTGAGTAAGCTATGACCCTAATTCACGAAGAATAAAACCACAACTAGGAATGTATTAGAGAGAAGAATGAATGGCAAAGGAAGCACTGTGTAGTTTTCTACTGTTGATGCCTTGAAGGGCCCCAGAACGCCCAGAACGCTCGTTCGTGAATCGGAAGCACCCCGAGGCCCATTAAGCTTATGATGGAGACCCACCCACTGTGGATCCCAATGACCAATCGATGGTCCTCCAACGAACCTTGTTAAGGACCCACCCGTATTCTTATTCCGAATACGAACATAATCCATGGACACAATCTTGCTGATGTTTGAGTTTTTTCAAGTTAGGTATAAGGCCTCCAATAACCATGTCATGCCCATGCCAGTCAATATGGCCTACAGCTTGCAAGATTGGCTCTAGGCACGGTTGGCACAGCGACCCCAGTTGCGCGACACCAACGTTCCTCTTAACACCGGAATCCCAATTCACACTTTCCAAGATCTCACAACTTGGAGATAGCTAGCCAAGAGCGATAGGTTCCCCAACACAATAACGTTACAGAGACCATAGTTTTCATACGATATATGTTAGAGGTACCTCATTAAAGGAATATCTTATTGTCGGTGGTATTTTCTCGAATCAAAGGTAGATGAGTACCTTCAATGTGATACCGTATAGACTTTAGCATTGAGAAGAAAGCATCTAATTTGATATATACATACAAGGTGCGTCAATATATGGCGATATCAAAAATTTTGCATTTCGCGAAAAAGCCGGAAAGGAGGAATAGAAAGTTGCCCCGGAAAAAAAGCGGGCTTGCCTGCCCTTGCAGCCCAGAAACAGAGAATAAGATCGCAGGTATGACCATAAAATATCAAAATCATGGGCCAGGTTAAACTCCGTATGGTTTGACAATCTGGTCCGCCGCGTTGGGCGACAACTCGTAATCCGGCATAACGTCCAAGAGTCGAGTAATTTCGGAGGGATGAGCGACATTGAAAATAATCATCGCAATGAGCATGAGCAATGAGTCAAACACATACAAGTAAACCTCATGTCGCAAAAGGTAACCGTTATTACCCTGTAGGTATTCCACAAGACGAAAGGCTGAGCGGATGAGGATCAAAATGCTGGTTGCATATAAAATGTTGAGATGCTTGCGCCATGGAACCTCCCCAGAGAAGCACCGAGGAATGCGATATTTGCGAAGCTTCAAGTCGAAGAGAACAGCGACGACTATGAAGAAGCCAAAAAATATGATTTGGACGAAAAGACCAGCGATGATAATGCGCTCGCCAGTCTTCATACTGTCAAGGCTTCCGCTACTCTGGATGCCACCACCTGATGCAAAGTCAGCATATTTCTTCTACAACACTGGTTAAATTCCGTTGACAATACATACCAGCACCTTGCAGTAGGAACGACATCACATCACCGGTAACAAAGATTTTGGTAAGCCACTTCTTTTTCAGAATCGCATGCGATTCTGCCTGCAGCACCAGAATGATCCGCCCGAGTAGCATGTAGATTGACGCTGCTAAGAGGGCTGGAGCGAGAAGTAGACATAGCGTCTGCACTATGTATGGGCCTAGCGTCCAATCTGGACTCTGCTTACTTGATGCAGCACGCCCGATATATCCGACAATCTCAACTGTTCGCGTGAGCTCAGTACCAAGGCGTATCTAGTCGGGTAATACATACAGAGACCTCCTATCACGAATGGAATGAAGAACCAAGTCCGAGTTTTGAACATCTGGAAGATATGGTAGAAGGTGGTGCCCATAAAAAGGAGGGTAAACAGGACAGCACCACCCATGCTAGGGTTATAGCGATAGAAAGCGAAGATTGGCTCCTCATCAGAGCGTAAAAACATTTCGCTGGGCATTTTGACGTGATATTCCTTGATATTGTGGTCAAATTCGGAGGAGACCCGGTCTTCCAGTATGCTGAGTATGGTTTGGGAGTCCGAACATCTTATAGCTACTATAATAGTTCTTATAGCTATCTCATAACAAGCCCAAGAAGTCGTGAAAATTTATATAAATAGCTCTGATTTAAGGGGCACCTAGTTCATTACTTTGTGTTCTATTGAAAGGCCCTGAAAACGAGTACGGGTGGGTCGGCGGCAAAGCCGACAAGAATGATGCTTCTTTATGGGTGGCTCATTTTTCGTGATGAAGAAAAGCCTTATGGAGAGATGTATTAAATCTTTTTTTTTTTTTTTCTAAAATAAAAATAAAAAATAAAAAATAAAAAGAAGGATGGGCGGAGTTTTGGAAGCAGAAGGAAAGTCTGTAGTAAAGTAGAGTGAGCTGACTTACACAACTTTAACTGTACCTAAGTAGCCAGCCAAGTGCTAGTAGTAAAACAGAGACATTTTCATAGGTAGTCAAGATCCAGGTTATCTGATGCCCCTTCATGGATGGACCGTTGAAATCCTAATCCGTAGGAAACTCCATGCTCTTCTCCTGGCAAAGAAAGTCAACCACATCTCAGAATCTACGAAATACAATCTCCCGCATTGGAATCAGGAAATAGCCCTCGGATATTTCTGTTCTGTTATCAGACTTGTACCTCAATTCAGAGTACTAACTACCGAAGCGATATACAGGCTACAACAACTCATATGTGTGCCCCATCGTGACGTCTAGGATGGATCCAAATCAACTTCACAACTTGCACGGAGCGATTCTTTCTCGATCCTCTTACAAAACATGCTACACTTACAGGTTTCGGGGCTTCTCTTGTATGAGAGCTCTACCAAAATGCGCTTTATATGGAGTTCAGAGCATAAGAAAAGTGCATTTGAATGCTATGGATACAGGGCAGGTGCGCAGCTCGCTTGCCAATTCCGTGTAAAGATGCTAGGAGCCTTACAAATATGGAACAAATCAGGTATTCGAGGAAGTTGAATTCCTTGGACACCGTAGAGCGCAACCATTATTGCTCGATGGTGCTCCAGGGCCCTAGGGCGCGCCGACGAAGTTTGTTAGGGCAGCGTGAGTGGCATAGAACGCACCCTTAGCATTGTAGCACTCGTCGAACATCAGTGGCTTTGCGCCTGGCAGCCAAGTGTAGGCGTGCTTATCCGTGAAGCCCCAAAAGCTAATGTCAGTGATCCCTGCCTTTAGAGCCTCGTCGACAACGGCCCCGTAGATGTCGGCCTGCAGTGCGGTGTCGAGCGTGTGGACATCCATCTCAGCGATTGTAATCTCCAGTCCGAGCGCCTTGTAGGACTCAACGATGTCTGTGAGCACGCCCGGTATCGGGGCTACTTCGGTGATGTGCATCTGCAGGGCGACTCCGTCAATCGGGACGCCGTTTGCCACGAGTCCGGAGACCAGGTCATAGAGTTCCTGACGCTTGCCGGGGAGCGACTCCACTTGATTATCGTTTATGAACAGTTTGGCATCCGGGTCTGCTGCCCGGGCGATGTGGAAGGCATCATCGATGTAGCCGGGACCGAGTACTTTGTAGAAGTCGTTGTCGGTGCTTAGGCCGCCGCCCATGGTTTTCAGGGCTTCGGTGACGACGTCCCACCGATCCATCTTGCCGTTGTACCGGTGCATGACCGCCTCGAAGTGAGCCGTCATCGCAGCACGAAATGCTGTGGGATCGGTGATATTGAGCAAGTAGTCGGGGTTACAGCAGCCCGAGATGAGGCCGTGTCCCTTGACCGCCATGTCATTCTCTTCTGCGAAGTTAACGAGGCGGTCGATTGCGTCCCAGTTGTAGTGCCCTTCGGTCGGGTTAAGGAACGACCACTTCATCTCGTTTTCGGGAGAGAGACTGTTGAACTGGTTTGCAAGGACTGCGGCAAACCGAGAATCATTGAGGTAGGTTGGATTGATCGCCCCAGACCCGATGAGAATGTCCTTCTTGGCCGCCTCCTCCCTCAGTGGGGTGGTTCCTGTGTTGGCGAACGCGTTGGTTCGTTCAGTAGCGGCAAGAAGCGCGATGATGAATGTTGTGGCATTGATGGCCTTCATGATTCTGTTTAATGAAATGTTCTGTCTTCCTGATACTCGACGGTGACTGATGCGCGACCTTTATAGGTCTTTGTCAGGAAATCAATGACGACACGGCAGAGCAGGGTACGAACACGATAGCCGTGATGTCTATACGAAAATCGGTACGGCCTCGGGAGTGAGGAACCACAAATTTGTCTTTATGATAGCCTAATTTGGCAAGCCTAAGATGATTTCCCTAAGTCTGCTATCCATTCCCGGAAGATCCCCTCCCAACGACTAAGTAAATTAGGCAGGCAGCATAAATTCCTATTGGTCGGCGAGCACAGTCCCTTAGCATTCCCTGGCTACCCATCTTAAATTCATCCATGGATGGTGTGGGAAATTACTAATCGTATTTGGACGACCTACCTAGGTACGAATACGATTGAAAAGTACGAGTGGACTCCAGCTAGTATTATTTAGGGTTCTGCCGAACTTTGGTAGCTCCGAATCTGGACCAGCCGAAGCCAAATCTTAATTTGAAGACCCACAATCTTGGAATGATACCGATCGGCATTGTATCCGCCAATCCATGGGCATGGTCGTATTCGTTTCGAGTAAGAAATCGAATTCCGATCGTCATGATATAATCGCTTCTAAATCTGTTTCGTGCCGTTCTTCCAAAAAGAAAAAAGTTTGACACGTCTAAACGTCCGCTCGATGTGGTCTCCTTCCTGAACGTCGTTTCTCAACATCAATCTCTCGTCATAACTTCATTTGATAGTTTGTTTCATTGTTCTCACACCTTGGTATTTTTGATTTCCTGTTATTCACCGAAGTTAGGGAATCACAACGATTATGTCCAGCAATGAGCGCATCGAAGGGCCTTTCGAGCTACCTGGAGAACCTATCGACTCACATACCAACTATCCCCCCACCACCGACATGACAGGCATACATACAACCGGTAAGCTACGTTATCTGTTTATACGATTATTCCTTTCTGTTGCTCGGTGCGTACACTTGTTCAAATTATTGATGTGACCTGCGCCACTTAGAAGCCGGCCGCGTCGATATTGACTGGAACTCGAAATTCGTGCGTGGATTTTCAATCCTCTCCAATGGACCTTTCTTGGGACGACCTACTACCCCACCACCCGAATACTCCGAGTTACCGACACAGAATGCCGATAGCCCGTCCGTGGGTCCCGAACGTACCTCAATATGCCCCGAACCTAGTACGGAAGACAGAAAAGCTTGGCATGCCAAATTGAACATCGTCATCCAAGTCGTGGGAAGCCGCGGGGATGTTCAACCTTTCATTGCCCTCGGAAATGAACTTACGCAATACGGACACCGCGTGCGCCTTGCTACACATGATGTGTTTGAAGATTTTGTGAGAGATTCGGGATTGGAGTTTTACCCAATTGGAGGTGATCCAGCAGAGCTTATGGCATACATGGTGAAAAGCCCCGGACTCATCCCTAGTATGGAAAGCCTACGAGCAGGTGAAATCCGTCGCAAGCGCATCATGATTCGGGAAATGCTTGATGGATGCTGGAGCTCATGTATAGAGCCGGATATGGTAACAAACCACCCATTTGTGGCCGATGCCATCATCGCCAATCCGCCAAGCTTTGCACATGTCCATTGTGCGCAAGCACTCAGCATTCCAGTACACTTGATGTTCACCATGCCTTGGAGCGCTACAAGGTTCTTTCCACACCCATTGGCAAATATGAACACCGAAGATGTACAGTACAGTTTGAAAAACCAGGTCTCCTACGATATTGTTAACTGGCTTACATGGCAAGGGTAAGATTCTCTCTGAAACGCAATGTGTTGCATCGGGCTAACTGATTCTTCTAGCGTAGGTGATGTGATCAACGGGTGGCGGAAAGATCTTGACCTTGATGAAGTGGCCACGTTTGAAGGCGCTCATCTTGCCGAGTTACTGAAAGTCCCCTTCACGTACTGTTGGTCCCCAGCCCTCGTCCCAAAACCATTGGATTGGCCGTCTCATGTTGGTTAGTGCCGGCTTCATAAATCCTTCATCAACCGAGATAGCTAACAGAGTCTCTAGATGTCTGCGGTTTCTTCTTCCGTGACCCCCGGAATTCGAACCTCCGTTGGATCTCCAGGCCTTTCTTTCATCCGGCCCCCCGCCAATATATATTGGGTTCGGGAGCATTGTACTCGAGGACCAGATAGGAATTACCGCAACCATTCTCGAAGCGGTGAACGCTGTCGGCGTTCGGGCTATCATTTCTAAGGGCTGGTCGAGTCTGAGTGGAATGAATACCGATAAGGTACACTTCATCGGAGATTGCCCCCATGAGTGGCTTTTCCAACATGTGGCGGCAGTAGTGCATCATGGAGGCGCTGGAACGACGGCCTGTGGTTTGCGGAATGCCAAACCAACAATAATTATCCCATTTTTCGGAGAGTAAGTTCTCAGGACCCTACTACGTTTCAATCAACTAACTGCCCATTAGCCAGCCATTCTGGGGAGCTATGGTTGCTGCAGCGGGCGCTGGTCCTAGCCCTATCCCTCATAAGGACCTTAATGTTGATACTCTGGCTGAAGGGATAAGGTATTGCCTTACGGAACGAGCAACTACTGCGGCCTCCACAATTGCGATAAAGATGGGTTCAGAAATTGGCGTTCAAGCAGCAGTGTCTTCCTTTCATCGGCACCTTCCATTGGAACTCCTTCCATGTGATATATGTCCAGGACAAACAGCAGTGTGGTCTTATTCTACAGGCCACAGGAAAGTGAAAATCTCAAAACTCGCAGCAGCACAGCTGATCGCTCAGAATCTGCTCGATCCAAAAAAACTCAAAATGTACGTGAGGTTTCGGCACAACATTTTTCACGCTGGAGTCACACAAATAACCAGTCTCCAGACATGCACTCAATCCCATTATCATCGAGAATCGCCGGTGGGACCCCATCACAGGCGGTGCCTCTGCGGTTTTAGGGACGACAACGGACCTCACTGCTTCCATTTTAGGTCTGTTCTACAAGCCCTTCGAGGAGTATCAAGACTACCACAGTCGCATAGATCGGCCCTTGAGTATCAAATCTAGTCAAACTACGAAAGGGTCAGATTGCAGCTCTACCGGGGATCGCTCCCTGCAGATAACAAAGGAGGCACCTGACAACATACCCAGTCCATTCACCAATAATAGAGCTTCTGAAGCGAACTCGTTGTCCAGCTCAGGAAGTTCTACGAGTCGTCACAGAGCCAGGCTTGCAGGCAAGATGGCAGGGGCCTCAATAATGAGTGTTGCTAACTTCGTGCCGACTGCGCTGAAGGGGATGACCGTGGACATCCCCCTCGCTATGACCGAGGGAATGCGCAATATGCCTCGGCTCTATGGCGAAGAGCCACGGGATCACGGTCCCGTTACTGGGATTAAGAGCGGCTTTGCTCTTGCTGGTAAAGGTTTCGCGTGGGGGATGGCTGAGGCCGTGAGCGATTTGGTCGTGAAGCCATACGAAGGCGCCCGAAAGGATGGCGCAAAGGGGGCTGCCAAGGGTGTCGGCAAGGGTATAGCAAACATGACGTCTAAAGCGGGTTGTGCCACGTTTGGTGTATTAGTATATCCCAGTGCCGGTATTGCGAAGAGCCTGAAATCAGCATTGTATACCGGGACGAGGAAAAGGATTCTCAAGGCGCGCCATGCCGAGGGAACATGGCTGTTAGAATATGGTGGACTTGAGGGAATGAATATCGACATTTCCGCATTCCAAAGGGTGGTAAAGGGTAGGAACACCTGAATCTCGGATTGGAATTGTGTGTTCGATCTCCATGGGAGCCCTGGATGGGTGCGATGCAATTGTGGGATGAAAATTCTGAGGTGTTCGGATGACAAGAAAGCACTGTATTACAGTCACACATCATTGCAGCGAAATCTTTGATACATGGGCCAGGCTCTTAGCGAATGCCCTCCTCTCTCTGTATCTCACGACCTCCGTTTCATACTTGACCGCGGTATCCTATTACATATACCCTTTGAGAGACTTGTGCTCCTTGTCTATATGTAATGTGAATGTGTTTCTCTTGTGAGCATTTCCCACTTAGAATACTGCCCTGAAACATAGTATTCTCAAAGCCAGGGCATGGATTATCGTCATTGTCCCGCTTGTAGCAAAACACATATAACCCTCCGAACACTTCTTATGTAGAAATAATAGCTGCCTCTCAGGCGGTAATCTACCTCGAAACGAATTTTCTTTAACTAGATACCTCATATTTGTGTGAATATCACAAACCAGGCTTCATATCTCTCTTTATACCCAAAATGAACTGAGGCCGAAAATGACCGACTTCTTTATATCTTCATGAACTCTGTACTGAATGGATAATCTGCGTAGCCTTTTTCTTGCGTAGCGGTGTAGAAGCTAGACCGGTCATAACCATTTAGGGGAAGTCGATGCCGAAGGCGGAATGGTAGATCAGGATTCGCGAGGAAGTGACGACCAAAGACAACAGCGACGTCATTGTTTTTGTACTCTCCTTCCATAGCAACTTGGACATTCTCCGCATTATACCCACCTGCAACAAGTACAGGAGAAGTTCTGCCCCAGATATCAAGTAAGAAGTTGATTCCCTCCGTCTTCTCACAGTCCACATTGTTGATCACACGCGACTCGATGACATGGAGATACGCAAGCTTGAGCTGTTTCAACTGCTCTACAAAGTAGGCAAATTGGGGAACAGGGTCGGTCATTTTCATGCTCTGCCAGGTATTCCATGGGCTGAGTCGGAATCCAACCCTCTCAGGGCCAACGGCATCCACCAAGGCCCTAGCCACATCCAGACCGAACCGGGCGCGGTTTGGAACACTCCCACCCCATTGATCTTGTCGTTCGTTTGACACATCTTGGAGGAACTGATCAACGAGATACCCATTCGCTCCGTGGACCTCAACGCCATCGAATCCAGCACGAATTGCATTATTTGCTGCAATTGCAAAATTGCTAACGATTCTTTGGATCTGTTCCTCGCTAAGTTCCTTGGGAGTCGGCATTCCAGATTCCATTGGAATAGGACTAGGTGCAAGCAGATCATACCCTCCCTCTTTTTTCAATTGATCTGGATCAGCTGCTCGACCAAGTGCAATCAACTGGCAATAAATATAGCTGCCTTTGGTGTGGACAGCATCAGTGATTTTTTTCCATCCTAGAATTTGCGCTTCGGTCCAGATTCCTGGGCCATGGGGTATTCCACCCTCGGAGGCGGAGATCTGGGTTGCTTCAGCGATGATCAACGTCCCAGGGACTGAGGCGCGTTGTTCGTAGTATGTGGTGGCCATAGGAAGGGGGACGTGTTCCGCATCGGCGCGCAGGCGAGTGAGAGGAGCCATGACAACTCGGTGCTGCAATTCAATGTCGCCAATGCGGAGAGGTTGAAATAGGCCAGACATGACGTCTTTAGTGCAATCGGTTGTATAGGTAGCAAATGTGAGTTCTTTAGGGAAACGGGTATTATCAATTAATCTCGCGTAGTATCCAACCATATGCTCTTTTATAAACCATAAGATCTCTTCAATGGCTGATTTGTAATGTTGTGCGGAATTCGACCTGAAATATTTTGACCCTCCTGCATGGAGGTGTGCTTGGAGATGTTCGGAGATACCGTGGGGGTAAATACCGCATGTGGTAACATCTCCACAACCTCCAACAACCTCTAACCTCCACCGCCCATATATAAGACGTCATCCTTTGAACATTTGGACCCAGTCCCAAAGATTGGCCTACTCATCATCTATATTTGAAATCTCTATCTCCTGCAATCACGATGTCCTCTCTTACCTACATCAACGAAGAAGGTGCTGGTCAAAAGCACAGCGATCTATGCCACTACTCCCAAGCGGTCGTGCTTGGAAATATCGTCAAATGTGCCGGCCAAGGAGGGTGGACCGAGACTGGTGATTTGGACGCCAACAACATTAATGGCCAAGTTGATCTCGCCTTTGCGAACGTGGACAAAGTTCTCCGGGCGACGGGGCTACGCGGATGGGAAGATGTCTATTCGATTCGCTCGTACCACGTCAATATTGATTCCTCGTTCGATTACTGTGTGCAAAAGTTGAAGGACCACATTCCTAACCATCGTCCTATTTGGACTTCTCTTGCTGTCCCTCGATTGGCGTTTCCGGCGATGAAGATTGAGATTGAGGTCGAGGCCATCAAACATGAATGAAAATTCAAAACTATACTTTGGAGTCTTTAGGTGTATCTAAACAAAAGCTATGTCTAAGACGAATAAAGACTGGAACGAAAGACCACTGTTGATTACCCTGGTCAGGCCTTGAATCACCTGCACGTACTGTTTCATTTACCCCGAGTGTCGTAGAAAGATCTACTAGTAGTTCAAATATCCCTAGGCTATGTAAATATAAACACCGCACATAATATGCAAAAAGAAAATAAACGGTTTTCAATCTTTCGCGTTGTCCATGGTGCCTGAAAGTCCTTTGGGTGGAGGTATGTTCATGTCGGTCTGAATAAGTCAATCACCTCCAACAGCCACCTCCACACTTGTTCGGAGACTTCATTTTCTTCTTAGCGACCAGACGTGACAAATCATGCTAGAATTAATAATGAATCAGAAGTTTTGTATAAGACGACTGGTATACTGGATCCTCTTAGTCTTCCTCGAGGCCTGCATCGTTTTCTTGTCTAACTCTGATATCAGCTTAACGAAATGCATCTTCAATGGCTACGCGACAGCATCGTCGGGCAGTTTTTGAGCCAATTTTGCACGCCTTCTTGGTTGAAGTATAAAGAAGAGGATCTTCAATGGCAACCAGACTGTGCATTTCACGATGAGAAGACAATACTAGTCGAATGGTACCCCGAGCATGACGAAGAAAACCCCCGCAACTGGTCACAACTGAAAAAGGCCTTTGTCCTCTTTGTTATCGGTATTTATAGCTTTGTGGTTTATATGGCCGCGCCAATTTACACCCCGAGCGTGAATGCATTTATTGAAGAATTCGCCGTGAACAACGCAGAGGCATCCCTTGGCCTAGCTCTTTATGTGTACGTCAAATGACTCGATTCCTTAATCATTTGTTGATATTACATGCTGACCCAAATTCAGTTTGGGATACGGTACAGGCCCTCTCTTCTTCAGCCCTCTGAGCGAAATCCCTCGCATTGGACGAAGCCTTCCATATGCCATCTCCTTTTTCCTCTTCTGCATTGTCAGTATTCCTACAGCACTGGCATCCAGCGCAATTGGATTTTACTTCCTGCGTTTCCTTCAAGGATTTTTCGGAAGTCCTTGCCTGGCCACAGGAGGCGCCTCAATCGCAGACGTCTACTCATCTGATGTGCTTCCACACGCGATGACAACATGGGTATTCTGCGTTTTCTGCGCTCCGGCCATTGGTGTAGTAGTATCTGGTTTCGCGATTCCCGTGCTTGGCTGGCGGTTCTCAATGTGGGAGATCTTGATAGCCGCTGGTCCCATTCTTGTCCTGCTCTTGTTGTTGCCTGAGACCAGCCCCGCCACTATCCTTCATCGGCGGGCTCGGCGTTTGGAGAAGATGCGGACCAAGAGACCTTATAGCTACCAGACTGCTGCGGATATCACGCAAGCAGGCATATCTTTCTACTCGGTTGTACAAGAGTCGCTGCTTATTCCCTCGAAGATCACATTCCTTGACCCGGCAATCCTGTTTTTGAATTGTTACACATCTCTGACATACGGCATTTACTATTCATTCTTTGAAGCTTTCCCAATTGTCTACCAGGGGATCTACGGGTTTAATCTGGGAGAGATGGGGTTAGCTTTCTTGGCTATTGTTGTCGGAACGATCATATCATTCGCAGTTTATAACCTCTACATTTACAAGATCTTCACACCCAAGTCAAGAGGACTTCGCAAGCCCGAAGGCGTCTTAGTCCCTGCCCTCATTGCATGTTTCGGTCCATCTATTGGCCTGCTGCTTTTTGGCTGGGCTGCAAACCCGAACGTCCACTGGATCGTACCGACAATAGGAATCGTCATCTACCCAGCGTCGGTGTTCATCTTGATGCAATGTGTCTTCCTCTACATCCCCGCATGCTACCCGCAATACGCAGCCAGCGTTTTTGCCGCCACTGATTTCACTCGAAGTGCTTTTGCGTGTGGCGCTGTCGTGTTTTCGAGACCACTCTATGAAAATCTAGGGGTTGGCCCTGGATGCAGCCTGTTGGCGGGTCTGACTATTGGATGTGTGATTGGAATTTATTCGCTCTATCACTGCGGAGAGGCCTTGCGACTCAGGTCAAAATTTGTACCGAAATGCTGACTATGTGAATAAATCGGAGCAAAAGAAGGGTGTGTTCATTGGCCTTCTGCCAAAGAACTGGTGAACATTCGCTCGCAAATATTAGCATATGTATCCAGACCCTCTCCAATTACCCTCAATATCGCCCACTGGTCGTTTCCTTTTATCAATGTAGCCCATAACTTTATAACGGCGAAACCCAAGTAGGCACAATTAGATGGTAATGTGGGCCTAGACCAAAGGTCTTCATCGCCTGATGTCCTTCCCTCTTCAACAATATCCTCTATCCAGCTAATAAGGCGGCTCTCATGTTCTAATCATATCAGCCTATTGCTAACTCTTGGGGGAGGGAATACATATACCATCAAGAGGCCGGGTTTTCTGACAGCCCGATATACAGAACAGCCATTTGCTGAGGAAGATTGCAAATTCCAAACCACACAGTGAATGTTGAATACTCCACACAAATGCATGGCTGCGAGAGACAAAACTGACGCCCAACTTGACCGGTATGCTCAGAGCATGTGTCGCATGCAATATTGCGGGAAGCAAATGAGGCCCACTAGGGAGACGGGGCATTTGGCGTAGTCTCTCGGCAATTTCCTGTGGGTCCCGACTTCCAAGGATCTTATATGAACCTATATTGAATGCTAGTCGAACATATGCAACTCCGAGCAATGCCGTTGAGGTGAAAGTGACAGGCCCGTTGGGATTCCGAGGGTCAAGACTTGATTCGGGGGCTCGTTGCCACTGAGACGTCCATGCGTGAAGAGCCTTCCTGTGGAAGAACAAGGTTCAGTATCTGGGCTCATTGAAAATACATTGATGGCTTCTTACCTAGAAGATTCCTTCTGGTGATTGAGCAGGGTATGATCATCGTCGGTGTATGGGTTAAATGCCCGCTGAACAAGCATGATTCTTTGGATCAGAGCATGTAAAAGAATATAGTTTGCTAAAGGAGATGGAACCGGTTGTGAGTTAAGTAGATGCGGTTCGTGGGAGCCGTTCAACAGGTGAGAGAGAGCTTCTTGAAAAAGCATTTGCTGCGCATTGTCTGATTTGTGCACCACGGACCATTTCTCTTTGTTTGGAGCGATCCATTCGAAACAGGTGCTTGGAAGACGGAGATGAACTTCGTCACTTAGTATCACTGGCGGAGTAGCGAACGCTATACAGTGTAGATTAAGAAGAGCAAAAGAGAACAGCTTGACTCTTCTGTCTGATTCTTGCTGTACCCAGGAGTACCAGTCTAATCCCGGTTGTAAGGATTCTTCCGTCTCATTGAGCTGGCACTCTCTTACACATCTGGCGAGAAAACTTTGAAGGTTGAATGCATCTCGTATGATGTCCGGCTCACTTTGCCAAGTTGCAAATGCAATTAGATAGAGAGCACATCGTGCCTCGCGCATCAATTGTCTGTATGGGAAGCTTTCGAACCCCGAGCTTTGTGTTTCGGGACATGTTGCCTGTCGAGCACTGGATGGACCATTGTTGTTCAATTCTATCCTTTCTCTTTCCTGTGAGTTTTGTTGCAAAGTATCCTTTGCCGCATAAAAAAGAATAACTGCTTTCCGATGTTCATGCCGATACTGCGCGCCAAGCGCAGCCATGGCGAAAATTATTTCCGGCTCACAGTCCTCTGCTTTGAATGTTGGGATATGGACGACTGGTATATGAGGATAGAAGCCATCAAAGAATCCATTTACAAATCTTGTAAGTGAGTGACAGGATGGAAAAAGGGGTTCGTGCATCGCCGTCTGAGATCGACTAAGAGCTCGAAGAAGGCGATTGCGGTGGTCATCAGTGATTCTCACAATGGGTAGAGTTAACACTCCAAACTCGGCTAGTTTATTACCGTCAGTAATCAGGTAGGTAAATAGAAATTTGGCGGAAGGAGATTTACCAACTGATTCTCGTTCAATAGGAAGTCGGCTTAGAGACTGGTCTTGATCCGAGTGCGAAGAGGGCCGCTGTTGCGACATATTTCCAGTCGACCCCGTAAAGACAGGATTTAGGTTTGATTCTCCCGCAACGATTTGAACAATACTAGGCTCGGAAGGTAGAGTCCATTCAGTGCTGAGCCCCATATTATGGCTGAACGATTCCAAGTCCTGCAATACCAAGAGATCCTGGGCATTAAAAAGCGAGCCTCCTAACCTAGTTAGAAGATTCTTTCCGCAAATTCAAGTGAAGTAGAAGGGATGCCATGTACCTTCAAATTGAAGATCGGGAAGTGGTTCCTGCCCATGAATCGTTCCAGCCGACACATCCGCGCCTTGAAGCTCAGGAAGTTCCCAAAAGGACGTGCTGGGGTGATGTGTCGTAACGGCATTATTTCCCTGTGGTTGGTGACTTTGACTGTCATCGGTAGTCACAGGCGATGGCTCTTGCAATGATGGGGTTATTGAAGAATGGCCAATGTCCTCATGACGCTTCAGGAGATCGCGCCGGCCAAAAGAAGCACCACATGAACACTTGTATGGCTTTTCGTTTGTATCTGGAACGCCTTAGTCTCTAAATGTGAGGATTGTCTTTTTCAGATGTCTGGACATACGTATCCGAATGTGCCGTTGGAGATGTTCGTGGCGGCGAAAATGACGCTTACAGTGAGGGCAGGTTCTGGGTTTCCTCTTTGGCGTGCAGTCCGGTGTCACGGTATCTAATGGGGAGTTCATCTTTATATAGATATAGTTTCTTATGCCTGAATGGCAATATGTGTAAAGGAGAAAACTGGGGTGGAGATCAAAAGTAACTACAAGTAGGCACGGATGGGACAGAATTATTAAGCGTCAATGGAGATTTTCTTTCTCTGCATTCGAGACTCGGGATTTCGATAAAGTATTGATCTATAGGTTGCAGCCATAATATGCTATACTTCTTAATGGCAGTTGTTGATATTCTGCTCAAAAGTAGCCCTTCTTGGGGGACCCCCAAAATGCCAAGAGTATAGGTGGAAACAAGTCACGCACGTGATCCGAGGACCATCCGACAGCACGTGACAATGTCAAATATCCGATACAATCAGGTGCACTATCTCGTTCGGAGGGCAGCCCGTCAGGGAGGCTAATCCAAATGGGTCAGGCTGAGGGCGCCATACCTGGAAGGGAAGGGGAAAGGCGGAGGTACGCAAGGGACGCCAGATGGTGCGATTAGGGGCCGATGATGGCCGAATCGATTCAGCTCAATAAGGCATTAGATATTAGCACGTGCATTCCCATTCGCCGAAAGCGCTCCTGGGAGTTCGGTGCCAGAGGAATTCTGGGTCGAAATTAAACAGGGCACTTTGTGCACTCACCCAGCCAGGTTCTCATATGTCTTTGAAGTTCAACCAACGCTGCTCAGGGGGATTCAGATTTCCTTGGGTATCAAATTATCTCTATCCAATATGTTGTGTATCCACATCGCTATTAAAATATATACGCAAAGAAAATGGGCCAGCGCTTGGTGCCAAAATTGATAGGTGCGTCTGAGCGCAAACCCTTGAGCCAATGGGCTGTAGGGTCCAATAATACCAAAGTATGGTTTTATTCAACCTTGCGCACTTGGGTCACAGGCGCACGATATACTCGGCGGCCGTGAACAATGTACAAAGCAATTGCAAAGATGACAACGGCTCCGAAGACAAGGATGGACCAATTCATATCCACCAGGGTCGGGTGATTGGCGGTTGGGAAGAAGGTGAAGATGATGGCGAAGCAAAGCCAAGCCAACGAGAAGACATTAACTGGTAACCCGAAAATACCGAGCGAAAAGCGCGAAGGCGGGATACCACCCGGTTGAAATCGGACCCGGATGACGGCAGCAATCGGCAAGATGTAAGTGGTGAAGAGTGCCGCGATCATCACAGATGCGACAGCATTGAAAGCGGCAGTAGATCCAATGTTGATCAAGCTCAGCAGCACGGTAATAATAGTCGATACCAACACAGAGCAGATGGGGATCTGGGTGCGTCGGTTAACGTGAGCCAGTTGCTTAGAGAACGGCAAAGCATCATCGCGGGCAAAAGCAAAGGTCTGACGGGAGACGGTCGCAAGAATACCGATAGCGCTGCAGACTTCCATCACAAGAATGATAGCAGCCACAGCATTAGTGGCAGCCGCGGAGCCGGTGGCATGATTAACTGCCGGGAGGAAGGAGAATCCACTCGCCGGGGCGAGCACATCCTGTATGTCTCCCATCTTATACAGCAAGGTGATTAGCATGATGAAACCGAGACTGCCGTTGATCAAAGCAGTCGAAACCATACACCAGGGGACCACCAAGGCAGCATTCTGGACCTCCTCGGCTAATAAAAGTTAGCTATCATGGCGGACGAGAGATACGGCGTTTGACTTACACATATGTGTAGCAGCATCAGGGCCTGTCCAGGAAAAGATTGGAGTCAGCTGGCCCACCAGACACGCGAGGCCCATGCTCGGCCATTCGCCGGAGTTTGTGAACTCCTTCCAGACAGCATCCCCAGAGGCCTTTCCCGGAGACATGGCCCACATCAGGACAACGACAACAACGAAACCGAAGAGGTGAAGGGCGAGGATGAGGCCCTCCAGGGGAGGGAGAATCTTGTAGCCCCAGGTATTCACCAAAGTTCCGACGGCAGCGATAGCGATGGTCAGCAGTGTGCCATGCCAGCGCTCAAAGCCATACACCCAACCGGAGGGGTCTGAGTAGTTGAAGACCAGTAGTCCTTGAATCAGAGTACCGCAAAGGTAGCAAATACTAGCAAAAGCAGCTTGCCAGCCTAGCACCGAGAGCCAACCTAGAACCGGATTAGCGCTGAGGATCGTCGGATTGGAATTCAAGGTGTCGGCTAACCGGTGAGATAGCTCAGGAATCGTTGACATCTCGGCCAGGCAAATTCACTGACCCAGTGGTACTGTCCACCCGATGTTGGGGAGCTGGCTAGTCAATCTCCGTGGGCAATATGCAGGTCGAATGAGACTCACATAGAGGCGATCTCGGCCATGGAGATCACTGCAGAGAAAAATCCAACGAACGAGCCAATATATACATAGACCATACCGGCTCGGCCACCATCGGTCAGGCCGTAGGTACTCGTGCTGCACCATTCTCCGTTATTCCCAGTGTTCCCTTGTAATATCGCGCTTGTAAACTCACAGCAGAATCGACTCCCATGTCGCCATCAACGTCGTCGTGAAACCTAAGATCGAATAAAAACGAAAGTTTCTCTATCGTCGATCAGTACTAAGGCCCGGTTCCAGGAAATGCGCAACCCACCTTGAACTGCTGGGTCTTTCCGAGGCGCTGCATGTCCCAATCATCCTGGTCGGTCGCGTCGATGCCGACGTCGTGGGACATCATATTCTTGTCCATCGCTCTGTTCATGACGCGTGGGTATGATGAGAAAGGGAAAAACGCGATCAGACCAAGGCCCTGCCCTGGGGAAAGGCCATAATCAAGGGGGAAGGGAGAAAGGGAAAGCCCGAAAAGTGGATCCAAAGAAGAAGTTTATTTGGTCGAGGGCGTCGGCCAGCTGCGACGCATCTGCAGGTACCTTTGTCGGCTTAATATTAATAACTTATGACAGGGACACTTGCATTGGACAATCTCAATTCGCTGGATAATTTTTCTCCGTCATGTACAACATACAACATAAGTTGTAGGATGGAGTTCAACATAATTGGAGTGAATGGAGTGAATGGAGTAAATGGAGTAAATGGAGTCCAAAAGGTATACTCGACTATGATTGGACCCTCCCGGTTACTAACTTTCTAGGCGGGATCGAACTTTCCGGTTTCTTCAGCGCACAAGCCGCTAGAGCCAACGCCATATTGAATATTGAAAGATTGAAAGATTGAAAATGTCTCATATATTATGATTTCAAATCCAAAGGCCTCTGTGCACGTCCTTGTAGTACTTTTGGACGCACTCATATGTATTCAATATCCACAAATATTTAATAGTCCAAACATATTGCAAGGCTTGCATTATTAATAAAGGATTCAATAGTACTCCGTACAAAGTTCCAAGATTATTCTGTTCAAATGAAACTAAGACAAAAGAATACTACATCGTACCTTTTACTCCGTACCTCGTGCTAATATATTGTTAGCCGGCCCTTCCGGGCGAAATATGTTTCAGTTGATTATCCTTCCAATGTTCCTCGACTTCTTCCTGTCCCCTCATATAATATCCGTACAGATAGTCTTTAAGCTTTCCTTTAGACTTTTATACAATTCTGCCTAGGTAGATATAAAGCAGTGAGACGACACTTCATTATAACTAACCATTATTCCGACCCATGGTCAGGGGCTTTTTTTTGGCGTTTTCTCGATTTTATCGATCGCGTCCACGGGTGGCTTGCCAAGTATTATCCGTAACTAATGAACATCAGGAAACACTAGGCCGATAGCATGTTACATATTCTTAAGCCCAATGTGCCATGCAAGTTAGCGGATTATGCTCATTTCTGTGCCCATAATTATCCGGAAGATGTACTTGTCAATTTTTGATATAATATGGAGATGAGACCACATATATATTTGACAATAAGACTCTCCGTACTACATACTAGTCACCATATCTTCCACTACTAATAAGTGAAGGATCTCGGCCCTACAGATTATAGGGAATTTCCAAGCCATTCTTATTCCAACGTTCAAACTACCAAGCGCCCAGCATCTGCTGAAATACATTGTTGTACCCACATGACCATCGAGTGACGAACACTCCGCAATGTCTTGGCGCCAAAATACGCAGAACCGAATACGAAAAGTTCATGTCCTTTCTTTTTCCCTTCAAATGTTATATGTTGTATGTTCTCACCTCGAATTCACCTTTTCCATATCCCATTGTCTTAGGACTTGGGAACTAAACTGAATGGAGACGTCAAGGCCGATCTCCGAAGTTCCTGTGAAAAGGAGAGGAGTAAGAGATCAGCATAAAAAGGAAAAAGAAAAACGATAGATGTTTGAATCATAAAGTACATTGCTGATGAATCCTTTTCCTTGTGTGCAATATACAGAGTACAACACACTATAATATCTTATAGGAAACATTGAATTCTTTTATCCGGTCCCAAGATTGGAAGATCGAGCCGGACCGCCACAAATTAGCGCCACAAACCTCGGGAATACTTTGATGACGACGCGCGGGGCTGATGGCGTTGCCGTTCCCTTCGTGGAGATCTTGCAGCGAAATTCTCACTGGATGACGGACGGGACTCCATCCAGCCACGAGGGAATTACCGCCGCGTTACCCTCTCGGCAAATGTTCTCGTCGCTCGTTGGCGCAGACGCGCAATTCTCGAAGGGATTTTGACCCACGTGGAGCTTGGCAGACCATGATATTCCTATGGAAATCCGCCATCTACCGAATCAACGTTCGCGTACACGCTCAGTTCCACCGTCCGTGTCGCCAAGACCAAGTGGTTCCTGCCGATAAGAAGTGGTTTTCGGGATAGACGGCGGGGAATCGACTTTAAAAGGAGGATGTGGAATAAAACCATGCCGTCGCAGCCCCTGGCTCCGAGGCAAAAGGCTCACACTGTCTCTCTCTGCTCGAATCCCTTGTTTCGTCCGCGATGCGGTAATGTTCCTGCGGACTTCTTCTGGCGTGGTACGCCTGAGCTCCTGGCTTCGCAATGGTCGTCTGCACACCCGCTTTCTCTTCCGATGGATTGCTCTGATTCTCGCCGCCATCGGGGGTCTCATTGTATTCTATCTGTTTGCTGTCCCGCAACTTCTCAAATTCCGGTTCCGCGCCGGTTTAAGCTGGTATGATCTAGGAGTTCAAGGGTTCGGTCCAGACCGAAATTACATCTCCTTCGATCAGGAGTCACCTGTTGTCGAAATCACCCCGCCTGGCGCAAAATGCGATCCCCGATACACATTCCTTGCGCCTCGAGGCGATTCAACTGCGCACCCAGGTCCGATGATCCTGAACCCGGCTGGTGAACTTGTGTGGACAAAATGGAACGGGGGTACGACGCAAGACTTCAAAGTGCAGCGGTACAAGGGCGAGGACTACCTCACTTATTGGCAAGGAGACACAGCCGACGGCTATGGAAGAGGATCATGGTACATGGTAAGTCGTACACGGAGCTACCTCACCACGATTCCGGTTCTCTAATTTGCATTGTCCAATCACAGCTTGATTCAACCTACACCCAGAAGTATGTGGTGTCTCCAATCGGCGTATATGACGGTGATCTGCATGACTTCCAAATCACATCCAACGATACCGCAATTTTGATGATCTATGACCCTATCCTGATGGATTTGAGTTCCATCGGCGGCCCGGAGCTAGGATGGTTTTACGATGGAATGTTCCAGGAAATCAACCTCGAAACCGGAGAACTGTTATTCCAGTGGCGCGTATCCGACTTTTACCACCCGAGTGATAGTTATCATCCGATTGAAGATAGCGGCCAGACACGGACCTCGGGGTACGACCACTCGCACATCAACAGCGTGGACAAGGATGATCAGGGCCGGTACTTAATTTCAATGCGCCATCTCCATACTGTTGCATGCATTGATGGCACCACTGGTGATGTCCTCTGGTCACTAGGAGGGAAACGGAACAACTTTGCTGATGCCTCGGATGGAGCTGCCACCAACTTCTCATGGCAGCATGACGCTCGCTGGCAAGGACCCAACCGTCTCAGCTTGTTCGACAATGCAGCTTACAATAACAACAACCTCTCCGCGGTGAGCCGTGGGATGATCGTTGACCTTGATATGGAAGCGCGGCAGGCAACGTTAGCGCAATCTTTTGACCATCCACATGACATCATGGCCCTTTCTCAAGGGAATGTGCAAGTACTAGACACAGGCAACGTGCTCGTGGGCTGGGGTCACTCTGCAGCCTTCACCGAGTTCTCTGCAGAGGGCGATATTGTATGCAATGTGCACTTTGGTGCCTCTGCTTTCTTCACATTTGGCCGTGTCGTCTCCTACCGAGTGTTCAAGTTCGACTGGGTTGGTAATCCTTTGACAATACCCGACACTGCGATCACACCAGAGAGTGTCTTCATTAGCTGGAACGGTGCTACTGAGGTAGCGGAATGGCGAGTTGAGGCGTGGGACGGTGAAGACGTTAGAAATATGACCTTCACGGCTGTCGACCAGATCCCCCGCACCGGTTTCGAAACTGAAATCCCACTGACCTCCAAAGTTGATTCATTCTTCCGCGTGCGTGCAATCGACTCCAACGGAGAGAGTCTCGGTGTGACGGGACTACTCCAGCGACTACCAGCGTCATCGGTGGGCTCTCCTCATATAAGCCTATGGGCCCTCTGGTCCATTTTGTTTGTGGTACTTCTCGGCCTTCTCTGCGGTGTTTATTTTGCTATCCACCGTCGACTTCGCCAGGGCTTCAGCTCCAGTGGCCCTTATCAATTGGTGTCCCACAAAGATGAAAACGAGGGTGATGAAGAACATGATCGTCTACCATTATAGCACGCAGGCGTCCTATATACCCCTTTTGCATGTACATAACTCGATCTGCATATTCGATCTGCATATATCTAGGAATGGTTTCATCTTCGTTTCCTCATTCCCCTTTCCCATCCTTGGTTAGTATAAGTTCTTGTCGAGAATGTACTCACAACATTCCATCGCAGTCACTTCACAGTCTGTTCATGGTTGTTCATTGATGTTGACCTCGTGTCTGATATTAATCACTCGGCAATTGACACTGGTAATTTTCGGAGAATTCATAGCGCTGACCGCTAGTTATTGTGGATTGAAAGTGGTGCTACATGGACAAAGAGCTACTCGAGAAAGCGATAGTTAAAAGACCCAGATATGACGCCTCCATCAATGACCACATTACCTAAAATCGAACGCAGCGCAAGCCATTGAAAAAGCGAAATGGCCGCGCGCAATTTATCAGGGTGTCTTAAGAGTCTCAAGACGCAAATTGCGCGAGCCAGGTCGAATGAGCTTTAAATGAAGAGGGGAAATCTATCGGTCAACTTGATAGAACCAGCTCAGTTCGCTTCAATCAGACAGCGGTGCCCCTTTGGTGCCATCAAGAGGAAGGATTGCATTTCCATGTCCTTTTCGGTCATCTCTTCTTTGTTGGATTGTTGAGCATTTGGAAATTCTCGGAAAAAGAGGGCTGATCCTAGGCGAAGTTCCATGCGGGCCAGGTGCACTCCGATGCAGACTACATATTATCCATTGTGTAAGCCGGCCAGCTTTCCAAGATTCCAAGGTTATCAGGTTATGTATTTCTTGACTTACTGCGCGAGCCACCCCCGAATGGAATGGAAATATCCTTCATTTCCTTGGTCGGGTTCTCCCATCTCTCGGGTTTGAACCTGCATTCTGTTAGTATTATTCTTCGTGCGGCGGATTTTCTTCTTACGTGTCTGGGTCCGGAAAGACTGTCGGGTCCCGGTGTAGACTATAAGACTGAGTCGACACTGTCGCTCCGCTCGGAAGGAAGTATCCTTTGAAACTGGCCCCTCCCGATGGTACAGCACGAGGGAGCCCAAAAGGAACAGCCGTGTGAAGACGAAGGGTCTCGCTGATGACCATGTTAAGGTAAGGCAAACTCCGAAGGTCGTTGTCATGGATTGGCTCAGACAACGCTGCCACCTCGGCGACCAGCTTGTCTCGAATTTGCTTGTTTCCACAGACAGCGTAGGTAAGGTAGGTCAAAGTAACAGCAGTGGTATCACTTCCTGCAACGATGTACCCTTGAGCCTCATTCTTGATCTCTTCAGGAGTAAGGCCACCCTTCTCGGTGTCAAACAATTTGGTAAACAGCGTCTTCTTCGGGTTGGAGGGATTTTCGGTGATCATTTTATTGTATCGGTCGATGGACTGGCTCGTATATGAGGCCATTCGCTTCCCGGTTTCTACGGTGCGCTTGAAGACTGGCAAAGGCAGATATTTGCCAAAGTAGACCAGGTTAGGGAATGTTGTTCGAATCGGTTGGAGGCTTGCGATCCGTTCCAGATCTAAGGTGTATTGGGTTTTCTGCGGTGTAGTGTTAGAAAGATTTTGAGCCTTTCCTGTTTGTTTATCACCTTGCCAGCTTCGAGCATGCGGAACGATTCTCCAAAGCTAAGTTCCCCGATAATGTCGGTCGCCATGAATAGCCACCATTTAAACACGTCGGTGGCGCCACGGTCCTGTATCTCTTCTGCCATTCTTGAGATCGTCATTTTCACCCGGCCTGTAATCAAATCTTCATGCTGATGCAGTGATGTGTCGGAGATCGGCGATGCCAGTAGACGGCGACGGTTAGAATGGAAATGCGGGTCAGTGGTCGAGAAGACGTTTTCCATGCCATTTGGTAGGAGCGTTCGATACCAAGGGGACTTGAGAAAGCGCGAGTTAGTCTTGTGTATTTCCTTCACGGCATCGACGTCGCAAATATCGACTCTATTAGGCCCGGTTCGGACAATTGGACCTTGATATTGCGCATGTCAGCACTCTATATTCCCAAGCTTGGAATGATCGAACACCCATTCCATGGATTTGTCCTCGAATCATTTTCTTACCGTATTTCTCATGCAGATCGTGAACATAGTACGGGACCCTCCCGGCCAACCAATATCGTATATAAACAAGATCGGTCCAGTTAGAGATCGCCGGGCCTGGAAGCCGTGCGAGCGGACTAGAGAGACGTTCATAAATGAAGTGCTACACTGCAGTCAGCTTTAAGAGCGAAAAAGCTCTCTGAAAGTAGCAATCTTACGAGACCCAATACTCCGAGAAAGCAACATAGAATTGCAGGAAGATGGCTGACAGACTCCATGGTCGTGGTTTGTCAAAAATTTCACATGAGTCTGCCTCTTCTCATGACAGGTCCACATGGTATTTATATTTGACAATGTAATCGTGTGAGATGGCCTAAAATACCCTGTTACACGCATAGTGAAATCATTCCGGTGCTTCATTGCCCGAAGTCCGACGAATGTCGGAGCACGGGGGGCATTCGGCGCTTGTTCCAAGAGGCACCAAAGCAAGTGATCGGCATTAGGAACGACTACCTACAACTACTTCATATAAATAGTAACTTCTCCGCTGTCTGGCAGCTTCAAACTAAGTAACTGCTTTCAGGAACGATTGTATCGATTTCGACCCATGTCGTATGAGGAATTGAGGAATTTCCGAAGATGCCATGACATGTTCTAGATTAGGCGCACATCAGAAGGGGTTTGCCTCAAGGATGTCATTATTTGCTAAATCGATAGTACTTCCAGGTATACTACCGGGCCCTCCGTAGCCTCTAACAAGTAAAAAGTAAAATCGCGCATGTAGGGTGTATTACAGAATTAAAGTAGGGTGCTTACCCATGGATACTCGTTAGGGTTCATAACCCGGCAGAATCAGACAAACCTCGTCAAAACCCGACCTACCAGCGCTCTACATTGGTGCTATATGTGATCTCCCTTGAGATGCAAGGAACAGAGGTAGTATTTGAATCAGGTGCCATTTCCAAGACAATTTGAGAGCATGGACCGTATGAGTAGTCCTGATTGCCAATCATTCGAAATGTTCTTTGAGCTTGGCTTCGGATTTCGGCCTCAATGAAGGGCCGAGGAATCTGCTGCAAAACATTAATAGCCGCGTGGGCTCTACTTTACCGGGCTATTAGGGTGCCTTAATCTACGAAAACTGGGTACGTAACTACACATGGTGGTCCCTAGAGCCTCTAGCTACGTCTCACTTGTATCCTCTTCCTAGTGCAATAGTCTGTCTCCCTTATACGGCCCGATGTCTTTGGTGGTGTTTATTTGATACATGTTCTTTGAAAGTGTCTTTGAGAGTTTACAGATCTTCCTTCTGGAAGCTATCCTTTGAAGGTTGAACCACGTCATTGGTTTTAGTTAGGCTACCAGATGGGGTATTACCAAGATGACTTCGCATTCGGTTAGTTGGAGTTACAATATTCTTTCTAGGACAAGCGACCATGGAGAGATTATTATTGTTATTGTTATTATTGTTGTTGTTTTTGTTTTGTCTTTTTGGGGGAGCATTTGATTGGCTAATTCGGACAAAAAGAGGTTTAAAGAAAGGGAAAAAAAATATGACACTCCGATAGGGGGAATCGAACCCCCGGCTGCCGTGTGAGAGACGGCGATGTTAGCCACTACACCATATCGGATATTGGATGTAAATTGTGCCTGGTTTAGTCTTGACCAGCTTATTTTAGCGCTCTTTGTCTGTGTGCGTTCCCGTGCGTGGTTCTATAAAAGCCTCCCTCCCTGTATGTTCGTCGTTTCTTACCTCCTTCCTTCCGAGGTTGACATATTGACCCATCCATCGCCCCATAATCAAGTATGCCATGATTACTCGAGTCTTTCCATTTGATGTTAACCTCAAAATCTACCGAAGTCGAGATGAACTCAACATGCGGCATCCAGGACAGGCAAGCATCGATATATGAGCCAGGTTTCTCCCTGATTCATCAGACCACAAAACTGAAGCTCCATTTTCCAATAGGAAGCGACGGATCGGGGCTCGGTTCAATATCAAAATTAGACGTTCGCAGACAGAGGTTGAGTGGGAAACTGACTTCTATATCAATACTATTCACATTCGCTCCATGAATCAACAGCGTGAGAATGAGTGCTTGTTCCACCGACAAGGTCGTAGATTTCACATGGCTCCGCATGGAGGGAGGCTAGAATCGTGGCACATGTAATCACACGCACCCTATAGCCCTTTCTTCGATAGAAGGGTGTTAAAGGCCCTATGGAGCGACTCCATCACCACGACATCAACATTGCTCTCGGCGAACATGTCAGCTAGATCAGTGAAATCCAGTTGTTGCCCACCTCCTTCCGCAACAGCCCATATTTCCTGTACCATCTTGCGCAGAATTGCACTTCGGCAACGAGGATCATCTACCGCAATAGCTAAATTTTCCGTAATGAGAGACATTCGGCAGAGGTTGGCTTCAGATCCTCTTCTCTCCATTCGATGCCTTGCCATTATATCATCATAGATACCGCGGTAGTAGGCGAGAGATTCGGGCGAATCTTCCCATACACCTTCTGGTTCCACCCCATGTTCCATAGACTCCTTATATCCGTACATAGCTGGGTCCCAGTCGCACGTCAGCCACCCAGGATATCTTTCGTTGCCAAGAGTACGAGGCATAGCAGCGATCCCATCCCAATCGATAACACCTCGGAGCTCGCCCTCTTCGGATACGATGAAGTTCTGGATATCAAGGTCTGGATGTGCAAGGACAAAGGGATCCATACTACTAGGTTCAGAGATCCAGCTTATTAACTGGCGTAAGAGCATTACGAGACCCCTAGGAACCTTGTTTCGTTCGGGGTGTATGTCGAGCATAAAGGTATAGTACGCTTTCGGGTCGCTAGATGCCGCATACTCGATATAGATAGGGTCATCGTCTGGATCTTTATGAACGAACCATCGGTCAAGCATAGCCTTATGATCGACTCGTCGCATAGACCCGATATGAGATGGGTTACCATCATTTCTAAAGAGAAGACGGCCGCCGGTTCGAAATGAAAACCTATCTAGCTGCACCATTGCCGAGGCGATGCTTTCAAGGGCGCGAACTCGGCGTAAATGGGTGGTGTCAGCAGTGTCAGGACAGGCACCTTTTAGGCGGTGTCCAAACCAGACGTTGTATAAAGGGATTCCGGAAATCAAGGTCATGATAATATAAGGGCATCGAAGAGTGTTTTGGGTGGTTGAGGAGTAGTCCAAAACATCAGGTAGAGGGATGGTGGTCTCACGCTTCAAGAGGCGCATTGTGTTTGCCTCGGAGATTAGGGCCGAGGCAGACAACTCATCCCATTTGCTTGCCGTGCCGTTAATAGGGATTTTCGCGATCCAGCGAAGGCCGATATCAAACGTCAACGGGAAGAGTATGTGGTAAGATCCATATAGAGGCTCGCCGACCGAGGGTTTCGCATTGGTGGTTCGATAGAGGGGTTGGCGCCGTAGAATGGCGTTCGCAAGCAGGGGCAACTGCTCTCTGTCAAGCGTCGAGTGAACTGCAGTAAATAATTCTGCGTTTTCATCATCCTCAGAAGAAGATGAAGAAGGCGACCGTTCAATATGCTGCTGTTGGGCCATTCTGGTCTAGCAGGGCTAGCAAGCCAGGAGAAACTGAAGCGACGAGGTCGGGGGTGGGTCGGGCGCCTAAGACAATCGGATGTTGAGCGCATGACAGAATATCCCCACCTCAGATCTACCCTCAGCATAAATTTGCGCCAAAATGCCCCCTCACATCTACACAGAGGGGTTGCCTGAAGAACCGACCCCAATTCCCGCATGGGGGCTCTTCCACTCGACCTCTATCTTCTTGTGTGTACCTTCTCTCCTAATGTTCCATGCACTGTCAAGTTGATTAACATTTCCAAGGAACAATGGGATACTCCTTATCCAGACTCACCTAACGAACTATCCGACCAGCGTCGCGAACGCCTCGTTCGCCAGTGGCTAAATATTGGGACGATGGGTAGAGAGGTTAGTTTTGGTTGTCAGCTTTTCGCTACTCTTTCCTATTTACTATCTCTATCGCTTCTTATTCCATTATAGATCCTCTAATCACGAATCTTAGCCCTACTACAACCGCACTAGAGAGGACTCGCAGACGTACGCGCCCGCCCAGCCCACACAGCAACAAATTGATGCTATTCTTCGCCCACTACGTCCAAACTCCCTCCGCCGGTATGCCGCCGGCTACGAATCATGGACAGGTGCGGAGGGTATGTGGATCCGCACCAACTACGATGCGGAAAACGAAGAAGCCCACCGAACGATCTGGAACGAATACGTGGATATTTCTCAAGTTATCGGACCCGACTCGCTAGTCCTCGAGGACGAAGGGTTATTTTCGAATGCAGATATTGCTCGTGTTCTTGAGCGATTCCCAGAGCGTGTGACGAACAATTCGGCGCTAAAGGATGTCGACTGGCGTGAGAATATACTGGCAGATTTCTTACGAATGCGCGAAGAAGCAGAGGGGCAGGCCGTAGGCACACGCGAAGAGGAATCGTCCTTGAACTCTGATGATTTGTGTAAGACGTACTGGATGTATCACGCTGCTTGTGTGGTGACTCATGCGTTTATTGAGGACACGAAGGCTCAGAGTGGCGCGGGGGTTTTACATGTGTTTTTGGACGACTGCGGGAACGTGGTTAGGCAGATGAGGGTGGATTCGAATGAGGTTGATAATTTTGATGGGGCTTGGTCTGAAGGGAGTTGGAAGGATGGCTGGGTCTATCCTGGAGAGCTTGGGCCGGCCTATCTTCCTGGGGGTGTGAGAGGGCCTCCATATTGGTGAAATTTGCAGAATTGACTATGCCTAGCTACTATACTATTACAGCTTCTTCACCGAATCTGCAGGAATTAGATAGTCCAGAATAACTGGGAACCCATCTCCAGGAAGAGGGGTCCAGGCCTCGGGGTCTGGGTCAATTTGTACGCCTTAAGTAGAGGTAAGTAACTGGATGAAATTGGACAGAGAATGATAGGTATTGGATGGGCTTACTTTCAATTTCCCATTCCTCTGGTTTTTCAGTCACGATACTTCGTTTGCTAGAAGTACCCGGTCTTGGGTGGTCGTCGAAGAGACTGCCGACAAAATTGACCTTGCATGGAGCATATCCCAGTCGTTTTCCAAAGCCTAAAGCGGTTTGCACCCGCTGCTCGCTGTAGCACATCCCGTTGGAGGTGCGAAACCGATAGACGCTGGGCTGGTTGTGAAGGTTTACCGCGCAGAACACATCGGATGGGTTTGTAGCGGTGGTTCCCTCTGAGACTGGGGTCCAATCTTGGATTACGGTCCTGCATTTTTTGGATTCATCCTGTAGATCTTTCAGGCTAAGTTGGACGCTCCTATGTGCTAACCTTTGCGGTTGCCTGCACATAGTGAAGGTCCTAAAACTGCCGAATACTCTCTAATCCTCCATAGATACCTAGATAGGCAGACCATCTATAGGTACAGTATTGTCCATGCCTGAGGCATCACCATATGATAGAACCTCCATGTTTGATAGCTCTCTCTCCTTTCCTTCTCTTCCTACTCTTCTCGTGCGAGACAGTCAATCCACGAAGAGTTTCCTCCATTCCATTTTTATCTGGATCGCACCTCCATTAAGTCCCAACTCATTCACCCATTCTGAATTCCTCATCTAGCTTTTCGTATCGAGCAGATCGACGGTAAGAAAATCCACCTTTTAAACGCCTTTGCATGACATACCCCACCGCCCCCTCTTCGTCCTGTATCGATTTCCATTTATCCCAGTCATAGACATCTTTGTAGTCTTGACGGAATTTGCATAGCGCAAAATCAATCATGGTCACTTTGAACCCATTCCCCGCGTCCTTACGCACAATGAAGCTCCTTGTTTTAACATCCTCATTAAGTATCCCCAGATCACCGATACGATTGATAACTCGAATAGCGTCTTCACAGATAGCCTGCCAGCTTTCTCTTGGTGTATATTCCTCAATATCGGTTAATGGGAAGCCTTCGATATATTGCAAAAGGATCCCAGGAATATCGGTATATTCGCTGCTCGTTTGACCTAGGCAGGGAATAGGTATAACAGCGGATGCAAGGAGTTTTGGTATGTCGGTGCCTTGGATCTCCTTTAGGGTGTTATATACCTGGACCTCTGTCTTGTATAGATCCAACATGTGATCATGAAGATAAGTTTCGTCCATAGCCGCACTCCATGTACTGCCTTCAGGTGTTTCACCGTCGTTGAGCTGAGTAATAAACTCTGATGCACCGCCATCAAGGATAAATTGACAGTACTCAGTCTCTGTATCTGGGGTCCAGGGCCGAATCTTTTCGTCTTCCCGAAGCTGCGTGGCAAATCGCCGATCAAATAGCTTCAAAATCATATCGCCTTCCAAAGAGGAGCAGGCCATCCGAATAAGCATCACAGAGGAAAGAGTGAACGGCTCGAAGACTTTAATGATATTGGCATCTGCTGTTGACTCTAATCCATCTGGTGTCTTGAAGTGAATCTTGATCACATTGCCAACAGTATATGGATATCTAAAATCATTAGTACAAGTGTATTCTATATTCTAGATCTGCAGGCGGGGTACCTACTCGAATTCGTGAGTCATCGTGATTAGATGCTGTCGCTGCGGGATGATGAGAGAAAATTTTCCTAATACTCTAGGCTTGGCGTATCTTGCGAAGTCTCTGGGGCAGGTCCTGACTACAACAGGGGCGGTTCGAGAGTGAACTTGGAGACTTGATTTGGTGTTGGCTAGGCGGTGTGAAAAGTGCCACTCATATGTGCTGTTTGCGGCGCTTGGTGAAACCTACCGAAACTCCAGAGATCTACGCAGGGTCTTACCACCAAAATGCCTTACCGCACCATTCGTCACGTCACGATCGATTGGCACCCAGGACGAGATAGACGGACGAGAAAACAGGGTCTCTTCGCAGCAAAAGCGTCATGCGCGCCGAGAGAATAGCCAGGAGAAACGCGCAAATCATCCTACACGTTTCGTCTTATCTCCCAGGTCACAGAAAGATTGGCAAACTGGACATAATCATCCTAGAGATGGAACCTCCGCAAAAATATGCAGACCTACGGCTTCCGAGAATAGAAACCGCATCTTTCGATAGGTTTATTGGACTACATGGATGAGAGAAGAACTTAAGCTTCAGGACTTAATTTCATGACGAAGTGAAGTGTTTTAGTGGCGGGTCGGTCCGAGGGTACCAATGGGCGTGGGTGGATGTTATTCCAAATTCGAATCGGAAAGGTTGTAACTCGCCTGACTTCCCTCCAAGGCCCAATTGGGACGGCGCAATACGTACCTAGGTGGTCAAAGTAAGATAAAAAATAAATGGGAACTCAATTGTGTCTGCGTGTACTGTCAGTGATGCCTGTGTGCCGTATCTGGAGACATGACCTACTTGTCATTCATGATGGGAATAATTATGTAGGCGATCGACATGGTCTTTAACAGACAGGAAATTAAAATATATTGAATTAAGGCCTTTCCATGTATGATACATGTAGGAGGTCTTGTCTTATCACGTCCCTGGCCTTCCAGAGCAGTGCGTGTCTCTCACTTACACCACACTTCCCAATCATCACCGTTGCTGGCGTCTTATCTTTCTAACAATGCTCCACATGTATGGCACTATCTCCGTTTACTATATAGCTCTGTGCTAACCTTGAACTTAGTCGAGACAACGGCCCGGATGCCCTTTCATTTGGCCAGCCTGTGACTCTCAAGTCTGTGGCGTCGGGCACCCTGGAAACGCCACCTGGCCCTTGGGCCTAACATCTCAAGAAGCTCAATTACACGGTGGCAAAACAGGGCATCGTACTCAAAACTATCACGCTTACCACCCTAGACGAGAAAGAACCAAAGCGCCAGCTGATGGTTCGGAACAACCAACCCTTCACACCGTCTAGCTTGGAACATAATATCGGGGAATCCGCGACAAAGGTGGAAGCGGCCCTAGGATACGTTGTCGGAGACCTAGCCGACCAACTATGCCAGCGCTAATCAAGTTGAGGTCGGCCAATCAAAACCTAGTGGGGGTGGGGACCTCGGGACCGTCCATTTTCACTTTGATCCGACCAATGAAATTGTATGGAACCTCTGTATGTTGTAGTTCAAAATACAGTTTATGTGCGCAAAAGTTAATGACAAGTAAAACGATGCAAATATCATTTTCGTGTCGGTCCCACCTAGGAATCCCCTATTTTTAGCTGAAGTAAGCGCCAGGGGCAACCTTGGAACCTTGGAACCTTGGAACCTCCCCCCCGCTCAAGCGGTTAAAATATGCATATGCCTCCCGTTGTAGCTACCCGGTATTATTCACTCACAACTACTCCGTAGCTGCTTCTACCTAGCCGCTTCACGTCGATCAATTATGATACCCAAACTGAGTTAAGACCCACCGAATATATTTATTTGACGAGGCGCAATTCTTACTTGTGCACTCTCTTGCCCTCCTTTGACGTCCTGATCATGACGCTCGAGAAGAACATCCTCGCACCTGTGCAAGGCCCAGGGATAGATGACACTGCAAGGCTTGCGGACTTACTGCGAGATGCTGGGATCCCGTCGGCGCTCTGGGGGGGTGAACGCTGCTGGATGCTATGGAGGAGGACTTTGTCCCTTGGTATGTCGTTCTCAGCCCTGAATATTGATTCGCAGAAGCATAGCTGACAGGCAGCCAGGATATTGAGATTGTCATCAATGAAGCTGATCAAGCAAGGACATACGAATTATTATGCTCTTATGGATGTCGGCCGTCACAGCCCCCGTCCGACGAATCTGCCCCTTCTCTAGACGTCTTTGAAAAATGGTGCGGGCAGGCTCTGCATT
Source organism: Penicillium chrysogenum (assembly GCF_028827035.1). NCBI lineage: Eukaryota > Fungi > Ascomycota > Eurotiomycetes > Eurotiales > Aspergillaceae > Penicillium > Penicillium chrysogenum. Next base: position 5,289,492 of record NW_026622750.1, on the reverse strand, counting down.
ACAAATACTATGATCGACGTCGCCTACGTATCTGCACACCTATCTATGAGCTCCCAAAGACCGGAGATTCATTCAACGACTCATTTCTTCCATTTATCATCGTTTACACCGCAGAACGGGTGGGATTGCCGGCAGTTCCGCCACTATCAAAGATAGAAGCCTGCACGGGCAGCAAAGATAAGGTATCAAGCCACCAAGAGGGAGAACGCCATCGTGATTACGTTTTAATCAGCTGCCTTCCTCATTATATATTGGGCTCCCCAGAATCCCAATGGAGACTTCTGGCACCCGAATTTAGTCTCCTTGTGCAGTCAACTTTGCATATTCTTTTGCAGCTCGCTACAAGCTCCCCTGTCTGGGGTCAGTACATGGCTCAGCTTTCGGAATTGGTTCGCTCACCTGGTTGTGAAAAGGGCCCCGACTCTTTGCATGAGATTGCAAAGCCGACACAAGTCAAATTCGCACAGTGGATCCAATTGGACTTGAAAGGGGAAAGTGATCAAGAAAGCTTACGCAAAATCCGAGCCGATCACCGTCATATATATCAGGATGCGCATGGGAGCTAGAAGATAATCCTTTGGTATTTTGATTGACGAGGAAAACAAGGTATGGAAGATCGTTGTGATTTTGGTCTCCTATTGCCTACTGCTCTTTGTCTATAGAAAGTAAAAGCAAAAATAAGAAAAGCAAAAGTCGTTTGACCGCAAAGTACAATTTCAGGAAGGTGAGTCGACTAGGAAGCCGCGGTGGTATTTTTTGCCTGACGTGAAGCTACTAGTTTAGGGTGAGCTTAGGGTGAGAAAGGGTGAGAGTAGCCCCTCAGTGCACGACCACCGCGTAGATAAGCCTAGGTATAGCATTATTGGTGCAAATTGATTTGCCTAAAACCAAGGTGGTCATTATTGACTTTACGCTCTGCATTTCTCGCAAGGACTATATAGACGACGATGACTGGAGTGAATCGAAGGCAGTACAGGACGAAGAAGGGGTAGTTGGACTTATCATGTAAGACCGCTTGGAGAGCGGATTCGTTTACCGTCGATCTAACCGATATAAAACGCCGGCTTATTATTACAAATGAAGCAATATCTGGTGCGAAAGAGCGTATCGAGTGATCAGCTAGTCTTTTTAATCTCTTACATAGATATTCCCGCCCTTGTTTTGCTAGGTAGATAGCAGAAATGGTCAAAAAAAAAAAAAAAAAAAAAAAAAGCTTAATCTGTGAGAGCGTCTGATCCATTACACACTATAGAGTGATAAACCGGGTCTTTTCTATCCCTGGCGGTACCTTCCTACTGTGCCATTGAGAAAGACATGAGGTGCCGAAATCACTGCAAACGATGATACTCAGAGGCTATAGACATCGACGCTAAGAACAAAGCCTCTCTCTTGGTCCATCAGATGAAAATCAAGATCCTACGTGACGGAGAAGAAATATAACAGATGGGTCTAAAACTACATACAGAATAGAATGGAGGCGGTGAGCACCCTCACATGCTTACCTCTCGCCTCTCGCCCCATCCAACATCCCCAATAATAATGGTCTTCAAGTATCCCCATCTGTTTTTCTCTTTTTTTTTTTTTCCTTCCTTTCTGGAATTTCCAGTAGCTGATGGCTCACCAGTCAGATGCCTCGCCAGTAGCAGATGCCTCGCCAGTAGCAGATGCCTCGCCAGTAGCAGATGCCTCGCCAGTAGCAGATGCCTCGCCAGTAGCAGATGCCTCCGTAACATTTGGTGCACGACGAGCGGCATGACGATCGGCACGACGAGCAGCGGCAGCACGCAGTTTATTGTGAGCATTGACCCCGGAACTGGTAACACTTTTGCCCTGAGGAATACCTGGGAACGACTCATACTCCGGTTTCTTCAGTGTCACTTTCAACCGCTTGGAGCTGGCAAATTCCCGCATCCCCTGGATATACTTCGAGGATTTGGCCAAAGGGTCCGATCGAAGCACAGCATCTGAATATACAACCCAGAGCCCAAACCGTGCTCGACTCAGAGCGACATGCCAACGCCGAAAGTTCGCCATAAATCCAAGACCCTTCGTGCGTACGCCATCGAAGATAACGAAGTCGCATTCGCTTCCTTGGAAGGTCTCGATCTTCTGGATGTTCAGATCAAGCCACGGGATCTGTGAGTCGTTGCTGCGTCTGTCCACCTCTTGCAGATACGCTCTGTACTGCCCTTCGTATCCAGTTAGGATTACGATTGACTCCAAAGCTGCTCCCATAGCATTATGAATGTTATTGGCGAGGTCGAGAACGTCCCGGACATTGGCATCGTTCAAGTATGACGTTCCACGCCTGCTCTGCTGCCCGTGTTCCGAATTGAGGAAGGCGACGTTGGAGTCGATGTGGAAGTTCCGCTTGTTGAACGTCTTCACACGGTTGACCACGCTAGTGGGGTCGATCTTGTGTTCGAAATCCCAACGCAGCGTTTCCTGGTGGAAAACGGTAGTCACTAAATCGTGGATATCGCCAGCTAGTCTACGCTGTACAATCAGTTTGCCGATGTCGTATCCCGCAGTGGTGAGTCGATCGAGAAGGGAAACAGCCAGTTGCGACCTGAAGGGGTTTTCCTTGGTAGTCGACATAATCGTTGGGCCCAGTTGCTTAGGGTCCCCGAAAAATCCGAAGGCAATGGGGAACAGGTAAACGAGTATCGGCAAAATATCCGTCTCTTTCATCATCGTAGCCTCCTCAAACGCCACAAAAGAGGGATGCAGACTATGATATAGAGTGGGCTGAGCGATTGTTGAAGGGCAAGAAACAATGATGTCCGCCATACCAATCACGAGACGCATAAGTCGTTTACAATCAGATTTGAAGTCCCTTTCTTCATCTTCTTCAAGGCGACCACCGGCATCCAGGCGGTTACGGTACAGCAAGTTAAAGGCTGGGAATTTCTCTTCTGACTTGAATGGACCTTCAACAAGCCCAGCAACCTGTAGCATGCGCGTCCCCAGTGAGTATTTCAGCGTCTTGACGCGGTGATCCTGAAGTCCGTCGATTGGAGACTTCGTCTTAGGCTCTGTACGCTCAAAGTGTGATTTGACGCTATCAAGGTACGCAATGACTGCGTTGAATGCGAAATCCTCATCCCTGTCGTCTGCTTGGCTTTCGGTCGACTCACGCTCAGGCTGACTAATTGGACCGGTCACAGGGTATGTCCTTTGCGGTATGGTATACCTGCGCTCTGCAATACTAAACTCGGATTCGAGGGAATGCACTCGGATTATCATCATAGGTTCGTCAGGGAGGAGTTGTGTCGCAAGACGATCCAGTTTTTCCGCGGTGTTGTCGGCTGAGGCGTTTGTTGGGCAGACAATGACAGATTGTCCTTTGACCATTTTCTTCTGGGGGGGTCTCGTTTTCCCCGACAGTAGACTTGACATAGCTTGTGAACTTTGGAAGCCAGTTACCATCGAAATCCTTTGGGTGAACGGGGTACTCAAAGTTACCGCGCTTTGCCTGAATAATACTCAACAGAGACAGAACGTGGGACTTCCCGGTCCCTGCTGCTCCAGTAACGACAAAAAGGCGTCCGGGCATATGACCCAAGTTCGTGAAGATTTGACCAGCATCCGCGTAGATGCGATCATTCCTTTTCGCGAGGTCGACAAGGGCAGGGTCAATGTCTTCCCAGAAGTCGTACCGGGGGATGTTCATCGAGTCACCACCCATGAGCGGATCGTGGACTTCCTTATTGCATTTGGCCTGAAAATCGCGGATGCAACCCAGAAGTTGCTCGAACTGCTTTTCGTTTGCTGGAATTTTGCATTGAACCTTCTGATTCCAGGCCTCCCTGATGATATCTCTGTCATTTTGCGTATTGCCAGCTAGGATCAGAGAAGGTTGACGAGCGTTTGGAGACTCGTTGTATGGCCTGTAAATAATCACCGATGTTGTGTCATCCGGGGCAGCTGGGAGAGGATCGATCACGCGACCAAGCCAAACATCCATATTCTCGGGCGTAGAAACATGCCGCTTTGGTACCACGTATGCATCAGCAACACGGGGTTCCCGTCTGACCGTTGCCTCCTCCTGGAAACGCAGGGAAATGAAAGAGTTAACTTTCAAACGAGCAATGTTAATTGGCAGCTCCAGGAAACCGATGAACTTGTTTTTCTCCTGCTCGCTGATTGGAGCGACCTTGATATACGCATCAAAGTAATTGCCTCGCTCACAACCAACCGTTTCGCTCTCGTGCTCTGAAATGGCCGCATACACCAAGAAGACCGTGTAGTAATTGTCGTTGCGGAAAGCGATGTTCGTTTCTGGCCTGATCTTTGGACGTTCTTCCTTCGGCGTATAGTCTCCATACTGAACACACGGTCTGTCGAAATGGTTTTTGAAGAATTCAGCGAATGGAAACTTAGGGGTATTATCCATAGACACTCTAAACTCATTGATAATATCGTCGAGATGAGGTCCCTTGACAACGAAACAGAACAGATCATCATTGTAGAAGATATCACGAACAGCCCGCGCCTTGTCGGTTTGATTGCCGTACGTGTGAGTCCGATTGAACAGGCCAATCCCAAACCGCCGGAGGTCAGGTTCAATCTCCAAGTCTGTACAATTGCCGAACGTGTCGTCGTATTGAAGCTGTTTCATTTTGATGCAAATAACCCAAAGCCGATTCTCCGCGATCAGGTTCGCAACTTTCGTGCTCTCATAGATGCCAAATTGCATGGCAAGAAGCTCCGCAAAAGCGGGGATTTCATTACTGGGAGTAATGACCTTCATGGCATCGGCAAACGTTTGGGGCTCTTTCTCAGGGTCCTAGAGAAAGGTGGAGTCAGTAATGCTCGTCGAGATTTATAGGTAAAGGGAGAAGGCAAATTGGACTTACATCGAAGACAACCAGAAGCGGCTCAATTGACTCAATCTGGTTATTGAAAATCCGAAAGGTCGCATTCGCTGGACCCTCAGCGCTTGGGACACCGTCCTCGTTCCACTTGATCGTGAGTCGGATGTCAATACGCGGCTCGGAAAAGTCAGGGTATGCTTTGAACTGAAGTTCGACAACTTCATCACCGTCAACGTCAAACCAATCACCCAGCTGCTGGTCGTTATCGCCGAGCAATACACACGGAAATGACAGAAATGAGGGGAAGCCAGACTCTTTGAAGACGGGGTCTCCTTCGATCTCGGCGGCGGTTGGGTTGCGGTCCGGGTCGTTAACGACTTCACGCACGTTGGTGCTGCCGTCTTGTACCTCTGTATCAAGCTCAGACTGAGACTTGTCCTCGCTAGCAGACGTGTCACCAGGAAGGTCAGGGTTCTGGGACCCCTCAGTTGCCATGATGGAGGATGTCAATGGTTGAAGAAAGAAAAGGGTGAGGTGTTGATGGTTGAAGAAAGAAAAAGGTGAAGCTGATTGTTAGAGAAATGAAACACCGGTGAGGTGCAAAAACGGAAGGCTAATAAGCAGCAGGAAACTTCCAGACGGTGAGATGGGAAAGAAGAAGAAAGAGAAATCAAGCCGGGGAAGAAGGGGAGTGATATTTATACCTTACGGGCAAGTAAACATCCAAAGACATGAATCAATCAACACACTACCTAGGTAGCTTAGGTGACAGACTGGGGTGCTACCTAGGTACCTAATTGAACAATACCTCCAGGGCTACACAATTCAATCGTTTTCTCTGTCGCTGGCGGCGCCTTCTTCTCTTGGACGGGCCAATACACGGCCCTTCTTACACTCGGCGCTGCCCTTATTGCCGTCGGCACGGACCTCCTCTCTACCCTGACAGTTGATACAGAAGCAAGACCCTACATACATATGTAGGCAGGGTACCAAATTCTCCTAGGCGCAGGGATGGGACTAGCAGTTCAACAGCCCATCATCGCAAGAATAATCTACCAGACTACAAAGCTCGCTTTTACGAGACTTACCCCCCTAGTATCCTTCAAGGTCACTGGCCAACATTGACGCATGGGGATGCTCAGCAGAAGAACATTATGGTCGTGGAAAATACAAGTCGCCCAAACGATCAAGGTGGGCGATCATTTGATATCGTACTGGTCGATTGGGAGAATTCCGATTGGTTTCCTGACCCCTTCATTTCCAGTGGGACGAAGACTGGTCCTGGCGAGTCCAGGAGTTTGTTCAAGTATGACCCGCCGAGATGGTCATAATGCAATTGATTGACAAGGATCTCGGCTGGTGAAGTACGTTACTATGTTAGAATGAAGTCGATGTATTTTCTTAACCACAAAGAAGAACTACATAAACACAACAAAAACCAGTTATCCTAATTCCAAGTCTACCTACATAATCTTCTCGCCATGTGTAACATTGACAAACCGATGCTTCAGACTTAGTTATATAAAATCCCTTTGCGTCACAACTTCGGAATCGCGTCCTGAGGTGTCAATTCATTACACTTGCCGTCGTTGTCCATCTGGCCCGTAAAGATCCCCGTTCTGCTTCGTCCAAGTAAGCTTATTCCGCTTAGTTGGATCGTGGCTCCAAGGCTCAATTCCTCATGGAGATAAATTTTGAAGTTTTGACGGGGTGCCGGAACGACTAGGGACCACGATATTCCAGATCGACATGATCATTACCTAATTGTTGAGGCTCAGCCCTCCATAGCCCCATGACAAGACCCCTTATCCTCTCCACCTCCCCGCACCTGAAAAAAGACCCTACTCAACACCCATATACCGTATACGACTTCGGTAGGCCAAGCGTTGTCACAATGACAGCCAATCCGCCATACTCGACTTTGCATGACGGCCAGAGCGAATCTGATCTTGAGTTGGAAAGGGTTGGATCCCCGGCCAGTCCTGGAATCTCCGTTCCTAGCCGTGCCAGCGACACCGAAATGGGCCTCCCAGAAACAGATGGTATGACTGTGCATACACAGGAACCGCAAATAGACGCTGAAGCAAAGCGATCTGGGTTCGATTGGGACGGCTCCTGGGTATGGGAAATTGGATCTGTTACCCTAGCCGTCGTGGGCGTTGTTCTTTTGGTTGCTTTTCTTTTCAAAATAAACAATACCCCATACACGAACTGGAAATATACCGTGTCCCCTAATACTGTCGTGTCAATCATTATGACCATCACCAAAGCCGCACTGCTGGTATCAGTGTCCTCGTGTCTCGGGCAGTTGAAATGGAACCTATTTCAAAACCCAGCGCCACTATACCATATGCAGGTTATTGACCAGGCAAGCCGGGGGCCCTGGGGATCTTTGGAAGTTTTACTGAGGGGAATATTTGGGTCGAGGACAGGAAGCCTGACTTATGTTGGGGCATCTCTCACGGTTCTGGCTCTTGCAGTGGATCCATTTGCACAGCAAATTCTGACATTCCCTCCACGAAGTGTTCCTGCACAACATGCCATTTCATATACCCCAACCTCACAACAATGGTACTCCAAAGAGGGTTCCGATCAAAGTGACGTAGATACTGGGCTCGAGCCGACACTCCTTGTTTCAATAATGAGTGGGCTCTTAGGGACACATATTCCTCTTCCGCCTTTGTGCACTACAAGCTTTTGCAAATATCCAGAGTTTGTTACACTGGGGATGTGTAGCAAATGCGAGGATGTCACATCTCGAACAAAGCAAGAGTGTCACGCACCAGAACTTTCATTATTTATGGATACTGTCGCCGAGCCCCTTAGGAAAATCCCTACAAATTGCAGCTACCAAACCCCGAATAACTTCTCTTTCGATTTTGAAGAATTCGACGACCAGCGCCTCTCGGGCGACAATATCATAATTGGTACAAATCATTGGAGCTTACATCCGAGGGTTATGGACCTAGCTCTTGATACTCGGATCCCAACTTTTGACATTCAGGCCCCAATTGCCTCCTTCGTTGCGACAAACTATACCACCACGGTTACCTACGCAATATCCAACGCGACAGTCCCACCACCAAAGCCATCGGTAGCAGAATGTGCTGTATACTTTTGCGAGCGACGATACGAACAGAGCTCCTACACACCTGGCGACTACCAAAACAGTCCCCCAATGCCTGGTGTTGACACACAGCAGCTCGTTCCTACAGAGGCCCTTGAAGATCCTAATTTCACCTCAAACCGTCCTGTTCACTTTGCAGCCCCGGACGGGTCCGCAGCCCTATCAAGTAACTCGTCATACAGTGTCGACCTTCGCACATTCGGCCATCTGGCAGATACAATGATGAACCTTTTCAATAGTACAACTGAATTACGTGGAGAGGTACCAACGTCAACTGTGTTGAAACTGGGAACGATCTTGCGCATGGATAACCTCAACCGATCGCTTGATTCGATGTCCAGCAGCCTCACTGATACCTTCCGCATGGATTCCCTTAATGACGAGGTTCAGGGAATCGCATTTCAAGACGAGACATTCATTCATGTCCGATGGCCATGGATTACTCTTCCGGTCATTGTTACTTTGGGGTCAATTGCGCTGCTTCTGGGAACTGCAATAGGAAGTAAGCACCGGAAGGCTGTGCTATGGAAGTGTATGGTGCTTCCGTTGTTAACAAGCCATTTCGACGCCACACCAGAGAGCAAGATTGCGTCTGTCCGCAGGGTGGATGGGATGACTGAGATATCCAAGAAGATGCGCGCTGTAATGGTACATGATGAAGGGCCACTTACATTCAAGGAAAAGTAAACATGCCCCTTTCATGCAATCAGGGTCTACCATAAGATCTAAGTCTGCGAAGGTGTCTACATTGAACAGCAAAATGCACTCCCAAGACGCCGGGGGCAATATGTATTTAGACATGGTCACCTCCGAAGAGGGCCAACCAAAGAAAAATAAAACCAACACAGAACAGAACAGAACAGAGAACAAAAACAACAAAAAGTAGAGACAGAAGACTCGTTTTCTTCCTTCATCTCACCTCGCTGAGGTTCTCGGAGAGAAGCAAAAACGGCCAAAAAGCCCAGAGGAACGCCACAAAAACACCACCTCCTCCTCCTGCTCCCCAGGTTGGTAAGAAGCTCCGTTTTCATTCATCTCGCCTCACTGAGGTTCTCGGAGAGAAGAAAAGGATAAAACAACAGAGGAACGCCACCACCACACCACCACCACCACAACCTCCTCCTCCCCCGGTTTGGTAAAACGCTCCGTTTTCATTCATCTCGCCTCACTGAGGTTCTCGGAGAGAAGAAAAAGGATAAAACAACAGAGGAACGCCGTCGCCTCGGAATGGCCTCAGAATACCAAACCAGTCAGCCCGGCCGGCGGATCAATAAGGCCCTCTTTCGCCGCGTGGGCGAGGTTGCGCGTGCTGGAAGTGGCGCTGGCCACTTCTCCAGAGCCCAGCAGCTTCACCATCTTCGAGGGCGCGGGGGTCTTGGGGTCCTCGGTGGTCACAGGAGGCGGAGGGACTTTCAAACTATCCCCTTCGGGGATCTTCTCGGCCTTCTCGGCCGCACTGACATCATCGGGCCTATTTTACGATACATTAGCCTCTGTGCATATGTAGGCAAAGATCCGCCAATGTAGTTTCCATAAGAATCATGGTTTACCACTTACGGGATGTTCTCGGGATCCTGGCCCTTGGAGGCTCGCCGCCTCCACAGAAGATAGCCGGCGCCAGCAAGGCACACGGCCAAGAAGATCAGAAGGGCCCAAAAGCCCGGCGTGCTCACCAACTGCTGGCCTATGGACTCAGAGGTCCCGGAGGCAGAGGGAGATGAGGAGGGTTGGGTAGCGGAGGTAGGTGGAGTTGGGGCGGGGGGCACATTAACGACGATGTTTATATTGATATTGGTGTTATTGCTTGCCATAGTTGCGATGTTGTGAATACAAACTTACGCTGCTGGGGGAGACACGATATACCCTCAATGCAACATCGTGCCTGCTTAATCTGTACCGACTACGTCGTAACTACGTCTATAGCTTCCTATTCTACAGAACGGAAAGAACTTCTCTCAGGCATCTCTCAGTCATCTCTCAGTTCTCTCTCAATTCTGTCTCAGTTCCCTCTCAGTTCCCTCTCAGTTCTCTCTTAGTTATCTCTTAGTTATCTCTTAATTCACTCCTTGTGAGACCCAATTTCTCCTCACCATTAAAGCCGAGCTAAACATCTCCAAAATTTCTTCAAAAACCTTCGAGGTGGCTTTGAGGTAGCACTATCACTCGCTTTCCGAACACTAGTCGCCATATCATAGGATGGAGGGCTTTGGCAAAGTTTGTCATTCATATTATCCACCTTTGAGGACTCAGGTAAAGAAGAGCAAAAACAGTCATCGCGATCCTGAGAGTTCTGGGCTAGCTCTCTTCGCATCTGGCGGTTGGGATTTTGCTTTAAAGAAGCATAAGCTCGGTTTAACTCACTGTCGGAGAGACCCCCCTATAGCGATATAAATTTCGCGGTTTTCAAGGCGTTCTTTTAGAAGATTCTTAACCTTGGTGCACAACTGCATCATCTCTTCCAATAGCAGAGACGACTGTTCAAGGTAGTCTATCCTTATCTGGATATCGCAATCGCCCGCAGGGCGATTCTCACTGAAGTCCTCAGATATTGTCTCTATCTCCGTCATCCGTTTGATTGCTAACCGGAAAGCACGCTCGTTCTCGATGATAGAGGTGAGTACATCTGGGCTCGGCTCGCATAAGTGATATTGTGGAGAAGGGTGGCAGTCAGGGACTGGCTTTGAGTCTTGGCTTCCAAGTAGTTCGGACATTTTGTTTAGAGATAATGAAACGACTCTCGTATGGTGAACTTTGGTATGAGATAGGAAACAGGAATATTGAATATAATTTGGGATCGAGTTTGAAATAGTAGAAAGATATATCTGCCTAGGTATCATTGATACGGATACTCCTTGCCGCCGCCGCCTAATAAGGAACGGATCTCTAGGTAGCTTCCCTCTCAAACCTTGGGACTAATCCGAGACCTTTAGGGCTAAGGTTTTAAGGTTTCATATAGTTCACAGGTCAACATCCCCCCATGTTACATATTCCGATCTGTTGAATGCCTGAGACATCACCGTATGATATAACCTCCATGTTTGATAGCTCTCTCCCCTCTCCTTCTCTTCCTCCTCTCCTCGTGCAAGACAGTCAATCCACGCACTGTTTTCTCCATTCCATTTCCATCTGGATTGCATCTCCAACCGAGTCCACTGTACGGGGAGTCTGTCGATAACAAAGACCATGCAGGGCAGAGTTAAGGTCACCGGTCCGGTCCCCTGCGCATTCCATTTGATGCGTTATTTGACAGAGCGCCAACAATTCCTGCGGAAAGAGCTATATCTCTTTCCGTGCAACGTCTTCAGTCATTACGAGCCCGTGTATCCTCCGGCTCTAACAATGTCCCCCACCCGGCATCCCGTCGCTGCTTGGAGGACCACACCAAAGAGGGTGATAATGTTTGTCCAATGCCACTTGTTCTGTATAGCATGCGACATCCAAGCAACCGTGATACGCGCTACAATGCGAGCACACCTGAGGTGTTATATCAACCAGACTGATGCCTGGTTTGTCGGGTGTCAGTTTGCTAGCTATAGTTAATAGCTAGCCTGGATCTGTCAGAGAATCAATCTCTTCCTTCTTTCACTCTCTCCCCTTTTTGGCTTTGCCAGATCAGGGGAGATCAAGGAGTTCACACCCGCACAACATGTTTTGTGCCCGGTGGATGATTGTCCTGTGAGCTTTACCGTGACCGGTAGCATCCCTCGACACCTGCGCGAAACTCATCAGATGAGTGCGGAGGAAATCAAGGAGCTTATACCTGCACGGCCTCTTTTGTGCCTTGTGGATGGTTGCCCTTCGGTCTATTCTCCGAGTCTTTTCCAAACAAATGAGTCGGTTTTCGCTCCACAATTAGCCAATAGATTCTTATTCAAAGCTACGTATTCAAAGACAGTTATAGGGTGGGATCCTGAGGTGGTCTTTTTAATGGTCTTTTTAATGGTCTTTTGTTTGGGCAGTGCGGGCTGGATGCGCGTCCATCCTTTCCCGCTATCGTTGGTTTTATGCTCGAGGGAACGACTCAGATCCCCTCGCTGTTTGCTCACAAGATCAGTATCCTCACTCCGAAGCCTCCTCACTGCATGCTCTCCGTAATTCACCCTCTTCGGAATGACTTTCATATCCTTCTTACATGCTTCAGGGCCCACCTGCACATATTCGTTCCGAGCTTCTCCCTCATGTCAATCGAGGAGCAGAGCAAAAAATGAAGAAAGAAAGAAAGAAAGAAAGAAAGAAAAAGTAAGAAATAAAGGGAACAGGTTGAAGAAGCTAGACCGAGGAGTTGGGCTCATGAAAGGATGAGACTGGGGCAACGTCGATGAGACCGACCTGAGCCTCGCTGAACGTGTTATTCAAAATTGCCATTATGGCAAGACTGGCCGATGTTACTGGGGCGCCAGCAAGCCCTTGCGCAAGTCTAGAGCCTGTCTCGCCGGTTGAGTGATTTATAGATGATCTTCTATAGCAAGGTTTTGGGCCGTGGAACTAGCTTGAGAATTAGTTTCATCCCATTTATTTTGTTCTTCCAGTATTATTGGTACAATTTCAGAACTAACCATTCCACATTCGATCCCTAAAGGTCTCTTGATTCTCTAACCAGGCCCTTGGGTTTAGGGTGAGATATATCAGTTGGAGGGGCTCCGAATATATATTTCTCGAGCAAATTTTCAACACACATGCACCTAAAACCACACTAAAGAAATGAAATAGCGACCCTTAAAATACTTAAATATGCCTAGCAACTTGGAATTCAAGAAAATAAAAAAGATAAAAGAGACAAGGAGAGAAAAGAAAAAGATCAAAAAAATAGTTTCCCTGGGAATCGAACCCAGAACCTTTCCGGAACACTTGCTAAGGGCAATTGTTAACGGAAAATCATAACCGCTAGACCAGGAAACTGTTTGATGCAAGGTCTGTCGCATCATGACATTTTAAACCATAAGAATAAAGGGACATTCGGAAAATTATCTGTAGGACACTTCCTTGGCCCCAATAGCTCCTCCATTTTCATGCCATTTGAATATGCATTAATTGACAGGATGTCTTTCGGTACGCAAGTTGTCCTTCTAGACATTCCTGTATGAAATGCATATGGCCCTTATGTATTTACGTACTGTTACCTGGGCACGAAATGAATAGACCAAGAGGTTCACAGACTAAGACCATGCATTGACTGTATGGCATGTAGTTGGTTCTCCAGCAAGAGTATTTCCTAGGAGGGGTGCCTTTCACGGAAAACTAGATGCCGCCCTCAAAGCGTCACAGCCGATGCATCAATGACAACCTTTCGAAGCTACAACGATAGTAGCCTTTCCACAACAACTTAGTATATGTAGGAGTCATGTAAGCTGCTTAAGTTGTCAATATGCTACTAGCATGAGTGTGGGTCGATCACTAATCGGACAGAGAATCCATCCATGGATGGTATGAATTAGTATCGACAAGAAAGACACGACTCTCTGGTCGTTTCTAACATGATTGGTCCTTCACGATACTGTATACTAATCTCACATTGGGGGTCTCGCCAGCGAGAACCACCCAATCCCAATCCCGATTCCAATCCCCCCTCCCCCTCTTTCCCCATTCACCAGCATCTCCGCCACCACTCTCCCACGCGCTCCCAGAACGTGGGCGGAGTGGGGTCCTCCCCCACCTTGGCTACCTCGCGCAGTGGAGACTGCACGCGGCGGAAGACGTATGGACGGCCGCGGCGGCCGCGACGGCGAGGCTTTCCCGAGGCACTGCCAAGCTTGTGCTTGGCGATTTGGCGTTCGCAGATGGCGAGCTGCTCGCTCAGCTCTCGTTGCATCTGCTGCAAACCGCGGTAGGTTACCAGCAGCTTGTGGAGGTCATTTAGCGCTGGTTTGCGCTTCTTCCTCGCCTAGTAGCAAGTATATGTCAGTTTCTGTACAGAATTATGAACTGATGCAAGGGAAAGTGAACTCACCCGCGAGGAATTGTGCTCGGTTGAGCGCTTTCTCTTCCTCATGCTCGATGGCTGTCCTAAGTCAGATTGTGTGCGTAGATCAGTTAAAGCTGGGTGGAGACTTACCAGTGAGGGTTGTTCGTACTCACTCCCGCTGGTATCCATGTTGCTTTGCATAGTGGATGCAAAGAGAGATGTGAATGGGAACGTGATAGGAAATAAAGCCAGAGGTGACATGACAATCTTATATAGATTTACAGTCTAATATAGGCAACGCACTTGGATATTTGAATAGCTATTGCGCCCATTATGCAGAAAAGTAACATACTAGGAGACCACTAATGAACAAGGTCCGCTTCCCTCATTCACTACAAGGACAATAGGAATTCAATGAACGACAATAAGAGGCCAGGTGATTAAGGCCAGCCGATTTGAATAACAGTTCCATTGTAAAAGAAGATTGTTTGCTTCACGTGCAACAATATAGTCAAATTAGACTAAGCAATACCAAGAGCTACATAATAAGAAAGCAAGGCACAAGTGATGTGAAAGCAAGAGATTCACCGAATAAACAATGAATTGACTAAAGATAGTCTAGTATGGTCGAGGGTGGCCAATGCCAGGCTACAGTCCTTGTTCTTTGAATAGAAAGCTCAAATATCATTTCTCGCTCAGGATTTCACTCTATAACTATGTCTTTGGATATGTAGCTTTGAATAAGATATCTATTGGTCTATTGATTACATCATGCTGCTCGCACTTTAAAGCAAGGCCGGAACTTGCCAGTCTGAACATTGACAGTATTGAAAATATTTTGGTGGTGAAACGCAGAGAGCACTTGACGCATCCCAGGCTCTCCAATCTTAAGCTGTTCCAAAATCTCCGCCACAGCCAAGTAAAGGACACCAATATTACCATCTTCAATCTTCACTGAAATCCCAACAGCACCCTTTGCTCCTAGAGATCTCGTTTGCTCACACTCCCGAATACCAATCCCATAGCAGCCATCCGCCCCAAGTTTACCAATCAGCAAGCCTTGGAATGCAGTCATGAGGATTGTACAAAACCGATTCTCCCCCGCGACGAACTCAGGATTTTTCCACATAGCATGGAAGACACGACTCAACGCCTTCGTTCTCGAAGAAACACCAGAACCCGACAACGCCACAGCATCAGCGGCAGCAGCGAATGTCGCATTCATCCGAGCCAAATAATGCAATTCGAAAGCCGGAGCAGGCAGATTACACCCATCAAGGCCCCAAACAGACCCATCCACCCCAAGACCGCAGACATCATCAACGACACGTTTCACATGCATCTGGACAGGATGCGTAGACAAGTGATAATCCGCCACATCACCACCTAATACCTTCGCCCCCGCGATCATGCCGACATGCTTGCCAGAACAATTACTACAAACTGGAGTTGGGGTGAAATCGCTCTTGACCCAGGCGCGCTGTACCGTCTCTGATAGAGGAGGATGTCCACCGCAGCGGAGATCAGCTTCCGAAGCAGATACTTTCGACAACATACTCCGGGCGCGGGTGATATGTCGTTCTTCGCTGCTATTCGACGCACACATGAAAGCCAGATCGGCCTCGTCGAAGTCGAATTTGTCCACTGCGCCCGTTTCAACAATTGCTAGCGCCTGCGCTGGTTTGGCTGCTGAGCGGGCGAGTGTCATTCGATAGGGGTCGCCGACTGCATAGAGGAGATTGCCCGCGGCGTCGGTGATGG
Organism: Penicillium chrysogenum; assembly: GCF_028827035.1. Taxonomy (NCBI): domain Eukaryota; kingdom Fungi; phylum Ascomycota; class Eurotiomycetes; order Eurotiales; family Aspergillaceae; genus Penicillium; species Penicillium chrysogenum. Next base: position 5,273,885 of record NW_026622750.1, on the reverse strand, counting down.
CGGCATGGACGCTGTGTCGATTTTCCACGACACCACCGCGGTCTGAGACGATGAAGTCGGTTGGGATGATTCTTCGCATTCTGGCTCGTCTCTTTGTAATATGGTGATGTTGGTCTTTTGCGGATTCTCGAGGTATTTGGCGACCACCCGAGGTGACACTGTGGTCGGACAGCTCCGATACGAGACGAAAAGACCCACTATTTTTGACTATCAGAAAAGGGCTATATCAGACAGGAATGGTTGTTGGTATCTTGTCTAAGCAGATCTGTAGATCCTGTAGATGGTGTATTGTTGTAGACCATGTCTAAAAATGATATCCGCTCAATAACGCCCCCGTATAAGTCTATATTAAATGCAGTGTAAATCCCAAACGCTGAATTGACGCCGATAACCCGAAATGTAGAAACAAAAAGGCTGACACATGACACATATACAACAGAAATATGTTCATAAATGCAAATAAATGACTAGAAGCTGAACAAACCAGTGCGCTTCTTGCCGAAGGGGTAGACAACCAAAGCCGCGATAAACAGCCCGACTGTGATACCTATCGCGACTTGGATCATGCCGAAACCAAGACTGGCAACTGAAGTTTCAGAAAGAGCACCAGAAGCCACAGTAGTCCCATTATTGCCGAGGTTCTGGCGAACCTCGTTGGCGTATTGAATGCCAGCAATCAAAGACCCACTAGAAGCTAGGCCAGAGGGGACCAGCACAAATATACCGGGAAGAATGGCGGTAGCGGCATGGCCATGCCAGACCCGACTGTACAGATTTCCTAGTACACCAATAGTGAATGCACCGACGGTATTGGCGACTTCTGATTGGGGACCGAGCTTGGTGGTGCTGAAATAGTTGGCGACGTAGCCGGACACAGCGATGAAGACCATGACGGGCATCTGCTTCCATTTTCCGTGGTTCACAATGGCCAGGAAAACAGCGTAGATAGCCACGAAGGGGAATGTGCGTGCATAAACCGATCCGTATACATCCAGGCCCGAACACGTAGATGCCGATGTTGCATTAGCATCCATCAGCCCGTATATCGTAGTCCCCACTGTGATACCATAGCCCAAAAACAGCGAGTAGATAATGGCATACACCATCCGGATGGAACCAGCGATTATTTGGTGAGACTGCAGTTCCAGACTGCTACAAAGAACCATGAACCCGGGGAGAATCAGAGCGATAGATGACTGTGCCATAGCGGAAAAACAGAAAAGTGGTTCAGATGTACCATTGCGGGTGACCATGATGCTGCCAAATGCGCGGGCGAGGAAAGAAGTCACGATGGCAGCAGTAACCTCAAAGACGTTGGAGTAGAGGGTGGACCGTGGCGCGAGAACGTGCTGCATCAGCCCAACGATGCAACCTAGACAGAAGATGATGGGCATATCGATCGGGCGGGCCTTGAAAGCGAACGGACCGACAGTCGCACTAGCAAGACCGTACACCAGGACCAAGATCCATTTGTTGAATCGGGGCTTGCGCTGCATAATATCGTCCAGTTCCTGAGTTGCCTCTTCGACACCTATAAGATCGTGGACAACATTCTTGTAAACGTTGTGTGTATCAGCAAGGCGACCAAGGTCGACTCCTTGCACTATTCGCACTAGCTTAACTTCTCCAGTACGCGTAATCGGATCGTCGAACGAAATTATCATGCAACCTGGCAGATATAAAAATTGACCTGAGACCTCCAGGACCCGGGCAGTCATTTGCATATACTCCTCCAGACGATGGGTCGGGGCACCGTATCGCATAAGCGCACGGCACAGTTGCATGATGTACCGCTGACGTGCGATGATCTCCGCGATATGGACAGTGACACGGATTTCATCTTCCAGACGGGTCTTGCGCTTGTTCCTCTTCCATTTCTTGTGCACACCCGGAGCGGCCTCTGCGGCAGCAGGCAGACTGGCCGTGCTGAGGTTCATGGAGGCATTGACCAGCGACGAGGTGGACAGATGGGCTGACTTCTTGTACCATTTGAGCTTCTCCTTGCGCGGGGTAGCAGCACCAGATGTTGGCAAAGACAGAGAGGCAGGGGGCGGGGGCGAGAAAGAACCTTTCTTCGGGGTGGAGATACCGGAGGAGACCTGCGTGTCACTGTCAGAGTCATCCGTAATGACACTTTCCGGGCGCGAAGAGCTTCCAGTCTGGGTAGCCTGGAGCTTCAGCAACTGCGACAAAATGCCGCTGCCACCGCCCAATCCACTGGACCGTCTCCGCTGCGTAAAGGCGCTGATCAAACCCTCGGGAGTTGTCTGTCCCGACCGCTGATATGCGCCCCGAGGTTTCCGCTTGCGCAGCTGATCCTGAACCATGGTCATGCTGCGGACCAAGCGATGAGCCTCGGCGCTGGGGGGCGGCTCAATAACATCCTCGCCAGTCTCCAATGCGTGCGCTCGGTCGGCGTCATGGCGAGCGCGGCGGGCCTGTAGCTCCTCGAGTGGGATACCGCTGTCGAAGTCGTCTGGAAGGTATGATGCGTTGAGGGGCTCGCCTTCATCCGTGGGGCGACCGAGGCGTTCCGTTAAGCGGCTAGTTTTCTGCCGCAAAAGCTGACCGGTGGCTCTGAAGCGGTCACGGGCCGAGGTAGTCCGGTCCATTTTACCAAAATCATGTTTCTCGGTCTCGCCCAACTCGTCGGGGGTGTGCACGTTGGCCAGGCCAGAACCACGACGGGAATGCGTGGGGGCTGGCGGGGTGATGGTTCCGGATAACGGGATTTCGCCGAGGTCTGGGGGCGACAATAACGGGCGCGACGCGGGATGTGAGGCATCTTCGTTTCGGCGCAGACTCAGCGAACGAAAGCGAACCCTGTGATGGGATCGACTGCGAGGCCGTGTGGGTGGCTCGAGTCCGGCATCATATTGGTTGACATCAACGGTAGCCTCACGCTCAAGGCTTGGACGATCACCGGGGTTGTCAATGATTGGAAGAGGATATTCTGCGTATTCTTCATTTGGGCTGGGATGCGGGTTGATGAAGCCCGACATGAAGGGAATGTGAGTGAGCTCGGTGGCTCGGTGGCTCGGGAGATTAGCCGAGAACGAACGGCAAGCCGTCTATGCAGGTACAAGGCACAACGAATGATAGGAGTCAAATGATGAAAAATAATATATGAAAAAATGAACAGGTTGAAAGGGACAGGAGAATAAAAAGAGAAAAAAAAATGTCAAGAGTCTCTCTCCCTCTTTTTTTTTTTTTTTTGGGAAGGCTCGAACAGGATTAAATGGCAAAACCAAGGAATTGGCCAAGATCAGGGAGAGCTAAAATAGTGAAAAAGGAGTCTAGATCTTCAGATAATGAAATCATAAATCAATACCTAGATATCATAAATGCTTGGATTTTATATGCACATCCTCTACGGAGTACGTTAATAGGCCAACCCTAAGTTTACCTCTTAACCCTGCAAGTGTACATCCATGGATCCATGCACACTGACATATCTCCCTCTATCATTCGGGGAATTGAAAATCATTCTAGATCTTCTAGAGTACGTACTACTTGCATATCAGCGAGGTGGTGTGGGTCATATTGTGGCGATCTTTTATCCAGTTGGCATCCATTCGGGCTAAAATGGTCTTTGTATGGTTCGTGCTTGTTCCCATGTTTCCATGTACCCTGTAAATACTCCATTTTTATATGAGCTATATACTCCATAGTGCAATTGTTTGTTTTTCAATTGAACTTTCTTGTTTTTCCTTATCTTTGGCACATACTCCGTACAAATAACCCCTTAGGCTGCGTTTGGACTGCCGTCGATCCTGACCCACGTATTGGGCAGTTATTTTGCAGCCACCTCCTGAGATACTCCGTAGAGTGGAGTGGAAAGTGTCAGTGTCAAGAGTCCCTTGCAAATCCGATTCCACTGTGATATCAAAGAAAGAACAGACCTCACGACTTTCGACTTATAGATAGAAGCAAGACCCACTTAAACCCACTTAAGGGCCCTCAGGATTCACGCAGAACATTACGAATTGAAAGCTCGCCACCCGGTGGAGTTCAAAAGGACATGGCGTAAATCTGCGTTGCACATGATTGAATGATTCTGTGATTCTGATTTGGTCGAGACCTTTCCATATGCTTTAACCCCTCCATCCCTTCTTATCATTTGTTGTGTGTTGTGTTATCTTGTACGACGCTCTGTTGAGGTTGCTTCCCTCTCCTTACCTATTACCTAGGTAGAAACAGTCCATTCAAATCTTGGAAACGCCCACGTTGAGTTATGCCGCGCATGGAAGCCACGCAACGGATGAGAGCCACAAAGGGACGACTAGAATGTGGTCCAGTCTCTGTCCGCCAATGGACCATGCACGATAGGGGTTGCCACCCAAAAAAGGGGTGAAGACAACCTGAGCTAGAGAAAAACCTTATGGCATAGCAAAAATTTATACAGGCAAAAGTGATTTCACGAACTAGTCAAGAATGGTGTGATATATAAGTCCTACCTTGTTGAAGTCGTGAAGATGATTTGGAGGAAGAACAAATAACCCCAGCCAAACCTCGGTGGCAAGCCCCACCATGCAAACCAACCAAACATTTTGGACGACTAAGCATATCAAACTGCCCAGGTGGCACGTGATGGTCCATCAATTTAGTCTGTGACAGTATGTGCAGTGGGTCCCTTTTGAACATACTGCCACAAGAGTACATACAACAAAGCGGCCGTAATCCTCTTACTGGGCTTCTCAGGTGGTCTTTTCAGTGGTCTTTTCAGTGGTCTTTTCAGTGGTCTTTTCAGTGGTCTTTTCAGTGGTCTTTTCAGTGGTCTTTTCAGTGGTCTTTTCAGTGGTCTTTTCAGTGGTCTTTTTAGTAGTCTTAGGTACATACCTTTTGACTGCTGACCGTCAGTGCTAAACCACTGCCTGCACGCTAACTATATTAGGAGTTTTAGACTGGCAGAACTAGCAGAACTGGGGGAATTTGGAGGGGGTATATACCTGGGTACAAAGGTTCCAAGGTTTGGCCCAATATTTCGGAGGTCTGTACTTATGTAGGAAACATAGGTACATTTACGTATGCCTGATCAACTTTTCGTCCTCCAAATTCCATCATCCTCAACCAACTTACCCAGCGCATAAAGGTATGCTATCCCATATCAACGCAACTCACCAACCTACCCAAGTCTACTGCCCCTTCACCCGATCCGGAGTACTGCCCACATGTCTATCTACCTTTACCTCCTGTATTTTGGACTCAAGCCTCGGGCTTTTGAATGTCGTTACAACAGGCACGCAAAACTGGGAGCAGAATGGGCGAGAGACGGAGAATGGTAGTCGGGAAGACGGCAGCGTCATGAGGAACCGAAAGAAAAAAAAAAGTTATCGTTGGGACAAGGAAAAGAATTCGGAGCGCTTAAGGACCGGAGCAGACGACTGTTATCTTGGACAAAGCCCCATCGTGCCTTCCTCATTTGGAGCTTCCTGGTCGTTGGCCATAAAGCATAGGACACCAGTACGAAGAGTGGGGGATCTAAGCAATATGTTAAGTGTGCTGTTTGAAAAATTGTGAAGACTCTCGGAGATGATAGAGGTTCCAACCTTGGAAGGTTGCATACAGTTAATTATTACACTATAGTAGCCCAAAAAGCCATGTGGATGGCGAATTGGTAGAATCAAACGCCAATAGGACCTGACTTTCGACACACGTTTACCAACCTGGTAGTATCAATGGTGATATATAACGTGCTTTTGTTTTAGAATTAGAAATTGGATTGGGTACAACGCCGAGTGGGATACGTGGAGTGTGCTCACATATTCAGATCGACGTCTGTGAAACTGACAGCTACGCCGAGTTCAGGGCAAAGTGGATCTGTCTCCTCGCGGCGAGTTTCAAGGCCCCTAGCCGTTCGTGCATGTCGATGAAATGAAGCCGAACGAGGTGATTGCCTTTTCCGCGGCGGGTTGTTGTTCGCCACGAAGGAAAATATAAAATGTCGCAGGCAGACATGGCTATCACCATGGCAAGTCGCAGTGATTTTGGATGACAACGGCACTTTTGCTCAACTTCATTTGCCTATCTCGCTACCCAACACAATGCCCCTACGATTGTTGTGTCTCCATGGCTGGGGGACGAATCAGAAGGTAAGCTACCGACATTGCTGACCGGGGGGTGACTGGATCTAATTCGCCAGTAGATTCTACAGTCGCAACTGAGTATGCAATCTCCTGCTTTAGTCGAGAGACACCAAACTCTAATCAAACAGGTGGGCTCATGCATGAGCTCCAACGCGATAATACCGCGACCTTCTCTTTCCTCGAAGGTGACGTCGATTCAGCCCCGGGCCCCGGAATCGCCGGTTATTATGACGGTCCGTACTACAGCTACTACCGTTTCCCACGCACCTTTTCCCACGAGGACATGGACGAATCCGACATCCTGGAGGCATACGAGCAACTGAGTGAAACAGTTGCCTTGGAAGGTCCGTTCGACGGGGTTCTAGGCTTTTCCCATGGCGGCACATTGGCTGCTGGATTCATGATCCACCATGCCAAAATGAATCCGAATGAGCCTGCGCTATTTCGATGCGCAATCTTCATCAATTCCCTGCCACCCTTCCGCATGGAACTTGGGCAGCGTCCTGTCGTAGAGGAAGGATTAGAGGGGTTCATCTCCATCCCCTGCGTCCACATTGCTGGGGCCAAGGACCCACTCTTCGAATACTCGATGGCTCTGTATCGGCTCTGCTCTGCGAGATATTCGACATTTGCCGTACATGGAAAGGGCCACGATGTCCCCAGTGATCGGAAGAATGTCGCCATAATCGCCACTGCAATTCGAAAACTGTCCAGTCAAATCTTGTGACACCAGATACCAAAGAAAGGGTTTCCATTTCGGTTGTGCGACACCGAGGCAAAGGTTGGGTGCGAAAAAAAAAACGTTGGCTGAAAGGGGAGAGTAGTATGTTTGCGGCTGTGGAACATAATTTCCAGGAGGTTGTTGTAATAGTATATTGCAGATTCTTCGCGAAGCCAAAGAAAAAGTGTTTCAGATCGAGATATTCATGGGCTTTGAGTTTTGTTTCGCCGTTGAGGGTTGCACCCGGATACTTACCTCGCTGCGACTTGATGTGACACCTTCCCACATGTCCCGACGTAGATTGTCATGGAAAATGGATGGCGTCAAAAGGCCCAGTAGACCGATGACTATGATGCGGGAAAGTTCATTGCCCTGGCGTGAGAAAACCCAGTACCCTCGCTTTTCCCTGGCATGCGATATATGGTTATTCGGCGACCTCCAGCGAACCAAACACAATAATGTCGCCACAATCTAGCGTCAGACCCCCAAAAGCGACCATTTCAGAAGATGATCTGGCAAACTCGGCCGCTGGATCTTGTATACCGATAGCAATTGTGGGGATCGGCTTCCGGGGTCCAGGAGATGCCAAAAATGTCGAGAGGCTGTGGGAAATGATTCTCACGGGTAAAGAGGCATGGAGCCCAATTCCAGCTACAAGGTGGAACAGTGCAGCATTTCATCACCCAGATCATGCTCGCCATGGGACGGTAAGTGATACATGAAATGGGAGTGGGAATAATCAATAATGTGGGAGTAGATCAATGTGGAGGGTGGCCACTTTCTGGAAGAGGATGTATCCGTGTTTGACGCGCCTTTCTTCAACATGACAAGCGACGAGGCAGCGGTGAGCACAAATTGGAGTGTTTTCGAGCTCATCTAACTGTAAGCCGATAAGGCCATGGATCCCCAGCAGAGGTTGCTCTTGGAGGTAGCATATGAAGGCCTTGAAAATGGTAAGTTACTTCTCCGAATCACGTTTTCAAGGCTGATGGTAGATAGCTGGCATTCCTCTGGCCAACATCATGGGCACAAAGACGTCCTGCTTCGTGGGGTCTTTCTCTGCAGACTATACGGATCTCCTACTTCGGGATCCCGAGTGTGTGCCCATGTATCAGTGCACAAACGCCGGACAATCTCGTGCAATGACGGCAAACAGGCTGTCTTATTTCTTTGACTTGAAAGGGCCCAGCGTTACGGTAGACACAGCCTGTTCGGGAAGTCTTGTAGCACTGCATTTGGCATGTCAAAGTCTCCAGACAGGGGACGCATCGACAGCGATTGCAGCGGGAGTCAATTTGGTATTGAGTCACGAGTTTATGTCGACGATGAGCATGATGAAGTATGTGAAAAATTACCCACGACCGGAAAGACTAGACTGATTTAGCCCTAGGTTTCTCTCTTCAGATGGGAGATGCCATACCTTTGATGAGAAGGCTAATGGGTACGCTCGAGGCGAGGCAGCTGGCTGTCTCATCCTTAAACCCTTAGCCAAGGCGTTACACGACCACGACAAGATTCGGGCCGTGATACGAGGCACGGGTTCCAACCAAGACGGGCGCACTGCAGGGATAACACTACCCAACGGAGCAGCCCAAGAAAGTTTGATCCGAAGCGTGTATGCACGGGCTGATCTGGATCCCTCGGAAACCGATTTTGTCGAAGCTCATGGGACAGGCACACTGGCCGGAGACCCAGTTGAGACAGGGGCGATCGCTCGTGTCTTTGGAATTGGTCGTCCACCTGACAACCCTGTGCGGATTGGCTCCGTCAAAACCAACGTCGGCCACTTGGAAGGTGCAAGTGGAGTGGCAGGTGTGATCAAGGCAGTGCTGATGTTGGAAAACCGCATGTTTTTGCCAAACAGGAATTTTGAGAAAATCAACCCACGCATTCCACTCGATGACTGGAAACTCAAGGTTCGGATATTCGGGCAAGTTGAAAGTTGGAGACTAACATCGGTAGGTTCAATTGCGCCCTGAGCCATGGGAGACCACAGGGCCTCGTCGCGTTTCTGTGAATAGTTTTGGATACGGTGGAAGCAATGCCCATGTCATTGTCGAAGATGCCCAAGGCTGTCTATCTAATTGGGGACTCGACGAACACCGCACAGTCATATCAACTACGACCAACAACCATGCTGAGACCCTCCTTAGCTCGCCGCTTGCTTTATCTCGCATATTCATGGTCTCCGGGTTTGATGAAAGAACTTGTGCACAGCAGCAGCAGGCTCTGAGCAATTACATTAGCGATAGGGGACACGAAGTTGACCAAGAGAAGTTTCTCGACGACCTTGCATTCACAATCAATGAGCGGCGCTCTGTTTTTCCATGGAAGGCAGCCGTTGTTGGAGACACGATCGCGGGTTTGGCAACCTCGCTCTCCCAGAATGTCAAGGCTAGGAGCGCTGTTCGGAATCCAAGGCTTGGTTTTGTCTTTACTGGGCAAGGCGCGCAGTGGGCTGGTATGGGAAAGGAACTGCTCCAGGCCTATCCTATCTTCAAAATGTCAATTTTGGCAATCGACAAATTTCTGAGTGACATCGGAGCTCCTTTCACAGTGGAAGGTACATAGACAACCACTTTTCAGACGTCCCACACACTGACATGTTGAAAACAGGGGAGATAGCAAAGAATCCCCGGGACTCCGACTTGAACCATCCAAGTCTCAGCCAGACAGTGTGCACGGCCTTGCAGATCGCGCTGTTCGACTTGCTACAATCGTGGAATATACACCCAGACTCCGTGACTGGACATTCCAGTGGGGAGATTGCCGCGGCATACGCAGCTGGTGCACTCAGCATGTATGATGCAATGTCAGTCGCATATTACCGAGGGGTTGTAGCAAGCCAGCTTTTGCATGACCAACCAAATAGAGGTGCCATGATGGCAGTTGGCATGTCTGCCGAAGAGGTACAGCCCTACTTGGACGAATTCCAACCTAGACAGCTAGTCGTCGCGTGTATCAACAGTCCATCCAGCGTAACGATATCAGGCGATATACCTGCGATTGACGCGCTCGCACAAACACTGAAAGATCAGCAGGTGTTCAGCCGACGCCTTGAAGTGGGTGTCGCCTATCACTCTCCTCATATAGAGCAGGTTGCCGAGCAGTACCACAGCCTGATAGGACATATCCAGCCTCGAGGACTGGATCAGATAACGGAAGACAAGAGAGGAAAATGGCCATTGTTCTTTTCCTCGGTTACTGGAAAGATGGCTCCTTTGCAAGAATTGCACGCCCGTTACTGGGTGTCTAACTTGGTCGGGCAAGTCAAATTTGCCCAGTCCCTGAGGACTTTGTGTTTTGAGACAAATAGTCAGCGTGGTGGGAATACAGGGGCTACCCGAATAAGAAGGGCTGGGGCAGCCCAAAAGCCTTCTGTGGATTGTCTCGTCGAGATTGGTCCCCATGCGGCACTTTCCGGGCCGATAAAGCAAATTCTCCAGGCTGATGCGAAGCTCAACGCCGCCGATATAACTTATATTAGCATCCTCACGCGAAAGACCAACGCAGTCACTACAGCTCTCGGCGCAGTTGCCACACTAGTATCACTCAACTACCCTATTGACTTCGGTACGATCAACAGGCCTGCGGGGACCAAGAAAGGTCGCACACCGCAGCTACTGACAAATATTCCAACCTATGTCTGGAATCACACCAGGTCCTATTGGATAGAGCCACGACTGAGCAAGATGTATCGGAACCGAATATCGTCGCGGATGGATTTACTCGGTGCGCCCGACAACATGGCATGTCCATTTGAGCCTCGCTGGAGAAATTATATTCGAACCTCAGAGCTTCCTTGGCTTCTCGATCACAAGATTCAGGGGAACGTCGTTTTCCCTGCCGCAGGGTATCTGGTAATGGCAATCGAAGCATCAATACAGTTGAACAAAGAAGAAAAGATTGCTAGATACATCCTGCGAGACGTGGCAATACAATCAGCCCTGGTTCTCAGTGAAACTTCTGCTGTCGAGGTTATGGTATCTCTTCAGAAGTCGACACAAGACCAGGAACGTTTGTACAACTTTCATATATACTCCATCTCGGAGGAGAATAGGTGGATTGAACATTGCACTGGCTTGGTCGGGACACAAAAGAGCATCGGCGTTTCAGGTGATGGAGCCGAGGACACTGATGGTTATGCAACGGTCCCTTTGGGGACTGAAGTACATGGAGTATCAGTGATTGACGTCCGAGACTTTTATGAGAAGCTTCAAAATTCCGGATTGGAATACGGGCCATGTTTTGCGAATATGACAAAAGCACGTGCGACCAAAGATGGGGCGTGCTTTGCAGAAGTCACTGTACCAGATACACTATCCGTGATGCCTGCATCATTTCAGCATGAGCTTTTGATTCATCCATGCACTTTGGATAGTATATTCCAGACTATTTTTGCAGCTTTACCCCGGGGTATGGGGATTGAGGAAGGACCTGCAATTCCTGTCTCCATCGAAGAGATGGTTGTATCATCGCGTCTGAGCTGTTCCGCAGGAGAGCCCATGAGTATCTGTACTAACGTGCGCCCGATGCCAAATAAGGATGTGATGGCATATATAGTCGCGGTCAATTGCAACGAGAAGCAGTTCGAAACCGAGCCAACTATCTCACTTCGTGGCCTACGGTGTGCGCGACTCGGGCGTCATGAACCCGCATCGCAGACAAAAGATAGCATAATTTACCAGATTGACTGGAAGCCCGATCCTAGCTTTTTGTCCAGCGATAATGCGTCACTTATATTCACCGAGAAGAGTACTGTTCAAGAGCCCGCCCGGCAGAAAGAGTACGAAGAGATTGCAGCCAGCTTCATCAGAGCAGCGCTGGAGGAAGTCAGCAAAACTGAAGCAATGAAGCTGGATACTTCTCACCGCAGATTCCGGTGTTACCTCCAAGATGTGCTCGAACGACATGATGATAACCGCTCAATATCACCAGCTCACTCGGAAAATATCCATTCCATCCCGATGGGAAGGTTGCTCCCGGTCATTGGCCAGAACCTTGTGGCTATTATCAGAAACCAAGTCGACTTTTCCACCGTCATCGAAGACGACCGCCTTTTGGACGAGTTCTGGGATATATTCTCAGCGGACACCTCGTATCGAGCAGCTGCAAAGTATGTCAATTTGATTGGCCACAGAAAGCCAGACATATCCATCCTTGAATTTGGCGTTGGCACAGGCCAGGTAGCGGAGATATTTCTCAAGCATCTTGTGACGCTTAATGAGACACCTTATTGCGGGGAATATACATTTGCCCACGAAAGCGCTTCTGTGCTTGAGCATACCTCGAAGCGGCTGGAGGCATGGTCAGAATGGGTTGAATGCAAGCCCCTGGATCTTGACAAGGATATCACCGAACAAGAATTTGAAAGAAATTCCTTCGACATCATAATCCTGCCTCACGGATTGTGCACTGCACGTTGTGAGGAAAATGCACTTAGCAAAATCCATGATCTTTTGAGACCATCTGGTTATTTGATTGCAATCAACCCCTTCCACCCAAAGAAGAATGTGCTGAAAAATCTGTTGTTCAGTGCCTTGCACTCTTTGTCCGCAGACGAATTCTGCTTGGGTCAGAGTGGTTGGACAGAGAGTCAGTGGGACGAGATCCTGCAAGATGCACATTTCACGGAGGTTGATGCCTATGCAGATCAAGACACCGAGAAGAGCCATCAGTTTATCGTGGCCAAAAAAGGGAAGATTCATCAGTCGTCCAGAAAGGTTTCCATCATTTGTGGGGACAAAGCCGAAGCTAGATACCTAGTCACTGAGCTTGAGAAGATCTCATGTGAGGTGAATGTGACAAATGTCAATAATCTGGAGTGCAAGGAGCAGATTTGTTTGGTCTTGGATACTTCCAAGTCCTCCCTGCTGGCCTCTGCCAATGAAGTTACATTCAGCAAGATAAAATCATTGTTTACACAGAGTGGAGGAGTTCTCTGGATCACAAGGGGAGGAACGATTGAGTCCGTCAACCCAACCGCAGCCTTGGCGGTTGGATTTGCAAGAACAGCGCGCGCCGAATCAGGGGTCAATCCGATCATCACCCTCGACCTGGATGCTCAAAATCCTCTCTCTGAATCCCAAGCTGCCGACATTATCACAAAATTTCTGGTTACCCGATTCCTCCGTGAAAGTTCAGATGAAGATACGGAGTATGCGGAGAGAAATGGGCAGATTCTGGTTCCACGAGTACTAGAGAATCCGAAGGCAAACAAGACGATGAACAGCATTAATGATACGGATGCTATATCCGAGCAGCCTTTCCATAACCTCCAGCAACCTCTCCGTCTTTCCAGGAAATTCGATAACCCCGGGTTCGTTGGTGATTTGCAGGTGACAGACCTCCCAGCCGGCTATGTTGGAATCAAGGTACTGTCCTTTGGCCTAAATAAATGGGATGTTCAGCCAGACTATTTTGATTGGGAAACAGACGACACCCTCGGTATGGAGTGCAGCGGCATAGTATACAAGGTGGGCGCTGGCATTCACGACATCACCGTAGGCGACCGGGTTGCCTGCTTTGGGACTGGGACTGCAAAAAGCTTTTATCACGATCGGGCATCAGCTTTCCAAAAGATCAATGGCGAGATGTCGTTACAGATGGCTTCGACTTTGCCTCTAGCATATACCGTTGCTTATTATGTTGTGAACCACCTGTCAATGGTCGAGTCGAATGATGCCGTTCTCGTCCATGATGCCGGAAGTCATTTCGGCCAAGCACTCTTGGAAGTGTACTTGCTGACGGATGCTCGGATCTTTGCGACGGTGTACAGCCCGGACGAAAAGGACTTGCTCAGCTCGAGGTTCGGGATAGCCCGAGAGCATATCTTCATAAGCGGAAAGGACGATGTAGCCAAGGGAGTGTCACGGTTGACCGAGGGCAAGAAAGCAAACGTAGTAGTCGCGTTCGAGACTGCAGAGGAAAGGATTCTGCAGAACAGCATTGCACCATTCGGTCGGTTAATCCAACTTCAAACAAGCAACCTCAAGGCCCGATTATTGTCATGCCCCCCCGAACATCTCCCTGTCTACAGTCAATATATTTGAGCTCAAGAGGGAGAGGAGGGACCTTGTCAATCAGATATGGCCGAAGGCCTTTCGGTTGTTCCTCGAAAAAAGACTCAAAGGGCCTGGCTTTACTGGTGTATATCATGTTTCAAAAATCCAAGAAGCAATAGCAGCAATACAAACCAAGCAGCACGTTGTGGTTCAGGTGGAAGATAGTGATGTTGTGACGGTACAGCTTACCCCATCACTCAAAGAACGCCGACCTGCCTCCAGCTAACGAGATTTAGGCCACACTTCCTAGAGCTACGCAGCCATTGTTCCAAGCAAACGCGTCCTACATGCTGGTTGGTGGGCTTGGTGGAATTGGGAGGGAAGTAGCCTTGTGGATGGCGGAAAATGGAGCAAAGAGCCTGATTTTCGTAAATCGAAGCGGGCTTTCAAAATATGAGTCTCAGATGACAGTGAGGAACCTGGTGGAGAAAGGTGCCCAGATAACCACACGAGCTTGTGACATATCCGACGAGACTGCAGTTCAACGAATGCTTCAGGATCTGTCTTATTCCGTGCCTCCAATACGGGGGGCTGATCCAGGCAGCCATGGTCCTCAAGGATGTCCACATTGAAAACATGAGGTTGGACGAGTATCGGGATGTCATGGGCCCGAAGTATCATGGCACCTGGAATCTGCACCGCCACCTCCCCGCAGATCTTGATTTCTTCTTGATGTTATCGTCTATCAGCGGCGTTATTGGGAACGCAACACAGGCTGCCTATGCCTCCGGCTGCACTTTCATGGACGCATTCGCAGCTTATCGGAGAAGTCTGGGTCTTCCAGCAGTGTCTTTGGATCTTGGAACAATCACAGACGTTGGCTATCTGGCTGAAAACAGGGATTTAGCGACAAAGATGGAACGGCAAGGATTCCAGGGCACTGACACGCCAACACTCTTATCCCTGATACAAGTTGCAATCTCTCAGTCGACGGGCAGAGCAGCCCAACTGGTAACTGGTCTCGGCCAATGGAAAGAAATGGAATCACTTGGGAACTTCGACGCACCTTTGTTCGCTCATTTCCGGTACAAGTTTCAGGGTCATGGAAAATCCATTGCGCTCGGCGACTCGATGGAAGGATTGAAGGTTGACCTTGATGCTGCAAAAACGGTGGATCAAGCCACCATAATAATCTGCGATGCTCTCAGCAGGAAGATTGCCTCGCATCTCTCTATCCCGGTTGAAAATATCAATCCTTCCAATCCGGCCTCTGAGTATGGAGTTGACTCACATGTGGCTGTGGAGCTGCGCAACTGGGTATCAAGATCCATGAATTGCACTATCCCCATTTTGGAAATTCTAGCAAGGTCTATGTTCGAGTTGTCTCATAAAATTGCCAGCCAAAGACTCGAGGGCAACTCGGAATGAGTTCCTTATCCTACGCGGTGGATACCTTGGAAAATATACAATACGATAGTTACATATACAACAATGTACTTCTACCCAGCTTAACATCCGTGGATACATGCTTCTTGTCGATTTACACTGACCATGCTTTACTTATTTACTTCTTTAGGAAAGGATCGGACATCTGGCGCAACTTGGGTGCCAAGACTGCAATCGTACGCAAATGGTGGATCTAAACGGAGTAAAGTCGTAATTCCGGCCAAATCTCTTATATCCATGGATGTATATTACCATGTGAGAGTGAAACAAATGGCTTAAGTAAATTAGAAGGCCGAATTCGAGGTTTCTACCCATAAGGCCTATTGATGGCTGTGTTTCAAAGCCCGAGCCCAACTATACGGGGTAGGTAGGCTAGGTCACCAGATACTCTTAGGCAACATTCAATGATCTTACGTGAGGCTCCGCTGAGGGCTGGCATTTTAGGTTCGAGATTGATATCAGATGTTGTGATTTTATCCTGTATCGCGAGCAAATATGAGAAGATTAAGGGTCCAGATCGTCCGTTTCGTTTTGCTATTTCGAATCTCCGATCTGCTAGCAAATATATGATGAATCGAAAGTCGGTCAGAGATCAAAAAGTCTCAAGTACATGCATTAGGGCAGCAGATCTTATCATAGACCGGTTATATCAGTCCTCAGATTCATCATCCATATGTGCAATGCGCAGGGTTTTAAGGGGGAAGACAAGGATATGTTGTCTGCTATCAACTGTGTACACCGTACGGAGGATAGTGTCATCCATGGATACTCTTCCGACAAGCAACTGTTCTCGTCCAATGAACATCCTGCTCGGCCTTCGGTCTTCCACCACATTTAATTCCTTCCAAGGTCGCCCACCTGTCGGCACCGCTACGGGGACCGCGTGGTGCCAAGACTCCAATCGGAGCTGAGGTTAAGCGAATAAGCCGATTAGTCAGCGGCTCGGGTCCAAAATGCGCCTCCGATTTATTTTGGGCTTATCGATTTATGACTCTAATACGAGTTCTAGAGCGGAATGTTTATTTTATCAATCGGGGCTCCGCACAGAAATTTCAATGCTGCCAATAACAAAGCAATGTTTGCTTCGGCCTCGGATTTTCGGGGCCACTTTGGCGTGGGTCCCTGAGACTCTCATAAAGGATGCGGTCCCCTTAAGTTAGTATCTGAATAGTCCACGAAATACTCAACGGCATTTCTCAACGCCTCCCTCCTTCTCTTCGCCGCCATCATGGACGGGTCAGAAAAAGCCGCGGGCGCAAGCTCTGACGATATCCAATTCGATACCGAAAGCGCCATGACCATCACAGGCGACGAGACTCCCGGCAAGGAGAGCCCCAATCTCAAGGGAAATGACTGGAGCATGATGGCCAAGCTCCAGGAGGAGAACGATCGCAACTTGGCAGCTGGATTCAGGAAACAGGAACTTGGGGTCACCTGGCAGGATCTCTCTGTGCAGGTAATAAGTTCAGAAGCCGCTGTGAATGAGACTGTTCTCTCCCAGTTCAATATTCCCACCAAAATCAAAGAAGGCCGACGAAAGCCTCCTCTACGGACGATCCTCAACAAGAGCCATGGTTGCGTGAAGCCCGGTGAAATGTTGCTTGTGCTGGGTCGCCCAGGCTCTGGCTGTACAACACTGTTGAAAATGCTCGCCAATAGACGTGGAGGATACAAATCAGTGGAGGGCGATGTGCGCTTTGGATCTATGCAGCCGAAGGAGGCTGAAGAGTTCCGCGGCCAGATTGTGATGAACACCGAAGAAGAGATCTTTTTCCCAACCTTAACGGTTGGTCAAACTATGGACTTTGCCACGCGCCTCAAGGTGCCCTTTAAGCTGCCGGACGGTATGACTGCCTCGGAATACCAACAAGCGTCGAAAAAGTTCCTCCTTGAATCCGTCGGTATCTCTCACACCGAGCACACTAAGGTCGGTAATGAGTACGTTCGTGGAGTCAGCGGTGGTGAACGCAAGCGAGTTTCCATCATCGAATGTATGGCCACTCGAGGCTCTGTCTTCTGCTGGGATCAATCGACCCGTGGCCTTGATGCGTCCACTGCACTTGAATGGACAAAGGCCATCCGAGCTATGACCGATACACTCAATCTGTCGACCGTGGTTACTCTTTACCAGGCTGGTAACGGCATCTACGATTTGTTCGACAAAGTTCTCGTGCTTGATGAAGGAGAACAGATCTTTTACGGCACCAGAGAGCAAGCTAGGCCATTCATGGAGGAAGCTGGATTCATCTGCCGAGAGGGCTCTAACGTTGCGGATTACCTCACTAGTGTCACCGTACCGACCGAGCGCAGAATTCGACCTGGCTTCGAGAACCGCTTCCCGCGCAACGCGGAGGCGCTGAGAGCCGAGTATGAAAAATCACCCATCTACACTCAAATGGTAGCAGATTACTCTTACCCAGACTCCGAGCTCGCCCGTGAGCGGACCGAAGAGTTTAAGAAAGGCGTGGCTTTTGAAACTTCCAAAAGCCTGCCCAAGAACAGTCCCTTCACCGTTGGCTTCCTTGACCAAGTTAAGATCTGCGTGCAGCGTCAGTACCAGATCCTTTGGGGCGACAAAGCTACATTCATCATCAAGCAGGTGGCCACACTATGTCAGGCCTTGATTGCCGGCTCCCTGTTTTATAGTGCGCCCGATAACTCTGGCGGACTTTTCATCAAATCCGGTGCCCTTTTCTTCTCCCTTCTTTACAACAGCTTACTCGCCATGAGTGAAGTGAACGAGTCCTTTTCTGGAAGACCTGTGTTGATCAAGCACAAGGGCTTCGCTTACTTCCACCCGGCCGCTTTCTGTCTTGCCCAAATCGCTGCCGACGTACCTGTGTTGCTTTTCCAGGTTTCCATGTTTGGTCTAGTTCTGTACTTCATGGTGGGACTCTCAATGTCTGCTGCAGCTTTTTTCTCCTACTGGATCATTGTCTTCACAACAACAATGGTAAGTGCCATTCAATTTGCTCACATGGCTGTCAACTAATAAACATACAGACTATGACTGCTCTTTTCCGAGCCGTCGGAGCTTTGTTTTCTACCTTCGATGGAGCCTCCAAGGTCTCGGGTTTACTGATCATGTGCACCGTTTTGTACACTGGCTACATGATCCCAAAACCTGCAATGCACCCTTGGCTCGGTTGGATTTTCTGGATTGACCCACTTTCCTATGGGTTCGAGGCCTTACTGAGTATAGAATTCCATGGCAAGAGCGTCATTCCATGCGTCGGGACGAATCTGATCCCCACTGGCCCCGGATATGAAAATGTCCAGGCCCACCAAGCTTGCGCTGGTGTGGCTGGCGCGATCCAAGGCCAGAACTTCGTGGTTGGCGACAATTATCTAGCGTCGCTCTCATACAGTCACTCCCATGTCTGGCGCAACTTCGGAATAAACTGGGCCTGGTGGGCTTTGTTCGTCTTCGTCACGATTGTCGCGACTTCGAGGTGGCAGTCACCATCCGAGGCGGGCAGCACTCTGGTTATCCCCCGTGAATACTTGCACAAGCACGTCAACAACCAGCAAAAGGACGAAGAAGGCCAGAGTCCAGAGAAGCGGGTTTCTCCGACCAAGGATGAGTCTCCAAAGCTTGACAACCAGTTGGTCCGCAACACGTCCGTCTTCACATGGAAGGATCTTTCATACACAGTTCAGACACCTAGCGGTGACCGAGTCCTCCTAGACAACGTCCATGGATGGGTGAAGCCTGGTATGCTCGGTGCTTTGATGGGTTCCTCTGGCGCCGGTAAGACAACTCTACTCGATGTCCTCGCTCAGCGCAAAACTGAAGGAACTATTAATGGTTCTATCATGGTCGATGGCCGTCCATTGCCCGTCTCGTTCCAACGCTCAGCCGGCTATGTTGAGCAGCTCGACATTCATGAACGTATGGCAACAGTTCGGGAATCATTGGAGTTCTCTGCTCTATTGCGCCAACCTGCTACCACTCCACGCGAAGAGAAACTTGCTTACGTTGACGTTATTATCGACTTGCTCGAACTCCATGATCTGGCTGATACCATGATCGGTAGTGTCGGAGCTGGATTGAGTGTCGAACAACGCAAGCGCGTTACTATCGGAGTCGAACTTGTTTCTAAGCCTAGTATCTTGATCTTCCTCGACGAGCCCACTAGCGGTCTTGATGGCCAGAGTGCGTATAACACAGTCAGATTCCTTCGCAGACTTGCCGATGCTGGCCAGGCTGTCTTAGTCACCGTGCATCAACCATCTGCGCAGCTTTTCGCCGAGTTTGATCAGCTTCTTCTTCTCGCTAAAGGAGGCAAGACTGTTTTCTTCGGTCCTATCGGAGAAAACTCGCAGGGCATCAAAAGCTACTTCTCACGTTACGGAGCGCCATGCCCGCCTGAGACTAACCCCGCTGAGCACATGATTGATGTTGTTTCGGGTCAACTGAGTCAGGGCAGAGATTGGAACAAGGTCTGGCTGGAGTCACCTGAACATAGTGCCATGCTTAAGGAGCTTGACGAGATCATTGAGACCGCTGCGTCGAAGCCGCAAGCTACCACCGATGATGGTCGAGAGTTTGCTACTACCCTCTGGGAGCAGACAAGTCTGGTTCTGAAACGTACCTCAACAGCCCTATACCGAAACTCCGACTACATCAACAACAAGTTCGCCCTCCACATCTCATCTGGCTTGTTTGTGGGATTCAGTTTCTGGATGATCGGTGACTCCGTTTCTGATCTCCAGAGTGTCTTATTCTTCATTTTCAATGCCATCTTTGTCGCTCCCGGTGTCATCAATCAACTGCAGCCAACCTTCCTTGAACGTCGCGATCTGTTCGAAGCACGGGAGAAGAAAGCCAAGATGTACTCATGGAAGGCGTTCACTTTCGCCTTGATTGTGTCGGAATTCCCGTATCTGGTTGTGTGTGCCGCTCTTTTCTTCAACTGTTGGTATTGGACAGCGGGTATGGCAGTTGAATCCAGCAAGAGCGGTAGCATGTTCTTCGTGTTTTTCCTCTACGAGTTCCTCTACACTGGAATTGGTAAGTTGGCCATCCGTTTTCACATTGACCCCAACTAACAAACAAACCTAGGCCAATTCGTCGCTGCATATGCACCGAACGCCCAGATGGCTGCCATGATAAACCCTCTAGTCCTGGGCGTAAGTTTTTTTGATTCTCGCCCTTCATGAATATTTCAGCTAACACCGCACTTTTTAGACTATGATCTCTTTCTGTGGTGTCTTGGTCCCCTACGCCCAAATTGTCAGCTTCTGGCGCTACTGGATCTACTGGCTCAACCCGTTCAACTACCTCATGGGTAGCATGTTGGTCTTTGGCCTGTTCGATCGCGAAGTCAATTGCAAGGAGCAAGAGTTCGCCAAGTTCGACGCACCCAATGGAACCACCTGCGGTGAATACCTGAGCGATTTCATGCAAACCATGGGAACCCGTATGAACCTCATCAATCCCGATGCCACCGAAGGATGCCGCGTGTGTCAATACACCCGTGGATCCGATTACCTCGTCACCATCAACCTGATGGACTACTTCTATGGCTGGAGAGACACCGGTATTGTGGCTCTGTTTGTGGTCAGTTCGTATGCCCTCGTGTTTATTCTCATGAAATTGAGAACCAAGGCATCCAAGACGGCCCAGTGATTGGGGGTTGGACCTTCAGGGGGTGGTTGGTTCTCAACTTTCCAAAACTTAGATTTCGATTCCTAGACGTGATTTTTCTCCATATGCTAACACCTAGAGGTGTGAGTATATGTTTCTCTTTTCTTTCCTGCAGATAGCTATAGACCCTGTACATCTCTACTCATTTAGATTGAATATATATTAATTGAGATTATCCCGAGGTACTTTATAATCGGTAGTTATGTAAGGGGAGGCCCTGAAGACATCCCGGCCGAGAAACAGAGATAAAGTCTAGGAGTTACCCCGGCCGAGCTCAGCCACACGGAGAAAGTGCGAGCGAGCCCTCTACTCCGTACGGAGCAGAATTGTATTGATCTTATTATTCGTCAAAAGAAAACTGGTATATCTGTTGACTTCAGTGATCGACACTGGGAAACGCTCTCCTTAGCAAATTACATCATTAGTCCTGTCACTTCTAAATTGACCAAAAGACACCTGGGCAAGATTCCCAGAGTGACGACACAAGTTGGAAGGTCCGTCACGTGATGGTACCCCGGACTCTGGACTTCCAGGTACAACATAGATAGATCCCCGGTTACTCTCTCTCTTTTCCTCCGAGAGTTCATAGATTATCAATACACTCGTATTTGCCGTCTCTTCTTGCCTTCTTCTCGCCACCCAAGTTTAATCAACCCGAGGAATAAGGTTGACCTTAATGCAGCTCTCGGCTGATCACAACCTTTATCGGACAAAGTCCGAGCCGAAGGAAAGTTATGAGAGGCCAGTCTTGGCTAAAAGGGTTGGGGTAAGGGACTGGTGATCAGGCTGATTGTGACTCCACCGTGGGGGTCACGGCACCTTTCCCAGACGTCCTATCATATATCGTCAAGACCGTCATACAACCCGGATCGGCTCTCAAGATTTCCGCATTCGGGTTTCCCCGCAAACTGATACTCCCCCACGTTTCTCCAGAATCCCGAATTCACGGGGTAAATGCGATCTCCGGACCAGCATGACATGGTCCATGCCGTTCCCGGTATATAAATGAGTGCCGACCCCGGGACCTTGTCCCTGCTCGAGTACTATTTTCATCTGAACATCATGGTCGGAACCGAAAATGCCATCGCCGAGGCGGAGTTGGGGACGAAGATGGACTTGAGCCATGAGGAAGTTGTCCATATGGCAGAGTTGACTGAAGAAGAGAAAGTTGTCGAAAAGAAATTGCGCAGGCGGATTGATGCCCTGATTATGCCACTGGCTATCCTGGTGTACCTGATGAATTATATCGATCGGTAATATCTTGGACAATCCATAACAGGTGGTCAATGCTAATAGAAGCAGTAACAATTACGCCGCAGCGAAGCTCCAAGGCCTGGAAGCGGATCTCAGCCTCGATGATACAGAATACCAAACTGGTCTCTCTATTCTCTTTGTTGGATACATTCTCATGCAGGTGCCTTCGAACATGCTGCTGAACTACATGGGTCGACCATCCCTATACATTGGATTCTTCACCTGCGCGTGGGGGCTGGTATCGGCCGTGACAAGTCAAGTCACTAATTACGGAGGCATTGTGGCCTGTCGATTCATTCTTGGCGTGGTCGAAGCGCCCTTCTTCTGCGCCATTCTCTTCTATCTATCTAAGTGGTACACAAAGCGGGAATTGGCTTTCCGAATGAGTATTTTCTACTCCGGCTCCCTGCTGAGTGGCGCTTTCGGAAATCTCATCGCCGCGGGTATCCTCAACGGTCTCAGAGGCCACCGAGGACTTTCGGCATGGCAATGGCTCTATATCATTGAAGGTTCCATTACCTGTGCCATCGGACTGGTCATTTGCTTCGTTCTCCCCGACTTCCCGGAGACATGGAAACTTTTGTCCCCAGAGATGCGCAAAGTTGCCCAGCGACGTCTTGCCATTGAGGCTGGTCAGGCCGATGTGGATGAAGGGGGCAGCAAAAGCCAGTTTGAGGGCTTCAAACTCGCCATGACCGACATCAAGACATATGTGTTCGCCTTGGCGTATATGTGCATTACTGGAGCCTCCGGCTTCCAAAACTTCTTCCCGACTTTGGTACAGACGCTCAACTTGGAGGAAACCATCACTCTTGTGCTAGTGGCACCCCCGTATCTATTTATGGTGGTATACTCCCTTTGCCACTCCCTGGCTTCTGATAAGTTCGAGAAGAGATTCTGGTTCTTCTTCTACCCGATCCCAATCACCATCATTGGATTCGTCATCTTCATGAAAACCGATGGTTTCGGACCACGATATTTCTCCTTCTTCTTGATGGTCTTCGTGTTCGCTCAGAATGGAACTTTATACTCTTGGCTCGCGAGCTCCATTCCTCGTCCACCCGCTAAGCGTGCTGTCGGTCAGTCATATTTTATTCTGTGTTCGATTGATCAACAAGCTAATCAAAACAGCCTTCGCATTCTTCAACTCAATTGGAAACAGCGCTTCAATTTGGACCCCCTACACATATATTGAAAGTGAGGGCCCTCATTACCCCACGGCCATGGGTGTTTGCATTGCGCTACAGGTAATTGGTGGTCTTGCGGCTCTCTACTTATACTTCAACCTGAACATGCTCAACAAACGCCAGGAGCGTATGGAGAATGAGGAAGTTCAACTCACCGATAAGGATATTCGTCGGCTGCAGGCTACTGCTGATATTGAGGGGATTGATATTGCCGCCGCTAGACGGCTGCAGAAGGGATTCCGCTATGTATTGTAAAATGATTCTGGCATATTTCAGATGATTTGGTTTAATATCTCAATTCGAGAATTTTGACTTGTATATTTGTGAAGTAGTACTTGTATGTCAGAAGTCCACTATGATCAACAGTAGCACACCCAATCCGGACATGGCAAGAAAATGGAGGCCCAGTGGTACGACAGTCCTATCACGGGTAACGTCCAGCTGTCGTGAGTGAGGATAGTCCAATCATGCATGACTGCATCAACCCATATATGGTCACCTGACTTGTGAAGTCATTGACATTTAAATACTGCGAATTGCACCAACCTGTTTTCCCTACGATCTCTTCAATTAATTCACAATCCAATATTTGAACTTTGATCCTGGCTCGAAGTACATATCGTCTTACGCTGTGTGACAGCTCAAGGTTGACATCCCTTTCCATATCTGATCGACATAAACCACTTGTCCGACATGCAAGCAATTTCGAGACCCATTCTCCGTCTCGCAAATCCCACTGTTGTCCGATCGCTATCCGCCACTCCAAGAATCATGGGTTCAGGTGACATAGGTTCGACCGGCTTCATCCCTGAGTATGCCGGCACCCTCCAAAATGGATGACGTCATATCTGACCCTACTTAGGAAGGACTCTTTCGCCAGACGCGAGGCTGCACACGAAGGGATGTATATTCGACAAATAGAATTGGAGAAGTGAGTTGCGCTGATCCCAATGTAAAGAAATAAACTTACCCGCGGATAGGCTTGAGCGTCTCAAACAAAAGGTCAAGGAGCAGCGCAAGCATATGGATGAACTCGACAAACATATGTAGGGATATCCTGGATTTTCCCTCTGAGGACCAACACTGACAGGTCACAGCGACGAGTATACCAAGTCTCAAGGGGGTGAACAGAACTAGCTTTGCGACTCCGTTGCAGGATTTGTTGAATGGCCTTGATGGTCATACGATCGAGTTCTCCTGACACATCGACATACGCATTACAACCAGCTCGACTTTCAACTAACAATAGTTTCGTGATAATTTTCAACCCTCTGTACTTGATGCTTTGCTAGCCTAGCGTTGTTACGAATTGGAATGCAACATCGATTTTGAACTTGGAGCTTCCTCTCTAGTTTCTTCCTCAACTCTAGATCTTTGCCTGCCACCTCCATCGGTAGCTCAAACAGGCCCATCTCGCCATCAGGAAGAAACCAAGAGACACGATTAGAACACTTCCCAAATATGCAACCATGGCTCTCTTCCCAACTTTGTCGAGCATCTCGCCACCAATGGGGATACAGATTAGTGTGCTAAGTTCTCATTAGTGACGAACTGGCAAGCTGGGTAGTATTGACACTCACGCAACACTGACTATTGAATATGTCAGGCCGAACCTTCCACCGACCTCGCTAGCCTTGGAAATCTGCCCAATGCAGGCTGGTGCAAGACTCAAGAATGATCCTGAGGCCAACCCGAAGATGACCGAGAACATATAAAGCCCAATAAGGGTGTTACCAAACGGCAGCCAGATCACAAAGACTGCCAATGCACCCAAAGCAATGAGCGCAGTCTGGGTGTTGATTCTCCCAAAGCGATCACCCACACCCCCAGCCATCAGTCGTCCTGCCGTGGAGGCTCTGTGTCAGACTAGTTAACACTTTGCTCGAGAGACCATCAACATCCAATTCAACTCACATGCTCAGGACAGCAAGAAGGATGACACTGGTATTGGTAGAAAACCCCTGCATGACCACGTACGTTGGATACAGACCCAGACCAGCAAAAACCTCGAGCTCAAGTCCTATTTCAATTTCAGGTCAACATTTCCTTTCTCCTACCATGCGCATCCTGGACAGGAATCAACCTACCAAAGAGGCCCACTGTCAGCCAGGTAAATCTCGCATCTTTCAAAGAACGCAAGTTGATAGTCGATTTGCTTCTGCCCTTCGGAAGGCGTGCCTTGACCAGAACCGTTCCAAGCATACCCAATATCAGCACCACTAACGCCAGCAGTCGAATCGTCCACTTATACCCAAGGTTGGTAAATCCAGCTCTGAGCACGAATGGAAATATCACACCACCGAGACCTGCGCCCGCCATGGAAATCCCAATAGCAAGGGCTGCCTTTCGATCAAACCATTGAGGCACACTCGCCAACGCGACTGTGCTCAAGAGGGCAGCGCCAGTCCCAGAAAGAACACCAAGGGTAAGAACAAAGTGCCAGTAAAGATAACTTTCGGCCAGAAGAAGAAGGCCAGTCATATAACATGCAGTTCCAGCTATAAGAAGGCCCTTAGGTCCATATCGATCAAACATTGGCCCGACCTGAACCGAAATACTCAGACCGAAGAAGGTGAACAATCCCGGAATCCAACCGACTGCACTTGGCGAGTAGCTGGCCAGCTGATGAGTAGCGAAGTAATTTTGTAGAATTCCCGTCGTGTTCATCACGCCGAACGTACTCATCAAGAGGAAGAATGAGCCGGCCACAACACACCATGCTTGCAGCCCTCCATCTGGGAATGCGTCATCGGTACTATTACCAGTGAGATGGGTTGTGAGGGTGGAGAGCTCGGCTGGGGGTTCGACAACGGAAAATGCCGACCGGGGGGCTTCTTCGTCGAAGCTTCCGTTTTGACCCGTGGGGTAACTAGCGGGATATTCAGCCACGCTTGTCGATGCCGAGTGCCATGGCTCTTGCACGGGCTCTTGCACGGGCTCTTGCACAGTTGCGGGGGCGGGCTTGTCCATAATATGATATTCCTGAGCCTAATTAGATGATAGTGATACTGAGGCGAGGAACTGTAAAGGGAGCAGTAGGAATGAAAAGGCAACGCAGCTATCTGAACAATTTAACAGAACATCCAAAATTCTAGTTATGTGGAGGTGACTCATTACGATAACGGCTTGAGTTAGCCTTCAGGGTTGCATGGATGATTTCATGGTGGGGAGTATACATCGGCATCGCCCTCCGACCTTTTGAATATGGGGGATATCGTGGTCAATAGATGATATATTTCGGTTCATTATTCGGATGCTTGGGCTCCCTCGCGCCTCCAGTGGCTCCATTGGCTATTGCTTTCTGTAATTATAGGAATGATGCTTCTTCTTCTCACCATCGGCTTCCCTCCCGACGTCACCTGGACGGCATTGACTCGGCATCCATGAATAAAGGTAGATTTCCATCAGGGATCCCTATGTAGGAGGATGGGTCACTCTGGGATGTGATTGCATATGTTCACATATTGTTCTTTGCTGGTGTATTCCATACATGTAGGTACATACAGGTACATACAGGTACATACAGGTACATGTGCAGGTGCAATTGGTCTCCACGGAGGCACCACCCGATATGTTCGGGTGTATTGCCATCTAGCACTCTCTCTCCATGGGAATTCATATCGTAATCTTTTTTCTTCAGTTGCAGACCTAGAAACTGGTCCTTCTTGAGTGAAAGCAAGGGTTAGTTATGTTGCAAAGGTTTGAAGAAGATCAGTGGCATGACACCCGCGCCACTCAACCCCTCAATATCCCGCGCCGCCAAAGATCCCGATTTCCTCCATTCTCACTTCAAACGAAGTGGCATGATTTGAGAAGTAAACCAGGTGACGTTGTAAATTTTTCGTTTGCGAATCACGATTTATTTTATTTGTGAATAGATACCATATATCTATCCTTTTCTCATGATAAAGAGCCAGATTGTCCAGTGTCTACATCAATTGAGATCTCTATTCTATCCTCCAAGATGTCCGCAACACAATGCACCAGGCTTATCACCAGGAACATTCCTCAAGTGAGGCGGCAGCGACAACTACAGAGTCCTCGCGTCACTCTCGTTGGCAGTCCAGCCCCAAGTCACAACCCTACGATTGACTCCGAAGTTTTACCATATCGACTCTATGAACTCTCGCTAAAGAAGATCCGAAAAGAAGCCCACGCTGCTGAGCCCGATCTACGCCACGTCATTGCCGGCATCACAATGCAAAAAGTGGTTTCCAGTGCTGTGCATGAGGATCTTCTACACCGAGTCGATATGATCGAAAGCGCAAACTTACCTCCAAGACTACCGATATTACCAGGTGCTGATGAGCCCTGGGAGCATGAAGAAGTCGTGTCGAATAAACCGTCAAATCCGAATGCGTGGGATATGGAATCTCTAGATCAAGCGCTTCTTGAGATGGAACGGGCTAGCAAGAAAGGAAATGTTGCAAAAAGTGTTTGTTTTCAGTTAATTAGTGAGATGTAAAATTCGAAGATCGAATTTTTACCCGCGCTTGCTATCCCCTGTTCAGATCTGGTGTTTAATGCAGTTAAGGCATTTGTTAGAACAGCGCTATGGATCTTGCTTTCGTCCCACTTGTATACCCTCTCCCTCACATTTGGACGCTAATTGGACATTACTAAGAGCCAGCTAAATGCTAGGTAGGCGTTAGTTAATTAATCATTTAGACGTTAGCTGAACGTTACATAGATATTACTTATATTTAGCTAGATGTAGCTAGAGATTATTTGGATGATATTTGGAGCGTCACGCGTTAGATACGCGTTACTTTGGCGTTTGAAGGTCACATAGACGTCGATTGGCCAATATTTAGAGCTTTAGAGGCTATAGACTTATTTAGACGTTAGATAGCGTTGGGTAGAGCTGTATGTTATATCTTCAGCCAAGACGGAGAATCAATAACAGCCACAGGTCCGTCAACACAATCCTACCCTTTTTCCTGTTTATGCCGGTGGACTTGTAACCAATACTTATTTTATACTACCATATATCTACTGCTTCAGTTACAACACCTGTTCCTCATTTTTAAAGCCTCCACTCTTTACTTGGACCACTTCTCTTTGCTCACCTCCGCCCTAAAAGTTACTACCTATGACTACTCTTTCCCCTCACGAAGTCTACTACATCGATCTGAAACGTTACCACAGAATCCAACAATGGCTGAAGAGACTAGGTGGTGTCACAGCTGCAAAAAGGACAGGCCTAAGGACTTGTTTCGGGCACCTGAAGATGCAGGGAAGGAGTTCTGGAAAATGTGCGAGCCTTGCCGCATAAGGTACCGAAATGTGAGTATATCACATGCCCAGATGGGCAAAGAAGTCCACTTGCTTATCAGGTCCGGACTAAAGATCACACAGAGATCTCGAGCTAGGAGGTCGCAAGGAGGTGGGGGACGAGCTCGGCCGTATTATCTCCCCGAACCAGCGCCCCAAACAAACATCCGCATCAGCAATTCACAGGCGGGGATGGCCTCCGAAAACACTAGTGCTACGCCGACAACCACCGCGCCCGAACAACCCAAATGTTTGTACCCAGATTCCGGTCACCACAGTCGAGTCACAGTTACACCTCCCGTTGTCGAAACTTCTGCGCAAAGTACAACAACAACCACTGTCATTACCATTTCAACCATCACGTCCAAGAATGTGACGGAAACTTCGATCAAGGTAGAGGAAGACACAAAGACGGCTCAGAGCGGTATCCAGCAGGTCGAAGATGAAAACCCGGAGTCACTTTCAAGTGGCCCCGAATCTGAGCAGCAAAGTGAAGCCAGTTCAGGTGCCAACCAGCGTCCTGAACTCTTTGCCTGCCTGCATTGCGAGAGACTTCGCCCATGGCCAATGGCGGGACTTCATATCTGTTTGTTGTGTATTCGGGACTGGAAGTGGTGTGCGAAGGGGGCGCACAATCAAGCTAAGGTAAATTTCTTGTGGGACGACCAGGAACATGATGAGTGTTATATGTGTCATTTCGCGGGCATCTGATACTTCTTGTCCAGTATGGAGACTGCAGGATTCGTATCTCCACGTGAAGCACCTATACCTAGTGTGTATGGCAGCTTTCATTCCTGATTTTTATTCCTCGGTAGTATATTGACATTAATTTGTGCGCGATCTGGGTAGGTTGAAACAGCTGGAGGTCGAATACTGACAGACCAAATACAAATTGACAGCTGTATAAAACTCATTTCTTTCGGAATGTCTTTTTTGACGTCTTTCGGGGCATTCACTGACTATACGAAAGATATCTACTCAATAACTACATATAATCTAAAGATAGGCCAAAGAAACGGGCATCCAGTGGGGTTCCAATGCAGTTTTGGACATATATTGGCAGCACGTGACACTCACCGAACCCAAAAGGCCAAGGTCTTTATTCTCACCAACAAATATGTACGGAGTACTGGCTCCGGTTTGTCCATTTCGACTACCCCGTAGCCTCCAGGGCTCATCTCTAATTCTTCACCCATGAAAGTGTCAATGCCAATATACCTGGGTATCCAATGAAAACCACCAAATTCGGGCCCAATGGGAATGGTGGAGCGATCCCACCTATTCACCTCCACGCACCTATCAAAATCTGCAGAGGCGTCGACTAATGTCAGACTAGCCAGTGTCAACACCGTCCGAGAGTAAGACGGGTCCACCCCTCAGCAAGCAGATCTCGGACTTCCACGTCGGAAATCTGGCTCGCCTAAATCCTGCCGTGTCGTTGGCTCGGGATGAAGAACCCTTCCCTTCAACCCCCCTTTGAGATCCCCTTGCCGCCCATGATCAGTGGTACGCAACAATTTGGCCCCGACTCACAAGTCAGGAAGGGTCCGAGCCGTCAATCACGGTCCTGTAAAGTCTGCCGGCTCCGTAAAGTCAAGGTCCGTTACCCCCGTCATCGTGCTCAGATCGCTCTTGGGTTCGGGACGCTCCCGTGCCCATCGAATGCGTCCCACTGGTAACGCATCACTGGCATGGCTAACGTGGATCCTGTTCCCAGTGTGACCGAGTCAAGCCCTGCCACGCCTGCTGTGCCCATGGCTACCCTTCCAAATGCGTGTATGAGCATGTACCCGACGAAGAAGCCCGCCCCATCAGCCAAGCGGAAGAGATTCGGAACCTGCGGGCGGAGATCCGCGAGCTGCGGGCAAGAATAGACGATAAACAGGATGGTACGTTTGGCCCCGCCCACTCTTCTCAGTAGCGTGTGCCAAACTCAGGTGGATGTGAAACAATTGTTGACGTCTGTGCAGGATCTGGGGCTCAAGATCTCCATCGCCTGGACAAGCTTGAGAGCTTATTTGAGTCTATTCGCTCTGCACCCGACCCATTAGTGGATGATCTTGTTCGCGACATTCGGACCGCGCATGTCGGCCTTAAGAAAGATTTGGTCCCTGTTGGACCGTGGGAAGGCAGGGAAGGTATGTTGTATAAAAGATTCCTCAAAAGGTTACCCGTGCTGACAATCTTAGCGTATGAATCCTACGATTACCCTTCGCGTCCTTCGTCAACGATGCCGGTCCGGAATCGCCTGTTAATAAATTCCCCGGTTGAAGACTTCAATAACTTGCACACTGAGGATGACGATGACAGCGACTCCGAGCGCATGTCGCTAAACAGTGGGTCCGACTCGTCTGGCACGATCTCAGTTATGGGCATGCAAAGACCTGCGGTGGACGTGTTTGTCGAGAGATTTGTGGATGCATTTAGTCCAGAAGTGGATATAAAATCCGGAAGGGCGGGTGCACTGCGAGCTGCCGCCGGGATTCGAATGTTCTCTCCACTCATCACCGATGCGTTCGAGGCCGTCTCCGTTGCATTCTTTGGTCGTTCTGTGCAGAACAAGCAGATCGAGGCCTCCGGGTTCCGACTTTACCCCCGCGTGCTACGTTCGTTGCAAGATGCATTGGTGGACCCTGAAAAATCCAAAGCAGAGTCAACATTGGTGACAGTGATTCTCTTGCTGGCTTTCGAGGTTCGTCCCATGAAAAACGATATCCATTCAGTCCATGCTAACCCCAGCAGAGTGTTGAACGTACTACTCAGAGCGGTGTGTCTGCTCATGTCCGAGGTGCAGTGCGCTTGATCGAACATCGTGGGCCGGAAAGTCACATGTATGGAGTTGAACATCTTTTGTTTACAGAACTCCGTCCCTATTGGGTAAGATCTCAGACCTTCCATAATTGCCTCTTCTCAATCTAACAACCCAGATTGGCGCGGCTCTGGCAGCTCGACAACCCTCATTCCTGGCCCGCAGAGAGTGGAAGACCATTCCGTGGTCAGTAGGGACGACCCAAAAAGATATTCTACATCATTTGCTTGACATGGCTACCGAGGTTCCAGGGTTACTAGCGCTATCCGATGCCTTCAAAGAAGCGAAAATCACGTCTGTCATGGGCACACAAGAAATGGCTGTCAAACAGTCTACGCTTTGGAACGGAATACGCGAGCTTACAGCGCGTTTCCGTCAATGGTACGAAGACTGGGTTGTCGCATACCCTGACGGGCCGCCACAGGAAGCCGAACAACACGGCGACCAGGGGTTCCCAATTTTCCAACGCCGCGACCTCCGCACCGGGGCTATTTTCACCCCAACAAGATTCACATATCCAAACCTACTACTCGCACAAACCATGTGTGTCTACTATGCCGTGCGATTGATCCTGTCCTCGATCGATACTCGGCCTGGGGATCGTGTCTCGCCTATGGAACAGTACGACTTGGGCTGCGGGATCTGCCGGTCTTTGGAGTTTTATATCCTCACTGCGCCGGGCAACATGATCAATCGTCTTGCGTTCCCCACTCGAGTAGCGTGGGAAGCATTCCCGGACGGAGGTCCAGAGCGCCAGTTTATGGTTGAGGTGCTGCAACTAGTCGAGAAGCGACACGCTCTCGGCCTTTGGGGTAGTTCTATGCCGGAGTTATCTACCAAAGAATCCTCGCCGCTGAATACGGGTAGTCCGTAGTGTGGATGCAGGTACTCCACACAGACGTGATATTCCGTAGCCACGATTTAATTATTTGATCTTAGGGTGCTGTGATCCAAGTATTTGGACACAATCAGTGTTGCACCGACACGCAGTTGTGATAAAAATGAACCCCGATACCCACATGTGCATATAATAACAATAACATTGTTTTCAGCTAGTTCTAATAATGGCATGGTTGTTCAATAGTGTAGGGGCTATGTTCCGCGACTTCCGGCTATATTGCCCAAATAACAAAGTGTCTAAAAATCAACACAAACCGCAATTATACTTGGAAAATGACAGGTGAAATGGAGCTGAAATGATGTATCCAAAGCTCATTTATTATTCCGCCTCTGATTGGATGTCCCCGATTACACTAGAGTGCATTCGACTTAGCCCCAGGGGGATCGGCAGATCTCAGCCACTCACAGGACAATCTCATCGATCAACAATCGATAGTGAGATGAAGACGAAAAAAAAAAGGAGATGTGGGTACCTGCAGAATCCTTCATAAGCAGCATGGGGCCCATAATACGAATAACCACACCTGTCATACACAATGCCCTCTATCACCAAGTTGGCGCTCTCTGCCCTCGCGGCTACCACGGCTGTCGCAACAGGAATCAACGATTTCTCCTGCGAAAGCTCCTTCAACCCAGTGGTCCTCCTGCACGGTCTTGGCGCTACATATTATGAGGACCTGAACTACATGCAATATTGGCTGCAAACCCAAGGCTTCTGCACATATGCCATTACCTATGGCGCATACGATGGCTTCCCATTCCTAGGCGGCCTGAAGGCGATCAACGAGAGCGCCCCCGAAATTGCCGCGTATATCAAGGAAGTGGTGCAAAAGACCGGCAAGAGCAAAGTCGACCTAGTCGGCCACTCCGAGGGTGCTTTCCAGGCTCTCTACGTGCCCAAGTTTGAGGGTGTCGCCCACCTAGTCGACAAGATCGCATCCATCGCACCACCTACGCACTCCACTTCATTTGCCGGCATCTACAACCTCGCATATCTGTTCGGCAACCACTCGCGCGAAGCCGTCGGCGAAGTGCTGAATACACTGGGCTGCCCTGCTTGTAACGATCTCGGTCCCGATGGCCCGGCCATCAACCGCTTGAATGACGGTACCCCCATCGCGCAGCCCGGTAACAGTGTTACTATCATTGCGTCCAAGTACGATGAGCTCGTTACTCCCCCGTCAACATCCTTTGTTCACGAGGAGGGTGTGACGAATCAATGGATCCAGGATACTTGCCCGTTGGACCCTGTTGGCCACATTGGCGAGGCCTATGATTTGAATGTCTGGCACTTGGTCAAGAACGTGCTAGCCTCAACCCCGGATAAGAAGTTTTTGTGTCTGTTTGGGTCCCCTGGTAAATAAAGGACTTGACTGTATAAAACGATTATCTTTTTTTGTATATATTAACTAATCCTCGAGGATAATATTTTATCCCGTCACTGTTTCGCTGTCTCCTGCTTTCTATATATTTGGTTCTATTCTGAAGGCTGTTTTGCACGATTTCGAGATAGGTATCCCTCACAGTACCGGCTTACCTTTAATGTTGCCATTACAATCCATGTTGCCCTTTGCTCCAACCTTGCCATCCCTAGCAAACTGCTTAACCGACTCCTTGATAATATCAATGGCGTCCTGCCCACCAACAACGAAGTCCGCATTCCCACCCTCCTTGGTAGCCTCCACACCAAAGTGACAAGAAGCATGCGCGACAATCTCGCGCTGATTCTTGCCGAGAACCTGAGTGGTATAGTCCGTAGTTGCGTCGCCCTCAATGTTCTTAATGATTGTAAGACAGTCATCGACAAGAGGCGAACCATTGCTAGTTACGTCCACAAAAGTCGAGTGCCCGCAGGTGTCCTTGCCTGGTGGAATATCGCAGGGGTAGAAGTCGCTGGATCCCGGATTGGCCGTGTCCCAGGATTGAAAGGCGCGCTCGGGACTGCAAACGGGGATCCTCATAAATCCAGGCGTTGTAACATCCACGTCCATCATGTTGTCGATTGTGCCCTGGTTAGTCGGGTCCGCGAAGCCACCGCCGTTTGCCTTGCCGTTTTCCTTGCACGTGCGGACAGAGCCCTTGATCAGGTTAGCTGTGGAGACGCCGCCTAAGTTGGCACCTGCCACCGCTGAGGGTGTCGAGGCCCGGGGGCATGGGGAATTTGTTGTCGGCGCATACGTTCTGGCAAGGGCCATGGTCGTAGCACATGCTGTGATATTTGACGGCGTCGCCGTCCGGATAGACGAGGTAGTACTGCTGCCCGTAAACGCAGGCGCCTGTGGCGTCCATGGTATCGTCTTCGAAGTAGGCGCTGAGTTGGTAACAGGAGGAGGATATCAAGTATCTGAGGACTAATGCAAGAACACGGTCACATCATAAAAACGCCCAACGCCCCAAATGCAGCTAACAAACAGAATATGCTAGTCACAACCAGTTGTTGTGCGGCATTCTTATTATCCTCGGGGCAATCGGTTGGCGGGTTTAATCCGTTGCATAAGCGAGTTTTTAAAGACGCCTCTATGCTTGCGACAATGGTCTTGTCAATATTGACACGACAAGGATCCGGTTTAGGAGTCGGAGCGGAGGACGCCACCACTGCGCATGTGCCATTGGTGTAGTCCCCGCCAGACCAATCAACGCCCCGCGGGACCTGCATGGTTTTGTTGGTCACATCGATTGTCACGCCGTATTCCCCTGGACATGTCTTGTTTGCTGTGGCAGCAACGAGATCCACATTGGGGGCGGAACTCTGAATGGTGAACCAGGTTGACCAAGTAGACGTGTTGCGGATCATATCGGCCACGTTGAGATGATTTTCAAAGGCATACTCGTTGCAACTCTGCCAGGTCAGGGTCCATCTCACTCTCCATCGACCCTCGTTGCTTAGGGTAAAGAACTCGTGTGCAAGGTAGGGGCCATTGCCGGTCCAGTTTGCCGATCTGAAATCATGATACCGCGTAACGGTGCCGTTATCTTCATCCAAATTCCATATACTGTAGGAAATGTGCGGATTCAGGTATCTCGCACGCTCTGGATTCTGAAAAGCAAAGACGACCGGGAACGACTCGGTTGGCGCATATGTTTCGTTGCGCGGGAACACTAGGTCCACTTCTAGTATGTTAGAAGCGTTGATTGTGGTCCCCATACAGGCAACGAGCAACCAGCTCGCCCAGGAAACGTGCATGCTGAGGGCGAGTCGGGCCTTTAACAGTGTGTCAGAAGGTTACGAAGGAGAGGAAAACACGGAGATTGATTTAGACGACGGTTTTACGAAGAAGAAATTCAATTTTGTACTGAATGGCGGAGGCATGCACAAAAATAGGGGTTATGCGCTATATAGAGTCAATCAAATGGTGGCATGGGGTTGAAAGAACAGGTGAGACATTCAATTCTTGCCCGCATAAGGTCGCGCCTTGGCAGTTCATGGGCAATCTTACGGGGTTTAAGACCCTACCATCCATGGATGTTCTCTTTCCGCCCCGGGAAGCGCGGATTCTCCCCCTGCTAAGGCTTGGCTTCTGTACTTTATCAACGCTAACCGGCGGTGGACATGGGCCCCTAGTCGCTGAACGCTCCTGGTCGGGGTGCTCCGGCTCCGGTTGACTTATACTCTTATAGGCACTTTTACCCCTTTGGGATATCCAAAATCTTCCATCTCGCACCAGATGGCAAATAATGATATCCGTGCTCTACTGAACTAGCATGGGGAAAATCGGGAAGAAGATGCATGCTATGAATCTATGGAAAAGCAGGCTGTATATGAAGCCTGTACTAACAAAGAAATGGCAAACTGACATATCAAACTGACAAAGCAAAAGCTCAGTCTGCACAAAGGGATAAAGACATACCATGCATGTCAACAAGTACTCTGTACACTCAATAAGCTAGCAAGGGCCCCGGGGCTTTAACTAGTCCTAAAGTAGTCAGGATGTAGTACCTAGGTATTTACCCTTGAACATAAGTCAGACAAGCTCTGGATTACGGATATTCTCTAGCTTTGCTAGCAGCTGGGCCCTCTCGGTCAGCGCTCTCCAGCAGCTGAACCCCGGAATCACCTGTCCCAAATCTCGATACTAGCAAGTCATACTGCGTGATGGGCACCCCCACAGATGACCCCTCGAGTACTACATCCACCACTGCTGCCAGCACCACCACCACCCAGTCCCCAACTACCACTGAGACGGCGCCCAGCAACTCCCCCACTATGCCCGGCATTGTAGGCAGCTGTGATGGTTTCCACAAGGTCTCATCTGGGGATCAGTGTAACACCATTGCTACGAAGTATGGTATCTTCACCTTCCCTTGTCCTCTTCTGTTACATAATCGGAACAGAGTTCCATTCTACAAAACCTGGATCTAACGGATCTAACATTCATACAATGCACAAACCTTTGGTTGGACTACTACATCTGTGTACATGTTCCCGGCGCAGCCAGCACCTGAGCCCTCAGGCCCCACGCCCCAAATGCCTGGAATCGTCAGCAACTGCAAGAGCTTCCACCTAATTAAGGACGGTGACAGCTGCTGGAGCTGCTGGTCGATAAATACGGATGCGGGGATCACGTTGACGTAGTTCCGTGCTTGGAACACACTGATCGACGCGGCGTGCAGTAACCTGTGGCTGGGATACTATGTCTGCGTTGGTGGTTAAACTGCATTGTAGCAATGGTGCAGGTCTCTGGACTCCTAGTGAAGTCAGATCCGCGAGGGGTGAGCCTTATAACGGAAACAGTTAAAAGTGGTCATTTTCGGCACCAATTTCACAGGTCTTTGGATTCTAGGTGTAAGAAAGAATACTATAGTCTATCAACGTGCCATTCAGAGCTCCTTTCATACAGTATCCAAAAATGTGACGAAGAGCAACCTTCTTAGGTAGTTTAATTTGGTGTGGTCCAATAATGATGCTGACATCGTCATAGAATATATAAGAGTCGAGGTGTTCCCTTGATGAATATCCTCTTTCTTCGCTCTAGTACTATTAAGTTGACTAGGCAAAGCAACATAAATAATATTTCTTAACTGCTTGTCCCTTAAATTTGGGAATAGTCTGGTTTTCATGACAGAGTTATAGATCACATATGCTGCGGTTGCCCGTACTAGATCGGGAAGCAGAGCGAGACACTGAAATCAAGTAACCCTTTTGAGACCACTCACCCCGCAGCGCTCTCGACAATCCAGATTCCTCGAGAAACCTCAGACTCAAGCATCACTCTGACATAGTCCATCGGCTTCAGAACAGTCGCTGCCTGAGGCACTGTGGGGTTCTTCACGGACTCGGAACTTTCTTTCTCCGCACACTATCTTATCTGCGACGCGCAAGGATTAAAAAAAATCGCTATGTCAGAGCCAGACACCAAACCTGGCTCTGAATCCAACATTCATCGAATTCAAGAGCGATGGGAAAGTCTGAATGAGATGTTCCAAACCACCGATCCCGAGCCTGCAGCGCCTGTCGGCTCTGCCGACGACCTGGAGGCGGAAATCCGCCAAGCGCAAGCTCAGTTGTCCAGACTGAAGAAGCAGCGTGAGCTCATTGACATCAAACAAAAGGTTGCGGAGGAGGAGAGGGAATTGGAACTGGCCCGCACTCGACTTCTGGCCGCGACCACCCTGGAAGTGCCCCCGGCCACCCCTGCTTCAACTCCATCCAGAGCCGAACCGAAGCAGAACAATAAGGCCGGTACTGATGGAGCCCAAAAGAAGGTTGTTGCTGCCCGATCGGAGCAGATTACCGCTCCAGCTCCCGTGACTCAAGCTGCTGATCGTCGTCCATCGGAGGCTAAGCCGTCCGAACCGAAGCCTTCGCCTAGACCCGCAAACGTGTCCGGTTTGAACCTCGAGCAATTGCGAGCCCTCGCAGCAGCTACCAGGTCCCCCGCCGCACAAACAGCTGTTAAGACTGAATCTCGTTCCAGTCTGCAACCTTCCGCCCGATCCTTTCATCCCGAATCATCCGTCCAGGCCCCACCGGTGCCCAATGTGCCGGTATACAACGGACGAGCTTTGGGAGAGTTCAAGAACTTCTCTATGGGTCTAGAGCGGCACTTTGATAAATATCCGGAGTGGTACAAGATCGATGAGCGCAAGGTCACACGGGCGCTTAAGCACGTTGCCCTTAATATCGAGGATGAGTGGAAGCGTCACGTACGTCACCTACCGGCCGAAACGGTCACCTACGACAGATTCTGTACCTTCCTTATTCACCAGCTCCAGAACGGAGTCTACCCCGATGTCGCTAGGGCGCGCTATATGGATAGCTATCAGCGACCAGCGCAGTCGGTGACTGATTTCTCCAACTGGATGCAGCAGTGGGTTCCACATTTCCCGAATAACGACTCGGAGCGCGACCGCATGCGCCATCTCTTTGAGCATCTGATGAACAGGGTTCGCAACGAGGCTGATAAGACTCACCTGGACTTCGATAACTATTACGAGTTTGTCGAATACCTCCAGCGGGTCGAGGATTCCATCGCCAGCCGCGCAGAGTCTCTTGGTCGCCGGGCTATCAACCCTCGAAAGCGACCTCGCAGCCACGACTAAGCGGTTCGACCTACCTAGGTATTTGCATTCCGCGTCGAGACGAAGCTCCGACAAAGTTGACATCATCTTTATTTACATCTGCACACGGGGATAGATTGGGGGTGGGTTTCTTGCTATTCAATGGGGGCATTTTCCGTGCTATCTTCCTGACTTTTCCGTGTACATACCCGGGGGCGCTGCGAAATCTTTAAAGCAAGGTATTCATTCGTATTGACTCTCTTCATTCTTCATAATCGAACCATCTCTCTTGTGTCAACCGTGACCGCTTTCAAAATTTCCCGGCTTAACGCTAGTTCATCTGAAAGATCTTCCCTGGATCTGGCTGATCCTCCCCATGGAGCCTGGTATTCCTCGGTGAAATACAAGGCCTGCCGCTTATGGAAGTAAGCCAAGAGCTCGCCTTTACCGCTACAGCAGGCGCACTAGGATCCTCATGGGGGACAGGAGGTTCCGCGGTCCTTTCATGGAGTCCCTTATTCAGCATTATGTAGTTCCAGGTACCGTAGACTCGTAGATCGGGTCAGGGAAACATGGACAAGGCGCACTTCGAGCGGCTGGCGGTTATCGTGGCATGACGATCCGAGCTTCAAAGTGAGATCAGTCAGGTTTCGGTCTGTTAGTTATACCTCATATGAATTTATTCCTCGTTTATTCCCTCCTTCCCTCCGTATAAACACCATGTGAAAATAGAAGTTTATTAAGACCAGGTCGCTTTCCAAGATTGCAATGTGGTTGGCGCACTTGGCTCTCCGGAAGATGTTTGGCTACTGGACCCTGGAGATATGCAGGTGCACTGGCCCATGACCCTTCTCCTATTGCTCGACACTTTTCTTTTTTCTTTTTTTTTCTTTTTCTTTTTTGATCTGAACTGTATTCGATAGACTCCCAATAGAATGCAAGCTATTATGGATGATCGGACTGTTTAGGCCAAAAGGGAAACCCCCACTTGGCGGGACCGGCGGGATTCGAAAAGACTTGTCTGATTTCTGACTTGTTCGTTTTATATTCTTGTCCCCTTGGACTTTTGGGATTTTTCCGCTTTGGGGGAAACTGCCCTTCTGCGTGTTTTGGTCAATTTCTGTTTTGGATGTTTTGGTCGCGTGATGGACGGGAAATCCGTGCCTTTATCGCCTTATCAGGGGCGCCAGGTACGCCAGGCACACCAGGCACCTCATCGATATGCTCGCTGGGGATTGCCCCTGCTTGCTGCTGTGTTGATTCTTTTAGTCTGGCCTGTTCCACTACCCTCATGGAAGGTGGTCGAGCCTTTGAACATCCCAGTCACCTGGGACGAAATCGTTCCTTCGCAGTCGCTGGAGTACCATAACTGCGGCGATGAGTTCCAATGCGCGAGACTGGAAGTGCCTATGGACTACGAGCGGACTGATGGGAAAGGTCGCACATTCGCCTTGGCTATTGTACGGTTGCCGGCCAAGGTCCCAGTCACAGATCCGCGGTATGGAGGCGCGGTCCTGGTCAATCCTGGTAAGCCAATTTGCACTTGATATGATGATCTTTGCTCATAGCCCAGGTGGACCTGGTGGACCGGGAACAGTGCAAGCGTTCGAGGCGGGTCGGGATCTCCAGCTGATTATTGATGCGGAGGCCGACCCAAAAGAGACCGGAGCAGAGGCCGGAGAAGGAACTGGCAACAAATATTTTGATATTATCGGATTTGATCCTCGTGGAGTGGGCTCCACAACCCCTCCGGTGATGTGTTTCCCTGATCCCGTATCCCAAAGGAACTGGGAGCTGCAAGTCTCCGCGGAAGGCATGCTGGGAAGCGGACCGGATTCCTTACAGAGGAACTGGCAGCGGACCGAAGCGTTGAACTCGGGTTGTTCGGTATTTGATATGTCGAGTCCAGGATCAGACGAACAAATGATGTCCTACGTAAATACCCCACTGGTCGCGCAGGACATGCTGACCATCATTGAACGTCATGGGGAATGGCGCGAGAACGAAGGCCGGAGAGCCCAGACATCCCACAATAAGTGCTATGGACTGGATGAAGGAAACGCAGTCCTACAACGCACCAAATGGCACCGCGGAGAAGAGCCACTTCTCTATTGGGGTCGTTCATACGGTACCCTGCTTGGAACTACCTTTGCCTCGCTCTTCCCTGAACGAGTCACACGAGCTGTTCTCGATGGCGTGGTCGACATGGTGAAGTATTACCAAGGAACAGGACCGAACGTTGTTGCTGACGCAGATGCTATCTTTGATCGATTTGGTCAATACTGTGACGAGGCTGGACCCGTCGCATGTCCATTCTACGTAGAGGGTGGTCCAGAAGCGATCAGGGCAGCGTACTGGCAACTTGAGAACCAGATTTTCAACACCTCAATCCCCGTCATGGCATCTGCGGCACGGGGACCAGAAGTTGTGACTTGGACGGACATCAAAGCAATCCAGCGTGTTGCCACCTACCAACCCCTCCTTGCATTTCCCGTCCTGGCAGACAGAATGACCGAGTTGGGCAAGGGGAATGCAGTTCCCATGGCTGACTTCAAGCATGGTAACC
The DNA here is from genome assembly GCF_028827035.1 of Penicillium chrysogenum. Lineage (NCBI taxonomy): Eukaryota > Fungi > Ascomycota > Eurotiomycetes > Eurotiales > Aspergillaceae > Penicillium > Penicillium chrysogenum. The sequence continues at coordinate 5,232,490 of NW_026622750.1, read as the reverse complement.
ACTTCGGTGCATGTCCGTCCAACAAATGCAGTCTTGCTGGGCCTTGGTCACCGGAATGTGCTACGTCGCAGGATAACATGCTTTATGCCATGGCTGCTATTATGTGCTCAGATGGCGAACATTTAACATCTCCTAACATTGAGCAGTTCCGGGAAGAATGGTCTAGCCTAGTTGCGGATAGTGCATCTCTGGGCGATTATTGGGCACAATTGCAATTGAGCTGTGTTGGATGGAAAGCTAAGGCTAAGTACCCCTTCGCAGGTATGCCCTATCACGGCCTCAACGCGTTCGCAACTAACCGGTATCAGGGCCATGGGGCGCTACTACGGCTCATCCCATGCTGTTCGTATCAAACACTCTGGACCCAGTGACACCCCTCCGCAGGTGTGTATCTGCCCGTCGCTAGTGGCCGCTCAAGCTAACTGTCTCAGTGCGCAACACATGTCCCGAATCTTCCCAGGATCTAGATTGCTACAGCAAGAATCAGAAGGGGTGAGTTACTCGCGGTAATCCCTCCAGTGATTCATCCCTGACATATCTCCTAGCATACAACACTCACAGCCCCATCGATCTGCGTAGCGAAGGCCATTCGCCACTACTTCCAAACTGGGAAACTACCAGTGACAGGAACTTTGTGTGAAGCCGATTTGAAGCCATTGGTTGGATCTCCGCATCGTCATGCGACGATCAGCCAAAGCTCCAGCCCAGCCGACCGTAAACTGTTCGAGGCGTTGATGGCGGAGGTCCATCGGGCACCTCTGTTTCCGCTATAAAGATCTACAACCTAGATCTCATGGGTCGGGGAAAAGGTAACCCAAAGGCCTTGTTCAACTCTTGAGCAAGCTATCACGATTTGATGCATTAATGATTCCAAGTGCTATGCTAAAGTCCAGCGATTTGATTTCGGTGTATTTCAGTTCCGCGTTAGCTATTCTTTTATTGCTCAATCTTCCTCAACATGTACTATCTAGTCTACCTCAACTACCCTCAAGGGCTACAATGTTATCCTCCGGTGGCGACCAATGTGAGGATATCCGGTTGCGGAGAAGCTACACAACCTCGGCTCCCTCCAGCCAATCCAACAACGTTGATAATCAGCAACCCCGCTTCGGTGTTTTCTCCGCGTTAAGAGTATTGGATGGCCTTGGAAGCAGATATATAACTCCCGTGTGTCTCGACTATCCTCAATATAGACGAGTAACAACCATGGCTCCTCCAACTTCCACCGAGACCCTCGCGAACACCATCAGCATGCAAGCACCACAGTCATCTCAAGCGGCGGGTGCCGAAAAGGCCAAGATCAAGATGCAGATGCCCAGTATGCCTGTGTTCGAGGATAAAATGAAGGAGCGAGAATATTTAAAGGGCCGCCTAGCAGCAGCATTCAGAATCTTTGGCGATAAAGGATACGACGAGGGTATGGATGGTCCTGCAGCGAATCATCCAATCAACAACTAACAATACCATTAGGCGTCGCTGGACACATCACCTTGCGCGATCCGGTGGATCCGACAACATTCTGGGTGAATCCATTCGGCACGGCATTCAAGTTGATGAAGGCATCAGACTTAATCCAGGTCGACCACGATGGCAAGGTCATTGCGGGCGGAGAGAATCGAATGCTGAATGCCGCTGCATTTATGATCCACTCCGCTATTCATCAAGCACGGCCCGAGGTGAACTGCGCTGCTCACAGCCATAGTCTCCATGGACGGGCGTTTTGCTCGCTGGGCCGACCGCTCGATATCATCTCGCAAGATGCCTGTGCTTTCCACAATGTACGTTTTCTTCGATGGCACCCCATGTGAGAGTCCAGCTCTAACAGGATCAGGACTTGGCTCTCTATTCATCATTCAAAGGTGTCGTGCTCGCAGAAGAAGAAGGCCAGAACATCGCCAAAGCTCTGGGCAACAAAAAGGCAGCCCTGCTGCAAAACCATGGCCTCTTGACGGTCGGCAATACAATTGAAGAAACAGTGTTCTGGTTCGTGAGCCTGGAAAAATGCTGTTACGCGCAACTTCTAGCGGATGCAGCAGCTACCGGACGAGGCGGCCAAACTGTGAAGATTGAAGAAGCCGATGCGGCATTCACTTACAAAACAGTGGGGACCCCGAAGGCTGGCTGGTTTAGTGCGAAGCCCCTGTTTGATGTGATCCATGCCGAAACCAAGGGGGAATACTTGGAATGAGATACCCACCCGGTCGAAAGTTAACAAGTTGGCCTTGCAGAACAATATGCCGGAGGGATTGATATTTTGTACGTGAATTGCAATATGAAACGACTTTATGGGACTTTATCTATTACCAAAGTCTTCTTGCCTGTTGTGTACTGCACCGATGTTGTAGTCTAACTCGAGTACTGGCTAGTGTCCTGCTGTCACCTCAAATAGATCCTGTCAGGTAAATAGAAAGCCGATAAGCAGGGCTTCCGACCTGACTGGGCCTCGTTTGGCCGAAATTAATGCGTCAATGAGGTGTCCTCGTGCATGCAGATGGCGAACTTTCACCAATCAGCCTGGTTTTAGGCTTGTTTTAAGGTGAAACATCCGGCTCTGAAGAGCTTCCGGAGGCGCTCCGCTTTTAGTGAATTCCACCACTCCACCGGTGGAGATGGCCCATGTCTTGCCGGAGAAAACTATAAATTGACGGATTGCTCACGCCGACATGAATTTCAATTGATCAAGTGCTCTATACTTGAGATCTCCAACCGAAGGAACACTTAGCGACTGGACGGAATATACTTGCAATCTTCTAGCTCATAATTACCACAATGCGCTTCATTGTACCTTTCCTCGCCGCTGCCGGCCTTGCCAGCGCAGGACTACTAGAGACAGTTGTCAAGAGAGATGACTCCTGGGGTGGTAGTGTCTCGCTCGGTCCCTCTAAGTCCACTATCGTCAACGCCGTCACGACTCTAATCCCAGGAGCTGCACCAGAGACCCAGAACGGTGTGCTATTCCTCTGGCCTGGGGTGAGTCTTCGGTTTTCCTAAGGGGTCTTCTGGTCACTAATAACCATAGATGTCCAACGGAACTGGCGACCTAGTCCAGACTACCCTGGAAAGCCGGTCGAGCAACGCATGGTGCGGAGCAAGCACCGGCCAGTGGTGTGTGCGGGCCAGTGTCTTTGGCAGCTTTGGCCAGCTCGATGGCCCTGGATCACCCGTGAGCGGAACCGACGAGGTGCGGATTGAGTACAACCTTGAGTCCGACGGACAGACCTGGAAGCAGTAAGTATAAACCCAAGATGACTACATACTTCACTAATATTTGCAGGACTGTTACAAACGGCAAGACTGGTGCTGAGCTTTCCACTTACACTCACGAATCTGGACCCTACATGCGAGGGTGAGTCAATGTTCCGTTTAGGATGGTATTTACCGAGGATGATACTGACTGGAGCTAGATACGGTACCGGAACTGAGTGCAACGACAACTGCTCAGGAACTATCGCCCCGCAGAAATATTTGAACACGGTTATCACTCTGGCCTCAGCTGATACTACCTTTGGCTCGACGATTTCTAGCGCCGGTGGTGCTACCTACGCTGAGGTTTCATCCAGCCAGGATGGAAAGGTATGGACTATCAAGCAGATTGACATTCCCGCGATGAATTGAGTCGAGGTCGAGAAATTTGTGTTTGAGTGATTCCAATTGCACTGCGAGTATGCGCTGCAGACACATTTCCATCAGGCAAGATTCGTATATGAAATATAGCCTGGGGAACGTTTGCATCGTTCAATAAATGAATCACTCCTATAATCGATATTCAGCTGCAAAATGCATGCGTATATACAGAACTTCATCTTCACCCCCGATAATCAAGCACCACTTTCAGCCGCACAGGACCAGGGGACGCCGAACCACCAATACCATCCAGGTGCTTTTTCGACTTGACATAAGCATCAACGACCTTCTTAGCACCTGGCGTGATTATGGAGCATCCCTTCCCATTAGCCTGACAGATCGACATCCCCTGCACAGGTTGGTTCGCAATCTGCGCCTGAATAGCCGAAACATCCCATCCCGACCAGCCATTATTCTCGCCATCCCCAAACCCAAACTCGCCCCAGGTACACGAGTATCCGCCCCATTGATCCGTAGGCAGGTGGTCACCAGGCGCAGCACCCCATGCACCCTGGGAGTCCTCGTCAAAAGCAACATAGCGAGTCTCACCGGGTGCAAGAGTGAATGTAAGAGCAGAGTGGCCATACCACCCAGTCAGTTTACCGTCAGGCCCGATCTTATTCCACACAACCACCGTCCACGGGACATCGTTCGGACCTGTAAACTGCGCCACATATTTGTAGGCGTGTGCCTCGGCTGGACTGACGTTGATGATATTGCTTCCCCAAGGCTTTCCGACATTGCCCTGGTAGTGAATCTCCGTGCCTTTTCCTTTTGGCGGAGTACGTCCCCCGAATCCTTTTGTTGAGAATTGACCTTTCGGCGGTGTTGCGGTCCACTCCACTGGCTTAGGCTTGTCTGGCTTTGGCCCTGGGAGGATCTCGTTGACTACTGGGAGATCAGGGAGGACTTCGTTTGGCAGATTGAGGACGGCATCAATTGGTCCGCCGTTGTTCTTGGGAGGTGGTGGGGGGGGCGTTTAACTGGGACGGCTTTCTCTTCTTCTAAAGAGCCCTTTGGCAGCGTGGCTGCAAGGGCCGCGGCTTTTTCTTCTTTTGAGGGATTCCCCGGGGGTGCGTTGGCAAGTGGCACAGGGCTGACATCTGGGTAGACGGTGACCCTTACGGTATTTGTGGCGGTTTTGGTGACAGTTTGTGTCTTTAAGATGGTAGTGGTCACCTCTGGCTCTGTCACTCCAAAAACTGCGGGCTTAGGTTGAGTTAAATGAGGCCGAGCGGGCATTATATTTATCGGCGCAGGGAGGATAGGCTCCGGCTGCGGTTCATGTTGATACCAGTGGTTCTCGTATGCCTCGGGGGCGGCGACGTTGTACACATCATGATTATGCCAACATGGCGTAGGCTCAGACTTATGCTCAACAAGCGTAAGGGTGGAGTGAACGGGATTGGTTGGCGCGCAGTTTCCAAAAACGGTTGTGGTTGTTGTGAGCGTTATGGATTCCACAACGAAATCGTCCGGAGCGTTATTCACATTATCCCAAGGCGGATTTTGCAGCTTGAAGTCTTCGATGGCCGGCATCAAGCGTCGATGGTGATGGTGATGGCCATGCGCAGGATGGTGGATGCCAGCCAATGCATACCCGAGGAAGCCCGCTAACAGGACTGGTATAGATAGGGGCCCCATTGCAAAGTACGAAGGTTGCGATTGACGATAGCCGCGTAGAAGGTCAAGTGGGAGGCACTGACGCGATGGATCAAGGCGTCAATGGAGGTATATGCCAAAAAAGAAAAAGAGAAACGTTCAGTTGATGGAACCCATGTCGATGGCGCGGTGTTGGCGGTTGTCGTTGTCGCGTAAACTCACGATCTGGGGGTGGGACTTAGCTTTATACAGCCTTTGAGAAATGAAAAAAAAAGGTCTGGACTGTTTATCTGGAATGCCATCGCACACTTGGCCTTTGAAGGGCTCGAAGGGGACAGTAGCAGCCCTGAATTCCGGGGTTCCTTGGCTGACCCTTGGAAGGCTTTGAATCGGACTGCATTGTCGAGTAATTCGATTTAATATCACAATAACATGTATGGTAGACTAGACATTTATTAGATAGCCGGAAAATAAGGGAAGTAAGAGTACCTCTTGGGGGAAATAATGTTCGAGGCCTTCACGTTCAGGTTCAAGCTCGCCGTGGCCGGCGTAGCCCCTCTAACGCGGTAACGCGTTACATTCCGCCCTGAATCACATTTGTCCCTCTTTCTCCCCGAAACATGGTCTAAGATCGGTCGCATCTTTCATTTTCCAGGTTGCAGGCAGTCTTCGCCCTTGTTTAACATATCATAGAAGGCTGTGTTAATACTGATAGGATTAACCCTGGTAAGGAATTAAAGCTCTTTGATTCCATGGTTTCCCACTGACCGACACTGAGGGCTCAAAACTTCTTGATAACTACCTACCTAGGTAGCCACTCCCGGAGATGTCATCAAAGGGTTCATCGAAGAACCTTCCAAGGTTGGAAAGGAGACTCTTGCTAAGAAGGCTGTTTGAATACGCCACCCAATGCGATGCCGATGTACTGGGTCAGATCTTTACGTTGACTTCTAACATGAGAGAATGGCCGCTCTCTGCAGCCCAGCTGCTTTGATACCAACACAAAGAAATGTGAGATCTGGTGTGTGCAATGCCTTGCTGTCGGCAAGTGACTACTCATGCGCTGACATATTGCCGTTTTCAAAATTCTATGTCGCGTAAAAGCGATATAATGCTAATTCTCGAATAGCATTCATACAGTAATCCTAGCTCTTCATGACCTGGCCACCGGCGTACCCCACATATTCCACATTCTCATCATGCAACCCACAAACACTCAACCGACCAGACGGCAACAAATAGACATGGAACTCATTTCTGAGTCTCGAAACCTGGTCCTTGTTTAGCCCCGTATAACTGAACATCCCAATCTGCATCTCAAGATGGGACCAATCCTGCCCCGTCTCTTTTTCCAAGCTCTTCCTTAACTCACGTCTCATCCGACGCATCCGTGAGCTCATCGTATCCAAATCCGCTTCCCATTGGGACCTCAGCGCTGGATCCCCAAGGACCGTCTCAACAATGCTTGCTCCAAACCGGGGTGGATTAGAATACTCAGCGCGTGCAATTGCCATCAGTTCACCACGCGCGCCCTGCACCGAGAGATGCGCAGGGACAACAAGATGCAATGCACCGACACGCTCACCATACAGTCCGAAATTCTTTGAAAATGACTGTGCAACACACATGCCCAGACCCGCATGCGTCTCGGCACTGTCGAGGATAGTCGCCGCGAAGTGACGAACAGCCCAGGCATCCCCGTGGACGTCGCCACTTGCGAAACCCTGGTACGCGCTGTCGAAGACGACGAATAGCTTCTTTCGACAGACCAAATCCGCGACCTGCACCCACTGATTCTTGGACAAGTCCATTCCTGTGGGGTTATGCGCGCACGCCTGCAGAATGACGATGTCGTTAGGCTTGGCGCGATCCAGGGCAGCTAACATCCCTGCTATATCGACGCTGTTTGTGCTGGGTGAGTAATATGGATACTCAGCAACAGTTACTCCGGCCATTTCCCAAATAGAACGGTGGTTGATCCATGTGGGGGCGGGGATGAACACTCGGTCTGGGCCGACATGGCGGGCCAGGAATGTGGCTGCGAGGTGATTTGCGCCTGTACCGGAGACGGTTTGGATTGAGGCGGCGTTCCTCTGAAGGCTGGACACAAGGGAGCCGAAGACGAGATCCTTTGCTAGGTTGAGGAAGGTTGGCGAGCCTGCTATACCTAGGTATTCGTGGGTCGTTTCGCTGAGGAGATTCTTTGCCTGGATTGAAAGGTTAGCCCTTCTGTTGTGTTTTAAACGCAGAATACCGTTGGGGTTTGAAGTACTATACCTTTCGTACACTGGGCAAGATCCAGGGCTTTCCGTTTACGTCGCGATACGCCCCCGCAATGAGAGACACTTTGTTAAGGTGAGGGTCTGCGTCGAAGTCGGCCATCAAACCAAACGCTGCGTCCGCGGGCGCCACTGGGAGGTTGAGATACTGGTTTACCATATTGGTAACCGACCTGCGCGGCGGTATTACTGAAGACAATGCTCGTTGTCGAAAATGGTTATACTGAGCTCCGATGCGCGGACTGGATCCAAGGAGCATGGTCCGGAGAAACGGACGGCTTATTGCTGGACACTTTGACCGTCGCCAAATCGTTGAGCATTAAAATACCATTGAATAGTTGGGTTATCCATTCCGGTTGGGGCCCGTCGGCATATCGATTGATTTCACCGAAGGCGCCGCCACGGGGCTATAGCAGCGTTTCGCCGAGCTTAAGCGCATAGATCGAACGTACATATAGCGGTAAGGAAGGACGGATTCATGTCTCATTTTCCATTATCATACTTTGATTGCATTTCTCTCACTCAGCCTACAATATGAGTGAATCAAGCATTCTGGGCCGACTATCCGCGCTCGACACAAACACTGTATCCGATGCCCTAGACTTCCTCCAACTCAAAGGAGCCACCTACGGCCTCCGACCACTCTGGGACTGTCCCAAGATTGTTGGCCGCGCGAACACAGTGAAAGTCGGCAAAAAGCAGGATATCGCTCCAACAACCCACCTCCTCACCCCCGTCATAGACGCCGTAATTACCGACGACCGCATCCTCGTCATCGCCGGCGCCCCCGATGGTATATCTTGCTGGGGCGACATAATCGCCAACGCGTCGCAAATGAAGAAGATCCGCGGCACTGTCATCGATGGCATGAGCCGAGATATTGATGGTAGTCGCGACATTGGATATCCCGTCTACGGCCGGGGCGTGACGATGATCAGCGCGCGCAACCGGATCGTGCAGCTCGAGTCCGGAACAGCACTGCAGGTGCAAGGCGTCACCGTTAATCATAACGACTATGTGATCGCCGATCAATGCGGGACAGTCTTCGTCCAGGCTGAACGCATCGAAGAGGTCGTGGAATTAGCGGAGCGAATTGATCGTCGTCAAGCGCTGATGGTGAAGGACGTGCGAGCCGGTAAACCGGTATCTGAGGTCATGCATGACACAAAATTCGAGGCTATTCACCACACCAGATCACCGCCAGCCGCTATGGCTCCGGCAGACCTTCGCAATCCCAAACAAGCGAGTCCTGATGACCAGGAATTGTCCTCGCTATTCGCCGGCTCAGACACACCAGCGGTCTCTGACGCGCTTGATAAACTCGGCATCCCCGGACAGGCATTCAATATCATGCCTCTAACCAACTATAGCAAGGTGACGGTTGGGCCGGCCTTCACTGTCCGATACGTTCCGACGAGCATCCCGCCAGGAAGCGTTGGCGATTTCATCGACGACGTTGCCATTGGTGATGTCGTAGTCATTGACAACGGCGGTCGGACAGACTGTACTGTATGGGGCGATATCATGACACAGTACGCCGGCATACGAGGGATTGCTGGCACCGTTATTGATGGAGTCTGCCGCGACGTGAACCCTGCCATCAACGATGGATACCCTATCTTTACCGCGGGGCGCTGGATGCGAACCGGCAAAGACAGAGTTCAAGTCGGCGGTGTCAATGAAGCTATTGGCATTGGCAAGGTGCATGTTCAGCCTCGCGACATCGTTGTTGCCGATGCAAATGGTGTGGTGATTGTCCCGCGAAACCGAGCTCGCGAGGTTGCTGAGCTTGCGACAAAAATTGAAAAGAGTGAAGAGGGCATTAGGGATTTAATCACTAGCGGTGCATCAATTGCCGAGGCGAGGGAGAAGCTTGGTTACCACACGCTGCAACGCAAAGGCTAGGCTGTTATCATGATATGGAGAAGTGTTCCAGGTTATTCAAGGCAAACTGTAGCTCCTTATGAACACAGATTACTTCATTTCTAGTTACCAACGATCGTACTCTATTTGATGCATTGTTCAACCGAAATTTTCCTTGCCTTAAGGGCAATACTAAATGTATCGTATCATCTCAACTGAGCGCGTGTGTTGGTTGGCCACCATTCTCATAGCCTATCATGAGCGTGCAACCTGCAGCTCGGACTTGTACCAGTCCTGGATTGCCCGAATATCGTAACTAATTGCCACAGTATCAAAAACCTTCAGGTGCTCCTTGGCTGAGGCCCCGGAGTTTGACAGTCGGCCGACCCATTTGCCATGTTTCCCGGCAGCCGTCGCGATCTTTTCGATGGCATCGACGAATTCAGGCTCATCACCTTTTGCAGGGACATACCCAAGGACTGATAGGGCGAGGTCGTTTGGCCCGATGAAAACCAGATCTTGCATTGCATTAGCGGAAACTCCTGGGACGACCGCAGTAGGCCGCGCGATGTTTGAATGTCAATGGGTTACTCACCAATACCAGGCACGGCACAAATAGCATCAACATTCTGAACCCCAGCGTTGGACTCTATCTGAACACATGTAATAAGGGTTTCATTGGCGGTCTTTATGTACGTCGGAGTATCGATGCCAAGGGCAAATCCAGGAAATGCCGAGCCCTGGCCACGCAATCCTTGTGGGGGAAATTTTGCGGAGGAAACAATGGCCTCGGCTTCTTGTGCAGTGTTGATCTGAGGGACAACGATTCCGCTGACGTTGTAGCACTGTTAGGAGCGTGTCGCGTAGTATTCGTGCGACGCAACTCACTGTGCACCAGCGTCCAAAGCTCTTTTCACCAAATCCGAGTGCGTCCCTCTGAGTCGGACGAGCGGTGAGACACCCATGGCCGCGATGGCAGCTACTGCACTGTGCATAGAGTCATCGCTGATATGGCCATGTTCGCAATCGATGATTATCCCCTGAAATGACCATTAGTACGTAAAAGGTAGCCATCCAGATTAAGGACAGTAGTCACATCTACGCCGGTCTGAGCGATCACCTGGGCTGTTCGAAATGATGGAAGGCCCATGAACGTCATGATGGGCTTGTTGTTCGCTCGGAGAGCATTGAGTAGGCGTAATTGTGGGTTGTGGATCGAGGTCGTCATGGCTGTTTGGTACGACATTTAGCGTTTGACACGTTGCTGTTTACAAAAAGGTGAAAAATGCGACTGCAGAATATAAAGTATAGAATCAGGCGTTCATGGCCTTACTTATACCAGACACTCCGTACAAATTGGGTGGTCTAACGCCGTCGGCGAAATCAAAACTTCGACCGATATTCGAAAAGCATTTTTAATGAGCTTAGAGTAAGTACTACGAACACGTCTATAGTTTGGGGCTACTGGCTGAAAATACCTACGAAAGTCATACTGGACGTCCTATGTCTATTGTTTCGTTAAAGTGTGATGTCTATGAGTTCCCCCTTTCTACTCTGCCATACTCTATCCTGCGACCGCACTAATTCTTTTCATAAATGCTGCAATCCGACGCCACATCTCGACAGGGTTGGAATACATAGGGAAATGGCCACTCTCCGGAATCTGTGCCAGCTCCACGCTCTCTTTCTCCAGTCGTGGTAGATATGATAACCCGCGGTTCTCTTCCCCGTACATAAACATCTTAGGGCAGGGCAGACTCAAGAACATTCCGAGCAAATCGCCGTTATCCGACAGTCGCACCATGGACTCGAAGATCGGACGCACAGCACCAGCTCGCACACGCGAGCGCAGGGTACTGGCATACAGCGGGCTGGCGAAGGACTTTGTCTCTCGAGTGCGAACAATGAAAGCATCCAGAAAAGCCTCTGGGTCATTAGATGGGAAGTTGAAAATTTGACGGCTGAGGAAGCAGTCCTCCGGCGCGAGATTGCCTTTTATATCGACGAAGCTCAATACGCGGTCGGGGCACTGGCGGGCAAGTAAAAGGGCTGTGAGACCCCCCATCGAGTGGCCTATAAGGTGGAATTTTGTGATTTTGAAATGTTCAAGCACGGCCGACGCGGTCGCGGCAAGGAACGGGATATCTGTGGCGGAGAGGTTGTTGCTGTCGGAGTGTCCGCAACCAGGGGCGTCAAACGCGAGATATCCACACTGCTGAAGGGCTGGATTTAGAGTTATATCCGCCAGATCTTCTTTACATGAGCCGAAGCCGTGTAGGAAGAGAATTGGATCGTTGTTATTGAGATTGTGGATTGTAGAGAGGCCGAGGCTCACGCCCTGGATTTCCAGCGATATTTTCTTGTATGTGACGGCCATTCTGAGATTCTTTGGATACAGGAAAAGAATGACACTGAAAAAAAATCATATGGTTGGTTTTTTCGAAATATCGGACCTTTAATCTACAACTCGTCGAAACTACGTCGTCTGGGGTCGGCAAGTTTGAGCCATAACACCGAGGCAGCTTCGGCAAAATCAGCGAGTCGCACCGAACCAGCCCTGGAGAGATGCGCATTTGGCGGTAAGCGGCGGTCTAAGCGGCGGTATAAAAGTGTGATTTACCGAACGGAAACATCGGAGAACCGGCCACTGACGCCGTCATCACTTGCTCCGATCGCTCAACGCTCAACGCTCAACGCCTACCCTGGGGATCCCTGGGGATCGCTGCGCCTACACCGATGAACAGGGAAGCACAATGCCCGACAGAACCCGGATGAAAATTCCAAAGAGCATCGCGTAGGGTAGCTCCTTCCTTTTCCCTCTAATAGTCGCCACTAATCGATTTAGCTGTCGCAGATGCCATGCGAGAAAGGTTAAGTGTTCCGGGGGAGTTCCCTGTAGCGGTTGTCGTCAGGCAGATAATGTCGAATGCGTCTACCCCCGAAAAGCCCGTCTAGTCAAGGTTAGCGAGCAGTGAGTGCACTCCTGTATTCCTCTGCTCATTCTCGTCGCTAAACTATGACCAGGTATATCGAGGACCTAGTTTCTGAGAACCAGCAACTACGCAGATCCTCGTCGCGACCTGCAAACGAAGAGAGCGATGCACTACCGAATGATCCTGTCCTCACTGGAGCCCCCTGGTTTGTCAATGCAGACGCTCTTCACACCCCCATCTTAGTCGCCGAAGCCTCTGACTCGGCGTTTGCAACACGGTTTCGCCAAGCCATGTCAAATGGCCAGCATGGCCATCTTCCACGTGTTAACTTTCCGAGTGACGAGCAATTGCTGGCGCTATCAGATGCGGAAATTCATGGCCGACGCCTGCTCGTGCACGACTTCTTATCCGGGCTGCGATAAATAGTCTTTGTCGATGCTATTATATTGTACGGCGTAGTTCAATTCTCCACGAACTTGAATGTGCCATACAAAATTATCCCCAGACCGGATTGCGAAGCAAGACTAAACTTTGGGTCTTGTTTGCGATCGGCGAGGTGTACACGACCAGGAATTCGACTTCAGAAAGAGTATTCCCCGGAATCCATTACTTCTGTAAAGCAATGAATATCCTGCGGATTGTGAGCGAAAGACCGAGTGTCGACATGGTCGAGATACAAATGCTCCTGGTCTGTTCCCTCTTCCCTTTGCGTGGTTCGATTCCCTGGCTGATCATCTAGTCGTTGTATTCGCTGTTCCTCAACCGAAGGCATACCGCGTACAGTTTAGCTGGCGCTGCTGTGCGACTGGCGACAATAATGGGGCTGCATCTCAACATCTCCGAGACGCAGATGCGCGACGCGGGTGAACGCGAGCACCGAAACCGCATCTGGTGGACGGCCTACACCCTGGAGCGCATGTGGGCAGCGAAGCTTGGATATCCGCCTGCCATTCGAGACGACGATATCGGAGTAAATCTCCCCTCTAACCCAGTAGGTTTAGATGACAGCAACGCATCGGACTTCCCGGACTGTGCATATTTCATCGCCAGGATAGGGCTTGCGCAACTGTCCAGTCGAATCATTCACTCAATATATGGTCAGAAGGCAGACACATCATCTCTATCTCGCCGGGTTCAAGACACCTTTGGAGATCTTCGATGTTGGCTGAAGGACCTCCCACAGTCTCTCCAGCTTGACGGTCGGGAGGAAGGTGATTTGGACCCTAGGGTCAAATCGCTGCATCTCCTATTCAACCAGGTACGCTTTTTTTAGTATCCGAGTTCTGCAATTCCTCTTCTAACAGTACTTCCAGCTGGCAATAATCGCCACGCGCACGATTCTACTTCACGTTCTTCGTGCACACCTCGAAGCCCGTGCACAGCAGCCTGCAAGTGGAGCAAACATTCCAGCCTCTGCCCTAGCGTTATCGGAGACATGTATTCGGTGTGCTCGACATTCATGCCGCCTGCTCGTCGATAGCTGGGCTAATGGCACCTTTATGATCTTCGACTACTTCTACACCCAATACCTTTTCTCAGCCGCCACAGTTCTGGGCATCTCGACCCTTCTGGACAGTAAGGAACGCCAGAGCGACGAAGAGCAATTCGAGATAGCGACTGGCTTTCTTCTACAATTACGGAACAGCGGCAATTATGCTGCTGCTGAGTTCTATCAGCACATTGAAGCCACGCTGGACCTGATGGAAACAACAAAGGCTCGTTTGGGTGTCCATGATAGGGCTGCAACAGGGATACCTCAGGATGCCTCCGATTTCGGGAGCCTCAACAGAAGTAGCCTCGAAGAAACTGCATTTGCGGTCGGAGATTTTATGACCGCTGGGACGGCTCTTTCTGAACCATTTTTACAGGAGCTGCTAGATCAGCCTCTTCCGGACCTTCAATTCATCGATTCGTCTATGTATCTGGACGAGCAACAGGGGTTTTATTGGCCAGATACGATGTTATAGGAGTGACCCTATCGGGAATAAATCAGCAACAGCAGAAACCAAGGTTAACAGCGAACGGCGTTAATTAAGACGTCTTCTTCACGGCTCTACAGGAAGATACGCCCATTTTCGGCGAAATTGCCAGCGGAGACACTCTACTACGATGTGAGATATCATCGACTCTCGCCCAGGCTCATATCTAGTCAGTAGGCCAACAGATCACCTTCGTTAAGACCCGCACTCCGCAACGGAGCTCGTTGATTCTTTCCCGTTTTGGTCCTCAAAAAGCGGGTTTTGGACCCTAGCCGCTATACCGCTGCTTAGGATGTATGATTGAAGACATTAAATAGACAATATGTATTCCAAGGAGTGGCTGGAGGAGACATGCTAGAAAGGAGAGTATTCGACAGAGTATTAGGCATTAGGAGCTAATTCCTCCAACAAAATTGGGAAAGATCCATACAATGGAATCACATAAACCATTATTCTTTTTCGCTTTTCTTGTTTTCCTTTGAACGCAAGACTTTCAATGCCACTTCCTCCCCACTTTCCGGAGAGACCATCATGCGCAAGAACCCGAGACCTGAGTTTGCGGGGGTCCGACATCGACCAACTGGGTACCGATAACAGTAGTGACACTGTGGTCGATGCCGTTGAAAACGCAAGTAACGCCCTCAGTGTTGGTTTGAATGTGGGAAATACTCAGCGGGTTCACTATACTAATTAGTGCCTTTGTGTGTTTATAGCGGAATATACAGACATACCAATTTGAATCCATCCACCGTTGGACGGGAAAGTCTGGGTAAACCGAGCATCGGCAGCTCCCATGAAAGTAACATGCACTTCATCTCCGGTAGGATCAGTGGGAGGAGTGGAAGGGGGCGCAGGGGATGAACCCGATCCCTGCACCTGGCAAGATCCAGTTACCTGGGTCTGTGGGGGCCCAACATCGACCCACTGGACTCCATTGACAACTGTCACGCTATGGTCAATGCCGTTAAATGTACACTGGACCCCGGCAGTGTTGGATGAAATGTGTGAGACACTCAGTGGGTTTTCTACACAAGGTCAGTTAGAATTGTTTCGGTCCAGCTGTATAGCATAACGAGGAACTTACCAATAGAGACAACGGACCCGTCAGTAGGGATGTTTTGAGTGAATTGAGCATCGGCAGCGCCAATGAAGGTGATCTCAACTTGATGGTTTCTTTGCTTGAGTGGAACCGCACTAGCAGTAGCTGCATAGGCAACAAAGAGACCGAGAACTGTAGAAGCCTTCATTTTGAGACGAAGGATAATTGGAAGATTAAAGATTGTTCAGAGTGCAGTAGCAGTAGCAGGCTGGATTGGTTGTATCGACACGGATGATCAACGAGATACCGAAGGGCTTTATATACCTTTTGCTCTATACTTCTTCTACCTCCAAGACAAGCCTGCAGCAAGCATGGCCTTAAATTAGTTTCTAATATTAGATGAGAGATTCTTTTCCATGGTAGATCGGATAGTGGCGTTAGGATGTTTACTAGCTAGAGCATAGCCACTATTTTGGTATACGGAGAGAACCTTGGAATGACGAGTCTCACATGGGATGTTTTAGATGATCCAAGGTGCTCAATTCCATTTCGTATAGGTGTTATACCGTAGTTGATGTCAAGGTATAGAACTTGGAAACTATCTCACTCATCTTCTTCGGGAGCTACTACATATCTGTCTAATATAACGCTTATTGCCCAAGGTATGACTTTACCTACATGTAATTACTGTAAATGTACCCAGGTAGTTATTTGGAGATGTCCCTACCTAACACACCCAAACAGATCCAGTGCGTCATCAATTTTATATCAATTGGGTTTTCCGGGTTCAGGTGACCCCATGACTGCGGAACTTGCCGACCCCAGATTTCTGTTTCTCAGACCTCGTATCGCCAACCTGATTATCTTATGTCTCAGAACTAGAGCACTTCATGTCCTTTCTTGTTTTCTATTAGTTTGGTAATGCCCTGCGGTCGTAAGATGATCCCAGTAGTGTACGGCCAATAACCCGTCGTTTTTTTAATTTAACTTTTTTTACTTGTGCTATTTCCGGGTTGCCACCTTAACACGCCACCCAATATGTTATATATAACATCTCTCCGTTAGAAAAGGGTTCCGGGGAAGGATACCTGGAGTTTGTCGGATATAAACACCGAAAAAGAAGTATCTATGGTTGGGAATTAGTTAGTCTATAGTGTCATGCTACTTTTTTTTATTGTTCGTCATTGACCCTCAGCTCTATATATACTTCCCTATGCTTTACATTCTATTATCTCGGAAGACCCTAGAGGTCTGTGATTATTTGATACCAAATCATACTCTAATGGATCAGTAGACTATTCTGCTCTCAAAGGAGTTGATATTTGGCAGCTAACCGTGGGTAACTGTGGATGGAATGGTTATCTGTGTCTATCCATCTCCACGAATGGTTGAATACCCTCCGAGCGCACAACAACCTCACTACCATTTTGGCTGGGGATAATCACATATGATTTTGGTGAACAGATTGAACGGAAAGTACAGTGGTATTCGGCAACCAAAGCTCAGATTATCGTGAAGCGTCAGGTATGTTTATCAGGCGTAGGATAAAGAGACACTAGGCTATTACTTCTTTCCTCTTCCCCTCTTCGACTTCACCAACCATCATCGCTTTCTATCAGCGCCTAGAATTTCATCTATTATTCTTCGTCTCTTATCACCTCACCTTCAAACCTCACTCCTTGATCTCGCCTAGGGATAGCAAGATGCCCGTGAGACTCCTGTATGACACATTCTCTACTTGTCTGGAACTGAAGTACTAACCTTGGAATTAGACTGCCCGAGGAAGAGCCCCTGGGGCAGCCTACAACTCACGAAGCAGTGCAGCCCGGAACCGCCGTCAAACATCAAGGTAGCTATCACCGCTGGAGAAGCCTGTTTCTCAGCCAATCACGACATCATGAAGGACGCTGAGGGGAGCACCCGTGAAAAGCTCGAAAACCAAGCTATTGCCCTGCGGTCTCACATTACACACCTGCAGGAACTATGCTCTGCGATTGCCGCACCCGTTGACGAGGGGGGGCCCAAGAACGGCGGCGCCAAACCCGCCAACCTCGTCCGAACCGCACCTTCTAGGTGGAATATGGATGGGGCTTGCAAGGTGGCATGGTATCAGGTCGGTGTTTTCGCCTACGAGGAGGAAGCACCCAAGAAAAGGCAACGGCGGCAAATCTGGCATTCACTCGAACCTCACCTCTTAGGTGGAATGGTACCTGGTCTGTTCTTTTTTAGGGCAACGCGAGATACCCTGAATCAATGAATTTGCTTGTTTAAATCCCCTAATTTCTCATTGAGTATTATAAACACTGACAAGATTTGCCCGCGTTATTGTTGCCATGACCTTGTTTAGACACAGCACATAAGGTGTTCATGGTATAGCAGTTACCCCTTCCTAGGTTCCCCTTCCTAGGTTGCACATTCGATTTCAGCAACCTCGCTGGTCTTGACCCCCGGTCCAAATGGTATTTGACGCTGACCCAGAAAAGTTGTGCAATGTTGGCTCGAGAAATAGTCAGGTAAACAGTTCTGGTCCCTTCCGCTAGAACCGATTCTCTGGAGAAATCAGCCGTCCCGCCAACTCGCCATAATCCCCCTCCACCTCACTGATTGCAGAGCCCTGAACCCAATACCCCTTGCCATTTGGCACCTCTGCCACACAAGCCGCAATAATGGCCCACGCGACGTCATCCGGGGAGCTCGTCAAGCTGCCGTTGGTGGTCGCCTCCAATCCTTCCACCATCGAGGTCAAGGTCAACCAGGGCGCAATCCAAGAGATGGAAACCCCCGACCGAGCAACTTCGGGCATCAGAGCAGTGCTACGCACCAAGCCCAGCACGGCATGCTTGCTGGCGGAATAAAGTGGCTGGGAAGGGATCGGCACGTACGAACCCGCAGACCCGACCACCACGATCCGACCGTGCTTCAAATGGTGGATGCCCAACTTCAGACCAAAAATAACCGAGTTCAAATTTATATCCAGAAGCTCTGTGGGTGGACGCTGAAGGGTATCGGGGTTCTGTTGATCTCTTTCGTCGGCCAGGTAATTGTAGCGAACCTGTGAGTTCATCTGCGCGTGCTTCTGCGTGTCGGATGTCTGCAGAAGTGCGATTTCGGGGTTGATGGCTGCATTGCAGACCAGCAGGTAGATTGGACCGATTGTCTTAACCACATCCTCGAACAGTTCTACCTGTTGATTCCAGTCACTGACGTCGCAGACTTTGTATGTCGACTGTGGGCCTATCTTCCCACAGGCTGTTCTCAGGTCATCCTCTCGCACGTCTACCAGTACCACGTGTGCTCCATTCTGTGCTAGACGTGATGCTGTTGCAAAGCCAATTCCTCTGGCTGCCCCGGTGACAATGGCAACTTTGCCGTTCACGAGATTGTGTACCGTCTCCTGGCTGGGTCTTGGGATGGATGTCATCTTGGGAATTGATAGAATGAGGGTGTCGATTTGCCAAACGGAGATCAACAATCCTATGCTGAAGACAAAAGCTCTTCCTCTTATACATGGCCAATGGTCTCGGTCCACGGCACAGCCCCTACTCATACCCACTGTCGGGTTCGGCCGAATATCCTGATGTTATATTGATTTCAATCTTACAAGACAGTACGGTGATTACCTCAGTGTTTTCCTCCTATCTCATTTATGTATTTACATTCGTTTTATTCAAAAGCTACTCATTGCCTTATAGCGATTACTGATAGCCTGTTTGGTGACGTCTATGCCAGGTGCAAGCGCTTCAAACCCATGCGGTAGACCTGGGTAGATGTGGCACTCAGTGGGGATATTGGCAGCCACAAACCGACGTGCATACTCCATTCCCTCGTGCACGAAAATATCAAGTTGAGGACAGTCCAGGTATAGTGGAGGAAGCCCCTCCACTGTCTCGACTCGAGCTGGCGCAGCATAGGGAATAATCGCGTCACTTCCCACCTTCGATCCTAGATACGCAGTCCAACCCGTGATGTTGTCCTTATCATCCCAGAAAGCCAGTTCACCCGCATGGTTGGTCCTTGTCCGATCATCCAGCATAGGATAAATAAGAATCTGCTTCGCTAGAGGCGGGGACAGCCCTCGATCTCGCGCCAAAAGAGTAAGGGCAGCCGCCAAGCCACCGCCAGCACTTTCTCCCATGACCGCAATGCGAGCTGGACTGATCGACAGGCGTTCTGCGTTGCTTTGAATCCATTGTAGGGCACTCCAACAGTCCTCCAGAGGTACAGGGTATGGGTTCTCGGGCGCCAGCCGGTAGTCGATACTCAGGATTTGAATTCCCGTCTGAGAAACCGAAGCCCCATGAGGAGTTGAGCATCCGACCGCGCTCAAAGCAATATACCCCCCACCGTGGATATGGATAATGGCTGGCTCGCCTCCCTCGCGAGCTGGGACCTTCTTGCGAAAGTGGTGGACGGGGACGTTGTGACCATCTGGCGCGGCGACACTGTGAACCATATGTTCAACGTCGTCCGGTAAGTTGATTTCCTCGCGCGTCATGGCGCCGAGCATGGCGCGCCTTGTGGCGACATCGTTCAACGCTGGCTTTGGGGCCTGAGTAAGGTGTTGTAGGATAGGGGCTGCTTCTTTCGCGAATTCAGCATCATACTGTAGAGACATGATCTGACGAAGAGTGACCGATAGTAGAAAGTACCAATCTCCCAAGGACAGACTCAGTTAATGTAATAAATACAAAACTCGTATCGGCTTGTTTTCAGCCATGATACTTCGCGATCATTTTGCAAGATTCCCACAAGTCCACCTCTGATCCACCTGTCCCAATTGGGAAGTTGACGGCGAGCACCTCGGCCCGGATTTCTACTAGGAATTGTAGTAGACATCCGTATACATATCCCACCTTGAGGTACCCGTGTTTTCCGGGAGGGGGAAAAGGGATCTTCAGAGGGTGAGGGAAATTGGAGAAGTGAGGAAGTGGGCGATTACACTCCCAACAGACGCACCTTCCCAGAATGAAAACTCCCATACTTTCCTATTTCCTCCCTGATCTCGTGACTTCCAAAAACAAATGGTGTGGATTACAACTTCCTCAGTTCCTCAATTCCTCACTTCCACTTATTAGACATTTCGTTCGACTGTAACTAGGCACCTTCCGTGCATGCCGACAAACAGGAAACAGGTTGGCCATACGCGACACATAAATTGATCGCAGTAACCTCGTGTCAACGTAATAATGTCTATTCCAACCTTTGACGGGTTGCCGCCCGTGGAAGGCATGCCGCAAGGCTGCGCCTGGGGTGTTTTCGATAAGGACGGAGAGAAAGATGTCTACGGAACATTGAACCTGCTCTCCCCGGAGGTCATCAAGGAGGCTGCGGCCGAGGTTCGGCAAGGCTTGTCTATCTCTCTGAAGTGAGCTGCTCTGCCCAGAACCCCCGAAAGACCACCTTGTACCTAATTCCACCAGTTGGCCCATTGGAAGCATCAAATATTCCGGTTTCTTTCGAAAGAGCCTCTGCCACAATGTTACAAAATTGGAAGATCCAGAATCCTCCTGTCATTTTGGCTTTGACGATGAGGTATGCTGTTAGCTGGGATATTTGGTCCTTTTCGCCCTGCTCACCATGCAAGTAACAGGTCGAATTCAATACGCAAGCCAGCAGTCAATGGGATAGCTTCAGTATATATCCCATCTAAACCTCTCTTGAATCTATTTTGATTGATTTTTTCAAACAGCTCATTTTACCCACCTCTCAACTGGCCTCTCCTATAACGGAGTGAAGCCAACAATCGAAGCCCTCCAAACCCCCAATCCCGAAAATCAACTTCCCACACTAGACCGTAAGAAATTCCAATCTATGTCATTGTACGGAAGGCTAACGCTAAAGCAGATTGGCACCAGCGCGGTTGTGTGACCGGTCGGGGCGTACTACTCGACTTCAAACGTTACGCAGAGTGTCAAAAGATCGACTACGACGAATTCTCCAGCTTCCGCATTGGGACTAAGGAGTTGGAAGCAGTAGCCGCGTGGCAAGGTCTAACTTTCCGAACGGGTGACATTCTCCTAATCCGATTCGGAGTCACCGAGAAACTCGGTCAGATGAATGGGGCAGAACAAGGAACGGCGATGAGTGGACACAAGATATGCGGGCTTGAGGGAACTAAGGAGATGGCACGCTGGCTGTGGGATCATCACTTTGCTGCTGTTGCTAGTGATAATATGGCTGTTGAGGCTATGCCGCCTATGATTGATGGCATCGAGCAGCCTATGCACGAGCTTGTGTTGCACCAGTGGTGCCTTAGTTTGCTGGGCATTCCGCTTGGTGAACTGTGGGATTTGAAGGCACTCAGTGAGGCTTGTCATGCCAGTAAGCAGTATTCTTTCTTGCTCACTTCATCGCCACTGAATTTCCCCGGTGCCGTTGGGAGCCCACCTAATGCGTTAGCTATTCTTTAAGTGCTCTTGGGCGAGCAATCTACAGATCTATGAGTTGAAGTAACTCCTTGTTGCATTTAGATTAAGCAGAAAGAAATTGAGACTCTCTACAAAGCATCAAACAACGGTGTTTCGGCGATTAACAAAATATCGAGAGCAGTGAACTGCCTTGTTATCACTAAAGACACTTTTCTATGACAAACTATATACAAGCCCCGGAGGTATGGACCTGTCGACATACATCCCTGGTAAACCGCATTTTGGCCTAAGCCATTGTGAATCCCTGCCAACTGTCCAGGACCTCCGTGCAATTCTGCCACCAGCGTTGCATTCCACCCAAATAAATCAGTGGCTCACGCCGCTTGCCGGGGATATTGGAGCCCATGTACCAAGAGTCGGTCTTCGGGTACAACGTGTGCTCACTTACAGCGACGACATGGTCGCGCCACGCCTCAGCCGCCTTCTGGGTTGGCTCAATCGACTCAAGTTCCTCCTTTCTCATCTTCGAGATAACGTTGCAGATCCAGTCAGCTTCCATCTCGACGAAAGGTGGGCCGTTAGCCAAGGAGGTAGGCGCCTGGGGACCGTAAACCATGAAGAAATTGGGAAGACCGGGAACCATCAGACCTAGATGAGTCAAAATTCCATTGCTCCACTTCTCCTTCAGCGAGTGGCCATCTTTGTCGGTGATTCCCAGATCCAAAAGACTGCCTGTGACGGCATCGTATCCGGTTGCGCAGATCACAATATCAAGATCATGATGTTTTGTACCAGTACCATCACGAGTCACCACGCCAGCGGCATCAAACTCAACAATTGGCGATTGCTTCAAATTCACCAGCTTGACATTGGGACGATCGACCATCTCGTAGTAGTCCTGCTCGAGACTGGGCCGCTTTGTCCCAACCAACATGTTCTGCTTTAGTGGAGCGACCATATCCATCTTCTCAGGATCTGTCATGCGAGCCCGCACCTGCTGAACCCAGTAGTCGTAGAAGATGGAATTGGCCTTTTCGTCCAGCAGGAAGTCGTAGTAGTTGGAAACAAGGAAGCTGTACCCACCTCGCGCCCACAGCTCATCGAAAAGCACCTTTCTCTCCTCTGGGGAGGCCTGGAGGGCTGATTGGAACAAGGTGTTGTGAGGGAAGCCGGTGACAGATTTGTAGCAACGATCAAAGATGCCGTCGTAGTAGCCCTTCATCATTTCAGATTCTCCGTAGGAAATCTCCCGCTGTCTCATCGGAATGGCAAAGCAGGGCGTTCGAATGAAAACCTTCAGCTCACAGTCCTCTTTTGCAAGATCTTGCACAATCTGCAATCCAGAAGCTCCGTTGCCGATAAGGCCAACTCGCTTGCCCTTGACGTCGAGGGATTCGGGATAGTCCGCAGCATGGACAAGCTTTCCAGCATATTGATTCAAGCCCTGGAACTGTGGATAATGCTTCTTGTACGAAGATCCTGTCGCAGCAATGAGGTACTTGCATGTAGCTTCCAGACCGGTATTGGTATGTACCACCCAGCGTTTCGTGGTCGCATCATACTGCACACGTGTGACGATGGTATTGAAGAATGTGTCCTTGCTCAGACTCAAGACATTGTCCACATGTTGAAAGTAGCGACGCAACTCCTCATCGCCCGGAAACCGCTGCGACCAATTCCATCCCTTCCACACTGCAGGGATGTTGAATTGATATGACGGCATCTCGGTGTCCACACGGGCGCCCGGGTACCGGTTCCAATGCCATACACCACCAAAGGCACTTCCCGCTTCAATCAACTTGACGGAAAGACCTAGGTTGCGGAGCTTGTAGAGGGCATTGCAGCCACCGAAACCACCGCCAATGACGATAGAGTCCGTTTCGAATTGTGTGTTTGCGCGTGTCATGTTGGCTTGTTGATGACCGAATTGGGGATTGAAGTTGAATATAGAATGGAATTTTGAACAGAAACACTGTCGTTTGACTTGGAAACCGATATCCTTTTACGCCTGTTCATCAAGACCGGTCCCATCCCGAAATAGGGACTCGGCTTCTCAGTCTTCCGATGGGAAATAGCTTGCGTCAAAATATCGAATCCGATGTGATCAGGTTGAAACGGGAAGTTGACCGCGAGAGGGTTCAGGGCCCACTTGTCCACTTGCCCACTGCCCCCACACTAACTTATACAAGGAAGTTATACAACGCAAGTCAGAACGGAACCTGGGATTTCCGTTATCCGATGTCGAAAAGTCATGGGATGTCATATTCTATGATATTCCACTCTGCAATAGAGGGTTTCCCTACAAAGGTATACTCGGGAAAGTCCAAACGCTCAACATGACTTGCCACGTTCGAGGGACTGCATTTATTACAGGGGGTGCTTCAGGTAAAATATGACCTACGTATCTCCAAAGCAACAGCGTCTGTTGCTGACAAGTCTAGGAATTGGTAAGAGCACTGCTTTTGCCCTGGCCCAAAATGGTATCAGTGGCCTGGCCCTTGTTGATCTCAACTTGTCATTGCTTGAGAATGTTCAGACCGAGATCCGAAGCCAACATCCCAATGTCGATGTTGAAATCTTCCAAGTGAATGTAGCAGATGAAGCATCAGTTGACACAGCTGTCCAAAAGACTGTGGAGCATTTCGGGCACATTGATATTGGCGTCAACTGTGCTGGTATTAGTGGAAATCCCACTTCAACCCACCAGATGTCTTTGACAGAGTGGAAGAAAGTAATTGATATCAATCAAACTGGAGTTTGGCTCTGTCAGCGAGCTCTGATCAGGCAAATGCTCACGCAGGAGTAAGTATTGTGACCTTCTTCTCTGCTTGGTGTTTCTAATCCGAGTATAGGTCGCGTGGCACTCGCGAAGGCCGTGGAGTTATTGTTAATGTCTCCTCCATGTTTGGCGTTGGCGGCCCCCCCGGTCCATTTGGGATTCCTCACTACACCGCAGCGAAACACGCTGTTGTCGGACTGACCAAAATGGTACGGTTCCATAAGCTGCGCAATTGGACTTGGCTAATGACATAACAGGACGCCAAAGCATACTCCCGAGATGGGATTCGTATTAATGCCATCTGCCCTGGGTATGTATATAATTCATTCCGTGTCAATGTTTAGTGGTACTAACAGTATAAATCAGGTTTGTGGACACTCCAATCATCAAGGAACAGATTGAGTCCGGGTCAATGGACGCCCAGTTTCAGATGACACCCATCGGTCGGCCTGCACAGGTGGAGGAGATTTCCGATGCAATGCTCTTTCTTTGCTCTTCCGCGAGCAGCTATATGTGTGGAGCGGCGTTGGTGGTTGATGGAGGGTTTACTGTCTGAACGCGCATAGGGTAGTAAATATTGCTTCAGGATCAAGTCAATGGGAAATCTCCCAAAAAAGTTGCTAGGGAGGAAGGGTGCCTACTTCTTACCATTTCTAGGGGTTCAAACGTACCTAAGTAGTAGCAGCCACCTATATACATGACACTATGTACGGATACCTCCAAGCTAAGAATTCCTTAGGAACAGTGACAGTAGCATGTTCACTACACGATAGTACGAAAGGGAAACATTGGATGTTTAGTCCTCTGCCACCTGGGATGGTTGAGTATATGACCACACTGACTCAATCTTCGTATGCGATGAGTAGCCTAACGGAAAAAGTAATCCTTCATCGAACCAACATTGAGATACGTATACAAATCAAACCAAAAACTCACTCGTCTCTGGTGTGGACCAGCTTTCCCTGAACCCAGACATTCTTCACGTTCCGGTCATCACCACTCCACATCCACTTCTCGATCTGTTCTTGCCAAGTCTCATTCCCAAACAAATCGATATTGCCCACAGAGCCAGTCTCGACACCTCGACCAGCCAGAGTAGCCATATCAAGTGGGCTCGCAGTGCTGTTCGGAAGAACGGCACCCAGCTCAATCAGCTGCGCATCCCAAATCATACCCTTATCGAAGCCACCAATGTCGTCCGCCATGTCGACGACCGCTGCACCGCCACGCGTTGCTAGATAGAGAACATCATCGACTAGAAGCTTCTCACTTCCATCCGATGTCTTGTTGCCCGTCAGCTCTTGATACTCCGCACTATATTGGACCACTCGTGACACCAGGCTTGCCTGTCGGGCAACCTCAAGGATACTGGCGCTGTACCCACCAGCCACATCCGTGCCCAAACCGACCGCGACACCTTGGTCGAGCATGAAGCGGATAGGGGCAAGTCCTGAGCCTAAGGCGGAGTTCGATGCAGGGCAGTGCGAAACCTTCGAGCCGCGCTCGCGGATAAGAGTCATCTCTTCCTTAGTGAGGTGCACACCGTGCGCGAGGATGGTACGGTTGGTAAGGAGGCCAGCCTTGTCGTAGACGTCAGCATAACTGGACGACTCTGGGAACAGTTTCTGGACGAGTGCAATCTCGTCTGTGTTCTCGGAAATATGCGTTTGGATCCACAGGGGCGGATTATAGGATGCAGCTAGTTTGCCGAGGTTATCGAGGGAGTGCTGGGAGCAGCTTGGCGCAAATCTGGGGGTGACGATCGGGTTAATCAATGTTCCGTTCGGGTCCAGCTTCTGGATATAATCGATGGTCCTAATTGTTGCTTGCAGGCTATCGTCGGCGGACTGGTCAATATAGTAAGGCGGGCACTGGTCGGGGTTGTCCATGCAGACACGGCCGACGAAGGCGCGCTGGCCGTGTTTGTGGCAAAGGGCTGCCAGAGCATTGGTGGCCGGGACGTGGATGGTGGCAAAGTAGGATGCGCAAGTTGTGCCGTGGGCAAGTGTCTTAGAAACGACTTCGTCGTAGACGCGGAGGCCCTCTAGGGGTGTATCTTTAGGATCGGTGTCCTTGTTCTTCGGGTCCGACTCAGAACCGAAGCTAGCTTCAACTGGGAATGTGTATTCATTCAACCAGTCCAACAGACCCTTTGATCCAAACAACCCCAGGTTGGGGTACTGCGGCGCGTGGATGTGGGTATCAATGAATCCGGGGAAGAAGAACTCGTTCTGCTCGTCGTTGGACTGCACAATTGTAACATCGGCCTCAGTCCAGCTGTGGCTGGACAGGAACGATTGGAAGCTAGCATCATCCTTGACTTGCCAATCATATCCTTTAATACGACCATCCTCCGAAGAGACCCACAGGACACCTTGGGTTCGAGCGAGCTTCGGCTTGGCCGAGCTTGAATCAAGCTGGGGAAGCTGAACGAATGTACCGCGATAGATGGTGTACGGAGTTGTTGCAGCCATGGTGCCACAGGCAAACAGCACTACCGAGGACAGCCATAACGCAGACAACCCCACCGAAGATCTGAAGATGTTCAGAAACATAGCGAAAAAGAAATGTCGATCGATTCTCAGTGTTTGGATCACCCTACCATCTCGAGGATAACACACCATGATATATACTCATCTACACCCTGGAATTCATGGATGAAACCTCATGCATCCAGTATCAGAGTTCAATTAATCTGAAGTTAATGAACCGTGGATTGTGCAGCCATCAATGGCTGCACCTACTGCATTGGACGGTCATCCCCGCGGTAGCATCCGGTAACATCGCTCTATCGGTCTAACTTCTTTGGAGGTTAGGAGATAACAGGATCGACACAGACGATCACAATTATCTTCAAGTGTTCTGGACTCGGTGTTCGGCTGCCTCCGACTGATTGAGCATGGCGGGGCCACCAGAAGGGCAAGTCCAAGAACCCTGGGAAGTCCTTCCGCTCGGGCCTCGGGTTTGTCACCACGTGAGGGGTCCTTGATGTTGATTTTGTTGATGAAAATAATAATAATAGTAATAGTAATTTGGAGCTTTGAAAGAGACAGAATAATTGGTAATGCATATGTCGGCAGATATGGATTGGGGAGATTGGGAAATGCATTCGTATCAGACGCTAAACATTCTTTAGGAAGGCTGCAGCGCCACAGCCCTTCGGATCCCAAAATCATCTTACCCTACCTTACCCTACCTTACCCACTATCGACTCTTTTTGTGGCCTATGGCGCCCATTTACGCCGTTAGCATGTTGAGGCCAGCAAATCAAGAGACTGTCAGTGGGAGGCAACTCATACCGAGATTCAAATGTCCCAATATGACTGGATGAGGTCGCGCAATCCACTTACCTAACCCTCCGCTGATCCAATTTTATCTTTGGCCAACCTCAATCCTCCATCATACGCCTCACAGCTGTCAATTCCTCTTTATTTTCGTGTAGGCGTAAAAACTGTATGCCCCGGAGGATAGCGCCCGGATGTTAGTCTCTTGACGTGGAAGTGCTAACAGTTTACCTATACGACTTCCGCTATTCACCCCAGTTGAAGCTTCCATTAAGCAGTTTCTTGGCTCCTACCTTGACGGTGACCGCCGATGGCCGAAAATTCAACCCCAGATTTTTGACCCCGGATTTCCAAGCCACCGTACTCGCGGCATCAATGCTCACCGTTTTGCATATCAACACACGCTACAATATTATTGATATAATAGCGTGCAGTCGCTTATCGCACTGACTTCACTTCCCATCCACTCCTCCCAATTCACTCTCTTCATCCTTTCTCTATCCCTTGTACATTTCCAACATGGGCTTGAAGCCGTATTTTGGCCTTCGTGGCAATGCACTCCTCAGAGCAGCAGTAGCACTGGTCGTATTCCCAACCTTCACCTGCTATGGCTACAATATGAGTGTGGCTGGTGGCCTCTTGACACTCCAGGCCTTCAATAAGCAATTCCCTCGCATGGACACTATCAACACACAGGGAGCCTTGAAAGCGGAAAACTCCACAATTCAAGGTCGGTCAATTTCAAAACAACGTCTCTCGTGTCTCTAGATATTCTAATTATTTTGTGTATGGATAGGCACTGTCATTGCTCTCTACACAGTCGGCGGTATCTTTGGAGCCTTGTCATGCGCCTATTTAGGTGATCGGCTAGGGCGGAGGAAGGTCATGTTCGGGGCCAATTTGGTTTGCATGATTGGCTGCATTTTGATGGCAACCTCCTTTGATTTCGCACAGTTCATCGTCGCAAGATTAGTTCTTGGCGTGGGTATTGGTGGATACACTGCTACTGTGCCAGTGTGGCAGTCTGAAATCTCACCAGCACATAAACGAGGCTCGAACGTCGTTACAGATGGCATTTTTGTCGGTGCCGGAGTCAGTCTAGGACTCTGGATTGATCTCGGACTCTTCTTCGTCAAGAATAACTCCGCATCATGGCGATTCCCACTGGCCTTCCCATCAGTTTTCTGTATCATAGCAATGGCTTCCATCCCATTCCTCCCGGAATCCCCCGTTGGCTAATCATGACCGGCCAAGTTCAAGAGGCCCGGAATGTCATGTCGGCTCTTCTCGAGCTAGAGCCTGATTCGGACGAGATCTCCAACGTTATCCATGATGTTCAAACTACTCTCGCTGTCTGTGGAAATACTTCCTGGACCGCTGTTTTCACAATGGATAAGCAGCGTCTCTTCCATCGTGCATACCTCGCCTGCACAGGTCAGTTCTTCCAGCAGATGTGTGGTGTGAACCTGATCACCTACTACGCGACGACTATCTTCCAGGTGAGTTAATGCTGTTGTCTTCTTCGCTCATACACCTGCTATGCTGGATTCCCAGACGTCACTTATGTGTTTGAGTGTAGCATTAACTGACAGCGCCCTAGGAATATCTTGGCATGGACGAAGTGAGGGCCCGTATCCTCGCCGCATCAATGGGCCTCACGCAGCCATTCGGCGGTCTGCTCGCATTTTATACTATCGATCGCCTCGGTCGTCGACCACTCATGACATGGAGCGCAGGAGCCATGGCTATCTGCATGGCCGTTCTTGCCGGTACAACATCGCCAGAGGCCGAGGGCCACACTGCTCCCCTGGTGGTCGCCGTCATTGCGCTTTTCTGCTTCCAGTTTATCTTCACAGTCGGATTCTCCGGCTTGACCTTCCTATACGCCGCCGAATTGGCTCCTCTACAGGTCCGTGCGGCCGTCAGTGCCCTCTCCACCGCCACTGTCTGGGTTTTCAACTTCCTGCTCGCTGAAGTGACCCCCATCGGCTTCAACAGCATTAGCAATAAGTACTACATTATCTTCGCGGTTATCAACGCCGTCATTGTGCCCTCCGTGTACTTCTTCTTCCCCGAGACCAAGGGTCGCTCGCTTGAAGAGATTGATGAAATCTTTGCCCAGTCGAATAACATCTTTGACCCGCCCCGCGTGGCGCGCCGCATGCAGAAGACTCTCCGCGCCAGTACGCCCGATCGGTCGGGATCGGGAAGCGGCGGTGAGAACACCTATGTGAAGGAAGAGGTGAAGGCTTAAGTCTGCACCCAACGGCTTTCTGTCGAGCTTCACCATGTCTGATATGAATTTTTGGAGGTTCCTCATTTGTTTTATCTGAACAGTGGACGTTGAAGTCTAGGTCACTATGAAACTTCGGTAAATTAACACGCTATACCCACCGAGAGCCCTTCGCTGCATGAAGGGACAGAACGGAATATCAATGAAATGTGTACTGCGTGACCACTGGCAATCTGAAATGTAACTCGTGCTTGAGGCAGCCTTAGCGAACCATTCTTCTTCGAATGTGAAATTATTGATAGTTTGTCTTCGTATACCACGGTGCTCGAGAAGGTCCATGCATGTCAAGATACAGGGTCGTAAGATGCACTGCAAGAAAATTCAGGTGGGGAGAGCACAGATGGAACTAATGACTGTTCGTTGTCGCCGTGGCTCACCACCGAACCCAGATACGCTATGTGAATTTGTGCCTTTTGGGCACTCATTTATATGTCTCAACGTCGCCCATCTACCAATATCCCTGAACTGGCAAACGACATGTAAGCTGCCTGGGAGAAAAGCCTGTTGATAAACTATTCCATGATATGCAATTAGTCGTTGTACAAAATAAACTGTGATCTAGGCATATAACTTGTCCAAGGAAGGCTGCCTTGCTTCTGATGGGGTGAAACTGCAATGCCCCTTTGGGCGATCGCTTTCATCATCATCATCATCATGCCCGCTGTCAAAGGCCCATGGCAGATCGGTCTCTCCCCACATCAGGTCACCGTGCGTCACGGTGTCTGTACGGACGTTCTCGGGCAGATGGCAGGCTGCACTTATAGCAGCGCTGCAAGTTCCGGCGAGAGGTATTGCTGACTTGAGTCTCCGGAATGACACACCAATGACCATGATACCCAGGACAGCGAGAACGACAGCAGCGCAGATCAAAGCCATATATGAGGACGCCGGTACACTTTTCTTCTGCGCGTACACCAGATTGCCGTCTGTATCGTAAGGAAAAGCCAGAACAAAATAGATGCCCCGCGAGACAAGCCAATGGAGTATTGTGAACAGCGCCATTGCTGCAAGTCCATATGGGTACGGGATAGATAGCCAATAGGTTGAACGCTGCTTGCTACCCTCAACAGGCCAAGTGACGCGAAGTGGCTTCCTGTTAACCCCATAAGAGCTATACTCCGCACTCAATAGCATCCCTGTAAGAAGACTATTATAGAAATAATAGCAAAGCGAGACTATTATTTGGGCGCTATTTGCAGTCACCACACCTTGCAATTCTGAATAATTGCTCCCACTAGAGGCGGTGCTAGCCTTTTGTCTTGCCATGGAGTCTAAATCCCAGATTGCTTGCCATGTAAGTTCGTCGGTTCCACGGCTTACGTCCGTAGTAGGGAACGGCACAGCCACGAACGGGTATATTAAAAGAGTAGTAATAATGCAGAAAAGGAATCTGAATTTTGTTTAGCTTATACGCATTCAGGTTGCGTATCGGGTCCAAGAGGCTCACATAAACATAGTCACAAACCAATGGATTGGACTAGATGCTTTTCTCCATTGCTGAGGCTTGGTGAGAAGTTGATATCTCACGGCCTGCTGTTGTGGTTCCTGTCCTTTCGGACGTGTTGTCCAGTTCTTCTTTTTTATGCTGTTCATCGATGCCCAGCACATGCCTTTTGTAGTCTCATCTGGGTCCTCCAGGAATGAAGCTATCGCATCACCTGACGTGAGGAGCGGGCTCGATCGAGATTTATGAATTTGGGCGGCCAAGAAGATTGCAATAACTTTGACGAAGGTGGCAACAATAACGATCACGGCGATAATAGGGTTGTAAAACAATTGGCAATTGCTTTTTCCCTCGACTGCCAGACAATCCGTTACGTGCATTGTGTCAGAGGTGTAGCTGAAACGGGGGGGTGGGGATGAGATCGTAGGAGTAGCCATTGCCGGGGAAGGCATAGCCGGATGTGCATTCGTGATCCTGTATGTTTTTTGGATCTGAATTCACAAACGGAGTTGCCCAAACTTCGCCGGGGTGGCTCCAGCCCCTGATTCTAAGGACAGACTCAGATCCACCATCGCTCATACTTCGGTTGCTTGTTAGGAGGATTATCCCTTTGTAGCCGGATTGGCCATTGGTCTTATAAGCTTTTTCGTAACATTCCTCAGCGGAGATCCTATCGCTCTTTGACCCTTCAATTTTAAGGATTTGTTGGTTCCAGCCTAATATTTCATCTGTATGTGTACTCGTTGCATCCCCCGCGCCTATCACAAAACAATTCTGCAAGGCGGGAGTCGTGAGATTCCGTACGCCTTCAAGCGTAAAATCATGTGGGGCGGCAAAGCTCCAGAAATGGTTGTAATTTAGGCTCGCAAACACGAGTGAGTTATAGCTAAGGCGACATTAGTACGCTGTAAGTAGAACAATAGGCATACCTACGTACAATAGATGGAGCGGCGTGGCAGTAAGTAGCAAGACTATCCACAGACCGAGTCGGGCATAGGATATAGCGAAGAGGTTTCGAAAACTGGAACCTCCAACATCAAGCCAGCAGCGTTTTGCGTGGGCAATGTTAATTTCGTCTCTGGTTGGGGCGACAAGAGTCTGCATGCAATAATTGCTCGCTGCAAGAGTGCAGGTGCTGATAACGTTGATTATAACGTGGAGACCTGTGTTCCACCTACCTGTCACGTCACAAGAACCGTCATAGATCACTTTTGAATTCGAGGATCCCCCTGATCCCGGGAACTTGGACGATAGTCCGGCAAGCACGGAAACAAATATGACATTTGATAGTAGGAGGCAGGCAGTCGCGTATCCGCAGAGGTATACACCTTTAATCCAGGAGGATCTTGGTTTGTTAGGACCATTATTTTCCAAAACATGTGCTGGAATGTCTCTGTGTTCGTCGGTAGTAGCTGTTGCTTCACCTGATATACGAGTGACAAGAGTCTGATCTTGGACGGTTCGCTCTTTTGTCCGGGTTTTCGAGACGGAAGACAGCGGCTGTTGGCTGGCAAGTACGAGGAGCCCAGTATCGTGTGAATCACTGTCTGCCGCCTCATCGTAGCGCTGAGAAGGGGCTAGCGAGCGAGCCCATGCCCATATGTTGCCTACTTTGCGCTTCCCCGGCAAGGGGACGAGGTTTTTCATTGCGAACACTGGAAGGCTAAATTATTTTCAGATTTGAAGTGGGGGATGGGGGCCTTCTACTTGTTTCCAGGCCACTTGGCAAACACTCATGATCACCATGTTTTATTGCGGCTGTGCGCCCGATCAACCAACCTATTTTATAAGTGATCGCCTTGTCACCAGGGTGTCTCGGCTCATGGGTGCCTTAATGCTCACTATTTCTTCTCAGCCGAAGATCTGACAAGATAATTGCGGCATTTGCTCAGATATAATCGAGCTAGGTCTAGGAAGCAGACACTAGCTACAGAAGGCCTGCCAGTTACAGCAATATCTGTATTAATTATCCAGCCGGTGGAAGTAGTTAAAACACCTATAACCCCCTGACGAAGAAGGCCTTCGCCACCTTTACAGCTAAGAATTAGAGCTTTACCAACATGGGGCTATGAGATAAATGCATTTAAAACCCCTAAGTACTTGTAAGTGGGGAGGTCGAGTTAACAATCCCCTATATATATTGGGCTTGTGTGATCCACAATTGTCCATAATGGAACTCTACCCCAGGAAAGTCTAACATGAGAACTCAGGTCTAGGGAGTAACCGTACCCGTGGACAATGATTATACTTAGTATAACAGGGATTTAACACTGCTGGGAGCGGATATTAGGGAGAGCAGACGACTAAAATTGTAGCCTGATCCACAAGGCTGCAAGGCAACACGGCCACAAAAACTTCATTTCTACTCAAGACTTCATTTCAGCCATAATTCTTCTGTCTCTTGGTAAGGGACGGAGTACGGAGTAGAATTGGAGATATTGCAGGGACCAACTTATTCTCCAAATCATCCCCAGTGAACCCCTCAGTCCACCACCGATCACCGCTTATCGAGAATCCATACGCGCTAAACTCTTTGGAGCAAAAGATGCGCCGTTTGCCCAACTGGCCAATCAGATCGCCACGGGAGCGCGAAAGATTTACCCAAAAGGGAAACCCAAGGGGATGACCAGGATTCATGCGAATATATAAATGCATTGCTATCCCCCGCCTTGAAGAAAAATCATCCTCCCTTGAACATTATCTATAATGGCTAGCCTTCACCCTTTTGACCCCATCACACCTGGGGAGATCCAATTGGCGGTCTCCGTTCTCGAATCCGCTTTCCCCGGTGCTAAGCTGCGCTACAAACGCATCGATCTCCAAGAACCCGCCAAGCATGAGGTTGTCCCATTCCTCGAGGCCGAGCGCCGAGGTGAAGTGCGCCCGCTGAAACCAGCACGCTTGCTAATGGCCCTCTTCCACCGGTTGGATAACGGGTCTTTCTTCAAGGCTCTGATCAATGCAGACACCAAGTCCATCGTGTCAGCAAAAGAGCTACCCAAGGACGTCCAGGGTCCACTGGACGTTGACGAAATGATGGAAATTGAGGAGCTATGTCTCAGCCATCCAGCCGTGAAGGCCGAAATTGAAAAGTTGAAGCTTCCGGCTGGCCACACCGTCTGCTTAGATCCGTGGATCTATGGCACTGATGATGCCAAGGAGACACGGCGTTTGTTCCAGTGCTACATGTACATTGTGGCCACAGACCACCCTCAGAATAACCAGTATTCTCTCCCTTGCAAATTTTCCCCTGTGTTTGATGGCATCACTCGCAAACTGGTCCGCATGGACTATCTGCCTGGTGGAGCCGATACTCAAAGCACCGAGACTCAGCCCTGGAAGCAGGTGCCTACCGTGCAATATGCGCATGATTTGCTGGACGAGCCTCTGCGCACTGATCTAAAGCCCTACATTGTCCAGCAACCAGAGGGAGCGTCGTTTAATATCATTGGGAATGCCGTGTCATGGCAGAAGTGGCGTTTCAGAGTGGGCTTCAACAACCGAGAGGGTTTGGTGCTGCACAATGTAACCTACGATGGTCGCAACACCTTCTACCGTCTGTCAGTCTCTGAGATGACAGTCCCCTACGCCGGTATGTTCTATGACTCTGCTTTAGCAACCCGGCTAAGTTATTCTAGATCCACGTGCTCCCTACCACCGCAAGCAAGCATTTGACGTGGGTGACGTCGGCTTCGGTATTACAGCTAACCAACTGAGTCTCGGCTGCGACTGTCTCGGTCACATCAAGTATTTCGACGGTTATCGCACCGATGCACAGGGAGCACCGATTCAACTAAAGAATGTCATCTGTATGCATGAGCAGGATAATGGGCTGCAACATAAGCACACTAATTACCGCACTGGGGCGGCGACGGTCGTCCGTAACCGCCAGCTTGTGGTTCAGATGATTTGCACCGTTGCTAACTACGAATACATCTTCGCTTTTATTCTCGACCAAGCAGCCAACATTGAGCTCGAGGTACGAGCAACCGGTATCCTCTCGACTGTGCCCTTCGAAAACGAGAACGGCCAAACCGTGCCATGGGGTACGAACGTAGGACCGGGTGTTATGGCCCCCTTCCACCAACATATGTTCTCCCTTCGTATCGACCCTGCCATCGACGGCTACAAAAACACAGTATACTACGAAGAAAGCGTGCCTATGCCGGAGGATGACAGCAACCCATGGCTTGTCGGGTACACCACAGAACAGAACATTATCAAGTCAAGCGGCAGTGCCTCGACCAGCGTCGACCGCCACCGCGTTTTCAAGATCCGGAATGACTCGATTGTCAACCCTATAACCCACCACCCCATCGCATATAAGCTGGAAACCATGCCAAGTCAGATGCTTCTGGCAAGTCCAAACTCATTTGGCTCGAAGCGCGCCCGCTTCGCGACGCGCCCTATCTGGGTTACTAAATACCAAGATGACGAGCTATTCGCCGCCGGCGAGTTCACAAACCAGAGCAAGCAGTCTGAAGGCGTGGAAGTGTGGGCTGGAAGGAATGACGGAGTTGAAAACGAAGATGTTGTTCTCTGGCACAGTATGCTATCCCATCTAACCTCTCCTGCAATATTAGCTAACTGCCCCCAGCATTCGGCCTCACTCATAACCCCCGTATTGAGGACTTCCCTGTTATGCCCATGGAGCGTGTCAGCGTGATGCTCAAGCCGGATGGCTTCTTTACTAAGAACCCTGCACTGGATGTGCCGGCTTCAAGCCAGTCCTTCAACCAGTCGACCTTGCACCCCGAGCCGGCTTGCTGTGCAGGTCCTCAGGAGCGAGGGCAGGTGAAGTTGTAGATATCATATGTGGAATGTGATGGAGAGGCAGAAATCCGTGAATAAATTCTGTCCCAGAGAAGCAAATGTAACGAAGTTATTGCAATGGAGTGCACGCTTTGGAATAGTGGCTGCATGTACTAACCAAGGGCCCACAGTGCATACCTACCTCGCTAGCCGCTTTCTCCTTCGCAATATATCAGCCCTGGAGGGCTCTTAGGAATGACTTTTGTTTTGTATTTTCATTTCGTATATTCAATACTCTTCAAAATGTCGGCTATTTGCACAGAAACCACCTCCCAATGCCTCGCTTCGTGTTACATTGTGCTGACTTCTCGGGGTAATCTAACTCGCGTATACGAGCCTTAGGAAAGCCGTTAAATTTCCTCCGGTGCTATCAGGAAACGAACACCGGAACTGAGAGGCCCGCTGTGATATCAGGCCAGATATGTTCTTTGTAGACGTAGGGTCCCACATCTTGTAAGATCTCGCGGAATCGATGCCGCAGAGGATTGAGAGGATTCATGCCAACAGCAGCGATTATTGCCAACTGGCCCTGCACTGCCTTCGTCACTGTCAAGTGTGCCTCCCCGACTAAAAACTTGACCCCCACCAGTAGTCCAGCCACTGAACCTTCTTCAGTAGGTGTCAGAATACGAGTCGAAAGCGTAGTTTGCAACGGCTTGGAATGCCTTTCCTTGCACGGTGCAGAGCATGACCGCATCATTCCTTTCTCCGGCAACCCCAGACACCTTTGACTGAAGACGGCAAAGCTCGACGTGTCCCGCGTATCCTTGACGACGCGGAACCAGTTATGGGACTCTTTCGGTGTGGATGGTAATACAGGACAATTGGCTGGGCTATAGCTAAAGGGCCAGGATACTTGGAGGTTTCCTTCGCCGTCGATACCCGTGTGCTCGAGCGCCAGAATTGAGTTTAAAATCACACGACGGGCTTGGAGGCCGGAGAGAAGCTTGCTTTGCGCAGGTGTCACGTCGAGGGAGTCTATGTCGTCCAGTGACCTCCATCGAGTCCAGCATGAACTGATACAATTCTTGTCGCCGATATTGTGGGAGCAATGGGCCGGGTGGTCTGCGTCTTCGGTGCTTGTTTCAGAAAAGCGAAGAGCATCCCAGAGCGTCACTCGCTGAGCGTTTCCGGTACACGCACTCACTTCCAATCCGACACGGAGCTTCAGAAGTGGTATAAGCCTTGTGTCTGGCTTTTTGCAGTCTGTGATAAGCATTGCCTTCAGGGTGCGCTTCGGGATCCGCTTGTACTTCTTCACGAGTCCGGCTGTGACATATTGTCCGCCGGCAAGCTGAACATCGTACCCGTCACTCACATATCTTGATTTGCTTGTTCCAGGGTACTGGAGTCGACAAGCGATCTGTTGTCCAATACTGGTGATTGACGATTTGCACTTGTCATTGACAACAAGCCCAGGCTTGATGCCAGTGCTTGTACCGATTAATATCCTCGATCTGCTGCCAATGAAAATGTTCATATGCAAACTCTCATCGGAGGTATCTCTTGGGATTTCTGTCACCCAGTGGCATTCAATCTCCTCGTATGCCAAAGCTTCCGAGACGGAAGACTCTCGCTGTATTGGAAGGGGGATAATAAAGCCTCTCTCTGTTTGGATTATTGGCGCTTCGTCTGCAGTACCTTCGACCAGCGACACTGGCCCCCACAATTCCTGAATATCCTGTACAGTGAGAGATATCTTCATCCCCTCGGGAGGAGCAGAGACTTTCCCTAGAATCCATGCAGGACCACCTATGAAGTCATCCAAGCAAGCCAGCTTCCGCGGCTTGAAGGCATACCCGCCAAACCCGACAGGAATCTCTTCCATCTCTTCATCCCAGAGGTTGATATCGAAGCGGCAAACATGTGAACCGGAGAATGAAACAATCCCAATAGACAGGATGTTACACAGGTACCGAAGAATTTCCACGGAATCACAGTCAAAGAGCCAATTGTTGTCAAGATTGAGCATAGTCTGCATCCAGGCCATTGCCGATCCTTTTAATGCACCCTCTTCTAATGTGCTCAGAATGGTCTCCAGCAAAGCACCAACTTGGCCCAGTGATATATGGAAGGCACTGGCAACGCCATCCCGGTCTTGATCTTCGATCAAGATGCTGATGGTGTTTCCACAAAATCCTTGGGACTGCAGATACCCAAGCGCAGCCTGCCAATTCCCAAGACACTCGATACAGTCATCCAGCGAGTCAAGCTTGATACGGGTGCCATTTAGCATGCCGAGTCTCTGTGCGGTTTGCAGCTCGAGCTGGTCCAATTCACTGAAATAACGAGCTGCGTCCAAGATGTGGTCCATATTCTTCGTGTCGGGTATACCTGCATCTATCGAGTCCTCTTCAGACTCGGGAGTTGTGATATCTGTTGCAACTGAATATGCAGCCGAGCCAGAGCCATGAGAAAGCGAAGATCGTCTTGGTTCGTGCACGATGGGTTCTTGTGGTTCTGTTCCGCCGGGAGCTAAGGAGTGGTCCGGCTTCTTATCGACACCATGTGACAATATAACATTTCCTGAGTGCAGTATCCCTCTCCAGGGGATGTCCCGCGCCCCCAGGACAATTTGTAATCTATCATCCACCCTTTGCAGAACAGCCTCAAGGTGGGCCTTCAGCCTTAATAGCTGACCGTGGTTCAATGAAGGGATCCTCTCTGATATCTCAGGTAAACGATCTGCAATTTTATCAGGCTCCGAATACGAAGTCCGAGGTGCCGAACCGTCTTGGGAATCGCGTCTGGCAACTTGGTCGGGATCGTCTGGGAAGGTCTCGTTCCTCTGTATGTGGGACGGTTTGAACCATCCGTGCTGCCTAAATCCAGGCGACGAATCTACCAGGTCCAATGCTGAGTCTACCGATTCCATGAAAGGGGGCATCCCACTCAGGAATTTATAATCGACTTGGTCTTGATCAGTGCTAACGCGAAAATCATCTGGAAAATTTTCGTTATTATCAGAAGTCATCTTCGGAAAAGGGCACAGAAGACTGTGAATCACTTGAATGAACTGGGATTATCTGCCTTTTTAACATAATACATGTGTAGGTAGCCCTCAGCCATCCCGTAAGCAGGACATCGTGGTGGCATCGGATTGGTGCATCATCGTGGCTTGGTTTAGCTGACGTCGATCAGCCCTGACACGTCAGAAGTGCATAGCACTAAGACAGAAATTATCGGTCTTAAGAAGGTAAAGCAAATTGAGTCCTCAATAAATGCCTAGTTGTCCGTTCAACAGGCAATGTGTAATACTTCCGCGGAGACTGTCCATAATGGATTCAAAGGACAGTGTGAGCTTTCCACAAAGTAACTAGGATCGAGTGCTTGGATTGACCGACGCGACCAGTCTACTCTGTCGCAACAAGTCAGTCGGACTACTGGAATCCACGTTGAAAGCAAAATACATACCTCCAGACATGACATATCTAGCACTCCTCCAGCATGGGAAGCTTCTCGACCCACTCCTTCGCCGAAACGACATCCGTCTTGCGCGCAAAGACCTTCTCCATTAGAACGCGGTGCAACTCCTCATCGCGATCCATGCAGCAATCCTCCAAAACGGTAATGCGGTAGTCCATATCCATTGCCTGGCGAACTGTCGATAGGACAGCTCCACTGGTGATCAAGCCCGCGACAACGATTGACTCGGCATTTGCGCAGCGCAAAAGCATATCAAGTTCGGTAGCAAAGAAGGCCGAGACACGACGCTTGGTGAGTACCACTTCTCCAGAGCCAGGGGCGATGGCTGGGTGGACTTGCACGGATGAGTGGCCTTCGAGATATTCACCGCGTGCGACGACAGAGGGCACAGATGAGTTGTTAGGGTGGTTTTCTGGATAGCCTGGGCGGAAACCGGTAATGACGTGGATGATTTTCACGTTGGCCTTGCGTGCGGAAGTGATGGTTGATGCCAGACGTTCGAGGTAGGGCTCCGTCTTCTCGAGGCGGTCGATTACCCCGTTTTGGACGTCCAGGGTGAGAAGGACGGTAGCCATGGTGGGCTGCTGATAGGTGGAGTTAGAAGGTTTGGAGGGGGAGATAGTGAATAAGGATGAGTTTAAGTTTAAGAGGAAAAGTTGAAGAGGAAGTTGATATATGTATCAAACGAGATGTGTTAAATGGTTGCGGTTCCGGTATCACGGGTCCCGGTACCGGCATGGACATATGGAATGGAAACTGAAACTATACATTCATTTTATACAGAAGGAAAACGGTAAGCGTCGTAGACCTAGGCACAATGTTATTAAATACATGAGAGAAGAAAGAAAATAGTTTGCAATACCACGCAAGAATTGAAGGCATATCAGTCGAGTCTCCGTCTCTTGAGCGCAAACTGCTCCAAAAGCTCAACCCTTTCTTTCAGACGAGCATTCTCTTTCTCTAGATCGCCACGGTCCAGAATTAAGTCATCGCGATACCTCTTTTGCGTTTGAGGTGATCCTTCTATGCATTTATCCAAGATGTCCCGGTGCCTTTTGGACGACATCACTGAACCAGATGGTCCTGTCTCTGGAGTCCTGGCCCGAGGAGTCTTTGGCAGTCTAGGTGTCCTGCATGGTGTAATGGGCTGGCGACTGTTGGCAGTCTCGCTTTCACTGTCGAATTCACTTCCCTCCGATGCAGAGCTATCATCCCTCTCTTGGCTCTCCTGTGAGTGCCGTGGTGAAGGAGGTGAATATTCGGGAGTAGAGTGTTGACTCATTGGCTCCGTGGATGGGATGATAGGTAAAGGAACACTTGTTCGAGAAGTGGCACGTGTGCTCGCCATTGCCGTAGGGGTGTCATCCGAGTAGAGACGGCTATCGAGAATAGAAGTTCTATCTTCTGGCACAGCCGTAGCTCGGTTCCCTTGGAGACAGTTGCGAAGGCGAAATTCATCCAACGGTACAAGGCAGCTTTGACGCCAAACATCTGCAGCTTCTTCTGCTCGTTTCGACGAAGTTACCTCGCCATCAATCCACAACGCGAACTCCCTCACTTCCAGTGTGATGGTATTTCCATTGTTATCGGAGAATCTTTTTCTCATGTAATCGGTATAGCTGCTTTGCATAGGCCCAAAAGCGATGTTTTCGACTGGGTTGAAAAATCGTTGATCATTCTTGGGAAAGGAAAGACAAGCAATCCTGTGGTCCCAGCAGAACTTTTCGAACTCAGGAAAGATTACGCAAAATCGATGGGAGACCAGCAGAATTCTCCACGCTTCGCGCCGACCTTTGGGTCGGGTCTCTGGCTCGAAAACGGTCTTCAGCCAGTCAAGTGCATGATTCGACTCAGCCCATCCTGACTGAGTGAATGAGACCTTGATGCGACCGAAGTTCTTGGTTTGAGGTGGATCCTGGCTCCTGCAGACAACGTATGGCGGCAGATGCTTTCCTCGCGTTGAGCAGCAGTGGATAACCGAAGAGAATGCGCGTCCTTCTCTCTTGTGATGTTGGTTCGGTGGTCGAACAAACATGACGCTTGACTTTCGATACATGGTCGTAACAAATGCGGCATCTTCCATAGCATATATGTTGTCGTTGGAAACCTGGAACCTCTGCTTGATATCTTTGAATGCTTGAAAGAACTTCAGAGCTCTGCGGTCTTCGTGCGGACCTTTCAATTTTAGTGTGTCGCGCTCTTTGGCTACGTGATCAGCAAGTTCTGGATGACGCATCCAGAAACCCTTCTGCCAACCGGCATTGAGGTTTGGTCTATTTCGGCTATAGCCCTGGTTATTGAAATATGCATTGGCTGTATCCTTTGCCAACATGTTATAAGGAAAGAATCCATGATTCAACCAACGCTCAATCCGCTCAACAACCGCATCCTCGTCCTCCACCGAGAGAGCTGGTTGACCCATGACACCAGACTTCTTTCGCAGATATGCACCAGCGAGGTTCGTGGCAACCTCGGAAGTAATTGTGTGAGATGGAGGCGCCCCAATAACAGTGAGCATACCCTGTCTTCTGATCTTATGATGTACAAGGGAGGTTGAAAGAGAGGCACTGGCAATTTCAGACAAAAGACGGCCTGAAATCCTGACCCAGAAGAAAATCCTTGCGCTGGGTTATAAACATTGACCGAGCCTCCACTCTATTAGCTCAGCAGAATTTTTGGCTCACATTGGATCGCTACATTTTGTACGGCCATTCGAGCCTTTTCTCTGAGCAGGAAACTCTCAATTCGGGTATAAAGTGGATGCTATTCCACAGGCCGGCTGGTTTCCATAGTGACCTGTATCCACAAAGCGTCGACAAAAATTTCTAGCGTACATGGAGCATTTTCAGCATTTTAGGTGGCTTTGATCTTTCGAAGTACTGGGAGTCTTCAATGTCTTTGGCATCCGTTTAGCGTGGTGGGCAAGGATGAGCCTTCACTGAGGGAAATTAAGGAGAAAGTTGATACAAAAGGAAAAAAATGTGTTGAGTGATCGTGGTTTCCGCTAGTACGGATCCCGATACCCACATGGATGTGTCAAATTGATGCAGCTATTCTATTCTATATGCATGATCTCGAAGTGCAACAAGAAAGGGAAGGGGGAATGAAACAGATACAAAGAAACAGAAGAAAACTGGAAATGATGGTATGTGTAGATGCTCATTCGAGCCTGAGGGGTCCGACCTTAGTGCAATGACAATACGAATCTCCTATTCAAAGAGTCCTTGATCTTTGGGAAGATGACAGGGGCGGCGAACTGGATGGTTTGCTCAATCTTCCAGACACACCTAGCATAGCCCAGCGTGATATCCTCCCGGCGCCGTTTCTTGTTATCGGGCCATGCGTTTTCGTACTTACCAAAGCACTCCCTGAAATCCTCAAGCGACATCACAGAACTTGGTAGTACTGATTTCCGGGATGAATTTGATTTGGAGATTTTTGGCCGCTTCGGGGTTATAGAAGGTGATATAGGAACGTGAGCAATGGAGTTTTCTTTCTTCGCTACTTTATT
This sequence comes from Penicillium chrysogenum, assembly GCF_028827035.1. Taxonomy (NCBI): domain Eukaryota; kingdom Fungi; phylum Ascomycota; class Eurotiomycetes; order Eurotiales; family Aspergillaceae; genus Penicillium; species Penicillium chrysogenum. Next base: position 5,189,254 of record NW_026622750.1, on the reverse strand, counting down.
GCTCTGGCTCGTTGCTCCTGTTTATGCTCGGTGTCTGTGGAATTTTCAGGCACTTCTGGGACCTCCTGGGCGGGCATTTCTCGAGACTGCTAGCCTTGCAGCGACTGTGGTGAAGGTACCTGCTCTTGGGGAACAATGACATAGATGTCATTGTCGCCTTCTTCGGCGTTATTGTCGGCTGTCGTTGGGTGTCCTGAGTGTCCAAGCCGTGTTCGAAACATTCAAAGACTTGGGATTCCCGGAGATCGTCTGTCTCCATTGAATAGCGAGCTATACGATTGACTGTAAAATATCATCAGTGAAGCTGGCTGCAGACCACTTATGAGAAAACCGGTCCGCCAGTATCTTCCGACGCTGACTCCTGTGGAGTTGCCATTACTTACCCACGTAGTGTATCGCGTGCTTGACATCCATGGATGATTGTCCTGGTTCATGAAAACGTTGGTTACCTAATACACAACAATCTGATGGAGTCACAATATACCGCTGGAAAAAGACTTTGAATTATCCAGTAGAACAGTTGTCCCAGTTCAACCAGCGACTTCGCAGTCATATCGCTCTTGTGTGCCGATCGCATTTGTTCAATGCCGCTATTAACTTGTGAACCTTTGTCTGATAAATTGCGTTCCGATGGTCAATATCATAAGGAACCATGATGTCGGTCCCGGAATCTGACAGCGGGCGCGGCCCGAGTGCATCCCCGGATTCAGCCAGCTCCAGTGTTTGTTGGCAGACTGTGCTCCACGTGTACCCACAGCGGAGATGAAACAAGGCAAACCTCAATAAAAGCAGATGACTGCAAGCCTGACTATGGACATGACTGAGAGTGTGAGAACAATCAAGATGATAGTTCTCACCTGTGCACAAGTTAAATCAGTTGGTCGACCTCGGGACTGGACCTTGGGACCCAGGCGGGCCGATGACGTGATTACATAATGATCCTATGACGTCGATGCCAAAACTATAAGACGAAGCTCGTCGCGAGCATTCGCGACTTTCTTATGGCTGCCTTCAATCACCGCCTGGAATGGCCAATGACGCGTCGACCTACTTCATATGAAAACATTCTTATAGCCTAACACAATCACCATGGCTGTGGCATCAGTCCCGATCACACACGGCGGTAGCAGTGAGTGTTTCTGGCTCAAGTATGATCTTTGGATACTGATAAGACCACAGGTATGCTGAAGTCTGTCGCAGCGCTGAACGGCCGCGCATTCGACACCGATCCCGTCATCGCGTACATGCTGTTGGGCATGTCTCAGCAAGAAAGGTTGGCTTATCTGCCGACATACTGGACCGCGCTCGTCAAGTCAGCCTTGCTCAATCATGCAGTGATCACCGAAGCCGATGGCTGGAAAGCGGCCTCTGTCCTGATCCCACCGGGTGGATACATCGAAAACGTCTGGACTCTTCTCTGGGCTGGTTTCCTGGGCGTTCTGTGGAAAATAGGACTTCCAGGCGTTAAGGTAAGGGAAAGCCCAACATTCTCGCACGGGACACTCCTAATCTAACTGACTATCTAGCGCCTTTGGACCGAATTCTCTGGTATGACCGACAACGCGAAGAAAAATGGTCTACGTGGACACACCCAGTACTACTACGTTTTCAGTATCGGAACTGAGCGTGAACACCGTGGAAAAGGTCAGATACTCCCATCTGTGATTGGCTCATACCCCATCTCTTACTGATATTTGCCTTAGGTCTCGCGAAAGCCATTATCCAGGAACACCAGAAGACCGCCCAAGCTGCGAACCTCCCAATCTGGCTCGAAGCAACGACTACAGGCTCGCGCGCTCTCTACCTGTCGATGGGATTCAAAGAAGTTGAAGAGATTCGGCTTGGCAAGGGCAAGGTCGCTGCTGATGCTAGCATTCAGCCTCACGGGCCAGGAGTCACTCTTTGGGCGATGGTATGGTGGCCAAACCCAGCTCCTGAAGCTATTTCCTAGGCTTTGCAGGTATCCTTCTGCTTATCCATACGCTTATTGCTAGCATATGTATGTATTCAAGTGCTCACGTTCACTATCATGTACCCAGTTTATCCATATTCATTCATTATTCCAAATCGCTAACAGTTTACAGTCTAACAACTCTACTAACTCAACCAAAAAGAAACACTCACCCCAGGAAACATTGTGTAAGCTGTTTAAAGCCTTAGGGATAACACCAGCCTTGACATTACCTGTAAAAAGTGTAACATTCCCTCACTCTAGAGTTTCCCTATGAAAAGAGCATCTAATACGACGTCGGCATATTCTTGTACGTAACATCCTACCATCTTGAACCCAATAGATATGCATCACTAGACCTACTTTCGAGGCCAGAGCCTCGGCCCACTATTATTGTTCTACTTATTTAAAACATAACCCCAGCTTATAAGACTACCAAGACCATAGAGCAAATATAGACAACGTTAATTATCATTAGAGAACATTAAAGATCATAATTGCGTTGCAATCAATATAAGAAAATCATAAAACATCGACTCCCGACTCATCACAGCGCCTTGAGCAATTCCTGGATCAAGGGCAAGAAGCTTGTAACATCATCAATCAGGAGCGTCGTCTCATTAACGAACTTCGGAGTGAGGAGGTCATGAGCGTTCTCCAAGAGCGCTCCGACATCCGAGATAACCGAAGGCTTCAGCAGCTTCTTCACCTCGGGCAGCAAGTCGGGCACGTATCCAAGGATATCCTTAAGCGTGCTGGCGACGTCGGGCGTCAGGAGGCCGTCGGCGTTCTCCACAAGGTCTGAAGTATCTTCGACGAAGGCGGGTGTGAGCAAGGTGGTAGCGTTAGTCACGATATATCCTAGGTCGGTGATAATGGTTGTGTTCAGGAGAGATTTCCTAAGATCGGGGATCAGAGGAATCACGTCGCCGAGGAGATCCTTCAGTCCAGTGACGATAGGTGGGGTGAGAAGATCATCCGCGCTATCGACCAGACCAATCGTTTCGTTAACGAACTTAGGCGTCAACAGAGTGTTGGCGTTAGACAACAGAGAACCAATAGCAGTGATAGTGCTCTTGTTTAGGATCGACTTCAGTCCACTTGCCACCTCCGGAGTGAGGAGATCGCCGGCCTCGTTGACTAGTCCCTTAGTGTCCTTGACGAAGTCTTCCGTGAGCAGGTCTCCGGCGTTGTTCAGAAGAGCCTCGATCGAATTGATCATTTCCTTCGTCAACAGTGACTTCAGCTCGGGGATTAGTGGAGTAAGATCGCTAAGGAGCGACTTGAGAGCCTTGACCAGGTCGGGGGTGAGGAGAGCAACAGCCTCGGTGATGAGAGTGTTGGTATCCTTAACGAATGAGTCGGTGAGCAGCTTGTTCGCATTGCTAAGCACGTTCTCAATCGCCTTGATAGTATCTGGTTTAAGCAGACCTTTCAGCTCGGGGATGATAGGAGCGAGCTGAGTGAGGAGAGATTTCAGGCTGTCCACCGTATCCGAAGATAAGAGCTCACTAGCTTCATCGATCAGGCTAGTGGTCTGGTTCACGAAGCTAGTAGTCAGTAGACTATTGGCATTGCCAAGAAGAGTCTCGATCTCCTTAACATTGCCCTCCGTGAGAAGACCGCTAGCCTGGTTAATAAGGGGACCGGCCTGTTTGATGAGCTTGCCGGTTGTGTCGATGAAGCCGGGAGTGAGCAGCTTGTTGGCATTGCCGAGGAGACTCTCGATTTCTTTGACATTGCCCTCGGTGAGAAGACCGCTAGCCTGGTCGATAAGGGGACCGGCCTGCTTAATAAGCTTGCCGGTAGTGTCGATAAAGCCGGGTGTGAGTAGCTTATTGGCATTAGACAAGAGCGACTCGATAGCCTTAACGTTGCCGTCGGTGAGTAGACCACTAGCGTCGTCGATGAGAGGGCCAGCCTTGTCGATAAGAGGACTAGCCTTATCAATGAGGTTGCCGGTCTTCTTGACGAAGCTGGCAGTGAGGAGGTTGTTGGCATTGTCGATGAGGTTGTCCACCTTGTCGATAAACTGACCAGACAATAACTTATTAGCCACTTTGAGAAGGGTCCCAATCTCCTTAGTGTTCTCCTCGGTCAAGAGCATATTGGCGTTGTCAATGAGATTGCCGGTCTTCTTGATGAAGTCCGCAGTCAGAAGGTCATTGGCATTGCCGACCAAGACGCGGAGCTGGTTGTCGACCGGAGGTGCGAGACTGGTAGAGAGATACTCGAAAGTGTCGGCGAAGTTACCCAAGAAGGCTGGGTTAAGCAGACTTTCAAGACCATGCAGAAGGTCCCCAAGGCCGCCACCACCACCGCCGAGGAAACTCGAGAAGGCCTCCTTCATGTCTGGCAGGATATCAGATTTGCTGTCATCAGAGCTGCTGTCTGAGGTGGTAGACTTGGTGCCTGAGGTGCCTGTAGCAGAGGCAGTAGGGGTAGTCTCGGCAGGGGAGGGACTAGTCTCAGCAGTCGACTTAGCAGCAGTTTCAGTGGGGGCGGTTGCACCGGCTGAGTCGGCTGACTCTTTAGGACTGGGTTCAAGAGCAGTCTTGATGCCGCCGACCATGGATTCCACGGGGTTGGCTTGGGTCGTGTCGGCCGGCTCTGCAGCAGCTGTAGTCTCTTCTTCCTTCGCAGCCGCAGCAGCCGTAGTAGCTGTGTTGGCAGCTTTGACGGTGTCGGCGGGAGGCGTAGTCTCAGCTGCGGCATTGGCCTGGTTGGCATTGGCTTGGTTGACATTGTTTGCTTGAGCGGCCGAAGTTGTCGGGGCGGGCTGGTCTACAACATTCGCGACAGGGGTGGCGGATTCCACCGGGGCTGAAGCAGCGGCCGGACTTCCTGTCACGTTGACTGTGAGCAAGAGCGCCGTGGCGAGAGTCGGCAAAAGACGCATGTTGTCGAATGGGCCGATCTGGCTTTCGTTTCTTTTGATATCTTGTCTGGCCAGTCGAATTGGCGTCGATTCCCCAAACCTGTCGTTCAAAGGTTTGTTGCGGAGCGAAACAGGAAGAGCCTTCGGGGAGATTCAAAAGCTGAAGCCCGGCGCAAGCGAGCTCTTTATTTGCATTGCGATGGGACTGATCGTCACGCAGCAGACGGGGTCTCAGCTAACCGCAATTGCACTAACTTCTTTTTTTGCGTCCTCCGTCCAGAGTACGAGGTAGCTCCATCATCAAGCAAATAAGGATCGACACCGAGGTTGACTATTGATAACGTCCCATGTGATTCGCAATGATGAGGAAATCCCATTACTCCGTCCAACTCCACTCGACAGCACAATCTAGCAGCTCGCTGTCGGCCGTGCCTGGAAACTAAGTAGGGATCGGCAGTACTAGCAGGGGAATGGTAGTAAATTTCCGCAACCCGAGGTCCAGCCCAGGCACATGTGTTCGCTTCCTGGGGGGGAAGGCTGGGCATCTATTTAGGGAATCGCAAAAGCTTCTGCGTAAATTGGCGTATTGCGGATGGATGCGTGATTTCCGGGGCAAAGAGGGCAAAAGCGGGGGATGATATTACCCCACAAGTAGCCCAGATGGAGGAACAAAAGCCAATAATGTGGCCAAATGGAGTTGGAAATGCGAAAAAACGGGGAATATGGAGAATGATAGACGGAAAACAAGGAATTGAAAGGAACAAAAATGAGGGGAGACTCGGAGTTGTGACTGAAAGAGGAAAAGAACTGCATGACTCTGCTCATCGCTCATCTCCACCAAAAGCTTCGCAATTCCCATACATCAGATAGTATCCTCCAGTTATTTTCTTCATGTTTGTTTACATTGGAGAATTAGCATTGGGGATGTAAATGTATGAAGATTTAGTAAACATCATGTATGTGCTATGTTGTACATGGTATAAGAAACAATTGACTAGTACTTTGTCCTCTTTAACAGGACCAAGTTGAGATCGCCGTCTACATTTGGAAAGCTTAAGCGGTCATCTTTTATTCCCCTTTTACTATTTGCTTGCTATTTCTTCATCCCAAATGTAATGTCTGTTAAACCACCCTAACTTCTCTACTCCGTACCCCCTACTGTATACCGAGTACTGCCTACATCTCTATGTCTTCCTCAATGCCACATTCCTTTAGCACCTTCAATCGTGTCTCTGTATCATCCGCACATGGACCAAACGACCTGAATTCCAGAAACCATGTGCGAGCCTCCTTCTGATTGGTCATGTTTCCCCGTAGCAGACGCTTCCACTCTAGGTCATCCTCACCGAACCCCAAGCTAGCCCCCATAAACTCCCACCATACAGGGTAATATCCCGAGCCCTCCCAGTCAATTAGACCAGTCAATTCGAATTTAACTGGGTCCACGATAAAATTGCGGTTAGTCAAGTCCCCGTGGGTAAAGGTCCACGGGTGAGGAGAAGGCATGCGATCACGGAGCCGCAATTTAACAACTTCCGGTACCTTGGCGCTCAAGGATTTCGCCAAAACATCCCAGAGCTCGTCGGCTGTGCTCAGTGGGCCATGTGTGACGCCAAGGTTACAATCATTAAAGAGAAGAGGACATGAAAGCGGTTGACCATGGAGACTTTCCATCTTAGCGGAGTGGAACGAGCGGAGCTGCCCCAGATACTCTGCGGTCTGACGAGCCAGTCTTTCCCGGTCGGGTTGGGGGATTGACGGCCAGATCTCCTCTAACGGTACCCCAGGCACCCGCTCGACGATCTGAAAATATTTCTCGCCCTCGGTCCACTCCTGCACGGTCGTCGGGACGGGGATGGTGGTATTCTCTTTGAGGAAGTGGGTGTTGATGACCTCATGGCTAGGGGGATCTCTCCCGCGCTCCTTCAGAAGAAACTTTGAGCCGAGGGACCAGTAGCCCCGATCGTGGGCTCCGTAGAAGAGGCGCACACTACTTTGGTAGATGCAGCGTCTTTGCTGATCTGGGGTCCATTTGCATGCGGGGCAGGGGACCTCCGATGATGACATCAGAAGCTTTTATTCCGTATTTCCTTGGAAGCGAGATATTTTGTGGATTAGAAACGTCTCACGTTGATGGTAGATCTGGGGAAGGATCACAAGATAAACTGCTCGGTTCTTTCTACAAATTCCCAGGTGTACTCTGTAGCGGTGAGTGAAGGGACTTTCCGGGGTATACGAGCACATACCTCCACACGGATGGGTGCATTTGCGCAATGACCTACCGTCTAGATTAAAATGGTACATCTTCTTGGATTTTCAGAGCCTCGGATTTTGACTCTGGTTGTAATGAAAAGCAGTTGATTTCATCGCTATCACTCGTCTCACTTGCCTCTTTAGTTACCTCGACCTCGGTCGCCTCAGCTGTTGGGTTTAGGTACATATGTAACGTTGTGAAAATGAGCGTGCTATGCCTCAAAGATATGATATCGCATGCTGTCCAGGCTAATGCAGAACATCCGACTGAGAGTTTGGTTCATGGCGTTGGATAAAAGTACTAGATACTGGCCATCACGGAACCACAGTGCTATATGTTACTTTGATTGAGAAACAGTGTCTCACTATATTCATTTACACTATCGTATGGTAAAGCCTCTAATGGTCTACTTTACGCATTTGACTGATTCTCCATACTGGACCAGCCAAGAAGGGAGTCAAGTACTTTGTCGGGAGTTGGGCATCAAAGTCGGCCCTAAGCCTTGAGCTACTCAATTAGGTATCAAACACATGGTTAGAATGTCTAGTGTATATGTCATAAATAAGGAATTGTTAGTATTATGAAGGTCTAGAATATCAACAGTGGTTGTTATTCGCCCAGAAAGCCCAGTATGTACATAGTAGTTAAGCCACACATCCCAGAGGGGTTGAACCGATATGCTACGCATCTACAACATAGTTTGAATATCAACATGCTTACTTCGTGCCCAATCAGATATAGAAGGCTCTCACCGCTAATTCTTTTTCCGTGTCCTTGAAGTAGTCGCTGTTGGGTCCCTTCAAACTATCACACATGGTTACCCCTGGGCTTTTAACAAAACGAAGTTCCAAATACAACTACGATGTACAGATCTACTACTAGATATAACATGCTAGAGAGCAGAGTACAGAGTCAAGTCCAGAGCATTAACAATTTCTAATATAACTGGTCATCCACTTGAAAAAGCAGTAGTTCATATCGGTTTAGCCCGAGATACGCGCAGACGGATCCGAAATATATAGTGTCGGTCCTGGCTGCTTCACACCCCTCGAACTACTCCGTAGAAATCGATATGCTATTATAATATGGCCCCACAATCTACATGGAAAGGAATATCTATAGACATATACTCCGTATAGCTAGATACAATGTACATTGGATCTGATCAGACCAAATCCAAATCCCGAGCATAACAAGAGTAAGCAGAGATACCTACGCACGCTACGGGTTAGTCCGTACAACATGCCATTACCCGAGACACTAGATAATAAATGAGGAGGATTGAAAGGATCCAAATATCATACGAGGCAGACTAGGTAAGCCTAGATCCTCCACATCACCCCATAATCCCTATAAGCCTCATAGAGTCCCAGGATCAGACCCCGAAAACGGTTACAAGTGGATCATGAATAAGCATCAGATGATACCTACCTAGGTACCTAGGTAGATTCTATGCAAGACGAATAGGTAAAAAGTAATATGCGTCAGAATACAGTCCAAGCCTAAACATGTAGGAACAATGCATCAAATAGTTCTCACAGGTAAAAGGGTAAAGAAGCCGGGGATAACTCGGCCGGCCGAACCAGCCAGCCACGACTCCACCCTTTCAACCTTCTTCTCGTCCACAAAGAAAGGGGGGCAGAGTTCAGGGATACCTCTGATTTGGTGACGTCGATTTGAGAATCCACGCACTTCCAAGTACCGGATCAAGGGATCGGTCGGCCGATAACTTGAAACTGCCGGACCCTCCAGGGCTGCAGCTAACATCTAAGAGGGAATGTGCCGACTTCTGTGGTCGACTTTCGAGATTCGACTTTCCACTTCCCACCTTCTACTTCCTACTTTCAATCCCCTACAGGACTGACAGGTGCAAGTATCCAGGACCTTCCTTCTATTGTGAAGAGATTCATATATCGATATCATTCTTCCCAACCGGGCAGGGAGGTATATATATGTATAGCGCAAAAGATGCTAACCGAATAGGAAATGCCCAGGTATTGTATATTCCCGATGGTCCCATGTTCCCCAACTCCCCGAGCGCCAGTACAAGGAAACAAAACGAAAAAAAAAAAGAGATGTGAGCAGTTACACTACTGGGTGGTCCCCGCTCATGCTTGGGAACAACATCACATCCGAAACACGACCAAGGATATTCCGCATGCTCAAACCTTCCATCGGTTGCAGACCTGCACTGGTGGTTGATGGCATATTCGGGCTGGGTTCGAGAGAGGGAGGGGAGGGCAACAAAAGGGGGGAATATGTGGTGCTCGATGGTTGCCCCGTCGAACTGCCCGTGCGAGCGCTGAAGGCCTGCCGGATCTCACGCAGAGCACGGAGTGAAGAAGAAAGATGCTTGGCGGAGTCAGTGCGCTTGTTCTGGTGCATGCCACCGTCTGTATAAACATGGTCCGCCAGGACCATCTCCAACCTGTCGATCAGCTGCCAGGTCTGAGGCCTGTCGTCATTTGCAACGAGCAAAAATGCCGACGCAATGGTTCGCTGCAGACTGATCCAGGACCGCGAGCAGTGGGAGTTGATCTCGTGCAATTCGACAAACGCGTCGATTGTGTTGATCAAGCTACCGATACAGTCTTCGCGGATCATTGTGCGACGCTGTGCATCCAGGTGGACATGTGGGTCAAGCGAAACGCGACACAAGACAGAGAGAAGATATGAGGAGTGCAGGCGCAATTCGGTTCGCTCAATATGCTCGGCTAGCGACCGACAGTTGTCTCGATACCGCAGATGAGGAGTCGCTTCAGCGAGTATCCGCTGGATCTGTAGTTTATACTCACGGATCTCATGGACACGTAAATGAGACGATCCGGGATACATGCGCGACCGCAGGACTTCCAGCGCCAAAGACACAATGCGACAGAGAGTCTCGAAATATGAGCGATGGCCCGGCATTGATTTGGGATCGAATGGAATCTCGGGTTGGCTGACCATGGTGATCGATGGTCGGTCATAGGCAAGTGAGAAATGGCTGTTCTGGAAGGCCATTGTCCACCTGAGAAATGTGAGCTTGAGTTCTACCAAGAGAGAGAGAGAAGGCCTACCAGACACGCCGTCGCACTTCCTGTTCTGCAAGTGAGAACCCGGTCGACTCAACATGCAGCCCGAGAACAAGACACAGTCGCTCCGTCATGCCTGGTATCGGTTAGCTTGACCATGTTATTGGGAACACTCAACACATACCGAGCAAAGTATATGATGCACCTGCATTCATATTGTATGAAAGTACATTGCTAATGATGAGAAGAACCTGAATTACTTCTACACTGGGTTGCGATACATAATTCAACATCCGAAGACATTGATACGCACAAGAAACTGGAGCAAGTCAGTACAGTACCCCCGACCTTCCTGGAACGCGACGCACCGTATACCCATGAGGTCAACTCACGGTCGCTTTCCGGGATGTCAGACAGCTGGCATCCCGATGCAAGAACCGCAAAAAGCAGACTGAGAAAAGCCAAAGGCATCCCGAACGGTTTCACTAACCCGTTGGCATCGGCTTTATACTCACCCCCTGCTCGTCGTCGATTCTCGAGAAGTCGTTTGGTTTGTCTTTCTAATTCTGCGGTATCCGAAAGCACTGGGTATAAAACTGATCCTATATCTTGGTAAAACGCCAGGAACCTGACAATTGGAATTAGCATGCATCGCAGAACACCGCAACTCTCCGACTTACTCCAAACACCGTCCGTCTTCCGGAAGAACCGCACAAACACCGGCGATATTGAATGTGTACGGATCAGAGGACCACAAATCGACAAAGGGGTATGCAGCCGACTCATTTCCCAAAGCAAGTTCAGCAAGAAGATCCTCCTGGGGTAGCGCCTGCGCTGTGTCCTCCGACATCTTTGATTTATCCAAAATATCAACCAGAGCCGACCGTGATCCAAAATGGACTGCGCCCGTCTTTAAGACATTTGATCCGTAGACACCTTCCGACCGGGCGGAACTTTTTCGTTCAATGGGTTCTGGTTCTGGTTCTGGCGGCTTGCGAGTCGAGTGTGTTTGGAAGAGCGAGTTCAGACTGCCGAGGGTCTGTTCCATTAGGACCATCTTGGAGTTGATTTCATCCCACTCCGCCTGGGAGATATCAATTATATCCGGTAAATCGGGATCTGTACTGGTGGCCGAGGGATGATCTGTTGCATATGAGCCATTGATTGTGGGAGCCGAGCTGGTATATGGGGCGATCGCGGGGGAGGCAAAGGTAGGTTGCTGTAATGGAGTGGAGGAAGCAGTGACGGCAGTAGCAGGAGGGGGTTGTTTCGCAGAGGACGGACGACCGTAGGAGCAGGTGAAGTTTCGTTTGGTGCAATTGCCGCAGGGGACATTGCGATCGCAGCGGACTTTGCTCGCTCGGCAAGGTAGACAAGTCTTGCACTCGCGCGGGCGGCGACGAATAGGGTAGGTTGGCATAATGTGAATTTTTCCTTTTTTTTTTTTTTTCAGGACCTGATTCCCGTGGTCGACAGCACAGGAATGGTAGGAGAGGCTGCCTGCAGCGACCGGGCAATAAGAGGGAGCGGCATAGGAGGACGTAGATCGAGGTGAAGGCGAGGTGAACGCTGAAAATAGACAGCTCTCACTGGTGCTGACCAGTCGGAATAGCGCCAATAACGAATTGGTAGGAAAGACTAGCCCTGGAGCGATTGATGCGTCCAACGCCTATCATCGGGGGTCCGTGAGCTGCCCCGGATTGTCCTGTGAATCAACACGGAAACCTGGGAATTCGAGATAAAGGATGGATCTGAAAACTTTGAAGAATTTAGACTGTCAACATTGAAAAGAGTGCCAAGGTATTATGTCTGGTTAGACCTTGAAAGGTGGAAGTGTGGAAAAGCCCTGGAGTGGTAGATTGTGAAGTCGCCCAGCCCTGGAGGTCCGCGGCAGATGATTTCATAAGGGGAATGTTACAGATTCTACAGTGTATTTGGTCGACTTGATTCATTGACTTTTATATATACATACTTGTGACTGAGTTACTTGAAGATTATATACATATGTACATACTCATATTAAACTCATATTAACTACTTCCAGGTTATACGAAAATGTCTAATTGATTCTATATGATCTATATATATAGGGAACCCCGTCATATAAAGTCATGGTCATTTCTATAACGAATAAAAGGTATCACTCGTACAAAAGGAGTTAAGGAAACCAGACACAATGTTTGCCTCTGTGTCAGAAAATAACATTTTTTTCTTTTTCACGCCTCGGACTTCTTCTCAGAAAGCTGGGGTACCACCCACCAGTCATGCCACCGAGACTTAGACCCAACCTCAGGAACAATCACCTCCAAGTTGAGGGGGTTATCTTCTGTAGAAGCTGTAGAGACAGCCTTCTTGACCGCCTCGACAGCAAGACTAGTTCCAATGCAGGAACGCATGGTGTTCTTCACATCGCGCTTCCAATCCTCTTCAATGGCCGAAGGCGGCGGTTGCGTGGGTGCAGAAGGGTCATCAATGAATGCCCCATTGGCAAGAGTCGCCTCCCATGCCTTGCGCGCTTCGGCAATGGCTTTCGAGGCACGCTCCAAAATGGCGGCGTCAGAATCACCTTCAAGAGCTGCCTCGCGCTGGTATTCCTCGTATGGGACCAACTCTGGCAACGTGATAGGGATAAACGGCTTCATGCGGATTTCATAGCGGAGTCGGTCGGTGGAATATGCCTGGGGAGATGAGGCAGACGGGAGCACGTTGTGCCGGGCCAGCACAACATACAACGCATGTAGAGCAATCGCAAAGGCATCCACTGCAATGATGTGCGTGGTCAACCTCTCCAGAGCGTGGAGTGATCGGTGGAACGCGGATGCCTTTTGAGAGGAGGTTCCAGCGCGATCGCCAGTAGACATCAAGTCGCGTTTTCGTGCAGCCACAGTAAACGTGCGAATGCGATCAATGTGGCCGAGATGTGTAGAGCAAATATGAGATAAATACCAGTACATGCCTGGTAGCTCCTCCGGTGAATAGATCGACAACTCAAAGCCCATTTGGAGAATGAGTCGGAATTGGACGAGCTTCTGATGATAGGCCCAGCTACTAAGCGGGAAGGACCAGGTCGGTTCGCCGCCTTGGAATTGTAGAGGTGGTTCCGCACTCAAAGTGCGGAGCTCGAGATCAATTTCTTCCGCCTGCGTTGAAAATCAATATTAACACTCAACTGGCAAAGAGACACAAGGCAAGTCTCACCTCCATCTGCAGATTGTCCCAATCGACGAGGGTATGGCAGAGTGTTCGGCGCATGCGACACCTATTGAGGCAGGCACATCGCACAGTATCAACAAAGGGCTGTGGAAGTTAGCAGATGGGACACGTCATGATCTATATATTCACTAACCTGGGCAAATCGTTTCATGAAACCATCCATCTTCTGGGCAATCTGGAACCGAGGATCGGACGGCACTTCCACTTCATCGGTGTTAGCCTCGAGCAAGATATTGGCAGGCAAGACGAGTTCCGCGAGTTCGTCGTGTAAAAACTCCTTCACTGGCACGGCACCTAGAATCGTCATGTTGCTGACAATCAATGCTTGAAGAAGACAACGAATATAGATTGACGGTTGTGGTTTTCGAGAAAGCAAAGTCCATACAGCAGTCTGCAATACAAGTTAGAGCCAGAACTAGATTCAATTTCAAGAGTACATACCTTGAAATTGGTGGGACCGGTGTAATCAAGCATCTGCTGCATGTCTATCGCATCTTGGCACAGTCGTTTCAGATGCGCGAGCGCATCATCGGAGGTAATATTAACCATCGGACGCGGCGGCACTGTGCTAGCAAGCTTTCGTTGAATCTTCAAGCTAAAGGCATCTGGCACCGGCTTTCCCAGCACGACTGTCTCTGTCAGAGGTTGAAGCTGAGCTATACACGAGGCAAAATTTTCCACAGATCTGGTTTCAAGTACTTCAACGTCTTGATGTAGTGCGGACAAAAACTCATGCCGAAACACGAGTCTGCAACGGATGGCATCTTTGAGCTTCTGGTCAATATCGGTCTGCTCCGCAACCCAAGCAACCGCCTGGTCCAGCAGACGGTGGAAGTGGGAAATATCGAAGGCAGACATAAGATTGCGGTTGTATAATTGACTGACAAAATCCTCTTCCTATTTCGCAAACGGCATTAGCGATAGTCATAGAACTGGTTCCCGAGCCAGCCCACTAACCTCATAATAATATTCAGTGGCCACTCGGATGTGCACAAAATCACAAGCTTTGACTAATGCAAGGCAATAAGCTCTCAATACGAGGTTGACCAAAGGGGAATCACTTGGTACTCGGTCGAATCGAGCGTCGTCCATGGTTCTCGGCACCGGCCACAATAATTTATCGAGATAGATTGACGTGAATAGTGTCTGCGAAAGAGGATGTCCCTTATGCCACGCCACCTGCCATAAATCAGCAACCTGGGTGTCTCCGTATGTGCAAGGTCATGTCCCACCTCGTGGCACAGCAACTGGTCCATCAAGCCAACGATTTCCTCTGGTGTCAAAGGCCGCCGTACGTCGTAGTCATCTTCCAGCGCCTGCGCAAGATTTTCTCCGGGGGCTATATAGCCACTATCCATCTTCGAGTCCATAATCTGTGCGGGTTCGGTCGTCGTCAGCTGCAATTCTCCTTGCACGTTTCACATCCGGTGAGGAAGGTAACGCACCTCCAATGCGCCCACAGCTTCGAACAGGGTGAACGTCTCATCTTTCACGAGCTGTCCTGCATTTAGATCTACAAGTACAAATAATTAGATACTGTATCGAAGCTGCCGGGGGAATATGCGTACTGGAAGCGGCTTCTGTAAATTCAGCGGTAATGTCGCGGGGTGCGGACTGCGCAACGAACCGCGGACGGGGAACGCGAACTTCATTATTCGGCAGCATCACTAAGAATCCCAAGTTTTTCCCGCAAAGCCGTCCTTATTACGGAAGTTCAAACAAGTGTCGTGCTGTCGGACGTGCTTTTGAGAAATCGTAGAAATCGAGGGGGAGGCGGGGAGGTGAGCGGAGGAAAAAGCGAGTCGGGAAGTTGACAACCGGGTCCTAGGGTGACGTGAAACATTTGACCGGCCACGTTTGGGCAGTATATGCATTCTTACGGCAGTTCTAATTAACGGCTTATGGATGGTGTGGAAACAAAGACGAGTGCGATTTCTAAGCTCTGCCCAACCAGACAGGCCGGTATTGCTACACATGTACATTTCAATGCCTTCCCCGGACCAAAATCTCGCTCAAGTCCGTCACACTCGGGCCCTGCATATCTCCAAGCTCGATTCTCTCAGGTTATGGGTGAATAAGGCTTATTTCTCAGCGGCCTTGGCGAGGGCCTCGTTGTTGGCCTGGGCGAGGGACTTGACTTCACCCTGCTTTCCGTTCTGTTCATCGTCACATTGTCATCAGTCAAAATTCTGCAGCATGGAGCTTGGAGAATCCACTAACCTCCCACTTGGCAAAACGGAGGTCCATCTGTCCGCGGCGCTCAGATGCGAGGCGAGGGCCTTCCTTCAAGGAGCGGCGCACCGTGCGGGCGGCGATGGCCAGGTAGCGGTTGTAGCTGGGGTTGGGGTTAGCATTGGATTGAAAGACAATTTGTGAGTACGTACGTCAAACCGGCAGCTTTCCAGGCGGCAGTCATTTTGAGGAGAATGTGGGAGGTATGGTTCGATTGAAGGGGTGAAAACGGTTCGGGTGAGTTTGGAAGCGTTCGACTTCGGAGGATCGGGATGACAAGATCACGTGGGGAGAGATCTGGCTTGGGAAGGCGGTGACTACCATGGCGGTGAGCATTTGCTCGGTTCGATGGCCAGAGAGCACGTGATGCAGGAGCATGCTGGTGGAAGAACATTAGTCCGATATAGATCGATAAGCGGCTACGGCGCTTGTGTCCAAGGTTCCCGTACTTAAAAGGGTTGAGATCCTAGATTTGTATTATATCATCCGATTCAATTAGAGCTACTATAATCCTCTAGTCTCTCATGTATCTCATACATTATTTGGTCGAGTACGATGCCATCTTCTTTAGTGCTGCTAAACCTAACAAATGCGGCGGAAGAACATTAGTCCAGTGCAGATTGATAAGCGCTTGCTGTCACATGACTAGCGTTTATTTTGACAACATCCCATGATCAGGTATGCAAAGAACCGCCTCAACACATCGGTATCTGCGGTATACAGCTGGGCATTCCGTTGATTTGATACATCCATGGAACAAACGTATTTTCAACACCTGGCGAAGAGGTGCGGCACTCGATCATCATTATGAGAGTAGCTGATATATTCAAGTCGGTTGTCCGTCCATTTGCTGTAAACCTGTCCTGTATCGTTTCCACTCGGTAGCTCCAGGGCTATACACACTATGACCTCAAGCTTCAACATTAATGAATTAAACCACAGGCGCTGAGTGCCATTGGGTAATTAATATTTGCAGTCCGCGGTTTTTGGTTACTTTTTCGAGGTTGGTGCGGAGTACAAGTTGCGTGGAGCCCCATAGATCGTTCGTCACGGCAACAACCTTTATACCTCCATATAGGTACGAAGAACACCATACAATGCGACACACTCAGTTTCCCGGCCACACAACGCCCAATGGGTAAAATTATAATCGCTATGTGCCATTGCTTCATCAGTAGTTGCATTCCGTGCTTTTCATTTCCTTTTTCGAGGCTGGTGGGGTGGAGAAGCGTAGCCACGAAGTTGTATAGATCGTTCATGGTAAGGGCAGCAAGGAACGTATCGTCGCCGTATCAAGTTAAGTTTCGTAACCATAATACGACTTCGGATGCCTCGAGGTGTTAGATCAGATGATGTATCAGCATGTGTAAATAGAAATGGAGACTCCATGAAGAAGGGCTTGCTGCGCACAAGCGAAGATTTAATCTGCCTCCTTTCGACACGCGGTATTGACGCGCTTCGACCCCAGCCGACCGCAGCATACAAGACGCGTAGTCGACCTCAAACCCAAGGGCCAAACAAGCTCTCCGAAGGCAACACCGCAACAGTATTGCAAGGCGGTTTCCTGCTCAAGGGTATTTGCCATCCCCCACCACCTCTTTCAGTCTTCACACCTCTCACTTACCTTTCAATCCCACCCTCCTCCATCCATCTTTCATCATCCTCGACGTTCCCAACCTTTCTTTGCTTTGATACCAAAGCATCTCGAATCGACAGATTCATTTTATCGTATCCACCAGGTGAGTAACTCAGCTTTGTGCTGGAGGTGGACCACAGGTTTCCTCTGGCACATCCCCACTTCCCACCCTATAGCACTGGCATCTGTGCATCTTCAGCACGAGGGCGAGTTGCACGTTGTGATCATTGGGAGCTCCACCTGCCATCCAATCCTCCGGGGATTGGGGTTGCTGCAGCACCCATTGACCTTGCTGGTGATTCGGTCGTACACAACTACGCCCAACATCTGCAAGGTCATCACAACTGCATGACGCCTGGGCAGCTGTGACATAGGCCCAAGATGTTGAGAATCTTGCAATTCTCAATTGGACATATCGAGTGCACCGTGATTCCCAGTACAAGTTGTCGCTGGGATTTGCTGGTATTACCCCGCAATGCGAGGACATTGCATCGGACCATCATTGGTCCCATTGCACACTCGGGTATCGGACATTGCTGCGATCGGCAATCTGATGACAGCTTCTTTGGGCCATGCCCTAAGATCCTGCAATCACGATTAGCCTCATCACTCTGCATATTCGTCTTAACTTACCTTGCTTGGGCGC
The DNA here is from genome assembly GCF_028827035.1 of Penicillium chrysogenum. Lineage (NCBI taxonomy): Eukaryota > Fungi > Ascomycota > Eurotiomycetes > Eurotiales > Aspergillaceae > Penicillium > Penicillium chrysogenum. The sequence continues at coordinate 5,171,430 of NW_026622750.1, read as the reverse complement.
ATGGTATCATACCGCAGCCAAATACATACTTTCATCCTGTTCCACGTTGAGGACAATACCTTCCTTAGGGTTGGTCCATCACGGCCATTTGTTGTCATTCATCCCCTTCTACACAGAAGACATTCTCCAGATCCCATGTCCCCTTTTTGCTTGAGAGGTTTGCAGAAATGCAGCATGCCCAGTCACCTGCCTCATGCCCCGTCGATATACTCCATACTCATTCTGTCTGTTATGAGCACAAATGCTAATGATGATATCGTGCAGAAGGCTATAAAGGAATCGTACATCCAATATGCCGACGAAGAAGAAAGCCGGTGGCCGAAAGTCCGACAAGGACAAGGACGCGGATCGCGCTGAGCTCGAAATGCTCCGGAAGAAAGTTGAGGAACAGAGACAGGCATTGGAGGCTGAAGAGGCCCGCAAGGAGAAAGAGAATCAGGGCAAGCCCCAAGCCAGCAGCCGGCGTCAACGGACATTGGTCCGCTGGGATAGTAAGTCTTCTTTTCGTTTTTCAGATCTTCAATCTGTTTCATCTTTCTGTTTGGAGAATCCAGCGGGGAGTTGTCAAACCCGGGAACCTCCCCGGACAGATACGACTGCTGTTACACGGACTTGCATTCATGTGGAGAATCTTTGATTGAATTATGCTGACGTTCGACCGAAATAGTGGATACCGATATTCGGCTTCTGCTGGCCATCCAGTACGTCTGCAATATGGCCGGCATCAAGATCCCCTGGAAGCAGGCCGCGAAAGTTATGGGAGACAAGTTCACGGAGGGTGCAATCGTCCAGCATTTGTCCAAGCTGCGCAGCAAGCGGCAGGAGCAAGATAAGCCAAACCCGCCTCCACTGAAGCGTGCAAACGGGAACCACAAAGGGGACGCAAGCAAAAATAAGGATGATTCTCCAAAGGAAGACTCTGCGTCAAGCACTCGTGGCGGAAAGCGCCGTCGCCGTGATCAATCTGATGACTCTGAAGACGACGTGTACACTCTTAAGAAGAAGCAGTTCTCGAAGAACAAGAAGAAGGACAAGGTCTTCGCTGCTCCCAAGCTGCGTGAAAAGCGCGAGGAAACCGAAAGTGACGACTCACAGAAGCTTGTGTGTGTTGGAGCGGAATGGCTGCGTGACTTCGCCGGCAACGACCGCGAAGGTGACGACGAATCGGCTATTTCTGAGGAGACCGACAGCTCGACTGAAAGCAGTGAGGCCACCACTCAAGCGGCTAAGAAGTCAAAGATTGTGACACTCAAAGTAGGCAGTGAGCGCCTGGCAAGTGTTGACCCTTACCTTGCCACCTCTGCGACTTCCCGCCAGCCGGTTACCCCAACCAACCCGGCGCGCGCTATCACCAACATGCCACCCCGTCGCCAGTTCTACTATCCCAACATGGATGTCGGCTCCAGCACCCCTTTTTCAACCGGGGTTAGCATCCCATTCCCATCCAATGGGCCAAGCCCATTTGACATTGCCAACCGGTTCCCGAGTGGAATTCCAGAGGCTGGTCCTGGTGCGGCTCCTAGCTCTGTCTCTGGTGGCGTCTCCACTTTTGATGGCGTGAACCACATGGCCCCATATTCGCAGTTTGACGTGGCCCCGGAACTGCAGTTTGCGGATGAATACACTGGTCAACTTATGGTGCCAGTGTCCAGCTACTTCGAAAGCAGTGGCTTTGACAACCAGTTCATTTCCGACAGTGAAATGTTCGCGAACCTTCCGGACGTAGAGCCTCCTCGCTACTTTGGCTACGAGGGCGAGGATACCAAGGAATTCTAATTTCCTGGTTCCTATTCGTCATGGTGCTCGGTTCAATTGATGCCTCAATGACTTCCCCCTGTGTTTGCACTTGCTTTTTTCGTTTTCCTGCTTTTTTTGACTTTGCTTTTCGTTTGTTTTTCCTTTCTTCTTTGTTTTTTCCGCTGCTTGGTCGGAGGAGAGGGGTGAGCCTCAATCCCAACCAACGGGTGCAACTCCGGATAATCATTCTTGCGTGGCATGGAGCCACGCCTTATCCGGAGTTGCACCCCAGCGTTTCCTTCATGCGTTGCTCGTTGGTCCCCCTACGGGGGCCCAGTAGTCAGTTACAATAAGAGCATGTCGCATCTCTTTTTAAGTGTCTTGTAGGTCACTAGGAGCATTCTCACTAATTCATTGTAAGTCAATAGGGAGGTCAGGATAAAGTGACACGAGAACTATGGCAATATCCCTGGGTTGATCTTTGATTGTAAGAGCTTCTAGAGGGAGAGTATAGTGTGGATATTAGTATGCGGACTTGAACCCTTCTCTTGCCGCAATCTTTAGTTTAAGCAGCAGATTATTGATGGGCTGTGAATGGAGACGAGCAATTGAAGATGCAGATACAATTAGAAGCGTCCATATGCACGCATGTACATAGAGATAAGGGAAGTGATGATTGCTAATAGACGGGGTAAAATTTGGGAGTCTGGAAGGTTGCCGAAAGCCGAGATATGGGTATATGAAGCTTCCCTATACATTGGACCATATCAGCTTGAATCTATGTAGAACTATAGAACTATACGAGCACTTTTACTTCTACACATTTAAATATGGACTAAAGCACGCAGACTACATATTGCAAAACATTCTAAATATAACTAGAGGGTATCATACAATAATATCTACAATATTTCGACAGCCGATTTACGTCCGTTCTTCCGGCTCACGTGATGGTTCTAGCTGTTTCTGCCGCCAAGCTCTGGGGATGAAGGAAGCGCCTGGAAAATTTTCGAGACTTTGGCTTCATCTCTCCCCCAGCTTTCTCCATCTCTTTCTTTTTCCTCTCCCCGAACCCATTATTTATCCTGGGTTGTATTTCTCTCTTCTTTTAATTATTTTAATCTCGTTGTTCCTAGCCATGCAGCGCGCTCTCTCTACCCGGACCTCAGTCCTGTCGGCCGCTTCCAAGCGTGCCCCTTTCTCTCGCTCGACTCTGAACCTCCAGCAGCAGCGTTTTGCTCACAAGGTGCGTTGGATTGTCAATTACCCACAACACCGTCTTGCTGTGTCATTGGGCCCGTGTTCCGTCCATTCCGAATCAGTTGAGTCGTTCCCCTTGCTAACAGCAACTAGGAGATCAAGTTCGGCGTTGAAGCTCGTGCCAGCCTTCTCAAGGGTGTTGACACTCTTGCTAAGGCTGTCACTTCCACACTCGGTCCCAAGGGCCGCAATGTGCTGATCGACTCCCCCTACGGCTCCCCCAAGATCACCAAGGGTAAGATTTCCGAGACAAACATGTGGTCAGTAGCAAAAAGACTAATCATTCCCAAGACGGTGTAAGTGTCGCCAAGGCCATCCAGCTTCAGGACAAGTTCGAGAACCTCGGTGCCCGCCTTATCCAGGATGTTGCCTCCAAGACCAACGAGGTCGCTGGTGACGGTACCACTACCGCCACTGTCCTCTCCCGCGCCATCTTCTCCGAGACCGTCAAGAACGTTGCCGCTGGCTGCAACCCTATGGATCTGCGCCGCGGTATCCAGGCTGCCGTCGAGGCCGCTGTTGAATACCTTCAGGCTAACTCCCGCCCTATCACCACCGGCGAGGAGATCGCCCAGGTAGCCACCATCTCCGCCAATGGTGACACCCACGTTGGCAAGCTCATCTCCACCGCCATGGAGCGTGTTGGCAAGGAGGGTGTTATCACCGTGAAGGAGGGTAAGACCCTGGAGGATGAGCTCGAGGTCACCGAGGGTATGCGCTTCGACCGTGGCTACACCTCCCCCTACTTCATCACCGACCCCAAGTCCCAGAAGGTCGAGTTCGAGAAGCCCCTCATCCTGCTCTCCGAGAAGAAGATCTCCGCCGTCCAAGATATTCTCCCCGCCCTTGAGGCATCCACCACCCTCCGCCGCCCTCTGGTCATCATTGCCGAGGACATTGAGGGAGAGGCTCTCGCCGTCTGCATTCTGAACAAGCTTCGTGGCCAGCTCCAGGTCGCCGCCGTCAAGGCCCCCGGCTTCGGTGACAACCGCAAGAGCATCCTCGGTGATCTTGCTGTCCTTACCAACGGTACCGTCTTCACCGATGAGCTCGACATCAAGCTTGAGAAGCTCACCCCTGAGATGCTCGGCTCCACTGGTGCCATCACCATCACCAAGGAGGACACCATTATCCTCAACGGCGAGGGCAGCAAGGACAACATCTCCCAGCGCTGCGAGCAGATCCGCGGTGTCATGGCCGACCCCACCACCTCCGAGTACGAGAAGGAGAAGCTGCAGGAGCGTCTCGCGAAGCTGTCCGGTGGTGTTGCCGTCATCAAGGTTGGCGGTGCCTCCGAGGTTGAGGTCGGTGAGAAGAAGGACCGTGTTGTGGACGCGCTCAACGCCACCCGCGCTGCCGTTGAGGAGGGTATCCTCCCCGGTGGTGGTACCGCTCTACTTAAGGCCTCTGCCAACGGCCTTGCTGGCGTCAAGCCCGCCAACTTCGATCAGCAGCTCGGTGTCAGCATCGTCAAGAGCGCCATCTGCCGCCCTGCCCGCACCATTGTTGAGAACGCCGGACTCGAGGGCTCCGTCATTGTCGGCAAGCTGACCGACGAGTACGCCAAGGACTTCAACCGCGGATACGACAGTGCCACCAGCCAATATGTTGACATGATTGCCGCCGGTATCGTCGACCCCCTGAAGGTTGTCCGCACCGCTCTGGTTGATGCCAGCGGTGTCGCCTCCCTCCTCGGTACTACTGAGGTCGCTATTGTCGATGCTCCTGAGGAGAAGGGCCCTCCCGCTCCCGGTGGTGGCATGGGTGGCATGGGTGGTATGGGCGGTATGGGCGGCGGCATGTTCTAAGTTCCTGACCATCTCCCCCTGAAGAATTACCTCGAGCGCTCTTCTTTGCATCGTAGCCTGTTCTGATACTCGGATATCTGTGTAATGTCTTTTCTTTGTGTGTCTATTTGGTGTTTTATGTTTCCTTTTTTTTCATGTTTCTTTCCATACCTGTATTCTTTTGGACTTGTCTGATCTCTGACTCCCTCTCTCCCCTCTCCTCTCCTCCTGGGACTCAAACACAAAGGTTCCACTGTACTATATGATGTATTCCAATAAAGTCCCATTTGATACAGCCTACTGGATTATGTGTTTTTCCCATGATTTTTAGATTCTCTAGGTTAAGCTTTAGTTTCCACGTACTTTAGCTCGGGATCGACAATGTCCCCTTACAGAGATCCAACGTACAAATGTACTCGACAGATCTATTGAAGCTTTTTGGTCTCGGCAGAAGGGACTCGGACAGTGAAACATTCCATATCACGTACATTAGCCAACTGATTGGCTACTCGGGTCGGCTGTTTTGTGCTGTTTCTAGAGCCCATGGCCTAAGAAGGGTCTAGACTGAGGACAAATACAACTTCAGGGCATAGTTGGGGAATATATGTGATATATGTGAGATATGTAATGAGGATTAGGCATAGAGTATTTTAATCGTCAAAATACAAGCGGGTGGAAACGGCAAATCACTGTCGTTATTCCTTCTTCCTCTCTACTCTTCTCTCTACTCTCCAGCTTCACTCCACTTATTTCCCTCCGTATGGTCCCTTTTCCTTTCGTGTCACCAGATCATTACGGCATTCCGATCCTGCATTTCCGTGCATTTTTGGCACCTGACTTGGATTCACTCTTTCAATCTCAATTTCGTTTTTATCGTGGAATACCCGGGCTATTGGGAATGCATAGAGCGTTTGCGGGGAATACATCGTGTTGGCATCTCCGTCACCTGTCAACTGGGTACGGCCATGACCTTCTGGTAATCCTATTCCATCGCCAACTTGCCTTTAGAGTCCCTGCGTGCCCTAGAAATCCCCGAGCCGATTTGTATCGAGGATAGACCCTGATTGTCGCCGACAATGGCTGCCATGATGGATACCGCTCGGCAAGCCCTAGTGAGCGATGCAGATCTCATGCAAGCACGAGCAGCTCTCCAGCATCAGCAGAGTCCAGAAGTCTCAGTTCCTCGCGAGTTTATCTCTCTCATCGTGGATGAACTTATTTACCGCCGCGAGTCCCATTCTTCCACAGCGGAAATCGAACACGAACGCTCAAACCTCCAGAAGGAGCTCCGCAAACAAACCCACATCAATGAAGCATTCCAGAAAGAACTGCGGGAGATCGGCGAGATCATTACCCAGGTCGCCCATGGCGATCTATCACAGCGGGCCCGCATGCACCCCCTCGAAATGTCGCCTGACATTGCGACCTTCAAGCAGACCATCAATACCATGATGGATCAGTTGCAGGTTTTCAGCCAGGAGGTGTCGAAGGTGGCCAGGGAAGTCGGCACGGAGGGTGTGTTAGGTGGCCAGGCAAAGATTGAGGGCATTCAGGGAATTTGGCATGAGTTGACCGTCAACGTGAATGCCATGGCCAACAATCTCACCACGCAGGTCCGCGACATCACCACCGTGACGACCGCGGTTGCCAAGGGTGATTTACAGCGCAAGGTGCAGGCAGATTGTAAGGGTGAGATCTTACTGTTGAAGAATATCATCAACTCGATGGTCGATCAGCTACGGGAATTCGCATTCGAGGTTAGCCGTGTTGCTCGCGAGGTCGGGTCAGACGGTGTGCTCGGCGGCCAGGCTGTCGTGCACGGTGTTGAGGGTACCTGGAAGAATCTGACCGACAATGTTAACCGCATGGCATCGAATCTTACGCAGCAGGTCCGCGAAATTGCCGATGTGACGACCGCTGTTGCCCGTGGCGATCTTACGAAGAAAGTGACTGCGGACGTGAAAGGCGAGATTTTGGATCTTAAGCTTACCATCAATGCAATGGTTGATCGGCTGAATCAGTTTGCGTTTGAGGTCAGCCGAGTCGCGCGGGAAGTGGGAACCGACGGCACGCTGGGTGGGCAAGCGCAAGTCGAAAATGTCGAAGGTCGCTGGCGTGACTTGACGGATAATGTTAATACTATGGCCCAAAACCTCACCCTTCAAGTCCGTCAAATCTCAAACGTGACCCAGGCCATCGCACGCGGCGACCTTAGCACCAAAATTGAGGTTCACGCACAGGGCGAGATCTTGACTCTGAAAGAAACAATCAATAGTATGATGGATGGGCTCGGGGAATTCGCGGGGGAAGTTAAAGGCGTCGCGAGGGACGTGGGTGTCCGGGGTAAACTCGGCGGCCAGGCCAACGTTGCCGGATCTCATGGGATTTGGAGATCGATCAGTGAAGATGTCAACACGATGGCGGACAATCTAACCTCTCAAGTTCGTGCCTTTGGTGAGATCACCGAGGCGGCGATGAGTGGTGATTTCACAAAATTGATCACTGTGTCTGCCTCTGGGGAAATGGACGATTTGAAACAAAAGATCAATAAGATGATCTCGAGTCTGCGCGATAGCATTCAGCGCAATACCGCTGCTCGTGAAGCAGCAGAGCTGGCAAATCGGAGTAAGTCTGACTTTTTGGCTAACATGAGGTATGTTAATCTGGTACTCAATTGCAAAATGGTTGTCGATTTGTATTTTGTGCTAACTGAATATAGCCACGAGATCAGAACCCCGATGAATGGGATAATTGGGCTCTCGAGCCTGGCACTCGACACTGACGACCTCCAGGCTCCCGTGAGAGACACTCTGAATATGGTACACAATCTTGCCATCAGTCTCTTGACTATTATTGACGATATCCTTGACATCTCCAAGATCGAGGCTAACCATATGATAATTGAAAAGACACCGTTCAGCCTTGGTGCAACAGTGTTCAGTGTGCTGAAAGCCCTCTCCGTGGAAACCAACGAGAAAGCATTGGGTCTAGTCTACACAGTAGATGGAGAAGTACCGGATTATCTGATCGGAGATGCATATCGACTACGGCAAGTCATGTTAAATCTAGTCGGCAATGCCATCAAGTTCACAGACCACGGCGAGATCAGAGTCACGGTAAAGCATGCACAGGACGACAAGTGCGCTTCAGATGAAACGGTATTCCAGTTCTCAGTCTCAGACCCTGGAATCGGCATTGACGAAAGCAAAATTGGCTTGATTTTTGACAAGTTCCAGCAAGCTGATGGATCGATGACTCGTCGCTTCGGCGGGACAGGTTTGGGCCTCGCCATCTCAAAAAGGCTTGTTTCTCTCATGGGCGGTGATATCTGGGTGACCTCGAACGTGGGAGAAGGCAGCACATTCTCATTTACATGCCGAGTGAAGCTAGCTCAGCCGCCGCCGAGCTTTGCAGACCAGCTTGCCCCTCACCGGGGCCGACGGGTTCTCTTCTTCGACCACGGTCTTGCGCGTAGCTTCCCAATAGCTTCGGTTCTCAGCGAGCTCGGATTAGAGCCTGTCATTGTCAGAGAGGAGGAGTTAGAAGGTGGCCAGTTCAAAAGTGACTGGGGCTGTACCTTCGACGCAATCCTCATCGAAAACTTGGAGATCGCCGCGAGACTCCGAGCCTGCCCGGACCTCCAACCAATCCCACTAGTCATTACATCATACACGGTATCACTGGCGTTGAGAGCTGCCGGCGAGCTCGGCATAGCATCCTATATTACAGTGCCATGTCGACCCATCGATCTGTGGAACGGCATTTTTCCTGCCCTGGGCAACCGCACAACTCGCACCCCATCGGGGTATACACGCTCGTTAGCAATCCTCCTAGCAGAAGACAATGATGTGAACCAAAAGGTCGCCGTCCGGATTCTTGAGAAGTTCAATCACAACGTCACTGTCGTGGAAAATGGCCTCCAAGCCGTGAAAGAGGCTAAACGCCACCGTTATGACGTGATCCTCATGGACGTTCAGATGCCCGTTATGGGTGGATTTGAAGCCACAGGGAATATCAGACAGTACGAGAAGATAAATGGACTCTCTCGCACGCCGATCATTGCCCTCACCGCACACGCTATGCTTGGAGATCGAGATAAGTGCATAGAGGCTGGGATGGACGATTACTTGTCTAAGCCGTTGGACTCTAATCGCATGATGCAGACTATATTGAAGTGCTCTGCTATGAATCTTGCCTCGCTCCCTGCTATTGAGGGCTGATGACCACTGGTATATGGGATGAAACGCCGCCGAGAACAGGGTTCATTGCCAGTTATTCCACCATCGACTCCATCTTTAAGCCTCTATCCAACGCTTGCTTACTGCGAATAAGCCTTTTATGGGTATCCAGTCAAGTACATTTCTCCGATTGAGCTTCCCGCACCCCAAGAGGACTCATACTACCCCCATTCTCGCAATTTGAATATGTACCTATATAGGTTGGTACTACAAACCCCAATATTTTGTGATGGAAGCGCAGACATTTTGAATTTTTATGTCTTCGAAATACCCCATGCCGAGCAGTCTGTTACCAAATTTCTTTCAATACGATCGGATTCTGTTTCTCTGTCCATGGTGTTTGGCTGCTCACGCAAGATGGAATGAATCTAAATGCTAACGGTGTCTGTGGTGGGTGTGCACTTGAAGGGTTAAAAGACACAGTTACTAGTATTAATTCAGCATTTTCTAATTGAATAAGGCCACATATTTCCACGGCTATACTTGTCTGGGAACAGGTACTGTACCTTTTTCGCATGGAGACATGAACATACACCTGTTTCCTTCAAACACTGCAAGTCCTAGTACAGCACGGGCTTCATTATGGAGGAATTTCGTGGCTTTTTTCTAGCTCGGTCCAGGCTCGGGGTCCTCACGTTGAAGCGCCGTGCTATATTGAATCTCTATGCAGTCAGACCCGAGTGACGTGGCAGTCCAACAGTATACCGGCAGTATCGGACTGTTACAGCCTCGGTTCGTACACTATTGGCCTACCTTTACATCTGTTCAAATATGTCAACCTCCAAGGCCAGGGCTAAAATACAGCTGCAATGCCGTATCACGATAACGACAAAAGGAGTATTTGTTGCATCCGTCCAGTCCAGCTCGAACATTGTACTAAAAAGGTGTAGACTTCACCTTTCCCCTCCACTCCCTCAACGAATTCCAGTTATACTCACACGTGTGCGCCGGCTCTGAATTTCGAAGACGAAAACCTGAGCTTTCAAGGCCTGGCGGCATTGATACTCCCATCATCCAGGCTGGATGAATCTAGACATCCCGATAAGCCCTTGGTCATCCTATACACGGCCAACAACACCATGCTGCCTCTTCTTGAGAATCATAGTTGGGACTTCTAGACTTCTAGGGCCCGTGATATTACGTGCCGAAAAGTCCAGGCTCCTATAGTCTATCGATGGATATTAAATGGCATTATGCGTACTCCCAAAAGGAAAATATAAGATACAAAATGCAAGATGCAGGGGTATCAAACAGCCAAAAGCACAAAACCAAAAGGATATACAAACGTACAAACTAAACCTCCCCCCGCCTCTCCTACCCAATCCAGTATTCACGTCGTACTTGCCCTTCTTAGCCTCCTGCCCGCTGGAAATTCGGCCCCCCTGCCACCGCTGCCAGATATCCTCATCACGCTGCATATTCCTCCTCCCATAACCAAGGTACTCATCAAAGCGTTTCCGAAGCCCGGAATCCTCAGGGACAACATGGGTAGGCATTTTGCTCGTAGCGGAATCCCACAAGAGTGATTTAATTGGATGCAAGATGAATTCTTTCAGAAAGCCCGCGCTAATCTTGCGCGTTTTGAATACTATATCGCGCAGCGTATTGCTGAATGCTGCAAAGAGGGAGAGGAAAATGATGGCGAAGGATGTAGGGGCTGGAAAATGTTAGTTGTAGCACTGATAGAATTCTCGGACGAAACGGACCTGCTATCTCGAACATTTCTCCTAGGGTTGGGTTTGTCTGTTCGCCGCTCCATTCTCGGGCGTTGATTCCGAAGAGGGAGGTGAAGAAGGATAGAGGGAGGAAGCTTGGAATGTCAGATATGATTATTGAAGTAGTTGTGGGGAGAGTATGTAGACTTACACAACGCTGAATATGGTGAAGACCATCACTGCTCGCGATTGTGTCTGAGCTACTTCAGCTTGCCATCGAGTCATTTTGGCTTCGTCTACGTTCGCCTGTTTCTGCTTGAGATCGAGGAGGGTTTCGACCTGCCTAGTCAGTGAATGCAAACAGCACACAGGAAAGAATGGAAACTAACTGCTTTCTGTGTTGTATGGCTATTTTCTTTCATGTCGTTGATTTGGGAACGATATTCGTCAATCCGCTCCTGTGCTGTATCAAGGAATGATTTACCGCACCCCGTACTGTCAAAGTATTTGACCATACTTTTGATGACAGTGTCTTGTTGATCAAGCAGCTTTAGAATGGTGGATAGCTCGTCCTCGATGTCGCGCAGCTCGAGCAGAACGGAAAGATCTTCACGGTTTCGACGAGCAGCCTGCAATTCTTTGTAATCTTGCTGCGCGGCTGTCATAATCTTGCCGTCTGCGGTGCGATCATGATCCGCTGGACGGTTGGTAAATCCTCTATTTCGGAACCGCTTGAAAGACTTGGTGACGGATTCGGTCTGATTTTGTTAATATAGGCTACTCCAGGAGTCGATAAAAGGGATAACGCTTACCAAGATGCTAATTGACTCCTCAAATATCCGCAATACCTGCAGATCATGATGGAGAGTCTTATCCAGGAGCACAGTGACAGCATGCAGCATAATAAGAGCAGCCAAGTCACCGGCCGTCTCAAAGCGACGCGAGAGATCTCCATTCAACTCATTGTAAATGCTGCTATGCAAATTAGACTGTTCAAAAAGCTTTCCCTCAGAGGTCGTAGCCTCCTGATTTGGAAAGAAAGTGACAACAGTCTTCTGATCGACGATCCAAAGCCAGAGCTGATCAACCATGAGGACATTTCCATCCATAAATTCGCCAACATTCTCCTCAGGATCGGGGTCATCCTGTGCAGACTGCAGATATTGTTTTAGCTGCTCGTCAATGCGTGCTGGTCTGCGAGTGCGTTTCCAGAGCATCTGGTCGTCGTCACGAGCCATAGTCGAGCGCAGATTCGGATATCCGTACTGGTCCAATGTGCGGCGAAAGTGCACTGGAGGCTCGCAGCCCAGATAGGTCCAGATAAGTTGAGCTTCCAGGCTTGCTTTTGAGATCCGGCCTGGTACGGGTCTGGATCGGCCTTGATTGAGTCGGTCTTCGACTACTTTCCGCCGTTGGATCAAGTTGCGGTACGTGTCCCAATGGAGCTGATGTGAGTTAGCGCAGTGTGGATGACGGATATCCAGTTAACCGGAAGTACTAACGTAGGGTGCGTGAAATAAATATAGTCAGCGCTGATACGCATATAGAGTGGCTGAAACATACATATAAAGCAAGCTGTGGGTCCTCCAAGGCATCAGCAGGGCTTTGTAAAATATCCATTTGCCTTGAGTGAAGACATGCGGGTTTGACAAAGCGTGCATGGGGTTCGAGATGACGAGCTCTATTAAGCCGACGGTACCAATTTTCGTCGTTTATAAATTTCTGGACACTGTAAAGCATAGTCAGTACCGTGGGAGATCTTGGATAGTTAATATTCCCTACAAATCAGGCTCGTGCCGATCCTGACATGCTCGGCGGATGACTTGGGATACCCAACCAGTATGGGTATAGGGCACATGTATCCACATCAATTTCTCGGTATCAGCCTCAGGTCGATCAAAACGTGGAACTGCTCGAGGTATATCCGGTCTGTCGGCATTCTGGTTGATACGATCACGAGTAGACTTGGGTATTGCCAGGAAGGGTGATTGTACTGGTTGCGATGTAGAAGAGCTCCTGTTGTCGTCCGTTAGTTTATGGTCACGACTCAAACATCGGAGTGTGGCTCTCTTACGAGGGTGGCCGTTCAACACTTCCCTGGGAGCTGCTGTCAGAAGCACTCCGGCGGTGGGTTCGCTTCAATGGAATTAATCCTAACGCCTTAGTGAGTGAGGTCTTTCGTTTCCGCTCCTGTGGCGGAGGTGGACTTTCACTTGGAGAGTAATTAAAGTAGCCCTCCCTTTCTGCTTCGGTGATCTGGATCTTCGGAGAAGCACCAGATGGATTATCGAAGCTTTGCCTATAGGGTAAAGGGGCTCGTAGTGGTCTTGGTTTCTCATCATGGTGGTCATGATGATGGTCATGTGGATCGGAGCTAGGAACAATGTAGGATGATCGAGGACTATCGAAACTGCTGATTGAGGAATCATCCAAGCCTCGCGGCTGGACTCGACCTAGTCTCTCCCGAAGGCAGGCTGACGGACCCCGAGAGAGGTAGTCTTCCAAGGGCACCGTTGTTGACCATAGCTTAAGCGGAGTTTCATCACTGAGGCCCAGTGCAGTATCTTCGAAGAAGCCATTAATTTGAACAAGGACTTTCTGTTCTACGCCCAATGGTGTATCCTCGCGCTTTGAAATTTCAACCGCAGTGTCAACGGCATCACCAAGCTCTTGCAGAAATCTATCTCGTGTGGACTCTTGGCCATGGAAAGTCGCCGTCCCCGCATGGTCCGTTGCCATGGGCAGTTCTTCTTCGTGCTCAATATCCAGCAGACCCGACCGAATCGAAGTGATAGGAACATGGAACTCCAATATATTGTTTGTCTCCGCGTCGATGACGTGCATAGTTGAATCCACGGTTTCGAGGAAAGACCAAACCCTCATATCGGCTGAAAGAGTGTTGAACTGGTTCGATAGATGCCATAGCCGCTCTTGGCGCGGACGCAATTGCTTCCTGAGCGCTTCTGGGGCGTCATGCTCCAGGTGCAGGATATGGCGAATACTTGCGGTGTACTCATCGGCGGAGAGATAAGTCGAGCCTTGGTGGGGGGTTGCAAAGAAGGCGATGCCATAACAGCTGGTTAAGATGGATTGGCTCGGTTCTCGCGATGCCAGGGCTAGAGCTGCTTTCACGACGAGACCACCAGTGCTGTGACAGATGAAAAAGATGGGCCGTCGAGTTGACTGCGCAACTGTTGGTGAATCATTCCTATCAAAAGCCAACAGGACAACAAACCTCATTTTTCCTCTCATTCCGTAGTTGGTTCAATAGTCGTTGACCCAGGGTGTCGATTGTATCGTCACGCAGGTCTCCGTAGTTATACAGCATGACTCGTGCTTGGATAATACGAGATAGTAGTTTGGTATCAAGCCAGGACGATTGCTCGCCATGCGCCGTCCATGTCTTTCTATGTTGGGCCCCGATGGGCGGGACAGCGACAATGCTGAAAATGAGTTATTATACGGGTACGATAACACAACATATGGACTCACTCGGCATTTGTATCTTTCGCAACAGCAACGTGCTCAAACCATGGGCGCGTCTGGTCGGTCAGGGGTGGCCGGGAAGTCATGATGCCTAGCCCAGTTGAACATGGGATGATTATAGACCTGGGGAAAATACATGGGAATAGGGAAGTCGGAATCCGAGGATTCTTAAATCCCACCAGTCAGTCAGGGGGAACTTCAGCCTCATCTTCGTGGGGTCCGGATGATCGCGCCCGGGCTTAAATTGCCCGCTGATCGTCTGGGCTGTGCTGTGAGTCAAAGCGATCTTTGGGGCTGAATTGCTTTCATTTCATATGCCCGGAGAAAGAGATTTCCATTAATGTATATACAACATCCAAATTCCAAAATGCTAATGCACCACTCTATATAACTCGGCTCATGCGGTATCATCAGAAACGCCATAACAAAAAAAAGTGGGGAGCACATATACAGTATAATGTACAAAAGGGGGGATTATGCGTCAGAGTGTCGCCGTTCATTGGCTTCCCGGGCCATGCGCTTTCCAAGCTCATAGGTTGAGATCATGATGGCGCAGGCCGGGGCGACTTTCAGACATCGTGCCGTCCAACCACGGAATAGGCCGGCGGTACCTTCTTCACGGAAGATGTGCATAAGGAATTTTGGTAAGGATAGTTGTTCTGGCGCCAAGATGCCGGGGGGTAATCCCGTGCGGGGGGCCCCAGTGAGAGGAACGTCGTCCAAATGTCGGAAGACTTGCTGCCGTGTCTTACCGACATCGAACGGGGTAGTAACAAGTGCTGCTAAAGATCCTGAAACACCTCCGGAGATGAAGCTATCGAGGAATGATTGGAGACTTGACTCTTGAGCCTCAAGATCAGATCCCGCAAGATGAGGGGCCTTCTGGCGAGCCGCGATCAGTGCCTTTCTCACCTCCTCGTATCCCCACCAGTAGAGTCCGGAGAAAGGAACGTCGCGCCACATAGTAAGAGTGAATCCTCGCCAGAGCGAGCTATATCCCTTTGCCTGCGTCATATGGTATAGATCCTGCACAGTAGCTTTGAAATGTCCCGCTCCCGTCCCCGGAGTTGCCTGGAGACGCGTCCTAAACATCTCCAGTGGGCTGGTTGCTGCTGCGGCTGCGACGCGAGCAAAGGACCCAGCTATCAAGGGCGCGTAGCCTTCAGATACCCGCTGCTTGATGGGACTCCGATCGTCTGTGCGCAGCCAGTCGTATCCAGCAAAGTAGATGACATTGGCGGGGATTCCCATCATCAGGGTCGGGCTTAACCCTCGCCACAGTGTTAAAGTTCCTTCATTACGCGCGATCTTCCGTAGCCCGTCTATAGTTGATGTGAATGTTCGTCGCTGCGATTCTTCGACCGCGCAATCGATCGCCGGGTGTGGATGGGTTCCGACCGCGGTCGCTTGAGGCCCCAGCATGCACATCTGTGCATCGTTTCCGACCCAGAATACTTCGCGACAGCATGAGGTGATACCGAGGTTTGGAGGGAGGTTTTTTAGGGTCTGGGTGGTGTGAGAGGTAAACGGTGAAGTGTTGTGGACCTGGGATTGTGACTGTAGGCGGACTCGTACGACATCCAAGGGTGTCACTGGAGCTGTTAGTGCTAGGTTTCCAAGGATCGGGAGCTCTTCCCGACTCACCCAGAAGTCCGGTCAAGACATTGCCGGCGGTCGCAGACACCATCCGCTGTCCAGGAGTAATATTATCTGTTGTGACAGGGGCCTTGGGCGCGGGAGGAGACCCTGTGCCGGATGTGGTGGCCATTGTAGAATCTTCAAACTGTGCAGTCCATGACGTCCCTAAAGAGGTGTTCGATTCTGTACCAAACTGATGGCCAGTGCCGTGGCCTGAAGAGAATTCCCCTTGCGGCATTCAATTAGTTCAATGTGGAAACGATGTCGAGTTCTCTGCGCCCGGGTTGAAAAGGAAAAGGATGCGTCACCGGGAAAAGGAAGTTTTTCGGGGTTTCGCGGGTGGCGGTGGGCGGAGATAAGCGTTGGGGGAGATTTTGGGCGATTAGGAGACTCTTGAAGGGACTGGAGGGGATAGAGGGGCTGGAAAGGAGCTGATTTTAACAACTTCTAATATTATTTATCTTTAATGATTCCCAATCCGTGACAGCCGGATCTGGCTGATTCTTTTTAAGCCTTTTCTTCAAGGCTTATCAATCTGATCTGATCTCCGAGGTCGGACATGAGGCAAAACAGGTTATTCCGGCTCGACCAAAGGGAAGATCGATAGTGGGCCTATTCTGTGGGGTTTCGACAGATTCTAAAGAGTCGGAGTATCCATTTTTGTGGATTAATAGGCGTTGGCAACACTCGAGGTGTATACACGTACGCGGGGTATAAAAATTGAAGTATAAAAATTGAGCCCGTGCGTAGCCGACTATAAGCAAGCCCATATACTACGAGTACTAACCATGGCCACATTTGGACAAATGAAGCTCGATCCTTGAAGACATTCTATTGCCAATGACGTCTAGTGAGTAGAGAACCAAGCTCTTTGATTTGTCGACTAATGGACAAGCGACCGAGAATATGAATACTACTCTTGGTATCACGGCCCTTCACTAAGTGGGAGATCCCGCGGACCCGACAACCATCTATCATATATTGCCCTCGATGTAAGGTAAAAGTATTAATATGGCTGTACCTTACAGAACACACATGGATCGTAATGTATCTGGGTATCCCGAAAACGACCCAATTTCTACATCGGAAGAGTCAACAGACAGTGTGAATGGGTACTAGAGAAGCCACAACAGTACACTCGGCAGACTGCCTTGCGTCCAAGTCGATGACTTTGGAGTCCATCAACATGCATCAACAGATGACTGGAAAATCCCGACATGGTAGGCACGCCGTAGACTTGCCCAACGTACCGTCCGGCCCGTGGCGCAGTAATGGTCGCCGTGAATCTTAACCGAAGTGCAATCATCAGGGATGAGTTGGGGAAAAACTTGTGCTCTGACAATAGCATCCACGAGAATATTAAGCACGGCCAACTTGGTCTCTTGCACCGAACGCAATACGGCACCGGCACCGACCTTATCTAGCAGATACTGATGCGGTATAAGCTGCCTTGTAAACTGAGATGACGAAAACAATTCCAACACTAGATATTTAGTCACTGTAGCCCAGTAACCTGGTTCATAAAGTGGTTCACAACGACTTCCTGCCTGGAAGTGAAAGAAAGCATCCAGGTCAGCTGTACGGAATAGCACTCGGACGTAAGGGAACATACAGCGCGGGATCCACTCCGTCAATGTGGGCCATTTCAAGGGTAGGCCACATTAGTGGATAGAGATTTGTGATCTGAGTCTCCGGTGATTCTTGGATCGGACCCTGCCATCCATCCATCCGGGGGTGGAGATAGAAGCTGCATAAGGAATGTATGGTCCTCAAGAAACGGTGTGAATTAGCGTTAGATGGTGTCATCGACTCGAGGGTCTGAATCGCTAGAAATATTTGTGCCCGCCAGTCATCGGCAGCGGGAACGGAAGGACTGTTGCGCAAGCAAATCACAGGGATCAAGATGGCTTGGAATAAGAAGTATAGACCATACCAACAGGCCATTGTCGTTTTTTGATCTTGAGCCCAAAACGAGGAGATGAGTTCGACTGATTCTTTGGCCGCATCGAGGCACCTTTGAATAGCAAGTTCAACATGGGGATCATCTTTATCCCCTATACTGCTCAGACCAATCTCAGAACCTAGCATCAATCTCCCCACCAAGAACGGCCGATACATCAATATACGGAGATTGCGGTACCGCCATTTCAGGATTGCGTGGCAGAGGGTGAATCTGGTCGATTGGACGGCATCCTCATTGAAGAAGGGTGGAAGGGAGTGCAACCATTCTCCAATGACGAGGTTGTCTAACTCAATGATCTCTGACGCGGATGGAAGGGGAGTCGAAATGATTTTAGAGTAGATGATGTTTGTCTTTAGATGAAATGTCGCTTGGGCTCTCAGGTGCGTGTAGACGGTTGTTTCCGGTACCGGAGATGGAACAATCTGTGTGCCAGGGGTGATGCTCTACAGCAGAGTCAGTATCATCAGAATTGGGTTGATATGAACCCGAAGAGACTTACACTCTCGTGGATATTCAGCGGCAGATGAGTCTCAATTCCCTGCTCGGGTAAATCCAGAGGCCGGGATAAAGTAATCACTGCCCCCACATCAAAGATATACAGACAATACCACACTCTTCTTCTCGTCTCCAGTGCAAGAAGGGAAAGCTTTGATGTAGGAAACTCTTTGTGCAGGCCAATTCCAATGGCCATTCTTCTGGAGAGGCCGAGATAGTTATACCCAGAGTTTGGCTTATTCCGCTTTTGCAGATAATTTGAGCCTAGAGTCAATGCTTGCACCAGAGTCAAGTTGCCAGTTTCCAAGACATCTATTGTCAGTCGAGCCTTAGCGGCTTTAAATAAAGCGATGTCAACATCGGTTGGAGTCACAGCAGCTGTAAATGCGCCCAAGGCGGCAACCACATATAATAATACTTGCCAGGCGGGGTTTGTGGGTCGTGGGATGACTTCCATGAACTGAGCGCGGAATGTTGCTTCGTGAATGATTGGATACGAGCAATGGTAGAGAGCGAAGTATGCATCGACGAAAGGTTCCAGCTGGGACAGAGAGGTTAAAGAGAAGGGTACACGCGTCCGTTGATGAGAGAATGCTGTTTCGCATCGTTGATCGGACGCGGAAGTGTCAGGCCACTCAGAGTCTTGACTCTCCGTCAAACGGATGAGCGCAGCACCAGATGCGGTTCCTTCATTAACTCAGTCAGAAAGAAGCTGATAGAAGAAAGACATGAATATGGTCCATACCCAAGTATCCTCCACCATTGACCCTGCTTGGTAGGATAGCCATCCCGTCGACGAAATCATCCTCGCCTTGGTCTTCTATCCTTTCATCCCATTCAAACCCCGTAATTGAGGGTGGTGTTTCCAACGAAGCCACCGCAGTCTCTCGCCTGTGTATAGTCTCCCGGGCCCAAGAGTTTGGTCGGTGGGAGGCCGACGACGGCCTGTTGTCATGGGAAGGGAAAGACTGCCCGCTGCTCGAGGGAGATCCGGTTGAAGCATTTAACAAGGTCTGGTTGCTGATGATGGAAGGAGGCCCGTTCGTGGTTCCCATATTATCATGTGCAGTTTGAGGTCCGTGTTGGAATGAAGATTCTCCGTCAGGGACAACTGGAGGTAGTTGGTCATCGCTCGTCACGGTAGGATTCTGGTAGCCGGATTGGACAACCGCATGGTTATCGGGAAATGACCGCGGCAAATGCTTGGAGAGTAGGGCCTTCGTGCGAGCCAGCTCCTCCTCTACTTGGGTTAAGTGTTGCCTGGTCAATGGTGTCTTGGATAGTGGTTCGTAGGTACACCTTCGACCGAATTTAATGCACAAAGAGCAATTGGGAAGTCTGCGGTCACACTACTAGGAAGTTAGACAAGTAGGTAGGACCGCAATGACGAAAAATAACATTTGACGGGTGCACGCGAAGACAAAGGGAAGCAACACTTTAGTGTGACAGACATACTTTCGACTTGCGTCGTCGGCATTCCCGACATGCGTATTTACCCAGCCTACTGCTAGCCACACGCGAAGGATTCACACTCGAAGTTTGACTGGCTCGTACTCCAGCATCCGTCATGTGTACGAAACCCGAATCTTGTGGCAGATGATCAGATCATATATGAAACACGGCAAATCTGCTATTGTCCCGATTCCCTTTAAGTAGATTTCGGGTGTCTCCCCGCTGACGTCCGATGACAACTATATACCGAGTGTTGCGAACGAGTTCTCAGCAACATCCATCCCCAAGGCGGTGGCAAAATACCGTAAACATAGATGCGGGGTTGCGGGTGAAAGCGTCCCGTGGGGGTCGGCAGGCCCGTGGGTCGAGGTGAGCCGAACTACATTCCAAGGTTCCTCCTTAGGGAGCTACCTAGGCAGCAACTATGACCGCTTGCCATGTTCTTAGAGCAATATAGTTCCGGCTGTGAAACTGATATTTTAGGGTAAGATGGGATTTTCGAGTCAGTCGACGAGGACGCCCAGATGTGCCATTTGCAATAAGACAAATAAGAAAGAAAGAAAGAAAGAACCCAATGACTACCTAGGTAGGTGGAAAATATATTCTCTATATGTCGTCCTAACCATCTGCCAGGTCCAACAGCCATGCTATGTTGAAAGCAGTTGGCACCAGTGGTATCACCTATGGGAGGGTATAACCACCATCAATAACCAGATTCGCTCCTGTCATATAACTTGAAGCAGCCGAAGCGCAGAACACGTAGGCCTAGATATTGTTCTGGAGTCAGCCTTTTTCGAGGCTCTCAGGAACCACTCAACCACTTCAAGATTGCCTACCCCTTTGAGCTCATATGTTGCTGCCATTCTGTGTGCGGGGACCATGCTGAGCCATCTCTCCCGCAGCTCTGGAGGATGATGATTCAGAATTTCTGTCGCCACAAAGCCAGGGGATATGCAATTCACCCGGCAAAAGTCTACCCATTCGACCGATAGACACCGGGCTAACTGCACCACTCCCGCTTTGGACGCATTGTACTGTTC
This sequence comes from Penicillium chrysogenum, assembly GCF_028827035.1. NCBI lineage: Eukaryota > Fungi > Ascomycota > Eurotiomycetes > Eurotiales > Aspergillaceae > Penicillium > Penicillium chrysogenum. The sequence continues at coordinate 5,150,679 of NW_026622750.1, read as the reverse complement.
ATGCAGACCATCAACACTTTTTCTCTCGAATTATGCCGCACCTTCTGTCCTGCTCGTGAAGGTCATACTTACAGCAGCTTGCTTTTGTGGAATATTGACCAAGTTAGCGCTCACGGAGGCGGTAAAAATGATGTTTCCGAATCCCTGTGTTTTGAACAATCTCGCAGCAGCCTGGGCGCTATAGAAAGCACCATCGAGATTCACCTTCATGATCTCTTGCCATTCTTCTGGCTTGTAATCCTCTGCTGAAATTGCCGTGGCAATGCCAGAATTGGCCACAAGAATATCCACCTTGCCAAAATCGCGTGCAATTCGTTGAATGGCCGCTTCGATATCTTTCTGGTCGGAAACGTTTGCTTTGTATGCCGCGGCCGTGATACCGTGGGCTGCCCCAATTTGGGATGCGATGCCCTCTGCATCTTTCGATGAATGATAGATGATCGCTACCTATAATTTGAACCATTGATTAGTGATGGGCAGCTTGGGAACCCACGACGTAGGACCAACATACATTGGCCCCTGCCTCCGCCAGTGCATTTGAGATCTCTAGCCCAATACCACGAGAACCACCTGCAAATCCAATCACTCTTATTAACTTCACAGTCATTTTTTATTGGGGGTAAGGGAAAATTCTTGATCACCTGTTATAACAGCCGCCTTGCCCTTCAGGCTGAAGGCTTCCATCACATGTTTGTTTGGTGGTTGATAAAGGACCATTGTGGTAATTTTCGGTCGAAATCGGATTTGCTTTCTTGTCTCGTTTGCATGTGCTCTTAAACAGAATAAAAATGTAGGTTGGTTGATCTCATCGTGACAACCATATTTATAATTTCGTGCGACAAACGAGCGCTGTGACGGACTGCAGAGACCACAAAGGGCATTGGATAATTCACCCTTCTCCCCGCAAGAAGGCGGGGTTCAAAATCCGACTCAAGTTCCCTGTCCAGAGCTGACTAGTCCGCCCAGATTGCGACCACTGTCAATGCAAGGTTGACGAGCACAGTCCACGTCACTGATCCCAGGCACATATTGTTTCGCATCCGGTGTCTTGCCGCATTATTCTCACGGTGCACTTATGATAACCGTCCATGAATTCCGACTGTCCTGCAGGTATGAATTTCTTAGCGCCGGTACCTCTCGATGCCCCAATCCTCCAACAATCCTGAGCAGCAGGTTTCCTGACCTCTCTGCACTAGCTCCCTGAAACGGAGATCGTGGTCCGTTGACCGGAGATGGGGATCCGTGTGGGGAAACCTTAAAGGTGAGGTGCACCATGTCGGCGTCATGTCGCAGCTATTAGCGCCATTTACCCCACGGGGTTCGCTTTCCAAAGCCCCACAGTGATGTACCCCAGACCTACCCGAACTTTCCATGTGGTCTTCGATAAATTATCCTGGCTACCCCTTGTACTTTCCGAGTCATAGATAAAGGACGGATATATTAGACTACGCTCTCCCAGCTATGACCATACTGGAATTCTTATACTACTTCTCGTGATTTTTACTATACTAGGCTACAGCGCCAATGAAGGACCAAGATATCGTCGGCAAGGCTCTGGCCTCTGTTCTACCTCAATACGACCGTCCCTGGTTCAGAGTACCTCATCTCTTGCAACTTAATCTCATTCTCATGATCCCATTGCTGTCATCAGCCGTGGCTGGATATGATGGTAGGCTTTCTGCTGCAGCTTTCTCAGTAAGATAGCTAATAATCTGATTATTACTAGGGTCTCTCATGAACGGTCTTCAATCTATTGCTCAATGGAAAGAGTATTTTGGAAATCCATCCGGTTCAGTGCTCGGCATCGTCAATGCAGCACAGTCTATTGGCAGTGTCGTTTCATTACCCGTTGTAGGAATCCTATCCGACTACATGGGAAGACGCCTGACATTGCTGTCAGGTGCCATCGTAGTTGTCATTGCGTCCATTATCCAGGCTGCTTCCGTGCACTATGGGATGTTTGTCTTTTCTCGTGTACTTGTTGGAGTTGGTTCCATGTTGGTCGTGCAGCCCTCCCCTATGCTGATTACCGAGCTTGCATACCCGACCCATCGAGGCAAGTACACCAGCGCCTTCTGGACTATGTACTATCTCGGTGCTATCCTGGCTTCTTGGGCTTCTTACGGTACCCAGAAGCATTTGAATACTTCAGAATGGAGCTGGAGGGTTCCATCAATTATCCAAGCTGGACTTCCCATTGTCCAGATATTGCTTTGGTGGTTGGTCCCTGAGTCGCCACGGTGAGTGTTATCTGTGCCACTGTCAATATAATATCCACTGATGAAGGACGTTTTAGTTGGTTAGTTGCAAAAGGAAGGATACAGGAAGCCGAAGAGCTGCTCGCCCGATTTCATACTGCTGGAGATACATCACACCCTCTGATTCAATTCGAAATGAGCGAAATTGTCAGTACCATTGAGATGGAAAGCCAAGCTGCGGAAACAAAATGGTCTACTTTGGTTAAGACCCCAGGCAACAGAAAACGGACTTTCATTGCAGTCTGCGTCGGTGCATTTGCCCAATGGAATGTAAGTTAATTTTCAAGCGCACAAGATGATACACATAGGCTTATCTGGTAATCCAGGGTGTTGCGGTCGTATCATACTATCTCACCCTCGTTCTTGACACGGTTGGAATCAAAGACCCAGATACGCAAACCCTCATCAACGGCCTGCTACAGATCTTCAACTTTATTGCAGCGGGAGGTGCGGCCCTGCTCGTTGATCGACTTGGTCGCCGAACACTGTTCTTGTGGTCAGCAGCAGGCATGCTGGCTTCTTTCGTTATCTGGACTGCCTGCTCCGCCGTTTTCGACAGCACACAAGCCAACGCACTAGGGAAGACAGTGATTGCGTTCGTTTTCATCTTTTACTTCCACTATGACATTGCCTATACTCCACTGTTGCTCGGCTACCCCACCGAGATCTTCCCGTACTCCATCCGCAGCAAGGGTTTGACCGTTGAGCTGTTAAGCGTCTACAGTTCGTTAATTGTACTGGCGTTTGTCAACCCGATCGCGCTTGATAATATCGGCTGGCATTACTATATTTTTTTCTGCTGCTTTGATGTTCTGGTACTAGCCGTTACTTGGTTTGCATTTCCGGAGACAAAGGGCTATTCGCTTGAGGAGATTGCTCAGGTGTTTGACGGACCTTCACCCGCAACTAGTGGAGTGATGTTCGATAAGAAGCAGGAAATGGACGGGAAGGGGGAGCATGTCGAGCATGTCGGCTAGGTGTTTGTAGTGCCACGCCATGATATATGTTGTACATTAACGCATTTGAAATCGAACTTTTGAATATGCTGCAAGTAATACACATATAACTATCTGTTGACCGGACACTGATCCCAAAGATGCCGGGGTAGCGATTACTATAGCAGAATCTGCTTTGAGCTTGAGATGCCCAAGGGCCATGCGTCCCCTATCTGCAACCTACTTGGTCACCAGGCAACCAAGCATTCGGTACGGAGATCAAAGCTGAGGTCCATCAGTTCATAGATCCCATCCCAAATGGGCTTCTCCGCCTGTAGTACTATAGCAAGTCAGATGATTCATGCGAATCTCAATAGGCGGAGTGGGCCATCCGGTGCGGAGTGTGTGGTCCGCATCCGCAGCGCCCGGCGGGGAAGTTACATAGTACCACAATGCAGAATACAAAGCCCGTGGATTATTCTTAAACAGTGAGGCATTCAGCCTCGACTTGATCTAATCTGAACATTGTAACGAACTTTCGTCTGTCAAGACAATATGAGTGTAAATATAGTCCACGACTCAATCAGAGTCCCGGTCTAACTATCTATAGGAAACAAACCGTTCCTTTGTCCTACGGGCCGTGAAAGATGTGGTCCTCGAGGATCGCACAGTTCCGACACTCAAAGACCCTTGGGATGTACGAGTTCATGTGGCGCAGACTGGTATTTGCGGAAGTGACGTGCACTATTGGCAGCGAGGACGAATCGGAGGTAAATTAAGCGCACGCTGGATTATAAGACTGGGCAAGCGGCTCATAGTATTCTTGAACAGACTTCATTCTGAACTCGCCTATCGTCCTCGGCCACGAGAGCTCTGGCACCGTCGTCGAGGTTGGTTCTGCCGTCAAAAACCTTAACGTGGGCGATAGAGTAGCAATCGAGCCTGGCGTGCCATGCAGACAGTACGTTACGATTTGCAAAAGAAATAGCAGATGTGTGGCTGACCTCACTCCAGCTGCGATTACTGCCGCAGCGGCTCCTACAACCTCTGCCCTGACACCGTCTTCGCTGCGACCCCTCCACACGACGGCACGCTCTCCAAGTACTATATCACTCAAGCAGATTACTGCTACCCAGTACCAGCCCATATGAACTTGGAAGAAGCTGCACTAGTGGAGCCAGTCGCGGTAGCAGTGCAGATCACTAAAGTAGGTAAAGTGAAGCCAAACCAGACCGTTGTGGTCTTCGGGTGCGGGCCCATCGGGTTGCTTTGCCAGGCTGTGTGCAAGGCATACTCGGCCAAGAAGGTAATCGGAGTGGACATAAGCCAGCCACGGGCGGATTTCGCGAAGACGTTCGGCGCAGACGATGTATTCGTCCCTCCCTCGAGACCGGAGGGAACAGACGATAGCGCATGGAACGAAGCGGTGGCACGGATGATGAAAGAGAAGTTCAAACTAGGCGAAGGGCCAGACATAGTGCTGGAGGCCACTGGAGCGCAGGCGTGCATTCAAACTGGAATCCATTTGACCAAGAAGGGCGGGACCTATGTGCAAGCAGGCATGGGACGCGAGGTAAGTTAGCATTCCGGCAATCCCGAAACACCCAAACTGACTTCCTAATCAGAATGTTATCTTCCCCATCACAACTGCGTGCATCCGCGACTTGCACATCCGAGGCTCTATTCGCTACACTGCCGGTTGCTATCCGACAGCCGTGGATTTGATCGCCAGCGGTAAAATTGATGTCATGCGGCTGATTACGAATCGCTTCAAGTTCGAGCAAGCGGAGGAGGCTTTCGATCTCGTACGACAGGGTAATGAGAGCGTTATCAAAGTGATCATCGAAGGTGTTCCTTGATAGACTAACATTATACATGTCAAATATGGTGGAATTCATAGCTACATCCAGTACTCGGTATGGGTATGGAAGGTAACGGATAGATGTTCGAATAAGGCGAACTATCCAGTGAAGTCCTGCATTGCCATTGTCAATGGGACCATAGTGCCCTGTATTCCTGATAAACACGTTTTATATATCCGGAACAAGTGCCCGTTAACTCCGACCATTCTGGTTGCGCATAACCCCCTAAGATCAAACGTAGTCCACGCAAGAGGGAAACAGAGACCATATTCAGTGAAATTACACCGAAGGAAAGTTGGTAATTGTAAATTGATATATATGGATAAATGGAGAATGAAGAAAGAAAAGAAATAGAAAGAAAAGAAATCAAAAGGAACCAATGGGTCCGAAGTGAAAGTGAATGTAAGCTGTTCAAGGAAGAGGTATAGGAGAAAGAAATTGAAGTTTAGTTGGTGCGTGTGACCTTCGTTTCAACGCAACTTGCTTTTCCAATAAAGTACTGCGCTTGAAGCTGTAGCAACTGTACGAAAAATCTTCATGTTTAGTGTCCTCGCATCGCATGATACTGTCGGTGGCTTCGTCTGCGGTGAGACGGGGTCGGGGTGGCAGACGATGATTGCGGTGTGGAGAATGAGGTAGTGGTGGGGTTTGACGAGGTGTATTTTGTAGTTGAAGCAGTGGGTGTATATTTGACCGAAGAAATAGGAGAAGGCTTTCTGGTTGAAGTTGGGTGATTCTTGCCAGCACCCAAGCTTACGGAACCGCCGGGACCAAAATTGAAACAAGACGGTGACATTGGCGCCGTGACCTCCTGTACGGAAGTTAGTAGTCATTTCACAGATCCATTTACGGACGTAAATTGGCATACCGCAATTGTCTTCTCAATCACAGGGTCTTCAGGTGTATCAACCTCCGCAATATCAACGTTAAGGCTGACTCCAGCCCTTGGGGTGAGGCAAGCCTTGGTGCCTAATTTCGTTAGGGAATACCCAAACCCATTGTTGAGAATTGACTTACCACCAGCCGCGATGTGAGCACCGAGATCGGCTCCCAGATTGACATCGACCCCCAGGCCCTTATCTAGACGACATTAGTACATTGGAGCCATGGCCTCATGTCGAGAAAATGACCTACCGGTAGAGACTGCGATATTGGCCCCGAGATAGGGTTTCAGATTGACACCGGCTTCATAGCCCTGGTCTAGATGGTGTTAGTACATCGAAAAAGTGCTGGCACTGTCATACACACCAAGGATGGACGCAGAAAATTGAACCTCCGCTTTGGTGTAAATCTCAGCTCCGGCCTCAATTTTGGCGTCGATCTCCATCGGCTCGGTCTCAACTTGAGGAGTCCAGCCGCCAGCGGACACATCCGGAGACAGAAAATCAATTTCGAGCTCTGCAGAATCCTCTAGACTGAGAGTCACCCCGGATGAAATGCCTGCGGAACCTCTGACAGGACCAATTTGATATCCAAAGCTGAAGACAACTTCCGGCCCAAGCTCAAGAACACCCCCTGGAATTGAGATACCCTGAACAGGGATGCTTACGAGCTCGAACTCGTCGGAGATCTCATTTGTGATGTTCCCACTCAGTCCTAGGCGTGGCGTCAAGCTTGCAGAGACGCCATTGGGCGAGAGTGTTATGGAGGCAGACTCGGGGGTGCCATAGGTTGTCTTGATGTGGACACCAAAATCGAACGATCCTTTTGTCTCACACCCCTCACATGAAATATCCACGGAGAGATCCCCACCGGGAATAGGTATCGATTGGCTGAGGGGTATTTTATGGTTGAAGCTTAGGGAAGCTTCCGAGTCCCAGTCTCGTCTGCTTGTGGATGACTCCGGAGCCTTGCCCACCGTGATCTCGTAGTTACGGAATAGTCGTTTCCAATCCGTCACCACGCCACTCAACTTGGCCTTTAGCGATGGCTTGTCGAACGCAATTGATGAGACGATAAATGGCGTCCTGTGAGAGTTCCAGCCACACTGTTTGCTACCCATCACAAGGATTAGTTTACGATCATCGTCATCATTGACCCACTGCCATCCACGCTGAGTATATCCAAATGCACGAGTGTCTTCAAACTCCACGACCATGCCGTTATCGGTACAGTCAACGGATTTCAGCAGGTGTCCGAACTTCTCCATGGATACGATGTTTGCTTCGTCGTCGCCGACGTCGACTGTGAGGTTCGCCAGCGTCTTATGACCATTCTGGGAAGCTGTTGTGCAATGTTAGTTGACTTGTCATGACTGGATAAAGGTTGTATATCCAAGGGAAAGAAACTATACCGCTCCAGTAGTAAGAGTCTTTGCTCAGTCGATCAAAAACAGAATAGGCAGCATCTTCGGTTGATGTGTCTCCTCTCTCGAGAAGGGAGTTGACGGCACCAGGAGCGTCTGTATCTTCGAAAACAATAGAGAGACCCTGTTGAGCGAGAAGGGACAGGATCAGGCTGGAAGACAGCCAGAATCGCCGGATATTCACCATTGCAAGTGCGAAGATGAGATCAGCTGCCTGATACAACGGTTTCTAAGGCCCAGCCACAGGTGAGAGCCGCTACTGATCTTTTTTTTGTTCCTGAAACTAGGTTGCGGCTCCCGCAACTTATACTTATGTTGTGAAGGTGCCAATCGTCTTCTCGTGATCGTCGTCCTCAACCCGCTGAGGATATTTCCCTATTGGACATCTCCCAATTCATGACATGACAAGCCATTCTTGGCGAGATCTAATCCATACTTCTGTCGCCAATGATAGGGCTCAATGCCTCAAATCTTGGCAGGGGCAGCCGGTAAGACGCGGCACCGTTCGTGTTCCTATGCAGGTCGGCTCCCGGTTCCACTTTTTGGGGCTGTTCATTGAGCGATCATGCCCATTTGAAGATAACGAGGGTTTGCAAAGTTTGTTATCGCTCATCATAATCTTACAACTCGTATTGAGCCATCTAACTGAAAGAAGATGGTTCTCGCGAGACTCAAATCAAGTTATAATGGCCCGTTTAACTATTAGTAGACCTCGCCTAACCTGCCAAAACCTGCCAAGAGCACATCCAACCAGCCCAGGACAAGCCAGTCCGTTGGGCCCATGGCTAGGGCCTCCAAAGCTAAAAACCTTGACCTGTCACTATTTATAAATCTATAGTAGTTTTCGGTCCTATAGTTAAGTGTAAAGCTTTTCTTTCGTAGTCGAGCACAGTTATGGTTTCACCGATTGGCTTAGCATGTCTACGGTATATCATTATACCTTAAGCCTCAATTTCCTGTGGGAGCCTGTCTTCGCTGTAATACTCGCACCCTATAAACCCTCACTACGATTTTGAACGCGGCCCCCAGTTTTGTCCTTCTTGGACTTGTGAGACTACGTACATCATCAGTTGGTACATTGATAATACAAGCCCCTGGTTATAGGAGCGCAAATAGAGAGTGCTAGGCATTACACATATAAGTAAAGTGTATTTCATTAATGAAGCCATGCGTTTGCCCATCGCAAATCAGAGCGTGTGCCGGTCCAATAAAAATGCCTTAAAATAACTGCCGCACCTTATTTTACCGGCATGTGTATCCTCCATCAACGACGATATCCGATCCTGTCGTATAGGTACTGGCGTCACTCGCAAGGTACAGATAGACACCCTTCAGCTCGCGTGGGTCAGCATCCCGTCTGAGAGGTGTGAGGCTATACCACTCCTCCTTCATCTCAAATGGACAGCTTCCACTAATGGGTGTGTCGATATAACCAGGACTGACGGAGTTAACGCGGGCAAACCCAGCCCATTCCACAGCCAGCGACTTAGCCAGGTGGATAACTCCTGCTTTGCAAGCGTTGTAGCAAGCCTTTTTATGGTTAGCCGAGTCCTCCTTCCTTCCGAGTACCGAAATATGATAGCTAACCTGCTGCTGGGGAACATTCGCTGCGTGGCCCGACATGGACGCCGTGAAGATCATGTTACCTGACCCTTGTTTCCGGAAGATCCCACCAGCAACACGCGCGCAGTAGTATGCACCCGAGAAGTCCACATCCACCACCCTGTGCCAGTCTTCCAAGTTATCGTCCAAAGCGCCTGCCTTCGATGGGATGCCCGCGTTCGCAATCATGACATCCAGCCGGCCAAAGTCACGCACCACAGCGTCAGTTGCTGCTTGAACCTGCATACGTTCAAGTCGGTATCACTGCCTTATGAATCGGGTTGGAAGTAGAAGGACTTACCTCGTCAAAGTTTTGCACAGAGCACTTGTACGCCTTTGCCTTGACACCAAAGTCTTTCTCGAGTGATGTTGCTAATTGCTCGCCTTGCGAAGACTTGTGAGACCAAATAGCAATGTTGGCACCAGCTTCCGCTAGGCCACGAGCAATCTGGTAGCCGATTCCACCGGTGCCACCGGTGATGATCACTACCTTGCCGTGCATTTGGAACATTTCGAAAACGCTGTCCGACAATGTCGGATTAGGGCGCCGGATGCTTTCTTTCGTGACCATGTTGAACGTAGTTTCCGGGACGGTAGCTTCTGAGAGACAAAGAACCTTGACGGTTGTGAAGGTAGGAGGGCGTAAGAGATTTTATACTGTAATTTACTCGGCCACCATCATCATTTCATATATCCATCGATGCGAGGACCTCGGTATGTACCTGGCACCCTTCGCTGTGCAACGCAAACGGATGTCCGCGCAGCGCACCCACTTACAACAATGATGTTTGTTTGGTAGCTCTAAAACTTCAGACTATCCAAGTAACTCAGAGGCGGACATTGCAGTCCGCCTGGCGGACGTAGTAGTCCGGGGAGGGGTTGTCGAAGCCTAAACGGCTCTTCGCCGTCCGTCGGCAGCGAACCGAGCGGAAAGTCTCCATATGGTACTATTGGCCATGCGATCGACCGGGTCTCACCTGTGGTGCCATCTGCACGAGTCATCTCTGAGATTCCTATCGCCGCTGGCACTATACCTGCACGGCAGCCACATAGATCTGACATTCTCGGAGGACTGTCGGCCGATAATGTGTTACCAAGCCGTCTCGTAGACTAACCAGTTGTTCTTCAAAAGGGAGCAGACACGGAGGATCTGACTCCCTTCATGTTCAAGTTGGTTATATTTAACAACAACGCTGCTTTCTTGGTAAACTCCCCAATTGTGAGTTCCAACTTATATCGAAGGTACGTATCTGCTGAATGTATTGGTATATTTGTACTAAGAGCAAGATATTGATGAAATGCAAAGTTGTTTTAGACCCCCATTCTACATCACTACAATTCCAACACTCTCGTTTAATGGATGAAATATATACGCAAGTGGCCAAGTCCATCCATGGCCTTTCTTTGGCCCAGGGGGGAAAGCGACTCCTGGTGGCGATAGCCGGGATTCCAGGGTCAGGAAAGACTACGTTAGCTAAGGCGGTCGTGGAAGGACTGAATGAGATGGATGGATCTGTCTGTCATCATGCAATGTGTATCCCAATGGATGGCTTTCATCTACCTCGAGCTGCGTTGGACCAGTTCTCCAACCGAAAGCAAGCTTACGCTCGACGAGGTGCCCCGTGGACATTTGATGTGGCAGGGTTCAAGGAATACATACAGAGCTTGCGGATATGGGCTGACGGCAATTCGGCTAAGATTCTCTATGCGCCATCCTTCGATCATAAGCAGAAAGATCCGGTATCCAACAGTATTGTCCTCGCCCCCGAGACATCCATAGTGATTGTCGAGGGAAACTATCTCCTCTTTGATGAACCATCTTGGCGCGACGTGGCCACTCTATTTGACTATCGGCTGTTTGTCGATGCGGACTTAGTAGTCGCTAGAGAGCGAGTGGCAAAACGACACGTCCAGGCAGGAATTGAGCCAAACATTGAAAGCGGATTTCGTCGGGTGGACGAAAATGATTATTTGAATGCGCAGGCTATTTATGAGAAGCGCTTGAAGGCAGATTTGGTCATTTGTAGCATCGATGAAACTAAGATTTCCGGTTAGCACGCAAGCCAATACACAGAGCAATAATACAGATTTCCAATGCCATTAATGCATTGAGATAAATTGCGCATGTCTGGGACAAGGCACTCTCAGGCTCCAAATTCCTGCTGTGCCTCATAATGGTATCGATAGCGAATCAGCGGATCATTGACGCTGCGAGGTCCGAGGCTTCCGCTCCGGCTCTTAGCCCTTCCCGAGCAGCACAGCAGGGAGTCGGATAATAGATGCGTCGACTTCTTGGACAGCTTTTGCATGCCCCTATCTCGAGAAAGTGGTACACCCGTCAAGCGCATGAGACAGATCCTTCGTGGTCAGACAGGGGACCAGGCTAATGAATGATACACGAATTGCTTTCAACAATTTATGATATGTAGAACAATGCCTAATGTTTAAAAAAAAGGTAGTGATACAACGAAGAAGGCTGTGAAAGACGAAGTCGAGTTCCAATGTGAGGTCATAGCTTGAAAAAGCCGGGGATGCCAAGCCACCCGAGATCGGCGTGTCATGGCCTTCAGGTGAGAAATGTTTGGATGAGACTTCCCTCCTACCACCACCTCGCCATGGACGACAACGACGAACTCGAGTCGTTCCGCCGACAGTGGCGCGAGGAGGTCACTCGTCGATCAAAACCCAAGACTACCGCTCCAGCTTCAGCTTCTCCGACTGCAACTGCCCCGCCACCCGCTCGTCTTCCGCCCACACGCCATGAGGCCTCTCACCGCAAAGCGATCGAAGAGGAGGGCCCCCCCGTTGGCTTCCTTCGACCCCGATGAGCTCGCCCAACAAGTTGGGCAGCTGAGCGTGGAACCACCCGAAGATGACTTCTCGCGCCGAGAGGTAGCAGAACCAACGTCTGCGTTGGAGCACTTTGAACGAGCGGTCGAGAAGGAGGCCGAAGGCAACCTGGGCGACAGTCTTTCACATTACCGAAAGGCATATAGGGTGAGTTATGGTCGCTATGAATGGCAATTACGATGCCAATGCTCATTTCTGTGCAGCTAGATTCGTCTGTCGATAAGTCTTACCGGAATAAGCATTATGCCCATGTATGGAAGAAGCCAAATCAGCCCGCAGCCGCCACCCCTGCCGCTGTGACCCAGCAGACTGAAGAGGGCCCAACTCTCCCGACACTTGAGCTCATTGCGTCGTTTGCGCACGTGCCAATATCACCGCTAGAGCCCATCGTTGAAAACACACCACCGCCCCCTTGCCCAATTGCCACCGTGCCATCGGAAGTGCTAGTTGAGATCCTGCGACATGTGGCAATGGATGACCCATCTGCCTTCGGTCGGACATCATTGGTGTGTAAGCGGATGGCCTACCATTTCGCCCATGAGCAGCATATCTGGAGACGGATCTGTCAAACCCGGGAATTTGGCTTCCAGGGAATGCATTATGACTTTGCGTGCGACCTGCATGGCGAACCGATCTATACCCTTGCGCCGCGATACACTCCATTTCCCAAGGATGGGCCTGTGGAGATCCCTCCGCCGCTGTCTTCGTGGAGCCAAGTGTTCCAGACCCTCCCTCGGATTCGTTTCACGGGCATCTACATCAGCACGGTCAACTACACTCGGGCTGGTGCTGCCTCTGCGTACTCCAATTTGTCGTGGAACAGTCCCATCCATATCGTGACTTACTACCGCTACCTGCGGTTCTACCCAGATGGCTCGGTAATCTCGCTTCTCACTTCGACGGAGCCTGTCGATGTGGTTCCTCACATCAGCAAGGAAAATGTGGCGGCGGCGCGCACCCCAGCACACCGGAAGCATCAACGGCGTGCTTCTGATGCGGGTCATACACTCTCTGGCGCAACTGATTCCGTGCCACCTCTCGCCATGAATACATTGAAGCATGGCCTTCGAGGCCGGTGGCGTTTGGCTTCACCCGTTGACACGTCTGAAATTTCCGAAGCCCCCGCCGAAATCTGGAAGCCTGGCTCAGCATCCGACCAGAAATCGCTGCTTTCGGACGAGCGAGATCTCCTCATTGAAACAGAGGGTGTAGATCCCAAGTATGTTTACACGATGCATCTATCGCTACGTTCACCGACCGTACCGAAATCTGCTCAAGTTGGACCGGCCCCTCCCAACCCATCCAAGAACACCAAGCTAGCGTGGAAGGGTTTCTGGAGTTACAACAGACTGACGGACGACTGGGGCGAGTTCGGCCTTCGCAATGACCGAGCATATGTGTTCCGACGCGTACGCGGCTGGGGGCTGGATTGATACTATGAACGCATGATTGACGACTTGTACATAATGATCTGGATATACACATACATAAAAAAGTGGAGAATCAGGTTTCGGTCTACTAGAAATATTTCTTAAGAAATCCTTACCCATTTCTTCGGTTTTTTGTAAAGGTTAAGCTAAGTGCTTACAAAAACAAGACGATACCTACCTAGGTACCTACCTACCTAGATAGGTACGTACATATCAAGTCCATCAAATGTTAAATTGAGAGAATAATCCTATACATGACACGGGGTTTTCATTCGTCCAAGTCAACATCTTGTCTTAAGGATTAAGCTATTACGACGTCACACGAAGACTCTCTCCAGAATAATTTTGTTGGATCGACAAAGATAACAAAGTGTACCGCAAGACGTCGTTGTTGACCTTAGTGCTAAGTACTTCGCGCCTAATAATCTAACCCCTCAGCTCTCCAAGCATAGCTGATATTTCGGCATCGAAGTGGTCCAAAAAGTCAGCTAATCCTCGGAGCGTGCTCCAACCAAGTCGGTTCCGAGCAAGGTCAGCACGAGCCCTCGAACTACACGTATTGTTAGCTTATTATTGCATTCTAAAGGGACTTACTTACTTTGAAGCCAGGGTGATCTCTGCAAGACTCTCATTGCCTCCTGTAATTTCCGCGGCTGCTTCTTTGAGGCTGATTGACTTCACTTCATTCGTCGCCAGTAGACCGCTCTTTTGCATAGCATCGGCGATACCCTGGCTAACCTGGAGCCATGTATGCTCACCACTTTCAACGAAGAAGATAGCCTCTGGGCCGGAGGGAAGCCATGTCTTTTGCTCAATAACCGCACAGAAGAGCAGACCATAGAAAGCAGAAAGATCGGCAATGTGAACATGATTCCAAATCTATGAATTGGTACTGCATTAGTAAGTATACCGGAGACATGGATATCATACGTACACCCTTGCCACTTTCAATCACGACTGCAAATCCGCGCTTCCGGGTCAACCGCGCAAAGTTAGGCACCTGCTGACTTAACGTCGCAAATGGGCCATCACCTTGTCCATCTGCTGGGTGTCAGCATAAGGATCACTTTCAGTAGTATTGGCTCCGCGTACAGATGGTGGGAGGGACGACAATGTACGTCTTGACACCAAGGCGCAAGCCTGTCTCAACAACTGTAACATCGGTGACACGTTGCCCGTAGCGCTCAGGGTGGTTCTTCTCCATCTCAAATATGTTGTCTTTCTCATCAGACCAGATTTTCTGGTCCTGTGGTGTGCCGGTGTAGAGATGATCACCCAGAATTGAGGTGCCCGAAGTCTAAACTTTCCATCAGTTCATCCGTAAGTCTACACCATATGATAGACAAGCTCACATGAATGAGATAACATTCCTTGCCCGTGGCCTTCTGTCTAAGTGCTAAACCTTCGATCAGCGCCTTAGCGGAACGGTCATGGGACGCAGATGCTGCGTTGATCACAACTGGGAAGGCCTTGTTAGCAGATCTAGCAGCGATTTGGAAAGACTTAGAATATCAGTACGATCGTGTTGGGAAGCGGCATTTATGCAAGCCTCCAGATCATCCAAGCCATCAAACAGGATCGGCTTCACGCCAAGAGAGTCGAGCTTGGCCGCCTGTTCTGAACGACGGATCAATGCGGAAATGCTCAATTTGGAAGCCGGAGATCGCAGTAGCTCAGCAATAATTGAGCCCCCGCTGGTAAAATCTTGGTCAGCTGGTTGTGAGAGGAACTCCGAAACGATGGTAGACTTTACGTACATGTATCCGGTTGCACCGAGAATCAGAACTTGTGTCTCACTGGCCATTTTGCTTATTGGAAAGGTTTAGACGAATGAAGGTTTGTCAGTAAGGCATATCTCGGGCATCCTGGCCAACTTATAGTTTTTCGTCATGTTCTCATCCATAACCTTAAAATGACCGCGTCGATTATTAATTCCCCCGACGTTCCAACCCTGGAAGGTTGACGATAAATATGTTTATTCTTGGCAGATATCTTCGCCCGTACCCTGTCCAATTGAGGCACTTTACTTCGGTTATGACTACTATCTAGCCATTCGGATACTCCGATGAACAAATGGAAGTTACGTGTCAGTTGGACTGCTATATTGCGACGATATCGTGAAGCGTTTTTGATCTTCCTACACTCTTACTCTCGGTTTAAGAATATATGAGACAATTGACTTGAAGACCCAGAGTACAGTTAGACCGGTGCCATCCATTCCATCCACGGTGTATGGTTATAGTAAAATGAAAGCAATATTCCCTTCTAATTACAACCATGGCGTCCCCAAAGTTGACAGCAATAGATTAACGCAGGTTTCTTAAGAACTGTTGGAACCGCCGAGGAATAGATGGGCGCGGACCAGGGGAGATTGTTCGTTCCGCGACAAGATGGTAGGCCTGCAAGGCGTTGGTTTTAAATGCATGTGTGCCACCCCACAGGAACAATCGAAAGACACGATAATTCTGCTCTCCCCAACGCTCGATTAGATCGTCTTTAGCCAAGTCTAGACGCTTTGCCCATTCCAGCATAGTGAGCTCGTAGTCCCGAGTCTCATTGACAACATCCAATACCGCAAACCCATGGTATAAAAGTTCCGCAAGAACGTCCTGAAGAGTCATAAAGGTATGTGTCCCACGCCAAATATAGTCTCTGGTAAAGGAGCTAACAGCAAACTTCTCAACAGCCGCCGAGCCGTCCAGATACATGCGACCACCAGGTTTCAGCACATCCCACATCCTGCGTGCAAAACGACGATAATTGGGGATGTGCTCGATCACCCCCAAATTGACAACATGATCGTATGGCTCCTCTGGTTCATGGTTAAGGAAGTCCTGCAGGAAGACTTGACCAGGGAGATTATTGTCCTCTATAACACGTTGGATATAGCGAGCGCCATTGGGTGCGATGGTTAACGTAGTGACATGTATGCCTCGAGCACCGCAATACTGCGTCACACCACCCCATCCACCACCAATATCCAGAAGCCTCATGCCTGGTTTTAGATCGAGAGCAGCAAACATGGTCTCCATTTTGTGCTCAGAGGCCTCTTCGAGCGTCTCGTCATGTCGTTGAAATAGACCCTGTGAATAGAACCGGAACCGCTGGTCAAGAAACGTGAGATAGAATTCATCAGAAAGCCCATAATGATCACCGATAGCCTGGGCGTTCATCTTGGTCGCCGTTCTGATGAAGTCGTATACGAATTGGAATTTCTGTCTCAGGGGCACTTTCTCCTGTAAATTCTGGCGGGCGTTGAAGAGGGCGCCGAAATCACCTTCCACCTCGATATCGCCGGCTAGATAGGCTCGACCAACGCCCATTTCTGTCATCGGTGTGCGGAGGGCACGCTCCGAGCGGAAGATGACTCGATAGACCGGTTCCCCGATGCCGACAGGTACAATTGCGCCATTGGGCAGCTGAATTTCTCCGGGCGTCTTCAATCCTGCTAGGAGTGCGGCGACACCTGTGCGTGGTAGACTGTTCCGGGATACTACTACCGCCATCGCAGGATTGAAGATAGTGTTCGATTTTGGCAATTCTTCCGGTAGTGATGTATAGACCTGGGAAGATGAGGTTGAGTAGTCGAGGACTAGATTTGAAATGACAAGGGCAGCCGTCACAGTATTTAAAAGCAAATACCAGGCAGGTGTGACATGTCGCTTTTATTACAACTATATCCACGACTACCTGCATTAGCGGTTCACGGAATCAGCCCATTCGCTCAATGTCTCACGAGCGATAGCATCTGCAGGTCCGTTGCATCACATTTGTAACCCTCCCAGCAAATTAAAAGTAAAGACACAGATCTAGCATGCATTGTTGTGGGGGAAGTGGTATATGTGCTTCAGCTGCGGCTGAGACGCGCATGGAAAGAGATTTAATTAGGCTCTGTCAGTGCATATCATACACTGTGGAAAGCTGAGCATAGTATGAGCATCATGTCATAAAAGCTCGTACTTCAAGAAGAGTGAGAATCTGGTCGGCATGATTTGCGGGGACGTGTGCGACAGTGTCTATAATGGCATGTGGCAAAGGTGCGTTTTCGTCGCTGTCGTCTAAGAGAGTCTAAATCCGCCAGTATAGGCGAGAGGCGTGCTCAGAAACCGCAGGGTCGTTTCTCTGTTTTTTCTTTCTTTCTTTCTTTTTTTTGTCCTGGTTGATATTCAGCATACGCATTCAAATCATTGATTGATAAGGCTTCCTGACCCTGCTATGATCCTGTAATTCGTAACCGAGGAAAAACAAGGGGGCGGAAGAGCCTCAGGATAGAAGAGCGGAGGGTTTTGAGACTGAAAAAGGAAGAGTGACGCATTATGAACCTATTGAAGAAACGTCAGTAAGAGATATGGAATCCCGACAAGTCGGCATCCCCTGGGGGTGGCAGACTGGGATATGGCCCCCACTTATTCTGCCACGGTGCCTGGCGGTGGCCACCTTATATTCCTCGTTTCAGTCTGTCCTCAAGTTTCAAATAATATAAACAATCGAAGAAAGCTCATCTTCAACTCAGATAGAGCTTCACGAAAGAAAGAAATCAAGAAATAAAAGTAAACAGGATGCCGTCGTTGCTTGGCCTTCCCCTGGAACTCCTGGGGCAGATCCTACAAGAAACAATCCCCGCGGATTTCGAAGCCACTGCCCTGTCTTGCAAAACTCTCTTTGCTGCCAGCACCCCTTTTCGAGCGCAATATGCTACACGACGGAGACGGTTCCGACACTTTACATTTTCGCGAAAATTTGAAGAAAAACCAGAATGGGCAGAGGAATCTGACTCAGGCGAATATTGGGATCAGATTACCCAGGACACAGGCATCCGCATCATGACCACGCGGGAGCTGTTGGAACATATCGCTCTGGACCACTCTGTGGCGCAATACATACAATCTATTGACCTCAGGGGGTCCGCAGATGCAGATGAAGAGGAAGATGAAGATGTGATAAACTCCCTGGAAGCTGAGGTACCTGAGACTCTAAGGAATCTGGTGCTTACGTCGCCCTTCATCAAAGCCGTAGGGGGGGATGTTGATGATTGGATTGAAGGCATCCGATCGTCCATGATACATGCAGATGTCTTCCTCCTGACCTTGCTATCGCAAGTACGAAAGGTGGCTCCACACCCACGTTGGGATGAACTGGACTCTCGCGATACACACCCCACGTGGTCGGGGACGGACGAGCCTCTTTGGTCTGTACTCAGACTGATTACCCACCGGGCCAATCGCCCTGATGAATTTCCGGACGCGCCATTATCCCTGCTCTCCGCCGTGCAGCCATCGCGTGATATCGGCTATGAAGAGAAGTCCCCGTTGACACCATTTGTGCCATTCCTGGCAATCAATTCTGTGTCTGAAGTCTCCCTACGCAGTTGCATCTTGAAGGACGACGGGTACACTGGGATTGCATTTGACCCGATGATCGGATGTTATAGCACAAACCTACGAAAACTGACTTTGGAGTCAAGTGTCGCCGGCCCAGAGGAGCTGTCACAGCTACTCGAGCGAATTCCAAACCTGGAGATATTTGAGTTTTCGCACGAAACCAAGTGGCATGGCTGTGGCTATAACTGGAACATTGGTGCATTTCTGGACACGGTGCAGATTGTCTGCGCAAAGACACTCAGGGAATTGTCGGTGACAATATTCAATGACTGGGGTAATAAGGGAGCCACACTGATGGATATGACTCGTTTCCAGAAATTGGCTGTGCTTGAATTGGACGTTGACATGCTGTGCGGTCCCGCATATGAACCGTCGATGAGAGATTTGGAATGGGCTGAATTTGAGTCCGTTGGCAGTCCGGCCTGGCCCAGACTGACTGATATGTTGCCCGCATCCATTGAAAGGTTCAGCTTGTATCTCAACACATTTGATCCCGACCATCTGAGGTGCATCTCCCATTTACTTGAGGGCTTTTCAGATGCTCGGGCCACAAGGCTACCCCATCTGAACAAACTGTGCATTTTTGTGCGTATGGATTCAGACTCGGTGATTCCGGACGTGGCACTAAAGGAATTAAACGCTGCGAAGAGCAGTGGATTTTCAATTCTGAAGCTTGGAACGTCCACCCCCGTTTTGTAAAGTTGTTCCATCATTATGAGACGTGGTTATTGGCTTTGTACATAAAGACTGGATCTATGCGTGTACAATATTCGCACTGAAGACCGTTTGGGCGTACAGCTGTTCGTTGATCTGGGTAAAATATCGTCACCGCAACAAAACTCTCCGAAGGTAACCGTTGGTTGGAAGAGATGACTTGCATGTGGAAGGCGACTCAGTCAACGTCTACTACGATGCCTTTGTAAATAAATATCTTTGGCATCTCTTTTTAGATGTCCTTGTTGATATCATTCTGATGCCCTTTGGAATCCGTGTGAAAATATTTGGTGGCAACTCGTAGAATGTGCACGTGGGTTGGAAGACACAATCGCTGCGAAATCTCCCTTTGGCTATAAAGTACCTGGATGCCCGGGTGTCTAGAAGTGTTTAGTATAGATTCCAAATAGGGTAGGTACGACCAGGAGTAGGTCCAATCCATGGATATACCAGTGTCCACCGGGGGAATTCTCTCGGCACTTCTTTGATTCACCTCTCACTTTCGCTTCATTGGATTTCTACCTAGGTACTTCCATATGTAGGTAAGTGCTCCCACTCTCCCTTGCCCGACAATGTTCCTCTGTATGGAGCCTTCTCCACTTACTTCTCAGCTAGGTAGTAACTTTGGGATAACTTAGTCGTGACAACGGAGTGGATAATGCTCAACTCTTTGGACACCCATTGACTCTGCAATATGTTCCCGCCCTTATAACGAGATACAACTTAATGAGATCGGGACTCGCTGGTCAAGTATCCTCCCGCTACAACCTCATCTCGGTCATCACGAAAGGTCTGGGCCAGGGACCGGCGAGGGACATCACCCATCTGCCGATAAGGAAGTTAGTGATCAACAGCCAAAATGCTACCGGTTGTGCGGTCGGCCACTCGCCGAAAGCAACAGACGCTGGAGTGCCCGAGCAGTACGTCGGTGGCATCCCAGATGGCTTCTGGTCGCTTCTTGCATCGTGTCATAGCACCCGTTATATTCGCGCTCCGACGACTGCGACAACCCCGTTCAAAGCAAAAAGTCTACGACCTAAGGAGGTCACAGAATCCAAATACGAATGTATTATCAACGGGTGATTGCACGATGGGTGATTATCCAGTCCCGGCGAGAGTAGAGGATCGGCTAGCAAACCGACGCCGAGATCCCTGACGCCGATACGACACAAGGACCTGCTAATCTGGCGTCTTCATTGGTGGCCACAGAGCCGGGTTAGTCGTACCGAACCTCAGGATATGTACCAGGTGCAGATAACAAACCACTCTTGGTATCCGCCAAATGCAAACGACTAATTTTTATTTAGGTCAAGTGCTGGAACAGACGGGAGACGACTGTACTGTCTACGGCATTTTGTCTATTTATTTAAGTGAATCGTCTTACTTCTCACAATGTTGATCACACATATAGGGCACTGATACTTTTATTGACAGGGAGATCCTGCTCCAGACGGATAGTCATTAGGAAGGGATCAATCCAAAGGGCCAATGACTCGGCGCGCTGTTTGCACCTCAGGCGATAGACGTTTCAAAGCCGAGTCGAGCTCATCGGCAGCTTGAGCCAGAGCATCGTCGGTCAGTGGCTCTAGTGCATCTAGGATGAATAAAACGCGCGAGGTATCATCGGTCAAGGCAGTCCGCGGGCCCTGTCTCCAATTCCAGCGACGGCAAGTGATGCCACTATTGTCACACCAAACTGGCTCCCCTGGAGCTGCAAGTTCCGTTTGGGGCTCCCCGCCAGAAAAAGTCTCGAACTTCTCACTACCCGTGGCGCGGACTAGGAAAGGCGATCCATCGTATTTGTCGAGGTCCTCGCCTCCAAATGGGATCTGATACTTGACGGAGATAGCATTGTAGATGTCGGTGAGCCGGTTGACCCGCGGCAAGCCATCCTGCGCGCGACGGGTCAGAGCCTCGAGGCTGTTGCGTGTTTTTTGTGGCTTTGCTCCAAAGGCTTTGTAGGCTTCGCGCCACGCAGCGATGTGTGGAAGTTCGGTAACGGGACAATTGGAGAGCTTGTCCTTGACGGAATTTTCAGCCTCCCTCAAGAGGGCCTCGCTAAAATCATCACTTGGGCCTGGAGGAATACCCTCTACCACCATCAGGAGGGCGCGGTAATCTGGACGCAATTGGAAGATTTCCGGAGCTACATGTGCACCCTGCAGTAACTTTTGTGCCACTTGTGACCCGCCCATGACTGAGAATGAACTAAAGACGCCTGGGGATGTGCGTAGTTGTTGCGAATTGGGCGTAAGAGACTAACGTAGGTGAGGAAATATTGCAATATGTAAAGAAAATAAAGCAAAAAGAGCGTGGAGCGTGGCCTAATATACCTACACTAATTGTGGGGCAGGTCCTGAGGCGAACCAACTATCCCTCCTTAATGTAGCCTTATTTTCCATAGGCAAAGATTGATTGTATGAATTCTCACAGCACCTAGCCCCCTCCCCTTCAATTTCCTAAGGTGGGAAATAGTGGACACAATGTTGTTATAACAATGCCGCTTCAAGGCTTTTGTGGCAATCGTGAGTTCCCGAAAGGGTAGTTGATGGGAGTGGGTTGATCAAAATTAAATCCCGGTATCCGATTGGCTGCCTCTTGCACCTTATTTGGTCCCATGGTTCGACCAGGTAATGCCCTTAGATCGCTGTCTGGCTGTAGAGCATCACTCATCCGTGCGACTGGCTACATGATCCTTACATATTGACCACTTCCCTTCACAATAATACTCAACATATTCCTCGGAAGAAGCATTCATTCAATTAATTATCCATCCATCTCATCATTAATTAGTGGTATAGTACTACTAGCGATTACCAAGGACTTGTCTTTTCCAGCCAAAAGCGCTTCCTCCTTTCAACCCTTCACCGCGATGGAGTACAACAGCTGCGGAAGCCAATTATCCTGCTAAATTTGCAAGTTACCTGCATCCTTTACTGAGGTCTCTCCGGGTAAGCATCATACAAACCATCAGCAACGCGAATGTTGCTGAAGGATGCTTCGCCCTCCCCGTTCTGGAAGAAGCGAATCTCAGTCGAGTTTGCGTACCAAGGACTGCCATAGGATTAGTTTACGTTCGGTAAAAAGTAGAAACAAATGGATAAGAGAAACATACCGGACCCAGGTAGAGACAACAAAGCGGTTGTTTGCATAGACTTCCAGAACGGAGTTGTCGACGACAATAGTCAGGCTTAGAGTCTCAATACGGTCCTCACCGACTTCACCAAACTCAGAAGTCTGCGCGTTGCTTCCCCATGCAGTGTTGGGCTTGGAGCCGCTTGAACCGTGCTCGCCCTTGTGACCAAACCCGCCGCCGACGGCGTTGAGTCCGTCGAGGCCGTCGAGACCGGGGTGACCGCCGTGACCACCATTGCCGCCCTGAGCACCACAGCGATCGTTGATGTCAAACAGACGAAGACGACCAGATTCCGGTGACGCATCAATACCGGTGGTGGTGTCTGCCGCGGCACTGGTTTCGGAACGATCAATCACGATGGACTCGTTGGAGAACTGGTAATAGATGGTGGTCGACTCAAACTCGGAGGCCAGAATCTGGAAGCCGGCCTGCAGGGTTGATGCACGAGCGTTGAAGTCGATCTCAGCCTCGAGAACAAAGAACCGGCTTTCGGGGGAGCGGCCGAATGGAATGACGCCTGCGCTGGTGGTGGTCCGGTCCGGCTCGCTGAAGCCGGGGGCCGAAGTCATAGCACCATAGGTCTCACGCGCGATATCAATTCCGAGTGTTTCGAGTTCAACACACCGGCCAGTTGAGCGGCCGTTATCGGCCACACGCCATGAGCCGGTCTCCTGCGCGAGCTCGTTGTTGACCACGTTGGGGATAGCTCTGATGTACAATTCGCGTGCCGTCAACAAAGTGTTTTGCCATCCTTGCTGGGCAGCTGGGAAGCCGACAACGCCTCCGAAAACATCGCCAGTCAACCAGACATAGCTGATGAAACGGTCCGGGGCCCCGCTGGCAGTAGACGCTTGAGAGGACGCAGGCAGGACTTTGCCGGCTGCTGCATAGGCGGCCAAGCCCCAGTCGAAAACACCAACCATATCAGGGGTGAATGTTACGTTTTCACCGTCAGTGTTTGCAATTGCTCCTGCAGCCCAAATCATGGCATGGAGTGAGGAGACGGACTCCTGGATTGGCACGTACGAGCTCTCAACTGCAATGGTCAGGAACGGATCGCCGTTGTAGCTGTATCCCTCTCGAGTGAGACCGACGACGTTGCTAGTCTCGAAATTGTAGCCAAACATCTTGGCCCAGTCTCCATTTCCCCATGTAGAGTTGGCAGGCTCATTGTACCATTCTCCAAGGTACTCCCACTGCTCGAAGTCGGGGCTGGTATTTTGGTAGAGGAACATTCCAGGTCCGACGTCTTTGACACCACCAGAAACGATTGTGTACCAAGTACCTGGGGCACTGCCAAGGGATTGGTCGAGCGCTGAATTTTGGAAAACGTAAGGATCACGGAAAGCAGTAACCTCCAGACCTGCTGGGGGCTCGGGAATAACAGGTGGAATGTCAAGCTTGGTGAAGTTCTCACCCCCGTCGTAGGTTACCGCCAGAGATTGCGATTCGCTGCCTCGGACGTAAGGAAGGGTCCAATGGATTGGCAATGACGAGACAGAGGTGTACAAGAGCGTCGGTTTGCCGTCGACTCCACTAGGGATGACAGAGCCATCAAACACAGCAAGGGGATCGTTGGCACCGCCAGCGACGATCGAATAGTTGCCGTTAGGTCTGACATCGTAATAGTGGACAAGGTCATCCGTCAAAACCATGGCAATACCGGTACCATTGTGGAGGAACCCGACGTGGAAGAGGCCTGTTTCAGGATCATTGTAGTGTCCGCATGGGTCACCGATTTGGCCGTGTGGTGGGAGGACATGGGTATGCGGCCTCCAGGTGTCAAACAAAGAGAGTTCAGGGAGAGTCGAGAGATCTGGGGGTGGAGCATTGTAGTCTTGAGCAGTGGCACCCGCCAAGATCGAGGCCAAAACCGATGCTGTCGTTGTAACCTTCATGATGATGAGAGGCCTAGGTGAGTAGATGACCGCAAGGAATAGCTTACTTCATACGAATCGAAGCGATATTTGTGTGCTTTATATACAATAGAACAATTTTCCCTCAAGCGCGTAGTGTTATTGCAACAGAAGTGTACATTCTAACCCCCTAGAAGAGTGCATGCTAGGGTACCTCTAAAGAATTTCGAAGCTAGGAACGAATCTTGAATTTAATTGGACTGAGAATACAGACTAATCCAGGGGTGGCTGATCATGGCATGCAACTTAGTTTTTCAACGCCTTCATTCTTCGGAGATATGACACGAGTACCCTGTAAAGCCTCGCCAAGACAACAACAATACTTAAATGTAACGGCGTCTATGGGCAAGCGAAAAAGGAATGTGAGCAAAGTTGGTCCGTGGGTATAGTATATTCTTTTTGGAGCAGGTTATACATTTTTCTGGCAGAATGGATTTGTCGTTTACCTTTCTGTCTATGTTGGATACCCTAGACTAGCCTAAATATGGAGTTCGCAGGCCAATATCCCCCACGTGTGACTTATTTACTATGTATTGGTCAATTTTGTGCGTTTTTTCTCAGTGCCTCTTTAATTGGCGAATGCATACATCGAGATTCTCATTTTCCCTGTATGTTGTGTGTAGACTCTTTTTCTAGCCTTCGGAAACTCATTCGCCTCTCATATCCATACACGTTCCTTTTCTATTTCCCTATAGGGTGATATAGGACTAGGCAATTCTGTTTTTATTAATTTCGTAATAAATTAGAACCTACTTAAACAAACAATTATAATAACTAGCCAAAAGTTCATTGTATCTAGGTGGATATTCGGCCCCCGTGCGTGATATATATATCTGATTTAGATACAAATTTAGTCCATACAACATCGTAATATCGCTCTGCTTTTACATCCTTAATTTCCTCACTTCTGGTAGGCTGTTATATCGACAAAGCGTAATAGCCAACTAATTTTCACTCCGAGACGAAGGGCTAGTGTCGTCGCAATTCTCAGTGAAGGACCGACCGAGGTTGACCAAGGTTCTATATGGTTGACATTGCTGGAAGAGAGGCATTTAGAAGAAAGGCTTTTGGATGTAGGTGACCAGCTACTTCGATTTTTAGAGGTAGTCGCGTAGTCCAAGTCGTCAGGTACTTGCTCGATTTCCCCTCGACGAGAGTTCCGTTGTAAATGACCCCAATGAGCTTAATCGAATCTTGTTTTCCGCACACGAATATGCTCACACGAGAAGGAAACCAAACGCCCCCAAAAAGCTAGCAAATAGGATATACCAGCCACTTGTTGTGCAGCACTCTCGTTATCCTCAGGCTAGTCCCCTGGCGGGTTTAAACCGCCACATAGTCTTTCAAATGCAAAATGCCAACGATTAGACGCGCAAAAGTGTTGCGAAGGGAACTTGAAGTTCTACATCTAATACCTAAAAAGCCTCTAGTGGGCGGACAGCTAAGCCCATGGCTTATCCCAATTTCTCGTCCTGGTCGAAGTCGCTCCATGCCCGTGCCGCAAATTGGTCGTTCAACAGTATCTTTACGCCCGCTACAACCATCCCCTTAGCCACGTTCATGGTAATGTCGTGAGCATCTGGCTTTTCGAAGCATCACGGAAACCCTAGGTATGCATTGCTGTTCCTTGGGGTGTCGGAATGAAGTAATGTCCGTGGAATGAAGGAACTTCAAGAGATCACGTTACCTAGCCTTCTGATCAGTATTAAATCGTATAATTTAGTTGTAAGGACATAGCCATATCTGTGCTGAATGCATCAATATCTTTATGTTGAAGATCACAGACAAATTCTCTCCCGTAAATACTATCTCAAACAATGCAATGAAATGACGGCACATTTTCACTTATTCTTTGCGTACAGTAGATATGTAAAGTGGATTCTCTAGCTGACTTGGTGAATTACAGGAAAAGAAAAAGACAACCCTATATAATCTCATGGCCCGAGCTGTGGATACTCTTCCGAGGTCTGTTGTTGATGTTGATAAGGGAATCCTTATCACCTTATCGATAAGGCTAAAATTTCAGATTTGAGCTTCGTCCCGGTTTAACATTCTTTGCAATACACCTCAAAATGCCGGAAAAGGTGCGTACCGTGTTCGTAGACTCGGACGATGAGAAGATAGTACAGCACAAGCTCTCGCCCCCATCCACAGGAGAACCCGAGCGAAAGAAGAAGAGAAACAAGAAGCGCAAGCTCGATGAGTCCACAACCTCCACATTCGCCGATCAAGATGAACCGAGGGAAATCGCTGCACCTGCCAAGCAGGTAGAAACAGCAGAATCCGTGCCGAAAAAACTGCCAGCCAAAGTATCTCAAACGAACGGTCCACCAGCGGCGAAACCGTACGCGAAATCGAAGTCGAAACCTTTCACGGATACCAAGACCAACTTCATACCCTTACGAGAAAAGGCCAAAGCCCTGCTCGAGACGCGCCGAAAGCTCCCTGTATTCGAAAATGCCGATTTGATCCGCGATCTACTACGGGAACAAGATGTGATGCTTTTGGTCGGTGAGACGGGTAGCGGAAAGAGTACGCAGATCCCGCAGTTCCTAGTAGACGAATTCTGGTGTCGGCCAGTACCTACGCAAATCACACGGGACGGGAAGACAGAAAAGAAAGCGGTTGGAGGATGCATTGCTATCACACAGCCCAGACGAGTCGCTGCCATTTCGCTGGCGCGCCGTGTAGCTGAGGAGATGGGTACACCGCTTGGATCACATTCGCCTGCCAGCAAGGTCGGCTACTCCGTGCGTTTTGATACGTCAACGTCACCTAGTACGCGGGTTAAGTTCTTGACTGAAGGAATGCTGCTCCAGGAGATGTTGCACGACCCGAACTTGACTAAGTACAGCGCCATTGTTGTCGATGAGGTCCACGAACGAGGAATTAACGTGGATCTCACACTCGGATTCCTGCGTAATCTTGTGTCTGGAAAGAAAGAGGGTCGTGGTGGTGTGCCGCTCAAGGTGGTTGTCATGAGTGCTACGGCTGATATGGAGAGTCTTACGGACTTCTTCAAACAAGGATTCAAACAAACGGAGCCAGCACAGAAGGCTATCGAAGCAGCTGAGGATGAGGCCGATAAAATGGATACTTCAACCCCGAAGGATATCTCGGTCTGCCATATTAAGGGTCGACAATTCCCTGTCAAAACCATCTACTCCCCCGCGCCAGTGCATGACTTCGTGGACGCAGCGCTCAAAGTCATCTTTCAGATTCACCAGAAGGAACCGATGCCGGGTGATATTCTCGTCTTCCTTACTGGCCAGGAAACTGTCGAGGCCTTGGAACACCTAGTGAACGAGTATGCCATGGGCATGGACCCGTCGCTTCCTAAAATTCTTGTTCTACCTCTGTTCGCGGCGCTGCCACAGGCTGCCCAGCAACGGGTCTTTGCGCCTGCCCCGCCACGAACGCGCAAGATCGTTCTATCGACTAATATTGCCGAGACGTCAGTGACTGTCTCTGGTGTACGACACGTCGTTGACTGCGGTAAGGCCAAGGTCAAGCAGTTCCGCACTCGCCTCGGTCTTGACTCGCTCCTGGTGAAGCCTATTTCTAAGTCAGCCGCCATCCAGCGAAAGGGTCGAGCTGGTCGTGAGGCTCCTGGACAATGTTTCCGGCTATATACAGAGAAAGACTATCTGGCCTTGGATGAGACAAACACACCCGAGATTCTGCGCTGTGATCTGAGCCAAGCCCTGCTGAACATGAAGGCGCGTGGCGTTGATGACATTGTTGGATTCCCGTTCTTGACACGCCCGCCCCGCGAAGCGCTTGAGAAAGCTCTTCTGCAGCTATTGAACATCAATGCGCTTGAGGATGATGGCAAAATCAGCCCCGTCGGCCTACACATTGCCAAGCTGCCCTTGACCCCAACTCTAGGACGTGTCCTGTTGGCAGCTGCCGAGCACGGGTCTGAATGCTTGCTCGACGTCATTGATATTATCTCGTGTCTGAGTGTAGAGAACATTTTCCTGAATACCACCTCAGAAGAGAAGAAGGAAGCAGCAGAGGCAGCCCGCCGCGATTTATACCGGCGCGAGGGTGATCACCTCACAATGCTGACGACTGTACGCGTGTATGCCGCTGAACAAGCGGACCGTAAGGCATGGGCAGAGCGACACCTCGTATCACACCGAGCGATGCAATCAGTCATGGTAAGTAGTACATACCTCGCGGATGCCGGTAATATAAGACTAACGGAAACACACCAGGACGTCCGCAAACAACTCCGCACCCAATGCCGACAAGCCAAGTTGCTCACTAACGAAGCTCTGAACAATACCTCATTACATGACCCCTCGCCCATTCTGATCTTGCAGAGTTTCCTGGCCGGTTTCGCGACCAACACGGCTCGCCTTGTGCCCGATGGCAGCTACCGTACGATCGTTGGAAACCAAACCGTCGCGATTCACCCGTCGAGTGTGCTTTACGGCAAGAAGCTCGAGGCGATTATGTACAACGAATTCGTCTTCACCAACCGCAGTTACGCGCGTGGCGTTAGTGCTGTGCAGATGGATTGGGTTGGAGAGGCTTTGGCCGGGAAGGATTGATCGTCGACTCAAGATGCTATATTATAGTAGACTAATATATACCCTGTGAATGATGATACCAGTTAGGTTGGCATCTTTTCACTTCTTTAACTGTCTCCATCTGTCTCTGTGTCTCTTGCTGCGATAAATATCCACAAACATCTACCGACATGCCGGGTGTGCTCTTGGGCCAAACGTGATCGGCGACGGGAAGGAGGACACCTAGTTAGGGCACCGAGAGACATCGTTGGCTAGGATTGAGGACATACTCCATTAAGCGGCTTAACTGGATCATCCCAATGTCGCCTCTAGTCGCGTCAAATTTACGTTGATCTGCAACTCCGCAACTCTCCAACCAAGCTGGAAATTACTCTACCCAAACAACAGAAATTGCGAAAAAAAAGACGATAAAGCAGCCATCGATCAGTATTTCAAGCCAAAGATCCGGATGAAACTGAGAATCGGATAATCCTCACAGCTCCCGGCTCCCTATCTGCCGCGGTCGACCCTCGCGCTTCTTTGGAAGAGTGATATTACTGATTCATTTGTTAATTTTCGACATTCGACAAAATTGTCCATAGGGGTCGCCAACG
Source organism: Penicillium chrysogenum (assembly GCF_028827035.1). NCBI lineage: Eukaryota > Fungi > Ascomycota > Eurotiomycetes > Eurotiales > Aspergillaceae > Penicillium > Penicillium chrysogenum. Next base: position 5,121,159 of record NW_026622750.1, on the reverse strand, counting down.
GTCAGTCCGCTGAGTATCCCCTATGTTGCTAGTCTGCTATCTATGCCAAGCCTTGTACAGTGGGCAGCTCTCATGAGGGGTATTAGCTAGTGTACAAGCGGAAACACGCCATCACGGTGGTCTTGTTGCCCATAGCATAGTTGCAAGGCTGATAAGAGTACGGTGTAGTAGCAGTTCTCCAAGAGAACGATATCGTTGAGAGTAAAATGTGACGGATGGCAAGTTCACACGTCACCGTGTCGATCCCGGTGACCGTCTGTCAGGTGATGAGATTCCCAGATGGGGATGCAGGCATATCCACACAGGCACTAGTAGGATGTTAAACCACGTATTTGCCCCTCGAAACAGGCTAAAAGAGGGAAAAGAGCGACGGATAAAACCACTTGAAAGGTGGTCTCACCATTTCCCTCTCACCATTCCGATACCGGTTGCATCATTGGAGGATCATTGGACGATCTCCCTTTCGGGCATCGCTTATCAGCTAATCTCTCACATCATCTCTCCAGCTCTTCCAGGTTGTCGCTCTTGTCTTCCTTTTATTGTTCGACTTGGAACTCTTTATACTCCTTTATTTTTTTCTTACTTACATCTTCTTTATATGCTGTAATGCATCTATTCTCCACTTGAACGCCCTGGACTCCCCTGTCATCTCTTGAACCTCGATCAAACCCTCTTATCGTACTATCTGCTTTAGCTACAACCCGATCAGCAAGATGGCTTTCCAGGTCCCAACACAAGTCCCCCGGCGCACAACCTCCTATTCAAACCCTCAGCCACCCACCCTCGATATCCCCTCCTCCTTGCCGGAACAGCGTGATGACGACACTGCACAATGGGTCCTATTCTCCCCGACCGCTCGGACGCACACGACTTCAACCGACCGTACGCGCACTGTAGGTGCTTCGCGACTGAGTGACTTCGGGTCCTTCGCTGCAACCCAGTCTGCATCTGGCGTTGAGGGAGAGGCAGAGGACGAGAATGCTCTCGACGACCAACTCGACGAAGATGGAACCGAACTGGACAGCTTAGACGATGGACTGCACGCCTTTCGAGCACCAGAGCTGGCTCCGGTTTCCCCAATACGGTTGGACCAGGGGCCGCCCGCGATGCTCCCAGCCCATGACGGACTAGGCAGTTTCCAGGCCTCGAGTCAAGCGGTACAAGATCAACTGTGGCGGCATGAGCAGTACAACCGCCAACGGCCCTCGTATGGCCATCTCCATCATCGACGTAACTCAAGTGTGCAGAGGCATCTAGATACTGTCGAGGAGGGCGAGGCAAATGTCGAAAGAGAACGGTGGCAGCGGATCGAAGAATGGCGCATGGACCAGAGCCGGGCTCTGTTGCAGGAGATCGAACGGGAAACCCGACAGAGGCGGACTAGTCTGACCAGCCGACCGAGCGTCCATCGTTCCGGCGATTACCGTTCACAAGGTCGTGCATCTGAGGGGCTCCCACGGGATATATCGCTGTCCAAAGACGTATCGGAGGATGAAGAGTCTTTCTGGCGCCGTATCACACGAACAGTGATCCGTGACCTGATCGGGATCGATGATTCCTTGCTTTCCGTGATATTCGGTGAGTCGCTGCCGCTGGACGCGCAGCCTCAAACCCAAGAAGATCCATTAGACATGGAAACGGTACTGGCTCATGAACCAGAGCCGGAGTATAGCGATGCGCCGTGGCGGACGAAGATGCTTCAGACGATCGCCCATGAGCTAGGGGTCCTTGTCCATCAACTTTGTGAACACCCCGGGGCATTTACAACATATTATCAAATGACTAAAGATATATCCGCCGAATATGCGGGGATGTCTCTCAACCGCCTGGCGGAAAGCGGAATCTCCCAGAAACCTGCCGAGTCCACCACATCCACGACCGCCGATACAACTGGCGAGTCCATGCTATCCCCACACTTCATGCCCACAATTCGAGACTCAAATCGCGAGCACGAAGCACAGTGGGGCATTGAAGATGACGATCCAAAGCGATCTGACGAAATATCCGAATCAACAAAACTCAAACATGAAGCCGAGTACTGGGAACGCGGACTCGATGTAATGATGGTCTTCCGCTACCTCCGCAACCGCTTCGGCCGCCGAGGTTACATGCCCAATGAGACTCACGCACCAACCCCACCCCGCCGACCGCAAGATGCATCTCGGCGAGCAGCCATTATCCGGCAACACCACCCACTCGTAGCGCGAGCCCATTCCAGATCACAAACCCAGACCCGCCGTGCATCGCAATTATCCGGTGTATCAAACCCAGTGGGTGTCTCCTCGCCACTTTTACGACCGCATCCCCGGCGACCTGGATCCAGTTGCGCCAGTCAGAGCGCCAAACTCTCAGCTATTTCCAGTCGGCGGACAATGACAAGCTCTAGCCGGAACTACTGGGACATTGGCGGCAGCGAAAGCAACAGCGCCATTGGTGTTGGAGCTGGACTCGGCACTTGGGGTGAGGTGTGAACAATCGCGTACTTACAGAGTGCATGGCGCATCCACCATAGTGGGTAGATGGCAATCTTATTTCGGGGTATCGCTGGCTATATTCGGGAGCGAACTGTTTCATGATCATTTAACGAGCAATTTCTGGTTTCATCGGCCTTTTGATTATGCCTGTGGATTATGGTGTTGGGGTTTGTTATTCTCGGTCTCTTCTCTTCATATATTCAAACTCGAAGATACAACATACAATCTTGTCATCAATTCATATTTTGATTAGAAGGTCAACTGGTGGTCTCAATTGGTTATGTTCGAATACTGGGGGCGACAACCTATCCGAATGTCTATCCTTATATGGAGATGCTCACTCATGTAGGGTACAACATGCAACCTGATAATGCTGCCCGTATAGAATGTCGAGCACATCTACCGGTGGCCAAATCCTAAAACCCTCAGTTTAATTGACGTAAGGAAGCATCCTTAAACCTTGGAAGTTTCGAGTTGTTGATGTCTGACACATCACTGCTACCTAAGAGGTGTATCCCCTCCTTTGTGCATGCAACGCATTCCACTCCATAGTGTTCAAAATAAACTGATTCGCATCCAAATCCATGGAGTCCGGGCCAGCCATCTCAGGATAACCCCACGGCCTCAAACTCGTAGGCATCTGCCGCCCATCGCCATAATCCATCATGGGGATATTGAACTCCATATCCATGGGCATTGACGGGTTATCCGCATTGACAGCGGGTGCACCACTTGGCTGCGCTGTGTCCGCATCATGTCCGAAATTCGACATCATCTGCATCAATTTGTTTCGGATATCCGACACAATCCGTGGTGCCACTAGGGGCGTCCCCTGTTGTCCGGCTACCTCTTCACGCGCCTTCCAAGCCTGAAAGACAATCCGAGAGAAGATGATAAAGAAGGGGCGATCGTCCTCCTTGGCATCCATCATGCGGACCTCGTAGTTGTTGCTCATCACCTCCCACACCCGGTCTGCATGCTCCTCGACGGGCCTTTTCTTCAACTCCTGGAGGAGGTGGACGTACGCGGGGAAGGGGAAGTGGAAGTGAACAAGCCACAAGTATCCCTTCGTGAGAGGCGACGTCATGAGGTTGGTGTCGCACTCTAGCATGCGCAGTGCGTAGGAAATGCCAACGTTGCGCTGTGTATCTGTCTGCTGCGTAGAGGTTGTCGAGTATTGGGAGTAGTGTTGCAAGAGTCGATTCTTGGCCATGTAGCCCCGCATTGTCCAGATCGTCATGAAGTGCAGTGGGCTTTCTGGATTGCACGATGCCAAGTATTTCTCCTCTATTGTCTTCTCTAGCGTTATAGCCCGTTCCATTTCGTCTGTTGCAGTAGACCCAGGGGCGATCGTGGTTAAAAAGGGATTGGTCAAATCGAGGTGGAAGGCACTATGACGGACAAAGTCGGCAAGCTCACTGGCCACAACGGCAAAAAGCATCTCTGTTGGTCTGTCGTTTGGTGCGGGTGGAGTTTTGATCTCTAGCTGAAGTTCGAAATCACTCACATTAAGAGGAATGCGGCAGTCCCACGTAGGAGCCAGCGACGTGGTCTTATAATCGGCCATCTCGCAGATGCGATTATCAAAGATGATCAGAGACCACCATAGTCTTCGGCGCATCTCCGCCTCTAGAGCGGAGCATTTACCGTACGTTGACTCATTGTGAATACCAATCCGCTGACCAATTCGTATAGCAACGCTAAGCATTGATGAAAGAGAAGTAGGGTCCGTGTCAGGTCTGATCGACACCTAGAAAAATCAGCGAGTGTAGAGAGATCGATTTGACACACCTACTAGGTATAGATATAACGCGGTTAGGCATTCCCGGTCACTAGATTGTAGAATACAACAACTCCGTAACGCTTGCTGGCATGCAGACTGATACGCTGTTAATAGATGCTTTTTAGCATATCCGAACAAAGCACTGCATTGATCCTCGGTGAGACTGAGAATGGAGACGCTATAGATACTAAACATCAATGCTTCTAATGTGGGATTGACGTTGGATATATCGCTAGCAGCATCGATGATACGCGTTTGAAGTGTGGGAGTGTGCGTGACTTTGAGAAGAGGATTGACGTTGTCCAAGTAGATCTGCCAAAGCCTGAAGATCTGTACCTGGGTCGGATGAGAAGCAGAAAGGTTGTCGACGTTCGCTGCCGGTGAACCGAATAATAGGTGGTGGTGGTGGTCGTTGCTTTTGCCTTGAAACGTATGGTTCCATGCCTTCTTAATTACCGCGTGGCGCAGATCATCGTTGTCGCCCAGGAACCCATTGTCGTTTTCATCATCTTCGTCGTCATTTTCGTCATCATCCTTGGGATCTGGGGTCTTTACCAAATGTCAGTGAGCCCCACGATCATTCGTAGAGTCGATCATACCTTTTGACTCATAGCATGCCACAGATTCCTGCCATATGATTAGCCATCACGAAGTACGCTCGGGCGTCTGCACTAAAAGAACAAGATAGAGTGTCGTACAATGATTTAGACTTGGCTGCTTTGTTTTCTTTTACGGGGCGACAGTCCCGAACAGGAAGTGTATTTTCCGACCGAACAACATCCGGAAGTTCATCTCGCTCACCCTCACTTGGAGACCTACGGCGGTCTCTAGTAGCCGTGTGGAGAGGGTCGAATTTGATGTTATGCTGGCGAAGCAGGCTCTCATAATGTCTTAGGCGCGCCAGAAGGTCTCTCTCGGGAAACCTCCGGCGTCGCTGGCGGATTGCTTGCTCGCACTGCTCACCAGCACGTATACAGTTGGCGCACGGGAATGTACGATCACACTTGATCTTGCGTTGCTGACACAGAACGCAGGCCAGCACGCGCCGAGACTTAAAGGTGGTTGTCTGTTCAGATGGAGAGATCGGCGTCGCCATTATTTGAGACTATAGATCCTGTTGTAGCAGTAACGCTGTTAATAGATCTCGGACCCCGAATCCCGGATCCCGGGTTGGTTTGGGGAAGAAGGAAAGGGAAGAGAGAAAGAGGGAAAGGGAAGGATGAAGTCGGGGTTTATAAGATCCGAGACGCACGCTACGTACTCCGTACCTTCGCACTTTCTAATCCCCGACCATCATGTTGATCTTGCAAAATGCGAAATCACCGGCCATATTTTGCCCCTTGGGGCCCTTTAAATATGGCCCTTTAACTATGGGTGTTCTCATTCTTAATTCTGGATAATATTATCCCTCGAGCATTAGCCGATTGATCGTGTCTTCGTTGGTGAAGCTACGGATACCACAATCACCATATCTCCTCCACGCACTTCCAACTCTGACAACATCCCACTACGGTAGACGCTCCAGAGTTGATGAAGGAACATAGCGAGATGGCTACCAATGCATCTGTCAAAGACGATGGCCCAGACAAAGCTAGAGGCCATCCAGGTCCTCCAGGCCCGCCCGAAAACCAGTCCACATTTAGGGTTGTATGTTTGATCGTCTCGGCTTTTGTTGCCATGTTTCTCGTCGCGCTTGACAGAACAATTATCTCGACGGTATGTGTATCATACACTTACTTCAGCACAGTTCTAGTGCTAAGTTCTGCACAATTGACAGGCCATACCTAAAATCACCGACGAATTCAACTCCTTCGATGACGTTGGCTGGTATGGAAGCGCCTACTTGTTAACATGCTGCGCGTTCCAACTCCTATTTGGCAAGCTTTATAAGCTCTTTTCTATCAGAATCGTCTTCCTTGCCAGCATTCTAGTGTTTGAGGTTGCCTCTGCTATCTGTGGGGCGGCTCCGAATTCAGTCGCCTTTATAATCGGAAGAGCAATATGTGGAGTTGGCGCTGCTGGTATTCTCGCTGGAACTGTACGTGACCCTAGTGCAATCCTCTTTGTACCATTTGCTAACAGGTGGGTCTCAGATAATGTGCATCATTCATTCCGTGCCTCTCCAAAAGCGTCCACAAATTCAGGGATTGTTCGGGGCCCTTTTCGGTATTGCATCTATCGTGGGTCCCTTGATTGGCGGTGCCTTTGCATCTAATGTGACATGGAGATGGTGCTTCTATGTAAATTTGCCCATTGGTGGCGCGGCAATGGTCTTTATTGCTTTCTGCCTCAAGATCCCTAAGCAAGATACAGCGAGAGTCTTATGGATGGAGAAGCTGCGACAACTGGATTTCTTCGGCACTACACTTCTGGTATCTGGTGTGGTCTGTCTGGTATTGGCACTTCAGTGGGGAGGTCAGAGCTACGCTGTAAGTTATGTGCACTCTTATTTTCGACGACAACTGACAGTTTCTAGTGGAGCAATGGCCGCGTCGTGGCTTGTCTGGTTCTCATGAGCGTCTTACTTCTTTCTTTTGTTACTGTTCAGGCCCTCCTTCCAAAGACAGCGACGCTCCCACTGCGCATCTTTTCCCAGCGCAGCATCATTTCAGCCTTCTGGCAGACACTCTGCGTCGGCTCTAGCAACTATATATTTGGTAAAAGCACCGCACTACCTAGTAACATGCCCTGTTATTGACTTAATCATAGTGTACTTCCTCCCGATCTGGTTCCAAACCATCAAAGGCAGTTCGGCCGTGGAATCCGGCATCCGCCTGCTACCAATGATGATATCAATGGTCGTCGGCTCAGTCAGTGGTGGAATCACAAACTCCAAAATCGGATACTACACCCCACTAGCTATCGTCGGATCCTGCATCATGTCCGTCGGAGCGGGCCTGCTCACCACCTTTCACGTGGACACCAGCGAGGGAAAGTGGATCGGCTATCAGATAGTTTACGGAATCGGTCTGGGCTTGTGTTTTCAAGTTCCCAATCTCGCCGCTCAGACCGTTCTTCCGAAGCCTGACGTGCCATCTGGGTTAGCGCTAATGCTTTTCGGTCAGATGATCGGGGCCGCCGTCTTTGTCTCAGTTGGGGAGAATATCCTGGCCAATCAGCTCGTGAAGAGACTTTCCGGGCTGCCGGGCTTCAACTCCCACCTTGTTACCTCCGGGGGTGTCACGGAGCTGCTGAATACAATGCCGGCTGATCTGCACGACACGGTTCTCCATTCTTACAATGATTCTCTGCGGAAGGTGTTTCAGGTCGGTATGATCATTTCTTGTCTGACAGTACTAGGTGCGGCTACTCTAGAGTGGAAGAGTATCAAGAAGGGACAGCCAAAGCCCGATGCCGAGGATAAGGAGCCGGCCGGAGAGGGAAAGAGTGCAGAAGCGGAGGGCAAATAGATACCAGGGGGACTTTACCGTATTTGACCACTTGGATTGGGATTGATATAGTCCAGTTTCTTTAGCTAGTTTTATACAATTGTAATTTAGTTCCATGAAGATAGTCGTTTGTATGACTGACCGCGTGATTGAACGATCGAGAGTAGGAGGTTCTTTTATGTCGATTGTCAATATTATATTCGCTTCATTACTAACTATCGAGAGACTCAAGGACAGTGTTCATTTTCAAGAAGTCCAGGTCGCCATGTATTCAGTATCCGATCGGAATAACTGACCGCATCTAGCTTCCTAGGTTTTCCTCAATCGGTATGAAACGGAAGAAACTTGGCATGTTACGCAACAGGTCTGTATGAGCGTTAGAGCGAAGCAGTCAAAAGACAAATTGACTACTTCATTGGCGGTCCTCGACCTGTTTGTTTGCTTACTAGAACCTCTTCACTCGAAGTATTCTAATACAACCCTAACGCTATACCGCTTCTAACTAATCCCAATCACCGTCTAACAGATCCGCAACCTTCTTTCCAGCCAAAATATCCGCATGAATTTCCTCAATCGTCCACATCTTGAATTCATGGCCAGGAGGGAAGTTGGTATTCACAAAATCGGTCCCCAAAACAAAATGCGAAAACGCCTGCCCATACTTCTCGTAGACATACGCCTCAGGATCGTGCTGGAATAGCCACTTAGGGAACCTCACCTTGACCTTCTCGGGATCCTTCTTCAGAACCTCATCCATGTCAACGGCACCGAGGTTCTCCGAATTGACAAAAGACATCTTCTGCACACAGCTAACCCGTTGATATCGGAGTAGATTGTAGATGCGGGCTCCTAGAGGTGCACCACCTGGAGTGCCCCCTGAGCACGCGAGTTGCAAGCAGGCCGCCAGTGTCACGGCATCTTCGATAGCCAGTGTTCCGCCGCTGATGGAGGCAGGAACTGTGGTATGTGCCGCGTCCCCGACCTGCACCACCCGGCCACCCTTAGACGTCCACCGTTGGCGAAGATTCCGCTACAGCAACGGCCAATGCACCGTTGCGCCCTTAGGCGTGTTACGGACCAGCCCTTCGATTGCGGGATTCCAGCCTGGAACACGGTGAAGCACCTCCAGAACCTCCGCCGGGTCCACGTCCGGGTCCCATGACTCGATCGGCTCATTCCCGCCCGGCTGGAGGAATTTATCCCGCGGCGTAAGCCCGTACGCCACAAAGTCCGGCGATATAAAAAGTCCCAGATGCATGCCCGGGCCGATCCAGAACTCATGGTTTGAGCCACCCTGCTCCACAAGCTCGCCCCACCGTGCTTTGAATGCTGGATCTTGCAGCGCTAGCTCCGTCGGGAGCGCCGCTCGATACACGGACATGCCACTTGATCGCGTGGGAACGTGATCTCCCGCAATGAGCAGGTCTGAACGCGTCTTAAAAGCATCGGCCGCGACGACAAGGTGCGCGACGCGGACGCTGCCATCCTCCGTGACAACGCCCGCGACATTAGCGGCCTCGTCCTCGAAGTACCGTTCTACGCGCTGACCATATTCGACTTTTAGGCCCACGCGGGCGACCTGACGCAGCAGCATGCGATAGAGCTTCCGACGGACCTGATGCGGGGCCACGTGGGGTAGGTCTTGTCGCTGGGCGAGATGCTCCGGGCTATTATATCCCAAAGTGGTTGGCCCTAGGATCAGGTCACCATTATGGCGCCGGTAGTACATCACACTGTCTGACTGATCTTCTTCGAGGTCTCGACAGATATCGGGCCAGTGTCGGAGGGTAGAGATGGCGGAAGGCCCAATGACGATGATATCTCCTATCGATTATCAATGATCAGTTATATGCCTCGGTCATCCATCCAGGCCAACAACGAACCAGTATAGACAGGGCCCTGGCTTCGTTCCAGGATTCCTACCACGTTGTGTCCCTTTCTCCAGCATTCAAGGGCTGTGATTAACCCAGCTAGACCTGCCCCGACAATCAGGACATTGAGGTACGTATTTGGAGATCGCTTTGGCAACTGGCTCGCGGTTGATGACCACTTCTGGGGGTTGAATTCATCTTTATCCCCGTGTGAAAGATAACCATTTGACGCCATTCCGTATCTAATTTGATTATGGTTCCAACTACGAGATGAGGACATCAGTGAGGGACGATGCAAATCATATATGTAAATCATATATGTGTATGGTCTGCCCGGAAGCCTAGTCGGATCGTCGGGTATTTTTGTTGCTGTACCCCGGGCCATTTCTTTCTACTTCGGGAAATCTCAACATCCCGGCGTCATGGCAGGTTGTCGGCGCTTTATTGCCCGAAGCCTCGTAAAAAAGAAGACTATTGCCTCCACGCAGTTAGCACAATCCCACTGCGCCTACCACTTATATATTCCGGTTTGTTTAAGAAATAAATGATTTCTAAAAATACATATTTCCCAGCGTCCAAAGGAGTGCGGAGACCTCATAGCCCTAGGAGCCGCCCATGAATATAATCTTCTTTTCTTGACCAATCTCCCTTAAGTGTCCTACCGATATCTGACACCTGATCTATATATGACTGAAGTTCAATTAGAGCCGGCTTTTAATGGGGATATAGAAGGCTCGCAATGAAGCAGACCTAGTCTCGCAGTATACCCGAACCGTGGGTATTTTACGATTAGAGAACCCGATGGAACTCCATCTGGCAGTACAGAGCACAAGTACAAAAAATAGTTTCCCTGGGAATCGAACCCAGAACCTTTCCGGAACACTTGCTAAGAGCAATTGTTAACGGAAAATCATAACCGCTAGACCAGGAAACTGTTAACAATCTACCTGGCAGTGTACATGGATACAAGCATCTTCTCCTGCCACGGTACGCTTCCCTGGAACAGTTCGACAGCAGAGCGGCTGATCCTATATCTATAACTCAATCACAGCCATTTTTTATTCCCAAAGTGACTGACAAAAGTCCCACCATAGGTTTCCACCGTCGCTTTGTCAATGACCTCCAGCTGCATCCTCACACTCTCCTCCATAGTGACTGGGCCTGTGAAGTGTGGCGCGTACGATTTCAATTTGTCGGCCATTTTCCGCCTTCCCTCTGCTTCGTCTACCGTTGGTGTCTTGTCTGGCTTGGATACAACGCCGGGACTGATCGCCATGAAAAGTATCCCGTCCGTAGCTCCAAGCGCTGCGTGGTACTTGGCCATGAGAAGGTTGGCCGCGGCCTTGGAAACGGAATAGGGGGTTGCATTATCAATTGCGAAGCGGCTGACAAAATCCATGTCTGACAATAGCGTCGAGATAAGCATAACCTTTTTCTCTCTCCCTTTTCGAATAAGTGGTAGGAGTGCGTTGATTGTATGTGCCACCCCTACGACATTTGTTCTGCATGAATCTAGGATGTTCTCTTCTAAGACCTCTGGGGATAAATCCACAATGGAGTTGAATGCGCTGTTCGGGCTTAGGATTGCGGCGTTGTTGATCAGGATGTCTAAACTTCCACCGGTGATCTTGCTGACTTGCTCGGCAACGGTCTGTAGGGCTTTGGCGTCGGTGATGTCCGCACAGACAAGGTGCACATTGGTGAGGTTATCATCGACCAGTCGATTTTGGGTTGTATCTTTGTTGCGGACCAAGCCAATGACAATATTTGCAGGATTGGAGGAGAGTTGCTTAAGCCAGGCGTAGCCCAACCCTCGACTGGCGCCCGTGATGAGATAGGAGGGCATGATGCGGGTCTGGGTGAACAATGGACAAGTGCGGCAGATAGTTTCTTGTATTATTTCAAGCCTTTTAATGTATTATTTTTTGCATTTATTGCAGTGGAAAATCGCTGATTGCCATTGGACTTTATCATTGGGTGGTCGGGCTATTGTTATCGGGGATACGAAGTATACCGGGGCCCGGTCTTACTCGCAAATCCCAACAGTGATTGGATGGACTCAGTATTAGGAATATAGGTAAACACCCCGATCCCCGACCATTTGATGAGGTTCGATCGACACCTGGCAAGCCATTGAACACTAGCTCAATTATGCACTAGATTAGATGCAGTTAAAGGATACATAAGCTGGTGAAAATCACCCTACCAGAAATCAGCATTCATCCATTTGGACATGGATCTATTGTACACAGCGCCAGTGAAGGCCGTACTCACGGCTCTTGTCACAACTTTGGTACCTTTCTTGGCTTATGTCGTGTTCCTATCGTATACCCCAACAGTTGACAAGAAGTCACCCGAATTCACACCAAACACTGTCCTACTCGTGGGCTCCTGGGGTTTCTTCACCCAGAAATGGTAACCCCCTATCTTCCCTTTACTTGTCGACCCGAGGCACTAATTAGAACATACAGGGCCTTCTGGAAAGACTGTGTTGCCAAATCCAAAAAAGGCCACTTCAGCTTTTGGCTGGGCAAGATCCATGTCGTGGGGGTATCTGGCGCAGCAGCCCGCAAGGTCTTTCTCGATAACCATGACTTCGACTTTGTGCGCGGAGCTACTCTTGTTGGCCATGGACCGGACTTCGTCCCTCCTCTTCACGAAATCTTCCACCCCAACTATCAAAACGGCAGAAGCTACTTCCAGCGTCGGTTAGTTGACTTGCAAAAGTCGGAGCAGCTGGCCAAACATCTGCCCAGTGTGACGAGGGATGCTCGAGTGGCCTTTGAGGCCCTTCGTAACAACCCCTCTGGAATTATGAACCCAACGGATGCATGCTATAAGTTAGTCGTGCAGCAGGCTTGTCGCGTCGTGTGCAGCGATGAAATCTCAGACAACCCTAAGCTGCTTGCAAAGTGCCAGGACGTCCTGACACTGCTGATGCACACTAGCAGCATCCACACAGTTGCACTTCCGTATCTGCCATCGATTGCCAAGATGAAGCGCCGATGGGGAAGATACGGGCTGAGCACTATCGTGACCCCGATCGTTAAGCGACGGCTACAGAAGGGAGCCACGCGCAGGGAGGACATTGTTCAGCATATGGTTGATAGCGGTGATTCACAAGAATGGATGGTCAACTTCTTTATCAGCATCCTGTTTATTGCCTCCGCCAATGCGGGGTATCTGTGCGGCGCTATGTTGAATATTGTCGCCCACCACCCACAATGGCAAGCCAGAATATACAGCGAGATAAAAGCTGTCGCTGAGGCGCATTCAAAGAGTTCCAAGGCACCATTAGTGGATCAACTCGACAGCATCCCGCTAGACGCGTGGGAAACATTCTTCCCTTCCATTGACCTCTGTTTCAAGGAAGCCATTCGCATGTGGGTTGCGTTCCCAATGATCCGCCTCAACATGGCTTCGCAGTCGGTTGCGATCCCAGGCACAGATGAGGTCATTCCTGCGGGCACATTCGCGGCCTACAACACTACCGAAGTTCACTTCAACCCAGAGCTGTACCCAGATCCATACAAGTACGACCCCGATCGATTCCGCGAAGGTCGGGAGGAGTTTAAGAAGGAGGCTTACGGGTGTAAGTTGTGACTCATAATTTCCGGGTTGGAATTCTATATGCTTACCTAGGTAATCGGGTATAGTTGTCGGCTGGGGTCAAGGTCGCCACCCCTGCATGGGTATGCGGTGGGCCAAGATACAGCTAAATATTATGCTTGCGTATGCCCTTGCGATGTTTGAGTGGAGCGGATGCGATGAAAATGGACAGCCTAGCACTCATTTTGACCGCAAGACAGATCTAAATGCCGTGGCCCCGAGTTTACCTGTTGGGCTGTTTTGCAAATATGTCTCGAGGAACGAGGCTTGAGGGCCGGCGAAGCCGTAAACTGCGGTAGGAAGAGGTGTCAGGTTTATGAATTACTTTGCAAGGTAAACAGTACATAGATGACCCAAATTAAACAATGTGCTTGCAAAGGCACAAACATTAAGGAAGGCCGAGAATACTTTCTATCCCCTTATACCACCAAACCAATGGTCAAGAAGCTCCTATCCTCACTCAACCTGTCCTTCAACATAATCAACTCATCGACATCCCAATTTGCCCACACATACCTCCCATTCAAGAACCCACTCTCCGGACCCGCTAACCAAACCGCAAAGTGCGCAAGGAGGTTGATATCCTCCCACACCCGCGCATCCTCCGCATAATGTTCTGCGACAGACGGGGTATAAAACACGCCAGGGTGGAATGAGAAAACTCGCACCGCTTCACTCTCCCTCTCCCAAGCGAAATGTTGCATCACCTGGGTAATAGCTGCCTTACTAGGCCCGTACCCCACGCGAAACGGACTTCTCGTCTGCGCCGCCGCGGATGTAATATTGATGATCGTCTTCGTCCCACCCGCTGGTAATGGGGTTTCCAGGTATGCCTTGGTGATATTGAATGGTGCGATGACGTTCACATCGAATGCATCCTGAATTTCCTTAGCGCTGACCTCAGTCGCTTTGACCTGTCGGTGCACGACAGCCGCACATAGTACGAGCACATCGACCGTGCCCAGGTCCTGTAGGATATTGGTCATGCGTATGCTATCCGTAATGGAAGCTTGGTAGATTAGGATTTCTGTCGGAGGGTACGCGGCTTCGAGTTCTGATTTGGCTTGGGCCTGCGGTCCTTGGGAGCGGGATATGATGGCGATGCGCGCGACGTTGGCTTGTGCGAATGCTTTGCAGATGCTGTAGCCAACGCCTGAAGAACCGCCGGTGACGAGGATAGTCTTGCCAGCGCCGTTGAAGCCATGGTGTTGGGAGATGCGGTCATAGGTCTGCGAGTGATATGTCACGGTTGGACGAGGAAAAGACTCCAATTTGGACATCTTTTTTTTCTGTGGCCTGGTGGGAATAATAGATTGACTAGGAGACCTAGACAGCGGATGTATAGGACTCTGTGGCCTTCGGATTCCGACTCACTATACCCGGGCTAAGGTCTGAGCACTGATAACAATGATTCGCCTTTGTCCCGATTGATCACCCGTTTATTTCTGAGATTTCGGGTGTTTAGATTGGCCAATGCAAAAAGAGATATAGCTGGTCGTTACCCTGAGATCTCTCGGATACACCTGGGTATCAACGATAGCAACGAGACCCGCTACTCCTGATACTCCAATAAACATTAAACTCTTTTTCCACAGGCTCGAGAACACGGGCATTGGATATTTACTCCTATTTTGTGAAGAATATATACGCCCCAAGAACAACAGTCATGACTAAAACAGATTTAGACACGAGACTTGAGACTCCCTGGGAATCACTCGGAAACTCCAAGCCGTCACGCACAGCTCCATCATTAATCCATTCCTCGATCCAGCCAACGGTCATCCTAGAGGTTGTTAGTTCAAATTATTCTTCTCGGGTAGACCTGCTGTATATACTGGCTCCGCGTTGTATCTGCAAAGTTCTCGTGGTCGCCAAACAAATGCTCTTTATAATGCGGATCCTCCTTCATCATCCTGTAGTGTTCAACACTTTCAAACACTACCTGACTGAAACAATCATACTCGGCAATATTCGACATTTGACGATCGTAAATCCGGTTCATCATCAGACGAGTTTGCGTGGGATTGTGAATCTACATGGTTTTAGTCCCAATCCAAAAATCAGTCCTAGAGAAGGTTTGTTATTGGTTACATACCACTGTCCATCGTTTGACACCATACTTAACCATAAGATCCTTCGTCAGGGGTGCCGAGACTTGGACCATATGCCGACGATATGCTTCTTCGCTCATCCCGGGCTTTCGATAGCCCAGGATGGTCAGACAAAGATACCGGCTGGGTGGAAGACCGGTCGAATCTGTCCCAATGGTTGTAGCCATATTTCTGGTGGTACGATTCTTGCAATTTCTTTTCAAATAATGTACTTAAAATAGCCCGAAAATATAGATGGGTCGGTGTATTTGCGTAGTTCGGGTTCCGGGTCTCACTGCCCGCGTTCTCATTTTCCGATGTAGGTTGCATGATAATATCGTGAAGTTTCTCGGTAGTATATAGATCCCAAACCAAAATTGAAGGCAAAATTAACCACTGCAAGAAACAGAAAACACAACATGGGCTCCATCGAAACTGCCACATCAATCCCACAGATCGGCTTGTCCGATGAGCACATCGGCATCCTAGGCGATGCGCTCGTCGACAGCGCCTCAATTCAGGAAGCCAACCGTCTGCTCCAAAAGAACCACGAAGAATGGCACATGTTCTTCCGCGATCGGGCGGGCCACAATCACATCGCACACTCCATCCTCACCTGTCTAGCCCTGGGTGGCACGCCCGAAGACATCCAGCGCGCCTACGATGACGGCGTGGGCATTCAGCGCCCGATTCCCGAAGTCGACGCGGTGACCGTCGATAAACTTGCCGATGAAGAGTTCTTCTATCAAACGCTGGGAACAATCACGCAGTACACCTCCTTCCTCGTCTTCTTCCAGCATCAGATGGAGAAGCACGGCTGGAAGGAAACCGTAAACAAGTATGTCTTCTCGCGCAGCAAAGTAGCCGAGAAGATGCTCGCCAGGCTCTACGAGGGCGCCTACCACCCCATCATCCACCTTGGCCTAGGTATCGAATTCCAGCAACCCGGCATCATCGCTGAAGCCCTTGCGCAAGCTGCTGCCCACGACGACAGCCACATCAGCACACTTTTCGAAGCATGTGAAGCACAGGCAGGCATTGCCTACCCACCTGCGAACCCTAAGTCGCTCATTCAGCTACTCAATGAGACACGCGCCAACGAGACTATCCGCACCGCTCCACGCTGGGAGGATTTTGGGAACAAGATGCGCGACGGCGTTGTCGGCCGCGCAAATTTTGAAATGGCATATATTGCCTCTCAGTTCATTGTCAAACCCGAGGACTTGGAACGTCGCACGGCAGAAATGATCAGTGTATGTGCATATATGGCTGGTGCAAGCCAGCGCCCGGCCCGGAAGAGGAAGATCGACTTCTTCTACATGCACACGCTCACCAGTTCGATCTTCTTCAGTGTGCTCATCAAGCAAGATTGGATTGAGATTGAGGACCGGGTCCGGCTGGTCGAGTGGAAGGGGAGGCTGGATCTGGCCTGGTATGTTGTGAGTGGCTCGGCGGAGTTGTATGAGGACGCGGTGACGGGGTACCACAATGATTTCAGTGCGGATATGGGGTGGAAGGAGCTTTATGCCGCCGTCAATAAAGAGCACGATGATGGGCATGTGGCCAAGATGATCCGCGCGTTGAAGAATGGACAGGAAGCGTCCCGTCCATTTGAGGAAAAGCATCCCGATGTGTTTGTCGTCAAGGGAGACATGTGGTTGAAGATCGCGCGGATGGCATTGGATACCACCAAGTACTGTCAAACGGATCAAAAGTTTGTCAACTTTACGGGCTTTGATATGGGATGGAAGCTTCGCCCTGATCTTGCTTAGTGTATTGAATCAAGCCGTTCTCTAGTCAAGTAGTATTTGAATATGTAAGCATATTTATGGATGAAGATCGGTTTCGCGCTCATCGTTTAAATTATATTGGCTTCGAACAATGAAGGCTATACAAAGCAACCATTCCATAGCTAACTCGGCCCAGTAGAAGGCAAATACGCATGTAGAAATGGAAAGAAATGCCTGGCCAGCCCGGTCGCAAGACACAAGGGCGTACCCGAAGGGAACTTGGCCGAACCATTCGTGTTGACCACACTCACGTTCTTCATCTCATACTTACCCTCCTTGTCGTCGGCCGCTTCGATCATTGCCGCCGCTAAATCCAGATACGAAATGAACGATTCATCATGGTCAAGGCTGAGCTCATGACCCCGTTGCACGTCAACCGCCAACCCACCCGGCTTGATGAAAATCGTCGACACCAAATCCTCTTGCTGCCGAAGATAGACCTCCGTTCTGCGCAGATCCTCGTAGACATGTGAGGCTGCCGTGCGGAGGATAGGACGGAACCACCACGGCATGTGCCGGCTCAGATGGTCGTCGATTGTCCCCGAGGAGAGGAGGAGGACCTTGGGGATTGCGCCGAGCTGGCCATGAACCTTCAGTTTCTCAATCGCAGAAATGATGCTCTTCGCTGTGTCCAGACCGACGTGGCAGCCAGGGATATTGTCGTTTGTCGTTACCACGTGGAAGACAGCGCGGGTGTCGCGGATGCATTCGGCCAGAAGATCGATATCGTAGATGCTGCCTTCGAAAATATTCACGCGCTTGTTATCGGTGATTGTGGGGAATTTTTGAATCAACTTGGTCGTGCTACGGCAGTAGGCATTGACTTCTACATCTTCGGTTCGCAGGAGGTTGTCGATGAGAGCAGTGCCGCAATTTCCTGTGGCGCCGAGGATAGCGTAGGTGGGCATAATGAACAGAAGCACTATAGATTGGTCGGCGCGTTTTCTTTCTGCCTGTCCTTCGACAGGTCCACAATTTTATCAATCATATTTCTTCCCCGACTATGCGATTCGGGTTTCGGACATGGATGCCAAGTATGAGAATCGTCGGGATATAGTACGCCGTGGGGTAGTTCGGGGAGTAGCTTGTCCGATTCTTTGTTATACTTATACTCGCATTATCCATCAGGGGAAAATCCAGGAAAAGGGGCCAGGTTCAATGCCCCTCGGGTAGTACAATGTCCGAGCAAATTTACCCAACAGTAACAGACTGGCTATTGACAGCTCGGGGGTTAGCATGTCCGGCGGCCTTCCGGTGGGGCGATCCACCTTACTGCTATTGGTTGGATGTTTCCGAAATCCCCACTTGGCGGCGCCACAGATCCACCTGTACCACATTATGGCAAAGCCAATTTCTGTATACCAATATACAACATAGAGGACTAGGAAGTCCATTTTAGAATCTGGCTGCCTGCAAGCACTCACTATATAAGAGGAGGAGAAACAGTATGACTTCAAATCCTCATAAATTACCAATCCTACAGTCTTTCTCACTACAATACTATTAACCCGCCCCGATCAAACGTTTTGTCTCAACTTCAACCATGTCCATCCGAGCTCTCAACCAGAACTTGCCCTCCTTGGACTCTGCCGCAAACGCAAAAAGGCAGGGCCCCTCTCACCCTTTCTTTCCTGTCTATGGCGCAGGGGACCATCCTTATCCCAACCCTACCTGGTCTGTAAAGGCTGGCAACGGTGATGTCGGCCGTCCAGGCCATCCCTACCCATCTCCGTGGGCGCAAGCCGACGACGAAGTCCAATGTAACGAAGCCAACGACGAAACCGGTGACCTCACTACCTCTCGCAGCCCGTATCCGTACCCGGGTCCCGCAGAAGGTCACCCACCATACACCTTTCCTGGTCCCTCTGACGGCCGCAAGCCATACATTTTCCCGGGCTACGCTCAGCAGCCGCACACCTACCCTGGCCCTCTTCCATGGCACCAGCCACACGCCTATCCAGGGCCTGGAGAGGGTAGAAAGCCATACCCTTCCCCCTGGGATGACGACAAGACCAAGCCCTCTCCACGCAAGCCCTACCCCTACCCTGGACCAGCCGGTGGCCACAACCCACATTCCTATCCGGGTGCGGTCCCATGGAGACAGCCCTACCCCTCCCCATGGGAAGAGGATGACAAGCACAAGCCGTCCGCTCCTCCTCAACCCTATAAGTTGCCTGGTGGGTCGCATAGCGCGGCTCCATTCCCCCAACAACCGTACAAATACCCAGGTAACCCTCACAGTGCGACTAATTTCCCTCAGCCATACCCATTCCATGGCGGCCAACACGGAGGACACGGTGAAGGAGGATGGGGCGGACACGCCTCCTTCGGCCAGCCACATTTCGGTGGCCCTTCATCTGCCAGGTTCGGGCGAGGGGGCTTCGACGCTCCCCACTTGTCCCACGGCCCCTGGGCATTCAGCCAACAAGCCCCCTTCACATTTCCGTCCACTGGATCCGACAAATACAAGCCCGAAGTTGATGCATTCGACACCCCTGAGACATTTCTGATTCACGTGCCGCTTCCTGGCGCCAGGAAGGAAGATATCGAAGTCAACTGGGACCCGAAGGCGGTGGAACTCAGCATCACTGGAGTGATCAGTCGACCTGGTTCTGAGGACCTGGTCAAAACGATTGCGCTGGATGAGCGGAAGGTTGGGGCATTTGAGCGCAAGGTGCGATTGGGGAACCCAGCCAATCCGCCCAAGGTAGATGGGGATGCTATTTCGGCCAAGTTGGAGGATGGAGTTCTTGTTGTTGAGGTACCGAAGACGGAGCCAGATGATGTTGAGGTTAAGAAGGTTGAAGTTGAGTGATTGCTGGTTGGAGATCGCATCGGGCTTTCAGGTAGATAGGACAGTAATTGTACAGTATTTTCAGTATTTTTGCGTCTACTTACCTTGTGCAACCATTTGAAGCATAAGGTATCAAATATCTTAGGGCTTCTGTACCTAACGTAACCTAGCTGTTGTAACTCACCCGCTATATGATATATATCTCGTAGGCACTGCTGATTTTGGTTACAGAAATGTTGTGCATGGGTCAGTACATATGTAGATTAAGGGACTTGAATATAACTAAGGTTACTCCATAGGTCATACACGTAATATCATGCCTGAATTGTGTTCTGTTTATTACTTGTAGACTTCCTGGACAGTGGGAGGGAACCGCAACTGTCAGACACTAAGCCTAATGGGGAAGGCTTCCGCAAGGCTCAACCGAAACCTTGCCGATCTGGCCAATGAACGTACGTATTACATAATGACTGTACATCTACCTAGGTACGGAGTACACGGAGTAAACGTTGAGACTTTTACCATGTGGACATTTTTATCATTTGGTGTACGAGCCCTGGAGTTCGAGCACTTCGGAAAAGTCAAATGCTCATAGTCATGAGGGAGATAATGTGAAAAAAATATGAAGTCGGAACATTGTAACCTCGGGGAATTATCAATCCGCCAATGCCCCGAAACCCGAATGTCCCGACCTCACGTCCCGAGCTCAGTATGCGTACATAGGTAGTATGCGTACATAGGTAGTCAATAAGTTACCATACTAGTAATTTTTACCATTCTGGAAGTAGAAATCTCGCCACCCATTGTCCAGTATCATTTTCGTCACAATGTCGAAGACCCCGACGTTCGAAGGTACATCCAGCCTGTTCAAATGATGCTGTAGGATGCTGAGCAATTTACAGAGACCGCCGGCTGCCAGAAAGCCCTATTTGAATGGGCCGACAGCTATGACACCAAAGACTGGGAGCGACTGAGGGAAGCCGTCGCCCCAACGCTCAGGGTAATGCCCACCTCACCAATCTAAGGGGCTTGATTTTAACCCCAAGATAGATTGACTACAGCTCCTTTCTCAATAAGATCTGGGAAGCCATGCCGCGCGACGAGTTTATCCTGATGGCCTCGAACCCGCACTTCCTGGGCAATCCGCTTCTCAAAACGCAGCATTTTGTCGGGCTGAGCACGTGGGAGAAGGTGAGCGAGGACCAGATTGTTGGTCATCACCAACTCCGAGTGGCACATCAGCGGTATACCGATGATGGGTTTAAGGAGGTGGCGGTCAAGGGCCATGCACATGGCACGGCCACAATGTGGTATGCGAAGGCCGAGGGGGAGTGGAAGTTTGCGGGTGTTGGCCCGAAAGTCAATTGGACCGAGTACGATTATGATAAGGTATTCGCGGATGGGAAGGAGCATTTTGGGGAGAATGGTGAGAACGGTGAGAATGGCGAGAATGTGCATTAATATATGGTGGTGTCGTGGTTTTATAAATCGACATAATATGATGTTGGATATGAACTTTACAACTATCTAAGTCGACGTGAGCTAAAAGGGATAGAATAGCTATTTGAGGCGACATCTTTTCAACCGGGTAAATATATAGCCATGTCGAGGCGACTTCATGCATGTAAGAAGTCGAAGCAAATATGCTGGCCGGGGTGCCTGTGTATACTTGGGATTGATGTGAACATCCAAGAGAGGCTAGTAGACATATATTGTATAGTAAATGGAGTGGCAAAGATGAGTCCCGAAAGCAGCATGCATATATCAGCATGATGCTGTTTAATTGAATATATGCATTTGAAGTTATTGACAAATTGATATTATGAAATAGTCACCTCGCTCGCAGTCAACGCCGGACACAGAAATAGAGGGAAAACCACAATCTAACTATAATACTCCTCCAACCATGACCTCAAAGAGCCGATTGTGGGATACTCTAAGAACAAACTTCCTGCAACAACAATACCTAGTTCCTCGCGGAACTTCTCCGCAATCACCAGACTCATCAAACTGTCTACGCCAAGAGTGGCAAATGCAGCGTCATCAGTGAGATCACACAGCTCAAGGCCGGCCTCGTTAGCAATGAGTACCAAGGCTTTACCTGATGTGCTGTCCGAATTAAACCCCGCGGGGGCAGCTGGCATAGGTGCAGGGGTTGGTGCGGGAGCAGGGGCTGATTCTGGTGCGGAAAGTTGAGGAGCGATCTCGGGCACTGCAGGTGTAGGCTGAGATATAGCTAGAGTAGGGAGGGGCGCCGGGACAGCATGACTGGGAGAACCAGCGGCAGCATAAGACTTGGAAGAGTCTGGGGCAGCAAAGAAACGGTTCATCAAAATGCGCGGGTAGCGGCGGAACTGTATGCCTCCAACCATTCCGATAATCACGTCATCCTGGAAGACATACACGTCCCCAAGATACACAGACGAGTCGGCGTCTGTCGGGATCATCTTGACATATGACCTGTATTTTTGCCCCGCGACTAGAGGCCGAGCGAAGCGCATGCTATCCCATCCAGGGGTCACGCAGAATGTGTTCGCAGTGTCGCTGGCATCGGAAACATTCATAATAAAACCAGCCAGATGGGCGACGCTGTCGATGAAATAGGGGGAACAGTATAATCACCTCCACCCTGGACATTTTGGAGGGTGATGTCGGCGAAGGCTTCGAACTCGTTCATCACGACGGCCTGCATGCCACGGTATTTTTCGGCATACTCGACGAGGTTGTTACCGAAGAGAGTATACGCCATCCTGTGCGAGAAGCGGTTGGCAATTCCTTCAGCTGCGAGACGCTCCAGAGTTTCAATCCGACCCTGCACGAGGTGGGCCAGTGGACTCCAAGATGAGAGCCATCTGTCGGCATACCCGTAGATGACACGACAGGTGGCGAATGGCTCGGAGACCGTGCCGTCGTTGGCAACATTCTGCCAGACGAGGTCGGCAACAGCGGCATTTATATCGGATGTTGTAGCCGTCACGCGGAAGTACTGCGGCACCTTAGTGTTGCTTTGAGCTACAAGCCCCTTGGTGACTATCAAGTTGGTAATATCTATATCCACAGTTTTGGCATTGGGAATAAGATTGTTGTACAGGTATCTACCCAATGTGTAGACGATATCACCATGGATGGACTATCAAATTAGTACAACACCCAAACAGAATAATAAATAGACACTCACTGATGTGATGACACCGCAGTTGTTCATTTTATGTCCGTGGGCAGCAGCCAGGAGATCGGGCTGCATGAGGTCAGACTGCATTACAACCTTTCCGGTCGACCCGTCGAATTTCTCCTCGATAATTTGATGAACAGTCGTAGTCTTGAGGGTGGACACTGGGACGGTAGTAGTTTGTCGATTGATCGCCATCTCCGCATCGTAGAAAGTATTTCCCTTAGTCAACGCCCAATCGCCGCTGTACTGAATCCAGTGTTTTTTCTCGTTCCAGCTGTAGGTGGGTAGATCCAAGAGCCGGAGGGAAGCCTCGAAAGGTCTGTGGAACTCGTTCCATCGCACCGGCAGTCCAGCAGTGTGAAGCTGTCCTAGGCTCTGCGCAAGAGTCGTCCAGTTGTCTTCACCCCGACGGAAAGAGCCCACCGTCAGAGGAGCAGGATTGAAGCTGGCTTTGACAAATGCAACACAGACCGGGTGAGGACCGACCTCAACCCAAACTGTATCCTTGTCCACGATTGATGTCTCCTGCGCGTTCTGCACTGCAGAGAGGAAGTCAACTGTTCCACGCGTCGCCCGGCGTAGATACTCGGCATTCAACGATCTTTCGTCGAAAACAACCTTCCCTAATAGGGGCGATACAATAGGTAGCGTTGGCGGATGGAAGACAACGCTCTTTCTAGCCGTCTCCTCAAAGAGGTCTAGGATGGGATCTGTCTGGGCCGAGTGGAAGGCAAATGGAACGTCGAGGAATATAACTCGATACCCTTTCTCCTTGAGAGGAATGGACACAGCTTCCATCTGCTCTTTCGTACCAGAGAGAACAGTCTCTCTAGGCCCATTCACACAGGCAAGGTCGTATGGGAGTTCCTTCACAGTATCTTCAATTTCTGACTTCGAGGCCTTCACAGCCATCATCTTGTGTGTTCCAGCGGTACACAGCGACTGGAGCATCTGGGCACGTGAACCAACCAGGAAAATCGCATCACTAGCTGATAGGACACCAGCAATGACCAACGCCGCATACTCTCCTAGACTATGGCCTGCGACGACATCCGGCTTGAGACCCAGGGTTTCGAAGTATTTGACCAACGCGATTTCGACACTGGTATGAGCAACTTGCGTAATGACTGGTGACCAGGTATGGTCTTTCGGGAAGCTCCCGTCAATAGCGGGAATGAACGATGGGAAACCGTGTTGTTGACCCAGGCGGTCAAGGGTCTCAATCTGGGACCGAAAGAATGGCGAGTGGTGGTACAGCTGCAGGTTCATGGACTTGTCGGCGGCTCCTTGACCAGTGAAAACGAAGGCAACTGGGGGTGGTCCGGTGGGGGGAATGGGTTTCATAGAATCGATACCATCAAGTTTGGAGGCAAGCTGCTGCTTGAGGCTGCCCACATCCGCAGCATTAATTGCCACACGGTGATTGTGGTGGTAACGTCTTGCTGTAAGCGAGTACGCTAGGTCAGCCATGGAGACTTCGCCGTTCTTCTCCAAGTAGCCGATTAACCCTCGAATATTTCCGTTCAGTGAAATTTTACTCTTCGCAGAAATGGTAAAAACATGACTAGGGCGAGGATCCGACCCAACCCTCTCTCGCACGGGTCCTTCTTCTAGTACGAGCGTAGTGTTGCCACCAGCGGCGCTGAAGTTGTTTACCACAGCAATGCGCTTCTCGCCAGGTGCGCGGCACCACTCCGTCGTTTTGTAAGGGATCTGCAGGTTGCGCTTATCCATATCTTTAGGGAAGCCAGGGTTGATGTTTGTTTTGATTCCGACATGGGGGGGAATCGCACCCTTTTGCAGCATAAGTAGCACCTTGATCATTGCGGTCACACCGGCAGCAGCCTCTCCATGGCCGACATTTGCCTTGACGGCACCGATGTGGAGCGGTTGCTTGGAGGTCCGTCTCTTTCCCTTGACAGGGGCAAATACATTTGTGATAGACTCCATTTCTTCGGCATCGCCAGCTTGAGTGCCGGTACCGTGAAATTCAACGTAGCTGACATCAAGAGGATCGATGCCTGCACGCGCCATTACCTGTCTGTACAGGTCCGATTGGTGGCCAGCGTGTGGGTGCGTGATAGAAACAGCATTAGCAGAGTGGTTGGTAGCTGCCGCTGGGATTACACCCAAAATATTATCATTATCTGCCAATGCATCGTCCAGACGCTTCATCACTATCGACCCGACGCCATCCGCACGGCAGTACCCATCCGCCGTGCAGTCCCAGGTCTTACAGGCGTTAGGCGTCTTGGTGAGGAAATGGCCATTACAAAGACCAGCGAAGGCGTCAGAGTTGGTCAGCACATTGAGGCCTCCTGCTACAACCGTGTCGACGTCACCGGCCCAAAGTGCTGTACAAGCAGCCTGAATAGCAGCCAAACTGGATGAGCAGGCTGTATCGCAGTTGAAACTGGGGCCAGCAAATTTGAAAAAGTAGTTGATCCGCCCGGGACCAAAAGCACGACATCCACCGGGGATAAAATAGGTACTGATCTCTTGGCCAGTGTTGACCTCACGATAGTCGTCACTGGCCTGGCCGTACCAGGTGCCGATACGGTTCAGGTCGGTAGCAGGCGTGCGGTTCGCTACGTACCCTGCTCGCTCCAAGGCTTCGTATGCTGTGACAATAGCTAACCGCTGCATAGGATCCGTCTGTTCAGCCTCACGGGGCGACATGTTAAAGAATGGCGCATCAAACAGGCCCGGTTCATCGATGAAACATCCATACGCCGTGTGGCTAGTGTTCAATCTTTTCCCCGTAGGATCATGATGCGAGTCAACATCAAACCGATCAGCGGGGATCTTCCGATGAACATCTAGCCCAGCCTGCAGAAGATCCCAAAACTTCTCTGTATCGGTTGCACCGCCTGGCATACGACACGACATTCCGACGATGGCGATCTTCGACTGCATAGAGCTTCCGGGTGCGTACTCCTCGCGGTTGACATCAGTAGTAACCCATGCCAAAATATCATCTGTTTCGACAGGGAAATCAGTGACACTGGAAGTCAACGCACTCGAGAGCAGTTGAGCAGCGAGTGAATGACGAAACACCTTGATGTTCACACCGCGCACATCACTCTTAACCATCCTCTCCGCAACACCCAGAGTGACATTGTCCCATATGATTTGCTTGGTCAGGATTTCGAAGATCACCTGCTCAAACAGCTCTACCGCAGTCGATGCAACAAATGGCTGGCCTGAGCTGGTCGACATGACAGGTATGATTGGCTTAAACCGCGGTGCCAAAGAGGGAGAGGGGACGACTCCTTGCGCATCCTGAAAGGTGTAGATATGAGGGGCATGGCACAACCCTCCATACACCGGCAATTGCGCAAATTTGCGATCTCTAAACGAGGCATGATTGCGGAAGAGGCCTTTGAGTCGAGATGGAGGACCGCTGACAGTGATAGAGGTTTCGCTAATGGCGCTGACAAAGATCTTACTGGCTGATGGGGTGTTCTCCTTGGCTTGAATGTCATCCAACTCTTTTTGGGCTTCCCCCATAGTCAATCCATAGACGACATATGCCCAACAATCGGAGGACTCTGTGTCCACGGCTTCCAGGTTTCGCGAAACATCACCAACAAAAACACCAAGACGAAAGGCAATGCGCAGGACTTCCGTACCAGCTGTCACCAAGTCGTCTAAAGATGGGGAGACTGCAACAGCTGTCGAGACCAGGATGCCCAGCCCGAGGCCAGTCAGTACACTATTGGGTCCAGCTGCCTGGTCTTCCGGGTACAGTTCGGAGTATCTGAGCTGTTAGCAATGCACAAGCTAGTGAGGGAAATAGTGACGCACCCAATGTATGTCCCCAGCTGCAGCACACAAAGCAACACGCCATCAACAGACTGAGATAGCTGTCCCTTGCGTAGCTCCATCTCACCCGCCAGAGTCGTAACAGACTCGAAGGCAGGAACAAGCTCAGCGAGCTCAGCGCGTAATTGGCTAACCTCATTCCGCAGTACCCTTGTCGCTTCGTTCAAGAAGCGAGACAAGATGACATGGTTGCGTTGTTTGCTGTGGTTGTGTAGCCGACGAAGAAGAACTGCTAGGTCATCTGTAGGGAATTCGTTGCTGAAGTAGAGGGCTTTGTATTTGGGGAGGTCCGCGGACTCGGCTGGGGGTGTGCAGGCTACCATGTCAAATGAGGCTGTTGAAGGGGCTGACGAGGTCGTCGACATGTTTTTACAAACGCGTGGTAATGATGTTGGATTGAACGGCAGAAAATAGATAGAGTGAACAGTCTGTGGCAAAGATTCAAAGATTCAATGGGTGTGAAATACAACGAACCAAGCTGATTGCTGATTGATTGCAAGTGCGATAAATCCCCGAATATGTAGTCTGTGACCAATGTGCTTGGTCAGATCGCCACTGAATAGATTGTTACCAAAGAAAAAAAAAGAAAAGAAAAAAGAAAAAATTGCCCGACATCCGATTCGGAATCCGGACAACGGGGTAAGCAGACGCAGCACCTCCGACGGGATATACAAAGGACTCATCTAAATTTCCGGTCCGACCATCTATCAGGGCGTTCCATACTGTGTCATCATACAACACAATGGGCGAAGGAGGTTACCGCCAGATCAACAAGACACTGAATGTGTGCGCTTTCGATGACTATCTCGTCACACAACATTCACGACTACCCAAACTGCTAGATGTTGAACAGCTCACTCCACGGGTCCTTCGTATCCTTGGCCAAAATGCGGGAAAGGTATGTGCCTGCTGATTCATTTGCAGTTTCGAAGCTAATTGTCAGTTCACATTGCAAGGAACAAACACATACATTGTTGGCACGGGCCAATACCGCCTCATCATCGACACTGCACAGGGATTCCGCGAGTGGGCAGATCTGCTCGATGTGACACTATCTGACCGCTCGATTGCATTGTCCCATGTGTTCCTGACACACTGGCATGGTGATCATACCGGCGGGGTCCCCGACCTTATTAGGATGTATCCAGACCTCGTCGATGGCATCTACAAAAACTCACCGGAGCACGGACAAAACCCTATCGAAGATGGTCAGATATTCAAGGTCGAGGGAGCAACGATCCGCGCAGTCCATGGACCAGGCCACTCGGAAGATCATATGTGCTTTGTGCTCGAGGAAGAAAATGCCATGTTCACGGGGGACAATGTCCTCGGGCACGGCACGAGCGCCGTCGAACAGCTAGGTCTCTATATGGAAACACTCCGAAAGCTACAATCGCAAGGCTGTAAGACGGGGTATCCCGCCCATGGTGCCGTTATCCTCGATCTGAATGGTAGGATTGCGACTGAACTGGGGCAAAAAGCACGGCGGGAGAATCAGTGTCTCACTGCACTGGGTAGGATCCGGAAAGAGGGGTCGGCAGGACAGTTAGTTAGTGTTACTGTTAGTGAACTCATTAATGTAATCCATGGGCCTCGGTTAGATGAAGAGGTACGCAAGATGGCATTAGAACCGTTTATGGAGGAAGTTTTGAGGAAGTTGGCGGAGGATGGAAAGGTTGCTTTTCGAGTGAGAAAGGGGGTGAAGACTTGGTTCGCTCTTGCTTAGCTATATGAATCTCATCGCCGCATTGCATCCAGAAACTCAAATTTCTATTCATAAATGCAAATGCGTCCCGTGTCCACTGTTCTATACAGAAGAGGCAAGGGGATTCCCGAACAGATTCGGGTCATAGCAATCCCGACATCTGATATTGTAGAGCGGCCATGTGACCCCTCCCGTTCCAGGGTTTGCCGAGGAAGGTCATCCGAGCCCCGGAGCAACAATATCCCGCCCAAAGGGCTCCGCCTGTGATATATTGATATACACACAGCTACGAAGCAACGGCACAACATTAGCCTCCAGTAACATAAACTTAATGAGTAACCTTTCGATTACCATTTCAATATGCGATCTAAACATTTCTGAATCATTTTTGTTGTAGCTCCGCAACGTTTTCATCTCTGAAAATGCACTCGATATTTCCAGCTCTATATTAGATGGTCTCTAGATCTACCCTTTGGCAACATCAAATTTACGCGATGGATAAAAAGTAAGTCCAATGTGAACTGTGTTGGTAGTTGAAATCCAGCAGAGCCTTCTCTACGCAGCACCGCCATCAATACCCAAGACCTTGCCATTGACCCATTCGCTCTCATTCGAAGCCAAGAAACACACCACCTTGGCGATATCAATTGGGTAACCACATCGAGTCAAAGGCGAAACATGGGCGACAATCTAAATTGTTAGCCTCGGGTAAGAAAATGAAATCCGATAAGTTGAACTTACATCAAGAATCTGCTCCTTGGACATCTTGTCCGCGTTGGGCAGGTAGTCTTTCGCTGTTTCGTGGAACATGTCGGTAACAGTTCCACCGGGCGCAACTGCGTTGACAGTGATCTTCTTGTCACCGCAGTCTTTAGCGAGACAGCGAACGAATGTGTTGATGGCGCCCTTGGAAGCCGAGTAGAGCGAGTGTTTGGGCACAGTGAACGAATCCGCCGTGTTCGAGCTCATCAGAATAATCCGACCATTCTGATTTAAATGCTTATAAGCCTCGCGGGCGACAAAGAATTGCCCACGTGTGTTCACGTTGAAAACCCTATCAAACTCTTCCTCGGTGACCTCACTCAGATGTCCGAACGAGACGACACCGGCGTTTGAGCAGACAATGTCAATGCCACCAAAGACTTTGACAGCTCTTTCAAAAAGCTCCACGGTCTGGGGGACTTGGCTAACATCGGCCTGAAGAGCGACAGCGTCGGACCCCAGAGCCTTGATTTCGTCGACGACTTGGTTTGCAGGACCAGCAGATTTGCTGTAGTTGACGATCACTTTTGCGCCACATCGGCCCAGTTCGACAGCCATGGCTGCTCCAATGCCCCGACCAGATCCAGTTACCAGAGCAACTTTGCCATCGAGGCGGTAGGGAATGTAAGAGACAGAACCCATTTTCGTAGTATCAAAGGTTTTTGAATGCAACGAATTCGAGAAAGAGTAATTGGTTGGAGATTATCTCTGGGCGACGCTGGATTGACTATATGTATTTGCAGTGCTTTTTGTTCTTAGTTAGGGCTATTTTCCTTTTCCGAATCGTGCCAAAATGTCGGGATACAAAATCTCCCGCTATTGTCCGACATCATTTTCCGACTTCTCACAGAGATTATTGTCGATGCTTTTCCCTTCCTCTTCTCATTTCTTTCGTAATT
This sequence comes from Penicillium chrysogenum, assembly GCF_028827035.1. Taxonomy (NCBI): domain Eukaryota; kingdom Fungi; phylum Ascomycota; class Eurotiomycetes; order Eurotiales; family Aspergillaceae; genus Penicillium; species Penicillium chrysogenum. Next base: position 5,090,996 of record NW_026622750.1, on the reverse strand, counting down.
CCACTAAAAGCGGAGTTGTTCCCGTCCTCGGATCTTTAGCAGATTTTCATCAGGAACCTCAATATTGAGATATAATTATTAAGTCTAGATCGCTGGATATCCAAGTCTAAGCATACTATATCCTCCATTCGTCAGGATCAATGCCAGCCCCCGCGTCCACTCAAGCAGCAACGCTGCAGCGCTTCATATCCGCATGGGAGAAATGGGAAGCCCAAGAATGGATATCCACCTTTTCTGACGACTTCCAACAAGTCACCATGCCTCTTGGCTTAAACATTCCCCCTCGTACGCGGAAGGAAGTTGAGGTCATTTTGCCTGCTCTCATGGCCACAGTGGATTCCTACGAGGTATTTATCTAGGAGCCATAGTTATATCGTCAAATGCTAACCGCATAGCTCACAATCCACCATGTTGTCCACGACGCCGAGCACAACAAGGCTGCTGTATACGCTACATCCAAGGGACTTCTCCCGTGGGGAGACTGGAATTTGGAGTACTCGATATTTATAACCTTTACGGAAGACGGGGAAAAGGTGGCCAGGCTAGAAGAGATGCTCGATACCGCATTTTTGCAGGACTTTGGGCCGAAGTTTGGAAAGTACTTGCAGGATCATGGGGGGCCGATTGCTGTTGCTGCTGGGCAGAATTGACGCCTGTTAATATTCGTCTTTTTACATTATATTATGTTACATGGTTTAGTATTGCATATTGGAGCAATGTTCTTCGGCTATAGGTGTAGGTCAATGTAGGTGTAATGGCTTATATGTGTTGGAGGTCCCCATGGAAGGCAAAACTCGAGACCATTCGATCAGCATAGAGACCCGAAATATAGATAGATAAAGATAGAGACTTAAACCGATCGCTCTTGATCGACATAGGTCCTTGTCTTCATGGCGAGATCGTATTCGTACTTAGTGGGAGAAGGCAAGTACGAGAGTGCGTGGCAAATGCTTGCCCTCACTCTACGACGTTTTCAATAGAACACAGACGGCAATTGTGATGGTTTCTCGTCTCAATACATTCACAGATACAGTTGTACTCAAGCCTCCTCCTTCCCCTTGATGTACGCTTCCAGTTTGGGTAGGAATGTCTTCATAAACACCCCATCAAACATCTCCTCAATCCGATTCACGTACTGGCCACTCTCATCGAACCACACAAAACATGAATGTTCATTCTTGTAGGGTCCAAAAGGAGAATCCGCTGTTGTAATTGCATAAATTACAGCCTTGCTTTGAGCAGGGTCATGGATCACGTTGTGCACGGTAAGCTGCCGAGGTTAACCTGTGTGTCAGTGAAGCACTTATGATGAACACGTACCTCAAAATTCGTCAATATAGACATCAGCTTCGGAAATAGCTCCTCAGTAATTGCACGGGTGCGAGGTGCTACCCCAGAGCTAAATGGGAGAGTAACTTGGGCGCAATCTTCGGACCAGCTAGCCAGGAACCCATCCGGAGTCCAGCCTTTCCAGCCGTCGATAAATTTGTTCAGCGTTGCTGTTTGCGTTTCGGCGGGGGCAGGCATGATGGCTGTTGTACTGAATGCAATACCTTCTTGGGTAGTTAAACTTTGTGGAAAATACGTAGTAAACATAATAAAAGGGCCTAGGAGGAATAGCACGGTCTCGGGATATTGAATCTGAAAGTCGGGTTCAAAGGGAATCGAGCTTGACCCATCGGGAGGAACATCTCATCCAATGAACAATCGCCCGAAAGTTCATTTCAAACAAAATCCCTGAGTGCCTCACATACAGAAAGCATTGAGGGAACTTTGCCGTCTTCCCTACCTTCTATGATAATATCAAAAAAGGAAAAGTTGCTTTGCTATTGATATCCCTGGTTATACATAGAAAAGTCTCTTCCATAATGTATGCTTTTTAACCACCTTTCCACCTACTTTTAGACACACATGTATGTAAACGGGCATCTAAGAGAAAAAAAAAAAAAAAAAAAAAAAACATCTCAAGAAGATGTCTGAAAACACCACCTGAAAAGACATGGCAAGACCGCATTAGCGACCGATTATTCTTGTCCTACATATCCTACAAATAGGTTGCGAATCCCTAATTCACCAATTGCTAATGTGAGGATTTCATTCAAGCATAGCTTCAAAACATTGTAATTACCGTCTAGTGGCCAAAATGATCTTTGCGGGCCAACGAGCCCTAACCGTACTATCGCCAATAATCTCTTCCATCTCCTGCCACAACTCCCCAAAATGTGGATCTTCTCTTGCAAACGGGAAGGAAAGAACATGTTCCTTCACGCTTTCTAGGTTAGCCACAAAGCTCCAACCTTCCTCCTGCAAAAACACCTCGACATCGTCAACCCCGGTGTAGACAGGCTCATTGACCTTCACATTTGGCGGCAAAGGAGCAGTGATGCCCCCCTTCTGCATATTAAGGTGAATGCGCTGAGCCCCGGGGAGAAAAAGACTCTCATCCAACGGGGCAACATTGTACTTGCCCTGCGTCCGAGCCATGACAGCGAGCAGCTTGTCTGGGTCATCCGCCTTCTTTAGCAAAGCCCGTCCCCCAGAATGATTAATCCGCGTGTAAATATCCTGGATTTGTGGATCATCGAACTGTGCTGCCCCAAAGGCCGCACAAGCAAATGTACCCCCTGGTCGCAGCTGCTTCGCGATCATGTTCATTGCCAGAGACTGATCGCAGAAATGCATGACATTCGTAGCAAAGACCATATCTATGCTTCCCTGGGGAATATCATCGCCCTCTTCCACCCTGGCAGCCCGGTAACTGAATCCGTCATGTCCGAGTCTATCCTCAGCCAGGACAACGTTTTCCTCAGCAATGTCTGAAATGATAACGTGTTGAAATTTTGACCGAAGAATTTGAGCGTAAGGTCCATTTCCTGCACCTACGTCGTGGACGGTGCCGAAGTGACCGCTGTGGGACTGGTGGTAGTTGAACAGGCGCTGGAAGAAAATGTCGGGCGCAGAGGGGCGGCCTTTGAGATAGTTGTTCCAGAAGGCTTGGCCCTTTTCGAACAATTTGTCATTGGAGTCGAAGGAGGAGGTTGTTGGGGTTGCCATGGTGCTTGAAAGATTACATGAGGTTTCCAGGGAATGGTGCTGTTGTTGTGTGCCGTGGCAGAATATATGCGTGAATAGATAACCCGAGTACACCCAGAAAAGGCCAAGTTCGGATATCGGGATTCGGGTTAGAGCTCAGTGGTGAGATCCACTGCATCTATTCTGCATCTGCGAGTAGATTATTTCGAGTATTTAAACACTATGCGTGTATACAACGCCATTACTAGCGTCGCCGTCTCGAATGGGATAATATAGCTACTCCCTGCGTAATCGCTCCACAATGGCCTTTGACAGGTCGCAGAGACGCTTCCGCAGGTCCGTCTTTAGGTTATTCACTAACCCAACCGAAAAGGGCTCCAGGAAAGCATTTATGCCTCCTGCAAGTGGGCCGGTCATATGCAGCGACGGGTCACCAGGTCCTACCCCAGTGGACTCAGATGTGCTGCGTAGACGCTGGGATAGAAGATCGACAGATGCCTGCACGCCTGTGAGCTTGGAGAGAATCCGCTGCACGGCAATGCGCTTCTCATCCTCATACTCGCAGACTGCCGATGTTGGGCCATGCAAGACAGGTTCTAGGGACTCTTCGCCTGATGCCGCCCTTGTGGCAGCGGTGTACCAGGCAATAATTCGGAAGACTACAAGGGACAAGGTCATCAGAAGGTGGCTATCGTTTGCGCAGTTACATTGCAAAATTTTGATGACTGCATCACTCGTCTGCTCGTTCTGGGTAAGAACTCGCTCAAAATCAGGCAGTCGAGGGCTTGATGCACCGGAGCCGCTCCCGCATCCCGGGTTGACCGGTGAGAGTCCAGCTAAGAGGCCAAGAGCACGGGACAAGCATTGGCAGGGGTCGGAGGTTGCACCGGTAATCGACGGGGGTGCATTAAGGTTAGGTTGCACTGCAGATGCCTCTCGGGGAGATGTTGGTAGTGTAGTGGATTTGGGTGCAGGGAATGCACACGTGGGGCTGTCTTCAAGCGTGAAGTCGAAGAAGGCAGCTGCATCGCCTTGGTGGTCTAAGGGAAGTGCCACTGCCGACGCGAGCATCTCATTCAGTTCTGGGAAGGAATTGGCGGGGATTGATTCGGGGCAATTATCATCCAGGGTTTTCAAAGCTCCGAAAATATCGGGATACGGCGAGCATTGTTCATGAGACGAAAGGATGGAGGAAAGCCAGTTATATCCTACCGAACCTGGATCGTAGCCTGTATCCTGCGGCTCTCTCAACAAGTGTTCCTGGAGACCTAGGGGCGGAGATAATCCACCACCTCTTGGCGTATATGGATTGGTGGTATCACTTGTTTGTGCAGACGTGAATGTCGGACTTGGGGGCACCGTCGTTGTCAAAGCCGAATCTCTTCGTGCTCTGTTTTGTGTTTTACCGGATGTACGACCTGCGCGCTTGGCGGTACTATACACGCAGGGGTGATTTCGTTTGGTGCAACGAGCACAGCTTGGCTTCTCCTTTGTGCATCCAAGTTTCGTAGCCGCACACAAATCACAGGACTTGCGCAGCTTGGCAGAGGCTGGTGGATATGCGGTCGGCAGTGGTGAAGTCATGATATGAACGTGGAAGAGCGCGGGGTGTTTCAATCGCCGAGCGGGCAGTAGAGAATGCGATAGGAGCGTGGTGCCATCTTCTTATGTAACACTGCGCAATATAGTGGACGAAAATACGGATTCCGCAGACTGCTAGCTGTGGTGCCCACTAGGTACTTCCCAATCATAACCCGCTGCTTACATAGATCGATCCTAGCAATCCATTCTACCTAGGTAAGATTACGCCAGTTCCCCAATTCACGAGGTGTAGAGGATTATGCAAGATGGTACTCCAATAGTGCGGTTCACCCGGTGGCGGCTTAGCTTCACTGGCGTACAGCCATCAATAGTTACCTTGGCCAAATACCATATTCCTCTTAGGCTACTCTGTTCGAAGATCCCGGCGATCCCCTGATATATTTGCTTTTTGCAAGAAAAACCTAGTTTTGTTAGGGTGGCGTAGACCAAAGTACTACCCCTCTTTTTAATTCTACTGCATTACCAAGACGTCTGATTAAATCGCACCTAAAGCTTATCTAAAGCTTATATTTTAATCTATTATTCTAGGCAAGAACCTTCGAAGATATTAAGATACTGCCTACACATGTATATATATATACAAGTATGTGTGTAAATAGCTAGGTAGAATGGAAGCTTGAGAACCTCGGGCTGTGCCAACCGTGGATATCCCGCGGAACTAACCCATGGGACTAGTGCGGGACCAACCCTTTCGTGCCATCCCGCCGGACCTAGCGATGCCACGGGGACTGTAACCTTCCGAGAGTGGAAATAGTACAAACACAAGTGCTTACGTTGGACTCATTTTAGAACGGATAAATTAATCGATGGGGGCCGTTATCTGCGGCAAAACAAGGGTAAACAGATAAAATATCGATGTTTATGTGTCCAGGAAACCCCCCACCCCCCAAAAAGGTATGTACAGAGAGCTATGGCTGACGCGCATCACTGCGTGTTCTGCATAATGTAACAGTGCATGATGTTACAGGTTTGACTGTTCTCCTCGGGTTGGAGATAAAATATCCGAACAAAGTGACTATGAAGCGAATCCCGAGGATTCTAACCCCCGAACCTTGGAAATTAAGGCGTTGAATATGGATCCTGCAGGAACAAGTGCTAGGTGGTGGGTGTCCATGCCACGACTACCTTGGTAAACGAAGTCTCCATAATTTCACATGAGTCAAAGACAGCCCATGCTGTTGAGAGCGGGGAATTATGGTCGCCTCAACCATAAAGCTAGGGGTCCTGAATTCGCCAATATGCTTTCACGTCATTCTTACCACCTCACGCCATGGCCAATCTAGCTCAGTTAGAGGCAGTTTCGAGGGATTTTTCTGCTGCAATTGAGAGCCTTACTGCATATTACAGGAATGAAAGGATAGATAGTCCAAATGCTCCAGGTGCTCGGTTACCGCAGCTGATACCGACAGGAGCAGTATCAGAGGCCCACCGTGCAAAAGAATCAGTGTTGGCGAGCCTGACTAAATTGCAAGTCATGCTTGCTGGCCCGACGGATCTACTCCAGAATTTGGCGTGGCAGGTATAGTACATTTCTTCTCCCTTCCTGATGATACCTAACTCACAAATAGACCCAATTGCTTGCATGCATACAATGGCTTGGTGACTTCCAAGTACCAGCTTGCATTCCGTTGGAAGGGAGAGCCATGATAAAGGATGTATCAAATCTTATTGGAGTCCCAGAAAGTCAGCTCTGTCGCGTTATCAGAATGGCCACGACAGGAGGTTATATGCAAGAACCTCAACCGGGGTATGTATCCCACAGCGAGCTCTCAGCGGCGTTTGTGGCAAAGCCATCTTATCTAGACGCAGCCATGTTCTTAGCTGAAACGGGTGTTCCTGCTGCCTTGGACATGGCGACGGCCACAAAGCAATATTCTGACTCTGCTGAGCGGAACGATGGGGTCCCTAGTTACTCCTTGTTCGCCACCGCTAGTGAAGCTCAATTACCCCGCCTGCACCGGCAGAGACAGGCCTATCTCAGATATGGAACGGGGCATGTGTGTGATACAGCTACGGATGTTTTAACCTGCCTGGACGGGATCAGTTTAACCAACGCATCTGCTGTAGTAGAGGTATTCCCCCCGTTATCCTAAGTATCTATATTTTACTTATCAGGAACTTAATGAAGGTCGGCGCACAATCCACGGAGCGAGTAATCACCCTCGCAAACCAATATCCATCACTACACTTCACAGTACAACTCCAGTCCGACAAATACGACAAATGTCGCACTCCAAATCCCCGCATAACTATCTCGCATCGGCAGCCAGGATCGCCGCAACCAATACTGAATGCTGCGGTCTACATACTCAATTTTCCGTTCCCCGCCCCAGGCTCACCTTGTACCTCATTCGCGACGCAAGTCACTGCCGAGCTGCGCGCACATCTACCCGCCCTCAAGCTTAACCGTTCCGCTACACTGGTCCTTACCGCGCCATCATTGTCGGATTCTGCAGAGGGAGTTACGTTAACACGGATCCACAATTTGTCACTCCAGCAATTGGCGATGCAACCCCAGCTAGGGAAATCAGAGGTACTCGATTTGCTCAATGGAGTTAATGACGGGGAGGGAAGGCTAGCTTTGGTTAATCAGGTGAGATCGGTTGGGAAGTATGGGGTTGTTGCATTGGAGGTCAAGTATCAGCCTCATGCGTTCGTGGGATAGAACATGAATTTTGTGCGAAGAAGTGTATGAAATTTATCATCTAAATTCCCTCGAAATAACTAGGGTCTCTTAGTACGACATTCTATAGGTGCCAGGTTTGCCTGCTACTATTCAGTGGAAGAATTTCTCCTGACGCACAACCCAGTATCCTCTAGTGCAGTAGTTGGCCTGAAGCTAATTCCAAGAAACATACAAATAGTCTACAAGCATCAGTCTTCAGAGAGTGGCAGCGAACCTACTGCTATCCGAGATGCGGTCTACGATATTACGCACGATCTTGGGAAGAGATACTGAAATATTCAAAACGAAGCTCTTTGGATTCGGTGAGCCTCTAAACCCCGCCGACGAGGCATATCGGACAATGGGGGAATTTCCAACATTCAGAACCTATGGCATTTTGCACGAAGCTGTGTATGACGAATCAAACCACTTTAAGGTCATCTCAGTCTCGAATTATACCCCAAGGTCCTGCAGCAACCTTGAGAAGCCCAGTAGGACACCAGCCATAGGAAACAGACACCGAAATAAATGTAACCAAGACCATCTTATCACGATACCGTTCACGGATTCGAGTTCAATAGGAGACAGGGTGCTCAGTCCATCTAAGTGAAATAGATCGTTGTTGGTTGGGGCCATAAAGATCCATGTAAATGGAACCATGGCGAACGTGCATAGACCGGCCAGCATGTAGGTCCGCCTTTGCACGCAATTAAGGGCTATGTATCCGTACAGGCCACAAGTTGCGACGCACATTGCCGGCATATAAATATGGCCGTAGTGATACACACGTACCCATTGTCGCAGCAGATGCTTGGCATCGGTATCAGTGTCGAGGAAGACAGGGATGACAACACCCGAGAGACAGACCATGGCACCTTATGCTGTTAGAGTCAATCTTTCGTAGGGTCCTGTATTGCTTACCTGTGAGAAATGAGCCTGCCACCACGGCTGTGGCCTTGGCCCCAATGTTGGAAGGGGACATATTTACAGTGTTCTTCTTTTATTTTTTATTTTTTCACCGTTCCGCCAGCGAATGCAAGCCTAAGTAGTCTAAGAATCTCCGATCGAGTGCGTCTACGACCATATGACCGCACAGGAATAGATCGGGTATTCTTGGACAATTGCGGTATGGTAAAAAGAACCCACGCGATTCATCTATCCCGAGCGGCCCTAACTTCGGGGTCCGGGCCTTTTGCTGACGCTAACACTGGAATTGTCCCGGCCCGAAATAGATTGGTACCCACCCATACACACCATGCCACTTCATACAGGTTGCTGCAGTTAACGCGCCATGGATGGTATAGCCTATGTGATGAGGCTAATCATAAGTTGTAGGAATTTGATCTATAATTAGTCTTAGTTCGGATAGTTTTACGAACTTAGGTAGTTACTATCCCCAAAGTTTCTACACACAGATCCTCATATCTTTAATTTTAGGGTGGTGTAAAACACTTCATTTTATGCATTAAGGCATGAACCACCCCTCCAAAAATCAGTTTTCGACCCTTATGACTATGCCGCTTCGTAGCTGGGTCTATTCGAGTAATTAGGCCAAAAAGCACAGACCTATCCAGTATATGGAACAGAACGTATATAACCGTAGGGATGGATAGCCCAGCTGACGGCATTCTCCCCTTATTGCGAGCCAACCAGCAGCTTTCCCTTCACTATATATTGCCTTCTCTTTCTTAGTGGCGAAGATTGCTACTTTGTCGAATAGAGGGGATCCGCTTATAGTCTCCAAAACCTTGGTCATTCTCCACACCCAGCGCTTCTGCTATCTTCTCGTCGCCCGGAAGCCGCACTGCCATCCAACCTTCCCAACCCTGTAGTGTGATCCGCTCTTCATCTGGTGCCCAGCCAAAAGGGCCATAAATTTATCCTTCACTATCCTCTTTTTACTCCTATCACATCTCCTGGTCTGCGGATCAAGATAAACCCAACGGAGACCGATGTGTTACCGGGGTGGGGAAACTCAGGGTGTTGGTAGAAGCCACCATTTAGTGGGACAAGCTGTGGACTGGTAGACTTGGTGATGTAGATCTAGATTGTGGTTAATTATAAGCCAGGCTCGATTTTAGATGGCCTATACGTATCAAAACAAACCTCTTACTCTCCATGTTGTAGTCGCACATGGTCTCGGCATCGTCCAAGTCTTCAAGTTGTCCATGATATATGACAAGGAGACGAAGTAAAAGGAGCGAGAGACTGGACATGACAGATATTATAAGCTTAGTTCTGACCGAGGTAGGAAATTCCGTGTGGGCTTCATATATTGTTGTGCCTTCTTCTTGGCTTGTTTATGTCTCCGTATGCTTGTTACAACTCATTATTATAGCCATTTTATAATTTTAATTACTCACACAACTTATTATATCACTATAGAAACCCGAACCCCTGCTATTCCGGGTAAATTCTAGAAACACGATTGATTAATGACATCTATAGGCAACCGTGCCAAGCGACCGACGCACCAGGTGTTGGTGCGACCCGGCGACCACTAGATGTTCACCAAGCACTAGACCTAAAAATTAGGTATTTTTGTGTGGCTTGTCAATACGGAAGATACTTAGGCATCAATTATGCACGTTTATATCCTTACAGATGTACGTAGGCAGTAGCTTTTATTAAACACCTGCGCCACAGCCAGGAGTAAGTCCATCACGGTCTAGGACTGTGATCAACCTCAGCATTCCCGAGCTCACATACGATATAAATTTTCCAAAAAAGAAGCCTCTCCCAGGATATTATCCACCTAAAATATCGGACCCTGCCAAGATCAAGCTATGTAGTGTGAAGTTTGGATACGCGTATAGACCCGACCCACCTGCCTAGCTGGCTGCCACTAGTGGCTGTATTCGGCTGATCGTCGGAACTGGAGATTACATTATCCTGGCACAATGGTTACGTGCAATATACTATGGACAGACTGGTGGTGTATCGTTCGAAGTCCATGTGGACAAATGACCCCAACAGTTTTGCTGAAAATGTATATGGCTTCTTATATGTACTGTCAAGAGATTCCAAATCTTCACTTCTGATACGGACTGCATACCAGTGTGACTTACAATACATATACGATACACGGTTTTTACATCGTACTCGTATCGTGACTTTAACCATAACTAGGTCCGGGTGGGGCATAAGGCTCAATTCGGTGGATCTTGGTACCTATATGAAGTTTTTTTCGAAGTGACCTGGCCATCGAATAGCTAATCGCAAGTTTTCTCTTGCGTTTAAAGCTCCTGGATCATGTTGTCTCTCCCAACGGTATCAGTTCCCCTGAAACTTTTGCTTTCCTGATTTGCTCCTTTTCTTTCTCCTTTCCTTGATATATTGTTTGACTGATGGAATACCACAAAACGCATTCTGAGGCTCACACGGCCCCTTACGACCAGTCTCACGACCAACCCCCACCACCATACGAGCCTGTTCCGCAAGATTTGGCCGAAGCTCAGGGGATCTCTGTTAATGGTACGTACTCTACCAGGTTCCAGTCCGGTAATGCAAATCTGACCTAGTAGATGACGGCCGTGTTGTTGTGGATGCTAGTTCTCGGCTCTGCAGATCTCTTTCTAAGCTATTGCCTCATGTTATCCCCCAGACTTTACCTCCACCAGACTATTCAGAAAGGGTACCAACGTTTAAGTTTTCTCTGAATATTGTCATTCAAATCGTCGGCAGCAGAGGAGACGTCCAGCCATTTGTTGCACTTGGGACGGAATTACAAAAAACAGGCCATCGCGTGCGTATCGCAACACATAATGTTTTCGAGCAGTTCGTCCTCGAAGCCGGCTTGGAGTTTTACCCTATCGGCGGTGATCCGGCCGACCTGATGTCATACATGGTCAAGAACCCGGGGCTGATCCCCAGCCTTGACAGTGTTCGTGAAGGAGATATTCAAAGGAAGCGCTTAATGATGGCAGAAATCCTGCACGGTTGCTGGCAATCATGTTTGATGCCAGATCCTATCACCAATGCCCCCTTTGTGGCCAATGCCATCATTGCCAATCCTCCGAGTTTCGCGCACGTTCACTGCGCCCAAGCCCTGGGGATCCCGCTTCACTTGATGTTTACAATGCCGTGGAGTCCAACAAAGGCATTTTCACACCCGTTAGCCAATTTGAAAAATATACCGGCTGATCAAGGGTGGCTTAATCACGTCTCTTATAGCGTCGTGGACTGGCTATCGTGGCAGGGGTAAGTGCTGAGCAATCCTTTACGACATCTACACTAAGAAAATAGCTGACTTATTTTCCATTTTGAAATAGTCTAGGGGGCGTGATCAACGATTGGCGGAAGCATGAGCTAGAGCTCGAGCCTATCTCTCTTTCAGATGGTCCCTTCATTCTCAGCAAATTGAACGTTCCCTATACATATTGCTGGTCCCCTGGGCTAGTTCCCAAACCTGACGACTGGCCCCACAACTTTGGTGAGATATAATCGCGTGCTTTGAATTTGCTGGAATCATTGAATTTGTTGGCTAACTCACATGAATAGATGTCTGTGGGTTCTTCTTCCGCGATCCGCCCGACTACCAGCCTCCTCTTGAGATTTCAGAATTCCTCAACGCCGGGCCCCCTCCTGTCTATTTCGGGTTCGGAAGCATTGTCCTAGACGACCCGGAAGAGATAACAAAAACGATTCTCCAGACGGCTAAGGAAACTGGGGTTCGGGCAATCATTTCACGTGGTTGGAGCAAGCTAGGAGGCGTGCACCCGGGAGAGCTAAACAGGAGTGATGTTCTCTTTATAGACGATTGCCCGCACGAATGGCTATTTGAGCGGGTCAGTGCGGTTGTTCATCATGGAGGTGCCGGTACAACGGCGTGCGGGCTACGAAATGGCAAGCCTACTATAATTGTGCCATTCTTTGGAGAGTGAGTGACAGACTGTTCCTTGATTTACGTGAATTGCCCTCCAACCTCAAGGAATCTTCCCTGACCCAGCTATAGTCAACCATTTTGGGGAGAAATGGTTTCTGCAGCCGGTGCAGGACCGGACCCTATACCATACAAACAACTCAAGGTCGCAACATTAGCCCAAGCAGTGAAGTTTTGCTTAACGCCAGAGGCAGTGCGCTCTGCACAGGGCATTGCCGCCAAAATGCAACAAGACAAAGGAGTGAAAACAGCTGTGGCATCATTCCATCGGAATTTACCGCAAGGTCTGGTCGAATGCGATCTACTACCCGAATTCCCAGCCTGTTGGAGATACCGCCTAGGCAAGAAGAGGTTTCTCCTTTCAAAGATTGCTGCAGAGCTCCTTGTTGAAAAGAATCTGTTAGACGTTAAAAAGCTGAAACCGTGAGACCGAACCTTTCCACTGCAAAGCCATCCACCATGGGCTCCATGACTAACCTTTTTTGAACGCAAGATATCAACCAAACCCGATTACCATTGAGAACACGCGATGGGACCCTGTGACTGGTATCTCCTCCGCTGGGATGGGACTCACATTTGATATGCTCAAAGCAGGAGGTGATATCTTCTATAAGCCGTACAAGGTATACCAAAACGGTCGTACCTCACCTCTTGCATCGCCAACTGGTTCAGAAAACAATCCTGCCCAGCTTTCGCCAGGAGGCAGTACAAAATCAATCCGAAAGGCTCAATCGATGAACGATTTGGCAGCCCGCGGGGATGCTGAGCCTAAACAAAAGGGCAGAGGTGTCGCGATGGCTGCAGCATCGACGCACGCTTCTGGGAAGCTCCTAGGAAAGGTGGCCTCTGGATTGATGGTCGATCTGCCTTTAGCCGCGGCTGAAGGTTTCCGCGTCCTCCCTGGTCTATACGGAGAAAAGGTTCATGAGTATGGGAAAGTAAAAGATTGGCAAACTGGCGCAGTTGCAGGTGCCAAAAGCTTTGCTATTGGCATGGGGGAAGCTGTGACGGGTGTGGTCTATCAGCCATATAAAGGTGCCAGAGACGGAGGTGCCGTAGGCTTTGCGGGTGGGTTACTCAAAGGCGCTTTCGGGGTTGTGGGCAAGATGGCACATGGTAAGGATATACTCTCTATTTATGAACCCCTTCTGGTGCTCTTCTATCATTCACGTTCGCTAACCCCTTACCAACTAAAGGCTCACTCGGCCTTGTTGCCTACCCTAGCCAAGGTATTAAACAGAGCATTCATTCTGCGTTTCATAAGAGCACACGGAAGCTTATTATGGCGGCTCTTCACCTGGAGGGATACGATATGCTTCGGCAAGAGAGAGTTAGAGGGATCGAGGATCGCATGGTCATCGAAAGGTTTACGGCCATGATCCGAAATGACTTCGATGATGATAGTGATAACTGGTTATACCAGAGCCGATAATATAATTTTAATTAACTGTTTTCATTAAATTTGGCATGTGTACTGTAAGACCATATCTCCTGGGCTCAAGCTTGAGGTTCGAAACATGCCAATCCCAACTGATACGACGAGCAAATTGTATGCAGGATACTTACTTGCTCCTAAATTAGCGCTCTTAAAGTAGGAACCTTTCCCGTAAGCACGCCTAATCACTAGGTAATTTTAATTCTATCCACGGAACACCTCCACGAAGCCGTGATCATGGTATTGGACAGTGTTGACTGTTACTCATGGTATATAAATCGATATTCCCAATCTTTCGGCCACTCCAGTCCTGAGTATTAGGCTAATGTCTGCATAGTGTGCTGCTTTTCGTTCTCCGGTATCCCCTCAAAGAAGGCACCCTCGATCAACTTGACCTTTCTCCCCTCCCACCATGACATGATTCCTGCCAGAAGGGAACTGAAACAGCCTAAACCAATGAAAAGGCCCACTCCGTAGGCCGGGCGAGTATGGCGGTTGTATGCCCACATGAATGCCGCCATTCCAACCTGGAACAAGCTATTCAACAACATATTTATCACCACGAAGTCCATTTTCCATGTTTTCGTCGGTGGAGCAACCTTGCCCGTTAGGGTCTCACGAACCGCCATTTGGTCGCAACTCGACTCCTCAAAAATAGGATTTCGCATTCTATACCAACTCGAATTTCGCTTCGCAAGCTGCGTTATTGATTTCTTGGATGCTTTTGCAGAGCCGAAGTGCCACATCAGCAGCCAGTAGGTGTCGCGAATCCGCCACGGCGCCAACCCCCACGAAGTTAGACAGAACAACGCATTGAGAATTTGGGAATCGATTTCAATCCATATTTCTTTGCGCTCCTTGCTCATCGAACCGACGTTCAGCAAGAGGAAAAACAGCATGGCACCCCAAGCGACCACATTGAGACCATAAACCAGGATGAAAAGGCCTGTAGGTGTAAGAATGAATCTCCATGCTGCAATAGCAGCTTTCTTGGAGGCGTTGGTGAAGGACACTTTTGGAGCAATGTGGTCTTCATTGGTTATATTATGTTCAAACTGAGCTTCAGGAAGACGTTTGGCTGGTGCGGCTATGTCATTCTCATCATGCAAGCATCCAAGGTCGATCGTAGGTGCCGTCGCTCTCCGAATTATCGCATCGCTAATTTTATCTTGGGTGCTGACTCGTCGTACACCACGACCATGTACATCGAAGAAGACATCGTCGGGCGACCTTAGATCCGTCGCATTTGGCGCGTGCGCAATGGCTGTTCCCGTCGCCTGCCACATCCCACCGGAGGGATTGTACTCTAGCAGTGTCGTGACAGCACTGACCGAGGCCGAGCATAGTGTCCGTCCCGTTGTCCGGAAGAGCGGCATTGTAGTATTCGTAGTGAGGATATTCTGAGTTTCTGGCCGGGCTGATTGCCCTTCGGTCATGTCTGGTCCATAGTCGTAACCTGTCAGTTGAGTGTTTCCAAAGGCACAATGTGTGGAGAGTGGCCCTGGAAGTGATGTGGTTTTGTTGCAATATTAGGAATGTTGCGGAAACAATAATTAAGATGTTTTAAGTGATTTGAGAGCTTGCTGGGAAGGGAAGTCTAACCTGGGAAGGAGCACAGCAGTGGGCCCAAGTGGATACGGTGGAGCTGTGGCTTTTAGACTTTGCGGTAATCTATTTCTCAATACGATACATACTGTTACATGTATCAGTGGCAGCCTAAATCATCAGTCGAACACCGGGAAACGCTCGGCGTAGCATCCATAAATAGTGACTAGATTCCAACATATATGAAAGATATGTAGACTGTACATGCGAAGATATCTACCTCACATCATCATGCATTGACCCCAGCGATGTTTTTGTAGAGCGGCATATTCCCGTGACACCCGTTTCGTTTTCTCGATCTTGATCTCCACTGCCCCTTCGCCATGCCACCATCGCAGATATTGAAGCTTGACTGTATGGAAATCCTCAACGCACATTTCCCATTTCCCTCCACACACCGAAACCGAGGTATCTCCCATTGGGAAATGATACTCCGGAAGGTATATTTCACTTGGAGTGTGAGGTTCAACCTGACTCGCAGTCAATCTCATGGTGAATGTACACTTCTTCAAATCAAAAGCGTAACTCTCTAATCGCCCATTCGTGTAGATAGGAGCGGGGCGGAGCCAAGCTTCCGCTGCTCTATGGCCCCGTTGCAACCGCAAGTTAGCCTGGGAGAAATCAAACGAGGTGAAAAGGCGTTTCAAGGCTTTAAGCGAGCCAAGTTCCTCTTCTTCGACATGAATAAGATGATCTTTAGAGCACTCTGTGGAGCCTGACTCTGTTGAGTCGGAAGAGGTTTTGATTCGTAATTCCAAATCATCCTGTGAGTATATGGAAAGATCCTCCCCATTCCACTGATCGCCCCATTGATGGTTATTCTAGACGGAGTTAATTAAGGCTGTCTCTGCCAAAGGTAGACTGGTATGCATACCTCTGCCACATAAACCCATAAGGTAAACCCGTTGGCCGTGCTGCCTTCCAACGCAAAGTGGTTGGCATCCATTGCTCTGATCTGACTACTATAGTCTCCAGTCTTATATGCAAGTTTATCATCCATGTCATACGGTATGCCAATCTCCGTGAAAATTAGGGGATGATGGCCCATGTGCTCGACACTTTCATCGCGCAGGAACTTGAGCTGACGACGTAGGCTCTTTCGAATTAATGTCTCGCCGATTTTAATTGCGAAAGGTGGTGCAAGATACTTGCCCCGAAGCAAGCCGATAACATCCAAGTTGTAGAGTCGATTCCTATTGGGATCAATATCATGAATAACAGATAAGGCTTAGTACTAACCAGTGCTTCGTTAAAAGAGTCAAGCCATCATAGAAGTGAGCCGCGTGAACCATGTTCGGGTCATCATCGGCGGTACCCTTAAGGCTTGGTGGTAGCTCCATGACAGGTGGCTGGCAAAACATGATAGTACTTCCACACACGCTGCGAATAGCGTCCTTATACGCTCGGTAGTGGTTCAGAAAGTAAGAGTTTGTAAAGGCTTCATAGTCAAGAAGCTCGCCAGTCAGTGGGTTGCGTGAAAAGTAGTCCTTTTGTAGCAGGGTGGCTTTGCTTTGAGATGCATCCCAGACACCATGTTGCGCCCAGAGGCATTCACCGAGCCGCCAGCCCGGGTCGCGGTGCCAACCATATTGACAGTCATCGTACTCAGTAGAAAGCCATGCCTGTTCTCCCTTTGGGTCTATAACCTCCTTGCCTGTCTGGTATGGGCCGAATGTTCCGAAAGCCCAGGTTTTTACCTCACAGGACCGCCCAGAGCCAATTACCATAGCCTGAAACGCCGTTGGAGATGTCCCGAGCTGGAGGTGCTGCTCCAATGGGATCGAGGAAATATCTTGATTGCCGATCAGTCCCTTGTGGGGTTCGTTCATACTTTCCCATCCAATGACCACATCTCCTTCGAGATCACCGGCGCTTTGGATTCTTTGTGCAAGGTATTTGCATGATGCAATAAAGTGGCCTTGCAGATAATCCTGAATGTTCATACCATCGATGATCGCCTTCGGTGCGAAATCTCGACCGGCCCAAAACAAAGTAAACATAGTCTGGCAGGCTAACCTAGTGTAATTCGTACACCAAAGCATCTTGGGGAACTCTGCGGGATTGTCCCAAGTGTTGTGAACTATGGCAGCCTGTGTATTTTTGAAGCTTCTCGGATTGAGTCCCGCAGCATAGAGCGTCCATGTGGGTGCTCCGGATCCTCCTGATAATCGAGACCACTTGAAATAATAAGTTTAGTACACAGACAATATATTCATTCATGACTAGACAGACTTACCACGTCTTGGTGCGGATCCATAAAAATGTAGAATCCGTATTTCTTGGCCACACGAAGAATTCCAATAGTGAAATCAATCCATTCCTCATCATAGATCTTAGGACCAGCGTGTTCGATTGCCTCCCAGGTGAAGATGTATCGAATAGTGTTGTATCCCGATTTTCGGAGACGTTGAAAATGTGTATCAGCATCTTCTAGGGAGAACGGCTTTCCCACAAACGATACAGCCGCGTCGAAGAACCCCTGGGCATTGTGCGATCTGAGATCTGGGATTTTCGGATATTTAGCGTCACCTGCCACATTTATTCCTCTCAAGGTGATTTCTCGATTCAATGGGTCTCGGAATGATTGTCCCTCGACGCGCACACGGAGTTGACTCATATTGTTGGTTGCGTTTCATGGACCCGAGGACCATTTAGTTGGTGAATGAAGGAAGCTGAATGCAAATGCCACTGTTGGACTGTTGAGCACTTCTGAAAAACGTATGAGAATGTTTAGCAAACGGGTACAACGGATAAAGGTCCTTGCAACATGGAGACCGAAACCAGCTGATGTGTACAGGGTTACGTGATCGAACCGGCCCCCGGGGCCGGTCTCTTCCTGAGGTCCGTACCTAGGTATACGGCTGTGCTTCTTGGCCCCTGGGTCAGGTGGGCCGGGTGGGCCACTATCCATGGAATGTGATTTTGAGTTGCCGTACCTAAATTAAGAACCAATCAGCACTGTGTATTTGATACATACCGTTGGTGGAGCTGCTATAACAGGATCGCTATACGAATACGCCACTTGTTCGTGGGTGGATTCTGCTCGCCTTTTTTCAAGGTGAAGAATTTTCTTCAACTGAAGCGGGAGGCCTAGCTTTGTTCTCTGTGCCTGTTAATGGAGGCGGGTATCGATGTACGTACCCAGGATGAGGATAGAAATTACCTAGCTACTACGCTAAATGTAGACCCTAGAGCTTCGCAGCCACTTTAGGAGATGGAAAGTGGTAAGAAAATTTAGGACAATTGCAAGAGCCAAGCCGGCTTATAGGAAAGTAGAAAGGGGGCATAATCTTATGGAAGAGATATGATCAGATATAACCTAGTGATCGCATATCGCAAATCTACTAAACACGAGCCTAGACGCCAACTACCAAACTGCTAAGTATAGGTTCTACCTAAGAACTATAATTGTGATACTAGTTACATACGATAGCTTCCCAATATGCTCGTAGGGAGCCCCGGAGGTTAGCTAATCTAAGCACCACTAGCCCTATTGCCTTCTTCGGCTCGCAAATAATTGTTCTTTTTTCATTTTTGTTCCTTTCTTTTTGTACTTGATACCTTGTATGTTTGGGCTTAGGTGACTTAATTTTAACTATTTGGGGTAACAACCTCATTGAAAGCAACAAAAGAGGAAAGCGTCTGCGACACGTGACACGTAAACTACAGAGAAGATAAGGAAAAGCGTGATGCCCTTTGGGGCTTAGTGCGGGCGTGGGTACTAGCCTGATAAGACCTCAACAGCTGCTCTGAGAAATCGCGTTGGCACATTCGAAGAGGAAGGTTACCGCGAAAGCCACCAGACGGACTTTGTACCCTCGGGATGTTGTCCCACATGTGGCAGCTCCACTGGGAGCTGTGCTCTCATAATGTCAATCCTATAAAGATCATCACGGACGTCGCTGAAGACCTGGATGAACAAGGAGACTGAAATTCCTGATCGCAATTCCAGAGACTCCGCCAAGGCTGAATGCACTTATGGCCAATGTTCCGTAAAATGCACACAAACTGGCATCAGTCATATAATCGCCCAGGACCAAACCAGCGAGGTAGCTCTTAGTGTAAGGTATAAAAAGTATATGCCAGGGGGTTTTGGAGTGTCGGAGGGGAGTCATTAGGCTAATCACAGCCGAAGTATAGTGCTTGAGAAGAAACACGGCATCTTAGGGTACGGCTTTTATAGTACCTATAGAAGTCAAAGAGGTCGGTGATATAGAATGATCTAGAAAGTATAATATAGGTAAATATTTATTAGCTACTAAATCGTCTTCTAGGGGATCCTAATCTATCACGGCGTCTAAATATCCCGGGGGAGGCGGACTAGGAATATTCTCTTATCCGTCTAAAGTGAAGTGTAATAAGGCTTATAACTATAGCGATAGAGGCATTTCTAACGAGGCTAAGTAAGGATCCGTAGGTGGGATTATATCCTCCGGCGAACTAGAATATATCTATTTATAGTCGTTTATAGCTAGTTTATAAGATAGGGTGTCTCGATCTTAGTTTAATCTAAACGCCCCGAATAGTCCTTAGTGTATCTTAACCTCGTTAGAAATAGTCGTTCGTTCGCATTCTTTATTAATATAGGATATAATCCGAAAAGTTATCTTTAGAGACGTACTTAAGATAAGCTATTAACTTATCCGTTCTCTTCCCTTTACTAAGAATAATAGTCGACGAAACCGTACCCTAAGATTACGAGGTAAGCTCTCGAAGTTAAAGAAGATATCTTTCTTATATCCCCTATAGTCTAGGCTAAGATATCGACACGTTAAATATTCTAGGCGTCCTTCGTCGTATTTTATATATCGGCTTCGACACTATCTTCTAGGTAAGAAATATAATATTATACCTTAGTAAGACCGCCGAACCTACTATAGTATATCCTATAAATAACCGGGTATAAGTAACTAACTCGTATATAGCTTCTAGAAGTGAATCTATTATATTTCGGTGATTAAATAAGGTAAGTGTTATAGAGGAGTCTATAGGGGAAGTAGATCGGTAGATCGCCGATAGCGTAAACCTACTTATTTTAACGGTACGCGGTCACTTACCTATTATTTTGCGAGCGGAGCGAAGCAAATAATACAGGCAATATACCCAAGGGACTATGCTAAAAAATCCGCCTACGAATTCTGAGATCCTGGCCTCTGATTGGCTGGAAAATTCATCTGTCACATGAACAGGGTAGGGCTAAATCACGTGATCAAACTTTTCGGAGGATGTTTGCCTAGCCCGGATTTCACGTGACGTTATTATTTAACAGATCACGTGATACCGGCCTAGCACCATCCAGACCCAGCTCCAGACCCGGCTCCATACCCAGCTCCAGCACCAGCACCAGCACCAGCTCCGCACCCAGCTCCGCACCCAGCTCCGGCACCCAGCTCCAGCACCAGCTCCGCAACCAGCTCCAGCGCCAGACCGAGCACCAGCACCAGCTCCAGCTCCAGCACCAGCACCAGCTCCAGCACCAGACCGAGCACCAGCACCAGCACCAGCTCCGCACCCAGCCAGCACCAGACCGAGCACCAGCTCCAGCGCCAGCACCAGCACCAGCACCAGCACCAGCACCAGCACCAGCAACAGCACCGCACCCAGCACCGCACCCAGCTCCATACCCAGCTCCATACCCAGCTCCATACCTAGCTCCATACCTAGCACCATACCCATACCCAGCACCAGCTCTAGCACCAGACCTAGCACCAGACCTAGCACTAGACCTAGCTCCATACCCAGCTCCATACTAACCTAGCACTATACCT
This sequence comes from Penicillium chrysogenum, assembly GCF_028827035.1. Classification (NCBI taxonomy): domain Eukaryota; kingdom Fungi; phylum Ascomycota; class Eurotiomycetes; order Eurotiales; family Aspergillaceae; genus Penicillium; species Penicillium chrysogenum. The sequence continues at coordinate 5,070,006 of NW_026622750.1, read as the reverse complement.
AGCACTAGATAGAAAAGGTAGGCTATGGGCTAAAAAAAAAAAGCCGGCTGCAGGCCAGAAAGGCAGCCTACAGGCTATCTTAGCTCGGATCCGGCCCGGATTTGCTTCGGCTACGCTTAGCAAAATATCAGCTGTACGCCTCTACCACCGGTGTAGACTTCCGTAAAGCCCAAATTTGGGCCTAAGGTCCGGGCTCGAAACCTGACCCTCAACGAGCTGGGGGTCGAACTTTTTGGGCTCGACCCGGCCCCCGGCTCGAAGGGGGGGGCTCGTCGGCCCCCCCCTAGGCTCGAAATTGTATAAACTATAGCCTTAGCGTTTATAAAATAGCTGAATCACCTAAATAAATAACCGTCTTTTACCTATATTTTGGTTTAAATATAGAATTCTACTCTATTATTATAATTAGGAAGGTGAAATATTTAGAAATTTAAGTGAATAGATATTTATCTTTAATATATTAGTATAATAACTAAGCTTTATAACTATATAGATTAATTTATTAGAAATATTCTACGCTTATAAGTTAATACCTACTAAGATATATATTCTATACTAGGAACTATATATATCTTCCTAGTCGAGTATTAATCTTAGATTAATATTAATTATAAGCGGCTTAACTTATTCGAATTTTATATAAAAAGAAAGTCTATACCTTTATAATTTCTAAGAAAATTTTAGATTACTAGTCCTAATAGTTCTAGATAAGTTACCTATATTTAATAATTTCTTATAGCTAATTAGTTAAAATATTTTAAGGAAAATTAACTTCTAATAAGCTAGAAATAGGCTTTTTAAAGGTTATTAGTAGGCTTTATAAGCTTTTCTCGAGTTTTATAGGCTCTTTTTTAAGCTAGTCCTACTTATTATAGATAATTTAACTAATTATCTATTACTATTATCACTCTTTATTTTAATCTATCGATTATTAATTTAACTAGTTAAGTAATACTTCTAGATAGTTAAGCTTCTTATAACGTATTAATACTCCTTTATAGATTCTTAAAAGCCCTTATAGTTATAGGTTTTATTAACTCTATAATATCCTAAAGTTAGTAGTCCGAGTTTATATTATCCTAATTCGGAGGTGACTATAATAACTTATCCTACTTTATACCCTCCGATTACCTAGCTACGCTATCGATAAGCTAATAGACTTTTAATATCTCTATACCGGCTTTTCTTTAACTAGATAACCCTCCCTTACTCCCTTAGCTTAAACGATTTAAACGTATCGGACCTAATCGGAAAAGGTTATACTTCTTATATAATAGAATAAATTACTAAGAATAGATAGAGTGGTAGTTATAAACTAATTATAGATTAAAGGGTAAGATTATATAGCACTTAAATTATCTTTTATATATTTAGGAGTACTTTATCTAAATAGCCTATAGTAGCGATAGTAGCCTAAAGGTTATATATAAGTATTACTCTATAATCCTTAAGTATCCTTATATAGCTAAAAAAGATATAAACGGGAAGGATATATATTATAGTATAACTACTATAACTAGATATCTTCGGATTTCTACCTATAAAAGGGCTATAAGTAGAGATTAGTAATAAAGGCGATTTAATAAGTTTATTTAGTTAATAGTATAGATACCCCTTTAGTATAGTTTATACTATTAATATAATTAAAATAGGAAAATACTATCTAAGAGCTATTCTCTAAAGTAGCTTAGGAGGATAATCTATTATAATTTATTACGATTAATCGACTTCTTTTTTACCTTATCGAATATCTAATATTTTAATAGATAATATTATAAGTATATTCGGCCCTAAGCCTTCTATTTATCCTTTCTACTAATATAGTTCGGCGTCGACTATCTACTTATATAAAAGAATATTAATACTCTATACTTAAACTACTTCTAGTAGATATAAAAATTTTAATTATATTAGATTATTAGACTTTACTATTCGGATAAATATTTATAGCTATTACTAGCTATTTTATTAATATTAATTAGTCCTACTAGGAGGTACTTCTTAGGTTTAAACCCCTTAAAGATACTTATACTAGTGCTAATCTAAGTAGTATCTTTTTAGAGATACTTACTAGTTATAATATCTAGGATTATATATTTAGGTTAACTATAGATAATATATCGAATAATAAGACCTTTATTAACTCGCTATAATAGGTATTATTAAGCGATATTTATATTATCCGAATGCCCTATCTTATATATATTATCTAATTAAGTCTAAACTAACTTTTTAATCGCTTCAAAGTAGTCCCTTAGAATAATATAACTAAGACTAAATAGTCTAATCGCTAATTAATACTTACGAAAGTAAATATCTAAAGTAAAAATTATAGTATATCTTATACTTTAAATAAGGTATAGTATCTTACTATTTATATCCGGGCTAGTCTCTAATATCGCGAAGCTTTTATTAGTCTTTAACTCTTAAAGTAGGTATTTATACTACTTTAGGATATAAAGACTAGATAGAACTTAACGTTTCTTATACTTCGCTAGGTAAAAAGGTTCTATAATTTCCTTAGTATATTCTATACAGACTATAACTATAAAGAGATAGTACTTAATAATAATAAATAGCGTTAGATCGATTATCTTCTTTATCTTATAAAGCTATTCTATAAATATACTCTTACGCTTTTAAAGACTCGAGATATAACTATATATCTAGTATTCTAGATCTATAATATATTATTTAAGTATTTTAAAAAGTCTATTAAATAGCTTTAATAAAAGCGTATCCTATAGAAATAATAGATACTTTCCTCCTTTAAGGCTAGCCGATTAAAGCTTAATAAGTACTATTTATAGATAGATTATAATTATAATTACCTTTATACGATTAGTACTATACTAGCGCTAGATAATAGGTTCTAATTCTTTCTCTCCGATAATTAGATAAAGGAATAGCGTAATAAATATTAAGCCTTATTCTAAGATACTCTTTTATCTTACTAAAAGCGTTATACTACTAGTTAAGGCCTACTGGTCTCCTCTTTTAGATTAAGGCTAAATATAGCTCTTTATAATCTACTTTATCTAAAGAAATCTAAAGCGAAGCTAGTTAGTAATAAGATAATCTAGTATTTTAATAGTAGTAAGTTATACTCTTTTTCTAATCTTATTTCGATAAATATTTATTACTAATTCTATATAGATATTATTAATTCTAAGCCGCTACCCTTTTAGTAAGAGAACTATAGTCGCTTTCCTATAATTAGTTCGCTTATATAGGATATTCTTATAATTCTAGTAACTAGTGTAAGTATAGAACGATTATTTAATACTACTCGCGATATTTATTATTATCGCTATAGTTATATAAAGTCTAAGACTATTAAAGAGTTAATACTATTCCTTTATTTTTTAAGATTTAACCTTAAATTATATAAGGTAAAAAAGCTTAAATAATTCTTCTCTTTAAATAAGATCGAAGTATTAAAAGAGGAAAAGGACGAGAAGCTTAATAATATTAAATTTAAATAGATTAGTGATATAGAAGAATAGCCTAAAAGCTTTCGGGGGTTTAATTAATATTAATAGTAATAATACTAGCGATAATAATACTAGCGATCCTCTATTACTAATTTATAGTACTTAGCTATATATATTAGGGAGGAAAAGGAAGTATATAGAGGATAATATATATTAGTCTTATTAGTTTATACTAGATTTAATTATAATATATTAATATATATATAAATAAATTAACGATTTATTAAATTTAAAGTAAACGATATAATCGAAATACTTAAAATTACTAGGAATTCCTATATTATTTATATAGTTATAAGAAATTAGTATATTTACACTATTTAGTCGTAGGGGGGGGCTTAGGCCCCCCCCCTTCGAGCTATAGGCCTAAGCCTAAAGCCCGAAACTCGCTATAGGCTTTGACCTTAGGCTCGAAACCCGACCCTTTTAAGGGCCGGGTCGGGTCGGGTTTCGGGCTTTTCGAGCTTTGCGGAAGTCTGAGATTCGGAAAGGATCGCATGGTTTGTATTGAGTTGGCTTTGCCAACGACTAAGTACTGCGGAATACGGTAACGATAGTGTATATAAGTGCAGAAACGGATCCATATAGATCCGGCCACTAAGGTATAAGATATGTTTATATAAGGAAATGGGCTTCTGGGATCACATCCTCCCCCACCGAATGGGAAAAAGGTCCTCCGTTTCCCGAAGGTCACGTGAGTGAGTTTAAAAACTCCCCTAAGATCCTAGAAAGACACTATTAATAAGCGTGCGTATAAAATCAGATCCGTTAAAGATAGTATAGGTATATAGGGGTATAAATAAAGGAAATATCTTAGTAAGTCTCTAAGAATAGTATTAATAAAGGTCTTTAAGCCTTTATAAGACTTAGGGTCTCTAATAGGGGCCTAAAATAGGTGGCGAGGGTGTAAAATTAGCTTATTAGCGGTTGTTAAAGGGAGATCTAAGAGGCGTTTAGATAAAGGACGGCGCTTTTAAGGTGTAGACTCTACCTATTAGTGTCTGTAGATTGCCTAAAGGACTCTCACTTCCGACTTTATAAATAAGAGGACCCTCCCACTTCGAGATAGTGTAGTATTTCCTATATAGCTTCACTTCTACTCTCTTCCCTTCTTTACTACCCTACTTTTACCCCTTTTTATCCCTCTTTCTTATTAATTTTTATCGATTCTTACCTATATAAACGCTTTTATATCGAAGATACTTCGTCGAAGTCCTTATAAGCGCCCTAGCGAGTCCTTAGGGACTACTAGGAGTTTTACTACTACCGCGCGGGATTCTATTAAGCCTGCAGATACTAAGCCTAGATATATATCACTTATTTTTCGTAAGTACTACGACGCGGAGCCGGGACCCTAGGACGTAGAGCTAACTAAGGCCGCGCGTATCGAGCGGTAGGCGAGAGAGTTATATATAACCCTAGGGAACACTAAGGTAACTAGGTCCGGTAAGGTCGATATTAGTAAGGTAAGCCTCGTTCTCGTAAACCTCCTAGAGGAAGGGCACCGAGGCGACGACTTCTATTAAGCTAGTTAGATAGCCGCCCGGAAGTAATTAGGCGTTTTCGATAAGTTTCCCCCTCCTTTAAGCTCTCCTAAAGCTCTCGGAGGTATAGGCGGCGATAGTGATAGTGATAGTGATAGTGATAGTGATAGTAATAGTGGCGCGGCCGGTGGTAATAGCGGTATAGCTAGCGGTAATAGTGGTATAGGAGGTGATAACGGTAGCGTAGGAGTGGGTGCGGTTACGGCCGGACCCGCGGGTATAGGTAGAGGTGCTAGAGGTATAGTTACTACTCCGGTTATTACTAACTATAGCGGCGATAGGAGTTAGTTATATATTCTACTTCCTATCCCGGCCGCTATTATTCGTTTATAGGCCTAAACCGACGCTAGTAAGTTTTCCCTACTCTAACTATACCCGTTTAGAGGCTAACTACTTCGTTCTAGGTAAAGGAGTGGACGCTACTAGGATACCTCTCTTTATACTTCTCTCGAAGAGTTCGTAGGACTAATTATAGTACTATATAGACCCTAAGCGTACTAGAGTTAATTAGCGCGCTACTAAAGACTATATAGTATCCTCGGTTATAAACGTATATATAGCCTTAGGCTAAATAATTAGCTATAAAGCCCCTCTAGGTAAAGCTTACGCGTCTTATAAGAAAGGTAACGGTCCGTTTTCCTCCTACCGGATCGTTTTCCTCGCCGGGTTAGGTTTCTAGTGGTTGTTATCGTATACTTACTACTAATAGTCTAGTGCGGCTAATAAATATACCCTTTATAAGTACCTTTTCGGATAGTTTTATCTTCGCTTCTTTTCTAATATCTTCTAGGCCCGATCGGCGATCTTACTAATAATCCCGATAATAACTATAAGACTCTATTCTAGATATATAACCTCGTTCGCCGCTTTTAGCCTAATAGTATCTTACTTAAGGCCCCGAATATACTCGTTTATACCGATAGACCTCTTTATACGGATAAGAAGAAGGCTAGTAAGGAGAAGGGACGAGCTATTAGTCCTAGTAAGGTTCCTATTAATCCTATTACTATACCTCCCGCTAAGGATAAGGGTAAGGGTAAAGCTATCCCGGCTTCCGCTAGTCTAGCTAAAGCCGGTAGTACTATTACCACTCCCTCTAAGTCTATAAAGAAACGTATAGCTAGTAACGCCCCTAGCGGTAAGGATAAGGGTAGTTAGAAAAAAAAGTATACTAAGGATATATCTAATCCTCTTAATACTATATACGCTACGCCCTACTTTAGTCTAGCTTTTGATAGCGTGATATACGCGACTCCCTTAGACTAGTCTAATATCTACCGGGCGGAGGATAAGCTATAGTTCTATAACGTTTATAAACGTCTCTAGGAAGTATATAAGCGCGTCTAGTATAATTATACCGCTATATAGGATCTAGGGCTTAAGAAGGGTTAGCTAAAGGAGGGTGATATCACTAAGGCGGAAGGTGATAGGTCCGAGGACGGTAGTTCGGACTCCGGTGATATTCTAAACTATTAAGGATAAGGTAGACGGTTCTTTATAGTTAGTTTTCGGGCCTTATACCCTCTTTTCTACTTATATTAGTTCTTGTTAAGGTCTTATACCTCTATTTATACGTTTAAGCGTACGTTTCGAGGCCTTATACCTCCGTTTATATAGTAACGCGATTCGTTTTTCTTCGAGTCTAGTCCTCTATAGGCGACTCCTTCGGTATTATTACCGGAAATATAATAAATCTTCTAATACCTAGCTTCTTATAGCCGTAAGCTTTTAGATTTCTCTAGATAGGGGTAGAATAATAACTATAAAGGGGTATAAGGTTCGGCTCGAGCCTTATTTAGGCTTATAATAAGCGTCCTTAGCTGATTTATACCTATCGGATTTATCTTATTTAAAATCCTTAGATTCGTAGTCGTTTACTTCCGAGTCCTACTCGTTAGTATCTAGCGGGCCCTACTCTAGTGCTTTATCGATAGTTTTCTTCTATCTCTTACGCGCGGCTACTCGTGTCTTTATAATAATACGTTTAGCTATAACTTCCTCTCTTAGGAATTCTATACGGGCTCCTAAGCGCCTAAATTCCTACTATTCCTCTCTTATAAATATAGAGAGATCTATATAAGTTAGCGGAGGGGGTTCTACCTTATCGAGGATTTTATAGAGTTCCTCCGGGCGGCCGATATTTTAGCCGGCTTATTATAGAGCCGACCGGCCGGCCGGCGATACCTATAGGCTAGGATTATCGCCGACGTTTACGTCCGTTAGTCTCGTACCGTTAATAAGGTTTCGGAGAATATATCCGTTTAGTTCGGCGAGGGCGTAAGTCCCTAATAGATAGGCTTATATAACCTTATATAGCCCGAACTATATACTCTCGAACTTCTATTTTACTTTATTCCTTACTAAGACCTAATCGTCGATCTTAAAGCTAGTCTTAGTGACTATAGAGTCCCGGATCTTTTATTTCCGGATAGTATAGACGAGTAAGAGCTCGTTTACCTTAGAGCGGGTATCTATAAGTTATTAGATTTATTCGTCTTAGTTAGTTCCTTCCTAGGCGTTAGATTATTCACCTCCGTTAGCGACGATATAGGGGTGTATACTATAGACTAGGAAGTAGGGACTCTTTCTTATAATAGCGTATTCCTAAATATAGGCGGCGAATAGCGCTTTTATAAGGTATTCGTCCTAGAGTCTCGTAGGCTTACCTATAAGGTATTTTATAAGTATACGGCTAATAAGACCGTTAAAGTTCTCTACCTTACTATTAGTACGGGGGTAGTAGGGGGTTATCGTCCTATAATAGGCTCTTAGTAGACTTATAAAGTGTTTTATAGCTCTAGATAGGAGGTTTACGCTATTATCTAAGAGTAGTTTATTAAATACGCTATAATACGTATATATATCGCGAAATAAGAATTCCGCGAGAGTTTCTTCGGTTATATCGGGGACCGCCTAGGCGACCGGCTAGCTAGTTATATAGTCGATTACTATAATAATCTATCGATTTCTATTTAGCGTAGCTAGAAGTAGGCCGACGAGGTCGATACCCTATCGTTCGAATAGGCGGATACCGCTTATTACTATATATTATACTACCTCTCGTTTAAGGCCTTTACGGGAACCTTATAAGACTTAGTAGTTCGGGTAATTCTTTATAGACTCTTCTATATCGGCTCGGATCGATAGCTACTAACCTTAGGGGCGGATTATACCGTTAAGGCCCGGGAACCTAAGATAGCCGAACTTATAATAAGCCTTCCGGAGGAGCTCGGCGCGGAATAGAGGATCTAGGTATAGGGAGATAACTCCGTCTTTATATGTAAAGATAAGTTATCGGTTATCTTCTATAGGGGCTCGAGGGAATATCTTAGTAGTTTAGAAACTAAGGTAGTCGGTATATTTCTTTATAGCTCTCCTAAGAGCTAGGTCTTCCGGTTCTATACTATCTTATAGGAACTAGATTATAGCCGTAAGCTATTCTTCTTCCGGGATACTATACACTATTATTATAAGCGTAAGGTATCTATTACTAATAGGCCTTTCGAGGCTTATATTAGCTTAGGTGGTTCCTACTAAGTCTAGGCGTCGGCTAATAGCGTCCGCTATAACGTTCTCGGAGCCCTTCCGGTATCGAATAGATAGCCGATACTACTAGAATTCCGCGAGATACTAGGCGAGGCGCTTACTATATTCTCTTATAGTATTTAGGTACTATAGGGATATATTATCTATAATAATAATAGTCTTAAACCGGTCCCTATTAATATACCTATCCTATATACGGATAGCTTCCTTAATAGCTAGTAACTCTTTCTTATATATAGGATAATTTAGCTCTACGCTATATAGTTTACGGCTATCGTATACTACTAGGTAGAGTTTCCTATCGTCGTCCTCCTATATAAGGACTATACCGAGGGCCTATTCGGAGGTATCCGTCTCGATAATATATAGTCGGTCCCGATCTAGCTATTTAAGGACTAGGGCGGAGGCGAGGAGGTCTTTCACTTTCCGAAAGGCGCTTTTATAGGCCTCTATCTAGGTAATAGAGCGGAAACGTTATTTATAAAGTGTACTATCACTTTCCTTTAAGAGCTTATAGAGTGGTATATATACCTTTAAAAAGTCGTGAATAAATCGGCGGTAATAGATAGCTAAACCGAGAAATTAGCGGATATTATAGACGGTTTAGGGTCGCGGCTATATTTATATAGCCTTAATTTTAGCCGGGAGAGGTTATATCGTCCCGTTTCCGACGATATAGCTATAGAATTCTAATTTATAAGTTATAAACGTATATTTAGTTAGTGATACGTAAAGCTACTATTTCTTTAGGAGCGTAAGGACTTCCTTAATATATTTCCGGTGCTCCTCGAGTGTAGCTAAGAAGATAAGGATATCGTTAAGATATACTACTATATTACGGCTAAGAAGGGGTCGTAGTGTGTTATTTATAATAGACTAGAAGGTAGTAGGTATATTATATAGTCCGAACGGTATAGCGAGCTATTTATATTTCCCCTAAATAGTGTTAAATACGGTTTTTTTAATAGAACCCTCCCCTATACGGATCTACTAATATCCGGCTATTAGGTCGATCTTAGAGAGGATTCGTGCATTTCCGACGATATCTAAAAGCTCTTAGATTTATAGGAGGGGGTATCCGTTTTTAGCTATTATATTATTTAAGGCCCTATAATTAATATATATTCGCTATTTCCTATATGGTTTATAGGCGAATACTACTAGGAATCCCTATACGCTATTAGACTCGCGGATTAAGCCTTTTTTAATAAGATCTTCGACTTATTTAGCTTATTCGTTAAGCTTCTCGGCGGAGAGTCTATACGTATTAATATTAATAGGAGTATATACTCCCGTATCGATCCTATACGCTATATTACGTTCCGGGGGAAGTGCTACCGGTAGTTCCGCTCGGAAGAGATCCTTATATTTTATAAGGATCTATTAAATCCCGGGGTTATCGCTCTTAGGTAGCCCTAGGTCTTCACTCTTATATCCGTGATTAGTCGGGCGGACTATAAAGAGGTAGGCTTCGCTCTTCGATTTCCGGAGGAGTTAGCGTATTTATTTAGCCGATATTAAGTTAAGGTATACACTTCCTCTTATAACTATATAAAAGTTATTTATAGGGTGGATAGCGTATATATAGTGATTATAATCCGTTAAGGTTATAATAGATATACGCTAATCGATATATAGGTTCTCGGTCTAGAGGAAATCTCGGCCGAGGATTATATCGTAATCGGTTAGAAGAATCTAGGCCTTAATCCGTCCTATCTAACTACCGATTTTAACTAGGAGGATAGTATAACCACCTATTTCTAGCCGCTTACCGTTTACGATAGTGACTAGTAACGGGGTCTTAGATTTTCGTACCTAGATCTATCTATCTAACTTCCTAAGGACCTATAGAGAGACGAATATATCACTTACTCCGCTATTAAGGAGTATACGAATAGATATTAGATCGGCGTCTCCTATATAGATCTTTCCCCGATAAAACGTTAGAGAGTTATTAAGGACGTTTAGGGAAGCGGATAGATAGGGGGATTCTTTCCTCCGCTTTTATCGAGGGTACGGAGGAGGCTCCGTTTAGGCTAGTATATAAGAGTTTATAATATAATAAAGGTTAAGAATATTATCCGCGTTAAATAGCGGTAGCTTAGGAGCCTATATAAGGCGGCCGATAAGGGCTTCTATATTATATAGCCGTACTAGTTTTTCGACTAGTGGTAGGGACGCCTAGAGGTAGCCTTTTACTATTATTTTATCTCCTCTATCTTTAGTTTCCGGTAAGCGCGGGCTAGATATCCCCGTTTTCTATAATTATAACACTTACGAGTTTCTTTAAACGCTGGGGGACCTCTCGCGGGGCGAGATTTAATAGAGTTAACGGCGGTATTAATATCTATAGCGTCTAAGTATCTTACTAATAACCCTTTATATCTCCGAGCGATAGCTTACCTCTATTCGTATTAGGCGAAACGGAAGATAACGTCTTTAATTATCTTAGCCTAGTCCCGTTCTTTAGCCTATTTAGTATAGTACGTGGCTTTCGTACTAGTAATAAATCGCTAGATTAGTATAAGGTCTAGGATATCCTAATTAAGGTCGGACACGATCTATTAGAGGTTCGTGGTATACTCTTATATAGATTAGTTTCCCTATTTAAGAGTTTCGTAACGCTTATAGAGTTTTTCTATAGATAGGTATTCTACAAACTCCTATTTAAGCTATTCCTTAAATAAAGTCTATATTAGGAAATTATCGGTACTAAGTAGGTTATATTATCGCTCGCGTTATTCTAGGCGTTACTAAGCGACCTTTATAAGTTTTCCTAAGGTATATAGTATCTTTATCTTATTAGGGGAATCGTAACCGGTAAGCTTTACTAGCTCTAAGAAGTACCGATTATAGTCGTAGGTCTACTTATAGGCGGCGTTATTAAAGATAGCGCTATCGTAATTAGCGATTACCTATAAGTCGTTAAGGAATCTTTTATAAGTGTCTTTATCTATAGTTTAGAAGGCTATAGCTATAGATAAGAGAGGTTTCTTAGTAGGGTTTAGTAGCGGCGGTTCTCCCCTAGAAGGGAGATCTAACCTATAGGACGGGTTTACTACTATATTAAAGGCGGCTATAAGCCGCTCGGTTTTAGATCGCTCCGCTTAAAGGGCCTAAGCTCTATATATAGCCCGTTCGACTAAGGGGTTAACCTATTAGGGGTTAATAGTTAAATATATATATAAGAAGATATTCCGTTCTTCTACTTCTAAGAGGTTAAGGGCTATATAGACCTCTACTAAAAGGTTAGCTATAAATTCGGCCTTAGTGTTTCCTTAGGTAGGTTATATAGATATAATTATTTCCTAGCGGGGACGATAGGGGGTTTCTTTTCTTAGAGGAAGTAGGAAAATAGTAATTCTATCTTCCTCTTATTAGGTTAGGGGGCCGTTTTTCTTTTAACGGCGCCTAGATACGGATCTTACTAAGTAGTGAGACGTCTATTTCCTTATAGATCGACGTTTTCTTCCGGCCGGACGTTTATAGATCCGAGAGTTCTCCTTAGAGTGCTATATCCCCTATATTTTATTAGGGGGAAGGGTGTCGTCCGGCCGGGCGGGTCTATTATAAATCTATATTACCTCGTAATTACGCGATTTTTATTAATAGACCCGCTCCGTATTTTAGAGGGGAGACCTTATCTCCGTATCTCTCCGTTTTTCCTCCGTTCTCGGTCTCTATTATACCGAGAGAGCCGGGGGGAAAGGAGAGAGGGAAAAGAGGGCAAAAATAGGGGTTTTTAAGCTTTCCTACCTAGCATCCTAGGTCCGTAGGATCGTTATCGGGATAGGACGAGAGGGTGTTAGCACCGTTCCGTCTTTAGGAGAGGGTGTTAGCACCGTTCCGTCTTTAGGGGACGTCTACGGTGCTATCTCGTGCCTCCCTAGGCCAACCGTAGAAGGTGGCTTATACCGATATACTACCAGATGAGATTCGGAAAGGATCGCATGGTTTGTATTAAGTTAGCTTTGCCAACGACTAAGTACTGCGGAATACGGTAACGATAGTGTACATAAGTGCAGAAACGGATCCATATGGATCCGGCCACTAAGGCATAAGACATGTTTACATAAGGAAATGGGCTTCTGGGATCACATTAATATTAATATATATAGACTCTCCGCTAAAAAACTCGATAAATAAGCTAAATAGGTTAAAGATCTTATTAAAAAAGGCTTAATTTATAAGTTTAATAGTATATAGGGATTCCTAATAGTATTTATCTATAAACTATATAAGAAATAGCGAATATATATTAATTATAAGGCCTTAAATAATATAATAGCTAAAAATAGATACCCTCTTCTATAAATCTAAAAGCTTTTAGATATTATCGGAAATATATAAATCTTTTTTAAGATCGATCTAATAGCTAGATATTAGTAGATCTATATAGGGGAGGGTTCTATCGAAAAAACTATATTTAATACTATTTAGAGAAAATATAAATAGCTCGCTATACTATTTAGACTATATAATATATTTATTACCTTCTAATCTATTATAAATAATACGTTATAATCTCTCTTTAGTTATAATATAGTAGTATATCTTAATAATATCTTTATCTTTTTAGCTATATTTAAGAAGTACTAGAAATATATTAAAGAAGTCTTTATATTTTTAAAGAAATAATAACTTTATATATTACTAACTAAATATATATTTATAACTTATAAATTAGAATTCTATAGCTATATTATTAGAAATAGGATAATATAACCCTTTTTAGCTAAAATTAAGGCTATATAAGTATAGCTATAACTTTAGACTATCTATAATATCTACTAATTTCTTAGTTTAGCTACTTATTATTACTAGTTTATTTATAACTTTTTAAAGGTATATATACTACTCTATAAGCTCCTAAAAGAAAGTAATAGTATACTTTATAAATAATATTTCGGCTCTATTACTTAAATAGAGGCCTATAAAAGCGCCTTTTAAAAGGTAAAAGACCTCTTTACCTCCGCTCTAGTCCTTAAATAGCTAGATTAGGACCGACTATATATTATTAAGATAGATACCTCTAAATAAGCCTTTAGTATAGTCCTTATATAAAAGGATAATAATAGGAAACTCTATCTAGTAGTATATAATAGCTATAAATTATATAGTATAGAACTAAATTATCCTATATATAAGAAAAAGTTACTAGCTATTAAAGAAGGTATTTATATATAAGATAGATATATCGATAGAGACCGGTTTAAGACTATTATTATTATAGATAATATATCTTTATAGTACTTAAATACTATAAAAGAATATAGTAAACACCTTATTTAGTAGATCGCGGAATTTTAATAGTATCGGCTATCTATTCGATATTAGAAAGGCTCTAAAAATATTATAATAGACGCTATTAACTAATATTTAGACTTAGTAGGAATTATCTAAACTAATATAAATCTTAAAAGGCCTATCGGTAATAGATATTTTATATTTATAATAATAGTATATAGTATCCTAGAAGAAGAATAGCTTATAGCTATAATCTAGTTCTTATAAGATAGTATAGAACTAGAAGATCTAGCTTTTAAAAGAGCTATAAAAAAATATACTAACCGCCTTAGTTTCTAAACTATTAAAATATTCCTTTAAACTCTTATAGAAGATAACTAATAACTTATCTTTATATATAAAGATATAGTTATCTCTCTATATCTAAATCCTCTATTCTATACTAAGCTCCTCTAGAAGGCTTATTATAAGTTCGGCTATCTTAGGTTCTTAGGCCTTAATAGTATAATCTACCTTTAAGGTTAGTAGCTATCGATCTAAACTAAAATAGAATAGTCTATAAAAAATTACTTAAACTACTAAATCTTATAAGGTTCTTATAAAGGCCTTAAATAAGAGATAGTATAATATATAGTAATAAGCGGTATCCGCCTATTCGAATAATAGGGTATTAATCTTATTAGCCTATTTCTAGCTATATTAAATAGAAATTAATAGATTATTATAGTAATCGACTATATAACTAGCTAGCTAGTCGCCTAAGCGGTCCCTAATATAACTAAAGAAACGCTTATAGAATTCTTATTTTACGATTTATATATATACTATAGTATATTTAATAAACTACTTTTAGATAATAATATAAACCTCTTATCTAAAGTTATAAAATACTTTATAAATCTACTAAGAGCTAATTATAGAATAATAATCCTTTACTACTCTTATACTAATAGTAAGATAGAGAACTTTAATAGTCTTATTAGCTATATATTTATAAAATACCTTATAGATAAGCCTATAAGACTCTAGGATAAATACCTTATAAAAGCGCTATTTACTACCTATATTTAGGAATACGCTATTATAAGAAAGAGTCCCTACTTCTTAGTCTATAGTATATACCTCTATATTATTACTAATAGAGATAAGTAACCTAACGTCTAAAAAAGAACTAACTAAATAAATAAATCTAATAACTTATAGATACCTATTTTAAAGTAAACGAGCTTTTACTTATTTATACTATCTAGAAATAAAAGATCTAAAACTCTATAGTTACTAAGACTAGTTTTAAAATCGATAATTAGGTCCTAGTAAGGAATAAAATAAAATAGAAGTTTAAGAGTATGTAGTTTAAACTATATAAGATTATATAAGCCTATTTATTAAAGACTTATACCTTTACTAAACTAAATAGATATATTCTTTAGAACTTTATTAATAGTATAAGATTAATAGATATAAATATTAGCGATAATCCTAGTCTATAAATATCGCTAGCTAGCTAGTTAGCTCTATAATAAGCTAGCTAAAAGATCGGCCGCCTAGAAGAACTCTATAAAATCTTTAATAAAATAGAACCCCCTCTATTAACTTATATAGATCTCTCTATATTTATAAGAGAAGAATAGTAGGAATTTAAGCGCTTAGGAGCCTATATAGAATTCCTAGAGGAGGAAGTTATAGCTAAATATATTATTATAAAGATATAAATAGCTATATATAAAAGATAGAAGAAAACTATTAATAAAATACTAGAGTAAGGCCCGCTTAGTACTAATAAGTAAGATTTAGAAGTAAATAACTATAAATCTAAGGATTTTAAATAGGATAAATCCGATAAGTATAAATCGGCTAAAGACGCTTATTATAAGCCTAAATAAGGCTTAAGCCGAATCTTATACCCTTTTATAATTATTATTCTACCTCTATCTAAAGAGATCTAAAAGCTTATAACTATAAAAAGCTAGATATTAGAAGATTAATTATATTTCTAGAGATAATACTAAAGGAGCTATATATAAAAGGCTAGACTTAAAAGAAAACGAATTATATAACTATATAAATAGAGGTATAAGACTTTAATAAGAACTAATATAAGTAGAAAGAGGGTAACGTAATCCACTAGCGAGCTGGCCACACTAGCGAGCTGGCCACTTTATCTAACATACTAATTTCAAATCCATTTATCTCAACCAAAACGCCATTAAATTAAATTTTTAAAAAAACATCATCTATCTGGACATGTCTCTCTCCTATGTCCTGGCTTCCTGCATACTCCGCACCCCCGGGGGGATTTTGTACGCGGTTGTAAACCTGATTCACCATGCTGACCGGGACCGGGTTCAGCTGCTTCCACCGGCTGTATAATCAGCGCAGATGCTTCCTGCACGGAGAGACCGCTCTCTGCGTATAGATGCTTCCCAGATCTAGCACGCTTTTGCTTCTTCTTCTCGGTTTCACTGCGTAAATCACTCACTTCTCTCTCCAGAAGTGCAGCGGATTGCATCGTCATTTGACAAGCTTTTAAAACCTGATTTATAGCGGAATTCAGCGGACTTGGGGGACTTCCTGATCTCGTACGAAGTAATGCTTTGATAGAGGAAGCTTGCTTTTCCAATTGCCTGCAGTTTGAAGGTGTTTTTGGATCCCAATCACTACCCCGGCTAGGGGGGGTTGGTGTAGCAAGCCGAATATCAAGCTTCGAAATCACTCTCTCTAGCGCGAAAGGGACTAAACCGGCAGATTGGAAGCTGTTTTTAACAATCTCTGGTTTAAAAGCTTCCATTCGTGCGGTAGGATAGGAATCCAGGAAGTCCAATTTATCCATATGATTGGATCCGCACCGCATCCGGAATTCAACCAGTCTCCTATAGGCTCGTTTTAACACCGCAAAACAGCCTATATCTAGAGGTTACAAAAGATGGGATGAATGCGGGGGCATACAGATTGGTATAACCCGGTTTTTTTCACACATTTCATCAAACCTCGGTGTTAAATGGCTTCTATGGCCATCTAGTATTAAAAGCCGATATACCCCCTTTATCCGTACAAAAGTGGTCGGAATAAAGAGCTTTTCAAGCCAGCGAAGTCCAATTTCGTTAGTAGTCCAGCTATTAGGACTAACTTCGAAACGCCAGTCGGAAGGAAGACTATCGAACTAAGATTCAATAAAGACTTTGCCTTTAAAAATCAGACACGGTGGAAGGGCCTAACCAGCCGCATTCGTACACTCGATAGCCGTCACCTATTCACGATTTCTAGGTTATAAAAGTGCTCGCCGACCGTAGTATTCGCTTCTCGTAATAACCTTCGTAGTCGCTGTTAATCCTATAGCAAAACCCGTCTTATCAAAGTTATAAACGTCGTCCGGGTGGATCCCAAATTGTAGGATGGTTTTTTAAATAAGATCAAACCAGTCCTTTATGACTTTTAGATCCTCACATTTCGCACGCTCGTAGTTATACCGTTTCGAAAACCGGGAGGATAGGAGAGGATGCCTTTTTATATACTTCGTCACCTAATTTTCGCCGACCGAAAGAACCGGGGTAGTGCCGCGCTTTTTAAGGAGAAGATTCGCCATTTCTCGCACCATAGACGGCCGGGGAGCTAATCCCCGGGAATCCATAGAGAGAATCTATTTTTGAAGAGATTCTTCTTCAATTTCTGTTAGTTTACACGAATTTACGCGACAATTCGCGCGGTGTTGTATTCCGGTAAGACGTGAAGAAAGGGTTGAACGGGGGATTTTGAAACGGCGCGCAGTTTCACGAATTGAAGAGATTTCTTTATTTTTAAAAGCTTTGATAGCTAATAAGATCCTGCCCTCTTGCTCAGTTGATTCTTTGGAGGATTGGGAGCGAATTGGTGGCATGGTAGATAGTTGAATTGACTAAGTGCTAATTCATGGACGCGTTTTTTGTAGGGTGGCCAGCTCGCTAGTGTGGCCAGCTCGCTAGTGGATTACGTTATAAGGCCTAAAAACTAACTATAAAGATCTATCTACCTTATCTTTAATAGTTTAGAATATTATTAGAGTCCGAACTACTATCTTTAGGCCTATTACCTTCCGCTTTAATAATATTACCCTCCTTTAGCTAACTTTTTTTAAGCTTTAGATCCTATATAGCGGTATAATTATACTAGATATACTTATATATTTTCTAGAGATATTTATAAATATTATATAGAACTATAGCTTATCCTTTATATAGTAGATATTAGGCTAGTCTATAGGATTTATATATATTATACTATTAAAAGCTAGACTAGAGTAGGGCGTAGTATATATAGTATTAGAAGGATTAGGTATATCTTTAGTACGCTTTTTTTTCTACCCGCCTTTATCCTTACTATTAGGGGTGTTACTAGCTATATATTTCTTTATAAACTTAGAGGGAGTAGTAATAATATTACTAGTTTTAGCTAGACTAGCGGAAGCTAGAATAGCTTTACCTTTACCCTTACCTTTAGCGGGAGATATAGTAATAGGACTAATAGAAGCCTTACTAGAACTAATAGCTTATCCCTTCTCTTTACTAGCTTTCTTCTTACTTATATAAAGAAGTCTATTAGTATAAATAAGTATATTTAGGGCCTTAAGTAAGATACTATTAGGCTAGAAGTAGCGAATAAGGTTATATACCTAGAATAGAGTCTTATAGGTATTATTAGGATTATTAATAAGTTCGCTAATTAGGCCTAGAAGATATTAGAAAAAAAGCGAAGATAAAACTATCTAAAAAGGTACTTATAAAGGGTATATTTATTAGCTATATTAGACTATTAGTAGTAGGTATATAATAATAACTACTAGAAACCTAATCTAGCGAGGAAAATAATCTAATAAGAGATAAATAGACTATTTCCCTTTTTATAAGATATATAAGCTTTATCTAGAGGGGCTTTATAGCTAATTAATTAGTCTAAAACTATATATATATTTATAATTAAGAATATCTTATAGTCTTTAGTAATACGCTAATCGATTCTAGTATATTTAAGGTCTATATAGTACTATAATTAGTTCTATAAACTCTTTATAAGAAGTATAAAGAGAGGTATTTTAATAGTGTCTACTCTTTTATCTAGAATAAAATAGTTAGCCTCTAAATAGATATAGTTAAAGTAGGGAAAACTTACTAATATTAGTTTAGGCCTATAAATAAATAATAGCGGCTAGAATAGGAAATAGAATATATAACTAACTTCTATCGCTACTATAGTTAATAATAACTAGAGTAGTAACTATATCTCTAGTACCTCTATCTATATCTATAGGTCTAGCTATAACTATATCTACTCTTACACTATTATTATTACCTCTTATACTACTATTACCGCTAGCTATACCGCTATTACTACCGGCCGCGCTACTATTACTATTACTATTACTATCGCTATTACTATTACTATCGCTATTTATACCTCTAAAAGCTTTAAAGGAGCTTAGAGGAAAGGGAAATTTATCGAAAACGCTTAATTACTTCTAGATAGCTATCTAACTAGCTTAATAGAAGCTATCGCTTTAGTATCCTCTTTTTAGAAGGTTTATAAGAATAAGGCTTACTTTACTAATATCGACTTTACTAGACTTAGTTACTTTAGTATTCCCTAGGGTTATATATAACTCTCTCGCTTACTATTTAATCTATATAGCCTTAATTAGCTCTATATTCTAAGGTCCCGGCTTTATATTATAGCACTTATAAAAAATAAGTGATATATATCTAGATTTAGTATCTATAGGCTTAATAGAATCCCGCGCGGTAGTAGTAAAACTCTTAGTAGTCCCTAAGGACTTACTAGGGCGCTTATAAGGATTTTAATAAAGTATCTTCGATATAAAGGCGTTTATATAGGTAAGAATCGATAAAAATTAATAAGAAAGGGGGATAAAAAGGGATAAAAGTAGGGTAGTAAAGAAAGGAAAAGAGTAAAAATAAAGCTATATAGGAAATACTATACTATTTTAAAGTAAAAAGATCCTCTTATTTATAAAGTCGGAAGTAAGAGTCTTTTAAATAATCTATAGATACTAATAGGTAGAATCTATACTTTAAAAGCGCCCTCTTTTATCTAAACGCCTTTTAGATCTCCCTTTAATAACCGCTAGTAAGCTAATTTTATACCCTTACTACCTATTTTAGGCCCCTATTAGAGACCCTAAGTCTTATAAAGGCTTAAAGACCTTTATTAATACTATTCTTAAAGACTTACTAAGATATTTCCTTTATTTATACCCCTATATACCTATACTATCTTTAATAGATCTAATTTTATACGTACGTTTATTAATAATATCTTTCTACTATCTTAGGGGAGTTTTTAAGCTTACTTATATAACCTTCGGGAAACGGAGGACCTTTTTCCACTCGGTAGGGGAGGATATAATCCTAGAAGCCTATTTCCTTATATAAATATAGCTTATACCTTATTAGCCGGATCTATATAGATCCGTTTCTACACTTATATACACTATCGTTACCGTATTCTGTAGTACTTAGTCGTTAGTAAAGCTAACTTAATACAAACTATACGATCCTTTCCGAATCTTAGAGCTATACTATAGTTAACCCTATCCTAGAGGCTATACCGGTAATAGTAATCTAGGGGAGATATAGTTAGGTTAGAAGATCTCCTAATAGAGAGAGGTGACCGATAATTACCACTTTATTCTCGAAAGATATTATTACTCTATACTAAAAGTCACCGGTTATAGTTTCACTAATAATAATATTAGTTCTAGTATAGCGAGCGGGGAATAAGATTAGAATAAGATTGCCTTAAAGGGGATTATATATTATTAAATAAGGGAATCTAGATATCGCCTATAAAATAGGTAGGCTTATATTTTTTATATATAACCTATATAGATTATCCGCTACCAGCGAGCTATAAGCGCCCACCGGTATAGACTTGTGATCCCAGAAGCCCATTTCCTTATATAAACATGTCTTATGCCTTAGTGGCCGGATCCATATGGATCCGTTTCTGCACTTATGTACACTATCGTTACCGTATTCCGTAGTACTTAGTCGTTAGCAAAGCTAACTCAATATAAACCATGCGATCCTTTCCGAATCTTATCTAGTAGCATATCGGTATAAGCCACCTTCTACGGTTAGCCTAGGGAGGTACGAGACGGCACTATAGACGTCCCCTAAAGACGGAACGGTGCTAACACCCTCTCGTCCTATCCCGATAACGATCCTACGGACCTAGGATACTAGGTAGGAAAGCTTAAAAACCCCCATTTTTACCCTCTTTTCCTCTCTCCTTTCCCCCCGGGCTCTCTCGGTATAATAGAGACCGAGAACGGAGGAAAAACGGAGAGATATAGAGATAAAGTCTCCCCTCCGAAATACGGAGCGGGTCTATTAATAAAAATCGCGTAATTACGAGGTAATATAGATTTATAATAGACCCGCCCGGCCGGACAACACCCTTCCCTCTAATAAAATATAGGGGATATAGCACTCTAAGGAGAACTCTCGGATCTATAAGCGTCCGACCGGAAGAAAACGTCGATCTATAAAGAAATAAACGTCTTACTACCTAGTATTATTTGACACGGTGAGCGGGGGGCCAGAAACGGCTCCCATTGCACCGCCGTCCTGCCGCCCTCGACCGCCTACCCGTCTCCGCCATTTACTTACCCTTTACGGCTTAGCGTCCTCATACTCCACCCGTTTGGGGTTAGTGCCCCTCTGGCCGCTTTTATCGCGCCCAACGCCTGCCCTCCATCTATAAAACACCGCTCGTCCTCTTCGCAGCTTTGTCGACGCACTTTCACTTTGTTTTCCCATCTGGCCCCCTTTTCTCTCGGCCCCCACCAACTTGTCCGCACTGGCTTGCCACCTCATGTACCACCCCTTTCATTTCCACCGGAGATGCCGCTCGATCCACCGTTGAGCCCGTTCTGGCCGGCGTTGCCTGCAACGCGGGCCGGTCTCTTGCGAGTTGATGCACCGATGTCATGAAACCCTCGGGCATGGCGTGCAGTATTATGCTAGCCCTTCCGCGCCGACTGCTGGTTTTACTACGGAGGTACTGAATTGTCCTCCTGTTGCGAGCCTCTGTCGCTGAGCGCCTCGCTCATTTCGCTGGCATTCCTTGCGCGGCCAAAGAACAGTGTCTCGGAAACCCTCGGCATGCGCGCTCTGATTTGCCACAGTCCGCGCGAGGTTGCATTGTCCAGCCCCCAATGGTGAGAGTGCAGCCTGGTCCGCTCGTTCAAGGGTGCCTCGGGGTAAGACTGTCGTCATAGTCCGTTTCACTTGGCCGCCGTTACCCCCGCTGTTACCCAACCGACGAAAATTCGGACGACTATGCCATTGTACGGACCAATAGCGAAATTGCCGCATTCTTGCCTGATCTGAATCAACGCCAAGTACTGCGTCACCGAGGCCGACGATGGTCTATTCTACAGACGGCCCCTGACCACGCGCATAGATGGGCAACTGGAAACTGGGCTGACGACCACTGTGGAACTAGGTTACGTTGGGGCGCCACCGAGGTGTGCGGAAGCTTTTGCCGACGGCCTTCGGTCTCTGTTGAGCAGCCGGTGTGGCTCCGCGCCTTGGATGAAACGCTTCGGGCTGAATGACATAGAGGGAATTCTCTGCGCCGCTTCACTGGCAATTCTCATCTATAAAAGAGATAACAATCCTCTTTGCATGGCTCATGTAGACAGAGACCCATCAATCCTTCCCCCTCTCCCTTCCCCCTTACCCCTGCTCTGTATCCTATACCCCCATTTCTGAGTGCCCCGTTCTTACAGGTTCGAAGTACACCCACAGGATTCTTCTGGCTATCTGCCTTTTCACAACATGTCGAGCACCAATTTTCGCCTGGAATTGTTTCGTCCATGGAATCCTTTCCAAGACAAAGCTCAGCCATTGCGTGATCCCTCCGGGACTTGTCGCTACCCAAGTCCGGTCTCGATCACTGCCACCCCGCCAAGTTCCAATTCTAGCGATCATGGCCCAAAAAAGCAAAATATTCTTTGCCCCAAACCTGAGCGACACCCCCTTCCTGCCCGCCCGCCGACGGAAGTCTGCTTAGATGGGCAGAATTCGGAGGTTCAAACCACTCGACCGGGATCGGAGGGCTTGGGCCAAACACTTTCCGCTGTTAGTGGTCAGGAGCCCTTCAACTTCGAGAACATCTTGCAACCACAAAACATAGATGGTGGCGATGACGTCGCTTCTCCAAGTTTTGCCGATGATATCTATTGGGAAAGAGAGCGTGAATTCCTGGAATTGGGATTGGATGGCTCGGATCCTGTCGATTTTGCCCGTCAGCATCCTCAAAGTGTTGATCTTGGAATTCCTACTCAGAATGGAGAGCTTCTAAATTTTGAGAACGTCGATCCTGCAATCCTTGATGACCATGAATCTCCGGTTGCCGAACAGGCTGAAACAACTATGGATATCGCCAGTATCGTAACGCCCCCGGAAGAATGCCCCGCGGTGTCCATTCGCCCTCAGAACAAGGTCTCAACTCTCCATCGTCGACGGAATTCAAAGGGGATGGTGGACAGTGACCGCCAGCCCACAAAAATAAAGAAGGGTTCGGGTACGGGAAAAGGGGATACAAGGATTGGCTCTACTCGGCCCAAGAAAAGTTCGGGTCGTCAGAGCACTTCTTTCACTACAGTCCGTGCCCAATTCTCGGCCCTTTCAGTCGAAGACCGACTACAATTCCTGTCCTGGCTTTTTGAGGGTGCGTTAACTCATTGTGCTTCTGCTGTTGCTTCTCCCTCAATCCAATGTGATGGCAGAAGCGACAACCGTGTTCATACGAGCTTGAACACTGACGCGACTGATGCGCAGCACGCCTCTTCAAGAAAGGGACTAAAGTGGTCTGCGGAGGAAGATCATCTTCTAAGGAAGTTAAGGGACGAGCAAAACCTCGCTTGGTCAGAGGTGGTCAAGCAATTTTCACGAGAATTTCCTGGGCGGAGCGAGGGGTCAATCAAAGTGTACTACAGCACAACTTTGAAAAAAAGACGGCCATCTTCCCCCATTGTTCTTATTGCTTGACATGATTAACATGAGACATTACCGGTAGAATCGTCTGGAGTAGCTAGAACATTATGAGTGGGGATGCTCAGTTGCATAAATGCATAGTCGAAGACATGGTGGTATTGTGGGACCGGTGGTCTGGAATTTGTCTGGAATTTGCTCGGGCATCACAATATTTATGTTGAGATTTTGTAAGATATTGAATCCAGTATTCACTTCCTGTTGGTGTGGTACAACCGCAGCAGCGTTGGTCAAATCCGAGTTTTAGTACGGAGGCACATAGGTTTTCATTTTGAAAAATAAAATCTCGACGCGCCTATTAGCTCGAACTAGAAGAGGGTATCAAGACGCTGGATGCCCGGACTAGCCAGGATGGAGAATGGGGCATTAATGACATGAAACGCCGGGATGTGTATTGAGTGTTACGCCACAGTTCTTCCGGTATGTTTGTTTTACCATACATAACACGTAGGCGTTGGGATGGGTACTGACGACCATGTACGACAATACAATGCGGAGAACTCGTGGTATTTTTCCCCTCATATACGATTACATAATCCCGGCGGCTCAGGGTTGGCTCAGGGTATGCTCAGGGTAAGCTCACGGTTGGCTCAGGGTATGCTCAGGGTACGCTCAGGGTAAGCTCACGGTTGGCTCAGGGTATGCTCAGGGTATGCTCAGGGTATGCTCAGGGTATGCTCAGGGTATGCTCAGGGTATGCTCAGGGTATGCTCAGGGTAGGCTCAGGGTATGCTCAGGGTATGCTCAGGGTATGCTCAGGGTAGGCTCAGGGTATGCTCAGGGTAAGCTCAGGGTAGGCTCAGGGTAGGCTCGGAGTTAGCTCAGATTTACTTCAATGACCCAACACCTCCTCGGTAGGTCAATCAATGACCACGCAAGCATCAATAAAGAATTATGGCATTGCCATCGCGTCCCCGCTGCTCAAAAGTCCCGTAGCAAAAATGGAAAGAGATAGAGAAGAAAAAATATCCCCTTGCGCCTTTGAGATTATTCTATTGTAGGGATGATTTACAAATGGGTATCATACGGCTGAGCTTTTGAAGCTATTTAGGGAACATGGGCGGGCCTTCCACTGTGCAACCGTCGTGGGACAGGATGAAAGATGCCTTCAATACTTTCGATTGGTGGCGGAGACGAAAATGGGAATCGCGAAGAATCTGGATTGTGTCTTGATATAACGCTAGAGAGCCTTGACACTATGTATCATGCGAGGTGATCATTGATGTCGCATTGTCCAGGATAGATAATCCCAAGACCAGATGTGCGGCTATCCCTTCAAGCCACTATAATTGTAGTAAAGATGGACTTACCGACTGTGGTGCCGGCGAGTCAGTTCTCTCTGTTGATAAGCGTCTCATCAGAGCATGTATGAGTTTCTTGTGATTATCATTCCAATCCAATGGTGGTGGAAGGGATTCTCTTTTATTCAGCACAAGGTTTTTTTTTTTTTTTCCTTTGTGAGAATTGGGCCAAATACGAAGTGACAAATCGAAAGAAGGAACAATGAGGAATTAGCAGATGTGATAGAATCAAAGGATTGATGTTGACTTATTCAATTGTTTTCAATCTTCCTACTAAAACCCCTTGGGACCGCTTACTTTAGTCTCCAGTCTCCAGCAGCAAGCAGACCCCAGGGTAGCTGTGGAGTTCTCACATATACGTAGATGGGGGTATCATTTTCCGGATGAATAGTAAATATTAAGAAATGCTACAGTCAACTCTAGATACAAGACGTAGCGCGAGAAAGCAAAAGAGACAGGCTTCCTCGCATTCAGGGGAACACCATGTGGGTCCCGCAGGTCATATCCCCATTTAGCCCGTATGCTTCATGTATATCCTTAACCTTAACAGCAGCTGAGGCAATTCCCGGGATGAACAATGCAACTCCCAGAATACTCTTCTTGTTTACTACATATCGAGAAACCCCTTTGTTAGGGCTTGAGCATATTGGAATTTCCGGTATGTCGTCAACGGGCACACATTGTGCCTTTTCGGCCGGCTGGCGTATGGTACAGCCCAAGCATCAGCGATCCGTCACAGCTCTACGAGGCATTCTCAGGGATTCACCACGTGCATCCTAGAATGCATGGTCGGTACTGTGGAGAACATTTCGATTGCTCCTAGAACGAGAGAAACATTTCCTGGGAGCTTGTCCTGGATCCACAATCCGACTGTAGTTATTAAGGAATCTGACGGCATATTTTAGGTGCAATAGCTTATGAGGCCAGCAGACATTATAAGTAGTGTTCCTCCTACATTCAAATCTCCACTAGTACACACATTGCCGTCCGTTGTTTCGAACGTACAGCCAGTACACGCAACTTTCTGCGTTACAGTACCACTATCGCACCACTCACAAGCACCACGGATCATCTGTCATATGTTGTTGTACCCGGAATTTCGAATAGTGACTACACATTTTGCATAAGAGGCCTAGATCAACAGCGTGACTTCTTCAGCCTGTTCTCCAATTCCTCCAATATGTCTCTTCGCCCCTGTCAGCCATGCCGACATTCGAGAATTCGATGCAGCCGTGAAGTTCCTCACTGTCAAACTTGCGTCAAGCGTGGTAGGTACTCTTTGTGCGTCTATGAAACGAAAGTGTCAGACCAAAAACCTGCTCTTCCAGAGCCTCGGTCAAAGCAGCAAAAGCAAAAGCAGGAACGAGCATCTGACGAGTATCACTTTCGATGGAGAGCTTTCGAGCCACAATCCGAACAGTTTTCCCGGTACGAAACGAGTACAAATGAAGAGATGCAACACGCAATGGAGCCTGCAAACGAAGAACATATCAAGCACATGAGTCAAAGATATTCTGAGCAGGGCAGTTTATCACCTCATGAGACCCCACCAAAGAGTATTGCGGCTGCGAAAGCGGAGAAAGCTTCGATTTTCCAACCGAAACATGTTGAAGATACTTCTGAACGGCCGCGGAGCACACCAGTGCCTCAACCAACAGAGCTCTATGCGCAAATGATCCCTCCGGTAATCAATTCCAACTACGAGGAAATATAGACTACGACGCTAACTGCCAACAAGGCTTCTTTGCCTCCACGCCCAAATTTTGATCTGACCATATCTGGGAGACATATTTGCGGCCCACATACGGCCCATCAGCTCTTGTTGGTATTACATTATCTTTTCATCTCTTCAATGCTTCCTGCAGACATAGGAGCTCTGTGGAAAGTCATATGTCGCCGCCACCATGACTGGGAAGAGAGCTTTGTCCTGCAACACGAGCAGCTTCAACAGTGGCTCATCAGCGTCCGCAATATCTTGACCAATTCTGCTGGGCTTCACACAGTAACCTTGGAAGACATAGAGCGCCAAACAAGATATATTCTGTTCATTCTTGGGGAGAATACGTCCCCCCACTCGAGCTTCATATTTAAATGTTTCAGAAGCGAGGAACCCCCATACCGGCCGTTTGGGGTGAGGGCAAGTATTGCTTTGATTTGTCATGCCTTTGGTGGAATCCAGGCCGATGAGCTTGAAGGATATGAAGCAAAGGAAATTTGGACCCGCGATCAAAACTTTCTGTCGACCATGGCTTTCCGGCTCAAAGAATCGCCACTGTTTGGCGCCGAAGTTTCAGTGAACCATTTACAGTCTATGATACTAGGTCTCCAGAAGGCTTTTCAGTGCGAAGAAATCCGTGTTTCCGGGATGGAGTTCCAAACATTGAGAATCGAAAGCGAATTAGAAGTGCTGGGATATTACCGACGGGCATTTCTAGCTTTCAACCCAATTCTTTTACCAAAGATTCTAGCCTCTTTGAGAGAAGCGAATGATCTTACTACCCTACTATGGCACTATCAGCTTATCAATATGGAGAGAAACTTGGACAGAAGTAAGTGAATCGATCTTTAGGCTGATATGGTGTTTAACAAGAGTATAGCCAATTTGGCCTTGCGTCTCGCCAACATATTCATGTCACTGGCACCAGAACGCTTGGACGCTGCGTTCCAGAATACTCGCGAGATTCAGCTATCAAAAGCGGACAGAGTCGTCGCTATGGAGATGATGCACGTCAAGTCATTCGAAGAAGCATACAAGTTGAACCCTACTAGTAAGTTCTCACATTTCAAATTAGAAAAAGGAATTTCTAATTGTTGCAGAACCTACCACTGTCCGTGTTTTCCATGTTTCGCCGTGAAAATGCGAGGGGGTATCGGAATGCTTCTCTTTTGACGAATTCAAGAGTTGTATACTATAAGGAATGTGTTGGAATCTGGGATTTGTGTTGAATTAATCATTCACAAAGCCTCACGCTCCGGAAATGAGTCTATCGACCTTGCTCTTACGAATTAACCTTCTATTGCTTCTCATAAAGGGCTTGAACAGACCCATTCTCCGTCCTCGCAAATAGCCATCAGGACGTATAAGAATTAACAGCGCCTTTCATCTTAAATGCTAGCCCAGTGACATCCCCAGCGTCAAATATGAAATTCATTCGATGAGAGCCCACCGAGCTGTTATGAACTCGAAGGAAAGGAATCGCATAATTAATGGAAATTCACCAAGTGCCGAACATGGTTCGTAAAACTGCAACCGACTATTCAAACAAGATATAGCACGAGAAATCCAAAGATAGAGATTACCTATATTCAGGAAGTCCATATGCACCATGTAGGTCCGGCATATCATATCTCTCCTCATATCATAGTTTTATTTGCGTATGTCCCTGAAGCCCTTAAGTCTACATGGATGGGACAGAATGGTTAGCAGAATTTTAGTTGGACTGGCCAGCCTTTCATCTTGGAAGCCTTTTTGAGAATATCAACTTGCAACGAGAAGTATTGTTGAAAGAGTGCACTAAATGAGATACACGCGGTGAATAAACGCTGATGACGAAGATACAACGTTAATTCAATTGGATTAACCGTGGCTTTCTCTAAAATGCGTATTGAAAGTTTTCTGTGCTAGTAAGAGAGTTGTAATGTTTAGTAAATGTATAGAACTATTTTGTGGAGCCCATCAAACTTCATCAATTGTAGTTCTTGTTCTTGTGGAAATCGCTTTCCCAGATTATCTTCATGGTAAGCCAAAGTTGAATATTCGTTTGGCGTCTGGGGGGATGTACAGACCGAATGGATCATCGTGAAACATCATATGTTGAAGATGTGCTGTATGTTCACTACACGTGCACTAAAGAAAGTCATCTAAGTCAATACTGTACGTGCACATTAATATTGCTTCCTCCCTGCTGTTGGCCAGCCTTTCAATTTAAGTACAGTAAATGCTGGAAATTCTCAATTCGTAACTCAGTTCCCTACTTCATTCTCATACTCCCACTTTGGTTCTACGTCCTACACTAACCACCAGAATGAAGACCGTCACATCCCTTTTCATACTGGCTGCCTCTGCTATCATCACGCCTGTCGCCGGCACTTCATCCCCCGGGCACTTCCGCCTCAAGTCCATCGGCGCCACTAACCAAGAGCATAACAACCTCTATGTTTACGCATACCACACAGGTGCAGGCCTCAATGATGCCGTCCTGACCAAGGATGTGAATGCCGCCAGCTCCGTTTACTTGAATGGCACAAATGCCTTCTTCGATTTCAACACTGAACTGCTTTGGGGAGTCGTAGCCACCGGTGACAACAAATATACATGTGAGTGCCTGCCCCTGGAAAGTTGTGTACTAATTTCGATACGGGCTAACGAAAATTCCACAGCCTGGGAACGAATCTTGATAAACGCAGGCCAAGGAAGCAATGGATTTTCAGCCGAAGGCAGCAGCTTCATATGGTCGGAAGCCAGCGGCTTCGGTGGGTGGCTCGGTAAGACCCCGTCATCGTTGCTCTTCTCCAGAAGCGATCTCGTCCTGACATTTCGTAGTCTGCAATTGGTACCACAATGCGCCCCAGCTGTTCTATTTGAACCGCAACTACAACGCCACTATCCCCTCCAGCTGCAACAAGATCCAACTGAAGGCCGAGTACATCAATTAGCTTTAGTAGAATTGGGTTTGACCGCTTTCTATAGCCCTATGTATTGCCTAATGACTTATCTTCTACTAGTCTGTAGCGAGTTCGAGGGAAAATAATATGAAAGCGATTACTCAAATTTGAACAAGGCTAGGGTTGGCTTCTATGCTATGCGAATTACGCTAGCCAAATGCCAGGATTCCAAATATATAAACACATTAAGAGAAGTAAAAGGTGGAATGAGAAGCACCGCGTCATATATGGTTAAGTTTGACTGTCTCCACCCTGGGAGCACAGAAGCAGCTTCAAGAAGCACAAAAGTCAGTCCCTCAAAAAGCCGACTTAGCTTCCAAAATCGTGTTCTCTTACATTGGGTAACCACAGTTACGTTCTTGTGGCTAGTTTAATCAGCTCCTGGGTTATTAGTTGAGGTTCATAGGTCTATAACTGGGCCTTCTGAGAACGATCGAACGTCTCAGGTTTGTGCGGAGCTCTGGTGAGGGTGTCGTGTGAGGACTCTCCTCAACTCTCAGAGGAAGAGATTGACTCTAGGACTCAGAAGTAGGGTAGGGTTCCAGGAGTGCAGCAGCTTCCAAATCCATTCCATCCAAACCCAAACTTAGATTTACTCAGGAACGTGGTCTGAAGATTCCAGGGGTAAATTTTCAGTTGCACGAGATATATAGCTTCTACACCTGCTTTTGAGGTTTACAGGGCCAATTTAATAATCTCCACGGCCCATTCAGCCTATGCACTTAAATGTTCCTTCGTGCTTTTAGCCAGTCCTGAATCTTCAAAGTCAAGTGACTCTCCACTTCACAGCTCAATTCTCCATTTCATTATCAAAATTCCAGCACAAACCACAACATACACAACCTACATCTTCTAACCCCCAAAATGAAGTTCCTCGCATTCTTTTTCATGCTGGCTACCTTTGCCATCGCCGCACCCGTCGCCATTTCGTCCTCCAAGCACTTCAGACCCTCAGTGCAGCAATCTGAGCACCTTAAAATCAAAGAAAATATGATTGCAACTCACGACATGGTGCTATACATCGTCATACATGATACCGGTCTTGAGAGGGGCCAGATTCTGCTTCGCCATGATCATATTGATGTCAACCCCAAAGACCGGTGGCTCGAGGATATTTTGATGTTGGTAGCCAAGGGTGGACATTTCCCCATCGCAGACGGGTTCGCGGTGGATGGCAGACGAAATGTTGGCAATTTGAAAAGACCGTTGTATTCCGCGCGGAATCACTGCATTCGGAGGGCCATTGAGAGCATGATGGAACACCACAACTATCATCAATACTCTTTGGCGCCGTCACCGAGAGGAAGGTTTGGTGGTCTCTAAGACATGGCAGCATCAATTTCAGATAGCTCCCGTGATATGCAAGGTGGGCTTTTCTCGGCACAAATACTCTTTGCATATTATTGAGGTGCATATGGGACAGAGCAGCTAAGTGCCATACATCTCAATGCGGTCTTCCATATCTCCCAGTTATGTATTCGATTTGCTACCGTTTCCCGAAAAGTATATATCAGACATCGCACAACAGTTTGTACATTTATACTCGTATTCACCACTGACGCATTTGTTAAGAGGAACCTCAATCCTTTCAAAATGATACTGCAGATTCCTGCAAATGTACACTAGAGATATTTCTGTGGTAATGCACAGTCTATAGGTTTCCAGAACGCACGAGTGCATCCTGATTCAATAGACTCAGCGCTCACGGAGCGGACCATATCGTAGTTATTCAATGGTTTACATAAAACAATGTACAGTAATCGCCGTAGACACCTTACTTGCCAGTATTACTAGCACAAAAGCCGGGCTGACCCGATCACGGAGCTGCGCATATCGATGTACTGGGTTCCAAGTGCCAGGAAAGAGACTGTCAAGGAAAGACCAGTATTGTGATGCATGCCGTTTGTGGTGAATCATGAAAATAAAAACCCCGAGTTGATGTGTTCTGTGCGAATCTGAAGGCTGATGAAACCTGAGGGAAAGGTTCGTATAAATAAGTTGCGGTCCAGAGGGAAATTTGAATGGGGGCGAGAAACAAAGAGTCGCGTCGCTAAGCTTGTGCGACGACCAGCCCTCACAGTTTACTAGTGGTGAAATGAACCAACTGGTGCTGGTTCTTTTCAACTCAACTTCAGATATAATGTTAAAGTCCATCACTAGCCAGCCGTTGGGGGTGGTAAAGCTGGATACATTGCCCCTGAATGCCGTTGCTTACCAGTTGTTTCAGCTTCCCAGTATTCACCATTGGTTGAAGTCTGCAAGCGACATACATACGTACTTTTGAAACATTCACAGTAGTTTAGCTGTTTCCCTCCATGTTTTACTTCTTGCATTCTGGCTGCTTAAAATTCATCTATCGTGGACGTCTGGCAATCCAGTACCGCTGCGATCTCGAGTATTGAGCTTTGGAAGGCTAGGTTTATCTTTTAATATGGAGATTGCGGGCGCTCCGAAAGAATGTATGAGGCTTCATTATCGAATACAGATTGCCCATATGAAATCCTTTATACTTGGCTCTTGAAGGCTGGGCGTGTCACCAGAAATCCCCTCAGTATTCAAAGTTAGCATTGATTTTTCACCAGCAATGTAACGTTAATTATGTAGCATTCAGTCCACAGGAGCGCAATATTAGCCAGCAGAGCAACACAATGAATTATGCCGTGTAAGAAACAAAAAGCTCTAATGTAGCAAGAGAACAGTAGGAGGGGTGTGGAATGTTGGATATTGGTAAAGCCTACGACCAGGACGAGAATCCGCGAATATCCGAGAGTGCGCGCCAGATCTTTGTCCCTTAGCAAGATTTAGAACCGGGGTCGTAAATATAATTCAAGCTAGTGGAGAGCAGAGCTGCTCTTGCGAGGACCACCAAATCATCGCTTGGGCGGTGCTTCCCCGCCAGCAGGGGTTGCTACTGGACATTAGCGAAACACGATACCTTGCTAGTAGGACTCACATTTCTCAGCGACATGATTGATTCTGCCGTCTCGGTAGCGGACAAAAACTCCACAGCGGCAGAATCTATTGGCCATCGCTCCAGATCATTCACGCCAACAACGCCTTGATCTTTGCCAATTTTCTGCATGAGCCGCATCATGATCGACGGAAGAGCCGCAATATATGCTATTTCAGATTGCTTTGGCGTGCAATCTATATAAAGGTCCAAACTTGCTGCGAAATGTTAGCCAGATAATGCAAGGATGCGGCCATCAACAGACCTATCTTGATGATCCCGTCAATGCCAAATAATATATCACGACAGGCCAGTGATTGGTGCGCAAGGCCAAATGAAGATAAGTAGCAGGCACCATCCAGGATCTAAAATGTCAGAACAGCTCATCGAAGGGAATGAGGGACAAACCTGGCATATAATGGATCCCAATTCTGTCTCGCTAGGATAAACAGACGGAAAAGCGACAACATGCGCCAGCGTCAGCGGCAAGTCATCAACTAAGAAGAACGCGAGATCTTCGTGCATGTAGCATTCATGCAAGGAGAGAACGTTCCTGTTTTCTAGGCGTCCGAATCTGTATATCAATCTTCGAGCATTCTCTTTCCCGTATGTCCGGATGGCTACCATGCGAGACGGGCGAGTGCGGCGTGTGGCAATTGTAACTTTGCCAGCGTTCTCATACGTAATGACTTTCCGATAGGTATCCCACGGTGACTCTTGTCTTACAATCAGGACGGATGCAATATTTTCCAGACCACACAAGTGGGGTAGGCAAAGGCTTTTGGGAGGCCCCGTGACAACCTTCAATCTACCGCGGCCGTGAGGTTCTGTTAGTTTCGTAGTGGCTGCCGTATGAGTCTCGCGGGTGGTGGGGGCCGACATCGAAATGGGGAGCTGAGATTGAGCTTTGATAGTGCCAAGGTCACATATCATGTTGTCTTTCAATAGGTTGGATGACATGATGACAAGACAGTGTTTTCTCGGGTCCAAAATGTGCAAGAACTAAGAGAGAAAGTGGAACTCCATTTGTTTTGTACGCGCGGTGTTACGGGTTCGACTCTCGGCTGTGATAGGAGATGGCAGCTTCGACTGACTGTCGTAAGATGAGGCCGATGAGCCACAGCGCTTACATACAAACTGTTGACGGCACGTGTATCTTTTTCCAACTGACAATAAGCTGCACAGCCATCACGAACATGAATCTCGAGCTAATTAAGGATTCCATACGAATCGACAAATGACCGCACTGCTCAACATAACTCAACTTCCTCAGGATCTTGTTACCCTTAACAGCGCTAGGGAATGAAGTCCACGGACAGATTCTAGGTTTCCTATGACCGACAACGCGCCAAAAATAAAGAGACGGAAGCTATCAAGCGAGCCAGAGTCTGCGGCAGCTTCTTTGTAATGGCGGCCTCATGTTTCGCTCATGAGTCAACGAGCGCATCGGATCAGACATGGTATGGTTATTACAATAATTGGTAGGCCCATGAAGTGGCAAACTTGCCAGTAATTATTGCGTTGCACAGAGTTCCACTTACATGGCCATGTAATGATCACTCGCAACTTCCATGCGACCAGCATCTAGTTAACGCTGCAACGACCATGTTGGCCAGGTGAAGAGAGATAATCCGGTGCACTTATGGCTAGGTTGCCTTTGGCTTGGAAGCTCGCTTTTCAGCAGGGCGAGTCGCTCTCTCACAATTCTCGGACGAATACTGGCACAGCTGGTTTGGGCCTCGGCGTTCTAGAATTACCTGTCTTACCAATACTACAGTTTAATATAGTCTACAACTGATGCCATAATGAGTCACTTGGATTAATATGCTGACATTTAGACTCAAAGCGACAGCCAAACTGCCGAGTTATCAGGGCCAGCAGCCATGAGCTGATTAACGGAATAGCACAAATATTTCGATACTTGTAGAGCACGGAGCTACCGCCCCATTACGAAGGAAGCGGGTTGAATAATGTAAGGAGTGGCTGATTTTGATATTCGAGGCAATTTGACTTGCGAAATTGCTATTTCTTCATTGCTATCCCCGATTGGCCTCGCACGCGCTGTCTAATTTCTCTAATATATTGCATTAATTGGAGATCAAGATGCAGCTGGTTTTGCATATTTCTTTCTGCTTGCTGAGCGTAGTGACATCGCACAGGAAACCGTTCAAATCCTTCGCACCTGAAAGTCCCTTAGTCATGTACTGATAGATTTGGAGCTCAACAGGTTCTCAAATACCGATTAACGGTTGCATAACACTATGATTGCTCCTCAGGTTTAAATGACCGGTTACGCTATCAAAATATAGCCGACAAGGTAAAAAGAACGGGGTGCGTCTCAGTCATACAGCCGCTCCTCGTCTGCAGCAGCACACTTCCGGCACTTCTCTTCTGGCTGTGTTGGTGGTGAATCAAAATCGGGCACAGCGTCTGTTTCCATCTCTTTCCTCACGATGATCTCTTCGTACCTGCTCTGTAGCAATTGGGTGGCGAGATGCATAGTGGCCCACTCCCTGGGGGAAATGGTGTCGCAGATCAAGATGCGGTCGGATATCGTTTGTAGGTATTGAATTGTATCATTGACCATTTTCCTACTAATTTTTATAAGGCATGGGGGTCTCTTTTGATACGCCAGTTGTGGGTGGCCCGGTATTTGAGAGGTGGAGTATGAATGCCGGCGTCGCTTTCGTGGGAGGGTTGGGGATTCGGCTGCTCTCTTTTCCACGTTCAGAGGGGGCAGGTCTTGGTTTTCAGCCCTTATGACGCTTGGAGACAACGTAGAGGCCCTTGAGCTACCAAGAGAGGTACCAACGGAAGTAACTGCCTCTGTAGCTACAGGGCCAGTGGACTGGCCAACAGGCGTTTGTAAAACCTGGCTTGTGTGGCTGCGATTCCCGTGGATGAATAGGCCAACGACCCGACGGAAGTTGTTAGCTGATTCATTGCCTTTATGAAATAGATTTATCAGCCGATGGATTCCTTGAGAAGGGGATCTAAAATAACGATACCAGTTTTGCCTGTACGTCCATTGTGACCTTCTGTGTCTGGGGTATTGGACTTCTTTGGAACCTGTGATAGGTTGTGATCCATGATTGGTTGGCTTCGTTGGTGATGGTGTTGTACTGGCAAGTTATTGGAGCAAAAGATGGACAAGAAAGCATCAACCGTGAGGACAATTACGACCTTTTAAATGTTTGGGGCTGAAGCGGTCATGCCCACCATCCACAGTCAAGATTTTGCGGGTTATTGTTACCACCGCCGGCTCCTAGGACGACTATGGATGTCAGTATGTGGTGTCAGTATGTGGCCACAATAGTGGTGCGTACACGCACGATCGAATCAAGGATATTTTAATCCAGTTGCTGTATACACATGATGCTTGAGCCTCCAATTGATTTGGGGCATATTCCCAGGAGGGATATGGCTGCCAAATCATTGTTGCTCATAGGACGTGTGGAAGGGAGCCCCATTTCTCACGACTTGGGGGTTGTTTAGAGGGCGATGGTTCAGCCGCGCCGCGCTGCCACGATAAAGATCCGACTGGCCGAGGATCTGTTTTGTGCTTCCAGGAGCTCTGGAGACTTTAACTTCTTTGGTCATAATTCGTTGGTACTGTGCCGACATGATAGTATTTTTTGAGTGTTCTCATTCCAGCACCTTTGGCGATGTACGGGTGGTGAATGATGTCAGAAAGTCGAATCAACGTTCACATCAACGTTGAACATAAAACACCGTTGAACACCAGGCGCATGTGAGTTTTCCGCCTATAGAAGACATCCATCTGAGCCATGTTGTTTCTTTGCCAATACTGGGACTTCATTAAGTTTCCCACTCGAAGCTCGTTTCCTAATCGGCCGCGTTGGTTCACCTAACAGCGACGGTTTTGCCATGGCTTAGAGACGCATCCTACACTGGCTGTTAAACACAAGCTCAACAAAAGAGATAGAAAAGAGATGACTACATCTTTCTGGGGACTGTTGGGTAGGTTTGCAATCAACAGCAAACCGCAGTTTCCTCGAGTACAGCAGAGTGATATATCGCAAACAGACCAAGGCAAACTACGTCGGAATCAGACGTTCAAATTTGAAAGATGTCACGCGTAAACACGACACATATTAAGGAGGTTAATAATATAAGTATCAAGAAAGTAAATCCAAGGAACAAACGGGTGATTTCCGGGAACCCGTACTGAGAGATCAGACACTTCTGTAGGGGGCATCTGCCTTTCGCATAGGAATAGTGTTTCAACTTGAAACTTTCTTATTTAGTCAAAGCCTATTTTGGCTGCCACTAAGGCACCAGGTAATTAAAACGCATGCGGCGCAGCTCAGCATTAGCTAGGTCATCCTTTGGAAAGGCAGATTTACGTGATCACATATAAGTTTTATAGTACCCGGGGGTAATAACCTTCTTCATCTTTATACCTCCCGCTCTTTACTTTTTTTCCCTTAAGTGGCACCTGTCTCAATTCTTTACACTCAATAAACCCGTCCTTGCGGGCACAACATCTCTCCGAGCACTGCCACCGCCATGATTCGAATGCGCCTCGTATAGTTTTCCTTACCATCACCTGGCTGGCCCGTGCCAGTCTCAGTTCGGCCACTGTACACTTGGCGGTCGTTATGCGAGACCGTGCAAAATCCGACCTCGTGACGCTGAGCGACTCTATTTTAAACCTAAGGTTTCAAAACCTCATGGACGACGTCGTCGGCGGCATGGTGATTGCGGCCCTAGTTTCAGCCCTATTTTCCATCTTCGGGTTAATCCTCGTGGTCTATCCGAAGTGGCTACAAGAGAAATGCGCCGCTCGGTTCTACTACGGTTGCATTTAAGTCGTCGTGAGCATGACCGTGCTCTCCTTAGGGGCTTGGGTTGCCGCGTTCACGTATTTCAGGCATCCTTTGAGCTCCTTGACAGGGACCACATCCCATATTACAAGCTTATTTATTATGGTTCCATTGGCCAGGCCGCTTCCGGGATATTTACTGGCCACTTTGCCGTTTGTGCGTTGTGTCGTACTCGACTTACGTGGTCACTAGCAGAGTACGCGCACCGAGCCTACAACACAGTAAAAGTGAGGGTTCCAACGGCCTACAAGAGTAGGGCTGTGAAGAACGATTCAGCAGTTATTACGAACAAGAACAATTGCAGAATTATATGATGATTTTCGAAGAATGACGGTGGAGCCATAGACATTAGAGGCGCGACGGATAGGGTGTTGGAAAGGAATAGACATACTGCTGAGTTGCGGAGATGACTTAGATGTTGAATTTCCTAATTGGAATCAAAGCATGTTCGTCGCTTGACCTGACTAGCTGGCCGATATTGGCCAACATTGGAGCAGTATTCTGAGTGGCTTGATGTAAACGACAGGTGATGGCTGACGATGTGCTCTGTATAAATATTCATCTACCTTGATTGCCGTAAACTCTTCAGAAATTGACCCTGGAACATGTGAGCCCAGGAATCATATGGCCCCAGAAAATCGTACGTAACTTGTACACTCTCCATCCCCACTCACAAAATCAGTTACGTTCCTGTTAGCAGCTTTATCAGCCCCGGGAACGCATGTCTTGGCCCTGGGAGTTATCTCGCTCCCGGAACCTTTAGTGCGGTTTCTGGGAGCATATAAGCAGCTCCTAGGGGTCAAATAGACCCCAGGAAGCCCGACGTAGCTTCTGGGGCCTTTTACCCCCACTTCGAGGAATTAAAGTCATGTTCCTGTTGGCAGCTTCACCCACTCCTGGAACCTCAGGTGCGGTTCCTGGGGCTATGGCTAAGCCTTCTGGGAGTGGTCGAATGTCTCAGTTTTGTGCGGAGGTCTGGTGAGGGTGTCTTGTGAGAGCGTTCCGCGACCTCAGAAGGCAAGCTATTGACTCTAGGATCCAGAAGTATGGTCCTAGGAGTGCAACAGCTCCCAGAACTAACCAATATGTTCCCAGGGCCAGTCTGTATCCAGTCAGGAACGTAGAGCAAAGATCCCAGGGGTAGATCTTCATTTTCCTGGAGATTGGTAAAAGCCCCAGGAGCTAAATTGTATTTCCCAGGGGTGTCAGGGATATACATGAAGCATACGGAACGGATGGAGATATGATCTACGCGGAACCCACATGGTGTATATGGGTTCCCCTGAACGCGAGGAAGCTACCTTTCTTTTGCTTCCTCGCGCTACGTCTTGTATCTAGAGTCAACTATAGTTGTTCTTAATATTGATTATTCATCTTGAAACACTATCCACCTCTATGTATACGTGAGACCCTCACAGAAACCGGAAAATTTTCCGGGAACAAGATAACTCCCAGTGCCAAGACCTGCGTTCCCCGGGCTGATAGAGCTGTCAACAGGAACGTAACTGATTTTGTGAGTGAGGGAATGGAGAGTGCACAAACCACATACGATTTCATGGGGCTATGTGATCCTGGGCGGCTCACACTTTTCTAGCGTTGGCTTTCGAAGTCTTTACGGCCACCAAGGTAGATACATCACCAACTATTGCACCACTTTATATCATGCCACTCAGAAAACCGCTCCAATATCGGCCATTATAGGACGGCTAGTCAGATCAGGAGTTGAACATGCTCCAACCCCAATTCTGAAATTCAATTCGTGTATTTTCTTAGCAACTCTGTAGTAAAAGTCCATTCCTTTGCCTGACCCTGTCGTCGCACCTCTCTAATGTTTATGGACTCCACCGTCATTCTTCGAAAATCATCATAAAATTCTGCGATTGTTTTTATTCGTAATACCTGCTGACTCGTTCTTCACAGCTCTACTCCAATGGGCAGCTGGAACAGCCACTTTGACTGTGTTGTAGGCTCGGTGCGCGTACTCTGCTAGTGACTATCTAGACCACGTACGACAAAACGCACAAAAGACGCGATGACCAGTAATGATCCGAAAGTGGTGTTTGGTAGATCTGGCGATCTTGCCAGATCACCCGCTAGCTTCCCCTCTCCCGTCAGCCACGTTTTGCCTCTTTCCACCCATTCTTTCCACATGCAGCGAACCACCGTTTTCGCTCGCCAGTCATAGTGCGATAGCCTGTGCTTACCTCATAGACGAACTAAACCAGGTAGGGAAAGATGTTTATGTCTATCTCCATGAATTTTGCTATCTGTTGCACTTCTTATTCTTTACTAGCCCTAATCCTAACCTGGTTCCTCCAGCTAATGTGTTTTATAAGGATCGTGGTTATTGTGAGAGATGAATCAACTTCACCTCGATGATGTAACGTATTTTACGGCCCTATGTAGCACTATCGGACCTGAGCCCTTCCTCATCGAGAATAGTTGAGAATAGCTTCGACCCTACGAGCAAACTAGCCTCACCTAACCTCAAATTTCTCTAGTTGTGTGAGTGGGAAGATAGGAGAGCCTAAGATGAGGACCTACTAACGTGTATCCACTACCGGATAGAGTGGCGAGTGAGTGTTAATAATAGGGAAGTGTCAAAGGATATAGGGGAAGATGTCGTTTTAGCACCTAGCGCCGTGCAACAACCCGTGACCTACTAATAGCGTAAAACGAGCAGAATATTTGATATAAGTCTGCATATTGGTGGGTGATTCTAGGTATAAGCGAACTATTAGAACGAAGCGATAGAAATTGCGAAGCGTGTAACTATATTAAAGGGAGATGTGCGCGAACTACGTGATTTG
The DNA here is from genome assembly GCF_028827035.1 of Penicillium chrysogenum. Classification (NCBI taxonomy): domain Eukaryota; kingdom Fungi; phylum Ascomycota; class Eurotiomycetes; order Eurotiales; family Aspergillaceae; genus Penicillium; species Penicillium chrysogenum. Next base: position 5,029,553 of record NW_026622750.1, on the reverse strand, counting down.
TTGGAGCCTCGAACGATCAAAAAATAAATCTAACAAAGCAACCACAGCCCGCCTGTAGTTTAAGGCTAAGTGCAAAAGTTGCCCCCTTATTTAAGTGACCTTTAAGGTAGAGCGCAATTTTATAGTTAGAAGCTGCTTTAATGGCCCTTTCTATATCACTAGTACATTTTGCACGAGTGTCCTTGTAGAGACGCTTGATAACCTGTTCGTGTCCATTCCGAGCTGCTTTATATAACGCTATGTCCCTAAAGTTATTAGTAGCGGTAACATCTAGGCCACTTTCTTTTAGTAAGAGATTTATAATAGCCAAATAGCTACGGTAAGCGGCTAAGGAAAGTGCAGTGTCTCCTATGTAAGTTTTAAGATTGATATTAGGTGGTGTTGTGTGTTTAAGGAGAAGCCTTGTGATTTCCGGGTGGCCTATCTTAGAGGCAACGTATAGAGGTGAGCATATCCCAAATTGCTAATTGATGTCGATAGTACTAAAGCGAAGTAATCGGCGTATAACTTCTATATAACCCTCACTAGTAGCATAGAATAGTGGAGGGGCTTCTTATACGTTCACTTATATGTCTTCCCTTGCGAGGAAAAGCTCCACTATCCGTAAGTCCCTATTCCAAGCAGCGTATGTGAGGGGGAGAATCTATAGTCGTCGTAAACGTCGGGGTCTAGGTCGTTATTGGCGAGAAGGACACACGCGATCTGTATGTTTCTCGTCCTCGCCGTATGGTGGAGAGCTGTCCTGCTAGTTTAACCGGCCACGTTAATATCTATATAATCTTCTGCGAGAATCTGTAGGGCTACAACCGTGCGTTTTGAATCCGCAGCTGAGCAGAGTGCCGTTGCACCTTTAGCATCCGGGGCGTTGATATCCACAGCACCATAGGCTAAGAGAAGCCCTGTGATCGACGTATTGCCATATTCTGCTGCGATTTGGAAGGCGGTGCGACCGTAAATGTCTCTTGCTCTAAAATTTATGCCGCATTTGGCCAGCAGGCACTTGGCTACCGACATGCATCCATACTCTGCTGCGATGTGGAGAGCAGTGCAGGAGTGTCTGTCCGTTGAATTGATGGAGATCTCTTCATAGGCGAGCAATTGTTGGACTATCCTGCTGTCACCGTTCTGTGTAGCTTGATGCAACAGGGTCCGGCCATGCCAGTTTCTTGTATTGGGATCTGCGCCATGGGAAACCAGTAGCGCGACTGAAATCTTGAAGGCTTGCCTGTACAGCCTGACAGAGCAGACTGTTTCTGATAGTGACATTCTCCAGTAGAGTCATTCTTAAATTAGGATCTGAATGGAGGAGTAACAGCCAGGTAATCTTGGGGGTTTCCTTGGAAATAGCAAGGCTGAATGGTGAAAAGTGTTTGTAATCTGGCTTTCGTAGATCGCTGCCCCTTTCCAGAAGGGCTTGCACCAGGTTCTCATCGCAGTGGGCGATGGCATACCAGATAGCAGACCGGCGCTTGACATCAATTGTATTCAGACATGGAGTAAAATCGAGTAAAAGTGTTGCAGTAGACAGTTTTTTGCTTGCAATGGCATATACCAGTGGAGTCTGCCTGCGGTGGTCTTGCCAATTGATATCCGCCCTCTTATCAAAAAGAAGTGTACGAATCATTGTCTCGTTCTCAGTGCGAATTGCATAAAATATTGGTGTGCGAGATTTATCGTCTGTGGTATTGGCGTCCGCTTGATGGCTGCGCAACATCATTTTCACAAATTCCGAGTCGCCTCGAAGAACCCCCCAAAACAAGGCAGAGCTGCGTTGGTTTCGGACGTTGAACTTGTACAAATATTCGAGCAAAAGAGCATTTGTTGCTCGATTGAGGCAAGCCAGCTTAAGCAAATCTCTCGCTTGATCTAGCTTGTCTGCTATGTAAAGAATAATTTCAGGAGGAAAGTCGAGGAAAGACATCTATCAGTTACGTTAGTATCAACTCATGTACCAAGGCGTGCAGTATCGGGAGCCGGATATATTCACATTGGAGTATTGGGTTGAAGAGGGGCGGGAGTACGATTTGTTGCGTGTGGGGTTGGTTTTGGCGGGTGACTTGAATGAGAAGCTGAGAGATGAAAGATAATTCCTACTATCTTATATATATTCGAACCCCGGATGCAGGATGACGTTAGTTCCCGCGTGGTATGAAGTATCGGCAAAATCCAGGACCGGTTGAGGTTCCTGGGAAGCGGGAGTTGTTTATCTGGACCCTTACTATGTGAGTAATTCTCCTTACGGATCAAGCTAGTTGGTGATTGGGTTGAAAAACAAATGGTCCCTAGTCGCCGATAGATGATAAAGGCGTAGACTTCCCGGCATGGAAGTCTGGTTCCTAGGCTCAGGCAAAAGCTCCTAGAGGTTGCATCTTTGCGGTTAGACTTTCACAGGCTTCCGTGAGCAAGAGAACTCTCAGGGTCAAGACATATGCTCCTAGCACTAATAGAGCTGCTAACAGGAATGTGGCCGATTTCTTGATAGTGATGGCGGAAATAAAATTACATCTCCCGGAGCTATGCTATGTCGGGAGTCACTGATTTGAATTCCTTGAAAACACGCAGTCTGATGGATTATTACACCGCATATCATGTAGGAGCTTTTCGGTGATCCAACGTTGAGTCGCCAACATATGAGGTGACTAGGACAAGAAATATGTGAATATGTGCCTGTCATTGCGGATTGAATGTCCCACAAAGCCTCAATTTAAGAGGGACGTGAAGGATTCAACAGTCAGCCAACGTTGCTTGACCGACTCAGCATCCCTTTCTCCCAGCACCACTCTTACTCGCCTCTCGCTGGGCATCTAAAGGCATCAAGAATGTCGCTGCAAATAGTTGCGGTAAAAGAAGACGTGGGTTTCAACAGGCCTCGATTAAGAAATGTGTCCTTCAACACTTCCAACCAGGTCGGTGAGTGACAGAAGCCGAAAGCCTATAAATACGTCCTCTACCCCTGCAATTGCTCTACTGTTTATTCACTTGATTCTGCAAAGTCGAGCAGGCTTGTGTCTGACGCACTCGATAAGTTCTCCCTTTGATCGAGTACTGAAATTTATACCGTACTGACATTTATAGTATACATCGTGGACCAGCAAATCAGACAGTTCCTGTACTTTAAGAGACATGGTTCCAAGCAGATTCACTGCCCCATTTACGCCAGCCGATCGGAGATACGAGATTTGGATTAGCTGGTCAAGGTGTCTATGCGAAGAGGTCTCTGCTATAGCGAGCTGGTCTACTGTCGCGGCTCTGGTTGACCACAAATTTGAAGTGCAACTGCTCACACTGTAGGTATATGGGCTCACAAATCTTTGAAACTGCACTGACCCGAAAGACGCGGGACAGCCAGATCCGTGGACGTTCGAACACAATGCACCAGAGCAAGGGCCACAGCTTCTTGTGGTCTCTTCATCCCTGGTGTTGACCATCAGAACATATGAGTTATGGGATTCCACGCTGATCTACTGGCTAGTAATAGACAGTGAACCTTTGGGAGCTCACCAGAGTGGCCCTGATAACCCTGCACTACCGTCAGTGCTCCACGCAAAGCCATGGCTTACACACTATTCCTAGCCCCGTCGCTTCGAACAATGCAGCATGTCCTAGGTGGAAGATCGCAAACCAAGATAGCGAGTCAACAACAGGGTGCGGCCATCCACGTGCGGACTCCGTTGCATAGAACCTTGAGACTCCCATTTCCATGCTAAGGTGAGTGAGATCTAACGCCTACAGCTGCGCTGTGTCTGATTATCCGCGCCAAGCTTTATTCCCCTAACCACGAACACCACTGACATCTTCACACTATTGTAGGGGCACCCCATCATCGATGGTGAAATATACTGTGGCGAGTGGCCTATTCCGCCAGATCGAAGATAAGACCAAGGTGGCGGCCGACGAGCGTGCTCCATCGCGTCTTCCGCCCTCGTCCCCACCGCCTTCGCACTATTGTGGAGTCCTGAACCTCTGGCATCGCGACACATTCATCCACCATGGAAGTGCAATGTTTAACGCAAGTGGGTTCGTAACGCGCATTTACTGTCTCAACAAATCGTCTTGTGCACCCCAGCGCGGCTTTTCAAGCGACAGCCGATTGCGATGAGCTTGAATGCGACGTGGCATGGCTGGTGACTGCATTGCTGAGAGTTGTAAGTGATCTAGTTGTGAAGCCGATATGACCATTGTGCAAACTGATTGTCCCGTCTCAAGCGCACCTTGGGATTTCAATGGACAGGTACGCTACGGCAACTCGTCCAACTAGGTCAATCCTTGCTGACTCGGATCGTACAACAGGAGAACACCCTCATTTCTGTCACTCGAGTCGAATGCCACGCGAACAAATGTCTTGTCTACTCGAGCTCCCCTATACAAATACTGTCGCATGCTCTCTGTCCCTTCCACATGACTACTATCGACGATGAGTCACCAGAAGATTCGTATCGCGTACCTCGGCCTCTTTCTCCCTAGATTCTGTGTATCAGGTCATTGTTCGATTTGTCTACATGATACAACTCCTGAACTCCGATCAGCCTATACCACTACCCGAATCATACCTGTGGCTAAGCATGCAACCTTTCAAATACCTTCAAGTGGCGTAGGCTGCTGGTATCGAATGCGTGATCCTCGTTGTCTTAGGATAACATTTGGTGGCTTTCGAGGCCTGGAAATCCAAAAGACAAAGGAATGCTGATGTTCTGTCTTGCTTCCTGGCAGATGAGCGTACCTCCGCAGACAATCAGGCTGTTAGCACAAGTCCACCTGCAAGGAGAAGGAGACGCAAAGTCTTCTCATTCTTAGCCTACAATTTGACATTGGTCATCTCAGGTACAAACCGAGAGGGTAAGACCGGGGCACAGGCAAGCCAATGAGAGCTCACTACCCAAGAATCACCTCGCGGGCATACAGGGAGCTGCATCATGAGGGCTGTCAAAAGTGTTGTGGTGTACCCGGTTGGTTCTTATGCACGCATTTCCTATCCAAGCCGAAGCACTATCTGCAAAGGCCATTTACCCTGGGTGTCACTTCAGCTGCAGGTTAGTCAAGTCGACCGCGCGTATCCTTTACCCGTTCATATCGTCTCCTAACATATCACGCACTTGTCAGGAAATCCGTTTTCCCTACATCCCCCTATTTCGACTTTTTTTTAGAATAAATCATATATTCGTCGAGCCCACCGCGCCGCGGAGGACACGTGGGCATGTTACTGTTCGGCCAGGCAGCCACTGTAAAGACTTTGGTGTCCGAAACCAGAATGTTTATGGGACCTCTTGGACTAGCCCCTAGATCCTGGAGCAAATTTCCCACCGTCAATCAACGCTCATGTGATGGTTGCTTTTGGAAGGATGGCCGGATTGTCTACTACGACTACGAGCGAACTAGCACTCCTGCGGGGATATCACCCAACGGAAATTCGTTTCAGACGGCACTGCTAGAACTCAATCGGGTTTCAATCGGGTTTCAACCGTGTTCTCTTATCAGCAGAACATGGTTGATTGCATTAACTTGGGACACCACTTCCCAAAAGGCAATTGCCGTCACTTCGATCCGGGATTGGTTGAAATATGATCCGTCGTTGCCGAGGCATAGTAGGAGCATAGTAGGAGCCAACCGGGTATTCTTGATTGCTTGCTTGTCCAAATCTCTCAGCAACATGGTTGTCTCTTTGGTAGTTACTTTGATTCTTGCGCTCTCTGGGATATAAGAGTTGAAATAGAGTAAGGTCTAGTGACTCACAATCGCCGCCTGAAGTGATGACTTTGACTTCGCAAGGCACAAAGCCTACCGCATGGCTGATCTTACTCAAGCCATTCGTTCGGCACCTCATCACATGCTTCTACACGTGGGTCTTGGGCGTATTGCTTGGTCATAGTTGAACCAGTGGATCTACTATCCCTATTGGATTGAGGCTGTATGCCAACTTCACCGAGTGATCAGAATGGGACTAGAATTTTCGCTTACGAAATAGAATCTATAGTGATTGATACATTTATCCATGTGGGTGAGATGGCATGAAAATCTCCGTGCTACGTCCGTGAGACATTGATAGACCTCGCCGCGGGCCATGAGGCCCATGGATTCGCACTGAGTTACTTCCCCCTGCCTATGGGCGGGCGGGCGGTTGACCGTAGCCCCGTGTCATTTAATGGGCCCATGTGTCGCTTACTAATAAGCACTTCAGTCACATGAAATTTTATAATTTTATAATGTTTAGCCACGCACGTATATGTCCTATAGTACTACGTATTCAGGTTATTTGAGTAGAAAGGTATACCATGGATGTGTTCAGCTATAACCAAACCTAGTAAAAGCAATGGACTATCCAGTGTAAGTGAAATTGAAAGTGTGATCCGAAATACATAGAAATTGTGATGCGTCTGCATTGCGCGTAAATATATATATGACTACAAAACATGCTGAACCTACAAAACCACTCACCATATAATGCCTACCAGCGCATCAGTAAATTTATTATAAACACGACATACTAGTTATACTGCATACTAGGATTCGCCTTTATTATGATCAATTATCTGCTATACTAGTGGTTATTGGGGGTAGGTGACAAGTGATAGATTTCCAAAAGTTGAACCCCCTATTCAGGAAACTTACATAATCCGAGGGTGGCATGGACCGATGGCAAGGTCTAGGCGTTGACCACCTTTTTCACCGCCCGACCATTCACCACCACGCTCACCACGACGCTCATCAACACACATCAACACTCACCATCAACACTCACCATCAACACTCACCATCAACACTCACCATCAACACTCACCATCAACACTCACCATCAACACTCACCATCAACACTCACCATCAACACTCACCATCAACACTCACCATCAACACTCACCATCAACACTCACCATCAACACTCACCATCAACACTCACCATCAACACTCACCATCAACACTCACCATCAACACTCACCATCAACACTCACCATCAACACTCACCATCAACACTCACCATCAACACTCACCATCAACACTCACCATCAACACTCACCATCAACACTCACCATCAACACTCACCATCAACACTCACCATCAACACTCACCATCAACACTCACCATCAACACTCACCATCAACACTCACCATCAACACTCACCATCAACACTCACCATCAACACTCACCATCAACACTCACCATCAACACTCACCATCAACACTCACCATCAACACTCACCATCAACACTCACCATCAACACTCACCATCAACACTCACCATCAACACTCCCATCAACACTCACATCAACACTCACATCAACACTAACGGTTCAACGCAACAAGCATTCCTAGAAAACACCCATCTCTGTTTGCCTACATCTGAATGAAAGATGCCAATTTCTATTGTAGCGAGGAAGCTATTGCATCACAAGCTACCAAGGGAAAGGAATGTGAAATACGTCATTTGGTACTGAAGAAGCTTCAGTTGTTAGTTTATGATTTTGGCTATTGAATTGGCAAAGATCTAACTAGGGCCCCTTCTATGTATCCGATGATGACCCTTCGGAACAATGAACAGACGATGAAGATGTTGCGCAGGTCTTTGCTTCTCCGAATACTCTTGGAACACTCGAATACTGGTCCCTAGCACCACGAAGAGGTGCCTGCACGGGCTAGAGGCGCTTGTTGTCGCAGATGCCCCTGCGAGGCGCTTTGTTGACGCAGGGCCTAGGCTGCGGAGAACTTGGTAACGCAGCGGTCTCCTGCAGAGAACTTGTTAATGCAGCGGTCTCCTGCAGAGAACTTGTTAACGCAGCGGTCTCCTGCGGGTCTCACTTGTCATCACAGCGTCCCCCTGCGGAGTTCACTTGGTAACGCAGCGCCCCCCTGCGAGGTAGTCTTGTTGACGCAGCACCTCCCTGCGAGGATTGTTGTTGACGCAGACCTATCCTGCGGGGTAGTCTTGTTTTCGCAGCACCCCCCCTGCGAGGATTGTTGTTCACGCAGACCTATCCTGCGGGGTAGTCTTGTTTTCGCAGCACCCCCTGCGAGACACAGTTGTTGACGCAGAGCCTAGGCTGCGGAGAACTTGGTAATGCAGCGGTCTCCTGCAGAGAACTTGTTAACGCAGCGGTCTCCTGCGAGGATTGTTGTTCACGCGGACCTATCCTGCGAAGCACCTTTTTACACTCGCGGGGCTCGTGGCAGCGAGGGAGCGCAAGTCTTACATCACTGGGCTCGTGGCAGCGACAGCCGTGGTCACGGAGACTCTCAAGCCCGCAGGCAAGAGAGGGACACCATGACACAACGGAGTGTGAGGACCGAAGTCCTGATTTTTTTTGGGCTGGGAATCGGGCTCCTTTTATATTTTTTCGGCTACGTCTCTACCAAGGAACCAGTTGCGCAGTTGGTAGCGAGAGTCACGGTCTCGTTAATAAGCGTTGAAGGGGTGTTTGGAGACTTTGTGGCCTACAGAGCCAAGTCTCGACCTGGTATTCCTCTCAAAATTGTGCGTTGGGTCTAGTGGCCCACTTTCATCGACTGTTGAGGAGAAAGTAATGCCGCGAAAGTAAGATTCGTACCCATCACCGAATTTGCAAGGAAATCGCTCAACGCGCTTGCATTCTATATCTCCCCGTTTTAACCACGGTCACCGTCTCTTTCATGAGGATTGAAGTGCTTCGACAGATGCCGAAATAATGGGCTGGAGATGGCCGACGGAAACGCTGTGCTGTACCTGCGGTTGGCCGGAGGACCTTTCGGTCTCACTAGAATCAATACTGCCATCTCTAGGCTCGCGCCGCTGAATGTTATTTCTTTCCTTTCTACTCGCAGCTGACTTATGATGTCTTTACTAAAATCTCTACTCCCTGGGCGCATAGGCCCTGGCATACTTTCAATCTCAGGATGAAGATTGTCTTTCTTTGGCATGATAGCCAAAAAGGGTCCGGACCTTTGGAAAGCTCAGACAAGAAACTGGGTCTAGTTTCCAGGACATCAATGTGAACTGGTGCAACCAAGGCCCACGAGCTAGGTTCTCTTGATCGCCACCCCCTCGCAAGATTGCAACGTTACTATCACACTGATGAGACCCTGGAGACGAATAGCACCCGACGGGCCAATCAAACACCACGCGTGAATTTAGACAGACGCAGGTAGGGTTCTGCGATGCAGATCTCAGCGGCGACCCACGGGACAGTAGATCAGGGAGGTTCTATTTGTGGAGAGAAAATGGAAACAATTGCAAAGGTCCAGACACGATCTACAAGCCCAAAGTTGGCCGCTGTCAGGGTCCGATGGAACGGGGGATTGTTGCCTAGGAGGTACTGCTGGGGCAGGTGAGTATTTGGAATAACACGCGGACTTTGGCGACACAATGGTAGGCTACAACCCGATCCGTGGTTGTGTTCTTGGTCGCAGTCATGAGAAGGTAAGTTCCCCTGTCAAGTGGCAAGCTGAACTTTGCCTATCTGGTCTGTAGAACGTTCTAGAAGCTATGTATCTTCTCCTGCAATAAGCCGATGACTATTGCTCTCTTTGGGCCATAACAACACTCCCTCTCCATCTCTCCAAGTCTACCGCTATTTCCATAACTCTAGCAGACGGCTTGTAAAGAACTATGCCAATTATGGACAAACCACATGAGCTTGAATAAAATGCCTCCGTTTTACTAAAACCGATTGGCTCCCGGACAAGATTTCAATGTGGACCGGCCCTCCTGCGGCCCTAAACTTTATTTCAATCAATCTGCACATCTTGATCGTGATGCTGAATTTAGAGAAACTCTCTAATAAAATACTGGCCTTACCGCAGTAAATTTATCCTACATACCAGCCGATGGAGATTGTGGTGATTCTGCTCTAGTTCTCTTTCCTTTTGGGCTGCAACGCTTAATCACGAGAAGCCCAGAAAGAAGATGGGGAAAATCCCAGGCTTGAATCCTTCATTACAGCCGCATTTTCTCACCGAGCGAGCATTTCCATGGTTCACCGAAACAAGCTCTCGAAATGATTTGCGGTGCCGCTACTGATCGGCAGTCTCGCTCGTGGTTCCGCAGTCTGTGTCAAACTTAATTTCCTTGGGACTTGGACGTGGGTCGAAAGCAGATCGGACGCTTCACTCCAAAGATCACTCCGCTTTCGACCACCGATCCAATTAAACCCAATCGGACATGTTTCCTTGGGCTAACAAGTACCCATATACTTTTAATCTTGCTACCCTGTCCTATCTCTCTATGGGAACGCGCATAGTACCGTGAATCCTTATACACTGTCCGCAGTATTTTGCAGGCCACATGGGCCATGCCCCTGGTTTAGAATGACAAGGACGAAACTGTGTAGCTGGGCCTGCTCAGAGGCACCACGATCATGCTCGAATGTTCAGCTTTGACTTTGGAACTTTCTCACTACTGTTGTAATTCCAAACAAGGGTGATTGCTCCTTCCCATGCGAAATCCATGGAGTGATTCATATCTCTCATGCTGAGTGTTCATTGTCGAGTAAGCACAGCCTTTATGGTAATAACATACACCAGGACTATTTCATCGAAATAGTTGGCCACTGTTCCTTCGACATAGCAATGTAGCGCTCCAGTCGATGACATGCTGCTAGTGTGGACGTTCTGTTCGCCGGTATCTCAATTTTCTGGCGGCACAGACACGATGTACATAGTCCCACATCCAGGACGACGATCGTGTTCTTTGAGGCGAGTATGGAAGCGGTGCTGGCGTCACGCAGCCTGTGGCAAAAGGGTCAGCGTCTAATATAGGAAGAATAAAAGTATTTCATACGTATTTTCGAGCGTGCTGTTTGAGCTGGTTTATCGCTGTCGACAGACTGGCTAGGGTCGGCCGCTAGAATTGTTTGAAACCATTTATCAATGTTCCTTTGGGCAGAGTTATTGTCTGGCAGGGGTGATCGTGAACCGCTATCGACCAGCGAGCGCCGCATGTCACCTGGGCGCTTTTGCTTTCCTGAACGACCGGGGACTTTGGCGCCAGTGCGACGCTGCTTCCGCAGAATATGGTACTTTTTCCCTCGTAAAGACTCAACGCTTCGATCCACCTGATATTCTTCATAATATGCGTCGGAGAGGGCTTTCCACGACAGGCCCCGATGGGAATCCAACCAAGAGAGAAGGTTTTTCTCTTCCCATTCTGGCCAGCCGCATGCGCTACGTGGGGACATGGTGATGCTCGGGTAAGTCACAAAAGTGGGAAGAACGGTTGAATAAAACAGCAGAAAGTGAATTCGAAGAGGAAGGGTTGTTGAGTTTAAAAGATCATAGTGTTGCACATAAATATGGCGATTGCGTTTATGAGCCATGGCTCAGCTTGGTGAACTGGTACCAGACTCTCACGACTCGCCCCAGCTAAAGCTTCTGAAGGCCAAAAGCCTTCAACTTTTGATGTACTGTGTTTCGTTGAAAATCAACAACGTTGAACGGCCACCGTGCACTTGTTGACAATATCACATGGTTTCACCAGTTCGTTGAAACATGTCCGACTCTTAGTGAGCCATGCAGAAATAGAATAGATATCTACGTGCAAAATCAGAATGCATGGGTGAAAAATGCGTGCGCTTGCAATTCCCGTTATCGTGAGCAAGCACAAAACTTAATTCTAGTCTCGCGATACAACTTGCTATAAAGCCGGAGTGCTTTCTCCTATCACACTCAACCAGAAGTGGGAACTCTCTTCACCTCAGCGTAACTAAGACGCAGACATGGGTGGAATTCGAAAAGCCTCGCGCCCTCTTCGACGACCAGACTTTCGGAGCAGATTGCAACGTGCATTGTCATTGTCGTCCTTAGAGTCTGAGGATACCGGCAGTGTGTCCAGCAGCGCTACAGGTGATACAACAAGGGACGAGTCACCTCAGGAGGAAAATGACTCAGGCGACCAGGAAAATAGCACCTCAGATGATGAGAGTGAGCAGGAAACTGCACAACAGCGGAGAACTGTGTTTGGACATGAAACAGCCCTGGACCTGCGCGGACAGACCCAGCCCTCCGGAGACAGCAATACGGTTGCTCTTGAATGCCTGACGGAGTAAGTACAATTCCACACGGACGTAATTTAGAATTGGGAATTGGCCTGCTAACAATATCCAGACTACATAACCGAATGGGGCAAGTTGCGGTCGCTACTGAGTGAGAATTTAAAACACTAACTGTCCCCGCAGGTCTATTGAGCGCTTATCGCATGACCAAGGCGCCTGGAATGAAGCCGTTCGCAACGATCTGGTTGACATCTTGGGCCGATTGGCAATCGTCGAGACTGAGGTACAGAAGGTGACCGGACAGGGTACAAACAAATCTACAGAGGGCCAGAAGACTGGGCGATCCATGCGTCGGCGGCAGCAGTGATGCGACCCAAACTGTGTTTTGCTATCCGACCATATACACCAGAGGAAGGAAATAATTCGTGTTGGTCTTGAGTTGTGGATACGATTGTTTCACCGACTGAAAATATTACTGAATATGGACACTCTCATCATGGACGCTGAGTTGGAGGGTCACTGGAAAAGGTCTGATTGACCCAATGCGAGCTGGTACCAGGCGAGCCATGTATAGTTCGTCGTTGTATTTGCGTCTTTGAATTTTATCAATGCTTGCCTAGGTTGTGCACACCAAAGCTATCTCGCCCGAGCCGAGTGGCTATCGTCGCGACCCACTATATGTAAACGAGTACTTTAAGCCTTTCATTAGTTCCACCATTGCAGATGATTTGTACTGTCTAGTCCAGTATGATTGTGCACGGTTTGTACAACTGGAGACATGCCCCAAAGGCTAAAGCCACAGTAGTACATAAGAATTATACGCCATGTAAAGATGATTGCATCATGGTTGCGACTATTAAGGTGCGATCCTTCGCGATTGATACTAGTAGAGTAGTTCAATATGCCTAGTAGTTGAAAAATTGCTATTTGTGATTGAGTTAGATCAGGACATACTACGGCAAGCTTTGGATTGAGGAACGAGAAGAGATAACAACTGTAGTGCGCAAGAGAAGCGGGGGTTTCTCCATTAGACCCATAGCCACAAGGCCTAGCATTGTCCTGATCGGACTATCAAGATGCATTCCCTTTCCATGGACTACAATAAATATCAACTCCACAGACCAGCGTGCCAAGGTCTTTCCCATTTCTGAAGCGTATCTAAGCGGTGTGATACTGAATCCACCACGACTGCGTCTCTACAAGTATCAGTCCCACCTACTCATTACATTTCTTAATGTATAAAAAACAACCAAGGACTCTGGAGTTGGTCGGCCTAGAGAGTGGTGAATCCGCCGTTAACCTGCGCCGAACACTGTATCGAGACGCCTGTGCTTACTCGTACTGGTGGTTCTTGGACCAAAGCGCCCAGCGATATTCTTCGGAGCAAGAAATGGCAATACACAACTTCGTAACCACTACCCTTAGAATGGTTTGGTGATAACGTTGCAGGAAGCCTGTTCATGAGCTATCTGCGCGTTGACTCCATTAAAAAGGCAATTCTATCCACAGGAAATTAAGACCCAGCAAGTTCAACGCAGGTATTCTTTTCAGACAAGAGATCCGTATTGGTTGCTCGCAGACGGTTCCTGCTGACTAGGAAGCGGGACATTCGATTCAGAGAGGCTGAGGTGGGCATCGTGGCCCTGAGTAACCGGGCCGCTTTGCTCGGCCCAGTCCGCGTGGATCACTCCGGAGCCCGGCAAATAGGATGCCAGTCGTCTGTTCTGGAGGGCATCGATCGTGTTCCAAAATCGAGTGGTCGTCGATACCATGTCCCCGTGTGCCTGATCCAGAACCAGCTGAATATCATTCCACGGCACCTGATCCTGCAGAGCGGCATTTGTGGACTCTAGCTGCTGCTGCAACTCACAGATCTCGTGCCTGACCCGTTGACTGTCAGCTAACGCTGCATCTCTTGCTGCAATAGCCAGCTGCAATTTCGAAGTTTCGTCGGCTTTCTCGGCCTCAAGTTGTTCCAGCAGCTGGCAATGCTTGTCTCTCTCCTCTTCTCTCTCCTCCTGCGCTTTTTGGATCTCTTCCTCAACGATGCTCATTACCTGGAGACATTTCCTATGGGTCGCTTTATCATGTTCCGGCCTAGGCTTTTGTTTCTTCATGATAGAGGATGCCTAGCATAGTCAGTTGGGAGTACGGTCAAGGTAGTCACCGGGGCAATGTTGGCCAAGGCAAATCCAGAAAATATTGTGGAAGGTAGAGATTGGGTACCGTATGCTTGTGCAACCCAGTCGCCGTTATGAGAGGGTTCCGATCATCTTTCGATCTAGACCGGGTAGACCGAAGGGGATAACAGGAAGGCGCAGCACGCAGCTGTACTTCGCTACAGTGGTCTGCCTGTTCCCGGAAAGCCTTGTGATTCTTTGCCATGCTAGGTGTGTTCGATCGTGAGATGAAGAATAGCGCAACGAGACCTGGAAGGTTGAAAGTAATACAAGAAGTGAGTTTCGAGAAGCTGAATTATATAGTACGAGGAGACCCAAGCGCATGACTTGAACCCGAATGAAACCGCTCTTGCTCCTGCCCAGGACGTATGCCAAACAAGGGTCATAATCCTAAGAAAACTGAGCACTGGGAATTAGTGCGAACGCACAAAACACCTACCGCTCGATTATGGAGGGTGCGAGCCACAGGTCCGCACAAATATGTAGTTGTTGCATACAACATTGTCTCATGATAGAAAGGACCAATCGGCCACATCCCGCCCAAAGTTTAGTGTTTAGACACAATGTCATCTTTCAAATGCTTTGTGAAATTTGCCGACTCCCACGACTCTGCATTGCTCGGTTCTAAAAAGTAGCGGCCTTGTTTTTCCGATTTAGGGGTTCTCACTTTCCTGTCCGCATACGTCTGGATTCCCCAACAAGATGTTACTTGAGTCTCGGGAGAAAGGCATTCCTTGCGGCCAAGACTCAGTAGTAAGGGTATCCATCTAGCGTCCACCATAACATAGGCATGCTTGGGGGGATAGGAACCTCCAGTGCTACGAATCAAAAGGCAGTCATAGCAGGTACCCGAGCATGTTATAATTGTCAGTTTAAGCTACGGCATGGGTCTCGGCCTTCATCAGTTGAGGGTTCTGCTATCAAGCACCCAGCTTGAGACTCCTACAGCTCACTTCCTGGTAGGCCACGATCACAGTCTATGTATACTATACATCACGACACCGGCGATTATTTGAGTTTAGATGAATTTGGTACCGACTTGTAAGGCGTATTATTGGAGGGTAACATTAACGCTGTCTTTGATGCATGACAACTAGGGTACTCAGTAGGCTGTTAGCGCATATGGGATCTCTGTCGCGTGCTCCCGTCAATTCAAGACCTCGCTCGCTACCTCATGGATGCCATTGACTGACGATTGGATATCGCGGGTGCCAAGTTCGATCTCAATTCCCTCCGTTTGCAATGATTTTAATATCCGCCTTGCTCCAGCAATGCCCGCTCTCGCCTCTGTTAGCTCATCATGCAGTTTCTTATTGTGCGACTGAAGAATTTGCATATCGTGGCGGAGTTCATTGGCCTCAGCCCGGACCGTGTGACTTTGGTCAAGACAGTCATTCAGTCGGGCACGAGTGCGTTCCAACTCGATTTCTATGCTGCTATTAGCAGCCTTAAGCTTGGAAATCTCTGCTGTGAAAGAACCATCCATTCCGTCACCAAAACTCTCCGCCTCCAGGCTCTGTCAGCAATGCTGTATCAATAAGGATGTCTAGTAATGCTCACCTCCCTTGGAATACAGCTCGTATTTGACTGTGAGTGTCCCAACGCGTGCGGGGAAACAGCCTCGATTGAATGGCCGATCTCGTTGCAAATTTTCCGGTAAAGATGAAGCTTACCGCTACTCAAGCTAGATTTGAGCAGACCAGCATTTGGGCCCGTGACGGACCAAGCGTATCCATCTTTAGGTCGCGGTTGGAGACGGACTTTTTCAGGAGCGACTACGATGCGAAGTCGGTCATCTAGGAGTATTAGCTGAGTTATTGTCAGTAGAGGGCCACAAATACATATATTGGCCGCTAGGGCTTCTCGACATTGCTGATTCAGTTTTAAGCGCTTCTCGTTGCTACGCTTAGGCATCGTAGGGTACCTTCAGCACTCAAAGAATATCAAGGGAATGGGGACGCGGGTATTTAAAATATGATTCGGAACTGACCCTTCCGCCAAAACACCGGCTCAATGTAGGATCGATGATTCGTTCTTTCTCAAGTCGAAAGTGGTATCCGTGGGTGGGGCCCACCAGTATCCATTCAAATTGGGTAAATAAAGTTTCAGCTGAAAACTTGGATTAGTTGAGATTTGGTTGAAAGTCGGGTATAACTTTTATTGAGACCTCATCAAGTAAACTGGGCTACTGAAGAAAACACAGGAAAAAGTAACCTCAATTTCTGTTCAAATACATCCTCAATCATTAAGTTTTGGTCGGCAAACGCTGGAATTAATATGGTTGGGGCGTCTTCACGCTGCCAAAGATTTCTGCCTTCCAAGGTGCCGGCGGAACCCCGAAAACTGATGCCACTGAGCAGACTGTCGGGCTCGCTAACAACATCCCCAAATATCCAGCAAAACATATATATAATGAGCAGGGTTGGGTCGACTCCATGTCTTTTGTGCCACCTATCTGTTAAAATTTCAATGACTCCAACAGCTCGCCGGCCCCGCCGCCAAAGACTAGCCAGCGCCCACGATCTGACGCCATTACTGTGACCCCTCAAAGCTTCTGCCATCAATGATGATCACTCGGCGTGCCGGTCGTAAAATTTGCACTGACTCATCGAGCCCACCTTCGCAGCGAGCCAAGAAGGTCCTTGAAATGAGGATTCATCATCGATTTGATGGCTCGCACGTTACGTTCCGACAACCAGAAAGACCCCAAAGAAAGGGTGCCAAAGAACGTCGGCGCCGGAAGCGAGCTGTTTCAGAGCGAGAGGCGATTCGACTGGACTGGATGCGGCGACTTCGTCCCAAGCCCCATAGACGTTCTTAGGTCGGACAAGGATTGTGCAGACATGGAGACCCAGAGGGCAGCATGTTGCAATCTCTAGTTTCATTCCTATATCGTTGAATAGATGAAAGTAACTTGCAAGAAAATGAGAGTGAGAATGCAGTGCGTGATGAGTTAGCCCGTAAACATGGACTCTATGTAGGGGATTGCTCAGCTAGGCATCCTATCGATTGGTATACGCAAAATTGCCAGTATACAAGAGGATATTCTCTACGCTTTTATGATGCCTGTTGTATATAATTGCATATACAAGTGTCTACTGTAATTGGGACGCATAGAACGGGCCAGAAGAAGTGTACTGGGATTTAATGCTGCTTGCTTGCATGATAGGTGTGCCATTATCCGTGTCATTCTCGAAATTCGCAAGGGTCTCTCAAAACACATATTTTGCAAAGCGTGTAATCACCAAGTTGTTCTGAGAAGAGATCATGCTACTCTACATGCACTGAAGCAAGGAGAACGCAGTTTACGGTGTAGATAGAGTCCATGGGGCGTCATGTTCTATTTTTCTATACCTAATTTAGACTTGAAAACGATCAGTTGCGTGATTCTTGTGAACATTTTATCTTTTAGAGACAGCACGATTAACAAACCCCTGGTTTCAATGGTCTTGTCTGAGCCACCCGTCCACATACCACAAGCTAGTTGGAGATAACCAAGGATCCACCTATTTGGCTCACGGGATTGACTGCAAGGACGACGCCCAGATGGCGATGATGACCAGTTCGACCTGTTGAGTGTCAGAATTATTGGTATAACGGTATAACGTGGGAATCCGCGATTACCTCCAATGCAATCATCCACGATCTCTCCAACGTACCAATGACGGCAATCACAAGCAAAAGAAGTGCCATTGCAGAGAGATGACACGAGATACACCGCAACTTAGCTCGACCAGCAGTTGACTGTTGAAATAACCACCAATACCATGCAACTACACAAAGGTAGTCCGCGAAGAGGATATAGAGGCTACCCAGATGAGCAGATTTCAAAAGGAAGGTTCCAACGAGGGAGACTGCTATTTTCGCCAAAGTTGAAGCCACAGAGAAAGAAGGGCATATGAAACGCAGTAATCGAGGTGTGAGTGGGTTTTCGCGCTGCTGGAAGATTATGCGAATGTACTGCAGCATTGTTAGCTCAGAACGAAGACACTGTATGTGACGGAGATCGGTGTGCTGTCAACTTACCGCTTGTAGTGGTGGGAATATTGGTGTAATCCAAAAGAGTACTTGACTCCATGCTGGAAACCTGTTGCTCCAGAACAACCCAGTAAGAATAGCAAAGGAACTACAAGAAAAGGCACACAGCGCTAAATCGACTTTATACCACCGCCAGCGTGGTTGGATGCAATACAAAAGAAATAGTCTCCCAAAGTTGAGAAGTAGAAGAATAGTCACCAAGACGGATCTGATGATGTTTTGTGAAACCACAACCATACTTGACTGCCAGCTAATGTTCTTGTTTGAACGAGGCCTTGAGGTTTATATACTGTGACAAAGACATATTGGCCAGGTAATAGTGGATAAATTCCTAGGATGTCCTCATTTATTCTAGGATTTTGTTATACTGAGTTTCCTGCCTATAAAAAGCAGCTGCCCTCAATCTTATGACACTGAAGGTTAACTGAGGATTCTCAGTTGAGGCTTCGGGGCAACACTCTTGCTCTTTTGCTGCGCAGACCCGAGAATAGACCACATTTAAAGCTTGCAGTATAGTTTCTGATTTAACTTGCATCATGTAAGACCACATTTACAAGGGCCAATCACAGTTGCAGTATCCTGCTTTCACTTCGCATAGACACATAGACACTTGGACCAGCCAGCCTTAGTCTTGTCTCTTTGATCGGCTGGCTCGCGATTTGAAAGACATAGTAGCTATTTCTCGTGCCCAGGCGGGATTATCGATCATCCGCCAATAAGATTGGTTTCAGACTTGCCATCGCAGCTAGCCAACAATGTGAATTATCGCCTGAAAATGTTTACGAGGGAAGTCGCGCATTACTGGCCTTGCTTTCGAGCTTACAACCTTCTAGAACCTGTATCCGAAACCATAGGCTCAACTTTCTTCTACGGATGCAAGAGAGGTAAATACGATATAGGAAAACATAAAAACATGGAAATTTAGCTAATAAATGCCCTGCACAACAAGATCACCTATTGAAGTGGGGGTAATAGATAGTAAGAATTATGAGACGGCAGGAAAGTCGAACTAGCTGGCTAAACTGGCCGGAGTCAAGGTACGGATCGTCGTAAGACCGTGATGCCGTCGACTTCCACCTTGATGATGATGGGTGACATGGTGGCCTGAACAGCACTGGCAGTCTCCAAGGGCAGACGGCATATCGGGCAGAAATGCGAGATTGCCTCTGTACCTGCGAATGTGGCCTTGGTCTGGGGTGAGTTGACGGTCGAGATTGGCGGCAACTGGATGAGATAGATATTATGGCCTTGAATAGAGGGGAGCTGGGAGTTCGACATTGACCCACAAGAGAGTGGGTATGAGATTTAGCCTAAGAGGTCAGCGCTGCGGCGGATACGGGTGCTGCAGAGGTAACTCTGGGGCAGATGCGAGGCATTCCCTGGGATGTAGCAACTGGGCGGCGGTGTGGATGGGCGCCCGGGCTTGGTGCATTATCTGCCGCTGCCTCTTTTTAACCGAACGGATGTCCGTAAGGGTTGGTCCGAGGCAGGGATCTGCTGATGTTGGATGGCCGCGGTACTCCAGGCTGGTGCAAATGTTTGTTCCACGTAGTTGGGCATCTTCCGGCAAGTCGTCGCAAAAGAATGGTGTGGCTGATATAGTAACAGGAATCTTTGAGTCGCTTGTGCAGTGTATATACGGTTGCATTTTAGGGTCAAATGACGTATTAGGCGACGGGACGTGGCTATCAGCACTTGCCGTCGTACTTGCCAACGCAGCCACACCAAGCGAGAAGGATGAGTTGATGCTTGACAAATCTAAACTCAACTTCGGCAGGTTGCCTTCCATCGATGAACGGAACGCCAAGTTGCTTTCGCGCCGACTTGCGATGGAGGGTCCTTTCGAGTGAAATTCGGGACGGCCTGGAAAACCAGCCAGCAAGTGGCGGTAGAATTGCTCTTTGATCTGCAAGGTTTGGTTCTGCAGCATGAGGACTCGCTTTGCTTGATAACGCTCGTCGACTTCCGTACATGCCCTCTTCCTCAACAATCTCTTTAGTGATGTGAAAGGCCTTGCCAGTGCGACGTTTGTGCAGCGACGAAGCGCGATTGGCTGACTTCACCCGAGCATCCAAGCTCCGGTCTTTTCGCCGTGAAGCAGCGATAAAAGCTCTGCAAAACTGTTAGTGGGCTCTTTTTGGTAGCAATTGAATTCACGTACCTCTCCTGGTTTTCTTCCGGCGAACGGGGAATTGGATAGAAGTGTAGATCTTGATCCGACAAGGACATTTTGAGCTTCAGTGGAAGCAAGACAACCAGAGTTAGCTTCCCTCGACCTAATAATAGGGGGGTTGTAGACAGCTATATGTGGCGGAGGGAAAGGGTGGGGATGAGAAAAGTAAGGCAGGTGTCAGAGCTTAGACCGGCCATTGTTACACCCAAACCTACACTCAACGAATGCAGACGAGCAAGATTCGGCGTCCGGAAAAGGACCATGGCTCTGCATCTCCAGCCACCACATCGTGAGTTGACCCCCATTCTCGGATGCCATTAAAGGCTCAAACGAAGCTAAAGATGTCCGTTTAGTATATATGTACCGTCGTAGTGGTTCTTCAATTATCTGAAAGTCGCCTGCAGTTGGCCTCCCAGCTGTAAAATCCACAGAATACACGATCCCTGATTAGTCTAGATTATTGGTTTCTACTCAGAAGAGATGTCACACTTGGTCCCAGGGGATGATATCGTCGCCTAAATCACCACGCACTGATACGGTCGAGCTTTGGCGTTCTGCCTTCTCTGAGGAGGATGTCACCCTCGTAGAAGAATGACGGAACGTAGCAGATTAGTTACTGAGTTTGTAAGAAGAAACCACGTGATGTCCGGTTCGGGTGGTCGCCGCGTCCCCGCGAAATAACCAAATCAAGCAAATATATATACATATTTATTGCAAGGCAGGATTGAAATATATCATGCAACACTTTTATGTGTGCGCTTTCGCGTATGAAAGCCAGGTTCAGCGACATGGACTTGTTTAATCCGACATAGTGTTGAGCGATCGTAAAATCTCGTTAAAATTAATTGAACACTCGTAATTGTGCTAGATTACCGAAGCGGTATTACGCGGTAACTTCCTCCATCCAAAGAGAGCGGGTGGGTTAAGTGAGACGCTGAGCGGAAGGTTGGGTATGGGTGGGTGGAGAGGGGGTGTGAGAAGGGCTCATCTGCCGAACGCAGCTCACACTCTTGCTGGCGTGCCCCATATATCCCCACTCCACCTCTTTCGGTGTAACTGTATGCCAGGAACGGCGAACTCGGCAAGCTTTCACATCTAAATGCGTTGATTGGGCTTTGAGCTGGGTCACGTCGTCAGCTTTAACATTTTCTTCAAGATCTGTGGTGGTTCGTCCGGGAAAATCCCCAATCTTTTTCCACACGCTGATTGACCAATTCAGACTTGAGACCAGCCAGCGATTTTGAGAAGGAATTTTGGGTGGATAACACCGCCCTTGTTTAATCGCAACCGCCGAGTTGTGAGCCAAGAACATTTGAACACCTTTCTTAGATACATGCTTCGATCGAAATTGACCCTTGTCAGGTGCGAAACAGCAAGCTAGTGAAGCGCGAAGCTCTTTTACTTATGGAGTATAAGTTCTTCAATCGTGAGTGCCACTACTGCGAGCATCCTTAATTGTTAGGAGCCGCATACCGAATGTCATTCACAATCAGCCCGTCTTGTTAAAATGAGTGTCGCGTATCTACACCTTCGCCGAGCCCCTAAAGCTTTTTGGGCCAGTATAGAGGGAAGCTGGTTGTTGAGTGCTCGTAATGCACAGTTGCGGCGAAACAATTTCTAAATAAAGAGGGAAGGCTCATCAAGCTCGCTCGACCCCCTCGTAAACCACAAAACGCAATAGCTCTCCTGCATACTTGGAAGTTCTTTCGGTTTAGCAGACTTTTTCAGAATAATGTAACGCGACCCCAGTGAAACAGTCGAGATGACAATGGGCGCAATTGGAGGTAATCGCACCGCTTTATGTAACTCTCGGCCCTGATCATTCTGTCCCTGTTGTTGTCTGCTATCTGCTGGGCCGCATAATAATGGCTCAAATGCTTAGCAACCAAGGGGATGACCCTGCCCTATGCCCTACATGGTTCTGTCCGCAGCGATCGGGTTGTTATTCCTTTCGCGCCACACACCCTAGTCAGAATGAATCAACGAGTGAGGAGGGGACCCCTGCTTATTGAGACGTGGTTCCTGCTGCTGCATATACCCTAGCCCTGGTCCACCTATTAAACAATGCCGACTTGTTGTGTCTATACTCTGTCCCATCAACCAAACAGCCAAGTTACTACATTGAACGAACAGGAGGTCGCTGCTCGATGACACCCTGGTTGAATCGTTTGATGTGCCATCTATGCCGCTGAGTGCTCGCTTTCCACCAACATTCATTTAGGCAGCTTCACCCACGTTCAAATCAGTGCTCACGGCCCCTATGGGCGGTGAACAAGGTCTCGCACAGTCCACAGCAACATCTCTATTGGGTAAGCTGTGTCGAATATTTGTGCGCTTGTTTCTAAGGCGTAACTTCGAGCTTACGACTGCTAAAACAAAATACCCTTAAAGTACCGCGGCCTACTGTGGCCTAATCGTCTTTGTCCGCGTTCTTTACCGAAGAATACAGAGGTTACCTTGAAAGTATTCATATTTTTTAAGGTCCTAAATAGGCCTCCAGATCTATAACCAGCTGAGGCTCTGCGTAACCACGTCGGCAAATATTCCCGGTTGTTAGGGAGACTACCATGTAGCCTTCTGGTGTTGCTGGATAGCAAGCGGTCCCATTCTTAGATGACCACCTTCGGTAGGTGACAATCCTTGTTCTCCCTGAGCGAAGATGTAGCTCCGAGTAAGGTCTTCTTCATATACACACTATATATCTATTTGGTTGTTTTGCTCTGCCATTGAGCCAGTGTTCCTTCATACTATAACTTTGCTCACTCCGGTGTTTTCTGGCACAAGCTCGACATACAGCCGCAACTAAATGAGGTAATGATTGTTTATTCGGGTGCAAGTGCTCAAAAAAGAATAGTCGTTTCTGGGCTGGATACTTGACCAACAAGGATGCTGGGCAATGAGTGCACCAAATAGAACAAGTGGCTACAGTACATCCCATATCCAAGTGTGCCTTTCGGAAAATTAGCCTGGTCCGAAACGATCATTTCCAAATAACATGAGCATACTTCATTATGAATGGGATTTGTCCTCATGGATATTACGTCTTCTTGAGTGGTTTTGGCTGTTGAGGTAGACTATGGCGTATCAATTCCAAATCCATTCGACGCATTATCTTCCATTTGAGTTGTTGAGTAACCTGACTTATGTTGGTCGATACAGCCGGATGACTCCGCAGGCACAGATAATCCAACAGGCTCAAATAATTCAATGGGCTCAGGATCGGGCTCGGGTTGCGGCAGGGGAGGTTCCGCTTTTCGAGACTGCCGGCAATCTGGGCAAATGATTTTATTCGATTCATGATTGGAGCATTCGGCGGCGCAGCCTACATACAGTATATATTGTATTTTAGAGACGTTCTGTTTGGCGTCAAGATAATGTAAGAGGGTGAAAAACTAATCCAAAAACTTCGGTTCTATAATCGACAATCAAAGGAGAACAACCTGCTATACATTCTTTGGTTCAATATCTATGATTTAACTACCCGACCGCTTGCATGTATGACTCCAAGGAAAAAGAAATTGCGATCTCGCTGCACTGCATTCTCAAGTACTGAATTCTTCCGCCAGAGCTGTTTGCAGATCGGGGAGCACGAAGACTCCCCGGAATTAACAAACAATTCGGGTGGGGCATGAGGAATCCGCAAGGGCCGCAGAGCTGGAAATTATGGGCATTCTAGGCGTCTTTTCACCACATGGAGCGAATCTTTGTACAGAGATACACCGTGCCAGGCAGTTCAATCCTCGGGTGGCAATGGCAATGCCACCGAAGGAGGAGCGTCGCGACAGCGATACTGTCCATCTCGGCGGGGGCAAACGGTGCACCGCTATTTCCCGGTTCGAATTGGCAATAGATGCTAGACTTTGTCGAATATCAGGCAAGCTGGTTCAGGTTTTGACAATTTTGAAGTTATGGAATTCCTGTATAACGGCACACCCAGCACGTCCTGCACAGACATGAAAGGGTCTCACACATTCCATTCGTTTTCCATAGGGTGGATCTCCGTGTATGCCTGTGTAACCCATGTGACCCGAATGTTTG
The DNA here is from genome assembly GCF_028827035.1 of Penicillium chrysogenum. Taxonomy (NCBI): domain Eukaryota; kingdom Fungi; phylum Ascomycota; class Eurotiomycetes; order Eurotiales; family Aspergillaceae; genus Penicillium; species Penicillium chrysogenum. The sequence goes on along the minus strand of NW_026622750.1, from coordinate 5,005,174 downwards.
TGAAATAACAATGGCTCGGGCTAGATTCGAGGTCAAGTCTGTCGAGGCTACTACAGTACACGAACTTGTCACGATGTAGCATACGTCCCAACATCATGGGTATTCTTTCCTCAAACCTTATATTTTTATTTTATTACTTTTCCAAACGTTGTGCGCAAATACTTCCATGTCACGGCAGAGTAGATTTGGATATTCATAATTATTCAAGATTTCCAACCCGAGTTTCAGGCTCGAAGTTTGTGATCCTAGATTAATATACAGCGTCCATCGCTAGAAAAGATAGAATAGCCTTCCATATAATGGAAGTTTAGATGTCAGGTGAAACCATTTTCCGCATCAATAAAGTTTTCAAAAATCGAATCCGTCAAAAACCCATTCGGTTCATGCGGTGTAAACTCGATTGCTATATCAGGCAACACCGTCCGGTCGTTACCGTTATTATATGCGACCGTTTCGACGGGGTTCGCACCATCTGAGACCGACTCATCGGACCACGTCCCAGTCGAAAATGAGCGTGATGAGCTGGCAGACAGGTTGGGATTGTGAACATCCGGGTTCGAGGGTCCTTGGACAGTCTGGGCCATTATGGCTAGCTGCTGGTTGATTCGCTGGTCATGGCACTCGGCGTGTTGGAAAATGCGGCTTTTCAAATCCCAGACTTCTTCTCGTAGGCAGTTCAACTGTGCAAGGAGGGTATCTTTCTTTTGTGTTTCGTCGGTGAAGCGCCGCTCGATTTGCTTGTGTTCTCTTTTCTTTCTTTCGCGGCATTTGTTGGCGGCGATGCGGTTTCGTTCGAGGTGTTTTGCCCGCCCAGGGCTGACGGAGCGGGAGGTGCCTAATGTGGCCGATTCCATGGCTTCTTGGCCACACGACACACATAAAAGTCTTGGAAGAGATATTAGAAAAATATAACGTAATTTGGAATAGTGGGATGGGTGGTTTCCTCTTCTTTTCAGTCTTAAAGAGTATTATCAAATATCTACAACGTAGAAATCCGAATTATTGACATATGGAATCTTCAAGGCAGATGCTACCACAAATATATAAAAGGACATGGACCGAGTTCAATGACGTACACGTATCTGGGTTTGGAAATGAAAGCAAGCTTCGAGACAGTTGCAACCCGGCCGAATCCGGTGTATGCGACCTGTCCGTTAGTCTCGCTGAACACTCCCAATATCAGGTCACAAGCTGCGGCTTTTTTTCAGTCTGTCAACGTGTGATGCTCAACAGTGGGCCAGCCGTTACTCTGCATGATCGGCACCCTCAACTAATTGAGCGTGTCGAAATTTGTCCTTCAGGTCGTCCGCCGACGACCTCAATGAGCTGAGGCCCTCAAATACTGGACACATACATCTAACGGAGGCATGGTAAATCCTCATGCAGATTTTACAACTCCTAAGGACTGCATCGATACTGAATGCTCCCCTGAAGAGACATTACGTTACTAGGAATGAGATGTCTGTTCTTCCAAACGGTTTGACAGATCGCAGGAGTGCGGTACGTATACTTGTGAGCTTGTCACGTTCACTCTCAGGAGCCTTACGGCCATTCCGTGGAACAGAGTGGTATCTATTCTGTTAATACGAAGAGTTATGGAGAATCTACAAAATCTCTACCATTGTGGTTCAGCTAGAAGATTAGACTAGCTCTAAAGCTGCATACTATCCTACCTCAGAGATATGTGGCATAGTCACTAGTAGGCGGAGCCAGCACTAGTTACGACATTAACTAACTATGACATCCTATTTATTACGTAACAAGCTGACTTGCTTTTACAGCCACAATAGAATAGACGACCAATGTGTCGTCTTATCCTGCTCCCAAACATCGCTCAGGCCCTTTGCCATAGTAAACAAAATTACCAAGATCTAGTACTAGTTGAAACGGTCAAGGATATGGCCAGTACAAATAATCATGAACTCAAAGCCTTCTAGTAGGCAGTTCGGGGTTGAATGTGCCAGCCCCGCTACGGGCTAAAGTGGAAACGAGTACGTGTACCCTTACCCTACAGCTCTGGATCGCCAGGCAAGACTAGGGTTTTTACTAATGAAATACATATCCGCATATCCATTATGCTCAAATAAACTCTGCTTGCTTTTTATCTCTACTTCAACAAGTTCAAATTCACATGAAAGAAAGACAACATAGTGTGAAATCGGATGGTCCAACCTCTCGCCGCAGTGCTTTCCAGCTGCCCCAGTTATGACGTTCATCTAATATACGTATTGGTATAGTATAGAATCGGCTTTCTCCATGTCATCGGGGGCCTCAGATACGAGGGCGAATGTATCGGAGTAAATGAGAATAACTCAAAACTCAAGCCCAGGCCCACTTGATGCCTCTCAATTTGACTTCTTTCGCGCCCTCTCTCTTAGGTAAGCCTCAGTTGCCGCTATGTCTAGTTACCATTTCAGGGTTGCCGGCGTGTATCAGCCATGTCAACGGTGTGCCACCCTCATAATCCGAGGCATTGAGGTTTGCCCCTTGCTCCAGTAGAATATTCGCTACAGCCAATGAGCCGTATTGGGTAGCCCAGGAGAGTGCTGTCCGCCCCCACTGGTCATGAGAATCAACATCTGGCTTGCTTTGCAGGAGATATAGAATGAGTTTTGTACAGTTCCCCATAGCAGCGTAATGAAGGAGAGACCTCTTTTAGCAATCCCGTTACTTGAAACGTCCTCGTGACTGAAGCGATGAATGAGCTTTTTCGACAAAAGCCACAAGTTTTGCATTGAGATATATTGCCCTGTCGGCCTTCAGGCGATCAAACCCGGGGCCGATGTCTGAACAGCCAGGGGTAGGCTTTATCCCCATCGCGGCAATCTGGCTCCGAGGGACAGAGCTTGAGATGATGTAAAGGAGAACCCAAACGATCTTGGTCAAGAACCAATGAGAAGCTCGCAGACGTTTCAAAAAGTAAACTTGCGAAAAAGAAAGGAATTCTCAGGCTGCCTTGAGCGCAAGGCCTGCTCGACTATTAAGTGGTTCACAAATTATCATATAATGAAAAGGGGTAGGGAAGGAATTTATAGCCCTCTAGGCTCGTCCAGATACTTGAAAGATCTAGTTGGTAGCAGAAAATGAAGGGCAAGGGCCCTGGGTGCCTAAACTAACTGAGGCCTGTTAAAAGCCATGCCTTCGAATTTGTGGTCATTGTTTGTAATTTGTGGCTGGCTCCTAGGATTTGTGAAGGATACTCTCGCAAGCGACTGACACAAAATGCGCTAAGGGCCTGGGCCGCATCCGCATCTATTGCTGTGCAAGTGTTTTATTTCCTGGATATGCCACTTGGCCAACTCATGTACGTAATCCACCTCAGAGAAATAAATAAAAATGTGGCGCTGAAAGCTGCCAGGCGTCGATATAGTTAATAAACAGGGAGCCCGGGATGCTCGAATTGCGTCAAGCCCAGCTGCGCCTACGACGCGCTCTAGGGCCTGGTTCATGGTCTCAGCTTTGAAGCTCCTAGGGTCGCAGGTGCTATATCAAATCACTACCCTACTAATGTGGACAAGTAGGAATATTTTCTGCTAGCTTGAATGTATCTGGAGTTAGTATTTTGTGCTTCGCCGTACTCCGTAGTTCTCTACCTATAGGACCTGCAGGGTTTTGCCTCGGTGGTTCGCCCCGCTCGCCCTCTAATTAGTGCTCAGGCAGACGGGCGCCGACCCATCACTGCCTCCAGAAGTTGGTCATGAATAGAAACATACGGAAGGGAGATGCATTTCCTATATCTAGGGACTTGTTATTGCGTCATGATTCAGCCGCGCAAAAAGCCACAGTAAAATCAGTAAAATGGGCGACTGGCGGAGTCTCGTTTGTGCTTCCAGGAGCACTAGGGTCATTGGCCTCGTCCACGATAGCTTGGTAGTGTCGTGCTGATACATTTGCCGAGTATTCTCGGATAACCACCTTTGGCGATGTACGGGTGGTGACTGGGGTCAGATCAACGTTGATGTAAACGTTGAACATAAAGATTACTTAACACCAACGGCATGTGCATTTTACGCTCACAGAGAATACCTACTTGATATATGTTAGTTACCTACTCATTAGCGGTATTTGGTTAAATTTCACAGTTCAGAATCGATTCTTAATCGGCTGCCTTGGTTCAACGAACAGTAAGTGTTGCCATATGGTTGGAAGCAGACCCTAAGCTAGCTGGCAAAGAAATACAGTAAGCTCAACAGAAATGACAGAAAAGGGGGTTTGTCTTCCTGTGGAAGTGTTCGGGACTTTCTCAATCAACAGCAAAGAAGATGTTCCTCGAGTATAGCAAAGTGACGTATCGCAAAAAGACCAAGGCAAACTCTGTCTGTATTGGATATTTTTCTGGAATCACCACTTGCCTTGAGATATGCTATGCACAATCCATCGTCCTGGAGATGATGATAATATAGTGGCCCCGTTTCACCGGACAGTAGATCCTAGGAATACACGAAGTGATTCCTAGAGCTGCTTTACTACCAAGTATCAGAGATACTTTCCGTGGCCGTCGATCTTAAGATAGAAATAGTGCTTCTACTTGAAACATTCTTACTGAGAAAGCGCCTATAATGATTGCCATTAAGGCAACAAAGCATAAAACAGGCACCTGGCACGGCTCACTATCAACTGCGCTATTTTTTGTTAAGGCAGCATTTGTGTGAAGAACGCATAGTACATATAAATTCACTCTGCTCCGAGGTTGACCTGCTTCATCATTCTGCTGCTGTTCTTTACTTTTTGTAACTGTTTCCTTGAACGAGACCTGCCTCACCTTCCTGCATTCGGAGAATCTGCGGACACAATGTCTCTGACTACTTCCGCGACCATGATTCGGACGCGTCTTGTCATTGCTTCCCTTACCATCACCTGGCTAGCCCTTGCCAGTCTCAACTCGGCCACTGTACACTTTGCTGTCCTCCTGCGAGACCGTGCTAAATCCGACCTCGTGACGCCGAGCGACTCTATTTTGGACATCACATTCCAAACCCTCATGGACAACGTCGTCGATGGCATGGTGATTGCGGCCCTGGTCTCAGCCCTGTTTTCCATCTTCGGGTTTGTCCTTGTGATCTACCCAAAGTGGCTACAAGAGAACTGCGCCGCTCGGTTTTACTACGGGTGCATTCAAATAGTCGTGAGCATGATCGTGCTCTCATTAGGGGGGCTGGATTGCCAGCCGCGTCCACGGGTTTCAGACATCCTTCGAGTTTTTTGACAGGAGCCACATTCCATATTACAAGATTATGTATTATGGATCCGTTGGCCAGGCCGCTTTTGGATCTCTGGTGATCACTATGTCCCTCGTGCGTTTTGCCGTATGCGGCGTACGGGGTCACTAGCAGAGAAGACGTACCGAGCTACAAAACAGTCAAAGAGGCGGTTGGATGATTTTCAAGGAATGAGGGAGGTGGAGGCCAAGAAAAATTAGAGAGGTGCGACGCGGAGGGTCATGAGAAGGAAAGGACTTTACTGCATAGTTGCTGAGATGGTTTAGATGTTGAATTTTCTAATTGGAATCAAAGCATATTCATACCTTGGAGCAGTATTCTGAGTGGCTTGATGTGAATTACAGGTGATGGCTGACGATGTGCTGTGCATAAATATCCATCAACCTCGGTTGGCACGTAGGCATCAAAAGCCAACCATAGAAACGTGCTAGCTGCCCAAAGATGACATAGCCCCAGGAAATCGTACGTAACTTGTACACTCTCCATTCCCACTCTCACAAAATCAGTTAAGTTCCTGTTGACAGCTCTGCCGGCCCCGGGAACGCATGTCTTGGCCCTGGGAGTTCTCTCGTTCCCGGATACTTTGGTGCGGTTTCTGGGGGCATACAAGCAGCTCCTAGGGGTCTATTTGACCCCAGGAAGCCCGACGTAGCTTCTGGGGCCTTTTACCCCCACTTCGAGGAATTAAAGTCATGTTCCTGTTGGCAGCTTCACCCACTCCTGGAACCTCAGGTGCGGTTCCTGGGGCTATGGCTTATCCTTCTGGGAGTGGTCGAATGTCTCAGTTTTGTGCGGAGGTCTGGTGAGGGTGTCTTGTGAGAGCGTTCTGCGACCTCAGAAGGCAAGCTATTGACTCTAGGATCCAGAAGTATGGTCCTAGGAGTGCAACAGCTCCCAGAACTAACCAATATGTTCCCAGGGCCAGTCTGTATTCAGTCAGGAACGTAGAGCAAAGATCCCAGGGGTAGATCTTCATTTCCCTGGAGATTGGTAAAAGCCCCAGGAGCTAAGGTGTATTTCCCAGGGGATATACAGCTCCTAGAAATGCTTTTGAGTTTCCCAGGGTCAACATATTGATTCCCAGAGTCAATCTAACCAGCATAGGAGTTTGCCAGAGTCGTTCGCCGGCCCGAGATGTGTTTTCTTCTGTCAACAATCTCCGTCTTGACGCGACACGCACCACTGAGATAAATCCATGTCTACAGTTCTTTGGCCACCACCGTTGGGTATGAATATGGTTTCGATCTAAAAAATATCCCAAAATTAAGCGAAACTGCCCACAGTTCTTGGGGGTGTATTAGCATCTAGTACTTGCAAAGATGAAAAGGTAGCGTGGTTTTAGTTTTAATGCTCTGCGAGTTCGAACATTCAGAACTTCATTTGCATCATTTCTAAACTTGCTCTAAAACTCCATACCACGGCTATGCTCTATGTTGCTGGGCCGAATGCGGTGCGTCTGGTCACGTGTCTTCACGCGTGATTGACAGTCGCTTCGCTAATTTCTCATTCCCGTCACACCTCCGCTGTAAACTAAGATCACCTTCGAGTGGAATTTAGTCGTGCTGACCAGCGGGGTGGTGCAAACGTAGAAGGGCCTCGTGGTAGATGAGCTCCTAGCCTAGCCGAGCGACGGGGGCCATTCTCCACACTCTGCTCGACTGATCTCCCATGGGGTTCCACTGAGCGCGGTCGCAGCTGACTCCGACTCGGGTCATTTGGTGATGAATTCCTGATAGTGGCAAGTTCTCTCTCGGCAGATGATTCAGTTGCCGTGTGGATATGACGTGTCTCGGCATCCGACGATTGGACTCGTATTGGGCGAACCAAGGCGTCTAAAGGCCCTTCATTTCGACTGTATTAATCAACATCTTGGGTATTGCATAACTGGAACCAGCCCTACTTACCACACACAGCATGACGTTTCAAAACCCGTACTTCGTTTTTCCAGCCACTCTTCCGCGCAGGCCAGGTGGGAAAGCGCCTTGCACTGACAGCGCAAGATCACACTCTCATTTGCAAGGTCGTCATCCTCGGCCAGACAAAATACACAGTGGATGTCGTCGAACTCGTCGCTCAGGGTGAGATCCTTGAGCGTCAAGCTTTGGACGCCAGCCCAGACGTTAGCGACCGATGTCAGGATCGCTGGTTGAGCCGGCGAAACATGCCATGGAACACTGTTTGTCCGCAGTATTGTGGAAGTCACAAATGGATTGAATGGTTGCACTGGCTCGGGGTTGGTTGACAGCGGCACCGGTGGGTCTTGTCTGAGCGCGTGAGGTGACCTGTCGGTGTTGCCTGATGCAGGGCGACTCCTGGACACTGACGACATCTGACGCTGGCCCGGATGCGCAATGGATGGAGCGGCAACTCTAGATCCATGCGGCACTCGCGCCTGGTTGCGGATGGCTGCTTCATACCACCGCTGGCCAACTTGGTCGGCCTGCCGTTGACGGTGCCATCTCGCGCAGAGAAAGACTCTAGCAATATCACAGAGCTTTGACTGCAAAGTTGACAAGTCAAATGGCTCTCTGGAGAGAGTGGTCAACTTTTGATGGCCGATCTTGGTGTCTTGAAATTTGACAGAGTTTTTGCACGGCTCGCCTTTCTTTGTCATCCCGCAACAGGAGACAGGACCACCATAAGGGATCCCGCAGACCGCGAATGGGTTCCAAGGAAGTACAGAAGACATTGGGCTGATGGCAAAGGCAGAAAATGATTCGAATGGGTATTGATGTTGCGCAATCTCCGCAGCGTTCCCTCGCCAGCCTTATATGCCTTCATCATGCGATCTATACTTACATCGTGTCATGGCTGCTGACGTGGAAATACTCCCTTGAAACCGTCAAAACGTCGAAGAATGCACTGCAATGCAGTATCTACCGCTACACCGCTGATCAGTGGGTTGCAAGAAGGATGTCTCATTCTGGTTCACTCTTTGGATTCAGTGGGCCGTGCATTTGGACCATGCATTCGCGGAATGGCATAGCTGGCAAAACTGCGAGTCGCCCAGGGGCATTTCGAAGAGCGTGTTGGGTCATGAGCTTCAAGACCGAAGGCTCTGGATACGACATGTGGTATGTTCGCCCTTAAAGTGGGTCCCCTGGGCTCTATTGCTACACTGCTATATGAATTATTTGCCGGTTTCTCGGATGTTGGGGCCCAGTTGTAAGGGAAAAGTCGCGTATACATCCCAGTGAACCCAGATGCCATGTGAGTCCCGCATATATCGTATCTCCATTTATGTGTATGCCTCGCGTGGATCCCGACAAATGTGGCTAGAGCTCCCAGGAAATAATAACCGCTTTTCAGGAACAAGATGAGGAGTGCTGGGAACTAGCTAAGTCACACCTCTTCTGCGCGGGCATGTACTGGCGAAAGAGCAAGATGAAACGCCTATTATATACTTTCTAAAACTTATATATATCATAATCGCCCTACATGATCACAGATATCAGCTCAACAAAAATATCTTCTCCAACTGATTATATGCAAACATCGGGATTGACCCGAGACGCTCATACATTTACTTTTTCATCATGTCCTGCAATCCTGCTCATCTACAATGGGTATTGGGCCAAGTATTGGGTAATCCCTTGCACCGTGAGCGGTGCATATGGGCGGGAGATGACGGGAATCATTGTCAAAACACTGTGCCGCTTGACTCCCGGATAAATGGAGTATTGTGCTTTCAGCTGCTCCAGGGCCCTCTGTTAGTGTATCCACTAGCGCAGGAATTTTCCTCGGCTGCAAAGCAGTTACTTTGCTTTGAGTGCAGACGTCATCGCTGTCGGGCAAAAGTGTGGGCCACCCGATTTTTGCATCTGTTGGATCAAGCCAAAGATGACACGGTTCACTCGGAACCTCATGATTCGACTCTATTGGTACATCAATGGCCAACCAGCATGTGCCACAATGTCGCCACAGCCGTTCTCCCCAATGTGTCTTTCCCAAAGCCGGAAGAGGCCGCCTGGCGAAGAAGTCAAACTAGCGACATACCCCTAGGTTGGCCCGAGCCGTGAAGATCGAGGATCCGGACATTCTCCAGACTACAAGCGGCTTCAATTGTGCAGTTGTTACATGCATCCAGTACAATCGATGGGATTGACGAATGACGAAAGTTTGTTACTCGTCCACGCAGTGCGATCTCTCAACTTCCCTCAAGAACGAGTTTCACACGGAATGGCCACCTGAAGGCTCTTTGTTCTCGCACGACGACCCGACAGGTTGTGGAACTAAAAAGAGTTTAGTTTCAGTCTGCTTTGTGAATGTTCGCGGTAGTGGGTCCAAACTGATCGAGGTGCCTTCGTCCCATTTTTATGATCTATTAGCTTCATTTGGGGACGTCTCTGGGGATGGGGCGGCTGATCGTCGTGTGCGTTCTAAGTCAGAAACGGCGGTAGGTATCTCTGGGAGAGGCTTTGATCGACTGATACTGAGAAAGAATATTTGAATTCATGAAGCTTTCGCTTAAGCCTCTGAAATCTCGAAGAACAAGTTTTCCTCATATCTCACAGTCAACGTGGTGCGTGGGAGGACGGCAGTTTTGAGGAGATCGTCGGGATCTGGGGAATAACAATAATACCCGGAGGCCTATTCAAAACAAAATAATATGATAACACTCATCGAACCTTTTGGTGCAGTCACTAAGAAGGATTGGTAGCCTAGAAGAGCTATTGAAATCTAATTGTGGTGGGTCCGTATCACAATGCGAGATTCGCGGTTACCAACGTCAATTGGTATCGATATTATGCTCAAACGCAGTATATCTGTTTTTCTTCGTTCCAACTGTTTTGCAGTCAAATTAATGTCACGGTTACGTTTCAACGAGGTCTAACATTCAACGCGTCACAACTACACTTGCAAACTACCTTCCATAGGTTCGGTAACGATTTTTCAACGTTTACTCCATTCTCCCCTTTTCGTATATCGTTGGATAATCCGAGGTGAGCAGCTGGTGAGATCAAGCATCAACAGTTGAGCTAACTGTTCACTGGCTTTTCGAGAGTGCGGCCGATCCTAGGTGAGGAAGCACTGGTAGAAATAACAGCTGCCTCGCGTGAATTGTCAGCTATAAATGGCCCTGGAGCATAATTTCTGATCTAATTCATCTTGATGACCAAAATGGACCATCCCACTTCGCCTTCCCCCATTGATCGGCCGGCCAAGAGACAGTGCCGAGTATCCCACGCTCCAGAAGATGAACCCAAGTTGGAAAACCATCCACAGCAAGCTTCAAACGGCACAACTATCGAACCCAAGGTCGGTCATCCCCCCCCGGGGCAGGAAATAAAAAATCCACTAATACTGAATAGGTTCCAGTGAGAACACGAGGTACCCTTACGGCGGAGTTCATGAAAGTAGTAAACCTCAATGACTCCCTCGCTACACCAGTTCTCGAATTGCTCGACTTGTCCTTTTGCCTATGGCAATGCTACGTCGTCAAATCGGCCGAGAAAATACGACTCGAGGAGGAGCAGCGACAGCTTCAAGCGTCAAATGACTTGCTAGCAAGCGATAGCGATATCCTTCTACAGCTCTGCAATGAACAAGCTTCAGTGTTGTGGGAGCGCAAACGAGCGGTTCAGGCTCTTTGTAATGGCGTTGTTTCAGCCTTGGAAGCGAGCGATCTTCAAGCCTACTCTGTCGATGAGCCTGAGCCTTGGTAAAGTGTCCATGTGGTAGAGCGTCTACGGGGAGGAAGAACGACATTTGTTTTTCCGCTATCTATTTCTGTTTTCCCTAAGGAGAGATAAGGCCTATACTGCCGGTAAACTTTCGTTGTGTTGGTGACGGGTGCCAACGGTGCACGCTGTTGATACATTCAACGCATTCGATAACCTAGCATATGGTTATAAATTCCCCTGGTTTGTCCTCATTCTGTGTAATAAGGGAGGAATAAAAACTGCTCCGTCTCCAGCTTTCCATCCCTCCCGACCCACGTTAAATCACTGCTTTACACACTTCCATATTCTCCTACAGCGTTCGACGGCCAGTCATATAGCAGAAATGAACGGATTGGACGACAATGGTCTGTACCCGTTTCTTTGTTGATAGTTTGCGCTAATGTTAATAGACTACGATTTGGATCTCGACCTTCACGCTAACTGGCATGAATCTACTGGCATATCGACACCGCCTCCCTGTCTCGCTACTGATCCCAATGATCTGTGGCAGGATCTTATTGGCAAAGACGACCCTGCAGAATACGAAACTCAAGAGCCGTTCTTGATCGAATGCCTTTTCTACCCCAATCTAGACAGTCTGTCCGGATTCAAGTGGACAGGTCCAGATCCTCTGTCCAACTCTACTCGGGCTAGCGACATTTTCCTCCAAATGCCAGTGCTCCTTTTCCCTAAAGAGGTGCACTAGATAGAATTTCGATTTGTGCGATTTGACCGGGTATCTAGTGAGACTATAGGAGAGGATTTGTTCTTCCTGCCACGGGTTGAAACGGCCCTGGGAAATCTATGTCGGTTTCGCAGACAGCTACTAGACACAATCACCTAGCATACTGTCCGTGCAACAGGGACTAGCTTCCGACTTTCCCTTTAGCCTCGTACGGAATCTCTACCGTATTCGAGTCTCTAGGCACATTCTCTGTTGACTAGGCTTCGCCCGACGCTATCCCTAGACCCACGGTTTTTTGTACATCGATGTGCTTGGAAACGCACGACTCCCATAGACGTAGATAGAGCCCAACAAGTCGAGCTGCTGGAAATGCAAATTTGGGATCGTCGCGTTCGAGGTCTGCTAGCACCTTCAAGATGGGTTGAAAAGGCTCGGTCGCCAAAGTATGTCTTGTTACTTCTTCGTGTTGCGAAGGGGAGGGCTACGATGGTCAGCCAAAGCATTTGAAGCCGAATGGTTTCACTTACCAGGGGAGGGACCAGATCAGAAAGTTTCACATTTTGTCCTTATCACTAAGGATTGGCAATTCACAGGGCTGCTGTTCTCCTCCTTTTTCCTGGTCTGGCGAGCTGTTTGGGGAAACCATTTTGTCCGCAGGAGAGAGTCAAGGATCTGGGCATTGGGAAGTTGATTCCACTCGAACATCGTTGAAAATTTCAGTCGATGCTGTCTTGACCTGACGGTTATAATCGAGGTTCTGCTCATTTGAATCTTTGGTTTTGTTGCTCGGCCCCAAGGGCGTGTTGATGTCGTCGGTTGGCGGAGGATAGGAGGAAGAGCGTGATATAATGGCAGTTGAACAAATTGGCAGTACTCTGTTGGCAGATGCAACTGTTTGTTTGTCTGCAATTCGGCCGCTCATTCTGATAAGTCAAAGATATAGGAACTCTGGCTTGTCTACGACCCGATCATCACGGCCTACCCCGTCTTTATGTGGTGCTTGAGTACACTAGGTAAAGTGCGACACGGAAGTCGGGGTTATCTAAAATAGATAGTGAATACGTGAAAATGTCGAAACGGCTGATCCAATCTCGATTTCCGAGAAGGCTTCTTTTCGCCATGGAGAGCAGGTCGGGTCAATCATTTTGATTTCCTGCAGTCTCTCCAGGTTCATGGTTTTCAAGGCTTCTAATAGCGGAAACCGAGCGAATGATTCACGATTGTTGCGTCTCCTCTGGGCCCGATGTAGGGCCGGTTTTAGGGAACATTCTACAGGTTCCATGGAGACTTACCGTATCATAACAACGACTCAATTATTACTGTGTTCCACGATATTGCGGCTATTAGTCATACATCTATAATTTCCATTGGTCAATGAGCATTTGCACTCCAATATTAGTGTACCAGACCAATGTGGCGTTTTACCTGACTTCTTGCCCCTGCCTTCTAATTTTCATAGTTTCAGGGCGTCAGCGTGCGAAGCGCGTGTCACCAGTTGGTTGCTAGTTGGCTCCAATGTCACATGCTGCAATGTCCCAAATGCTTTTCGCCCTTTGTCCTCCCGCTGATTTGCAGGGTTCATCCTGTGTTTTAGTGTTATCAATGAGCTCCCGATGGGACATCGGCAAACATTTCCAAGGTACTAGCATTTATTGGACAGCGTTTGGGAATTCAATTAGCCACTAGCGCGGACCATTTGGTTCGCAGTTGCAAAAAACTTAGCTGTAGGTAACGATCAACTACGTAGACTGAGACTCTCACTCCTCGCACCAACAAAAGAGGAAAGTCGACGGTTACCAGGCGGATGTCTGTTCAGCCACCAATCAGAGCAAGATTTGAATCTGAGCTTGTACACACTGGCAGCTCTGGATAAGTAACCAAGCATGCCTTTTCTCCTGTGCCACCGCTTGGCGGATGATATCTGTGCCCTCCCTCCTGCATATAACCTCGTAGCAATTATTTCGCAGGAGGAACGAGTAGGGCGGAGGTTGTGTTTGAGGGAAGGAGCACCTTCGAGGCGAAGTATGATTTGGATTTCCCGCCGCCCACTGTAAGCAACCACTCTATGAAATTGAGGCACTGCTGGTATCAGATCAAGTCCCAACCCACTTCCACAGCAATTCCAATAACTGCTGCCGATGCAAAGGTTTAGCAACGTAGTCATTCATTCCTTTGGCCATATAAATTTCGGAGTCCCCTTTCAAGGCATTCCCAGTGAGAGCGAGGATCGGTACGTTGATATTCATTTGCCGAATCTGTGCGGTTGCCGCCAAACCGTCCATAACTGGCATGTTGATATCCATCAGGATCACATTGTAGGCCAATGGCTTCTGCTTCACTAATTGGACTGCTTCAGCGCCGTCCCAAGCTAGGTCAACACGCCTAAAGCCGAGACTGAACAACAGCTTCAACATGATCGTTTGGTTGACCTTGTTATCCTCAACGAGCAGAATGTGTTTATGAGGGGCGATTTCCCGAATGCGGGCGGACGGGTCAGAGGGCTCTTCAATCATCGGAAGATTGGTTGGCCCTTTATGAGACACAGGCGCATCGGGGCGGATCATTTTGGCTACCATCCAAAACACACTGCCCTGTCCGTCTGGATTGGCATGAAACCCCACGGACCCATGCATGAGTTCAGCCAGGCTCTTGCAGATTGAGAGCCCCAAACCTGTACCTTGATACAACTTCGCCGCCGAGTTCGCAGATTGAGTAAATGGGGTGAAAAGAGTGTTGACCGCATCCTCGGGGACACCAATGCCGGAGTCCACCACCTGACTGGAGACGTTGAGGTATTTAGGATCCTTCACATCCACCGAGTAAGTCGTGGTAATACGGACATATCCCCTTTCAGTAAATTTCACTGCGTTGCTGACCAAATTCTGCAACACCTGTCGAAATCTCAGCGGGTCCCCTTTGACTGTCTGTGGAAAACCAGGGGTAATGGTGTTCTCGAGCATCACTCCAGGTTTTAACGACGGCTTGCAGTTGCGCACAACCGCGTTGACCACATCAGGGACACTGAGTACATTCACATTCAGTGTAAAGGCTCCGGAAGAAAGTTTAGAGTAGTCCAGCACGTCATTGATAACTTGCAAGAGAGTGGAGGTAGAGTCTTCGATTATTGAGGCGTACTCCGCCTGCTCATTGCTCAGAGTGGTATTCGTCAGCATGCTCAAAGCCAAAGACATCCCATTCATTGGTGTCCGGATCTCGTGGCTCATATTGGCCAAGAAGTCGGTCTTCAACTTCGACGTCTCCTCAAATGCATCGATCAAGCGCGCCTCCGCAGCCTTCCGCTCCGTCAAATCACGGGTAACCTTTACAAAGCCCACATGACGACCGGACTTATAGATGGCAGTTATCATGACGTTGGCCCAAAATCGCGTTCCGTCATTTCGGTACCGCCAACCTTCGTCCTCTACTTTACCTTCCCGCATACAGATTTCCAGCTCCTTGGCGGGCTTATTGGTATCGCGGTCCTCCTGTCCATATAGAAACGAAAAGTGTTTGCCGATAATCTCGTTGGCTGTGTAGCCTTTCAAAATGGCAGCGCCTGAATTCCACGTCGCAATGTGCCCCCGCGGATCCAACATGAAAATGGCATAGTCCTTCACACTATCGACCAGTATCCGGTATGTCTCATTGAGATAGGCCTTTTCACTGAGGACATCCGATGCAGCTTGTGCCATAATAGGGTCTTGTGCTTCAAGGAGGACGTAGAGGAGGACTTTATCTTCAAACACTGGTGTCACTCGCAGAGAAAAGCAGGCATTGCTTTCAAGAACGTGGATGTCGTGAAGCACCTGGACTGCCTGCGTCTCGAGCGCGGCAACCAGTGCACCACTCAATATTGCAGTATCTGGTACTGGAACTGTATGAGGTTCCAGATTGTACACGCTCGTATGGATGAGTTGCGCCCGAGTCAGTTGAAAGCAGGTCAGATGACTCTCGGAGACCTCGATTACCCGAAGTGAGCCATCGAGGACGATGGTCGGTGTAGGAGTGCAACGGTATAGTCGGCTCAGGTTGTCATCGGCGCGGCGCGGACACGTGATAACCGACAAATCATCCGTCAAAGCTGGGCAGCCGTCTTGTCGATGCCTTCCTGGCGCAGGATCAATTTGCCGGGTCTCCGGCTCATTGCTCGAACCGGGGATAACCGCAATTGAGCGATCAAACGTGCCATTGTCCTCGTCAATGCTGATGCGGTGCATCTCATCGCTCAGAGACATTTTGACCCAACTACACTGGACAGGGACCTTCCAGGAATGGCAGGTTATGAAAATTAGTGGTGGAACTCCCGGTCGAGCGCATGAGTTTCTGAACAGTAAGGTGGCAAGGTGCTGACCGTCACGAAATGACTAGCGGGGCTTCAGAAACGCCACCTAAGCCGCGCCGCTCGCTATTGGGCGGCACTTTCCCCCATTATGGGGATTATTACCAAATGCGTCTGGTGCTTGTCAAAACGCCGACCGTCACAGAAATCCCGCCCGCCAGGCGGTTACACATCAGATCAGCAGCTATCCTTAAACATATATTAATGTTGCTTGGGGATGGCAACGGGCTACAGGGATATAGGGAGCCTCTGTACTTCGGCTCTGCCACGGCGTTTTTGGTGCAATTATATGTTTAGGACATTGTTACGGACACAACAACCGCTTGCCTGATTTTTTAGACATTCGCGGACCACTTTCCTCACCGCTTTACTGTCGAGCTTTTGATTTTTGACTATGTATCAACTTGTTTGGTACCTACAATAACTATGTAAACCCCTAGCGAAATAAGCCACTGCTGTATATCATACTAGATCAGAATGATCATCTGGCTAAGTGGAAAGAAACGTTATGGATACATGGCCATTTACCTTACCACAGAGGCAGATGTACAGGCTCTGCTCAGCCGTCGCATTGTCCACGTCCGTGGAGAAGCAGCGTTCTCGGACAGGTTCTATGAGCGACAGCGACCGCTGCGTTGCCGCAAAGTCAACAGTACAATCATAGGTAAGACCGGTGCCCAAACTCCGAGGCCTGCGGCAAGTGCGCGGGCCATGAGGCCCATGGATTCGCCCCGTGACATTTAATGGGCTCATGGGTCGCTTACTAATAAGCACTTCAGTCACATGCAATCTTATAATTTTATAAAAATATACAAGCTGAGCAGGAGACTACGGAGACACGGAAACCAAATCAGTATCCTTTGGATTCCTGCCAGCGAAGACAACCGACTGTTGGGCCTGGCGAAAGAGCAGGCCAGGGCCGCGACCCACGAGGATGCCAGCCGACAAGCACAGGTCCCCCGAATGAAGCCAACCACACTGAATATCGCACGGCCCCAAGCGGACTCCAGCAAGGGCTTGCCAGAGAACGTCGGGAGACACGCCAAACGAGTGGATGCAGCACTCCCATGGACACACACCCTGTTGTCGAGGGTTCCTCAGCGTGAGAGCCGCCGCTTTGTTGCTCGTGAGCAGCGAGATCCTATATTGTTTCAGACCTGGTAGTGTGCTCAATGCATGTGCCATCGCTGCCAGTTCCCCGGAGTATGCATTCTGCTCTGCTCTTGCGCCCAGTGTGACCGAGAAGGTCTTCAGTTTCAGTTTTCGATAACGGGGTGGCTGCTTCTCGATCACTCCCCCAAATCCTACCAACTCGTTCCGTGCCGAACTGCTTACCGCAACCTGCATGACTCCGCCCGCTTCGGTCCGTGCCGCTGGGATTTCATGGATATGGGTCTGCACCCTTCCTCCCATGGGAGAATGTAAATGGGTTGATGGTCTCCAGTGTCTCCATCTCGATATTCTTCAGCGCGTCTGCTACTTGATACAACGGCGAACGGTGGTATCTTCTGAATTTCTTGATCCGCGCTGTATTCCTGCGGAGATGATTGATTTCTGTGTGTCTGTCCGTCCACATCTTCACGGCCCGTCCCCAGAACCGGTGTTGTGCCCCAGAACCGGTGTTGTGCAGTGGCAATGTGGGCCTCCGCCTCCGCTACGCTGGTCGCAACTGTGAGGAATGTCCCCACGATCGCTTGCGCTCCTACCCTTTGGACGCGGTTGGTCGGTCCGATGGCCTTATCCTTGAAAGCGTGCATCCAGACATTGGAGGAGTAGTCCACCACCGGAGCCTCCGTCAATGTGAATAGCTGCCGCGCCGTTGCTGGGGATAGACCTCGAAGTCGTCGAAGCTCCATCGCCGCCTCTATGCCCTTGGACGCTGCCCTCGCGATATGTTCCTTGTATTTGAGTCTGGTGTCCATCAGGACGCCCAGGATCTTGACATGGTCTTTGGGCTCAACGGTTTGTCCCTTGCTCATAAAAGGCACCCTGTCCAATTTGTAAGCCTTGGGGGCGAAGTGAATGATGGCTGTTTTCTCCGCTTCGAAAGTCGCTCCGCTCCTCCTTTCCCAGTCGAGCGCTTCATTGATATAAGTTTCAATGCCTTCCCGGTTACTCTGCGCAGTTGGCCCGGTCAACCACGCGGTAGAGTCATCCACGAAGGCAATCGCTTCTCCCTGGCTGTCGATCGGTCGTTGTACGAGGTCTGCGCTAAAAAAGAGGAATAGGATCGGGGACAGGGGTGAGCCCTGAGGCAGCCCAGCCTGTGTGAGGCTCTGGGTCTCAGACACTTGCCCGTTGATCTGGATGGCCGCCGTTCGTTCCGAACAGAACGCCTCAACCCACCGGAGCAGATCCTTTGGTATGCCCCACTTTCATCCTCTGGAGCAGTCGTTCTTTGCAGGCCCCATTGTAGGCTCCTTTGACATCGAAGCCGATCAAGCTCAACACCCGTCGGACACGCCACGCCGTGTAGATTTGCTCTTGCAAGAGCAAGAGTGCTTCCTCCGCTGACCGCTGCTTTCGGGCTACGAAGTGGCTGGTCGGGAGCAAGCCGTGGGTCTCCACCGCCTGTGAGACCTTTCTGCGACCACTGATTCCAGGATTTTGCCCAATGTCGCTAGAAGTGAAATCGGCCTCCATGCATTTGCAATGGTGTAGTTTTCTTTATTCGGCTTTTTGAGCGGTATGATCTTCGCGTGTCTCCACTGTCCTGGCAATGTGCCTTCTTCCGGCGACGCCTGGAATAGACCAAGGACTCTGTGCTTGACCGTGGGCCACGTAATATTCCAGACTATCGCCGGTAGACCGTCTTCGCCAGGCGCCTTCCAATTTCGCCGCCAATAGCTGCCGTTCTACCTCCTCCATGATGATGGCAGGCATCTCTACTGGCGCTCTTTGTGGTCTAGTCCCTTCATCGTCAATGTTGTCCGGCAGGGGCAGGAAGAATTTGGCCAGCAATTCTTCTGCTTGCTCCTTATGATCCGTGGTGGTAGTTCCATCTGCTCTGTGGAGCTGCGGGACCTTCCCAAAAGCTGCATCCTCTCCCGACTTCGGATATTTAGCGGCTTTCCATATGTTATCATTGTCTGCAAGGAACTCATTCCAGTGTTTTTTCATCTTGCTAATTCCATAACACTGTTTTACGGTACGTAGAATACCGTACCTTACACGACATCCGTATACAATCAACCCCACTGCCCCTCCATTCGTGACAACGAATGTACCAGCCAGCACCACCATCTGAGAACTGTTGTAGTTTCTGCACAATCTGGCGCCGAGAAAACCCGTCGGAGCTACATTTGATAAAGAATTTGGTACGGGACCAATCCAGAGCCGGTCCTCAAATGGCCCAGGCAGCAGAAGGCAGCGAACAGGGTAATGAAAAAATATGTATATATGTAACCTGCAAAATAGCTATTTGTATATATATATTTCATTAAGATACAATTTTCTTGCGATTCCTAAATGGTTTGGAACTTGTACGTGGTGGATTCTAGACCTCACATCACCTATCGGGGACGATGTCACGAACCCGCGCCATTTTCGCCAGCCTTCAATATCGATCAGTGCCTGCATGCAGCCCCATTCAGTCACCTTCTGCTGAAGCCAAGGGAACCTCACGGGCTTTTTACGGAGTTAGTTAATGTTCAACTAGCAGGCAAGAGGCAGCAAATCAAACCTTGGTTAAGAAATCGTTACAACCAGCAGTTAGTGCCTCCTGACGGTCATTTTGCAAGCTGCTAGCTGTCAACGCGACGATAACCACTGGGCTGTGAAACATAGAGCGGTTGGCTAGAACATCCTCCTCACTTATGGAATGCTTCGGCTTCATGCTTGGTAGCAATGTAGGATTGGTGCCTGAATTATTGGAGTAATCAGAAAGGGTCCTTGAGAAGACACCGATTCCATTCAGCCGCTCCAGTCGTCGAATTTCTCTTGTGGCGTCCAACCCACTCATGATCGGCAATTGTATATCCATCAGTACCAAATGGAACCCGCCATGTCGCCAGTTCCGCACTGCCTCTGCACCGTCTGCCACGCTCATCCAACGTACGTTAAGCCGTTTCATAAACGCCTCTAACAAGTGTCGGTTGATGACGTTGTCTTCGACGATGAGAACATTTATGGGTGGCACAGACCCCTCGATGAGGCTACCGAAAGCTGGAGGTGGAGATGAATCCTTGTTTCTTCCGGGGTGAGAACCCGACAATGCAACTTCTGCTGCTTGAGGAAGTGACGTTGGCTCTGTCGGAATCGAAACAGCGAGCGGTCTTCGGCTTTGGGTAGATGTACGAGATTCTATGGACGACAGTCATGATGCCTGCAGTGAATGACAAATATAGTGATCCACCCACCTCCCAAGTTATACGCCTCTCTAAGCACCCCTGGCGAATCATCCCTACGCCGCCCTCCGCCAATCCCATATGACGACAGCGAAGAAGTCTCCGCAGTGGTTAATATTGAGTTCGACGACGAATCAGCATCGGTTTCTGAGATGGTCATGCCTGGGGCTGGCGCCGATGTCCGAAAAAGGTAGCTACTATATTTGTCTGGCCTCATATAGCAATCACAGCAACCTGGTCGACGAGTCGACAACTCAGCTATTCGAGACGTCAACACATCGGCAACCAGTGCTTCCTGTATGGTTTGACCGCCAGGGTAATATGTGTCAAGCACCGATGACAAGACTTCGTTCGGGCTGAGACGGCGCTCTGGGAAGGCTTGTACGTCTGTACCCACCCGAGGAGTGATTGTTATCACTATATCCGGGGAATCAAACCTTCTCCCTAGCGAGTTTGCAAACTTCAAGACCACCAAGTCACGCAGCTCATCTACAACTAACTGCATTATCCAAGCATGATACCGAGGTAGCGGAACCTGTCGAGCGTTTGATCCAGACACGGCGACCCACTCCCATTTTCATCGACTTTTGCGCTTTCAATCTGCCCAAGGTCGCGAACGAATTTTAGTCTGAGATAGGGAGCAATGACCCCGATGTTGCGAGTCGAAAGGCACAAAATTTCCGTCTCTCTCTCTGCCCGCCGTTCATTGGCGGGGTATCTACCCGCCAGTTAGACTACTTATACGGTAACCGGGCGGCTCGAGCGGCTTGGGTTACGTAAGTTGCAGCCGTATGCGACTCCTTACCATCGCGGCGACCGACCATAGTATTTCCCCTCGAAGTTCAGTGCGAGGCTGGTACATAAATGAGCATATGATGAAGGCTTAAGCTAATATTTAGTACTAAATATTCATTGATTGAAACGCAAATGACAATCCTCAGAAGCTCGAGGAAGAGCTGGCCAGCCATTTCCTTCGAACCTTTGCCCACATCTTTCTCCGGAGTTGCCAGTCGCACAACATTCCCGTTCTTACGTACTCCTGCGTTTCCCCTGAAACATGGCCTTTGGGCATCACGGCAAATCGAAAGAATCTCATTCTAGGGTACCAGAGAAAAGTGACAGACATATAAAGCACTCCCAATCCAAAATTGACTCGCGACGGTGCACTGCTCAAACGGACATCACTGCCAAAGCCAGCGCGGCCCTCCCTAAGCGGTTGGTTGAGCCGGCCACGACTCCACGGGAAGCGCCTGGCCGCAACCCCACATGACATATCCCTGTTGCCTAAATCACCTTCCCACCCACGCACGGTCCATCCGCTGCTTTATGTGCAGCCCCTTCAGAGTAACACGTTAGATTGCAAAGTATGTCGCGAGTGGAATGTCCTCTGCGGTCACGCTCGACCGTAGTGCTCACACTGCTACCAACAACAAACCCTTTTCTCCTACGTGAAGCCCGGGCAAAGACCCAAGAGTAAGGGAGAAATCTGGAGTTGGTCGGAGCAGATTTTGAATTGGATCGGGATGATTGACGAAGATGACGGGGTATCAGAAACATGGAAGTGGGCATAGGCGTGGATCCGCCAGATGGCAGATTTAGTCACACCTTCTAGCTCCATCCTAGAATTTTACGTGAGAATAATTTACAATGACCCGTAGGGCTTTACAATCTGATATGTTATACCGCCAAATAGAGGTTGGTTTCCAGTAACCCCATACGGCCAAGCGTCGTTTCGGATATGGGCCAAAAAACGATGGGATGGGTGAGTGTCTGGGGTGAACTGTTTTCGCACTCTACTATTCTATAGCCGGACATTGCGAAATACCCGGGAAAGACACTGCCGATTTGCTAGCCAAAGAGGCGGCTATACTGGGAAAAACACACCCGTTCTGCTTTTTGCTGTCACGCGAGAGAGCATACATCAGGCAAAGGACCCACGCTCAATGGAAGAAAGAGTGGAACGAATCGAGCACCGGCGCCCATCTGCGTCAGATCGACAACACACTGCCGGGCAAGCACACCAGACGGCTCTACGGCACTCTGCCTAGAAATCGAGCGTACTCACTACCGCACCTGCGAACTGGGCACTGCTGGTTGTCAACATATGCCAAGGCTTTTCAATTCCGAGACGGGAAATTCATGATCGAATGTTGGTTGTCCATATTCCTCGCAAGCCGCACTTGATGGGCCCTACTACTCATTGGCAAATTCCAGCTTATCCGCTCAAAAGAAGGCCTCCTATTGACTGAAGTATGTCCATTGCTCTCATGATGTTGTATTTCTCAGTATTGAAGAGGCCAGGAAGATTTGCCTTCGAAATAGGGATTCTTGTTTTCCTGTCTCGAAATATAATCAGCTTTGGTAATACGGTCAACATTTGATCATGCCAACATTTTCTCGACATTGCTGATCTTTTTCGGTCAGTCATGATTCCTTGTTTGGCCGCGGAAAGGATAGAAGGCATACGGCAATAATCCGCCCATTGAAATCCAACATGTCATTGGAGACTAGATCAGAATGAAGAGGTCCTGTGGTCGTCAGAAGAATACTTCCCAAGGAATCTGTCAAAAGCAAATGGGGGTAAAGCAAGGGGCTGCTGGGAAGAAAGAGCGGAAAGCCTATAACCCTAACTTTTATGATATGTCGGCTCGGCAGCAAGTGGCCAGACCAAGCTATGTTCAGGCAGGAATGCATACACTTACCGTGAAACTAGAATGACCAATTGCCGAAAATATACTACTGAAAATGCACTATACCCGATCTGTTAGGATCTGGCTCAATCTGCTTTTGCCAAGATCCCTTAAAGGAGTTATGAGATAATTAGCACATTACGGTAACCTACATGGTGCTAGAAAATATTTGGCCGTCCGGACAAAGCGTAATGTACAATCTTCTCAAAGCCCGCTTGCCGAACTGCCCCAGATGATGACGTTAAGCAGAAAGTGATGGCCTTAGAAAAGAAGCACGACGCTGTTGTTATGTAACGCATTTGTCGGCTGAGCATGGAAATGGCCCCAATGGGGCATCTAAGCCGTTGCTACGAAAGCATCATTCCTCATTAGTGAGGATTGTGGAGCCGTTTGTCTCCCAATCAGATGATACCAAGAAGCAAGCTGACTTACTGACCCCGCAACTCTAATTCCCTGATATTTCTCCATGGCCCCCATCAATTACGGTAGAATTTTGAAAATAGTTTACCCCCAGACACTCACTCTTTGTCTCTCTGCGTGTACTAGACACCAGTAGACAAAAAAAATGGGCGACGATATTGTGCGACAGCAGGTCGGCCTTGCAGCCAATTCAAAATGCGAGAAACAAATACGAATGGGTCGTTCATGTGATCCTCCGCGCAGCAGGGAGCAAGGATGCCAAGAGCCCATTCAATGCGCGTAAATGCGTACCTCCCAATAGTGGAATTCGTCTAGCAAAGGCGATCATCTGCCAAAGTTTGACATGCCTTTGTGCGATCGTAATCGAGACAACTGTACTGTACGTAAGTTGAGCAGAATTTTTGTTGATGGCTGCGATCCCATCTTGTGAGAACATCTTTGAGTTTCAGACTCGCAGTAGGGGTCGAGTGTTCTACAAAGCAGGTCGTCCCCACACAAAAGTCCCTGAGATGCAGAGATACAATACATGGGATTCGAAGAGCTGCTGTCGCCCGAATATCCTTACCTTAGTCCCTGCATTTGTAAATTATATTTCAGGCGTGTCAAGGCTCATTTTTCCAGAGTTTGAGACCAGACCAACCGCCGATCTGGAACTAATATCGTCGAGAAACCATAAAAGCTGAGCCAACTCCGAGTTACCGCCACGCTCGGCCGGAACTCTTTGATGGCGGTAAGACGCCCACGCCAAACTCGAGCTTGCTTAGGGAACTGGTCTGCTGGTTATTAGAGGTCCACTCGATGTGGGCGGGCTTTCAGACGCACGATGAAAGTCTGATGGTTTTACATTTCTTATAAAATCAGGATTCTGCTCCACATACTCGAAGCTAATCCATGTTCATTTCCAGTGGACGTTCTCCTTCTCGTGCTTCTGAATATTTTTGGATAAATCATAGCATTCTGCCATGCCCAGATCTAGGTTTAACAACAATGTCATCTCCACGGTGATGCCGATTAGCCATTTTTATCTGGGGGATGATGAGACAGATTACCTTGGAAAATGTTTTACAGGAGAGGTAGAAAGCGTTCGCCTCACATTTGAGGATCAATATGGCCGAACCCGGGATCTGCAGTGCGAAATTGCTGAAGATGTGGACTTTCTCCCTAACGAAGGTGTTGTGCTATTCGAACACCCGAGTGAGCGGTTTTATCATACAAAATTAATGAACTACTACTGACAGACCCTTTTTAGGGGTCCATAAGTTATACCTTCAACAGGGCAGCAAGAAGACTTGGCTACTTTAAAGCATGCAGCTAAACATTCCTGGACGTGCGTTGCAATGTGAAGCCTATCTGACTGGCAACATAGACGCAATTTCAGAAGTCATTCCACTGTTGCTACACAAAGGATATATGGATGTCAATATTTGGTCACAATAGCGTTACATGTACCAACGAGCGAATCAAGGATGTTATGTTTTAATCCAGTTGCCGTCTCCACATGATTCCCGAGCCGTCAATTGATTTAAAGCATATTCTCAGGAGCAACATGGCACCCAGATCGTAGTTAGCCGTTGTTAGGGACGTATTGAAGAGAATTGCGTTTTTGACGCCTCAAGGATCGTTAGAGGGCCATGATTCAGCCGCGCTGCGCAGCCACGATAAAGTTCCAACTGGCCGAGGGTATTTCTTTTTGTGCTTCCAAAATTTCTAGAGCCTCTAAGTCCTTTGATCATAACCTGCTCGTAATGTGCCGATATGATAGTATTTTTTGAGTGTTCCTCTTCCAGCACCATTGG
This sequence comes from Penicillium chrysogenum, assembly GCF_028827035.1. Taxonomy (NCBI): domain Eukaryota; kingdom Fungi; phylum Ascomycota; class Eurotiomycetes; order Eurotiales; family Aspergillaceae; genus Penicillium; species Penicillium chrysogenum. The sequence goes on along the minus strand of NW_026622750.1, from coordinate 4,980,016 downwards.
CGATGTACGGGTGGTGAATGGTGTCAGAAAGCTGAATCAACGTTGACGTCAACGTTGGATTTAAAAATACCATTGAACACCAGCAGCATGCTTGTGTTCCGCTCATAGAAGATATCTATCTGGGCCAAGTTGGCTTCCTTGCCAGTTGCGGGACTTGGTTAAATTTCCCACTTTAAATTCGTTTCCTAATCCGGCTTGTTGGCTCACCGAACAGTGATGGTATTCCCATGGCTTAGAAATGCTTCCTACGTTGTCTGTTAGACATAAGCTCAACACAAGAGACAGAAAATAGGTGACTATGTTTCTGGGAGCTGATGGGTATTTTTTTCAATCAACAGCAAAGCGTAGTTTCCTCAAATACAGAGAAGTGAGTATCGCAAACCGGCCAAGACGAACTACGTCGGTATCAGAAATCTTCCTGTGGCCACTATTCGTCCAACTTGTGAACATACGTCGTTAAGACTGTTGATAATATACTCGCGCCAATTTATAGGACAGTAAATCCTGGGAACAAACGACGTGACTTCGGGAGCTGCTTGAGCTGCTTCACTCCCAAAGATCAGACGCTTCTCAAGAGGCTGTCAGCATTTAAGGTAAAAACGGTGCTTCAACTTGAAACATACTTATCTAGTAACAGCCTCTGTGGAATGCCACTAAGACAACAGGTAATCAAAAGGCATCTGGCGCAGTTCAGTATCACCTGAGCTATTTTTTGCAAAGGCAGGATTTGCGTGAAAATAACATAGCACACATAATCTTCACAGTACCCGGAGATAATGACCTGCTTCATATGTCTCCCTCCCACTCTTTACTTTGCTCAACTCCTCCATTGGCCTAGACCTGCCAGGCGTCACCCTCTTACAATCTGTGATTCTGGTTTGAGGACACAAATGCCTTTGGGTACTGCCGCAGCCACGATTCGGATGCGTCTCGTCATTCATTTCCTTACCATCACCTAGCTGGCCCTTGCCAGTCTCACTTCGGCCATTGTATACTTTGCGGTCGACCTACGAGACCGTGCAAAATCCAACCTCGTGACGCCGAGCGACTCTATTTTTGACGTCACATTCCAAAACCTCACGGACAACGTCGTCGACGGCATGGTGATTGCGGCCCTGGTTTCAGCCCTGTTTCCCATCTTTGGGTTGATCCTTGTAGTCGTCCCGAAGTGGCTGAAAGAGAACTGCATCGCTCGGCTTTACTAGGGTTGCATTCAAATTATCGTGGGCATGATCGTGCTCTCCTTAGGGGGTTGGATTGCCAGCCGCGTCCACGGCTTTCAGACATCTTTCGAGTTTTTTTGACAGGGGCCACATTCCATATTACAAGATTATGTATTATGGATCCGTTGGCCAGGCCGCTTTCGGATCTTACTGGTCATCGTGTCCTTTGTGCGTTTTGTCGTACGTGACTTACATGGTCACTAGCAGAGAACGTGCACCGAGCCTACAACACAGTCAAAGTGGCGGTTCCAACTGCCTACTAGAGTAGGGCTGTGAGAATGAGTCAGCAGGTATTACGAATAAGAACGATCGCAGAATTTTATGATGGTTTTCGAAAAATGAGGGAGGTGGAGTCCATAAGCATTAGAGAGGTGCGACGATAGGGTCATGGAAAGGAATGGACTTACTGCAGAGTTACGGAGATGATTTAGATATTGAATTTCCTAATTGGAACCAAAGCATGTTCATCGCTTGATCGGACTAGCCGGCCGATATTGGCCAACATTGGAGCAGTATTCTAAGTGGCTTGATGTAAAGACAGGTCATGGTTGAAGATGTGCTCTGCATAAATATCCATCAACCTTGGTGGCCGTAAGGGCTTCAAAAACTGACCCTGGGAACTGTCAGAGATCGAGCATATATAGTAGCTTGGGTGTTTGGTCGCTGACCAAACATTGTGCCTTTTTGGCCAGATGGCGTAGTGGTAAAACCCAAGCACCCACGAACCGTCACAAATGTACGCAATCCGTTGCTGTTCAGTTGGGTACTGAGCGGCGCTGTTGCTCAGCTTATCGTAGACTTTGTCTCTCCAGCTATCAAACGCGCCGCGATCTCCTGAGAATACAGGTGCATCAGGGAGCTTTGGGTTATCGAAACGTCCCGAACTGGTCGTGTATAGTGGGTGGGAACCGCCTCGTCGTATCGGTTCGGTTCGGTCCTCCAGAGAGGCCTCGTGCTGGGGAACACGGCTATCGTTGTTTCTTTCCGGAACTGGCGTTGTTTGTCTCGTCGTATTTATCAGCGCAATGATTGACTGATCTCGATCACGCTCTCGGTATGCTCCGTCCAACTTCGACGTCAGTTCCTCGACTCGCTTCTCTGCCATGTCTCTTTGCACCGTCATACGGTCTCTTTCACGTCGCAATTCTCGGTTATCTTCGCCTAAACGTATGACTTCTTCACGGATTATCTGATCTGTAACTTGATTCGTATTCATTTTTGCTTGTTTGTCCATGGCGAGTAGAACGTCCCACCAAAACTCGAAGTGGTGCCGCAGTCGTGCCAATTGTTGCGCTCTGTCTAGAACGCAGATCGCTCGAGTAGGGCGTAATGGGTGATTCGGGCTCACGTAGTCAAACGCATCAATCATCGGGGCCGCGCCCGTGTTTTCTGCTGGTGTTGTCTTGTCATCGTCATTGCTGGGCTGGTAATCATCGTCGTCAGAGCCGTCATCATCGACGATGGTAGCTTCTCGTGCTATCACGGTGTCTCTTCTTGTCCGTCCTCTCCATTCTACTTCCTCGGCCCCTCGAGCGTTAGAATTCTCATTGTTGGACTTGGACGTCATGGTGTCTTTGGATTGTGGTTGTCTTTGTTGTCTTTGTTGTCTTTGTTGTCTTTGTTGTCTTTGTTGTCTTTGTTGTCTTTGTTGTCTTTGTTGTCTTTGTTGTCTTTGTTATCTGTTGTCGGGGTTGGCGCTACGTAATGTGAGGGTCTCACATATACATAGAGGTGGATAGTGTTTCGGGATGAATAATCAATATTAAGAACAACTATAGTTGACTCTAGATACAAGACGTAGCGCGAGGAAGCAAAAGAAAGGTAGCTTCCTCGCGTTCAGGGGAACCCATATACACCATGTGGGTCCCGCGTAGATCATATCTCCATCCGTTCCGTATGCTTCATGTATATCCCTGACATTACCCCCTCCTAAACAACTAGGAGCTCCTGCGACGCCATAATTCAGTAGGCGAAGGCCGATCTGGGTTCTGGCTGTGGAACTCGTACAAGAGTTCGCCACTCCCTGGGACCAGGTCCTGTTGGGGTCGCCACGAAGGAGGGTAGCCTTTCCATTTCACGTAGTACTCCAGTCTTCTCTTTCCATGTCGATTCTTGGTGACGCGTGAATCCAATATCTTTTCGATCATCCATTCTCTTCTCTCGGTGTTATCTTTATTCAATCTGATTCGGGGTTGAGTAGATTCGTTCTGGCTAGGAGAGGGGATCCGAAGCTGCTGGGCGGAGCAAGCTCGTGTGGAACACGTCGTGAAGTCTCATTGCTGGGGGAAGCTCCAACCGGTACGTGACTGGGCCCATGGCTTCTGCAACTCGAAATGGTCCAATGAACTTCTCCGAGAGTTTTCTGGCTGGTCTTTCTATACTCAAATTCCTTGTCTCTAGCCACACTTCGTCTCCTTCACGATACTGTGGTGCTGGCATTCGGTTCTCATTTGCGTACTCAGCGTGTTGCGCTTGAGCCATGGTCATCTCCAAACGTAGTATTTCTGTCAATCTCGCCATTTCGTCCGCGAAGGCGTCCGCGGTACTGATATCCATCTGTTGCTTCGCGGGTAGTTTTCGTGTCCCTTGGGGCGGTTCATGTCCCATTCGGGGATGTTGTCCGTACACGGCGTAGAAAGGTGTCACTCCTGTTGTCGCCGACTGATGATTATTGATTGCAAATTCTGCAAGAGGTAACCAGTTGACCCAATCGTCCTGCGAATAGTTGACGTAGGCCCGGAGATACTGCTCTAGCCCTTGGTTGGAGTTCTCCGATTGGCCATCTGATTCTGGGTGGTAGGCTGTAGACAACCTGGTCGCAAATCCCTAACCGCTGGCAAAGCCGTTGCCAGAGGCGGGAGGTGAACTGTGTCCCTCTATCTGATACAATCGTCGTTGGTAGTCCGTGGTGATTCCATACGTGGTGCAAGAACAGCTGCGCCGTGTGCTTGGCATTCGTAGATCCACATGCAATGGAGTGTCGTTGTTTCGAAAGACGGTCGGTCACGACCATGATGTTCTTGCAAAACTGGCCCGTTGTTTCGTTTTTACTTCTTGGCAGTTCGACAATGAAGTCGACTGCTATGTCTTCCCACCTCGCACTCGGTGTGTCCAGAGGTTGCAAAAACCCCTGGTACGGCAGTCGTGACGTTTTGGAACGCGAGCAGGTGTGGCAATTGCGTACATATCGCTTAACGGTTTGGCCCATCTTGGGCCAGTAGTAATTTCGTGAGAGTAGTTCGTAGGTTTTGGCTCTTCCTGGATGCCCCGCAGCGGCATTGTCATGGCACGATCGTAGGAGACGGAGGCGTATTTCATCTTCCTCCGGCACAAACATTCGGTATTTCACAAATAACCTTCCATCTTTCTCTACCATCTCGTTGATGGGGATCTTGAGTCGAGCCAGCTCTGTCGGTAGCTGGCGGTCGTGCGTGTCCATAGTTTCTCGTATCTTTGCTGGTATTGGATCCTTTGTATAAGCAGCGGTGATCAAATCATCGAGGGGTTGCTGCGTATCATCTTGATTTTCGTGTAACGTATTCTGCTTCAAGGCAAGCGGATGCATTCCGGGTGAGATGTTTTGCGGCTTGATCACTGTCTGATCCTGATGTCGTGGCCTCTCGTCGTCATCCGTTTGTGGCATATCTGACGACCGTCTGGTCAAAGCATCTGGTTTCCCACCCTGTGTTCCTGGACGATAGACGAGTTTGAAGTCGAACCGTGAGAGAAACTCGCTCCATCGCGCTTGTCGCCGACTGAGGCGCTTGGTTGTCATGAAATGTTGGAGGTTCTTGTGGTCACTGATCACTTGTACAGGAGTATCTGCGCCTTCCAGCTCGGCACGCCATTCCTCAAAAGACTGTACAACGGCCATGAGTTCTTTGTCGTAAATATCATAGTTGCATTCCGCCGGTGACAGCTTGCGGGAAAAGAATGCGACTGGGTGCAGGGTCCCATCTGGATCAGGCTGTGACAAGCAGCCGGCATTGACGTAATCCGACGAATCGCACTCGATAGTGCTAGGCTTGTCTGGGTCAAAATGTCGTAGAATTGGTGCTGAGGTGAACGCTTCTTTGAGCTCTTCGAACGCAGTCTGGCATTTATCGTCCCATGTGAATGGTGTATCTTTTTTGGTCAATCTGGTGAGAGGGTTGGCTTTTGCGGCAAACCCTTTAATGAATCTTCGGTAGAAATTCGCAAATCCAAGAAAACTTTGGATGTCCTTGATGTTTTGTGGGGTAGGCCACTCTTTGACGGCGGAGACTTTCGCTGGGTCCATCTGGATGCCGTCCGTACTCACAATGAGGCCCAAATATTTCACTTCCTGTACGTGGAATTCGCACTTTGCAATGTCGGCCTGTAACCCATGCTCTTTCAGGCGTTGTAATACTTGTCTCACGTGCCTCTTGTGTTCGTCCAATGAATTGCTGTAGATCAAAATGTCGTCTAGATATGCCGTGCAAAAAATGTCAAGGTACCCTTTCAGGGCATCGTTCACATAGTGCTGGAAAGAAGCAGGGCCATTCGTCAGCCCGAAGGGCATCACAAGGTATTCAAACAATCCATATCTCGTCCGGAACGCGGTCTTCCATTCGTCTCCCTTGGCGATGCGAAGGCGATTGAATGCCGCTATGATATCCAGTTTGGTGTAGTACTGAGCTTTACACAGCCGATCCAGAGTCTCTCGGATCAATGGGATCGGGTATCGGTTCTTTACCGTGAGCGCGTTGAGGGCAGGATAGTCCACACAGAATCGTAGCCCGCCTCCCGGTTTTCGAACAAACAGAACTGGAGAGGCGGCGGGTGATCGTGATGCTCGAACAAATCCTTTCCCTAAGTTTTCCTCCAGGTATTCTCGTAAAACGAGGAGCTCGTCTCGGGACATGCCGTACACCGGGCCGAATGGCGGCTCGGTGGCTTCCTTTAGCCGTATTTTGTGGTCGTAGCCGCGGTGCGGTGGGAGCTTGTCGGCTTCTTTCTGAGAAAACACGTCGAGAAAATCATGATATTCCGGAGGTAGTTTTCTTTTTAGGATCAATTCTGATCTTAGGGGCTAGCGCCTTCTCGATATCTGCCATCGAGGCAGCGAAGATGGTGAATTCTTCGGATCTCTTTCTTGCTTTGTCTGTCAGGTAGAGAAAGGGGGACGCTCCAATAATGCGAATGTCGAGCGTATTCCTTTCGGTGTCTTTCGTCGGTTTCTTCATTGGTCTTTCTTTTGTGATTCCGCAGATCTCAATACTTTTCTTCATCCCACAGTGGTGGTGACAGTGTGCAGAATAGAATGTCAACGTGTTCTTCTTCCATGAAATTGTCGCATCGTGGAGCTTCAGCCAAGGAATCCCGAGCACAATCGGTTGCTGACTCAACTTGGTCACAAAACAGGGCAGAGTCTCTCTATGCCCCTGTATGTTCATCGGTATTCGTGTCATATGGGTGATCCGCCCCGCGACCGATTGTCTTCCGTCGACTACCTCGAGTCGTCGCGGGTGGCGTAACAGTTCCAGTTTCAAATCGTGTTTTTGCGCAAAAGTTTGATCAATAAAAGCCATTCCATTTGCCCCGCTATCGACAAGAGCATCTATCTGCACATTCTTTCCGCCCTTGTGGAGAGTGCATGGCAGGATGAGGTGATGACCATCTAGTTCCACTTTCTGCTGCTGCACAGAGCAAGCGGAGATTCTTATTGATCGTACTTCGTACTTCGTCCGTCCTAAATCGCGACTTCGATCTAGGACACGTCTTTTCCCTCAACGACCGTGCTTGCATCGTCGGTGTCGGATTCCATCGTCGCATTGTTTACTTTCGCTGTTCCGCGACCAGCAAGGCGTGGCATCTCCTTCATCTGCGGGTTTGCACACTCGTGGATTCGATGTCCGTGCTCACCGCACTTGTAGCACCGGCCATGCTGGGCAAGCAGGGCACGATCTACCGAGCGGGGAACATAGCCTTCAGATCGTGAGCCGAAGGGTGTCTGTCTTAGGCGTGACTTTTCGTATTGCGGATTGGTTCGGGTGCTAACTACGCGGCTTGGCAACCGTCTTTCGTAATCACGCATGTCATGATCAACGTCTCGATAGAAGTCTACCAGGTCGTAAAAGTCTGCGGGTTTCTGCAACCCGATGACTTGTCGTGCTAATTCGTTTGAGATTGCGTTCTCGAGTAATGGTATCATAGCATCTTCAGCATATCCAACTTCCGCAGCGCAGCGGGCAAAGTCGGCATAGAAGTCATCAAAGCTCCTTCTTCCCATGCGCAGGGTGCGCAATTCATTAATGGCCCTTTTCCTCTTGTTCTTGTCACCGTAAATCTTTTCTAGGGCTTCTAATGCATCTTCGGCGGACTGAAAGCTGCGTGGATGATCGGGTCGGCATTGAGCCCGTATTTGCTGATACGCGACTCCGTCAGTGCGACTACGAATGTTGTCAGGGATATACATGAAGCATACGGAACGGATGGAGATATGATCTACGCGGGACCCACATGGTGTATATGGGTTCCCAAGCTACCTTTCTTTTGCTTCCTCCGCTACGTCTTGTATCTAGAGTCAACTATAGTTGTTCTTAATATTGATTATTCATCTCGAAACACTATCCACTTCTATGTATATGTGAGACCCTCACAAGGGGATAGACAGTGCCTAGGAATGCTTTTGAGTTTCCCAGGTTCAACATATTGATTCCCGGAGTCAACCTAACCAGCATAGGAGTTTGCCAGAGTCCCTCGCCGGCCCGAGATGTGTTTTCTTCTGTAATAATCTCCGTCTTGACGCGACACGGCTCCACTGAGATGAATCCATGTCTACAGTTCTTTGGCCACCACCGTTAGGTATGAACAAAAAGTACTATTATCTACCCGCACGGTTTCGATCTAAAAAATATCCAAAATTAAGCGAAACTGCCAACAGTTCTTGTGGGTGCATTGGCATCTAGTACTTGCAAAGCTGAAAAGGTCGCGTGGTTTTGGTGCTCTGCGAGTTTGAACGTTCAGAACTTCATTTATATCATTTCTAAGCTTACTCCAAGGTCTAAATCATGGCTATACTCTCTGTTGCTGATCCGAATACGGAGTGTCTGGTCACGTGTATTCACGCGTGATTAACAGTTGCTTTGCTAATATCTCATTCCCGTCACACCGCTGTAAACTAAGATCACCTCCGAGTGGAAACTAGTCGTGCTGACCGGCGGGGCAGTGCAGACGTAGAAGGGCCTGGTGGTATATGAGCCCTACTAGTCTGGCCGAGCGACGGGGGCCATTCTCCATACTCTGCTCGACTGATCTCCCTTGGGGTCCCACTTACCGCTGACGCGGCTGATTCTGACTCGGGGCATTTGGTGATGAATTCCTGATAGTGGCAAGTTCTCTCTCGGGAGATGAACTCGGCTACTCTTTTCGCTCTATCGGATGAAAGCGTGATGCTGTGGGAATTCCAAAGTCACAAAATTTGCTACCACTGAGTCAATTTTCGCCTAGCTAGTCATAACTCCTTGAATACTTCTACCCGGCATCCCATGCTTGCACCCAGACAAGTTAAGCGTGGCATCCGGACAATACATCTATAGTGCTGTGTAGGACTTTACCGCTTGTTACTTTCTTCGTCTGTCTGCAAAAGATGCCTGCAAATATGTTATTTACGGGTGGAATTCCACAGATGGAACAACAAATCACAACACCATCCTCGCAAATATGTGATGAACATGATCTGGCATACAAATGCTCTTCCATGATCGCGCCCAACTAAAATCAAACGATGCTCCTGGCCCTGCCGGGTGGCCTGGCATGGAATTTCATCAAAACCATGGGTGCCTAGTTATTTCTCAGGCGTCGCCTCACTCGGTACAAAAGCACGAAGGCAGTTGGGATGGTCTTTGTCATGGACAAACAGGTTGCTCGATTGATCCAGGTTCCATCCACTGTGGATCGCGACCTCGTATCTGTTGGCTCGGATCTCTACCTCAGTGCCGGTCAACCACCTCCTGGGCACCTTGACTATGTGCCAAGTTTCGAAGAAACTTGCCTTTTCCCAAACCAAGCGAACATCAATTCTCCCTACCCACGGCCGCTTGAGGCACTGCGGCACGACAGCCAGGATGATGTTGCTGGACCCTGCCAAGCCTTCGAGCAGCCTGTCAGTTTTCTATATAGCTCGCAGGATCCGTCCAATTTGAGCCTCGGAGGTTCCCAATCCAACATTCCTCGACGGCAGTTTAAATGCGGCGTTCAGGGATGCAAGAGCCATTTCAAGCTTCGAAAGACCCTTAACCGTCACCTGGCAAGCCATTCAGGGGAGAGGTCTCATGTCTGCTGGGTGCCTCGGTGTCAACGCAGCTTCTTGCGTCGGGACAACCTTAAGCACACTATGCAACGCACGGGAAACGTAAGGGCCGCAATCGCTATGTGGCTACCTTAGATAAGACAGCATCTGCCTATAACCCTGAGTTCTGTGGGCAGCTAACGCCGGAAGGATGGCCGCTAGATTACTCTGGCGAAGACTGATCCTGGCGATCGAGATGTACGATGGTGGTACAATGAATCCGAAAGGAAAACAAATCAATCAAATCAAACCAAAAATGCCAACAGTTACGTTGCGAGCCACCAAACCTTCCAACATCCATGCCGGCTCTAGGAGTGAGTGATGGGCTTATGAGAAGAGGTGACCTGTACATGAGAAACCTCCAGGAGCTCAGCAAGAATAGCCGCTTTCTCTCTACTCGACGTTTCGAGTGTAAACATGAGCTTTGCCCTAACAAGCCAAGATTTTCCCCTCCTTCGCTTCAGTAGGGAGGAAACTGAGTGGTTGGTGGAACTATCAGATTCGCCCGCGTTTATCTTGAAGTTTGTCGGGTCCACTGCGGAATATATCCATATGAATCCGTTGGAGTGCTCGAAAGAAGCGGCACTCGCGTTCCATTTCGATATCAGCGTGTTGAATAATGGCCCGAAGCTTGTGACTGGAAGGCCAACACAGTCATATGCAGTCTTGTCGAGTCTCTCTGGACGCAGAGCCTTGAGTATCGATTCTGCCTCCTCGATCGACTTTGAATCAATAACGACCGAGTCCGATACCCAGAATTCAGTTGACCAGTTATTGAAAAAAGTGGGACCTTCTCGAATACACAATGCTGGAAGCGAAAGCTTTGCCATCATAGATTTGAAAAATTCTCGCCGCGACGCGAAGAATCATCGCGATGATGCTTCCCCGGAGATGACTACTACTGATGTCAATGCCAATGGTAACACTACCAATACCACTGCGGATTCGGCTGTCTAGATGGGTGTACCTATACCCCGAGGATATGTTTATGTACCAACGACACTTGCAACACCTTGCAAGCTATGATACGCACGCGATTGAGTTTCCTATATGAAAGCGATACCCACTTGGTTGATTTGATGAACACATACCACCTCTGTTTATATGCCAGGATATCTTGATAATACCAGAAATCGTCTGGTTATCGACCTAATGTTAATACGATAATCTGTTCTTACTCTCTCCCTCATCCCACCCCGACAGTACATCTCAATTTGCAGTATTGTCAAAAGCAATTGTAAATTAAAATTGAGATCTTTATAATCATGAGTTTACTCTAGCATTAAAATGGCTAATTAAAGAAAAAGGTCCAACGAAGCTGAAATACATAACCGAGATACCTGAGAGATATATCACTCAACCGACATCCATTCCATCAACCTGGCGTATTGATTTCATCGGCCCGCTCTGGCCATCTTTGCTTGTTTCTGCGTGGAATGATAGAACCTCGCTGTACCTAGGATAGTCAGCAGAATGTCCGGAGACGCGTCAATATATACTCCTAGGATGATGGTCTTCCAGATATCAGCTGGAAGATCTGCTTCGAGGAAAGCCCAGTCGAAGGTTTCTGTTGCGACAGGTTCGTCGTTGGGATCGTGGTATGGTGCGAGATATGGGGATGCGAGGGCTTCTGTTGCGGAGATTCGTACTTGAGGGTCGAATTGAAGCATTCTGTCGATCAGTGCCGCCGCTGATTTGGTTAATATTTTGTTGTCTTAGGGAGTAGGCCAAACATACCCTCTGCGTTGGCCTTGGGGATGAGCTGTGATATTGGCGTGCGGTTTCGCTTTGGGAGTGAATTGATGAAGTTCAATGTCTGCAGGAAACAGAAACGTGATCAGCGAACCTATGTTCATGGGTGAAATATAATTACAGGAGTATCTCACTCACGTTTTTGTTCGTGATATTCTTGATGACTTCTTCAGGAGGGTTACCAAGTAGATCGGTGATAACACAAAATTGGTTGATATGGTTCTTTCCGGGGAACAACGGCTCGCCCAGGAGTAATTCAGCGAAGATACACCCAGCACTCCATATATCGACGTTTTCATTGTATTTTCGCCATGTGAGCATGATTTCCGGCGCACGGTAGTACCTCGTCGAGACGTAGCCGGTCATGTTGGATTCCTGGACGCGGGCCAGGCCAAAGTCACATATTTTCAAGTCGCAGTTCTCGTTGACGAGAATGTTGCTCGGTTTTAGATCTCGATGGATGACGCCGGCTGAGTGGAGATATTTTAGACCGCGCTGCAATTGTCGGTCAGAAGATCGTGTTTGTTGTGTTTTTGGTGTAGATGGCACCGACCATTATTTGATACATGAAGTATTGGGCGAATTGGTCTTCGACTCTTTTTGCCTTCAGGATTGTGTTAAGATCGGTTGCCATGAGCTCGGTCGCGAGGTATCTGAGGTTATTAGTACCTTCCGTGTAAAGATCGTGGAATCTCTTCGTACATGTCTTCCGAGGGAGAAATGAAGATGTCCGTCAGGTTGATGATCTGTCAGACAATAAGATATTTATTTGTACTAGTCATTGGGGATGCTCACATTTTCATGTCGTAACTGTCTCAGTAATTTCATTTCTCGGAACATGTGTCGTGCAATTGCTGGTGTCTTGAAAGGTTCAACGAGTTTCTTTACGGCGACAGTCCGATGAGTAAGTTGATCTCTTGCGGAGCTATAAGGGCGGTAAATGTTAATATCCACTGATTATAGGTTTGCTTCAAGGGGTTAGTACCAGACAAGCCCAGATACTCCAAGGCCAAGAGGCTTCCATTCCGTATAGCTAGGTTCGTATAGTCTTAGTATACATACATCACTAAGGCATTGCCAGCTTTGTTCTAACCGTTCAGTTGTCTCGAATACTGTGCCCATTACTAATTTTTGGGAGAAAGTTGCCATTAGCTCCCCGTAGGGAGGCGTCAGTAAGGGCGTGGGCATCATCGGCCGATGATATGGAAATAAATAAAGGGCTATAATACAGGGATTAGTCTGGTAAACGTATAAGGAAACATAGTGAGGATAATATGAACCAAAATAAGAATTGAAAGTGGACTCCATAGAAGACTAAATAGAAAGACTAAATAGCCCAAAAGAATATAGAGCCAACTGTTCGATGCCGTCATGCCGTCAAAAAGTCCTCGGGTAGTGACATCAGAGGCTTGGGGAGCTCCCCACATCTCCCAGCACATCCAGTACGGAGTACATTTCCAGCATGGAGATAGAACCATCTCACACATTCCATTCGCTTTTCATAGTGTGGATCAACATGCGTGTCTACCCCGTGTGACCCGAACATCAGTGGAATAATAATGGCTTAGTCCAGGTTCGAGGGTCTCAATGCTTTCGAGGCTTCTGCACGAACGGTCACGGTGTGGCATGCGCCTCAAACGTCATGGGTATTCATTTCTGCGAATCCTATTCTGTTTGGATTATCATGCGCAAATGGTTTCCTTAAATGTCATAGCAGATTCGTAGATTCGTATATTCATAACTAACCAAAGTTTCCATGATTTTCAGTACTCCGAGTTTTGCGATCCTGAGATTAATACATAGTATAGTATACAGCGCCCATCGCTAAAGAAGAAAAAAATAGCCTCCCAATACCGTAGAAGGTTAGACATTAGGTAAATCCATTGTCCGCATCAATGAAGTTTCCAAAAATCGGGTCAGGCAAACCATTCGGCTCATAAGATTCGTAAAGTGCAAAGTCGTTCGCTATCGTAGGCAGACCCGTCCAGTCGTTATTGTATGCGCCCGGTCTGGGGTTGGCATCATCAGCGACCGACTCATCGGACCACGTCCCATTCGAAAACGAACTTGATGAGCTGACAGGCAGGCCGGAATTATTCGCATCCAGGTTGGAAGGATTTTGCAGGACGGTCTGGGTCATTCTGGCGAGCTGCTGGTTGATTTTCTGGTCTTGGCACTCGGCGTGTTGGAACATGAGGTTTTTCAAATCCCAGACTTCTTCTCGTAGACAGTTCAATTGTGCTAGGAGGATATCTTTCTTTTGGGTTTCGTCGGTAAGACGCCACTCGATCTGTTCGTGTTCTCGCTTCTTTCTTTCGCGGCATTTGTTGGCGGCCATGCGGTTTCGTTCGAGGTGTTTGGCCCGCCCGGGGCTGACGGAGCGGGAGGTGGGTGATGCGGATTTCATTTTCTGTCACGCGATAGAAGGTGATTTAAAAGAAGTAATAGAAAGTAATTGGGAATATAATGAGCGGTTTCTACTTTCTTTTAGTCAATGAGAGGATTTTTAAAAATCTACCACGTAGAAATTCGAATTTCGATACATGGAATAGATGGAAGCTCCAAAATATATAAAAGAATCTGAACCGAAATCGATGACGTACTCTCTCAAGGATTTGGACAGGATTTGGATTGGAAAATATAAAAGCAAGCTTCATACCAGCTGCAACCTGGCGTGATCCGGTTCTGGGATCCTTCCAATCGTTGCCTCAGGTCATGTTAATCTGTGAGACATCTTGGAAGTTGGAATATACTATATGTGGGGAAGAGGTGGCAAAATATTGTATATAATTTATTTGTAGATCCATACGTATGTACATATTAATGGCTGAACTATAAAGATCTTGATTTTTGACATCATTCCAATGGAAATATCTACGTATTTGGCGAGTTGATTGTGATCTAGATCACTGGGGGTGAATAGAGAGGAGGTACAACCTAGTAGGAATAGTATCAAAATACAATATCTGTACCCGATTGAAGCAATTGAAGACTTGGACTCCATCAAATTAGTCCGGGGATATAATATGGTGGTCGACTCCCCACTATCCACAGTTTCTTCTTGAAATTATACGAGACATTCCATGGAACCGGACTTGATTTAATACAAAATATATTTACATAAACACCTAGCAGCACAGGTCAACCAGTGATCTGTTCGTCGATATAGCGCCTCATCGTCTCAAACTCCGCTTTACCAAGAGAAAGTCAGTCGAGGATTCCCGAATACGAACCACCCATGGAACCAAGAACATCAAACCTACTATATCCGATACACCACGATGGCGCTCAAACTCATCGCGTGCATACCTCTGCAACTCAGTCCGTGTTGACGACGGAGGAACCTCTGAGCATTGTCTGTTAGTCGTCATACATAGCTCCAGAATTGGGGTAGACGCACTTATTAATGCTCGCATGATTTCCCGCCATAATGATTATACCCGCTGTCTTTGGATAAACTGTATGGGTCATTTAGTACATATACTTCAGACCAAGCTTGGGTTCCTTACATGGTCTAGACTGACGGAAGGCTTCTTCAGTTTGGAGGGCTGACTGCGCGAGATCGCGGCGAGGAAACGGTGCGAGGGACGCATTGGAGCAAATTAGAACATGGTATTATGGACGAAAGAAGGATTGAATGCGTCATAAAGACTTTTATTCTGATGATAGAGATGCCGATTAGCTATAGGAGAAGGGATATAGAAGGCGTTGAGGTGGATATTTCTGCCGCTAGGATTGTTTTCACGGTCAGGTGATCGTCCTACTATCTGCGACGAACCGAGGGAATACAAGGTTGATTGGCTTTGTACAGAAATCACCGCGATACTAGAAGCTATATAAGACCTGGTTTGCGTAAACCAACTACACTGTGCATGATGATTAATGGTAGACATGGTGGGTGTGAAAGAGGAAAAAGTTCATGTAAATGTGTGCTAGTTAGACTTTTGCCATACGAGATGATTTGTTTCGATAGATCATTCTTGTCTAATTTTTACTCCTGCAGAGGTTGACTCATGCTACCAAAAGTTATACTCTTGATAGTCATAAACTCGTCAATACCGTACTTGCTGCCCTCACGGCCGAAGCCACTCTGCTTGACACCGCCGAATCTATAGAAACGTTAGTGCCTGATATACAAATACGGGAAGATGTAAACTTACGGAGACGCAACATCACTAATCAAACCAGTGATGACACCAACCATGCCGACATCCAGGGCCTCGGCAACACGGAAGATGCGACGAACATTACCACTGAAGAAGTAGCGAGCAAGACCGACCTCAGCATGGTTAGCCAGGTCAACAACCTCCTTCTCGGTCTTGAAGGGGAAAAGGCGGAAGCGAGAAGCATGTCCTTATGCCCGTAAGAACAGTAGGGTGGTAGAAGTTAGGTCCGAGCGCCGTAGCCCGCTGGCCACCGATAACAATCTCGGCGCCCTTGCCAATAGCATCCTGCACATACTCGTGGGCCTTGTGCGCGCTCGTGAATGACAGGTCCGTGGGTGACTCCGTCCTCGAAACCACCACCGAGCTTGAAGTCTTTGATCTTCTGGACAAAGCGCTCGGCAAACCTGTACCTTGGTCTTATCCGAGCAATATTTTTCTCAAATTTAAAACAGGTGGCGATGGAAGCAGATGGGTCAACCAACTTAGGGGATATAGTGAGGCTACGATTTGAGGGCGATGTTGTTTATTTTTGACTGTTTCTTTCGACCCGTGAATGCCTACTGAGTCAGAACCTGTTTCACTTTTACTCATGCTACTTCGAATCAACATTGTTTTCTTACCTTTAGAAGTCTCAGGGAGTCGCGTCAGTCCCAGAAGCGACAGTGACTTCTGCTGCTAGGATTGTCTTGCAATAGAATCACTCGTTTTTGATCGGTGAGCTCATCTTCAAGACACTTCTTTCAAACGCAACTCGCTTGACTGGGTCCTGTGTGATCATCTCCCACTCACCGTCGTCTTCATCCGAGGGATCGTCAAGGTAACTTTCCTCAGAAGAGAGAGTGACTGGCCTCTTATGAGAAGTCATGCTTTTTACAACAGACTTGACCTTAGGCGTGTATGTGGTGGGATATAGTAATGAATAGGAGGAGTTGTCCTTATGAAGGAGGCAGATTGTTACCGTAAGAGGGGAGAATAACACCCTTATAAAAGGTCCAAGACATTTAGTGTCTCACGTGCAGCAGCCGAATACAATTAGCATCACGTGGAGGAGCCTCAAAGCTGTCATACCTCAGCTACGCTAGAGGATTTCCTCTAGATGGGATGAAATAATTCTTGCAACAGACTTGGGTTGCCTGAGTCTTGGGGAATACACTTGATCTAGAGTGGAGTAGGTTCCCGAGCCAGATTGAAATTTGCCCTGTGAATCCCGTTACGATAATGAGAATCAAGAGAAACGACACACCGAGCGCGCCGACGGTTCCCAAGTGCTCAGTATCGCTTCGTAGGGCACGGCAGTTAAAAAGAACATAAGAAATGCTGCCAATAAGCCCAAGACATGCGTTTATGACAATGGCTTTTATCACAGTCTGACGAAGCTGATTCGGAGTCCGAGGAGGATTCATAAGAATATGTCCGTTGTCGCGTAGAGATGCGCGTGATAACCTTTGCTCGAAGTGAGATAGTTCCGATAGCATCGTTGCGATCTGAGAACGCGTGCTTTCTATCCATGATTCGAGCTCGATAGGGGGACCTTTAGAGGAATATCTGTCACAACATAAAGTAAAACTGTTCAAAATATCGGGTTTCCTCTTCAGACCTGAACTCGTTTTGATAACCCGCTTGCGGCATTGATAAACTTGAAGAAAGTAGTGGCGAATCTCTTGAGGAGAATAGCTAGAGGGACATCATCTATTGCTTCAATCTCCTCTTGGATGTCACTGATCAAAGAATCAAATGGGCGGATAATGGCGTCGCTATAACAACCTTTAGTTCCGGGATATTAATCACAGACATCAGCGTGCTCACATGAGAATCAGACACATGCTATGGCCAGTCAAAGTCGAGTGATTTCTTAACCTCATAATCCGCCCGTCAAGGTTGAGTTCCTTTTTCTAGGAAACGAGACGCTTAGTGCTCCGTGACTGAATAGTAGAGCATACAGGTTCGATGAGGGCTTTCTCAAATTAGACGAGTCTGCGGGTAAACGAAGAGATAGAAAAGCATAGCCTGGATACAGGTCTATCTTTTCATTTGTTTCCCTCAGTCTCATATCTTCCGCAGTTAACGGATGAATTGCAAAAACCTCCGAAAGGGCCGCCACATCCTCTTCGGTAGGATTTGAAGCATCGAGCAACCACCAAAAATCATCGTGGGGCCCTGCACTCAAAAGCTCGTGAAGAGGGCCCAGTTTTGACTCGAGATGCTCAAGCGTGGCTGCGTGCACGACCGTGCGGATAGTGGACGAAAGAAAGCTGAATCGCCTCTCGCGCGAATGATTCGAGTGACAGCGCATACTGATGTGAAGGGACTCGTACGGTAAGTTAAACCAACCGATCTGATACTTTTGTGTAGCTGCGCACTAAAGTTTCACACATGGTTACACAATTACTTACTGTACGTCATGAAGTCGGGGCCTCGAAACATGGCTGAAGTGAAGGCGGTAGGTAGTCTGGTGCGTTTTCTGTCAAGAAGCAAGGTGTCAAGAATCAAGTAATAGTTAATCGTGCCAAGCCAAACCACTGAAAGGCGCATCACCGGGATATTGTTATTACGAAGGGAAGAGTTTTATTTTCTTGCCGGCGTTATGGATCTGGCGGAGGAGCGGATGAAAATGCCGCCTTCCAAGAGAAACTTACATAATCCGGGGGTGGCATGGACCGATTTCAAGGTCTAGACGTTGACGACCACCTTCACCAGACCATTCACCACCACGCTCACCACAACAAACATTTCACCAAGACAGCATCCCAGCACAGCACTCACGTCTCTGTTTGCTCTGAAATCCGCTGGCAGATGCTGTATAACATCGCGGCGAAGGGACTCAACCAGCTGACAGAATGTCAAGGCAGAGGCTGGGAATACGGCAGTCGCTAACGAAGAAATTCTGGTTTGAACCTTACGATTTTGGTGAATGAATTTGCGAAGATCTAATCTATGTATCCAATTATGATCATTCGAAATACGAAACAGACGACGAAGATCTTGCGCAGGTCTTTGCTTCTTCGAGTACTCTTGAATACTCGAATACTGGTCCCTAGCACCACGAAGAGGTGCCTGCACGGGCTAGAGGGTCTTTTTGTCGCAGATGTCCCTGCGAGGCGCTTTGTTGACGCAGGACCTAGGCTGCGGAGAACTTGGTAATGCAGCGGTCTCCTGCAGAGAACTTGTTAACGCAGCGGTCTCCTGCGGGTCTCACTTGTCATCACAGCGTCCCCCTGCGGAGTTCACTTGGTAACGCAGCGCCCCCTGCGAGGCATATTGATGACGCAGACCTATCCTGCGAGGATTGTTGTTGACGCAGACCTATCCTGCGAAGCACCTTTTTACACTCGCGGGGCTCGTGGCAGCGAGGGAGCGCAAGTCTTACATCACTGGGCTCGTGGCAGCGACAGCCGTGGTCACGGAGACTCTCAAGCCCGCAGGCGAGAGAGGGACACCATGACACATCGGAGTGTGAGGACCGAAGTCCTGATTTTTTTGGGCTGGGAATCAAGCTCCTTTTATATTTTTTTCGGCTACGTCTCTACCAAGGAACCAGTTGCGCAGATGGTAGCGAGAATCACTGTCCGAAAACTCTCTGCGAAACCCAAACTGCAGAAACAGCAGGTTTGGCGCTTCGCGACTTACCTCATTTTGCTCTCCATAACCAGACGAATCAATTGACCCCATATTTATCCGTCTTCCGCCTCTGCGGTGGCCGCCATGGGTGGGAAAAGGAAAAAGGGGTCATCCACGTGGGCCGACCCAAACTTCGACCACGTGGAACTAGAACCACGAGCGCATGCGAAGAAACTCCTGAAGATTACCCAGCAGTGGAAAGCTACAGCTGACGAAGGCGGAATTCCTCCTCATGATCGATTCGTCGAATTCCTCGACGCAGTGACGTCCCTGACGACCAAGATGCGCGACAGCGAGATGCTCCAAGAACTAGGACGCATCCGCGCCCTGCTGACCGAGCACGACAGAAAGCACTCCGATATGATATCCAAAATGCAACACACCATCGAAGTCCAGGCCGCAAAGACACCAGCAACCACCAAATCCGTCAGTCCCCTCCCGATCCCCCGATCGACCTCATATCGCGATTAGACCTCGCCACGGCCCATGAGGCCCATGGGCCCGCATTGGGCTACTTCTACCTGCCCATGGGCGGGCGGGCCGTTTGACTGTCGGCCCATGGGCTTTTGATGGGCGGCCCATGGGCCTTCAAAAAAGTAAATATAGAATCCCCGTGACTTGCACAATTTATGCGTATTCCGCCTGTATTTTATGATATTGAATTGTATCGTGTGGATGAATTTTCATGGATATTGTGTACACTTCAACTTGATTCTAAGTGTCATTTAGAGTTCGCACCATATTCATCGTTATTAAAACCAAATATCTATCAGTTAAATTAGCTACATATCAACCTCATATCCATCTAAAAGCCTCGAGCGTATCCGACGCCTTTTTGATGGCTCACGCTGAGTACTTCTTTCTTCAAGAATTGCTGGACCAACGGGAAGGTCGTCATCTTCATCTTCTTCTTCGTCTCTATCTTCATTTTCTTTCCCTGCTCCTAGGTCTTCTAGTTGCTCCGTAGGCGTATCATTTCTTCGCCTTTTACAGGATGTTCTCGGGGCATTGGCGTCAAAAGCAATCCCATCCTCAACAGAAGGGAGATGATCCTCCTCTTCATCATCACTGATCAATTCATTCAGGTCATCATGCGTAAACTGAGCATCGTTCTCCTCTGCTGCTATCTCTTGTTCTTCCTTTGTGAGGAAGTCCTTTACAAAAGCCAGCTGTTTCTCTTCAATGTCGAATCGGGTAGCACACATAAACATCATCAGATCTTGAATTGTTGTAGCATTCAGTGATCCACGACGATAGTGACAGATATCCCGAGCAGAGTTGAAGAGCCGCTCAACGCCTGCACCGGTAGCTGGAATAGAGAGAATATCGCGTGCAAGGCTTGCTAGCACCGGATATTGGCGCTCATTTTCTCTCCAGAAAGTAAGAGGATCAACCTCAACGGTCCCTGAATTGCATCAATACTAGTATTACGGTGTCTAAAAAAGAAGGAAGAAGAACCTACCATTTTTAAGGTACTGTGAAAGCTCATCATCATGCTGTGGGGTTGGTATCGATTGATGGTTTCTTGGCCTTGTAAGAAGGAATTGAAGTCTTGAGCGCTGAGTCACCGGTGACTGAGCGATAGGTGTTGATTGACTACCATAAAGCCGTCGTTGGTATGGTTTTAGCTGTTCCTTCAGGCTGTTATGGTATTCTGTCCGCCAATAATGATTCCTGTCCGCCCAAGCAGCTTGCTCGAAAAAGCCAAGCTTGTATTGAGGCGCAAGGATAGTACCAATTGCGTAGAGGTTATTATGAGTCTCAGCAATCTTGTTATAGTACTGCGAGAGCTTGTCTTTTGCTGCGTAAAGTGCGTCGACCATCAATCGTTTCCAGGCGACTTGCTTTGGTTCAAGCTGGCCAATTGAGATTTCAAGATGGTTAAATAGCTGGCTATAGATCCCAAAGACGCTATGGATTGTAGCGTCTTTCGTCTGGGAAAGAGCAGTCGTAAACTCGAAGAAAGGTTTCGTAAGGTAAAGAAGGTAGTCGATTTGACGCCACTCCTCTCGATCCAACATTAAGTGGGGATGCCCCTAATGTGAGCAGAACTCATCAAAGATCGGCTGCAATCGTTTTGCGCGTCGAAGCATTAGAAACGTCGAGTTCCAACGAGTGCGTACGTCTTGAATCGGAACCAGTTTCGGTTCTTCTGTCTGAAGACTCAAGAAAGCATCTCGGCGTTGTGGACTTCCATTGATGAAAACTGCTAAACCACGAATCTTTGTAATAAATCAGTAGAGCGACAGCGAAGCGACGTGGAACATGATTTACCTTTTCTAGTGTATTTGCAATCTCTTTATTTCGTTGACTCGATCGAAGCGCTTGAGACCGACTCTCCGACCACTCTCTTTCCACTACTTGATTTTTCGGATTGGCTTTGATCCGACTAAGAAGCTTATTGAGGCTGAGCTGAATCACATGTGCGATACATGGAATGCGGATTATAGTAATCTGCTCATCAAGCTGAGTGCCTGAATTGACTCCTGGATACTAGTGATCAATGTGTTGTTGTTTGATGCATTATCGGTCGTTACGGCCAGCACCCGATCGACAATTTGATGTTGTTGGAAGATTTTCAAGAGGACCGCGCTTAAATTAGCACCTGAGTGGGCTCCTTGAAGTGGCTGGAAGCCAAGTAAAATCTCACGATAGTTCCAGTCCTTATCAATGAAGTAGCCCGTGATAGCCATGAATGCTTGAGAGAAAGGGGATGTCCAACAATCCAATGCAATTGAAAGCTTTGCATTCGGCGGAAGATTTTGAATTATGGTTTTATGAGACTCCTTGACGGTATCACGAATTCGGCGCTGTACCGTTTTGGCTAATGGAAACTCAAGAGGAAAGGGGGCGGATTGGGCGATGCGGAGTAGCGATTGTAGCTCAGGATGTTCGACAATCTGGAAAGGAAGCCGGAGAACAGTAATAGTTTTCATGATTTGCTGCTCCCATCGTTCCTTTGAGAAGTAAATAGTATTGTCACGAGTATGAGACGCCTAAGATATGTTGAACAATCATTAGCATAAGGAGGAACAAAAGTCTCAAAAGATAAAAATGCTTACCGAGTCTTTGATAAGCTGGCGAATATGAGGCTGCTTGTTTGCTTTCGCACCAGATTTCTGGCATTTGGGCCCCTCCCAATGCCTTCGTAACGAGTGCGTTCCATTCGAGCTCCAGTTTGGATGTTCCAAGACCTTTCCGCATCTCTCGCACATAACCTTTGGTAGGCCAGACGTATAATGGGCTATCTGTTTGAAGCGAGTCCAAATATCCGATGTGTTGCCCGTTCCATCCCAATGGAGTTTTTTTTACATTCTCGCTATCATCTGCGTTAACCTGTAGGCTACCCTGCTTGCTGCCTTGCTCTGTCTGGAGCCACCAGTGGAGAAAGTCGTCTTTGCTCATTTCGGTATATAAGACAAAGGATTTGTGTCGGTCGGATCCAACGCGTTCGAGGGCTATAGGAATAGGAGGGGGTTGAATCAATTCGGTGTCAGTAACTGAGGTAAGGGTTCGCTGACTAGACGGTGGGTCAAGCATGAATGAATCATCCGGGATAGGGTAGGGAAAGCGTTCTGAGCTGTCTCCCTCGTAGACCGACGAGGAATAGATGTCAGAGAGTTGAGACCCCATAGTATACAAAATTGAGAAAGGTAGTATATAGAGAGAGTAAGAAGTGAGAGACTTACATTGTTTCTTTGCTATAACTAAGAGAAAGAAGAAGTCTTTAGCGTTAGGAAAAATTATGTGAGGCTGATAAATCATAAAATGGCTGCTGATCTATGGTTTCTAGTGGTTTAATTGGCCGATATTTGCTGCAGCCCGCATATGGCCCATGGGCATTGCCCATGGGCCGCCCATTTCCCGCGAATTTTCGCTGACTCGTAGTCCCCCGAGTTTTTGTCTGATAGTTTTATCTTTAAACTATGAGTTCTGCCTCAAATAGCTTTCAAAAAAAAAAAGATGGTAGATAAATTCTATGGATATCAATAATATTACTTTACTTTCGATAGGAAACACATCTAATATACTACAAACAATAGTTGCAATTGTAAGATCCGAATACACAGGATAATGCAATATAGAGATATATATCTTCAGTGCACCTTCAGAGGAATCCGTGCCTTTTGTAGTTAATTGACCCCAACAGCTGATATTCAACTTCAAAGAACATCTGGCCTGTAAACATGATCTAACAGACAAGAATACAGCGAGATTTACCAGTTTTACATAGAAAGTATGCTTCATTTTAGACATCAAGTAATGTATGGAATATAACGTGTATAAATAAACGGTATTTAACGGGCTGAATCAGCGATTTATTCATCCTGTTTGGGAAAGTTGTGCGCTGATAGGCGGTTGATGGGCGGCCGGCCCATGGGCGCCCAACTCCCGCCCATGGGTGGGCCATGGCGAGGTCTAATCGCGATGCGCTAGCGAGTCACGTGACAACACAAACCTCGATGGTGTCAGGATGGATGAGCAGAACGCAGACCAATGGGACTTCGGTCCCGAGTAATGATCTAAGCAGTAACAGCAGTGCACCTGCCCCAGTGATGATGCGCGAGCACCTTCAGCTAACCGTCCGCGGCACTGACCGTGCCATCGTCGACCCTCTTCGGAGGAGAGAGGATGAGCTCGTCAAACGGCTGAACAGATCCATCAATGACGTAGCTAGGGAGCTAGGCAATATCGAGCCTAGTATCAGACTTCTAGACCGAGTCGTTTCCGCAGCACGAGTTCTGCCTAGTGGCGACGTTCTCGTCCAGACAGATGACATCAAAGACTACGAAGACCTCATCAAGGCTGCTCCCGCCGGGTCGTCCGACACCTGGTGCCAGGTGCTAGGCGAGAACGCGGGACTGAAAAGACAAACCTACGCCGTGGTGGTTCACGGCGTGACTTGTCGATTCTCTCCCTCCGCCACGGACGCGAGGAGGCAGCTGAAGGCCGAGAACGTCAGACGAATCTCTACTGCTGCCGAAATCGTATACATGGACTGGTTGATGACCAAGAGGAAAATGGACGAAACGAGGCCAGAGTCCGCGAAGCTCCTGATCGAGTTCGCCGACCCATACGCTGCCAACCAGGCCATTCTACGTGGCCTGGCGATCTACGGAAGGAACCACGACTGTCGGTTCTTCGACGGCAGCCACCGCCTCCAGCAATGCTACCGCTGTCAGATGTATGGACACATAGCTCGGAACTGCAAGCGAGACATTCACTGCGCTTACTGCGCGGGGGATCATGATTCCACGGAGTGCCCACATGCGCATGATCGCCGCAAGGCCAAATGCGCTGAATGTGCTAAGCACAAGAGACCCGATTTCAGTCATTTTGCCTTTGATCGGGGATGCCCTATTCGAGGCGAGGAGCTGGCTAAAATCCAGCTCAACAGACGCCAGGGCCCGCAGCTACACCCGGAACGATATAGCGAGCCCGCCACGGCGCCATCTAGCGAAGAAGATCACCCTACACCCTCCGAAACAGCTCAAGCGGATGCAAAATCTGCTGAGGCCAGAGCTGCGAAGGCCGCGAAGAAGAAGTCATCAAGCCGGTCCCGCTCCCGGATGAAAAAGCGGCGTGGTGGAGTCTAGCGAGAACAGTCAGGAAGAGATAGAAGAGGACCTTCGCGCCCTATCCAACTATGGCGTCCAGCCAGTCGACTCTGTAAACGATGTGGTGGTCATCGACTCGCCAAGAGAAACTGTCACCTCTGAGAGCCCCGCGCTCATAGGTACGCAGCATCGAGGGCGCAGCGAGAGCCCTGACAAGCCCCAGGATGCGACCAGCCAGGGTCCTCCGCCCGCGCTATCTACGCGCCGGCAAACACGGAAGGCCCTCCTTGAAGGACTCTCTCAACTTTATGATGTAAACTAAGCTCCTCGGCCAATTCAGGAGCCTGCCGACTTCCTACCGAGCCACTGAAAAAGTAGACTCGTGACCCTGGGATCTTAAATCCCCTCGCTTGTCCCATTTCGGGCCCCCAGCACCGCAGTGAGTAACCCCCCCCCGCGTCACTGATCACCTTCACGGCTTGCCGTGTGAGTTGCTGGACAGTACGGGCCTCGGTCCCGCAGGGATGAAAGCGATCAACTGAAGACGGGGATGGCGGGTTTGCCCTGTTTCCTTCGGAGTAAACAGTCATCGTCATGTGATATAGTTGTCCCGGCTACCATGTAGTGCCCTGCCGGCAAATCGGGCTTCACGGCCTGACAGATCCGCGAATGAAATTTACTTACTTACTTACTAGAATCACTGTCCCGTTGATAAGCGTTGAAGCGATTTGAACGACGTTGAAGTGGTGTTTGGAGATTTTGTGGCCTACAGAGTCAAGCCTCGTCCTGGAATAATTCCTCTCAAAATCGTGCGTTGAGTGTGGTGAACCACTTTCATCGACCATTAATGCTGCAAAAGTATGATTCATACATATTACCGAACTTGGAATTAAATTGCTCAACGCGCTTGCATTCTACATGTCCCCGTTTTAATCACTGTCACCGTTTCTTTAATGAGAGTTGAAGTGCTTCGACAGATGCCGAAATAGTGGGCTGGAGATGGCCGACGGAAACGCTGTGCTGTACCTGCGGTTGGCCGGAGGACCTTTCGGTCTCACTAGAATCAATACTGCCATCTCTAGGCTCGCGCCGCTGAATGTTATTTCTTTCCTTTTCTACTCTCTAAGGATACAGTCGGGCCATTCTCATTTGTCGGATAGATTTACCGTGATTCGGCTCTCTTGAACCCCGCACTTACACCTGCCGTCATAAACGCTGACAAGATGCGACTCAGTGCGGTCCTCTGGACTGTGTTCAGGTGGTGGCGGGGTTTGTCTCGAAGTGGGTCGTGCCAGGCCGCCGACACATAGCCCACGGACAGCGTAACAATAGCTTGGTAAATCTGCCGCATCTGCTCTAGTCGTAGATGCCGTAGCCCGCTTAGTGCGATGGTGGATTTGGTGGCATGTTTGATAAAGCTATAGCTCCTGGTTGCAGAAGTATTGTACATCATGTTCAAGAAAATAATCAAACAACAGCTTCAAATAATTCGACACACTGTTGACTATCTTAGAATCGCGCCAGACCTCACGTGATGTTATCGCAAATTCGATACGGTCACGTGGTGTCAGTGCGCGCCTTCCATTATCCAAAGAGGATTTACTAGCAAACACTAATTCTTCTGCAATTTGCCCTGCGGATACAAAATCTAGTAGGGTCAAGTCCCTACCAAGTATCTGTCTGCGTTATAGACGGTTGGTGCCGGTATCCCGAGTTGGGCCAATGACGCCATCCGCAGCGCTAGGCACCAGCCCCGGACCTTAAGTGCTTGGCCTTCACTAAACAACCTTCCGGGGTCCCTGTGTTTTGCGGCTCTATGTCTCGCGTGCAAGTGAATATCTCGTAATGCCCAACTAGCTGCGCCCCAAGCCATGGAAACGACAATGCGCTTATTTATTTACTTTTTTGTTCTTACGCTGTAGTTGCCTGTGACTGCGAGGTAGAATTTATTATTCAAACTGTGATACAAATGCCTCCTTTGGCCAAGATCTCTAACCAAATACAATATATACATGTGTGATCAGAGAATTGAATGTCGAATCAATGAAAAGAGACGATTATGCAAAGATGTAAGTGAGCCCAGCGAAAATTGCTGTCAGCAATGTCACACCACCCCCCGGCAGATGCACAGCGCCCGCATTATCAGCTGCAGGATCTTTCTCTTTAGAATCATTCTCATCTTTAGAATTTTTCTCATCTGCAGAGACTTTGTCACCCGCAGTGGCATTCAAGGCAGCCGAGATATTCGAAGCAATAGCAGAGTCGAACTTGGCTGCGCAAGGGTCCACAGTAGCCCATGGTGATCTCTTCGAAACGACCGCGCAGGTGTCATAGCCGCCCCAATCGGCGCCTTCCACATCCATTGCCCCGGTAACATTCCAGGCTGCAATACCTGTAGCGCAAGTATCTTTCTTGCTAGCAGCAATGAGGTCCGGCTTCGCGGCACCACTCTTGGTGGTGAAGATGATACTATCAATCGTGGAATTGCTGGGGTAAAACATAATATCCCCGCTGGACCCTGTGCAACGTCCGTATTCCACGAACCATGTGAGTTCCCACGTGCCCTCGAGGTTGACAAAGTCAGTGTTGTTATAGAGGAAGTAAGGATCGCTGCTGAAGAGACTGGTCGAGTTCATATTGAATAGGGCTGGCTCGCTGATGTTACTGTAATTGCGGGGAGGCGTTATGATGTAAGAAACCTTCATGTTAAGCGGCGCAACCAGATGCGGGTTCTGAATTGCAAACACAACGGGCATTTGTGCAGAGGGCGCATATGTCTCATTGCGTGGGAAGACCAAGTCGACTTCGAGGACACCCGATGTAGCTGAGGCGCCTATGACCTTGGTGCAGGCCTGCAAGGCCAAAAGGGACCCCAGGTACAGCCTATTATTGAATGTGTACATATTTGAGTATTTAGAATATTCAAGATGGGGAAATGGAAATGAAAACGGAGATAGAAAAGAAGAGCACTACAAATTATATAAACAGGTGACTTTTCAGGGGCCAGGGCTTATCCTTGGCACAGTTTCCAAGGCCAAAGGTCACCCGAGGCAAAATCGAGTCCAAAGATTTGTGGAAAAGCAAGGGAAAATAAGAAAAGAATTAACAAAAAGATTGGAAAAGGTGAAAATCGGGGATACCCGCGTTATGTCTCACACGCAAACCCACGACACCCATATTTGCCCACTAGCGCTCCACCGTTCCTTGGCTTAATCTTACGGACATCCCCGCTGCCACTCTCCCTTACCACAAAGGCAAAGTGATTTCCTTCTGTGCCCGGAGTGCCCAGTGAGCACTCAGACTACGTAAGCCTTTTTAGAGCCAATATCCGACCTTCATTGGCCCACAATCGGATCCAAATGATCTTCTTTCACTGTGCGATGACTAATTCAGACCCGCTAGAGCTTATGGCGGGGACTACCAAGAGAAGAGATATGTAATGAATGAGTCCCACCTAGAAAATGAGTCAACTCCACCCAATACAATCATTTCATCTCAACAATTCGCGCGAATAAAATTGTTGCTGTATTTGTATTCGCATTTATTTATTCCTTTCGGAATTCTACACGGTAGTTATACATCGTAACAGGGCCCCCGTGATGTATTATTCAGCGGGGTCCGTCCCCCAAAATTGAAGTGCTTTGCTACTCGGTTGTAACGCTAGCAAGGTAGTCGAGTCCAACGTTTCAAGGTCCAATGGGTGAATGATGAAAATAGCCCAGACTAGCACACTTCACTAGTACCCTCTAGGTCTACGCTAACCTAGCTCAGTCGTCCAAAATTGCTCGATAAGCGAAGTTTCACAGTAGCTTGGTTTGTCTTTGATTTAAAGCGAACGGTTTGCCCCGGACGTTAGAACTTTTAGTCGACTCGCCTCTCTGCTAAACTTCACCCTAAATATTTGAAAAACCCTATCAGTATGCGTACCTCTATCTTTGCCGCTGCGTTCCTCGCATCACTGGGTGCTCGAGCCAAGGAATCTAGCACCCGCACCACCATTGGAATCTTCTCCCCCACGTGGGACAATGACCTCCCCGGCGTGACTAGCTATGCTGCCAGCGTTGCTGGTATCAATGCCAAAGCCACCACATACCATGTCGGTTGTATGGATGACGTCGCCAAATCAGACTGCGACATTGTCACTTCGTGGACGATTACCCAAGGTCCCGAGACCGTGAACTTCGCTGCACAATACGTCGCCACCAATCCAGGCACAGACGGTTACGATGTTACCGTTACTGAAACGTATGACTGCTCTTTCACATCCTGGTCCGAATCTGCCAGCTGCACCATGAGCGCTAGCATGGGTGGAACCGTAAGAGGAGGTAGTACCGCCTCTTCGTCCTCTTCTTCGGCGACTTCTTCGACGGCAGCCAGCAGCTACTACAAGATGGACGTCACTGGGGGAGTGAAGTCGTTTACGGCCCCCGCGGCGACCGAAACACCTGGAGCTGCAGCCGCTGGACCTGCCGGTTCATTGATCACAGCTGCTCCCGTGGTTGCTGCAGCAGTCGCAGCTTTGCTCTGATGCTTTCTATATTCGATGGTTCCACAATGGCGAATGTTCATTCACGCATGATGTTCTTGCTAGATCATCTTGTTAAGTTACCCTGATATAATTAATATACGATGTGCAACTCATCCGAAAATTACGCACTGATATACAGCGAGGTCTAGCATTCCTCATATAACATGTAGCTGTAGCACATGATATAGATTATAGAGGCCCATCGAATTTGGGTGTGTGGTGAGTCTATGCAGTTCCAAGGGATGTCTACACATGTCAAGCGATTGGAAAAAAGTTACATTATTGCGCCTAACTAGCAAGGCAAACTAGCGATCCCAGTGAGTAGTAGTTAACTAGCCCCTGTATAATTTCTTTTTTTTTTTTGTTACAAGGGCCTGTTAGAGCATGTGATGCAAAATTTTCGGTAGCCAAGTAATATATGAGCATTAGGTAGTTGCGCTGGACATGTGCTCTGCAGGCAGATATATGGTTGATTTCCTTTATTACTAGTGCATATTTAATTGGGTTCTCTGCTGGTTGGTTCATATAACCTTGCCTTTTAGATTGTTTATATTAGATCCATCCATGTGTAAGACAAGGTGTTCAGATGAGTAATGACTAATTAAAGAAAGATATAGTCGACTCTAGATACAAGACGTAGCGTGAGGAAGCAAAAAAGGTAGCTTCCTCGCGTTCAGGGGAACCCACATACGCCATGTGGGTCTCCATCCGTCCTGTATACTTCATGTATATCCCTGACAGGAGCTATAGTGCTTGGAAAATTCGGTGCGGTGGTAAATCAATGGGATCACTTGCCGGAAAATTTCCAATAGCCGCGCGAATCGGGGTCTACAGGTTCGCCCTAACGTCGGAAATGAAAGGAACCGGTTTGTCTAAATGAACCTTCTGAGAGAACATGGAGGGAGTTGCATTTGCGCTGCTAGAGCTTAGCGGTCTTCCGGCAGTCACTTGTATGGCGTTTCATATTGCTCAACACAGAGAATGCCCTGTCGCATCCAATGTTAGGGCAGTGGAAGGGCTTCTCGCCCGTGTGAGAACGGAAGTGGATGTTGAGTGCTGAGGGGCGCGAAAAGAGCCTGTCGCAAGATCTACATTCATATTGATTGTTGTTTTTGCGCATTGCACGGATACCTCGCGGGAAGACACGTTTATGATACCTGGGCTGGCTGACTTTTTGGGTCAAAAGCGGGGATTCAACCAGTTGCTGGTGGCCCCAAGCTTTGTGTATGTGCTCGATAGGGTCTGGCTGAAACGAACAGTAATGTGACATGGGATCATAAAACGTGGTCGTGTCCGGTGTGCACATGTAATTGCTTGCAGAATTAGTAGCGGGAGGAGAAGGAAAATAGATGAGGGAAGAGTAGGGATTCACGCTGGGCGCTGACGAGGGGAAGAATCCCTGAACGTGTGTTCCAAAACTACCTGGACAGGCATTGGGGATAGAATAGTGCGGATAGGAACATATCGAGTTGGCGCTCTGGTGGTCTGTTGGGAATCTCATTTTCAGGCTGAAGCTGGGGTCTGGATGATGTGGTTGAAAAGGGTGACAGATGGGCAACTGGGCGGCGTCACGGCGACATGATGCTGCTTGAACGGATCGATCTCCTGAATACATACTGTAAGTGAATAAGTATTGGGAAATATCTACTCAAGATGCACTGACTATCATTATTTGTTGCATAGTCAACGCTTTTCGCCAACGTCGAAAAGGGTGGCAGCATGTTAGTCTGGACTGAAGATTGCCGCGGATGTTGTTTATTGGGCCGAATATACGCTGTGGGCGAGGAAGCATCGTTGAGAAGTTCATGCAAATCCATAATGGAAATCAATAATCTAAAGCAAGAACTGAGGACATTGGTTAGAGGCATTAAGTTGATGTGGCGTGGCAGGACTTCCGGCGAGTGATCAGAGGAATACGTCATCACTCTTTAGAAAAGCACCCTTCAAAAAAGCATAAGATATTTTCCGAACATTGTTTTCTATGATTCAATAACTGTCTCAGCTCGGAATGGTGTCTGCAGAGCGAAATGTGTTTTAAAATTGTTACCATCTATGCTCCCGGATGTGAGAGTTTGGTATGGTTCGAGGCTCAAAGTTGTTGAGGGATGAACTAGCTTCACAAGCTCGAATGCCAACAAATTGTTGCTTTCATGTTCCTGGTCTAGCAAGCTGTTCGGGGCATCCATTTTGTCCGCAAGAGAATGTCAAAAATCTGGGTAATACCTCCCCCATCAATCTTTGGTGTTTAAGTCTATGCAGACGCAGCTGACTAAGTATAGAGTTTTACTACAGCAGTAGTTAATCAATGTAGTCAGGTTTTGACTGGGGAATGGTTATTTTTCGGCGGTTGTTGGCGGTCAATTCGATCATAGGATAGTGATCAACGAGTCGGTCGGCAAATTTGATCAATCCTCAAGATGTTGAGGGTCAGAAGACAGTCGGTGAGGAGGTATATATTTCAATCACCCTTTTCCACTTTGTTGAAAGCCTCACTAGATGAACAAAAACCAGTAGAGTTTACTGCCATCAAAAAGAGAAAAATGTAGAAGCAAAAAGTATCTTGATAGTCTCGAGTTCAAAGATTTAGTCAACGTGTGGCCAAGCTTCAACGGGTTCACGGTCAGCATTCGCACATCCGACCGTGACCGCAGTCTAGACGGACAGACCCACAGCTAAACACAACACTAAAAGCGAGGCTAGGAAAAACAGTCCGTGATTTCTAGGGATGAGACTTTACGTGCTTTTCGGTCATGAAGCGTTGAGTCGTTCACAGATGAGGTGATTAGGACAAGAAATATGAGCCTATCATCGCGTATTCAATATCTCCCATAAAGCCTCAATTTAAGAGGGTCGTGAAGGATTCAGCAGTCAGCCAACGTTTCTTGACCGACTCAGCATCCCTTTTTCTCAACATCACTCTTACTCGTCTGTCCAGCTGAGCACCCAAAGGCAAAAGATGTCGCTGTAAATAGTTGCGGTGAAAAGAAGACGTGGGTTTCAACAGGCTTCAATTGAGAAATGTGTCCTTCAACACTTCCAGCCAGGTCGGTGAGTGACAGAAGCCGAGACGCCTATAAATACGTCCTCTACCCTTGCAACTGCTCTACGATTTATTCACTTGATTCTGCAAAGTCGAGCAGGCTTGTGTCTGACGCACTCGATAAGTTCTCCCCTTTCATCGAGTACTGGATTTTCTAATGTAGTGACATTTATAGGATACATTGTGGACCAGCAAGCCAGACAGTGCCTGTGAGGGATGTGATCCCCAGCATATCCACTGTGCCACTCAAGCTAGCCGATCAAAGATACGAGATTTGGGTTAGCTGGTCAAAGTGACTTATGCGAAGGTGTCGCCGCTATAGCAGCTGATTGAGTTGATCTACTGTCCCGCCTTTGAATGTTCCCTCAAAGTTGAAGCATGACTGCTCATGCTGTAGGTATGAGAAGCTCTGCAAATCCTGTTTGAATATTGCACTGATTTGAAGGACGCGGGACAACCAGATCCGTAGACATTCGACCACAATGCACGAGTGCAAGGGCCACAGCCCCCTGCCGTCCCTCCACCCTTGGTCTCGGCCACCGGAACATGTGAGTCAAGAAATGTCTCACTGATCTACTGTCCTAGCTAACGTCTGACAGTGAACCATTAATAGCGTACGTACCCGAGTGCGCGCCCCCCCGCAGCGGAGGATCCAGCGCTACCGTCAATGCCTCGCGCAAAGCCATGTGTTGTGATATGAGGCTGGTGCAGATCAGGAAGCAAGCCGCACCATCGGAATTAGCTCCGAAATGTCTATACAGACAACCAACTTGATTTACAATCAACTTGGGTCCGTGTTGTATATATAACCTCATCTCTCCCTCTAGAATAAACAATCAATTCATACCTCTTAACAACAACAGGTTATGAGCCCGGGAGCAAAATCTGGGGTGCCGTCTCTACTCATCTGAGAATCATCTTGTCAATCTTGAATATATATCTACCCCGCTTTCATTATTCTCACTATGTCTGCTCTGGTCCATGACTCGCCCGACCGAGCCGTCACGGCCATCGAGCCTCTGACAGGTAGCGACAATTTCGCAACCTGGAAACGTCTCATGACCTCCTATCTCAAAGCAAGGCAGGTCTGGGATGTAGTATCGGGCGACCTTCAGCGTCCCGATTGTCTATTCAAGTACGCCAAACCCATTACGGCGGATATCCACCCCTTGGTGGAGCCCCACCTCAACGGGGCGGTGAGGAAGCGGACCATTGAAGCGCGCCTCGAAGTGGAAGTCCAGGCGTTCGAGCGCCACCGTGAATGGTCGCGCCGCGAAGCCGAGGCCTACCACACTATCTTCCGGTACCTGTCCCCACACATTAGCATTCATGTCGCGGGACTCGAGACGTCCCGTGACCTCTGGAATGAACTTGAAGAACGGTACCGGCGTATGGAACTCGCTACGTTCTGCGAGCTGTGTGCCCAGCTTCGCGAAACAACTCGTGAACGGTGTGCTAGTGCGCGTGATTTTGTTGATCGCGTACGGCTGCTCGTACATCGACTGAATGCTATCGCGCCAGGATCAATCGGCGACAAGGCACACATTGCGATCTTGCTCACGCAGATCGGACCGGAATACATCCTGGTTGTGGATGCCATCCGGAATGACAAGGATCCAGTCAACCCGACCACGATAGGAAATCGGTTGTCTAATGCCGAGCAGACGGTCCGACGGAAGGAGTCTCCCGCGCCACCGCAGGGAGTCCCAGGACCGTCCATCAATACAGTGCAGAGAAACCCCAAGAAATGTATCTATTGCAAGAAGCGCGGCCATGTGGTCGCGGAGTGCTGGAAGAAACAGCGCGAAAAACACCCGCCTAGGGACCATGGCCTGAAGGCTGAACGGAGTGATTCCGGCTCACCAAGAAACAACATGCAAAATATACCATCAAGCCAGGTGGGAGATCGGCAGGGCCCGCCGGCTTCCAAGAGACCGAGGATCAATATCGTGAGGGCGAGGGTGACGACCCTTTATACCCACGCACCGCAACCCCGGTGGATCCTGGACTCGGCCGCCACCAGCCACATCTGCTGGGACCGGAGCTGCTTCAGCAGTCTGCGGCCCCACCGCGAGATGTTGGACACGGCGGGCGATCCAGTGGAAGCCGAAGGGATTGGTACGGTGAAGCTCACGCTCCGGGGGAAGTTCAACCAACCCCTGGTGTTAAAAGAATGTGTACTTCGCGCCACGCGTCGGGATGAACCTGATCAGCGTGCCGAAGTTATTGCGAGACCGCTACTCGGTGGTGGCGCACCCGCAGAACGTCTTTGTGCAACGCCGAGGACGGACCGTGGGGACCGCTTACCATGCGGAGGAGGAACTGTTGATCCTGCGGTGCCATGTGAGCAGAAGATCTCGAGATCGAGTCCAACTGGCGAGGGCGCCGGCGACCCGTGGCCATGCAGATTCCCTAGAACCGCAGGCGGTGGCCATGGACGTCGACGATCCTCAGGAGTCAAGTGACGCAGAATGCGCAGCGTCAACCTCTGAACTCGGTGGTGAAGCTGTGATACTCGAAGAAGATGCGTGCAAAGGAGTGGACCAGGCCTCCGAAGCGTTGTGGCACGCTCGGATGGGACATCTGAACCGGGGAGACTTGAGGGTGGTCCTCCGGCGGACCGGCACTCCGTACCGACCGCTGACGCAGGCGCAGCTGCTGGCAATGCCGCAGTGCCCGGCGTGCATGTCGGGTAAGCAGCATCAGAAGAGGAACTCCCGTGCAAGACGGCCACGTCTGCATTCGACGAGAACGTTCGAAATGATCCATTCGGACATTATGGAGATGCCGATTGCCAAAGATGGCTCCAGGTACGTGATCACCTTTACTGACGATTATTCTCGTGGCTCGTGGGCATATGCCATGAGATGGAAGCATGAAGCACTCCAGAAGTTCCGATATTTTGTGGCCTGGGTGCACCGACAGTTCGGCGCCCAGATCAAAAGGTTCCTCACCGACAACGGGAGAGAATATTTGCCGATCGGAACACACCTCGAAATCCAGGGAGTCGAGTTTGACACCTCGCCGCCATACTGCAAAGGGCAGAATGGTTTGGCCGAACGCACAAATCGCACTATCCGGGAGCGGATCAACACGCTCCTGTCCGATGCGAGACTTCTTCCTGGTGGACCGAGCTTTTAGAAACGGTAGTCTGTCTGAAGCTGCGCGCTCCAGCATCGATATTACAGAAGAAGACACCGTTCGAAATATTATACGGGAAGCCGCTATCGCTGCTGCATCTGCGACGGTTTGGCTCCCGCGCATGGGTGTTGATCCCGAAGGAGCATCGAGCAAAACCCGGACCCAGATCATCCGAGTGCCGATTGCTAGGTTATTGTGACCCGAACCAGTACAAGCTGTATGAAGTCCATTCCGGAAAGACCGTCTTTTCCCGTGATGTCGAGTTCGATGAGAGGACCCCAGTGGCGCCACTCATCGAGGGGGAAACAGGCAACGACCTCTCGGACAACGCTCCTCCATCACCTGTCTTTCCATCAATGCCGAGGTCGGGCGGGCTGCCAACACCTCCTGCATTGCCATTACCTCCGTCGAATGAGCGAGAGGAAACGCCATCTGATCGTGAAGAGGAGACACCTCCATTGGCCAACCCAGGCCAACAAGAAACCGACTTGACATCGGATTTTGGGTATTCGATCTATGGTCGCAGACGAAGACCGTCACGGCGTCTCCTGGAATCACTAGGCAAGGTGTACTCGGCAGGCACATTGAATACCACACCGGCCAGACAAGTCGACCCGGTGACCTTTCACGAAGCCGTGTCAGTCCCAGACCAGCTGGAATGGTGGGCCGCCATTCAGGAAGAATATGCGTCGCTTCTCGAACACGGAATATGGGAAAAGATTCGGCGAGAGGACGTCCCAGCCAGAGATCATGTGATTGGCTGCAAATGGGTCTTCAAGACCAAAGCCAACGGAACGCGCAAAGCGCGATTGGTTATCAAAGGGTACCGGCAGAAGCACGGCATCGACTACCATGAAACATTTGCTGCGGTGTCGCGGATGGACTCGGTCCGCTGCATCATCGCCAGCGCCGTGTTACGAGGATGGAAGCTTCACCAATTTGATGCGGTCACTGCATTCTTACATGGGGACGTAGACTCTTCCATCTACATGGAGTTGCCCGAAGGCTTCGAAGAACCAGGATATGTTTGCCGGCTTCGTCGTTCCTTGTATGGACTCAAGCAGGCCCTACGGATTTGGTACCAATGCGTCCACCGCGTCCTGGCCGCTCATGGCTTCACCATGGCACAATCGGACAACTGCGTGTTCTATAAATCCAATTGCGTGATCTGCGTCTACGTCGATGACTTTCTCGTTGCTGCAGCAACCTCGCACGAGATAGACCAAGTGCAACGAGCACTGGAAAAAGAGTTCCGATTGAACGACCTTGGAACTCCATGTTCGTTCCTCGGGATCCAATTAGACTACCATGCCGACGGAGCCGTTTCCATTCACCAACACCAGTATATCCAAAAGGTTCTCTCCAACTTTGGCATGGAAACCTGTCAGACGAAATCTACCCCTATGAATCCCAAGCAAGTCTTGAATCGCCGTCCAGACGAAGAACCTCCGGACGAGGAAACAAAAGCACGATTCGCAACCGCCATCGGTTCATTGATGTATCTGATGGTCGGCACGCGGCCGGATATTGCGTTTGCGCTGGGCACGTTGAGTCGCTTCACGTCTCAGCCACAATCGCACCACCGGGTCGCCCTGCAGCGATTGCTTCGCTATGTCAAAGCCACGCAATGCCATCGCATTACATACCGCAGTGGTCAGTTGGTCGGATACACAGATGCCGACTTCGGTGGCTCCGTCGTCGCTGATGGGGCATACTCCATGTCTGGCTACGTGTTCCAACTTGCAGGCGCACCAGTCTCCTGGTCGTCCAAGAGACAGGGGGAAGTGGCCACGTCTACGACCCATGCCGAGTACATTGGACAATACAATGCCCTTCTACATCTGCAGTGGCTCCGCACCTTCCTAGCAGAAACGCACCTGTATCGGTCCCCGGTCACCAACATCATGGCTGACAACCAGTCCGCTATTGCCCTCTCGCGCAATCCCGAGTTCCACAAACGGACCAAACATTTCAACGTGAAATTTCATTATCAGCGAGCAGTGCTGAATGCTGGCGAGATTGGTCTTCAATATGTTCCTACTGAGGACAGGCCGCTGACGGTCTCACCAAGCCGTTGGGACCTACGGCTTTTGCCAAGTTCTGTAGTCTTCTAGGAATCGAAGCCTTGGAGACTCGGAGGCAACAAACGTGACAGCGCAGGCGCTCTTTCCACTTTATTTTCCCACGAAGGTTTTTTGAGTGGTTTTACCGAGGGTTGCCTGCACAGCGTTAATCCAGTATCGCCTTGCCAGCAAAGCAATCCTGCGGGGGAATGTTGTGATATGAGGCTGGTGCAAATCAGGAACCAAGCCGCTCCGTCGGAATTAGCTCCGAAGTGTCTATACAGACGACCAAGTTGATTTCCAATCAACTTGGCCCATTGTTGTATATATAGGCTCATGTATCCCTCTGAAATAACAAGTCAATTCATACCTCTGAACCACAACAAGCCTCAACAGCTGCATGAAGAAAGCATACCATGTGACTTGAACATGCTTGACTAACTAGACACCGCCTTCGGTAATTTTCTGTCGGACCCACTTTTTGTGGTTGGCATTCTGCCCTCCAACCACCGCATCGTCACTCCGCCAGGATCGTCTATTATCCACCAAGGTCTCCCGGACAGCCGGGTGGTCTGCTCAGGAACAGCATATGCAGCGGGCATGGCAGTCGGTGTCCGACCGGGCTCAAACTCTCTTTCAATATTGGAGGGTTCTGTTGGCGCTGCGATCGTGTCGGATGTGCCATTGATGAAAGGGTCACCGTCCGGCCACCACTTGCAGGAGGGTTCTAGATCAAGGTCAATCAATCGCCAATCACCACTCGTTCTGGAATGGACGATGCGGCGTACTGCTGCGCGTGTCGATTTGCTTGCGCACACTAATACCAGTTAGCCCGGCAAAACCGAAGTGCATAAAGGGAGAGCGCTCATACCCGAAAACGCGGTCGTTCCGCCTCTACCATCCATTAGACGTGCCATCTCCTTGTCGATATTGATGACATGAAAATGGTATTTCAGGCGCGTGCAATTGCGGTTGCGGTAACGAATCCGGTCCACGGGCTGGGTATCTAGGATATGTATAGTGAATTGCAGAATCTGCTACCGAGTTAGCCCGACCTATTGTAGGAGTGATAGCGAGAAGAAATATTCACTCACATCAAAACCCGGTCATCTCGGTGTCTATGCTCGGGACAATCGTTTCGGTCAAACATACGGTCGAGCTCGAGGATTTGCGAGATTTCATCCCCCACCCAATGGGGGTGGTCTATTCCGGTAAGCACACGACACCGCAAAGCATGCGAGAAGAATGGGGGAACCCACTGAAATGTTTCAGCCTAACTTGCCACAGGACTTCTAGCCTTCGCACAGTGTTTCTCCGGCTTCGGCTTTCTTGAACGAGATGTCGTATGAACGGCAACGCGCGGAAAAGTCCAATGTCTTCAAGTACAAAGACGACGGTCCCGTACTGGCCAAGGTTAGGTGGATGCCCATACGGACCCAGCACGCATACCGGAAAATGGATCGTCGAGTACGTCGCATGATCCGCGGCTTGTGCGATCCTTCCAGTCACTCCTGGTCGGGGTCGGGTCACTATGCGTAATGTGCGAGTGGTCTGTGCCCCTGGCGCATTCTGCACTGTGTCCACCGAAGCCACGTAGAATGCGGGAAGCTGCAAGAAAGACCTCACCCCTAAGCGTGGCATCCAGAGCTGGACATACTGCCCCAGTTGAGTCTCCCACTCCATGGGAACCGCAATATCAAGCCATAAGAGCTGGTTGAAAGACCGCGCGAGTGCCCGTCTAGAGGTGATGCGCCACGACCCGTGGAACCACATAGTGTGCAGACATGTCCCGGCACTCCAGGCACATCCGGCGCAGATACCACCAAGTAAAACCCAGCGGTAGGATGATACGCTGTCGATTAAATAGTAGAAAAGGGCGCCGGTGGCGGTCAAAGCAAGCATATGGTGGACCTTGAGGCCGAGTTGCGGCCACCGGCGAAGGATTGCAGCCAACGTCCAAGGCAAGATCGAGACGAGACTACATCCGGCCTGTTCATTGTTAGCCACTTCTAGTCAGACATACTGCGGGGGAATGGGGAGGCTCCCGTCCTCAGACCCGCTTCACGTACCAGGAGTGGGATGGCGAGGCGAGCTCCGTGGCTTGTATTTCGAGCATTTGCTCCTAAGACGGACCCATGAAGAAGGCAATGCAGCACGCAAATGCGACCTAGCCATCGATGGGCCCAGTAGAACGTGTCCCGTTCGACATAGTAGACGTGGGCCGGAAGACTGAAGGTAAACCCGGAGCAGAGGGGAACAAGGTGTGTGACCGTCAAGCATCCGGCTCGCTTCTGCACATCCGCCCAGGTCTGAGCATGAAGGCTGATTACAATAGTATTTGCAATTACCAAGGCTGTAAGTACTCCCCCTTGCAAGTATGTTGGTATATCCAGCCACTGGAGCACGCCTGGTGTTGGGGCCTGGAAGAAACTTCTCCAGGATACCTGCTGCAACCTCAAAGGCAAATGACGGAATCTGCGTCCGAGGCTACAACATATCCAGCATACAAGAGCAAGGAGCCCACAGAGACCGAATGTATCTTGGATGAAAGCTCTGGAAGCTCTGGCAAGCCACTCAGCAAACTTTGAAACAGGGCGTGACATGCTTTTTAGGACAGGCAATACTGGACATCAGCGGGTTTATATCTTGTTTTCTAAGTGGCTGTTTGGACAACGTTGACCTGGAGCTTTGATTCAGGCAGGCGAAAATGGCTTGGGAGAGTGATGCGGCAAAAATGACACTGGTGAGTAACGATCAGAAACCTCATTTTATGACTTGGAACGGTGTGGCAGGTTGATGGCTGAAAATTTTCTGCATCGGCAGCGTAACAGTGGTAATCCGCCGCATGCCGATTGCAAGACGTGCGTCTCGGAAAAACCACGTTCGGCGTCGAGCCTTAATTCTACGGTTCCCATATTCCTGCATTATATTACAATTGTGAGTTCACATAGTTCGAACAGTTGAAGTTGATCAACATTCTGAGAAGCATCTCTGCATGGTCGCTTATCTAATAAGCGGCGACCGTCTTTATTAGAAATATCGTTGAGGCAACCTCGTGATACGCTGTGCAAACTGGTCACAGTTAGGTTAGAAGGGTTTGGGGTCGTACTTGCCTTACGCTTTCTCAGGCTTCCAACGTCAACGATCTGTCTCTCAACCGTACTGTTTCCTATCAGGGCTTTCTACAGAGTAGGTCCGTTTGAGGTATCGAGGAAAGATGCCAGGTGGAGCGCCGAATAGGTCTATTCTCAAGTCTTGGTCTATCGGTGAGTGTTGTCAAGTTATAATCAAGCAAAGAGTCCTGTTGTAGTTCAGAGGTATGAATTGTTGTTGTTATTTGTTATCATTACAGAGGGCGAGATGAGGTTATATATACAATACGGAACCAAGTTGATTGTAAACCAACTTAGTTATCTGTATAGACATTTCGGAGCTAATTCCGATGGTGCGGCTTGCTTCCTGATCTGCACCAGCCTCATATCACAACAGTACGTACGACCAGGACTTCCTGGATCTCTCCGAATATTTGCAGGCAAAAGCAATACCTTTTCCCAATAGATTGATATTCTGAGGACAAGTAATAAGGGTTGTTACCTGTATGTTAAACTTTGATGTGAGTAACGGCTGGTTCCTTGGATGATGTCGTTGGATTGCTCACTCGATCAACGTTGAGCGGAGGCAGATTTGGGCTGCGCCCAAGCTTGTAATATACGGACAGCGATTGGGCTGTCAAGGACTGCCTTGGCTGCTTTAAATCCAGATTTCTTGCTTATATTTTATTGCCGCCATGCTTCAACGGACTACCTGCTATGCCCATTCACTTGTAAGGTATCAAAGCTACTGTAGCCGTCAACATAGGATGAGATATTTGCCAAAATGGTCTGCTAATTTTTCGCTGCGAGTTCATACCCATACCTGCATACCCCTGGTTTCACTGGCCGGCGCCCGCCCAATGTACGCTCGTCCTCTGTTCGCCATGAACATTTTCTATTCCTAACCCTAGGAAGCATACGCTGCGTCATGTATATTGTGGGGACGAAATTATGCACCATCAATCATGCTATTTACACCGGGGTTTCAGATCATTGTCTCGATGGATCGTGTCATGTGGGCTTTTGACGGTAATCTTTTGTCTGCAATATTTTGGATGAGGTTTTCCGGTTCCAAAAAGGGAACTTCGCCGATACGCGCGTTCCCGTAGCAAACCGAATATTTCTCTGTCCATATCATTAATGATTCTGCGCGATCGGTCCATCGAAGCGACCAAAATGGCTCCTTCATGCATCCATCGCGCCAAGCGAGCTTTCTCGGCCCCTCGACGCCGATATTTGGTCTCAATCCGGTCGCAAAGGCCGCACTTCATACTCTTTGTTTCGGTCATGTTGACTAGCTTGATGCCGCATGTCTCACCAATACGATACTCATAGGTGCACTGGTGAGCAAAGCTGGTCCAGCTCCAGTCTCCGCATGAGAATTGTTTCTGATTATAAAAACACATGTCTAGCGGATTTGTTAGAGCCTCTTTAGTCGTAAGGTCCAATGAAAAGTTACTCGCTCTTGAACGTTCGGGAGATTCTTCTCCAGCATTAGAACATTAGCAATGAGCATGCAAATGGCTCTTTGCTTATCAATTCTCAGTTCGCACCCAACCCACGTCATGAACTAGGGTTTAATCGCACGAGTTAATTAATAAGGTCAAAATGTGCTGCGAGGATTGTCTTTGAAGTGAGATAGAATACCTGTGGTTTCAGAACCTATCACTGATAACGACGCAAGTCAATTAAAGGAATGCTGATTGATAGAGAAAACAGAAGGCGACGCCAGCAATCAATTTTTGACTGGGAATCCCTGCTGTGCTCAATCCATATAATTTGCCACCATGTAGTACAATGATGCGCAATTAGAGTCTATGTAACAATTGCAGCAAGCGACGTTTCAGAAACAGTCTCTAGTGGTCATGATAATCCCAGGTCAGTCTCCGGTTTAGCTTTCGGAGATATCCAAATCTGCACCGTCCTTTCCTTTCAAACTGAAATCAAGTTTTTCAGTGGGGCTACCTTGATTTGAGAACAGCGCTACCTTTTCGGGATTGCAACATGTTCGTGGTAAAGGAAGCCCTCGGAATTTGATTTGCCGGGTTAAACTTGCCTCTGCCCAACCTGCTTGCCTATATCGCCTGCTCATTGCGACCTGGATTTCTGGAATTAGTACCCTAAGGGCGGTTGTATCCTTACCGAACGGACCATTGGTCGGGAGTCAGGCTTGTTGGAGCTATACCCCTCCCCCCGTATTGGACGCGTTAATTGTTATGGTCATGAAATGAACACATACACTAAAAGTGTGGGTTGAGCGACGTCAAAGCCCGGGGATGGCTATAGCTTTATTGGTCGAAAAGGTGTCTGGAAACTGGATTCCATCGTCACGACATCGCATGCACGGGCCGGGATTTGAAGGGATTTGAAGGAACTGGAACGGTATTACCACCCACGCAGTGTTCGCGTCGGGATGCACAGACCTAGAAACAAGAATCTACATGCCCCTTTCATGCTGGGACCATATATCACTTCCAATCTCTTCGGTTCTCCTACAAAGCTAAATCGATGACCCAGAACAGATACACCGGCTATGTCTTGAACAGGCTCGGTTATTTGCTGTATATTTACGCATTCCCTTAACCATCACCTACACCAGCATATGGATAAGCAACACATGACGTTAGGGCCTAGCGAAAGGGGGGAATGTCCGCCTTGTTACGACACAATTCTCGGATTTCTGCGGGAACCTCCTTCCATCATACCACATGGCGCTTCTCTTACTATATCCGTGGTGGTGATATTAGGAGAGTCTATAAGGTCCCCAAAGGCGCCAACGCAAGCATTCGCTGTCAACGTGTCCCTCGTCGACGAATATGGTGCAACAAGCGGCGGACTGCAAGGCAGTTTGACCTCTAATATACAGTTCCATTCCGACAAACATACACATGGCCTTGCTGAGTTTAGCAATATTGCCATCTGCCAGACAGGGCCACGCCGGCTCCGGGTTTTGCTGGGGGCCTTCTCATGCGCCGGAATGTCTGTCGTAGCACGTGCCGATTCGGACGTCTTTCTCGTCAGTAAGTCAAGGTCAGAATTGGACGATACCTCTCCTACCATGACAGCAAATGACGCTGATGTGTGTAACAGTACTTTGACATCTATACCCAGTTACTCGGTCCACATTAAATAGCCTGTCACATTTAAAGCCGCATGCCGGGGTATGGCAATGCCAAAGAGCATTTTTGAAATGCAGGCAAGCTGAACAAGACAGTACTCTTGAGCAGTTTGGTAGTTTACTGCCCATAGCCCTCCAGTTTAAAATAGACCACAGTTCACGCTGCCGAGAGTATAAATTACACCCCACGT
Source organism: Penicillium chrysogenum (assembly GCF_028827035.1). NCBI lineage: Eukaryota > Fungi > Ascomycota > Eurotiomycetes > Eurotiales > Aspergillaceae > Penicillium > Penicillium chrysogenum. Next base: position 4,936,212 of record NW_026622750.1, on the reverse strand, counting down.
CAGGTATCAGACCATCGTTCATTTAGGAATTACCTCAAAACCAACAATATATATAGGAGTAATATAATAACATGACAAGGCGAGATCCATAATGGAAACGACCAACAAGCTAGAATAGAGCAAAGAAAAAGAGTCGGCATAATCTCCAGAGAAAATTTGCGTATTCCCCGATCCGTGTTCATAGGGAGAACACATCCGGAAGAAAGAATCGTGACGGACATTAAACGCATGTTTTAGATTCTATGTGAAATCCCTTAGCCTACAATGCACGAGCCGTCGAGGGACTATTGGGGGAATGGAACCCTGACGACGCTAACAAAGGTACTGATCTGTAGGTGAAATGTATATAGAGTTGATAGGACTAAGGATTAGCTTCTTGATACTTGGTTAAATAAGATATGTATTAACGTGTAGAAAGAATAAAAACTAGCTCTTATACCATCACTAACACATACTATACCCATGGATTAATTTGTAGGCTATTTCTCTGTTATTACTCTGCCGCTCTCTCGGTAGGTTGCCGTGAGCCATTTCGGATCCTCATGTAATGAAAGTGTAGTTAACCAACCACCACGATGCTCAAGTAGGTTTCAAATAAAGAACGAGAGACGATTGCCACTGTACAAAAATTCCTGAAACAGTTGCCTAGTGTATCATCTTTCTTGGCTAATGAAACAAAAAGAACCTGTCTCGCTGCAAATTCTTGGTAGCATAATAGAGCAAGCCGACGTCTGACCGGCGACTAATCGGCAGTGGAGTAAAGGAAGTCGCATATGGGACCTGGCGATTTATCTCGATGGGTTCCAAGGTTAATTCAATTCCCCTAAACGGGGCTACAGTATGCAATCCCTTTAAGTTACGAATACATTGCGGTAGGACACCAAGAACGGAGATCGGCGATGAAGGTTCGCGACACACACTAGCATGAACTTTTTAGCTGTGTTCTTTGCCACCGTAATCGGGTTGTGGCAAAATAACGGAAATGGAATCGCGCATGCTCCGAAAGAAAACCAGAAAACTGATGTTGGTTTCTGAACTAGCGTTACCGGGATTTGGAACCAAACCCCGTACCATGATGCAGATCATGGTTGTAATAATTGGACAGCCCACCTATTCTGTACGACGTCTAACTGATAAGACTGGACTTGGCTATAGAGATTGGTCGGATCGACATGGCCATGCCTAGCACAAAGATTAAAGATTTCATAACCAGTCATCACATTAGATGGTAAGGTTGGTTTGGGGATGGCCTCGCCGAAATCACTCATTCTAGGGTTATGGCCTTTAATCTGAGACACACTTTTAACGGCCCCACATCCCGGCAAACCCAATTATTAGTCCCTTATCCTATCGTATCACGGGCATGTGACGCGGCCGGTCTATGGCGTTGCGCCGTTTGCAAGTCAGCTCAACAAAGACCTAGATCGACAATGGGGTTGCCTTGTGAGAACTAGCGGATGATTTTCCTTGCAGGACCACAGCCACAGACCGCTTGCTATTTAGTGGTAAGCGCACGAGCCACATTCTCGATCTCACCGTGGCTCACCTCAGCTGGTGGCCGCCCCTGTGGCTCAAGCTTATCCTTGATACTTTCCAATCTATCGCCTTGGCCACTTCCAAAAGCCCAACTAATCCGCCCTTGATCTTCAAACATTATTGATTTTTAGCGCCCTGAATGGCTCGATATCCCCCGCCAGCGCTGCAGTGCCGAGCTATAAGGCTTTCGCCTCATCCGGATCACGGGCTATCCTATCAACTTCAGCCTAGGTCTTCAAGATCGTCTTCAGACTTCAACTTCCTTTAATTTCTCGCTTTACACATGTCAACTGTCAAATATATCGCTGAGAACGCCGGTTTCCGAAAGAGAGTGCTGGGAAAGCTCTCGGAGTATGCACATGCGCGACCCATATTTTCGCGACCCCGCTCAGCGTAAGTGAACCCTCTCCTGTCCCGGTATTGCCTGCCGCACAGATTTTACAATGACAACTACTCGGAGGCTTTCTCCCTTGATTCAAAATCTGTCGAAAGATATGCTGAACGCATCCCGGATAGGCGCGAGTGCCCCAATGAGGGGAAGACCAACCTAAACGCCGAATCAATCTTGAGCGACAGCGGCTCTGGTCTTGTGGACCACACCGGCTGGTTCCCACATTACAAAAGCTGTGTTCAGCATTTTGTCGACTATAGTCAGTATACGCCTGGAGTGCAGTCCATTGCTGCATTTATCAATATCCGACTCCCCTGCCAACGACCTTACGGGACTTGTGCCTTGAGCTCGCGTTCTGCGTCATTACCATTCATTTCACTTCGACCTTATATTCGGCGCCTGATTGTTACGGCGCAAGACTCCTTGGATGTTATGCAAAGTTTTTTTGGCGAGGGTTGGCAGGCCGGTGTGGGCTGCATCTACAAACAAGAACGTGCCATCTATCTGTTCACGGCGAAAAGCAGCGGCTGGGCTTCAACCAAGGCGGCCTACGATATCTTACCAGATGAATATACACCTTTCTTGAGGCCTCTGCGTGACCCCTCAGAGGACGAGATTCAAGTAGCAGAGTCGCAATGGAGTGAATGGTTGGCAATGGAGGACTGGATGGTTGGTGCGCGAGCTCCATGGTAGGAATTAAGCCATGTGAGAAAACAAGGATTGGTTGCGGCTATTGAGGTGCGATCCTTGGCGGTTGATACTCGCGCGATAGTTCAATGTACCGTAGTTCTTGACTTGCGATAGTGCACTCAACGAGCAATATTTATTTGTAATTGGCTTAGGCCAGGACATATTACGGCACACTTTGGCTGCAGACTGAGAAGACGGATGACTATAGCGCGTATGAGAAGCGCAGGCTTGTCCATGAAACTCATAGCCACGGGGATTAGCAGTAGCCCGTTTGGACCACCAAAGATGCGTTTCCATTACGTGATGGAATTCGTAGGTATATCCTTGATCTATTCAAAGAGAAAAATGATCCTTGAGCACGCTGATCAGTCATTCTTGAGTCTGCACCAAAGCCAGTTCCAAGGAAAGCAAACGAGGTAGCTGCTCGTCAGGACGAAGCTGGAAACAGACCCGCTCTTTGCTCAATTTAGAGGTAGCTTCCTTCGGAGCTCTGTCATTTTCATCTGGTATCTCGCCCTTGGGGTGTTTCTCCTGACGCAAGGCCCATAGATGTCGAAGGAGTGCCGCCCGTCGAGCCGCTTGAAAGGCGAGTTTCTGGACATCACGATCGAGATCTGCCAGTGTCTCCAATATGGGTTGAAAATGCTCGATCGTCAGATATTTATTTAGGATTTCTCCATGCTGCTACGACATAATATAGTGATTAGCCACAGTATAGAAAGTGTCACTGCACCAAGCTTACAAGTGGGGGTTCGGAATCGGAATCGGCCTGCGGATAGGCCTGGCGGTCTTCCCTATCTTGGTCCGATAGATGCTCTTGGGGCATCCAGCGTGTTCACTTGCAGAAACTCAGCGCCCAAAAACATATAATTACCAGCTGGCGCTGGTCTCTCTTATAGTCTGCCCAGAATCAAACAGTTAGTTCAACGCTGTGGCAAAGGTGGCATAACTCGTCCAACGCAACTATGACCCGACACATGCCAGAGACCTCGTTGAACATATATTTCCAACGTTCGGACTTGTTATAATCAATATCTTTCTTTGGTCGATTTTCTAATTTTCATTGTACCATCTGCTCAGCACTCGACGAAACCTGAGAGACAAAGAATGGAAAAAAATAGGAATTCCTCCGCTGATCTGTGGTGACCGTAGTGATAGTAAGGAATTGTCGAGGTCATTACCATCCCTGAGTTTTGCAACTGTTGAATATCAATAACCTCCGAGAACTTACCGCTGTCAGTAAGGTATATTCCGGCGATACGTAATCTTTTTCCAGGACTCGCGCTATCTCATGACCTCGTCTACTCAGAAACTGCGTCTTACATTTTGACTGTGCTGTTTCTTGGTTCTGTAAAGTGTGGTAGTTGAGTCAACGTTGGGTCTTCCAATCCGTCAACCTTTTACAATAATGTCTTTTCTCGGTCACCCACTGAATGTATCGCTTATGTCCGTAGAAGTGTAATTCAGACATACCAATAGGTATCGTCTTTAGTAGCCACCCTCACAACTATGCTTTTCCATTTGACATCAATCTGCCATCACTTTGTTTATCCTCTATCGCGTTAGAACCACGCCTTTAACTTACGAAGCATGAGCTAGAGCTAGGAAACGGGCGTATTTCATACCTGCATTCGCTGTAGGTGTCACTATACGAAGGACAACAAGACTACGAAGCAAACCCCGGAATGTTGTACATTTACCGGCCGGACGGGATTAGTTCGGTCTATCCTCCCCTGTGTACTTTCCCAGACGGCGCTGCACGTGGACCACAGTTCCTGTTCCAGCCTTCCGCATATTTGGCCGCAGACTGCATATGCACAACTAATATTGTGCGTTTGTGTTCTCGGCTTTTATGCTTGTCTGATTACAGATTTTATATCCAAACATTCGTTCTCGTGCATATTTCAAATGCTTTTACTCGTCCCCTGCAGCTGCTACATGCTACAATCCCACAAATACCTTGTTTTCAATCGTCCACCGCCGCCTTTCTCTCTTTGATTCTAGAGTCCCGTCTTCGAACCCCGTCTCTCAACCTCTACAAATCCTACATATAAGACTATCTTCTTTCCGGCCGGGTAACACTTGTCCGGGTAACACTTGTCGATAAACACGTATGGCCGACCGCTCTGTGCCCCAGCCCCTCCTCATTCCTTGTCAATATTCATTATTCGCCTCCTCAATTTGTCCTAGTGTCGTAACGGCGCTTCTAGCCCTCCGATCACTGGTCGATCTCATCCATCGTGTTGGAGAGCACAACCAATCGGATGCCACACTCTTATTACACAAGAGCCTCAGCGAATCATGCTCCTCCAGCGGGGCATCAATAACAAAGTACCCAGGTTTACTAAGCGGTTTTGATTGTGTGACGGCAACCCTTCCCCCTTTTCCATTACCACTGAGGGTTTCGAGTGATTCTTTTCAATTAGTCCTCTCCACTCTTGTGTCGGTAGGGATCCGGTCTCTGGCAATGAATTGAATAACGGTCGCTATCCTCTCTTCGTTAGAACCGGTCCATCAAAAACGCCAGTATAATCCCAAGTCCCATGAGCAATATGCCCACTGGGCCCATTGACTTTTTCGGCCATCGGGTATCTAGTCCGCTGCCGCGGATTGAGACGGTGCGCCATGATTTACAGCCAATTCTGAAGCTGATGAGACTGTACATCGAAATCCTTGATCGAAACGGCAGTGTCGCCAAGCAGCTCCATAGGCCTCTCTTTAGTAACAAAATAGAGGACAGGATAAACGGTTTATTCAGTAGCTCTCGCCCAAGGGTCGTGGAGTTGGCTAGTGACGACAGCCTTTTCGGAGGTCATCCCAGCTGGGTTGATCTCATCCAAGAAGCGAATTTGAACAATCAAATTGAGCTGCGTGACGAGGACCAGTATCGACTTTGCGTTCGGGGCCTGTCATTAGACATGAACAAAAGCGATCGTGATATACTTTCATCCAACGTGCTTCAGAAGCTGCTCCTGATGCCTCCTGAACCCGAAGATGTGCAAGCAGAGCGAGAAGCCAGAACTGAGTTGATCAAAGATTTGACTCGCCTGCGAGAGGACATTTTAGAAAGTGAGGGTGATACATAGCCCCTGTCAAAAAAAATGGGGTATACAGGCTAAAGTCTACTAGTTGATGAGACGGTACAGACAATCCTCCAAACTTTGCAAGAACAGACCCACAGCGCCGATAGAGATTTTACCAGATCAGAATCTTCGGAGTCCCCCGTCGAAATCCACATGTGTGATGTGGATGCAAACACAGATTCTGCAGTTCATACTGAAACTAGAATTGATGCAGAACCAAGCCCCGACCATTGTCGGGATGGGGAGACGGGCAGTACTCTTGCGGCGCTAAGCACATCCGGAGAGGAGAGTCACATACCGCCCTTAAAGATGACTTCAGCGTGGAGCCCTTTGGAAAAGAGACAATTGCGCGCTTTCTTGAGTACCAGGGGGCACTTGAGTTGGTCGCGGATAGCGCAGGAATACGAGGAGATATTCCACAGGGGACGAAGTCCTTCATCTATTTCTGGTCAGGCTCGCTGCCTTGGTCTCTCTGTTGGACGCAAGCCAAGAAAAAAACCAGCCCAGCCAGCCCAGCCAGCCAAGCGCGATCCGCTGGTGCTGAAAGTCCGTTTTCCATCAGACAAACCATCTCTGACCGAGCAGACTAAGTCAGCCGAACGCGTCCAGCAGCCAACAGAAAACAGTCTTGGCGAAGAAGATCCCGGAATAATCTCTGAGCATACCCCTCAGTTGCCAGATATGGCAAGTTCCCCTATGAACGTCCACGTGGCCAGTCCTTCCGTTGGCCCCAATGTACCTTCCATGATGCAATTCATCACAACCAAGGATTACGCAAATGTTCGACAGTCAAATCATGTATCACCAGGATCATTTGGTTTGATATTGAATTGAAGAGTCTCTTGATTATTAATAGTCACGGTAGCTATCGAACGCTTCACGTCGATCGAATTTGCAAATAAGACGCGATTATGCCACTTTGTATGCTAGAGCATTCATCTTCTATAGCCTCATAACATGGGCTGTTTTACTGTGTTCATACACGCCTACGTTCGATCAACGGAGGAACAGGCGCGTGTGGACTTGGCAAGCTTTGACCTTCTTTTCGTGGCCTAAGCCTAAGCGCGTCTCGGAATGGTTTAAAATAGATTTGCAGCTGTAGTGCTAGCTGATCGACGCAGAAAGTTACTTTTTGAAGTTTAGCATATCCCTTTATACGCTTACGAAACAGGTAGCCGGCCTAGTAGAACATCAGATGTATTTACAGGAATTATTCTGGCCAACTCAGCGTAGAGCGAGTGGCTTTACGTTTTTTGTCGCCGGCCAGAGGTGAGAGGGTCCATCTCGCACAAGCAGAGGCACGTTGATCCAGATTCTCGACCCACAACTCAAAATTATGAGATGTGCTTGGACTTCCAGGCTCGCCGTCAGTGGGGAGTAACATGAGGGCGCTGGCAGCTACATAACGGAGCATGCCAATCACTTCGGTGATCACCTTCGTTAACTACAGGTAATCTCACTATTTCTTTTATATTTTTATATTTTTTTTAAAAATGAGGGTCAACGGTGGACAGTAAAAAACCGGATTGAAATACTTGAAACCCTAGGCTTTATTGTTGACTGAGTCTTTCTTGCTGAGGCCCGATATATCTGCGCAAGCTTTCCCTGTCAATCAACGTTCCTTCAACGACGGTGTTTCCATGAACTTGACACTCCTATCCTAGTACGGCCGTGGATAGTATTTCTCTTTATTCGGAGTCTAGGTCTTGTATCAGGTAAACAAGTTGAACAATGACCTGATACACAGAATCTATAGGGAGAAAGGATGAAGAGGCCGAAGTCGATACGAACGTTCTGTTGACTCATCGTCGATAGTAGTCATATGAAAAGGATATGCAGCATGCGATCGTATTGGTATAGGCAGGCCCGAGCAGACAATTTATTTGTTCGTGTGGCGTTCGACTTGAGTGACAGAAATGAGGTTGGTCTGTTGTAAGATCATAGACAGCAAGGATTGATCCAGTTGGACGAGTTGCTGGAGCTTACCAGTTCATAAGCAACAAAGTGTACCCTTGAGTCAGGACGATCAGTTTGCGTATCGAGCATATCAGCTTCCCAACTAGATCACTTACATCTCTCTGCAAGCGAAGCAGCAGTTGAAAAAAATTGAGGCGCAGCTGACTACGGTTCCTAATTCCTGAAGCTCCGAAGAAAGTCACACGGGAGACGTACATTGCATGCCTTTTGATATGCCGCTTGTTCAATCCTGGGGAACAACGAACATATGCGGTACTCTTGCCTCGCGTTTTGTACGTTTCGATGTATCAACATATCCTCACGAACAGATACGACGGACCTAAATTGGCAAAGCCGGTTATCACCTGATTCACCACCTGAACTCTTGAATTCTTGAAGCAAATATATAGGGCCCGCCCCAAAAAGCTTAAATACATCATCGGTCTCCAATTCAATTTCCCCCATGGCTGAGAGAACATGACTACTCATTGTCCTCGCCAGATTCATTTTCTTCCTCCACTATTTGGTCCACAATTATGACTTCCCCATCGCTTGCACTGTCTGATTCTTCATTGTTGTGCGTGTGACAAGACACATAAAATACATCGTTATCCACATTAGTACCCAGTTCAGCTCCTGTTGATGTGGAGAAGAATGGATGGTCAGCCCGGAGAGTGAGACCCTGACAAATGTATCCCATGGGAGTATGGGAGATATCTTGCCCCGGGCGACGTAGACTCAGCCACTCCTGTAAGAAAGCTAAAGTGATTTCCATGTCGACTGAATTGCTTGTGGGGAGATTTTCAACTTCACTTGGACGGCCAGAGCAAGCATGGATCCGACGCCGCAAATATTGGCATTCCGCAAATGCGAAATACAACCTTCCAGCTAAAATCCCAAGTTCGAATGGGAGCCAGGATGGTGGGTTCCATCCGGTAGGTAGACGGGGAAGTGAGTAGTAGTCTAGGCGGTTGAAGTGGAGCATCCGTTTCGTGAAGGGCGCCGCATAGAGGAGCAAGTGCGTAGGCGGGTCTGCGTGTTTGCGTAGTATGGGGATGACCAACTCTGCTTCCTCCGGTATAATGACCAGGGCGACATCCGCACGCATGCTCAAGAGAACCCAGTTGATAGGGCGCTAAACAGGTCAATATGAGAAAAGAGAGGGCGAGGCCTGTGCCGCTAATCGACTGCTCGGGGTGGGTTCAGAGCTTACACCAAAATTATCAGAATCATGTTCAGTACCCAGTCGGACGGTTCTAGAAAACTCGGGCGACAAAAACACGTGGGGTATCATTGAAAATGATTGCATCATTTGCTTCCTCCAGAGCCGAGTTGATGTTATGATAGTGGAAGCCTGCGGACAGACGTTCTCGCCTCTGAGAAAACCCGTTTCAATGAAATCTCGAATCACTTGATGCAATCCTGGAAACTCTAGAGCATCAATGAAACATGGTCGCTGTAGCTCCCGTTCCTGCTCGACCTCATTGGCAACCTCGCGCTGTTGCTCTACTTCTTCCAGCGCAGAAAGTACCGCAGACTCCTTGTCTGAAGTTCGTGGATGAAACTTTTTCCTAAGAGTGTCCATAAACCCTCTCAATTTACCAACAAGTGGAAGATTGGTCTTCGATTGAGACGAGATCACGTCATCTCTCAATAAATGGGGCCCATACAGTTGTTCCAAGGTTTGCTGCTCTGGCTGCTGCAAGTACTTCAGATATGGTTCTCGGTGATCGACATTCGAGAGGAAGTCGTCAAAGGTCGCAGCAGCCTGCATTCGGTAACAGAAATTAGTACCCTGCGAAAAGTACAGGGAGTGTAACTGTCTGTTGCTGGCACAAGTCTGATCAAGGAGCCAAGTTATAACATCTGCAGAATCAAGGTCTTCCCTTACTGTCTTGTGGCAGATGTCCTGAATACTCTGGTGAACCTCTGACGGAGCAACAAATGTGACCGACTGGGTTGTGCCCAATTGCCGCAATCTCATCGCAGCTATACAATGTGGTCAGCCATATACGTTGGACAGGGAAGCGTTGGATTCGAAAGATACCTTGGACTGTATGATCCTTCGTCTGATTCAGACCAAGTGTTAAGGCGCCCCTCGCGTCTTTTGGCAACTTGAGGTCTGTACCCCGAGTGTGAACCTCGTCTAAATACACTAGACAGCCCTTCATATTATCGACGAAGGGGGTCGCAAGAAGAGGAATAGTCTTGCCCGTCTGGTATTGTACCCATGGCTTATTGTCTGTACCGAAATAGACCGCTGCCTGTGCCTGGTCGTCCTCTTGCAGCCACGTCCGGACTAGAGTCTGATTGTCCATCTCGAGTATGAAAGCTCCGGCATCAAGAAGAACGCGGATTTTGTTGTCTTTGAGACAGCGTAGAAGCCCCACTTCCGACATACGCTTGCCGTCCAGATCGATCGCTTGAATATACTGTCGGTTTCTCGCATGCAAGAAATAAGTCAGAACCTCGGCATTGGTATGCAATAGCGCAGGGAGATCTTGCTGTTGCATTGTGAGGGGAAGTAGCCAGCGGTTATCATTCGTACCGCTAAACCCAGTAGTGAGCCCTGGACCTTTGAACTCTCCCGGTTCCGTCTTGGCGCAGTTCAGGAAGAGTGGGACATCCCATCCGGACGCTTGAAGCTTGACCTGAAATTGCTGCGCATGTGCCGGGAAAACGAAACGCCTGAGGTAGTGGTTTATGACTGTTGTAATCCAGCGTAAATGGCGCCAGATTTCAATTATCTGCCCTTTATCGTCCATATTGATGAGGTTCCAATGGCGTAGACGATCAGGTAGAGTGGCCGAGGTCTGCGTCCACCGATCATACTCCATAGCAGGATCATCGGATCTCAACACAGCCTGCAGGCTCTGTCGGAGTTGACCTTCGCTCAGACCCTGGTGGTAGAAACCGAGGCAAGTTAACAGTATTGAAACATCCGGGTGGCCCCATTCAGCTTGGTCTGACGGGACCCCTTTGGCATGAAATGGGACCGCTATCGGGTAGCGATTAGGATGAAGTCCATACTGAACATTCCATCTTTTCTTCAGGGCGAGCAGAAGAATTCCTTGGGAAAATAGGCCCCGTAGCAAATACACGTTCTTTTGAACCTTGGGTTTGTCTGGAAAAAGAGCTGCGAAGGATTTGATGGTCGATGATTCAACACTTTCGCAGGATATTACAGACCGTAAGATCTCGCGAGTCCGGGGTTGACAGCCATGGGACGGGAGTATCCATGTCCGCCCGTCACATATTATTTCGACCAACTTCCGAACCAGCTCATGTTCGACATCACTTTTGAGGAAATACGCAACCGCTGATCGGAATAACTAACCATGAGTGAACGCTGTGACATAATTCATTGTTTAGATCGGCTACCTGAGCCCCACCAAGAGTTCTATACTGCACAAGCACGGGCCAACTCCCAATTTGGGGGCTCTTTACACTATCACTCGTTGGATGTTCGCGACAAAGAGAGCACGAACCAGATAATGTCTACGATCGCCAACGGCAAGAACAGGCTGGATGGCTTAGTAGCCGCGGCTGGGGTAAACCATATAGGGAGTGCGATTAATCACTCCGCCGCCGATATCGAACGGATAATCAGTATCAATTATACTGGTGCTTTCGCATCTGCAACTGCTGCTGCAACACAAATGCTGAACAAGCAATCCCGAGGATCAATACTTCTGATTTCCAGTATGAGTGGGATGATCGCGAACAAAGGAATGAAATCGTCCATCTATAACTCATCTAAAGCCGCTGTGATCCAACTCACTAGAAGCTTTGCTATGGAATGGAGCAATATCGATACGGAAGGCAGGGGGAATACGAGTGAACTGCCTCTGTCCCGGGCACATAATGACGCCTATGGCCAAGATGGTTATGGACGGGACCCCGGGGACAAAGGAGATATGGGAGTCTGAGAATATGATGGGACGGTTGGCACGGCCGGAAGAATCTCGTGGTATTGCCTTGCTTCTCATGAGCAATGCGAGCAGCTTCATGACTGGGAGTACGATAGTAGCCGACGGAGGGCATACAGCATAGTGAAGGCTTCAGTATACGGAAGGTTTTAAACCGTTTTTTCTTTACAATTGATTCTAATATACTTGCGCTACGCCCGGACAGTCAGTTGGCCAGCTGTGTAGATACTGGTTTATACCTTACTTTGCTACTACTTATATAGATATAACTACCTTTCTCTCTATATTGCATCTTCCTATCCTACACCTCGCCTATACTATTATTATCTCGATCACTAAAGAGGCATAGATCTTTAAGGCTTTGCCTCTTGTGTCCCCGCAAAGATCCGTAGCTTATTTACTAGCCGTAATTCTTCCAACAATCATTTACCCCGACCCATCGCTGAATCGAAACCCTACATTAAGATACAAGTGTGGTGATCAATTTCTATTGATCCGATTCCATTTTCTTCCGTTTTCATGACAGTGCATGGCCACAGCGAAGTGTCTAGGATGTTCTGCTATCAGCTCTGCGATTTGTAGTTGATTCCTTCAATCTTAATGACTGCGGGTGTATTGGCCAAGGAAGCAATCGGACGTCTTGGTTGGGTGATATTCTTATTTTCCGCGTTCGGTAACGCGCGCGGATCACCTCGCTCAGTTTGGTGGATCACCATTGGAGTAAGTGTCTGGTTCACAATCAACTCGCGAAGGGTCAGGGTAATGAATTCTACTACTGTACCAATATGGTATTGCATCAACCAAACTACTTCATCATTGTCCCTCAGCCTTTTCGTATATTGTGATTCTATTTACTGAGTGTGTTTTGGGCTGGTTCCTCCACTATCTTTGAATCAGCCTGTATATTGGACTACGAACTCAAGCTTCAGTTGGAAGCGCCCGCACAGCCATTACGATATCATTTAGGCTCCAACAGGGTAGTAGAACTCCGATCGCTGGACTGAACGACGCGAAAATCTGTTTGCCACATTCCTGAGACATTTGGATTGCTCTTTCTCCAGTGCTCGATGATACGTCAATTGGTTTGTCATTATGACTTACGTTACAAAAATATCATCTCAAATCGTTATACCCCTGCTCATTTTAGCCTTGGAAGCTTCGTTCATTAACCCGTAATCAAGTCTTATACTAAAAGTGACGTAATTTAAGCAAACTTGACTCAAGAGCAATAATTGCAATGATATATCCCCAGCACGCATATAAGAGCCATAACTGACACACGGAGACCTTAGTATCCATCCGTCAACGAATCTATCTACAGCACTTTCGAATACGTATCAGGAATATGCCTGCTCAAGAAAGCAACCGGAGCTTCAAGCTCGAAACCCTTTTCAACCTGAAGGGCAGAGGTGAGTTACTAATATTGCCGACTGGCTTTTCCCTAGCTCTGGCGTTGCTAACAAAGTGAGTGGGTAGTCGCTCTTGTCACAGGAGGAGGGTCCGGCATCGGTTTGATGGCCACTCGATCCCTTGCCGTCAATGGTGCTAAAGTCTACATCACCGGTCGCACAAAGGAGAAACTGGACCGTGTCGCAGAGCTATACTCTAAGGAACCTCCGGGTCAGATTATCCCGATCGCTGCCGACGTCACTCCAAAGGAGTCCATTCAGAAGTTAGTCGACGAGATTTCAGCCAAGGAGTCGAAACTGCCTATTTTGATCAACAATGCCGGTATAGCTCTCCAACACAGAACACAGATCAAGAAGACCCAAAAGCATTGCAGGAGCAGCTGTTCAAAAACCAGGGCACGGTCCAGGAATGGGAAGAAGTTATGCGCACCAATGTCACACAGCTTTTCTTCACGACCACTGCTTTCCTGCCCTTGCTGAATAAGGGAACAGAGAACGAGCACGGCTGGTCTAGTACCGTTGTCAACATCTCGTAGATTTCTGGCCTTGTCAAAACTGCCCAGCATCACTTCGCCTACAACGCTAGTAAGGCGACTGCCGTTCATTCACTAAAATGTTGGCCCACGAGATCGTTTCCTCGCAACTCAAACTTCGTGTGAACTATATCACGCCCGGGGTCTTCCCGTCCGAAATGACAGCCAAAGCAGTGACGAGAAGCAAAAGGGCACGCTCCCCAAAGAAAGGTACGAAGGCAAAGTCCCCGCCGGACGCCCAGGGAAAGATGAAGACATGGCAAGTGCAGTATTGTTTACAGTCTCGAACCAATACCTCAACGGACAAACAATTGTCGTTGACGACTTGCTGGCCGCGGGCACACTCTAAAGCTATTATGTGCGTTAGAACAATCATTACATGTACACAGAAGAGATGGTTCGTCACTTTGGTATATCTATGGTGGATTGAAAGTCATATTTCCTGCTGAAACTCGATCCAAGTTCCTGTTTAAAGCTCTCTGAATCTGTTCATTGCATGTCCCTTTAGGTCAATTTCGTGGCTTTCAACATCTGCATAAATGATGGATGATTTAGCAAGCAATGTAGACTGCGTGTTCCATTCTCATCTAATTCCTCAATAACAAACTGCGAATCTTTCGGGGAGTGTCTTGAGGCTTTCGATCCCGTTACCTCCAGGTCGCCACTGTCCTTCAGCTCACCAAGGCGAGGAAAGGACACCGTTTTTGACGGGTACATCCAAAAAGCGATTCAGATGCAGCCCCTGAAGTGAAAAGCAAGTATGTGGAGAAAAGGCTAGCCAAAAAGCGCACGGGACCAGAGTACTCATGATTTCACTGCTAATTTCATCATCGAGTGCGATTAGAGTACTGCCTAAATTGTTTAAGGATTGTATATCAGATTTCAAGTCAGGACGAAATTATTCAAATGGACAAGTAACAGAATCAGTGACCGAACGAAGAACATTTAACGACCTGGCTCTGCACCTTCTTTGACCAAATTGCCAAATTATCAGTCCAACGCCGAGCTGAGACCGTCCAATTCACGCTGGTAGTTCCGGTGCAGAGAAACTTGATAAAAGAATTGGCTTATAGAATCCTTCGCCGCCTTAGAAATTTGGAAGCCCTTCTTGAAGCTCTCTGGCTTTGTCGCGGCAGCAGTAACAACCCCGCACCATTCAACGGCCTCTGCTGAGGTAGGAGGTGCGAGCCTGACATCCAACGTTTTATCTAGCACCTGCTCAATGAAATCGCAAGCTTCGCCAGTAGCTCCAAGAGCTTTTAGGTGCCCGAAGCTCTCCATAATCCAGAACCGCATTTGGCCATTCTTTGACAAGGTACCCTGATTTTCCACAACAAAGTAACCTCGGCAAACACCAGTTCCCCTCCCTCAAACATTCTTTTCTTCTGGACCGCAGTCTCGTGGGACCGGATGACTCCCAACCAACGAGTCGGGTACGGGAGCAGCCACCATGCCAAATCCTTGTTCACCCAGAACTTGCGGATGCGGATGGTGCATCTTGCGTCTTATTATTGCCTTAGCCTTTTGCAGCATACACCACACACGCCCAATTCTGCTGTTCTATGTTGTTCTTGCCGTTCTCCCGAACCTCGGCTCCCGTCCCATCCCCGTCTGCATATATATGTGGTCTGTGCATGTGGCCACGCCGCTATGTATAAAAAGAAAGAAACGCGTGGAAGGTAGAAGGTAAAACTTGGGTATACACTATGTACCTATGTATATCACCGCCTAGGTAAATATGTTGTCGGCCTCCGCAGGTTGTATATACTGAGAGGGTTCGGAAGACTGAGACTCCGTTTCGGACCGGGTGGGCGGCATTGATTCCCCAGTTAGTTGGGAGATCGGGAGTGTGGACGATGACCGGCCTTGGTGGAGAAGAAAAGTGGGCCTTCCCATCACTTCTTCGATCTTCCTGGTGAACTTCCATGATTTCAGTTCTTTATATCGGCCACTGCAGTGAATGACATACATCATGGTCCTGGATTTCGAACCTCAAGAAGCTTTCGGATGCATCATGATCTCCTCTTCCATACGTGACGGGCTCTGACACTTCGTTTGGTCGCGACCGGAGAGACCTTACCACCTCTCTGACCATACTCTCAGGCGGCGAGCCGGCTTGGAGTTTGCTGTATCCCATAACCTCCGTGGCCGAGTATGGGATGGTGTCCTCGAACGACATGCCCTGGATGGATGACATATTTGCGGAGAAATAGAGACTAACCAAATGAAGCCTAGTTCCCATTTGGCAGCAGGTGTAGGTCTTGTACCTGCTGTAAAGGGAAGTAATTTTGTCTATATCACCTTCCAGTGATGGGGAAATATGGTCTTTTATACTGCCGCGACTGAGCAGCCAATCTATGGCGTGGGACGCACTAGCCTTTGATGGAAAGATGGGACTGCAACTACAAATGGGGAAATACGACATTCTTCGGATACTATCGAACTAAAACGTAAATATTGAGCGACGCAGGCCTAGAAAGACGGTTAGCTCGGAATTTTACCTCGCAGCCTTTCGGCTACGACCATTGGAGGATCCACCTATTGGACCCATTACGAAACCATGTCTATCTACATCAATGCGTGCGGATCCGGACTTTACAGTGGCGTTGCATGAGTATTTACACCCCAGTACCTCCACCATTGACCGCTCTTTCGTACCGCCTGCCTATTACTACTAGGATAAAAATAACCAGGTGGACCTGGGTAGATGCAGTACAGTATGTATGAGGAAGTCTCACAGTGCACCGCTTTATAAATTAAGCAGAGACTATGCCGCACCGGGTGGAAGAGGTTATTAAATACGAAGGTTGGCATACTAACTAACATCTGCTAGCGTTATTAGAATGGCGACAGACTTGGAACAGATGGAGAGGAAGTGTTATGGCTCAAAGAGAGTATAATCATCAGGGGAGAGCTTGGTGCAGGAGAAGAGTATATAGCTTCTAGAACGTTCTACACACCAGGACAAAGCGCACCTTGCCACTTGACAGGGGAACTTGATCTCTTGTGACCGCAACCAGGAGAACACAACCACGGTTGAGTTGTAGCCTACCATTCTGTCGCCAAAGTCTCTGTGATATACCAAATACTCACCTGCCCCAGCAGTACCTCCTAAACAACAACCCCCCGTTCCATCGGACACTGACGGCCGTCAACTTTGGGCTTGTGGATCGTGTCTGGACCTTTGCAATTCTTTTTAATTTCTCTCCGGGCCACAAATAGAACCTCCCTGATCTACTGTCCCGTGGGTCGTCGCTGAGATCTGCATCGCAGAACCGTACCTGCGTCTGTCTAAATTCATGCGTGGTGTTTGATTGGCCCGTCGGGTGCTATTCGTCTCCAGGGTCTCATCAGTGTGATAGTAGCGTTGCAATCTTGCGAGGGGGTGGCGATCACGAGAACCTAGCTCGTGAGCTTTGGTTGCAAATTCACAAATTGTTCCGGAAAATAGGCTCGGTTTCCTATGGAAAGCTTCACAATAGGGTCTGGAATTTGGTTATGCCCTCCCAAAGACAATCTTCAGCCTGGGCTTGAGAGTACGTTCATAGTGTCTGTGCCGCACAGGAAAACACACATGAAACCAGCAATTGATTGGCATTCGCGCAGCGTGAGTACTAGACAATGGTGTAGAAGCAATTAAGTTTGGCCATTCCAACAACCTGATCTCGTTGCATACTTGGTTGTGGTAATGCCGCAGGATAGTGGCCCGGTCGTCCATGTAACTTCCCTGGTTTTGTGTCTCTTTGGAAATTGGAAATTGAAGCTCATACCGACCGCCCACCGCGAGACTTCCGCGGCGATCGGGAACCGCTATGCTCGACGTCGGAGACAACAACTTCACCGGCTCATAGCCATTGTCGATGCTTAGACAGAATAGGAAGAAAAGGCGCTTTGAAGCCTCCCTCGTCATTTGCAAGTCATTTAGCTGACATTGTCTTGAAAAGAGACGCGCTTTTTCTGACACAGTTCATTCGGTAGGGACTGGGAATGGACAAGCATCATTTTGAGATCTTGCACCTCACGCTTGAGAACGTCGAAGTCAGCAGCAAGACTTTTCAGCGTTATTGAGCGCCTTATGTCCTTGCTCTTCCGCGCCCTGCATCCATCTGTCAGCCCATCCCTTGTATATAAAATGAGATTGTAAAACTTTCAAATAAACATAAATGAGGCAAGATAGACAGACAGCATGCGAGGAGGGTGTACTGACTTCGTTAGCCCGGCAAATCTGAAATTAGTTTGTTAGAAGGTTGGAAGTCAGGGCAGCACACGATAGTGGAGGTGATTGCTTACTGCTTGGTCGAATATGCGCGACTGCGCAACCCGGACGACGCATCATCGACTGTCACTGATTCTTGACTATGTTTGATTGAATCACCGCTGCGGCGCCTGCTCCGATGTTGATTTTTTCTGCCAGCTGGTACTCCATCAGGTTTCATCTGGATTGAGGCAGTGGATTCAGGTTGGCGTTCATTCCCAGTCCGATTGCGAAGATTTCGTTCTTCCAACCTTTTCAAGGGTTTTCGTTAATTAAAGGAATTAACCAAATCTCACAAGTTGGGCAGTATATCTGCGAGGCTGATGCTCCGAACTTCGATGATCCGGATACGGCAAGTCCATGTTTCTTGGGACTTTGAGGCAGTTTGGAAGGGAAACAGAATTGATTTGTCATGAGTGGATGGAACTACCACAGAAGAACGAAGTCTTATTTATACTTCAAGCGCGTTGAGAATTTGTTTGCAAAACTTTGCTAAGCCAAGGAAACGTTGTCTTTGTGCCACTTTTTGCTCAACAAGTGCGGAAAGCGTTTCACCACAGAAGGCGTAGAAATTCGACGTATGTGCCTCCAGTGGGACCAAGGGTGTTACTTCTTGGCGAAACAGGCCAACCACGGGTACAATGTACAATCGAGCGTGACTGTCGACCACAAAGTCTAGAACACTATTCTAGGGTTTTCGAAACGTTTCAATTCTCTTCAACGATACAGTGACCCCATGACCAGGATGATATGGTGTAGAGTGCCATCGTGTTGAGCGATTTAATTGCAAATTCAACGTTATGTAGGAGGACTCTTATTTTTACGGCGTTAGTTTCTCTTCAATACTTGACGAAAGTGGATCACCACACTCAACGCACAAATTTGAGAGGAGATTTATTCCAGGTCGAGACTTGACTCTGTAGGCCACAAAGTCTCCAAACACCCCTTCAACGTCGTTCAAATCGCTTCGACGCCTATCAACGAGAGTGATTCTCGCTACCACCTGCGCAACTGGTTCCATTGTGGAGACGTAGCCGAAAAAATATAAAAGGGGCTGGACTCCCAGCCCAAAAAGATCAGGACTTCTGTCCTCACACTCCGATGTGTCATGGTGTCCCTCTCTTGCCTGCGGGCTTGAGTCTCCGTGACCACGGCTGTCGCTGCCACGAGCCCAGCGACGTAAGACTTGCGCTCCCTCGCTGCCACGAGCCCCGCGAGTGTAAAAAAGGTGCTTCGCAGGATAGGTCTGCGTCAACAATATGCCTCGCAGGGAGGTGCTGCGTCAACAAGACTACCCCGCAGGATAGGTCTGCGTCAACAACAATCCTCGCAGGGAGGTGCTGCGTCAACAAGACTACCTCGCAGGATAGGTCTGCGTGAGCAATATGCCTCGCAGGGGATTGCTGCGATAACAAGGCCTCTAGCGATGTGCAGGCACCTCTTCGTGGTGTTAGGGACCAGCATTCGAATATTCCAAGAGTATTCGGAGAAGCAAAGACCTGTGCAACATGTCCATCATCTGTTTCGTATTTTGAATGATTGCCATTGGGTACATAGAGTGAGCCCTAGAAAGATCTTCACAAATTCAATCACCCAAATAGTAAGATCCAAACTGGACTTTCTTCGTCAGCGACTGCCGTATTACCAGCCCCTGCCTTGATATTCTGCCAGCAAATTTTAGAGGAAACAGATACATGGGTGCTGTGCTGGGATGCCTGTCCTGGTGAGATGTTGTTGTGGTGAGCCGTGAGTGTTGATGTGAGTATTGATGTGAGTGTTGATGTGAGCGTTGTGGTGAATGATCGGGCGGTGAAGGAGGTGGTCAACGTCTAGACCTCGCCATGTGGACCGTTTACCAACCCCCATCGGATTACGTAAGCTTCTTTAATTGGGCGTTGAACTTCAACTTCTGGATTTATCTGGTTATTTATTTATGTGTCACAGTCACCTACCGCCATAACCACTTGTAGAGTAGGTAATTGATCATAATAAGGTATATCCTGTTGTATAGTGCATTGAATATGTCGTGTTTATAACGAGTTTATTGATGCGACTGGTAGACATTATATTGTGAGTGGATTTGTAGATTCAGCATGTTTTGTAGTCATATATATATTTACACCCAGTATAGTCGCATCACTATTTCTATGTATTTCGGATTACACTTTCAATTTCACTCAGGCTCGAAGTCCACTGCTTTTACTAAGCTTGATTACGACTGAACGCATTTATTATATACTTTTCTACTCGAAGAACCTGAATACGTAGTACTATAGAACAACCCGTGCGTGGCTAAACATTATAAAATTATGAAAATTTCGTTCTCAAAGAGCGCGAGAATCGAAGTAATTTTACCACTGAGACAACCATGTTGCTGAGAGCTTTGGAGAAGTAAGCAATCAAGAATACCCGGTCGGCTCCTTCTACTATGCCTCGGCAACGACGAATTATATTTCAACCAATCTTCCGTAGATCAATATCCACCACGATCAAAGTGACGGCCATTGCCTTTTGCGAAGTGCTGTCCCAAGTTCATGCGATCAACCATGCTCTGCTGCTAAGAGAACACGGTTGGAACCCGATTGGGGTCTAGCAATGCCATCTGAAACGAATTTTTGTGGGGTGATATCCTCGCAGGAGTGCTAGTTCGCTCGTAGTCGTAGTAGACAATCTGGCCATCCTTCCGAAAGCAACCATCATATGAGCCTTGATTAACGGTAGAAACTTGCTCCAGGATCTAGGGACTAGTCCAAGAGGTCCCACAACCACTCCGATTCGATGTTGTTTCGGACGCCAAAGTCTTTACAGTGGCTGCCTGTTCGATCAGTGACATGCCCCACGTGTCCTCCGCAGCGCGGTGAGCTCGACGAATTTATGATTTATTCCAAAAGAACAGTCGAGATAGAGGATGTAGAGAATCCGGCGATTTCCTGGCAAGAGGTACTAATGCGTGATATGTTAGAAGACGATATGAACGGACAAAGGATACGCGCGGCCAGCTTGACTAACCTGCAGCTGCAGTGACATCAACGATGACTGTGCCTTCTCACATATGCTTGGCTTGTATAGGAAAATGCGTGCAGAAGAATCAAATCTACACACCACTTGTCCAACAGGGTACATCACAACACTTCTGACAGCCCTCATGATGCAGCTTCGTGCATGCCCAAGGTGATTCTTGGACAATGAGCTCTCCCATTGCTTTGCCTGTGCCCCGTTCTTATCCTCTCGGTTTGTAGCTGAGATGACCAATGTCAACTTGTGGGCTAAGAATGAGGAGACTTTGTGTCGCCTTTTCCTTGCAGGCGGACATGTGCTAATAGCCTGACTGTCTGCAAAGGTACAGCTCATCTGTCATGAAGCAAGACAGAACATCAGCATTCCTCTGTGTCTTTTGAATTTCCAGGCCTGGAAAGACAACAAATGTCATCTGAGGTCGAGATCACACATTCGGCACCAGCAGCCTACGCCACTTGAAGGTATATGAAGGTTTGAATGTTTAGCCATAGGTATGAGCGGGACAGTGATATACGCTCAGCTGAGGCTAGGTCTTGTATCAGGTAGACAAATCGACCAATGACCTGATACACAGAATCTATAGGGAGAAAGGGAGAAGAGGCCGAGGTCGATACGAACCTTCTGGTGACTCATCGTTGACCAGTGCACGGAAGGTTTTTGAACGTTCTAACAAGAGCTCGGAAAAAGCACCGTATCAGAAAGTTCGAAATAAATCATGTACCATTGTAAAATCCTCAGTCAGCCCTTGATAATATGATTTTCTATCTAGGCTGGAAGCCTAGGCCAGAATGAAAAGACCATAGAGGCAAAGGCTTTGTTGGGAACAGTCGCTGGATTTTCACCAGCCCAGATCACCCAGGCTTCCGTCTTGACGAAATGAAACTAAAGCTTTACCGAAACGTTTCCTTCCGACCGATATTCGAGAATGGCGAAATGGAATACAAGCATACAGGGGACCGTCGACTTGAATGCATCACGAGCCCAGTTGCTCTGAAAAACGCAAGACCATATTGGGTCGGGAATATCTAGAGTCGACGTCGTGCGCTGGAGCATAGGCTGCCGTACCTCGCCGGAAGCTTCTTCTTTTGCCTCCTTCTGGAATAGACGGAGGCCCGATGCAGGGCAGCAGTGCAACAGAAATATTTGCGAAGTCCAATATAAGGAGTTTTTGAAACATGCAATCCACAACAATGGGCCGTTGGGATTTACGGATATCTAGCCTCTCTGGGGAGTTAAAAGGAAAATTTGTGAAGCTATGATTGGGATATTTATAGCATATATATATTTCACGTTTTCACAGAAGTAATTTTCAATACCACTATAATGCAGCTCGCCACTTCTCTTGAAATTGATATATAGTGTTAATAACCCTTACCAATTGCTATCGGCAAGTAATGGAATAAATTGAGGACGTGGATTGTTCGGATATAAGTGAGGAATTTATCGCTTTTACTATGTGTTTCGGGGTGGCCAGCTCGGTAACTAGTGAAATACGTTTAGTTAGTTAATCATTGAATTATTACCTGATTTTATGTTTAAAATCAGCCCCGCCCGCTCAATGTAATTCTTAACCCTTCTTGCATGGAAGGAAATAAAAAAAAAAGAAAAAAAAAAAGAAAAAACAAACAGAAGGACCGCATAAGGAATCTTGCTAAGATATATATTTTAAAAAAAAAACGTTTGCAGGTCCATTGTCTGGAAGTACATAGTTCTACTATCTATTATAAGTATGTCATGTAAAGCAGCGTACCAGTTAGAAATTGGCCGCGAAACATTGCATTTCTCGAGAATTCTGTCGATACATGTGAGCCTATGAATGAATGATACTTACATGACTTTGGTAAGAATCTTGCTGACGAACCGTCCAATCTTATGCAGCCTCTTCACCCAACGAGAATATGGTGGTTGCAATCCCGATCTCTCGCACGGAAAGATGCCAATTGTTACTTCTGCTTGTTCGGATGAATTACCCAATTGCGGTTATTGGCAGTGTCGTCATATGGTCACTTTCTCAGAATATTGGAGATGCGGTTGCTTGGTTCTTAGCTTGGCAGGTAATGTCGATATTTGCGGCTTTGGTTGTATAATAGCGATTAATCCGATATGACCAGTTTCTCTCAAGAAGGAAGGAAAAATCAGTTCATAGTGTTGCAATTAACGAAGCACGGGAAGACCAGAGTGTCCTCCCCAAGGCTGTCAATAAGATACGGTGGACTGTTCAATATGTTGAGTCTTTGGGGAATCGCCGATATGTCCCAAGTTTCCGAGGTTAGGGTTTGTGGCAACATAAAGGTGTTACGCACTGCAAACTGGTCACAGTTAGGTTAGAAGGGTTCCGGGTATACTTGCCTTATACTCCTCAGATTTCAACGTCAACGATCTGTGCTCTCAACCGTACTGTTGCCTAACAGGCCTTACTGCAGACTGGGTCCTTTTGAGGTATCGAGGAACGGTGCCAGGTAGCGACAATTTCGCAACCTGGAAACGTCTCATGACCTCCTATCTCAAAGCAAGGCAGGTCTGGGATGTGGTGTCGGGCGACCTTCAGCGTCCCGATTGTCTATTCAAGTACGCCAAACCCATTACGGCGGATATCCACCCCTTGGTGGAGCCCCACCTCAACGGGGCGGTGAGGCAGCGAGCCATTGAAGCGCGCCTCGAAGTGGAGGTCCAGGCGTTCGAGCGCCACCGTGAATGGTTGCGTCGTGAAGCCGAGGCCTACCATACTACTTTCCGGTACTTGTCCCTGTTGGGGTTACTGGCACAGTACAGGCCATTCAGATCTGCCTTCGGCGGTATATCGAAACATCACAGGCTCCCCAGAAGGGGAAACTGTTGAAAATGTGCGCCCAATATCACACGTCAATGTTTGGGCCGACCCGTCAGATGGCAACGAAATAACGCCTGTTTTGAGAGTAACCCCCATCTTCTTGACGAGAAAGATAGCCTTCGAAGAAGATTCTCCGGCAGATGACAGTGATCTAGCAGGGTGTGTCATCATTCTTCTCCAGCATTTGTTTGCTAGAATCCAGGCCAGCCCTACCTATCCGCAGTACAAATTCATTGTTGTTGATTTACAATAAATCGTTCCAACGGAGAATGCATCATATTAATCGATCCTGTGGAAAGCGCGTATATAGGACAGTCAATGTTACAATTCTCACCTTTAGCACTGTCAGTCTTGTTGCAGCGGTCATAAAAATGTGGTTGCGACGAGCGGACGCCCTGCAGCTTGTAGGTAGTCAATGATTACTTGTAACTCTTTCAGTGTTCACAAATATCTTTATTTGCTTTTACCATCATGTCTGCTATATAGAGTTGGCAGAATTCGATCATCAGATTGACCCTCACAGGAACCCTAGCCCAGGAGGCACTAGATTCTAGGTCCTTGGCAGTAACGAGGGCTGGGCCCCAGCCGGCACATCAATCAAATTTCCAAACCAAATAATTGAGGCGCAATATTCATTTTGCCCTTCGTCGCCATCCTGCCACTGGTGATTCGAGGGATCTTGTCGTTCCTGCTTCTTCTATGTGGTTTACAGGCGTAGCAGAATTCCCGTCATTCAAAAGGCAGCTGGGATGAAGAAACATTGGAATTGACCCGCGATATGTGGCGGGTGATTAATGCAGAGGGCTCTTTCCAAGATAAAGTACCAGGACATCCAACATGATCAGTTTGATTCGGTTGTGACAGGAATCAAGGTATGGCGAGCGTACCGGTAAGATCTACAATGGTAATTATCTGACTAAAAGCAAAAATGGTCTGAATTTAACAATCTGGTCAGACATAATAACTAAGGAAAACACATTGTAGAAATGTCGCATGATTCAGTGGCAAAGACGGTAATTCCAAAATAACATCTGGTTTCTTGACACATAGATTTAGTCAAAATTTCGCCAGAAAAAAGAAAAAAGAAAAGCAAAAGCAAAAGAATCAAGTCTATAACATCTTTATCGCGGGGATTGATTTCCAGCTCCTTCACTTTCGCCTCAAAGTTCATCCTCAACCTCCACATCACCCTTGTTCAGCCTCTCCTCCCTGTAGTGATCGTAATTTGCCAAGGCTATTCTGTATCGCTTTTCTCTCTCGGCTTCGCTCATGGCGTTCCACTTCTCCATCTTTTCCACACTTGCCATGTAATCTTGAACATTAAATTTTTTAGGCGCCTGGTTCTTGCTTGGACTGCTCCCATTGCTTTCGACTTCGACAACATTCGATCCAGGAGCGTCCTGAGTGGCGGAACGGGACGGGACAACAGTACTTGTCTCCTGCTCTTGCTCTTGTTTGATACCATTAGCCATGTTGTCTCCTGAGATGCTAGATCGTCTCTTTGGGGTCGATGAAAAAGACCCCAATTGAGCCGGTGTGCGAGATCTTTCTGGCTTGATTTTCTCCGCCTCGAAGGTAGCCAAAGGAAATGGCAAAGGTGAAACCAGTTTACCCTCTTTTTGGATCGCCTTAATGTGCAGAGTCTCCTGCAAGGTCCAGATTGCGCGGATTCCAGTGCTGGCCACCTTCCTGCCCGACAACCGAATCACATCCGTCCTAGGGGTCCAGCTGCATTCGTCGACCAACAAGTACCGATGCTCTTCCTTGATATCCTTCCATTCGACATTGATCCATGTCTGTGGACACTTAAGGTTGCTCTCCGTTTCATCAATGGCGATGCCTCTAAACCCGGCAATATTTCTTCTCGTATATTGCCAATGTCGATCCCCGTTTGGGGCGTTGTATCTGAGCAGGGAAATCCGATTGTGGGACAGATTTTCGAAACCTTCGGTGCTATACGCCCTTGTTCTTCGAAACACGTGCCTGGGGGCCTGGGCGGGACCAACCCGAAAAATGAAGAACCGACTTTTCCCTGTGCCGCCAAACCCGGCTATGTCGCCTGGTTGGGGATCTTCGTGGCGTCCTTTCTTTTCACGACGGCATTCATTTATGTTCAACTTCTCGAAGTCCACAAATAGTTGCGGGCCGACGCTTGAATCATTCATTCCACGTGTTTGTGCTCCCGCCGTGCCATCAGAGGTCGACTCGTTGGTGATATCAGGTTCAGCATCCGACATTTCCTCGTCCCTCAACTGGGGTTCATCCGAAGGCCCTGTTTCACGGTGTGTGTCTCCTGAAATATCAGAACCTTGACTTGAGTTTGGTTGATCCGGCTGCTCCCTGTCGGCGGATGGTCGGTCGTCCACGGGTCCTGGTCCAGCAGCACCTTGTTCGCCATCACTTGGACCCTCTCCATTGGAGTTTTCCTCTTTTTGTGCTTCTCCAAGGAAATTTTCCAGCGTTTCCTGGCGATGTTTGGGTGCCTTGCGATCATTATTGGGCGTTTTCTTCACGCCGGCATTGGAGACCATAACGTGGATCTTCTATGAGGTCTTTTGTGAAATATTAGCAAGATGCAAATTATTCATGTTCTGACAGAAATACTTCGAGTTATTTATAAGCCGAAATCACAGCGGAGTCCAACTATGTTCCCCCGCTGAAGGAGGTATTCTGCGGCTTGCTCCAAGTGCCTCAATATTGTTGGGCTTTTTTAGGACATTGTTATAACATTACGAGCCTCCTTATTCTATGGCGTTGACACTTCTTTTCAAAGAGGTGGAATCTTGAGTCCAGAAGTTGTGTTCTAGGTTTCCGTAGCTACCGAAATCTGAGGCGGCGTTGACAACACAAGAGGCGAAAAAAATCAAACCTGCCTACAGTAGTTGAAGGCCAGAGGATTATTTAATTATCGCTTCGCGGTAGATATTATGTACTCTGCAAAACCGGCACAAATATGGACCTAGGTCTGGGGCTGAAAGTCAAAGTTTCGCTGTTTCCTGGTGCTGCTGGATGATTATTACTGCCCTAGAATATTTTGACGTTGACGTCTCTACATCTGCAATAATTGAGCCATCATCATACTTCAGCCTGCGGCTGGAGCAGTATTCCCGAATTAATGCTCATGCTTATGTGGCTCAATACAAAAGATCAGTAAAGACTGACGATCTGCTCTATGTAAATATCCACCAACCTTGGTTTTATAAAGACCACTAAAGCTGTCCCTGGAAACAGGCGAGCCACCCAGGAATCACATAGGGACACCGGGAACCATACGTAGCTTGTAAGGCTACTCATCTTCACTTTCGGGAATATGGCACAGCTCATGTAAAGCGGGCCTATGGGGATTGGACCGATCATAGGTTGGACGGCTGGAGCAATGAGCTTCTCAATCAGTCTATCCAGCCCATCCAGCAGTTTGCGTTCAGTCATGTTCCTGGGAACGGCTCTGTGAGTTTGGACGTTCAGAACTTCATTCGTATCAATTCTAAGCTTACTCCAAGCTCTAAATCACGGCTATGCTCTCTGTTGCTGATCCCTATGCCGAGTGCCTGGTCACGTGTATCCACGCGTGATTGACAGTCCCTTCGCTAATTTCTCATTCTCGTCACACCGCTGTATACTAAGATCATAGATAACACAGCACAAAAAATTACATCCCTACGAGCGAAGCGGGTTGAATAACCCAAAGAGTGGCTGGTTTTGATATTCGAGGCAATTCGACTTACGAAGAATGCTATTGTTTCATCGTTCCAATTCCAATTTTTCTGGTACATACCTGCACTTTCTGACTTCTTTGATCGCTATTGTAGTGATTGGGGATTAAAGGTGCAGCTGGCTTATATGTATATTTATTTTTGCTTGTCGGGTGGTCTCCTCACCCTTCAGGAAATCGTTCAACACTTCTCCGCACCCGAAGGTTCTTTTTCATGGACTGATAGACTTGGAGCTTAGCACGTTTTTAAATATTGATCCTTGGTTACAAAACTATATTTACTCGTTCATTTCCAAATTGCCAATTATTCTATAAAAAGATAGCCAATAAGGTAATAAGAACGAGTAGCCTCTCACTCGTACAGCTCCTCCTCATCCGCAACAGCACGCTTGGGCACTTCTCTTCTGGCTGTTTCGGTGAGAAAGTACTCTCGGACGCGGTGTCCGATTCTATTTCTTCCCACGCAATGGTATCTTCGTACCTGCTCTGTAGCAATTGCGTGGCGAGGTGCATCGTGACCCACTCCCTGGATGGATGGTGTCGGAGATCAAGGTGCGGTCGGATAGCGTTTGTAGATATTGAATTATATCGATAACCAATTTCCTACTAATTGTTGTGAGGGTTGGGGGTCTCTTTCGATACATGTTTCAGTCACATTCTTGGGGATGACTCTATCTAGGGACTCACATCCTGGCCCTAGGAGCTATCTTGTTCCTGGGGGCATTGGTGCGATTTCTGGGACCACAGATGCATCTTCTAGGAGTCAGATAGGCCCCAGGAAACCCGACGTGGCTTCTGGGGTCTTGTACTTCCGGCTCAGGGAACCAAAGTGGTGTTCCTGTTGACTGCTTCATTAACTCCTGGAGCGTCAATTGCGGTTCCTAGGGCTTTATCTCAACCTTCGGTAAGAGCTCTGGTCCGTGTATTTCCCAGCGGATACATAGCTCCTACAAGCGCTTCGACGTTTCCAGTGTCAATGCATCTATTGCCATAGTCAAATTCCCAAGGAAGAAAATTTGTCGAGACACCCGACCACGAGTTTTGGTTTTTCTGCCAACAATCTTGGTCTTCACTCAACATTGGTCCATTGAGCTAAAATCGATGTCTATATTCTTTTGGTCTCCTTCATTAGGTATGACGAAAAGGAGAACTCTTATCTACTAGCACTATTTAGAGCTAAAACATCTAAAATCAATCGAAAATGCAAAGCTTTTGGAGTGCACTGGCATCTAGTGCTTTGAAAGAGGGGCGGTCGCGTGGTGTTCTGATGGTATATATATCAGTATTTTATTTGGCCGCTAAGCTTGCTCTAAAACTTCATATCACGGCTACGCTCTCTGTTGCTGGTCCGAATGCGGAGCACGTGTATTCACGGTGATTGACAGTCGCTTCGCTAATTTCCCATTTCGTCACGCGTTGTCTGTAAATTGTAATCCTCCACGCTGAATGGAAGTCAGTCGTGCCAACCAGCGAAGCGGTGCAGAGGTAGAAGGGTCCGGCGGTAGATGAGCCCCTGATAATCTGGCTGACGACGGGGCCCACCAGTGGGAGATGGTTCGCCCGCCGTGTGGACGGAATGTGAGTGGCTAGCAAGCGATAGTGATATCTTTCTACAGCTCTGCAATGTGCAAGCTTCAGTATTGTGGGAGCGCAAGCGAGCGGCTCAGGCTCTTTGTAACGGTGTTGTTTCGGTCTTGGAAGGGAGCGATCTTCAAGTCTACTCCGTCGATGAGCCTGAGCCTTGATAAAGACTCCATGTGGTAGAGCGTTTATGGGCAGAAAGAATGATTGGATTTTCCGCTATATATTCGTGTCATCTCCTAAGGATTAGCGTTAATATTAGGTAAGGTCTATACTGCTGGTGAACTGTCGTCGGGTTGGTGACGGGGGCGAACGGTGCACGGCTGTAGATTCATTCAACGCATTCGGGAACATAGCATATGGCTATAAATTTCCCTAGTTTGTGCTGATTCAGTGTAATAAGACGAGAATAAAAACTGCTGAGCCTGCAGCTCTGGATCCCTCCCAACCCACGATAAATTGCTGCTTTATACACTCCCGTGTTTTCCCTACAGCCTTCGACGGCCAGTCATTTAACAGAAATGAACGAATTAAACAACAATGGTCTGTACCCGTTGCCTTGATGATATATTGTGCTAATACTACTAGACTACGATTTGGATCTCGATCTTCACGCTATTTGGCATGAATCCTCTGGCATACCGATACCGACACCGCCTCCCTGTCTCGCTACTGATCTCAATGATCTGTGGCAGGATTCTTTTGGCAACGACGACCCTGCAGAATACGAAACTCAAGGGTCTTCCTTTATCGAATGCCTTTTCTACACTGATCTCGACAGTCTGTCCGGGTTCAAGTGGACAGGTCCAGATCCTCTGACTAACTCTACTCGGGCTAGTGACATTTTCCTTCACATGTCAGCGCTCCTTTTCCCTAAAGAGGTGCACTGGATAGAATTTCGGTTTGTGCGATTTGACCGGATATTTGGTGAGACTATAGGAGAGGATCTGTTCTTCCTGCCACGGGTTGAAACGGCCATGGAGAATCTCTATCGGATACGCAGACAGCTACTAGACACAATCACCTGGCATGCTGTCCGTGCAACCGGCACTGGCTTCCGACTGTCCCTTTGGCCTCGTGCGGAATCTCTACCGTATTCGAGTCTCTCGACACATTCCCTGTTGACTAGGCTTCCCCCGGCGCTACCCCTGGACCCACGGTTTTTGGTACATATTATATCGAGTAATTAAGGGTGAGGTTGATCTGAATCGAGCGGGATTGTTCGTATACTCATTTCAGTAAAGACCACGATAATGAATAATGACTATTTGGTGCCCTTCTTGTTAAAAGCCTCGGGAATATATAACCTGCTTTGCATGCGGTGTAATTTCCCTTGCACTGCGTCGCCGCTTGTAGTATTTCTATGTTGCCAATATAGGACAGGGCAACCCGAAATAGGCAATTCCTTACTCTTCTCTTGCGACGTCCGTCAGCCCTGCCAAATTGGGACTGTAGGGGTAGTTCCAGTCATCGAGTAGGCTAGTCAGTCGTTCCCGAGATGATTCCAGTGCCTGCTCAAAAAAGCGCAGTCGAGCTAGCTGCTTGTCGTGGCGAAGCTGAAGTCCGTCCCTCTCTTTTCTCAGGTGTGTACCAGCCTCCTTCAAGTTCTGATTGCTCTGCTCTAGCTTCTGGCCATCGATATGCTTGGACACACACGACTCCCATAGGCGTCGATAGAGTCCAACAAGTCGAGCTGCTGGAAAGGCAAATTTGGGATCGTCGCGTTCGAGGTCTGCTAGCACCTTCAAGGTGGGTTGAAATGGCTCGGTCGCCAAGGTATGTCTTGTTTCTTCTTCGTGTTGCGAAGGGGAAGTCTACGATGGTCAGCCAAAGCATCTGAAGCCGAATGGTTTCACTTACCAATGGAGGGACATGATCAGAAGCTTCCACATTATTGTCCTTATTACTAAGGCTTGGTAATTCACAGGGCTGCTGTTCTCCTTTTTCCTGGTCTGGCGAGCTGTTCGAGGCATCCATTTTGTCCGCAGGAGAAAGTCAAGGTCTGGGCAATACTAGTTCCATCATGCCTTGGTGTCTCTTATAGAATATGCAGCCGCAGGTAACTATGCACTGGGTTTTACGATCACCGAGCTAGGTTGGTCAATAAACGCAAGCAGCTTTTGAAGGAATTTGTTTTTAATTTTAGTGGGTGATTAGTAGTAAATCTGATAAAAGGGAAAGTGATCAATGGGTTGGTGGGGAAACTAATAAAGCCTCACTATTTTAAGGGCCAGATATGAACGCTCATCGAGTGAAACACATTTCAACCGGGCATCTTCACTTTCGTTGAAATTCTCAGAAACTCGACAAACAGAACATTGTAAAACTTATAGTGACCCAAAAAAGAAGCCCAAATCAATAAAACGGGAAAAAAAAATCTTGACTAATGTCTCTTCGTCGTCACGAGTTCGAAAATTGAGTGTTGACAACGTTTGGCCAAGCTTCAACGGGTCGACGGGTCGAGCACCCGCACAATCTACCGTCACCTCGCATTCTGCCGTCTAGACCCGACAGACCCACACAGCTCAATCTGTTGTAGTTCAGAGGTATGAATTGACTTATTATTTCAGAGGGATACATGAGCCTATATATACAACAATTAGCCAAGTTGATTTCCAATCAACTTGGTCGTCTGTATAGACACTTCGGAGCTAATTCCGACGGAGCGGCTTGGTTCCTGATCTGCACCAGCCTCATATCACAACACAATCAACCAGCACAACACTAAAGCGAGGCCAGGCAAAAATCCCATGATTTCTAGGGATGGAATTGTAGGCACTTTTCGGTGATTCAACGTTGAGTTGCTCAAAGATGCGCTGATCAAAAACAAGAGATATGAGCATGTCATTGCGGATTAAATTTCTCCCACAAGCCTCAATTTAAGAGGCCCGTAAAAGATTCAACAGTCAGCCAACGTTTCTTGACCGACTCAGCATCACTTTTCTCAACACAACCCTTACTAGTCTCTCTCACTGAGCATCTAAAGGCAAAAGCAGCTGTCGCTGGAAATAATTGCGGTGAAAAGGAGACACGGGTTTCAACAGGCCTCGATTAGGAGGTGCCCCTCCACGCAAGCAGAGCACTTGCGAAACAGGATGAGCCGAGAAGACTATAAATATGTCTTCTACCCCCGGGCAATTTGCTCTACAATTTATTTACATTTGACCACGCAGAGTCAAGCAGGTTTTGTGCCTGAAGCACTTGATAAGTTCTTACCTTTGACCCTGTACTGAAATTTGTACTGTACTGACATTTACAGAATACAACGTGGGCCAGCAAGCCAGACAGCGCCTGGGGAAGATATTGTGCTTAGCAAATCCACTTTGCAACCAGCCAGCCGATCAAAGAGACAAGATTTTCGCTGGCTGGTCCAAACGTTTAGGCGAAGATCTCTGATGTCTCTCCGCTCCAGCCGACTGAGCTGATCTACTGGACAGCCCCGCGTGTATCCCCAAGCGCGAATACCACGTCGCAGGTATGTGAATCTTAGCTTGACCTGTCTGGAGTTCTACTGACCCTGAAGTCGAGGAGATCTAGAACCGAGGACAATCGCACGAGCGCAAGGACCATAGCTATTTGTCGTCTCTTCCATTCCTAATCTTTGCCAACAGAACATGTAAGTCATGGACTAACATATCGATCCACAAGCTAATGCATGACAGTGAACCATCGACATCGCAGCAGAGTGGCCCCGAGGATGCAGCACCCCATTAGTGCTGTATAAAGCCATAGCCTATACAGTAATCTTCGAAAACAGCTATACCTCCAAACACTTATCACTTGGTTCCCGGAAAATAGATCCGAAGTCTGCAGGTTCTGATTGGATAAATGATGGCCTTAGTAAGACCGCCTTCTATAATAGTCTGGTATCTTGCAATGTATCTCACCGGACTTTACGCTACCAGCCCCTCCATTTATTGAGTGAGACTTCCTCATCCACCGTACCTTTTTACCTTCTGAGGGATCAGCAGCAGGGATACTTAAAGCTAATATTGTTCAGGAAATGAGAAGGGCTCTGAATGAACGGAATTACCCTCACTTCGGTGCATTTTCATGATCCTACAAGCCGAGAGGATGCGCTTAAATCGCGAGCAAACAATCTTTGATCTCCAACCTCATAATAACAGTGCATAGATACAGTATCCCAACGCGCATTCTTGATTCAACTAGCCGGCCGTACGCACGTTTTAACACCGCAAAACAGCCGATATCCAGGGGTTGTAAAAGGTGAGAGGAGTACAGAGACATACAAATAGGTATTACCTTTATTTTGCTCGCAAATTTCGTCAAATGTAGGCGTCAAGTGACTTCCGTGGCCGTCAAGTATTAAAAGCCGGTATACCCCACCCCCTTCATACACGAAGCCTTCCTTATCTTCGTACCAGAAATTTTCCATTCCGCCTTCCCGGCCACTTTTTTTAACCAGAGCAGAGAATGACCTTGCTGTTGTTCTGACTTTATTCTGTATCCTGTCAACTTGGGTCGTATCACATCTGCAGCTTAGGCGGCTTCTATCAAAACAACCGCGCGCTAAGATCATATGAACAAAAGCGACTTCTGTGAGCGCGACCAGGTATCAAATTGGAAGGGTTGAATAAGATCAATACGTCATCAGCCCAACCCTGGAGACCCATGTTTCTGGATATTTTCAAGCCTTCCCGTAGAAGAAAACTGCCAAATGGTGACATTTACCCGGGCGAACGCACCTGTGTTTGCCTGTGCTGTAGCTTAAGCGAGGTTTATGGTCAACAATTTTTCGTTTTCCTTTTTGCCTGACTGCCATCCATTCTGTTCAAGGATGTTTACTTTTGCCGAACTTATGGTGTGCAAAGGTCCAAAACGTCGGTACCTGAGGCCGATATCAAATATTCTAGTTAATTTACCCGTGCTGTATTTCAAGGACCGTTCATGTTAAGACGTTGTTCTCACCATTACTGCATGCGCCACCAATGATGCCCAAATATCTGCGTCCTTATACTCCCTTGGCTATCTTCCTTTACCTCATGGACAACAGCGACAACACCTCTTGGATGATTTGGTTGTGCATTGAAGGCTGCTGAGTCCCTGCTAATATACCTTCGGCCTGGTATGACGCTTCGGGTTCGATATTGCTCTCGACATCTTCAGTCTCTTCAACCTCTTCATCGTCGCTGATCGGCGCAGCATCCTCTTCATTTGCTCTCAGCGCTTCGTCCTCTTCAAGTGCCTCTTTGACTCTCGCTCTCCATTGGCTTCTCCAGGCGAGTTAACTGCTGTACCTCCAGGGTGAATTTCTCTGAGCACATGTACATCATCAATCTTGGATAGTCGCTTCATGAAGAGATCCTCGACGATAATGGCAGATGTCTCGCGCACTATTAAAAAGCCGTTCCACGCCGGCTCCGGTGGCCGGAACTGAAAGCAAGTCGCGTGCAAGCCGAGAAAGCACTGGGAATTCGCGCTCATGTTCTCTCCAATACAGCCGTGGTGGAACGGGAACATTTGCTATTAGAAAGTCAGTTAGTCGTCTAAGTGTAGCATACTAGTTGCCGTACCTTCTCTGAGATACTGATCCACCTCGTCATGCTCTGTCCCTTCATGGAGCATAAAGTCATCAACTGGTTCCAGCAGCCGATCAAGTCCCGAACTTTGTAGTGCGGAAGCACGGTGTACTGTGCGAAGCAATAGCTCGGGGTTTTGTTGTTGATACTGCGTGAAGCATGTTCTCAAGCATTCACAGTACCTTTTTGAAGTTTCCTCATGGCAAGTAGAATACCCCCTATCATCAAAAGCAGATAGTTTATATTGCGTAGCAAGTACAGTTCACGTGCCGTAGAGAAAACCGTGGTCGCGATAGGTCTTCTCGTAGTACTCTTTCAGTTTCTGCCTCGCAGCAAGCAGCGCGGTATACATATCCTTTTTCCAAGGCGTCGTCTTTTTCTTTAGTTTTTGATTTGACCGTTCAATATGCTCCAGAAGTTTCCTATACACAAGGAACACGCTATGGATCGTAACACTTTTGGTCCTCATCAGAGCCATAGTGAACCGAAAGAACGGTTTGGTCAAGTGGGCCAGATAGTCAATCCGTCGCCATTCAACATCGGTAACCTTGAACTGCGAGTATTCATGATCGCAGAAGTATTTGTCGATGATATTTCGTAGTCGACGCACACGACGAAGCATGAGGAACGTGTTTGAATGCGGCGTGGCATGGCCGGTAGCTGCATTGCAGAGAGTTGTAAGTGACCAAGTTGTAAAAGTCGATATGATCGGCGCAAGCTGATCGCCCCGTCTCAAGCGCACATTTTGGGGTTTCCATGGAATAGGTAAGCTACGACAACTCGTCCAACTAGATCAATCCTTGCTAGCCCGGATCGTACAACAGGAGAACACCCTCATCTCTGTCACTCGTGTCGAATGCCACACAAACAAGTGTCTTGTCTGCTCGACCTTCCCTATACCGGTACAACTGCATGTTGCCTGTCCCTTTCCACGTGACTACTACCGCCAATAAGTCTCCAGGAGATTCGTATCGAACTCGGCTTCTTTCTCACTTTCTCTCTATAGATTATGTCTATCAGGTCCTTGCTCGATTTGAGCGTATACCACTGCCCTACTCATACCTGTGGCTAAATATTCAACCCTTCAAATACCTTCTAAGTTGCGTAGGCTGTTGGTGTCGAATGTATGATCTCGTCTTCGGACGGCATTTGTTGTCTTCCCAGGCTCCGAAATTCAAAAGACACAGAGGAATGCTGATGTTCTGTCTCGGTTCATGGTAGATGAGCCGTACCTTCACAGACAGTCAGGCTGTTAGCACAAGCTCCGCCTACAAGGAGAAGGCGACGCAAAGCCTCCTCATTCTTAGCCTACCAGTTGACACATCGGACACCTCAGCTACAAGCCGCTAATACCGGGGCATCCAGATTGTCTCCCAGACCAATGGATCTGTGTCCGTTCACCAAAACCAGATATCTAAAAAGTTCCTCCCCGACTTTGGCGAGTTAAGCTGTTGCCGTAATGTTGAACGAAGCTCGTCGGATCCCACGACATACCATGTTACTTTGGACGGGGCGAATGCCGTAAATGAGACATTATTCCGCTATAGCTAAGACCCATCCAATTGCGCCAGACTACCGCCGGCGTCCAAAAATTTTACGAATTCAATTTTAGCCACTGGACGACAAAGAAGGGCGCTAGAGAGCTTTCATATGGTCTTAAAGCTATGTTTTTGGCTTCTGGTGGCATTTAGTTGCTAATTTTCCTCTCTATATAGGCCAGCTCATTATTATTTGTTTCGCCGAGCCAAATACGCATCAGCATCCCAATCGCGATCGAGCGCAATTTGTAGACCTGGGCCTCCTGGATGGAGTAAGGAATGAGGAACTTATAGCAACCAATGACATGACCAGGAAAGCTCGAGCCGACCGCTGGGTTTTTGATACGAAACAGCCCGCCAGACCAGGAAATTGAAGGAGATAAGCCGCCCGGTAAATTGCCAGTCCTTAACGAAAAGGACAAATCATAGGAAAGTTCTGACCATGCCCCATTGGTAAGTGAAACGATTCGGCTTCAATCCTTTTGCTGAACATTGCAGCCCTTCACTTCGCAGCAGACACACCCTGGCGACCGAGCCGTTTTAACCCATCTTGAAGGTTCTGGCACGCCTCGAGAGCGACGATCCCAAGTTCGCCTTTCCCGCAGCTCGACTTGTCGGACTCTATAATGTCTATGGGAGCCGTGTGTGTCCAAGCGCATCGATGGCCAGAAGCTACAGCAGAGCAATCAGAACTTGAAGGAGGCTGACACACACCTGAGGAAATAGAGTGATGGTCTCCAGCTTCATCACGAGGAGCAGCTAGCTCACTGCGCTTTTTCCAACGGGCATTGGAGTCATCTCGGGAAACGACTGATCAGCCTACACAATGACTGGGACTCCCCCCAAGTTAGAATGTGACAGGACTGATGGACATTGCAAGAGAACAGTAAGGAATTGCCTATTCCGGGTTGCCCTGTCCTATCTTGGCAACATAAACATATGGCAGAATGGCGGGCGGTGCCAAGATGCCCGCCTGTTGATTTCCCCCGGATTCTGCATCCGGCGAACCTCGTCTCCTCCCAGTAGTTCGCTAAATCTGGAGACTCTGTAGGACGTCTTCTCAGGGGCGCTTGTTAAACGGTTTATTGATTACTTTCCGTTCACATCTTCTGTCTCCCCCGCTTCGTTTGCCGACGGCAACCGGACAAGACACCGCACCCATGGACTTTGAACAGTATGGGCAGAGCTCCCAGCAGCCTCGACAACGGAGAAGAAGAGCCGGAAAGCGGCGATTGAACAATAAGGTACCCATCAAAGCACGTTTGGCACTGGATGCCCAGTTGCGCGGGAAGGTCGGCATATTATCCGAGGATCTAGCGAACGACCTTTTCCAGCAGCAGGCTCTCCAATGTGAGTCATGAAGCCCCCTCGAGTGGTTCTAATAAGTATGTCAACTGACTCGTCCTTGTTTTGACCAGATGTTACGACTTCCGACAATGGAGTGCTCTACGTTGCAATCGCCCCACATACGCCGACTTATACCCCCGTGGAAGATCAGGCCTGGACAATACTCCCAGTGCGCATTCAGCCCACAGAGAGATCGCCAGTTCCAATGTCACACTCGTCAGTGGTGTTCGGTGAATCGGCAGACTCACTCCAGCCTTTTCTCCAGGCCTTGGGTAAAGTTGGCTCATCACGCAACTCCCTACAGGCACACCGTTCAGTTGAGCGACATCTCCTCCGCAATCATGATGATGTTCAGAGCAAATTCGGTGGCGGGTTCACGAATGCGCAGGGGCCGAATGGACTCTGGGGGAAGGCGGGGAAATTGATAGAAGCCAAAGAGTATTCGAAAAGGGCTGCAGCCGATGCTGAGCAACGTCTCACTGCAGCATTTCGTGAGGCATTGGGAGCCCAGCGCATTGTGCATACCGAAGGTCCTGCCCCTTCCACTCCCTTCTCATCCCATAACTTATGCGCCTCCACCCCCCGCGCGGATCTCATTCTGCGAGCCCGTTTCGCAAGGCTTGCTGATGCCGACGACAAAGATTGTGCTTGTTCAGGCCCGGGCCATGACAGTGGTTTTTCAAGTGGCAGACATTGATCAGGCCCGCGGGAATATTGATTAATTCGCTACCACTCATTGTTGATCACTCTATCCCAATTCACCACTCTCAATCCATCACACTCTTCCAATTCATCACATTCTTCCAATTCATCACACTCTTCCAATTCATCACACCTTCCCAATTCACCACACGCTTCCAATTCATCACTCTCCCAATTCCCCAATCCCTGCCATTTCACCACACTGCCAATTCACCATACAGAAAACACCGAACGATATTTGAAGAACTCTTTCAGGTGCTGGGCAGCATTCATTCCCTGTGCTGTCTAATAGAAATCAGACACCGATAGAAGCTTGCCGTCTTCCGCATATTTCCCGAAACTCCAACCACTCAAGGCAGTTTTACCTGAGTCAATGTCGACCATATCCCATTGTAGGGCACTCTGGCTATGCTGTTCGTACCAATTGATATGTTTGACGGTCAACTTGTTGCTTTGGTGGTTTAGGACGTCTTGTATAAGTCGAACAAGTCTTTCCAGGTCGCCGGAAATGATGCTGTCCATATTGGTGTAGACAAAGCCAGGAGCAGTGGCATTTTTCAGAATAGCCAATCGTTTCTCCAAGGGTAGGCCAAGATCCCAGGCCTGGTCCCATTGAGCCCATACATCCTTTGATGACGACATATTGAGTGAACGTTTAATCGGGGAACACCAGATAATTGGGTATTTGACGGGAATCAGACCCGAACTTGAGAATTCTTTGATGGGAATGAAATTCAATGATGGTTCAAGTTTTGACCAGAGATTCAGAGGGGCGGAATCGAGGAGGGTGAGATTGAACGCGCCCTGCTGGGTCCACACTCCACGGACAACTAACGTACTAACGGTGTTGTGTCGTTTGCAAGTGGAGTCCGAGCCCAACTAAGAAATAGGTCATTGGTGGTGGCTAGGAAAGATGGGGCGACAACCCCGAGTCTCCTACTGCTCTCAATTACCCCGAGGTTCCTCCGGCATTCCCGTTTTCAATGGCTCGCTGCCTCACCTCCCAGTTGAAGTGGGTTCCGCCAAGGGGTTAATGTCTGCGAGAACAGGCAGTCCGGACGGTGATAGTCGCCCGACGCGACATCCCAGACCTGTCTGGCTTTCAGGTAGGAGATTATGAGACAAATACGACTAATTTTGCTGCAAGTTATATTGGCGGACTGGCTACGGAGCACTCCGGAGTAACGTTACGCCTGTAAAGGCTGACTGGACACTAGACCAGAAGGGGAAGGGTGAATCATAACACCCGGGGTACTACTGTTGGATCGCCATGAAGCAACGTTAGCTTAGTGCCTCAGCCTTTAACGTAATCGGTAAGCGAGCCGCCACTGTAAGCGAACCGCCACCCCATCCAAAACGCGTCCATGAATTAGCACTTAGTTAATTCAACCACCCACTATGCCACCAATTCGCTCTCAATCCTCTGTAAATTTAGCAGAGCAAGAGGGTAGTATCTTATTAGCTATCCAGGCTTTGAAAAATGGAGATATCAGTAATATTACTGCTGCTGCCCGCATTTTTAAGATACCACGTTCAACATTACGCGATCGCCTTAATGGCCATACTCAACGAGGAATTACACGCGCAAATTCGTGTAAACTATCAGAAATTGAAGAAGAAACTCTTGAAAAATGGATTCTCTCTATGGATTCCCGAGGATCTGCTCCCCGGCCTTCTATGG
Organism: Penicillium chrysogenum; assembly: GCF_028827035.1. Classification (NCBI taxonomy): domain Eukaryota; kingdom Fungi; phylum Ascomycota; class Eurotiomycetes; order Eurotiales; family Aspergillaceae; genus Penicillium; species Penicillium chrysogenum. Next base: position 4,896,481 of record NW_026622750.1, on the reverse strand, counting down.
TACGAGAAATGGCGAATGTTCTCCTCGAGAAGCGCGGAATCACCCCGGTATCTTCGGTCGGCGAAAAATGGGTATATAACTTTGTGAAACGGCGCCCTCTCCTCTCCTCTCGGTTTTCGAAACGGTATAACTACGAGCGTGCGAAATGTGAGGATCCGGAGGTTATAAAGGGGTGGTTTGATCTTGTTTAAAAAACTATCTTACAATTTGGGATTCACCCGGACGACGTTTATAACTTTGATGAGACCGGTTTCGCGATGGGGTTAACGGCGACTGCGAGAGTGATTACGAGAAGCGAATACTACGGTCGGCGAGCACTTTTACAACCTAGAAATCGTGAATGGGTGACAGCTATCGAGTGTACAAATGCGGCTGGTTGGGCCCTTCCACCGTGTGTGATTTTTAAAGGCAAAGTCTTTATTGAATCCTGGTTCGATAGCCTTCCTTCCGACTGGCGTTTCGAAGTTAGTCCTAACGGCTGGACTACTAACGAAATTGGACTTCGTTGGCTAGAAAAGCTCTTTATTCCGACCACTTCTATACGGATGAAGGGGGTATATCGGCTTTTGATACTGGATGGCCACGGAAGCCATTTAACCCCGAAATTTGATGAAATTTGTGAAAAGAACCGGATTATACCAATCTGTATGCCTCCGCATTCATCCCATCTTTTACAACCTCTGGATATAGGCTGTTTTGCGGTGTTAAAACGGGCTTATGGGAGACTGGTTGAATTCCGGATGCGGTGCGGATCCAATCATATGGATAAATTGGATTTCCTCGAAGCTTATCCTACTGCACGGATGGAAGCTTTTAAATCAGAGACTGTTAAAAACAGCTTCCAATCTGCCGGTTTAGTCCCCTTTGAACCAGATAGGGTGATTTCGAAGCTGGATATTCGGCTTCGAACCCCTACCCCCCCTAGCCGGGGTAGTGATTGGGATCCAAAAACACCTTCAAACTGCAGGCAATTGGAAAAGCAAGCTTCCTCTATCAAAGCATTGCTTCGTATAAGATCAAAAAGTCCCCCAAGCCCGCTGAATTCCGCCATAAATCAGGTTTTAAAAGCCTGTCAAATGACGATGCAATCCGCTGCACTTCTAGAGAGAGAAGTGAGCGATTTACGCGGTGAAAACGAGAAGAAGAAGCAAAAGCGTGCTAGATCTGGGAAGCATCTATACGCAGAGAGCGGTCTCTCCGTGTAGGAAGCATCTGCGTTGATTACACAGCCGGTGGAAGCAGCTGAACCCGGTCCCGGTCAGCATGGTGAATCAGCTTTACAACCGCGTACAAAACCCCCACGGGGGTGCGGAGTATGTAGGAAGCCAGGACATAGGAGAGAGACATGTCCAGATAGATGATGATTTTAGTTAATTTAATTTAATGGCGTTTTGGTTGAGATAAATGCATTTTAAAACTATCTATGGTTGTAGGATGGCGGTTCGCTTACAGTGGCGGCTCGCTTACCGATTACGTTACTCTACTCATCCAGATCCGCGGCTTCCGGCTTCCGGCTTCCGGCTTCCGGCTTCGGCAATATCCGCAAGCCTGGGGTCCATGTTAGTCCTTGGCATGTTTGCCTATGTTTGCTTAACTTGAACATCTTAAGAATTCCAAGAGAACACGGTACGCGCTAGTATACAAAAGGACCAATGGTAGGTTCCGTGACACATATTGAGTGTATCTTCTAAACTACCTAATGCTGTGAATATTTAGTTAACCGATTGTGGACTTAATAAGCATGTGGATGCCTCAGGAAACTGACTTCCTTACATCAGCAAGTGGGTGCTGTAGTTAACAATCGAGCAAGTTAGTAATATAAGACCCATTTTATTCGACATATCTTGCTCAGAGTGACGTCGCCGGGTAATGCTTTACGCTAGGTTTCTTAGTTGAATACTACCTACCCTATATTTGTCTATGCTTGAAACCCTCAGATGTTAATGGACTTGACAAATTCCGAGATCTTCCAACAAGTTCGATACTGCATCCAATATTTCTACTTGAACATACCATGTATGCTCTCCTTTCAGTGGTATTAATCCCTATCATTCTTGGGGCCGGGACCTCAGCGCAAAGTGCAACGTCAAAGGCAGAAACTGCCCTCGATGTGTTGCAGACATGGTATAATGGCAGCACAGGAATATGGGACACATCTGGGTGGTGGAATGGAGCCAATTGCATGACAGTACTTGCTTATCTGGCTCTGACGGATGAAAATGAAACAGTCCGGAAATCTGCGACCGAGGTTTTCAACAACACATTTGTTGTTGGTTCGAAAGTAAATCCCCATCCCAACTTGGGGAAAGTCATTCCGGAGCCACCACGGACAGGGGACGTCCAGGCGCTAGGCATCGTCAAGGCCTCAAACTGGACAGACGGCTCCTTCGATGACGACTCCTGGTGGGCACTCGCCTGGATCGCAGCATATGATGTCACCAAGAATCAAGATTACCTGGACCTGGCGATCGGCATCTTTGACCATCTGGTATGGATCCACAAACATGCAAACGACGCACAATTGCAATGCTGATCTTCCATGCAGACCAGCGACGGGCCAACCACTTGCAGCAGTGGCGGAATCTATTCGGATTATAACCACGACTATGTGAATGCTATTACTAATGAGTTATTCCTGTCTGTTGCGGCACATCTGGCGAACCGCGTTCCAAACAAAGAGAAGTATGTTGGCTGGGCTCAACGCCAGTGGAAATGGTTCCAGGCCAGCGGAATGATCAACGACCAGGGCATCATTAATGATGGGCTAACAGACTGCAAGAACAGCGGGCAACCTATGTGGGTCGCATATACTTTGCGAAAGTTATCAAACTACGGCTAATGGTGTGAATGTTTCTGCCAGATGGTCCTACAACCAGGGCGTCGTTCTCGGTGGTCTCGTGGAGTTGGATCGAGCTGCTCCCGATCCATCATACCTGAAAGCTGCTTCCAGGATTGCCAAAGCCGCCATTGAAACACTAGCCGACCCGAACGATGTGATCCACGACATATGCGAGCCAAACAGCTGTGACGCCAATGCAAGGCAGTTCAAGGGCATCTTCATCCGAAACCTAGGGCTCCTGCATAGTGTCACACCTAATGATGGGTATGTCAAGGTTATTCGAGCATGCGCGGAGAGCATTTGGGCCCATGATCGGAACAGCACCAACAATCAGCTGGGAGTGGACTGGGGAGGCCCAATCACGAAAGTCGATGCGTCCACCCATAGTTCAGCAATGGACGCGCTAGTGGCAGCGATTGCCATCAGCTGAAATGGCTACTCCCGAACTTGAACCTGTTGCATTCTGCTGTATGTAATCGAAGTAGAGTTGGAGTCGGGGAACATAGCATTATGTTGATCGGTGCTCATCCACTTGATCAACTACCAAAGTTTACATTCCTCCACTTTGGAGAGCCGGACTCCTGTGGGTTAAGGGTCTGCACGATGCAATGTTATCCATTATCATTGCTGCCTTTGGTTCCGCTGCACCCATGGAAATCTTTCAACTTTCATGAACGGAAAAGTAACATGACACCTTAGAACAACATGTCTCTGGAGAGGTCATAAATTTATATAAAGTGCATCAGCCTTTTTTGCTTTTGCGGGTTATACGGGGTACCTATTTGGGTCTTGGGTTGGGTTTTCCAAAACAAAACCTGCCCATGGGGTTGCTGATTAAGACCCGACCCTACCCACAGGTTGGGTTTTCCTGGGCGGGTTGGGGTTTTGGGCGGTTTTGGCGAGGCCTAGGTACGTGGCACGACATTTATCGGGGGCCTTTGTTCATTATCAGTTTGCAAGTTAACCTAGGTTTTTTCGTTGCAAATCAAGGTCTAGCTCCAACATCGCGCTGACCGCAATGTTCATCTCGGCACCAAAACCAGTGTGCAGATCGTGAACGTTGGACAGTTATGTATAAACCGCGTCACAATAGCAGAGTAAATCAATCGCAAATCACTTCTTGCGGGACGGTCCCCTCCCCCGCCACTAGATATTGCATTTTGTACGCATTAAGAGAGTCTCTAAGCGGTTGTATTCAAGGTAAAAATCTTTGTCCTCAGATTCACTGACACGGTGTAGCGGTATCTAGGTGGAAATCGCGGCCCCTTGAGGCACGTTGTGATGCTACTTCCCGACAAAACAAACTGCCAAAATTTGGTCGATTCGCACGCGGTAGTAGGGACTGAGTATGTGCTAGCCTGGTGTGACTATCAATCTCTAGAAATCGGCAAGAGTACATTCATGCTTATATTGCTTCTTCATTTAAATCTAACATATTGCCTAGTAACCATCAGCCTCTCCCATTCAAGATCGCGCTAGCCCCCAGAGTACTAGTCGGACACGGAACCCGCAATCCTGTGACAACAGTGTCAATCCAGCCGGCTGCAGCCGGTCACCATTGAAGTTTTAGATGCGACAGGGGCACGCGTCAGTAATATCCCTCAAACTAGTCCCACACAGAGTGAACCGTCTTTCCTACACGAATAACCCTGAAGCTTTGCGCACCCGTCCATGGGCGATGTCGCAGTCTAGATTGGTGTTAAAAGAGAATGGACTTTTGTACGCCCGAAGAATCAACCAAGAGAGAAGCAATGTCAAGGATTACCCTATAAAGGGAAGCAGGTGAAGCAGATATTTTAGGGCGCTTTTTGCGTGGATTTACGGAGGACTACTCTAATTCTCCTATTTAGCGATTCTCGATCTGAAAGAGGAGGTATTAAACGCTTTGTTATTGAAGAGCTATATCGCCGGTTCTGCCTATTTTGATCGTACATGAAAATGGCATTTTTCACCATGATAATGCGCCTTCACACACTGCAATTATCGTACGCGAAGCTTTGGATGAAATGCAGATCGAAGTTATGGATTGGCCACCACATTCACCTGATCTGAATCCAATCGTGAATCTATGGACTTTGCTAAAGCAGAAAATATACGAGCTGCGGCCAAAGTTGCTTCATATGCGAAATAATGATGGAACGATGGATTTACTAGTGGCTACTGCGCAGGAAGCATGGAATTCACTAGATCCGAAGCACCTAGAGAATCTATCGGCCACTATGCCACACCGCGTGGAAGCTATTATTGAGAGCCAGAACTGGTATACGCCATACTAGCTGATTTCTTACAAATTCATGAAGTTTTTGAACCGGCAGAATATTATGTAATTAAGGAGGTGTGATGAAGGGGTGTGAACACTTTGGCGGTGTCACTGTACTATCTCACTTTTACTAATTTTTTAACTGTCTCGAGCAAAATGGCTTCGTCCGAATCGACCTTTCTTGAGAAACACCACGTTTATCCTCACTAAAGCGCTTCCGCCCTCTTAGCTTGAAGCTTTCTTCATCGGTGGTGGACCGCTCACCACTAGACCTCCGAATTACCCTCGCGAGGGTCGGCTCAAAAATTTTGACCCTCACCCGACCCTCGACCCTCGCCAGCCCTCGCGCGGGTGACCCTCACTGGCCCTCATAGACCCTCATTTTCCATAAAGTTTCTACGCTTTACTTGAATAGGATGGATAAATGTGCTGACTAATATAATAAAATACTGTTTTTTACACCTGTTCTAGCACGTCAGATGGTACATACTGTAAACCCACCAAGAATAAATTGAATACTATTGAGATCCCTCTCAATTTGATTACTAAGCACTTGAATCTTTAATATTTTGACCAGATATGTTGAGAAGACTTTATAATTAGGCAATTAAGATAGGTTGGTAAACAGATATACGCTGCTTGGTAGCAAAATATATATTTAGTACTGCGGTGCATAGTGCGTCCTTACGACCTTTTATCCCATACACTACAATGCTTATTTTGAAGGTTAATCTTCTTGAGCTTTGGAAATATACGTAACTAATAGACGTTTAGTAATTCTACTAGTAAACCCAGGCTTCTATTCTAATTTTTATTAATGCTAAAATTGGCCCTCAAACGCATATTACTATAACTCTGTGAGACATATTTTTTTTTCGAACTACGAAGGCCGCGAGGGTCGAGAGGGTTAGGAGGGTCTCATACGGGTGACCCTCAGAATACGAGGGTAAATCTGCGGGTGACCCTCGCAACCCTCATATATTGGCCAATTAAGAGATATAAGACCCACTACAAAGTGGGTTGTATGATGATCTATCAACTTATGAGTTTTCAGCCCTCTGAATCCCCCTGGCCGTTGCGAATCCTACTGACTTTAGTTTTTGTTGGTAAGTCCCTCAATTTCTTATTATACCCTCCTCTTCGTCTCTACTTACTTAGCGCTACGAATATCCTCTACTATATACTTTGTCTCTACAATTCTCTGATCTTCCATCCTCCTCTATTTACGAGGGGGATTCTTCAGCAGATCCGCTTCCCTTTGGTTTCCCTATCGACTCTCGCCTATTTACGAGGGGGATTCTTCAGCAGATCCGCTTCCCTTTGGTTTCCCTATCGACTCTCGCCTATTTACGCCAGAGATCTTAGGAAGTCAAACAGCCTCAATCGTCGACTCAGAATTTACTCAACCTCTACCTACACCTCCTAACCCCGACTGCCTACAACGCGTAGGCTCCGACCGGTATAGACAGTATATTCTATATACTACTATGTCAAGAGATGATTTTGTTACTTGGTGGTTGATGACAGAATATGGGATGAAAAAACGAATTAATTGGGACACAAACCACCAATCTGAGTGTTGGAAACAGTTTGAACAGGTAGCAGATATGAAGGCTGGGAAGCCTATGGCTATGTGTAAGGTATGCGCCGCGACTCTGGAACATCCAGCCCTTTGCCGTCATGAAACGTCTCCTATGAACAAGCATATGAAGGGTCCAACCTGTCGCAACAAGAGTACCAAAAGGCCGAGTATTAAGCAGATGATGGAGAACGCTGTGAGTTAAGCTCCGCCTCTATTCTTAATAAAATACTTATATTACTAGGCAAAACACACTCCGAAAACTATAGTCTTCACCCAGGACGAATGGGAGCATAAACTTCTAAGACTACTCGCTATATCACGACTTCCTTTTCAATTCATTGAACATCCGGAGTTTCATGACCTTATTTCCTTCGCACGCCTTGCACCACAGCGGCCTATTATTCCTACTGCAAAAACTATTCGCGCGCGGCTACGAGGCTTTGTAGCGGAACAGCAGCAGAGTATCCTACGACAATTACCAGAAGGCTCAAAGCTTTCACTGGCATTAGATTGTTGGACATCTCTCTTTCAGCAGGCGTTTATGGCGGTGACCGGCTACTTCCTCGACCATAGCTGGGAGTACCGGGAGGTCCTTCTTGGCTTTGAGCCTCTCTCTGGCTCCCATTCAGGTCTCAATCTTAGTGAGGTACTAATAAAGCTCCTCCAACAACATAGTATTACAGACCGAGTACTCGCAATTACCACTGATAATGCGTCAAATAACAACACCTTGGTGAACTTCATGAATGAGGCTATCCAGTCACTTGAGCTAAGTGATAGCTCTGTTATACGTGTTCCATGTATAGCACATGTTATCCAGCTTAGCTTAAAGGATCTCCTTGGCCAATTGAAAGCAAACCCGAAAATTGAGATAGCTGAGACAGGGTGGTCTGAAACTTGTGTCCAGTCTCGTCGTGCGACGCAGCAAAAAAGAGAGATTGTTAACACGTTAAATAAGGTATACTCCTTCTATTTACTTTCCTCTTATTTTCTAATTTACCTATTAGATACGTAGCCTGGCTATTTACATCATCAGTAGTTCCCAGCGTCGAGAGGCCTTCTACAACCTTCAAACAGAGGAGCCAAAACTTGTTCCTATCCAGGATGTTAAGACTCGCTGGAATTCGACCTTTCTTATGCTCCGACGCGCAAAGCGGCTACAGTCTACCTTAGATGAGTTTTACGAGCATTATGGCCAAGATCAGTTTGCCCTAAGTGCAGAGGAATGGCGCCAGATTGAGTGTCTGCTTTGGATTACACAACTATTCTTCAAATTCACTTCTCTTCTCTCGCAGACGAAAGATGTGGCTAGTCACCTAGTCTTCAGCATCTACAACAAACTCTTTGACCATCTAGAAAGGTCAATCCGGCAGCTCCAGCGAAAGAAGGTCCTTTGGAAACAGTTAATGTTAGCTGCCCTCTACGCAGCTAAAAGGAAGCTCTCTCAATACTATAGCATGACTGATCAGATCCCTGGTGACCTTTATGCAATCGGCACAATAATTGCAGCGCAGCAGAAGCTTCAGTTTTTCTCGACTAAGGATTGGGATAATGACTGGCGTGTACGGTATCGCAATAGTTTTGAACATTGCCTTGAACCCTACCAACGGCGACTTTTAAGCACCCAGTCACCGGCTAAGGTTCAGCCATCAGTATTAGCTATCTCTGAGCTTGAGATGATATGTGAACCAGAAGCATCTCAACAGTCAACGAGTAGCCAACATGATGAGCTTTCGCGATACCTTGATAGTGGTATGTGATCCATATCACTAATTCGTACATTTGTAACTAACATTACTAATAGCGCCGGTTCGATCTGTTCCTCGTGTCTTCTGGAAGGAGCACCAGCACGAATTTCCAGCGCTTGCGAGCCTTGCCCGTGACATTCTCTCAATTCCCGCCACTGGTGCAGGTGTAGAGCGGCTTTTTAACTCTGCTCGAGATATCTGCCACTATCGCCGAGGTTCTCTTAATCCTACGATTATCCAAGACCTAATGCTATTCATGTGCACAATCCGGTTCGATTTGGAGGATGAATAGAGGGCATTGATTAATGAGTACCTCTCGTTTGAAGAGATGCAGGCAGCTAGGGGGAAAGGGATACCCAGGCGAATGGATTTGATCCAATCAGTGACGACGACGAAGAAGAAGAAGAAGAAGAAGAAGAAGAAGAAGAAGAAGAGAGAGATTCCACTCAGATACGGTGCACAGATCAAGCCCCTAGTGAAAGAAGTCAAGGGCGGCGAAGGAGTGCTGGATCTAGGCCAGAAGAGAGCCGTGGAGATGAAGACGAAGATAGAGAAGTTCTTCCACTACCTAACATGCAGCAGCGCATATCAGGTAGGGTCCGGAAATGATCTAGACTTCTTGATGGATATGAAACACCTTAAGTAGTTCTGCACCTAAATTCAATCTGGAAATAAAGCCCTTTCTTTTGATCTATAAAAAATTTATTAGACCACTCTATAGTCTGAAGATGTAAGCGAAATACTCAAAGAATACAGCAAAATCTACATAAAATATGCATACAGCGAGGTCCTACTGTTTGTTCTGTTTGACCACCCGCGGGTGACCCGCGGGTGACCCTCACGAGGGTCGGACCTAGCCTGGACCCTCGCTGCGGGTGAGAAGGTCAGACCCTCGACCCTCAAAACGAGGGTCTGAGGGTGACCCTCTGAGGGTCACCCGCGGGTGAGGGCGAGGTCTACTAGTAGTATTAGACCTTGCGGATCATTGTTCGCGAGGCGCAGAACATCAACTGGATTCTCGTCACTTGGGCGATCACTGCTCACTAGTTATAAATTTAGTATAGCCACGTGATCATAACTACGAATATTCGCATTCGCATTCGTCGTGTAAAATGTCTGAATACGAATGCGAATAACGGATATATTCGTTATTCGTGCCGACCCTAGTTAAATGGCTCTCAGCATCAAGCCAATCGCTTTTCCAACGGGCCAAGAACTAATCGATTTTGTTTATATAAACTTGTTTGTCGAGTGTTGACCAATAAGCTAGCAAAAGCCTGGGTAAAATAAGGGTGGTGCCATATGGTGTTGGCAGGACCGCCCCACTTATTACCACTTCCAAACATCGCTGACATTTTCTGCCATCAAAAAGCAAGTAGATCAAAGGAACTATTATTTCGCCGCGTCCCCTTATTTAGTCATTGAGATATCCTTGATCCGATCGTTGCATCGGTGTATGTACCGCGGCTTGAGGCAACATATCGACATCTACAGTGCTCCTAGGAGTCGGTGTTGATAAGCCTACCCGGCGGAAACATAATCGTGTGAGGATGATGCATCTAATGAGCAAGTCATGAGATACAATCTCTGAAACTTGATCTCGCTACGTTATTTATTTTTTGTTGTCTGCCAGAGCTGCAGTACTTTTCGATTTCAAGCTAGGCCACTCCTATGACGCGGAGAAAACCTGTTTGATTGAATGCAAACGGCCCGGGCGATCCGCCGCCCTCCCAGGATATTAATCTATCTGGGCCGCCATCGCCGAAGCCTATTCAACCCATCAAAACTTTTTGTGCATGAAATCAGCACATGTACAACACTGTCTCTCAGGTCGACTGTGAGGTAACTTTCAACTTACCCAATTCCGATACTGCGCGCAGCTTTCGCCTCATGTCTTTCAGCCAAGACACCAATTACTTAGGAAGGGGCCACCAGGATTCTGCTTTGACCGATACTCCCAACTGCGGTGAAGTGGAGGTCGATAGCAACGACGCCAGTACTTCCCCCGAGCTTTCGGACGATGATCCCCGCCGCTTCCAGCGGTCCAAAATGGCCGTCGGATATTGCTCTCCGCGCCTACGAACCACATCCAACGCCGTACCCGTCCCTCTCAGCCATCCCACCCCGGGCCTTCATTCACTGCAAGGAGCTTGCACAGGAAATGTGGAAGACTGGAGCAAACGGCCGAGCGCCTGAGTTCCAGTTCGGCGGATATTGGAAGCGAAATTCGGGAGTTGGACCTAGCGCAGAAGAGAGGCTCATCCAGTTCAGCCTCCAATTCTTTTAAACTCCGTAACGGTGCTTTCGCACCGAGGGCCACGACTTACCATGGGTCGACGTACGACGTGGAAGGAGACGAAGAGCAGATGGAGAAGGGAGAGGTAGATGAAGACGATGAAGCTGATTTGCTTCCACCTCCAATCACGCAACTGGGTGATAGAAGCCAGAAAAGATCTTCTGGTAGGGTCACAATGCCTTCAAGTCGACTGCAAGGATACGAGGTATATTAGTCTTTACCACGAGCTAATCTCATTTTTCTTCGCTAATGATGTTGTTCTAAATACTCTTAAGCTGTAGACAAAGACACCTAGTTAACTACACAATAGAAATACCATTATATAATTGAAAGTTACTGCACAATTTAATGTAAAATGATATGTCAACTTTTTTTGCTTTTTTGGGTTATACAGCGTACCCATTTGGGTCTTGGGTTGGGTTTGCCACAAGACAACCCACCCGCCCACGGGCCTGCTGACTAAGACCCAACCAACCCATTTTCGTGGGCGGGTTTAGGCGATGGGCGGATTTTGGCGAGGCCTAGGTACAGGAATATTAATATTCCCGGTCTATACCTAGCATGCACTAGCGTCTCTTGGCAGTGGGGCTAGGGAATCGCTCAAAGAGTGTACTTGCTGCGAGCTTGGGGCGGGCTCTTGAAGTAGCGGCGAGCTCTCTCACCACGCCATCTCTAATCTGGCTGAGTGCGAGTAGGATACCCTTTAGTTCAGCCGCGTACACCGTATCCTGGTCGTTGAGCCTGGTGGTTGCGTTCCCTTTGGATGTGATTGCCGAAGCACCGACGCCCTCGTCCTCTGTTTTGTTCCGATCTGTGTAGGCGACCGCCGAGTTCGATCCGTAGAGAGGCGTCGCCCGGAGAACCAGACCATGTTTCTTGATGGCGGTGTCCTTGTCCGGTGCTATCCGGGTAGCTGGCGGTTGCCACCGAGGGGGGACCGCGAACGGCCGGATCAGCTCCATCCGATTCCTTTGAACTTAAGATGTGTCTCCAGTCGATTGAGTGGCGATACTAGTTTGTATCGTCGTCCTTCGTCGCTTCGTCTAGAGAGTGTGGATCTAAGAGGTGATGCATGTATGCGAACACAGGCCTCTTCCGCGTGGCGGTGTATGGCGATTGTTGCCGGTGGGACGAAGAGACATACCTCTAGGGCTGATCCAGCTATCGTCCTGAAAGCGCCTGCGATACACTGGAGGACGTGCCGTTGCATCGACTAAAAGGCGCCATTGGCTCGATCCTCGAAAGATTATACCACGCGGAGCAGGCGAATGAGATCTGAGGGAGTAGGACTGCCGTCCACATACGGCAGAGGTGTAGGGTCGAGACGCCCCACGTCATCCCCACGATTGATCGTAGCGCGGCAATCAATCGTGCGGCCTTCTTGCGGCACTGCGCGATTTGGCTTTCTCCCGTGTGTTCATCTAGCATGACGCCCGGGTATTTTAGCGACGGGGTGGGCCGGACTTCAACGCTTTGAAGCGTGATGCTCTCGCCCCGATGGCGGTCGACCTACTCTTCGAGCTCCCCAGCCCTCCTTCCACATGTATATCAGTCCATACTTGGCGGGTGCGAAGCGTGATGCGTGGCGACTGGTTCAGTCACCTGCGACTTGGTGCAGTCTCTCCAGGAGCTGGCAATTGTCTAGCGCGGATTTACTCCATACCAGGATACAGATATCATCGATGTACCCGGTGACAAGAGCTTGTCCGGCTGCGGCGTCATGAAGCTCGTCGATGAGCTCTGCATTGTAGGAGAGGTAGAGGATCGGTGATAGCAGTGAGCCCTGCGGGATGACAGTTGTCACCGGGTGTGTGCCCACCGAGCCTTCTTGTAGAACCAGCGTTGTTGAGCGGTCTCTCAGGAAGCTGAGGATCCACCGGACCATTTGCTCCGGTATCCTCCGTTTCCTTAGGCAGTGGGCCAGTCTCTCGTGCGCCACACGATCGAACGCGCCGGTCACGTCAAGAGTTAGCAGCGTAGCGACGTGTGTGTCCTGCCTCCAGGACTCGTACACTCGCTCTAAGAGGAAGTGAAGGGCATGATCGCATGACTTTCCGACTCTCCCCCGATGTGAGTGTCCGGTAGGAGTGCGTGGGCCTCGACTAGCTCAGTCGCGTAGCGAGTACTGACTCGAGCGTTTTCCCCAGCGTGCTCAGTAGGGTGATCGGTCTGTAGGCCTTTGGTATGGTATAATCCGGTTTCCCAGGCTCTCTGAGAATGACGGTGGTGGACTCGCGGAAGTGATCAGGGCAGTACCATAGCCGCAAAGGTTCGTTGAACAGATGAGTCAAAAACGCGAGGAGGCTTGTATCTCGATGGCCTTCTTCAGCGCGGCATTCGGAATCCCGTCTGGCCCCGGGGCCTTGTACGATGCAGATCTCTGTATAACGTGCATGACTTCGCCGGACACCTTTGCAGTTGTTTGATCAGACCGCCGGGTTGGACAACGTTCGCTTCCTCGGTAAGTGCGTTTTATAACCATTTCGCATTGACGCTTTCTGACGATGGGCCACAGACAATCCCGAGCTGGAGGGTAATATGTCCGCTGAACTTCTGAGCCATCAGGCACAAGCTATGCAACGAGGAGCTGCCCCGGTCGGATTTTCACCAAATTCCGCTTTTGATAACCTTGTAATGTCGCCCATGTCTATTCTTCAGCCAGATCTGCCTGCGCCCTCTAATCTTGCAAACCTCATTTACTCACTTAATGGCCCTAGCTTTTCATCACTCTTGCCGGCAACCCAGCGCACTCCTTATTCGTAGCCCGTATCTGCTACTCAGTTGCCATTTTCTTCTTTTTGACCCACCACCTCCAGCTGCTCTCGCCAGTCTCCAGGCCAATGCAAATCGGCGGCAGCTTATTCCCACCACTACACAGCAACCTGTCCCTCTTTTCAATCTCGTCGCCACACGCCCCACCCAACCTTCTTTCTCTCCTGGCTAGAGCATTGGGCGGATAACAGCCACAAGGCCAAGGACCCTCTAGTTTCCAAGTCTTAAATCTGACGCATCATCTTGCAAAATGGGAGCAAGCAAGAATACCGAAAGAACTGCAAGGCAGGGCCCATAAAGCTAAATCAATTTTATACCACTGCCAGTGTGGTTGGATACGACACTAATAAACAGTCCGCCAATATTGAGAGGTAGAAGAAAGGTCATTAAGACCCAACTTGAAGGTATTTTCTGAAACCATCACCGTACTTGATTACCAGCCGATGTTCTTGTGTTCTTGTTTGAACGGGGCCTTAGGACTTATTTACCGAAACAGAGACAGATTGACCATGTACTACGGTATAAATTGCCAGAACCTCCCTGCCTATAAAAAGGAGCTGCCCTCAACCTTATGGCACTGGGGGATGAATTGAAGGCCCTCAGTTGATGCTTCAGGGCAACAGTTTCACTCTTTTTTGTGCAGACCCGATAATATATTCCACGTCTAAAGCTTGCAGTATAGTTTCTGATTTAACTTGCATCGTGTTTGATGGAAGCAGTCAAAATCAAATGACCATTTACGTTTGGGTTTGTTAGGGATAGGTGCTGTAGAAACCGTTTTAGGGGAAACGATCGCAGTTGCAGCATCCTCTTTTCAGGTGGATATCGAAAAGAGCAGTAAGGTGATGCGTACATTCTAAATGTATAGGTCGATTGCTTTAGAGCATTGCGATTCTTCCAGGGCTCAGCCCCGGAACCCGTAGAAAAGGTGTACGTTGGCAAAAGTACGCCCGAAGCCTCCCGACGTTTCATAAAACAGCATAACTGGTATCGTTATCTTAGGTCCCTTTCTCGAGGGATCCATTGGGCTAACATATCAATTCCGTGGAGGAAACGGATCGGCTGAAAGTTTCCGCCAGGGTTCTGGCAATTCATCCACGGAAGGTTCTGCAACCATCTGTTGACCTGCCCACTGGCTCTGTAGCTACAGAGGTGGTTGCTTCCGTTGCTACCTCTCTTACTAGCGCAAGCTCCTCTGCGCTTCCTCCAAGCGTCGCAAAGGCTGATAGCCCCGACCTGCCCCCTCTGAACGCGGAAAAGAGAGCCGTCGAATCCCCAACCCTCCCACAAAAGAAACGTCGGCATCCATGCTCCGCCTCTCGAACGCCGAGCCGCTCGCAACGGGCGCATCGAGAGAGATTCCCAAGCCTTAGAAGAATTAGTTGGGAATGGTGGACGATACAATACAATACCTGCAAACGCTATCTGACCGCGCCTTCATTTCCGGCACCATTTTCCCCAGGGGGTGGGCCACTATCCATGTCGCCCTCAGTTGCTACAGAGCAGGTACGAAGCGATCAGCATGATCAAAGGGATGGAAAAAAATGCTGTCTCCGATTTAGATTCCCCACCAACACAGTCAGAAGAGAAGTGTCGGAAGTGTGCTGCTGCGAATGAGGAGCGGCTGTATGTCTGAGACTGTACTCGTTCTTCTAATCCTGCTGGCTACATTCTGATAGCATAACTGGACTTTCAATATTGAGGGGCAAATATAGTGTTATGTGACCAAGAATCGGCGCTTGAGAACCTGTCAAGCTTCAAATCTATCAGTCCATGACTAAGAAACTTTGCAGTGCGAAGGTGGGTTGAACGATATCCTGTGTGACGACAAGCAAAAAGGTACTTGTAAATACCGGCTGCGTCTTGGTCTCAACCAACCCAAGAGGGATTGGAGAATCAGAGAGTATAGACAAGGCAGGGCGAGGTCGTCAATAGTGGATTAATAGCATTTTTGCAAGTCGAATTGCCTCGAATATGTATCAAATCCCAGTGACTCTTTAGCCTTTTCAACCTGTTTCCTCGTAGCGCTGTAATAGGTCTGTGCTCTACTGCCTACATACAAGGATGGAAACATTTTTACAGTTCTAGTTGTCAATCCATGACTGCTAGTCCTTACAACTCGGCCGTTTGGATGTCGTTCTGGCCCAAATGCCACCGTCCAAATTAGAAGAATTAATGAGGAATCAGTTGTGCTGGCCAAACCCCGCTGCATCTGGCATTGCATGGATGAAATCAAAGAAACAGCGGTCACGTTCTCAAGGACCAGAGGAATCTGATAGGCATTGTACATCGCCTTGTATCCCTCCGGCCCCCACTTCTGATTGTACGAATGATATCACATTAACTAGGTAGCCACAAATCGCATTGTGGGTAAGCTCAAGTGCTGCATGGCCTCTCAATAGCCATGCTATCGAGCACTCCAGTGGTATCATTTATAAATATCTAGATGGCTTTGGTTTGGTGGGCTGATGAACAGTGGGTGAAATAAGAACAGATTCTGGGCTTGGTCTTCCGTTTGGCAAAATTGCTGCTTGTCTAGGTACTCCGCGGTGAAGGGATAACAAAACGCCCAGGAAGATTAAACTACATTGTACACTATCCGAGAGTTGAGGTAATTCCTTGCCCAAGCCTTAGTAACGAAGCTGTCCTGATGTGCGTGGCTCCTATGGCCCATGACAGCATGCACGTCAACTTCGAAGGGCCCAGATGGCCGACTTCACTTCCCTTATGTGACGGGCCTAAGTCTCCGTCTTCTTAAAGCATTTCCAGTGAAATAATCTGAGGAAAGGATAATTTATAAGTATCTCATAAAAGAGCATTTGACAGCTCGTGAAAAGATGCCATACTGATTCCGTTATTATGGCGACATCTTCTTTTTGTGTCTTTAAGCTGGCGTGGCCACCAGTCGACAGACCTTGGGACCAATGCATGCATGGATATATCAAAGGCTGCGCGAGTTGATAAAGAATTTCAAATAGACTTTCGGGCAAATAGGTCTGGCGCAGAACATAGATCCAGACAGGAGAGGCCACGGCAGCCACCCATACACACTCGACCTAGCATGCGAGCTTTGGCTGCGATATTAGCCGGAGGAATACACAAATATATATGACTCGACCTTTGGTCGTTGGTCTTTTGCCTTAAATAGACGACCAATCCACGCTGGTGGAAGTATCAAAACGAGTGAATAAATAAATGGTACATTCCATGCCAGGTACTAAGACATCGCGAATAAGGCAACGAATGTCTTCTGCCTATCTTTAAATCAGTATATTTATAGGAGCGGCATAATACCATGGCAAGGAGGAACCTATAGTGGAAACGCTCAACAAGTTATGATAGAGTAAAAGAAATAAGTGGACATAAAGAACCCGGAGGAAACTTGCGAATGTCCGATGTGTGGGTCTTAGGTAGATCACAGACGGAAGAAAATAGAGAGTCGTGACGGACATTAAACGCACATTTCAGAGATCTACGAGAAGTCCCTTGGCCTACTCCAGATGCCCCAGTCACTCCTCGCCCAAGCCCCATTGATTTGAGTCCCAGGAGCATGGAAATTTGTACACATAGTCTAGATGGTATGAATCCATCATTGACTGGCCAGGGGCCATCCACTGGGGTTGGAAAGCCGCTTGGTCATATGCCGCCGGGATATAGTTTGTGTGTCGGTTCTGGTCGTAGCATTGTGGCAAAATCCGCATATATTGTTGTTGTTGTTGTTGTTGTTGTTGTAACGGTGGATGGACATGGGCATGTTGCGTGTTTGGCGTGTGTAGCACGTGTGTGGGATACGTCATCGGCACCGGTACATTTTGAGAAATGGTCGCAGGCGCTGCTTCGTGGACTGGTACGGAAACCATTCGGACAAGCTGTGGCCAGTAAAATTCATGATGCGGTGGCATTGATTGCGAATAACACGATTGTTTGGCAGGTATATACTGCTCATTTGGTGTAGGAACTGATGCCAGCGTCTGGTGGTATGAGTGCTCTGAGGTCGCATCTTCCGAGAATGGTCGGTTCAGGAGTCCCGGAGGGTGAGAGCGGTGTTTGTGTTTGGCGAGGATAGTCTTGCGACAGAAGCTACAGTTTCAAAAGATCATCAGACGATTTCCGACCATCTCGCTTCCTCGTTATTTACCTTCGTCCACATGTGGGCTCATGGCATATATAAGGCCTCTGGCCAGTGTGAATTCGACGGTGGCGGGCCAGACTCGATGACTAGAGAAGAATTAGAAACCGCGGCTTACTATTTTAAGGTTACTTACGTCTGAGAACGCCTTCTGGCATTCTTCCTGATCACAGACGTGTGGCTTTTCGCCAGTGTGGATCCTGGAATGTACGGTCAAGGCACTTCGTTGAATAAAGCTCTTGTTACAATTTGTGACCATGCAATGATAAGGCCGCTCATTGGTATGTATGCGATAATGGCGGCAGAGATCAGACTTGCGTTTGAAAGACTGCCGATTTAGGGCTTGTGATCAACACCAAAGAGTTAGAAGCTCACTTACCTTCCCACAATGATCCCACGAGCAGTGAAAATCGCGCCTACTGCCAGGAGCCATTTTGCGGTCAAGTAGGTATGCAACTGGAACTGCCGTACTTGGAACTGAATCGAAGAGATAATAAAGAAAGTAAAAGGGGGGAAAGGGCGTGATTGCACAAACAATAATTACATGCAATAAGATGCGGTAGGTCTGGGATGAGAATGCATTCAGCCAGGGTGCCTCCAAAATATGATAGGAGAGGGAGCCGAGGTGATATACGGTTAACAGGCTAAGCAAAAAAAGCGGTCCTCTAGCAATCGCTGAGAAAGGAAAAAACAATGGTGGGGATGATAGTTACTTGTTTTTTAGTTTAGTTACGGGTAAACTAGTTAGTTAGTTATGCTAGCGTTGGTCGCGTTACGTGGAACGGTATGTTGATAGGCAAAGAGAAAATGTGACCCCACATTACAGGAATTACGCCGCATACCACCTTCTAACCGACCTTACCAATTGTGTCATATTGTACCACATAATCATATACCGAACTCCCCACTCCACGGGCTGATAGGATATACAGTGGCGAGCAAGACAAGGGATAGAACAACACCCATTGTTCCGAACAAACAGCATCTTGCTCCAAATTCTCTTTACCCAGCGAAATCATCGAGGAGATGACACGAATTACGGTGCCAACGAAAATTGGCAGAATGAAAACCTAAGGATCTGGTAACTGAGAATGGACATTCAGCAATTGCAGCTTGTCTAAAGAAACGCCTTTTTTCTCAAGTATCATCTTCGGTGGCGATTTCGACTTGTATTAGTCCACAAGGCTAGGCTCAACTTGAGTGCAAGTCGTCTCATGTTCTCTGGACGGAAATTGAGGCGTTGTTTACTGTCTTAAACTGAGGGAATCTTAACCGCTTGGCTGCTTTAAACTCGGGGGTTCGAAATAGTGCCTGATGAATCCCAGAAGTCTTCCTGAGAGCATGCAGAGAGGTTACTAGGACCATAGAAGTTTGCTATTTATGGTTCAACAAGTTGTTTGACCTAAGGTTTTCCTTTTTTTTTTTTTTTTTTGTGGATATGACACGTTGGCATTTTCCGGCTAAAGTCGTGAGAAGACACATGCAATCTGACCATGAGACTTCGCAAGCGATCAACGCAAACTCCTCGCCGAGTTGGAAGATGAAAGTCGATTTCTAATCAGCTTGCATCTTTGTATAGGCAATATAGGAATTAACTCCGATGTGCGGCTTGATACCTGGTCTGTACCGGCCTCGTATCACAACAGACAGCACTCACGAATATACCAATAGTCCGATATATAGCTATCGACGTTCTACCTGGCATCGTTGCTCGATACCTCAAAGGGCCTATCCTGCGGTAAAGCCGATTAGGTAAAAGTACCGTTGAGGGAACAGATCGTTGGCCTTGGAAGGCTGATAAGAGTAAGGCAAGTATAGCCCTAGACCCTCGTAACCTAACTGTGACCAGTTTGCAGTGCGTAACAGCAGATAACCGCTACACAGAAGCCGCCTCCGCCCCCCACCCCCACGCCCGGCGAACAAGGCCTTCGCCACCTTTGCAGCCACGGACTAGAGCATTACAAACATGTGGGCATGTGGGTTATGTAAAAAATCAGTGTCGTAGGATGTCCAGATGGATATAGGTTTTGGCTTAATTCAATTTAATGGCGCTTTGATTGAGATTTAACGCGTCCAATCTGGGGTATATCTCCAACAAGCCTGCTTCCCGACGACAAAAGATCCATTCGGTCAGGAAATAACCCGCATGGCATTAATTCCGGGAATACAGGTAGAAATGAGCAGGCGATATGGGCAAGCAGGTTTGGGAAAGGGAAGTTTCGTCCTTCTAATCCCTGATAGGGCTCCGGCCAGTTATTGGTGGTCACTTCTGCGGTCCCACAACCCGGCAGATCAAATTTCCGAGCGCTTCTACGAACATGTTGCAATCTCGGAAAGGTGGAAAGGGAGCGCCGTTTGCAAATCAGGGTTCAGCCCCACCGAAAAACAGGATTTTCGTTGGAAAGGAAAGAACGGGGGCAAATTTCGATATCCCCGATAAGCGAAACCGGAGACTGACCTGGGATTATTAAGACCCCTGGAGACTGTTTCTGAGACATCACTTGCTGCAACGGTTACATAGACTCTAGTGGACTCCCAAGGTTGTGTGACCTTGCTCATCTTGTAGCATGTGTATATTCGTTGTATTATGGTGGGGTTCTGTGGATCATGCCCGAGTATCATTAATACAGGTCTAACCCTAGTAATGCATGAGTGTAGTGCGTACCAAGGTGACAGAACATTACCTTTAGTACAGGGGATACAACGGCTCATTATTGTACTACATAGTAGCAGATTAATGGATTGAACACGGCGGGGAATCCCAGCCAACAATCTGATTCGGACACGCAATATAACTAGGATGTGAAGTCTGGTTGAAGATAGACAACTGCTGTTCCAGATGTTTTGATATAACTCGCTTGGACATTTTTAATTTTTCAAGGTCAGGACACAACAACCGTAGTCCATTAATATTACACTAAATCCTGAACGGTGTTGTCTTTGGATTTACATATCACTCGTTGTCATTATCCCGATTGGTCAGAAGCACGTGCGAACAAATGCATTGAATGGAATTTGGGTATGTCCTGGCGTGGCTTTGAATTATATTCCCGGGGTTCCGGGTCCGGGGATCAATCCCACTAAGTAGGCCGAAATGGGGTAATAGCCGTCCTCTACACCGCCCCCATACCTTTCCAGGTATGGGTCCGTCCCGGAAAACACAAAGAACCCCCTAAACACAAATTCTTCATTTTTTTATCACTTTCCTACCCATTTTTCTACCCCTTTACTATGCCGAAAAAAGCCAAAAATTCGGAAGATGAAATCCAAAAGGCTGTACAAGCCTACCATGCTAGAAAAAAGCCAAAAATCGCTCCATTGGCGCGGGAATTCTCGGTTTCGTACTCTCAGCTATACGCTCGGATTCATGGTCGTGGGACTCATTCCGACCGTACCGACCGTACCAAAGCGCTTAATCCAAATCAAGAAACGGCACTTATAAGCTGGGTCAAACTGCTAGATAGTAGTTTAATCGAACCTACCCCGGAAGAGATTGAAAACACTGCAAATCGGCTGCTAAAACGCGCCGGTGCGGATCATGTTGTTGGTCATAACTGGGTATACCGTTTCATCCAAAGGTTGCCCCCTACTATCAATTACCTTATCCAAAAACCTAAGGAAAAGGCCCGTATGGAAAGTGAGAATATAGAGAGTCTTTCTCTATGGTTTTACCATTTTTCTAAGGTGGTAGAGGAGCATCAATTCCTACCGCATGAGATCTACAATTGGGATGAAACCGGCTACCAAATTGGCCAGGGAAAAGCACGAAAGGTGGTTTCCTCTCGTACTACCAGTAGTATTGCTACTGGCGGACTAGCGGAATCAATCTCTGGTATTGAATGTATCGCTGCCGATGGCTGGGTGATGCTACCTTGGTTTTTGGTAAAAGGCACCCGTCAGATGGAAGAGTGGTATACCTCTATCAAAATCCCTGATTTCCGGATTAAACCCACCCCTAAGGGGTATATTGACGATGAAACTGCTTTTGAATGGCTATGCTGTTTTCATGAAGCTACAAAAACCCGGGTTCAAAAGGGTAGACCTCGCTTGCTTCTTATGGATAATCATCCATCCCATACAACCATAGAATTTACTACCTTTTGTAAGGAGAAATTCATCATCCCAATCTGGTTTTTACCGCATACCACCCATCTCTGCCAACCGCTAGATGGCCAGGCTTTCCAGTGTATAAAACACTACTTCCGAAAGGCAAATAATGAGGTTGTAATGTGGGGTGGAAGTGCAGGTCAAAAGCGAGATTTTTTCCGGATGATTGGCGAGATACGAACACAAGCTTTTACACAAAGGACTATAAGATCATCTTTTAGCTCCCGCGGTATCTATCCTTTTAATCCGGAGATGATTTTGGGACCTTTACGAACCCAGGCTAGTGAAGATGACGTCCTCCGGATCATAAATACACCATCCCCCCCCGAACTATCTAGTTCAGCGACGAATTCACCCCCAGATTCCGTTACACGGGTGAAAAAGCTTAATACTAAGCTTCTTAATGACCTCGCCGAGCTAGATGGGCTATCTGCACGAATACAGAGGCGTATTCGTCGGAGTATAGATGCAAATGAGCTCCTTTCCCAGCGACTTGCTATGACCGAGGAATCTTTAAAGAAGTCTCAGTCCTATAGGGAAGATGCATTGGCTCCAAAAAATCGACGATCTATTCTCAATGCTGGTCCAATGGCTCTTTCGCCAGCAGGTGCAAACCGGATGATAAAAAGGAGGCAAGATGCCGACGACAAGAAGTTTCAACGACAACAGGCAAAGCATGCCAAGAAATTGGAATTGGAGCAGCAGGCTCAATTGGCCAGGGAAGCCGCTGATGCTGAGCAGGAAGCTAGATTAGCGGCAAGAGATAGCAGAGGTGCAAATTGGTATATAGATACTACTGGCGTTTATAGGTAGAAATGGGTTTAAATGCATGGGTTTTGTAAAAATCTTGTGTTTTGTGGGTTCTTTGTGTTTAGGGGGACAGACCCACCCCGGGTAAGGGGTGGGCTGGTAAGACGGCTATGTCTGACACGTCCAAATAGAATAACCAAATGACTGGTTTGTTGTTAGATTGGTCGGAAAACGCCCAATATGGGCACGGAGGCTTAGCTCGCAAACAACGAAGTTGAGGCGGTCGGTTTCTCGAGCCACCTCTCCCTGCCTCCGACGTCGCGGTAATGGCACTGGAATAATCACCCTAGCCCCCCATCCCGCGGAGCCGCTAATACTGAATCAGGGTTTACCTCGGGACGGAATATGGTTACTCGGGACGTGATGGCAAAAGTGCCTAACTGCTTTGTCCACTAGTTATTTTAAGACGTGTCCTATGTCTTAGATACTAGACTGATACCGGGAAAAAAAAGTTGTACGAGGGCATGTTTTATCAGGACGGTTGATCTTGATTTTGCTGCAAAGCGTAATTTTTTGGAGAGATTATTCCGGAGCAACTTCTGTCAACAGATCAGTGTGCATCACAGACTAAAGGCAATGAACACCGGCAGCCTACGAATTGACTTTCATGCAGCTGCTGCCGGCAGCGGGGAAGGCTTAAGTGTATACAGTACTGTCGAATGCGAAAACGGTTTACCCCAAGACTTTGTTACTGGCTTGTAATCAATAATAGCTTAAGCCTGATTCGCCTAGGCCGTAGGTGTGGTAGGTCTATAAGTGGTTAAATAAGTTATCGCTTGTCCTAAGAGGATGGGACTTTGTTTCGGATTCTGGCCGAGGAACAAAGTGTGTGCCGAAGGGATAAACTGTTTTCGAATTCTGCACCGACTTGTAAATAGACTTTGGTTGCCCACCTTCATTCGAGCACTCGTGCCAAATAAACCACAATTGAACATTACTGCCACCGCCCGTCGATATCTAACCCATGAATTCCTCAAACTCATATGATGAAGAACCTATCACGCCGCTGACTTTACCGGGGGCGTTGGTGGACTGCCACCGCCAGGAGGCAATTCTGCTTAGCGCTGAAAAGTTAAGGGTATTTTCGGTGCCGGGCGTGAACATTGCGGCGAGATTTCCAGAAGGTGGGCGATACAAACAATACTTTGATTATGGACTTGAATTAACACTTTCACAGATGCCGTCGTCATCGTGAAAGAACTCGAAGAGAATAAATATATCATCTCGCCGAATTCGCCCGCCCTCCTTTTCGAATGTCAAACCTTGTACAACACTAGAGAGCTTGACTTTTCACTCCCCCAAGTGTATGTGGCTATGATGAAAATGTCCAGAAAACACACGCTCGAAGGCCAAATAGGAGATTGGCTCCGCTTCATGATGAGGAAGTGCCTCTGTAGCACCGAATTGAATCGGGGTGATGAAGGTCCGTTTATTCGGGTCGCGCTTGCACTACAACGAAGGGTTAAGGTAAGATTGCACAAGAACCAAATCTACGATTTTAGCAGATATGATATCTCGATCAGTGAGGTTGTCTTGGAGACTTTCCTCCCTCGACATGCGCGTCCTGAATCTTCATGCACAGTTGAACTTTGGTTCGTTGAGTTTTCTCTGTCTGATTTTTCTTACTCGGTGTCAAAAGAGGCGACTATTTCTGAGCTTGCCTCCTCCTTTAGTTACATTTGAAGTTAGGTATATTGTTGTAGTCTAATCACGGGAAGATGATCGATGTCTAATCCCATGTCCATTTCCCCTCCATTACATATGTGTAGTTAGCCAGCCGTTGCGTTGAACTATTTAAAGCGTCGCCCTGAAGCTGTACGTCTGACTACTGAACTGTAACGCCCATGCCGGATCTCGTATTGTCAAACTTAGTAAGGCCGTCCGAAAAGCACAAACCGCGGTGAGCGTGATATGTAAGATAGAAAGTAAAAAGCCTCGGCAGATCCCGACAGTCAAGATCCTCCTGTGAAATTGAAATGAGCGCTAATCCTTGCCCAAGCGAACGCACCCGGAGTCCCAGGCAGTTGAGTTTGGCACATCGCCGCCATACTGCAAACGGCAGAATGGTTTGGCCGAACGCACGAATCACACTATCCGGAAGCGGATGAACACGCTCCTGTCGGATGCGATACTATCCCCTTCATGGTGGATAGAGCTTGTAGACGCAGTGGTCTACTTGAAGCTGCGCGCTCAACCATCGATCTTACAGAAGAAGACACCGTTTGAAATACTTATACGGAAAGCCGCCCTCGCTGTCGCACCCGCAACGCATTGGCTCCCGTGCCTGGGTATTGATCCCGAAAGAGCATCGAGCGAAACTCGGACCCAGGTCATCCGAGTGCCGATTGCTAGGGTACTGTGAACCGAACTAGTACAAGCTCTATGAAAACCATTCAGGGAAGACAGTCTTTTCCCGTCATGTCGAGTTCGATGAGAGGACCCCAGTGGCGCCACTCATCGAAGAGGGAACAGGCAACGACCTCCCGGACAACGTTCCTCCATCAGCTGTCCTTCCATCAATGCCAAGTTCAACCAGCGGACTGCCAGCACCACCTGCATCGCCATTACCTCCGCTGAATGAGCGAGAGAAAAGGCCATCTGAGCGTGAAAGGAAGAAGAGTATATAAATCAGAGAATAGTTGAAGTCATTGAAATTCCTCGGGCTATGGAACTGACTATCTAATGTGTCAGGCTGTAAAAAATGAACAACGACCAGTGCGGACACTACCAAGCGCATGTCTAATAAATATCTTTGATCGAACCACAATGCATCTCACTAAATCAAGAAGTGCATTACTATCTATCCCTAAACACCATATAAGATAAATACTATAGGCCTGCTCACATCAAGCTAAAACGTTGCCGTTTAGAGGAACATGCTCTGAGATATGATAGATCATTAACATATGAATTTTTACATGCCTCACTCATACCATCTCTACCATACCATGCCTCTATACCGTGAGCCTCTTCAAGGCGTTGGTGAAACCCGTATCGGTAAAACCCGAATTCGATACCTCCTTTCCCGTCAAAGGTCTTCGTCACCATTACGCGGATCCGAAAGCCACGCAATCCGCTCCTGTAACCATATCTCCGCTCTATCCATCTGCTCATGCAAGCAAGCAGCATTAGACCCCAGTGCACTTCTTCTGGCCTGTTCCGTGCGTCCCAATTACAGTAGACACTTGTATATGCAATTGTATACAACAGTCATCATAAAAGCGTAGAGAATATCCTCTTGTATACTGGCAATTTTGCGTATACCAATCGATAGGATGCCTAGCTGAGCAATCCCCTACATAGAGTCCATGTTTACGGCCTACCTCATTACGCACTGCATTATCATTCTCATTGTCCTGCAAGTCAATTTCATCTATTCAACGATATATAATCGAACTAAATTAGTATTTGCAGCATGGCAACCCCTGGGGCTTCATGTTTGCCTTTTTCTTGTCCGATCTAACAACGTCTATGGGGCTTGGGACGAAGTCGCCGCATCCAATCCAATCGAATTGCCTCTCGCTCCGAAATCGCTCCCTTCCGGCGCGGGGTTTCTTTGGCACCCTTCCTTTGGGGTCTGCCAGGCTGTCCTTCTAGGAACGTAACGTGCGAGCCATGAAATCGACGATGAATTCTCATTTCAAGGACCTTCTTAGCTCGCTGCAAAGGTGGGCTCAATGAGTCAGTGCGAATGTTACGACCGGCATGGCGAGTGATCATCTTTGATGGCAGAAGATTTGAGGAGTCACACAGTAGTGGCATCAGATCGTAGTCGCTGGCTAGTCTTTGGCGGCGGGGCCGGCGAGCTGTTGGAGTCATTGCAATTTTAACAGATAGGTGGCACAAAAGACATGGAGTCGACCCAGCCCTGCCCATTATATATATGCCTTGCTGGATCTTTGGGGATGTTGTTAGCGAGCCCGACAGTCTGCTCAGTGGCATCAGTTTTCGACCCTCCAGTAAGTCACTATCGGTTCCGCCGGCACCTTAGAAGGCAGAAATCTTTGGCAGCGTGAAGAGGCCCCAACCAAATTACTTCCAGCGTTTGCCGACCTAAGCTTAATGATTGAGGATGTATTTGAACAGAAATTGAGGTTACTTTTTCCTGTGATTTCTTCAGTAGTCCAGTTTACTTGATGAGGTCTCCACAAAAGTTATACCCGACTTTCAACCAAGCCTCAACTCATCCAAGTTCCAGCTGAAACTTTATTTATCCAATATGAATGGATACTGGTGAGCTCCACCCACGGATACCACTTCCGACTTGAGAAAGAACGAATCATCGATCCTGCATTGAGCCGGTGTTTTGGCGGAAGGGTCAGTTTCGAATCATATTTTCAATACCCACGTCACCATTCCCCTGATATCCTTTGAGTGCTTAAGGTACCCTACGATGCCTAAACGTATGAACGAGAAGCGCTTCAAACCGAAACAATAATGTCGAGAAGCCCTAGCGGCCAATATATGTATTTGTGGCCTTCTTCTGACAATAACCTCAGCTAATATTCCTAGATGTCCGACTTCGCATAGTAGTCGATCCTGAAACAGTCCGCCTTCAACCGCGACCTGAAGATGGATACGCTTGGTCCGTCACGAGTCCAAACGCTGGTTTGCTCAAATCTAGCTTAAGTAGCGGCATACATCTTTACCGGTCAATTTACAATGAGATCGGCCATCCATTCGAAGCTGTTTCCCCACAAACGTTGCGAACCTCGCAGTTAAATGCGAACTGTATTCCCGAGGTGAGAAATGCTGGACATCCTTATTGATATAGCATTGCTGACAGAACCTGGAGGCGGAGAGTTTTGGTGACGGAATGGATGGTTCTTTCACGGCAGAGATCTCCAAGCTTAAGGTTGCTAATAGCAGCATAGAAATCGAGTTGGAACGCACTCGTGCCCGACTGAATGACTGTCTTGACGAAAGTCACACGGTCCGGGCTGAGGCCAATGAACTCCGCCACGATATTCAAATTCCTCAGTTGCACAATAAGAAACTGCATGATGAGTTAACAGAGGCGAAAGCGGGCATTGCTGGAGCAAGGCGGATATTAAACTCCTTGCAAACGGAGGGAAATGAGATCGCACTTGGCACCCGCGATATCCAATCATCAGCCAATGGCATCCATGGGGTAGCGAGCGAGGTCTTGGATTGACGAGAGCACGCGACAGAGATCCCGTATGCGCTAACAGCCTACTGAGTACCCTAGTTGTCATGCGTCAAAGGCAACAGTGAATGTATCCCTCCAATAATACGCCTTACAATTTGGCATCAACTTCGTCTATATTCAAATCGACACCGGCCTCGTGATGTATAGTATCCATAGGCTGAACGTGGGCTACCGGGGAAGTGAGCTATAGGAGTCTCGAGTTGGGTGCTTGATAGCAGAATTCTCAACTGGTGAAGCCCGAGGCCCATGCCGTAGCTTAAGCGGACAATTACACCATGCTCAGGTACCTGTTATGACTGCCGCTTGATTGGTTGCACTGGAGGTTTCTATCCCTCAAGCATGCCTATGTTATGGTGGACGCTGGATGGATGCCCTCATTACTGAGTCTTGGGCGCAAAAAATGCCTTTCCCCCGTAACAGGGGCCCAAGTATTAAGGATGCTGGTCAACCAAAATTCAGGTCTAAACTAAAGTAACGGCTTGTTGAGGAATCTAGGACAGGAATCTGAGAATTGTTTATTCGTAAAAACAAGGCCGCTATTTTCTTAGGCCCGACCCAATGGAGAGGCATGGAAGTCGACAAAATTCACAAAGCACTTGAATGATAGCATTTTAGTCTTAACACTAAACTTTGGGCGGGATTTGACCGATTGGTCCTTTCTAGCATGAAACAGTGTTGTATGTAACAACGTACATATATGTGCGGACCCGTTGCTCGCACCCCCCATAATCGAGCGGTAGGTGTTTATGCGTTCGCACAAATGCCCAGTCCTCAGTTTTCTTAGGATTATGACCCTTGTTTGGCATACCTCCTGTGCAGGAGCAAGAGCGGCTTCATTCGGGTCCAAGTCCTGCGCTTGGGTCTCCTTGTACTCCTATATAATTCAGCTTCTCGAAATTGCTTGTATTACTTTCAACCTCCTACGTCTCGTTGCGCTATTGTTTATCCCGCGATCGAACACACCTAGCATGGCAAAGAATAACAAGGCTTTCTGGGAACAGGCAGACCACTGTAGCGAAGTACAGCTGCGTGCTGCGCCTTCCTGTTATCCCCTTCGGTCTACTCGGTCTAGATCTAAAGACGATCGGAACCCTCTCAAACCGGCGAGTGGGTTGCACAAGCGTACGGTACCCAATCCCTACCTTCCACAATATTTTCTGGATTTGCCTTGGCCAATATTGCCCTGGTGACATACCTTGACGTACTCCCAACTGACTGTGCTAGGCATCCTCCATCACGAGAACACGAAACCCTAGGCGGAAACATGATAAAATGTCCCATAGGAAATGTCTTCATATGATGAGCATCGTTGAGGAAGAGATCCAAAAAGCGCAGGAGGAGAGAGAAGAGGAGAGAGACAAGCATTGCCAGCTGCTGGAACAACTTGAGGCCGAGAAAGCCGACGAAACTTCGAAATTGCAGCTGGCTATTGCAGCAAGAGATGCAGCGTTAGCTGACAGTCAACGGGTCAGGCACGAGATCTGTGAGTTGCAGCAGCAGCTAGAGTCCACAAATGCCGCTCTGCAGGATCAGGTGCCGTGGAATGATATTCAGCTGGTTCTGGATCAGGCACACGGGGACATGGTATCGACGACCACTCGATTTTGGAACACGATCGATGCCCTCCAGAACAGACGACTGGCATCCTATTTGCCGGGCTCCGGAGTGATCCACGCGGACTGGGCTGAGCAAAGCGGCCCGGTTACTCAGGGCCACGATGCCCTCCTCAGCCTCTCTGAATCGAATGTCCCGCTTCCTAGTCAGCAGGAACCGTCTGCGAGCAACCAATATGGATCTCTTGTCTGAAAAGAACACCTGCGTTGAACTTGCTGGGTCTTAATTTCCTGTGGATAGAATTGCCTTTTTAATGGGGTAAACGCGCAGATAGCTCATGAACAGGCTTCCTGCAACGTTATCACCAGACCATTCTAAGGGTAGTGGTTACGAAGTATGTGTATTGCCAATTTTTTGCCCCGAAGAATATCGCTGGGCGCTTTGGTCCAAGAACCACCAGTACGAGTAAGCACAGGCGTCTCGATACAGTGTTCGGCGCAGGTTAACGGCGGGTTCACCACTCTCTAGGCCGACCAACTCCAGACTCTTTGGTTGTTTTTTATACATTAAGAAATGTAATGAGTAGGTGGGACTGATACTACAGACGCAGTCGTGGTGGATTCAGTATCACACCGCTTAGATACGCTTCAGAAATGGGAAAGACCTTGGCACGCTGGTCTGTGGAGTTGATATTTATTGTAGTCCATGGAAAGGGAATGCATCTTGATAGTCCGATCAGGACAATGCTAGGCCTTGTGGCTATGGGTCTAATGGAGAAACCCCCGCTTCTCTTGCGCACTACAGTTGTTATCTCTTCTCGTTCCTCAATCCAAAGCTTGCCGTAGTATGTCCTGATCTAACTCAATCACAAATAGCAATTTTTCAACTACTAGGCACATTGAACTACTCTACTAGTATCAATCGCGAAGGATCGCACCTTAATAGTCGCAACCATGATGCAATCATCTTTACATGGCGTATAATTCTTATGTACTACTGTGGCTTTAGCCTTTGGGGCATGTCTCCAGTTGTACAAACCGTGCACAATCATACTGGACTAGACAGTACAAATCATCTGCAATGGTGGAACTAATGAAAGGCTTAAAGTACTCGTTTACATATAGTGGGTCGCGACGATAGCCACTCGGCTCGGGCGAGATAGCTTTGGTGTGCACAACCTAGGCAAGCATTGATAAAATTCAAAGACGCAAATACAACGACGAACTATACATGGCTCGCCTGGTACCAGCTCGCATTGGGTCAATCAGACCTTTTCCAGTGACCCTCCAACTCAGCGTCCATGATGAGAGTGTCCATATTCAGTAATATTTTCAGTCGGTGAAACAATCGTATCCACAACTCAAGACCAACACGAATTATTTCCTTCCTCTGGTGTATATGGTCGGATAGCAAAACACAGTTTGGGTCGCATCACTGCTGCCGCCGACGCATGGATCGCCCAGTCTTCTGGCCCTCTGTAGATTTGTTTGTACCCTGTCCGGTCACCTTCTGTACCTCAGTCTCGACGATTGCCAATCGGCCCAAGATGTCAACCAGATCGTTGCGAACGGCTTTATTCCAGGCGCCTTGGTCATGCGATAAGCGCTCAATAGACCTGCGGGGACAGTTAGTGTTTTAAATTCTCACTCAGTAGCGACCGCAACTTGCCCCATTCGGTTATGTAGTCTGGATATTGTTAGCAGGCCAATTCCCAATTCTAAATTACGTCCGTGTGGAATTGTACTTACTCCGTCAGGCATTCAAGAGCAACCGTATTGCTGTCTCCGGAGGGCTGGGTCTGTCCGCGCAGGTCCAGGGCTGTTTCATGTCCAAACACAGTTCTCCGCTGTTGTGCAGTTTCCTGCTCACTCTCATCATCTGAGGTGCTATTTTCCTGGTCGCCTGAGTCATTTTCCTCCTGAGGTGACTCGTCCCTTGTTGTATCACCTGTAGCGCTGCTGGACACACTGCCGGTATCCTCAGACTCTAAGGACGACAATGACAATGCACGTTGCAATCTGCTCCGAAAGTCTGGTCGTCGAAGAGGGCGCGAGGCTTTTCGAATTCCACCCATGTCTGCGTCTTAGTTACGCTGAGGTGAAGAGAGTTCCCACTTCTGGTTGAGTGTGATAGGAGAAAGCACTCCGGCTTTATAGCAAGTTGTATCGCGAGACTAGAATTAAGTGTTGTGCTTGCTCACGATAACGGGAATGGCAAGCGCACGCATTTTTCACCCATGCATTCTGATTCTGCACGTAGATATTTATTCTATTTCTGCATGGCTCACTAAGAGTCGGACATGTTTCAACGAACTGGTGAAACCATGTGATATTGTCAACAGGTGCACGGTGGCCGTTCAACGTTGTTGATTCTCAACGAAACACAGTACATCAAAAGTTGAAGGCTTTTGGCCTTCAGAAGCTTTAGCTGGGGCGAGTCGTGAGAGTCTGGTACCAGTTCACCAAGCTGAGCCATGGCTCATAAACGCAATCGCCATATTTATGTGCAACACTATGATCTTTTAAACTCAACAACCCTTCTCTCCGAATTCACTTTCTGCTGTTTTATTCAACCGTTCTTCCCACTTTTTGACTTACCCCAGCATCACCATGTCCCCACGTAGCGCATCCGGCTGGCCAGAATGGGAAGAGAAAAACCTTCTCTCTTGGCTGGATTCCCATCGGGGCCTGTCGTGGAAAGCCCTCTCCGACGCATATTATGAAGAATATCAGGTGGATCGAAGCGTTGAGTCTTTACGAGGGAAAAAGTACCATATTCTGCGGAAGCAGCGTCGCACTGGCGCCAAAGTCCCCGGTCGTTCAGGAAAACAAAAGCGCCCAGGCGACATGCGGCGCTCGCTGGTCGATAGCGGTTCACGATCACCCCTGCCAGACAATAACCCTGCCCAAAGGAACATTGATAAATGGTTTCAAACAATTCTAGCGGCCGACCCTAGCCAGTCCGGCGACAGCGATAAACCAGCTCAAACAGCACGCTCGAAAATACGTATGAAATACTTTTATTCTTCCTATATAAGAGGCTGACCTTTTGCCACAGGCTGCGTGACGCCAGCACCGCTTCCGTACTCGCCTCAAAGAACACGATCGTCGTCCTGGATGTGGGACTATGTACATCGTGTCTGTGCCGCCAGGAAACTGAGATACCGGCGAACAGAACGTCCACACTAGCAGCATGTTATCGACTGGAGCGCTACATTGCTATGTCGAAGGAACAGTGGCCAACTATTTCGATGAAATAGTCCTGGTGTATGTTATTACCATAAAGGCTGTGCTTACTCGACAATGAACACTCAGCATGAGAGATATGAATCACTCCATGGATTTCGTATAGGAAGGAGCAATCACCCTTGTTTGAAATTACAACACTAATGAGGAAGCAATAGTGAGGAAGTTCCAAAGTCAAAGGTGAACATTCGAGCATGATCGTGGTGCTTCTGAGCAGGCCCAGCTACACAGTTTCGTCCTTGTCATTCTAAACAAGGGGCATGGCCCTTGTGGCCTGCAAAATACTGCGGACAGTGTATAAGAATTCACGGTACTATGCGCGTTCCCATAGAGAGATAGGACAGGCTAGGAAGGGGCTCTGGCACTGAAATCTTGTTACCTCAGTAAAATATACCTGGTGGGGTTTGATTGAATCGGTGGTCGAAAACAATGTGATCTGTGGAGCGAAGCGTCCGATCTACTTTCGACCCACGCCCGAGTCACAAGGAAATTAAGTTTGACACAGACTGCGGAACCACGAGCGAGACTGCCGATCAGTAGCGGAACCGCAAATCGAGAGCTCGTTTGGATGAACCATGGAAATGCTTGCGCGGTGAGAGAATGCGGTTTTAATGAAGAATTCAAGCCTGGGTTTCTGCCTACTTTCTTTCTGGGCTGATCGTGATTAAGCCTTGCAGCCCGAAGGAAAAGAGAACTAGAGCAGAATCACCACAATCTCCGTCGGCTGGTATGTAGGATAAATTTATTTCGGTAAGGCCAATATTTTATTAGAGATTTTCTTTAAATTCAGCATCGTGATCAAGATGTGCAGATTGATTGAAATAAAGTTTAGGGCCGCAGGAGGGCCGGTCCACATCGAAATCTTGTCCGGAGGCCAATCGGTTTTAGTAAAACGGAGGCATTTTATTTAAGCTCATGTGGTTTGTCCATAATTGGCAAATTATTTGCAAGCCATCTGCTAGAGTTATTGGAATAGCGGTAGACTTGGAGAGATGGAGAGGAAGTGTTGTTAAGGCCAAGAGAGCAATAATCATCGGAGAAAGGCTTATTGCAGGAGAAGATACGTAGCTTCTAGAACATTCTACAGACCAGATAGGCAAAGTTCAGCTTGCCACTTGACAGGGGAACTTACTTTCTCTTCACTGCGACCAAGTGAACACAACCACGGATCGGGTTGTAGCCTACCATTCTGTCGCCAAAGTCTGCTGTTATTCCAAGTACTCGCCCGCCCCAGCAGTGCCTCCTAGGCAACAAAGTCCCGTTCCATCGGACACTGATGGCCGAAAGCTTTGGGCTTGTGGATCGTGTCTGGACCTTTGCAATTCTTTCCAATTTCTCTCCGGGTCACAATTAGAACCTCCCTGATCTACTGTCCCCTGGGTCGTCGCTGAGATCTGCATCGCAGAACCCTACCTGCGTCTGTCTGAATTCACGCGTGGTGTTTGATTGGCCGGTCGGGTGCTTTTCGTCTCCAGGGTCTCATCAGTGTAATAGTAGCGTTGCAATCTTGCGAGGGGTGGCGATCACGAGAACCTAGCTCGTGGGCCTTGGTTGCATCAGTTCACATGGTTGTCCTGGAAACTAGACCCAGTTTCTTGTCTGAGCTTTCCAAAGGTCTGGACCCTTTTTGGCTTATGCCAAAGAAAGACAATCTTCATCCTGAGATTGAGAGTATGCCAGTGCCTATGCGCCGAGGGAGTAGAGATTTTAGTAAAGACATTATAAGTCAGCTGCGAGTAGAAAGAAAAGAAATAACATTCAGCGGCGCGAGCCTAGAGATGGCAGTAGTAATTCTAGTGAGACCGAAAGGTCCTCCGGCCAACCGCAGGTACAGCACAGCGCTTCCGTCGGCCATCTGCAGCCCATTATTTCGGCATCAGTCGAAGCACTTCAACCCTCACGAAAGAAACGGTGACCGTGGTTAAAACGGGGAGGCGTAGAATACAAGCACGTTGAGCGATTTAATTGCAAATTCAACGTTATGTAGGAGAACTCTTATTTTTGCGGTGTTAGTTTCTTTTCAACACTTGACGAAAGTTGTTCACCACACTCAACGAACAATTTTGAGAGGAATTATTCCGGGTCGAGGATTGACTCTGTAGGCCACAAAGTCTCCAAACACCACTTCAACGTCATTCAAATCGCTTCAACGCCTATCAACGAGAGTGATTCTCGCTACCATCTGCGCAATTGGTTCCTTGGTAGAGACGTAGCCAAAAAGTTTATAAAAGGGGTCAGATTCCCAGCCCAAAAAAAATCAGGACTTCGGTCCTCACACTCCGATGTGTCATGGTGTCTCTCTCTTGCCTGCGGGCTTGAGAGTCTCCGTGACCACGGCTGTCGCTGCCACGAGCCCAGTGATGTAAGACTTGCGCTCCCTCGCTGCCACGAGCCCCGCGAGTGTAAAAAGGTGCTTCGCAGGATAGGTCTGCGTGAACAACAATCCTCGCAGGGGGGTGCTGCGAAAACAAGACTACCCCGCAGGATAGGTCTGCGTTATCAATATGCCTCGCAGGGGGGGTGCTGCGTCAACAAGACTACCCCGCAGGATAGGTCTGCGTCAACAACAATCCTCGCAGGGGGGCGCTGCGTTACCAAGTGAACTCCGCAGGGGGACGCTGTGATGACAAGTGAGACCCGCAGGAGACCGCTGCATTACCAAGTTCTCCGCAGCCTAGGTCCTGCGTCAACAAAGCGCCTCGCAGGGACATCTGCGAACCCAAGAGTCTCCGCAGGGACATCTGCGACAACAAGAGTCTCCGCAGGGACATCTGCGACAACAAGAATCTCCGCAGGGACATCTGCGAAACCAAGAGTCTCCGCAGGGACATCTGCGACAAAAAGACCCTCTAGCCCGTGCAGGCACCTCTTCGTGGTGCTAGGGACCAGTATTCGAGTATTCAAGAGTACCCGAAGAAGCAAAGACCTGCGCAACATCTTCATCGTCTGTTCATTGTTCCGAAGGGTCATCATTGGATACATAGAAGGAGCCCTAGTTAGATCTTCGCCAATTCAACAGCCAAAATCATAAACTAACAACTGAAGCGTCTTCAGTAGTATCAAATGACGTATTTCACATTCTTTTCCCTTGGTAGCTTGTGATCCAATAGCTTCCTCGCTACAATAGGAATTGGCATCTTTCATTCAGATGTAGGCAAACACAGATGAGTGTTGTCTTGAAATGCTTGTAGTGTTGAACCGTTAGTGTTGATGTGAGTGTTGATATGGGTGTTGACGTGTGTGGTGTGTGTGGTGTGTGTGGTGATATGAGTGGTGAGGTAAGTTGATGTGTGTGGTGATATGAGTGGTGAGGTGAGTTGATGTGTGTGGTGATTGAGCGTGGTGGTGAATGGTCGGGCGGTGAAGGAGGTGGTCAGGTCACCGTCTAGACCTTGCCATCGGTCCATGCCACCCTCAGATTATGTAAGATTCCTGAATAGCAACTCCAACTTCTGGATTAATTGGTTATTTACGTCTATCACTGTCACCTACCGCCATAACCACTGGTATAGTAGGTAATCGATCCTAATAACGGTGTATCCTGTTATATAATTTATTATATATGTTGCTTTTATGATAAATTTATTGGTGAGACTAGTAGACAGTATGATGTGAGTGGATTTGTAGGTTCAACATTTTTTGTCGTCATATATATATTTACACACATTGTACTCGCATCACTATTTCTATTTATTTCAGTTCGCACTTCCAAGTTTCATTCAGACTAGACTCAACAGTCCGCTGCTTTGACAAGCTTGGTTCAATCCATCTCGTCCGTTATATATCCTTCTACCCAACTAATCCGAACACGTAGTATTGTGGGACCTGTACGTGGCTAAAACATTGTAAAGTAAATGCGTGCGTGAAGGGCTTGTTAACAAGCGGCTCATGGCCCAACCAACGCCATTCCCGCCCATAGGCAGGTGGAAGTAACTTATTGCGAATCCATGGGCCTCATGGGCCGTGTCGAGGTCGATCAATACCCCCAGACGTAGCACGGAGGTTTTCTTGCCATCTCATCCACATGATAGATATATCAATTTGTATTGATTCTATCTAGCAAGTCATCTATCTCTAGTGCCGTTCTGATCACTCGGTGGATTTGCATACAGCCCCTACTTCAATTGAGCTGGTCGAAAGCAAATACCAGACTGCCCTCCGTTGGTCAACTATGAATAGGCAATACATACGCTCGAGATCAGACCTACCAGGTGTCGAAGTATTTGATGAGGAGCCGCTCGAAATATCATTTGTGGCTCAACTAAACATCAGTGATGCGATAGACTCTGCTCTGCCTTGCGTAGTCGAAGTCAGAGCTTCAGTTGGCGATGGCAAGTCACTCAAGCCTACTCTACTGTAGGATGGTTATATCCTAAAACCATCGCGAGTGTGAAAATGGATTCGCAACAAAGAAAACCAACCAAGTATATCCGATCGGCTCCTACATTTGGGACTCGCCGCAACATTGTAAGTAATCCCCCGTTGGTAACTAGAATTTATATCGCCAGCCGTCTCCCATGTATCAATACCCACTACTGCGCGCAAACCGCCGATCATTGCTTTCTGGGGCGTAGTACCCGGGTTCATGCGATCAAGCTTGCTCTGCTGCCGATAGAACGCAGCAGGATGGCTCTGGGTGGTGTTGTTACAGACTAAAACTCATCTCCACAAAGGATCTGCTTGAACAGTGATCTGCCAAATGTCGTCCAGGGCGTGGTGAGTTTGACAAATATATACTTAATGCTGAAAGGATGCCGACGCTGGTGAACAGAATCCGACGAGGTCCCTGGCAGGAGCTGCTTGCGCGATAGGTTAGAAAACGACATCAATAGACAGAGACACGCGGCCAGCTTGGTGACCTGCAGTTTCAGTGACATCCAAAGCATATACGACTTTCTGGATAGTTGCTGTGCTTTGATAGAGAAATGTGTGCTTGGGATCCAAATACACTAAGCACCTGTTCCAAGGAGACATTTCTGACTCCGACTTGATGCATCTCCGTATATTTCCGCTTGGTTCATTTCCGCTCGTTCGTATATGTCGAACGCCTGAGCAACACGGAGTACGAGGTGGGACAGTATCGGACGGTATTTTTGGCTCTTTAGTTGGCTCAGCTGTGTCTCGGTATAAACGGCCTTGTCTTCTCGGTTCGTAGCTGGTACCGAAATTAGCCTGTAGGTCAGAAACGAAGGGAGTTTTGCCTCGCCTTCTCCTTGCACGCGGATTTGGACTAACAACATGGCCAACGGCGAAGGTAGGGTTCCTCTACCATTAAGCAAGACGAAACATCGTTATTTCCCGGCGCCTGTGGGAAATATTCGGCTTTAAAATACGCCAGATGCCATCCGAGAACAACGTGGGGCCACCCATTGGACGCCACTAGTCCAATTCACGAGGGCTATTCGTTCATGGTGTTCGAATAAGATACACGGTGGTATAAGCAGTAGAATTTGGGGTATGTATCGCGTAGACACATCAGCATATGACCTGATGTACAGAGTCGACTTGAGAGAGAAGGGCGAAGGTAAACGCGATCGGAACTTTACATTGGCTCATCATCAATGTCACCAATGGTTATTTCGGGGTGATAGAGCATGGGATCGCATCGGTATCGGGGAGCCCGGGCAGACAATGCACTTGCGCGCTTCGACTCGAGTAACGGGAACATGACGGTACCCCCTATTGTACGATCCGATTCAGCAAGGCTTGAACGACCAGGACGAGTGGTTATGACTTACCAGTTCATAAAGATCGCAGAATTTTTGCTTGGAACGAGACGATCAATTAGCTTGGTGATCATATTATATTACCTAAAAGATCAATTATGATTGTCTTCATCGATGTGGTCACCATTCATGCCATGTTGACATGATGTTGTATCCAGACCGTCGCAGTCTCCGGCTGTCGCTTCGAAGAAGCCACGCTGGGTGCACCGGGCAACTTCTGAGAGCCAAAGGCGCATGACGAACCCACCTGTGATAATAAACTGTACAGTCGTAATGGGATAAGACCTCGGGATGCGGACGGCCAGAGGTTCATACACTCCGCCGTTCATGGTATGAAGGCGGTGAGGTCGAGGGCGGAAGACGCGATAGAGCACGCGTCGTAGTGATCTTGGTCTTTATCTCCGACCCGGGATAAAAGGACTCCTCACAAGTATGTTTCACGGGTGGCGATGGGCTGCTCCCATTTACAATAGCATAAAAACCAGTAATGGTGTTCTGATTTGGGGCACAAAAGTTTTAACAAATAGTTTGATATAGCTTGTAGATCGGCGAGATAATCCATGATTCACATGTTCTTGTAACCAAGTCTAGGGACGAAGAGACGGCAAAGAGCTGTGACTCTTACGCTCGTGCATTGTCGTCGAATGTCCTCGGTTCTATTGAAATCGCATCGTCTTCAGGATCAGTGAGACAGGTCAGGCTAACATTCACACACCTGGGGCGTGGATATTCGAGCTTTCTCTCAGGAATGCACACAGGGGCTGTACAGTAGATCAGCTGAATCTAGTGTTGTGGCGGAGACCTCTTCGCGTAGACACTTTGACCAGCTAACCCAAAACTCGTATCTTTGATCGGCTGGCGTGAATGGGAGTGCATCTGGTGGAAATCATATCTCTCACACGCACTGTCTGACTTGCTGGTCCATGATGTATTCTATAAAAGTCAGTACAGCGGATTTTAGTACTCGATCAAAGGGGATAACCTATCGAATGCCTCAGACACAAGCCTGCTCGTCTTTGTGTAGTCAAGTGAATAAATTGTAGAGCAAATTGCGGGGGGTAGAGAACGTATTTATAGGCTTCTCCGCTCCTTCTGTTGCGCAAGTGCTTTGCTCGGGAGCAAGCATTGAAGGACACCTATCGTAATTGAGGCCTGTTGAAACCCATGTCTTCTTTTTACCGCAACTATTTGCAGCGACATCTTTGATGCCTTTAGATGTTCAGTGAGAGAGACGAGTAAGAGTGGTGTTGAGAAAAAGGGATGGTGAGTTGGTCAAGAAACGTTGACTGACTGTTGAATCCTTCACGGCCCTCTTAAATTTGGACTTTGTGGAGATATTCAATCCGCAATGACAGGCCCATATTTCTAGTACTGATCACCTCATCTGTGCGACTCAACGAAAAGCGCCTATACTTTTATCACTAGAAACCATGGGCTTGTTCTTCCTAGCCTCGCTTCAGTGTTGTGTTGGTTGTGTTGAGTTGTGGGTCTCTCCGTCTATACTGCGGAAGCGAGGTCACGGTCGGATGTGCGGGTGCTCGACCCGTCAACCTGTTGAAGCTTGGCTATACGTTGTCAACACTCAATCTTCGAACTTGTGACCATGAAGATACATTAAGACTTTTTTTTCCTCGTTTTCTTTTTTGAACTTCTTTTTTTGGTGACTGTAAGTTCTACAATGTTCTGTTCATCGAGTTTCTGAGACTTTCAACGAAAGTGGAAGAGGTGTCTGATTGAAATATATATCTCAATGAGCGTTCATATCTGGCCCTCAACATCGTGAGGCTTGATCAGTTTCCCCGACCGATTCGTTGATCACTATCCCTTCTATCAAATTGACTGCCAACCGCCCGCTAGAAATAAAAACAGATTCCATCCAAAAGCTGACTGCGTTGATTGACTATGTGGTGACCGTAAAACCCAGTCCATAGCCACCTGCGTCTCATAGTCTGTAAGGTTACACCAAGGCCTGATGGAACTAGTATCGCCCAGACCTTGGCTTTCTCCTGCGGACAAAATGGATGCCTTGAACAGCTCGTCAGACCAGGAAAAAGGAGAACAGCAGGCCGGTGAATTACTGTACCAAGCCTTCACGGACCAGTGTGTGTGTGTGGGCAAGCGAGAGAGACCATGGAGCACTTCCTATTTCGATGTCAAAAATGGACGGCGCACCGGACGGAACTACTACAATGTACCAACACCCACCGAGGAAATATATCCTTCTTCCTAGGAGGAAAGTCGCCTTCCGATGATCAGAAGTGGACGCCGAACTTGGAGGCGGTACGGGCCTCAATACGATTCGCCATCGCCACGGGCCGACTCGAGGCCACCTAACCATGCCAACGAACATAAATCACCCCCTTTCGCTGACCTAACCCACCAACCACCTCGTGTTGCAGATGGTAGACGCGCTTCAACTGCCGAAAATAGGATGTTGAACACTTGGAGAAGCGCCTTCAAGCCAGCCTACTAACCAAATTACTAACCCACGAGGATCCGCTGCGATACGGACATCTGAGATGACATATATTGCAAGGCTTTATGTATGGGCTCTGAGGAGACACAGTACTATATATATTATGACATGTATAGTAGATCAGAGATAGTTGCCCTTTCGGCTTAGCCGCCGGGCGTTAATAAATTGTGTGTGTGTGTTCCAGATCTAACCAATGTGCTGCCAAAGCCAATTTTATATTTCAGCCAGGAGTGTAGAGCGAAGATCCCTGGAAACCGAAAGCTCTGGATTGAGCTACCCAGACTCAGTTTCAAAAGCACAAAAGCTAGTTAGTCCCTTGCCAGCCAGCGAGCTGCGTTTTTCTGCCAACAATATCTGCTTTATACGACCCGGTCACTGTTTAGGAACCAGCACGTTTAGCGCTAAGCCATTCTCGAAACCAAGCGAAGCAGCCAGTAGTTTTTGGTTAAGGTGTAATGGTGTCCAGCACTTGCAAGGATGAAACGGCCGCGTTGTATTTTTGAACGATCAGGATCTCTGCAGTTCAGAGGTATGCATTACTATATTAGAAGGGAAACAAGAGGCTATATATGCATCACAAAGCGAAAGTTGATTGAAGAACAACTTGGTCCTTTGTATCGATGGTGTAACCATCCCACGCATACGGTGGTGAATGGGATTCGTCTGGTAAGAACTCTGGTTGAGTGAGGAATAGTAAGTCTCCTGCAATGGACAGAATAATTCTTGAGAAATCATGAAGTAGAGTCACCCGTGAAAAGGTTTCTCGCCAAGATAAAAGGGCGCCCAACCCCAAGGTCCCAAAGTCTCTGTCTGCTGCCATGATCTAGAAATTAGAAGATGATCCAGAAGACTCATCTCTATGTTCGAGCTCCTGATATGTTTTAGAGAAATAATCATAGTCCACTTGTGATTTACCTGCTACACAGATTGTCGATTCCTTTCTTTGCATGGAAAAAGTAGACTCCACTTAATAAAGAAAATACGTTAGTTTAAGCTCAAATCATAAACATGAGTTCATGCAATTCTCAGTAAAGCTTGAAAGCAGCTCGAGGGTACGCACGCGCTGAGAAAGCATCTTGCTCGATTTTAGAGTTGCCGACGTTATAGTTGCCGGCTAGGGCAATTGGTAACTAGATAGGAGATTTACCTAAGCTAAGTGAGCTTTTCTTGGTCCGACAACTTACCTGCCGAGTTTTGTAGTTCTGTGGCAATATAATAGATGGGCAAGCAGTCATTGGAGGGAAATAGTGTTTCGTATTGTCGAAAACAAAGCGGATCGTCAGATGCTTAAGCCACCAAGTCTTGTAACTGACTGCTTGAGTAATTAATATCCCCTAGAAACTGGCAAGAGTACAGTAATCCTTAAATTGCTTCTTCAACCACTCACAATGGCCGCTAACTAAAGCCACCAGGTCCAAGGAAGTCATCTCAAACGAAATTGATGCGGCAAAAACGATGCCTGGCAAATCAAGTCTAATGAAAAAGGAATATGAATATAGTAAAATGTGCAGTGCAGACGTATGCGTGGGAATTCGTATCCGGGAGACGGCCCAGGTGCATATCTTATCAGCGGATACTTCGGGATTTGGGGCTTTCCTTGGCTCGCAATTGGTCTGTCTCCAATCATGGCTCAGATGAAAGACGACACGGCCTATCAAGAACTCCTACTATCCAGCCCCAATACTAGTGACAGACAAGGATCTGCAGCAGTTTGATAAGGATACACCGCAACAACCTAGACGAAGTCGTTAAGGCCAAAGGGAAACTTTAACCTGAAGAAAAACCTTCGCAATTCGTGATTTGTTCTCGCGTCCTTGGTCAGAGATCACATCCAATCATTATCTGAATACATAGAATAAGCTACTTCAATGAATTTATTGCATGACGAG
The DNA here is from genome assembly GCF_028827035.1 of Penicillium chrysogenum. NCBI lineage: Eukaryota > Fungi > Ascomycota > Eurotiomycetes > Eurotiales > Aspergillaceae > Penicillium > Penicillium chrysogenum. The sequence continues at coordinate 4,853,878 of NW_026622750.1, read as the reverse complement.
TTTGGGTTGTGCAGTTGTGATCTCCAGACGCGGTGTTTTTCCATCCGGGCCTACTCGATTCTCGGATCAAGTCTATCGGGGGAAACACCACGATTTTGGCACACCTATATTTTCCTACGAATATATTGATCGTCGGATCAGGTCTATCGTGGGAAGCACCACAATTTTGGCATACCTAGATATCCCTACGAATACATCCATCGTCGGATCATGTCTATCGTGAGAAAGACCACAATTTTGGTCGTCTGGGTTTCGGAGGTTAACATCTGCGCCTTTTGAAAGAAGTGTCCTTTTGGGAAAATCGTGGTCTATCCTGGGAAGCGAAGCATCGGACGATTCGTCGCACTCCGCGATAGGCCACGCTTGAGGACGAAGTCACCTGATCAACCGAGGGACAAACGATGACTTCTGCAGACATGTTTGGTTCGTTATTACTCCTTTCTCCGCCTTGATCTTGGGATCTTGGAATTTCTTGACGACATCCACCTTGATTCTCCGCCACTTCAAAAGGGAAAGCGGAACTCGAATTCGGCACGAACAACTTTTTCTGGTCGCACGATAGGCATTCCGACGGCTTTGAACTCTGTTTTCCTTCGGAATTTATTCGGCCAGATCTCATTTACTAATTCTTCTTCCATCCTCCTCGATTTCTCGGCTTTCTTGGCCTTGCACCTTGGAAACCTCGGACTCCCGTGAGACAGCTCACTTGGTTGATGAGGCGTAGTGTCGCATCAGGTCATCTACTTAGCGGCGTCATGGAGTCTTTGGAAGCCGCATCTAGTCGGGTCTTGAGTCCTCAGCGCATCTGTCAGAAACCCAATGTTAACCAGCTTTCGATCTACAGAGACCCTTTGCCCGCGATAGGTTTCCTAGGGAAGGGCGGATCAGTTTACTCCCCCAAACTCACTTTGAGCGCGACCGCTTCCCCAACTCCTCTGATTAGCACCAACGTCGTGTTCGCCGGACAACCTCTACATTACTCCAACACGCGCTCGAGCGCACCACCACAACCGGGGTATATCTCGCCACGGGAGGCACGTCGGGCGATTGAAGACAAGAAGAACGAACACACCCCCCGACAGTCCCTCCCGTCAATCCACGAGGCCCTCGGCAATGACAATCCTCTTTCATACCCTGCACCTACCTCCGCTCTGCCGCCACAATCCGCACACCCTGCGCCGCTGACACATCTCATCGGACGACCCAGTGCAGAAGGTCCAGCTGGACCACCGAATCCCTTTTCAAATAGACCAACGACGGGGTCATTGATGCGGCAACCCGGTTTTCCCCGTCAAGTTCAGTTGCAGGCGGAAGCATCGCGCTCGAGTCTCACCTCCATCGACACGCAAGATTCGCTCAACGCGTCACTGTACTCCCTCAGCACGGGCAAGTCCCCTACACAGAGCGTCAAACCAGGAATCGCCTCGGTTGGATCACGAAAGACCTCCGGGGACGAGTACGGTGCGCCAACCTTCGCCGGTAGCGTGGCTTCTCCCAACAGCCGCCCCCGCCTCCCTCCAACTTACTCCTTTCAATCGCAGCCCGGTGACCACTCATATCCTCCTGCTCCCTATGACAATCGCCCCTACGTGGGTTCATCGCGCGTGGAAGAAGTCAATAGTGGATTTGTGGGTCGGCCAATTCCTCCCCATAGCGACTCCCTAAAGCGGCATCTAGACGTCTATGACGTAGAGACATCTCTTAATGAGGTATGGGCTTTCCTGGTTTTCCTTATTACCTAACATCTTTTTATTGCTATTTTTGAACAGCGTGCGTGGACAATATTGAGATTTCTTCATCTTGTCGATCAATCGGCTTGTCAAATTCCCCCGAAATTACGTATAGACTGACATCGTGGAACAGATCGTCGAGCTGAGTACGCGAATTCTAAACTTCTCATGGCACTACGCAGCACGCGTACACCAAAAGCAGCGGTCTGGGTCTATATTGGGTTTTCTCCCCTCGCTAAATGAGGTAGAGGACATGCTCGATATGCAACGGAGGGACCAAGACGCCCTGATTCGGATACGGATAGCCGTGGTGAACCAGGAACAGGCGCTTGCCAAACAGATGGCGCAGCGAGAGGCGTTCAAGACCGGGGATGAGCACATGGCCATGTACCAGGAAGAGTTCAAGGGCACAGGCGGTTTCGCAGGTGCAGACCCGAAGAAACGGCGTGGAGTGAGTTCTGGGATTTCTTCCCCTTTTACCCCTTCATCCTATTTCCTCTTCCCTGGATTGACACCGTGCTTGACACCCTGTCAAACACCCCACACTGTGAACCGTGTATGGCTAACGATCACGTTTTCTGTTTTTCTTTGCAAAAGGCGGCCCCTCCTGTTCGTTGCCACAGCTGTAACCGAACCGAAACACCCGAATGGCGTCGGGGTCCAGATGGTGCCCGAACACTATGTAACGCCTGCGGTCTGCACCACGCCAAGCTGACTCGCAAGATGGGCAACAAGGCGTCGAGCCTGGGCCCAAATCTAAAGCCCAAGTCGGTCCTCGACTCCGCCTCGCCAACCAGTCATTAAGCTTCTTTTTCATGTGGCGCTGGAAAAGGTGGGAAATAGAAGGGGGCAACGGAGTTGAATGGCTGCCTTTTTACGGGGATTTCACGAGTTGCTATTTTACTCATCGGCATGCTTTTTTTTTACTACTGGTTTTATCTCTTGGCCTTATGTCTTGGATCTTTTTCTTTTGTTTGTTCTGAGACATTCCCTAGTCGGTGCCCTTATATAATAACCGTTGTTGAAAATACACGTTCGGTCGTCTCCCAAATAGCCGCTATATTTTATCGTTCAACATGATGCCTCCGAATACTGTCTTTACACCATATTTTTGCACAATTAATATGTATCCCCTCTTCTTCCTATTCCTCACACTCATGCCTGCATTTGCCCGCATTTCAATTTGTATTACTAAGATTGATCAACGAGGCTATCTCCTACTTGGACCTCCTAGGACTGGTAAATCGGCTTCTAGTCTCTCGATCGCAGGGCATGCATTTAATAGCCTCTCTTCAGACCATAACTCTGCCCAGCTATGTAATCACCCCAGCTTTTGGAGGCGCACTTATTGCCCACATTTTACTTCATATTCCTAATATTAATGACACATTTCAGAGCCCACTTTTCATTTCACAAATGAGACCTCACGTTCCTGGGATCATAACTGCCCAGGATCTTTAACATGGTCCCTAGGCTGGCTCTTAGTCGCTCCTAGGGATCAAACCCCTCGTTCCAGAGGACCTACGGCTCCCAGGAATAAATGATATAGCTCGGGGGAACAATGAGCAGTCTGGGAGCCTTTGTCACTTCGTGAGAGTCTCATATATACGTAGAGATAGATAGTGTCTTGAGATGGATAATTAAAATGAAGAACATCTCACACAATTTCTCCGCTGCTACCTCGGGGGCGACGTTAGGACCAGACAGAGAACCACAATAGATCTCTAATTTCTCCATGATAATCTCGGAGTAGAGCATCAGTATCCCATCGGCGACATCGATCCTTTTGATACACGAAATACCTCGCGCATAAGGGAGATGCTATTGATCGTTTTGATCAAGCGTTTTAGATATGAATTGATGCAGAAGCTTGAAAACAAGAATAGACGCTCCTTTGACTGCATCCTGGAGGTCGGGGTTGGCAATGAGATTGATTGGAAGCTTGATCCCGGGAAGGTGTTTGATATTCTGGTGTACTGTATTGATGGCGTGCGTGAGCTTCACGGGGTTATCGCCCTTTTGGTCGCGAAGCGTTTCATCATTAGGTAAATCAACATGTTCATCGAACACCCACATCGAGACATTCTCTTCAAAATTTTCAGAGTGTTCTCCAGTGTTTTAGGCTATGATTTTCCCAATCATTGAGCCTCTTTGCATTGTGTGGTTAGTATGAGCTACTGTGTTGACGATGATGCTGGTCCAAAGACCACTTGCCAGTTTCCAGACCCAATCTCAACGACCTTACATTTTTGTGGCATTTTGAAGTCTCAGTTTGGATGTAACACGGTTTTTGTTTTTGAAATTTGCAATCAAGTGATTGGGAACTGGGAAAGTTATAAAATTTTATAAAACAAAAGTGAAGTCGCGGGCACCAAAACATGAACCATTATTCTGAAGCTCAGCGTCATAAGTGCCTCAGTAGGGTCTTTGTAATGTAATGGGCTGCAAAATAATATTCACAAAACAGGCTTTGCGCCTGTCTTTTGCAACGCCTTGTTCCTCTGTTCCTCTACCACTTTGTGCTTCGTTCAACAATAACACATCATGGTGTCGTACGAGCAGAGTACGGAAAATCTACTAGAAAGTAGCGGGGGCCGACGAACACCCAATGATATGTCAATTCATCTCGCTCATTTTATTCAGGCTTCTGTTAGCTTACTAATCAACATTCGAGAAGGCTTCTTAAGAGAGCCATATACGGCATTTAGCACCGGAGGGGTGATACTTCGTCATCGTCCCCAGCGTTGCGTACAACATGAGATGTCGTGGGTCACTGTTTGGTGATTGCTGCTCTGTGAGCAGATACTCAAGTGATTACTGTTCGGGCGCAAAATCTTACACTGGTTATTGTGTCTCTTAGAAGCAAAATGAAAATCGAAACGCAATACTGTTTCCTCGATTCACTAGTCCGGTGTAATCCAATAATCTCTCCAGGCGTAGTTGCCATTATCCGCGCCGCCAAATTATCGATTAGTCCCTCCACGTTATCTTCACCCACTATCCATACCCCGCTTTCGATCATCTCTGTCAATCGTTTAAAGAGCCTCTCCAACCTCTGCGACCGCCATTCGCTCTTATACGGATGGAAATTGCCATGTTGAAAGAGTTTTTCGTGTTCCGGTTCTTCTCCAAGCGCCGTTGGCGACCTCCAAGGTGAAACAACTGACAAGTCAGCACAAGTAAATAACTCCTCCCCTTGACCCACTGCCAAGCCCTTAGTGCGGATAAAATATTGCGAGCCGCATCTAAAACAATGATGGACAAGGTTAAATCCGTTCCATATAATCCTGTATTATGCTATGCGTAGGTACATCCTACGACTTAACAGTTTATCGGTAAGCTTAACGGTCTTGGTACTATAATGCGGCATGATATAGTTGGCATAATACTGTCTGCGGCCCTCGCTTTGGTGCGGCTAGCTCAATAAACTGACTGCGCTAAAGCCTTGGCGGCGGAGCCAGGGAAGTGTTACCCAGTGTATATCGGTCAAGGCGACTTCGAGAATGACTGTAGAAGCAAACCATGCTATTGTTCACAAAGGGTAGTGTTCGTTCAAGATGGTGTTCGTTCATGTGTCCGTCAGATTATGAAGTTCATGTCTCAATATTCAGGTTTTTTATGCGCCAGATTCTCGGCCAAAGTGAACATTCGGGTGAATAAGTAAAACAACCCCACTTTTTCACCAACTATGCTATTTTTGCATTATCTGTTCGTAAACTTTGCCGGGGTCACGCAACACTAATCGTGTGTCACTACCCTGTCCCCAATTTCATCACGAGACGATTCGGTGACCCAAAATTCTTCATTGGCTCGTGTTTATTGTCACCTTACACAACGCTAAGGGGCTTTCAGCGGCCGTTTGACCTTGCCGCGGTCTGTAAGCGCTAGCTAGCACAACGTCTCGACAGCTTAAAAAGCCACCTCTGCATGATTAATAGGTTATTGCAGGATTCGTGCATGACCAATGGCGTGCGCCAGGACACCGTATGCTCGATCAGTACTCGATCGGCCTTATATGAGGTCCGTTTTAGACAACTTTCACCAGCCAGACTAGCTGAATCCTACAAGATTTTGAAGGCTAATATTTTCTGAATGTCCAAACGCGGCTTCCCATCCCGTAGATAACCACCGTTTAACTGTTGAATGCTGAAATTAGTTAGCTAATTTATGGACTCTTTTCGACTGTTGATTGACGCGCGTGTAAATAACCTTGTACTTCCAGCTCTGGTAGAGCCACACGAAGAAGATGACGTCGTCACGAAGAGTTTCTTGGCCGTGGAGCCAGGGCATCTTGACCGTGAAGGCGAAGAGATCGTCGATGAACGTGTTCAAGAACTTGTAGGTCAACGCCTTGCCAGGCATATGGGCAACGGACTTGAACCGGTAGTTGATGTAGAGACTGGGGACCTTCATGAGGAAGCCGTACGCGTAGACACTGCCCACCAGGGTCTGGATAATGTAAGAGTACCACGACTTGTGGGTGTTGTAGACCAGCTGTACGCGGTGTATGCAAGCAGAAGGGGAACAGCCAAAATGTACAAGTAGCGGAAGGCAATTCCACCATACTCCTTGGTCTTTTCCTCGGTCTCGCTAAGCTTGTGCTTGTCCTCGAAGACAATCACGTAGGGCAAGAACGACAACCAAGAACTGGCTGGTGGCGGGCGCAAGCGAACGTCGACAGTCTCGGTGATCTTCCAGAATTCCAGAAGGATACCATATCCTTGACTGGCCAGGACTTTCCCAATGCGCCAGCTCTCTGTCTCTGCGCCAAGCTCGATTACAAAATTGCCTTTATCTCCCAGAATCTCCTATTATCTTGGTATCGTCGTTCGATGTATTAGAGAGCCGAGTCTGTAATAGGCGTCACAGTGGAATTCGTACCATGGTACATCTGCGACTCCGATTCGATGATACCGCTCATTGACTCCGAAAAAGATGTCTCAACTACAAGAGCTTTTCAATTCAGCAGTGCAGCCCCTGCCTGTAATCGAGGACAAGAACTTCGCATCACACTTCGATACCTTTGCGGGCAACCAAGTGGTTCTTCTAGGCGATGGCAGTCATGGAACGTCTGAGTTCTATTCTGCCCGCGCAGAGCTCACAAAGCGACTCATTGAGCGACACGGCGATACCATGGTCGCGGTCGAAGCAGACTGGCCGGATGCAGAGGCCATCGACCGATAAGTGCGCTTGCACCCAGGCCGCAAGGCGCAAATTGGAGGAAGTGCGAAAGGATATGAGCCATTCAAACGATTTCCTACCTGGATGTGGAGGAATTCTGAGATGCAACGGCTAGTTGAACGGATGCGTGATCGAAACCAGGCTCTCTCACCCGAGCAAAGAGCCGGATTCTACGGGCTGGACCTGTACAGTATGGGTGCCTCGATCCGTGCTGTGATCGACTACTTGGACCGGGTAGACCCACAGGCAAGCAAACAAGCGCGCCAGCGGTATGGATGCCTGGAGCCTTGGGTCGAAGATCCCACTTCGTATGGTCTGGCATCTCTTCGAGGCATGGAAGACTGTGAAGGCCCAGTGATCAAGATGCTTGGAAACCTTTTGGAGCGACGGCTTGAACTCATCGGCTTGCGGGATGGCGATGAATACCACAGCGGCGAACAGTTAGCATTCACAATCCCAATCCTTCAGACTTAAAAGATTGGACCAAGTCGCTTTCTACCATCGGTCGGTAAAACGGTCAGGCGCAGAGGTTAACGTGTATTTCAATACGCGTTGACCAATGGGTCCTAAATAAACAGCACATCCATGTTGTCGCTTCGATGGTCATTCATAAGGGTGTATAAACGCTCCCAATGGCTGGTACGTTTGTATCTTAACATTGACACGGAGTTGAGTTTGCGGGGAGAGCAATGTCGGCGATAACGCCGGCTCCGAGGGTAATGCAGCCCGAATCGCTGACTCCGGGGAAGAGACGGCAGATGATGAGGGTTTCGATGTTTTGGGCCAGGTCCCAGCCGATTTGCCAGACGACAAAGAACCAGTTTGCGGCGCCGAGGATGACGCGGTGGCCGTTCAGTATGGATGGATGGATGGATGGATGGATGGATGGGTGGGTGGATAATTTCATTTACCCTGAACCCTCGCTTTTAGATAATTATAAACCACTACCCACTACTTAGACTGGATGCGGATTCGTATTTTGGTCTAGTGGTCGAGTCAACTCTTTTGGCGATATACAGGCTACGACTATTGCGTAAATACATGATTGTCTCCATTGAGGTTGTTCCAAACTTCCTGCGGTGAACTTTAGCCTCACCGGCGAACCATTACCCCGGGCTGTAGTATCTCCCCACGGAGACATGATGATGGTTATAGATGTGCCGACGTCGGGACTTGGACCCGACGCCTGCAGGATGAAAAGTGACCAATTAGTCACCCTGCTAACCAACTACACTACCGCTACCGGCCGGCCGTACTATAGGTTTCACTTAGGGGCTAGGAAGAGGGGCGGAAACTTATTGGAGAGGTTAGTTAGATATACGTAGCACTGGATTATCCGGTTTCATTGCATTTATGGGATATGTTGGCTGATATGTTTGCAGCTTACTGTGTATACGAGGAGATAGATGCTGACACTGAAAGACAGGACTGTCTCATCTGTTTCTCCAAACTCGGCTGCCTTGAAGGGAACTGCGGGGGAGAACATGCTTGAGGCGAGAGGGTGAGATGACTGCCATGGCGCTGATGAGGACGAGCAAGGCCCATTCCTTGCTGTTAGTAAAATCGTGGGGGTTTTTTGGGTCATGGATTGGACCTTGGCTAGGTTCTCAACAGCCGACAAACCACCCTGGAAGTTTATCCGTTAGTGGATCAGGCCCGAGCCGAAGAATGCGACCAGATTGGGCAACAGGAGCGAGGCCTGCACTAATCCGAACGGCGTCACTTTGGTGCGGAATTCGTCGAATTCTGTTTGGGCATGGTGATGTCTCATGAAGCTCGCGATCCATGCTCACTGCTGGGACTCATTCGTTGATCCGGTTATTTTTTTTATTTATTCTTTTTTCAGGTCATACGTAATAAGTGTTACCTTTACCCTGCGATCCTTCGGTGCTCGGCCGGTCGTGTTAAGTAGAACCGGTTGGGCGTATTTGCTGATTCGCCGCGGCCGCTCCCCAAAGTGGGGTGCCCAGTAATAGACCGTGTGTTTGAGCGAGGTTTGACAGGCATCCTGCCACCCTTTTCAGAAGCTTGCCGGGCGTATTGATGGGGAGCGGTCGATGGGCTTTGGGGTAGGATAGTGCCGTCTCCATGAGCTTTCTTGTTATAGCCTCGGTGAGGTTGCATTTTGGTCAGCGGACTTCGCCGATCGTTAGCGTCGGCGAACCTGGGGCTGCTCTGGTGGTAATGGCCGCCTCAAAGACGCCTTCATTAGACTGGAAGACGTGCGGCCGTCAATTGCCTTTAACTTCATCCCTTGGCCCTTTACCGGCAGAGCGATTTTAATGAACGACTTGGACACAATGCCGGTTCCCCATCAGTCACTGGAATTGGAGCTCATGGATAGCACGGTCAGTACGGACAACATTTCCGCCGCCCGACACAATAAATCCGAAGAGCCCGAAGAGCCTATTCCCGATACTCGGGTTGCTGCTATCGGCCACGTGGAAGCGTATCACAAGGTTCTTTATCATACAGGGCCCTCCGGTCGACGCTTTCTTTTCACGATCATTGTGTCTCTCGGTTTGACCATGTTCGCGTATGCGCTTGACCAAGGAATAACTCCGCAATTTAATCTAATTGCGGCATCTTCATTCAGCAGACACGCCCAACTGGGTGTTGTGACAACAGCCAGTACTCTCATCAGTGGCATAGTTAAGCCTTTAATTGGCAAGTTGGCCGACCTCACCTCTCGACCGACGACATACATTATCTCTCTTGTCTTTTACGTGGTTGGAGTTGCTATCGCAGCGAGCTGCACGAAGTTTGTTTCATACATTGTTGGGGCCGCCTTCACTTCTGTAGGAAAGGCTGGCCTCAACCTTCTTGGCCAGATTACGGTTGGCGATCTGACTACTTTGCAATGGCGTGGCTTCTGGACCAGCTTGACCATTGCACCATATCTCGTGACCGTCTTCATCAACGGATCTATCTCGAATGCATTCATCCCCCACGAGTGGCGATGGGGCATAGGCATGTTCGCTATAATGATTCCCGGGGTCCTTATCCCCGCCATTGCAGCACTATACGCGACACAGCACCGAGCTCGAGCTATGGGAATCGTACGAAGCTACTCAGATTTCAGCAGAGGCAGCATTGTCCAAACTGCGTGGGATGGCCTCGTCGCAGTTGATCTCCCTGGGCTTGTCCTGTTGGGACTCTCTTTCTCGCTGATCCTCCTCCCTCTATCACTGGCCCAGTCGGCCGACAATGGCTGGAGCAACCCCAGCATGATTGCCATGGAGGTGGTGGGCTTCGTTGCTCTCGCGCTGTTCATTGCTTTTGAGATTTATGCCGCCCCCAAGCCCATAATGACGAAAAGCATCATCCAGAACAAAGTCTTTCTGGCCGGGCTGGGCGCCAATCTCTTTGACCAAATGACGACCGCGCTCAGTGGCAACTATTTCCCCTCCTATATTTATGTCATCAAAGACTGGGACAACTATACATGGACGATCTTCATCGGTTGCAGTAATCTCGCCGTCACCGTCTTCAGCCTACTAGCGGGCTATCTCCAGGCGCGACAGCACCGCTATCGGAACCAGATGATTGTTGGAGCTGTTCTCAAGACTATCGGCTACGCAATTTGCATCACCGGCAAACGGAGTACGCAAAATACCGCTCCGCTCGCAGTCTCCCAGATCCTTTTAGGCGCAAGCGCACTGACTGCTCTTGGCTCTCGCGTGGGAGCAATGGCATCTGTTCCGCACGAAGATATGGCTTCCCTCATTGCTGCTTACTTTCTGTGGACTTATCTTGGGACTGCCGCAGGGTATGCTATTGCCTCTTCCTTTTGGACGGGGAGGATGCTGGACTTTATGCGCGAAGAACTGCCTGATACACCCGAAGAAACTTTGCGTGAAATTTACGGGTCTGTGGAAATCCTTCGCACCAAGTATGAAGTTGGAAGCATAGTCCGCGAAGGTGCAATTCGAGCGTATGCGCGCACAAATGGGATTATTTTCATTACCGCGTCTGTGATCTCTGTGTTGTCGCTTTTGTGCTCGGACTTTATGCCAGGTAAGACATAATTACCTTTGATATCTGAGCTGGGATATCAGAAGCTGACTTTCGGGGCCTTGGCAGACTACTATCTAGGAAAACAACAGAATGTGGTAACGAATACTGGATTTGATGGCCGGGCGGTTAAGGATCCACTCGTGGGCTACAAGAAGAAAGGCTTTTGCGGACTTTCGAGGAAGGAAATTGGCAAAATTATAGGACTGAACAATTAGGCGATGGATTGTTGCCGTTGGCTAGAGAAGAACGTCGAGATTGGACTGAGTAGATTATTACCGCCTTCCAGTGTGACAATGTCTCCGCTACCTGGCGCATTTACCGAGTGTTTTACCGCTACCTCCAGCGGCAGGACCGACACCTTTTCGTGGTACTGGGGATTAGTACTCAAACAAGCTATCTCTTCACGAAGCTAATGTCTGTCCTCGGTAAATCAATTTGCCTCCGCCTGCCAAATTTAGACTTGATTCTCTGTTCATTTGCTTCTATTAGGCATGGAGATTTTCGTGCCGTACGACGCTTCTAAGTCAGTTAAAGGTCGTAGAATAATCGATCCATCCCGCTTCCAGTACGGAATTTGTAAGTATCTGAAATTTAGGCCGTAATGCACACGGAATTACGGATGCAAAGATAATTTTTGGGTGCAAGTTTTCAGCCCCGCACTACACAGCCGAAGGGCGAAGTTATTTGGGGCTGGGAGACTTGGCAGTGGCTGAGAGGAGTAGATAAGCCCTCTTTTTCTCCCCTGTCTCTATCTGTCCGCCGTCCGATGACCATCATGAATTACATCTTTTTGGGATTCTGCCTCCAAGGACGTCAAGCTCATCCAGACTGCGATTCTCCTCGACAGAGATAGGTGTCGGCACGAATAATATATATATTCATATTCGTTACGAATATTCGTTATTCGCATTCGTATTCGCAGACATTTTACACGACGAATGTGAATGCGAATAATTTTCTTATTCGTCACGAATATTCGTAGATTTGGTCACGTGGCTAATTTAAATTCATAACTAGTGAGCAGTGATCGCCCAAGTGACGAGAATCCAGTTGATGTTCGAATATTGGCCTTGCGAATACGAATATTCGTAGAGGTTTGTGAACTACGAATGCGAATGCGAATATCTCAAAAAGTTACGAATATGTATCCGTGCCGACCCCTAGACAAAGAAATAATCTCTTACTTCTCTCACCATCCTAATTTTCATACCCTTTCACCCGGGCTTTTGGCAACTAGGTGTCCCCAAGCCTCGAGAGTATTTTGCCGTGAGCCCATGGTACCACCGGGAATCTCAATAGCACGGTGCTAAAGCTGACCTCTACAAGCACAGTTCAGCTCGAATTCCATGACGAACGTCAGTAGCGCCATGGGGGAGCGGTCTTCTTTGCACAAAGCTGAAAGCAGAGGGTCCATCCTCACTATTCCAGGTATAGATAATATTGGTTGCGAACCGTTCTGTCAGTTGTCTTCGATCAATTATGATCTGTTTATAAGCTCTGAAAGGTAAGCGCGCCATGGTATATCCACAAGGAGTGACCCCTTACGTTGAAGCACCTTATGACTGCCAATAACTAGTTTCCAGTTTCCTGTCTCCTGAAAGGACTAAAGAAGTTCAACGCTAAGTATGTTGCCCAGCCTCGGTCGAAACGGAAGACTAGGCAGGTGACACAGCGTAATGGCAGGGAGAGGAGAGTAGTAGATTTGTCGAAATGAACAATCTGCTCGCTCAACCGGGGTTTGAAGTAAATAGGCGTTTGTATTTACTCCTTTTACAAGCTCAAAATACTGAGACAGTCCATGTAGGGCCAAGCTTCAACGATGTTCGCGGGTTGACACAAGCGACCGTAACCCACAGCCCGACACAACCAACATTAAAGCGAGGCTAGGAAAAACAAAGTCTGTGATTCCTAGTGATGAAAGTGTAAGCGCTCTCTGGTGATTGAACGTTAGGCCGCTCACAGATGGGATGGTCAAAACAAGAAACATGAGCCTGTCATTGCGGATTGAATATCTCCCACAGAGCCTCAATTTAAGAGGGCCGGTGAAGGATTCGACAGTCAGCCAACGTTTTTCAACCGACTCGGCATCACGAATTCTCAACACGACTCTAGTCGTCTCTCTAAATGGGCATCTAATATGGCATCAAGAATGTCGCTGCAATAGTCGCGGTAAATCGAAGGCATGGGTTCCAACAGGCCTCAATTAGGATGGGGGTGCTTCAACGCTTGCTACAGGATGAGCCGAGAAGTCTATAGATACGTCCCTGCCATCAGCAATTCGCTCAACAATCCAATCACTTGACTACGCAAAGTCGAGCAGGCCCTATGTCTGAGGCACCTGATAAGTTCTTCCCCTTTTACCCAATGCTGAAATTTCCACTGTACTGACATCTATAGAATACGTCGTGGACCAGCAAGTCACACAGTGCCTGCGAGAGATGTGTTCCCAGCAGATCTACTGTGCCACCCATGCAGGCCACCATCCGCCGTGTCCTGAAACCGCTAGAGCCGGACGCTAAGAGTCGGCCGTCGGGCGAGAACGCCACCGAGAAAGCCCACCCCAAATGGCCGACGGCAGTCTGCTGCAGGCCACCCTTCGCCGTGTCCCAGAACTTGTTAATGCATCATGGTATCGGAAGTTGCAGCCACTCACAGCTCTTGTCTTAAAGGATGTTAGTCTGCTCTATGCCATATAACTTGGCTACCCCTTCTTTGAAATAGTTCCTGCTTATATAGTCTTCAGGGCCATAAGAGATGCATTTGATACCTCGTGAGGTATGTACTCTTCTCAAGCTACTGATTTCGGTGATGAGAGTGACGGATACCTGGGAAGGTCGAAAAACTTATCTTTACTCAGGCCGATCGTCTGGCACAAAGGCGACTGACGATTGGAGTGAGATTGGATTGTTCAGAGGCTGCTGTTCGTTCATTCTCCTTTTGCCTTTTTCTCTTCTCGTCAAAAATCCGAGGCTAATAAGAGTAGGCTTTGCTAACAACCGTCCTCCAAGAGGTTTGCATTACCCAATACTCTTTCTTCTAATAGCTAGTGACTAATATATGACAAGGCCCTTCACAGTGGAAGCTACTCCGTCGCAGATCTCATGAAGACGGGACAGCATATCCTTGGCCGTCGACATGTGCACCCATCAGTCGCAGGCACGCTTACTCAGCTGCAGATCGCGGGCACCTTTGAAACAGGAACCCGCCCAATTACCGTCGAGGAACCAATCAGCACCGACGATGGCGATATAAATATGGCCCTATACGGTTGTTTCCTCCCGGCACCGGTGAAAGACTCATTTCCCCAGCAACGAATCGGATTACGAGCCCATGAAGATGCCAGGCTCGATATGGCCGGCGGATTCGGGTGATATAGTTCTCACTTCGGGACGCAAGAGAATTGAACTGAAGGTTATCAATAGGGGGACCTGGGCTGATTATGTTAGTCACAGCAGATTCGATACAATTCGCCCCAGCATCTTTCGTATTAAAATTTTCCATAGGTCGGCTCTCGTTTCCACTTCATGGAAACAAACCCTGACCTGGACTTCGACCGGCAAAGGGCATACGGCTATCACTCGATACACTAGCCGGGGAATTTGTTCGTTTTGAGCCTGACAGTCCGAAGACCGTCACCTTGACGGAAATTGGAGGTCTGGACGCCATCAAAGGTGGAAGTAGCCTTGCTATCGGTACGATTGAGCACACACGTGCTAGTATAGTTGTGCAGCGCCTCCAAAAGGCCGGATACCGGCATACACCTGAAGTGACGGAGAAAAAGAGTGATATCGAGCCGTGTTCGATGGATAGGCTGAAGTATGCTCTAGCGTATGGTCCGACCGTCGGGGATTCTATTCGTCTGGGATCTACAGACCTGTGGGTGAAAATTGAGAGAAATCATACATATATGGGAAGACTATCAGAATGGACAGGTGCAAGCGAGTGGGCGTTCTGATGCGGAATGCCCCGATTTGGCGATTGTGAATGCTGTGGTCATTGACTGGACCGACATTCCCAAGGCGGATATTGGTGTCAAAGATGGTGTTATTGTTGGTATTGGGAACGCTGGGAATCCCGGTACGATGGATGCAGTCTCCTCCACGATGGTTATTGGTTCGAATACGGACATTATTGATGCGAAAGGGAAGATTGTCACTGTGTGCGGTATTGACACGCATGTCCATCTGATCTGTCCTCAGCAGGCGAGTGAAGCTATGGCATCCGGCATTACGACCATGTTTGGTGGAGGCGCTGGGCCAAGGTACGAGAACTAATACTTCTGGGAAACATGAGATTCAATTGCTAACTTTTCATTTAGTACGTCCTGTCAAGCAGCGAACTGCAGCATGAGCAAAACCTACATTAAACAGATGATCGAGGCGTGCGATCAATTCCCCATGAACTACGGTATTATTGGGAAGGGAAGCGATTCCGGGAAGCTTGGCCTTTACGACCAGTGCGATGCCGGTGTTGTTGGGCTAAAGCTGCATGAAGACTTTGGTTGTACGCCATCGACAATCGACACTTGCTTAAGGTAGCTTGCTCCCAAAAGCCCATTTACATCTACATCTGCAACTGATACTGACTGCCTTATACAGCATCTGCGAAGAGCAAGATATCCAATGTCAAATCCATACCGACTCCCTCAACGAATCTGGTTTCATCGAGCACACAGTCGCAACATTCGAAGGTCGCACCGTCCACTGTACCACGTCGAAGGCGCAGGAGGAGACCACGACCCCGATGCGGTCAAACTGGTGCAGGAAACTAATGTCCTTCCGAGCAGTACAACTCCTAACATGTCTTTCACAACGAATACAGTTGAAGAACACAGGGACATGGCTGCAACCTGCCATCGGCTTTCAAAGAGCAATCCTGACGATGTCTCCTTCCTTGATAGCCGCATTAGGAGCAAGACCATGGCAGCGGAGGACGTACTCCACGATATCGGAGCTATCAGCATAATGTCCTCTGACTCGCAGGCAATGGGCCGCTGCGGCGAGGTTATAGTGTGTACACGGAAGACAGCACATCTCAACAAGCCCCAGCGGGGAGCACTTCTTGAAGACAAAGGTACCGGAGCCGATAATCACCGGGTCAAGCGCTATATCAGCAAGTATACGATCAATCCGGCGCTTGCGCAGGGTATCAACCATGCCGTGGGCAATATGGAAGTGGGGAAATTGGCGGACATGGTGCTCTGGGAACCATCTGACTTTGGCGTTGAACCGTGCCAAGTTATCAAGAAGGGGTTTATTGCATTTGCACAGATGGTATGTCTATATCCTCGTCCCGCCAAGGACGTTGAAATATGCGAAAAACAAGGCATAATACGATTCCGAAGCAGACAAATACCTAAGAAGGCCTCTTTATATCTTGAAATCTCGCCTAGGAGGGTCGTGGGGTCGGTGAGATTTTTGACCCTCCCTGGCGTCTTGGCGGGTCCAAATTGAGGGCCCCAGCCAGGGTTTCCTCCCTCCCCGGCTGTCTCCTGAATCTCCAATCCGTCTCATAACTTACACGATAGATACGGAGTCCAATCACGCTCGGCGGTAGTGGCCTTCTTCGGCTTAAGGATATTCTTTTGTTCATGGGAAAATGCTATCGTAGTGAGCATTAGCCAGAAAAAGCAGACAGCGGTCCCAGCTTCTCTCGTGAATTGTAGCTAGTTTGCCTTATAAAACAAATCGATAGCTGTGCGGGCATACAGTACGGCGTCACTTAAAAGTGCCGATTTCCTCCTTTACGAAGCTAAGAAAGACCACCTTGGCTGTCTCCGCAACCTGACGAGGTAGATCCATCATCGCACTGGCTCGTCGAATATTTTCACAGCTTTCGTGGACTTTGTAGAAGCACGTCGCTGCGGCGCATTCTTGAACTAACTCGCAATGTCTAACTGCTCAACGCGAGTGACAAAGATATAATAATAAAAGGTAGCCCACGTGTAAACCATGGGCCCGCCGTGGCTACTCGAACCCCGAAAGATATGTGACTATTCACCCCGCCCCCTTTCCTGCGGAATGGTATCCGTGCCCTCTTGTAGCCCCGAGAAACAATGCAGGAAGTAGCAGGGTAACCGGCCCCACCTATCTGCAACACTCAATAGGTCGTCATGAGGGTAAGCGAGGTGCCACCCGGCTCCCAGCAGGTAATCCGCAGATCACCCATGATGTGACGCACCAACAGCCAAGATAACATCATCACCCGTTTGCCTCATGATCAAAGCAAGCAGGAAGACTCGTTGGTGACGCCATCACCAGTACTATATACCGGGGGTCTGGCGGGAACATCTTCGTAGACCGGAGGCATGTCCGCGTGCGAGCTGGTGCGGTGGCCGCTGCGCTCGGTGATACACAGCTTGAAGCAGCTGCGTAATACATGGGTAGCGCAGTACTGTGTGACGAATTTATTCTTGCGGTTTATACTGAAATCCTCCGTGGTGACAAGTTCAATAACAAGGTCATGTTTGACTCCTAGGCCGTCGTAGCCTTCCGCGTCACACAACGCGTTCGCCGTGGGGTTAATGCTGGCGTCAAGCTGTATACCGATATCTCCCCCGGCCGAGTCGAAGTTCACTTTCCATCCGCTTATCAACTCGTTCTTGCCAATAACGCGCGTCTTCTGGCGAATAGCACAATTGCCTTCGTTGGGGGTTTTGCAGATATGCATCTTGCATGCTCTTGATGCCATTTTCTGATGCTCCTCGATCCGCCAAGTCAGCTTCATTAAGCGCCAGCGAATCAGAGTATTGCCGCTCTTATTAAGAACACCACTAAGTAGCACCTTGAGCGGAAGCTTGCCCACGAGATCCACAACTGACGGACGTACGAGTTGAAGAGTGAGACTAGTGGGTGGAAAGGTCCGGATAGACGTCTTGTCGATGCCAAGGCCACGGTCACGACTGACCTTGACAGGGACCTTCAAAACAAATACCTCACCGGTGATACTCTCCGCACATGCCTGAAGGAAATATATGACTTGCCCTAGCGAGCCGATACAGGAGGCCGGAAGGTGGCCTGGTATTAGGTAATTAAAATGGTGGTCACGGCTCTCGATCTCAAGTTGGGGCTGTGTAAGGAAGTCCCAGCGATTGAGCTCCTCGGTGGATGTGGCGCAAGCTCGGCAGCGTCTCGAGACGGGATTTTTCGTAGTCAGCTCAAAAACAAGGCTCAGGCTTAGCTTCCGCAGCACCACCGGCCGGTTCGATTCGGTTATCGCAATGCGCAAGCGGCCCGAGAGTAGGGCTCCGGTGGAGTTGGCTGGTGCGCCGTAGCAGACCAGGGGTGACCCAAGCAAAATATCAAGTTGTGTAGATGGCGACGCCGGACATGGCTTGTTGGGTCGGTCCTTGCTGAAGCATCCGACAAGTCCTACCTTCCAACGTCCTATGCCGCTATTATCTCTGTGTTGGAACATCATATCGTCCATGGAAGCTCCGAGAGGCTGTGTTGGCCCTCGATTCACATGTTTCGGTAAAGTCATCCACGTGGGCGGTAATCCAGGGCACCTGAAAGACGAAAGACACTTATATACACGGAACGAGGCCCATCTTGTTGTAGCTTTTGGCCGCTTTCCTCCGAATGACTTCAGCTGTCGTCATTACCCGCTTTGAGGATCCGGCCGCAGTGTAAAAGCCGGGCCTTAGTCAGCATCATGTTGTCGGCGTGGGCCGTATTGTAAAAATGTAGGGTCCAATCAATGGTGTTCAACTCTCTGTATTGCTGTATCGACTTTCCTAACAATTTATATGGACCGTCGATTACTAATCTAAAATTACAAAATGCATAGGATCAATGGATCCTCCGGTATGCCGGTATGCCAATGCATCTACTCCGACACACCCCCTCAGCGGTCCCAGTATGCATACTGAGATCGCTGCAATTCATACATTGGCATGCTGCATGATCCATTCTCTTCCTCAATTCCTAGGCTATAAGATAGCCTATATCAACCATCCGAAGCAGTCGTACAAAGTTCTCATGCTTCTGTCTGGATAGCAGCTTTGTGAGGCCATCGGCAACCATGCTCGCCGTCGCCACCCAGCGTACCATGATACGTCCTTCTCTGACTTCCTGTCTCAGCCAGTGGTGGTGTATATCCACATGTCGTAGCTTCGTTTCGAAGGCTACATCCTCGCTTGTCAAGAGGCTGATCGTCCTCTCATTATCACAGTCAATGGTTAGGTGGTGAGATGGGGTAAAAGCTAGGTTGTTAAGCAACCTCCGCCACCATTGAACTTGCTTCCCGGTCTCGGATAGGCCTAGCAGTTCTGCTTCCGTGGTTGACGTTGTCACAGTGGGTTGCTTGCTGGCTTTCCAGTCGACTGGACCGCCGTATGCCTGGCAGATATATCCAGCTGAACTCCTTCTGTCAGGGTGGTCCCCGTACGAAGCATCGCTTGCAAATTGTACCGAGTTCATTCCTGTACCAGCTGCGCTATATTCGATAGCCAGATTCCGGGTAGTGTAGAGATAAGTGATGACTCGATCAGCTGCCTGCTGGTGCTGGGGACCGGGATTTGTGAGGAATTGCGCAAGCCGAGCGGTGGCTTTTGCAGCGTCCGGTCTGGTAATTGTAGTGGCATATCCTGCAGATCCAACCTTCTGCTGGTATAAATGGATCTCTCTCGGCGTAGCCGTACCTTGGTAGGGTGTCAATTCGTCAACTGGCAGTGGTGTATAGACTGGTGGACGGTCTGTCAGATTGTACCGGGTAGCAATGCTCATCACATAGCTATCCTGACAGAGCCAAAGCTTCTTCTCCTGTCTGTCTCGGACGATCCGGATATTAAGAAACCATGCCGCTTCTCCATGGTCTGTCAGCTCCCAGTGTGCTTCTAGATCTCGCTCCAGCTGCTGTGCTTGTGCTTTAGCAGTACTGTGACTGGCGATCAGGATATCGTCCACATAGAAGAAGACCAGCAAGCCTTGTCCCATAAAGACGCAGGGGTCTTCCGGCATCTGTTGTAACCCTAGCTTACGTAGTACACTCGCTGCTTCTCGCTGCCATAGCCTCGGTGAGATCCGCAGACCGTACAAAGCACGGCGTAGCTTCCAGCACTTGCCTGGGGTCTGGAAACCTTCTGGCATATAGGTGTACGTCTCCTTCACATCTAGCTTGCTATTTAGGAATGCAGTGACAGCATCCCGCTGTCGCAAATCCAGATCAAAAGCAGCCACTAGTGCGAAGATCATCCTTGCTGTCCTTGCTGCTAATGTAGCAGCCCTTTTCTCTTCGTGAGAAATGGTTTCAAGATCTCCTCGTACGCAGATACGAGCCTTCAGTTTTAGCAGGTAACCGTCCTGGTCAAATTTGTACGAGAACACCCATAGTAGAGGGAGGATCTGCTTCCCTCTGTCCCTTGGTCTGTTGATGATTTCAAATGTCTCCTTTTCAGATAGCGAATTGATCTCTTTCCTCATTGCTGCGAGGAAGCCTTCCTGAAATGGGTGATTCATAACATCCTTCCAACGCTTCGGCGGTGGAGGAAGATCATCTCGATGACGACGACTGTCCGGTTTCTCTGCGTATAAACCAGCGGCAAAGGCATGAAGCAGAGCCGGGGGCTCTTCGTCCCGTACTGTAGTGGTTGTTGCATATGCAAAATCATCATCTCTTCTCGCTCTGCGTGTTCGTCTTCCACTTAGTATGTTGCCGGTGTCAATGTCACTAACTATCTCTCTGCTTGGTGCTAGTAGCTCGGACTGTAGCTGCCTTTCTAGCTCGTCTTCTACCGGATCAGGAGTAGGTTTGTATTCGTACTGGGTCTGGTCTTGATGCGCTGGATCTTCTTGATCAGCCTGTATATCCACCCCCTGACCAGAGCCAGTATTCGCTTCTTCTTCCTGCGGCGGGGTGATCGGCAATGGTGGTAGATCCTGATCCTCCGGAAATGCACCTGGTGGTGCTGTACGCGCCGGTGGATGACCAGGTGTTGGCCAGTATGCTTCTTCTCTCACCCCCTGACTTGGGGTAGTCTCTCTTGGAGCACTTGCCTTACCAGTAGCTTCTTGAATCACTTCCTGAGACGTATCTTGCACTTGTTGAGGATTCTCCTGTGCTTGCTGAGGATTAATGTGCTGGGGATCATGCTGCTGGGGATCATCCCGATCCTGTATGCCCTGACTTTCCTCCATCGTACTAGTTTGTTGACCAGTGATTTCATAGTTGATCACCTTGGTGATCTCTTCAGTAGTGAGTTCTTGCGGTTGTCTCACTAGCGGTAGTGGAATCGGCTTATACTGGTCGTACTCAGGTGTGTACTTCCGGGTTTCATCAATGACTGCATCCCTTATATGCTTCACCTTTCCACTATGTGGAAACCAGATCTTCCAGATATTCGAGGCACGGTATCCTACCAAGAAGCCAATCTCTGCTCGAGGGTGCATCTTATCAGACTGTACTTGATTCTCAATCCTACAGTACGCCATGCTCCCGTACAGCCTGACATTTGACAGGTTGGTCTTCGGTATCACAGGTGCAAGTTCCTTCCTGACTTCTTCCCATGGAACCACCCAGCGGTTCTCGGTAGCGATATACGACGGCGTACGATTCAATAACCATACTGCGGCGCTTGCAAATTCCGGCCATAGATCCTTAGGGAGCTTTCCTTCGAGAGCGAGCATGCGCATACGGGTGATGATCATCCCGCCAGATCTCTCAGCATACCCATTCATTTCTGAGTGTCCAGGTGGAGTATGATATACTAAGATACCGTCAGCTGTTAGGCTATACTCCGCTGCTTTGCCTGCTGCGGCTTCATTATCGTAGTGGAAAGCCTTGATCGGCAGCTTCCACTGATTCCTTGCTAGCTGTACGAACTCCTTTATCGCAAGCTGGCATTCCGGTTTGACTTCATGTGTCATGATCCAATGGAACCTCGGTCCTTCTAGATAGAAGTGAGATATCCAGCGATGTCTGTTGTACGCCGGTGGCAGTTGAATTAGATCAAAGTGCACCCTTCCAAATCGTCCAAAGGATCTTCCGACTGGCCGTCGTGATATCTGCCTCGGAGCACTTCCTGTCTTACAGATTTGACATAGAGATTGCTGCTCCGTCGACTTCTTATCTTCAAGAACGACGCCGTCTACCATACTAGCAAGCTTTGCTATAGTACGTGGTTCAACGTGGGCTAGGCGCCGATGCCATAATTCGGAGGAAGCCTTTGATTCCTGCGGCTTCACCGAGTTCCGTACGCCTGCCTGGGTGGCATATGCCTGCTGTGGAGGAGCTTCGCCAGGCTTATCAAAAAGCCAGAGGTTAAAGTGATCCCAAAAATGTACACTGACGACAGGCCTATCATTCGGATCCCGTATGCAATTCG
This sequence comes from Penicillium chrysogenum, assembly GCF_028827035.1. Taxonomy (NCBI): domain Eukaryota; kingdom Fungi; phylum Ascomycota; class Eurotiomycetes; order Eurotiales; family Aspergillaceae; genus Penicillium; species Penicillium chrysogenum. The sequence continues at coordinate 4,831,627 of NW_026622750.1, read as the reverse complement.
CCTTTTGACACCAAAGGCCACCTTTCTTCCTTAGCATCGCGTATGATACTAGATTTGTATGGAATCCAGGTGAGTATAGAGCATCACTCAATGTGATCTCCATCCTTCCCTTCACCGGGTGTCTTCCTATCAGGCGAACTGTACCCCTGCCGAGCATCTTTGTGGTGCTGTCTCCAGTTGAAACTTCCATATCGTCCGGGGTGAAGTCAACAAATAAGCTCCTATCATTACAGATGTGCGTACTCGATCCAGTATCGAGAATCCATCGATCATGAAAAGAGGGCTCATCACTTTTTGCTACAGATAGCACATGCTTGCTGATCTGTACGGCTTCGTGTCTTTGGTAGGTGGTGGCAAAGCTAACCTGGTTAGCATATTCAGCCTTTGGCTGAGCTTCAGCAACCACCTTATCCACCCATTGCTTCCAGCCGAGGTCCTTTGCTAACTTCTTTTTCGCTTTCTCTAGCGTACGCTCATTGAGAGTGTATCCCCCCGGTCGAATTGCTTCATTCATGATATAGCAAGTGGCAACCTTATGCCTTGGGTGAGTGCTACCACACGGACAGCGTCTCTTCTCAAATGGGAGCTTCTCTTGCTTCCCTTCCGGCTTCGCTTCTTGGTGTCCTTGCCAGGTTGAAAATGCACCTTTTGGAGCATTGGTTGAGGTCACAGTTTGAACACCTATCTCACGATTCATCGCGCGGAATGATTCGAGAAGGTCTCGAGTATCGTACACCTTCTTGTCCATAACAATCTCCTGGTATTTCCCTTGCCACCAGATAGGGAGCACCTCTTTCACAGCGTGTAAGAAATCCCTATTTGCATCTCCATCATTGATGCCAAGGCTGACGGCTTGCTCTCTTAGTGAGTTCCACTGTTGAAGCCATTCCTCGATATCTCCTGTCGGCTTCTGCATTGCAAAGACCTTCCACTTCATACGGATTTCTTCTTCGTACGCAGTCGATCGGGCAAAGCGAGACTTTAGATACACAAGCCTATCATACGGAGTACGATATGCAACTAGAGAGAGATGGTGGATTGGATCAAGGTATGTGAGGATATATTCATTTACATCGCTCAGTCCCTTTGTCTGCTTCTCCCACCTTGTGTACTTCACTTTGTACACATCCATACGGTCTCGCCAGATCCTTCGTTCCTTCTCATCGCCTTCCTCGGGGTATTCGGGTTCCACCGGTTCTTGGAGAGGCTCGGGTCGTTTATTAGCGGGATCGGTTGTCGACGAGGTGAGGTCTGGATTACAGAGATCCCACACATTCTTTTGTACGGCATATAGCTGCACCTTTGCAAACCAGGTGAGCCACTGCGGCGAGTCCTTCAGTTTTTCGCCCTTCATGGCGGAGAGGATTGATGCTGCCTCCATTACTGGATTCAGGGGTAGCTTTGCACAGCTTCAGAATAGCTTCAGGGGTTGCGAGACACTTCTAGCAGCGGGCTAGATACTGTATTCCAACTACAGTAGTCTCATTCAGTGCGAACCGGGCTCATAACTGTCGGCGTGGGCCGTATTGTAAAAATGTAGGGTCCAATCAATGGTGTTCAACTCTCTGTATTGCTGTATCGACTTTCCTAACAATTTATATGGACCGTCGATTACTAATCTAAAATTACAAAATGCATAGGATCAATGGATCCTCCGGTATGCCGGTATGCCAATGCATCTACTCCGACACATGTCGGTTCCGTGGAAAGCCGTACGCACTAGTACGCCATTTCTAGTAGCCACGTTATGTGTAAAATTACATTTGCAGTTCCGTGTGCCACGATCCAGTATCGTAGATACTAGTCAAATATATTACATGAGTAGTGCGTATGAGGCTAACAGGACAATTCCGATGTATATGGGAGCCATCGATCTTATGACACCCAAGCGTGTCACCTCCCTTCAAGGCGTATTATGTCATATTTTCGCAACTACTCAGACTAGCGACATTTTCCTCTACATGTCAGCGCTCCTTTTCCCTAAAGAGGTGCACTGGATAGAATTTCGATTTGTGCGATTTGACCGGGCATCTGGTGAGACTAGATCTCGCCAAAATCCGTCCATGGACATCCTCATGGCGTCCAAGTCCGCCCATGGGCGGACTTGGACCGGACCCACTTCGGACTGGGCGATAGGTGTCCGCCCATGGACTGCTCAAAGTGTCGAAAAGTGTCCAAAGCCGCCCAAGAATGCATAAATCTCCCACATAACCCCGATGATGCAGCAAAATAAAAAACGGCTAGTTACACTAATCATAGTCACTACAATCCTTTTGACGTAGCAGTTGTTCTTCGATCATCTAGATTTGTTGAAATTCTCATGTATCCTGGTTCAATTTATACGGAACACTGATCTTCTCTCTTATTTGTGACTATTTGATGTGTTACAGTTTCCTGTGACTTAAAGCTATTTTAGTGAGAGAAATATATATCTTGTGGGTACACCTCATATTCAGTTCATTCCTAGTTCCTACCAATATTTAGTGATTGCAAGTTCAGTCAAATACCTAAGGAAAACAGAGAACACATCTAATTCATCAATCAAACTAGTTATATCTACCATTAATATGAACCAGAGGTTGATAATATCATTTATTCATGGAGAGCAAAGACTAGAGAGCATGGAATAGCAGTACCACGTGACTTGACGAGACGCCCAAACTGTCCTTTTTAAAATAATAATGTAGAAGGGGGACATGTCCTTCAAGCGAATTTTCAGGGTATTTGGGCGGACTCTGGACACGCTAAATATGAATGTCTCCACCACCATATCCAATCGTAACTCATAGAAGTTGGAGGCCATAGCGTTCATGCGCGATCTATCAGATCTTATCTTTTCAGTAGACAAACGGTCATAAGAGGCGAATCACTCTATTCCATGAGTTCAAGGAGTCTTTCCTCTTTTATTTTCCCTAAAAACCCCGTACTCTTGGATCATGTCTCAAGTTACTGACCTCTCCTCATCGTCTCTCCACGGTAGCTACGGTCCAGACCTCTTTTCCTCCGACCTACAGTCCAGTCAGCAGTCCAGACAGCCAATCATTGAATCAACCCCAGCCTCCGAATCAGTACATCCTATGATCGCTTCCTCCCTTGAGCGATTCGGAAACGACCGGATTGCTTACTCCGAAATGAGCAAGGAGGATTTTATTTTCTGGTGGCTTCAGACTATCCACGGAAACGAGCTTCGTGAAAGGAATAAGAGCTTCTGGGATCGATCTCGAAGTCATTCAGAGCGTGGACTATCTTAAAACAGGTAGCTCATACTGTGACTGGGGACCCAAAGATAGTATGCCAATTTCAGGTTCGTGGCCTAGCGGTTTGTATCAACGCTAGCCCTCAGCGTCGTGATACATTGCGGAGTCTCCAGATTGAAGGTTCAAAGCTTTTGCCAATACAAGGTGTCAAAACCCGCTGGAACTCTACTTTTCTTATGCTTCGACGCGCAAAGAGATTACAGCTAGTGTTCAACAAATACTGCTCTGAAAATCAGTATGCGCAGTTCACGTTAGACCGGGACGAATGGCGACAAATCGACTACCTGCTGTGTTTGACCCAACCATTTTTCCAATTTACCACTATTCTCTGTCAAACCAAGGAAGTGACTATCCATATCATCTTCGAGATCTATCACTCTCTTTTTGAACATCTTGAAAAATCGATACACCAACTTCAACAAAAGAGGGTTCCTTGGAAGCAATCAATGCTTTGTGCAATTCTGGCAGGAAAGGAAAAGCTTGCAGCCTATTATGGTAGCACGACTAAAGCCCATGGTGATCTTTACGCGATTGATACAATACTTGCACCACAGCACAAATTGCAGTTCTTTTCGCGTTACGAATGGGCAGAGAATAATTTCGCATCGCGTGAGAGATATCGACAAAGCCTTAAAGACTATGTTCGACCCTATCATGAGCGACTGTCCAATAGCCAAGCATTCTCAAATAACCAGGCACCATTGGATCAGGGCTCAAAGCTGGCAACACTCATCGCGCAGGCCGGTTCGAACCGAAAGCCAGTACCTCGCCACAATAACGAGGTCGAGAATTATCTTGAGAGTGGTATGTCTTATTGGTTTGATTCTATGGTGAATGTAGCTAAACTGAATTATCTAGGCACTAATTCAATTGGTCCATGTTCCTTCTGGAAAGGCCATCAGCATGAATTTCCGATGCTCGCAAGTGTTGCACGAGATGTTCTGTCTATCCCAGCAACAGGTGCGAGCGTTGAGCGATTGTTTAACTCTGCTCGGGATATCTGTCACTATCGTCGGGGATCACTGAAGCCTACAACGTTACAGGATCTGGTGATGTAAATGTGTGCAACTAAGCTTGACCTCGGGGAGGAGGAGCTAGAAACCTTTAGGCAATCCTTCTCGAGGGAAGAGAGAGAAACGGCAGATGAAGAGAAGGATGTCCAGCATCCACAAGAGAACCTTGATCCTATCAGTGATGGCGAGGAGGATCCGCGGATTTGAATCTAGGGAGGTTGAAATCAATGCCCATATGGCTACTCAGCTTAATTCTGACCGGGGAGTTGGATCTTCTACAGGGTTCTTCTAGCGAGGGAGAAGAGGTTTTAGAAATTACCAGAGAGCCGGGTGATGATGATGATGGTGAGCATCCCTTACCAAGGGATCACTCCCTAAAGCGCTCATCAGGGAGAGTATGTAGACCTTCTAAACGTCTAAGGGGATATGATGTATATTAAGAGACAAGTTCCACAATCTAGAATACACAAAAGAATACTCAAACAACTACAATGGCTGCTACAAGGATTTATCTACAGGCGTAACCTAGATACGATTAATACAGCAAATTCTACATAACTCTATGCATGTTACGGTGGCCCCACTTTTCGCCCATTGGACTATCCAGGACGTCCAGGTGGGCGGACGGGGGCCCCTCGACCCGCCCACTGGACACCAGAAGGGTGTCCAAACCCGCCCATGGACCGGTTTGGACATGTCCGTCGATGGGTCAATTGGACTTTGGCGAGGTCTACTCCCCACTGACCCCGATGATCCGAGGCAGGTTCTCCTTAACAAAGTCGACCCGGCGGGATATGAAACTCAAGGGTCTTCCTTGATTGAATGCCTTTTCTACCCCAATCTCGACAGTCTGTCTGGCTTCAAGTGGACAGGTCCAGATCCTGTGTTCATCTCTACTTAGGCAAGCGACATTTTCCTCTACATGTTTGCGCTCCTTTTTCCTAAAGAGGTGCACTGGATGGAATTTCGATTTACGCGATTTGACCAGATATCTGGCGAGACTGCAGCAGAGGATCTATTCTTCTGCCGCGGGTCGAAACGGCCCTGGGAAATCTCTGTCGGGTACGCAGAGTTGCTAGACACAATCACCTCGCATGCTGTCCGTGCAACAGGCACTAGCTTCCGACTGTCCCTTTGGCCTCGTACGGAATCTCTACCATATTCGAGTCTCTCGACGCATTCTCCGCTCACTGCCTGCCCTCGACGCTATCCCTGGACCCACGTTTTTTTGTGCATAATATATCGGGTAATTACAGGTGAGATTGATCCAGAACCTGCGGGATTGTTCGCAGACACCTTGCAGTGAAGATGTTGATAATGAATCCAACGCTATTTTATGCCCTTCTTACAATAATCTCTCTGAAAGATATAAGCTGCTTTCCATGCGGTAATTCCCCCTGCACTGCGTCGCCGTTTGTAGTATTTCTATGTCGCCAAGATAGGACAGGGCAATCCGGAATACACAATTCCTCACCCTTCTCTTGCAACGTCCTGCAGCCCTGTCAGATTGGGCCTGAAAGGGTAGTTCCAGTCATCGAGTAGGCTAATCAGTAGTTCCCGAGATGATTCCAATCCCTGTTCAAAAAAGCGCAGTCGAGCTAGCTGCTTGTCGTGGCGAAGCTGGAGACAGTCCCTCTCTTTCCTCAGGTACGTACCAGCCTCCTTCAAGTTCTGATTGCTCTGGTTTAGCTTCTGGTCATCAAAGTGCTTGGAGACGCACGACTCCCATAGGCGTTGATAGAGTTCAACAAGTCGAGCTGTTGGAAAGGCAAACTTGGGATCGTCGCATTCGAGGTCTAGTAGCACCTTCAAGATGGGTTGAAAGGGTTCGGTCGCCAACATATGTCTTGTTTCTTCTTCGTGTTGCGAAGGGGAGGGCTGCGATGGTCAGCCAAAGCATTTGAAGCCGAGTGGTTTCACTTACCAATGGAGGGACATGATCAGAAGTTTCCGGTGGATTGTCTTTGTCACTAAGGCTTGGCAATTCACTGGGCTGCTGTTCTCCTCTTTTTCCTGGTCTGGCGAGCTGTTTGGGGAATCCATTTTGTCCGCAGGAGAAAGTCAATGACCTGGGCAGTACTATTTCCAACAGGCCTTGGTGTCTCTTATAGAATATGCAAATGCAGGTGACTATGTAATGAATTCTATACCGTTCAATGATGCAGTCAGGCTTTGACTAGAATTTGATCACTTTTCGGTGGGTTGTTGGCAGTCAATTTGATCATAGATAGTGATCAACGAGCCGGCCGGGGAAATGATCCAGCCTCACGACCTTGAGGGCCAGATATGAACGCTCATTCAGGAGATATATATTTCAATCAGACACCTCTTTTACTTCCGTTGAAAGTCTCAGAAGTATAAACCCCGTGAATCCACACAAGACCATGGTCCCTTCACCTAAAGAAAATCGTGGCTTCTTTGTCTATATATTAAAGGTCCAAAGGTTCAAGAATTCAACTTTCCGCATTTGTATTCCAGCACCTGTTTTCATTGAGCTTCTCATGTCAATCAGCCTTACAAGCGCCACCTTCAGCCTCTCGTCTGTTAAAGACTGTCACTCCCTGAAAAGAGAAAGGCATCGACTTACAATGGCTGCTTTGAAAACCACCCGATCTAAGAAACCATCGACGAGAAAATTGATGCGCCAATACAGTATCGTCGCAAGACAAATCTGCTGAAAAGGCCATCTGAATATAGCAAGATGTGTGATGCAGATGTATGCGTAGGTATTCGCATGCGGGAGAATGGTCGGGTGCATATTTTGTCGGCGGATTCTTCGGAGCTTTTGGACTTTCTCACCTCGCGATTGGTATGTAAACTACATGGCGTCATCTACTAGGCGGAGCGCTGACTTGCCAGAGCTGTCATTAATTACCCGACTCCGACTGTGATGACAGATCCTGATTTGGAGAAAGCCAGGGAAGAGACAGACCAACGATAGGCACCTTATAACCCAGGTGCTGTATACTGGAGTATACATGTGTACCGCAGCCGTCTTGCAACATTCAGATCGCCAGGAGCTACAGTATGGCTCGTGTGCAAAGTGTTGTACGTTTGAGGTAACCTGGAATGGGTCGATATTATTTCTACGTAGAGAGTGACAGCGAATTACCCAAGAAGCGTCTTCGGTGTCGTCAAGTTTTGGCTCCGCGTGCGGTGTGTGCAAGTCTTCGGCCGGGCCATGGAAAACTGTGCTCAAGCCGCTAGGATTGTAATTCTGGGAAGAATGATGCGGATTTGGGGTGGGATTGAGTGACCATCAAGATATGGCGTAAATCGGAGGCCAAACTGGTCGCCGAGTAAAGGCGTGAAGCGAAGACCAGGGCTGTCTAGGGTAGACAGAAGATCCGGGTCATCGTTACTCGCTGGTCTTTGAGATACTATATATTAGCTAAGGCTCATGGATTAAGTCCAGTAGCGTGGTAAGAAGAGCATAGACATCGCGAAAGTCGCGAACGTCACATTACATTGGCTCATCATCGATGCCACCAATGGCCATGTCGGGCGATAGAGCATGGGATCGCATCGGCGTCGGGGAGTCCGAGCAGACAGTGCACTTGCGCGCTTCAAATTCGACTCGAGTAACGGGAACATGAGAGTACCCCCTATTGTACGATCCGAGTCAGTAAGGCTTGAACCACTTGGACGAGTTGTTATGACTTACCAGTTCATAAATCGCAGAACGTTTGCTTGGAACGAGACGATCAATTAGTTTGGAGATCATGTTATCTTACCTACAAGACCACTTACAATTGTCTTCATCGATGTGGTCACCATTCATGCCATGTTGACATGATGTTGTATCCGGTTCGTCGCAAGCTCCGGCTGTCGCTTCGGACAAGCCACGCTGGACGCACCGGGCAACTCATGAGAGCCAAAGGCGCGTGACGAACCCGCCTGTGATACTAAATTGTACAGTCGTAATGGGATAAGACCTCGGGACGCGGACGGCCAGAGGTTCATACACTCCGCCGTTCATGGTATGAAGGCGGTGAGGTCGGGGCAGAAGACGCAGAGCACAAGTAGTGCTGCCATCTTGGTGTTATCTCCCATTCAGCGATACGACTCCCCACAAGGATGTTTCACGGGCGGCGATGGGCTGTAGGGGTCGGCACGAATAACGAATACATTCGTATTCGTTACGAATATTCGCAATTCGCATTCGTATTCGCAGACATTTTGCACGACGGATGCGAATGCGAATAAAAGATTTATTCGCCGCGAATATTCGCAAGTTTGGTCACGTGGCAAAATTATACCTAGTGAGCAGCCATAGCCCAAGTGACGAGACTTCACTTGATGTTCCGTGCCTTGCGAGCAATGATCCGCAGAGGCTGGTTGGGAATACCAGCAAGACGCTCTAGGATTTTTCACTGGGTGTTTTCTAAACTATATATATCTCTCAACAGCATCACTTTCCGCATTGTCTCACCTTTTAGAGAATGTCGACGTACCCCCAACAGATCCCTACCACGGCTAAACAATCTCTCTACTGAGACTTCAGCCGCCGGAATGGCAAGGTAATCCCTGGCTGCAGCTGCCATCCGCGGATACTCATCCTTGTGCGTCCTCCACCAGGCAAATAACCAATCTTCATCCTTTGTTACAGATTCATCAACAGTCACCACACCTTCCTCAAAGTAGCGGTCAATATCTGAACGCTGGATCACTTGTGGTTGCAGCTTCTGCAGGACACGAGCCTCCAGACTTTGCCGCTTGTTGTCCTGATTAATCTTTGACATTGATTGCTCCAGTGATGATTTCGATGGGTATTGCTCATGCAAGGTATCCTTGATAGATCGAATAACCTTTGGCGCCGTCACCTGCCCGAGCTCCTTATCCAATAAGAGGGTTTTGAAGCGTGGGTCAAGGACAAGAGCTATATAATAAGCATCTTGGGCGTCCATCAGTTCATAATATTTCTTGTATTTCTTCATCCCCGCGGAGATGGCGGAGGTAATGTCAGAGCTAAGCCCCGAAAAGCTGCCTTGTGCAGAAGCTGCATCTTCGAGCATGTCATTCAATTCGTAATAGATGGGAATGGCTAGGCTGATCTGGGATTGCCGCCGGGAAACCAGTTGAGTGAACTCATCGAACTTGGAGAGGATCATTTCGAGCTGTTGCAGCTGCAACCAGTCGTCAGCTGAAAATGGCGGAAACTGGTTCTGATGCTCTATCCACATCCGGATCTGTGCTTTGGCTTGCAAGGCTCCCTGGACCATACGGTGTGTGGAGTTCCAGCGGGTTTCCACATCATACTCGATGAACTTGTCGTTCAAACCATTTGCTTGGCAAGTCACTTTCCACTGCTGTCGTCGTTGAGGTGTCCTCAATATCCAGAGAGTCACGATCCGAATCCGGGCTAACGCAGACTGCCGTCCGATTTCTTATTTCCCTGTAAGAGATCACAGGCTTCAATGGCAGACTTGTGATCTCCAGATTTCATCCTCGAGAGGATGTCGCGGACAATGAGATTGAGGACATGTGCAAGACACCGGATGTAGCTGTCAATACCTTGGAATCGGAGACGTCCTTTATCGGGCAAGTTCGAACCCTCCGAGTTGTACTTTTCCAACAGGTTAAAATACAGCTCAGACGCCAGCGTTTCATTATTCGACGCATTATCAGCTGTGATTGTGAGCAGCTTCTCCTCAATCCGAAGCTCGACAAGCATCTTCTGCAGAGTCTCCGCCATATTTTCTCCATTGGGATCCAGCAAGCTCACTGAACTCCAGGACTCGTTCTTGATATTTGAAGTCGGTGGACACCCAGTGACCGATAATTCCCAAAATGGCTTTATGGTTCTTGCTTGTCCAGACATCCAAGGAAAGCGCAATTGTGGAGCATGTCCGTGCTAGTTCATCGATCAACTGGATCCGACAGCGATCAAAATCTGCGTCAATACGGCGGACAACTGTTCGAGAAGAGAAAGGAGGAGGAGCATCCGGCAAGTCCTTGAATATCTGTTGGAACGCAGGGGACTCAATTGCCGTAAATGCCACATCATCTGTCACAACCCATCGAAGTATGTTCTGTTCCAACAGAGCTCTAGTATCATGCTCGGCTCGGGACTGGAACATTGAAGCAATTGAGTGCTGTTTCGTCTCGCTAGAACCCTCACCCAGGTCCTCTGGGTCGGAGTTCTCGAAAATATTGTGTTTGGCTAGGTGCGTCTTCATGTTGGTCGTCGATGTTGCCCTCGCCCAATCTGTGGTTTTCCAGCCACAATGAATGCATTGAATCTCTCGATCCTCGAGTAGCTGTCGGCTTCGCCTGGGTCGCCATTGCTTGCCCGGAAGAGGACTAACTCGAAATTGGTTCCAAAGCCATTGATTCAGTGGCTTAATGCGGGATTTGCTGTGCGGTTTGTGTGGCCGTATGGCCTCTGCAAAGCATCTAGAGCCCCCTGGTGGAACAGATTCCGAAGGAGTAGGTAGATTGAGATGCAGCTGGCTGGCGGAGTCTTCAGGACCAATGGATTCTAAGCGACCGGGTGGCGAATCCAGTCGGGGTTTCTTTCTGATATGATCTTCAAGATCGTCTTCGTCACTTCCGCCATTTAAGAAGTGGTAGTCTATTCTCTGAGACCGTTGGGGGCGTGGTGGCAATTCGACAGATGAGCTGCCGGAGCCATCATTGTTTGAAGCTTGCAATTCAGCACCAGACATTCTGAGCTCTATTATCGTCATCGAAACACGTCATCAAAACACGTCCTTGAAATAAACTTGTCACATTCGGACGCGACTTGTTACTTGGATAAACAAACTGCGCGTGATATACTTTCTTATTGGGTGGGAGTTGGCCTTGGCGACCGGTCAATATTCGTACGAATATTCGTACGAATATTGGCCTTGCGAATACGAATATTCGTAGAGGTCTGTGAACTACGAATGCGAATGCGAATATCTCAAAATGTTACGAATATGTATTCGTGCCGACCCCTAGCATGGCGAGAGAACATAAACCAAGCCCAGCGCACAGATAACAGAAAACAGCAACTCACCCCATCTGTGCGTCGCTGCAAGCAGACTCGGCATCTTGGAGCAGACAAAGTAAAACGCCTAGTGCAACGCCAAGGAGATCGACATGTTCAGGGACCGGATGCGGGTGGGAAAGATTTCAGGTCCGATCAGGTACGGAATACTGAACCAGCCAATGCTCAAGCAACGGCGTGCAGGTAGATGGCCACAATGGCCGCCGTTGAGGCTCGCTCCGCGTTGGGCGACGCCTTCATTTCGTCGGTGGTCATATCCTTGGTCGCTACTAGGCACGCACCGACAAAGGCCAACTCAGAATCTGCAGGCTGATACCGGCCAAAAGCAACCGTCGCCGACCGACCAAATCTACAATAACCACGGCAAACAACAGAGTGCTGACAGACTTGACGACCCCATAGATGACCGCCGCCAGAAGGTTGCACAGTCGTCGACAGTGCCCAGATAACCAAAAATGGTTGGGGAGTACTGCGTGATCGCATTCACTCCAGGCCACTGAGAGAACAGCGTCGCCGTGAAGAGGAGAAAGAAACGTCGCCGCCTTTCAACAGGGACCAAACGTCTCTTTGGGAAGCTTCTATACAGAGGCCGAACCCACGAGCTCATGCTCATGAAGCAGCTGCGAGTCCAAACCGTCGAGTTCACCTGCCACGACAGGGTCCTCGACAGGCAGATGCCGCAGTTTCGAGAGAGCAGTGCCCGCTTCCTCTCGACTATTGACCGGCAGCAGCTAGCGGGGCGACTCGGGGCAAAAGAACGCGCCAATACCCCAGAGCGGAGCGGGCAGAAGCTGCAGGAGAGTTGGGAGCATCCACTGCGTCTTGGTATCGGCATATTCCTTCGTGACGCTGTAATTGATGAAGAAGCCGAACACGACTCCCAATTGCTGACAAGCGGCATACTGCAGGGTAAACAGTCCACGGATGGCTTTCGGGGATATTTCTGAGATGTAAACTGGAGGAACAATGGGTCGTCACGATTCCCATGCCAGAGATCCCCCTTGAAGCGTAAAATCCGCCTAGGCTGCCGCCGCAAAGCCCGTTCTATTGTCCTGTGATGAATAGCCACGCTTTGTTCACGGTTATACGGGCATTTATAGGTCATTTATGGGTTACTAGATTGGTCCAGGTCCACCAAGGTCATATATTTCTTGAATACTTAAGTGTGACCGTCAACGCCGTGAGGCTTGACCAAATTCCCGACCAGCCCGTTGATCATTATCACCATTTTTCAAAGGGTTGCCAACTGCCCGCTGAAAAACAGACAAACCCTATTCAAAACCTGACTGCGTTGGTTGACTTTTGTGGTGGCCGTAAAACTCAGTACATAGTCACCTGTATCGGCATAGTCTAATAAGACACCAAGGATTGATGGAAAAAGCGCTGTAGAGACCCTTGGCTTTCTCCTACTGGCAGAATAGATGCTACAACGGCTCGCCAGACCCGGAAAAAGAAGGAGACCAGCAGCTCAATGAATTGCCATTCCTTAGTGAAAAGGACAACTCAGAGGACTCTCCTGATCATGCTCCTCCATTGGTAAGTGGAACGGCGCAGACTCTAATGCTCTTACTGACCATCGCAGCTCTCCCCTTCACAACAGCAAGCAGAAACAAGACATACCCGGTGAAGTGCTAGCAGACCTCGAACGCGACTATCCAATCTCGCCTTTCCAGTGGCCCGACCCCTCGGGTTCTATCGAAGCCTGTGGGAGCCGTTTGTGTCCAAGCACATTTGTGGCGAGATGCTAGAGCAAGGCAATCGAATTGATACAGGAGGCTTGAACCGGAAAAAAAAAGCGGGATGGTTTTCACCTTCCTCACGACGAGCAGGTATCTCGACTGCGCCTTATTGAGCAGACATTGGAATCATCTCGGGAACGACTGACTATCGTACTTGATTGGTGGAACCACCGTTTCAGACTCGCTCTGACAGGGTTGCCGGACCTTACAAGAGGAGAGTGAAGGATTGTATATTCGTGATGGTCCCATGTCCTACTTTCCCAACTTAGAAATAATACAACGACGTCACAATTGTATGAAGATTTCTGCATAGAAAGCAACTTATATTTTCCCGAGTTCCTACAGTATGAAGGGCATAGAATAGCCTTCGATCCATTATTAACATATTTACTGGAATGTGTCTGTGAGCAATCCCGCATGTTCTGAGTAATCTCACTAGTAATTACCCAATATATTATGCAGGAAAAAACCTCAGATCCAGGGAGGGATAGTGTCGAGGGCAGCGCAGCTAGCGGAGGAAGTGCCGGGTGTTCGAGTATGGTGAGCTGCGGACGAGATCATACGGACAATCGGAAGATAGTGCATGTTGCATGAACAGCATAGCAGGAGATCTTGTCTCGTAGCTGTCGGTGTACCCGACAGAGACTACCAGAGCCGTTTTTAACCCTGAGCAGGAAGAACATATACTCTTCTATAGTATCGCCAGATGTCCGATCAGATCGTGCAAGTCGAAGCTATATTCAGTGCGCCTCTTTACAACAAAGGAAAGCTGACATGTAGAGGAATATGTCGCTAGCCTGAGTAGAGATATGGGCAGAGGATCTGAACTCGTCCACTCAAAGCCGGACAGATTGTCGTGATTGGGGTGGAAAAAGCGCTCGATTAAGGAAGACCCGTGAGACTCATATCCTGCATGCTCATCTTCATCCAGAAAACCTGTCGAGGATTACCGGGGTCGGTGGAGAGACAGGCGCGCAGTTTCGGTATACCAGAAGATTCATGCCAGCTATCGTGAAGGTCTAGATATAAATGGTAGTCTATTAGTTTTAGCACAAACCACATTCAAACTACGGGTACGGACCATTTCTGTCCGATCCGTTCATTTCCGTCGAAAGCTCACTGTCGAAGGCTACAGGGAGACTACTCAAGCTAAAAAGAATACTGAAGCTAAAAAGTAGCGATTTATTGGAGGTTGGGAGGGGCCGAATTCCGGAGGTTGAGCAGAGATTTATTTACCACTGATTACAAAAGGTCAAGACAAACCGGGAGGGATTGTGCCAGATGCTAAGTTCCCCAAAATAAGCGTTGGATGTCAAGAAAGCAAGTTGTGCTGTGTTGCAAGGCAAGTCTGTAAAAACATGAAGCGTGTAGACGAAGTGGACCGCAGGCGAATTAACCACCATCCCTTCACATGGTACTCCCAGGAACCGTAGTCGGGAGCGGTGTAGTTAGTCCAAGAGCCATTCTGGCCCGGGTCAAAGTTAGCAGCATCGGGGTCTGCTTCAGCACTAGCCTGATTCGTACCAACTCCTTTGTGTTGACCTTAGGACCGGGGTACTCCTGAATGTCCCTCATCTCGTGGGCGATATGGCGACGCTTGAAGAAAGCGTTCGCTGTCGCACTCTTCTGCTGGCGCTGCCAGAGAAGATGTCGTATGCGGGGGGGGAAGATCTAAAAAAAAGAGTCTTGAATATACAGTGTAGCTGAGATCTAAAACGTAATTTCTCACGACCCGGTAATGACTGATAATATTCCCTATACGACGTGCATGGAATTAAGCCTCGTAATCATTTTGATTACCTCCGCAGGGTTGGGGATAGACCATTTCGCAGCTGAGCGTTTGGAGGTTGGGCCAACTGTAATTGTGCAGATGCGCTCGGTTGGAACGTCCCTCTGAAGGGCACGGAACATGTCTGAAATAGCATGAGTAAACAACCCAACGGGCGAGTTGAACCAAAAGGAAAGCGCGTACCTTCATCTGTGTGATCATCACCCGCACACAGAATGTAACCATATTGTCTCCCTGGTGCGATCAGATTTTCATCGACAAGCCTGGTAACCACGGACCCTTTGTTGACACAGGTTGGTCGAACTTCGAGATTTGCCTTTCCTGGCATAACTACGACACTCCGTTTTCCAACAACTGTTTCCTCTAGGAGATTTAAGCATTCCTGGGCCAGGTGAGCACCTTCCTCGGGGTCCGCCTGGGGGTAATGCCAGGTTACAGCTACTCGTTTCCGCTCGGTAAAGGATCCTTTTGTTCGCGCGGTGAAACGTTGGAAAACCTTGGTGACCTCCGTTTGCCATGTCAAGTCCGTTTGCCCGATGAGACTCTCCCAACTGTCGGAGTGCGGTTTGCGGATGAAGCAACCATGCTCTGCGCTCAGCCCGAGCTCCGGGATATGGCCCACCTGCTCGTGAAGAAACTTCTGATCGCGTCCGCTGACAATCCAAACAGAGTTCCGTGGATCTGCTGACAAGGTCGTGATGCTGTGTAGAGCTTGAGTCGATAATGTGGCTTCCTCGGGATTTTTTACTAGTGGAGTTAGGGTACCGTCGTAATCGAATACCAAAAGTCTCTTTTCCGCTTCGCAGTATTGCAAACGTAGCTTCTCAGAATCAAGGACGGGACTGATCTCAGGTTGACCAAAAACAGAGATATCCATGATGTGCAGCCCTTCAAAACTGATTACTCGTACTACTATTCCCATGCCATTCAGGAATTGTAACCGGGTACACGCAGACCGTAGATGTAACGGCGTTGTGGTTCTGTAACATGTAACCTATTCGGCGTTTTGTCAGCGCATATGCGAGGGAAATCTACTTGCTAGTTTCCACGTACCTTGCAAGCAGTATGCTCCTTTCTCTATCTGCAGGAAGACAGTGCAATCCTCCGATTGGCAGAGTCTGCGGTACTTTGACTGCTGTTGCGACGTTAATTTTTATCCTAGAGCATGAAAGTAATACGGATCGGATTGGAGACAACATACAAAAGGACTTATGTGGCACCTGCTTGAGTATAACATGTAGACTGTTCGGTGTAGCTGCCGCTTAGCTGTTTGAATTGCAAAGTTGCTGTGTCCTAACACGAGCGTACGACAGGGCCATGAGAGGGGCCTGAAGTGACCTTATCGGGGAATCCTTCCCTAGAGAACACAAGAAGTGGTACTAGAACCAAGGAACGAGGTTTACGCAGGAATGACGTGACGTGGAACGAAATGGTTGGAAAATGAACAAGGAAGGTGGGGGTGGTTGCCGCGGATATGGAGGTGGGGACAACGACCCCACCAGCTAACAAAAAACAGCACAGTGGACAGGCTGGCTCTTTACGGGGCATTATTCTTCAAAATCGTAAACCAGGGCGTGCATCCGCCGGAAGGCCACCAACAGAAAGCGGAAGGAATTCCTGGATAATTCTACAAACCGTCCCCTGTGTCGGATCAATATTAGTGTATTCGCTGCTGAATCCTCTCGAGATACGATATTTACTCCTTCTATTGTCGCGGCGTTTATAAGCCTTGATGTCCTGAATCAATCACCTGTCATCACCCTTGTATTCCGATAAAAAGCGTAAATGACCAAAAGAGACAGACGATGCTCACACTCAGCTCATCTTCTAATACATGCAACAAAACGACGGGCATGGACAGAGACTATTGAGAAAGCCGAAGCGTTGCATTAGAAACGGATTTTGGACAAAACCGGGAGTAGGAATTGTGAAGGGCAGCTACGTAAATGAATCGCGAGAGGCTTAGGGTTGCGTTCCGGCCTAAGGTTAGAACCGATAAGTCTACCGTGAACAAGAAGAAGGCGTAGGCTTTCCTTGACGTTTTCTTCCCCAGCTTCTAGACAGAATATAAGCAAATTGATCAATCGAAGTTCTATTAACATACCTAAATAAATTCGTAATAGCCCCTGCGGACTGTTATGCTAAACTGTCTCCTTAACCTTCCCGCTCTCCGATTCGCCCTCTCCTGTCTGCCCGGCATATTTGCCAAAGCAAAATCGACATGTGCAAGCCAACGATCGATAGCTTCAACCTGTCTTACGATACCAGGGTTGCAGTATTGACAAGAGACAATAAAGGCAACATCGACGGGCCGGTTTGAATGTGCAGTACTTCCATGTTCGCTGGCGTCGGTGGTAATGCTGCGGTAAGGCATCCGCGGCGATGACTTGACTCGGTTAGCTCCGGTCAAGGAAGTCTTCTGTGTGGCTGGCTTCCGCGCCGTCGTAAAACGTGTAAGTTCATATTGCATATCCGTATCAATGCTTGTATGGCATTGCCAACAGAATATCCAGGCGCATACTTAAGTAAAGAGGATATTAGAGTACTTACTATCTTCATCTTCCCTCAGAACACTCACCAGGGAATGGGGCGGACCTTACTTCCCATATCCCTGTCGTCACATACTTGTAGGTAATTGACAAGTCAAATTGGTAACGAGGTTGCTTGTCCTTTATTGTTTAAAAATGGAACAATTGTTCCTTCACTTGCCTAACTGAATGGAGGGGGGGATTCATTCTATTTAAGGAGAAGCAGTGATCACACGGCCACCGCGTCATTCTCCAAACGTTGCTAGCGCGACTGACCTTCGATTCATCCTGAGATGCCGCCGATGACGACCACGCGAACTCATCACGCGGTAATCTCAGACACAAGGGCATCTAAAAAGAACGTCAAAAAAGAAGGCGAAAAAATTGATGTATCTTCATGGTCGCAGTTCGAAACTTGAGTGTTGGCGACGTATGGCCAAGCTTCAACGGATGGCCAAGCTTCAACGGATGGACTGGTCGTTGAGCACCCGTACATCCTACTGTGACCTCGCTTTCTGCAGCCGGGATGGACAGATCCACGGCTCAACACAACCAACGCAGCGCTAAAGCGAGGCTAGGAAAAAATCCATGATTTCTAGAGATGAAATTGTAGGCGCTTTTCGATGATTCAACGTTGTATCACTCACAGATGAGGTATCAGAACAAGAAATATGAGCCTGTCATTGCGGATTCGAATATCCCCCACAAAACCTCAATTTAAGAGGGCCCTGAAGGATTCGGCAGAGAGCCAACGTTTCTTGACCGACTCAGCATCCCTTTTTCTCGGCCCCACTATTGGTCGTCTCTCTCGCTGAGCACCTAAAGGCATCGAAAACCTCGCTGGAAATAGTGGCGGTAAAAAGAAGACATGGATTTCAACAGGCCTCAATTACGAGGGATCCCCAACGCTTTCTACCAAGCAGAGCACTTGCGCAACAGAGGGAGTCAGGAAGCCTACAAATACGTCCTTGAACCCCAGCATTTCACTCCACAATGTATTCTCTTGACTACGCAAAGTCGAGCATATTTGTGTCTGAGCCACTGGATAAGTTCTTTCCCATTGATCCTGTACTGAAATTCCCACTGTACTGACATTTGTAGCACACATCGCGAATTAGCAAGCCAGACAGTGCCTGTGAGAGATACAGGTATGATTCCCACCAGATGCACTGCCATTCACACCAGCCCATTAAAGATACGAGCTTGGATTAGCTGGTCAAGGGATCTATGCGAAGATGCATTCGCCACAGCAGCCGACTGAGCAAATCTACTGTACAGCCTCTTGTGTGTATATCCAAAAGAAAGCGCGAGTATCCATATCGCATGTATTTGAATCTTAGCCTGACCTGTCCGAATTTTACTGATCCTGAAGAGCATGCGATTCAATAGAACCGGGGACATTCGACCGAAATACACGAGCGCAAGGAATAGTTCCCAGAACGGATTGGACTACTATATCATGTGGGAAGACCGGGACAAAAAGTCCAATACAGTAATTATTCATTGATTTAGTTATGCCTCCTGTGAAGGTGCACTCATCTCAGTTTCCACGTTTCCGGGGAGAATTGTATCATCAAGGTTGCTTCTTGGATCGTGGTGTTTTAGCTTGCTGCGCCGAAAGGTCTGTCTTCTACGACCTGCTGCGTAGGCAGTAGCTGTGTCGGAGACTAGATGATCCTGTACTGACAAATTCAAAATTCCCCCAGTATGCTTCCCTTGTTTACGATCGTGTTGGAGCCGACCTTGACCCGAGGCAAGATGATGTTGATTGTTGTGTATAGCGGGGTCAAACCCCCAGAAGTCCGGTGCCAAACAAATTTCTCGTTGGCGTTGGAGAGCACTGTCAGAAACTTGCTCTTTTCTATCGATAACTTCCGGCCTGTCGCGGAACTCAAGTTTACCGACAGACGTATTTGAAGATATTTCTTGGCTCAGATTCCGATTTTGGCACGCTACCACCAGGAGCCTCTTGTTGCTTGTCTTTCGTGAGTACCGACGGTGAAACAGGATCAAACCCAAAGTAATCAATTCCAGGGTTGCGTTCGTGCCAGTGCTCCATCACTCCTTTGTAAAAGACATTCGCAGGGTTTAGTGTGTTAATTGAGGTGAATGTACCGAGCAAGACTCTATTTTAGGTGAAATGCATCGGTTCTGGTCGCTCTATAAATAGTCACCCGTCGTGGCAAAGATCGATATAAAAGTTAGGAATATAATTTTTCGACATAGTGCGATAACGCATGGAATCAGCTTCCAAGATATGGTTTTCAAGATAGGGTTGTCCAAGCTTGCATGATGGATATGCGAACATCGAAATTGCCCTGGAAGTAGCTGGTCATGCGCCCGTATTGCTGTCCAGATCTGAAAAACCGTCTTTGATGGGAGAATCCGACCGTGCGTCTCGTCCGATCTTGAGAGTCGTCCTTCCCATTTTTGCCATATCTTTGAGGGATAAGGCTGCGACAAAATAACTGGTGCAAATATTATTTTTCCTCCTTGTTTTTCTCTACCAATGGCTTCAGTGTCGGGGTATCAGGCCGATTGGGCTGAGAATATAAAGCTTGAAGCGTTGAATGAGTAACCGGCCTCTTTAAGGTTGATAAGAATAAAACAAAAACACACTGGGAAATGGCTACTCGGTCCAGAGAAATATTCCGGTGTGGCTGCAAAGTGGAAAGTAAGATTTGCGGGCAGAAAATGCTGGGGGGCCGGTACTTAAAGCAGTAATTAGACCTCGCCACAGCCCATTCATGGGCGGGCGGACCCTTCCAAACCGCCCACAAAGGGCCCAAACACAATATTACATACTGATTTTACATATGTTTCGGCATTTAAATTCCATGTAAACATCATATCTACCAGTATTCATATATATTGACGGGCGCGTTTAGGCTTGGGCACACCCATGCGCCGCCCAAAGAAGCAATATGGCGAGGTCTAGCTGTAATATCGTATATATTACTATCATTTAATTTTCTTGGTTAATTTGGGTTCGGGGCCGTAACCACCGCGGCTTTGGCGAGGTCTACGGGTCGCATGAAGAGTTTCTGGCATTCGACTCCAGCCATGAAATTAGGCTCAGCAAATGTGGCTTTCCCCACGCTTTCCTTTCCGACCCACATGACCAACATTACGTAGCGACGCATCCATGGTCAAAGTGAATAGCTCAAACTAGACCTAGGTATTGCTTGCCAATCACGCTACAAGTTAACTTCTCGTTTGATTGTCGTCATCTTGATCGGCTTCAAGTCAACGTCATCTTTAGGTCAACGTCCTGCTTAAATAAGCAATCGTACTGTAACCTGATTGATTGCACACCATGTGTTAAACCGCCAGAATTACATTTATCTGGTTGTTGTTTTCCTTGGAAGCCGTTTTACCCATTTACTGGTTGCAAAATGTCGAACGAAGGAGCAAAAGAAATCATTGCAGAGACTTCTAGCCATGATATTGGCCAATTGGTACGCACGAAGTGTTTCACGGGGGATATTGAAGAGGTAGGGAGCATCGTATTTGATATGATTTGCTTTTTTCTTCTTTCCTTATTAGCTGACATGCATACCAGTCCGTCCATGGTCATATACATCAGGAGTTGACTAGCTGGCTTTTCTTCCGCAAATTGGCTGCTGATTGTTCCAGAAGCAACATATCTTTGCATGGATTCGCACGGTGCGCATACCCTGCTAACAGTATGGTCTATTCTGTGTGAATATATTTGTTCCTAACAGCGAACAGCCTTTGGGAGCGCTCAGCCGCAGAGTGCTTGGCGGACTTCAAGTGGCTCGATAAATACGTTGTTTCACGTGGAGGACGCTCCACACCCAGAGCGATCGGATCTACCCCGCTTGACTGGCCTGATGGCCCCGTTGGGATTGTCGGGCCTTTTGAAGAGGCGGTGTTAGTGCAGAAGCGCTTGCTGGGGGACCTGCAACGGCTGTGTTCATCGGCAGACAAGTCAGGGGACAGTGCTTTGGCAGACGCCATTCGTAGCAGTTTCATGCGCAAGGAGACGAGGCACGTTAAGTGCCTTGCCGATCTCCTACAGCAGGTAGTCCAGGCCTCTAAGCAGCCTGGCCTTGGTCTCCATCTCCTCGACCGGAAACTTCGCCATACCGACGGAATTGTTCCTTCGGACCTTTTTAACGAACTTTCGCAGCAGCAAGATGACATTACAAAGATCAAAAATATATGAAACCGCCCAATTTTGGGTAGATGATGTAATTTGGTTCCTATCCCATGTAATTTTTACCAAAGGGTCATGTTCCTTAGAGGTTGCGCGGCTGTCTAAGGCTTATGAGAAGGCATTAGCCATACAGGTAACTAACTATAACCTCTAGTCTATTAACCGGAGATCAAACTCGGGATAGCTTATTATCCCCGGGCTTGCAGCCGTTGAGAGCTCGACAAACGAAACTCCAGGGATTTCGGTGACGAACCGTCTTCATGGGTGTACAATATTTCGGGTTAAATCGTCATCTCAAGTCCCAAAGTACTTTCATGCTCATTTGGTGCAGGACATCCCACATTCCCCATAGAGTCATAATCTAGAGCTTCTATGTTTGGTAACGGCCCTGTAGATCAATGCAATTATTTACATTTCTCGCGAGTTCATTGCCCTAACGTTGAAGACCGTCGTCGTTAGGTCGAAGTTCCTTTGGCGCAGTTTGCGGTGCCTCTATCATATCATGCATGTATGACGTATCTTGTGATACCAACCTTTTCTAAACCTATTGGAGCCCAGCTTGATCGAGAGAACCAATCCTCATGTAGTCCCGCAGATGGATCTAACATTGTTCAGACCTTGCACGGTTGAAGGTACAATGTTTGTTACTTCGGTGAAGAGAAAACGTAGCCTCGCTATTGAAACCTAGTTTCTGGGTGCACCATGGGTCCAGAGCTGATGGGACATACAGTACGAATAATGCGATCTTGGAGACGAGTCTTCCCGATCGTAGGACATGGGCAGGGCAACTGGATTATTTATAATATGAAGGGAGTCAGGGGATGAAGAACTTCCCCATAAGAGGCCTACGATATGAAGGACACAAAACATTAGTAGAACTGTGGGCTATTTAAGGGCAGTCGGCGGCAGAACATTCGTTTGGTTTATTCACTTTTTGAGCGCAGAGAAAGGCAGCCATGTTAGGATAGGCTGAGAAGTGGGGCCAACCAAGAAAAGAAAAGGCTCAACTCACCACCCTCCATATTCAGGCTTCTGCTGATTCATTGGTCAGCTTTCAAGAAGCAAATTTAGTCAACTCGACTGCTTGCTGGCTTAGAACGTGGTTGGGTTGAGCTCATTTAACCACCTTTCATAGCTCCAGATATTGTGTTTCACGACAGGCGACTTAACCCAGAAAATCAACACCGGGGCAAACTGGAGCGGAATTCTCCCCAAATGCTTTTATAATGACGAGTAAACAAAAGAGCAAAACCACCGCAGGAAGATTCGCTGCAGAGTATATACTTTACACCAGTTATTGGTAAAACTACGCTGTCCTATATTGAACTGCGTTGCTCTACTCGGGCGAAGAAGACATCAACTCCAGCAGTCGACGATGATGATGTAGCAGATGGTGCCCAGCCTACTCTGATGGCACCAACAACATCCTCCGATGGAAGATTGATTACAATGCGCATAAAAAATTGCCAAGGAGACGATGAAGCTTGCAAGCAAGTGACTTGACAGCTAGGTCACTGACAGCATCGATGTTGAGATCGAGGATTGCACAGACGCTAAGGGGGGGCTACGATTTCATCAAGAAGCGATACCCAGTCACCCATGAGCGTGCGCATGACAGCCTATTGAGACAACTGTATGAACTCAAAATTATCAACGCAGTTAATTCCCATGTCAATATAGTAGTCATCGTTGTCAATTACCCCTGCACAAACAGTGGGCAGGTCACTAGCGGCGGGATATGGGACCTTGTATTTACTAATCTCACGGTGATTGTTTCAGTTGATCAATCCCCGGCTCCCTTTACCGTTATATGAGATCATAAAATTGCTGAAACGATGGAGGGGCAAACAGATATACCCAGAGTCAGTGCGCGCCCGCATCTTGGCTCCCTACCCAGCCCTACTGGCCATTCCCCATAATATGTCCCGCCGTCTGCTGTTTACGTCCGAAATGGCTTCTGCTTCTACAAAGGCGACCCCAGTTTCTGCCAGTGAGGCCTACTATGACCTGGGTTCCTTCTTTCGCTCTTTTGGCAAAAAAGCTTAGCCTAAACTATGCTGTGTAGATTTAGCTGTGCGTTTTAGCACGTAGTGGTAGCCCCTATTGGCTTTGCAGTCATGGTGAATGCATCATAGGGAAGAGTGATCGTGACACCAATATATATATATATATATAGCACCATTGGAAGCCATATTGGACACCATATTAGTACGTCTAGACCTTGCCAAAGTCCAATTGACCCATCGATGGACATGTCCAAACCGGTCCGCGGGCCGGTTTGGACACCCTTCTGGTGTCCAGTGGGCGGGTCGAGGGGCCCCCCGTCCATCCACCTGGACTTCCCGTATAGTCTAATGGGTCAAAAGTGGGGACACTATAAAATGCATAGAGTTATGTAGAATTTTGCTGTATTAATCGTACGCAGGTTACGCCTGTAGAGCAATTATTATAGCGGAGCTGAAATATTTATTAGGTATAGATAGAGTAACGAAAAAGAGGTGCTACTGTTTTCCCTGGTATTAGAGCAAAATAAGAGGCTGCTAATATTTTGTGCTGGAGGTGCACTGAACCAATATATATTTACTCACCAGAGCGTTACCAGTTGACAATGAACCCTACAGCAAAACAAGCACATATCAAATGATCACAAACAAGACAGAAAATCAGTATTCATGTAGGATGAATAAAAATACCCGAGAATTCTTATATAGTTAAATAGCCTCAGAACAGCTGCCACGAAAAGGAATCGTAATGAATGTAACTAGTGCAAATAACCCATTTTTATTTTGTTGAGTCGTCGGGTTATGCAGAAAATTTATGCAGTTTTGGGCGGCTTTGGACACCTTTGGAACACTTTGGGTAGTCCACGGACGGACACCTAGCCTCCCGTCCAAAGTGGGTCCAATCCTAGTCCGCCCATGGACGGACGGGTTTTGGCGAGGTCTAAGTACGTCACAGTATCACTGAAAGATTACTGACCGAAAATGGTCCCTCCTTTCAATGATGTGTGACTTGTACTAGGTGAGCCTTAGATCACAATCTATGGCGCGATCTTGGAATTAACCGTTTCATACATCATGCGCAAGCCATGGAGCTTTGCTCGACCAAGGCGGTGTGATGTCGTCGGCTTTGGCTTATTCCCACTCTACGCAATTTTAGAAAGTTCGAAGTCTCAACTATAACAATGTGGCTCCCTTGTGATACGTAAGCCTTACTGCCTACTTCCCACGTTGCATTAGTTGGGCTCCATCATTCGTACGCAAATTCCACCCCGCAAACTGTTTATGACAGCCTTCTTTATCAAGTTGGTAGATTCGTGAACGCGCCACCTCTGGTGATTTCGCTGAGCAGAAAGAGCCTAAATGTATTCTAAGATGGGTCTTCGAAGTTGGGCAGGTTGCAGCGTTGTGTATGTGAGGTTGCATTCGTTTGCGCACTGAAGAATGTTATTGCTTTGACAGATCATTTGTTGCAGGAAAGGGTTGGGATGAGAATGCGAACGCAGCCGTGATTCAAACTGGTGTCCTTAAATTGTGCAATTCGGCCGCCTTCGGTTCCCTCAATGCGTAAATGACAGAATATTTACAGAGGAGAGTGCTGGGATTGTTGATTTGATAACATCGGCCAGTGTGGGCCCCTTTTTACACGCCTACCATGCCACCAAACGGCAGTCAAAAAGCTCAAAATCAATTGGTCAGGAAGGCAGGATTTTGCTAGCTATTAAATCAATTCAGAATGGCAGGATTAGCGTGGTCGCTGCTGCTGCTCGCTCTTTCAATGTCCCCCGCACAACTCTTGCCGATCGGATGAAAGGCATTCCTAATCTGTATGAAGCAAGGGCTACAGGCCATAAATTCACACAGCTAGAAGAGGAATCAATTTAGGATTGGTTCTCTATGGATCAGAGAGGCGCTGCGCTTACGATCGCTATGTTAAGAGATATGGCCAATTTACTACTCCAACACCGCGGAGATCATACCCCCCAGACCGTTGGCAAAATTGGCCGCACAATGTATCAAACGACATCCAGAGCTTACTAGTCGATTTTCTCGCAAATATGACTATAAGCGCGCCTTAATAGAAAACCCGAATACTTATTGAGTGGTTTAAGCTTGTCGAAAAAACGATTTCTCAATATTACTCCGGATGATATCTATAACTTTGACGAATCGGGGTTTGCGATGGGAGTCAGTGCAACAACGAAGGTTATTACACAGCCATTTCGCACTGGTCGGAGGGGCGTTTTACAAGCTGGCAATCGTGAATGGGTGACTGTTATCGAATCAATTTGCGCCTCTGGGCGAGCGCTCCCGCCATACATTATCTTTAAAGGAAAGAACTTTATGGTACGATGGTTCGACAGCCTTCCAAAGCATTGGGCTCTTGAAGGGTTATCGGGAAATGCCAAGCAAGGCAACGGGCAGTCAATAATGCAAGGGGCTCATTACCAAAGCGCGAAGCCGCCCATTTTTCCTTCTCGGTTTCCGCTGCAGGGCTTGATGCTTTTTTTTTTTTTTTTGAAGCTGTACAGTCCATACATAATTGATACATAAATAAAGGATTGCTCAGTGTAACTTACAGTCGGTCGACTGGTTTTGTAGATCCCTTAGACAATTTACAGTTGACTTACAATGGCTATTAAATGCCCTAAGGAAATTCAAACATCCTACAATAGGAACAATTTTTCAAAGAAATACATAGAAGGACGCGTAAAAGATAGAACTCTTCCACTGGCGAGCCCAGATCAAACTTAAGATGGCAATTCACTCTTCCGTGCAGGCCAGATGAGAAAGCGCTCGATACTGATCGCAACGCAAGATCATGCACTCTTTTACATGTTCTTCATCCTCGGCCCAACAAACACACCATATGTGTTTTCGTCTCTCTACCCAAACTTAGCTTCTGGAGCGTCAAGACTCGGACACCAGCCCAGATATTAGTGGCCGACGACAGTGATAGCCGGTCGACCCGGCGAGCGCCATGGAACATTGCGCATTTTCGCAAATTGCAGTAGTAACAAAAGGATTGCGGTTGCACTGGCCCGGAGCTGGTTAACAGGGTTACCGGCGAATTTTGTCCGAACTTGTGACGTGGTGACCGGTGAGTGTATGGTGATAACGCGAGGCTAGAAAAGTCACCTGGGGATATCTTGCAAGGAAAATCACTACCATCTGCGCAAGTGGCGAGTTGCCAAGTGTCTTTCTACTAGACCCTTAGGGCTCGGGGGACGTCATTCTCAGGTGCGCATAGGTCGGCGAAAATGCAACTGCCTGCAAAAGCAGACACCATTTCACGAGTATCATAGCTGGCGGCAGGATGGTCTTTTGGAATACTAGCTCGTTTGGTATCAGTTAGCTGAAGGCTATAATAGGACTGGCTATGGCTTTATATTCACCCAAAGTGTACGTGGATTGAAAGGGCGCTTGAACTGCCGAGGGTGCCGCGGATATTTGAGCCCACCAGAAAAGCACAGTATAGTCTAGTTCAGCTGCTCTTTCGGCTCAAGATGTGCTACCGCCGGGTACGAGAGACATTCGGCTTTCCAAATGCATGTGCCTGTACTCGTTGAACGGAAGAAGCGTTGAGCCTACCATTGTGAAAAGTCCTCACATTGCCTAGAGTGAAATGGAGGCCCTCATTCAATTGAGTCGCGACGATTCACCAGCCCTTGTATGATCTGAAGCAAGTTCAGCAGTTCGTTTATGCGCTGGCATTCTTCAACGACGCCAATGCTATTGTCCTACTACCTTTATGTTGAGTCCCCTTTGTCACATAAGGGCAGGGCTCGCCATGGACCACCATTTATCTATCAAGTCACTACTGCCAAACCTCGAAAATTGATCTACCGTCTGATTCCTCCTTGGTCTGACTTTTTCACCGCTTGCCTGTTGGCAATACTTGCGACAGATCTCAATATGGTCGGTCAGCCAAAACTGAAAACCAACCTAGCAGACGCTGTCAGTCAAAAAGCGCGCAGGAGAAGAAAGTCTCTTTTCAAAAAGGCATCCGAGTACAGTTCGGAATGCGATGCCGATATCCGTCTCGTCCTTCGGATGAAGAAATCTGGGAAGATCTTCGTCCTGGCCTCAAACACAAAAGATTGGCCTCTTTCTCAAAATCAAGTAGTAAGTTCTCCGCATCATCGATTTCGTCGCAGAAAGGTACTAACTTGATTCCAAGAGGTCTTCTCATCCTACATCCATTCAAATGTCTCTAGGCGACCCAGAGCCGAAGCCGTGACACTCTACCATGCTAGCAACAAGTGTCAACCTCAATTGGAAATCCCCGTATATGGGGCCTCCTGGTTTGCTCACTGGACCCCTTGCAACTTATATCCCTTCAAGTCATTCTCCTCTTATCACTCTGTGCAAGGGATTAACTCCCCAAAATGCTTCTGCCGTGCTCTACGAATTAGAATATGTGCTCCCTTATGATACATGTAAAACTGCAGCGGAAATGTATGACAAACTTCGTCCATCATGTTGCAGGATATAAAAGTTCACTTTCACTGAAGTGGCATACAATGGATTTGCCAACTCTGTAGGCATAGATGGTAAATTGAACTCCATCAGAGTTCAACATTGGCTCACCTTGCCAGATAAGGATCGCCTTTCTTTAAGCTAAGCCTTCTCTGGTACCCTATCTCATCTTTCATGATACTTCCGAGTACGAATTGCAAGGCACGGCCCGGCTGCTCAATCAGGTTATCTCCAGTGGGCTGAAACCGAAAGGCATCTTCACAAACATCGTTGGATAACAAACTTGGCTGCAGATAGTACGAGACTTGTTGATGACATATCCCTTGTACACTTCTTCACTGATCTGTACATGTATTTCCCATTCTATCCTATCCTGCGACTGGCCTATCGTGCCGATAGATCGATGCTGACGACATTCGCTGAGGAAGCGTAGTACCGCATTTACTCACACATGATTCATCAAATACACCGTCTGAAATGGACTGCAATCAAGCGCCGCGGGTGAGCTGTCGCTACCAAGCTAGCCAGCAAAGCTAGCCAGCAAGGCTTTACCGGATCATACCTGCCTGGCACGAAGGCATAAGATCCCCGCACCGCCGTTGATGAGCTGAGATAAACGAGCAGATACAATATATCCTTCCACGGGTTGGCTAATGAACACATATGCGTAATCATCGATATGTATAGGCGATTACTCTGTACGCGTATCTCAACCTCGCGAAGCCCACAATGTCATTACCATGGCCTCATCCAGCTACATGAGGCCCGGACGTAGTATATAAACCTGCCGGGTATCCCTTTCAGGGGGTGATTCTTAATGCTATACACAGGCTTCATCTACAAGGACCGAACAAAGAAAGGAAACTTCTACTTTACCTTTTTTCTGAACCGTCCAACAATCACCATGGCCCACAACCAGAAACCCGGAAACTTCCTTCGTCAACCGCCCTCACGACGAAGTCCAGAACATTGCCCGTAAGGGTGGTCATCCTATCGGCCTCTCTAGTGCTTTAACCCACGGCAGTTTCCACTTCCTACGTCTTCTTGCGGGAAGGGGAGGCGCCATGCTCGGTAGGGCCGCATGCTGTGCACTCATGACGTCTCTTGCAGCCTTCCCGGAAACACCGTGTCGTGTTGAACTTATAGCAAACCTCCATCTCATTATTCGAAGACCTAGTAGACCTTGTTGGCGAGGGCGGGCGGAGAACTTAGGTTCTGGGCGGGAGCATGGATCAGCACAACACGTGCGGCTTGACCTGGGCTTGATTACACATGGGAGCATGACACATAATGGGCCAGAGGGACTCCCCGTCCCTGCCTCAAGCCGCGGCCAGCTTGGAAAGGCTTCTCCATACGCTCTGATGGGAAAAGGGAGTTCGCCGTGTTACGAATCCTCATAGAGCAACTCTGGACTTTTTGCTGTGAATTATACGACACATTGGCAGACAATTGCAGTCATCACCACAGCAAACCCCATATGACTATCCGTCTTTATTGCCTTTATTCCACAACAAGAGTGGTATACAAAAATATTGTTTGCCCTGATCCAAGCGCCAATTTGACACAGTTTGTGAGATAATGCAGTGTGTGGGACCGCCAATAAACTAGGCTGCTTCATGCCAGTCT
Organism: Penicillium chrysogenum; assembly: GCF_028827035.1. NCBI lineage: Eukaryota > Fungi > Ascomycota > Eurotiomycetes > Eurotiales > Aspergillaceae > Penicillium > Penicillium chrysogenum. The sequence continues at coordinate 4,802,022 of NW_026622750.1, read as the reverse complement.
CATGCGAAAAGACACGTTAACTTGGCTGCAGCAGCAGCGCCAGATGCCATAGCTTGAATGACGGTCTTTGTTGGCAAAGCACAGTCTCCAACAGCAAGAATGCCAGGAGTGTTAGTCTCTCCGGATTCATTGGCCTGAATGTCGCCCTGGGCATTCACCTCAATGCCCAGCTGCGTGATCAATCTCAAATTATTCAACCTCGTCTTGGGTTTATGTACCTGGGAAGTTGCAATCAGATTAGTAAGGTGATGCAAAATTAAGACTGGAAAGACGCACAATGAAACCTTCTGTTATTGTCCTGCCGTCCTCTAAATGCACCTTCATAACTGCCTCTTTGAAGCCTTCAGCTTTGGCGCTCTGCTTTTTGGACCTTCTCGAACTTCATTATCGTGCCAGACTCAATTCGCACAGCATCCACATCCTCCACATGGCCGGTGATCTGTTCGCCCAATGCCTTATCTCCGTCTGTGTATATAGTTATGCGCTCAACGAGTCGCCTGGCCGAACGAGCAAGATGCTTTACTGTATCCGGCGGCGCGCAGTCGTCAATTGCGAGGACGCCGGCATTAGAATATAAGCCACGCCACTCGCAACCGTCGCAGAATAAGAATAGGCAATGATATCTGTTTAACGGGCCATAGAGTCTTAGCGACAACATACCAAGCAAACCCCTAACGGTACTACTTGCGAGATAGTTAAAAGACTCACATTCCTTTTGCCCAACATTGCGCGTAGCCTTCGATTGGTAGCATCTCGTCTGTCACACCACTGGCAAGGACAACTTTCCTGCCTTCCCATACCCTTCCCTTTGAGTCTAGCACCTCGAAGCTGTCTTGTGACTCCTCAGCATCCTCCTCATTTCTTTTGCTTTGTCCCGCGTGCCTCCTTTCCTGGCCATGAACAGGCCCACGTTCAGCGTTTGGCAGGCGCAATCGAGCTTTCCCGATCTCAACCACATTCACATTCTCGAACGTGACGGTGTCATATCTCCTTGAAATATCGTTCTTCGCCTCGTTTCTGAAGAATTCTGGAGGCGTGTGGTCAAATCCGGGTACATTATGCATATATTCTGCCCTCGCATTACGGTAGTCTCCTGCGTCGAACACAATAGTTGTATATGCCTGTCGAGCTAGACCAGTCGCGACAGCGAGACCGGACGGACCGGCTCCGATAATGAGTACATCAGCAGGAGTTGAGGACATAGATAAGAATTTTAGATGCGGCTGTAAAGCTGCCCAGGTAAAGCTTAACATGGAAGGTTGTACAATGTCAGCGACACAGATTGCGCTCCCAATTACCAACACCATCTGAAGCTTGGTTTGCCGATGCGGTCATGAGTTGACTGCGTCACCGGGACGTGCCGTTGTGTCATGCTTCGTCGAGGCTGCGTTCTGCAAAAAAATGAGCCACTTGTCTTCCGCATTTACTCACCGTACAGGAAGTACAGTCGTCATATATATTCAGAAGTTCTATGAAAGGAGATCCACCTTAGTCTTTACGTCATTGCTACGTAATGCAGGTCACGCCAAAACTTTTCTGCCCGGCGCTACTGCTACCAAAAGATACGGAAAGATTGACTGTTTTAGGCATCTGGTTGCCCAGATGGCGCCCTCAGTGGGAATGGTGTTTGTGCTAAGATGAGTCGTAAAGGTAGCGCTTTGCTCATTAGCGGAATATGCGTTAGATGAACACCGAATCCAATCTAGCGACTGTAAGTGAAAAGTGGTATGCAGAAAGTATGATTACAGCTTCAGCTGCCCCTGACGGTACTAGGACAAATTGTCCGAACGGGAATTTACAATATTACAAGGCGGTTATTCCGAGTTGACCCGGTCCATACAACATATGGACGAGTGTGGGTAGTCGCTGAGTCAGCCAGTTCTTAGTGGTAGAAATACTCCCTGCCAGCTTGACACATTATCCTCCGGTACGTGCCCCCACATCAGTGTGCACATCACGGGACTGGATTCATCCTGCGTGCGACCTGTGGAATGAACTAAAGGAACGGTACCGACGCATGGAACTCACACGTTTTGCGAGCTGTTCGCCTAGCTTCGCGAAACGACGGGCGACCGGTCCGCCAGCGCGTGACTTTTGTAAAGGATGAAGGTCCTTACAATATAAGACCGGGATCAGTTGGATAAGAAGTATCAGATTTATTGCGTTGCCGGATCGTGCGGGGTTCGTCATATGATCGGTCTACCAGCCTTGGCGCGCTGTTACCTATAGTCCGGGGTCCCCCTGGATTCCTCCTAGTTCTTTGCCAATTAGTTTTGGCATATAGAGACTATCCCTGTATTTCTCCCCTCTGACGTCATTGTATCTTACCCGGTTGACAGGCCATACACCTGAAGACTGTATATCTTTACAAGTTTGTCGACCGGGTGCGATGGTCGTGCATCGCCTGAACGCTATCGCCCCTGGATCAATCGGCGATAAAGCACACATTGCGATCTTACTGACCCAGATTGGGCAGGAATACATCCTGGTTGTGGATGCCAAATTACAAAGATCCGGTCAACGCGACGGCCATTCGAAACCGTCGAAGACCACCCCCTAGTTTCTTTACATAAGAATCAGAGAAGCGTACAGAGCGGCACTTAGTATAATAAATCCTTTATCTAGGTTCTCAACAATATACTACTTTATAGTCTTCAATTCCTTGAGGAAGAGCTTATAAAGCGGGCAATACCTAGGTGAAGCTTCGGCTTTCAGGACGATATCGCGGTCCACCCTAGGTCTATAGGATAGAAGCTTATCCAACTTCTTTTTTAAGAAAACTTCTGCGACGTTATAGTACTCCCTTAGTAGCGTTCGTTTACTCTCGTTAAGCTCGAGATCCTTCTTAATAGAGGATTTCACGTTAATAATATGGTCTATTGTTACGCACTGCAAACTGGTCACAGTTAGGTTAGAAGGCTTCCGGATTATACTTGTCTTATGTAAGTGAGAGATGTGATTCTCAGCAGATCCACTGGGACAAGCAGCCAGCCAATCAAAGATACGAGATTTGGGTTAGCTGGTCAGAGTGTCTATGCGAAGACGTCTCTGCTATAGCAGCCGACTGAGCTGATCTACTGTCCCGCCTCTGGATGTACCTAAAATTTGAAGCGCGACTGCTCGTACTGGGGTATGTGAAAGCCCACAAATTCTTGAAACTGCACTGACTCGAAAGACGCGGGACGACCAGATCCGCGGACATTCGACCACAATGCACCAGTGCCAGGGCCACAACTCCTTGCCGTCTCTTCATCCCTGGTCTTGACCATCAAAACATGTGAGTCATGAAATGTCACGCTGATCTACTGGCTAATAATTGACTGAACTTTTGAGAGAGCGGCCCTGATAATCCTGCACTACAATCAGTGCTCCACGCAAAGCCATGGTTTACACACTATTCCTGGCCCCGTCGCTTCGAGCAATGCAGCATGCCCTAGGTGGAAGATTGCAAACCAAGATAGCCGGTCAACAGCAGGGTGCGGCCATCCACTTCAGGCGAACTTCGTTGCATAGAACGTTGAGACTTGCATCCATGCTAAGGTGAGTGAGATCTAACGCCTACAACTGCGCAGGGTCTGGTTATCCACACCAAGTCTTATTCCCCTAATCACGAACACCACTGACACCTTTCTGCCACTGAAGGCCAAGTCATCTCCACCCATGAAAATACTGTGCCAATTGCCCTATGCCGCCGGGTCAACGATAAGACCGAGGTGGCGGGCCTACGACGCGTGCTCCATCGTGTCTTCCGCCCTCTTCCCCACCGCCTCCACACTATTGTGAAGTTCCTGAACCTCTGGGCATCGCGACGCATTCATCCACCATGGAAGTGCAATATTTATCACAAGTGGGCTCGCCACGCGCGTTTGCTGTCTGAAGGAATTGCCTTGTGTACCCCAGCGCGCCTTTTCTGGAGCGACAGCCGATCTCGGTGAGCTTGAATGCGACATGGCATGACTGTTGACTGCATTGCAGAGAGTGGTAAGTGATCTTGAGAAGCCGAAATGATCGATACGCAAACTGGTCCTGTCTCAAGCGTACACTTTGGTGTCTTTATGAACTGGTAAGCTACAACTGTCCAACTGGATCAATCCTTGCTGGCTCGGATCGTACAACGGGAGAACACCCTCATTTATGTCACTCGAATTGAATGCAACGCGAACAAATGTCTCGTCTGCTCGAGCTCCCTATACCAATACGATCGCATGCTGCCCATCCCTTCCGCATGACCACTATCGACGATGAGTCACTAGAGAGTTCGTATCGACCTCGGCCTCTTCTCCCTTTCTCCCTGCAGATTCTGTGTATCTACGTACCACTATAGGGGCCACATATTGACATCCATAGACCTCCTAGGAGCCGGCGCTGATAATGGTAACCCGAAAAATCTTGACTGTGGATATGGTGGGCATGACCGCTTCAGCCCCAAACATTTACAAGGCCATATTATCCTCACGGTCGATGCTCTCGTGTCCTTCTTTTGCTCCAATACCTTGCCAGTACAACACCATCACCAGTGAAGCCAATCAATCATGGACCACAACCTATCACAGGTTTCAAAAAAGTCCAATACCCCAGACACGGAAGGTCACAATGGACGTACATGCCAAACTGGTATCGTTATTCTAGATCCCCTTCTCGAGGAATTCATCGGCTAACAGACTTATTTCATGAAGGCAATGGATCGACTGAAAACTTCCGTCGTGTCGTTGGTCTTTTTGTCCACGGGAATCGCGGCCTCACAAGCAAGCTTTTACAACCGCCTGTTGGCCAGTCCACTGGCTCTGTAGCTACAGAGGCAGTTACTTCCGTTGGTACCTCTCTTGCTGGCTCAAGGGCCTCTACGTTGCCTCCAAGCGTCATGTCGGCTGAACGCCAAGACCTGCCCCCTCTGAACGCGAGAAAGAGAGCAGCCGAATCCTCAACCCTCCCACGAAAGCGACGCCGGCATTCATACTCCACCTCTCAAATACCGGGCCGCTCACAGCTGGTGTGTCGAAAGAGAACCCCAAGCCTTATAAAAATTAGTAGGAAAATGGTCTAAACGATACAATTCAATACCTACAAACGCTATCCGACCGCATCTTGATCTCCGACATCACTTCCCCCAGGGGGTGGGCCACTATGCATCTCGCCACCCAATTGTTACAGAGCAGGTACGAAGAGATCATCGTGAGGAAAGAGATGGAAACAGATGCTGTCCCCAATTGATTCTCCACCAACACAGCCAGATGAGAAGTGCCGGAAGTGTGCTGCTGCGGACGAGGAGCGGCTGTATGACTGAGACGCTCCTCGTTCTTATTACCTTGTCGGCTACATTTTGGTAGCATAACTGGTCATTGAAAATTGGGGCGCAAATATAGTGTTAAGTAACCAATAATCGATATTTGAGAACCTGTTGAGCTTCAAATCTATCAGTACATGACTAGGGGACTTTCAGGTGCGAAAGAACGCGCGTACCGGGGGTATCACAATGCCGAGTTTCCGAGCCTCGAGATTTGTTGATGTCTTGGGATTCTGGCGAGCTAGCAACCGGGTTGCTCACTTTGGATGATTGCGTGGCGAATCTGGCATAGAACGTCGCCAACAGGGTTTTACCTGAATATGCTGTTAGCCAAAGTCTTTCCAATAACTAAACAATTTTACACAACGTACTTCGTAGTAGTATAATGCGCAGCATTGAATGGACAATAGGAACATCAATGCAATGAGTCATGGAGGCTGTTATGTGATGAAACTTTTGGCGGGGCAAACGATTACTCTGTTATCTCTTCACTCTTATATGAACGTCCAATAATCGCTACTTAACTACTTGTTCATTATCGACCAATAAAGAGTGATGTCAACACCAAGCTCGATCTCCGGCTTATTATGTAAGAACTCACTTATTAACGTATTCCACAAGCGAGCTGCGCACCCTACCTAAAACGCGTCTTTGAATAGCACTTAGTAAATTCAACCAACCGCTATGCCACCAATACTCGCTCGATCTTCTCAAACCAATTGAGAATAAAGGCAGGATCTTATTAGCTATCCAAGCCTTCGCTGGCTTGAAAAAGTTTTTATTCCTACGACTTTACTGCGTACGAAAGGAAGATATCGGCTTTCGATACTTGACGGCCACGGAAGTCATTCAATGCCGAAATTCGATAAGCTTTGTGAGCAAAATGGTATTATACCAATTTGTATGCCGCCACACTCTTCCCACCTTTTACAAGCTTTGGATATAGGCTGTTTTGCGGTGCTAAAACGAGCTTATGGCCGGCTGGTTGAATTTAAAATGCGGAGCGGGATAAATCATATTGATAAAATTGATTTCCTCGAAGCCTACCCTCTTGCACGAATAGAGGCTTTTAAATCTGAGACTATCAAAAATAATTTTAGATCTGCTGGTTTAATACCTTTTGCACCGGAGAGTGTGATTTCGAAGCTTGATATTCGGCTTGCTACACCAACCCCTCCCCCTCCGAGCCGGGGTAGCGATTGGGATCCAAAAACGCCCTCGAACTATATGCAATTGCAAAAACAAGCATCGTCAATCAAACCATTGCTTCGTACAAGATCAAGAAGCCCCCCGAGCCCGCTCAATTCCGCATAAACCAGGTTTTAAAAGCCTGCCAAATCACTATGCAATCCGCCCCATTATTAGAGAAAGAAGTGAGCGATTTACGCGCGGAAAATGAGAAGCAAAAGCAAAAGCGAGCTAAATCTAGGAGCAGATCCTAGCTACTGAAGGCTTGCTAGTTACAGAGGCATTGGCATTAAGTATGCCGGTGGAGGAAGCGATAGAAGCAGCTATATACCCCCCCAGATAGTACGCCTGTATTGCCTTTGCAGCCAAGAACTAGGGCCCCACCTAAGTGTACTGGGTGTGGAAAAATAGGGCACAAAATCAATAGATGCTTACACAGATGCTGATTTTAGTTTAATTAATTTAATTTGGCGTTTTGGTTGAGATAAAATGCATTCAAATTCAATAGGTTGAATGGAGTGCGCAGCTCGCTTGTGGATACGTTACCACAATCCTGTCTAATCCCGCTAAGCACAAGGCAGTGATCCATTTATTCACAATTATGGAGAAATCCGTCGAGAAATGGATGGGTTTGTTTTCGTTCTCACTACTAATAAAGAGCTTCGAGATGTATGCCACGGAAGAGATCTGGCGCGGAGAAACTTAAGAGCTTTACTAACCAACTAGTGGGGGGCATTATATACATTGCAAGTCGAACACTTTCCGTACACGAGATGCCAAGCTAAGCTCCTAAATAACCGTGCCATCCGTAGAGTATAGGTGCGAGATGCCATCTCAAATAGACTTAGGCCAACGACAAGCAACGGTATCAAATCCACAACCAAGTCACCAACGGTTTACCCCTACTTTTCTAATATCCACTTGGCCAAAAGAGAAAACGGAAAGACTCACGCGTTAAGTATATTCTTTGCTGCCTTCCACCCGGGTAAGGTGTCCGGACCCCCAGGCTTTCGCTCCATAAAACTATGATCTTCAGTTGCACAAGTTGGCTGCCCGCCACTTGTAGTCGTAGGTTCGACATCATTGGCTGCCAAATCCACATGTTCCAAGTCCTTGCGTTCGGCGCGTCCCGTCTGGTCTTCCAGTCCAAGGAATTTGCCGGTTGTGCTCGCAGGGTTGCGAGCCTGGCATACAATTAACCCATCAGCTTCACGATCTAATGACTGTTTGAAAGTAATGGTAAACACAGTCACATACAGCAACATGCCCCAATCCCGTATCTGCTGTCTTAGTCGTTCCGCCCTTGACAAAACCGGGATCCCCCCAGCCGGATCCGCCCCCGGCATTATTTGCAGGTGTGGGTTTAGCGCTGGCACCGCCGGAGGTAGCAGTGGTAGGATGATTAGTGCTGCTGTTGGGGCCGTCTACCATTTTGATAGAGTTGGCTTGGACTGCTATATGATCAGGTAAGTCAGTGGTTGTGATAAGGGGACATGCCGAGAATATGACCATAGACCAGCAAGTGGTTTTAAACGCAGAAAAGCAATAGGCGGTGCTGGTAGGAGTGATAGGGTTGTACTTACAATTTAGTTGAAAAGACGGTCCTTACTGTTCTAAAATAATCAAATTGTTATCCAAGTAAGAATGTTGAGAAAGTATGTGAGAGGTAAAAATTAGGCGGGAGGGAGGATAGCATTTTAATTCCTTTGAGCAACATGAACCATCTTGCCACCCTTGCTACTTTGCCTTACTTTTAGGACGTCATGTGTCGACCACGCACATACCGACGTCATCCTGAGCCATTTGATGTAGAGCCACCTTGGCGGCAAGGTAGGAATTGAGAACGGTCAGGATGTACCGCGAGCTGTCTTCTAGGTACAGTTCCTTGCCAACACTGCACTTACCCGTCTAAACCTGTCTATATCTTAATAATTAGATTATCATCTAGAAGTTTAAGATCCATTAGTGACCATGAGCAGGTTTTGACCGGTTTCTCTCGAATTGTTCGGATGGGTCCTCCACTACGTCGAAATGATTTGCTTGAACTACTTGATCTTTGTACATGACATGCGCCAAGCCTCACAACGCGCTGGCTGTTAAAACATGCTTGGATTTTTTTTTTCCATTGCACTTAACGGATACAAATTTGCATAGGCGTCCAGATAAACAGAGAACATCTTAATAATATTTTGATCGAAAGTGAAAACAATGACGCCCTATGCTCGAAACCAGCGGAGACTGTTAATTGCCTCAAACCGCCTTCCACTTTCCGTCAAGCCCAAGGACGGCAGTTACGAGGCGGTTCCGTCCAGCGGGGGATTGGTGACCGCTCTAAAGGGGTTGAGCTTTTCTGACTATCTGTGGCTAGGCTGGCCCGGGGTCGATATCAATGAACGGGACAGAGAAAGTGTTGATAAAGCCTTAGCCAAAGAAAATGCCGCTGCGGTATACTTAGATCAGGGTTTAGCTCAGAGTCATTACAATGGGTTCTCCAGTACGTGACCTAAATCACCGGCTCTATTCACCACATTACTGACCAGGCATACTTAGATGGTGTTTTGTGGCCCACGTTACATTATCAGTCAGAAGTATCTTTCGACAACGAGACGTGGGACGCGTACCAGCGTGTTAATAAGATCTTCGCTGATCGAATCAGTGAGGCGGCGGCGGATGGTGATCTGATATGGGTGCACGATTATCACCTACTCCTGCTGCCACGTCTACTGCGCGAACGCCTACAATCGCAGAAAAAAGATGCGCTATAGGGTATTTTCTGCACACCCCTTTCCCAGCAGATGATTTTTGGAGAGGCCTTCCTGTTCAGAAACAGTTGCTTGATGGTGTCCTTGGTAGCGACCTCATTGGCTTCCATACCGATGAGTATAAGGCGAACTTCGCTGGTGCATGCGGTTCTCACATGTAAGATCCGGGGAGTAGCATTCAAATGACAAGTGACTAATTAATTCATCAGCGGGGCGGAAGTTGAAGGCGACGATATCCACTACGGCGACCGTACTATTCACATTGATAAATATGTCGCGGGGATTGACTGCCAGAGATTTGCTGATACAATCGATGATCCTGAGGTTCAGGCTAAAATCCAGGAGCTCGAGACCCAGTACAAGGACAAAACGATCATAATTGGCGTGGACCGCATGGACTATACAAAAGGATTGCCTGAGAAATTGGAGGGCTTCCGAGCCTTCCTGGATCAACACCCCGAATGGAACGAAAAGGTTCTGTTAATACAGATCGCCATTCCGAGTCGCGAAGATGTCAAGAAGTACCAGGACCTGGAGGGAGAAGTGAGCAAGCTTGTGGGCCAAATCACTGGCAAATATGGTAAGTGGCTTCAGAAATGCATGCCCACTTGGTACAGGGGCGTGGTAGATCTACAGATTTCATGCTAAAGAATAATCAGCTACTCCAAAATCGACACCATTGCTCTACATCCACCGCTCAGTTTCTTTTGCGGAGCTTACAGCTCTCTACTCGGTGTCTGATGTCTGTCTCCTCACTTCACGCCGGGACGGGATGAACCTTGTTGCTTCCGAGTACGTCGCTTGCCAAGAGGCCCGACACGGTGTGTTGGTGCTCTCTGAGTTTACCGGTGCAGCAGTCTTCATGAAGCCCGGCAGTCTGTTGTTCAATCCTGCTGATGCAGATGGCCTCTCAAATGTACTTTACGAGGCTGTTACAATGGAGAAGGAGGACAGGAAGAATATGTATGAAGAGTTGCGGAGTTTTGTCACCACTAACACCAGGTTAGTTTTCTATCGTCCTTCCATCTTGTCAAAAGTTCTCATCTCCCACCAGAGGCCCGTCGGACCTCGTAATCGGCAAAGCTAACACCCATTTTACTTCAGTGCGAAGTGGACAGAGACGTTCGTTGGAGAGCTGATGAAATTGCAGTAATAGATAGCTTTTAGAGTAGTTCCAATGCTCGTTTGACATTACAACTGGCGTGGTCGGAACCGTAGGACTGCTTCACTGGTATATGCGACTGTCCAGGACGGCCAAGCTAACGTTCAGACATATGACCATTCTGGCGAGGACGTGGTACGACATCCGCACTATCGGTTTTCAAAGTCGCATATCACAGACAGTGCAATGGAATGTCCCATATTGATAGACTCTGTTCTCTACTACACACTCCGATTCCATCTTGGGTGTGGCTCCTTGGACGTCTCTTCTTGACTGTATCATAGTATTTATCGCTATGTGACAATGTATGAAAGCGGCAAAAAGCATAAACCGTACAATGCACTTTCCTATGTATAACCAGAAATGATAATTTAATCCATGCTGAGAATACTGGGAATACTAAATGTCAGTAGCATGGCCTCCAGTATCCTATATAAAGGTAAGACAAGCCACAACTTGCACAAGTTCGCAGCAATCCAACATCATACTTCCCACCACGCAAAAGGCATCCTAGACAGGCATGAGGAAAACTAAAATCCCACCACTTGACTAGCAATTCTCGAGCGGTTAGGTAAGTTGGTAATATTTTGAACTCATCAAGCAGAACAATTCCACCGTCGTTCCACGCTGGAGTCAAATCCATCCGACTACCGATCATCGTCAAAACGGGCTGTTCGGGGCTCAGTGGATGTTTATCATTCAAGGGGTTTGGAGCGCGAACCTCTAAAGCGGGAACCGAATTGTCCTCCAGAATCAAGAGCCTGTTATGGCAGGTGTGGTGGCTGATGGCATAGAGCGAGCTTTTGAAGTGCAAGCTCATGACTTTCTTACGCCACAGCCTATCAAGGATGCAGGCGCATACTCTCTTGATTCTACTCCCCATAATTGGAGCAATTAGGATGGCGTCAAGGTCCTGCAGAATCTTGTCTGCTTTATAGAAGAGTTATTCACGGGTCCTGTTCAACTGATTGTGATTAACGAAGAAATGCCTACACTCACAGCGACAAATATGGATATGATGATGTTGGAGCATTTTGCTGTGATGAAAAGAACAGAGGCTCACTGGAGAGATGTTCTGGCCCAAGCTGGATTGAGGGTGGTCAGTAAATATACTTATCCAGGGGTTGCGGAGAGTTTGATTGGGGCACAGCTGGCCTGGGGGCGGATTTGCATGAATTTTTGGCTAAGGATTTTTGCACCATATAGACTAATATTATGAGAATATGTTAAGGATAAATCGAAGATCCCTGGCTATACACAGAGAAGGCGTACGTCGCCAAGTACCGAGGCCACATAGGTACATAGTGTATGTGATACGTCCATTGGTGAAAACCTACCGCCCACGCCAGTTGCCATGTCTAAAGAGCGTTGGGAAAGCCGTAGTGGCGCATGAAGGAGAGGGGCTTTTCGATGAACTTGGACCGGTTGCCTTCCGTGGGGCTGAGCCCGGTATAGACTTTCTGCGTGTCTGTTTGTTCTCGTTGAAGGTCCAGCCACTGAGTGAGACACCAAGAACAACGTGCGGGTTGCCCTCCTTGAGGGTAGTGAAGACTTCCAGGTTCTCTCCCCCACCTCGGGCATGGGATCAATGGCGGAGCTATCTGGGTCGATACAAGCGACGGCGCCTTCCGAAAACCAGTAACCGAGGCTAGATAATAATCACCAGGGGCGACATACAGTTAAAATGAGTTAAACTCTCAGCGGGTATCTGCTTGATGCTCATACCCTGGCAGCCCGAATCATACTTGGACCTCGTAGTATCCGTTGATGCACTCCTGGACATTGCCGGAAGAGTCACCGAAGTCAGGCTGCTTACATTTGTCCTTGCTCTGGCATCCGCCACCGCAGAATTCCTCGGTTGTACCACAGAAGCCAAATTCTGATAGAGTCAGATCTACAAAGACAGAGATGATCAGTGTAATAGTTGGTGATCATAAATCTAACTAACTGTCATGAAACTCCGTCTATATAGCTTCATGGGACAAAGAAATCAATCTCTTATTCGGCGGCTTTACTACTATGGATTTCACAAAACCGGTGGCGACTTCCATCATGGATCCTTTAGTCGCGGTCAGCCTAGCTCTATAGGACCGAATCAGGAGATGAGCCATAGCCCTTCACGTCCTTCGCCTCCTCGCAACAATGCTTCTCAACGTGGGCCTCGGTACAAAGTGATCAAAAGAAAGCGCCCAAGGGAAAGTGTTTGAGAGATTCCTAAAAATTCTCGGATCCAACAAGTGGTCGAAATGTGCGTTGAGCTTTTCTTAGGACAACAGCCACCGAAGTTGTATTCATGGCCCGAACCGCCTACCTTTGCGGGCTCCAGATCTCGTAGATAGATCGATAAAATCATATCTTTCTCTGTGAAAAGAAGTACTCTTGTTGCCAGTATATATTAAATTGCATAGCTTACTCTAACGCAACATATCCACCCACCAAGGTGACCTGTTTACCTTTCATTGGTCTGCTACAGGTAGATGATTTTGCAGGAGCTTGCCTTTCCATTAGATTTCCGTTGTCACTACTCAGCTCTTCCGCTGAAATAGTGTAAGGAAACCTGTAGTTTTTCAGAAAGTCAGTGGGCTAAATACTATTATTGAATGCAAGATTGAATTCGTCATCTGACCAACGCTCAACATACCTCAGCGTACCGACGTATACGATCTTGCTTATGCTTCGTTTTTCCGTGCTCAAATTTCCATTCAGTTCGGTGCCTCTATATGCTATGGTCTCGTGCCTATTCTGATTTCATTTATTGGATATATAACAGCTCGCCATCCCTCGTGACCACAGCCACTAGACAAGAACGGGCGCGTCGCAATACGGAAACTGGTGGCTAGTCAACAGCCGGAGAGAAAATATCATTCACCAAACCGCGTCCCTTAATCAACCAAAGAGTACCTTCATCAAATGCGAACGGAACGAGCTCAAACTAGGGCTCCGAAAGGAAGCCGAGTATACATGAATAATTGCGAGTATGAATTGTATGAATTGCATAATATCAATATGAATAAGAGACTTATTCATTTCGCAAAATTCATGAATGTAATAATTCACATATATTCATATATCGAGACAGAATACATCACTGTTCGTGTTGTTACGTCTCAATACAACACACATTTTTCATGGGCTTAGACTCCATTACATACAATTTACCACTCTCGAGATACTAGTCCCTTGAATTTGAATGTTATCACTATCACTAGCCTGGAAAGCTATTTTTGATGCTGTCCCTTTAACAGCATACGCCATCGCATAGTCTCCGCATTCAGACATTGTCTCCTGAGCCCCAATACATCTTCTGGCATTGCTGATCTCGCGTTCAATCCCTACTTCCGCTGATGGAATTGGCAGGTAATCCCGAGCTGCCTTGCCATGAGTGGATAACTAAATACATTCGCCATCCACCATTTGAGAACCCATCCTTCGTCTGCATCACCAATCATGTTAACATGTTAACACGCGTCGACGTGAGTCGAAGTCGGCGGTGTTCCAAGCACGAGCTAGCTATGCTACAGTATCGATAGAACCATCATGCTTGCCTCAATGTTTTGGCATGCTTCTCTTCTGCTTCTGATGGACCCGCAACACCTGGCCTGTATTACCTTAGTAATGCCCTCTCGTGGCGCGAACCAACGGGTCTTCCAGGTGACTGGGCCCTAGGGTTAAACACTGCCTAGCTCGCCTTGAAGACGAATGTATCCTGTCTGCTATTTGTGAGTTATGAGAATTGACGAATGACCCGAAGATTTTGATGCAAGCTATTCAAACTCTCTTCATGAGACGGAGTAGCCATTACTCCCAATATCACAGAAGAAACTAAAGAAATGAAAACCAGACGTAACGAAACCCCGGCACGCTTTATGCCAAATTTTCACTAGACCTCGAACGAATCCCGAGTTCTTTAAATTTGTTTCCCCGCTAGAATATCAGATTTTTTGAGGCGTGGTACTATTTCTATAAAAGGTACGATGATAATGACTTGGATACAAAAAGAAGGGTGGTGCATGGATTCTTGAGCAATCATTTCTGGAACCACAATGAATGCTTACCTTGCCGTGGAATGGCCTGCAGTTCTTTCCAGTTTGACGCATCCCAGTTCTTCTGTATACAACAACCGTTATCCGCAACGCCATCTGCCGCGAACGAATTCAATGGCGAATTTTCACCCACACCTTCCAATATGCCTTTTTTTAGAGGGCTTGAAATACCAGGCAGCCGCTTCAAGTCCCACTAAAGGATCCCATAAATTTCTCAAAGAATATGAGTGCTTATTTTGATCACGCGCGAATGATCAAAAAAGCGCATAATTAATAGATTAGCAGAATCGAATGATGTTTATGTACTCCTTATTTATTTTCTGCTCCAAATTTACAAATCTGACGAATTCCAGTCCGTTGAGGAAGTAACCTTTTTTATTACAAGACATGCGAGGAAAGGCCAGGGAGGAAAGACAAAATAATTACGAGGCACAAATAATCTTGATGCCGTTACGTCTCCTGCAGATCTAGCGAGGAAATATGTGCCTGGAAATTGCCGCAGATTTTCGCTATTCGAACCGAGTGACGGGAAACACGGCCCTTCCACTGTAGTCGTGTCTTACTCCCTCGACCAACTCTGAGAAGTCTCTTCTTTTCAAACATATTAATATATCCTTCCAGGTCGCCGACTGCATACGAAGCTCTTGGTTTGAGATATCCAAGACGTCATTGGCCACCAGAAACATCCGTTCGACAAGACAGCTGGAGCCATTCGCCCATTTGCTTCTTGACGGAATTGAGTATGGCAGTTGATACAAAGTAAGAAGCGTCAGCCGATGCTTTGTATATTGGATCGCATGTTGATGAGACATTCACTCGCCAGCGCCAGTGCTGCCGAACCGAACCCCGTAGCAGCGCCACAGACTTCTCGCATACCGGGTAAGAGTTCATCCACTGTATTTCGAGCCACAGCTGAGTTTTGCAGGACCCTCTTGGTCCTCTCTACCATACTATTTGGATTCGCCATTTGTGTCTCGCTCGAGGCGATATCCCTGTGAGAACGTCTAGAAGCTGTGTGGTCAGTGTCTTTGAACACAGCTTGACCTTCTCGTTGTCAATATCCCGAACATTGCATCATGTCCAATGAAGCATGAATACCAGCCCCTTTCCAGTATTCCCATGAAAAGTGACAAGCGAACGCTAGTCAGTATTTCAGGTTGGGATTGGTGAAGTGTTAGAAGCGGAATACACAGCATGAAGCTGCAGGTTCTTGCGCTGATTATAACCGAAATCTTGTCCTGGAATTAACTGAGGTTCCCCGGGTGGCAAATAAACGGTGGATGATTACTGTGGTGGTTGTTGGGCTTAGTTCTAACGGACGTGACATGTAACAACGCTTGCGTACGCTACCTATGTCATAAACCAGTGTGCGTCGAGTCCGTACACCGGCCTGGTCTGATCACCATGAACTAGCTCATTCGGTGCTTCTGGTTCAGAGAGAGCCCATTTGTCAACGGCTCTAGTACTTCCCAAAAAAGGACAAGACGAAGTGAATATAACAATTTAAAATAATAAAATCACATACGAACGTACACTCTACCTCAACGAAGGCGTTTGTATCAATAATAATAGAATCGCCGTGGAGGTTGGCAAGCTGCATCTCGCCCAGTCACGAAGGTCAGGGTCCGTGAACACAAACACAGGGTAAGATTTCCAGAATCGGCGATCGCAATACAATTTTGTGTGTCCTCACGCATACCATGTCCGTGGAGGCTCTGCCTCTGGAAATTCAGCGTGTAGCGGTAAGCTGCCGCTACTGCAGTACTATCACGCTAAACTAAAGCTGGTTTGCGTCAAGAGACATATGCTTAAGAAATTCCTAAACCGAAGCCAAAGGATGCATGCCAGGCCGTGGAGATCAGCCGCATGCTGTATGACCGGGGTTGTTCCTAGGAAGACTCAGCATCCCTTTTCTCAACACCACTCTTACTAGTGTCTCTCGCTGAGCATTTAAAGGCAAAAGCAGCTGTCGCTGGAGATAATTGCGGTGAAAAGGAGACACGGGTTTCAACAGGCCTCAGTTAGAAGTGTCCCTCCACACAAGCAGAGCACTTGCGAAACAGGATGAGCCGAGAAGCCTATAAATACGTCTTCTACCACCGGGCAATTTGCTCCGCAATTTATTCACATTTGACCACGCAGAGTCAAGCAGGCCTTGTGTCTGAGGCACTTGATAAGTTCTTACCCTTTGACGCAGTACTGAAATTTGCACTGTACTGACATTTATAGAATACAACATGGACCAGCAAGCCAGACAGCGCCTGGGGAAGATATTGTTCTCAGCAAATCCACTTTGCAACCAGCCGGCCGATCAAAGAGACAAGATTTGGGCTGGCTGGTACAATCGTCTATGCGGAAATGTCTCTCTGCCACAGTCGACTGAGCTGATCTACTGTACAGCCTCTGTGCGTATTCCCAAGGCAAAAGCGCGAATATCCGCGTCGCAGGTATGTGAATCCTAGCCTGACATGTCTGGAGTTCTACTGATCCTGAAGTCGATAGGATTCCAATAGAACCGAGGACATTTGACCACGATGCACGAGCGCAAGGACCACAGCTCTTTGCCGTCTCTTTGTCCCTAATTTTGGCCACCTGAACATGTAAGTCATGGAGTAACTTACCGACCTACAAGCTAATGAATGACAGTGAACCGTTGATATCGCACCAGAGTGGCCCCGAGGATACGGCAGCCCGTTACTGCTGTATAAAGCCATAGCCTATACACCAGACCTTGTCCCATCACTTCATACCACACACCATACCCTAGGTATAGTATATAACTCAAAGGAGCGGGCCAATAACAGAGTGTGAACATTCGATTGCGAGCTTCACCGTGTTGTAATTCAGAGGTATGAATTGATTGTTATCATTATATAGGGAAACATGAGCCTATATATACAACGAGAAGGTCAAGTTGATTTCCAATCAACCTGATTCTTCGTATAGATAACTCGGAATTAATTCCGATGGCGCGGCTTGATTCCTGATCTGCACCAGCCTCATATCACAACATTCCCCCTCAGGATCGCTTTGCTGGCAGGGCGATACTGGAAAAGCGCAGAGCAGTCAGGCCTCGGTAAAACCACCTAAAAAACCTTCGTGGGGAAATAGAGTGGAAAGAGCGCCTGCGCTGTCACGCACGTTGCCTTGGAGTCTCCGAGGCGTTGATTCCTAAGAGTCTACAAAACTTGGCAAAGGCTGTAGGCCCCAATGGCTTGGTGAGACCGTCTGCGGCTTGTTCCTCAGTCGGAACATATTGAAGCCCAATTTCGCCTGTACTCAGCACGGCTCGCTGATAGTGAAACTTCACATTAAAGTGCTTCGTCCGTTTATGGAATTCGGGATTGCGAGATAGCGCAATGGCGGACTGGTTGTCGGCCATGATGTTGGTGACCGGGGACCGATACAGTTGCGTTTCGGCCAGAAATGTGCGAAGCCACTGCAGATGCAGAATGGCATTGTACTGTCCAATGTACTCGGCATGGGTTGTAGATGTGGCTACTTCCCCCTGTCTCTTGGATGACCAGGAAACCGGCGCACCCGCAAGTTGGAATACGTAGCCGGACGTCGAGTAGGCTCCATCAGTGACGACAGAGCCGCCGAAGTCGGCATCCGTGTATCCAATCAATTGACCACTGCGGTATGTAATGCGATGGGATTGCGTAGATTTGACATAGCGAAGCAATCTCTGCAGGGCGACTGGTGGTGCGATTGTGGCTGAGACGTGCAGCGACTCAACGTGCCCAGCGCAAACGCGATATCCGGTCGCGTTCCGACCATCAGGTACATCAATGAACCGATGGCGGTTGCGAATCGTGCCTTTGTTTCCTCGTCCGGAGGTTCTTCGTCTGGACGGCGATTCAAGACTTGCTTGGGATTCATAGGGGTAGATTTCGTCTGACAGGTTTCCATGCCAAAGTCGGAGAGAACCTTTTGGATGTACTGGTGTTGGTGAATGGAAACGGCTCCGTCGGCATGGTAGTCTAATTGGATCCCGAGGAATGAACTTGGAGTTCCAAGGTCGTTCAATTGGAACTCTTTGTCCAGTGCTCGTTGCACTTGGTCTATCTCGTGCGAGGTTGCTGCAGCAACGAGAAAGTATCGACGTAGACGCAGATCACGCAATTGGATTTATAGAACACGCAGTTGTCCGATTGTGCCATGGTGAAGCCATGAGCGGCCAGGACGCGGTGGACGCATTGGTACCAAATCCGCGGGGCCTGCTTGAGTCCATACAAGGAACGAAGAAGCCGGCAAACATATCCTGGTTCTTCGAATCCCTCGGGCAATTCCATGTAGATGGAAGAGTCTACGTCCCCATGTAAGAATGCAGTGACCGCATCAAATTGGTGAAGCTTCCATCCTCGTAACACGGCGCTGGCGATGATGCAGCGGACCGAGTCCATCCGTGACACCGCAGCAAATGTTTCATGGTAGTCGATGCCGTGCTTCTGCCGGTAGCCTTTGATGACCAGTCGCGGTTTGCGCGTTCCGTTGGCTTTTGTCTTAAAGACCCATTTGCAGCCAATCACATGATCTCTGGCTGGGACGTCCTCTCGCCGAATCTTTTCCCATGTTCCGTGTTCGAGAAGCGACGCATATTCTTTCTGGATGGCGGCCCACCATTCCAGCTGGTCTGGGCCTGACACAGCTTCGTGGAAGGTCGCCGGGTCGACTTGTCTGGTCGGTCCGGTATTCAATGTGCCTGCCGAGTACACCTTACCTAGTGATTCCAGGAGACGCCGTGACGGTCTTCGTCTGCGACCATAGATCGAATACCCAAGATCCGATGTCAAGTCGGTTTCTTGTTGGCTTGGGTTGACTACTGGAGGTGTTTCCTCCTCACGCCTAGACGGCGTTTTCTCTCGCTCATTCAGCGGAGGTAATGGCGATGCAGGTGGTGTTGGCAGTCCGCTGGTTGAACTTGGCATTGATGGAAAGACAGCTGATGGAGGAGCGTTGTCCGGGAGGTCGTTGCCTGTTTCCCCCTCGATGAGTGGCGCCACTGGGGTCCTCTCATCGAACTCGACATCACGGGAAAAGACGGTCTTTCCGGAATGGACTTCATACAGCTTGTACTGGTTCGGTTCACAATAACCTAGCAATCGGCACTCGGATGATCTGGGTCCGAGTTTTGCTCGATGCTCCTTCGGGATCAACACCCATGCGCGGGAGCCGATCCGTCGCAGATGCAGCAGCGAGGGCGGTTTCCCGTATAATATTTCGAACGGTGTCTTCTTCTGTAAAGTCGATGCTGGAGCGCGCAGCTTCAGATAGACTACCGTTTCTAAAAGCTCGGTCCACCAGGAAGGAGGAAGTCTCGCATCGGACAGGAGCGTGTTGATCCGCTCCCGGATAGTGCGATTCGTGCGTTCGGCCAAACCATTCTGCCCTTTGCAGTATGGTGGCGAAGTGTCAAACTCGACTCCCTGGGACTCGAGGTGTGTTCCGATCGGCAAGTATTCTCTCCCGTTGTCGGTGAGGAACCTCTTGATCTGGGCGCCGAACTGACGGTGCGCCCAGGCCTCAAATTGTCGGAACTTCTGCAGCGCTTCATGCTTCCATCTCATGGCATATGCCCACGAGCCACGAGAGTAATCGTCAGTAAAGGTGATCACGTACCTGGAGCCATCTTTGGCGATCGGCATCTCCATGATGTCCGAATGGATCACTTCAAAGATTCTCGTTGAATGCAGACGTGGCCGTCTTGCACGGGAGTTCCTCTTCTGATGCTGCTTACCCGACATACACGCTGGGCACTGCGGCGTTGCCAGCAGCTGCGCCTGCGTTAGCGGTCGGTACGGAGTGCCGGTCTGCCGGAGGACCACCCTCAAGTCTCCCCGGTTCAGATGTCCCATCCGAGCGTGTCACAACGCTTCGGAGGCCTGGTCCACTCCTTTGCACGCATCTTCTTCGAGTATCACAGCTTCACCACCGAGTTCAGAGGTTGACGTTGCGTATTCTGCGTCACTTGACTCCTGAGGGTCGTCGACGTCCATGGCCACCGCCTGCGGTTCCAGGGAATCTGCATGGCCACTGGTCGCCGGCGCCCTCGCCAGTTGGACTCGCTCTCGAGATCTTCTGCTCACATGGCACCGCAGGATCAACAGATCCTCCTCCGCGTGGTAGGCGGTCCCCACCGTCCGTCCTCGGCGTTGCACAAAGACGTTCTGCGGGTGCGCCACCACCGAGTAGCGGTCTCGCAATAACTTCGGCACGCTGATCAGGTTCATCCCGACGCGTGGCGCGAAGTATACATTCTTTAACACCAGGGGTTGGTTGAACTTCCCCCGGAGCGTGAGCTTCACCGTACCAATCCCTTCGGCTTCCACTGGATCACCCGCCGTGTCCAACATCTCGCGGTGGGGCCGCAGACTGCTGAAGCAGCTCCGGTCCCAGCAGATGTGGCTGGTGGCGGCCGAGTCCAGGATCCACCGGGGTTGCGGCGCGTGGGTATAAAGGGTCGTCACCCTCGCCCTCACGATATTGATCCTCGGTCTCTTGGAAGTCGGCGGGCCCTGCCGATCTTCTCTCTGGCTTAACGGTATATTTTGCATGTTGTTTCTTGGTGAGCCGGAATCACTCCGTTCAGCCTTCAGGGCATGGTCCCTAGGCGGGTGTTTTTCGCGCTGTTTCTTCCAGCACTCCGCGACCACATGGCCGCGCTTCTTGCAGTAGGTACACTTCTTGGGATTTCTCTGCACTGCATTGATTGACGGTCCTGGGACTCCCTGCGGGGGCGCGGGAGACTCCTTTCGTCGGACCGTCTGTTCGGCGTTGGAAAGCCGATTTCCGATCGTGGTCGGGTTGACCGGATCCTTGTCATTCTGGATCGCATCCACAACCAGGATGTACTCCGGTCCGATCTGCGTCAGCAAGATCGCGATGTGTGCCCGATCGCCAATCGATCCGGGCGCGATGGCATTCAATCGATGTACAAGCAGCCGTACACGATCGACGAATTCGCGCGCACTGCCGCAGCGCTCGCCGGTTGTCTCGCGGAGTTGAGCAAACAGTTCGCAGAAAGTGGCGAGTTCCATTCGCCGGTATCGTTCTTCAAGTTCATTCCAGAGGTCACGGGACGTCTCCAGTCCCGCGACATGAATGCTGATGTGGGGGGACAGGTACCGGAAAACAGTATGGTAGGCCTCGGCTTCGCGACGCGACCATTCACGGTGGCGCTCGAACGCCTGGACCTCCACTTCGAGGCGCGCTTCAATGGCTCGCTGCCTCACCGCCCCGTTGAGGTGGGGCTCCACCAAGGGGTGGATATCCGCCGTAATGGGTTTGGCGTACTTGAATAGACAATCGGGACGCTGAAGGTCGCCCGACACCACATCCCAGACCTGCCTTGCTTTGAGATAGGAGGTCATGAGACGTTTCCAGGTTGCGAAATTGTCGCTACCTGTCAGAGGCTCAATGGCCGTGACCGCTCGGTCGGGCGAGTCATGGACCAGAGCAGACATAGTGAGGATAATGAAAGCGGGGTAGATATATAATCAAGATGGTCAAGAAGATTCTCAGATGAGTAGAAACGGCACCCGAGATTTTGCTACCGGGCTCATAACCTGTTCTAATTCAGAGGTATGAATTGATTGTTATCATTATATAGGGAAACATGAGCCTATATATACAACGAGAAGGTCAAGTTGATTTCCAATCAACTTGATTCTTCGTATAGATAACTCGGGATTAATTCCGATGGCGCGGCTTGATTCCTGATCTGCACCAGCCTCATATCACAACACACCGCATAGAAGCTTGAAACGTGAATTCTTCCCGTTGAGGTGAGTGATTTATCGCGCCTTCTGCTGCACTATATCCAGTTAAATGTGCAATATTTTGTGGCTCACAACACGAACACCCAATGCTGATCTTCATGCCATTGTATATAGGAGCAGCCTATCCCCGCCCGTGAAACATCCTTGTGCGGAGTCCTATCACCGAATCGGACTACGCGTGCTCCACCGCGCCTTCTGCCCTCGACTTCACCGCCTTCACACCATGAACGGCGGAATGTATGAACCTCTGGCCGTCCACATCGCGAGGTCTTATCCCGTTTCGACTGTACAGTTTATTATTACAGGCGGGTTCGCCACGCGCCTTTGGCTCTCATGGGTTACCCGGTGCGTCCAGCGTGGCTCCTCCTAAGCGACAGCCGGAGCTTGCGACGAACCGGATACAACATCATGTCAACATGGCATGAATGGTGACCACATCGATGAAGACAATTGTAAGTGGTCTTGTAGGTAAGATAACATGGCTAATTGATCGTTTCGTTTCAAGGAAATATACTGCGATCTTTATGAACTGGTACGTCATATCAACTTTGTCCCAGTGGTTCAAGCCTTGCTGACTCGGATCGTACAATAGGAGGTGCCACGAAGGCCCCGTCACTCCAGTCAAATGCGAAGCGCGCAAGTGCATTGTGTGGAGGATCCCCAATATCGATGCGATCTCATGCTCTACCACCCCGACATGGCCATTGGTGGCATCGATATTGAGTCAATGTAAGGTTCTGATCGTCTCTACCTTCACCCTTCTCTCTCCGTCGACTCTGTACACCAGGTCATGTGCTGATGTGTCTACGCGATACATCCCCTAAACTCAATGGGCTTATACCACCGTGTGTCTTTCGGCACTTGAACACCGTGAAAGAATAGCTCTCGTGAATTGGATTACTGGCGTCGAATGGGTGGCCCCACGTGGTTCTCGGATAGTATCTGGCGTCTTTCCAAGCCTGATAATCCGACAGACACCGAGAAATGCCGATGTTCCGTCTTACTTAATGGCAGGGGAGCCCTACCTTCGCTGTTGGCGATGTTGTTAGTCCAAGTCCGCGTGCAAGGAGAAGGTGAGGAAAAACCCCTTTGTTTCTGACCTACAGGCACATTTCGGTCATACCAGCTACGAACCGAGAAGACAAGACCGTTACCGAGACACAGCCGAGCCACCTAAAGAACCAAAAAATACCGTCCATTACCGTCCCATCTCCTACTCCGTGTTGCTCAGGCGTTCGACATATACTAACGAGCGGAAACGAACCAAGCGGAAATATACGGAGCTGCATCAAGTCGGAGTCAGAAATGTCTCCTTTGGAACAGGTGTTTGGTATATTTGGATCCCAAGCACCCATTTCTCTATCAAACCCCAAGAAATATCCAGAAAGTCGCATATGTCTTGGATGTCACTGAAACTGCAGGTCAGTCAAGCCGGCCGCGTATCTCTGTCCGTTGATGTCGTCATTTAACCTATCGCGCGTAAGCAGCTCCTGCCAGGAACTCGTCGGATTCTGTACACCCATGCGTCGACTATCCTTTGAGCATTAAGTGTATATTTGCCAAATTCACCGCTCCCTGGACGACATTTGGCATATCACTGTTCAAGCAGATCCTTTGTGAATATGAGTTTTAGTCTGTAACAACGCCACCCAGAGCCATCCTGCTGTGTTCTCTCGGCAGCATGCTTGATCGCATGAACCCGGGTACTACGGCCCAGAAAGCAACGATCGGCGGTTTGGGTGCAGTAGTGGATATTGATACATGGGAGACGGCTATATGAATTGTAGTTACCCACGGGGGGATTACTTACAATATTGTGGTGACTCCCAAATGTAGGAGCCGATCGGATATTCTTGGGCCAAAGAAAGCCCTCGATAACTTGGTTTTCTTTGTTGCGAATCCACTTTCACACTCGCGATGGTTCTAGGATATAGCCATCCTACGGTAGAGTAGGCTTGAGTGACTTGCAATCGCCGACTGAAGCGATGACTTCGAATAAGTAAGGCAGAGTCTATCGCATTACGATGTTTAGTTGAGCCAACAAGTGGTATTCGAGCGGCTCCTCATCAAATGCCATTACACCTGGTAGGTCTGATCTTGAGCGTATGTATTGCCTATTCATAGTTGAACCAACGGAGGGCAGCCTGGTCTTTGCATTTGATCAGCTCTATCGAATTGGGGGCCGTATAGATTCACCGAGAGATCAGAATGGCACTAGATATGGCTTGCGAGATAGAATCAATCCAAATTGATACATCGATCATGTGGGTGAGATGGCAAGCAAACATCCGTGCTACGTCTGGGGATATTGATCGACCTCAACACAGCCCAAGAGGCCCATGGATTCGCAATGAGTTACTTTCACCTGTCTATGGGCGGGCATGGCGTTGGTTGTTGGCCCATGGGCCGCTTGTTAACAAGCCCTTCACGCACGCATTTACTTTACAATGTTTTAGCCACGTACAGGTCCCACAATACTACGTGTTCGGATTAGTCGGGTAGAAGGATATATAACGGACGAGATGGATTGAACCAAGCTTGTCAAAGCGGTGGACTGTTGAGTCTAGTCTGAATGAAACTTGGGAGTGCGAACTAAAATAAACAGAAATAGTGACGCGAGTACAATGTGTGTAAATATTATATATGACCGCAAAAAACGTTGAACCTACAAATCCACTCACATCATACTGTCTACTAGTCTCACCAATAAATTTATCATAAAAGCAATATATATAATAAATTATATAATAGGATACCCCGTTAATAGGATCGATTACCTACTATACTAGTGGTTATGGCGGTAGGTGACAGTGACAGACGTAAATAACCGATAAATCCAGAAGTTGAAGTTGAACCCCCTATTCAGGAAACTTACATGATCTGAGGGGATAGTTGGACGTTGACCATCTCCTTCACCGCCCGACCATTCACCACCACGCTCATCACCACACACATCACCACTCACATCAACACACATCAACACTCACATCAACACTCACATCAACACTCACATCAACACTCACATCAACACTCACATCAACACTCACATCAACACTCACATCAACACTAACAGTTCAACGCAACAAGCATTCCAAGACAACACTCATCTCTGTTTGCCTACATCTGAATGAAAGATGCCAATTTCTATTGTAGCGAGGAAGCTATTGTATCACAAGCTACCAAGGGAAAGGAATGGGAAATACGTCATTTGATACTGAAGACGCTTCAGTTGTTAGTTCATGGTTTTGGCTATTGAATTGGCGAAGATCTAACTAGGGCTCCTTCTATGTATCCAATGATGACCCTTCGGAACAATGAACAGGTAATGAAGATGTTGCGCAGGTCTTTGCTTCTCCGAATACTCTTGGAACACTCGAATACTGGTCCCTAACACCACGAAGAGGTGCCTGCACGTCGCTAGAGACCTTGTTAACGCAGCAATTCCCTGCAAAGCACGTTTGTTGACGCAGAACTCGCCCTATGAAGCACCATTCTTACATCGCTGGGCTCCTGACAGCGACAGCCGTGGTCACGGAAGCTCTGAGGTCCTTGTTTTCGCAGCACCCCCCTGCGAGGCGTATTGTTCACGCAGACCTATCCTGCGAAGCACCTTTTTACACTCGCGGGGCTCGTGGCAGCGAGGGAGCGCAAGTCTTACATCGCTGGGCTCGTGGCAGCGACAGCCATAGTCACGGAGACTTTTACGCCCGCAGGTAAGAGAGGGACACCATGGCACATCGGAGTGTGAGGACCGAAGTCCTGATTTTTTCTGGACTGGGAATCCAGCTCCTTTTATATTTTTTCGGCTACGTCTCTACAATGGAACCACTTGCGCAGGATGGTAGCGAGAATCACTCCGGTATGCTAAGATACTCTTTGCGAAACCCGAACTGCAGAACCAGCAGGTTTGGCGCTTCGCGACTTACCTCATTTTACTCTCCACAACCAGACGAATCAATTGACCCCAAATTTATCCGTTTTCCGCCTCCGCGGTGGCCGCCATGGGTGGGAAAAGGAAAAAGGGGTCATCCACGTGGGCCGACCCAAACTTCGACCACGTGGAACTAGAACCACGAGCGCATGCGAAGAAACTCCTGAAGATTACCCAGCAGTGGAAAGCTACAGCTGACGAAGGCGGAATTCCTCCTCATGATCGATTCGTCGAATTCCTCGACGCAGTGACGTCCCTGACGACCAAGATGCGCGACAGCGAGATGCTCCAAGAACTAGGACGCATCCGCGCCCTGCTGACCGAGCACGACAGAAAGCACTCCGATATGATATCAAAAATGCAACACACCATCGAAGTCCAGGCCGCAAAGACACCAGCAACCACCAAATCCGTCAATCCCCTCCCGATCCCCCGATCGACCTCATATCGCGATGCGCTAGCGAGTCACGTGACAACACAAACCTCGTTGGTGTCAGGATGGATCAGCAGAACGCAGACCAACGGGACTTCGGTCCCGAGTAATGATCTAAGCAGTAACAGCAGTGCACCTGCCCCAGTGATGATGCCAGAGCATCTTCAGCTAACCGTCCGTGGCACTGACCGTGCCATCGTCGACCCTCTTCGGAGGAGAGAGGATGAGCTCGTCAAACGGCTGAACAGATCCATCAATGACGTAGCTAGGGAGCTAGGCAATACCGAGCCTAGTATCAGACTTCTAGACCGAGTCGTTTCCGCAGCACGAGTTCTGCCTAGTGGCGACGTTCTCGTCCAGACAGATGACATCAAAGACTACGAAGACCTCATCAAGGCTGCTCCCGCCGGGTCGTCCGACACCTGGTGTCAGGTGCTAGGCGAGAACGCGGGACTGAAAAGACAGACTTACACTGTGGTCGCCCACGGCGTGACCTGTCGATTTTCACCGTCCGTCCAGGATGCGCGAAAACAGCTGAAGGCCGAGAACGTGAGACGAATCTCCACCGCTGCCGAGATTGTCTACATGGACTGGCTGATGACCAAGAGGAAAATGGATGAAACGAGGCCAGAATCGGCGAAGCTCCTGATCGAGTTGGCCGACCCATACGCCGCCAACCAGGCCATTCTACGTGGTCTGGCGATCTACGGAAGGAACCACGACTGTCAGTTATTTGACGGCAGTCACCGCCTCCAGCAATGCTACCGCTGTCAGATGTATAGACACATAGCTCGGAACTGCAAGCGAGACATTCACTGCGCTTACTGCGCAGGGGATCATGATTCCAAGGAGTGCCCACATGCGCATGATCGCCGCAAGGCCAAATGCGCTGAATGTGCTAAGCACAAGAGACCCGATTTCAGTCATTTTGCCTTTGATCGGGGATGCCCTATTCGAGGCGAGGAGCTGGCTAAAATCCAGCTCAACAGACGCCTGGGCCCGCAGTTACACCCGGAACGACACAGCGAGCCTGGCACATCGCCGCCGAGAGAAGAAGATCACCCTACACCATCCGAAACGACCCAAGCAGACGCACGAGCGGCGGAAGCACGGGCAGCGAAAGCAGCGAAAAAGAAGTCCTCAAGTCGCTCCCGCTCACGGATGAAGAAGCGGCGCGTTGTCGAGTCCG
Organism: Penicillium chrysogenum; assembly: GCF_028827035.1. Classification (NCBI taxonomy): domain Eukaryota; kingdom Fungi; phylum Ascomycota; class Eurotiomycetes; order Eurotiales; family Aspergillaceae; genus Penicillium; species Penicillium chrysogenum. The sequence continues at coordinate 4,774,249 of NW_026622750.1, read as the reverse complement.
GAGAGGAGAGTCAGGAAGAGATAGTAGAAGATCTTCGCGCCCAATCCGGTTCTGGCGCCCAACCAGTAGACTCCGTGAACGATGTTGTGGTTATCGACTCGCTGACAGAAACCGGCCATTCAGAGGGCCCTTTACAGATAGAACTACAGCACCGAGAACGTAGTGAGAGCTTCGACGAGCCCCAGGATGGGACTGGCGAGGAAGCTCCCCCGGCGCGCTCCACGCGTCGACAAACACGGAAGGCTCTCCTTGAAAGACCCACTAAATGTTAAAATCCACCCAGCTTCGAATACTGCAGGCCAACACATGGAAGTCGAGAAACAAGGTCATGATGCACCTCTTCGGCGAAGAAAGAGTGCAGGAGATGGAGATTTTGGCGATCCAGGAGCCAGAGGTGTATAACCACACTGACCCCATGACGACGTACTCCCAGGCGTTGGGAGGACGCTTCCACGTCCTTCTCCGTCCGACGGAACAAGCCCACGGAGGAAAATCTGAGGCGGACGCGGCGAAACCGAGAGTTTGTTTCTATGTCAACAAAAGAATCGACCCGAAATCATGGTCGATCCGTTACCACACAAGAGACGCAAGCACACTCAAGTCAGGACTGATCGTGGGGCGATACACGTACACAACGTATATGTGGAGAGCAAGGTCCGAGACGAGGGTGACGAAAATCGGCAGGAACTACGAGCGGCGACCGCCAAAGTCACGCTCCAGGTAGTCAGAAGATTGCTAAGGAATAGCGGTGCGGGCCAGCATGTGGTGGTAGGGGACTTTAACCTGCACCATCCGCTCTGGTCGCAAACGACGCAATCACAACAGGAGGATGAAGATGCTGAGGACCTAATCAGCATCATGGGCGATAGAGACATGCAACTGCTGACGCAAAGAGGCGCGGTTACATACGAGGGCCTGGTGTATGGTAACCATGTTGAGACCACATTGGACCTGACATGGGCGTCGAGATCCCTAGCCGAGCGATGTACACGTGCACCACCCAAAGGCAGTGGCTATATGCAGCCGACCATGTGCCAGTCTTGACCGAATTCGACATCCAATGCCCCGAAGCGCCCTCCCGGACGACCGCGAACTGGAGGGAGGCCGATTGGGATGAGTGGTTGAAAGTACTCAGATCCAAAACGTGGTCCCATCGTCCCCTCCGCAACACCGACGACGTTGACCAGGCAGTCGAAGAACTGATCTCCGCAATAGCGGACGCCGCCCACAACACGGTCCCGACAAGAAGTGTCGGTCCGTACTCCTTTCCTACATACACGAAGAAGTTAGAAAATCTAAGACGCCAAGTTAAACGGGCGCGAAGATGGGCAAACGAGACCGGAAGTGACGAAGACCAGGAGCTGTTCCGATAGCTACGCCACGAACTTGGCCGCCAGAGCGCGAAGGTTGCCAATGAAGCACATAAGGAACGGGTGGAAGCAGCGACCAAATCAATCGACGACTTCTGGAAGCTATCGAGATGGGCCAGGAATACTACCCCGCGGGCGACCCACACTCCGATATTACGTGAAGGGGACAGGGAGTACGTGACGGCAGAAGAGAAGGCGGACATCCTCCGCGAGGTCCTTTTCCCTCCTGCACCCACTGCGGACTTATCAGACCTTGAGGGGTACGACTACCCTGTTGCAGTCAATGCGCCACTAATCACCTCCGACGAAGTCATGCACGCTATACAGAGATCTGCATCGTACAAGGCCCCGGGGCCAGACGGGATCCCGAATGCCGCACTGAAGAAGGCCATCGAGATACCAAGCCTCCTCACGTTTCTGACACATCTGTTCAACGAATGTTTGCGGCTAGGGTATTGCCCTAATCGCTTCCGCGAGTCCACTACTGTCATCCTCAGAAAGCCTGGGAAACCGGATTATACCATACCAAAGGCCTACAGACCGATCACTCTACTGAGCACGCTGGGGAAAGCGCTCGAGTCAGTGCTCGCTACCCGACTGAGCTACCTAGTCGAGGCCCACACACTCCTACCGGATACTCACATCGGGGGAGAGTCGGAAGGTCATGCGACCATGCCCTACACCTTCTCCTTGAGCGGATATACGAGTCATAGAGGCAGGACGCCCACGTCGCTACGCTGCTGACTCTTGACGTGACCGGCGCGTTCGATCATGTGGCGCACGAGAGACTGGCCCACTGCCTAAGGAAACGGAGGATACCGGAGCAAATGGTCCGGTGGATCCTCAGCTTCCTGAGAGACCGCTCAACAACGCTGGTTCTACAGGAAGGCTCGATGGGCACACACCCGGTGGCCACAGGTATTCCACAGGGCTCACCGCTATCACCGATCCTCTACCTCTTCTACAATGCAGACCTCATCGACGAGCTTCATGACGCCGCAGCCGGACAAGCTCTTGTCACCGGGTACATCGATGATATCTGTATCCTGGTATGGAGTAAATCCACGCTAGACAACTGCCAGCTCCTGGAGAAACTGCACCAAGTCGCAGATGACTGGGCCAGTCGCCACGCATCACGCTTCGCACCCGCCAAGTATGGACTGATACACATGTGGAAGAAAGGCTGGGGAGCTCGAAGAGTAGATCGACCGCCATCGGGCGAGAGCATCACCCTTCAAGGCGTTGAAGTCCGGCCCGCCTTGTCGCTAAAATACCTGGGCGTCATGCTAGATGAACACCTCACGGGAGAAAGCCAAATCGCGCAGTGCCGCAAGAAGGCCGCACAATTGGTTGCCGCGCTACGATCAATCGCGGGGATGACGTGGGGCGTCTCGACCCTACACCTCCGCCGCATGTGGACGGCAGTCCTACTCCCTCAGATCTCATTCGCCTGCTCCGCGTGGTATACACAAGGAGCATACGGCTCTAAATCTTTCGAGGATCGAGCCAATAGCGCCTTTCGGTCGATGCAACGACACGTTCTCCAGTGTATCGCAGGCGCTTTCAGGACGACAGCTGGACCAGCCCTAGAGGTATGTCTCTTCGTCCCACCGGCAACAATCGCCATACAGCGCCTCGCGGAAGAGGCCTGTCTTCGCATACATGCATCACCTCTTAGGTCCACACTCGCTGCGACGAAGGACGACGATACGGACTGATATCGCCACTCAAACGACTGGAGACACATCTCAAGTTCAAAGGAATTGAAGTCAACAGATTGGAGCTGATCCGGCCGTTCGCGGTTCCCCCGTGGTGGCAACCGCCAGAGACCCGGATAGCCCCAGATAAGGACACCGCCATCAAAGAACATGATCTGATTCTCCGCGCGACGCCTCTCTACGGACCGAACTCGGCAGTCGCCTACACGGATGGGAGCAAAACAGAGAACGGAGGCGTTGGTGCCTCAGCAGTCACATCCAGAGGGAACGCAACCGCCAGGCTTAACGACCAGGATACGGTCTACGCGGCTGAACTCAAGGGTATCCTACTCGCGCTCAGTCAGATCAAAGATGACCTGGTGAGGGAGCTTGTCGCTACTTCGAGAGCTCCCGCCCGCACAATGACCATTTTCACGGACGACCAGGCCGCCATCCAAGCATGTGCTCACCCGCGACGCAGCTCCGGACAGCAGATTCTCCGCAACATCGCCATCCAGATAGAGAACTTACGACTAGCGGCCTGGCGCGTCCGAATCCACTGAATCCCTGGTCACATGGGAGTGCATGGAAACGAGCGTGCGGACATCCTAGCGAAGATCGCAGCAAGCACATATGGGCTCGCCGAAGCGGCCATCCTCCTTTCCGGCTGCCGCACTAAGCTCCGCGAACTCGCTGCGGAGCGGTGGAAGGAGGAGTGGGCGTCAAACAACAGTGGTGCTCACCTCCGCGCACTTTTCCCTGAACCGACGAAAGCGATCTTCGCGATACATGAGTCTCTGAGACGCGCAGCCAGCTCAGTGCTGGTGCAGATGCAGACTGGTAGATTGGTCTCCCCGCTTACCTCGCTGCCCTGCCGCAGTGGAGGGAACAGGCCCTGGAAAATAACCCACTACGCGACCCATCGCGTTGCACATGTGACCAAGGCACCATGAACACACAGCACATCCTCTTCTCTTGCCCCCATTTCACAGAACTCCGTCACCGAATTCTTGGTCTTGACCGAGGGGGCCACGACCCGTGGAAAGAATGGCTCTCAAAGCCAACATTAGCTGTCAAAGCAGTCAACTTTCTGATGCAAACTAAGCTCCTCGGCCAATTTAGGAGCCTGTCGACCACCTACCGAGTCACTAACAAAGTAGACTCGTGACCCTGGGATTATAGATCCTCTCGCTTGCCCCATTTCGGGTCCCCAGAACTACAGTGAGTACCCCCCTGCGTCACTGGATCACCTTCACGGCTTGCCGTGCGAGTTGCTGGATAGTACGGGCCTCGGTCCCGCAGGGATGAAAGCGATCAACTGAAGACGGGGATGGCAAGTTTGCCCTGTTTCCTTGGAGAGAGTACGCCTTCTGTACGCCGCTGGACTGTTCATGGCTCTGCCAAGCCTGAGCAGCCCTGGTGAATTCTGGGTTGCCATGACTCAGGTAGGTGAAATGCGTAACAAAGGGGCGTCGGAGGGGATTGTCGGAAACAACGTAGTAAACAGCCATCGTCATGTGATATAGTTGTCCCGGCTATCACGTAGTGCCCTGCCGGCAAATCGGGCTTCACCGCCTGACAGATCCGCGAATGAAATTTATTTACTTACTTACTACTTAGAATCACTCCGGTTGATAGGCGTTGAAGCGATTTGAATGAAGTTGAAGTGGTGTTTGGAGACTTCGTGGCCTACAGAGTCAAGTCTCGACCTGGAATAGTTCCTCTCAAAATTGTGCGTTGAGTGTGCTGAACCACCTTCATCGACTGTTGAGAAGAAAGTAGTGCCGCAAAAGTAGGATTCATACATATCATCGAATTTGCAATTAAATCGCTCAACGCGCTTGCATTCTACGTCTCCCCGTTTTAACCACCGTCAACGTTTCTTTCGTGAGGGTTGAAGTGCTTCGACAGATGCCGAAATAATGAATTGAGACTTTGTGGCCGACGGAAACGCTGTGCTGTACCCGCGGTTGGCCGGAGGACCTTTTGGTCTCACTAGAATCAATCCTGTCCATCTCTAGGCTCGTGCCGTTGAATGTTATTTCTTCCCTTTCTACTCGCAGCTAACTTATGTTGCCTTTACTAAAGTCTGTACTCTCTGGGCGCATATGCACTGGCATACTTAAACTCAGGATGAAGACTGTCTTTCTTTGGGAATGCATGATAGCCAAAAAGGCCCAGACCTTTTGAAAGCTCAGACAAGAAACTGGGTTTAGTTCCAGGACAACCATGTGAACTGATGCAACCAAAGCCCACGAGCTAGGTTCTCGTGATCGCCACCCCCTCGCAAGATTGCAACGCTACTATTACACACTGATGAGAACCTGGACACAATTAGGACCGGACGGACCAATCAAACACCACGCGCGAATTTAGACAGACGCAGGTACGGTTCTGCGATGCAGATCCCAGCGACGACACACGGGACGGTAGATCAAGGAGGTTCTATTTGTGGGCCTGAGAGAAATTAGAAGGATTTGCAAATCCAGAGACGATCCACAAGCCCAAAGTTGACCGCCGTCAGTGTCCGATGAAACGTGGCTTTTTTGCTTAGGAGGTACTGCTGGGGCAGGTGAGTATTTGGAATAACACGCAGACTTTGGTGACACAATGGTAGGCTACAACCCGATCCGTGGTTGTGTCCTCTTGGTCGCAGTCATGAGAAAGTAAGTTCCCCTGTCAAGTGGCAAGCTGGACTTTGCCTATCTGGTCTGTAGAACGTTCAAGAAGCTACGTATCTTCTCCTGCACCAAGCTTTCCCGTAATTATTATACTGGTTATAACTCTCTTCGAGCCCGACAATTCCTCTCCATATGCCCAATTCTATCGCCAGTCTGATAACTCTCAGATAGCTTGTAGAAATAATGCCAGTGGGTCACATGAGCTTACGTAAAGATCTCCGGTTTTTGCACTAAACCCCAGAAACCGATTGGCTCCGGGTATGAGTCGATGCCGTGGGCCGGCCCACCTGCGGCACCTAAACTGTATTCGAAGCCCATCTCGAGAATACGCTGGATGTAGAGTATCTTCTAATAAAATATCGTCCTTTCCCAATATCCTATAAATGAGCAGACTGAGAATTTGTTGATCCTGCTCCGGATCTCTTTTTTTTTGGGTTAGCAACCTACAAAGCAAGTGTAGCAGAGGCTGGTAGATAAGCTTTCCACGAGGGTCATTCGTGACAGCCGCATCCTCTCACCGAGCGAACATTTCCATGGCTTATCAATTTATTTTCCGGGGTTCGGCGATCGATCGACGATCCCGCTCATGTTCCACGATCTCTGGGGAACTAACTTTTGTCAAACTATAACCTTGGTACTCCCTCGCTATTGTCGTACTTCCAAGGAATGGTGCTTGATTATATTTTGATAATATGTGTATTCGTACGTACAATTATCATGCAGCAGCTTGATTGCCAGCTGCCATATTCTCCGTTCGTAGCAACATCCAACAACACTAACTCATCGAGGTAGTTGCTATTGCTGCTTCGAGATCGCGATGAAGCGCAGATACCAACGAACCGCTGGTAGCATGGATGTTCCGCTCATCGGTATCTCAGCGTCCTGGCTGCACAGACACGATGTACATAGTCCCAAATCTGCGACGACGATCGCGTTTCTTCACCCCGTGAAGGGCGGAGTAATGGCATCGCGCGGCCTGTGATGCATGATTGACTTGAAGTAAAAGGTGGATGAATATTAGTTCGTACCTGGTCTCTAACCTTTCGTCTTTGTTGATTTCAATGCTGTCGTTGTGGCTAGTCTCAGTCGTTAGGATTGTTTGAACCCATTTTTCAATATTACTTTGCGCAGGCCTTCTCCTTGTGAGATTCGCTAATGAAGCGTTACGGCCGGCCGAGCGATGAGCTCCTGCTCGGCTTCGATGGCCTGGATGCTTACGCGATTTGGCGCCAATGCGACGTTGCTCGCGCAGAATAGGGTACTTTTTCCCTCGCAGAGACTCAACGCTTCGGTCCACCTGATATTGTTCATAATATGCGTGGGAGCGGGCTTTCCACGGCAGCGCCTGATGAGCGTCCAGTCAGGAATGTTCTTTTCCTCCCATTCTGACCAGACTACCTCGTTTCGAGGGGGCATAGCGCTCGAATGAACTAGCAGCAATCAGAAGAGACCTTTTCAGACAATATCACGACTTGAACTCCGCATGGATGCGGAAAGTGAGCCTAAACCCTCTCCAGATCCCTGTAAAAAGGCAATACCGTACCCTTGGTTCGCTGCAAGCTTCTGAGTGTCCATTACTAAGCGAGTGCGGGACGTTAACTTATGTTACAAAGTTTCGAATCATCTGTAATGGCGCTGATATCCAATAATTTCTTTCCCGGGACCTTTTTCGCGGATCTGCGGAAGGTCTGCTTATAACTAGGGGGTCGACACGAATACATATTCGTAACTTTTTGAGGTATTCGCATCCTCATTCGTAGTTCGCAGACCTCTACGAATATTCGTGTTCGCAAAGCCAATATTCGTACGAATATTACTCCGTCGCCAAGACCAACTTCCACCCAAAAAGACAAATCGTATCACGTGCCGTTTGTTTATCCGAGCCGCGTCCAAATCTGGTTTATTTCAAGCCCGCGTTTTCGATGCCGGTACTGGACCTCAGAATATCTGATACTGATTTGCAAGCTTCAAACAACAATGGCTCCGGCGGCTCATCTATCGAGCTGCCACCACGCCCCCAACGGGCTCAGAGAATAGACTACCATTTCTTGAATGGCGGAAGTGATGACGACGATATTGAGGATCATACCAGAACGAAACCCCGACTGGATCGCCACTCGGTCGCTTAGAATCGATTGTCCAGAAGATTCCGCAAGCCAGCTGCATCTCATCCACCTACCCCTTCGCAATCTGTTCTACCAGGGGGCTCTAGAAGCCTTACAGACGCCATACGGCCATATAAATCACACAGTAAATCCGCATTAAGCCACTGAATCAATGGCTTTGGAATCAGTTTCGAGTCAATCCTCTCCCGGGCAGACAATGGCGACCCAGGCGAGGCCAACAGCTGCTCGAAAGATCGGGAGATTCAATGCATTCACTGTGGCTGGAAAACCACGGGTTCGGCGAGGACAACATCGACAACCAACATGAAGACGCACCTGGCCAAACACAACGTTTTTGCGAAGTCCAATCCAGAGGACCTAGGCGAGGGTTCCAGCGTGACGAAACAGTACTCGATTGCTTCAATGTTTCGGTTCCGAGCTGAACGTGATATCAACGCCCTGCTGCAATACCCATCCAAACCGTCACTGGAACAACCAATGTCGAAACTTAACCAGGACAACAAGCGGCAAAGCCTAGAGGCTCGTGTCCTGCAGAAACTGCAACCACAAGTGATCCAACGTTCCGATATCGACCGCTACTTCGGAAGGTATCGTGCCTGTAACAAGAAACGAGATTGGTTATTTGCCCGGAGGATGCACAAGGACGAATACCCGCGGATGGTAGCTGCCGCCAGAGATTATCTTGCCATCCCGGCAGCTGAAGTCGCACTAGAGAGATTGTTTAGCCGTGGTAGGGATCTGGTAGGGCTATGTCGACATTCTCTGAAAGGTGAGACGATGCGGAAGGTGATGCTGTTGAGAGATATATATAGTTCGGAGAGCACCCAGTGAAAACTCCTGGAATGTCATGCTGGTATTCGCAACGAGCTGCTGCTCTGATTCAACGAATCCAATAATATTCTCGACGAATAAAAAGATATTGCATTCGCGATCGAGTGAAATGTCTGCGAATAACGAATATTCGTAACGAATACGGATATATCCGTTATTCATATTCGTGTTCGTTATTCGTGCCGACCCCTAAAGTTTGCTTAAATTACGTCACTTTTAGTATAAGGCTTGATTACGGGCTAATGAATGGAGCTTCCAAGGTTAAAATGAGCAGGGTATAACGAATTGAGATGATATTTCGTGTAACTTCAGTCGTAATGACAAACCAATTGACGTATCATCGAGCACTGGAGAAGGAGCAATTCAAAGTCCCAGGAATGCGACAAACAGGCTTTTCGCGTTGTTCAGTCCAGCGATCGGAGTTCTACTACCCTGTTGGAGCCTAAATGATATCGTAATGGCTGTGCGGGCGCTTCCAACTCAAGCTTCAGTTCGTAGTCCAATATACAGGCTGATTCAAAGATAGTAAAGGAATCAGCTCAGAACACCCTCAGTAAATTGAATCGCAATACACGAAAAAGCTGAGGGACAATGGTGAAGTAGTTTGGTTGATGCAATACATATTGATACAGTAGTAGAATTCATTACCCTGACCTTCGCGAGTTGGTCGTGAACCAGACACTTACCCAATGGTGATCCACCAAACTGAGCGAGGTGATCCGCGCGCGTTACCGAACGCGGAAAATAAGAATACCACCCAACCAAGAAGACGTCCGATTGCTCCTTGGCCAATACACCCGCAGTCATTAAGATTGAAGGAATCAACTACATATCGTAGCTGATAGCAGAATATCCTAACACTCCGCTGCGGCCATGCACTGTCATGAAAATGGAATCGAATCAATAAAAATTGATCACCGCACTTGTATCTTAATATAGGGTTTCAATTCAGCGATGGGTCGGGGTAAATTGATTGTTGGAAGAATTACGGCTAGTAAATAAGTTGCTAATTTTTGCGGGGCCACAAGAGGCAAAGCCTTAAAGACCTATGCCTCTTTAGTGATCGAGATAACAATAGTATAGGCGAGGAATAGGATAAGAAGATAAACAGAGAGAGAAAGGTAGTTATACCTATATAAATAGTAGCAAAGTAAAGTATAAACCAGTATCTACACAGCTAGCAACTGAGTGTCCGGGCGTAGCGCAAGTATATTAGAATATTGTGATGGAAACGGTTTTAAGACCTTCCGTATATTGAAGCCTTCACCATGCCGTATGCCCCCCGTCAGCTACTATCGTACTCCCAGTCATGAAGCTGCTCGCATTGCTCATGAGCAGCAAGGCAATACCACGAAATTCTTCCGGCCGTGCCAACCGTCCCATCATATTCTCAGACTCCCATATCTCCTTTGTCCCCGGAGTCCCGTCCATAACCATCTTGGCCATAGGCGTCATTATGTGCCCGGGACAAAGGCAGTTCACTCGTATTCCCCCCTGCCCTCCGTATCGATGTTGGTCCATTCCATAGCAAAGCTTCTAGCGAGTTGGATCACAGCGGCTTTGGACGAGTTATAGATGGACGATTTCATTCCTTTGTTCGCGATCATCCCACTCATACTGGAAATCAGAAGTATCGATCCTCGGGATTGCTTGTTCAGCATTTGTGTTGCAGCAGCAGTTGCAGATGTGAAAGCACCAGTATAATTGATACTGATTATCCGTTCGATATCGGCGGCAGAGTGATTAATCGCACTCCCTATATGGTTTACTCCAGCCGCGGCTACTAAGCCATCCAGCCTGTTCTTGCCGTTGGCGATCGTAGACATTATCTGGTTCGTGCTCTCTCTGTCGCGGACATCCAACGAGTGATAATGTAGAGAGCCCCCAAATTGGGGGTTGGCCCGTGCTTGTGCAGTATAGAACTCTTCGTGGGGCTCAGGTAGCCGATCGAGACAATGAACTATATGGCAGCGGTCACTCATGGTTAGTTATTTCGATCAACGGTTACACACTGGAATATACTCTCCATACCTTCTCCCCCTGCTTCCACTAATGCTTCCGCCATTGTTAGGCCTAGCCCACGCCCTCCTCCAGTCACCGCAAAGACTTTCCCACGAAGTTGAAATGCCTGAAATCGTTGATCCGTCTTTTGAAGTGGCTCCTTCGGCAATGTTTGTTTGATACCAGCGTCGGTAGCTAGCCGTCTTCTCATATGCAGAGTCGGCTGCATGGTCGGCTGCCAAAAGGCCTGAAGGCGCAGAAGTTTTGTTGTTCCTTGGCTGAGAGTCATTGTGTTTTAATCGCGTAGCCACAGTGGGAGGGAACCAGGATAAGACGTAAATGATATTGGTTGGTGGCCGCGTTGAAAAGTAGCAGATATAAGAGATGTTATTTATAAGAAGTTTTCCTCCTAGCTGAAGTCCGTATGTCGTCATCTCACCTACACGACAACAGCAATATGTAGTGAAACCGGGCAGGTTGTCGCACGCACTATACAAAAAAGCATGGACGTCACGATCCAGGTTCTTGGTCGAACAACCTCGAGTCATTTCACCGGAGTTGGTGAAGTGAGAATCAAGTCCTAGGCTTAAGAGTATCCAAGTATATGCTGATAATACACAGATCCCCCATCAGATACTTGTTCCACCAGTCAGAACAGATCCTTGATTCAATAGTGCAATAGTATGCTGTCTTACCGCCTTGCATCGAGCGGTGGCAATTCACGTATCACAGAGGAATAGACGCTCTCACAATGACGGAAGTTGCCAGCAAGTGGTTTATCTTGGTTAAATAGACACTACACCTTTCCGCACTGACAGTGGGCTCTGAGATTTGACATTTGCGAACTCATAGGATGGAACAAGTTAGCATATAGATGAACATGATAATAGTTATAATAGTTCGCGGCTGTTATGGAGCTTGGAGAGCTCCTGCACCGTATGTTTCAAGATTGCGTGAATGTCCACAGGGAATTGAGTCTAATCCTAATGGCTGTTCTTCCGGGGCCGTATGTCAGAATTGCGGTTGAGGCCGGAGACGCTGACGTATTTCGGTTTGCTGCGGGCGCGCAGCCCTGCATTATATTGATCAGCAGAAACAATATCCCAATGGTTGACCGCCCTCTCATCAGGGCTTCTAGCCAATACCTGTCTACTGAGAGCTGTTTCCATTGACCGACCACCTTGCGGGCAAAATTTATTACTCGCGTCCACTTGTGGACACAAACGAAAACCGGAAAAACATGTATGTTACAGTAGAGGTCATGAATTACACCAGATCTTTTTCATGTCTATAGGATGGGGGTTCTTTTTCGCGGATCTTTTGCTACGCAACTATGCCATCATTAGGTCTAGGCACAACATACAAGAGGGTGGAAAAGGGGTAATTACCATTTGTTGAAACCAGTATATCATAAGAATCTCCATGCGTCATAATAAAACGTCGTCCAATACTAATAGCATTCCCCACATCAATTGTATCTTGTGACTCCTGTTGCGGCAGGGAGCCAAGCCCATGTTCTTGCTGTGCTGCCCACAACCAATCCATGACATGGTTCAAGAAGAAAGGATTTCGGTTGGGCGCAGAATTTGCCGCCCGCTTGAGTGGTAACAATAATTATGTGCTGAATCTTGTTTCAAAATCCGGGATGTTGTTGTAAAAAGACGTTATTGCACCTAAATCTGAAAATATCTCCTCAATACCCTTGAACAAGACACTCACCATTCCTCAAAAAATCATAACCGCAACTGAATTGCTAGATAATGTAGGAGACACCGTCGACACGATCGCAACCAACCTTGGAGCCAATAGACTCGATAGGAGGAGCTACCGGAAATATCTTTGCGATTACGCTGACCGCGCTGCGTCCGATGCGCAACTCATTAATGCTTCGAGGGAAGCCACCCCTCAATGTGCCAACCTGGCGTGCTTCTAGCCTACGCCCATATGGAGTTGTTATGCTGGCTTGCGGAAAAACAACTATACCATCTCAACTACGTCCGTCAAATCGTACAGCTGGAGGAAAATACGCGCGAAATACCGCCTCCCCTTACTTGGAGTTTCGGCGCAAAAGTCCCATTTAGCAAGGAAGTTGCGACATATCAAGACCATAGCAGATCAGCTATGCGCGGAAATGATGTCTTCCATGATCGGATTTTTAGATGACATCATTGTCAAGAGCTGCATGCTTGGTCGAATCAACTTTTTACATGTCTCTAACGGAACGAGCGTCGTACAATTATCCCTCAACGAATATCACGGCGTCCCCTTATGACATCTGAATGAGTTCTATATTATGTCATTTTCATGTTTAATGAATAACGTGTCTCCAACCCAAACCAAACCCAAATAAATAGCTATACAGTGAATGTTGGTACTTAAGCTGCATATGCCACTGCTGCGATGCTAGTCCGTTTGTCTCCTGTCCGCGGACGCTATTGCAACTCTACATTACAGGGGTCTATTAAGCATCTGGTGCACTTTCCAGCCACAGCGCCAAAGAACTACGGCAACACATGCGAGCCCAGTCAAAATAATTCCAACCAAGGCAAGAGAATTTACGATGGCTACTTTTACAAGAAAACATCAACAACAAATGAAGAAGAGCACGCAAGATTATTCAGAAAAATGTTCAACGCGAATGCCGCTCCCTGCCTATCTACACTGGAGACCTATCATCAGAAACTGCTCACGAAAATTGCAAAGAGGGCGCGCTTTCGGTTCAACAGGCTACTTGTCGAAGATGCAAAAAGCTTCACAGAATAGCTCAACCAAAAATGGTGACCTTATCAAAAGAGACACGTACCGCCAGCCTTGCAATAGTTCTGATTGTCATCTTCCTGACGAGCGTTCTTTGTCTGTCTCCGATACCTTTGAACTATCGAGTATGGGGACGGGCACCAAGCCTATTCATTTACGTCGCCGGACGTCTTTTCAAGCACATCGTGCTGCAATAAGCGATATATTGAAAAAGGGCCTGGCCATTTTCAGTATATATGAGACAATGAACGCGTTTTCTGAAGATTGTCAAGGAATAGAAAATTTTTCTAGCTCGATATCTTTTATACGGCTACCGAATTGCTACAGCCTCGCAAATCCGCGTGATCTGATTGGTTTGGTTTCTGATGCAGTGATTAACCTCATGGACAAAAAACCCGTTACCGCTCCTGACAAATGCAAGCTTACAAGATTCCATTCAAAGCTAGCCCCACATGTCAGTGTCTATGAGTATTTCGAGCGACTTTCGCAACTTGCCGAGTTCTCATCGTTGACTCTATTGACTACTTTATTCTACATTCGGAAGTTACTCAACCTCCAGCCGGCTTTTCTTCTATCGAGTTTAACTGTTCATAGACTACTATTGAGTTGTGTGGCTGTGAGCGTCAAAATACACAATGATTACCGGTGCTCCCAGAAAGTGTACGCGCGAGCTGGCGGTGTCCGCCCTGACGAGTTGACCATCTTGGAACTGGAACTACTCAAGCAACTAGCGTGGGATGTTATACCGCGCGAGGAATATATTAAGAACTGCTATCTTGGCCTTATAGACCAAAGTGGTGGTTACTTACTACTCATGCCGGAATATGTATCATAGTTTCCAAGCGAACGAAAAATATTGGCTTCCCGCGTCCTACTACTACTAAGTCCCAATGCCTAATAAAAGACCGCAATTCGTGCGCTTCTATGCATTACTAACTAGCTCCCGATCTAGCGTATTATCCTCTCTTCTGGCCATCAAGCAGACAAATTATAGCCAGGAAGGCAGCTGAATGAGCAATTGCGTTAGAGATACCTTCTTCGGCTTTGCCCTAAATTGTCCTGCTTGGCGACGCATCAAAACCAGTTGCCGTTCCAGCATCTAGCGTTCATTTCTATTCCAAGTCGTTGATTATTATTATATTTGTTAGTCATCAGTAATACGCAAGAGAGTGCAGGGAGATTTATCGCGTCTTGCTTTGTTTGGTGTGTTTCTAAATTTAACTATACGGAGATTTATATGTTGCGCCCCGGATATCTCTGCAACTAGCGGAGAAATAGGACACGGTCTTGACCGTCCCTGACAACTTGTAAAAGTCCTATGTCGGGAAAAGGTAGCAGGTGCCCCTGAAATAGACTGAATCTTTTTGTGCTGTTTCAACGCCACCACTACAGATACATCCAGTTTCCTCTCCATATAGGGGCCTTCTGCTATCTGTGGTCTCCCTGAACAAGGCGCGAGTAGATTCTTTCTGTGTAAGTTCGATTTTCGGATTCGCCCATAATTGGTGCTGGGGTTACAGAAGAGCGCCTATAACAATGGTAAAACATTTGAGATGCCGTGCAAAACGACCATTTAGATCCGCTCACAGTCTAGGCGCCAATCAAAATACTCGCTAGCAGTTTGTACGCCCACCCATTTCGATGCTAAAGAATATTTCGCAATTCCCATGCCAAAGAATTTGCACTTTTTTTAAGGCACCTCGGCTTCTCGATTAGTTACGAGCATACCAGGAAAAAAGTCCCTGAGCATAGCCTACCTAGTAGTCGGCTAGTTTCATGTGCTTTAAACTTCTGTGGTGTCGTCGTGCTGTTGGGAAGTATCATTGGCGCTATCCCACGGAACAATCCCGTCGGTATGCCGTAGTTCCCGGTCAAGGAGGTAGAGACCAAGGCCAGGCTGCTTAGAGGCTCGCACTACCTGCTGTAGGAGGTCCGCGAGGTTTTTAACGTGCCTTGCCTCCTTGCGCATAAACTTGCTTTGAATGGCATCTGTCAATGCAATGTCCCCTGATTTGTCTGCCAACGAGCAAAGCCGTCCCAGATCTTCCAACAGACTCTTCTCCACGAAGAGTGCTTCTTTACAGGGACCGACTGGCTCGATCGGGTTATCGGGCCACTCAAATGTGGTAGCTTCAATTGCTGTGGGTTTCGAGCGTCCACCACGTGACACGAGGTATTTCTCTAGCCACTTGAAATCAGCCAAGCACTCTGCCGCCGAGCGCTCCCAGAGTCTGTATAGTGTTAGTATTGAAGGTATTCCAGGAGACTCCTCGAAAAATGACAGAAATGTATGCTCACCGCGCGAATCCATGCAAGGAGATGTTGCTTCGAGAACAATCAGCAGCCAATTTACGGAAGAACAGCCAACTAGTCAGCTCCTGGTGAATATGACCACGGACCGACTGAAAGAGTCAGATGAAAATTTCGCAAATATCGCAAATTTCGGACATGAATACCATAGACAGTGCGGAATACACATACCTCTTCAATTTCCGCCGTGAAGGAAGCCGTGCGCACCCACTGATCAAGATCATGATCGGAAACCTCTGCGATGATTTTCTTTGCTCCTTCTGCGGTCGTCATATTGTGAGAATTCGTTAATTTTGGGTAAACTTTGATAAATCTTGTAAGGAGAAAGTGCGAGAGAATATCAACTGCCAGCTATATATGTTGCCTTCCAAAGGTTTTGCCATCGGCTTCGACACGTATCTATGACGACTTGGTTATATCATGATTGAAGGCAGTTGAAAGACTAGAGAATTCATCACATTAGTGAGAGTTCATATGCCAATTATAGCACTGCCGGTGCGGGGTTGAATCTAGTCGCGCCTATTCAGTGACGCATTACTGATGAAATGATTGACAACGTTTACAGTCATAGTCGCTTCCACAAAATCAACACCGTGTCCGAATGAAGCGAAATGCGGCCGCATTGTGACAAGTTAAACGTAGAATACCACCGCAGAAAAACTTGCTGCCCGGTACTTGACATCAGTTATTGCGCTGGTTGAAGACTCGAGAGGTGCGAAACCCGACTGGGTAGGTGCTCTTGGCCGATCTTCGCAGCTGATGAACATAAAAGCTGATTTAGATTCTCCGTCCCTTCAAAAATCATTGTAACCCTTATGTGACTGCCGTTTGATAACCTCTCTTATGTAGCTTCCCTAGTTATTTGGCCCCTGTGTTGAGGTGCCTGGGTTAGTGATTCTGTCATGGGCGAGAACAATACCTGGAGCCATGAAAAGGTGGTTAAATGGCTCTCGAGTTTCAAGTCAATTCGTGTTTTTATGAGCCAGTAACTACTCAATTACCTCACTCGCAAGGGGGGCCTGAAACCGGTCTTGATCGGTTGAAGCGGTGTGGTCCTATGATCTACTGATCCTGCGGTTCCATGTGAGCAAGAGATCTCGAGAGCAAGTCCAACTGGCGAGGGCGCCGGCGACCCATCACCATGCAGATTCCCTGGAACCGCAGGCGGTGGCCATGGACGTCGACGACCCTCGGGAGTCAAGTGACGTAGAATGTACAGCGTCAACCTCTGAACTCGGTGGTGAAGCTGTGATACTCGAAGCAGATGCGGGCACAGGAGTGGGCCAGGCCTCTGAAGCGTTGTGGCACGCTCGGATGGGACATCTGACCCGGGAGACTTGAGGGTGGTCCTCCGGCAGACCGGCACTCCATACCGACCGCTGACGCAGGCGCAGCTGCTGGCAATGCCGCAGTGCCCGGCGTGCATGTCGGGTAAGCAGCATCAGAAGATGAACTCCCGCGCAAGACGGCCACGTCTGCACTCATCGAGAATATTCGAAACGATCCATTCGGATATTATGGAGATGCCGATTGCCAAAGATGGCTCCAGGTACGTGATCACCTTTACTGACGATTATTCTCGTGGCTCGAGGGCATATGCCATGAGATGGAAACATGAAACGCTCCAGAAGTTGCGACAATTCGAGGCCTGGGTGCACCGACAGTTCGGCGCCCAGATCAAGAGGTTCCTCACCGACACCGGGAGAGAATACTTGCCGATCGGAACACACCTCGAGTCCCAGGGGGTTGAGTTTGACACATCGCCGCCATACTGCAAAGGGCAGAATGGTTTGGCCGAACGCACGAATCGCACTATCCGGGAGCGGATCAACACGCTCCTGTCCGATGCGAGACTTCCTTTTTCCTGGTGAACCGAGCTTTTAGAAACGGTAGTCTATCTGAAGTTGCGCGCTCCAGCATCGATTTTACAGAAGAAGACACCGTTTGAAATACTATACGGGAAGCCGCCCTCCCTGTCGCATCTACGACGGATTGGCTCCCGCTCATGGGTGTTGATCCCGAAAGAGCATCGAGCAAAGCTCGGACCCAGATCATCGGAGTGCCGATTGCTAGGTTATTGTGAACCGAACCAGTACAAGCTGGATGTAGTCCATTCCGGAAAGACAGTCTTTTCCTGTGATGTCGGGTTCGATGAGAGGACCCCAGTGGCGCCACTCATCGAGGGGGAAACAGACAACGACCTCCCGGACAATGCTCCTCCATCACCCGTCTTTCCATCAATGCCGAGGTCAGCCAGCGGGCTGCCAACACCTCCTGCATCGCCATTATCTCCGTCGAATGAGCGAGAGGAAACGCCATCTGAGCGTGAAGAGGAGACACTTCCAGTGGTCAATCCAAGTCAACAAGGAACTGGCTTGACATCGGATCTTGGTATTCGATCTATGGTCGCAGACGAAGACCGTCACGGCGTCTCCTGGAATCACTAGGCAAGGTGTACTCGGCAGGCACATTGAATACCGCACCGGCCAGACAAGTCGACCCGGTGACCTTTCACGAAGCTGTGTCAGGCCCAGACCAGCTGGAATGGTGGGCAGCCATCCAGAAAGAATATGCGTCACTTCTCCAACACGGAACATGGGAAAAGGTACTGCGAGCAGACGTGCCCGTCGGAGATCATGTGATTGGCTGCAAATGGGTATTCAAGACCAAAGCTAACGGAACGCGCAAAGCGCGGCTGGTCATCAAAGGCTACCGACAGAAGCATGGCATCGACTATCATGAAACATTTACCGCGGTGTCACGGATGGACTCAGTCCGCTGCATCATCGCCAGCGCAGTGTCGCGCGGGTGGAAACTTCACCAATTCGACGCGGTCACTGCATTCTTACATGGTGACGTAGACTCGTCCATTTACATGGAGTTGCCCGAAGGCTTCGAAGAGCCAGGATATGTGTGCCGGCTTCGCCGCTCCTTATACGGTCTTAAGCAGGCCCCGCGGATTTGGTACCAATGCGTCCACGGCGTCCTGGCCGCTCATGGCTTCACCATGGCACAAACGGACAACTGTGTGTTCTACAAACCGGATGCGTCGTTTGCGTTTATGTCGATGACTTTCTCGTTGCTGCGGCAAACACCCACGAAATCGAACAAGTGCAACGAGCATTGGAAACAGAATTCCGACTGAATGATCTCGGTACCCCACGCTCGTTCCTAGGCATCCAGTTTGACTTCCAGCCCAATGGAGCCGTGTCCATTCACCAACACTAGTACATCCAAAAGGTTCTCTCCGACTTTGGCATGGAAATCTGTCAGACGAAGAATACGCCGATGAATCCCAAGCAAGTCTTGAATCGCCGTCCAGACGAAGAACCTCCGGACGAGCAAATAAAAGCACGATTCGCAACCGCCATCGGTTCATTGATGTACCTGACGGTCAGAACGCGACCGGATACCGCGTTTGCGCTGGGCACGTTGAGTCGCTTCACGTCTCAGCCACAATCGCACCACCAGGTCGCCCTGCAGAGATTGCTGCGCTATGTCAAATCTACGCGATTCCATCGCATTACATACCGCAGTGGTCAATTGATTGGATACACGGATGCCGACTTCGGCGGCTCTGTCGTCACTGACGTAGCCTACTCAACGTCCGGCTACGTATTCCAACTTGCGGGTGCGCCGGTTTTCTGGTCATCAAAGAGACAGGGGGAAGTAGCCACATCTACGACCCATGCCGAGTACATTGGACAATACAATGCCATTTTACATCTACAGTGGCTCCGCACATCCCTGGCCGAAACACAACTGTATCGGTCCCCGGTCACCAACATCATGGCTGACAACCAGTCCGCCATTGCTCTTTCTCGCAACCCTGAATTCCACAAACGGACGAAACATTTCAATGTGAAATTTCACTATCAGCGGGCCGTGCTGAATGCAGGCGAGATTGAGCTTCAATATATTTAGACTGAGAAACAGGCCGCAGACGGTCTCACCATTGGGACCTATGGCCTTTGCCAAATTCTGTAGTCTCTTAGGAGTCGACGCCTCAGAGACTCCAAGGCAACATGCATGAAACGCGGGCGCTCTTTCCACTTTATTTTCCCACGAAGGTTTTTTGAGTGGTTCTACTGAGGCCTGACTGCTCTGCGCAATTCCAGTATCGCGCTGCCAGCAAAGCGATCCTGAGGGGGAATGTTGTGATATGAGGCTGGTGCAGATCAGGAAGCAAGCCGCACCATCGGAATTAACTCCGGGATGTCTGTACAGACAACCAAGTTGATTTTCAACCAACTTGGTTCCGTGTTGCATATACAGCCTCATTTTTCCCTCTAGAATAAAAAGTACAATTAATAAATACCTCCGAACTACAACAAATCGATGATGTTCCTTTGACCGCGGAGTGGCTGGCTTGACCGCATCCTGAGTCGCATTCAATTCCTACTCCTGACTTAGCCCCGTTCGAGTACGGCAGCGATATACCCAAGCGCAACAGCCGCACGCGGGCCCCAGCCCGTCGTCGGAATAGATGTCGAGGGCTCAGTCGCAGCAATGTGGGCATCCCGCACCCGGAAAAACCTACACCAACCCAGTACCGCGCTCACAATCACTCGTCCGGATGCCTTTTAACGTCTCATCCATATCCGCAACATTAGGCTTTACACCAACCTCAGATTTGGGCTACGAAAGATTTGTTATCGGAGCCACCCGATCCTGACACCATTCAGCAAGGCATGCTCCAGAGAGAATCATGAATTCAAAGTATATGCCGTTGTCCGACAACTCTTTCATCAACAGCCAACCCGTGCCTCAGGCGCTACTGTTGCGAATGCATCACCACACTCCAGCCGTCTCTGATTTGCGGGAGCACCCTGGGCAAGCAATACCGTGTCCCATGCCATGCCATGGCCGCGCAGACGTTGGTATCCTGTAGTTGATGGGCGCCGGTGTTTTTCGTATGCGCCAATCAGCATGCATTGAACACACTATCTTTCTATACCCCTGATTCTGGCAATATATAGTGGGTTCTGAGTAATAAAACAGACTTAAATCTAAGTAAGTCTATGGGATCCATATACTGGCTTCATTCCAAGTCCTTGGGGCAGACTACTATATAGCCTTCTGGCGTAGGTGGCCGGCAAAACACTGTCAATTCTTCGCGGATGACCGCCTTCGGTGGATGACTTCCATTCTTGCTCCCACTGAGCAAGGGTGTTGCCGTGAATAAACGCCTACTCTCTTGCGAGCAGCGGGCGGTAGGGGCTTGGGCATGCTGCGTCCTTGGCCAGTTGATCTGCTGCGCCGTTTCCGAACTATCGGGTTGCCCTAGCCTCCACTGAAGGCGGAGCGCGATTTCCACCGGTAGAACCACTTATGACCGGGCTGCGGGATCGCATGGATGATCCGTTGTCCGGCTTGTTTCCCGCAGTTTGGATTGCCTGCAATTACATACAACCTTCTATCTCCCCTATACACCTCCTAATCCCCAACCCTCGTTTCTCACCCGCTCACCCCCTCCCCCTTACCGCCCTCCCCAGGCTCACCACACTCCAAAGTCCCCAAAACTCCCCAGCCGTCAGGTGATCACCTACATCCCTCATCCGATGAACACAAACACACCTCCCACCCCGAAACACCCACTCTCCCCCATCTTCCTCCACCCACGCCCGCTCAACCCCCTCCACTCAGATCCCGCCATCTGCCTCAGCGTCTTCCCCAGCCCTCTCAAAACCCCACCGTCGAATAACTCGGCGCTTGCATGATATCTGACATTGTGCGCATCGTGTGTAGGTTCTCGTAGATTTGTCCGCTCGGGTCGCTGTAGATTGGGAAGGGAGTGGAGGTTCGGATACGTGGGGGGTTATCAATGCGGCGTCGCCCGCAGCCGATTATTTTAGTTGGGACGAGACGGAGGAGTTGGGGAGGTTTCGGAGCATCCTGTCTCTGAGTTAGTGGGATATGGAGCGGACGTAGTCTTGGTCATAGTCGCAGAAGAAGTGGCGGACTGTGGTTAGGTTTTAGCATTCCGATTTAAAGGGGCGGCATGAGTAGAAGATACGAGACGGTAGGAAGGGAACGTACCGAATACAAGAATCTTCGTGATATGATCGCCCTTGACGAAGATGAGCTTCTCCCAGTCGCACAGGCTCGCCGCTTGAAGAGCGAAAGTCGAGCTCGTAGGCGCCACGGAGATCGTCCGGGCTTAGATGCATGGTATGATGGCTGATCTGGTGATGGGGTCGGCCATGGTCAATCGAATGTAGTCGTGGGGGTTGGGGTTGAAATCTGAATGTTTTAATGTAGCTGTGTTGTCTACATGCCTTAGATGAGTCGCACCAGAATCTATAGAACGTCCCCAGGGTCCGCAACAAGGCGCGTTTATATTTACCCCACGAAATCTATAGCCGTTATCGGCTTACCGATATCGATAGTGCGGTCTCTTCGATCGACATCGGAGGATATCAGTCATGATGTCACAATCCAGAAGGGTATGGACAACTGAAGCGGAAGCGTGTCAGAAACGACAAATGTCAGCCATAAAGATCTGAATTGCAGGGAATGAACCGCACAGTCTGGCAGCAACAATAAAGAAAAAACTAGAAACATTTTCACCGCACTAGGACGAAACATAGTACGAAAGATCATAAATCATGAGGATTCTCTTCCTTTGGAACCGCACGCCCTAGACTCATGCCGACCTCCACATCAACCGCAACAGCATTCTTAGAAGGCCCGGTCAAATCCTCATCAAACTGAATCCGGCCCTTCTGAAACGCCACAATGATACTCGATCCACCGAACTGGAAGACACCCAGCTCATCACCTTTTTTAATCTCCGCGCCAGGCTTTTGCCACTTTTCGTTGATCCTGTTGGACGTAGGTAGCACTCACGTTGCATGACGGTAGTAAGAGGTTTGGAATGGAAGGGTGGGTGGGTAGGTAGGTAGGTAGGTAGGTAGATAGGTAGAACTTACTCAACAGTCCCAACCTGACTCGCACCAATAGCGACAAAGAGCACCTCCCCAAACTCCTCCGTATCAATAACCACATAATCCCTCGCATTCCTCGTGAGGATATCCATCCCACTCCTTATAGCTAGCGGATCAACCTCATAATAATCCCCAGGCATACTCATAAACACCTTAATCCGTCCAGAAACAGGACTATGATACCGATGATAATCCTGCGGCGACAGCCTAAAGCTCGCAACAGGTCCATCCCCAAACTGCGGACCGATTTTGTTATCCATAACGAGATTCGTAATCGAAAAATCTTCGCCTTTGATCCAAATCTTTTTACTCTCCGCGAGGGCCTCGTAGACGACGACGCGAGAGTCTGCGACCACAACGGCTGAACTGGCGTCGTCGGGTTCGTGGACCGGTCGACTACCGGGTTTATGGCGGCGGACGAAAAAGTCTTCGAATGTGCTGTAGGCATCGATACCGGAGGGTTCGAAGTCCTTCATGTTTATGTGGTAGGCGTCGACGAATTGTTTTATGCGGGTGCGTGAGGCAGGGGTTGCTTCCTTTTTGCCTGCGGCGCGGTTACCGGTTGTTCGTGCCTCTTGCTGTGGGATTATATGAAGGGGACAGGGGGAAGAGAAGACATACTTTCTTTAATCGCACTATTGTGCAAATACAACCTCACCGCATGCGTCTTGTCAAGCCATGTCGTGAGCGGGTTGAAGAGTAGGAGGAGCTTGAGTTTTTTGAAGAGGGGCTGTTGCTCGCGCATGTATTCTCCGGTCTACTCCGGTCAGCTCATTTCTAAATCAGTCCTGTCTGGTGTCATAAGGTTAACCTTTCGGTTGATCGTGAGCCATCCGAGCTCACGGTTTTGGATCTGCCTTGTCAGTTGTAAGTAGCTCAGTGTGGGAAAGTGGGCGTACCAATTTGACCCATGACAGCATATAGTCTGCTACCGCGTGAAGAACGTCGATGATTCCCATGTTTGCCGCAGATTATGTGTTGCGAGTGTCGTATGTCGCGTGCGGATGCGTTGGACAGATACGTCGGTCGTTGTATACCTGGTAGGGTTATGTTATCGTTGGATTAACAAGTCACGGCCGTTTACGATGCCCGCAACGGAACTCCAGTAATGCGATTTTCAATATTTGATTTACGTCATATCGTTATCATGGATTGAGTAATATCTACTCCGTGGAATCGTCATGAGATCGAGAGGCACTACTGCCATGATGTAATCTATGATGGTTGTGTTTTGAGACTTCACCTCAGAAAATAACGCGAGTATTAGGAGCAATGAGTTGTTCGACCTTGACGTGTACTTCTAAAGCTTATTTAACTGGTCTGCCGTCTCCATAGCGTCCTAAGTAAACAATTTCTTAATTTTGTCGTTTTGTCGGCCATGACTTGTCATGACACACATATACGTTCTCCAGGAGAGAGGGGGCGATCGCAATTACATGCAGCGTGGGCTGGGTCCAGGAGACACGACCTCGCAAGCTAGTCCTCGTCGTAGTGGCGGGTACCAAGATTATAGTAGCGACAGCAGCATGGCCTACCAACGCAGGGAGACTCGCGACCATGATGATGACCACTCATACCATCACCGCCACCCGGCGAACGGAGCATTAGCGGGTGTGGGTGCTGCAGAGCTGATCCGTAAATCATAAGAAGGAAGGTGCAGAGGTGAGCCATGGCTTGGGCCATGCTGGTCGTGCTGTGGGTACTGGCGCTCTGGGAGCTGTGGCCATCCACGAGCCCTCTCGCGCAGCGCAATTCAACAAAGACATATCGCAGCATGTCACGATATCTCATTCCAAGCACTATATTAATGAATTGAGCGTCTCCATATAGACATTTGAATGTTGATAAAACCCTGCTAAACAATACCATTTTGCTGTAATTGAAACTCACACAACCCCAGCGGTAATCTGAGGGCAAAACAAGACAGTGCAGGGCCATTCATAGCCTAACCTAAGGCAAATATCACGATTGATCCGATCGTCAGAAGTCTCCAGTAAGACAAGACGGGATCAGACTCAGCTCGAAGTGTAAGTAAGAGACATGAGCTCGCGGGAAGCAGCGGCGCCGTTATATAAAGTCATATTATATTATAAAAACAGTGATGCAATGGGAGTGTGGCGGAGGGAGTTATATTGAGACAACCTTCTGGACAGCCTATCTTAAGATAGCGCCTCCTTATGGCTCAGCCTAGCGCTCAAGAATGGCACCAGGACCACGCTGAGATTGCATAGCACGATCATATTCCCTATCCGCGAGGAAGTCAATATGGTCCCTACCTACCTGATTGGGGATCTGGGCATTGTCGGCGGCGATGCAACCTTTCTGGTGACGGGCATCTATGGGGTCGTCAAGTTTGTCAGCACCCTGTTGTTTGCCGTGGTGATTGTAGATTTTGTCGGTCGGCGAAGGTCGCGCTTGACCGGAATCAGCCTGCAAATCCTGACTTTGGCCTTTGTCGGTGCGTACCTATGAGCGACCAAGGATATGACCACCGACGAAATCAAGGCGTTGCCCAACGCGAAGCGAGCCCCAACGGCGGCCACTGTGGCCATCTACCTGCATGCCGTTGCTTGGAGCATTGGCTGGTTCAGTATTCCGTACCTGATCGGACCTGAAATCTTTCCCACCCGCATCTGGTTCCTGAACATGTCCATCTCCTTGGCGTTGCACTGGGCGTTTTACTTTGGCTGCTCCGAGGCGATGCCGAGTCTGCTTGCAGCGACGCACAGATGGTGTGCGTTCCTGTTTTCAAGTGTTATCTGTGTGCTGGGCTTGGGCTTTATGTTTCTCTCGCCATGCCGGTAAGTGGACAAAGGATAATTTTGATGTTACGTAGCAGTGCTAATAGTGTGGTAGGATACCACGGGACGATCATTGGAAGCGTGGATAAGCTGTTTGAGCGACCATGGTACACGGTCCATAAGGTTGCGTACGCCAACAAGGGCGAAATAAAAATGCAGATCGCGAGCTCCACCAAGAACGCGGTTGGAAATGGGCAAATCGATGCCGAGCACCTGGAGACCGCATAACCGGTTCTACTGCTGCGATCGCCATCTCGATTGCAAAAATGTACCTACGTGATAAAATAAGAAAAACAAGAACAAGGCAAGAAAGGCAGGATTTCTGCACAGTTCGTCAGCAATACGTGATGGGAAGGGTCCAATCAGATGTTATATCCGGGGTGATGTCAGGGGAGGGGGGTTGTCATTCCGTTTGCGGAAGTCGACCCCTGACTTCATTGCCTGATCGGCGGTTGCAGACTCCGCTCAAGGCGCTCTGCTCATAACGACATCACTGCTTTCGTAGATGCTGCTTTCTCCTCGGTAGTCAGGTTAGGTGTAAATAAATACTGGTACCTCACTCACCATCTGTTCAAGCCATCACGCCATTGAAGAAGAGTCACTCTTCAGTTGCCTGCCCGCGATGAACAGAGCCCTACTTCTCGCACTCGGCCTTGTCCAGGCCGGCGTATGCCTTCCAGCTCCAACCGATGTCGTGGAGCAGAATGGCTACAACAGCGCTCCCTACCACGGCCCCTACACTGGCACACCCACCACCACCGGCGCGGCGGGTGCTCCAGCTACTCTCGCTGCCTCCATTGCACCGCTGCCTCCCAACCCGACAGCGACATACTACAACGCCGATGGAACGCCCAAAGAACCCATGCCGGCCCCGTACGTCCCAGCAGGAGGGCTAGGCACCAACGGAACCGAGCCCCGGTACATGGTCAACAGCGACTGGGACTTTTGAGTCGATTGCGCTTGCTTTGTACCAGGAATGGATCGAACTGGATCTGTTCCACGACGGCCTTGCGCGCTTCACCAACGAGGAACTTGAGGCTGCTGGACTGGGCCCAGAAACGCGGTCGCTGACCGAGTCCATGGCGAACCAAGAGGTCGGACATGCGACTCTGCTCACCAACATGCTGGGTGAAGCTGCTCCCAAACAATGTGTCTACAACTACCCCTACACCACCGTGCGCGAATGGCTGGACTTTAACCAACGAGTCACTCGATGGGGAGAATCCGGTGTCTGGGGGTTCTTGTCTCATCTGGACTCACGTGAGATCTCGCAAACGCTGTCGCAGTCCATTGCCACCGAGGCGCGCCAGCAGATGGCCTTCCGCCAGATGTCGGGCCTTGCGCCGATGCCCGTCTGGTTTGAGAACGGTTGGCCGCAGTCGTGGGCGTGGACGATGCTGGCGCCGTACATCAGTTACTGTCCTGAGGACACCACGCGTCTTGCGTGGCAGAACTTCCCGACGCTGCACGTTCTCAACAACCCAAACATCAATCGCCTCGCTCCGAACGAGACTGACCAGGACGGAAGTGAGGCGGTTGGCGATCGCATCGCGGACCCTTCAATCTCGAATATCACGGATTCAGAGTCTTGTATCAACGCGGAAGGCATTGGAAAGAGCTTCAGTGCAGCCATCGCCACAAACCGGACTGAGCCGCTGTCCTATCCAGGCAAACGAGTTTACTTTGAATGGGATGCCCCGGGTCAGGCAGTCGGACCCAACAACTCATACGTTACTGCAACGACTGCGGGCCATCCCACGTTTGTTGGCTGGAGCAGCCAATTGAACTTCACCTACTCGCCGCTGACGATCACCGGGCAGAACCAGGGCTACACCGAGCAACCAGATGGATTTGTCTTTGGGAACGATGGGACTACCAACGGCACAATGGCAGTCATGCTGACCGATCTTGACCTGTTCGTGACCCCGTTCAACACTACCATGGTCAACCCTCACATCGTCGCTCTTGGGCTGTACCAGGCGGGCTAAGCAAGAGGAAATGTCTTGAGTGAAATGTAATATTATTTATACTTAACAGTGATAGTGGCAGCGTTGGATCCGAGCCGATTTTTGACAAAGAATCAAATTTCAACTTCATCGTCCGACTTGTCGTTGACCTGTAGATCCCATGGTAGACGCCACGATGACCTGAGCGCTTCACATTGTCTGAGCATGTCTTGTTCCCCTGCTTCAAAAATAGAGTAATAGACATAAGCACTCAGAAATTCACGGTGTCTGAGATAGTTTCTACTATCTGATGACTCTCCTATATTTTGAAGCGCTACGCATGGTCGAAGCGGAAGCACAGCGTCGTGTAAGATCTTTCCAGCTGAACACAAAAACTGTGCCCTTTCATCTGTCTCTCAATCGAGTGGCGGTACGTTCATTGCGTTCGCCCATTTCGACATCTCAGCACGACAGGTCGGCAATGGGTTATGCCGTCAATTCTGAGGCGAGAAGGTACGCATCTTCGGACAAACCATCTTTTTTCATGTGAAGGCTTGGTGGCAGCAGGGACGAGCCTTGTTCGGTTCCTAATACGACTGGAGGTCAAAGTTATCCTTGTGTTGAGATAAACGACGGGCGGGCGTTTTCCAACTGCCGTTCGGCCCGACAACGCCAAGTTTGGTTGTTGCGCCAAATTCGAGGACGTGGAGAAAATAAATGATTCCATTACGTGGGAGGACTACAAACCCTGCTAGGTATGGGCAGAATGGACGATTTGCCGGGCGGGAACGACTATTCGGCCACACCACTTAATGGCGCTGGCTTCTGTATGTGTCGCGGAATCCCAGTGCTATCCAAGTTGCGGGTCGGACTATACGCTACTGGTTTAGAGTTGCATGCTTCACATAACAACCAGCCAGCCAATGGTCGAGTCGAAGATGCCAACGGTTCTTTTATTGCGGCGACCTTGGCAGACAGCGGTATCGACGTGGACCTTTTGGGCATTTTGGACGATAACGTGGAGACGATGGCTCACAAATTGAAATGTAATATTGACCTATAAGGTTGCGACGTAGTCATCAGTACTGGAGCGGTATCTCTAGGCTGCGGCACTATCCAAATTATCGGCAGATAATCGATTATCGTATCCGTAAATTGCGGATAACGATATAGATTCATTATCGGATTATCCGCAACGATACGATACGATAATTATATTTTCATTTGCAGATATCCGCGGATTATCGTACGATAACAAATATTGCAAACATGCTAGGACTCGTGACCTGATCGAGTTTGCATAAATTATGCATTTTCTCCAGTATTTTTTGGAGTATTGAATGTGTAATTGATTGTATATTCGTCATGCGAATGAGTGGCCTACGATCTTTTCTCTATTAGTCTACTTTGCCTCGCTTTATTGCAACAGCATTCAATTATTCAAGATTATATTACAGGTTATCAAATTCAAATCCATCTGGCTGCTTTGGCTTCTTCCGAATCCTCCTCCCCGATCTCCCCTGCGTGGACCCTTCAGTTGGCATTTCAGGAAGCGGGAGATCATTATCACCATCATCCTGAGGCTCAACGGCACTATGAGGCCTCTTGCGCCGTGGTTGCTTGCCCTGCGTTGTAACCGGTGTAGGAGTCGCGTGCTCAACTGTATGATTATCTCCCAAATCATTTTCTGAATCATCCGATCCATCCTCCGCATAGTTACCATCTTCTTCGTTTTCACTGATTGGCTCGATATCGTTAAGCGACGGAGTTAGCTTCCATGTTTGATCGAGTATGGCAGCCTCTCCACTAGAGAGATACTCCTTGATCATCTCGAGCTCGGTTTGCTGAAGCTCGAACTTCGATGCGAACAAATGAAGCATTAGAGACCTGATTGTTTCTGGTTTAAGCTGCCCCCGGCGATAGTGACAGATATCACGAGCACAATTGAAGAGCCGCTCAACACCAGCGCCACTAGCCGGTGTTGCCAGATTATCCCGTGCCATCGCTGCAAGCACTGGATATTCATACTCATGTTCCTTCCAGAACACCCTTGGCTTTCCTTTGGTAAGACCTATTGGATAAATTAGCTGGAAAGCCGTATAATAAAGCAGGGAAGTATATAAACCCTGTGCAAGATATCGTGTGATCTCATCCTCCGGTCGGTCGATTTCACTTTGTAGAGTAGCGTGCAAATCCATCATAAGATCAAGCTCCTCTTCGTCCCCTTCTTAAGCGACTTGGGCTTGAGAGGGCTCCCTGTGGCGAGTAATGCGTTGTTGATATTGGTCAAATTCCTTCCGTAGTTTATCCCGATAGATCTCCATCCAATTAATATCTTCGCCCTTCTCGTTTTTCCCTTTCTAGTTATCGCCTTCAAAGAACCGAAGCTTCTTCGATGGACATAGAATAGTTGCAATTGCATAAACTATGCCGAATGATTCACTGTCGGTCGCTCCGTAGTACTTTGAGAGTTTCTGTTTCGCTGCCTGTAGTGCCTGAAGCATTCTCTTTTTCTAAGGGATAGTCTTGCGTTCTAGTAACTCCGCAACACTATCAAGATGGCTAAAGAGCTCCTTATATATGCTGAAGACCGAATGAACAGTAACATCTTGAGTCTTGGACAAGATCTTGGTGTAATGAAAGAAAGGCTTTGTGACCAAAAGGAGATACTCCACTTGGCGCCATTCCTCTTGACCGAGCTGAAACTGAACGTATTGGTGGGTTGAACAGTACTGGTTGAAGACTCGCTATAGTTTCTTGGCACGTTCGAGCATTAAGAAAGTAGAATTCCAGCGTGTACGAACATCTTGAATCGGTAGAAGCTTGGGCTCTGTTGTTTGAAGCGCCCGAAAAGCCTCTCGGCGCTGAGGACTGGCGGTAATGAATACAGCGAGCTCTCGAATCTACAATATTTTAGCAATTATATCCTCGGAATATAACATGATACACTTACCTTCTTCAAAGTAGCCACGACATTCCCTGAAGCGTGATCTGGCTCGGACTGTAGCGACTTCGTACGTTCATCTGACCACTCTGACTCGGCCTCTGCATTCGTTGGGTTCGCTTTGATCTTTCCAAGGAGGTCTTTTAGGCTAAGTTGTATAACGTGCACAATGCATGGTACTCGGAAAACAGAGGTATTGTGAAGAGCCTGGGACTGAACCATCTCTTGAACGCCTTGAATCATTGTGTTGTTGTTTGATGCATTATCAGTTGTGATTGATAATACTCGGTCGGTAATACCATGCTCTTGGAAAATTCGGATAACAGTCTCGCTTAGCTGAGTCCCAGTATGTGATCCCTGGATATGCTCAAATCCAAGAAGAACTTCACAGTAATTCCAGTCCCGGTCGAGGAAGTATCCAGTGATTGCCATAAATGCCTGGCCAAACGGAGAGGTCCAGCAATCAAGTGCAATAGAGAGAGAGCTTCCAGGTGGAAGCTTACTGAGCACGCTCTGTTGCTGTTCCTGGACTTCATTATCCAAAAGACGTGTTAAACTGCGGGTGGACGGGATATCGAGCTCTGATTTGGCAAGCCTGGTGTATTGCAGAAGCTCTTTGAACTCTGGGTGCTTAACAGTGCGGAATGGGAGACGGGCGGTCGTGATAAACTTGAGGATCTTCTTCTGGAGGGTTGTCTGGCTGAATTCCGTGCTTGTTGATTGACGCGGCTAGGTAGAGATAAGGAAAATTAGTGTACAATATAGATTAGATCTAGGATAGACTTACCATCTCTCGGAGAAGCTGATCTATGCTTTGCTTTGTATTCTTCCGCGGCTGAGAGCAGTACGCATTATTAAGATGGTTTTTCATGGGAGAGGGACCAGAACGATTGAACCTTGGGTGAACAACCACACTTTGACAGCGGTTGCACATAACCTTAGGCTCGCTAGTCCGCGTATTTGCAACCTGATCAAATGAGCTCCAAACATCAGACTTTTTCTGTATAGTATCCCATCTAATCGATTTCTGCAGTTCTTTTTTGCTGCCAAACTCAGTTATTAGCCACTATTTTACAAACTATATCCGAGACGTCTCCATCATTAGATCGGTTTTGTCGCAGTTGTAGAGAATATAAGATGGTTGAAAGAGTTTGCCGACGCGCTGTAGTAATTCGGGGGCACGAGGATATCGTGGGGGAGGGGGAGTGTCTGAGGCAGGAGTCGATTGTGCTATGCTCTGACTGCTTAGCGCGTCTGAGGATTCGTCTGATTGTGGAAAGTCTGAATCGATGAATGAATTGGCGTACCGAGATGCCTCATATTGGCTCCTTGATACTTGGGGATAAGACATGACGAGTAGAGGACCAGGCACCAAGTGTAGAACTATCGAGTATACCAGGAAGAGACTTAGTAGGAATTTAGCGGAAAAATTGGTGCGTAGGCAAACGAGTGCGCCCGCGATGTCGACGTGCTCACGATAATACTCGATGCTAATTGGGTATGTATTAAGCCTATGTGGAGATTCAGACGATAATTAACGATAATTCGCCGATGATCCGCCGACTATCTTTGAATTATCCAAGAGTTATCCGCGTGTCACCAACACCAAAAAAATGCCAAGCCCGCCAGTTCCAAACTTCAAATCTAAATTGCGCCTTACTTTGGTATGTAAACA
Organism: Penicillium chrysogenum; assembly: GCF_028827035.1. Lineage (NCBI taxonomy): Eukaryota > Fungi > Ascomycota > Eurotiomycetes > Eurotiales > Aspergillaceae > Penicillium > Penicillium chrysogenum. The sequence continues at coordinate 4,742,163 of NW_026622750.1, read as the reverse complement.
TGCTGAGTAAAATGAACATATAGATGAACTGCGAACTAGCAAATCTATCCGTATTATCTTCAGGGTCAAAACTATACTATTGGTGGATCTGGATATTGAAATAAGACTTTACAGGGAAATGTACTATATTCCTTCGGCATCAAACATATATATATATCTGCCAAACCACCACCCATTAATTAATATTGTAAAATTACAGGCAACTACAACTCGCTCGCTATAAACTAAAACCAATTGTTTATTCAGAAAAGATTTATTAACGAATACAATACTGTTTCTTATTATTTCCCAGAAGAAGTGAAGGAAATAGCGGATGAGTACTGTTATGATCAAACATGTAAAGATTCAGATGTAAAACAGTGTTTTGTCAGCTTCATAAGTATCACCTGATGGTCCAGAATAGGATATATTAGCGGACTTTATGCTAGTGCGGATAGTTTGCTGATATCCAAACTATCGTTTAGATATCCGCGGATATCTGCAACGACGATGATGATAATGATCGATTATCCGCAATCCGCAATTTGCGGATAACGATAATGGTTCATTATCGTTATCGTACGATATGCCGCAGCCTAATACTACCTACGCTATTGCACCCTCGCAAATCGGTGCGGGGAGCAAGAGAAGGATGCTTGATGAAGACGAGCAGATGGCTAGAGCGGAAATATGGTTACAGGAGCAAATTGCGCGGCTTTCAGATCCCCATAACGGCGACGAAGACCTTTGACGGGAAAGGAGATATCGAATTCGGGTTTCACCAAGGCCTTGAAGAGGCTCACGGAATAGAGGAGGCCTGGTCTGGTAGAGATGGTATGAGTGAGGCATGTTAAAAATTCATATGTTAATGATCTATCATATCTCGGAGTATGTTCATCTAAACGGCAACGTTTTAGCTTGAAGCGAGCAAGCCTATGGTATCTATCTTATATAGTGCTAAGGAATAGATGATTATGCACTTCTTGATTATTGGGATGCATCGTGGTTCGATCAATTATATTTATTAGACATGCGCTTGGTGTCCGGCACTGATCGTTATTTATATTTTACAGCCCGACACATTAGATAGTAAGTTCCATAGCCCGAGGAATCTCAATGACTTCAACCATTCTCTGATTTATATACTATTCTTCCATTCAACACATAGCGTCATACTTGTAGTTCACTCTCTGGCCACCATCAAGGGTTCTACACCACATGGCGTGGCTTCAAGTTTGACAAGTGAGGTGCTGCCTCTTTTATCTCAATGGACTAGGGTACACTCTGCCGACTCAAATACCTTTGCTGACCCAGAGGCGCAATGACAAAGACGACCCGCACGATGGTCCGCCTCCCTAAAGATATGATTAGACAACACAACTTGAATTTCATATCAAAGAGTGGCTTACTTGATGAGGCAGCATTATGCGGGTTTCATATACTGACTTTCGATAGGTCGCAAGGCCCCATGATGACCCTATCCACACAGCAACATCCACCCATCCAGTGCGATCCCCAGAAAGCGCATCCGCGACCGTGACCCGCTGACGTATTTTCTAGTATCATTCTTCGCCAACATTCCCACTGCCGAAACTACCGTACGAAATGATCATAGAGGTCGGTCCCTATCATTGATTGTTTGCAAGTATCTAATGATCGCAACAGCAAACTCCGGCATGTGTATATTCGCACGGAATTGCTTACATGGACGCTACGACGGAGAACATTGACCACTTGAGCAAAGTAAGCGAAACCTCGTGCAACATTGATGCTGGAAATTGTCATCGTCTCTCATACGCCGATCTATCTGGTATATTCCTTGGCAACTATGTAAGTGCTCCAAACTTCAAGGCAAATCGGGCTCCGTGCTGACGGCACTAAGAGCCTCGAGCGCGTCTCAACAAACTGTGGAAGCCTTGTGCCTCTGGCGACAAAGGTTCAAGAAACATGCCAGATAGACGACTTTTATACGTTTGGGTTAATCGGCGGCTCTTCTCAAAACAGGAGTGACTCGGTTGACTTTCACTTGGTAGTTGCGGGCGAATCCATGGGGTATCCTATAGAATAGTTCAGACCTCTCAACCTTGCCACTGAGTCGGATTGTTATTCGAGGTGGATCAATTAAGGTGCTAGCGGAGTGTAGCATGAATGTGATTCATATTTTCGTATGTAGATTCTTATAGAACTCCCAAAACGGGGGAGCTTGTTCTTCCTAGAGCTAGCGCGTTGGTAACCCTCCTTCAAAATATCGAGGCTAAAGCTACCCAAGAAGGTTCTTAGAATGCCTGAATAGCATAAGCCGCGTTGCAATGTAAAATAGTTGAAAAACAATACCAGTCTTAACTCAATCATTGTGCTATTGCTTACTGGTGCTATTGCTTACTGGTGCTATTGCTTACTGGTGCTATTGCTTACTGCATGACCGATGAGATAATACTTCGACAGCACTTCCGCCCAAAATAGCCAAAAAGCACAAAACAAATAATGTCACGCGCGTAGGGAAGGAAATCGGTCAATTACCAGAGCGGTCAACCCCGGAATATTCACCCTATTTCCATCAACTGGCCCCTCACTGCATTTCTCGAGATAATGCTGAACCAACAGAGATCCAATCAAACATATCCGCCTCGGGGATAGCTCATTTTTAGTCATCTCCTGCTTGCACACAACTGCCTTTGATGAACCGTTTCGAGATGTCAGTTCTTCGAGCTCTGCTTGTAAGAATGACAAGTGCGCACGAAGACGCGAAATCCGTTTTGAATTTCGATAAACAGCCCGACTCAGGCGTTTCAATTTGGGCCAGCCTCGTCTCTTCAGAGTTTCAATTTTGGTCAGGATTTGACCTGTACCCAATAGATTTACTAATGGTACCCGAGATTGCTTGGCAGGGACCATAATCTTATAATCATCCCTCTTTCGCTGAAGCGCCTGTTTAGACTGCAATTGAGCCAACAGATGCGATAACATGGTCGTAGGATCCAGGCTGGGACGGTGAATATTTGGTATTGTTGCCATCAATGTTCCCACCAGTTGCTCCACTTCATTCTCGACGGCAGTCATACGATGAGTTGGGGAGGTGTTCGAAAAGAGTAAAACCAACAGGATCATGCAACTGATACAGCATTCATCGGAGATTTGGTCTCGCCCATCTGGGGACACTTTTGTTTCTAAATCTTTGCCGGGATTTTGGCTAATCAATTGATGCCCAGAAGTCATGACCTGGACGGTACGGATGCTGTACGCACCCACTTGCGCCGTGGGTGTGTTGAAGCTAAAGTCCAACATGACGTACGGTAGTTGTCCTGGACTTACTGCGCGGGACTAGCAATATTAAATAGAGACCAAGTATTCTATAATAACTGGAACGGCGCTACCAGTTTTCCAGTACACCATAATGCGACCGCGGTCACCGTTGTCGATCTTTGAGGCTAGGCCATTTGTATCGCTGTCGGTATCAACGGGATAAGGATTATGCTGGCAGGAAGCAGAATTGGAGGCTGGAGACGGTGAAGCCTCATTATGAGAATGACCATGTCCATACCAGGTCGACTCCGCATTAGAAGGCGTAGCGTACATGTTCAAAGCACGACTGTGCTGATGTTGATTACACAGTGATCATTTTTACCACCTTACCACCTTCACCACCTTCACTGTCGCTGAGTCCTGAATGGGAACCACTCTTAGGCTTAGATTGACTTCCATCTCATATACACTGAACCTAGAATTTTAACATTAAAATGTGTCCCAGAGTCTAGTTGGAGAAATAGGTGGTCTTGAAATGAAGCATCGGCCTGTTCTATCAAGATTAATCCCTAGATAAATATTGCGAGGTATTTTATTAATGAGGTGTCAACTCAAGTATCATTTGAAAAATGCGAGAATTCAGCTGTCCTAGGTATGACTTTCGCTCTTTTTTCCGGGAAATTTACCACTCGTTGCGAGGGAAGAGTGGTCGAACCCACGGCATGCCTATGGAGATAACGGAGGATAAAGCAGTGTATAATAAAGACCCCAATCAAAGCAACACTGCCTCCAAAAACGCTGCTAAGTATAAGTACTGTGCCCTGCTTTGAAAGCCTTGCCGATAGATTACTACCATAGATTGCTGTATCATGCCATTCATGATCTGAGGTTTTTGTGGCTGATGTTGGTCCAGAAATCGACGAATTAGTTTGAGAGCTAGCCACCGTTCCTGTCAACGTCCTCGACAAGGTTTGGCATTTATCACTAGGGGCCAGAGATAAGTGATGCCCAGCCGTCCCAATGATACGACCAGCAGTGCCAGACCATTCGGTGCCAGAAGCTCCGTCGCTTTGGAAAACCCTGCTCTGTCCGGTTTCTCTGATCTCGGAAGCTTCGGTATGTATTTGGCTAGTCGAATGATACAGGGACTCCACGAACGGTCCCGACGAGTCCTCAGAGTGCGGTGTTTCCAAACTAGCCCATACGTGAGAGGTACGATTGAATGCAAACGGCGAAAAGGTGGCTCTTGTGGTCACGTTCTGAAGCAAGTCGGTAGTGTTATTCTTTGAATTCTCAATCGGAAAGAGACTATGGTCATCAGAACCGGTGCTGGTATATGATCCTCTTATGGCACCGGTTATTGAATCTTTTTCGGTAATTGCTCCATTGTGCTTGGGTTCCGTCGTAGGCTCATCAACAGGGGCGCTGACTGGAGAACTGGAGTGTAATAGTAAATCACAGTATAATGGTCGATGCAAGGCCGACAAAGGGAATTGTTTCGAGACTAGTGTGACGTAAGGCCTTGATTCCTCCTCATGTAGTGCCTGGCTTGTCCGAAAGCCAATAGCTTGAGTGTACGTTGGTTTTAGTGAAGCCAACGTCGGCTGTAAGTCAATAATTGTCAGCGATGGTGTTCAAAGGCAATATGTCGTCTCTGAAGGCTAGGAAAGTATGAGAAAAATCTGGAAAGAGGCATGTATGATACATACGACTGCTGAGCGATAGCTATGACTTTCCATGGCAAGCTGCTTTATAGACTGATTATGCATTGATCAAGCACGGGAAGACCAGACCGTGCCAATAAGATAAGGTGGACTGTTCAATATATTGGGTCTCTGGCAATCGCCGATATAATTCCAAGTTTCCAAGGCTAGGGATTGTGGCAATATAAAAGGCACATAGACTATTATAACAGTTAGTTATGTCTGGTGCTGGCCTTGGAAAATGTCAATTCTGCATGTCAATACCCAGCCGCATATTTTTGTTCGCTAGACCGCAATATAAGTCGTAGCAGTAAACATCGTTCAAAGTTCTTGCAAAATGGTGACCATCGTTGAAGTAATAGATTGGACGATTAGGCCATCGCAGTTGTCCGATATAAATAAGTGCATCCACCGGCCATGGCAAACTACTGGTTCCATTGCAGCAAATTAGTGGACAATGGCGCCTCCTCTAAGCCGTGTTAAGCGAGAGCAACTCCGTAAGCGCCGCAACAATCTACTACGACGCCACAATGAATTTTGGCTTCTGTATGGGATGAAAAGCTGGCTCATCATGGAACTGCCTGATGGTCAGATCTTTACATACCACTCCCATCTAGATACCCCTCCGCCCTCAAGGGAAGATATGGTAAGACAAAATCAATATGAGTATTCGATGATTTGCCGCTGATTGGTGAAAGAAAACACGGCCCAAGCCCACTATTGTTCGAACGCCTCGCGACTATATTTCTGCGACCTCTGCTCAGTCACTTGGCAGAGACATCCCGGCCTTCTGCGCCCCAGTTCGTCAAACCCAGAAATGGGAAGCCCTGGCGAATCATTTGAACAATAATCGTCGCATAGTCTCGTAGTGATACAAACCGTCTCGTGCCTAGTTAGTTCACTTCGGTGCACAGTGGGATCCGTGGCGCACGTCAAGAAATACCGATCTCAGTACGGTGGTTAAAGCAATGGAACCTGTTCAATATAAAAGCTGGGGTATGACATCTCACTACGTACAACAGGGGGAATCGAGACCAATGTCACCATTTTATTTCTTTGATTGTTTCTCAAACTCTAAGTCTAGTCGCGCCAGGCCTAATGTAGTTAGTCGAAGATGTACCCTTGCTCGAAGATAATCTGCTCATCGCCCTTTTTCTATTCGACAGCCCGAATTGGTCTAGGCCAGAAGTAGATTGGGGGCGACGACCCAAAGAGGACAGTAGGGAGGCTAGTTAGGAGCGGACAAGTAAATTTCAGTTGGTTGTAATACTTGTCTTGTTTCCTACGGCCATATTGAGAGCGGATCATAATTCTAGTAAACTTGAGAAGTTTCAGTATTGAGAGGCTCTATTCGGTATATGCAAAGGCCTAACCTATCTATGGGCTGTGATCGGCTGGTTATGGCCACCGATTGATATTGATCTCAACTTGCGCTCTTCTTATTGAGTCTGCCAACTAGGGGATCCAGCGAGGAATAATGGCTCATCTTCTACGACACATTGGAACCGTCACCCTGTGTCCAGTTCCCCGATGCTACCTACGCCTAACGTGCATCCGGCGATGTCGGTGGAGTCGGCCGTGTTTCGCGCTTGGATCAAGAGAAACTGCAACATGACATAAGTACTGTAAACGGAACGCTTCAAAAGGGAGTATAATACTTACTGATTGGGTCACTAGAAACGCGATGGCTTCGCCTCACGCTGTGAGTGGGTAGCGAGCCAGGTGTCTGCGTTGCAGAGAATTGTGAGCGTAAGTCTTCGTAATATCGTAATATATGGGCAGTGTGTACTACCGGCTCTGGTGGGAACATGATTGCCTTTAATGGCCTGGAAGCCTGGTGGATGGATCATTAGCATGTCTCGGACTCGGACGGCCAAAGAAAGAGTCATACCACCGGAATGGTAACCATTAGGACGCCCAGAATGAAGACTCCCAGTGCGATCATCTGTAATATTATTTAGAAAAGCTATATGCATCGTGAAGGGGAATGAGGGAAAGAGTTCGATGTTATATACCTGACTTTGTAGGCAGTCTTGCAATACAAATTGTGGTTTTTGGGGTATATATAACATGAAGGAGAGAGCTACCGACCCCTGTTGAAGTCACAATCTAAACTCGTTGGCGCGCAGCAATTTGATGCTATCGTCTACTCAGAAACATGAGGAATTTTTGAATTCATTCTACCCACTTAAACGGTACCCCAACCTCAGTCAACCAGGTTCTCACATTTAGCAATGATATATATTTAGGGGAATTCAGCAGCTCACAGGCTACGTATCGCTTCATTAGTTTAGATCATTATTTATAAAACCCCCAAAGGGCTAAAATTCACAACTTAATCACCTCTATGGTCCCGAAAGATTTGCTACATGAGGGTATGTTTGTCACCGAATTTGACAACCGGCGTGCTTACTAATTAGCTAACCACTTCGGACAGGGGTGATGGAAAGCATAATCTCGCTACCCGGATTTTCGGCTCGCTACTTTCCATTTTGCGCTCAACACCAGATCCTGCAGTTCATACAGCGACAACTCGAAACCTATGCCTTCTGCTTCCTTCAGCGTTGGCTTCCATCGGAGTCTCTCGCAGCCGGATGGACTTGCCCAGAGGCCTTAGAGTTGCACAAATTCTTTCGTCTCTTGGAAGTCCATCAAGGAAAAGTCAAGGACGAATGTTTTCAGTTGACCTGGAGCACGTTGACAGGATGGCGTCGCGTGATTAGTAGCATTCGCCACGCAGCTGTGCACCGCATTCCACACGATCGGAAAACATTCCTTAAGATGGTTCGCGCCGCCATCAAATTTTCGAAATACATCGCTGGCTTCGAAAGCTCCAAAAGACTTTGTCGCATTCAAAAGTTCGTGAAGACATCGGTTTCAGAGTTCGACCAACTGAGAGCCCAGCTAAAAAACAATGCCCGCTTACAAATTTCTTTGGGTGAAGCCCACCCCGATCATTTAGCCCGGCGGTTAGTTTTGCTTCCGGAAGCTGTCAGGAGAGTGCTTCAGAGCGTTGAAGACGACTTCGTCTCTAAAGTGAAACAGTTTTTACACGCGGAGTTCAAAAGTACTTAGGGGTCGTCCGCGTATCCTACCTACAACGCCAAGCGCATGGCGAACTGCACCGTCTCGTAAAAAGAGTAGGAATATAAAGAATGAATTCTGAAATTGCTCCTATACTTTCAAGTTCCGTGAAAATGCTCAAGCCACAGATCTAATTCTGTCTAGGTGTCAGGTCACTCGGTCCACTTTCATTCCGAACCCACCTCATCCGCTTGTCCTCAGTCATCTGTCTTGAAAGGAGTCAAAGCAACACAAAGCTCTGGAAGTGTCAAAGCCATCGAAGCGAAGACTGCCTAACAGGAGAGACCTTCCACTGCTGCTTCCACTCCTGTTCTGCACTGGTTTCCTCGGCTCGCGATTTGTCAAGAGCCACTCTTAATGAAACGATAGCTCGAATCAAGCGCGGGTCCCCAGAAGGGCTGTTTGCCGGGTTGAAATGATACTGCAGAGCCAGACTTTGGGTTGCGTCCATTGTGGTGCTGACAAGTTGGTGGAAGCTCTCAAAACACTTGCAATAAAAATCGTTCTCAAGTCCCTGTTGACGGTGCTGCTGCATTCTTTCGGCCTTCATCTCGGAAACCGACATTTCGGGCAGTGCTTTGGATTTTCTCAGTCGTGGCCGGGTTGTTTCCAAGGCCATGGTAGATCCGCTCGCCATAGAGATTTGGTGGTCCAGTAAATTTATCTCAGGAAGAGATGGCTTGATTTGTAAGGTAGTTGGTATGGTAGTAATAGGGATAGCATCTTTGGCTGTGTCTGTGGATCGACTGTAGATGCTTGAAGTGTTGTCGCGAGAGTAACCGGGAATTCGATGTTGGAAAGGGTTCATATCGGTCATGGACTGTCCACGTCTCGGCTCTCTAAGACTGAGGTAGGGGCCGAGAGTTGCTGGTATTATAAGAACGGTAAGTCCATTTTATGGGCAAAGCAGCCGATTTGTGCTCTAGGATATTTTCTGAACGGCTATCCTCACATCCTCACCACCGTTGACGAACCGCGAACTCGTAGTCGTAGACCAGCACCGGCATAGTGCCAAGTTAGGCTGTTGATTCAGCAATTTTCCCAGGCGCCAAGTTTATCGCCATACTAGACGGTAGTATTTTGCCGACGAGCGAACTTTGCGGCGATTGTGTCTTCGCCCCCTATTCGCGCTTTGAGATTTTACAAACGAGGACGACCATAAAACATGTATCCACAAGGTACAAGTATAGACAAATGATATACTGCTGTTCGAACTCGTACTGCTTATCTAGAGTAATCATATGATTCTACATGTTGCTATCATTGCCAGAGTAAATCTAGTCTCTGTGCCTCTTGCATTTCGTCGGGGTGACCCGTCGAGACCTAACTAAATTCTGTATTCTACTTATTAACTGACTTGAACGCCAAACTACAGTTTCACCCAGCTCATAACCGCCGCCTTTTCTGCCCCAAAGCAGGCTCCAGCAAGTGAACTAATCGCTTTGACCCACGATAGCAGTAACAAGATCTCTGCGGCGGCCATTCTTGATTTTGATGATCTGCGCGACCGAACTGGGCGTAAGCCTTTTGCTCATCGAGGAATTCCTGCGCCGATTTGGGGAAACCACCAATCCTTTCGCGAAAGGTGTCATTGGCAATTTCTATTGTGACCATTTCGTCAAGGCTGGTGACCCGAAAATCAACGCGCTTCCTGAAGTATCCACAAAACCGGCAAAGGTCGACTAGATCTATGCTTCCTAAATCAAGATCCTGACCAGACTTAAATCTGGCGCCGGGGAACTCGACAAGCACCCGCTGCAAGATCTTGGCAGGATTTGGTCTTGAACAAAGGACAGACCCCCGACAATGAAATGAAGCCTTACCCTGGATGGGAGTTTCATCCAACTCAAAGAAAAACATTGCCGACGCGAGAATGGTCCTCACAAGCTCAGCTGGAACTGCAAAATCCATATTCGACATCGCTTCCAGCGAGCACACATCGTCTAATCCAGGGAGCGTCCCATCGATTGCCTGGTCTAGTCGGAAAATATCAGGCGTCGACAGATGGGGTAGGTAATTCAGAGCTTCCAAAAACCCTTGCTTTCCGTCCATAGATGGAGAGGACATCATGGCCCGGAAGAGTCGGGGAAGAGGCCCCTCCCAGATTCGACCCAGTATGCCCGTTGGATGACTAGGGGGAGATGTGGAGAAGCCTGTTCCGACAGAGAGGAGAAGGTCGCGTCGTTTCGCCATGGGCCAGATGAAGCTCGACTCTCGCAAAGCAATGGCGAGTGGGTTGTTCGCACGGACCCCACCGTCTTGCAGACAAAGGCCTGGCAACTCTTTTGGTTGGAAGTAGCTAGAAAATGTCAGCGTGTTGAAATGTCTCATGGTGCTTGGACTCACATGGGCGCTGCACCACTGCATATCGACCTGTCAAAAGCTAACTGTTAGCAAGATCCACTACCACTGTCTAAATCAACTGGCTGCAAACGGTCACTTACGCGTCAAGTAAGGAAGGGTTTTGTCGGTCATTGTGTGGAGTTAGAAACTCGTAGGCGGTATTGGTGGAACGTGGACTTGTTCCTCGGTAATTGGCTAGCACGCAGGCTTTACCATCAGATGTGCGGCTTGCTACAATGGCGATCCGGCAACCCGCAGGATTGGCGGTGGCGACATCGAACATGCGACGAGATGGGTTAACGGCTGCTTTCAAAATCTTCGACAGACCTTCGGAATTATAAAAACCATCTGTGGTCAAGTTGAACGCCGAGGCAAACCACCGGATACAGCGAGGAATTGGGGTTTCGGACGAATGGCAAAAAATGTTACGCGCCAGGTGCGGGAACGCATCGAAACATTGCGTGACCGAAGATTGATTGAGAAAAACGTCAATTGCCGTCAATGCGCCTAGAGGAGGTTTCTTAGTATATCAACCACAATAAAAGACTCGGCCACTCGGCGTACGTACCTACACTGGTTCCAATGCACAGGTCCGGCAAAGATGCGATCGGAATGCCAATGCGACTTTCTAAAGCCCGTAGAAGGCCCAGTTGGATCAGGCCGCGCACTCCACCACCATCTAAACTGAGAATTACCGGGGGCTTCGTCGGAGGTAGTTGGCGAACGGTGACGTCGGACCTCTCTTCGCAGATGGGACATTGAGCAATCTGGAAATGGTACTCCCCAAGACGACTTGGCTTTCCGAAGATCACGACACAAGTGTCACATATTGCATGCTTGCACCGGAGCATATGCTCCGGGGGTCGACTCAGACAGACCAAACAAGTAGTGGTGGAGCGAAGACCACCCCACTGGCGATACAAGCGACACAACGTCTCTTTTCGAATGGCTGCCGATGTCCTTACTGCGCTCAATTGCGCAAAGTGGTGCACGAAGCGGGATGAAACGCCAGCAATATGGTATTTGAACTCATTGTCCCAGATGCTTAGACATCGCTTCTCATAAAGTGCGGCGAACACCACGGTAGGCGAGAATCCTGGGCAAATTAGCTTCTTAATTGAGTTGAGAGTATGAGTCAAGAAGGATGGTCGTACCATGCATTTGAGGGGGATAGGCGTCCATCAGGAAGGCCGAAGCTACAAGGTCATTAAAGTCCTCCTTTGAGTAGCCAATGGATGTTTGCGTAACCTCTCGAAGGCAATCATCCATCGTTTTGTTCCTCACATAGTCCCTTCGTGCTCTTGCCAAAAGATCGAATCGTGCTGCATGCAGGAGCCTTTCGTGGCTTTGTACGCCACTGCTCCAGAAAGCGCTCAGATGAGACGCCGAGAAGCGTGGACAATTGGAAATTCGCTCGGCCTGGACTATACTGAGCTGCTTAACGATCACTGCTTGCAGTGGCTGGAAAACGACGCTATCTGAAAGCCCGTGACGTGGACGCAGGTCCAGAATCGTGACTGTCCCAGTATCGAGCTTTTGGAGCTGAGCGCATTCCTGTGCGAAGGCTTCTGTTACATGTTGACTGTTGGTCAAGACGATGACTACCTGCAGGGGAGCGGGAACAACCTCATCGCCAATTGTAAGCTGTCGACGTGGTCTCTGTAATAAGTTTGTTGCGGCTTGGATGTCAGGGACGGAATCGAGGAATAAACACAGGATCTGGGTCCATGGTAAAACGAGTTGCCTCTTGACCTCTTGCTGTAGCCTTGCAGGGGCCAACATCCCGTCTGCACCCCCTAGTGTGAAGGTTTGATGCTTTGTCGTTGAATTCTTGAGCCACTTGGAATCCCCCAAGCTTTGTTCGAGGCATAGACCGCTTTCAGCAAACAATATAGGATTCTGTGTATGGGCGGTCTTGGTGCTGAGATGGAGACGGATCAAGCCTGCGGGGCCTTTCCGTGTGATGTTGTTGTAGGGGAACAGAGTCCGCAAGGCTTTCTTGCGGTTTGAATTTCCGTAAAAGTAGAGCAGGCATGGATATTGATGCTTTGGGTTGGGTAATTCCTGCACTAGTTGTTCTAGGCGGTTGGTATCAACTAAATCCCAAGCTTCATTCTCCATGACGAGGTCAAGCCAGACAGCCATTATAGAGATTGAGAGATTGGGAAATTAGCAAAAAAATGGGCCTACTGGGGACTTTATGTACGGACTCTCATCTGAAAGTGACTGGCAGTGACTTACAGGTGGCCGACGCTCAGGTTGAAGTTGGCATAACCTTGTCTCGCCTCAAAATCCCCTCTGAACCAAAAACATGTCAAGCAGCAGATTTCTTCCGCCAGTGCATTTGCAGATGGCGGTCGCTTAAACCGATTATGAAGCAACTTTCACGTTTTGTCAGATGGCATTCTTTTTTGACTTCGGAAACCAGCCCACGTAGGTCTCACCGCAAGATACAAATGCGTCTTCCCCATACTAGGACCCTAGACCTAGTTAGAGCACGTATTATAGTGGCCTTTCATATGGACTATTTAAAGAGCTGACACGGTTCTTTGTTGATTTGCCTCCTCACGATAACCTTAAAATTTTTGGGTCATGGCCTTCGGTATGGACGATCACACAAGTACCCCAGCGAAAACGGTATCGAAAAAGACTCCATTTCGTGAAATTGACCCTGTGCTTGTTCTGTCTTGCTCAGCTGCGGATGTGGCCCCGGCGCTGTGTAGAGTCAACCAGATACAGCACGCCGATGAAACTTCCTATGTCAGAATGCTTAGAGAAGAGGCAGAAATGGATATGCGTTTCAGTATCACAGTTGGCGCGGCTAACTTGGCACTGCTGGCCGGCTATCTAGTCATTCCCGGCACATTCACTTCGCTACAGACCTCAAACCAGGTTGAAAAGACGTTGCAAGCCAACGAGGCCGGTCGTACAGTTCTACATATGATCCAGAACCCCCCGTTACTCGCTATTGCGTGCTTGCTTTTTGTTAGTGGAATTGCGGCTCTCATGTGGCTGATGCATTTCCCAAATCTCAGGGGAAACTACCCCTGGCTAATCAACAAAGTATTTTTGTAAGTGAACAAGTCCCAACTGACAGAGGTATGAAAAGCCAGATCCAACTCTAATCGTGGACTAGACCCCTATGCCTGCATGCTGCTGCCGGGCTGCTGACCACTGTCATCAATGTTTGTACATCTCAAGGTGGGGATTGGTCGGTGATGGCTATCATAACAACTGCTGTTACTGGAGCAACTCTCCTGAGCTGTTCAGCACTTCTTGCACTCTACAAGTTCTACAAGCTGGAGCGGGTCAGGAAAGAAGATGAGGATATCCGGCGTTCTCGAGCATCCACCGCTCTTGATACGTGATATCAGGGTTTTCAGAACGGAGAAGAGCCTGGTCAGGAGTATCACCGTTGCATCGAGACTGGTATTTTCCATCTTTTCCTTTTTTATTCTAACTCTCATTCCGGTATTGCGGAAGCCCTTTTGCTTCTAGGGTTTAGTTGTGGACTCTCACAAAGAGTCTGCATGTAGACGTTTGGGCGCGCCCAATAAATAGTCCTCTCGTCCATCCCATCACACAGCATCACTTCTTGTTCAGTTTTCCGATTCCCATTCAATATTCATCATGTATCCCTATTATCTAACGAAATTCGTCTGATTCAGAAAACAGCATGTTCAATCCTAAAAGAGATTTTCGTACGGAAGCCCTCCGCGGCCAGTATATTGAAGATCGGCTAAACTACTCTCTAGATCGATAGAATGGTTAGACTGATTGCTGATAGACCGATAGATAGCATGCTTTTACTTAAGACACTTCTCATTTTGCCAAATATACTTCATCTTTCCAAAATAAATTGAACGATAACCCTGTAGATATTTAATAAATACTGTTGTTCATGTCCCACGAAAGAACATTTCCTGTTGATTTTTGCCGGCATGTTTATTATGAAATCCTACTCTTATTTCCTGCGAGTCTATGTAGTCTCCTAGTAAAATTCATCGAAATGATGGAAATGGCCGCCTTGATGAATAGAAGGCTGTATTAGCAAAGCGATAGTATCAGTCAAGTTCAAGCAAGCTAGAAGCGGGCTATATTTTCTTTTGCCACCAAAACTCAATACAATACACGAACGTGCCCATCTGATACAGTATTGGATGTTTTTACAAATGAAGCTTATTGATAGGTTACGTTTGGAGGAATTTAATATCTCAAGTTATGGTCAATCGGTTCCCCAAATCAATATGCTGTGATTCCCCGAATTGTCAAAGAAAATGTTCTACATGACAGCCGTAGGGAGCTACATACGCATATGACATACGGTGAAGGAAGTTGTGCTAACAGACCAAGCTCTTAAATCTTTCCATTGATTGAGTGCAACAAGATTTGGTTCAAGTAGCCATGTTGAGAAACGTTGGGTAGTCAAGCGTGTTAAGTAACCATTCATCATATTGCGCATGATCCCGATACCGTTGAAGCTATTTATTAACTAACGTGAGTTGGTGCCCTATTGCCAGCATGGTTTGATTTAAAAGCCAAGGTATAAGTGAAATATGCGAGAGCATAAATATTAGGCCAACCCCCTTTGTGAGCCCTCCTTTCTGCTCAAATACATGAGCCCTATCCTCAGAAAGACCGCCCAAAACGATCTATTCTTGGGAATTAGCCAGTTTTGCCAGTGCGTACGGTAAGAAGCCCCCACCACGCAAACCCCACTCCCTCGCAATATCTCTAATCCACGGAGCAGGACATAGCTAGGAGACAGGTGTGTTGTGATATGAGGCTGGTGCAGATCAGGAACCAGGCCGCTCCGTCGGAATTAGCTCCGAAGTGTCTATACAGACGACCAAGTTGATTGGAAATCAACTTGGCTCATTGTTGTATATATAGGCTCATGCTTCCCTCTGAAATAATAAGACAATTCATACCTCTGAACTACAACAGGTTATGAGCCCAGGAGCAAAATCGCGGGTGCCGTTTCTACTCATCCGAGAATCATCTTGATCATCTTGATTATATATCTACCCCGCTTTCACTATCCACACGATGTCTGCTCTGGTCCATGACTCGCCCGACCGAGCCGTCACGGCCATCGAGCCTTTGACGGGAAGTGATAACTTCGCGACCTGGAAACGTCTCATGACCTCCTACCTGAAAGCCAGGCAGGTCTGGGATGTAGTGTCGGGCGACCTTCAGCGTCCCGACTGTCTATTCAAGTACGCCAAACCCATTACGGCGGACATCCACCCCTTGGTGGAGCCCCACCTCAATGGGGCGGTGAGGCAGCGAGCCATTGAAGCGCGCCTCGAAGTGGAGGTCCAGGCATTCGAGCGCCATCGTGAATGGTCGCGTCGTGAAGCCGAGGCCTACCACACCATTTTCCGGTACCTGTCCCCCCACATCAGCATTCATGTCGCGGGACTGGAGACGTCCCGTGACCTCTGGAATGAACTTGAAGAACGATACCGGCGAATGGAACTCGCCACTTTCTGCGAACTGTTTGCTCAACTCCGCGAGACAACCGGCGAGCGCTGCGGCAGTGCGCGCGAATTCGTCGAGTGTACGGCTGCTTGTACATCGATTGAATGCCATCGCGCCCGGATCGATTGGCGATCGGGCACACATCGCGATCTTGCTGACGCAGATCGGACCGGAGTACATCCTGGTTGTGGATGCGATCCAGAATGACAAGGATCCGGTCAACCCGACCACGATCGGAAATCGGCTTTCCAACGCCGAACAGACGGTCCGACGAAAGGAGTCTCCCGCGCCCCCGCAGGGAGTCCCAGGACCGTCAATCAATGCAGTGCAGAGAAATCCCAAGAAGTGTACCTACTGCAAGAAGCGCGGCCATGTGGTCGCGGAGTGCTGGAAGAAACAGCGCGAAAAACACCCGCCTAGGGACCATGCCCTGAAGGCTGAACGGAGTGATTCCGGCTCACCAAGAAACAACATGCAAAATATACCGTTAAGCCAGAGAGAAGATCGGCAGGGCCCGCCGACTTCCAAGAGACCGAGGATCAATATCGTGAGGGCGAGGGTGACGACCCTTTATACCCACGCACCGCAACCCCGGTGGATCCTGGACTCGGCCGCCACCAGCCACATCTGCTGGGACCGGAGCTGCTTCAGCAGTCTGCGGCCCCACCGCGAGATGCTGGACACGGCGGGCGATCCAGTGGAAGCTGAAGGGATTGGTACGGTGAAGCTCACGCTCCGGGGGAAGTTCAACCAACCCCTGGTGTTAAAGAATGTATACTTCGCGCCACGCGTCGGGATGAACCTGATTAGCGTGCCGAAGCTGTTGCGAGACCGCTACTCGGTGGTGGCGCACCCACAGAACGTCTTTGTGCAACGCCGAGGACGGACGGTGGGGACCGCCTACCATGCGGAGGAGGATCTACTGATCCTGCGGTGCCATGTGAGCAAAAGATCCCGAGAGCGAGTCCAACTGGCGAGGGCGCCGGCGACCCATGGCCATGCAGATTCCCTGGAACCGCAGGCGGTGGCCATGGACGTCAACGACCCTCAGGAGTCAAGTGGCGCAGAATGCGCAGCGTCAACCTCTGAACTCGGTGGTGAAGCTGTGATACTCAAAGAAGATACGTGCAAAGTAGTGAACCAGGCCTCCGAAGCGTTGTGGCACGCTCGGATGGGACATCTGAACCGGGGAGACTTGAGGGTGGTCCTCCGGCGGACCGGCACTCCGTACCGACCGCTGACGCAGGCGCAGCTGCTGGCAATGCCGCAGTGCCCGGCGTGCATGTCGGGTAAGCAGTATCAGAAGAGGAACTCCCGTGCAAGACGGCCACGTCTGCATTCGACGAGAACGTTCGAAATGATCCATTCGGACATTATGGAGATGCCGATTGCCAAAGATGGCTCCAGGTACGTGATCACCTTTACTGACGATTATTCTCGTGACTCGTGGGCATATGCCATGAGATGGAAGCATGAAGCACTCCAGAAGTTCCGACATTTTGAGGCCTGGGTGCACCGACAGTTCGGCGCCCAGATCAAAAGGTTCCTCACCGACAACGGGAGAGAATATTTGCCGATCGGAACACACCTCGAAATCCAGGGAGTCGAGTTTGACACCTCGCCGCCATACTGCAAAGGGCAGAATGGTTTGGCCGAACGCACAAATCGCACTATCCGGGAGCGGATCAACACGCTCCTGTCCGATGCGAGACTTCTTCCTGGTGGACCGAGCTTTTAGAAACGGTAGTCTGTCTGAAGCTGCGCGCTCCAGCATCGATATTACAGAAGAAGACACCGTTCGAAATATTATACGGGAAGCCGCCATCGCTGCTGCATCTGCGACGGTTTGGCTCCCGCGCATGGGTGTTGATCCCGAAGGAGCATCGAGCAAAACCCGGACCCAGATCATCCGAGTGCCGATTGCTAGGTTATTGTGACCCGAACCAGTACAAGCTGTATGAAGTCCATTCCGGAAAGACCGTCTTTTCCCGTGATGTCGAGTTCGATGAGAGGACCCCAGTGGCGCCACTCATCGAGGGGGAAACAGGCAACGACCTCTCGGACAACGCTCCTCCATCACCTGTCTTTCCATCAATGCCGAGGTCGGGCGGGCTGCCAACACCTCCTGCATTGCCATTACCTCCGTCGAATGAGCGAGAGGAAACGCCATCTGATCGTGAAGAGGAGACACCTCCATTGGCCAACCCAGGCCAACAAGAAACCGACTTGACATCGGATCTTGGGTATTCGATCTATGGTCGCAGACGAAGACCGTCACGGCGTCTCCTGGAATCACTAGGCAAGGTGTACTCGGCAGGCACATTGAATACCACACCGGCCAGACAAGTCGACCCGGTGACCTTTCACGAAGCCGTGTCAGGCCCAGACCAGCTGGAATGGTGGGCCGCCATCCAGAAGGAATATGCGTCGCTTCTCGAACACGGAACATGGGAAAAGATTCGGCGAGAGGACGTCCCAGCCAGAGATCATGTGATTGGCTGCAAATGGGTCATTAAGACCAAAGCCAACGGAACGCGCAAAGCGCGACTGGCCATCAAAGGCTACCGGCAGAAGCACGGCATCGACTACCATGAAACATTTGCTGCGGTGTCACGGATGGACTCGGTCCGCTGCATCATCGCCAGCGCCGTGTTACGAGGATGGAAGCTTCACCAATTTGATGCGGTCACTGCATTCTTACATGGGGACGTAGACACTTCCATCTACATGGAGTTGCCCGAAGGCTTCGAAGAACCAGGATATGTTTGCCGGCTTCGTCGTTCCTTGTATGGACTCAAGCAGGCCCCGCGGATTTGGTACCAATGCGTCCACGGCGTCCTGGCCGCACATGGCTTCACCATGGCACAATCGGACAACTACGTGTTCTATAAATCCAATTGCGTGATCTGCGTCTACGTCGATGACTTTCTCGTTGCTGCAGCAACCTCGCACGAAATAGACCAAGTGCAACGAGCACTGGAAAAAGAGTTCCGATTGGACAACCTTGGAACTCCACGTTCGTTCCTCGGGATCCAATTAGACTACCATGCCGACGGAGCCGTTTCCATTCACCAACACCAGTATATCCAAAAGGTTCTCTCCGACTTTGGCATGGAAACCTGTCAGACGAAATCTACCCCTATGAATCCCAAGCAAGTCTTGAATCGCCGTCCAGACGAAGAACCTCCGGACGAGGAAACAAAAGCACGATTCGCAACCGCCATCGGTTCATTGATGTATCTGATGGTCGGCACGCGGCCGGATATTGCGTTTGCGCTGGGCACGTTGAGTCGCTTCACGTCTCAGCCACAATCGCACCACCAGGTCGCCCTGCAGCGATTGCTTCGCTATGTCAAAGCCACGCAATGCCATCGCATTACATACCGCAGTGGTCAGTTGGTCGGATACACAGATGCTGAGTTCGGTGGCTCCGTCGTCACTGATGGGGCATACTCCACGTCTGGCTACGTGTTCCAACTTGCAGGCGCACCAGTCTCCTGGTCGTCCAAGAGACAGGGGGAAGTGGCCACGTCTACGACCCATGCCGAGTACATTGGACAATACAATGCCCTTCTACATCTGCAGTGGCTCCGCACCTTCCTAGCAGAAACGCAAATGTATCGGTCCCCGGTCACCAACATCATGGCTGACAACCAGTCCGCTATTGCCCTCTCGCGTAATCCCGAGTTCCACAAACGGACCAAACATTTCAACGTGAAATTCCATTATCAGCGAGCAGTGCTGAATGCTGGCGAGATTGGTCTTCAATATGTTCCTACTGAGGAACAGGCCGCTGACGGTCTCACCAAGCCGTTGGGACCTACGGCTTTTGCCAAGTTCTGTAGTCTTCTAGGAATCGAAGCCTTGGAGACTCGGAGGCAACAAACGTGACAGCGCAGGCGCTCTTTCCACTTTATTTTTCCCACGAAGGTTTTTTTTGAGTGGTTTTACCGAGGCTTGCCTGCACAGCGTTAATCCAGTATCGCCTTGCCAGCAAAGCAATCCTGAGGGGGAATGTTGTGATATGAGGCTGGTGCAGATCAGGAACCAGGCCGCTCCGTCGGAATTAGCTCCGAAGTGTCTATACAGACGACCAAGTTGATTGGAAATCAACTTGGCTCATTGTTGTATATATAGGCTCATGCTTCCCTCTGAAATAATAAGACAATTCATACCTCTGAACTACAACAGAATCAACCCTCCGGACACGTCTTTGTGGGGTCACTTCTCGCGCGTTTTCTCGCGCCAATTCTCAGAAACTAACAGAAATTGAAGAGGAATCTCTTGAAAAATGGATTCTCTCTATGGATTCTCGCGGATCACCTCCCCGGCCCTTATGGTACGAGAAATGGCGAATCTTCTCCTTGAAAAGCGCGGAACTACCCCGGTTATCTCGGTCGGCGAAAAATGGGTATACAATTTTGTGAAACGGCGCCCTCTCCTATCCTCTCGGTTTTCGAAACGGTATAACTACGAGCGTGCGAAATGTGAAGATCCGAAAATCATAGGGGAGTGGTTTAATCTTGTTAAAAAAACTATCTTACAATTTGCGATCGACCCGGACGACGTTTATAACTTTGATGAGACCGGTTTCGCTATGGGCTTAATTGCTACTACACGTGTGATTTCGAGAAGCGAATACTACGGTCGGCGAGCACTTTTACAACCTGGAAATCGAGAATGGGTGACGGTGATCGAGTGTATAAATGCTTCTGGGTGGGCGCTTCCTCCGTGCGTGATTTTTAAAGGCAAAGTCTTTGTCGAATCTTGGTTTGATAGCGGCCTCCCGGACGATTGGCGATTCGAAGTTAGTCCTAATGGATGGACCTCTGATGAAATTGGACTTCGCTGGCTTGGAAAGCTCTTCATTCCTACCACTTCTTCGCGTACGAAGGGGGGGTATCGGCTTTTGATACTCGACGGCCACGGAAGTCATTTAACCCCGAGGTTCGATGAAATCTGTGAAGAAAATAAAATCATACCAATCTGTATGCCTCCGCACTCCTCTCACCTTTTACAGCCTCTAGATATAGGCTGTTTTGCGGTGTTAAAACGAGCTTATGGCCGGCTGGTTGAATTTCGAATGCGGTGCGGATCGAATCATGTTGACAAATTGGATTTTCTTGAAGCATATCCTGCTGCACGAATGGAAGCCTTTAAATTAGAGACTGCTAAAAACAGCTTTCACTCTGCTGGTTTAATTCCTTTTACACCGGAGAAAGTGATCTCGAAGCTTGATATCCGGCTTACTACCCCTACCCTCCCCCCTCCAGCCGGGGTAGTGATTGGGAGCCAAAAACACCTTCGAACTATATGCAATTGCAAAAGCAAGCCTCCTCAATAAAAGCACTGCTTCGTATGAGATCAAGGAGCCCCCCTAGCCCGCTTAATTGCGCTATCAACCAGGTTTTAAAAGCCTGCCAGATCACTATGCAATCCGCCGCATTACTGGAGAAAGAAGTGAGCGATTTACGCGCTGAAAACGAGAAAAAAAAAGCAAAAGCGAGCTAGATCTAGGAAGCAGATACTAGCTACAGCAGGCCTCTCAGTTCAAGAAGCATCTGCATTAATTATGCAGCCGGTGGAAGCAGTTGAAACGCCTATCCCCCCCCGGCCAAGAAGGCCTTCGCCACCTTTGCAGCCAAGAACCAGGGCTTTACCAACGTGTGGGCTATGTAAAAATCAGGGTCATAGAAGAGACGCATGTCCAGATAGATGATGATTTTTTTAAATTTAATTTAATGGCGCTTTGGTTGAGATAAATGCATTTAAAATTGATAGGTTTAGTTGGGTGCGCAGCTGGCTTACATGCGCAGCTCGCTTACCGAATACGTTAGGTACTCTAAACGCGTGCGGTTGCGATAACGAAGTTGATCCACGGGTCGAGCGCCTAGGATATGTGTGGTAAATTGCAGGATCTGCTTTTGAGTTAGCCACACCTGTTGTATAATCAGCACGAAGAGCTTCACTCACATCAAACCCCCGGTTATCTCGATGACCATGCTCTGGACAGTCGTCTCGGTCAAACATCCGGTCGAGTTCAAGGATCTGCGAAATTTCATCCCCGACCTAGTAGGGATGGTCTATCTTGGTTAGCATAACAACGCATAGCATCTGGAACAAGGAAACCGTACTAAAATCCTTTAGTTTAACTTGCCACACCACTTCTAGCCGTCGCACTGTGTTCCTCCGGCTTCGGCTTTCTTAGACGAGATGCCGTATAAACGGCAGCGCGCGGAAGAGTCTAATACCTTCTAGTACAAAAATGACGGTTCCGTACTGGCCTAAGGGAGGCGAGTGTCCGTAGGGACCTAGCATGCATACTGGAAAGTGCATTATTGCATACGCACGATCCGCAGCTTGTACACTTCTTTTCGTCATGCCTAGCCGAGGCCGGGTGACTATTCGTACCACGCGGGTTGTCCGTGCTTCTAGTGTGGTTTGCACCGTGTCCACCGAAGCTATATAGAGTATAGGAAGCTATAAGCATGCCCTGAATCCCTAGTGTGGTGCCTAGAGTTGTATATACTGCCCCAGCCGAGCCACCTACTCCACCGGCACCGCAATATCAAGCTATAAGAGCCGGTCCGAAGACCGCGCGAGGGCCTATCGGGAGGTGATACGCCACGACCTGTGGTGCCACATGGTATGCAGACACGTCCCGGCACCCTAGGCAAATCCAGCGTAAATACCTCTAAGTAGTACCTAGCGGTAGGAAGACCCCTGGTCGATCAAATGATAGAAAAGAGCGTCGGTTGCAATTGAGGTAAGGATATAGTAGACTTTGAGGCCGAGTTAGGGCCACCGTCGAAGAATCGTAGCGAGCGTCTAAGTTAAGATCGAGACGAGACTACATCCGGCCTGTGTAATGTGAGCCTCTTCAAATCAGATATACCGCGGGGAATATAGGAGCGCTGCCTTTTTGTGGCCCGTTTCACGTACTAGGAGTGGAATGATAAGGGAAGTTCTAAGGGCAGTATGTCGAGCAACTATGCCCACGACAGACCCATGAACCATGCAATGTAGCATGTAAATACGGCCCAGCCACCGATGGGTCCACTAGAAGGTGCCCCGCTCGACACGGTAGACGTGGGCTAGAAGATCGAGGCTAAATCCGGAGCAGAGGGGAACAAGATGTGTGACTACTAAGCATCCCGCTCGCTTCTGCACGTCCGCCTAGTTCTGGGTATGAAGGCTGATCGCAATGATGTTGGCAATCACTAGGGCTGCAAGCACTCCCCCTTGCACGTATGACGTGATAATCCAGCCACTGGAGCACGGTTGGCGTTGGCGCCTAGAAGAAGCGTCTCCACGATACTACGTGATGCAGCCGGAAGGGTAAGTGGCCGAATCGGTGGCCGAAGCTGTAGCAGACCAAGCATATCATTGCGAGGAGCCCACAAAGACCAAATTTGTCTGGGGTGGAAGCCCTGGCAAGCCATTTGACAAAATTTGACGCAGGGTGAGACATGCTTTCAGGCGAGGCAATCCTCGGCATTGTAGGAACATGCTTTCAGGCGAGGCAATCCTCGGCATTGTAGGATTATAGTATATTTTCCGAAAGGCTGACCGGAAAACGCTGACCTAGAGCTTTTATTTTGGGCGGTCGAAAGCAACTTTGATGTTGATGCTGTTCAGATCAGAGCCCTCTTTCATGGCTCACACTAGAGATGACCGGTTGACAATTGCAAACAATTGAGTCCTCAGCAGGACATCAACGACAGCAGTAAAGAAATCATCTCGGTGTTCAGAGCCAAATGGCGAAATACAAGAAACCACAAGTCCACGCGGACAACTTTACGGCCTGTGGAACTACATTGTTTCATAACTGTACACATACTTGACAGAGAGTTGGGTCGTAGGTAGTACTTGAATATCCATGGATATTGAGATCATATAGCTCGAAGGTTCCACGTTGATATCAAGATCAAACCTGGAGGATTATGACTTCTATATCCCCCCCCCCAAAATATTTCTCAAAACATCCCATCAACCCTATCCCCAGTCTCCAAAAGACCCCTCAAGGCTTCTCCTCCCCAATCATCGCAAACCACCTAGCCACATAATCAATCCCCGGTTTCCGATCCCTCGGATTCCGCGGCTCCGGTTCAAGGAAACCGCCATCCGGAAGGGGGATTTTTTTCTTTCGAGCGATATTACTCAATCCAATAGAATACATACGCCACCCATCCCAGATAACCCAACCGAGTCGTCGCCACGGTTTCATGTTCGTCAGCGAGTAGCATACAGGCACGGTCCGCGTGAGATTTATACCACTGAGATAGAGGTGTGCGACGTGCCAGTGATGCGAGGCACGGTGTCTCGGCGCGAGCATCCAGGTGGATGTTAACTCTGTGTCCTCGGGGGGATCTGGCGTAGCCCAGAGGCTGCTATCTTGTGACTGTGTGGGCGGCAGGTCAAATGATGGGAAGAAAGGTATTGATGTTTCTTCCGGAGCGGGCCAGATGGTTTGGGCGGGTTCTTCTGCTTCTGGGTCATTAGGCAGCCAGTTCAGGGTCAGACCCAGATCTGAGAGGACGGCGGATACTGTCCAGAGTCTTTCGGCTGTGCGATAGTCGATTTCGCTCCAGGTGTTGTATGCGTCTAGTTCCCGGATTGAGGATTCGTTCCAGTTCCATCGCTGGGTTGCTGCTTTGCGCAGGTGGGAGTAGTGATGCAGATGCCAGAGAGCCCAGTATGTGCGATACTCTTCTGTCCAGGTGAAGGGTTGGCTGGTATTTTGGATTTGGAGTGGAGGTCCACTTATTGAATCCGCGGGGATATTATCAAGAGTTTTGATGAGACCTTCTCGCATAATAGAGAGACATTTGCACGCAAGCCGCTGGATCTGCGCGCCTATCTTAAGTATATGCCGTGATTCTGTGTACCCTAAAGTTGGCGGATCCTCGCATGTCTGGTGATAGTGCTCAAGATCCGGGCATTGCAGTGAAGAGATACTGAGGTGCCCGATGTTATAGCATAGCTTTTGTATTTCTGGCATACAAGTAATCGGATTTAAGAGGATCAGCTCTTGTATGATGCGGGTAGGCTGGGCCTGGAAGACGGCATTGAGTCGTCGAGATGCCAACAGGCTGTTTTCAATGCCTGCAAAATCACCGATATTGGCGAGAATCTGTTGAATGACTTCAGGGGGCAGTTTCTCGAAAGAATCCATGTTGTAACTGAAGAAACTTTGGGCTGGGAAAGGTAGATGAGAAGGGGGGAGCTTGGAGATATTTAAGGGTTGATCTTTAGCGTAATACCCGAGTGGCGTAGGTGCCGCTAGGCTGCGGCATATCGTACGATAACGATAATGAACCATTATCGTTATCCGCAAATTGCGGATTGCGGATAATCGATCATTATCATCATCGTCGTTGCAGATATCCGCGGATATCTAAACGATAGTTTGGATATCAGCAAACTATCCGCACTAGCATAAAGTCCGCTAATATATCCTATTCTGGACCATCAGGTGATACTTATGAAGCTGACAAAACACTGTTTTACATCTGAATCTTTACATGTTTGATCATAACAGTACTCATCCCCTATTTCCTTCACTTCTTCTGGGAAATAATAAGAAACAGTATTGTATTCGTTAATAAATCTTTTCTGAATAAACAATTGGTTTTAGTTTATAGCGAGCGAGTTGTAGTTGCCTGTAATTTTACAATATTAATTAATGGGTGGTGGTTTGGCAGATATATATATATGTTTGATGCCGAAGGAATATAGTACATTTCCCTGTAAAGTCTTATTTCAATATCCAGATCCACCAATAGTATAGTTTTGACCCTGAAGATAATACGGATAGATTTGCTAGTTCGTAGTTCATCTATATGTTCATTTTACTCAGCATGTTTACATACCAAAGTAAGGCGCAATTTAGATTTGAAGTTTGGAACTAGCGGGCTTGGCATTTTTTTGGTGTTGGTGACACGCGGATAACTCTTGGATAATTCAAAGATAGTCGGCGGATCATCGGCGAATTATCGTCAATTATCGTCTGAATCTCCACATAGGCTTAATACATACCCAATTAGCATCGAGTATTATCGTGAGCACGTCGACATCGCGGGCGCACTCGTTTGCCTACGCACCAATTTTTCCGCTAAATTCCTACTAAGTCTCTTCCTGGTATACTCGATAGTTCTACACTTGGTGCCTGGTCCTCTACTCGTCATGTCTTATCCCCAAGTATCAAGGAGCCAATATGAGGCATCTCGGTACGCCAATTCATTCATCGATTCAGACTTTCCACAATCAGACGAATCCTCAGACGCGCTAAGCAGTCAGAGCATAGCACAATCGACTCCTGCCTCAGACACTCCCCCTCCCCCACGATATCCTCGTGCCCCCGAATTACTACAGCGCGTCGGCAAACTCTTTCAACCATCTTATATTCTCTACAACTGCGACAAAACCGATCCAATGATGGAGACGTCTCGGATATAGTTTGTAAAATGGTGGCTAATGACTGAGTTTGGCAGCAAAAAAGAACTGCAGAAATCGATTAGATGGGATACTATACAGAAAAAGTCTGATGTTTGGAGCTCATTTGATCAGGTTGCAAATACGCGGACTGGCGAGCCTAAGATTATGTGCAACCGCTGTCAAAGTGTGGTTGTTCACCCAAGGTTCAATCGTTCTGGTCCCTCTCCCATGAAAAACCATCTTAATAATGCGTACTACTCTCAGCCGCGGAAGAATACAAAGCAAAGCATAGATCAGCTTCTCCGAGAGATGGTAAGTCTATCCTAGATCTAATCTATATTGTACACTAATTTTCCTTATCTCTACCTAGCCGCGTCAATCAACAAGCACGGAATTCAGCCAGACAACCCTCTAGAAGAAGATCCTCAAGTTTATCACGACCGCCCGTCTCCCATTCCGCACTGTTGAGCACCCAGAGTTCAAAGAGCTTCTGCAATACACCAGGCTTGCCAAATCAGAGCTCGATATCCCGTCCACCCGCAGTTTAACACGTCTTTTGGATAATGAAGTCCAGGAACAGCAACAGAGCGTGCTTAGTAAGCTTCCACCTAGAAGCTCTCTCTCTATTGCACTTGATTGCTGGACCTCTCCGTTTGGCCAGGCATTTATGGCAATCACTGGATACTTCCTCGACCGGGACTGGAATTACTGTGAAGTTCTTCTTGGATTTGAGCATATCCAGGGATCACATACTGGGACTCAGCTAAGCGAGACTGTTATCCGAATTTTCCAAGAGCATGGTATTACCGACCGAGTATTATCAATCACAACTGATAATGCATCAAACAACAACACAATGATTCAAGGCGTTCAAGAGATGGTTCAGTCCCAGGCTCTTCACAATACCTCTGTTTTCCGAGTACCATGCATTGTGCACGTTATACAACTTAGCCTAAAAGACCTCCTTGGAAAGATCAAAGCGAACCCAACGAATGCAGAGGCCGAGTCAGAGTGGTCAGATGAACGTACGAAGTCGCTACAGTCCGAGCTAGATCACGCTTCAGGGAATATCGTGGCTACTTTGAAGAAGGTAAGTGTATCATGTTATATTCCGAGGATATAATTGCTAAAATATTGTAGATTCGAGAGCTCGCTATATTCATTACCGCCAGTCCTCAGCGCCGAGAGGCTTTTCGGGCGCTTCAAACAACAGAGCCCAAGCTTCTACCGATTTAAGATGTTCGTACACGCTGGAATTCTACTTTCTTAATGCTCGAACGTGCCAAGAAACTATAGCGAGTCTTCAACCAGTACTGTTCAACCCACCAATACGTTCAGTTTTAGCTCGGTCAAGAGGAATGGCGCCAAGTGGAGTATCTCCTTTTGGTCACAAAGCCTTTCTTTCATTACACCAAGATCTTGTCCAAGACTCAAGATGTTACTGTTCATTCGGTCTTCAGCATATATAAGGAGCTCTTTAGCCATCTTGATGGTGTTGCGGAGTTACTAGAACGCAAGACTGTCCCTTGGAAAAAGAGAATGCTTCAGGCACTATAGGCAGCGAAACAGAAACTCTCAAAGTACTACGGAGCGACCGATAGTGAATCATTCGGCACAGTTTATGCAATTGCAACTATTCTGTGTCCATCGAAGAAGCTTCGGTTCTTTGAAGGCGATAACTAGAAAGGGAAAAACGAGAAGGGCGAAGATATTAATTGGATGGAGATCTATCGGGATAAACTACGGAAGGAATTTGACCAATATCAACAACGTATTACTCGCCACAGGGAGCCCTCTCAAGCCCAAGTCGCTCAAGAAGGGGACGAAGAGGAGCTTGATCTTATGATGGATTTGCACGCTACTCTACAAAGTGAAATCGACCGACCGGAGGATGAGATCACACGATATCTTGCACAGGGTTTGTATACTTCCCTGCTTTATTATACGGCTTTCCAGCTAATTTATCCAATAGGTCTTACCAAAGGAAAGCCAAGGGTGTTCTGGAAGGAACATGAGCATGAATATCTAGTGCTTGCAGCGATAGCACGGGATAATCTGGCAACACCGGCTAGTGGCGCTGGTGTTGAGCGGCTCTTCAATTGTGCTCGTGATGTCTGTCACTATCGCCGGGGGCAGCTTAAACCAGAAACAATCAGGTCTCTAATGCTTCATTTGTTCGCATCGAAGTTCGAGCTTCAGCAAACCGAGCTCGAGATGATCAAGGAGTATCTCTCTAGTGGAGAGGCTGCCATACTCGATCAAACATGGAAGCCAACTCCGTCGCTTAACGATATCGAGCCAATCAGTGAAAACGAAGAAGATAGTAACCATGCGGAGGATGGATCGGATGATTCAGAAAATGATTTGGGAGATAATCATACAGTTGAGCACGCGACTCCTACACCGGTTACAACGCAGGGCAAGCAACCACGGCGCAAGAGGCCTCATAGTGCCGTTGAGCCTCAGGATGATGGTGATAATGATCTCCCGCTTCCTGAAATGCCAACTAAAGGGTCCACGCAGGGGAGATCGGGGAGGAGGATTCGGAAGAAGCCAAAGCAGCCAGATGGATTTGAATTTGATAACCTGTAATATAATCTTGAATAATTGAATGCTGTTGCAATAAAGCGAGGCAAAGTAGACTAATAGAGAAAAGATCGTAGGCCACTCATTCGCATGACGAATATACAATCAATTACACATTCAATACTCCAAAAAATACTGGAGAAAATGCATAATTTATGCAAACTCGATCAGGTCACGAGTCCTAGCATGTTTGCAATATTTGTTATCGTACGATAATCCGCGGATATCTGCAAATGAAAATATAATTATCGTATCGTATCGTTGCGGATAATCCGATAATGAATCTATATCGTTATCCGCAATTTACGGATACGATAATCGATTATCTGCCGATAATTTGGATAGTGCCGCAGCCTAGTTCCTCCAACCGTGATGGTCATGACACCGAACGGCGGCAGTATGTCAGCTGGTGAAGCAGTAGCCGCGGCATTATGCGTCCGTGCTGCTGAGGTGACGAGAGGGTTTGGCCTGAGGCTCCCAGGATCCACGTCCATGCCGTCTGTGGCCATCATGGCCCGACCAACATTTGCTGTAGTCGGCCTTTCGTCGCGATGGTGAACTTCAATGTTGTCGTCAGGAGGATCACCACCGGCCATTTGACTATTGCTATTCCACAGATAGCCAAAGAACGCCTTAAAAACAGACTGTCGGAGAAACCCCGCCGTCACTCGAACCGAGGCTTGACTTTGCTGCAGCGACTCTGCAGACAAAGCGAATCGATCTGCCTCGACAGTGTTCGAGTACGGCTTCCCACATCTTTTGGCAACTTCTATTTCTTCGGCTAAGTCTTCTGGATATTCGCACACTCTAGGGGAAGGTAGCTCCCCTGTTGCAAATGACGTGTCGTCTGTGACGGGTGCTTGGAAACCTCTCGCTCTCACCAGTGTAAAGAAATGGCGCCATATTTCCTGCTTGGGAAGAAAGGACGATCCGGAGCTCCGTCGACTAAGCAAGTCCTCAGGATCAGCGTCTGTCGGCCATTTAAGGCGTTGGTGATCGGTCATTTCAAATCCATACTGGAAGCTGAAGCGCCAAAATTCGAGCAGGTCGGACCCTAACCATTCCTGTCTCAGCGCCATCGAAACGGGAACCGGAGTGTCATACTTCCCATACACACCCTGGTCAATGGTAATCTTTTCCCTTCGCGGCTGGACGAACAGTCTCTTCATGACACTTTGAGCCACCTCAAGATAGAGCCGATCTTTGAAAAATGTTCTCAAGGTTGGAATTGGATAATCGATCTCTTTCAAACGCGCCCATATGTCCTGCCGAGCCTCTTCCGAGAAGTTCGGGAAAAGCCGGCCCTCCTCCAACTCGACCTGCAAGGATTGCAAATCTTTACGGGAGATTTTAGGGACGCGAGATTGAAGCAGCTCGACCGTAACTCCGTCAATCAGCAATAAAAGCTCTTCCCTTCCTCCAACCAGTCTCGAAAAAGTGGAGAAGATCAATTCCCAGTAGCATGCTACTGGCTAGATTTGCAATCAAGTTAGCTGAGATGGAACTGGCTTTGTGGTTCAGAGTAAACTTACCTCGTCGCAATGCATGGCTGTCAGTTTATGAAGTAGCCCAATCCGCATCCCTCCCCAGAGACCCGGAATAACGAGCAAAGAATTTAGCTTTTGGTGTAAGGTCTCGTGTTTGAAAAATTGCTTCAAATACTTTCCTTTCTTGCTTCCCGCGAGGGCCTCCAGTACAGCCCACCAGTTATTCGCGGCGAGCATATCCCTGGGTGTATCAAGGTAGCCCTCGTATCGATTAATCCGCTCGTAGATCAGTCCATCAGGTGGGCGATTGTCGTTTGGATACCGCTCCTTCAGCGATTGGATGAATTTGTGACGAATAGACTCCGCTTCATTTCTGTGGTCGTCTGGCGACACTATAAACTTATCAACGACGATCTCTGAGAGCTGAAACTGAGCAACGCACCTTCCTCATTATCCGTTAGATAGACATCAACGATCCACCACTGATCGTCGTGGCCAAGGAAATTCCTTGCAGCTGTTATGAGGTTCTCGTGGTCGTATGCGCACAACCTATAGTCCAGCTCCATATCCAAGCTAGGAATGATTCCACCGCCAGTTCGGGGCCGCACGCGATCTTGCCAATGAGTCCTGGAGACTATCACCGGCACGTGGTTGTCCCTCATCAAGCGTTGACAGCCTTGCATCTTCATCATTTGTGTCAATCGACGGATATTCTGCCGGCCGTCCATCCGTCTTCTGAACCCACTCTCGAAGACGAGGTGAGAGATGTGCACTCTGGCAGATAGCTCGAAATGACTTTCTCTATAGTCATATAATTTCCGCTCCCAATGTTCAACTTCTGACTGCCTTGAAAATGACATGACGGGGGCTAGTACAAGTCACCTGTGATTTACAGGTGAGGAGGTGTATGGAATAACGAGGAAGACAACTTAGATGTCGAGGGTCACTCCGTGGAGTAGTATTTATACCACCTTAATTATTGAATCTATCTGAGAATAATTGTGGGCCGAAGATCTAACTCGCCAGCCTGATCACTTGTAATTGCATGCCCTCATATTCCGGCGGTTAATGCTGTCAATTATCTGCCTGCCCTCACAACACCTATGTATTATGGATCCCCATTCACTGTAGTTTACCTGACACATTTATCTACTACTGCCCATAGAATGAGGCGGAAAATTGCGCCGGCCTCAATTAAATTTGCAGAACACTGCCCACACGGGTTAAGTTGACCATATCTGGAAAGTTTATATATATGCTTCCCTGAATTGCGATACAGCATGGTTCTCAATTGTTCTCTCGATCTCAAAGTCTATTATTCGGTCAAGAGACACTCCTTTATCTTCTCCCTTCTGAAGCCATGAAGCTTTCCACCAAGAGCAGATTGGATTCGCTAGTTTCAACCGCAGCATTGTCATTTACCGTCGCCGTTTTAGTCTGTCTATCTTTTGTCTTTGTCGGATGTTCGTCGTCTTCCTCGCCGAAGGGTCTACATTTTCTAAAAGTAAGATACGCCCGAAAAACTTCCATGCTAATCAATGCTAAGCAATCGGCAGGTAGACCTGAAAGAATTTCCAAAGCTGCGTGATTTGCAAATTCGGGACTCATTCAATATTGATACTGCGCGTATTGAGAACGGGGGAAGAAATGCCGTCGAAGGCGTGGCATCGATCATCCATACCAGTGCAAATGAAGCAATCCATGAGGCAACGTCAGCTGCCAGCAGCATGGTCGAAGCCCAGGTACACGAATTCAAGTCACATCTGCCTCAATACTATTTAGTTGGCCTCTGGAGCTACTGTAAAGCCAAGGATGGCTCGGAGATGATTTGTTCCGACCCCAGCACCTCTTTTACTTTTGATCTATCCGCCGTGTTTGATTCCACACCCATAAATCTCAGCAACATACTTCCAGATATTGACCTAAGTTTGGTTTCCGGCTACCGACGGTTTTCCCAGAGTGTGATCTGTTTGTATATTGCAGGGTTTGTGGTAACCACATTATCCGGAGTTTTGGCTTGTCGCAAAGTTTTCTTTTCAAAAGGCAGCAGACCACTTGCCATATTTTGCACGGTATGTGATACTTGGACAAATATCGAAGAGACATGCTGATAAATTAAGCTTTCCTCAATGCTGATTACGACTGCCACAATTGTGGTCACGGTGATGTATGGGGTTTTTGCTTCCAAGGTCAAGAACACCCTGCAGCCTTACGGCGTTGAAGTTACCCTTGGAGCTAAGATGTTTACCACGGCATGGTTGGCAGTGTTCTTTTCTATTGGTGGTTCCACCATATGGTTGGTCCATCTTTTCTGCTGTTGCATCTAATTGCCAAGCCCGTAGATGGTCATTCGGCTGGGAGTGTGGGAAATGATATATAAGGACGGCGGCAGACGGTGGAGCTAAACATCGCTCGCCTCTATGGTGCGCATATTGTGGTAATCGGGACTTCCTGATAGCTGTGTCTGGTTCATGAGAGCTTTGTGTTTTGTATGAGCTTGTGGAGCGAGCTACTGTGGTACACAAAGTACATTATGATTTTCACGCGGCTATATAGAATTTACAGAAATCCCGCCTTTGAAAATATCACCATAGTAGAGTTACCAGTCGTGCGCGTCCGTCTTCCCAGGCGACGATGCCAGGCTAGTAGTTTCACCATCATCTTGTACCCTGCAATGAGGCTTGTGGGTTGGTGTACATTCTCCTGATGGGCTCGAAGACAACGCGCGCTGAGTGTGATTCATTCACTGAGCAGAACTCCTCGCATTCCGCTTGGGCTTCGCATGCTCTTTCAACCAGATTACAGATTGTGTTCTGAAAATTTCGGAGAAGTTGATGGACAGAATTGGTCGAGCGCTCGGTGCCGAATTTGTAAAGTCTTTGTAGTTCGGTGAACGTATGTTCTGTGAGCTCTTGGAGTAGCTTGAAGAGGGAATAGCAATCGCGATAATAAGCATTATGAGCTTGTTGTTGACCGATCTGGCGTACAATCTGTACAATATCTTCCATGGTGCTATCATGGAAGAGAGGAAGAATCACAATCGACTCACAGGTCCTGCATTTGCATAATGAGAGACACCAATTACATAGCCACGGAGGTCTGTCTGTCGGTCGGTCTGGTTGAATATCGATGAGGCAAAAAAGCAGTTGTTGGCAACTCAATATAAACGCGCTCATTTCTGAGGCTCCGGCCGTTGAGGTGGGTGGTCATTACAGATATGATGGTTCCTCACCGTTCTGGTGATCAACGCCGCCCCCATCATTATTCCAACACATATATTTTTGCAATACCTGACCCACGGTCAACGAGTAAAGACTGAGCTCCACTCTCGTCTATAAAGCCAAATGCTCGCCCGAGGGATGCTGCCTCAAGAGGGCCGGTGCTTACCCTAACTTTACACAATGGACACTCTCGATTGCCAAAACCTGCGCAGCTGCGCCATCGGTGCCATCATAGGCACGCTTGGATTCTCCTACTTTGTCATTTATCTACTGATGTTCCTGATCTTCCATTTCCCCTCATCTCAACAGTCAATCCCATACGCTCTAGCAGTTATGGCGTTTGGTGGAGGACGCGCCATATGGTATCTGTGTGTTATCTTTCAGAATGGCCTTAGTGCATTCCAAAAGGAGAAAATGACGAAAGAGCAAGATTCTGTGTGGTTTGGTGCTTTATTCCTGGTCTGGACCGCAGCTCTTCCCACGATCGCTTTTCTCTTTCCAGCCCAACCATTGCTACAACTTGGTTATGCATCGGCTTTCACCATGATCGCGGTTGGAAGCCTCCCGGACAGCTATCTCAAGGACATGGACATGGGGGCATTTTCCGCCCGATTGTCTCTTCAATTTGCCACAGTGGTCCTGTTGGCCTTGGTACCGTCCATTCACGCATTGGCCGAGCCGCTCCACGCTCCCTCTCCACTGGCCACCGCATTCGGCAGACTAGTGCTTCTCAACCTCTGCGGTTATGCTCTGTACGCTTTGCGTCCTCTTGAGAGAATTGGAATGGTCCATTTCTGGCAGCCCAGTCTCCACGGCATGTACTTGGTTTTGACATACAGCCTCGTGGAGTATTCCAAAGCGGTGTTGCAGGTAGCAATTCCTTACATGTCTTGATATCGAGAAGTGTGTGGAAGTATGGGCAATAGTGGGCTACAAAGGCTCGCACGCATGAAACGTTATGCCCTGTTGTCCATCGTTCGGTTTATTCCCGGTCTACTGTCTAGATGAGCCGTTAACATTCAAGTGCGTGACTTATTCACCATATGAAATGTCTGCGTCGCGGTGATCCAGATGCTGTTTTCGATTTCATTATTATCTCTTATTTATGTCATTAACTTTTGTTTCTTAGTTGGGAAAGTCTGCGTGTATTTTTTCGAGGAGTAAGGAGAAACGTGACCGATTTGAGAAGTCCCACATTCTGAGCGGATTGACTTTACCTGAAATAGCAGAAGCATTTCTGTCACGTCTATCGACGTTTATTTGCACATCGCATGCTGTAGATTACAGGAACCAATTAACGATATCTTGTATAACCCGTTGTCTTGAACCTTCTGACACGAGTGAGAAAAGGGAAACACAGTCTTTATATCATTGCAGAGCCTGGCCACTTAGCGCTGTTGGAACAACTACTTATCAGCTGACACAATATATAGGCACTTCAGACCGCCAGTGAAAATTATAAGCGATTAAAAACCATGAATAGAGCATATCTCACTTACTTTGATGTTTTAGTGATGTAGCTATCCATTTTGCTCCGTTCCATAGTGTGCCGACGAATAGCAAGATACTATCATGACGGTGAACGGATATTGTAACCCGGTCTCCGCATCTTCTGATCCCAGCACCCTTTGGAAAGGAGATACGTATTGAATTTTGCCGATGATAAAACATTATCAAATCATGGGTCTTGAGCAAGGGTTAGTTACGGTTTCGGCCTAAGGAGTAATCACGATAAGCTAATGAGTCCGTCCAGGGCAGACAACCATGGGGCTGCTGAAACTGACACGGAGAATCCGCGGTGCATGAAAACTGCCCCTGGGATCCACTCATTCAAGACACCGTGTACTCTATGGCTAATTCCAGCCATTTTAAAGGTGAATGCTGTTTTATCAAAACATTGTGTGACTTCCAGGCATATTGTAGCGAGCACACACTTTACTTTTTCTACGGGTCCGAAGACTGAGTCCTGAGAGAATGGCAGTGCTCTCCAGAAATTGAGTTGGGCATTTATAAATGTATGCACCACCTCTGCATATCCTCGATGTCTATGTGAAAGCAGGATACTGCAACTGTGATTGGCCCTTGTAAATCTGGTCTTACATGATGCAAGCTAAATCAGAAACTGTACTGCAAGCTTTAAATGTGGTCTTTCTCGGGTCTGCGCAGCAAAAGAGCAAGAGTGTTGCCCCGAAGCCTCAACTGAGAATCCTCAGTTAACCTTCTGTGCCATAAGATTGAGGGCAGCTGCTTTTTTATAGGCAGGAAACTCAGTATAAGAGAATCCTAGAATCAAATGAAGACATCCTGGGAATATATCCACTATTACCTGGCCAATATGTCTCTGTCACAGTATATAAATCTCAAGGCCTCGTTCAAACAACATTAACTGGCAGTCAAGTATGGTTGTGGTTTCACAAAACATCATCAGGTCCGTCTTGGTGACTATTCTTCTACTTCTCAACTTTGGGAGACTATTTCTTTTGTATTGCATCCAACCACGCTGGCGGTGGTATAAAGTCGACTTAGCGCTGTGTGCCTTGTCTTGTAGTTCCTTTGCTATTCTTGCTGGGTTGTTCTGGAGCAACAGGTTTCCAGCATGGAGTCAAGTACTCTTTTGGATTACCCCAATATTCCCACCACTACAAGCGGTAAGTTGACAGCACACCGAACTCGGTCACATACAGTGTTTTAGTTCCAACTAACAATGCTGCAGTACATTCGCCTAATCTTCCAGCAGCGCGAAAACCCACTCACACCTCGATTACTGCGTTTCATATGCCCTTCTTTCTCTGTGGCTTCAACTTTGGCGAAAATAGCAGTCTCCCTCGTTGGAACCTTCCTTTTGAAATCTGCTCATCTGGGTAGCCTCTATATTCTCTTAGCGGATTACCTTTGTGTAGTTGCATGGTATTGGTGGTTGTTTCAACAGTCAACTGCCGGTCGAGCTAAGTTGCGGTGTATCTCGTGTCATCTCTCTGCAATGGCACTTCTTTTGCTTGTGATTGCCGTCATTGGTACGTTGGGGAGATCGTGGATGATTGCATTGGAGGTAATTGCGGATTCCCACGTTATACCGTTATACCAATAATGCTGACACTCAACAGGTCGAACTGGTCATCATCGCCATCTGGGCGTCGTCCTTGCAGTCAATCCCGTAAGCCAAATAGGTGGGTCCTTGCTTATCTACTAGCTTATGGTATGTGGATGCCACAGGACGGATGACTCAGACAAGATCACTGAAACCAGGAGGTTGCTATTTGTGCTGTCTCTAAAAGATAGAATATCCGCAAGAATCAATCACACGACAGATCGTTTTCAAGTCTAAATTAGGTAAAGAAAAATAAAAGATGACGCCCCATGAACTCTGGCTACACCGTAAACTCCGTTCCCCTTACTTCAGTGCATGTAGAATAGCATGATCTCTCTCAGAGCAATTTGGTGATACACGCTTTGAAGAATATGTATTCTGAGAGTCTCTTACGTAGAAACATCTATTGAACTCATGTATATAATTTCGAGAACGGCACGGATAATGGCACACATATCGTGCAACCAATCAGTATTAAATCCCAGTACATTTCTTCTGGCCATTCTAGGCGTCCCAATTACAGTAAGCACTTGTATATGCAATTGTATACAACAGGCATCATAAAAGCGTAGAGAATATCCTCTTGTATACTGGCAATGTTGCGTATACCAATCGATACGATGCCTAGCTGAGCAATCCCCTACATAGAGTCCATGTTTACGGGCTAACTCATCACGCACTGCATTCTCACTCTCATTTTCTTGCAAGTTATTTTCATCTATTCAACGATATAGGAATGAAACTAGAGATTGCAACATGCTGCCCTCTGGGTCTTCATGTCTGCCCAATCCTTGTCCGACCTAAGAACGTCTATGGGGCTTGGGACGAAGTCGCCGCATCCAGTCCAGTCGAATTGCCTCTCGCTCTGAAACAGCTCGCTTCCGGCGCCGACGTTCTTTGGCACCCTTTCTTTGGGGTCTTTCTGGTTGTCGGAACGTAACGTGCGAGCCATCAAATCGATGATGAATCCTCATTTCAAGGACCTTCTTGGCTCGCTGCGAAGGTGGGCTCGATGAGTCAGTGCAAATTTTACGACCGGCACGCCGAGTGATCATCATTGATGGCAGAAGCTTTGAGGGGTCACACAGTAATGGCGTCAGATCGTGGGCGCTGGCTAGTCTTTGGCGGCGGGGCCGGCGAGCTGTTGGAGTCATTGCAATTTTAACAGATAGGTGGCACAAAAGACATGGAGTCGACCCAACCCTGCCCATTATATATATGTTTTGCTGGATATTTGGGGATGTTGTTAGCGAGCCCGACAGTCTGCTCAGTGGCATCAGTTTTCGGGGTTTTGCCGGCACCTTGGAAGGCAGAAATCTTTGGCAGCGTGAAGACGCCCCAACCAAATTCATTCAGCGTTTGCCGACCAAAACTTAATGATTGAGGATGTATTTGAACAGAAATTGAGGTTACTTTTTCCGGTGGTTTCTTCAGTAGTCCAGTTTAGTTGATGAGGTCTCAATAAGACTTTCAACCAAATCTCAACTAGTCCAAGTTTCATCTGAAACTTTATTTCATCCAATATGAATGGATATTGGTGGGGGCCCCACCCACGGATACCACTTTCGACTTGAGAAAGAACGAATCATCGATCCTACATTGAGCCGGTGTTTTGGCGGAAGGGTCAGTTTCGATCGTATGTTAAATACCCGCGTCACCATTCCCTTGATATTCTTTGAGTGCTAAGGTACCCTACGGTGCCTAAACGTAGCAACGAGAAGCGCTTCAAACTGAATCAACAATGTCGAGAAGCCCTGGCGGCCAATATATGTATTTGTGGTCCTCATCTGACAATAACTCAGCTAATACTCCTAGATGACCGACTTCGCATCGTAGTCGCTCCTGAAAAAGTCCGTCTTCAACCGCGACCTGAAGATGGATACGCTTGGTCCGTCACGAGCGCAAATGCTGGTGTGCTCAAATCTAGCTTGAGTAGCGGTAAGATTCATCTTTACCGGAAAATTTGCAATGAGATCGGCCATTCAATCGAGGCTGTTTCCCCGCACGCGTTGGGACACTCGCAGTCAAATACGAGCTGTATTCCAAGGGAGGTGAGCATTACTAGACATCCTTATTGATACAGCATTGCTGACAGAGCCTGGAGGCGGAGAGTTTTGGTGACGGAATGGATGGTTCTTTCACAGCAGAGATTTCCAAGCTTAAGGCTGCTAATAGCAGCATAGAAATCGAGTTGGAACGCACTCGTGCCCGACTGAATGACTGTCTTGACGAAATTCATACGGTCCGGGCTGAGGCCAATGAACTCCGCCACGATATGCAAATCCTTCGGTCGCACAATAAGAAACTGCGTGATGAGCTAACAGAGGTGAGAGCGGGCATTGCTGGAGCAAGGCGGATATTGAACTCATTGCAAACGGAAGGAATTGAGGTCGCACTTGGCACCCGCGATATCCAATCATCAGCCAATGGCATCCATGGGGTAGCGAGCGAGGTCTTGGATTGACGAGAGCACGCGACAGAGATCCCACATGCGCTAACAGCCTACTGAGTACCCTAGTTGTCATGCGTCAAAGACAGCGTTAATGTAAACCTCCAATAATACGCCTTACAGTTCGGTACCAAATTCATCTAAACTCATATCATCGCCGGTGTCGTGATGTATAGTATACATAGACTGTGATCGTGGCCTACCAGGGAAGTGAGCTGTAGGAGTCTCAAGTTGGGTGCTTGATAGCAGAACCTCAACTGGTGAAGGCCGAGGCCCATGCCGTAGCTTAAACTGACAATTATAACATGCTCGGGTACCTGCTATGACTGCCGCTTGATTCGTAGCACTGGAGGTTCCTATGCCCCCAAGCATGTCTATGTTATGGTGGACACTAGATGGATACCCTTACTACTGAGTCTTGGCCGCAAGAAATGCCTTTCCCCCGTGACTCAAGTAACGGCTTGTTGGGGAATCCAGACGTATGCGGACAGGAAAGTGAGAACTCTTAATTCGGAAAAACAAGGCCGCTATTTTTTAGGGCCGACCAATGCAGAGTCGTGGGAGTCGGCAAATTTCACAAAGCATTTGAAAGATGACATTGTTGTCTAAACACTAAACTTTGGGCGGGATGTGGCCGATTGGTCCTTTCTATCATGAAACAGGGTTGTATGCACCAACGTACATATTTGTGCGGACCTGTTGCTCGCACCCTCCATAATCGAGCGGTAGGTGTTTTGTGCGTTCGCACTAACGCCCAGTGCTCATTTTTCTTAGGATTATGACCCTTGTTTGGCATACCTCCTGGGCAGGAGCAAGAGCGGCTTCATCCGGGTTCAAGTCCTGCGCTTGGGCCTCCGCATACTCCTATATAATTGAGCTTCTCGAAACTCACTGCTTGTATTTCTTTCAAGCTTTCTACATCTCTTCGAGTCGTTGTTAATCTCACGATCGAATACACCTAGGATGGCAAAGAATCACAAGGCTTTCCGGGAACAGGCAGGCCACTGTAGCAAAGTACAGCTACGTGCTGCGCCTTCCTGTTATCCCCTTCGGTCTACTCGGTCTAGATCTAAAGGCGATCGGAGCCCTCTCAAACCGGCGACTGGGTTACACAAGCATACGGTACCCAATCTCTACCTTCCACCATATGTTCGGGATTTGCCTTGGCTAACATTGCCCTAGTGACATAACTTGACGTACTCCCAACTGACTATGCTAGGTATCCTCTATCATAAAGAAACAAAAGCCTAGGCCGGAACATGATAAAGCAACCTATAGGAAATGTCTCCAGGTAATGAGCATCGTTGAGGAAGAAATCCAAAAAGCGCAGGAGGAGAGAGAAGAGGAGAGAGATAAGCATTGCCAGCTGCTGGAACAACTTGAGGCCGAGAAAGCCGACGAAACTTCGAAATTGCAGCTGGCTATTGCAGCAAGAGATGCAGCGTTAGCTGACAGTCAACGGGTCAGGCACGAGATCTGTGAGTTGCAGCAGCAGCTAGAGTCCAGAAATGCCGCTCTGTAGGATCAGGTGCCATGGAATGATATTCAGCTGGTTCTGGATCAGGCACACGGGGACATGGTATCCACGACCACTCGATTTTGGAACACGATCGATGCCCTCTAGAACAGACGACTGGCATCCTATTTGCCAGGCTCCGGGGTGACTCACGCGGACCCGGCCGAGCAAAGCGGCCCGGCTACTCAGGGTCACGATGCCCTCCTCAGCCTCTCTGAATCGAATGTCCCGCTTCCTAGCCAGTAGGAGCCGTCTGCGACTAACCAATTCGGACCTCTCGTTTGAACGAATATCTGCGTTAGACTTGCTAGGTCTTAATTTCCTATGGATAGAATTGCCTTTTTAATGGAGTCAACGCGCAGATAGCTTATGAACAGGCTTCCTGCAACATTATCACTAAACCATTCTAAGGGTAATGGTTACGAAGTATGTGTATTGCCAATTTCTTGCTCCGAAGAATATCGCTGGGCGCCTTGGTCCAAGAACCACCAGTACGAGTAAGCATAGGCGTCTCGATATAGTGTTCGGCGCAGGTTAACGGCGGGTTCACCACTCTCTAGGCCGACCAACTCCAGACTCCTTGGTTGTTTTTTATACATTAAGAAATGTAATGAGTAGGTGGGACTGATACTTGTGGAGACGTAGTCGGGGTGGATTCAGTATCACACCGCTTAGATACGCTTCAGAAATGGGAAAGACCTTGGCACGCTGGTCTGTGGAGTTGATATTTATTGTAGTCCATGTAAAGGGAATGCATCTTGATAGTCCGATCAGGACAATGCTAGGCCTTGTGGCTATGGGTCTAATGGAGAAACTCCCGCTTCTCTTGCGCACTACAGTTGTTATCTCTTCTCGTTCCTCAATCCAAAGCTTGCCGTAGTATGTCCTGATCTAACTCAATCATAAATAGCAATTGCTCAACTACTAGGCACATTGAACTACTCTACTAGTATCAATCGCGAAGGATCGCACCTTAATAGTCGCAACCAATATGCAAACATCTTTACATGGCGTATAATTCTTATGTACTACTGTGGCTTTAGCCTTTGGGGCATGTCTCCAGTTGTACAAATTGTGCACAATCATACTGGACTAGAGAGTACAAATCATCTGCAATGGTGGAACTAATGAAAGGCTTAAGGTACACTTTTACATATAGTGGCTCGCGACTAGCCCCTCGGCTCGGGCGAGGTAGCTTTGGTGTGCACAACCTAGGCAAGCATTAATAAAATTCGAAGACCATAGTACGACGACAAAGCTATACATGACTCGCTCTGGCACCAGCTCGGCATTGGGTCAATCAGACCTTTTCCAGTGCCCCTCCAACTCAGCGTCCATAATGGGAGTGTCCACAGTAATGCTTTCAGTCGGTGAAACAATCTCATCCACAACTCAAGACCAACACTAATTATTTCCTTGCTCTGGTAAATATGGTCGGATATCAAAACACAGTCTGGGTCGCATCACTGCTGCCGACGCAGGGATCGCCCGGTCTTCTGGCCCTCTGTAGATTTGTTTGTACCTTGTCTATTCACCTTCTGCACCTCAGTCTCGACGATTGCCAATCGGCCCAAGATGTCGACCAGATCGTTGCGAATGGTTTCATTCCAGGTGGCTTGGTCATGCGATGAGCGCTCAATAGACCTGCGGAGACGGTTAGTGCTTTACATTCTCACTCGGTATCGATCACAACTAACCGCATTCGGTTATCTAGTCTGGATATTGTTAGCAGGCCAATTCTAAGTTATGTCCGTGTGGGATTGTACTTACTCCGTCAGGCGTTCAATAGCAACCGTATTGCTGTCTCCGGATAGCTGAGCTTGCCCACGTATTTCCAAGTCCGTTTCATGTCCAAACACAGTTCTCCGCTGTCGTGCAGCTTCCCGCTCACTCTCAGCATCTGAAGTGCTATTTTCCTGGTCGCCGGAGTCGTTTTCCTCCTGAGAAGGTGACTCGTCCCCTGCTGTATCCTCTGTAGCGGAGCACACACTGCCGGTATCCTCAGACTCTAAGGACGACAAAGACAATGCACGTTGCAATCTGCTTCGAAAGTCTGGTCGTCGAAGAGGGCGCGAGGCTTTTCGAATTCCACCCATGTCTGCGTCTTAGTTACGCTGAGGTGAAGAGAGTTCCCACTTCTGGTTGAGTGTGATAGGAGAAAGCACACCGGCTTTATAGCAAGTTGTATCGCGAGACTAGAATTAAGTGTTGTGCTTGTTCACGATAACGGGAACTGCAAGCGCACGCATTTTTCACTCATGCATTCTGATTCTGCACGTAGATATCTATTCTATTTCTGCATGGCTCACTAAGAGTACATGTTTCAACGAACTGGTGAAACCATGTGATATTGTCAACAGGTGCACGGTGGCCGTTCAACGTTGTTGATTCTCAACGAAACACAGTACATCAAAAGTTGAAGGCTTTTGGCCTTCAGAAGCTTTAGCTGGGGCGAGTCGTGAGAGTCTGGTACTAGTTCACCAAGCTGAGCCATGGCTCATAAACGCAATCGCCATATTTATGTGCAACACTATGATCTTTTAAACTCAACAACCCTTCCTCTTCGAATTCACTTTCTGCTGTTTTATTCAACCGTTATTCCCACTTTTGTTACTTACCCGAGCATCACCATGTCCCCACGTAGCGCATGCGGCTGGCCAGAGTGGGAGGAGAAAAATCTTCTCTCTTGGCTAGATGCCCATCGGGACCTATCGTGGAAAGCCCTCTCCGACGCTTATTATGAAGAATATCAGGTGGATCGAAGCGTTGAGTCTTTACGAGGGAAAAAGTACCATATTCTGCGGAAACAGCGTCGCACTGGCGCCAAAGTCCCCGGTCGTTCAAGCAAACAAAAGCGACCAGGCGACATACGGCGCTCGCTGGTCGATAGCGGTTCACGATCACCCTTGCCAGACAATAACTCTGCCCAAAGGAACATTGATAAATGGTTTCAAACAATTCTAGCGGCCGACCCTAGCCAGTCTGGCGACAGCGATAAACCAGCTCAAACAGCACGCTCGAAAATACGTATGAAATACTTTTATTCTTCCTATATAAGAGGCTGACCTTTTGCCACGGGCTGCGTAACGCCAGCACCGCTTCCGTACTCGCCTCAAAGAACACGATCGTCGTCCTGGATGTGGGACTATGTACATCGTGTCTGTGCCGCCAGGAAACTGAGATACCGGCGAACAGAACGTCCACACTAGCAGCATGTTATCGACTGGAGCGCTACATTGCTATGTCGAAGGAACAGTGGCGAACTAATTCGATGAAATAGTCCTGGTGTATGTTATTACCATAAAGGCTGTGCTTACTCGACAATGAACACTTAGCATGAGAGATATGAATCACTCCATGGATTTCGTATAGGAAGGAGCAATCACCCTTGTTTGGAATTACAACAATAATGAGGAAGCAATAGTGAGGAAGTTCCAAAGTCAAAGGTGAACATTCGAGCATGATCGTGGTGCCTCTGAGCAGGCCTAGCTACACAGTTTCGTCCTTGTCATTTTAAAC
This sequence comes from Penicillium chrysogenum, assembly GCF_028827035.1. Lineage (NCBI taxonomy): Eukaryota > Fungi > Ascomycota > Eurotiomycetes > Eurotiales > Aspergillaceae > Penicillium > Penicillium chrysogenum. The sequence continues at coordinate 4,698,024 of NW_026622750.1, read as the reverse complement.
AAGGGGCATGGCCTATGTGGCCTGCAAAATACTGCGGACAGCGTATAAGGATTCACGGTACTATGCGCGTTCCCATAGAGAGATAGGACAGGGTAGGAAGGGGCTCTGGCACTGAAATCTTGTTAGCTCAGTATAATATACCTGGTGGGGTTTGATTGAATCGGTGGTCGAAAACAGTGTGATCTGTGGAGCGAAGCGTCCGATCTGCTTTCGACCCACGCCCAAGTCACAAGGAAATCAAAGTTTGACAGACTGCGGAACCACGAGCGGGTCTGCCGTAATAGCGGGACCGCAAATCATTTCGAGAGCTCATTTGGATGAACCATGGAAATGCTCGCCCGGTGAGAGAATGCGGTTGTAATGAAGAATTTAAGCCTGGGTTCCTGCCTACTTTCTTTCTGGGCTGCTCGTAATTAAGCCTTGCAGCCCGAAAGAAAAGAGAACTAGAGCAGAACCACCACAATCTCTATCGGCTGGTATGTAGGATAAATTTACTGCGGTAAGGCCAATATTTTATTAGAGAGTTTCTCTAAATTCAGCATCTTGATCAAGATGTGCAGATCGATTGAAATAAGGTTTAGGGCCGCAGGAGGGCCGGCCCACATCGAAATCTTGTCTGGGGGCCAATCGGTTTTAATAAAACGGAGGCATTTTATTCAAGCTCATGTGGTTTGTCCATAATTGGCATGGTTCTTTACAAGCCGTCTGCTAGAGTTATTGAAATAGCGGTAGACTTGGAGAGAAGGAGAGGAAGTGTTGTTATGGCCCAAAGAGAGCAATAATCATCGGGGAAAGGCTTATTGCAGGAGAAGATACATAGCTTCTAGAACGTTCTACACACCAGATTGACAAATAGCACCTTGCCACTTGATAGGGGAACTTACTTGCTCGTCACTGCGACCAAGTGAACACAACCACGGGTCGGGGTTTAGCCTTCCACTCTATCGCCAAAGTCTGCTGTTATTCCAAATACTCACCTGCCCCCAGCAGTACCTCCTAGGCAACAATCCCCCGTTCCATCGGACACTGATGGCCGAAAAGTTTGGGCTTGTGGATCGTGTCTAGACCTTTGCAATTGTTTCCATTTTCTCTCCACAAATAGAACCTCCTTGATCTACTGTCCCGTGGGTCGTCGCTGAGATCTGCATCGCGGAACCGTACCTGCGTCTGTCTAAATTCACGGTGGTGTCTGATTGGCCCGTCGGGTGCTATTCGTCTCCAGGGTCTCATCAGTGTGATAGTAACGTTGCAATCTTGGGAGGGGGTGGCGATCACGAGAGCCTAGCTCGTGGGCCTTGGTTGCATTAGTTCACATGGTTGTCCCGGAAACTAGACCTAGTTTCTTGTCTGAGCTTTTCAAAGGTCTGGGCCCTTTTTGGCTATCATGCCAAAGAAAGACAATCTTCATCCTGAGTTTGAAAGTATGCCAGTGCCTATGCGCCCAGGGAGTAGACATTTTAGTAAAGGCAACACAAGTTAACTGCGATTAGAAAGGAAAGAAATAACATTCAGCGGCGCGAGCCTAGAGATGGCAGTATTGATTCTAGTGAGACCGAAAGGTCCTCCGGCCAACCGCAGGTACAGCACAGCGTTTCCGTCGGCCATCTCCAGCCCATTATTTCGGCATCTGTCGAAGCACTTCAATCCTCATGAAAGAGACGGTGACCGTGGTTAAAACGGGGAGATATAGAATGCAAGCGCGTTGAGCGATTTAATTGCAAATTCGGTGATGGGTACGAATCTTACTTTCGCGGCATTACTTTCTCCTCAACAGTCGATGAAAGTGGGCCACCAGACCCAACGCACAATTTTGAGAGGAATACCAGGTCGAGACTTGGCTCTGTAGGCCACAAAGTCTCCAAACACCCCTTCAACGTCGTTGAAATCGCTTCAACGCTTATTAACGAGACCGTGACTCTCGCTGCCAACTGCGCAACTGGTTCCTTGGTAGAGACGTAGCCGAAAAAATATAAAAGGAGCCCGATTCCCAGCCCAAAAAAATCAGGACTTCGGTCCTCACACTCCGTTGTGTCATGGTGTCCCTCTCTTGCCTGCGGGCTTGAGAGTCTCCGTGACCACGGCTGTCGCTGCCACGAGCCCAGTGATATAAGACTTGCGCTCCCTCGCTGCCACGAGCCCCGCGAGTGTAAAAAGGTGCTTCGCAGGATAGGTCTGCGTGAACAACAATCCTCGCAGGAGACCGCTGCGTTAACAAGTTCTCTGCAGGAGACCGCTGCATTACCAAGTTCTCCGCAGCCTAGGCTCTGCGTCAACAACTGTGTCTCGCAGGGGGTTGCTGCGAAAACAAGACTACCCCGCAGGATAGGTCTGCGTCATCAATATGCCTCGCAGGGGGGTGCTGCGAAAACAAGACTACCCCGCAGGATAGGTCTGCGTGGACAACAATCCTCGCAGGGAGGTGCTGCGTCAACAAGACTACCTCGCAGGATAGGTCTGCGTCATCAATATGCCTCGCAGGGGGGTGCTGCGAAAACAAGACTACCCCGCAGGATAGGTCTGCGTCATCAATATGCCTCGCAGGGAGGTGCTGCGAAAACAAGACTACCTCGCAGGATAGGTCTGCGTCATCAATATGCCTCGCAGGGGGGTGCTGCGAAAACAAGACTACCCCGCAGGATAGGTCTGCGTGAACAACAATCCTCGCAGGGGGGTGCTGCGAAAACAAGACTACCCCGCAGGATAGGTCTGCGTCAACAACAATCCTCGCAGGGAGGTGCTGCGTCAACAAGACTACCTCGCAGGGGGCGCTGCGTTACCAAGTGAACTCCGCAGGGGGACGCTGTGATGACAAGTGAGACCCGCAGGAGACCGCTGCGTTAACAAGTTCTCTGCAGGAGACCGCTGCATTACCAAGTTCTCTGCAGGAGACCGCTGCATTAACAAGTTCTCTGCAGGAGACCGCTGCATTACCAAGTTCTCCGCAGCCTAGGCCCTGCGTCAACAAAGCGCCTCGCAGGGGCATCTGCGACAACAAGCGCCTCTAGCCCGTGCAGGCACCTCTTCGTGGTGCTAGGGACCAGTATTCGAGTGTTCCAAGAGTATTCGGAGAAGCAAAGACCTGCGCAACATCTTCATCGTCTGTTCATTGTTCCGAAGGGTCATCATTGGATACATAGAAGGGGCCCTAGTTAGATCTTTGCCAATTCAATAGCCAAAATCATAAACTAACAACTGAAGCTTCTTCAGTACCAAATGACGTATTTCACATTCCTTTCCCTTGGTAGCTTGTGATGCAATAGCTTCCTCGCTACAATAGAAATTGGCATCTTTCATTCAGATTAGGCAAACAGAGATGGGTGTTGTCTAGGAATGCTTGTTGTGTTGAACCGTTAGCGTTGATGTGAGTGTTGATGGTGAGTGTTGATGGTGAGTGTTGATGGTGAGTGTTGGTGGTGAGTGTTGGTGGTGAGTGTTGATGGTGAGTGTTGATGTGTGTTGATGAGCGTGGTGGTGAGCGTGGTGGTGAATGGTCGGGCGGTGAAAAAGGTGGTCACCGTCTAGACCTTGCCATCGCTACCCTCAGATTATGTAAGTTTCCTGAATAGGGGGTTCAACTTTTGGAAATCTATCACTTGTCACCTACCCCCAATAACCACTAGTATAGCAGATAATTGATCATAATAAAGGCGAATCCTAGTATGCAGTATAACTAGTATGTCGTGTTTATAATAAATTTACTGATGCGCTGGTAGGCATTATATTGTGAGTGGTTTTGTAGGTTCAGCATGTTTTGTAGTCATATATATATTTACGCGCAATGCAGACGCATCACAATTTCTATGCATTTCGGATCACACTTTCATTCACTTAGACTCAATAGTCCATTGCTTTTACTAGGATTTGTTATAAACACATCCATTGTATACCTTTCTACTCAAATAACCTGAATACGGAGTACAAATACCATATGTGCCGACGCGGCCGGATTCGGCCGCCCCCTCGATCGGGTTTGGCGTTGGCCCCCAGGTGGCCCGTTCGGGTTTAGCCTGTCCAGAAGCGGTTTGGCGCCGCACTAGCCCCAAAATGGCATCGAGATCCATCCCATCTTCTTTAGGCTTAGCACGTCCAAGGAAGGTCTAGCGGCCCACGCCTTCCCCGAATGGGGGTCGGCCTCCCTCCACCGCCGACCAGCCCCACCGACGCGAGTATATAACTCGGTGCGTCGCTCGACGTCCTCGCTCTCGTCTGCTACCCTTCCCTCTCGCCCGGCCGGGCCCAGCGACCTCGCCGCCGTGAAATGATACCGTATTTTCCGGATCACACGGCACTGGACGCCCTGTTTCAGCTGGTTGCGTCACACACGGAGCAGTGCCCCTTCTCCACCCGCTGAACCTGGAGCGCCCGGCGCTGTCTACTGGTCCATCGCCCTGGGGGGCTTTTTTCCCAGCTACAGTTGCCGGTCCGCAAAATTTGCTAGAGAGGATTTGCCCTCTGGATACACACGTGCTGGCCGGCTCCCACCACCTCGCCTGTATGTCTCCGTCTCTATCATGGGCATCTACAGTGCCCAACTGTTGGCCAGGAGACTGGATTAACTCTCGTCTTTGCGCACAAATGCGCCTACGATACGACGTTATCCGGCTCTCGCTCTTTCGTGCGCTATCTAATCGGCGTATTCGTGTGCCATTGGCTGGTGTTCTGTCGCCGATCCCTCGTCTTGAAGCCCTGGCGCAGAATGACCGGGTGTCTCACTTGTTTGCGGATTTTGCCTCGTACAGCAGCCTCGGGGAACTCCGCAATGGAACCTAAAACCCCGTGATGGTATTGGCCGCTCACTTGAATGGACGCCTTCGGCCGCGCCCTGCTATTCTCCAAGGGCGATCGTTTGACTCTGGCCCACTTTCAACAAGGCGCAGCAAGGCTGATCGATGCATGGACGGACAGGTCGGGTCAAACCTGATGATGCGATGCTGTGTATTATCCAATTGGAAAAATGCCGCATGCTGTAGCGCCGTGCCATCTGACCCCTCGGTCATTCTTGCTCTGAATGTTGGTACATCACATCTCTCCGCCGACAGGCAGCACTTGGGCCAATTTCCCAACCCGCCCCGGAGGGGAAGTGGAAGTTGAATGAAGGGAGAGGGTGACTCGGGAGGCGCGTATAAAGAGTCTTTGGATTCCCTCCTACGCAGAGGGACGCTGAACTTGTGTTGCCAGCTTTCTTCTATTTATCTCAGTATACAAGATCCTTTGGAATCTCCGTGAGAGCGAAAGAACCAAATTTTCGGACCACAGTGCACCCCACCCCCCTTTTATTTGCTCCAACCGCTTCATTCTCTCCGTCTCTCGTGCAAATCATGGTTTCTATCGATCTGGACAACATCATCCATTACCACCCTGCCCCCATCCCCAAGCCCCCTTGCAAACCGCCACATCTGACTACTTCTTCTCGTGGTTCTTCCCACCCTCCTTCCAATCAGCCCGTCCTGTTCCATCCTCTACCTCCGCGACCCCCGTGCCTTTCTCATGAGTCCCCACAAACTTGTCATCCTCGTCGACAGAGTCCCTCTCCTGCTGTGTCATCTGTGCCTCGTGATCGCGACGCCCATCTGAACGAGTTTGATAAAGAATTAGCCAACTTGGAAATGGCCGAATTTGAGAGCCAGGAGACTCCGGGATTATGCTTTGGAGGCAGCGAAGAGACTCAAGCAGAGGACATCAACGACATCCAAAGAAAGGAACTGCATGATCGACACGGTGGTAAGTGATCTGGCCATCTGCTCGCTCCTCTAGCTTCTCAGGGCCCCATTGGGTGCCATTAATTGTTAAGTTGAAGATAAGTAAAATGTGCTGACGTCTTATTTTAAAAGGAGTCTCCCACAGCGACGATCGTTTTGCGGACGATTCAAGGATCCTCTCAGAGGACCCTGCTACGCCGCAAGATACCGCCGCCTCATCAGACTCTCCCGAGACAGACCTTTCATCAGCAGCCAGTGCACCCACTTGTACTGTGGAAGCTGATGGCTCCGTTTCACCGAACGAACCGTGTCCCGTTCAAGGTTAGTAGTGTGTCTGGTGATAGGGTTTTCCTAGGTTGCTTCTCATCATACGCCTACAGATCCTACACCCACTGAGCGCAATGAAACCCAGCTTTCCGCTTTTGGCTGCGAGACAGAGGTCAACCTCGTGGTGGCCGGTAATGTTTCAAGTGATCAGGCCCCATCGCCTAATCCCAGCACACCTGTTCCAGCTGGAGATGAACCAGAGCCTACGAATCAGCGGCTTTTTAGGCGGAGTCCTGAAACTGATGCAGAGTCCAGAAAATCAAGCCCTCTACCGGTCACGGAGGCATATTCCATCCAGTCGGACGCGAGGGACCTTTCAGCAACTCGCGACAGCCACCTAGAAGTGCAGAGCGACGGCAACGACATCCATTCAACAGATTGTTGTCCTGACTATGAAGCGTTGTCAAGCACTATCTCGCCTATGCTGCAACAAAAAAAGCAGGCAGTTTCCAGATCAGAGGGAAAGGATTCACCAAGAGATTCATCTAGGTCGTGCTCTGTATCGGTTGTTGTGCCTATAACCCGGTCCCGTGGACTACCAATAACAAGGTCCACTAGAGCCGGGTCCACACGCTGTACAAGGAAAAGGAAAAATCGAGCAAAGTCCGCTTGCAATGTTGAAAGCGATTATCCTGACGACAGTGACTATACGGACGGGAACGATTCTGGTGTTGGTGACATCACCAGGTTGCCACGTCTAACAAAGAGGCAGAGACGAACTGCTACAACGAAGATCCAGCCCGCTCAGGCTCGACGTGAAAGCCCGCATCGCGTGTTCTCCTCGCCGGGCCCGGAAGAGGAAATTGCAAATCCATGTCCTGCCACAAGTTTGCAGGACATACAAACCATTCCCGTCAGAGGCTTTCTCACTCGGCAAACGTTTCTATCAAGAGTTATCTACTCGTGCACCTTTCAGGAAGATAGGCAACCTTCTTGTCCGCATGGGCCAACCAAAGGTCCCGCGTACGACGAAAACCTAGACAATACGAGGCACGCCACGCAGTCCAGCAGCAAAAAGCAACCAGCGCGTGCGACTCGTTTCCTGCCTGATGAGGACGACCGGTTGATTGAACTGAAGGAAGAACGAGGTCTCCCGTGGAGTCGGATCGTGAAACATTTTCCAGGGAGGACGAAGGGTTCTCTCCAGGTTCGCTATAGTGCGAGGCTCAAGGACCGAGGAACTGGAAGTCCCAGGCAAGGTCGGAATGGAAGGACTACATATCCTGCAGCTGCAGCTGTGACTCCACAAGAGACATGCGGCCTACTCTCTAGGTCTCGTAGGACTGGAAATCACGCGTCTTGAATTATGTATATAGCAGGGTTGCGATAAGCTCCCCTATTGAATGACGAAGATGCAAATCGCTAGAGATCTGGATGCCTTGAACTTAGCGATGCGTGACATTTCTTTGTCAGGGATCGACCTGCAAACGTTGGAAGAGATCGCTGCAAACCTCAAGATTCCTATGAAGTTTGTATGGTTATTCAACCCTAGAGGCTGTGCCTATACCGATCAAAAGTGAATCCAATTTGCTCAGGCTCGCCAGAAGAAAGCGCGTGAAGAAGTCCACGTTTTTCCAGGTCCTGACAAAATTCCTTTCTCGCAATAAATTCCTCTTCCATGCAGTTTTGATCCACATAATCACGATTGTCGCCACTGGCTCGCCCGATGATTGTTGCGTCGCCGTGGACACTCTGTAATAACGACCTCCACCACACCCCAAGGCGATAACATATCCCATGAATTATGCGACCCATGATCATACGCCATCGTTCGTCGAAAATTGGTATGACGAGGGTGGTCACTTCGCTACTTTCTTTCTTTCGGTTTTCGGTTTTCGTTACTTTCTTTCACGTCGGTTCTTTCGTTCAAAAGTGTTTTCGTGTGCGCGGCTAGTTCTGAAACGGTGACATATTTATTATGCCAACATCCGTCGATGATATTGTCAATCAGAGGATTGCCATCCAATTTCGGAAACTCCATGTTCTGTAGTAAGTCCACGACCTTAGGACCATGTTCGTAAGGATCCTCGGCAAGACAGCGATCTCCATAGACTTCAAAGCCGTAGTTCATCAAATAGTACAAGGAACCGAGGGCAAACTGTTCTGTTCGAGGGCCAAGAAAGCCAGGAGTTCCACATTCCCCTTGGTCTGACTCGTTATTATTGAGTATTCGGCCATACGGAGCCATGCAAGCTTCGTAATTTGTGCCAATTTTCGCCGTACAATCAAAATCGGATAGCTTTAATCGGTTGCGATCAAGTAGAACATTCTCAGGTCGTAAATCACCATGAGCGAGGTTGAGCAAGGTCGTTCATCCATTGTTTTCGTAGGTGTAGAGGTTCCAACTTTTCCACTGTAGTAACCACCATAGTTTGCTGGTCCCGAGTATGATTTTTTTGTATCCTAGAAGAAAGTGATATGTCTAGGAAGTAAATTAGTAGACAATCTTTTAACTGCCAATAGGGGTTGCACCTCCCATGTACTCGAGGAAGATGCCACTGCTAGAAAAGAGAAAACACTGCACAATAGAGGGACAAGGCGGATTTTTGGAGGATATTTGGAGGAGAGAAGGGATAGGAGCAAGAAAGTAACTAGTTAACTAGCTAACTAGTTAGTGAGGCGCAGTGACATAATCAGAGGATCTGCAGCTACTGGGAGTGGACTGTATAGCTCCGGGGAATGATAGGTAATACCGTTGGTTACTATTTCTACGAGCAATTAATAGCGTGCCTGATAGCATGGAATCTGGGATCAGATATTATCTGGCACTGATTTAGACCTCCCTGAATTCTTAGATCAAGAAGGCGAGCCAAATGTCACCACTGTAGGAGTCGTAAGAACATATATGTACTTCCGCTACGAAAATCCATATACCATATTCTCGGCCGTCTGTAGGGTCGAATTCGTCTTTTCCACCAATTGCTTTGCATATAGACTTGCGTCACGACAGTTACGCAGAGTTTTTATTTGTTCCAGCTACTCCAAGGTGGAGAAAGGAGTAGCGGTGGGCCAATCACACATTATATTTCAACCAACCCATCAAACGTATGATCGATGGGACGAAAAATCCACAATATGCCCCTGCCCATCTACCATCAGATCATCTAAAGCCTGTAATAAGGCAATAATATATATAATATGTCCAGCAGCCTTAGAATTTACGTATAATTGTCTACTCCGGATCCAAGTCCGGGTTAAGCATTGTGTTTAAACGGAACATGAGTGAATTGATCATTTTATTTTTCTTTCTGCACTCGCATTTCGACCAATTATTTAATCACCGGCTGCAAGTTTGCCTGCCCGTTGCCTCATGCTTTCCACCAATATAGGTCTTGCCCCCTCGTCGACGACTATGTGTTTATTTACTTGATATCGTCGAAAGCATCACTGAAAATGCAAATTCGGCCAAGTCCTAAATAACTGTTGCATTTCTTTTCTTCATCACCATTGTGACTCTGCGGACGGTTTAGCTATCTTACTTCCCTCCCTCAATTCGGTTAGCGTCTTTATCTCCGTAGTTCAGAGTGACGCTAGTACCGAACTGGTAACATTTAAAGTCGCGGACTGAGAATATGGCAAAAAAAGAATTATGGACACAGAGCAATAGACGTCTCAAAGATCTTTTCAAGTGATCTGATAGCAAAAAGCCATCAGGTGGGTAGCTATGTTATTGATTGCGAATGAGAGGGACTAATGTGGGGCACGATGAGCTGAAAGCGTTAGCGTTTCTCTTTACTCTGCTCAGAGTCGTTCTCACGACCGATGTACAATCGCCCCGCAATTACTGTCCCGCCCAAACCAAGCAGAGTGGGCTCTGCAGTAATCGGCGTCCCACATAGTCCACTAGTCCATATAGATCTGTTTACCCTATGGGCAGACACGGTTTTGAAATGTCTAGAAATCCGCAAAGGCGCAACTAGATGAGCGAGATGCAAGATATCGAGAGCTTCTGGTCTAAACATGAGCGATTGCGACCGTTCATACAGAGTGTAAAGCGGATCTGAGAGCACTGAGGCATAGCAAATCCATGCCGCCTTCGTTTAAACCTGCACCAAATGCACTGTGTTCTTCGACATTGGTTGCTATGTTGGCTGGGAGTGGGCAAAGAGGGGTGGGTCGGGTGCTTGTCGTATGTTTTGTTATGTACTAGATTATATGTTTGAAACTATCATTTGACTAGTCATCACATGTATGAGGATCTTGAAATCGACGCCGAAAATGACAGCATTTGACGCCAGGGAGAGCTGGCTTTTCCCCCGTAACCTGGACAGTGAGCCGCCGCTAAACCGGCCCCATCTAGAACCGCCACTATTCTGCGTCCCTGTCTAGAAGGTAGTACTTTGATCAAAGAGGAGAAGCCAATAATGAAGATACACGAAATCCTTAGTCATCCATCCTAGGCACATAACTAGTTATATCACAGCCTGCCTCCCATTTACTAAGTACAACTGTAGTACATTCCCTCCCTTGTTGACTGATCCTACTTTTTGTTGGGCCTTTCTGAGGGTTCAGAGCCCTCGGATGAGAGAGAATGGTCGGACCTATCAACTTGCAGAAACGATCATGAGTTTGAATTTGTTGCCAGCGCTTGCGGTTACGAGGGTGGGGATGACGAGACGGAGTCATCATGCTGGTAGATCGAATATGTTCTAGCGCCTATCAAATCAGAAACAGATTCATATACACTTCTATGTCAAAAATAGTGGTTTAAGTACAGCTAAGGCTGACAGTAGGCGACGACAAGGATCAATAAGATAGAAGGCTTAGCCAAAACCGACCGATGGTTGGGTCTTTCTGAGGGTTCAGAGCCCTCATATCCATACCCTAATCTATTATCGTGGGCACAACAGGTCCATGTATGCGGCTAGCTTCGGCGACTCCGGAAAGGTCTTACTCATCGCTTCAGAGCGGAACGGCGACGCGATAGTCGGCGTGCGTGCAATAAATATGTAATATAGCAGACGAGTTGAACAATTGTTTTAAAATTGATTAAATACTTTACTGCTTATTAGCCGTTTGAAGTTAGAGAAGCCGGTTTCGCCAGCCATGCCCAAAATGAAAGTCCTTGTGGCCTCTTGAGATTTACCTGCCAACATTGTGGGACGGAATATGTGTGTGCACAACCTAGTCTTCTTTTACTTAGATTCTGCACGGGTACCGCTTTAACTTGTCTCAAAATTTCGAGACGTTTTATCCACGTGATCTTAGCATCTTTTTACCCCGCCGAGTTCTTTGTAAGCAGAGAATTGGGCATGAAGTTCCTGATCGCGGGGTTTCAGTGCTAAGGTTATGGCGAAATCCCCCAAGAGCGCCTTTGACGATACTATAAGGTAATATGACAATACATAAGTTTCTGTTTTATCTCTAATGAAGACGATTTGGTTTTATTAGGTCTTTAAAACCAACTCTCATGGTCGGTCCAGAACGATGGCCAATTCGAACGGTTATGTCGTGCTGAGGCAGGCAGTATCAGCATCAGTCGCATCAAAACTCGCCGATGATTTCCAAAATGGACTCATCCACAATGTACCAACTGCCACAAAGGACAAATACAACGAGTATAAAGTACCTCAGACTGGGTTCGAAATCAAGGACGAATTCCTTAGGGTATCTATCACTCACTCCGTTTCCATGCTAGCGCTCGCTGAACGATCAGAATATGGACAAAGATTTAGTCGCTCCGTTATTTTATCCAAACCAAACTCCTTCCTCGCCACAGACCGTGAATCTTGGCATGTTCCACGAGACAGATGCCGACCCAACGAAGTTGATGACAGCTGGACCGAGAATATACGTCACCATCGCAATTACGAGGCTATCGCCGTCAAATGGGTGGTTTACATTCTACGAAGGGTCTCACCAACATAGATCGCGCCTTGGAAGGAAGGTAGCATTGGACCTTGAAGCGGGAGACGCCGTGGCCTGGAGGGGAGATCTGGTGTATTTCCATTCCCCTGGTGGCGGGGGGATTTTCCTGGTCTTGTCTTTTCCAATGGGTTCTGATGATTAAACCTAAGAAATCCCCGATTATAAAATGGCCCTCATGCCTCCAGTCGAATCCCCAGCGAATCATACATTCATGCTTTCTGCGATCTGGTCATCAATGAACTGGTCCCAATCAAGCTCAAGTTGATGCTGCAGTCCCAGTCAAGCGTCGTGCCAAAATTTGTTCCAGGTGATTGCGATTGCGATTCCCCAAACTGATCACCAGAACGGTTATTTAACTCGACTCGTGATGTCGGATGAGGAGCATCCGAGTTAGAATCATGGTATATATCCTGATGATGGCGTTTCGTTGATGCCTCTTTGTCGGGATATTTCCTTTTTCTTGGTAGTGCTTCATCATATCTAGTCGCCACGGAGAGTAAAGATTCCAGATTCACGTAACCAGCCAAGCATTTCATGAATGTGGTATCACGGTGCGAGCGTCCATCCCACCCACAAGCACGGAGTCCTTCAATCACTAAGGTCACGGCCTTTTCGTTCAACTTCTTGCAGTCAGCCATCCAATTTTCGAGATGACATGTGACGTATTTGTATAAAGATTCCATATCTTCAGCATTCAGGTCTCTTTCCCATCTAGAAACCGTAAGAACAGGAAATGGGCTGTCTCTTCCTCATTGGGTAACCTACAGAGAAAGTACTCCATCAGAATCTCCAAGTAAAAAAAGGGCACCGGGGCCGAAAAGCTCACATACTGAAACGTAATGAGAGCGCCGCTTGTTTTCATCTAATATGCGTCGTTTTTCAACGAGGAGGTATTCGGCCAGTTTGCTGATTGCAGCAGATCTCAGGGTTACACCCCTGGAGCACGAATCCGGTGGTAGTGTTTTCTCTATGACCTGCAATTCTTGGGCTCCAAGCAAAAGGCTGAAACGCTGGGCATATTTAAACATGTCGCCCCTGGCATCGTTCCTGGACTGCAGTACTTGTATCCGGCCATATCGATTCAATGCAACTTCTTCAACATCCTGGTCATCAGAAATTTTCTGCAGTCCAAGCCAGATGGAATCATAATAGGTAGTATCATGCCTTTTAGCCTCACGCATAGCATGGATAGCTCGAAGCACATTGTTGGAAACCCGTGAGGGTGACTCGGGCCTGGGGCGCGGCTTGGGCGGGTAATCGTGCGCGGAGGTATAGTTACGGGTACTCGAAAATGAGATGGGTCTTTGAGCATGGGCCGAAGGAGTACGAACAGGATTATTCACGCCGTGGCTGGAGTTCGACGTTGGTATTGGAACAATATCGCGTACCACTTCGCTCGCTGCGGCCTTGCTAGAATTCTCAACTAAGCCGAAAGCAAAGGTGCAATCGGTACTTGAACTCGGACCAGAGTTAGCTGAGTGCGAGGCGGACGATATCGTTGGTGCGAGGAGGTATTCTCTTGGGAGCAGCTGCTGTAATTCATTCTTTGTTCCCCTTGAGAAAAAATCCCTAAATAGCCCATCCCAGCCCTTTTCTTGACTTAGTAGTGAACAGTTTTCGTAAATTTGAAAGTGTTTGATACCTGGGAAATGATATATGTCGGTGATACAGCCCCAAGGGCAAATGTGAGCTGTTCTCTGAGGTCTTCCGGTGAATGCATTTCAATTTGGGAAAGGAAATCTAAGTGGCTGGCGGAGCTGGTATTTATCTGAATGGGAGTGCGGGGATCATCCTAAAAAGGCTTAGATTTCAGGGAACGGAGCTGACCTCAGATCTAAACCTATTCAGGCATGGAGTATCTTAAAGTAGAGTTTCTACTTATGCACATACGGATCGCTTCGCCAGCCATGGATCGTTTTGGAGACTGAACGGTTATTTCGCTATGCCAGGTAGTTCAGAGCCCCAAGCCATTAATTCAGATCCTTTTACTAACACAGTGAGGACTTGTCTCCACAACGCAGAGCTTTTGGGTGGGATCATAATAATATAAATAAACCTCTGGAACTTCCATTAGGACTTCATCATAAGTGAGACGATGACCTGTTTTAGCACACCAAGAGTCCGTTGCCTGCTTTCAGATTTCATACCACGTCTCTTCTACCCAGGCAGCTCGCGCGAGACAGTTTTGCACGAAGGTTCAGATCCCAATCGAAGTTCTACGCTCGAACCTACGAAAGCGGACATGTCCATGATGTCGAAAGAACAGCCTACATTTTCTACCGCTTCGGTCTCTGCTGTTCCTGCCAAAGACTCAGCACCGATACGCCTGCATGTAGGTTACCTTTGCCTCCCCATTGACATTAGACTCTAACAAAATAAGACCGTGCGAATTTGGTTTTTCCCCAACGGGCTTCAAGTTATGGAAGACGTCAAAAGAAAGGATCTTAATGATGTGGTTTTTGATGCCATTATCCTCCAAGACCATGGAAATACGAAGGATGCATTCACAGTCGACCTTGCGGTGCTCGAGGATGGTATTTTAAGGGTTCGGAGGAAATATGGGATTATAAACTTCATTCCCCTGAGCAGCGACGATCCGATGGTCTTGCAACAATCGGCAACGGACACTGACTCGAAGAAAGCTCTTTGTTATCGGTACCTACACTCAAAATACCAGCAGGAGTATGGAAAAAGGCGAGACTTGGCAGCTATTTTGGGATATGAGATACACAAGGGTCTGAACAACTGGTATAATGACTCTCTCCAAGACATTGGTAACCGCCTAGAAAAACTCGGATACATTTGATCAAACCACGTATAATTCAATTCATGTTTTGCACCTGCGCTGATCACTTGATGGAGCTCAATTTCAGATAAGCAAAAAGTCAAAGTTTGAAGGGGCCGTTTCGCACATCATGTTTTGGTATCGATCTTGAAGTATTCTCCTCACTCCAATATTGTGAGGTTGTCTCAAGAAAGTAATCAAGCCCTGCTCCACTTCTGAAGATGAAGCACCAAAATGCCAAGTAATCAGCGCTAGCATCAAAATAGTACTATAACCAAGGTCGTGTAGGACATTCCCCACTAAGACGCATAAATCGGGGCATGGTTCCTGGGATCTTCTGCTTCTCAACATCTTGCAGACATCTAGCAGTATCCTCGCGTCTTGGCTGGGAGTTTCCGAGGGCGTCCATTCCCTGAGGGACGGAGATTCAATTCTCAACAAGAGCACTGCCTTCAAAGAAATTTCTGCCGGTCCATACAGGAATTGGACGGGAATAGCGGCAGGCTTCTAAGGTGAGCATATCATCGTCATCATCGTCATCATCGTCACAAGCGAGAGGCGCGGGTACTTACCATGGCGAGATCTTTGGTTCAATAATAAGATGCGATAAATGGGGCCTTGGACAGTAGAAATAGGCACCTTCATAACCTGCTAGTCTTGAACCAAGAAACACAGCTGATATTTGAAGCCTTCCATCTCTATTGATGTTTTTACCACATATTACACTACACTACTCGAAGCTGGCTGTCCAACTGGCCTCATGCACTGCCTTTCTTCTGCATCGCTCCGGTCCCTTCTTCCAATCTGGATACAATCCCTCTGGATACCATCAGGAGAGCAAAGTAGAGAACGCCTGGTTCAAACTGTCCCTAATGCTTCCAACACGTATACGGGAACTGAACCAGCGGTATATAAGCTTCAAAATACCGAAGTTGCATGTAAAGTCACAAAGCCTCCACCAGTTTGCATTTCAAATCAAATAGAGAGAGCGGCGGAGACACGCGCTAATCCGCCCGCAAGTGATATTTGTGAGTTTCCCTACAAACTGCAAGCCTTTTATATTACCTTCTCACACTTCAATTGCTAGCAACCCGACCCCGAGCCATCGATGACTACACAGATTATGAGACCATTGTGCTTCCTGACATCCCTCCAAACATTGAATTTGTCAAAGGCAGGATTATTTGCGTGGAAGAGGAACACCTATCCCCTGAATGGTCAAATACACGTTTGAAAAACAAAAAACTGGCTGTGATCATGTTGTCAAACGTTAATCAACGACCCAGTTCTTAGTAAGTGCACTTCTTCATTCTCAGGCTTGTCGCAGTAATCTAATTTTCGATAGCCAGGGCCTCTAGATGTTGACCGATCGGCCAGCGTTGAAATAATACCAGCACTTTTGCGGCACAGCTAACGCTTGTGGCCAAACTCATAAAAAAAAGTATCAAAATATTCTATCTATTACCCTTTGAATTAGATTCATATTCTTCGAGTTTGAGTGGACAGGGGGAAATGGAAAACCATGACTTCATTCTTCATTACTTGCGTTTCAGCAAATTCCTCTACCCTCATGAGGAGCTCCGCTAAACTCATTTCCCAACAAAATGGAACATAACTTGGTAGATCATTGTTCGTTCGACAGTCCCTGATCCCTTTCCGACGACAGTAGTCACCGCTATTCCAAGGTGGAGAAAGGAGTAACTAGCAGTTGACCGATTACCTAATAAGGGCCCAGTAGCTATAGGAATATAATTGGCTCGACGTTACTCTTTTAACCTAAGGCAAACAAAGTCCTTAGTTGCCGAACACTATATAGAAAGGAATCAGATCATTGTAAATTAATACTACGAATACTTTCAGTTTGGAAGTCATCTATTTTGGCAAGATCAGTGCTGGTCGACGATTAGTGGGGTCATCAAATAATGGCCTTACGTTTTACTCTGTTCCTAGCCCACCATGTCGCAGGGGATTTTGAGCTTTAAGCAGTGTCCTAGGAAGCCACATACATCAGCTTGTGAAATTAAAACGGTTCCTGTAACGTAACAGCTCGTCAAGGTCATTATAGGATGTCAAACGTTTCTAGGATGTGGATAGTGTAAGTGCCATTTAAGTATATAAAATAAAGACTTCTCCCAGCGATGTCCTAGAGAGGGGCAAGCGTCAGATCAAAAAAATGGAATTCGCTCCTCACGGTACGTACTTCGAACCGCGACATCATTACAAAGCTAACTCAACGACCACCAGACCCTGGTGAATTCTTACGAGGGTTTAGACGAATAGGTCCGAACATCTATGACGTTCCACATGGTCAGAAAGAGTGCACATGCGAGGTGAGGCTATATTAGCTAATAACTTACAGACTTTGTCATAAAACTCGATGCAAAACAGTCCCCTTTGTATGAGCCTGTCGACGACGAATCATGGAAACTGTGCGCCGGAAGAAGCAGCACTACTACTCATTTTACACTTGATCGGATATACGACGTCCTTCTGAAATCCGAGAACTGGAACCATATTTGGGAGCTATTCAAACAACCCATTTTATCAATTTCCCGGAAGTCGAAGATGGAAGAAATCTGCTCGAAGAAGCCGGGTCTCTATCAAGTCCCTAGTGGTAAGAAGCATTTTATGACTTTGTTAAGTTAGAGCTGAGGTTAACATACGATAGACTTGATCATAATGCGCACGAACAGAGAGGCCCCCGTAGGAGGTTATTCTTACAAACTTATTTCGAAGGAATTACACAGCGATTGTCAACGCCTTTATGCGCTTGACCGAGGTGGAGACAAACTCAGGCTTGCTGAGATCTACGCGGGTCTATGGATTCTCGGTAAACATCCGAGGTCTATTTTCCTAGGAATGTCTGTCATCATGGGGGGCTGGCTTCAAAATCAGGAGTTTTCCATTACCGAGGAGGGGATGTTAACTAGGCTTGTCTTACAACTAGGGCAGCCTGTCAAGACCCAGGGCATTGCCAACCTTATAAAAGGGCAGGTCGTCGAAGGCAAATATCTTATGACTGGACTTTTGCGGGATGGAGGAGACCATTGGTATGCCAAGTGCGAAATGCCGAAATCACGATATTGGCAGCAGCCTAGGGCAACCCTAGTGGGACTCGTTAATGCTTTATGTTGAAGGACATCCTTTTGTCTCCCCTCTATTTTCCTTTAATACTTCACGTTAGTTTTATACAATTGTATCTCTCGTTACCTTTTCGCCCCTTACCCGCAGAAGAATGCTCCATCGGGCCTGGTGGAGGTCAATTCGGGGGATCCCTCGCGAACTAAAGCAGCTTTCCACTTTCTGCCCGTTATTTGGCTGCGCGTAACTTACTTAGGAGGCGTGTAGTCGTTTTGGCATCAGAAGCGTTCAGCCCGAACCTTGTCCTGCTAAAACTGCACGACGCGGTATATCCCACCATTGTAAAACCCCTTGCCCTGCGATATCAACGAGGTAACGATACATTTCCCCATAACGCTCTTGAGTCTCGTACTAGAACAATGCCGGTCGCGGAAATCCAAGCATGCATATCCTTGTTGATAGAAGGCTAGGCAGCATAGTTGTAGATCCTTTATAATCTCACGTAATATCATATATCGATCAAATTGCGGGTTGGGAAAGACATGAGTGGCAATATATAAGTGGCATGACCTACTTCCAATATCTAAATTCTTTTTTACCCATACTCAGCTATGTCGACTGGAACAAACAACACTGGTTCCCTTTTGGGGTACCACTCCATTCCCGAGCCGATCAATGCAGCCACCGTCAACGTTCCTCTCTATCGTCTGAAAGAACTGTTACCCGGCATTCAACGCTTCACGGCTATGGCTGTCACATTTTCCTACCACCCCGATAGCCCAGACGAGCTAAGAGTTTTATTGATCAAGCGAAACGGCAAGGAAAGCTCATGGGGTAATATCTGGTAGGGAGCAGGGGGAACTCCAGACAAGGAGGACCGGACCACTCACCCTTGGTCGTGCGACCGCAAAGCGGCGACCGGTTGTTTCCCCACCAGGATAGACCAAATTATTGGCCAAGCTGGCCATTCGGCGCGTGGCTGGCTTATGTGCGGTCAATAGTTCGGTGGTTGTGGCCAGGGTGAGAAATGAGTGAGAGTCGCCGTAGCGTCGGGCGACCGGGGATGACAAGGGGTTGAGTGCGCAAAAAGCAGGTTGAGGAGCAGGGTGAAGATTACCCCCGTCGCGCAACCGCCGCACTGACCTTGGAATGACGCCCCGCTGAAAATATTTTTGAACGACAGCATTTTTACAAAAACAGCCGGGAACGTCCATGTCTTGATGATGCCCATGGATTTGCTTCAAGATTCACCTAGCGTCAGAGTCTACCCTAACGTGTCCTATATAATACTTACACAGCTCGCTACTCTTCCGTGTGCGCGTCTAGCCTTACACATAATACCCCGCACTACATTGCTAACCCTAGTTAGCGCGCATACGCAATGCAATGTAACCAAGGTGAAACTTCCGTTCACATTTTATGTTCACATTTTACATTGCACGGCGAGACGCGCAGCATGAAACCTGTTGAATTCTATTTCAATCAAGTATTTGCTGTATTCCAATAGTTCCTTTCTATGTAGCGCGCGCGAAGGACCGACAGACAAGTAACGGCTTGTTGAAACGCCAATGCGCCATTGTTCCGAGAGCCAGTCTCCTGATTACCAGTCGCCTATGGAAAGCCACGTCTATGATTTTCGCTCTCGGGCTAGAGGTAAGAACACCACCCTTGGCGTATCGTCCCTGCTGGTAAGATCAAGGAGCCACCTGAAGCCTACGAAATCGGGAGACCACAAGAATTGCTACGACGTTCTTATTTGTTGGCAAGACAAGTCGCCGTTTCTGAATCTCTGGCCATTTCAGCCTTTGGGGCCAAGCTGTTATTTTGGCGCTTAGTCCCTCCATGGCCTGGGGTGATACGATGATCTATTGGTAGCCATGCAATCGGAACAGCGTAATTTCTGCCTATATTCGGTTTGGTTGGATCTCCGTGATCGCAAGGGTTTCGTGACATATGCTCCGTATTCGCCTCAACATCAATGATGCGAAATTCCTTTAAAAGCTGCTGTATCTCCTCGACAATATAACTATTCGAAGGTTAATTAATGTCTAAGAAACCTTTTTTCTCCATCCACTGTCATTTTTCGAGATCACCCCACACCTATCTCCAGATTGAGTCGAATCGTCTCTTTGAACCCCGTTTACAAGTATGTTCTTGTTCCTTTCCAGGGATTCGAGCAATTTTCAAGTCTGTTGATTAGTCTCCCTGATCATTATTAACATCCCCCAGACTCGGATCTCGGACTATTGATAAATATGAGTCACAGTTCTGGCAGATCGGGGTTTTGCACCAACCCAGAATGCCGTCACTCCAATGACCGCCATAATTATGAAACCTGCCGCGAAACGAACTGCAGGATTCAGTGGAAGAGATGCACAGTCCCCGGTGACTGCAATGGGCTGTATTACAGGATCTGCAAGAGCTGTCCTGCTCATCCAGGAGGGATACCAGAGGATTGGATTTCAAACAGCAATGTTCCACGGCCAAAGCGAAACTCCTAAGGCTATCAGACGAAATGACCTGATTGGATGAGGGGGAAAGTGGAAGATTCACCATGTGGCTGATATATACAAGATGTATGTAGGGTAATCAACGAATCTCTGAACCATTTCTACCAACCATCTATCGCTGCTTATTTTTCATTAAACACCATACTTGGCAGACCAGAATTCCTTTCGTCGACTGAACTGAGCCAGGTTTCCACCCGATCTCTATTTGTAGCAACAAGCCCTTGTGACTCTTGATCACCAGCCTCATCGGCTTCCTCGCCACTTTCCTCTTCATCCCATATTTCTTTGAGCCAATCGTCTTCATATATAGTCTCTAGGGGTACACCCTCCCCGTTGATGAAGAACCAGCGGAAGATATCCAGTGAAGCTTCTCGAGAGGCCATTTGATCGAGTTCTTTCTTTTGAAATGTTTTAGGCTTCTCGATATCCAATATGTCGGCAGGGTGTTCGGTGATCGTTGAAAGAGGTGTCGTTGAAAATCCATGGTCCTGAAAAATCGCTCCTTCTTCTAGGTCCCAGTTCCAGTGGTGGTAATGGTACTCATGTCGATTGCATTTCAAGTGTGAAGTCACGCGAAGGGCGCAATCTTTTGTTTTAGAGGTCCCACAGGGTGCCCAGGGTGTGCAGGGTCTGTTGCGATAGCATAGGTCGTCGCCCTCCTTTGGAGGAAGGTGGAGCAAACGCCACACGTCTGGCCTTGAAATGTATTCCGCATTCACACAAGTATATGGACCTGAGCCTGCAGTATCCATAAAACTTTGAGGACAACCAGTCCAGGGAAAGGCAATTGCGTCAAGAGGAGGCCTGCCTCTTCTCACTTTTTGAATGATTTTTGGGGCTAACCCGCTTGTCGCTGCCCCGATCCAGAGAGCACTGATATTTGGTCGACGTATTGCCCCGATTAAAGCAAGTATTTCGTAACCATTGTCAACCGTGCCAGAAGTTCCACTTAGTACCTCGTTAAGAACTGGATGCAACCAGGGACCGACGAGATTACAAGGAACTTCAAGTTCCCAGAATGATCCGCAAAGAGTCGACATCACTACTTCTGGACTGCAGCTCAGGGTCATGTAGTAAGGCAGCTCTTTGATTAAACTTGACCATATCAACGAAATAGGAACCGTGGGCAGTTTACCGCCAGTTGCTCTTGGAAATGGTAGTTGGACACTTGAGCCATAGTGTTGATGCGTTGGAAACGTCATGGCTGTCATAAGAGCAACAGGTAATTGGCTACCCAGATTATGTAAACGCGCAAACTCAGTGAGGGCATCAAAGGCTTGTTCTGAGGTTAAAGGAGAGCAAACTGAAGCCGGCGAGTATCTCTGTCTGATTTTGAAGCGTGTTTGACACGTGCGGGACACCGCCCACGGTGCGAGGAATTCGCCTTCGGGGATTTGTTTCACTATCGCTTTCCACCCTTCATGTTGAGCGAGTATCGCATACCACCATCGAGCCACATTCTCATCCGCTTCCCCAACGTCAAGGGTATATGTCTCCGGGGAATCGCAAAGGCATTCACCATCGGTCTCAGAGCTTAAATATTGCATACTAGCACCCTCCCCTTGGATTTCAACGAGCCGCGCAGAGAGTATGTAACACCATGCAACTGTGAGAATCCCCAGATAGTTGGGACCGGTGCGACTCTCTTCTGTTGTGCCAATCCAAGAACTGAAGACTCTCCCACAAAAACTGTAGGGAATAGCAACACCGGTGCCAATCTTCAGTAGGGCAGAATTTGTAATTTCTTTCTCGATCATGTCGCAGTCCGGGTTTCCTACCAATCTCCAAGTAGACGAGGCCTGCACGCAAAGGACAGGAATTGGAGAGACTCCATAAGGGCGAACATGGATTTTTCTGGGCCGGCCTTGGAATTTCGGTATCCTATGGAGGGTGAGGCGGGGGTTTGTATGCTCGGGAGTCAAGCCATGATTCCGATAGGCGCAGGCTAGCGATGCGAGGCGATACCAATAATCCCGGCTTTTTTCCAGTGCCTCATCAACTTGGCTCTTCTGAGGCTGGAGGATGTTGACATTCTCGACAATCTGGAACCAGGCAGGACAAATTAGCGCGTAATTTTTCGGGAAATATTACAAGAACCAACCGAGGAAAGTCGTGGTGGATTAATGGTGACCGAGGATCGTGTTGAGCACATTGAAGAGTGAGAAATAGACTTCCTTGCGTCCGAGGTTCAAAGAAGAATTGGACAGGAGAAAACAAGGGGTTTATATAATATATCTGGTTCTGATGTGGCTCAGGCTCGCAGTTTACGTCAGTATATTAAGCACAGCCACAGTATGGGGGAAGGCTCCGTATGGAAGAAGGGAGCTGTGGGCAAGAAGCCTTGGCCATGATTATCAATGAAGAGGGGTGGAAAACAGTGCCTTAAATCAGTGCCTTAAATCTTCGAATGGAACCGACGTGGTGCATAATCACGTGACGCATAATCACGTGACAATTTTACAGACAGGTGTCCCAGGCAGGGCAGCGATACCAAACGTATTTCACATGCGAGCCGCCACCACAAGCGAGTCGCCACCCCATCCAAAACGCGTCCATGATTTAGATCTTAGTTAGTTTAACGATACACCATGCCACCAATTCGCTCTCAATCCTCTAGAAATTTAGTAGAGAGAGAGGGTAGGATCTTATTAGCTATCCAAGCTTTTAAAAATGGAAAAATCAGCTCTGTCTCTCTCGCTGCCCGCACTTTCGATATCCCACGTTCAACTTTACGCGACCGTATCAACGGCCGTACTGAACGAAGTACTACACGCGCCAATTCTTATAAATTGACTGAAATTGAAGAGGAATCTCTTGAAAAATGGATTATCTCTATGGATTCTCGTGGATCAGCCCCCCGGCCTTCTACTGTACGAGAAATGGCGAATCTTCTTCTCGAAAAGCGCGGAACTACCCCGGTTATTTCTGTTGGCGAAAACTGGGTGACGAACTATGTGAAGAGACGTTCTCTTTTATCCTCTCGGTTTTCGAAACGGTATAACTACGAGCGTGCGAAATGTGAGGATCCGAAGATTATTAGGGAGTGGTTCAATCTTGTTGAAAAAACTATCCTACAATTTGGGATTGACCCGGACGACGTTTATAACTTCGATGAGACCGGTTTCGCGATGGGACTTACGGCAACCGCGAAGGTTATTACGAGAAGCGAATTCTACGGTCGGCGAGCACTTTTACAACCTGGAAATCGTGAGTGGGTGACAGTGGTTGAGTGTACGAATGCTTCGGGGTGGGCGCTTCCTCCGTGTGTGATCTTTAAAGGCAAAGTCTTTATTGAATCCTGGTTCGACGGCCTCCCGGAGGACTGGCGGTTCGAGGTTAGTCCTAATGGATGGACCTCTGATGAAATTGGAGTTCGCTAGCTTGAGAAGCTCTTTATTCCTACTACTTCTTCGCGTACGAAGGGGGGGTATCGGCTTCTAATACTTGACGGCCACGGAAGTCATTTAACCCCGAGGTTCGATGAAATCTGCGAGAAAAATAAGGTGATACCAATCTGTATGCCTCCGCATTCTTCGCACCTTCTACAGCCTCTCGATATCGGCTGTTTTGCGGTGTTAAAACGTTCGTACGGCCGGATGGTTGAAATAAAAATGCGGAACGGAATCAATCATATCGATAAACTTGACTTCCTCGAAGCGTACCCGGCTGCACGAACTGAAGCTTTTAAATCGGAGACTATAAGAAATAGCTTCGGAGCAGCTGGTTTAGTCCCTTTCGCGCCGGAGAGAGTGATTTCGAAGCTTGATATTCGGCTTACTACACCTACCCCCCCTCCAAGCCGGGGTAGCGATTGGGATCCAAAAACACCCTCGAACTACGTCCAATTACAAAAGCAGGCTTCGTCAATCAAAGCTTTACTTCGTATAAGATCAAGAAGCCCCCCAAGCCCGCTCAATTCCGCTATAAACCAGGTTTTAAAGGCCTGCCAGATCACGATGCAATCCGCCGCACTACTAGAGAAAGAAGTGAGCGATTTACGCGCTGAAAACGAGAAGAAAAAGCAAAAGCGAACTCGATCTACAAGGACGATAGTCCACGAAGGGGATCTCTCGGTCCAGGAGGTTCGTGAGCTACGTTCAGAGCCATTTGAGGCCCAAGTAGCGCGTATCAACAACTATCGTGAGCAGGTTTCGGAGGGTTTACAGCTAGCTACACGGGCTGGACGAGCATGCGGAATATGTAGGCAGCCAGGACATAGAAGAGAGACATGTCCAGATAGATGATGATTTTAGTTTATTTAATTTAATGGCGTTTTGGTTGAGATAAATGTATTTAAATTTAGTATATGGAGATGGGGTGGCGACTCGCTTGTGGTGGCGGCTCGCATGTGAAATACGTAAACTAAAAAGGGTGAGTTTAATAACTGATGACTGCCAAACTTGAACAGGGAATATGAAAATCTCGTTTGTTATAATTACATAAGAGGATTTAAGCGTCGGGCCAAAAGGTCAACAACAATCGGACGTTCCGATTGTCGCTGCAGCAGTATATATAGTAGGCCTACAAAGCCTAAGCCTTGACTGATATTCGACAAAGACTAATAACTATTGCCAACTCAAACCGGGGAATAGCGGTCCACCGTTGCCTGCGTCGAGATGGGACCGTATCGCTGTCTTGACACACCTTCTTCGGTGCCATTGCTCTTGCCACCCGAGGCTTGAACTGCCTCGTAAGATGCACCTCTGTAAGAAGATTCGCTCGTCGCGGGGGAACTCCGCCCAGAATTTCCAGCCTTGCTGCCCTTGAGGCGTGTGCAATAGCGCACTTGGAGGGAGCCTCCCGACCTTCCAGGAAAATACTCTGCGATTTGCTTCCATGGCAAGCTCCGCTCTTCCTTCAATTCAATCAAAAGCTGGTCGTCCTTAGACAGACGTCGGGTTGGCCCGGTCGTTTTCCCAGCGCGGGACCCTTTTCTGGGGGGGTTGCTCAGAATGCTGGCTGCCAATTTTGTTTTCATAATGTGACGTAGCTCCGCCTGATTCCCGAGAGCAGGAATGCTCTGCCTGTTCTTCAAAGGTAATTGAATATATGACCCTTGACAAAAGTATCTGCGTGTAAGGAAACCTCGGATAGGAATCGTTTCGATATCGTGCAAGCTTGTTGTGGAAGTCTGATCCGCGACCACTTTGGATTGAAGTGCCTCGCCGACGGAGAGGCGTTCAGTGTTGTGCCGGGGAGATCTAGGCTTAAGCCGCACGGCAGGTCGGCTTGCTCTTTTTAATCGATGGGAAGAAACACTGTTTCCATGTGCATCTTCACCACTTTCACGCACGTAGTCCGCATCGTCGGGGTCATCAGGGTCATCGCTGCTGTCATCGGATAGATACTCATCTCGGTCTCGCTTTCTGTTTCGGAGAGGCCATTCGTGTTATTGGGACAGAGTCCTTCGTTCCTCGCTCTTGGGGACGAAAGTTGGAGATGACGACCGACGGCTGATCCAACACTGGACAGAATCCTGTATCTTCCTCTGTTGGGCTGCATGGCGACTGCTTCTCACTGTTTTGAAATGCGGATGAGATTGAACGCGCCAGTGTTCCATTTTGATGAGGTTTAGGAGATGCTGACAGGCTCTCCATATCACGACGCCGTAGCTCGCTGCCGTTGCCATGAGCTGCAGCCCCGTCTTTCTCCTGGCTGTTTTGCTTCTCGGCCGGCATGCTTTGCCCGATGACGCAAGCTGCCGTCTTCAACCTTGGTTCATGTGCTTCAATTCTAGCATTTCTAGACAACAAATGCGTTTGGGAGGTGCGCTTTTCTTGGCCCGCAGGGTCGAGGATTTGGTTATTGACTATTGTATTGCCGTCCACTATATCCATTGTGGGGTTTGAACGTCGCAAAATGTCTCCCTCCATCGTGCCTTGGTCTGCATTCTTCCATGTAAGCGAAAGGACTGGGCAATCCAGCTGAATGAGAGTTGAGAGCACTGACCTGATTCTTCCGCCGCCACCGGGACGCAGAGGCCATCACGGACCGATGTAGAGTATGGACCAGCGGATTGTTCAATACCTCGCCCCCGATAATATCTTTTTCCTTTCTTATGACAACATAGGTTTTGTACCCGCTTAGGTAATCCCATCTGGGCCAGCAAGTTACGGCGCTCCAAAGTGGAGCTGGGAGTAAAAATAAGCCAATCAAGTCTAGTACTTGCCATTCCCAGAGACAACCGCAGGTCCTTCGAGGATCGACTGAAGAGTCTCTGAGGTCGGTATCCTCTTTGTGGAGATTCTAAATAATAGTAACGAAGAAACTCTAGGCAGTTTCGCGGTTTCATTCGCGAGACCTATGTCTCCTCTCTCTGAGTTCGCACTTGAGGTTCAAGGAACAACAAAGCTCACAGGGCCGGCTTGTACGTTCCTGTAGCCAATGGGGCAGTCTCTGGGATCGACTTCCTTCAAGGATGAATCAAGAAATTTGAGGGGCAGTTTCATACACAGGCCCTATCGTCTTCAGGCACGTACAGGTCAGCTCTGGGAGCTTCGCTGCTCCAAGCCCTTCCTACGGGTAAATTGTGGGTCATCAGGCTCGAGCAAAGTGCCTCTAGGATCGACTAGAGTCCCCAGGGCTAGTATGTGTACAGCAAAAAGAGACATGGACCACCTCAGTTTGGAAAAATGAGGGAAATACTGATCCCAAAGACACTTCTGTTGATCCTGGAATGGCCAGTGGTTGCTCTAGGAGCTTTACGTAGGGTTCCAGGAGCAATATAGCTCCCAGGAGAGGTGGTCTATGTTCCCACAGACGATGTGAGGGTCTCACGTATCCGTAGATGAGTAATCAATATTAAAGAAGGCTATAGTTGACTCTAGATACAAGACGTAGCGCGAGGAAGCAAAAGAAAGGTAGCTTCCTCGCGTTCAGGGGAACCCATGTACACCATGTGGGTCCCGTGCGGATCATATCTCCATCCGTTCCGCATGCTTAATGTATATCCTTGACATAAAGCTTCCGCGTGCCTGGGAGCCATGCCATGGATCCTGGGATCGAATATGATCCCAGGAACGTGAGGGGTCTCACGACCTTAAGTGTGGGCTCCGGGATGGGTAATCAATATTAGGAGTACGAATTGAAATACGGGCAATAAGTGTGGGCAACTGAAAGAAGAGGTGGTTAACCCGTTCTTGGGGACCGAGCCAGAGCAATGACGTCACCGAACCTTATCGGTGGCGATCCGTGGGGCTCGGTGGGGACTCAGGAACCAAATTAGCCTATATGCCCTCAAGAATGCAAGGGCTTAATATTGAACAACACGACCGCATGGTCTACTATGTCAGCTAGCCATATAGGGACGGCTCTGGTAGACAGCATATGACCGCTAACACCGGCCAACTCGAACACTACTAATTCGGAACATAACCAGTTCGTGTTGAAGTCGGCTTGTCAAAAGATGAGGCATGCAATCCGTTGTAGCTAGGTTACTTGGCTGGGCTTTAATTAAGCATTAGTGAGTGGTACTCAACGATGGAACGACATAGCCAAAGGATCGGGGGAATTTTGAGGCATATGATGAGAAGCTATTTCGCTCAAACTTTTTGAGGTTGATGGATCTTGGGGAAGATGAGGAAATGGTTTATCTACCAGATAAGACATATCTCCGTTCAGAACATTACGCATACGTGCTGATATTCCTCAATTCCAAAGAAAAGTGCGGTCTAGAGAGTGGGTAAGAATACAGGACAAAGGATCTTTTTCGCTGGAATCAGCAACGAAGAATGAGGGCATAAATATTGAAATATGAGGCATCTAATGCAGTGTATCTACACAAGCTTCAAGTGATGGTAATGAAGCTCTTTTTTCTTGATGTGAGTGGTTATCTCTTCGGCATTTTATATTTCTGCGGGCTCCCTGATTCTACTAGTACACTTTGCCATCAACCTGCTCAAAACTGCTGATACTGTCAGAGATCACCAGGACCAAGCAAGGCTTGTCCCTATAAATACCTCGTAGACGTCGGCCCTCCAAGTATTTTTTATATAATAACCATTGCAGGTCGTGTCAGCGAACAAAGTTCAGCGACTCGTGCAGAGATCCTATTCCTTACAAGGCCTTAAACTACCCAGATAAGTCAGGTAAGTATTTTTACTTTCCCATGAAGTCCCCTGGAATGATTGTATGATGTCTAACCGCAAAGCCTAGAGCATACCGAAGCGTGTTTTGTCAAACAGACGGACAACGAGAGGTAAGCTTATTCTCTCTATTTTAAAAGAACTTCGCTGACTACTAGCTTTATTATGCACCTTCATCACCGCGAAACGACATAACATAGTTGTCCTTCGAAGTAAACGGCTGCCATAGGAGGGCAGAATGAGGGCCTCGCGAATGATGCAATTGAGATAGTGATCTCGCTGTGGTGACTGTACTTGAAAGAGGATTTTGAAGGCGGGCCGAATTTATATATGCACCGACGAGGCAAATCAACGGCCAAAGTGTATGTCGGAGTAGATGCATTGGCATACCGGCATACCGGAGGATCCATTGATCCTATGCATTTTGTAATTTTAGATTAGTAATCGACGGTCCATATAAATTGTTAGGAAAGTCGATACAGCAATACAGAGAGTTGAACACCATTGATTGGACCCTACATTTTACAATACGGCCCACGCCGACAGTTATGAGCCCGGTTCGCACTGAATGAGACTACTGTAGTTGGAATACAGTATCTAGCCCGCTGCTAGAAGTGTCTCGCAACCCCTGAAGCTATCCTGAAGCTGTACAAAGCTACCCCTGAATCCAGTAATGGAGGCAGCATCAATCCTCTCCGCCATGAAGGGCGAAAAACTGAAGGACTCGCCGCAGTGGCTCACCTGGTTTGCAAAGGTGCAGCTATATGCCGTACAAAAGAACGTATGGGATCTATGCAATCCAGATCTCACCACGACAACCGATCTCGCTAATAAACGACCTGAGCCTCTCCAAGAACCGGCGGAACCCGAATACCCCGAGGAAGGCGATGAGAGGGACCGAAGGATCTGGCGAGACCGTATGGATGTGTACAAAGTGAAGTACACAAGGTGGGAGAAGCAGACAAAGGGACTGAGCGATGTAAATGAATATATCCTCACATACCTTGATCCAATCCACCATCTCTCTCTAGTTGCATATCGTACTCCGTATGATAGGCTTGTGTATCTAAAGTCTCGCTTTGCCCGATCGACTGCGTACGAAGAAGAAATCCGTATGAAGTGGAAGGTCTTTGCAATGCAGAAGCCGACAGGAGATATCGAGGAATGGCTTCAACAGTGGAACTCACTAAGAGAGCAAGCCGTCAGCCTTGGCATCAATGATGGAGATGCAAATAGGGATTTCTTACACGCTGTGAAAGAGGTGCTCCCTATCTGGTGGCAAGGGAAATACCAGGAGATTGTTATGGACAAGAAGGTGTACGATACTCGAGACCTTCTCGAATCATTCCGCGCGATGAACCGTGAGATAGGTGTTCAAACAGTGACCTCAACCAATGCTCCAAAAGGTGCATTCTCAACCTGGCAAGGACACCAGGAAGCGAAGCCGGAAGTGAAGCAAGAGAAGCTCCCATTTGAGAAGAGACGCTGTCCGTGTGGTAGCACTCACCCAAGGCATAAGGTTGCAACTTGCTATATCATGAATGAAGCAATTCGACCGGAGGGATACACTCTCAATGAGCGTACGCTGGAGAAAGCGAAGAAGAAGTTAGCAAAGGACCTCGCTTGGAAACAATGGGTGGATAAGGTGGTTGCTGAAGCTCAGCCAAAGACGGAATATGCTAACCAGGTTAGCTTTGCTACCACCTACCAAAAGCATGAAGCCGTACAGATCAGCAAGCATGTGCTATCTGTAGCAAAAAGCGACGAGCCCTCTCTTCATGATCGATGGATTCTCGATACTGGATCGAGTACACACATCTGTAATGATAGGAGCTTATTTGTTGACTTCACCCCGGACGATATGGAAGTTTCAACTGGAGACAGCACCACAAAGATGCTCGGCAGGGGTACAGTTCGCCTAGTAGGAAGACACCCAGTGAAAGGAAGGATGGAGATCACATTGAGTGATGCTCTATACTCACCTGGATTCCATACAAATCTAGTATCATACGCGATGCTAAGGAAGAAAGGTGGCCTTTGGTGTCAAAAGACGAATTGCATACGGGATCCGAATGATAGGCCTGTCGTCAGTGTACATTTTTGGGATCACTTTAACCTCTGGCTTTTTGATAAGCCTGGCGAAGCTCCTCCACAGCAGGCATATGCCACCCAGGCAGGCGTACGGAACTCGGTGAAGCCGCAGGAATCAAAGGCTTCCTCCGAATTATGGCATCGGCGCCTAGCCCACGTTGAACCACGTACTATAGCAAAGCTTGCTAGTATGGTAGACGGCGTCGTTCTTGAAGATAAGAAGTCGACGGAGCAGCAATCTCTATGTCAAATCTGTAAGACAGGAAGTGCTCCGAGGCAGATATCACGACGGCCAGTCGGAAGATCCTTTGGACGATTTGGAAGGGTGCACTTTGATCTAATTCAACTGCCACCGGCGTACAACAGACATCGCTGGATATCTCACTTCTATCTAGAAGGACCGAGGTTCCATTGGATCATGACACATGAAGTCAAACCGGAATGCCAGCTTGCGATAAAGGAGTTCGTACAGCTAGCAAGGAATCAGTGGAAGCTGCCGATCAAGGCTTTCCACTACGATAATGAAGCCGCAGCAGGCAGAGCAGCGGAGTATAGCCTAACAGCTGACGGTATCTTAGTATATCATACTCCACCTGGACACTCAGAAATGAATGGGTATGCTGAGAGATCTGGCGGGATGATCATCACCCGTATGCGCATGCTCGCTCTCGAAGGAAAGCTCCCTAAGGATCTATGGCCGGAATTTGCAAGCGCCGCAGTATGGTTATTGAATCGTACGCCGTCGTATATCGCTACCGAGAACCGCTGGGTGGTTCCATGGGAAGAAGTCAGGAAGGAACTTGCACCTGTGATACCGAAGACCAACCTGTCAAATGTCAGGCTGTACGGGAGCATGGCGTACTGTAGGATTGAGAATCAAGTACAGTCTGATAAGATGCACCCTCGAGCAGAGATTGGCTTCTTGGTAGGATACCGTGCCTCGAATATCTGGAAGATCTGGTTTCCACATAGTGGAAAGGTGAAGCATATCAGGGATGCAGTCATTGATGAAACCCGGAAGTACACACCTGAGTACGACCAGTATAAGCCGATTCCACTACCGCTAGTGAGACAACCGCAAGAACTCACTACTGAAGAGATCACCAAGGTGATCAACTATGAAATCACTGGTCAACAGACTAGTACGATGGAGGAAAGTCAGGGCATGCAGGATCGGGATGATCCCCAGCAGCATGATTCCCAGCAAGATAATCCTCAACAAACACAGGAGAATCCTCAGCAAGCGCAAGATGCTTCTCAGGAAGTGATACAAGAAGCAACTGGTAAAGCAAGTGCTCAAAGAGAGACTACCCCAAGTCAGGGGGTGAGAGAAGAAGCATACTGGCCAACACCTGGTCATCCACCGGCGCGTACAGCACCACCAGGTGCATTTCCGGAGGATCAGGATCTACCACCATTGCCGATCACCCCGCCGCAGGAAGAAGAAGCGAATACTGGCTCTGGTCAGGGGGTGGATATACAGGCTGATCAAGAAGATCCAGCGCATCAAGACCAGACCCAGTACGAATACAAACCTACTCCTGATCCGGTAGAAGACGAGCTAGAAAGGCAGCTACAGTCCGAGCTACTAGCACCAAGCAGAGAGATAGTTAGTGACATTGACACCGGCAACATACTAAGTGGAAGACGAACACGCAGAGCGAGAAGAGATGATGATTTTGCATATGCAACAACCACTACAGTACGGGACGAAGAGCCCCCGGCTCTGCTTCATGCCTTTGCCGCTGGTTTATACGCAGAGAAACCGGACAGTCGTCGTCATCGAGATGATCTTCCTCCACCGCCGAAGCGTTGGAAGGATGTTATGAATCACCCATTTCAGGAAGGCTTCCTCGCAGCAATGAGGAAAGAGATCAATTCGCTATCTGAAAAGGAGACATTTGAAATCATCAACAGACCAAGGGACAGAGGGAAGCAGATCCTCCCTCTACTATGGGTGTTCTCGTACAAATTTGACCAGGACGGTTACCTGCTAAAACTGAAGGCTCGTATCTGCGTACGAGGAGATCTTGAAACCATTTCTCACGAAGAGAAAAGGGCTGCTACATTAGCAGCAAGGACAGCAAGGATGATCTTCGCACTAGTGGCTGCTTTTGATCTGGATTTGCGACAGCGGGATGCTGTCACTGCATTCCTAAATAGCAAGCTAGATGTGAAGGAGACGTACACCTATATGCCAGAAGGTTTCCAGACCCCAGGCAAGTGCTGGAAGCTACGCCGTGCTTTGTACGGACTGCGGATCTCACCGAGGCTATGGCAGCGAGAAGCAGCGAGTGTACTACGTAAGCTAGGGTTACAACAGATGCCGGAAGACCCCTGCGTCTTTATGGGACAAGGCTTGCTGGTCTTCTTCTATGTGGACGATATCCTGATCGCCAGTCACAGTACTGCTAAAGCACAAGCACAGCAGCTGGAGCGAGATCTAGAAGCACACTGGGAGCTGACAGATCATGGAGAAGCGACATGGTTTCTTAATATCCGGATCGTCCGAGACAGACAGGAGAAGAAGCTTTGGCTCTGTCAGGATAGCTATGTGATGAGCATTGCTACCCGGTACAATCTGACAGACCGTCCACCAGTATATACACCACTGCCAGTTGACGAATTGACACCCTACCAAGGTACGGCTACGCCGAGAGAGATCCATTTATACCAGCAGAAGGTTGGATCTGCAGGATATGCCACTACAATTACCAGACCGGACGCTGCAAAAGCCACCGCTCGGCTTGCGCAATTCCTCACAAATCCCGGTCCCCAGCACCAGCAGGCAGCTGATCGAGTCATCACTTATCTCTACACTACCCGGAATCTGGCTATCGAATATAGCGCAGCTGGTACAGGAATGAACTCGGTACAATTTGCAAGCGATGCTTCGTACGGGGACCACCCTGACAGAAGGAGTTCAGCTGGATATATCTGCCAGGCATACGGCGGTCCAGTCGACTGGAAAGCCAGCAAGCAACCCACTGTGACAACGTCAACCACGGAAGCAGAACTGCTAGGCCTATCCGAGACCGGGAAGCAAGTTCAATGGTGGCGGAGGTTGCTTAACAACCTAGCTTTTACCCCATCTCACCACCTAACCATTGACTGTGATAATGAGAGGACGATCAGCCTCTTGACAAGCGAGGATGTAGCCTTCGAAACGAAGCTACGACATGTGGATATACACCACCACTGGCTGAGACAGGAAGTCAGAGAAGGACGTATCATGGTACGCTGGGTGGCGACGGCGAGCATGGTTGCCGATGGCCTCACAAAGCTGCTATCCAGACAGAAGCATGAGAACTTTGTACGACTGCTTCGGATGGTTGATATAGGCTATCTTATAGCCTAGGAATTGAGGAAGAGAATGGATCATGCAGCATGCCAATGTATGAATTGCAGCGATCTCAGTATGCATACTGGGACCGCTGAGGGGGTGTGTCGGAGTAGATGCATTGGCATACCGGCATACCGGAGGATCCATTGATCCTATGCATTTTGTAATTTTAGATTAGTAATCGACGGTCCATATAAATTGTTAGGAAAGTCGATACAGCAATACAGAGAGTTGAACACCATTGATTGGACCCTACATTTTACAATACGGCCCACGCCGACAGTGTATTTATGCCTGAGGCACTAATCGACTCTGCAGTCAAGGGGTGAGTAAGCTGGATCCCTCCATCACAGTCCGTTCCTCTTCGCCAACCCCCCTCGCCAACCAGCGGGCCGCCTACTCTGTTAACTTCATTCGATTGTCTGCTGAATACTTCTTTCAACAAGGGACCGAGGAAACAATCGCCGAATTACGATGTCAGCTTGAGGAATAACAAAGGCTCCGAGAAGCAGCAGGGCGCAGCCAGAGGGAAGAACGGTGACTCCAACCCACACACCGTATTGGCATTCTCGATCGCTGTCATATCTCTGTCAGAGCGACCCGAGTTGAGTCAGACGGACCTCACGACTCAGGGCGAGGCGACCGACCCAGTGAACCGACTTTGCCCCCAGCGCATAGTCCCATTTTAAAACCGGAGAAAATCCAATTTGGTGAGTGCTGCGGCCTTCCTCTTGTCCAGGAAGGGGATATTATGTCATACTTTGAGATGCTAACTAGTTAAAATTAGTTAATTAACTAGTTAGTTAACCAATAACTAGAAACCTTGTGTCATTTGCCGGGAAATACTTCTACCGGAAACCGTGATCGGCTGACATCAGCCTCCTGGATCAAGCATCCACCAATCGAGACCTGTCGCGATTGTCTCAAGCTATTTCCCCCTCCGAAAGATCGATGGCCGACAACAACTCCCCAGATTACAAGGCTCTCTTTCTGCAGGCGGAAAAGAGACGCAAAGAGGCCGAAGATGAAGGAAGACGAGAGAAAAGGAGGCGGGAGCAGGAAGAGGAGAGACGGAAACAGGCCGAAGATGAAGGCAGACAGGAGAAAGAGAGACGCGAACAAGCTGAAGAGCGCACTCGACCGACCACTTTCGTGGAATTCTTACGCCATTCCCATGACTTGCTCTCCCGACCGCTGAGAGTCGAGACACCATCTCGCTCGACTACCGGGAAAATACCCCCTCCCACGGGGAAATATTGCCCGACACGGTTGGAACATTGGACAGACTGCCCAGCACAATTGTCGGAGCTCTACAGTTCCGTCTACAGCTACCTGCAGTTGTCACCGGGTGGGCCGCCGCGTCTGTTCTCATCTTTGTCTGAGCTAAAAGGATTAGGCCGACTACTAGGTCGTAAGCCTATAAGCAGCGAGCAAGAACTGGAGGCTTTTGAGCGGTTTGCCGTGGAGGAACACGTCTACGATATAATAACAAAGTTGTGCAAACTACTCGCTGCTCGCGACGAGTTCGGCCTCGGCGATGGAATCCAGTTCAGCAATCATACGAATTCCCTAAACGAGAACGAAGCTATTGAAGCAGATGCAAGCCAACCGTCAAGTGTACACAACCCGAGACCTGATCAGTTCTGCATCCATCGTGTTGACGGCAACACTACCACTCTCCTCACATCTGTCGAGTATAAGCCGCCCCACAAGCTTTCCGTCTCCACCATCCGTCTGGGTCTCCGACCAATGGACTTATGGAAGGATATGGTCAAATCAAACAAAATACCGACAAACCAGGAAGCGAAGTTGAGGTACAATGCAGAGCGACTTGTCTGCTCCACTCTTGTCCAGGAATATCACGTGATGATTCAGGAGGGACTCGAGTATTCCTATGTGACTAATGGGATTGCCCGTGTCCTACTCTATGTTTCACGTGATACACCTAGCACGCTTTATTACTTTTTCTGTGATCCCAACAGCGAAGTCAACCCAGAAGATGAGTATTATTCTCAGCTACTGAAGACTTCTGTTGCAAGAACACTATGTCTGTGCTTGATGGCCTTTCGATCACCTACGCGTGGCCAGGAATGGCGAAATTCCACACGATCAGAGCTCCCCCTTTGGACGACCAGTTTCGACCACACTCGTTCTCAGATTCCCAAAGCAGAACTGCAACAGACCCTTCCTCACTCCGATAGTACAGCAATGGAGTACACGAGTCCGGAATCCAGTTCATCTTACGAACCACCGTCATCTCCGCCGGATTCCCCAACGGCGGCAGGTCGCCGAGTGTCTACAAGGTCTCAGGCCAGCTGTGCACCGTCGGGTGTACAGCATCGCTCGCAGTCGCCAGACTCATCAGGCTCCGATTCAAACCAAGCAACGGGCCGGAAACGGGGCTTTAGCCAAGTTACATCCTCCCCATCTGCCCAACGAGCAGGTCGTCAACAGGACCCGGGAAATAATCAAGGCACTCAGGCCCGATATCGCGATACGCAATTTTGCTCCCAGCGATGTTTAGTCGGATTGCAGACTGGCGGTGTTCTAGATGACTGTTGTCCAAATGTGATGCTCCATCGTCGAAGCAAGGACGGCCTTCATCATCCCATTACCCCAGAAGATTTGGTGCGTTTACTAAAGGCACAACTGGACGAAAACATTGACAGATGCACACCCCTTGGAGGTTGCGGGGCGTACGGTGCGCCGTTCAAACTAGCCTGTACTATATACGGTTATACTGTCGTCGGAAAAGGAACCACTTCGGGACTGTGGAAAGAAGTCTCTCGCGAAGCGCAGGTATATCAGATTCTGCGGAAGGCCCAAGGGTCTGCTGTGCCTGTTTTCCTGGGTACGATCGACTTGGCGAAAATTTATTTTCTTCATGGGGCTGGAGAGATTCGTCACATGCTCGTCATGGGCTGGGGAGGCGAAAGTACAGCATCGATGGAGCTGACACCGTCGCTCCACCGGGAGATTCGCAGATCAAACAAAGAAATCAAAGCCTTGGGAATCATTCACAAAGATTTGCGACGTGACAATGTTCTTTGGAACGAAGAGCTTGGGCGGGCGTTGATCATCGACTTTCACCGCTCCACATTGAAAAGTCGACCGACTTTGCAGCGGCCACGAGCCGTAAAACGACGATTATGTCAGCCAGAGATAGGAGATCCAAAACGTCTTCACGTGACGTGAGGCAGTGTGCTTGTTTTATTGGATTAGCAACACAATTATGCATGATAATGAAGCATGAAGCATTTCCGGCCCGCATCCGCATGAATCAGTCAGGATTTCTATCTATTATTATCTATCTATTTTATTCTTGATGCCCGCTTTTCCAATGCACCTACATCGCCTCTGATGATATATGATTCTAGATGCGTTGACAATCACGAATTGATCATCCAATTCTGGCTCTCGGACTTGACTTTTGTGTGATGCTATGAATCACATGGAAACCTCGATTCAACTATGAAGTTTCAGGACCGATATTATGGACCGTCGTGTACTAACCGAAAATTTGCGATAAGCGCCGAACCGCTCGACAACCTCGAGGAACGAGATTATCCACATGACTTTCCCAGGTATGCTATTAGACATACATTCCATCAGCAGGCCTCTCTCTGCCAAACTCCTTTGAAAATTTCTCATTTGATTTGGCGGCTAACTTCAAGTATTCGTAGTTCACCTGGTTGACGTCAGCCTCAGCGAGAGCGTGTGCAATTGCTGCGACGTTTTTGATCTGGTTCATGATTGGTCAGCAAGTGTGATGTTCAGTGCCACTCGGACACCCACCTCTCGTCCATTCAGAGCTAAAGACTCCAATCGTCGAAGTTCGTGCTCCTCAACAATGGCAGGTCCTTGCATCGTACATGCCTTGGACAGAAAAGTTGACCAGAGATCTCTGCGAAACTCTCTCGTTAAATTCTCATACTCAATGATCAAATGGATCCGGCTGAGAATTGCGTCATCAAACTGGATACCCCGATTGGAAGTCAAGAAAAGAATTCCCTGATAATATTCCAGCTTTCGGAGGAAAATGGTCACAAGGCGATTGTGGGTATCGTGGTAAGATGTGCGCTGCTCCATGAACGCGTCTGCCTCATCCAAGAGAAGCACGGCATTAAAGTGTTTGGCGATCTTGAATACTGTTTCAAGTTGTTGCTCAAGCGCATTGGAATCCCCGTGGTTAACAACAAGTTCGCCTGCAGATATCTGGAAAAATCAGTGACGCCAAAATCAGCCGAGTTGGATGGTTCATACAGAATAGAGGGGGAGCTTGAAATACTCCGAGGTTGCCTCAACCGTGAAAGTCTTTCCGACTCCCGGTGGGCCACTAGCACAAGTTAGGTTGGGAAGTCTTGATTCATAGACGCTTTGCCAACATACTTCAGAAGAATGTTGAATCCTTGGCCCTTTCCATCAATTACGTCGTCGAACGGTACCGTCGGTATCATCCCTAGGCGGGTTTTCGCCAATGACAAGAGGATGGTCTTGGTCTCTGAAGGGATCTTCAGGCAGTCGAACGACTCGGGTGACCAAACCACGTCCCTAAGAGCACTAACTGCGCACTCCACTGGAATCACATTAGCCGGAAACCAAACCATTGTCAGTCGTGTCACATACAGAACATTTTCTCCTTGAAGCTGAAACAGCAAACTGTTGGGCAGGCGACCAGTAAATCGGCCTCGCTCAGCTTTTGTGCATCTACACCGTCTCCTCGCATTTTCTCCTTCTCTCGCTCACGGCCCTCCATGAGCATTGCACCAATGTCGAATACTGCAATTCCATCCTTATCCTTGACCCCAATGTCGCGGAGTGACGGTCGGGTATAGTTTGGCTGCATTTCATGGAAAAATGCGGCGTCCACTGCCACTCGACTGTTGATGTTGACTTTGATAGCCTTCCCCTTGTTCATAAAGAATGCGCTGCCTTTACAGTGCCGAACGTGTGAGCCGGCCAAATCCCGAAACCTTTGACCCCTCTCGATGAAGTCTTTCCGGACTTGCCCGTGATTTGGATGGTGGTGGAGAGGGAAGGCCTCAAGGGTCTCGATCGGCTTTGACCCCCGAAACTTTGCAACGCGCAGAAAGATTCCGGCCTCGCCGAACTTGACTCCGTCATAATCAAGGAATCGGCACTCGAGATTCAACCACGTCCCGTCATTTTGTGTCATCTCTTCGCCCGCGTCGAATACGACACATCGCGGCTCTTTTGTGCCAATGCATGTGGTACAAACATGGCAACCAGGCTTGAAAAGCGCCCAAAGAAGGTCATATGTAATATGACCGTGCTGCAACATTGACTCGAGACGCTGTAAAGTAGAAGTATATTTGTGCTTGAGGTGGTCGATGAGCAAGAGGAGATGCTTCGCATGTGCCGACTCATGGTCCGAACTGCTATCCATGTTCTCTGCACATCTGTCGAGCTCTGGGAGGAAATGGAAAAGGACGTTTTGCTCGATCTAAATCCACGTCAGTGTGCTCCTTGATGATAATACTGTCTCAATTACCGATGGCTTGTCCTCCATCAGGCTAACGGCCTTGATGTCGTGCAACACGTCTCGCAGGATGTCGCGTAGGCCTTCCGACTTGATGTCTATGAATGACACTACCTCCTTGGACGTCCTGTCTGATCATACTATTAGTAGGTTTTCGGTCCGGCAAGCAAAGGTGTCACATACCAACACGTTCACGGACAACGAATGCGTACTCAGCGTAGTCGTCCAGGTCATTGCTAGTCTCCGTTGGCTCGGCAATCCTGTATTTACATGCTTCTTTGTCCCAGCTAGACCCGTGTCAGCTATCTGGAAAAGTGGAAGGGGTGGTTGGCTGGTGGCTCATACACTTCCACAACTGTTTTGAATTGGGATTTTGATGCCCATTTCTCAAACGACTTGAAATCATCCGGTGTAGTACAGATCTGGCTTTCGATATCAATCTCGTCTATCGCCTGAACATTCTCTTGCTGTT
This sequence comes from Penicillium chrysogenum, assembly GCF_028827035.1. Taxonomy (NCBI): domain Eukaryota; kingdom Fungi; phylum Ascomycota; class Eurotiomycetes; order Eurotiales; family Aspergillaceae; genus Penicillium; species Penicillium chrysogenum. The sequence goes on along the minus strand of NW_026622750.1, from coordinate 4,658,264 downwards.
CATTGCTGGCAGAAGAAGATCGAACAGGCTTAGTTGCCAGGGAGGGTTCAGCTGACCCACATTCATCGTGGGTGAGCTTGACCATCAACTGCTTCAGTCGAACCATGTCGAGGCCTGGTGGGGATTGGTCCTGGGAGACGGGAGTGTTTGGAGGTTCTTGGTCGGCAAGATCGAGCAGCGCGTTCTCAAGAAACTCACCAAAGAGAAGAATCAGATCCTTCAAGGTGGCAGGAGACATAGTCGACTCCTTCGTTGGACTATCTGGTGGCGTCAAGCCTTGGTGACTATCGGAGGAAGTTTTTTTCAATGCCATGTTGTGCGGCTAATGACTGAGACTAGAATTGGTTGTCGAAAAGGTTGTAAAATCGATTACAAAGGTTGATGTGAATATCAATGAAAGATTCATGGAACGGATGAAGCTGCTTTCTTTTATATCTCCGTTGCCCCCTCTCAATCCTTGATCTGTTGATCCTGTGCAGAAGTACATGCTGCGAGTGTATGAAATTATATGCATGAGGGGGCTCACAAATGAGAATGATTGGCTTGGAAATTCTACAAATAATCAATGGTAGATTGATGGAAGATTGAGTGGAAGATTGAGTGGAAGATTGAGTGGAAGATTGAGTGGAAGATTGAATGGAAGATTAAGTGGCTTTGAAGGCTAGGCTAAGCGGAGCAAATTGTCAAGCTGAAAGAAAGCAGCCAAGAAACACATGAGGAGCGGACCGATAGTACGAGAGACCTATAATTTGGCCTTGATTCACAGCGCTCACTAATTAGTGATGAACCTAGTTGATTAACTAATTAAAATCAATGTCAACTCTCAGCATCGATGGGCCGGGATGATCGATAAGGCCACGGGAGAATGTAATCCCGCTGCCCCTCCTTCCCCTGTCGCGCATGATTTATCGTCGGGCAGCAACTGCTCGGATATATTATTTACTCTTGAGTATTGTCAGCTTTCATTTTCCCAGAGTGTGGGTGAAAATATCTGAAATCAAAAGTCATTTGAATGTTTTCTTGTCTAACCAGGCGCCTTGTCCCTTCCAGAACAAACCGAAACGACCGTCTCGAATAGTCAGCCGACTCCTCTGGCGTTGGTAACCCAGCAGCTCCGAAAGCTCAGTCTCGCGAAGAAGGCTTTTTGTTCTCAGCGGTACTTCATCTACCCAAACCACATATCTTTCGGCAGAGCAAACCACGATTCTCTCCTCTTGGTCTGGGTCGCTTCAGACCACAAAATACGCACTTCTTGATTATGTGCTCGGTCGCTTGATAATTTGAAATGTCAACCAATGTGTGTTGCTTCTCTTGAACTGAATACTGGCACGTCTAATACGGGAGACCTTTAGGTCGGAGATGCAGCTCTCAGAGGCGAAGAGGAATATATTCGAGGGCATATATTCGATGGAGTGGATTATGAGAGGCACATTATTGGCAAGGGCACCCTTATCATGATCATTCCTCCCTCGGCCAGTGAGGAGGAGCCAAAAACACACAGGAATGTGGAGACAGAGATCAAGATTCCAGTTCCACCGAGACACGAGGTCAAGGTACTAGATGCCCTAGTAATGATGACCACGTAGGTTTCAGTTTCAGCTTTTCGAGAAACTGCATACCAGCCCTCTGCCCAACTAACAGAGTGATGGATATATCTGCATTTGTGTCCTCGGGTATGATCGTCGTGAAACAATCAGTGGTCTCTTCTCCTGCCGCTCTTTCCATCTTCCATTGCTTGCTGGCTGGTTTCGATCGCCTTGTACATCAGTTCTCCGAGTTGCGGAACGAGGTCCACTGATGCTTCCGAATACGTGAACGCCGGTTCTAGAATGTATTTAGCTTTTTGAATTGATTGTCTGGGTTTTTTTGCTCACGTCTTCCATTGATCAATCCAGTTGGTCGAGGCCTCGACAACATGGCTGCTTGTTCGTACGTGTCAAACACCGTGTTGTCACTTGGTGCTTTTTCTGTTGGGATTTCTAGCTGCTGAAACCCCTCTGAGCCCGGACCTACGGCAATTAGCTTGATTTTCTGGCTTTGAACCAACACTCACGCTGTGTAGTATCTGGCAAATTACATTCAACAACAGCAAGCTCTCGTATAACAGTCCCAGAAAGCCGCGTATCAGACTTTAAAATGCCCCCAAGTCGATCGCGGTTTTGCTGGTTCATATTAGCGACAATGACTTGCCCCAACGCAACTGCACATAAGAGGACCGCATGAGCGCCGCAATCTTTCAGCAGGCTGCGTAAAAACAACTGATATTTTTGGCGCTTCCAGCTGTTGGTTTCTGTATGTAAGATTGTAAGAGCAGCCCCAAGGCTTTTTTTCTCGCTCTTGGTAAGATACTCTCGTAGTGATAGACTCTCGGCTTTGTCAACGAGCCGTTTCAAAGCGTCCGTCGCACTGTACGGCTTTTGCGGTCTGACATATCGTTTCCCCCCCCATATTGAGAAGCAGAAGAGGGGTGGAAGAGGGGTGGAAGAGGGGTGGAAGAGGGGTGGAAGAGGGGTGGAAGAGTGATGGAAGAATAGGTGGAAAAGTGAGTAGAACAAACTGCGGCTACAGCGCATTTGACTGCCGTGTCAAGGATCATTAATCACACGAGCTTTTTCTATTGGCTATTTTGTAGAGTGTGCACGGCTCGCTTCCCTTTATCATATAATTGGTCATGAGGGGACAGCTACGGCATCTCGTCGCTTTCGGAGGACAGGACACTGCAGTATTTGCTGCAGTGATGACTGGGTTATCATCCATATAAGTGGGGCAGTCGTCCAGGATTTGCTTGAACAGAAAGACCGTGCAGCCGCACATAACCTCGGTCCACCAATCCCACGAGCACTGGGCGCGTAGAGCCGCAACCAGACCTGCACCATGTTGCCCACAGTGGGCCAGGCGCTAAGAGAACACTTGCCATGCGCCGTTATGGGTGTAATATGGTTCACGGAATGGTTGGACAAAGTTGCCAACATGCAAACTGTCTTGCTTGGTCACTGAGAAACGCAAATGTTTGACCGTGACGTTTTCTGAGCGCTCAAGCCCCCCGGGAAGTCTACAAATACGTCCCAATTTCCCAATAATCTCCTTTCATCCCCATTGAGCTTCGAAATCCACGACAATTACATTCTTCTGGTACCGTCTACATCCAACGACGTGGATTTATCGCACACTCGAGTTACATCTTATCTTTGAGTGAGTATCAATGATCATCACTGGACAAAAACCGCTTTAGCTGATATGGATGAAACTTACAGGCATCATGTGTCAGAAACTATGACTTGACTCCTAGAAGCGACTAAGAGCGTGCCTAGGAGCCATGTTATGGATTCTGGGATCATATTCGATCCCAAAAAAGTGAGGGCCCCACTTGCGAGATAAAAGTGGGCTCTGGTATGGGTAATAGATATTTAGAATGCAAATTAAAACGCGGGCTTAGTGCAAAGACACCGGTTGAAGAGACATGATGTTGATGAACAATAAATAACCTGCAACCAACGGTTATTTGGGAGTTGACCGGTAGTACAATCAATATCAACGACGCTTTCCACTACAATCAGTACAGTAGAATAAACGAGAATAAACACATAGTCTGTAAGACATCGACGAGTAGTACAAGGCCCATAGTGGTGAGAAACGAGGGCCAACGGCAAGCAAACTTGCAGCTGTTGATTAAACGATCGGTTGTCAGAAATGTGAGGATTGAAAAGAAAATAAAATAATTCACTTTCTTTTATTATAACTGAAAGAAGTAGGGTGTTTGTTGAATATCATTGGCTAGACAACTGTCTCCACTCCAAACCAGCGCATTTTCCCTAATACCTAGGCACCCCCCCAAGTCTACAGCAAAAAATTCATTTCACCCAGGTTAGAGATGTCCTGGGCAAGCCCCGTGCCATGCCTATTTCTGCCATATTTTCCAGGCCCCATTCCAACGTCTTTTTCCACCCTCATAACTTCACGCGAGCTTCTCATTAATTCATGTACTGGCTTTTCCATACCTCTAAAAGCCACTTTGTCTCCACCACGGTTGAATTACGCACGCGATAAGCTGACTACATAGGCTATCTACTTTCCCCTATTGTCAGGGATATACATGAAGCATACGGAACGGATGGAGATATGATCTACGCGGGACCCACATGGTGTATATGGGTTCCCCTGAACGCGAGGAAGCTACCTTTCTTTTGCTTCCTCGCGCTACGTCTTGTATCTAGAGTCAACTATAGTTGTTCTTAATATTGATTATTCATCTTGAAACACTATCCACCTCTATGTATACGTGAGACCCTCACAACTATGAGTCTGATTCCTAGGAGCGACCAAGAGCGTGCCTATGAACTATTATATGGAATCCTAGGGCCGGATATGATCCCAGGAACGTGAGTCTCACTCCCGAAATAATATAGAAAAATAAATCGTGTGGAGTACTTCACGTTTCTATTTCTCTTACTATGCCTCGGCAACGACGGATCATATTTCAACCAAACCCGGATCGAAGTGACGACAATTGCCTTTTGGGAAGTGTTGTCCTAATTTAATGCAATCAACCATGTTCTGCTGATAAGAGAACACGGTCGAAACCCGATTGAAACCCGATTGGGTTCTAGTAGTGCCGTCTGAAACGAATTTCCGTTGGGTGATATCCCCGTAGGAGTGCTAGTTCGCTCGTAGTCGTAGTAGACAATCCGGCCATGCTTCCAAAAGCAATCATCACATGAGCGTTGATTGACGGTGGAAAGTTTGCTCCAGGATCTAGGGGCTAGTCTAAGAGGTCCTATAAACATTCTGATTCGATATTGTTTCGGACACCAAAGTCTTTACAGTGGCTGCCTGGCCGAACAGTAACATGCCCACGCGTCCTCCGTAGCGCGGTGGGCTCGAGGAATATATGATTTATTCTCAAAAAAACCGTCGAAATAGGGGATGTAGGGAATCCGGATTTCCTGACAAGTGCGTGATATGTTAGGAGACGATATGAACGGACAAAGGATACGCGCGGTCGACTTGACTAACCTGCAGCTGCAATGACACCCCGAGTAAATGGTCTTTGTAGATAGTGCTTCAGCTTGGATAGGAAATGCGTGCATAAGAACCAACCGGGTACACCACAACACTTTTGACAGCCCTCATGATGCAGCTTCCTGTATGCCCGAGGTGATTCTTGGGTAGTGAGCTCTCATTGGCTTGCCTGTGCCCCGATCTTATCCTCTCGGTTTGTACCTGAGATGACTAATGTCAAACTGTAGGCTAAAAATGAGAAGACTTTGCGTCTCCTTCCCCTTGCAGGTGGACTTGTGCTAACAGCCTGATTGTCTGCGGAGGTACACTTATCTGCTAGGAAGCAAGACAAAACATCAGCATTCCTGTGTCTTGGATTTCCAGGCCTGGGAAGCCACCAAATGTCATCCGAAGACAACGAGGATCACGCATTCGATACCAGCAGCCTACGCCACTTGAAGATATTTGAAAGGTTGCATGCTTAGCCATAGGTATGATTCGGGTAGTGGTATAGGCTGATCGGGGTTCAGGAGTTGTATCATATAGACAAATCGAATAATGACCTGATACACAGAATCAATAGGGAGAAAGAGGCCGAGGTACGCGATACGAACCTTCTGGTGACTCATCGTCGATAGTATTTATGTGGAAGGGACAGAGAGCATGCAATCGTAATTGTATAGGGGAGCTCGAGCAGACAAGATATTTGTTCGCGTGGCATTCGACTCGAGTGATAGAAATGAGGGTGTTCTCCTGTTGTACGATCCGAGTCAGCAAGGACTGATCTAGTTGGACGAGTTGTCGTAGCGTACCTATTCATGGAAATCCCAAAGTGCGCTTGAGATGGGATAATCAGTTTGCGCAATGATTATATCGGCTTCACAACTAGATCACTTACAACTCTCTGTAATGTAGTCACTAGCCATGCCACGTCGCATTTAAGCTCATCGCAATCCGCACTCGCTTCAAAAAAGCCGCGCTGGGGTGCATAAGACAATTTGTTGAGACAGTAAACGCGCGTTACGAACCCACTTGCGATAAATATTGCACTTCTATGGTGGATGAATGTGTCGCGATGCTAGAGGTTCAGGACTCCACAATAGTGCGAAGGCGGTGGGGACGAGGGCGGAAGACGCGATGGAGCACCCTCGTCGGTCGCCACCTTGGTCTTATCCTCGATCTGGCGGGATAGGCCACGCGCCACAGTATATTTCACCGTCGATGATGGGGTGCCCCTACAATAATGTGAAGATGTTAGTGGTGTTCGTGGTTAGGGGAATAAGGCTTGGCGCGGATAATCAGACACAGCACAGCTATAGGCGATAGATCTCACTCACCTTAGCATGGAAAGGGGAGTCTTAAGGTTCTATGTAACGAAGTTCGCACGTGGATGGCCGTACCATGTTGTTGACTCGCTATCTTGGTTTGCGAACTTCCACCTAGGATATGTTGCATTGTTCGAAGCGACGGGGCTAGGAATAGTGTGTAAGCCATGGCTTTACGTGGAGCACTGACGGTAGTGCAGGGTTATCAGGGCCACTCTGGTGAGCTCCCAAAGGTTCACTGTCAATTTTTAGCCAGTAGATCAGCGTGGAATCCTATAACTTATATGTTCTGATAGTCAACACCAGGGATGAAGAGACCACAAGAAGCTGTGGCCTTTGCCCTGGTGCATTGTGTTCGAACCTCTACGGACCTGGCTGTCCCGCGTCTTTCGGGTCAGTGTAGTTTCAAGTATTTATGGGCCTATATACCTACAGTGTGAGTAGTTACACTTTAAGTTTGTGGTTAACCAGAGCCGCGACAGTAGATTAGCTCGCTATAGTAGAGACGTCTTCGCATAGACGCCTTTACTAGCTAATCCAAATCTCGTATCTCCGATCGGCTGGCGTAAATGGGGCAGTGAATCTGCTTGGAACCACGTCTCTTACAGTACAGGAACTGTCTGGTTTGCTGGTCCACGATGTATACTATAAATGTCAGTACGGTATAAATTCCAGTACTCGATCAAAGGGGGGAACTTATCGAGTGCGTCAGACACAACAAGCCTGCTCGACTTTGCAGAATCACGTGAATAAATAGTAGAGCAATTGCAGGGGTAGAGGACGTATTTATGGGCTTTTCGGCTTCTGTCACTCACCGACCTGGTTGGAAGTGTTGAAGGACACATTTCTTAATCGAGGCCTGTTGAAACCCATGTCTTCTTTTTACCGCGACTATTTGCGGCGACATCTTTGATGCCTTTAGATGCCCCGCGAGAGGCGAGTAAGAGTGGTGCTGAGAGAAAGGGATGCTGAGTCGGTCAAGCAACGTTGGCTGACTGTTGAATCCTTCACGGTCCTCTTAAATTTGGACTTTGTGGGAGATATTCAATCCGCAATGACAGGCACATATTTCTTGTCCTAGTCACCTCATATGTTGGCGACTCAACGTCGGATCACCGAAAAGCTCCTACAATTCCATCCCTAGTAATCATGGACCTTTGTTTCTGGCCTCGCTTTAGTGTTGTGTTGGTTTGTGTTGAGCCGTGGGTCTGTCCGCCTAGACTGCAGAAAGCGAGGTCACGGTAGGATGTGCGGGTGCTCAACCCATCAACTAGTTGAAGCTTGGCCAAACGTTGTCAACACTCAATTTTTGAAGTTGTGACCAACCCTCGAAGATACATTTCTTTTCTTTTCTTTTTCTTTTTCTTTTTTTTTTTTTTCGTTTCTTTCCGAACTTCTTTTTTTGGTCACTTGCCGAGTTTCTGAGGCTTTCAACGAAAGTGGAAGAGGTGTCTAGTTGAGATATCTCACATCAATGGGCGTCCATATCTGGCCCTCAACATCGTCAGGCTTGATCGGTTTTCCCGACCAACTCGTTGAAATCCCTTCTCTCAAATTTACTACCAAGCGCCCGCTGAAAATAAAAGCAAATTCTATTCAGAAGCTGACTGCGTTGATTGACTGATGTGGGGATCGTAAAACCCAGTCTATAGCCATCTGCGTCTGCATATTCTATAAGAGACACCAAGGCTTGTTGGAAACAGTACTGCCCAGATCCTTGACTTTCTCCTGCGGACAAAATGGACCCCCAAACAGCTCGCCGGACCAGGAAAAACAAGGAGAACAGCAGCCCAGTGAATTGCTAATCCTTAGTGATAAGGACAATAATGGGGAACCTCTGATCATGTCCCTCCATCGGTAAGTGAAACCCTTCGGCTTCGAATCCTTTGGCTGACCATCGTAGACCTCCCCTTCGCAACACGAAGATGAAACAAGACATACTTTGGCGACCGAGCCCTTTCAACCCACCCTGAAGGTGCTAGCAGACCTCAAACGTGACGATCCTAAGTTTGCCTTTCTAGCAACCCGTCTTGTTGGACTCTATTGACGCCTATGGGAGCCGTGCGTGTCCAAGCATATCGATGGCCAGGAACCGCAGCAGAGCAATCAGATTCTGAGGGAGGCTGGCACACACCTGAGAAAAGAGAGGGACGGTCTTCAGCTTCACCACAAGAAGCAGGTAGCTCGACTGCGCTTTTTTGAACAGGCATTGGAATCATCTCGGGAACGACTGATTAGCCTACTCGATGACTGGAACTACCCCTCCAATCCAAATTGGCAGGGTTGTCAGACGTTGCGAGAGAAGAGTAAGGAATTGCCTATTCCGGGCTGCCTCGTCTTATATTGGCAACATAGAAATACTACAAGCGGCGACGCAGTGCAAGGGGAATTACACCGCATGCAAAGCAGGTTATATATTACCGAGGCTTTTAACAAGAAGGGCACCAAATAGTCATTATTCATTATCGTGGTCTTTACTGAAATGAGTATATGAACAATCCCGCTTCATTCAAATCAACCTCACCCGTAATTACTCGATATATTATGTATAAAAAAACCGTGGGTCCAGGGACAGCGTTGGGGGAAGCCTAGTCAACAGAGAATGTGCCCAGAGACTCGAATACGGTACGGATTCCGTATGAGGCCAAAGGGACAGTCGGAAGCTAGTGCCTGTTGCATGGACAGCATGCCAGGTGGTTGAGTCTAGCAACTGTCTGCGAAACCGGCACAGATTTCCCAGGGCTGTTTCAACCCGCGGCAGGAAGAACAGATCCTCTCCTATAGTCTCACCAGATACCCCGTCAAATCGCACAAATCGAAATTCTATCCACTGCACATCTTTAGGGAAAAGAAACGCTGACACGTGGACGAAAATGTCGCTAGCCTGAGTAGAGTTGAAAAGAGGATCTGGACCTGTCCATTTGAACCCGGTCAGACTGTCGAGATTGGGGTAGAAAAGGCATTCGATCAAGGAAGGCTCTTGAGTTTCGTATTCGGCAGGGTCATCGTTGCCAAAAGAATCCTGCCACAGATCATTGGGATCAGTAGCGAGACAGGGAGGTGGTGTCGGTATGTCAGAAGGTTCATGCCAGATAGCGTGAAGGTCGAGATCCAAATCGTAGTCTAGTAATGTTAGCGCAAGATATTATCAAGGCAACTGGTACAGACCATTGTTGTTCAGTTCGTTCATTTTTGCTATATGACTGGCCGTCGAACGCTGTAGGGAGAATATGGAAGTGTGTAAAGCAGCGATTTAACGTGGGTTGGGAGGGATGGAAAGCTGGAGGCTGAGCAGTGATTTTATTCCCCTTTTATTACACACAATCAGGTCAACTAGGCGGGATTTATAGCCAGATGCTAAGTTATCGAATGCGTTGGATGTATCAACAGCCGTGCACTGTTGACCCCCGTCACCAAACCCAACTAAAATTCACCAGTGGTTGTATGCGCCTCCAAGGCTATCGCTAATCTTTAGGAGATGAGGCAATAGATAGCGGAAATTAAATGTCATTCTTCCTGCCCATAAACGCTCTACCACATGGAGACTTTACAAAGGTTCAAGCTCATCGACAGAGTGGGCTTGAAGATCGCTCGCTTTCAAGGCTGAAGCAACACCATTACAAAGAGCTTGAACTGCTCTTTTATGGTCCCACAATATTGATGCTTGCACATTGCAGAGCTGTAGAAGGATATCGCTATCGCTTGCTAGCAAGTCATTTGACGCTTGAAGCTGTCGCTGCTCCTCCTCGAGCCGTATTTTCTGGGCCGATTTGACGACGTAGCATTCCCATAGGCAAAAGTACAAGTCGAGCAATTTGAGGGCTGGTGTAGCGAGGGATTCATTGAGGTTTACTACTTGCATGAACTCCGCCGTAAGGGTGCCGCGTGTTCTCACTGGAACTTATTCAATATTAGTGGGTTTTTCAGTTCCTGGCCAGGGGGGTATGACCGACCTTGGGTCCGATCGTTGTGCCGTTTGAAGCTTGCTGTGGATGGTTTTCCAACTTGGGTTCATCCTCTGGAGCTTGGGATACTCGGCATTGTCTCTTGGCTAGCCGGTCAATTGGAGAAGGCGAAGTGGGACGGTCCATTTTGGTCATCGAGATGGATTGGATCAGAAATTACGCTCGGGGGCCATTTATAGCTGACAACTCACGCGAGGCTGCAGTTATTTTTACCAGTGCTTCCTCACCCAGGATCGACCGCACTTTCGAAGCCAGTGAACAGTTAGCTCAACTGTTGATGCTCCACCTCACCAGCTGCCCACCTCAAACTATCCAACAATATACGAAAAGGGGAGAAAGAGTAAACGTTGAAAAATCGTTATCGAACCTATGGAAGGTATTTTGCAAGTGTACTTCTGACGCATTGAATGATAGGCATCAAGTAGAGCTCGTTGAAACTTTACCGTGACGTTAATGACTCCAGAACATTTGAAACAAAGAAATGCAGATATACTGCGTTTGAGCGTAATATTGGTACCAACTGACGTTGGTAACCGCCAATCTCGCATTGTGATACGGACCCACCAAAAGTAGATTTCACTTAACTCTTCTAGGGTACCGATTCTTCTTCTTAGTGACTGCACTAAAAACGTTTGATGAGTATTATCATATCATTGTTGTGAATAGGCGTCTGAATATTATTGTTGTTTCCTAGGTCCCAACCATCTCAAAACTGCCGTCCTTTTTCCATGCACCACGAGCACGTTGACAGTGAGATATTGGGAAAATTTGCTCTTCGAGATTTCGAAGGCTTAAGCGAGAGCTTCATGTATTCAAATATGCTCTTAGTATCCTCCCCCAGACATACATGTACCTGCCGCCGCTTCTGAATTGGAACGCACACGCGGATCAGCCGCCCCATCCTCAGAAGCGTCCCCACACGAAGATGACAGATATAAAAGTGACAATGGGGCCTCTATCAGTTTGCGATACACTACCGCAAACATTCACAATGCAGACTGAAACTAATCTCTTTTTAGTTCTACAACCTGTCGGGTCGGTCGTGTGAGAACAAAGAGCCTTCGGGTGGCCATTCCGTGCGAAACTCATTCGTGAGGGCACTTGAGGGACCACACTGCGTGGACGAGTAACAAAATTTCGTTATTCGCGAATCCCATCGATTGTACTGGATGCATGTAACAACTGCACAATTGAAGCCGCTTGTCGTCTGGAGAATGTCCGGATCCTCGATCTTCACGGCTCGGGCCAACCTAGGGGTATGTCGCTGGTTTGGCTTCTTCGCCAGGCGGCCTCTTCCGGCTTTGGGGAAGACACATTGGGGAAAACGGCTGTGGCGACACTGTGGCACATGCTGGTTGGCCATTTATGTACCAATAGAGCCGAATTATGAGGTTCCAAGTGAACCGTGACATCTTTGGCTTGATCCAACAGATGCAAAAATCGGGTGGCCCACACGTTTGCCCGACAGCGATGACGTATGCACTCAAAGCAAAGTAACTGCTTTGCAGCTGAGGAAATTTCCTGCGCTAGTGGATACACTAACGGAGGGCTCTGGAGCAGCTGAAAGCACAATACTCCATTTATCCGGGAGGCAAGCGGAACGGTGTTTTGACAGTGATTCCCGTCATATCCTACCCATATGCACCGCTCACGGTGCAAGGGATCGCCCAATACTTGGCCCAATACCCATTGTAGATGTGAAGAATTCCAGGACATGATAAAAAAGTAAATGTATAGGCGTCTCGGGTCAATCGCGAGGTTTGCATGTAATCAGCTGGAGAAGATGTTATTGTTGAGCGGATATCTGTGATCATGTAGGGCGATTATAATATATATAAGTTTTAAAAAGTATATAGTAGGCTTTTCAACTTGCTCTTTCGCCAGTACATGCCCGCGCAGAAGACGTGTGACTTAGCTAGTTCCCAGCACTCCTCATCTTGTTCCTGAAAAGCGGTTATTATTTCCTGGGAGCTCTAGCCACATTTGTCGGGATACGCGCGAGGCATACACAATGAGTGGAGATACGATATGCGGGACTCACATGGCATCTGGGCTCACTGGGATGTATACGCGACTTTCCCCTTACAACTGGGCCTCAAGATCCGAGAAACCGGCAAATAATTCATATAGCAGTGTAGCAATAGAGCCTAGGGGACCCACTTTAAGGGCGAACATACCACATGTCGTATCCAGAGCCTCTGGTCTTGAAGCTCATGAACCAACACGCTCTTCGAAATGCCCCTAGGCGACTCACAGTTTGCCAGCTATGCCATTCCGCGAATGCATGGTCCAAATGCACGGCCCACTGAATCCAAAGAGTGAACCAGAATGAGACATCCTTCTTGCGCCCATTGATCAGCGGTATAGCGGTAGATACTGCGTCGCAGTGTATTCTTCGACGTTTCAACTGTTTCAAGGGAGAAGTTCCACGTCAGCAGCCATGACGCGATGTAAGTATAGATCCCATGACGATGGCATATAAAGCTGGCGAGGGAACGCTGCGGAGATTGTGCACCATCAATACCCATTCGAATCATTTTCTGCCTTTGTCATCAGCTCAATGTCTTCTGTACTTCCTTGGAACCCATTTTCTGTCTGCGGGATCCCTCACGGTGGTCCTGTGTCCTGTTGCGGGATGACGAAAAAAGGCGAGCCGTGCAAAAACTCTGTCAAATTTCAAGACACCAAGATCGGCCATGAAAGGTTGACCACTCTCGCCAGAGAGCCGTTTGGCTTGTCAACTTTGCAGTCAAAGCTATGTGATATTGCTAGAGTCTTCCTCTGCGCGAGATGGCACCGTCAACGGCAGGCCGACCAAGTTGGCCAGCGGTGGTATGAAGCAGCCATCCGCAACCAGGCGCGAGTGCCGCATGGCTTTAGAGTTGCCGCTCCATCCATTGCGCATCCGGGCCAGCGTCAGATGTCGTCAGTCTCCAGGAGTCGCCCTGCATCAGGCAACACCGACAGGTCACCTCACGGGCTCAGACAAGACCCACCGGTGCCGCTGTCAACCAACTCCGAGCCAGTGCAACCATTCAATCCATTTGTGACTTCCACAATGCTGCGGACGAACAGTGTTCCATGGCATGTTTCGCCGGCTCAACCAGCTATCCTGACATCGGTCGCTAACATCTGGGCTGGCGTCCAAGACTTGACGCTCAAGGATCTCACCCTGAGCGACCAGGTCGACGACATCCACTGTGTATTTTGTCTTGCCGATGATGAAGATCTTGCAAATGAGAGTGTGATCTTGCGCTGTCAGTGCAAGGCGCTTTCCCACCTGGCCTGCGCGGAAGAGTGGCTGGAAAAACGAAGTACGGGTTTTGGGACGTCATGCTGTGTGTGGTAAGTAGGGCTAATTCCAATCATGCAATACCCAAGACGCTGATCAATACAGTCGAAACGAAGGGCCTTTAGACGCTTTGATTCGCCCACTACGAGTCCAATCGTCGGATGCTGAGACACGTCATATCCACACGGCAACTGAATCATCTGGCGAGAGAGAACTTGCCACTATCAGGAATCCATCACCAAATAACCCGAGTCGGAGTCAGCCGCGACAGCGCTCAGTGGAACCCCAAGGGAGATCAGTCGAGCAGTGTGTGGAGAATGGCCCCTGTCGCTCGGCTAGGCTAGTAGGGGCTCATCTACCACCAGGCCCTTCTACCTCTGCACCGCCCCGCCGGTCAACACGACTAAATTCCATTCGAAGGGGAGCTTAGTTTGCAGCGGAGGTGTGACGGGAATGAGAAATTAGCGAAGTGACTGGCAATCACGCGTGAAGACACGTGACAAGACGCTCCGTATTCGGACCAGCAACATAGAGCATAGCCGTGGTATGGAGTTTTAGAGCAAGTTTAGAAATGATGCAAATGAAGTTCTGGATGTTCAAACTCGCAGAGCACCAAAACTAAAACCACGCGACCTTTTCATCTTTGCAAGTACTAGATGCCAATGCATCCCAAGAACTGTTGGCAGTTTCGCTTAATTTTGGATATTTTTAGGTCGAAACCGTGCGGGCAGATAATAGTTCTTTTTGTTCATACCTAACGGTGGTGGCCAAAGAACTGTAGACATGGTTTTATCTCAGTGGAGCCGTGTCGCGTCAAGACGGAGATTGTGGCAGAAGAAAACATATGAAAACATATCTCGGGCCGGCGAGGGACTCTGGAAAACTTCTGTGCTGGTTATATTGACTCTGGGAATTCATATGTTTAACCTGGAAAACTCGAAAGCATTTCTAGGAGCTGGCTATCCTTGGGAAATACAATTTAGCTCCTGGGGCTTTTACCAATCTCCAGGAAAATGAAGACCTACCCCTGGGATCTTTGCTCTACGTTCCTGACTGAATACAGACTGGCTCTTGGAACAAATTGGTTAGATCTGGGGCCTGTTGCGCTCCTAGGACCCTACTTCTGGATCCTAGAGTCAATATTTTGCCTTCTGAGGTCGCGGAAAGCGCTCACAAGGCACCTTCACCAGGCATGCGCAAAATATGAGACATTGGACCACCCCCAGAAGGCTTGGCTAAAGCCCCAGGAACCACTTATGATTCTAGGAATTAATAACGCTGTCAACAGGAACATGACTTTATCCTCGAAGTGGGAGTAAAAGGCCCCAGAAGCTACGTCGGGCTTCCTGGGGTCAAATAGACCCCTAGGAGCTGCTTATATGCTCCCAGAAACAGCACTAAAGTTTCCGGGAGCGAGAGAACTCACAGGGCCAAGACATGCGTTCCCGGGGCTGATAAAGCTGCCAACAGGAACGTAACTGATTTTGTGAGTGGGGATGTAGAGTGTACGACCCACGCACGATTTCCTGGGGCCATATGATTCCTGGGCGGCTCACATGTTCCAGGGTCAATTTGTGAAGAGTTTACGGCCATCAAGGTTGGTGGCTATTTATGCAGAGCACATCGTCAACCATCACCTATCTTTTACATCAAGCCACTCAGAATACTGCTCCGATATTATCCAATATCGACTCTCTAGTCAGATCAAGCGATGAACATGCTTTGATTCGAACCAGGAAGTTCAATATCTAAATCATCCCGGTAACTGTGCAGTAAAGTCTATTCCTTTCCATGACCCTATCCGTCGCACCTCTAATGTCTATGGGCTCCACCTCCGTCATTCTTCGAAAATCATCATAAAGTTCTGCAATTGTTCTTACTCGTAATACCTGCTGAATCGTTCTTTACAGCCCTACTCTTGTAGGCTGTTGGAACAGCCTCTTTGACTGTTTTGTAGCTCGGTGCGTGTTCTCTGCTAGTGACCCCTTAAGCCGCATACGGCAAAACACACGAGGGACATAATGATCACTAGAGATCCGAAAGCGGCTTGGCCAACGGATCCATAATACATAATCTTGTAATATGGAATGTGGCTTCTCTCCAAAAACTCGAAGAATGTCTGAAAACCGTGGACGCGGCTGGCAATCCAGCCCCCTAATGAGAGCACGATCATACTCACGACGATTTGAATGCACCCGTAGTAAAACCGAGCGGCGCATTTCCCTTGTAGCCACTTCGGGTAGACCACGAGGATTAACCCGAAGATGAAATACAGGGCTGAAACCAGGGGCGCAATCACCATACCGTCGACGACGTCGTCTATGAGGTTTTGAAATGTTAGGTCCAAAATAGAGTCGCTCAGCGTCACGAGGTCGGATCTTGCACGGTCCCGCAGGACGACCGCAAAGTGTACAGTGGCCGAGCTGAGACTGGTAAGGGCTAGCCAAGTGACGGTAAGGGAAATAATGACGAGGCGCATTCGAATCATGGCGGTGGCAGTAGTTGGAGAGATTTTGTGCCCGCAAGAACAGATTTATTGAGTGTAAAGAATTGAGGCAGGTGTCGCTCAAGGGAACAAAGTAAAGAGCCGGAGGTAGAAAGATGAAGCAGGTCATTATCCCCGGGTACTGTAAAGCTTATATGTGATCTTCACGTAAATGCTGCCTTTCCAAAGAATGACCCAGCTGATACTGAGCTGCGCCACATGCGTTTTAATTACCTGGTGCCTTAGTGGCAGCCAAGATAGGCTTTGACTAGATAAGAATGTTTCAAGTTGAAGCACTATTCCTATGCGCAAGGCAGACAGCCCCTACAGAAGTGTCTGATCTCTCAGTACGGGTCCCCGGAAATCACCCGTTTGTTCCTTGGATTTACTTTCCTGATACTATATTATTAACCTCATTAATATGTCTCGTGATTGCGCATGACATCTTTCAAATTTGGGCGAACATCGACGGAAGATTTCTGATACCGACGTAGTTCGCCTTGGTCTGTTTGCGATATATCACTCCGCTGTACCCGAGGAAACTGCGGTTTGCTGTTGATTGGAAATCTACCCAACAGTCCCCAGAAATATGTAGTAACCTCTTTTATATCTCTTTTATTGAGCTTGTGTTTAACAGTCAGTGTAGGATGCGTCTCTTAAGACATGGAAAAACCGTCGCTGTTAGGTGAACCAACGCGGCCGATTAGGAAACGAGCTTCGAGTGGGAAACTTAATCAAGTCCCAGTATTGGCAAAGAAACAACATGGCTCAGATGGGTATCTTCTATAGGCGGTAAATTCACATGCTGCTAGTGTTCAACGGTGTTTTATATTCAACTTCGTGGACGTTGATTCAACTTTCTGACATCATTCACCACCCGTACATCGCCAAAGGTGCTGGAATGAGAACACTCAAAAAATATCATCATGTCGGCACAGTACCAGCGAATTATGACCACAGAACCTAAAGCCTCCAGAGCTCCTGGAAGCACAAAACAGACCCTCGGCCAGTCGGATCTTTATCGTGGCAGCGCGGCGCGGCTGAATCATCGCCCTCTAACAACCCCCAAGTCGTGAGAAATGGAACTCCCTTCCACACGTCCTATTCATGAGCAACAATGATTTGGCAGCCATGTTGCTCCTGGGAATATGCTTCGAATCAATTGGAGGCTCGAGCACCATGTGGATACGGCAACTGGATTAAAACATCCTTGATTCGATCGTGGGTGTGTACGTACCACTATTGTGGCCACATATTGACATCCATAGTCATCCTAGGAGTCGGCGCTGATAATAATAACCCGGAAAATCTTAACTGTGGATATGGTGGGCATGACCACTTCAGCCCCAAACATTTAAAAGGTCATAATTGTCCCACGGTTGATGCTCTCTTGTCCTTCTTTTGCTCCAATAACTTGCCAGTACAACACCATCACCAGCGAAGCCAATCAATCATGGATCACAACCTATCACAGGTTCCAAAGAAGTCCAATACCCCAGACACAGAAGGTCACAATGGACGTACATGCCAAACTGGTATCGTTATTTTAGATCCCCTTCTCGAGGAATCCATCAACTAACATACCTATTTCATGAAGGCAATGAATCGGCTGAAAACTTCCGCCGTGTCGATGGTCTATTCATCCACGGGAATTGCGGCCACGCAAGCCAGGTTTTACAACCGCCTGCTGACAAGTCCACTGGCTCTGTAGCCACAGAGGCAGTCACTTCCGTTGGTACCTCTCTTGCTGGCTCAATGGCCTCTACGTTGTCTCCAAGCGCCATGAAGGCTGTAAGCCAAGACCTGCCCCCTCTAAACACGAAAAAGAGAGCAGCCGAATCCTCAACCCTCCCACGAAAGCGACGCCGACATTCATACTCCACCTCTCAAATACCGGGCCGCTCACAACTGGTGTATCGAAAGAGACCCCCAAGCCTTATAAAAATTAGTAGGGATACGGTCAACGATACAATTCAATACCTACAAACGCTATCCGACCGCACCTTGATCTCCGACACCATTTCCCCCAGGGAGTGGGCCACTATGCATCTCGCCACCCAATTGCTTCAGAGCAGGTACGAAGAGATCATCGTGAGGAAAGAGATGGAAACAGCCGCTGTCCCCGATTTTGATTCCCCACCAACACAGCCAGAAGAGGAGTGCCGGAAGTGTGCTGCTGCGGACGAGGAGCGGCTGTATGACTGAGACGCTCCTCGTTCTTATTACCTTGTCGGCTATATTTTGATAGCGTAACCGGTCATTTGAAATTGAGGAACAAATATAGTGTTATGTAACCATTAATCGGTATTTGAGAACCTGTTGAGCTCCAAATCTATCAGTACATGACTAAGGGACTTTCAGGTGCGAAGGATTTGAACGATTTCCTGCGCGATGTTGGTACGCCCAGCAAACAGAAAGAAATATGAAATATGCAAAGCCAGCTGCATCTTGATCTCCAATCAATGCAATGTATTAGAGAAATCAGGCAGTGTGTGCGAGACCAATCGGGGATAGCAATGAGGAATAGCAATTTCGCAAGTCGAATTGCCTCGAATATCAAAACCAGCCACTCTTTACATTATTCACCCCGCTTCCCTCGTAATGTTGCAATGGCTCTGTGCTCTACAAGTATTGAAATATTTGTGCTATTCCGTTAATCAGCTCATGGCTGCTGGTCCTGATAATTCGGCAGCTTGGTAGTCATTTTGAGTCTAAATGTCAGCATATTAATCCAAGTGACTCATTATGGCATCACCTCTAGACGCTATTAGACTGTAGTATTGGTAAGGCAGGTAATGCTAGAACGCCGAGGCCCAAATCAGCTGTGCCAGTATTCGTCCGAGAATTGTATGAGAGCGTCTCGCCGTGCTGAAAGGCGAGCTTCCAAGCCAAAGGCATACCTAGCCATAACTGAGTCCACCGGGTTATCTCTCTTCACCTGGCCAACATGATAGTTGCAGCGTCAACTAGATCCTGGTGGCATGGAAGTTGCGAGCGATCATTACATGACCATCTAAGTGGAACTCCCTCTGTGCAACGCAATAATTACTGGCAAGTTTGCCACTTCATGAGCCTACCAATCATTGTAATAACCATACCATGTCTGATCTGGTGCGCTCGTTGACTCGTGAGCGAAACATGAGGCCGCCATTGCAAAGAAGCACGAGAATGATATGTGTGTAGAGGCCCAAGACCCGGTTTGCCCCGATGGGACAATCTTGCAGGATAAGGACTGTGTGCGTGGTGGTGTTCAAGTGTGCGAGGAAGGAGTCTGGGACGGTCAGGGCTGCCTCGTTGCTGGTCGACCTACTTGCGACAAGGATTACGGGTTCGATGGCAAGAACTGTATCTCGACAAGTGGACCCAAATGCCCTCCTGGCACCGTCCAAAATGTCGATGGAGACTGGATTACCAGCCGGGCACCGAAATGCCCCACAAAGACCATGCTTCTCGACGGCGAATGTGTCAGTGATGGTACACCTGAATGTCCCACCAGCCAGACCTTCACTGGTCAAGAGTGTATCCACAATGGGGCGCCTGTTTGTGCGGCAGGATACAAGCTAGTCGGAGACCAATGCCTAGACACAAAGCCCACCGGGTGTCCACCCGGATACGCAGACCAAAGCGGCATCTGTGTCTCGACAGAAAAGCCCATCTGCTCCCCCCCACCCCCCGCCCGGAACCATATTCGACGACAAAGACTGCGCATCGATCAAGGACCCCGAATGCCCACCAGGCCTCAAGTTCAACGGGCAGAAGTGCATCACAGAAGAAGATCCACATTTGCCCCCAGGGACAAAAGCTCAACACCGAGAGAAAGGAATATGAGCTCGAAGGAGGTCCCAAATGTCCTGCAGGCCAGACATACAACGGCGAGCACTGTATCCTCGCCTCAACCGACTGCCTCGAATATGAATTCTGTCCAGCCCAAAGCCCAGCACTCCCAAAACCCCCTTCTGCCCTGGGAATGACGGCCAACCCCAGTTTGTCAGCAGACTCTCTGAAGAAACGCCAGCCTTCAAGGTCCGTTATGGAACCTGTCTCAGGTCCAAAACTAGTACTATCAAGAGCGTCGGACTTCTGGAAAACGTAGGGGGTTGTATGGAGGCCTGTGCCAGCTTCGATATTTCAGGAACGAGTGTAGGCTCCATTTCATTGAGCACTACCAAGGAACTCGCTCGGACGAGAAATGTACTGGGCTTGAGCGTCTTTGACCTGGTGGTTATTGGCACACTGGAGATTTTAGTGATAAACAAGAGCTCGTGTGAATAGCTGGGAAGGATTGGGAGTGCGGTTGGAATGAACGTAGAGCCAAGTTATAAGCAATTTTGGGATGTAGAGCTCATTTCACGGTTTAAATATCACGTACTCCATCACTTCCCGGAGATGAACTATAAGGCAGGTAACATGTATTTGGAAAGGTACCATAGATTTATGCAAATGCAATATCTATTTTGGTAGGTTATAAGGAAAACATAAGTACGAAACAACGCATAAAATGAGTGCAACTATATATATCTCTCTCTCGCCTCAATGACCAAATCACCTCCGCACCATCCCCATAAGCCTAACGCTCTCTTCAGCACCAAGCTTCTCAACAACCTCAGCAGCCTCGCCACCTCTCAGAACCTCATCCCACTCATTCTCTTCCATACTCGTAACAAGCGTCATCTGCACCCCACGAACATAGACCTCACGATGGCGAGACCGTCCCGGCGCACCTGCAACATGTGCCACATCAACGGCAGCACTAACCAGACCGGCTATATCACGCTGAAGACTTGCCGCACTAGGTGGGTTGATTCTCGAATAGTACGAGCATAACCTCTTTTCAAGGAGGCGGAGATGGAGGTGAGTGGGAAGCATGTGGCTTCTACTTCTACGGTTGCTGTGGCCACGGTTCTGAAACGCCAACAGCATGCGGACCAGCGGCGTTTTGCGTCCTTTGCACTGTGTTCAGGTATCAGAGGTGTTTTTTATTTTTTTTTCAGCGGGCTTATGCGACCTGGCTCCACTGAGATGAATCCGTGTCTTTTTGGTCACCGCTGTTAGGTACGATGAAAGAAGAAACTTAATCTTAACGGCATGTTTAGCGTTATGTCATACTCGAAACCAAGCGAAGCAGCCAGTAGCTTTTGGTTAAGGCCTAATGTTCTCCAGCACTTGCGAAGATGAAACGGCCGCGTTGTACCTTTGAACGACCAGGATTTCATTTCTTGCTAAGCTTACTGCCAAGAAACGGGATGATACTGTTGGATCCCCTGTACTAATGGTAATGTCCTGTCACCCTGATACGCACTACTCATGCATTAGGGTTAGACCTGAATTTATAATACTGGGTAATGACCCACAAAACTCACAATAATACAACCATCATACACATGCTACAAGAGGTTATGAGCCCTATTTGCTCATCATGGATAGTGAATCGGAACATCCAAAACTCATTCGAACAAACTACCATTCTTGGAGTCTGGGTGCCGAAGTCCAACTCACTGGCCTGGGAGCACTAGGTATCGTGGAAGGCACCAAGCCTGTTCCTGAAATCCCTTCCACAACACGAGCAGCCGAAGTCACAAACCATAGCCAGAATGTCAAGGACTACAGACAAGCTGAAGAAAAGGCGATACAATGGATTTGGAATCATAATTACACAGCATTGTCGCGGCAGTGCGTCGAGACCCGCGAGCAATGTGGCTAGAACTCTTATAATATTTGGGCTGTGTGGTAATAACTTGGGAGTGAATCATTTAAAGAAGACGATACCATCCAGACTTGGTCCGCTCACCTCGACACCTACAACCAACGCCTGATTGGAACAGGATCAGAGCTGTCCGATCTAGAGAGAATCGCCAAATTGCTTATTACACTTCCCAAACGCTTCGAAATCACAGTTTCGCACACTCAACGAATCCCCAGCCTCGACTACCAGACTGCTCTACAACAACTCCTCGATTTCGAAAACCAATTACCAGTCGGCGCGGCAAATGGCTCTGGGACAGCACTGATCACTCAAACTCGACCTCGAAGACCATTCCAATCACGAGGAGGAAGAGGTTATCGATATAGACCCTCCGAGTCATACCATCGAGGACAGCGCGTTGACAGATCTTGACAGACAGTATACTGCTACCACTGTGGTCACAATGGACACACCAAACCTAACTGTCACAGTCTCAAACGACGTGAAGAGGAAGACCGACAAAACCAAGCGCGGCTATCCAGAATACCCGGCGGCACAAACTACACGGCTGAAGACGTACCCGCTGTATCAACAAGTACACCTCAGCCGCCACCCCGATCCGATACAAACTACATGGAAGATGGATTTACTCACATGGCAAGCCACGCTGCATCATCCACAAACGAATGAAAACTCGATTCTGGAGCCAGCCATACAATGACTCACACAAGGTCAAATCTCACGCACTTAAAAAGATTCCACCAACCTTGTCAAGTCACGATTGGCGACGGGTCACATGTGAAAGCACTCGGAAGTGGCATCCTTCACATTCGAACCAACCTGGCTTTCATTAATTTGACGGAAGTCTGGTGGGTGCCTCAACTCAGGACCAACCTGATATCCGTGCGTTCCTTGGGCGACATGGGACTAGAAGTCATCTTTTCTGGTGGCCAATGCAAAATACGACGCGACGGAAATCTTCTTGCCGCCGCAAGTCAAATTCGATCCAATCTCTACCAACTTAATCTACCTGCATCTGTGTTCAATGCCAAATTTAACAATTACCATCCGATCACAATCTGGCACCAACGGCTTGGACATCTCAACCTCAAGGACGTGTCAAAGATTACACGAATACAACTGCCGAAACAACTCTCTCGATGTGCCTCGTGCATGGCTGGAAAGCAGTACGCCGTGTTTAACCGAAACCCTCAAGAAAGAGCTACGAAGCCATTTGGATTCGTCCACTCTGACCTCAGTGGTTTGCTGCCTACATCTTCAGGCGGATATCGATACTTTCTCGATTTTGTGGACGATTTCTCACGATACACCCACACCTTCTTTCTGAAGGGCAAAAGTATGACCGAAACCATCGAGGCATTTCGTGCCTATCACACTTGGATCAAAAGTCTGCTGACAGGTAGATTGGTTGGCTCTTGGTGGCCCATTTGTGCACCCGGTGGGTCACCATTGGTGACGGGTAAGTCCGTAATACAATGCCTACCCGCCCTTCTATAGGCAATGTCGTAGTCTACTCTTTGCTCTACGCATATAAAGGCTAACATTTACCTATAAACACGGTCAATACATTTTCGTATTAACCATGTTACTTAAACACACACGGACCGTGGCCCGCCAGTTATGCTCGGACATTTACTCACCAATCCTGACTCTACCGAGATCCGTGAGTAGAATAGTATCGGCAGTTAAGACAGCGAGTGTTCTCCTATGACTGCGCAGATATTGAGTAGCTCCAAGGACCTGTTAAATCGCGCACTATTCCAACCACCGAGCGGCTAACAAATCTCGGCTAACAAATCTCCGGGAAAACCTTTCGGATAGAGAAAAAAGCAAGTCTCCGGAGATTGCTATGTTAATAGTTAGTCCTCTCCACCATATTTATCGTTTTTTGTGTACACTACTGTATGTGGCTCGCAATCGCAGTGGGTCTGGTTACAATAACAACCAATCGGCACCGGTGGTGTGGTGGGGGTGTGGTGACTTTTGGACCTAGGTCGTGTCTCCAGGGTTGCACTGCTATCAAGTGTTGCCCCACTTACTGATATTATGTTCTTAGTGTCCGAGATGTCTCACATTGCTTTACAACCAACCGAGTGGTAGCACTGGGCCCACTTGAAGTGTCTATGCAGTCCAAATTGAAAGGGAGCTTGTACAGAAGCTTGTAAAGAAGCAATTTCGCGGATTACGTGCCCGTTGTAATGCGGGAAAAGAATATGTACTGTATACGCTGTCCTAACTGTTGCTGTGCCGTTACACCAACTACTATTTTATGGTACCTCTATCGTATCTACTGTATGTACTTCTTACGTTGGTCGGTCCTCTGGTCCACTTCATCGTCCCAAGGGCCAGCGATTGGCAAGGTTCTCCGATATTTATATCCACTCTGCGTCATTTCCTCGCTGATTCGCTAGCGCCTTGCGAGCCTTCTCTCGGCTACTACTGTGCCGAAGGAGATAAGAGCTAGCTTCCTTGCGGTGGCGGTGATGGAGCGACGTCAATTAACAAAATCACTTTGCAATATAATAAAGCGACACGAGGAAAATCATGGAGAACAGTGGGTCAAAATCAATAAACCCCACCGGGTTACATTCGGGGGTGCACGTGCATACTTAGAGATGTAACCAATCTAGCAGTCTGGCTATACGGCAAAATGTCAAATGCGGTTATGTGGACGATTCAAAAGATGTAAAGTTTCCCAAGTACCCAGCATCCGTAGATGACCTGGTCACACATTCCGCCTTCCTCTATTGATGATATAATGACTTCTACCAGCTTCACGATATTCCTAACCTCCGCTATAGTCATAACTGGAGTTCAAGCGTCGTCTGAATGTTGGACATACATCCACAACGGGACAATCCCGTTGTTTAACAGTGCCCCTATCACCTTCAGCTATGATGTGAACACTGCCACCGATTGTCTGAAATGGTGTGGCAAGGTAGAAAAGTGTGAAGCTTGGGCTTTCGTCGAACATTCAAAACAGTGCGTTCTTCACCCCTCGGCAGCGCTGACCATTGACCAAAACACCGGCTTCACCTTTGGAGGTTGTGATCCAACCACTGCCGATGAGTCTCAGCTGGTAGTTGATGTCCCTGTCCCATCGGCTAGTGCTGCTACAAGCAGCGTTCGTGTAGAAACGGGCCCAAGTAATTTGATTCGCTTCCCTCTTTCCAATTTAACTCTGTTCAGAGCTGCAGCTAACCATGCGGTTCTCTTTTTCTTTCATTCTTTTAGCCCCGTACGAAACGTGGAGTAGGTCATCACAGACGCAGTCACCACTATTGAGAGAAGTTGAAGTGATAGGGTATAATTGGAGGTCCGGTTTTGTGTTGAGGATTCATTTGCGTTGGTCCCCAGAATCTTAAGCCTAGAGGCCTTAGGTTTCCGCTCGCTGGAATTGGTGTCATGTCTAGGAGGCAAGCTTTGTTCAGATGTTGCTATACACAATGCGCTGTCGCTCAACGGAATGCGCTGACTGTGCAGCCCAACCTGTTGAGATGTCCAGTCTAGTGCCCAATTGATATGGAAGGAGGCGTTCATCGAAATAACGAAGCATTGAAGAGCAAGAAAACACAGTGGGAATTGATTTAATCTCTAATTTTAGTAGAAAATTGGTCAAGTGATTTGGTTACTATTTTGAATTAATGAATTTTACGAAGTGGTAGTGTAGTGTATAGTGGTTGAAGTAAAACGCAGCAAGTAAGTCATTGGTCATTTGGGTGATCCGTTTGATAACCGTTTGGTAAGGGAAGGTAAGGGCTGGTTCGGTTATTTTTCAATCTTCATGTATGCAACGTCAGTGTGTGGTCCACTGCGGGTAACCCTTCTCCGTCGCCTTACCATGAAAAGAGGACTCTATTCTTAACACAATCCTTACGTCTCACAACAATTAAGGCCAGACGTGAAATCATCAAATCCGATGGCCTTATCCGAACTTCCGACAGAATTGATACGAGATATTGCGGACTTTTTGGACACGGAAAAAGATGTCTTGCTGTTCGCTCAGCTGAGTCGTCAATTTTCGGATATCTTGATCGACTATCTTTACGCTCGCAATGCGAAGATATCTAATGCATCCGCCTTGCTGTGGGCAGCAAAACACGGCTATGAGTCGACCGCCCGACAAGCCCTCGCTAATGGAGCCAACCCCTCAGCAACCAACCGTAAGGGGACACTTCTCTCCACCTAGCCACAAACGCAGGAAATCTAAGCATGGTTCAATTCCTTCTAAATGCTGGAGGGGTGGATATCAACCAGCAAAATAAGTACTTGGACACCCCGCTTATTGCACCGGCTAGAGATGGCAACGACGACCTTGTAAAGTTTCTTGATCAACCCGGTATCGACCCTGATATGTCGGACCGCTCCCGGATTCGCCCCCCAAGGCTGTTTGGGCAAACCCCATTATCCCATGCTGCTATGAATGGTCACGTCAATGTCCGGAGGGCTCTTCTTGCTACAAACCGGGTCAATATCGACTCGAAGGATATGCGTGGCTGGACACCTCTAGCATACGCGGCAGCGCATGGACAGGCAGAAGCGATAGAAGCTTTGATTAAGGTGCCAGGGATTCAACTCAAATCTAAAACACGCTGGGGGCAAACACCATTGATGCTGGCTGCGATGAATGGCCACGAGGCTGTGGCTAGGATTCTCATCGGACAGGAATCTCCCAAAGGTGATATTGAACGCTGTTACGGATCTACAGCTCTTTTGGTTGCGGTTCAGCATGGTCACCAAAATATCGCTAAGCTGCTCTTGGATAACGCATGCAATCCTTATCTCTCTTGCGATATGAATACCACACCGCTATGTTTAGCTATCAACCGCGGCCAAGAAGAGATTGTGAAATGGATGCAGCAGTCAGAGCACCAGCCAAAGGTTCCGTTAGGTCCCGCAGAACGGGACAGGCAGATGAGAGCGAATGTGGAAGCTATATTCGAGTCGAAAAGGGGCAGTGGACGGCGTCCTGAGTAATACCAATCCACGCTATTTATGGAGCTGCAGCCTTCTTTAACCTCTAGTGTATTTAACACTAGAGCACAAATCACAAACAGATTTCGAAGCTGAATCTATCCTAACCAGTCGGCAAATTCGGGACGTCCTGAAAAGAATGAGACTCGCTGCACATCACCTCATGCCTGCAGAGAATACCAGTATGACACAGCAAAGTAGGCATACGTTTGCGCATTCATCGAAGCCATGTAGCTGTCCACTAAACTTCCATCTTTTTCCTGGTAATCCCCAGCTGCAAGCCAGAAGACTTCGTCTAACGCATCTGATATCGATTACAGGAAATGCGCATGGCGGTTCTCAGCCAGATACCCACGATGTCCCAGTGAGGGCTGGTGTCATTGGCTTATCAGCTGAATGGTGGGTCCCCGCAGTGACCTTCGATTCGGTGGTGGTCTGCACCCCTCCAGCAGCTGCTTTCTTTTCAGCATTGTGCTAATTAATCTCCAAACTTTGAAGCAGTCACAGTAATGCGATCATGGTCTGAATGACACGTAATGGCTTGGACATTCTGCATCTGAGGGTCTCCTTCTGAAACATATATGTCCCTGCCTAGACATCCTTTAACCTAAGGCTTGCCTTGCTTCAGCATAATACTACGTTACTGATCTTTCCTTACATTGCCTCCCTCATGCCTGAGCGCCCCTTCTATTGCCCCTTCTATCTGCATACAATCGAGTTTCCAGTGGTCAAGCTATTGAATAGCACGAAGAGTTTAACAGGAAGTTGTCGTTCACATTCCGTTGAGATAACTACCAAATTAACGTATCCGACTATGTTTTGCCCCTGGTGCTGATATCGCCCGACGCCACAAATTGCCCGTTCGACGAGACAATTTTGCAAAATGTAGACCACAGGCGTTACAAAGAGTTCGGGAGCCGTCCGGACCACGACGCCATTCTGGTGTTTCAGAGCGGTTGCAGCTATGACAACGAAGAGCACTATCCTTCAGTTGAGTCAATGAAATGCTAACTGTTAAGATTAAGAAAAGCTTTACCTGACTTACCTCGTGCCATTCTCTCTTCTTTTTAGAGACTTCATGGGTCTTGCTCTGTTTAGTGACTGATGAACAAAGACCTTGGTCAGCCTCATCCGCCATACATGCGGCTGCCCGAGTATTCTGCTGCGCTAAGGCTTGGTTTTGATTGAAGCGCACAAGTTCATCCCTAATATGAAGCAAGGCATCCTGCTTTTGCTGCTCCTGACTGAGGAGGTCATTTATCTCAGTGATGGATGGTCCAGGGAGGGATCTTTGATGGTTGTCTGACTGGCTCATTGTGGAGTGATACCGCACCAAAGCTAAGGCCCGTGCGCTGACTGTCTCGATCTGCTCACGATTAGCATCTATAAGCCTGAGCTATCAACCAGTTTCAGAGAGGGACCCGCTGGCTGTTGAAGGGGCCGACCAGGGCAATATTTCCTTACCACCTTGAAAGATGCACTGAAATCAAGAGAGCCTGGTGTTTGTTTTACCGGCTGACATAACTGCTCTGGTCGGGGTGGTATAGGGTCTGGTATTTTCCTGATGGGAATTCCATGAAACATATTTGGAGGTTCGGCAAAGGACGGCTGTGCTAAATCTATGGGATCGCATGATAATGAACCCGGTTGAGGTATGGATAGCTCCGGGTGCTTTGAAAGGCGACATCGTTTGTTAAGAGAACGACTGTTCGGAGAGAAGGATGGATGTTCCGGGCATATTACCTCCGGATGCTGGAGCTCGTTGATGGGAGAGATAATGCTCAAAGATCTCTCCACTGTTGGAATCTTGAATAATAAACCTTGTTCATTTGACGGAGCCCCTTCGTTTGAATGGTCAATTTCATACACAGCCGGCAAAGGCGGTGGAGCGGCATGCCTGGCGTGAGAAGGCAGTGCATATGATGGTCCTGGCGGAATCGCCAGAGAAGTCTCTCCAAATATTTCTTGGATAGATGGCAGCCATTGCCTCAGCATTTGTCTCTGATCCTCGCGGTTGACATCTTTAAAGTGCTTTTGAAGAACCATAGCTTGGGCTTAGGCTACAAGGTCCAGGTTTGTCCAGATTGGAAAGTTAAAGTGGCTCCAACGTAAGTCCCGATAATAACGCTATTCGACGAAAGTGAATTCAAGAGGTCTCCATCTGGTATTTATTAAGGATTCGGTATTTAACGAAGAGTGCGAGGGTCGATTTACTGCATGAACGAAGTCAACAGCTGGGCCGTGATAAAAAGGAGAAAAGACACCGATGTTTGCTAGGAAGCCGCCCGATTAGGCGGCGTGAGATCCAGTTTGCCAAGCAATTGGCGGACGGGTGTTTCCAAAGATAGTCCCACACCAAGCCAAAAAAGATATGCTATTGGTGTTGGGCGCATCTTGGCCGCCAATTCAATGTTTTGAACACGGCAAGATCGTCGGCGTAATTTCCGGCATTCCAAATACCCTCGATGGTAAAGGATCTGATTGGCAGGAGCCCCCCTTACCTCCCGATAAACTTCCTGGCACTAGCTACCAGCTACCAGTACCGTGGGTAGGCGGGATGATAATTCATTTGTCCGGACCCATCGCTGAGCTAGTGAAAAACCTAAAGGAACTCCATCCAACTAATGGAATGGCATGTAGGGGGCTCCTAACGACGAGAAGTCGGCCAAATTAATTCGCTTGCTAGAAACAATGCATGATGTGTAAATGAGTAAATGCATATGTACCGTTCTTACAGATTCTTACAGGTTCTTACAGGTTCTTACAGGTTCTGACAGATACATAACCCTGAAGTTTACTCCAAACATAGAACATCGAACAAAGGCCATGAGGTTTTAGATCACTGAGTTTGGAAAGGCTGGTCAGTCTGAGAAGACGGAAGAGGACTTGTCCAGATGTTCTCGGGGCTGTTCCCGGTGGTGCAACTACGGTACTACGACCTTGACTCCATGAGCCTATGTTGTTTGTGCCTGATTGATATCCTCGGTTTACTTATCTGATACCCCTGACTATCTCAGCAAGTGTCTCTACGTAAAAAAATCTAATATAAGTCACGGTGCAAAAGATGCAAACGCCAAAGTGACTGCATGGCCATGGAAAGATAATGTGTAATTGTTTCACCGCTACACCTTTCTCCATCTTGGACCACCGGCAAAATACGCTGTAGACCGCGGTTCATTGGCATCATGGAAATGTCAGAACATCTACACAGTGGGACATCGGGGGTAAGGCTAAGGCGGGTTTATTTAGCCGGCGTCCCACTAGACGCAGAATAAAGGATCGTTTCTGTGGAAGTTGGGCAGTGGAGAGCATTAAAAAAGAGGAACTTAATGCGGCTCGTTTCATCTAAGAGGTATCTTCCACAGACTTCAATTGATGGTAAGAAAGGCCATTTTTGATGTGAGTGATCATACACATCAGCCCCAATCCTTTTCCTGCCGGGATGCTTGATTCTACCATCCACTTTTCCATCATCATCATCCGGTCGCATCACCTCTGCTTTCTGTTGCCTGCACCTCTAGCCTACGAAATTGGTTTTCCCCGCCCATTGTCATTGCTTATAGACTGTCTGTGCAATACAGTCATGCGAAGTTGGTATTATTCCGCCAAGAAAATAGTATTCCAAGATGGAGAAAGGAGAAGCGATGAACCAATCACAGAGGAGGAAAGCCAATTGACTTGCAGTCACTGTTCCTCAAGTCCTTTACATACTACCCAGGGAGCGTGACGAAAAACAAAACAGACAACCCCAAACCAACATTGAAATCATACTTAATGAAATCTGTGTCCACACAACACACCTATGTCAGCCCCGAGCGGGCAAAGCACCTAGAACGAAACCGCATCGCAGCCCACAAATTTCTAGAAAAAAGAAGAAAGAAGACAAGCAAATTGAGCGCCGATAGAGCGACGCAGTCGAAAGAAGGAAATCCTTCTAGCAAAGCTCAACTATCTTCGCGAAGAAGTTTGGGATCTCAAAAACACCGTCTTTCAACATGCCGAGTGCGGAGTTCACCAAATCAATCTGCAACTAGCAACGACGACCCAGACCGTCCTGGACAGCCAACTCAAACACGCCCCCAGCACCTTGCCCACGTTCTCGTCTGAGGCATCGTCCGTTGAGTCGGTCGCGACAGACGACGAAAGCCGTAATATGATCGAGCCGAGTGTATGTGACGGGAATGAGTGAACGGTCTTTCCAAACTGGCTGACGGCCTTGCTGTGCCATGCAATCCAAACGTCTATGCTGATTCGATGTTTGTCAATTCTATTGATGCGGAAATTTGGATAACTAGATGGGAGGGCTTGGGCTGCTCTTGGGTTCTTGTCTTGTTATTAGCGTGGATGACTTTCTGCTTAATAGTCAATGACCGCAAACGGATACGTCTACAATGCAGTGATTTCGCCTGACAACGCGACGCAACTCCTCCTTCCCGGAGCTATATCATTCACTCCTAGGAGCTATAGATCCTCTGGGGAACTATGATTCCGATTCCTAGGAGCGACTAGCGACTAGAAGAGTACCTAGGAACAAGGATTCAACGTAATTTCTTACATGAGGAAGATTGGCGGGCGGTGAAATTGTGACCGAACGTTCAATAAACCAGGCGTTTTAAAGAGGGCGTACAAAGGTGGTGTACAGCGTGGTTGCAGTACAGCAGGGCTGAAAAGATTGGCTAGTTGAGAGCCCTGCCCCACCTAAAGCGCAGATCCGTGCATCTCATAATACCCTCGCACCCCCCAGGTCTCTGGCAAGAAATGACTGGTATGTCATCACCGGGAGCCAGTCAACTGATTCTAACTTAATTTACCACTTGAAGCTTTTTAATCGCCCCTCAGGCATCGTAACGCTGGAAGACCGACCCAGAAGCCCCCAGCAAAACTCACACGGTTTGCACCGGGCCGCCGAGATTGGGTGCTCTACGACTCCGACCAGGAGAAAGAATTTTTATCGTGGTGGCTGGAGACCGACTATGGACAACAGCTGACCAAAAACGGAAAATACCAATTCAGATGGTCGGCTGAGTCTCGTTCCTCCCTCAAGGAATTGAAGACTATAAAAGTAGTATATTGTTGAGAACCTAGATAAAGGAATTATTATACTAAGTGCCGCTCTGTACGCCTCTCCGATTCTTATAGTAAAGAAACTAGGGGGTGGTCTCCGACGGTTTCCAATGGCCGTCGTGTTGACCGGATCTTTGTAATTTTGGCATCCACAACCAGGATGTATTCCTGCCCAATCTGGGTCAGTAAGATCGCAATGTGTGCTTTATCGCCGATTGATCCAGGGGCGATAGCGTTCAGGCGATAGCGTTCAGGCGATAGCGTTCAGGCGATAGCGTTCAGGCGATGCACGACTAATCGCACCCGGTCGACAAACTTGTAAAGATATACAGTCTTCAGGTGTATGGCCTGTCAACCGGGTAAGATACAATGACGTTAGACGGGAGAAATACAGTGTATTGTCTCTATATGCCAAAACTAATTGGCAAAGAACTAGGAGGGATCCAGGGGGACCCCGGACTATAGGTAAACAGCGTGCCAAGGCTGGTAGACCGATCATATGACGAACCCCGCACGATCCGGCCACGCAATAAATCTGATACTTCTTATCCAACTGATCCCGGTCTTCATATTGTAAGGACCTTTATCCTTTACAAAAGTCACGCGCTGGCGGACCGGTCGCCCGTCGTTTCGCGAAGCTAAGCGAACAGCTCGCAAAACGTGTGAGTTCCATGCGTCGGTACCGTTCCTTTAGTTCATTCCACAGGTCGCAGGATGACTCCAGTCCCGTGATGTGCACACTGATGTGGGGGCAGGTACCGGAGGATAATGTGTTAAGCTGGCAGGGGGGATTTTTACCACTAAGAACTGGCTGACTCAGCGACTACCCACACTCGTCCATATGTTGTTGTATGAACCGGGTCAACTCGGAATAACCGCCTTGTAATATTGTGAATTCTCGTTCTGACAATTTGTCCTAGGTACCGTCAGGGGCAGCCTGAAAGCTGTAATCATACTTTCTGCATACCACTTTCCACTTACAGTGGCTAGGTTGGATTCGGTGTTCATCTAACGCATATTCCGCTAATGAGCAAAGCGCTAACTTTACGACTCATCTTAGCACAAATACCATTCCCACTGAGGGCGCCATCTGGGCAACCAGATGCCTACAACAGTTAATCTTTCCGTATCTTTGGTAGCAGTAGCGCCGGGCAGAAAGTTTTTGGTCATGACCTGCATTACGTAGCAACGACGTAAAGACTAAGGTGGATCTCCTTTCATAGGACTTTGAATATCTATGACGACTGTATTTCCTGTACGGTGAGTAAATGCGGAAGACAAGTGGCTCATTTTTTTGCAGAACGCAGCCTCGACGAAGCATGACACAACGGCACGCCCCGGTGACGCAGTTAACTCATGACCGCATCGGCAAACCAGTTTCAGATGTTGTTGGTAATTGGGAGCGCAATCTGTGTCGCTGACATTGTACAACCTCCCATGTTACGCTTTACCTGGGCAGCTTTACAGCCGCATCTAAAATTCTTATCCATGTCCTCAACTCCTGCTGATGTACTCATTGTCGGAGCCGGTCCGTCCGGTCTCGCTGTCGCCACTGGTCTAGCTCGACAGGCATATACAACTATTGTGTTCGACGCAGGAGACTACCGTAATGCGAGGGCAGAATATATGCATAATGTACCCGGATTTGACCACACGCCTCCAGAATTCTTCAGAAACGAGGTGAAGAACGATATTTCAAGAAGATATGACACCGTCACGTTCGAGAACGTGAATGTGGTTGAGATCAGGAAAGCTCGATTGCGCCTGCCAAACGCTGAACGTGGGCCTGTTCATGGCCAGGAAAGGAGGCACGCGGGACAAAACAAAAGAAATGAGGAGGATGCTGAGGAGTCACAAGACAGCTTCGAGGTGCTAGACTCAAAGGGAAGGGTGTGGGAAGGCAGGAAAGTTGTCCTCGCCAGTGGTGTGACAGACGAGATGCTACCAATCGAAGGCTACGCGCAATGTTGGGCAAAAGGAATGTGAGTCTTTTAGCTATCTCGAAAGTAGTACCGTTAGGGGTTTGCTTGATATGTTGTCGCTAAGACTCTATGGCCCGTTAAACAGATATCATTGCCTATTCTGCGACGGTTACGAGTGGCGTGGCTTATATTCTAATGCCGGCGTCCTCGCAATTGACGACTGCGCGCCGCCGGATACAGTAAAGCATCTTGCTCGTTCGGCCAGGCGACTCGTTGAGCGAATAACTATATACACAGACGGAGATAAGGCATTGGGCGAACAGATCACCGGCCATGTGGAGGATGTGGATGCTGTGCGAATTGAGTCTGGTACGATAATGAAGTTCGAGAAGGTCCAAGAGCAGAGCGCCAAAGCTGAAGGCTTCAAAGAGGCAGTTATGAAGGTGCATTTAGAGGACGGCAGGACAATAACAGAAGGTTTCATTGTGCGTCTTTCCAGTCTTAGTTTTGCATCACCTTACTGATCTGATTACATCTTCCCAGGTACATAAACCCAAGACAAGGTTGAATAATTTGAGGTTGATCACGCAGCTGGGCATTGAGGTGAATGCCCAGGGCGACATTCAGGCCAATGAATCCGGAGAGACTAACATTCCTGGAATTCTTGCTGTTGGAGACTGTGCTTTGCCAACAAAGACCGTCATTCAAGCTATGGCATCTGGCGCTGCTGCTGCAGCCAAGTTAACGTGTCTTTTCGCATGAGACTGGCATGAAGCAGCCTAGTTTATTGGCGGTCCCACACACTGCATTATCTCACAAACTGTGCCAAATTGGCGCTTGGTTCAGGGCAAACAATATTTTTGCATACCACTCTTGTTGTGGAATAAAGGCAATAAAGACGGATAGTCATATGGGGTTTTGCCGTGGTGATGACTGCAATTGTCTGCCAATGTGTCGTATAATTCACAGCAAAAAATCCAGAGTTGCTCTATGAGGATTCGTAACACGGCGAACTCCCTTTTCCCATCAGAGCGCATGGAGAAGCTTTTCCAAGCTGGCCGCTGCTTGAGGCAGGGACGTGGAGTCCCTCTGGCCCATTATGTGTCATGCTCCCATGTGTAATCAAGCCCAGGTCAAGCCGTACGTGTCGTGCTGATCCATGCTCCCGCCCAGAACCTAAGTTCTCCGCCCGCCCTCGCCAACAAGGTCTACTAGGTCTTCGAATAATGAGATGGAGGTTTGCTATAAGTTCAACACGACACGGTGTTTCTGGGAAGGCTGCAAGAGATGTCATGAGTGCACAGCATGCGGTCCTACCGAACATGGCGCCTCCCATTGCCGCACGAAGACGTAGGAAGTGGAAACTGCCGTGGGTTAAAGCACTACAGAGGCCGATAGGATGACCACCCTTACGGGCAATGTTCTGGACTTCGACGCGAGGGCGGTTGACGAAGGAAGTTTCCGGGTTTCTCGTTGTGGGCCATGGTGATTGTTGGACGGTTCAGAAAAGAAGGTAAAGTAGAAGTTTCCTTTCTATGTTCGGTCCTTGTAGATGAAGCTTGTGTATAGCACTAAGAATCACCCGCTGAAAGGGATACCCGGCAGGTTTATATACTACGCCCGGGCCTCAGGTAGCTGGATGAGGCCATGGTAATGACATTGTGGGCTTCGCGAGGTTGAGATACGCGTACAGAGTAATCGCCTATACATATCGAAGATTACGCATGTGTTCATTAGCCAACCCTTGGAAGGATATATTGTAGAGCAAGATGAATTAGAAGAACACCGCCAGTTTCTATAACACAGGGCATACCTCCCCGTATTACCATCTACCACTACCCACCATTCGGCTAAACTATGAGGGATTAAGAGAATAAGCACATAAAATACATAAAAACCAATTCTACGTTAAACGAAACGTGTTGTGAGGTCGGTGGGGAGGACAAGAAATTGTCGAGGTGATTACCTGCCGCCTCATCATTCATTGCACGGTCATTAATAGTAGTAATACACTGTACATATGTATCACGAGCAGGGGCATCATCAATGCGAATCAAACGTGTTTACCGCTCAACTTCAGCTAAGTCATCAGCAGATTCGAGTTGGTGTTCTTGCACCACCCTTGATAGCCGTTGAGGACTGAGAAAGGAATGGTTGGGCGCAAAGGCTAGCACTATAGGGACTGACTGCACAGGGAGTTGCCCATTGTTCCGGTTCAAGTCCAGATGAGTGCACAGCTTAGCACAACCAACGCAGTCCTCCAGGTCTACGACAAACGCTAAGTAAAATTAGGGCACTGAGCTACAAAGCATGCCAGTGATCCCTAATGATGAACGATGACACCCCAGGTCACTTCCCGATGCTTTGAAGCGTGGTCGTTGAGTCAACGTTAAACCGTGAAGTCAGCCAACATCTCTTATGATAACGTCTCCAAGACTCAACTATATCACCTTTACGACCCTGGGATGTCTCTCTGGGTGACAGACCAGGTTTTGCAATGAAGATGTCGCTTAAGCCAGAAGAAATTGAAATCAGACATATCAACAGGCCCTAGCTTTAGCAAGTATCTTCAACGTTTGCCACCAATCAAGAATGTGCGAGTGACAAGGCGAGCCGAGAAGGTTATAAGTACCTCTTCTACACACAGGCTTCACCCAACGAGACCTGCGTGATTATTCCACACCTATTCCACACCCGAGCAGGTCTTACATCCAAGGAGTCTGGATCAGTTCTTCCTTCGCA
The DNA here is from genome assembly GCF_028827035.1 of Penicillium chrysogenum. Classification (NCBI taxonomy): domain Eukaryota; kingdom Fungi; phylum Ascomycota; class Eurotiomycetes; order Eurotiales; family Aspergillaceae; genus Penicillium; species Penicillium chrysogenum. Next base: position 4,621,793 of record NW_026622750.1, on the reverse strand, counting down.
AGTCAATCGCGGCATTTTCACTGCACTGACACAAATATAATACACCGTGGAAATACGAGTCAGGCAGTAGCTGTGAGCTATTTCTTCTCGCCGCCACGCCGTGTCAGCTGGTAAAGAATGGAGTTAAGATGTTCATTTCTCCTGGGTACTGTACATATATCAGGTGAAGCTGTCTTGCCTGTACAGACATGATCCACCAGCATACTGCTTAACTGAGCTGGACCGAATTTGGATCCTGCCTCCAGGTTAATATACGATACAAAAAAGTGGGATTATCCATGCCGCACTTATGTGCGTCGTCAGCCTGTGCCTGTCTGATATTGTATTGGCACCGAAGACATTGGGAATTACCCAGTTACAGATGAGCACAACGTAGATTGATTCCATGTCCGTGTGCTAGGCCAACATCGAGTGTTGGGCAGAGATCATTTCTCGACCACCCGCATATGTGGATCCTGCGACACCTCTCCGATCAACTAGCTAATCACTGGCAGCAGATGATTAGTCCGTCCACAATGGAACCTCAAGGATATAAGCACCGTTGCGGATGCTCCCGGTACAAAGCTACGGCCGCCACACCATCTCCTGAGACCCATCGACTCTTGAACTGGGGCAGCGTACCGGAGATGCAGCACGCCACGGCCTGTCAGCCATTTTCCTATATTCGTGAAGCCATAATGTCACCACCGCGGCAACACATACGAGGGTCGACCATCCATGGCCAAAGGTACATCTGCCGAATGCCGTTGCCCAGGCCCAGGACCGCTCGTTCCGATCACAGTTCGCTGACGGTGCAGGGAACGGAACACAACGATGTACACTGCCGAGACAACAAGACCCTGTGTGCCCAACAGCGATCGGACATTGGCTGATTCCAAGCAGTGGACCCGATGAAAGAACCCCTATGCCGACTACCGACTCTCGAAGGGTGAGAACGACCCTTTTTACCTAGGGCTTAAAATCCTAGACGTCAGATTGGTCAACAAGAGCCACGGTGTAGTGGTGTAGTTCATTTTAGTGATTTTGCTGGCCGCCGTGGGGTAGCTGGTGGGGGCGGCAGAGTGAAAGATCAAGGACTGGGATGCTTACTCTCACGCCACGCGAGGGGATCCAAAATCCCGCGTGCATAGATTGACGGCAGTACTCCCTCCAGACACTAAGCGAATCATTACCATGGTGATATTTGCCTATGTATGCTGGCGCATTTTGATAGGCCATTTGTCGAGCGGTAGAGGAGGTGTAATTCTGTAGGGCATGGGCGCCCCTCTAGGCTCTTGATATGACGCATGCTGCGCCGCGTCTCGCACTTCTTTGCGCACACTCTCACCGCCTTTTGGTATCTGTTATAATTCAGAGGTATGAATTGATTATTCTTCCAAAGGGAATACGTGAGGCTATATATACGGCTTGAGCTCCAAGTTGGTTTCCAATCGACATGCTTCCTCGTATAGAGTCCTCGGGAATTGATTCGATGGTGCGGCTTTTCTCCTCATCTGCACCAGTCTCGTATCACAACATTCCCCCTCAGGATCGCTTTGCTAGCAAGGCGATACTGAATTGCGCTGAGCAGCCAGGCCTCGGTAAAACCAGTTTTAAACCTCATGGGAGAATCAAGTGGAAAGAGCGCCAGCGCTGTCACGCATTTTGGCTGATGGCCCAAAAAGGCTTGGTGAGACCATCAGCGGCCTGTTCCTCAGTAGGAACATATTGTGTTGTGATCTGAGGCTGGTGCAGATCAGCAAGCAAGCCGCACCATCGGAATTAGCTCCGAAATGTCTTTACAGACAACCAAGTTGATTTACAGTCAACTTGGCTCCGTGTTGTATATATAACCTCATCTTTCCCTCTAGAATAAAACACAATTCATACCTCTGAACTACAACAGGTGGCTTTATCGGTGTCGTTGATGGGGATTATCAATCGAGTCTTAAAGAGATAGCCTATGTTCAAGGGAGGATAAAGTACGACTTTCTACATGCAAGTTGAGGTAGCACGATCCTCGTATTCTGCACTTGCATCAGAGTGGCTGACCTGTAGTCCCGTCCTCAGGTAACTATCTATATCAAACGACTCAAATTCGTATGTAGACACACAGGCATAGACGCGGACAGAGGTCGCAGGAAAAGTCGAGCACTCAAGGCTAGTAAAAATCAGCGCCCAACCAAGAAAAAAATAAAAAAGGAAAGAAGGAAAGAAGGAAACGAAAAAAGGCGCTGATATAGCTGGAATATAATAGAACAAGGTATCAACGTTGTATGCTCGTCCCTCAACAGATCGAGATAATAACCATATAATACATAATATATCAATAGTTCCGTAGCCCATCGACTCATATACCGTCGCAATGGGTTGGCAACGCTAAGTTTGAGAAGAGATCTGAAAATCAAAGATAATATAACTGGGTATCGTTGCTCGGAGACACGTTTATAATCCCTTGTTCAACGCCCTGTAAAAAAGCAGTGAATGCCGGCCCCTAGAGAAAGGAAATACCAGAACATGAAAAGACAAGACAAATGCAACTGGTGCAATATGGAAATTTCGTGTGCTGCAAACCAGTGTGGGGAGACCACTGGCTAGCATGGTGAGATGAGGCGAGTCGAAAAGATTTTACTTTTGTATTGTGTTCGAATATGAGAGGCGGGGCATGGCCTTGAGGTGTAGGTGGTGCAGTTTTAGTAGATTAATATTATCTCCATGGGAGATCTGGATGTGCCAGGAGCATGGCCATTCGGATTTGGTGTTTCGGAGATGTCGAGGATTATGTCTTGACCCTCTGGAAGCTGGCGGACAACATCGTCATCTACTATGACTCGCATGCCTTTCTCGTGGGCATGCATAATATTTGAGATTCGGATCGGATCGATTTGACATTTCTCGGTAATTTGCCTCACAAGTTCTTGAACTGTGCGTTCCGTCAAATAGATTGCACGGTAGAAGTCTTCTGAGCGCTTCGCATTTCCAGCGATCCGGACATAGAAGCATGCGACTGCGAAGATGATTAGCAAGGATGTTAATGATCGGGTTGCGCTCCTAAACTCACCAGGCTTAGGACGGCATTCAGCTGGAGGTCGATATGTCAAGTCTACACCAGCGGCCTCTATGAAACCCCTTGGGACCTGGTCACCAGCAGGAATTCTCTGGATGGTGGTCGGGCGACTTCCTAGTCTGAGTGATTGAGTAGGCGGCGAATTCGAACAAGGGGCATTGGTGTCGGGAGGTGAGGGCATAATTGCCTCCAATTGACGCGTGTTTGAACGGCTCAGATTCACATACTGAGGGGAATCGCCATCACCAAATAACTGAAAGGGAGATAGGTCGGGATCGTCGAATTTATCACCGCGTAAACCGAAAATGCTCACTGAGCGAGTAGATGAAAGCATTTCTTGCATTGTAGCCAACTTGACTTGGAGATCATCCTCCAACGAGACTTTCTCTGGAGGCACATCTTCCGAGTCCAACGACCAAGTTCGTTTGTTACCCGAAGACATGTCGGATCTCTTTGCGGCAGAAGCATTGTTTCCCCGTTTGCGTTTCGTAAACCCACCCACTTCTGCCTGGGAAATTTGCTGCTTAAGTTTATCCATGTTCTTATTGACATGCGCAACGTCATTGGACAGCTTCCGCTCAGCGCCATGATCCCGGAAAAGCTTTACTTTGCAGTAAGACAGCTCCGTATCGTGCGATACACCTGCCTCCTCGCCTGGGGACAATAGCTCGGTTTTGGAGCACAGTCTGACAGCAATTCCCTTTACACCTTTTGAGTGACTGAAATCCGTGGAAAGGAAATTAAACCGCACGGGAATATTGGAACCCGACGCGCCAGTCGTGGGATTGGCAGTCCAAGTGACGCAGAAGCCGTCGACTGACATACTCTCGACTTGCATCTGTCTGTTCCTGTGTGCGTCGCTGCCACCTTGTAATGAATCCACGTATTCCACAGCTATTAGTTTTCCATCCCGTTGATGGGCTTCTGCGGTACCGCGGCCTTCCTTCCATAGTTGCCAACATGCTGACGGTTTCATTCGTAGTTCTCGCTCTTCGAAGGAAACGCGGACAAATGTTCTATACCGAAGCGGTTCGTGGTTGCCGATTGGTGGGCTCGTGTCGACAACTGAGAGATTGTATGCTTGGCCCTTATTGAGATAAGTCACGGGAATTCCACTCATGTTCTTTACCATGGCGGTCGGTGCTCGTAGAGAAACATTGAAGCGGAATCTAGATGCGACAGAACGCGGTCAGCGTTGAACAGAAATTTACTGTTCAGATCTAACTCACTTCTCGCCATTGGTGTAGGACATGTCACCAGCCATTTGAGCCGAAAATTCCGTCGAGGCAGTCAAATTGGATACTGTTTCGACATGTACATCATTTAAAAATCCATCGAGGGTATCATCCATGCGTCATATCCGGAGTCGCTGTGCATGAATGCGCTTGGCGCATATGACGGCTGCTGAGTGTTCATGTCGTTCATTGGATTCATGAACCCCGCGTGGAACGGCTCAAAGCTAACGCTGTGGCTATTGTGTATAGCTGGCCTTCCCGACAACGGGGTCAAGTGCATCCCTGTCGGACTATGCAAATCCCCAGCCTGATTATGGAACATTGCACCCATTCCAGACGAAGTGGGGGCATAAAAGCTTGTATGCTGGTTGGCAGGCGGTATCATGGAATCTGAAGCGGATTCCATCCATGGGTGTGTCAGCCCCAGTTCGTGCATATTTCGGGGAGTGCGGTCGTTGTTGGTGATGGGTAACTTGACATCATGATTCTCCATTTTCACATCGTTATTCTCGGCTATACTATGAGTAAAAATTGGGTCAGTTCTATTCTTACACCTATTGTCTGGTAGAACACATGATGTTATATACCTTGAGGCCATTAAAGGCTCGCCTGCCCTCACATTGCGCGAGCTCTGGCTATCTCGCCGAGGGACAATGTCTGAGAATGCTTGCCGAAACCGACTGATGAACTCAGTATCCGGCTTTTGAGACTTTCTCCTGGGCAGAAAGAATATAATGTTAGAAATGAAACCATTGTATTATTGACAACTTACGCGTAAAATCTCACCGGTTGTTGAACATTATTTTTTTTACCAATCCTTCGCTTGAGCCGGGGGAAGGAAAGAAACAGAATATGGCCACGGCCCACTGCCAGTACGCTTGGATGTGCTCTGTCTGGTCTTCGGTGTCAAGCGTGGAGTATGGAGATTGGGGAGTGTCCGAATATCGCGAGGAGTGTTCGATAGCTTGAGATTGTGCGAAACCTTGCATCAAGTGAAATGTCCTACTGAGTTATCGTCTTTCGAAGGAATAATGGAAGCTCGGACTCGATCAGAAAGGTGAACGTAGATAAAGAAGTCCCAAACAGATTGCAGAGAATAGTAATGGATAATGTTTCCTTGTAGGGTATAATTTGAAAGACGAGGGGCGGAAGGAAGCGATATGACGATGTTTGAGGAGAATGGTACGGTTGACGACTTTCCAATGAAAGATGTACAAGAGACCCACATGACGTCACCCACTGAGCCACAGTGGACTTCCACCAGAAAAGGGGGGCCATTGCATATGCTCGGAAGATTTTCATCTGAGTTGTGATCTCGGGAGGAGGAAAGCTGTCGCCACCTGGGACCGATAAGAACAGGGGGACCACTTTCGGTAAGAAAAACTTCCCTTTTCTTTTCCCTTTTTGCTTTCCTTTTTCCCTTTTTCCCTTTTTAGCCCCTAATGAAATCTGCAATACAATAATTCAAAAAATTCTCCAAATTGGCGGAATATTTGCTCTGAATAAAGTGATTGGTAAGCAGGAATATATTGTGGTGGGAAAGGTTACCGAGCTATGGAAGGTGTTCTGGTATGGAGAAACCTGTCGATTTACGGTACGGAGTTTATTTCACAATCCATTACGCTTACTTATTGGGTAGTACAATATCCATGAGTAAACACATATAGATGATATAGTTTGCCATATTGAAACTACACGATATATATGTCTTGTTCCTTTCATTCAGTCTAGGAACATTCCTTATTTAGCATTGTGTCGACATACTATATGATCATGGTCCCCATTCCTAGCATATAATGTATAACACGTACTGTGGTTTATTGCCAGGCGCGTGCATACATTTAGTTCTACCTCGCCTGCGAGTTTTCCGAACACGACTCATGCCCACGGGTACTTGGGAGGGAACCTTGGAAATATTTCCCGTACTCGTTAGTAACACACTTCGGAATGACGCTTCCATATTGTTGTTTGGTTTAGCAGCAAATCAATGCTATTTAGGGTTATACCACGAGCACTTTATACATGCAACGTTTCTAGCTTTGGTCTATCGTTCAACCTCAAATGGATCAACATCACAGTTCTATATATCTAGTCTCCGACGTCATACTAGTGTGTACATTGTACGGAGTACAACATACAAAGGTACTTTAGCCGCGAAGGAGGTGTGCGGAACTGTCAATCTCTGATAGTCAGGCGTGATAGGTGGTCGGCCCGACCGGATCTGCATTGAAACTGATGTTGTTCGGTTGATATATGTCTCTCCGTTGGAACCCATTGACTGGGCCCAGGGATATGTCAATTGAAACAGTTGGTGTTGCCTAAAACATTTAAATCTATGTCGATGATCTCATCTTCGGTCTAACGCGGCTCAAGGAGACCTGGAGACTCATGCATAGAGGCTGTGGTGCGTCTCATAGTGCATCAAAATTGGAGTCAACGTTGTCTATATCCCTGATTGTATAAGCTAGTCTGCTCGCCGACAGCCATGGATGGCTTATAATGGTCATAGCTTGTGAATTTATACTGGGATGGATGGAATGTAAGACATGATGTGTCGTCGATACAATAGAATACAACCACATACCACGTCAAACAGCCCCAGTCAAAACAGCTCATTGATGGAATATCATCCACTATTCTTCGAAAGGCCTAGGTAGGGCCCAGCTTCCCGAGCTATCAGGTTTACTACGATAGTAGCAGGAACATGAGCTGTATTGAATATAGCAATTATTGCCGATCTGACTTTCATAGGAGCATCGGAGAGGAGCTACTTCCGTAATAAGCCACAATAAGTAAAATGTACGATACGTTCAATTTCAATATGTGAAGTACGTGGGGCTATACCTACGTAGCGCTGATCGGTTACATGACTCGTGCGGGGGTCCACGGGTTCACGGGTATGATGGTCGAGCTTCTCTAAACAAAGTAGAGTTGGCCAAGCGAGCACGCAGATGCCCAGGTGTGTACAAAGCTCGGTAAGCAAGTGACCCACCGTGGAGCCATAGGCCCTGGACCGATCCATAGACAAAAAAGAAATAGAAACCCAAAGAAAGTCCATCCATCCGTCGTCGATCGGCAATTGGGAAGACGATCTACGCTGACTTGCAGTGGTGGTTGCTGGTATAGCCAGTCAGGCCAAAAAATTGTCTTGCCACTTGATCTCAGACATGCCGAGCTTCTCTGATAGATGAAGTTCCACGGCACAGCTTATGCAGCTTCGCATCAGCCACAAGCATTTCCCCATTCTCCGCGGCACGGTTTCCACTTAGACTCGGCTTAAGCACGAATGGGATGTTACCACTAATGTACTTTTGTACCTCCGGCACTTTATATGTGTCATAAATCTCAGGAAGAAATTCAAAAGCTTATTGGTTGTGGCTGCTTTAACCTGCCGCGGTCGCGCATATTACATTCGCTGTACTGGGACAATGTACTTATACCCTCTATGGCGAGCTCTAGTCCGTTATTCGCCCTGGCTAATACATATGCATCTATGGAAGTGTAAAAAGTTCCCCGGCCTCGTGGGTCGAGCTCGTGAGGTTCCCATATGACCAGCTCTATAACGAGAGATCGGCGATGGCTACCTTTAGCCGTCTGTTTCACCCACAATAACGGGGAGCACGACCCTCGTCTGGATTGGCCGGCTAAACGTGGCGCCTGGGAACTAATCTGTACCGGACGACATCATATAAGCTACAAAGTTTGCAGATCGTACCTATGATTGCTCTGGCCTACGTTATTGGTGACGGGCATTTTTCTCCGCATGTTGATCCATCATTAGGGCAACGGAAACCCATGGCTTTATTGCTGGCGTTCGGTAAATCCCTCTAGCTCCATGGAAGACTTCACTAAATTGCCTGTCCCAACGAAATTTAGCATAACTTAATACTCGAAATAACTTGAAGATTTCTTTCTATGGTCCCCGATCCTTACGACAGTAGTCAACGCTATTCCAAGGTGGAGAAAGAAGCTACGGCTGACCAATGACATAATGAAGACCCAGCACAGGAACATAATTGGCTTGTCGTTGCCCCTTACCCTGAAGCCGAACACTAGAAAAGAATCAAATTATTGAAAAGTGACATTCCTATCGATACTATCAGTTTGGAGGTAATCTATTTTGGCGAGATAGGTGCCGGTAGGCGATCAGTGGCGTCATCCGTCGGAAAATAATGGCCTAGCGTTTTGCATCTGTTCTTAGCCCCTGGGAAGAACACAATGTCGCACGGGCCTTTGAACTATAAGCAAGCTCAATCTTTTCTAAATAAACTGTTGAGTATCTTAGTATCCATATCATCTCCTGACCGGATTCCACAGATTCTATAACCGAGTAAAAGCCGAAGGTTACAATTATTTATTGAATCATAGCAGAGGGCGCTCCCATGACCTACCCGTACAATAGAAAAAAATTCGACGGAAGCAGGCAGACGGGAGAGCAGGAGGAGACGATAGTAAGCTCGGGGTCTCCGGTGTAAGCCGAGGTGCTCGGAATGGAGTGAAAGTGGACCTAGCAGGTAGAAATAATTTCTTTGTCGGAGACTTGGAAGGTATTAGGAAATGCACGGACTTGCGCGTTAGGTGAAAGGTAGTTGTGCGATAGCCAATCTTTTCAGTCCTGCCGTACTTCAACCAAGCTGTACACCATTTTTCACGCTCTTTTTTCAATGCCTAATTTATGAAAGGGTCGGTCACAATTTCACCACCCTCCATTGCTTTTCCTCACGGTGACCATAAGTTGACCCCCACGTTAATAGTGAACTAATTGTCATCCCTATACGGTTTTGTTGATTTAATTGCGGTCAGATCGGTCTATTTACGTTGTATTTGAAATGCAAATGCACATGACCGAAGTCCCGCTTTCATACTGAGTTTTGAAGTTTGAACAGACTTTATTTCTACAATACAGCATGTGTGTGTGTGTGAGATTCATTTACCCTGACCCCTCATCGAAGTTGATTTGACCACTAGACCAAAGTACGCATCCGTACCCAGCCTAGTGGGTTGTGGTTTAGAATCCAACTGTCGAAACGATATGCATGGTTACAGCAACTATATATATCCGTGTATGTACATGTATGATGTCCCACTTCCTGAAAACGACTTGGAGCCTCTCCAAGGCCTATCGTGGCCTAGTTGCCGTTCGCGTTGAAGTCTGCCGTCATGGCGCGCGACTTTTGAATCGTTGTGACGCCTCAGCAAAGTCTAGCACGGCCTTCACCGTCAGAGGAAGACAGCAGCAGCATCAAACAGCCATCCATTACCGGCTTCTTCCAGAAGCGGGCAGAGGAGATGCGAGCGAAGGCGCTAGGCCAGAACCTAGTTCGGTCGGTGGTCACAGATGACATGAAGTTTGACGCCATCGAATCGGCCGCGTTCAACGGTCTTTCCAAGGCTCGGATATTTTGCTCGCTTTACATCTCGTATAACAACGCTCATCGGATAGATTGCGAATATGACGTTTGGCGAAAGCGGTTGGTCGAAGAGATAGAGCAAACGTGCCAAGCAATCTCTCGTCAGTTGCTTGGACTAGCAAGAATTCGAAATCCACGCTAGGAGTTATCGGCCATTGGTTGACGGCATATTTCCAGTACCAAGAGCACGTTCTTGAGTTTACTGAGATCCATGGCGTCCGTAGCGGAGAGAATACGTCAGTAATTATTTGGACACTTCCCGGGGAGCTTCGAATCGAACACAAGCCCCTTGCTATTACCGCAGACAATGCCACAAATAATGAAGGCCTGCTTTCGGGGTGTGTCCCAATCTCAACAATGAAGTCAAGGTGAGACGCAGCCGCCAGTGATGCAAAATCCCTACGCTTCCAAGGAGCAGATAGCTATATCCGCTGCAGTGCACATGTGCTCAATCTAATTGTTGGTGACGTGCTTACCATGCTGAAAGCAGGAGATCATTCATCGGCTGTAGCTTGCGATCTCGTGCAAGAGAATAAAGTTATTGGGCCGCAGTCACCATTAGCTCGCCTTCGAATCATGGCCTTTTCAATCGCAAGAAGCAAGAACCCCACTGCGGAAACAGCAGTGGAAAATAATCTGCCAGAGCAATGGGTTAGAAGATGAATCCATCCAGTACGACGTGGAAACGCGTTGGAACTCAACACACCGAATGCTGCAAGACGCAGTTAACGAAGAACCGCAGATAAAGCAATGAAATAAACATCAGACTTGTCTCCCGCCTTTCACCGTTGAGGGATTGGGGTCGCCTCCAACAAATTGAGGGCTTTTAGCGAGATTTGAGGAGTTCGAGTTCACCCTCGCAGTTTCTAGGCGTGAGCCACAAATTACCTTGGCGATTCCCATCTACTATGAATTGCACGATCCGTTGCATGACGCTGTGTCTAGAGAGGAAGAATTCTCGAACCTTCACCCAGAGATATCTGTAGCTGCGGCTGCCAGTCCCAAAAAGTTCCAAAAATACTATAACCTCATGGATGGTCAAGACGCCTACTATGTCGCCCTAGTTCTTGATCCCGATTTAAGACGCTCTTGGTAGACAGAGGCCTTCACAGCTCCTAATTCTGTCAGACATATCAAAGAATCACTGCATGAGCAATCTCCATTGGTATCAGACTTGTCGACAAAGCCGCCTATGGAGCAGCTCACAGCGGAGATCGTGTACTTCAGAGGTTGCAACTTACGAAGAGGTACTCATCTGAACTGACCGGTATTTTGAGGATGATATCGTGTGATAGAGAATCAATCTCAGGGAGTAAGAACTGGCTTTATAGTGGTGGAGCGCTCACTCGAACGAATATCCCCAGCTAGCTGCTGATGCTCGAGATTTTCTGGCCATTCCAGCATCTGCAGTGTCAGTCGAGAAACTATTCAACAAGGGCGAGATTTATTGGGAGTGAGGAGAAACAGTTTGAACGGGGAGGCCATCGGCGGTTGATGTTGTTACGTATATACCTCGGAGGAATCTTGTAGCACGTTCTTTACGAATAGTTACGAAGAGGACAAACTTTTTGTATGAATAGTATATAAGCGGCGAGGGTTATCCGTATCCGTAAGGCCAACGGTATTCGTATGAATGAATATTTGTAAGGTGATTATTTGTGTGCACCCCTCGTTAGCTTTACCTATCTCTTCAAAGGGAATGTATAAGGGGAGCGGAAAGTTAGGGGGCCATCTCTTCTCCACCCGCTTTACAACGCTTCTGCCATTGCTAGGCCCCAACCGCGTCCGCCTCCAGTCACTGCGAAAATCACACCAAGAAAGTCTAACTCAGGTAAGCGCTGTTCAGCTCTGCCCGACGAAACCTTGAGCAAGTTTTGCTTGGAAGCTTGTGTCCCATAGACCTAGACAATACAGAGGATAAGAAAGCACGAGTTGTGAATGAGTGCGGCAGCAAATCTAGGATTACACTTGACAGGAACTGCGTGGTACCGGAAATTCACGACATGTCAAGCTTATGCAGGAATGATGTTGTGATGACGGATGCGACCGTCACGCTACGGAATCATGGGCAGGGGATCAATCTTGGTGCCAGCTTGCGGGGCCCCAGGCGCGAAAGAATAGTAAAATCCAGTTCATGATTGGATCTCGGCTGTCATGACTGTGACGTAACGCTCAGTACCTGGGGTTCGGTCCACACCGATGCACTTCTTGCTGTTCAATTGATGCATCGCAATGACGTCATGCTGCACAATCCGCCTATAAAGGAGTCGTAATAACTTCTAATTGCATTGATAACATTCTAATCTCACTGCTCTTCAAGCGGATGTACCGCTGTCTTTTGCATTCTGCTCGTACGCTTTAGAGCTGCTCAGGTCTTCAACTCACGGTGTCATATATCGCGGACATTTGCCATGGCATCCAGTATCATCGACGCAATCAAGAGAGATCACCGCGAGCTCGAGGAATACTACAAAAGAATCCTCAACTCCACAAGCGACAAAGAAAAGACTCAATGGCAGAATCAATTCTCCTGGGAATTGGCCCGTCACTCGATCGGCGAGGAGCTGGTCGTCTACCCACAGTTCGAGAAGAAGCTCCCTGATGGACGCGCTATGGCGGACAAGGACCGTAGAGAGCACCAATCAGTGTGTCCCTTTGCAGTCAATCTCTCATCCAACTAGCTAATAATGTATGGCAGGTCAAAGAACAACTCAAGAAATTCCAGAACATGAAACCTTCAGACCCCCAGTTTGAGGCTACCATCAAGGCCCTGATGCAAGACCTAGCCGAGCATATTAAGGAAGAGGAGAGCCAGGACCTCCCGAAACTGGAAGACGCCCTCGCGACTGAGGAGAGCGAGAACCTTTCAAAATCCTTTGGCAGGACTAAGATGTTTGTGCCGTCGCGTTCGCACCCCAGAGCTCCTGACAAGCCTCCATTCGAGACAGCGATTGGACTTATCACTGCCCCAATTGACCATCTGGCTGATTTGTTTCGAAAATGGCCGCATACTTCTGGTATGCCGAATCCATCGACTAAGTAAGCCACTCGGTACTATTATAGGATCTGGACTGTCTGATTTCTATTATGGCTTTCCAATCCACCGTAAGAATGTTAGCGAATGGGGCAAGTTTAATGAGTGGTATGTGATCAGAACATGTGGATGCGGATGCCGGGTCTGTCAGACAGCCATGATTAAATCAGTCTGGCTCGTTAGGAGGCGTATACTCTTCCTATGTCACTATGCTTAGTTCCCTCATTTGGTGCTATTACTTCTTCTCTTGCTCGTCCTATTTTAACTGTAACATGGTAGCTGATGGTACCAAGCCGCTTATCAATACTTCTCATTATGAGGATAATCCCGTGTTGCCTTGTCCATGCAAAATCTCGTCCAGTGAGTATGCTGAGGACATCATTTTGATGCAGGGGTTGTAGAAAAGCTGATAACAAAAGAGAATCGTATAAGACCTGTACGTGACCGGCGGATGAAGAGTAATATTCTTGCCAAAATAAACACAAATCATTGTCAAATGCGAAACACTCGAGCGCAATCTCACTGTTTATCACGTCGTTACCAAATCACCATCTTTTGCATCATTGTCATAAGCTTTCTGAAAACTTGAACGAATGTAAGACTGGTACTCCGCGATGGGACTCTTACAGTTATGTTTCTCCTACAGTCTTGGACACCGAGTCGCGAGCAGAAACGAACGAATCAAACTAAAGTGGTCCGTACCCGTTGATTCAATGGTTGCTTTGTACTGATACTACTACATTGCGACCTGGGTCTCGACATTCACGACGTCTGGCAAGAGTCCTCTGGCTTACGCACACCGTCTCCCTGTCTCGCCACCGATCTCACTGGTCTGCGACATATTCTCTTGAATGAAGGGGAGCACGCAGGATATGGGAGTCAAGGAAGATCCTTGACTCCCATACCCTTTTTCCATCCCACTCAGGAACAATCTGTCGGCCTTCAAGTGGACGTGTCCAGATCCTCTGACCATGTCTACTCAGACTAGTGACATTTCCACTAGATGCCAGCGTTCGTTTGTACTGGAGGGGCGCACTGAATAGACTATGATTAGCACAGTTTCATCGGACATCTGACGAGACTATAGGAGAGAAACTGTTTTTCCTGACTCGATTTGAGACGACCCTGGGGCATCTCCGTTGGGTACGCGGGCAGCTACTAGACATAATCTCCTGGTCAATGTCGGCGCAATAGGACTTAGCTTCCGCTTGCCCCTATGGCCTTTTACTGAGCCCCTACAATATATGAGTCAATCGATACTTTCAACATATCGGTCAGCCTGCTGACCCGGCTCAGTAAGCACAGATCTGATGGTGCCGGTGCTAACTGATATGCGAGACTCGGGGCCTGGGATTTAGTAGCCAGTTAGCCATCACTTTCTGCGTTGTTTGGGACTTGAGGTCTGATGTATATAATTGCTGACGTACCGCCAACAGGCTTGTACTGGACCGCCTGACCGTTCATATAGCGGGGCATTATGAATATTAAGGCGCTTGATGATCGATATGCAAAATCTCGTATGATTGTTATCCACAGTTTGCACACTAGGAATAGACGACAGGCGACTGATATATAGTGAAATATCTTACTCTGACGTCGAAATGTTGTCACATGCATTACAAATAGTGCGACCTGAGCTCAGTTTGCCCCGGTTGCGAATCCGAATCATTCAGCCGAGGACGACATTGGAGAATTTTCGTATCTGCATCAATGGCTGCTATGGCATGATGGTACATGACGTTGCGCGCTGTAAGCTTTAGGGTTTAGACCAAATGTTAGTCTCTTGCTGGAATGATTAGGAAACAGTTTACTCAAGTGTCATCATAATACTGTTATTAATCGTCTCGTGTCAGTTGGATCGGTTTAGCGAGCGAAAAGCCTGGATGCGTTCTATCCTCATGCATCACGTCAGGCTTAAGTCAGCCAACATTGAGTTCCAAAAGGTATAGTGGAGCCCCCTACCCTCAAGATACGTTTATACTTGACAATGTCTTTGGCGGAGTTGTCAATCGGGCGAATACTTGAGATCACGACGGTACTGAATTGCTAGATGTCCATGATAAATGAATTTTAAGCAGCTAGAACCCAACAACTAGGACAGGGAAAACATTCAAACTAATGTGAATGTCTCAGAAGTACATATGTATATCGCTTGTAGACTTCGGCTACTTGGTGAATACTGTGAAGCGAAATCAACTGGTGAGCAAGTGCATCCATGGGCAATGTCTCCAGCTTTCATTGCCCCCAACGGCCGCTAGTAATCGTCTTTAACACTCTAAAGTTGAGTTGAGCAAGCCGAGGAGTGCAAATGCGATCCCAGTGCGGCGATGCAATCGCGATTAGAGAAATTGACACGCGAAACCTCCAATACGTTCGGCCGGTTGGAAAGAGCACTGAGACGGAAGGTGTGCCATGAGTTCGACCGCAAACAGGCCATCATCGACATTGAGCGACAGCTCTCAGGGGCTGCTGTTGATGACGAAGAGGCGAAGACGGTACTTCAAGTAGGAGACCAGATGCTACCGGAGCAGATTGATCTTCTTGAAAAATTATTCACATGGCCTACCTCCCAATCCCTGGAGGCGGAGTGGCAAAGAAGGAACCCTGCCGTGGCTACGATCTCCCGATACTGTGGCTTCCTTGATTCAACTTCTGGAAATTTATCGGTTATTTACGTCTGTCACTGTCACCTACCGCCACAACCACTGGTATGGTCGGGCGGTGAAGGAGGTGGCCATCGGTCCCTGCCACCCTCAGATTATGTAAGTTTTCTGAATAGGGGGTTCAACTTCAACTTCTGGAAATTTATCGGTTATTTACGTCTGTCACTGTCACCTACCGCCACAACCACTGGTATAGTAGGTAATTGACCATAATTAAGGTGTATCCTGTTATATAATTTATTAGATATATTGCTTTTCTTATAAATTTATTGCTGAGACTAGTAGACAGTATAATGCGAGTAGATTTGTAGGTTCAACATATTTTGTGCTCATATATATATTATATTTACACACATTATAGTCGCATCACTACTTCTATTTATTTTGGATCACGCTCACGAGTCTCATACAGACCAGACTCAACAGTCCACTGCTTTGACCAAGCTTGATTCAACCGATGTCGTTCATTATATACCCCCCTACTCGACTAATCTGAACATGTAGTATCGTGGGACCTGTACGTGGGCACAAAATTCTAAAATATATGCGTGCATGAAGGGCTTATTAAAAAGCGGCCCATGGGCCGTTGCGAAGTCTATCAATATCCCCAGACGTAACACGGAGGTTTTCTTGCCATCTCACCCGCATGATAGGTGTATCAAATTGGATTGATTCCGTTTCGCAAGCCATATCTAGTGCTATTCTGATCACTCGGTGAATCTGGCATACGGCCCCCAATTCGATTGAGCTGGTCGAATGCAAACACCAGACTGCCCTCCGTTGGTTCAACTATGAATAGGCAATACATACTCTCAAGATCAGACTTACCAGTTGTAGAGGGATTTGATGAGCCGCTCGAATATCATTCGTTGGCTCAACTAAACATCGTGATGCGATAGGCTGCCTTGCGTAGTCGAAATCATCGCTTCAGTCGGCGATTGCAAGTCACTCGAGCCTACTCTACTGTAGGATGGCTATATCCTAGAACCATCGCGAGTGTGAAAGTGGCTTTGCAACAAAGAAAATCAAGATATCGAGGGCTCTTTTTGGCCCAAGAATATCTGATCGGCTCCTACATTTGAGGGTTGCCGCAGCATTGCAAGTAATATCCTTGTTGGTAACTACAATCTATATCGCCAGCCGTCTCCCATGTATCAACATTGCGCCCGAACCGCCGATCGTTGCTTTCTGGGGCGTTGTACCCGGGTTCATGCGATCACGCTTGCTCTGCTGCCGAGAGAACGCAGCAGGATGGCCCTGGGTAGTGTTGTTACAGACTAAAACTCATCTTCAGAAAGGATCTGCTTGAACAATGATATCCCAAATGTCGTCCAGGGCGCGGTGAGTTTGACAAATATATACTTAATGCTGAAAGGATAGTCGACGCATGGTGTACAGAATCCGACGAGTCCCTGGCAGGAGCTGCTTGCGCGCGATAGGTTAGAAAACGACATCAATAGACAGAGACACGCGGCCAGCTTGGTGACCTGCAGTTTCAGTGACATCCAAGGCGTATGCGACTTTCTGGATATTTCTTGGGGTTTGATAGAGAAATGGATGCTTGGGATCCAAATATACCAAACACCTGTTCCAAGGAGACATTTCTGATGCCGACTTGATAGTTTCGTATATTTCCGCTTGGTTCGTTTCCGCTCGTTCGTATATGTCGAACACCTGGGCAATGAGGAGTAGGATCAGATGGGACAGTACCGGACGGTATTTTTTGGCTCTTTAGTTGGCTCGGCTGTGCCTCGGTATAAACGGCCAGACAAGGTAGGACCAAAATTAGCCTGTAGGTCAGAAACGAAGGGGGTTTGCCTCACCTTCTCCTTGCACGCGGATTTGGACTAACAACATGGCCAACAGCGAAGGTAGGGCTCCCCTGCCACCAAGTAAGACGGAACATCGGCATTTCTCGGTGTCTGTCGGATTATCAGGCTTGGAAAGACGCCAGATACTATCCGAGAACAACGTGGGGCACCTATTGGACGCCACTAGTGCAATTCACGAGGGCTATTATTTTACGGTGTTCAAGTGCCGAAAGACACACGGTGGTATAAGCCCATTGGAATTTTGGGTATGTATCGCGTAGACACATCAGCATATGACCTGATGTACAGAGTCAACTGAGAGAAGGGCGAAGGTAAAGGCGGTCAGAACCTTACATTGACTCAATATCGATGCCACCAATGGCCATGTCGGGGTGATAGAGCATGAGATCGCATCAGTATTGGGGATCCCGAGCAGACAATGCACTTGCGCGCTTCGCATTTGACTGGAGTGACGGGGCCTTCGTGGTACCTCCTATTGTACGATCCGAGTCAGCAAGGCTTGAACCACTGGGACAAAGTTGATATAACGTACCAGTTCATAAAGATCGCAGTATATTTCCTTGAAACGAGACGATCAATTAGCTTGGATATCATGTTATCTTATCTACAAGACCACTTACAATTGTCTTCATCGATGTGGTCACCATTCATGCCATGTTGACATGATGTTGTATCCGGTTCGTCGCAAGCTCCGGCTGTCGCTTCGGAGAAGTCACGCTGGACGCACCGGGCAACTCATGAGAGCCAAAGTCGCGTGACGAACCCCCCTGTAATAATAAACTGTACAGTCGAAATGGGATAAAACCTCGCGATGCCGTCGGCTAGGGGTGCATACACTCCGCCGATCATGGTATGAAGGCGGTGAAGTCGAGGGCGAAAGGCGCGGTGGAGCACGCGTCGTAGTCCGATTCGGCGATAGGACTCCGCACAAGGATGTTTCACGGGCGGATATAGGCTGCTCCTATATACAATGGCATGAAGATCAGCATTGGTGTTCGTGTTGTGAGCCACAAAATATTGCACAATTAACTGGATATAGTGCAGCAGAAGGCCCTCACTTACCTCAACGGGAAGAATTCACGTTTTTCTATGCGGCGAAGCTCGCAATCGAATGTTCACACCCTGTTATTGGCCCGCTCCTTTGAGTTATATACTTTACCTAGGGTATGGTGTGTGGTATGAAGCGATGGGACAAGGTCTGGTGTATAGGCTATGGCTTTATACAGCAGTAACGGGCTGCCGTATCCTCGGGGCCACTCTGGTGCGATATCAACGGTTCACTGTCATTCATTAGCTTGTAGATCGGTAAGTTACTCCATGACTTACATGTTTAGGTGGCCAAAATTAGGGACAAAGAGACGGCAAAGAGCTGTGGTCCTTGCGCTCGTGCATCGAGGTCGAATGTCCTCGGTTCTATTGGAATCCCATCGACTTCAGGATCAGTAGAACTCCAGACATGTAAGGCTAGGATTCACATACCTGCGACGCGGATATTCGCGCTTTTGCCTTGGGAATACACACAGAGGCTGTACAGTAGATCAGCTCAGTCGACTGTGGCAGAGAGACATCTATAGATGTTTGGACCAGCCAGCCTAAGTATTGTCCCTTTGATCGGCTGGCTGAGAACAATATCTTCCACTGGCACTGTATGACTTGCTGGTCCATGTTGTATTCTACTGTATCTATGTTAGTACAGTGCATGTTTTAGTACTGAGTCAAAGAGAGAGAACTTACCAAGTGCCTCAGACACAAGGCCTACTCGACTTTGCGTAGTCAAGTGATAGAATCGTAGAGCAAATTTCTAGGGGTAGAGTACATATTTATAGACTTCTCGACTCGCCCTGTCACGCAAGTGCTCTCCTTGCTAGGAAGAGTTGAGGAACACCTCTCTGATTTGAGGCCTTTTGAAACCTGAGTCTTCGTTTGCCTCAATTATGTCCAGGGACAGCTGCTTTTGCTTTTAGATGCTCATTGAGAGAGACAGGGGAGAGTGGTGTTGGGAAAAGGGATGCTGAGCCGGTCAAAAAACGTTGCCTGACTGTTGAATCCACGGCCCTCTTAAACTGAGGCTTGTGGGAGATATTCAATCCGCAATGACAGGGCTCATATTTCGTGTTGTGGTCAATCTCATCTGTGAGCGACTCAACGTTGAATCACCGAAAAGCGCTTACAATTTCATCCCTAGAAACTATGGAATTTTTTTACACTGGCCTCGCTTTAGTGTTGTGTTGGTTGTGTTGAGCTGTGTGGGTCTGTCCGTCTAGACTGCAGAATGCGAGGTCACGGTAGAATGTGCGGGTGCTCACCCGTCAACCTGTTGAAGCTTCGCCAAACGTTGTCAACACTCAAGTTTTGAAGTTGTGACCAACGAGGATACATTTCTTTCTTTCTTTCTTTCTTTCTTTCGAACTTATGAACTTATTTTTTCAGTGATTGTAAGTACTAAAATACTGTTCACTGAGTTTATGAGCCTTTCAACGAAAGTGGAAGAAATTTCTGATTGAAATATATCTCTCCTCAATGAGCGTTTTTATCTGGCCCTCAACATCGTCAGGCTTGATGAGTTTTCCCGGCCCACCCGTTGACGTCCCTTCACTCAAATTTAGTACCAAGCGCCCGCTGAAAATGAAAAGAAAATTCTATTCAGAAGCTGACCGCGTTGATTGACTGATGTGCGGATCGTAAAACCCAGTCTATAGCCGTCTGCGTCTGCATATTCTATAAGAGATACCAAGGCTTGTCGGAAACAGTACTATCCAGATCCTTGACTTTCTTCTGTGGACAAAATGGACTCCCCAAACAGCTCGCCAGACCAGGAAAAGCAAGGAGAACAGCAGCCCAATGAATTGCCAATCCTTAATGATAAGGACCATACTCTGGAACCTTCAGATCATGTCCCTCCATTGGTAAGTGAAACCCTTCGGATTCGAATTCTTTGGCTGACCATCGTAGCTCTCCCCTTCGCAACACAAAGAAGTAACAAGACATACTTTGGCGACCGAGCCATTTCAACCCATCTTGAAGGTGCTAGCAGACCTCGAACGCGACAATCCCAAATTTGCCTTTCCAGCAGCTCGACTTATTGGGCTCTATCGACGTCTATGGGAGTCGTGCGTTTCCAAGCACATCGATGTCCAGAAGCTAGACCAGAGCAATCAGGACTTGAAGGAGGCTGGTACGTACCTGAGAAAAGAGAGGGACAGTCTTCAGCTTCACCTCGAGAAGCAGGTAGCTCGACTGCGCTTTTTCGAACAGGCATTGGAATCATCTCGGGAACGACTGGTTAGCCTACTCGATGACTGGAACTACCCCTTCAATCCCGATTTGACAGGGCCGACGGACGTTGCAAGAGAAGAGTAAGGAGCTGCCTATTCCGGGTTGCCCTGTCCTATATTGGTGACATAGAAATACTACAAGCGGCGAAGCAGTGCAGGGAAAATTACCGCATGGAAAGCAGCTATGTCATTTCCGATAGTTTATAGTAACAACGCATAAAATACCCATTGGTCCATTATCAACGTCTTCACCGCAATGTGTCTGCGAATAACCCCGCTTGGCTAGGGTAAATCACCTGTAATTACCGGATATATTATGGACAAAGAACCGTGGCTCCAGGGATAGCGTCGGGGGCAGCGCAGCCAGCGGAGAATGTGTCGAGGAGCTCGAATATGGTAGAGATTCCGTACGAGGCCAAAGGGACAGTCGGAAGCTAGTCCCTGTTGCACGGACAGCATGCCAGGTGATTGTGTCTAGTAGCCGTCTGCGTATCCTACAGAGATTCCCCAGCGCCGTTTCAACCCGCGGCAGGAAGTACAGGTCCTCTCCTATAGTCTCACCAGATACCCGGTCAAATCGCACAAATCGAAATTCTATCCAGTGCACCTCTTTAGGGAAAAGGAGCGCTGACGTGCGGAGGAAAATGTCGCTAGCCCGAGTAGAGTTGGACAGAGGATCTGGACCTGTCCATTTGAACCCGGACAGACTGTCGAGATTGGGGTAGAAAAGGCATTCGATCGAGGAAG
Source organism: Penicillium chrysogenum (assembly GCF_028827035.1). Taxonomy (NCBI): domain Eukaryota; kingdom Fungi; phylum Ascomycota; class Eurotiomycetes; order Eurotiales; family Aspergillaceae; genus Penicillium; species Penicillium chrysogenum. The sequence goes on along the minus strand of NW_026622750.1, from coordinate 4,600,550 downwards.
GCTCTTGAGTTTCGTATTCAGCAGGGTCGTCGTTGCCAAAAGAATCCTGCCACAGATCATTGGGATCAGTAGCCAGACAGGGGGTGGTGTCGGTATGTCAGAAGATCCATGCCAGATAGCGTGAAGGTCGAGATCCAAATGGTGGTCTAGTAACAATAGCGCAAACTCCCATCAAAGAAACGGGTATAGAGCATTCTCGTTCAATCCGTTCATTTCTGGTATATGACTGGCCGTCGAACGCTGTAGGGAAATATGGAGGTGTGTAAAGCAGCGATTTAACGTGGGTTGGGAGGGATGGAAAGCTGGAGACTGAGCAGTTTTTATTCCTCTCTTATTACACAGAATGAGGACAAACTAGGGGAATTTATAACCATATGCTAAGTTACCGAATGCGTTGAATGTATCAACAGCGTGCACCGTTGGCCCCCGTCACCAACCCAACGAAAGTTCACTAACAGTATAGGCCTTATCTATCCTTAGGGACAACGCCAATAGATAGCGGAAAATCTCAATACCATTCTCCTTGTCGTAAACGCTCTACCACATGGAGTCTCTATCAAGGCCCAGGCTCATCGACGGACTAGGCTTGAAGATCGCTCGCTTCTAAGGCTGAAACAACGCCATTACAAAGAGCCTGAACCGCTTGTTTGCGCTCCCACAATACTGACGCTTGCACATTGCAGAGCTGTAGAAGGATATCGCTATCGCTTGCTAGCATGTCATTTGACGCTTGAAGCTGTCGCTGCTCCTCCTCGAGTCGTATTTTCTGTGCCGATTTGACGACGTAGCATTCCCATAGGCAAAAATACAAGTCGAGCAATTTGAGGGCTGGTCTAGCGAGGGAGTCATTGAGGTTTACTACTTTCATGAACTCCGCCGTAAGGGTACCGCGTGTTCTCACTGGGATCTATTCAGTATTAGTGGGGTTTTCATTCCCTGCCGTGGGGGATATGACCGACCTTGGGTTCGATGGTTGAGCCGTTTGTGACTTGCTGTGGTTGATTTTCCAACTTGGGTTCATCTTCTGGAGCTTGGGATACTCGGCACTGTCTCTTGGCCGGCCGATCAATGGGGGAAGGCGAAGTGGGATGGTCCATTTTGGTCATCAAGATGAATTGGATCTGAAATTACGATTGAGGCGCATTTATAGCTGACAATTCACGCGAGGCTACTGTTACTTCTATCAGTGCTTCTTCACCTAGGATCGAACGCACTCTCGAAAGGCCAGTGAACAGTTAGCTCAGCTGTTGATACTCGATCTTACCGGCTGCTCACGAATCACCCATCGATATACGAAAAGGGAGAAATAGTAAACGTTGAAAAATCGTTACCCGACCTACTGAAGGTAGTTTGCAAGTGTACTTGTGACGCGTTTAATATTAGACATCAAGTAGACCTCGTTGAAACTTAACCGTGACATTAATTTGACTGCAAATCATTTGGAACGAAGGAAACAGATATACCGCCTTTGAGCTTAATATCGATACCAATTGACGTTGGTAACCGCGAATCTCGCATTGTGGTACGGACCTACCAAAAGTAGTTTTCACTAGCTCTTCTAGGCTACCAATCCTTAGTGACTGCACCAAAAGGTTCGATGAGTGTTATCATATTATTTTGTTTTGGATAGGCCTCCGGGCATTATTGTTATTTCCCAGATCCCAACGATCTCCTCAAACTGCTGTCCTCCCACGCACCACGAGCACTTTGACTGTGAGATATGAGGTAAACTTGTTCTTCGAGATTTCAGAGGCTTGAGCGAAAGCTTCACGAATTCAAATATTCTTCCTCGGTACCAGTCAATCAAAGCCTCTCCCAGAGATACCTACCGCCGCTTCTAACTTAGAAAGCACACGACGATCAGCTGCCCCATCCCCAGGGGCGCCCCAAATGAAGCTAACAGATCATAAAAATGGGACGAGGCACCTCGATTAGTTTGGACCCACTACCGCGAACATTCACAAAGCAGACTGAAACTAAACTCTTTCTAGTTCCACAACCTGTCGGGTCGTCGTGCGAGAACAAAGAGCCTTCAGGTGGCCATTCCGTGCGAAACTCGTTCGTGAGGGAAGTTGAGAGACCGCACTGCGTGGACGAGTAACAAACTTTCGATATTCGTGAATTGCATCGTTTGTACCGGATGCATGTAACAACTGCACAATTGAAGCCGCTTGTCGTCTGGAGAATGTCCGGATCTTCGATATTCACGGCTCGGGCCAACCTAAATGCACCTAGGGGTATGTCGTAGTTTGGCTTCTTCACCAGGCGGCCTCCGGTTTTGAAAAAACTCATTGGGGTAAACGGCTGTGGCGACATTGTGGGACATGCTGCTTGGCCATTGATGTACCAGTAGAGCAGAATCATGAGGCTCCGAGTGAACCGTGACATCTTTGGCTTGATCCAACAGATGCAAAAATCGGGTGACCCACACTTTTGCCCGACAGCGATGACGTCTGCACTCAAAGCAAAGTAACTGCTTTTGCAGCTGAGGAAAATTCCTGCGCTAGTGGATACACTAACAGAGGGCCCTGAAGCAGCTGGAAGCACAATACTCCATTTATCCGGGAGTCAAGCGGCACAGTGTTTTGACAATGATTCCCGTCATCTCCTGCCCATATGCACCGCTCACGGTGCAAGGGATCACCCAATACTTGGCCCAATACCCATTATAGATGAGCAGGATTGCAGAGACATGATGGAAAAGTAATTATATAAGCGTCTCGGGTCAATCGCGAGGTTTGCATGTAATCAGCTGAAGAAGATATTATGTTGAGCTGATATCTGTGATCATGTAGGGTGATTATAATATATATAAGTTTTAGAAAGTATATAGTAGGTTTTTCATCTTGCTCTTTCGCCAGTACATGCCCGCGCAGAAGAGGTGTGACTTAGCTAGTTCCCAGCACTCCTCATTTTGTTCCTGAAAAGCGGTTTTCATTTCCTGGGAGCTCTAGCCACATTTGTCGGGATACGCGCGAGGCATACACAATGAGTGGAGATACGGTATCTGCCATTTCTTGGCCTTCCCTTTCCGTTTTAGTGCTTAGACCTTGCCGCTTTTTGCTCACTGAGTAGATTTGAGCATGCCCCTGAGCGCTCTGATCCGCTCACTGAGCATCATCTGAGCGCCCTGATTCGCCCACTGAGTCTGAGCTGGAATTGGGGTGAGCATCCTGAGTAACTACGTCGATACAATGCAACACGCTAGCTCCATCACGTGTACCCCTCCACTTTTTAGATGGCACCCATCGTCCCATCAAAAATGGACTGGAATTTCAATGTGATACTCAATCGTAGTAAAATGTCTGCAATTAATTGCGCCATAATGGAGCTTGCTATTTGGCCACCCAGTCAACATTCTCCTTCTACGATGGATGCTCCTGGGAATACTTTGTCTTCTCGGTGCCGCCATTTCCTAACCAGGATTTGAAGGACCACTGGAGCCAGGAGTATTGGTTCAGTCTACTTGGAGGTCCCCAACATATGCTGGCACAGAGGCTAGCAGAGATGATCGTCAAATGTGGAGAAAGAGTACCGCTTCTTTGCCAATAAGCTCATGCGCCCCGACTTCTATAAGCAATCGGATTTTATTTATAGGCTCCAGGTATAGTGCTCCTGGTAGCTGGCCACAGGCTCTGCAATAGTTTTGAAATTTCCGGAAGCCAACTTGATAATTACAGCTATCGTTTGAGATATTTTTCTTATTCGCCATATCACCATTTCCCAGGAGCCTGGAACCTCTACCACCCTCTCTCTCTATGTATACGGGACGTTCAATCATGCGAGCCTTAAGCCCCTTACGCCTAAGCCGGGAGAACCTTAACTCTAGAAGACGACGCGCGAGGAAGTAAACGAAAGGAGTCTCCGTGTTCTAGAAAATCCTGTGGGGGTCACTCATGGCGCACATCCTCCACTCCTCAGGTATGTTGTGAGATATTCATAGCCCTTTGGAACGAACTTTGTTCCTAGGAGCCTGCCGTGCGCCCAGCTAGAGCCTGTTACGCAAGAGACCCAGTTAGACGTCCTAGGGACTCAACCCAATCCACAAACCCTTAGGTTGCTGACTATAGACGCACCAAAGGATACCAAAGATGCTGTTGTATAAATATAATACAAAGAATACCCATCTCTATCATTTACAACCTTCAACAATACTATATCTGACGACAGAAACAGCAATTACTCTTCTTTGCTATGGTGAGTCTGCCTATGTTGACTAATTGTGACATTCATCTAACAAGTTCTCTACTTACAGTTACCCAAACGCATGATGCCCGACTTGACAAGTACTGGTGCAACTACAGCCCAAGTTGCTAAAGCTGCACAGCACGGCGTTCATGCTCTATTAGAGAATATTCAAGCTAGTGAGCGCACAATTGGCCGTCAACTACTTTCCGTCGAAAAGCGATTGGAGAGAATTACATCAGAGGTAGAGGGTACATATTCTTGCGATATCAAACTCAGTTGCAAAGTCCACATTCATCTTCGGGCGGCAATTTCGAACACCCAAGATACATGTGAAAGGTTTCTGGGTACATTCAAGGAGTGGAAATATCACTCGTCCTCGCTCTATCTGCACGAATCGGATTATGGTAACTTTGATATCTTCGAAGTAACGGAACTGCGGCTATTCAGCGAAAGCCTGCAGATGTTGGAATATACAATACTCATGGCAGAGGAAAACTCGGTGTTGTAAGTGAAAAATGAACCCTTGATACTCGATCGGCCGTCAATCTTATTGTTTCACCAGATTGGATGAAGTCTATACCAAGAGCTCTTTCCGACGTGGAGTGGACCTCAATAATGTCCAGAGAGAAGGAATTATTCTCAGCAGCGATCGACATGAATCGGAAGAAACACGTACTACAGGACGGACGATTGGCACTCAAACGCATCACTCGTGAATCCGAAGCATACGAGATTTGGACGCAATACCACCGAAATGTCATTGGAGAGCTCTTGTCTGAGATCAGTCGCTTGCGAAATGGACAACCAGTCTATACCGAGGAAGAAGACCAGCTTCCTATTGATGCTATCAATGCAATGACCAGTGATCACCAATGTATGCAACGCGATGAAGCCCTTCATGGGGGCGAATCCCCAATACCTATCCTTTGGCGAACATGAGCCACTCATACCTCCCTACATGCATATTAACTAGGCAGCTGGTCATATCCATGGCAAGACAAACTCTAGCAACATTTCGGAACTTATGGGTGTGAGATTCTCAGCAATCAATTTGTATAATCGTTCACATGATGGCCTCATACTAGGGCCTCCAGCTCACCACGGCATTGCAAATTTGCTGAATTTGATACCCTACAGTAGCGACCGCGTTCGCCTTCCATGTCAGGAACAGAGAGATTGTCTTTCAAACCCTAATCACATGATACGCTAATCCAAACAAGAATAGCGCGTAAATAATTCGTTTTGTAGTGAACAAGGTAATCAATACCAGAAGTTTAAAATACCAGTATGGAAGATACAAGTCTACAATTTGACGCCTAGACTGGAAGCTCGATGCAAATTGAGCAAACATAGCAGCCCTTGAAAGGGCAATCTGTCAACAGTTCCACTCTCCACTACACAAAAGTGATTGGTTGTGAGAGCATTTTGTCTTCGCCTCACTTCTTAACCCCGCTCTTCACTCCTGAACTCTAGCATTTCATTCCCCAAACTCAGGCTGTATAATGAATCTGTTTGTCCCATATTCAGAGAAATTTATAGCCTATTCGATCTTCAAACCTAAACGTTCTTTTTTTTTCCATCATGGCAGCCAGGGCCTCTCTATCCCATGGCGATTACACGGTCGGATGGATATGCGCTTTACCCTTGGAGAAGGCAGCCGCAAAGCTGATGTTAGACTCCATATACCCGAGTCTACCACGGCCGCCGACAGACAGACCAAAATACGTACATTCTGGGAAATATTGGGGACCACAACATCGTTATTGCCTGTTTACCAAGCGGTGCTTATGGAAACGTATCAGCTGCTACAGTAGCGATGCAGTTGCTCTCAACTTTCCACCCTATCCGGTTCGGTCTAATGGTCGGTATCGGTGGAGGAGTACCAAGCAGCAACGCAGATATTCGACTAGGCGACATTGTGGTGAGCCAGCCAGCGGGCACATCTGGAGGCGTGATTCAATACGATTTTGGCAAAGCGTTAAGTGGTGGTCAATTCCAGCGAACAGGGATGCTGAACCGGCCACCTAAGGTCCTGCTGACTGCCCTCGCTACACTCCAAGCCCACCACTTCACCGAAGACAGTCGAGTCTTTGAATTCATATCCGACGTCCAAGCTAAAATAAAATCGCGGACGGCTGCGAATTTTGCACGACCGACCAAGGGCGACTTCCTATACCAAACTGAATATGACCATAGAGCATCAGCCACGTGCGTCGATTGTGATCAGTCAAAACTGACTCTACGGCCTTCTCGGGATCATGAATAATCGGTAATTCACTATGGACTGATTGCATCTGGAAATCAAGTAGTGAAAGATGGCAAACAGAGAGATCAGCTAGCTCAGGAGCTAGGAGTGTGCTGTGTGGAAATGGAAGCGGCCGGGCTTATGAATGACTTTCCCTGCTTAGTCATCCGGGGCATTTGCGACTATGCTGACTCACATAAAAATAAGGAATGGCAAGGATATGCGGCAGCAGTGGCAGCAGCCTATGCTAAGGACCTTGTTTTAATAGTTCCAGTCGACCAGATTGAGACTACTCCAACAGCACGAGATACTCTAGCAGACTCTGGTATGTCTAAATCTAAATTTGTGGCACCTTATCTGATTTGAATTGATGACTAAATCAAGCTTTCCGTGTGTAGTCCACCGCTTTAACATCCCCCTAGACCTTACCGCAGTTCCTGTGATTGAGGAATTTATGGGGCGACAAGACGAGCTAGATAATCTATGGCAGTATCTCCAACCAACAAATTCGCCATCGCGGAAAGTTGCAATCGTTCATGGGCTTGGTGGGATGGGAAAAACACAGCTAGCGATTCGCTTCGCGCGAGATCATAAGAATGATTTTACGGCTATCTTCTGGTTTAGTGGCAAGGATCGAGATACGCTCTTACAATTGTTAAGCTTTGCCTTAAACCGACTACCAGGACAGGGTTGGGATAGGGAGGCGACTGATGAAGGAGAGGTAGAGCAACGAGCCAGACATATGCTACGGTGGCTAGCATTGGAGGGCAACTCGCGCTGGCTGATCGTTTTTGACAACATCGATCAATACTCCCCGTTTAATAGCGCTGCTGATATGGGATATGATATTGTGGAATTTTTCCCCAAAGCAGACCATGGCTCTATCCTTATCACTTCTCGACTTCAAACTCTGAGTGGGCTAGGGAAGACTTTCCCAGTTCACAGGCTTGACTCTCATAACTCTGTTGAATTACTCTTGCAAAGCAGTGGTCTATCAGCAAGGAACACTACCGGCAAATTTGATGTCAATCCAGGTACTAAACCACTTCCAAAAAGACGTTACAGATAACACTAATATATACAGATCTCATTACTCTTACCGATCGTCTGGATGGACTACCTTTGGCCATTGTTATCGCCGGGGCTTTTATGCGGGAAACTGGAACCAGCATCACTAAGTACTTGCAGTACTACCAAGAAGCTTGGTCTAAGCTACAGCGGCAATCGAATCCTGGACGTCAGTACCAGCAAGGCAATATGCTACAAACATGGATGATCTCATATGTGAAATCCAGAGGCGCGACCCAAGGGCAGCAGACCTTCTACTGCTACTTGCCCGCTTCGATAATCGTGATATTTGGTTCGAGTCATTAGAAAATGCATCTAATAGCTCCGAAGTTCCAGATTGGCTCGAAAGAGCCATCTCAAGTTAACTTGAGTTTAGAGATTGCGTGAGGCCCTTGATAGAATTCTCTCTTGTTTACACAAAGCAACAAAAGGGAAGCTATGCGATGCATCCTGTAGTACAGGATTGGTGCGTCCACATAGCAGCACAGATAAAAGCGTGGACTCCCTCCAGTCTGATGAACTAGCACTCGTATGTGTTGGATACTCGGTCCCTAATGCAAGTGAACGCGATTATATGAAGCTAGAGCGACGGCTTATTCCACACGCGATTGCCGTACGCAATAGACAATACTCTGCCGACAATTTTTCCATTTTGGGAGGATTCCATGGACTTGGCAATCTCTACTCTGATCAAGGGAAGCTGAAAGAGGCAGAGGAGATGTTCCAGCGAGCACTGGTAGGTTATGAGAAGGCCCTCGGCCCAGATCATACATCCATTCTAAACACAGTCAACAATCTTGGCATTCTCTACTTTGATCAAGGGAAGCTGAAAGAAGCAGAGGAGATGTACTAGCGAGCACGGCCAAACAATGAGAAGGTCGCACATCTCAAGGCAAGTACGGCACGTCGGGCTATTAAGAAATTTGCTAGATTGTTTAAATAATAAGACTGCAAGAATTGCATGCCTGTAATGCAATTCGGAAAAATGGCAACATCACTGCAGTTTATCTTCTGTATGACATAAACAGAATCATAATATCACAGCGTCAACGTAAAGAAGGCTACGGCGAAATCATTGGTAAACCGACGCCTGAATATACCTATCCTGTGGACGGACAATGCACGAAAGACACGATTAATTTACTCAAAGTCCCGTGCGGTAGATGATACCCGTTTAATGGTTGGCCTGGTATGTTTTAGATCTGTACTACTAAATGTACAGATACCCAAGTTGGTAATTTACTTGTTCCGAGTGATACCATCCACGCTTGAAACAGACATTGAAATATAACTTAATCAAATATGGATTAGCGTATCATGTGATTAGGGTACAAAAGAGCTTATATGTGTTGTTCGATATAGAAGGCGGTAGCGGTCGGCACTGTAGAACTTCTCTTTACAGTTAAAGCGGCAATCTATTGAGAAGGTTGAGATCGAGCTTCGAGTTCAGCAAACAGTGCAAAACCTGTCGCAGATTCATGGTGAGGTCTTCGCCAGCTAAAAGGCTGATTTCGACAAATATTGCTCAATGACTCATAGGTACGGCAGTCTACTACCGCCATCGGGCCCATCATAAGAATCTGGCACTTCTTATTAGTAGTACTGCCGCCCCTTCTAAACTACTTAGGTATCTGCTATATACTTGCTGTATTTATTGCATGCTTACTATATTCGCTTTAACTAAAACGCCTTGTTTCATTATTCATCAACAGAATGCAGTCAGACAGCCTCTCTAGAAGAATCAGCCGATGATCTAAGCGGTAAAGGTGCCATAGGTAGGAGATCCCCTTACTAGTCCGCCCGAATTCGGCATTCAGATTAGAACTTGTTGCTAAGCGCTAATGCGGAGATTTAGACTTTTCATGCGTAGATATATTCTGGTCTGGTCGTAGATCGAATGTTGAAGTTGATGAATTGGTTAGAGATGCGAATCTATAACTGTAAAGATATTGATCTAACGACACCACGGTGAGACTTTAAACGATTTAGCAAATTTGTTTTTAATTAAACAAACCTATATAAATATAAATAAATATAAATATAAATATATTTATTTATATTTATTTATTTATATTAGTTTACCTATGTACTTCATTTCTTCGGCCACTTCTTCGCTTTCCCTTTCAGTTTTAGTGCTCAGTGCTGATTTTGCTAACTGAGTAGAAATGAGCACGCCCCTGAGCGTGGTAATGCAAACAAGTCAAACGTAGTAACCAAAGAAAACCCTGGCGAGATGTCAGTTGACTATCTATTCGGTAACAGACAGTTCAAGCAGTGACTTATATCCACTAGCTAGAACGACGCGTTTCGCAATTGTCCACCGAAATGCTCGGAGAACGGCGGGCTGCGATCAACCGAGACCTTCTATACTGCTAATCCTGAATACGTCCTCATCACTCGAAATCCTGGACCAGCTCCAACCAAGGAGCTATTTGATGCACAGGTGGATTTGATATATCCTACCGTCGCTTTCAAGCAGAATGTATAACGACTACTCAACGCGAATAAGATCACACCACTCAAAATCGCGCTCAGGATGTAGAACGTGCAAGTGAGTTCCCCAAAGATGTGTACTCACGCTCCAGCTAAACGCTATGCAGGATACGACATAAGAAATGTGACGAAACGCATCCCGCTTGTCTCAGGTGTACGAGCGCAGGCAGGGAATGCGGTGGTTATAAAAAACTCGTTGATAAGAGGACGCGCGAGTGGCGTGAATCCAATGCCAGAGACTCTGCCAACAATCAGAACAATGTAGCTCTGCAAATCCGATATCGCTCGAAAGCCCCGCCATCAATTACTGCAGTTCCTCTGCCTTTGTCCAGTACCTGCCAGATTGACGTTGACTGGAATGGGCGATGGTATCTGGATTTCTACCACAATCGCACAGCGGTACGATTTTCGCATTACTTCCAAAACTCATTCTGGCACGGGTTGGTTTTCCAAATGTGCGAGAATTATCCTGCTGTACGTCATGCTATGATTGCTATAAGTGCATGGCATACCCAGTTGGAACGGATTCCAACGAGCCATAAAGAAGATCGGGATCCCCGTCTGACTCTTCATCATTCTGCAAAAGCCATTGCTTGCCTTCGAGAAAGCCTCGCCCGGGAGATTCTATCTTCGCACGGCTTAACCCGCACCCATAGGCAAGTAGTGCTAGTCACTTGTCTAATTTTTACCGTCCTTGCTCTATTCCAGGGAGATCTCTATTCTGCTCGCACTCACCTTACCTCCGGTTATAAACTTTTCAAAGAATGGGATGTTCAGGATGATAAAGATGCTACTGGCCTGGCTCTGGAACAGGCTTTTGTCCAAATGCACGTCCACTGGTTCTTCTGCTCTCATTCCGAGTTATTTGTCGAGGATGCCAAGCCACTCTATAGAGAATATCAGATATTCCCGAACACTACAGCCGCTCTATCAAAGATTACCCCGCATATCTATTCTGGTATTGATCAGATGGACCGTGTCCAAGAATTTGCAACCCTCGTCTCGGGTTTGGTACTGGATCGCACTATCTACGGGTTTGATATTGGACCAGCAAGCTCTACCGGCCGCGACGCGGCAGCAGTCTCGATTAAGCTTCGGCTCTGTAGAAGTCGTCCCACGGCCTCCCTCATCGAATTGGATAGTCTCGCGCCAAGGGACTGCGATTCACTCAAATTCCTCTCGTTATGGATCGATATCATCGAGATCAAGCTTGCTGTCGCCAAAAGCCAAAAGCCAGATGAGATGGCTTACGATGATCACCTGGAGCAGTTCCAGAATATCACAAGACTTGTGCAATTTCTAGCAGGCCCAGGTTCGGGCTCAAGTGACGTCGAATCTTCGCCGTTCAATCACAGGTTCTCTATTTTGCCTGCGCTTCTATGGTCTGCGGCCAAATGTCGCGATTGGCAGGTCCGTCGTGACCTGTGTTCTATAATGCACAGGCGACCAGGTGATGGCTACTGGCTATGTGCGACAACTGTGGCCTTGAAGAGACTGATTGATGTGGAGTCAACTGCAGTGAAGCCGGGGGATATCATTCCAAAAGCTTCTCGGGCCTACTTGGTCAACGTGAACATTCGAGCCGAGGAATCCAAAGTTAAGCTACGGTATCGGAGGCCCCAATACGTGTCGCACTCGAAGCATGGTGGCGATGAATGGGAAGACGAGACAATGAATTACTAGCATCTTCTAAAATACTTCCACAATAGTTGACTCCGGGTACCCCTATAAAAGTGGCGGCAGCTAACTAATCCGGGGACAAAGTAAGCGAGCACATCGCCAAGGTTGGGAGCTGCCTAGCATCTGTGAGATTTGTCTTGTGTTATGTCAATATCGGTGCCTAGGTTGGCTGGGAGGTACTATGTATGTGAGCCAGCCGGAACGTGGTCGTTACAGTACGGACTAGTACGGGCATAGCCAATTGAGTACTTGAGAGTGTGATTTTTATATACTATAGAAAGTGCAGAATAAATAGGGGATGAGCTTAGTAAGGTCGTTGAGAGCCTTAGGATCATCAGGCAGATGGGGGTGCTGAATATTCCTCGGGCGCACTAGTAAAATGGCGACCCTCTTTTGTCGACACGCTTTGTTACCTTTGTTACCATCTACATTCTCGCGAACCCGACAATACTCCAGTCCCAGCCGTCCAAATCTTCCTCCCACTTCAAACAAACATGGCTAAGCGATGCTCTGTCTGCGACAGGTAGATTAAAACCGGTAGTGCGGCACACATCTGTCCTGGTGCTCCTGCTCCGAATCCCCCTTCCAACCCTCCCCAGCACAAGGCGCAGGATGAGCTTTCAACTGTCTTCAATATTGATGACGATAAAGCCCCCCTGCTTCGTTCATTTCATTTAATCTAGACAAGCAAACTGTGAGTCAAGGAGGCAGGGTATGGGCCTGCATGGCGCGAGTATAGGCTTCCGCAGCACACTGGGTTAAAAGGCAGCTCACACTAGAGTCGAATGTGAATGTAGGCATGGTGAGATATAACGATTGTTGCGTTGCGTATTTTCATATGTTGTCGTAATAGAATAGTGTCGGCCTTACCGATAATTTAGGAATTAGCGCCATTGCCTGACCAGCGAAACAACAGTCAAAAAGCCGAGGAGATTAGAAATATCTTGTTCTGAGGGAATTGCATCTCGTGAAGAAAAGAAAGGAAGATTGCCTTGACAAAACGATATGGCAACGACGGTTCCGTGAGCTTACCTTCCATAAAATGGGTTCAGACACAGCTAGGGGATTGTAGGCAGATAATCAGACATGAGAATAAAGTTGAAATAGGCAAGAGGCGGGTGTTAAAGATATGCTTCGGAGAAATCGTTGTAGAAGCAAGTAGGATGGAATAGTACTAATGGTAGGATAGAAGTTGTTGGAAGACAACTCACTGAAGATCGAGGATCCCGTGCTGTCGATTTGTAAAATCTGTCAGAAAACAGACTGATTACATGGATTACCGAGTCCAATACCATTGAATCATGTGATTTAGACTATGCAATTTGCTTACTAATTATGTGTCCGACCAGACTGTCAAAAACGGACCATTGTTGTTATTAGTTAGTTAGAGAATTTTACCATCGTGAATTTGCCAATACGTTCGCCATACACCTAGGCAAAATCAGAAAAAAGGGGGAAATCTGTCCAGCTGAAAAGGACAAGGTGCTAAGAGATGAGATTACAGTAACTTATGTCGACACGTCGGGATATTTTGGAAGATGCAAGGCTAGCGGAATGATATCTTCGTACGGACTAGTGCGCTTGAGGCGTAGCCCGGGAAGCTAAGAGAGATAGATTGCAGATATAACTGATTTCGAATATCACTGTAGAGGCTTTAGGCGAAGCCATAGGGACAATCAACAGCTAGTGCATGTTGCACCAACAGCATGCTTGGAGGCCGTGTGTAGCAACTGTCCGCGTACCCGACAGAGATTTCCTAGGGCCGTTTCGAGCCGCGGGAGGAAGACAAGATCCTCTGCTACAGTCTCACCAGCTCTCTGTTCAAACCGCGCAAATCCAAATTCTATCCAATGCACCTCGTTAGGGAAAAGGAGCGCCGGCATGTAGAGGAAAATGCCGCTAGGCTGAGGAGAGTTAGACAGAGGATCTGGGGACCTGTCCACCTGGGACCAGAGAGACTGTCGAGATTAGGGTAGAAAAGACATTCGATCAAGGAAGACCCTTGACCTTCATGTCCTGCAGGGCCGACCTTGCTAAGAAGATCCTGTCGCAGATCATCAGGGTCGCCGGCGAGACAGGGAGGCGGTGTCGGTATGCCAGAGGATTCATACCAGAGAGTGTTTAGGGCCAAGATCCATATCGTAGTTTACTAATGCTATAAGCACAAAATAGCCATTGACAACCGGTAGAGACCTTTTTATCCGAGTCATTCATATCAATTGGAAAGCTCGCTGGCAATGCTGCGCTAGGAGAATAATAAAACATGCAAACCTGTTAGAAGTTCCCCAGCATACCTCTTCCAGTGTGGACCTATATTGGAAATTAAAGAGTAACTAAAACACGAGCTCTACCTCCACCTCTGATCGCTTTGCGCTCGAAGGAGCTGTTTCTTTGTGTAAGAGTTCAAGAATACTTGCAATCATGATCTGTCCCTCGGGAAGTTGTAGGACCACATCGTCATCAACCACGACCTTTAAGCCTATGCTATTGGCCCAGATGATACGAGTGATAAGGCAAGGGTCGATCTGCAGTTTCCCCGCAAGTTCGATCTTCAGATTGAGAAAAGTGCGACCCGCAAGGTATATTGCGTAATAGGTGCCCTGAGGCTGCTTGCCGCCTTGAGTGAACAGGACATAGAAGCATGCAACTGCGAAATATTAGCAAAAATGAAGAAAGAATTTGCTTTTCTGTGGTACTAACCAGACTTGGGAGAATGATTTGCAGGAGGTGGAGAACTCCCTGAGGTCCCAGCCAGGTCTTTTGGCGGACGCTCTTGGCAACCAGAGCTATGGGAGTCCACTTGTACGTCGGCAATATTAAATAAGTGAGCCGCTCCTTCAGGCGCCAAGGGTATAGCACCTGTACTCTGTTGATCTTCCAGGAGCCCATCCTTCATGTTACCGCGAAGACCAAGTACAGTCACTGGACGTGAGGATGAAAGGGCCTCAGCTGTTGTAGCCAGCTCAGCGCGGAGGACTTCATCTGACGTAGGGCTTTCGCGAGGGGTTATAGACGGTTTGCGCTTCTTTTGCGGTGGAATATCAAACCGTTCACCGTTTATCGCGCTGTTGTTGTCACATCGTCTGGCAAAGTTCGAATTCGCCTCCCGGTGGATAATTTTGTTGTTGAGCTTTTCAACCCTTTTCTCCATGCGTATCTTGTCATTCCATGCTTTCCGTTCGGCACCGTGGTCTCTAAATAGCTTCACCACAGAGTAGCACATTTCCGGCTCGTTCATCATGGCCCTGTTTCCGTCGTCCGATCCTAACATTTCCGTTTTTGCACACAGCCTGACTGGTACTCCTTTAACCCCCTTTGAGCGGGTGAAGTCGGTCGACACAAAGTGGAATTTCAGCACAATAGCCGCCTCGTAGACGTTCGCAGTTGGATCAGCTGTCCAAGTGACACAAAATCCATTTACAGAAGACCTTCCCATCTGTACCTGGCACTGCCCCTGATTTCTGGCATCGCCCTGGGAAGGATGGATGAATTTGACAGCTAAAACCTTCCCTTTCCGCTCATGGGCTTCCTTCAGGCCACGGCTTTCTTTCCATAATTGCCATGATGCAACAGGGTTTGACCTCTGGTCCTCCCCCTCGAAAGACACATGCACAAATGTTCTATATTCAAAGGCTCCAGCTTTTCTTTGGGGTGGGGTAGAGTCTGCCACCGTGAGCCTGTATGGTTGACCCATATTGAGGTATGTTACAGGCTTTTCGTTGCCATGCTGGCGCATTGCCGTCGGTGCTTGGAGTGTCACATTATAACGGAACCTATGAAGAATATTAGCAAACAATAAATGTAGTGTGCGTTAAACCTAGGCATACTTTTCGTTGACCTGTGCCTTGGGTGTGGCCAAGTCAAATATTGGGTCTGATTGTTTACTGCAACAGGTGAAAATGTCTTGGTCAACTCCATCTAGCGCGGCGTATTTAAAATCATGATGAACGAGAGTCGTCGATATAGCATCCACCTGCTCAAAATGAGTATTGCCATGTAGGCAACCTTGAGGCTCAGCCAAAGGAGTGACGCAATCGAACGCATTCCAAAAACTTTGCGGAATGGATCGGACTTGTTTATCAAGAATGGGCGAAATATTTGCGTTCCACTGAATCAACGGAGAGGGAATGTCTCCTTCGTTATTGTAAAAGACCCCGCTTGGCCTTGATAAATTGCGATCGTGAATTGTCTCGCGCTTTTTGACATCACTCATCGGAGAGGATGAATCGGTTGCATGAAAACTGTGATGTTTTGAGTAGCCGCTTTCTCGCCCCGATGTTTGACCAGTGTTTGCCTCGTCTGTGGGTGCAGTGTCAATAGGCTCATATCCTTTGACATAGCTAACAGGGAGCACTGGATCGCTCACATCGAACTGGACACCTCCCGTTTCCTTTTCGCCTTGGCAGCTCAAGAAAAGATCCCCATACTTCTCCCAAAACTGATTAATGAACTCGTCATCTGGTTTGCGCATGATTAATAGGTTAATAGTGGTGGCGCTGGAAAACGCAAAAAAAGTAAGAAGTAGGATAGAATAAAAGAAAAGGGAAAGAAGGAGATTCTAAGGCAGAGCTAAATCCAGCAGATCTCGCAACATCTAGGAGCGAGCCAACTTTTGCGCCGCATTCGGAAGGATGGAAATTCCAATATGCTGTGGAATTGGCCGAACCTAAGCTAGGATTACTCGTCTACGTCAGTATTCTTCGAAACAATTATGTCGGACTTATACTGCAACCAATAGAAATCAAATTAAGGGGCTAAGGTATGTGGGATGAGCCCACTCTTTAGAGCTAGAGTCGTACTCTAAGCGTCAGTCACTCACGATACTGCTACCGCTCTTTCCTTTTTGAGGAATTATCAGTATAGCTACGTATAACGTTCAAAGTTTTGACGCACTAGGCAATTTATCGGTAGGCTTAGAAGACCTTTTCAGAACATACCTTTTCCCGTCGGCAAATATCCCTTGGCTGCATACCTCCGGTCGCTAAAGTCTTCCGTCAACGAGACTAGACGAGACATTTAACATCTTGGTGGTCCTGTTGATTCGCCAAATAGGCTTTTAAGGTGTGATATGCAATCCGAAGGCATATAGAATCATTTTTCCATCTGTCCGTGGCTGTATACAGTGCCGTCTGAAAATATCTTCATCTTTGGTATATTGTCTGTCTTCCTCGCATAGCCAGCCCATTTAGTCACCTAACGTATTAGATTATGAGGGTATAAAACAAAGGAGCTACGGATTATCAGGTACTATTGTACTCAATAAGAACTGAACGGCTGTTATCAATTAGCGGTCTTTGATTACATCGCCACGGATATCGCAATAGTAGCAACAAAGCAAAGTGAGGCTAAGCTGCAGACATGCCAGAAGGGGCGAGCCAAGTCTTGAGAGATTCATCACTTATGATATGACCTGATCAATCAGAGGTCCTGAGTGACCGAATCCGCAATAGACGCCTAGGTAGCGAAGAGCTGCCGAACTAGATCGCTAAGGGATTATTCTTGTCTGCAATGTTTGCAGAAAGCTTCCACGGAATTTAGAGCAAGGATCGGTATTACAACTGTGAATATTTGTCATTGCCGGGGGCCGAGGCGATCGTTGGGAAATGGACTGAAAACTCATGCTTGTAGTTCGACATAGTATGTCTTTTGTCAATTAAAGAGGTTCACTTTGTTCAATATTTGTTGATTTCGTTCCGCTTTTTCATTTCAACCAGCTGACAATAAGATCGTTTCGACACCGTAAAACAGCCGATATCGAGAGATTGCAAGAGGTGAGAGGAGTGCGGAGGCACACAAATTGGTACTAATTACTTTTCTTGCATATTCGATAACGGGTAACATTTTCTTCCGTGGCCGTCGGGTATCGAAAGCCGATACAAAGGCCGAAGACGTAGTATTCACTGTGAATGCCATTGCGTACCAGTTGTTTTCGTTTCCCAGTATTCACCCTGCAGTTGAAGTATACGAGCGACATACGTACAGTGGGGCATTCGCATTATTTTGTTCATTATATTTGTTCTGTTTCTTGCGTTTTTGATGTTTAAAACCCTTCTCCTCTGGAAATTCGGCAATTTAGTACTGTTGCGATCTCAAAGCTCATTTTGAAGAGCTAGGTCCTCTTTAGTAGAGTGATCACGAGCCCTTTCGAAGCGTGCTTGAGACTTAGATTAATGCATGAGATCCTTATGACTCAGGTTTCCAAAGATTGCGAACGTCACCAAAGGGCCACGATAATCAATGTCAGCCTTTAATTCCGCACCAGTAACGTGATCTTAACTCTATAGCAGTAAAACTTGAGCACAATAGTAGCTAGACACCTTTCAGTATAACCAAGAAAAACTTAAGTCGTGAGAGAAACATGGTACCCAAATAACAAAAGGGGACTGCAGGAGACGTGTGAATTATTGAATATTGATGTAGCCGTACGACCATGACGAAAACTTATGAAATGTCCACGGAAATGGGCGCCATATCTTGGCCCGTTAACAGTTCTTGGATTCGGAATTGTAAGTGCAATTCACACTAGTAGAGAGCAGAGCTGCTCTTGCCAGAACGACCAGATCATCGCTTGGGCGGTGCTTCGCCGCCAAGAGGGGTTGCTACTGGGAATTAGCGAAATGCGATAGCTTGCTAGGAGAACTTACATTTCTCAGAGACTTGATTGTTCCTGCCGTCTCGGTAGCGGACAGAAATCCCACAGCAGCGGAATCGATTGGCCATCGCTCCAAATCATTCACGCCAACAATGCCTTCATCTTTGTCACATTTCTGCATGAGCCGCATCGTAATCAACGTAAGGGCCGCAATATATGCAGCTTTGGATTGATCTGGTGTACAATCTACACAAAGGTCCAAACACGCTGTGAAATGTTAGTCAGATAATGCAAGGACGGGGCCGCCAACAAACCTATCTTGATGATCCCGTCAATACCAAGTAATATATCGTCACAGGCCAGAGATTGATGCGCAAGACCAGATAAAGCTAAATAGCGGGCACCGTCGAGGATCTAGAATGTCAGGACAACTCCATCGATAGGGCCATGATGGACAAACCTGGCATATAATCGATCCCAATTCTGCCTCGCTGGGATAAACAGATGGAAAAGCAACAACATGCGCGAGAGTGATCAAGAAGGACGCGAGATCTTCATGAATGTAGCATTCGTGTAAGGAGAGAACGTTCCTGTGTTCAAGACGTCCAAATCTGTAGATTAATTTTCGAGCATTTTCTTTCCGATAGGTCCGGATGGCTACCATGCGAGACGGACGGGTGCGGCGTGTGGCAATTGTAACTTTGCCAGCGATCTCATACGTAATGACTTTCCGATAGGTATCCCACGGCGACTCCTGCCTTACGATCAAGACGGAAGCAATGTTTTCAAGACCACACAAGCGGGGCAGACAAAGGCTCTTGGGAAGCCCCGTGACAACCTTCGATCTGCTGCGGCGGCGAGGTCTGGTTGGTTTCGTGTTGGCCGCCGTCTGACTTTCGCAGGTGATGGGGGTTGACGTCGAGATGGGGAGCTGAGATTGAGCTTTGATAGTGCCAAGGTCACATATCATGTTTTCTTTGGATGGGTTAGTTGACATGACGAGAGAAATGTGTTTTCTCGGAGTCAATATGTGCAGCAATGAAGAGAGAAAGTGGAATTCCATTTATATTGTAAGCGCAGTGTTAAGGATTGGACTCTCGGCAATGAGAGGAGATAGCAGCTTCGACTGACTGTCGTAAGATGAGGCCGATGAGCCACAGCGCTTACATACAAACTGTTAACGGCACGCGTATCATTTTACAACTGACAATGAGCTGTTCAGCCACCATGAACATGAGTCTCGAGCTAATTAAGGATTCCATACGAATCGACACATGACCGCACTGCTCAGCATAACTCAGCTTCCTCAGGATCTTGTTACCCTTTGGGTTTCCTATGACTGACAACGCGCCAAAAATAAAAAGACGGAAGCTATCAAACAAACCAGAGTCTGCGTCAGCTTATTTGCAAAGGCGACCTCCTGTTTCGCTTATGAGTCAACGAGCGCATCGGATCAGGCATGGTATGGTTATTACAGTAATTGGTAAGCTCATGAAATAGCAAACTTGCCAGTAATTATTGCGTTGCGCACAAGAGTTCCACTTATATACGATTAGAGTCTATTCAAAGCTAGAACGATCATATCGCCAGATAACGGGAGAGAAATCCGGTGGACTTGATTATGGTTAGGTATGCCTTTGACTTGACTTGGAAGCTCGCCTTTCAGCACGGCGAGTCGCTCTCACACAATTCGCCGACGAATACTGGCACTGCTGATTTGGGTCTGGGCGTTCTAGCTTTACCTGTCTTACCAATACTAGAGTCTAATAGAGTCTACAAGTGATGCCATAATGAGTCACTTGAATTAATATGCTGACACTTAGTCTCAAATTGACTGCCAAACCGCCGAGTTATCAGGACCAGCAGTCACGAGCTGATTAACGGAATAGCACAGATGTATTTCAATTTTTGTAGAGCACAGAGCCCTTGCAACACTACGAGGGAAGCGGGTTGAATAATGTAAAGAGTGACTGGTTTTGATATTCGAGGCAATTCGACTTGCGAAAATGCTAATTCTTCATCATCCCCGATTTGTCTGGTACAAGCTGCCTGATTTCTCTAATCTCTAATGCATTGAGTGGAGAGCAAGATTTAGCTGGTTTTTACATGTATCTTTTTGCTTGTCGGGTGAACTAACATCACACACGTAATCGTTCGACCCGTCTTCGCACCTGAAAGTCCCTTGGTAATGGACTGATAGATTTGAAGCTTAACGGGCTCTCAAATACCGATCCTTGGTTATATAACACTATACTTGCTCCTCAATTTTCAAGGACCAGTTATGATATCAAAACACAGACAGCAAGATTAGAAGAACAAGGAGCTTCTCAGTCATACAGCCGCTCCTCGTCCGCAGCAGCACACTTCTGGCACTTCTCTTCTGGCTGTGTTGGTGGGGAGTCAAAATCGGAGACAGCGTCTGGTTCCATCTCTTTTCTCACAATGATCTCTTCGTACCTGCTCTGTAGCAATTGGGTGGCGAGATGCATAGTGGCCCACTCCCTTGGGGGAATGGCGTCGGAGATCAAGATGCGGTCGGATAGCGTTTGTAGGTATTGAATTGTATCGTTGACCATTTTTCAACTGATTTTAATATTGCTTGGGGGACTCTTTCGATGCACCAGTTGTGAGCGGCCCGGTATTTGAGAGGTGGAGTATGACTGTCGGCGTCGCTTTCGTGAGAGGGTTGAGGATTCGGCTGCTCTCTTTTTCGCGTCCAGGAGGGGCAGGTCTTGGCTTTCAGCCTTTATGACGCTTGGAGACAACGTAGAGGCCATTGAGCCAGCAAGAGAGGTACCAACTGAAGTAACTGCCTCTGTGGCTACAGAGCCAGTGGACTGGTCACCAGGCAGTTGTAAAACCTGGCTTGTGTGGCCGCAATTCCCGTAGACGAATAGACCATCGACACGACGGAAGTTTCCAGCCGATTCATTGCCTTCATGAAATAGGTATGTTAGCCGATGGATTCCTCGAGAAGGGGATCTAAAATAACGATACCAGTTTGGCATGTACGTCCACTGTGACCTTCTGTGTCTGGGGTATTGGACTTCTTTGTAACCTGTGATAGGTTGTGATCCATGATTGATCGGCTTCTCTGGTGATGGTGTTGTACTGGCAAGTTATTGGAGCAAAAGAAGGACAAGAGAGCATCGACCGTGGGACAATTATGACATTTTAAATGTTTGGGACTGAAGTGGTCATGCCCACCATATCCACAGTCAAGATTTTCCGGGTTATTATTATCAGCCCCGACTCCTAAGGAGGACTATGGATGCCAATATGTGGCCACAATAGTGGTACGTACTCCAATGATCGAATCAAGGATGTTTTAATCCAGTTGCCGTATCCACATGGTGCTCGAGCCACCAATTGATTTGAAGCATATTCCCAGGAGCAACATGGCTGCCAGTTTATATTTGGCCATGAGCAGGAACGTGCGGAAGGGAATTGCATCTCTGACGCCTTGGGGGTTGTTAGAGGGCCATGATTCAGCCGCGCCGCGCAGCCACGATAATGGATCCGACTGGTCAAAAGTTTGTTTTGTGCTACCAGGAGCTCTGACCGCTATAGGTTTTTTGATCATAATCCGCTGGTATTGTGCCGATATGATAGTACCTTTTGAGTGTTCTCATTCCAGCACCTTTGGCGATGTACGAGTGGTGAATGGTGTGAATACGTTGAATCAACGTTGACATCAACGTTGAACTTAAAAACACCATTGCTTTCTGCCCATGGAAGATATCCAGGTGAGCCATGTTGTTCCTTTGCCAATAGTGAGACTTTGTTAAATCTCTCACTCGAAACTCATTTCCTAATCGGCCGCGTTGGTTCACCTACAGTGACGGTTTTGTCATGGCTGAGAGACGCATCCTACACTGGCCGTTAAACACAAGCTCAACAAAAGATATAGAAAGAGGTGACTACATCTTTCTGGGGATTGGGTAGATTTTGAATCAACAGCAAACCGCAGTTTCCTCGAGTACAGCGGAGTGATGTATTGCAAATAGACCAAGGCAAACTACGTCGGTATCAGAAATATTTCGTCGGTGTCCGTCCAAACTTGAAAATTTATGCGCAATCACGACACATATTAAGGAGATTAATAATATAGTAGCAGGAAAGTAAATCCTGGGAACAAACGGTGATTTCCGAGGATCCGTACTGAGAGATCAGGCACTTCTGTAGAGGCCATCGGCCTTTGAGCATAGGAATAGTGCTTCAATTTGAAACATACTTATCTAGTAAAAGCCTCCGTGGAGTGCCACTAAGACACCAGGTACTTAAATGGTATATGGCGTGGCTCGGTATCAGCTGGGTCATTCTTCGTAGAGGCAGCATTTGTGTGAAGATCACCTAGCACATATAACCTTATAGTACCCGGGGATAATGACCTGCTTCATCCTTTTGCGTCCCAATCTTTACTTTGCTCAACTATTCCCTTGAGCGACACCTGCCTCACCTTTTCACGCCCACTAAATCTGCTCTTGCGGACACAAAATGTCTCCGGAGACTGCCGCCACCATGATACGAATGTGTCTTGTCATTATTTCCCTTACCATCACTTGGCTGGCCCTTGCTAGTCTCAGTTCGGCCATTGTACACTTTGCGGTCGTCCTGCGAGATCGTGCAAAATCCGACCTCGTCACCCCGGCCGACTCTATTGGACATCACATTCCAAATCTCATGGACAACGTCGTTGACCGGCGCACCGTAAGCCCCGCAACCTCCAAGGGGTGTGCATCTGTCAATGTTTTCGTCCAGTTGTGCCTTTAGTAAGCGCACCAAATCTTCTGAGGTAATCGGATGATGAAGATCGTCTTTGCTTCGACGACGGCGCATCACATTCGGACAACAGTCGTCTAGAACACCTCTAGACTGTAATCCGAGTAAACAACGTTGGGTGCAGAATTTCGCATCGCGATCTTGGGCCTGGTTACCTTGGTGGTTCCCCAGGTGCCGTTGACGACCTGCTTGTTGGACAGATGGGGAGGATGTAACTTGACTGAATCCCCGTTTCCGGCTTGTTGCTTGGTTAGGATCTGAGCCTGATGAGTCCGGCGACTGAGACCGATGCTGTACACCCGACGGTGCACAACTGGCTGAAGACCTAGTGGACAGTCGACGAGCTGCTGATTGTGGAAAATCCGGTGGGGATGACGTTTCATAAGCCGAACCGGGATCTGGACTTGTATACTCCAGAACAGTGCCATCGGAGTGAAGAAGGGTTTGCTGAAGCTCCGCTGTAGGAATGTGAGAGCGAGTGTGATCAGATCTGGTCTTCCAAATAGGAATCTCTGGACGTGTAGAATTTCTCTATTCTTGACCACGTGCGAGTGAGCGGAATGCCATCAGACACAGACATAGTGTCCTGGCCACAGAAGTCTTCGGTTGTTGGAAACTATCTTCAACTTCATACCAGGGTCCAACAACCAGATCCCAGGGTGTGTTTGCATTTTCTGCCGGGAGGAATAATTTCTGCCTTGCTCCCTGAGCGCTCAGGGAGCGCTCTGAGCGCCCCGCAATTATGCCGTATATTAAAGTTCATCATTGGTCCACAATACCAGTCGCATGATAAGTGCTTTAGCTGACAATGACTAATGTGATTAGTCACAAGATCGTTTTTCCCTTTCCTTAACAACTCATAAGAAGACCAAAGAATATGGTCGTTCGCTTCAACTATGGAGGTTGAATTCGTCAAATTATCGGTTTCTTTCATGCCCTCAGCCATTTGCAAAATATTGTGTAAATCCTTCTATCCCATGTGTTTCGACTTTACGAACACAATGAATCCCACGATCAGAGGAGGTGAGCAGAGGGTGAGCCAAGGGTGAGCCGAGAAAGGGTGGCACCCACTTTGTCCTCGCAGTTGGCGTTGCTCCCCTCCTCCCCCAAAAGTGCATCAGCGATCTCTTAAGTGCTCTCGATATCCGTTTATCAACTGCCATCGAATTCCTTGGTCCTCTTCAGAAGCTTTCTCTCAATGTGAGCTAGCCACCCAATCGGAACTCGCACCATCTGACTCTTCCTCCAGGCCAATCACTATGGAGAACAAGGGAGCTTCGACTCCTTGGAGAAAATTCAGAGAAAGAGGTAGGCCTGACTCTACTTAGGACCTGACGCTTATTGACACTGTCTTAGATTCTAGACGCAGTCCGCATCTCTTGTTAACTTCAATCGATGTTGCCTATAGAAACGGTCATAAGCCTTTACAAGCAGATTCAAGCTGATGCTGACTGTTTAATCGATTATGAGGTAAAGCACAACAGCTCTGGACAATTTTTCTCATCGGCCATCGATGGTAGCCCGAATCAAGGCCATCTTGCAGTGTCGTCAGACTCGGTGGTTCCACAGAACGACCAAAACCCATCCGGTAAAGAAGCCCAGAAATACGACGTCTCAGAGGATTTAACTAAATTTACCTTTGTTTTCCAGATGTGTCCGTCGACACCCGTAATCAATCTTTCCCTAACGATTTCGACAAGGGGGGTTCGCCTTCTCTTGAACCTAGAAGGGCCTATAAGGGATCTGTGGCAGACGGCTGACTGTTGGGCGCAAGCTTGAATCCAAATCAGCCTAAATACCAGCCTCGCCCATAATTAGCCCGAGAAGGTTCCAATATGCATCTTGCATTAGAGCGTTCATGTGTATAATCCGTTTTGTTATCGTCTAAAACATAGCCAAAACAATGCGGACCATGTTCCAGGTCCAAAATATAAGCCAGATGAGTGCGCGCTTGTGTCGCTCGCCGATTATCATACACATATCGGAAGCTATGACCATATCGTATAGCTGAGTCTGTCGAATATCCCAGCGCAGATCCAGCGAGAAGCGCCCCCCTTCCTCAGTTCGTTTCATCCATTTCAAGGGATGCCCCGTCATCTCAAGCACTTTTGTCAACGCTGAATCAAAGACCCAAAGCTCGCCATATTTTTCGTCCCCAAGGCTTGAAGAGTATTGAGCTATAAAAAGCTCTTCTGTTGACACGCCAGGAATTTTGGCAATCAACTTCAGGTGACTGAAAGGCATGAGCCTTCGATTCCATTTATAATCGGGGTGCAGGTCTCGAGTGCCTTCCCAAGAGAACAAGACGCCGGCATATTGGAAACAATAACACCGAGTACTTAGTGAAAAGGGGGAACTCCATTTGAGAAGAAATGTTCCATCGGCCACAGTCGGTTGCTGCGCGAGCGAGCGCCGCGATAGAGTGCACGGCGGTGGTTGTGTGTCTCGTTTCTGTAGATCTGCTTCGCTTGGTGAGAGGATTGAGGAGCCGTTGTTGCTTCCCATTGTGCCCATCTCGAGGTCGCGATCGATGGACTTGTCCTTGATTTCGATACTCTCACTCTTGGCGTGCACAGTGGCAGCCTCGCGTTGGGTATCATTTC
Organism: Penicillium chrysogenum; assembly: GCF_028827035.1. Classification (NCBI taxonomy): domain Eukaryota; kingdom Fungi; phylum Ascomycota; class Eurotiomycetes; order Eurotiales; family Aspergillaceae; genus Penicillium; species Penicillium chrysogenum. The sequence continues at coordinate 4,574,899 of NW_026622750.1, read as the reverse complement.
TGCGATTGTAATCTTTGCCAGTTGCCCCCACGCCTTCCATAGACGAGACTTGTACCTTTCCAGGGTCGACCCGTAGTTGAAAGTACTGTCATTGGGAGCAGTATGACGCTTCCGCTTTGCTAAGTCATTGTAATCGATGGCATTTTTCATCTTATCACCAAGCTGAATGACCCAATGTCTCCAAAAGAATCCGCACTTGATGATGCAGATCGCATCGCTCTTCTTTGCGCCTCCTCGATGAAGGGTGCGCGGAGTCTGATTCAGTGGGTTCCAACCAATCTCCCGTAGATCAATATCCAATACGACCAAAGCGACGGCCATTGCCTTTTAGAAAGTGCTGTCCCAAGTTCATTCGAAGAACCATGCAGCTGCTAAGAGAACACGGTTGGAACCTGATTGGGGTCTAGCAGTGCCATCTGAAACGAATTTTGGTGCGGTGATGTCCTCGCAGGAGGCTAGTTCGTTCGTAATCGTAGTAGACACTCCGGTCACCCGTCTGAAAGAAACCATCATATGAGCCTTGATTAACGGTAGAAAGTTTGCTCCAGGACCTAGATGCTAGTCCAAGAGGTCCCACAACCACTTTTGATTCGATGTTGTTTCGGACAACAAAGTCTTTACAGTGGCTGCCTGTTCGAACATGACATGCTCACGTGTCCTCCGCAGCGCGGTGAGCTCGACAAATATGATTTGACCTCAAATAACAGTCGAGGTAGCAGATGTAGAGAATCCGGCTTCCCTGACAAGTGTGTGATATGTAGGAGACGATATGAACGGATAAAGGATACGCGCGGTCAACTTGACTAACCTGCAGCTGCAGTGGCACCCAGGGTAAACGGTCTTTGCACATAGTGCTTCGGCTTGGATAGGAAATGTGTGCATAATAATCAAATCTACGCACCACATGTCCAACAGGATACGCCACAACACCTTGGACCGCGCTCACGACGCAGCTTCCTATATGTCAGAGGCGATTCTTGGGTATTGAGCTCTCATTAGATTGCCTGTGGCCCAGTCTTATCGGTTTGTAGCTGAGGTGACCAGTGTGCCAACTCGTAGGCTAAGAATGAGGATGCTTTGCGTCGTCTTCTCCTTGCAGGCGGACTTGTGCTAACAGCCTGACTGTGTGCGGAGGTACAGCTCAGCTGCCATGAAGCAGGGCAATATATTAGCATTCCATTGTGTCTTTCGGATTTCCAGGCTTGGAAGGACACCAATTGCCATCCGAGGGCGAGTATCACACATTCGACACCAGCAGCCTACGCTGCTTGAAGGATTGAAAAAACTAAAACGACAGGTATGAGTCGGGCAGTGGTATACGCTCATCGGGGTTCAGGTCTAGTATCAGGTAGACAGATCGAACATGGCCTGATACACAGAGTCTATAGGGAGAAAGGGAGAAAGAAGCCGGGGTTGATACGAATCTTCTGGTGACTTACTGACGGTAGTAGTCATGTGGAAGGGACAGAGAGCATGCGATCGTATTGGTATAGGGGAGCTCGAGCAGACAAGACATTTGTTCGCGTGGCATTCGACTCGAGTGACAGAAATGAGGGTGTTCTCCTGTTGTACGATCCGAGTCAGCAAGGATTGATCTAGGTGGACGAGTTGTCGTACGAGTTGTCGTACTGTAGCGTACATGTTCATAGAAACACCGAAATATGCGCTTGGGACGGGACAATCAGTTTGCGCAATGATCATATCGACATCACAACTAGATCACTTACAACTCTCTGCAATGCAGTCACCAGCCATGCCACGTCGCATTCAGGCTCATCGGAATCGGCTGTCGCTTAAAAAGCCGCGCTGGTGTGCACAAGACGGTTTGTTGAGACAGTAAACGCGCGTGATAAACCCACTTGCGATAAACATTGCACTTCCATGGTGGATGAATGTGTCGCGTTGCCAGAGGTTCAGGACTCCACAATAGAGTGAAGGCGGTGGGGACGAGGGCGGAAGACGCGATGGAGCACGCGTCGTATGCCCACCACCTTGGCCTTGTCTCTGGTCTGGCGGAATAGGTCACTGGCCACAATATTTTCAATGGGTGGCAATGAGTTAGTCCCTAGTGGCATAAAGATGTCAGTGGTGTTCGTGGTTTGGCGCACAAGGCTTGGTATAGTTAATCGGATACCGCGCAGCAGAAGGCGCGATAACTCACTCACGACCAGGAAGGACGAACGTCTCAAGCTTCAAGAGCGCCAACGCAAGCATTTGCTGTCAATGTGTCTTTGTCGACGAATACGGTACAAGAACAAGCGGGGTACTACGAGGAAGCTTGACCTCTAATATATAGTTCCCTTCCAACCAACATGCGCATGGGCTTGCTGTGTTTAACGATCTTGCCATTTGCCAGACAGGGCGACGGCGACTCCGAGTTTTGCTGGGGGTCTTCTCAGTTGCCGGAATGACTGTCGAGGCCCGTGCCGGTTCGCATATCTTCCATGTCAGTAAGTAAACATCAGGAATATAGACGACACTCTTTGTATCATGGCACAGGGAATGCCACTAACGCGTACATAAGAATTTTGAAAATTATTCCCACTACAGGGTCCACTAGATCGCCTCCCATACTCGTGCGCCTTGTGTGTTTTGCCAATTAGCTTTAATTTTTCGGTCTGTTGTTCGGCCTCAAAAGATCCATAACCCCACGATAGTATGTATCTACAAGAAACTAGTGGAGGTAATGTTAGTTGAGTGCATATATTGCATACCCAATTCCACATCCGGATTACAGACCTTTGCACGTATTGATTGCGCACCACTGAATATACTAATTTAGTTGTGCTCAATTAGCCATCCTCGACTAATCATAGCTTTTGCTCCCACCTGCCCGGTTAAATACAATACTTCTTTAACTCCTTAGCCCGTTTGCCTTTTTTCCACTCCTGTCAAGATAGCTATCGGCGACTCATTGTACGTGTTTTATCTCGATGTGCTTACGCACTTTTCCAAGTCGACATTGACGATAGAAGTCATGAGTTTTCAATTGACCGGAGCCACATTGTCCTGGTCGATGTTGTGGAAGTCGAGAGTTTCTGAGTACCTGTTGACATTGTCAGCATTATAATGAAGCGACACGCATGTCAAGCACTTACATCATAGTCTTCCAGGTGTCCACAGGTAGATCAAGATTGGTAAATGACCAGTCAAACTTCTCCTGGGCGACCGGCTCGTCCGTCGGATCATGGTAGGGCGCCAGGTACTCGTGTGCCAACGCTTCTGCGGCTCGAATCCGCTCAGTCGGATTGAATACCAATATCCGCTCAAGCAGGTCCACGGCTGCAAGTAGTCAGCATGGTAACGATATGGTAGGGAAGGACAGCCGGGGTGTCGCATACCATCAGCATCGGCATTCCGGAACTTATTCGCCAGAGGGTGACGCTCGCGCTTCGGTAACGATTTGACAAATCGCAAGGTCTGTACACAAGAGGGATTAACTAAACGCCCATAATCCCGTCACTCGGAAAATAAGTGGAGAACTACTCACGTTCTCACTGCCGATGGTTTGAATCACGTCATCTGGGGGAGTTCCCAGCAGGTCGGTGATAATTGAAAATTGGTTTACATGGTCCTTCCCGGGAAACAGCGGCTTCCCTTCCAGCATTTCGGCGAAAATGCAGCCTGCACTCCAGATATCCACCTCCACGTCATACTTCTGCCAGGTGAGCATAATCTCGGGAGCCCGGTAATATCGTGTTGAGACATAGCCGGTCATCCGTGGGTCCTGGGCTCGTGCCAGGCCGAAATCGCAGATTTTTAGGTCACAGTTTTCATTAATGAGGATGTTGCCGGGCTTCAGGTCTCGGTGGACCACGCCGGCAGAGTGAACATATTTCAACCCTCGCTGCAAATCCCGTCAGTTGCCATGCGCTTTCTTATATAGCAGAAGACTTACGAAGATCTGGTAAAGAAAATACTGAATGAATTGCCCCTGGAGAGGCCGAGAAGTCATGAGGCGGTGGAGGTCGGTTCCCAGGAGGTCGGTCACAAAGTAGCTGTAGCTGTTAGCACTCTGCGCATCACACTCTCGGCGGATGGAGAAGAACGTACATATCTTCGAGGGGGGAGATAAAAATATCGCTTAAGCTGATGATCTGCAGGTATGTCAGTTAAAATAAGCGCGGTAACTCTGAAAGAAGGCGGGAGACACCCACATTCTCATGCCGAAGATGCTTGAGCAACTTCAGCTCTCGGTAGGTGCGCTTGGACAGGACGGAGGAGCTGAAGGGCTTCACGATCTTCTTGACTGCAACCGGCTGACCTGTCAATTGATCTCGCGCTGAGCTATGTAGGATACATCAGTTCGGCCCCTGAAATATCGCAATGCGCGATAGCATGATGGGAAATATACCAGACCAGCCCGAAAGCGCCAGTGCCCACCGGCTGCAAGTTCATATACCTAGAACCCAAATCTCAGCGAACGATTCCCCTGCGGGGGAATAGCAACGGTAATGCGAACCGGCTAGTGATCTCGAAGGTGGTGCCAAAAATCTGGAACCGGGTGAAGTCCGCCATTCTGAAAAAGAATAAACCCTGGCGTGTCATGGAGGGGAGACTATGGGAAGGAACGTAGAAACACCGGAAAGTAAAACCTAAAGTGGAAAGGGTAGTGACGGCGGAGGGGGCTCTGTATGTGAAAGGTGCAGACCAACGATGACGTTCGCGACCGGTCATGTGAGGTTTCTGCTTAAATGACTAAATGCCGCCAGAAGAAACAGAAGCGAAAACGCAATCATCGACCTAATACCCTAGCTTTTGCCTTGGAGTCTTCCACAGGGGCTGGTACAATAGATCTGCCCAGTCGGCTGCTGTGGCGGAGAAACATCTTCGCATAGAAACTTGGACCAGCCAGCCTAAGTCTTGTCTCTTTGATTGGCTGGCTCGCCATTTGAAAAGCATAGTAGCTATTTTCTCATGCCTATGCAGGATTATCGACCATTCGCCAGTTTCAGACTTTCCATCGCAGCTAGCCAACAATGTGGATTATCGCCTGAAATGTTGCGAGGGAAGTCGCGCATTACGGGCCTTGCTTTCGAGCTTACAACCCTTTAAAACCTGTATCCGAAACCATAGGCTCAACTTTCTACTATGGGTGCAAGAGAGTTGAATACGATATGGGAAAATATAAAAATATGGAAATATAGCTAATAAATGCCCCGTACAACAAGATTCACCTATTGAGTTGGGGTAATAGATAGTAATAATTATGTCACGGTAGGAAAGTCGAACTAGCTGGCTAAACTGGCCGGAGTCAAGGTACGGATCGCCGTAAGACCGTGATGATGGGTGACATGGTGGCCTGAACAGTGCTGGCAGTCTCCAAGGGCCGAAATCCGAGATTGCCTCCCTACCTGCGAATGTGGCCTTGGTCTGGGGCGAGTTGACGGTCGAGATTGGCCGCAACTGGATGAGATAGATATTGTGGCCTTGAACGAAGAGGGGCTGGGAGTTCAATATTGACCCACAAGAGAGTGGGTATGAGACACACTAGTGGGGCGCGAAATTGAGCCTAAAAAGGTTAGCGCTGCGGCGGAGCCGGGTGCCGTAGAGGTAACTCTGGGGCAGATGCGAGGCATTCCGTGGACTGCAGCAAGTGGGCGGCAGAATGGATGGGCGCGCGGGCCTGGTGCATTATCTGCCGCTGCCTCTTTTTAACCGAACGGATGTCTGTAAGATTTGGTCCGAGGCAGGGATCTGCCGATGTTGGATGGCCACGGTACTCCAGGCTGGTGCAAATGTTTGTTCCACGTAGTTGGGCATCTTCTAGCAAGTCGTCGCAGAAGAATGGTGTGGCTGATATAGTAACAGGGATTTTTGAGTCGCTTGTGCAGAGTACATACGGTTGTATCTTAGGGTCAAATGACGTATTAGGCGACGGGACGTGGCTATCAGCACTTGCCGTCGTACTTGCCAACGCAGCCACACCAAGCGAGAAGGATGAGTCGATGCTTGACAAATCTAAACTCAACTTCGGCAGGTTGCCTTTCATCGATGGGCGGAACGCCAAGTTGCTTTCGCGCCGACTTGCGATGGAGAGTCCTTTCGAGTGAAATTTGATCCTTTCGAGTGAAATTTGGAACGGCCTGGAAAAGCAGCCAGCAAGTGGCGGTAGAATTGCTCTTTGATTCGCAAGGTTCGGTTTTGCAGCATGAGGATCCGCTTTGCTTGATAACGCTCGTCGACTTCCTCGTACATGCCCTCCCCCTCAACAATCTCTTTAGTGACGTGAAACGCCTTGCCAGTGCGACGTTTGTGCAGCGACGAAGCGATTGGCCGACTTCACCCGAGCATCCAAGCTCCGGTCTTTTCGCCGTGAAGCAGCGATAAAAGCTCTGCAAAACTGTTAGTGGGCTCTTTTTGACAGCAATCGAATCCACGTACCTCTCCTGGTTTTCTTCCGGCGAACGGGTAATTGGATAGAAGTGTAGATCTTGATCCGACAAGGACGTTTTGAGGTTCAGTGGAAGCAAGATAATCAGTATTAGCTTCCCACGACCTAATAATAGGGTGTTGTAGACAGCTATATGTGGCGGAGGGAAAGGGTGGGGATGAGAAAAGAAAGGCAGGTGTCAGAGCTTAGACCGGCCATCGTTACACCCGAGCCTAAATTCAACGAATGCAGACGAGCAAGATTCGGCGTCCGGAAAAGGACCATGGCTCTGCATCTCCAGTCACCACATCGTGGGTTGGCCCATTTGCAGATGCCATTAAAGGCTCAAACGAAGATTAAGATGTCCGTTTAGTATATATGTACCCTCTTAGTGGTTCTTCAATTATCTGAAAGCCGGCTGCAATTGGCCTCCCAGCTGTAAGGTCTGTTGTGATATGAAGCTGGTGCAGATCAGGAAGCAAGCCGCACCATCGGAATTAGCTCCGAAATGTCTATACAGACAACCAAGTTGATTTACAATCAACTTGGCTCCGTGTTGTATATGTAACTTCATCTTGCCCTCTAGAATAAAATACAATTTCATACCTCTGAACTACAACAAGATCCACAGAATACACGATTCCTGGTTAGTCTAGAACATCGGTTTCTACTTAGAAGAGATGTCACACTTGGTCCCAGAGGACGATATCGTCGCCTAAATCACCAGGCACTGATGCGGTCGAGATTTAACGTTCTGCCTTTCTCTGAGGAGGATGTTACCTTCGTAGAAGAATGACGGGACGTAGCAGATTAGTTACTGAATTTGTCAGATGAAACCACGTGATGTCCGGTTCGGGTGGTCGCCGCGTCCCCGCGAAATAACCAAATCAAGCAAATATATATACATATTTATTGCAAGGCAAGATTGAAATATATCATGCAGCGCTTTTATGTGTGCGATTTCGCGTATGAAAGCCCGGTTCAGCGACATGGACTTGTTTAATCCAACGTAGTGTTGAGCGATTTTTCGTAAAATCTTGTTAAGAATTGAACAATCTTAATTATTGTGCTAGATTACCGAAGCGGTATTACGCGGTAACTTCCTTCAGCCAAAGAGAGCGGTTGGTTAAGTCAAACGCTGAGCGGAAGGTTGGTCATGGGTAGGTGGAGAGCGGTGTGAGAAGGGCTCATCTGCCGAACGGAGCTCACACTCCTGTTGGCGTGCCCCATATATCCCCACTCCACCTCTTTCGATATAACAGTATGCCAGGAACCGCGAAGTCGGCAAGCTTTCACATCTCAATGCGTTGATTGGGCTTTGAGCTGGGACACGTCGTCAGCTTTATCTTTTTCTTCAAGCTCTGTGGTGGTTTGTCTGGGAAAATCTCCATTTTTTTCCACACGCTGATTGACAAATCCAGACTTGAGACCCGCCAGCGATTTCGGGAAGGGATTCTCGGTGGATAACATCGACCTTGTTTAATAGCGACCGCCGAGTTGTGAGCAAGAACATTTGAACACCTTTAGATACATGCTTCGATCGAAACTGACCCTTGTCAGATGCGAAACAGCAAGCTAGTGAAGTGCGAAGCTCTTTTACTTATGGACTATAAGTCCTTCAATCGTGAGTGCCACTACTGCGAGCATTCTTATTTGTTAGGAGCCGCATACCGAATGTCATTCACAATCAGCCAGTCATGTTAAAATGAGTGTCGGGTAACTACACCTTCGCCGAGCCCCTAAAGCTTTTTGTGCCAGTATAGAGGAAAGCTGGTTGGTGAGTGCTCGCAATGCACAGTTGCGGCGAAGCAGTTTCTGAATAAAGTGGGGAAGGTTCATCAAGTTGATGTAACTCTCGGCCCTGATTATTCTGTCCCTGCTGTTGTCTGCTGTCTGCTGGACCGCATAATAATGGCTCAAATGCTTAACAACCAAGGGGATGACCCTGCCCTATATGGTTCTGTCCGCAGCAAACGGGTTGTTATTCCTTTCGCGCCACACACCCTAGTCTGAATGAATCAACGAGTGAGGGGACCCCTGCTCATTGAGATGGCATTCCTGCTGCAGCAGATACCCTAGCCCTGGTCCACCTATTAAACAATGCCAATTTGTTGAGTCTATACTCTGCCCCGTCAACCCAAACAGCCAAAGTACTACATTGAATGAACAGGAGGCCTCTTCTCGATGACACCCTGGTTGAATCCTTTGATGTGCCATCTATGCCGCTGAGTGCTCGCTTTCCACCAACATTCATTTAGACAGCTTCACCCACGTCTGAATCAGTGCCCACGACCCCTATAGGCGGCGAAAAAGGTCTCGCACAGTCCACAGCAACATCTCTATTGGGTAAGCTGTGTCGAATATCCGTGTGCTTGTTCCTAATGCGTAACTTCGTGCTTACGACTACTAAAACACAATACCCTTGAAGTACCGAGGCCTGCCGTGGCCTAATCGTCTTTGTCCGCGTTCTTTACCGAATAATACAGAGGTTATCTTGTAAGTCTTCATATTTTTTAAGGTCCTAACTAGGGTCTCCAGATCTATAACCAGCTGTGGCCCTGCGTAACTATGTCGGCAAATATGCCCGGTCGCTAGGGAGACTACCACGTAGCTTTCTGGTGTTGGGGGATAGCAAGCGGTCCCATTCTTAGATGACTACCTTAGGTAGATGACAATCCCTTTTTCCCGTCTTCATATACACACTATATATCTATTTGATTTGTTCCTCTGCCATTGAGCCAGGGTACTTTCATACTATAACTTTGCTCAGTCCGATATTTTCTGGCACAAGCTCGACGTACAGCCGCAGCCGAATGAGATAATGATTTTGTATTCGGGAGGAAGTGCTCAAAAAAAGATAGTTGTTCTTGGGCTGGAACTTGACCAACATTGATGCTGGGCAATGAGTGCACCAAACAAAACAAGTGGCTACATCCCATATCCAAGTGTGCCTTTCGGAAAATTAGCGCGGTTCAAAACAATCATTCCCAAAATAACATGAGCAACTTCATTATGAATGGGACTTGTCCTCATGGATATTACGTCTCCGTGAGTGGTTTTGGCTGTTGAGGTAGACTGGTGTATCAATACCAAAGCCGTTTGGTGCATCATCTTCCATTTGAGTAGTTAAGTAATCTTCTGACTTATGTTGTTCGATACACCCGAATGGCTCCGCAGACACATATAATCCAACAGGCTCAAATAATTCAATGGGCTCAGAATCGGGCTCGGGTTACGGAAGGGGAGATTCCGCTTTTCGAGACTGCCGGCAATCTGGGCAAATGATTTTGTTCGGTTTGATAATCGGAGTGTTCGGCGCAGCCTGCATACAGTATACATTGTGTTCTAGAGTGGATGAAGATTCATCTAACAAGCTATCATACCTCATTTATGTCTCAATTACGCCAGCGACTAGCAAGAGTATACTGCAAGCGCACATGAATTTCTAGGGCTTCAAGTCTTTGACAAATTTATCTTCAGAATAAAGCTATCTTCAGAATAAAGCCGGCCGAAAGGCCCACGTGCGTTAAGCATCTGACGGCTGGAACGCATCCGAATCGCAGGATATTCCCAGTTATGGCTCATGAGTTTCATTTTGAAGTTATCTCGAAATAAAAAACCGAACTCAAAACCACCTTTGGTAAGGCCTAATTGGCTCTTAATGCCTCTGTCTTTGGCTGAATACCCTCTAGGGGAGGTGTCACATAAAGACCAAATATGAAGTAACTAAATTAACGTTTTCTTTTGGCGTCAAGATAATGTAAGAGAGTGAAAAATTAGTCCAAAAACTTTGGTTCTATAATCGACAACCAAAAGGGGACAACCTGCTCTAAATTCTTTGATTCAATATCTATGACTTACCTACCCGACTACTTGCATGTATGACTCCAAGGAAAAAGAAATTGCGTTCTCGCTGCACTGCATTCTCAAGTACTGAATTCTTCCGCCAGGGCTGTTTGCAGATCGACTCCCCGGAATTAAAAAGCAATTCGGGATGGGGCATGAGGGATCCGCAAGGGCCGCAGAGCTGGAAATTATGGGCATTCTAGGCGTCGTTTCAACACATGGTGCGAATCTTTATACGGAGATGCACCTTGCGAGGCAGTTCAAGCCTCGGGTGGTAATAGCAATGCCACCAAAGGAGGAGCGTCACGACAGCGATACGGTCCATCTCGGCGGAGGCAAACGGTGCACCACTATTTCCCAGTTCGGGTTGGCAATAGATGTTAAGCTTTGTCGAATATCAGGCGAGCTGGTTCAGGTTCCGGCAATTTTGTAGTCTATGGAATTTCTGTATAACGGTCCATCCAGCACGCCCTGCACAGACATGGAAGGATCATTCATCCATTCCATTCGTTCTTCCATAGGGTAGATCTCCGTGTATGCTTATGTAACCCATGTGACCCGAACGTTTGCGAAATAACAATGGCTCGGGCTAGATTCGAGATCAAGTCTGTCGAGGCTACTACAGTACACGAACTTGTCACGATGTAGCATACGTCCCAACATCATGAGTATTCTTTCCTCACAAGCCTTATATTTTATCTTACTACTTTTCGAAATGTATTGCGCAAATACTATCCATGTCATGACAGAGTAGATCTGGATATATATTCATAATCACTCGAAAGTTTCCAACCAGATTTTCAGTGCTCGAAGTTCGTGATCTAGATTAACATACAGCGCCCATCGCTAGAAAAGATAGAATATCCTTCCATACAAGGGAAGATTAGATGTCAGGTGAACCCATTTTCCGCATCAATAAAGTTATCAAAAATCGAATCCGTCAAAAACCCATTTGGTTCATAACCATTCGGTTCATGAGTTGTAAACTCAATTGCTATATCAGGCAACACCGTCCAGTCGTTATCGTTATTATATGCGACCGTTTCGACGGGGTTAGCACCATCTGAGACCGACTCATCGGACCACGTCCCAGTGGAAAATGAGCGTGATGAGCTGGCAGAGAGACTGGAATTGTGGACATCCGGGTTCGAAGGTCCTTGGACAGTCTGGGCCATTATATCTAGCTGCTGGTTGATTCGCTGGTCATGGCACTCGGCATGTTGGAAAATGCGGCTTTTCAAATCCCAGACTTCTTCTCGTAGGCAGTTCAACTGTGCAAGGAGGGTATCTTTCTTTTGTGTTTCGTCGGTGAAGCGCCGCTCGATTTTCTTGTGTTCTCTTTTCTTTCTTTCGCGGCATTTGTTGGCGGCGATGCGGTTTCGTTCGAGGTGTTTTGCCCGCCCCGGGCTGATGGAGCGGGAGGTGCTTGGTGTGGCGAATTTCATGGTTTCTTGGCCACGCGACGTATATAAAAGTCTTGGAAGAGATATCAGAAATATATAACGTAATTTGGAATAGTGGGATGAGTGGCTTCTATTCTTTTCAGTCTTAAAGAGTATCATCAAATATCTACAACGTAGAAATTCGAATTATTGACATATGGAATCTTCGAGGCAGATGCTACCACAAATATTTAAAAGGACCTGGACCGAGATTAATGACGTACACTGTCTAGGATTTGGACAGTATCTGGGTTTGAAAATGAAAGCAAGCTTCGGGACAGTTGCAACCTGGCCGAGTCCGGTCCTGGCATTCAATCACAGGGACGCCTCAGGCCCACATGATATGTCGGAGCAGATGCATTGGCATACCGGCATACCGGAGGATTCATTGATCCTATGCATTTTGTAATTTTAGATTCGTAATCGGCGGCCCATAACTATAACCTGTTAGGAGAGCCGATACAGCAATACGGAGAGTTGAATACCATTTATTGATCCCCTACATTTTACAATACGGCCCACGCCGACATGATAGTCCGTGAGACATCGGCTTGAACCTTGGAACATACTTAAAGGATGTAGGGTAGAGGTGGCGAAATATTTTAAATATTCTGTCAAGAAACAGGATGATACTGTCTTTTTACCATGTAAACATGTGACCTTTTTACTATGCATTTGCTTACTAATTGTGTCCAACTAGATTGTCAAAACCGGACAATTGTTGTTTTTAGTTAGTTAGAGAATTGTACCATTTGTGAATTTTACCCGTACGTTCGCCATACACCAGATTTCCGACATATTCATCTGCAGATCCATTATAAACTGGCCTTTGAATTACAGAGATTTAATTTTCTCACAACATACCAATGGAAAATTGCGTACTTTCGCCATTTTTTTGTGATCTAGACTGACTGCTTACAGTGAGAGGAGGTATAACTTAGTAGCAAAAGACAATGTCGTTATTTGATTGAAGCAATTGAAGATTTGAGCTTTTCAAAATTAGTCGGAGGGATAACTTATGGTCGACCCGCCGCCCCACAATCCACAATTTCTTCAACAGCATGCACTTTTCTTACATTGGCATTATACAAGCCATTTCATGGAATCAGACTTGGTATAATACAAAATATATTTTTCAGGTCAATGGCCAACCAGCGATGTATTTTTGAATACAGCGCCTCGTCGTATCGAATTCCGGATCCCAATGAGTAGTGTAGGGGATAATCGACACCACAGCTAGAGGCCAATTTAATCCAGGCCTCATCTTTGAACATCGTCCTCCAGACACGAACAGAATAAAGTTCGTCAACGAAAGACAATGCATTGTCGCTTGCTTTGCTTGGAAAGGGTAACCACGCTTAGACCGTTGAATGGTAGGTCATAATGGTCACTGCACTATGTTGCGGTATATTCAGGCGAAATAACTTCCCAGACCTCGCTTTGATGCGGCTTGCTCAATAGTTCTCCCCAGTAAAGCTTTGGTGATGGGAGATGAAAAAAGTGGCTATATCGACTGAATACGGAGCGAACGTCGAAGGCCAGTCGAATCCAATATAGCTGACGGAGCTGACGGAGCTGGGGGAACTAATATCTTAATGCAATGGAGACGTCCGTCTAATCACCTGGATCTGAACATTCGTCTCTGAATTTGGCAGTCGGACGAATTGACGGTATGATAATAAACACGGACGCTTGCAAAATATCTGATATCGCTGATCGCAGAGTCGAAATGGCAGCTTATTTTGCACGATATCCGAGGTTGACCGCACAGCCTCAGCTTTTTCCACCCCGATCTCTCTACCTGGTTGGATCTCCATTAGTGAGAACGTCTCCTGTCTCCAAGGTGGTAATCGGGTTGGGTCAATCATTTCGATTTCCTGTAGTCTCTCCAGGTTCATTGTTTCTAAAGCTTCTGATAGCGGGAACCAGGCGAACGATCCACAATTCTTGCGTCCTCTCTGGGCCCGACGTAGGGTGCTCCATATGGAATGTTTTCGGGGTAGGGTATGCAGTCTTTTGGTTTATGCACGGTAACGCAGACGAACGTGAGTTGGCAGTGCATGTGCTTCTACGTCGGGTGTGGTTGTTGCAACCGTTCGAAAGGCAAATAGGATGCGGATGAGAGCCGCCCGTTGCACGGTACGGAGGTGTCGTAGATGGGTCCTGTGACGAAGTGTGTCATGCCGGACGGTCGAAGCGTGTTCGATGGCCGGTACGACGACGCTTCATAGAGCTGCCGCATTTGCTCTCGGCGAAGCTGTCGCAGCCCCACCCCGCGCCAAGCGCCCCCCGCCGGAAGTGGCTGGCAGTCGTGGATGGTTCAGTCACACGTTTTACATCTGTTCCTGGCCCCCTCAGAGCGAATTCCCGAGCACGAGGACCCCTAGGTATTTTACATGAGGAATTTAGGAATACCAATTAAGATCTGAGGTGCAATTGTAGTTTCAGACTTTACTCAACTGAACCGTCCACGTCCGGTACTGCACGGTTGTATAATTTTTGCTTTTCTGAGATTCCGTTCATCCTCGGTATTGTGCCTAATGCGCCGGTCGTGTTTTCATAGTGAGCTGCTGATTGCAACTCTACGTCTTACTTTTTCTTACCTAAATCAAATTCCATCCGCGTACAATATGAATGAAGTATTCATTGTTACCATTGCATGTCTCACAAGTTCGATAAATAATTATTGTATCATACAAATTTATGTATTGTACCAGCTTCAGCCACAGAACTGGTTCAATCTTCTATCATCTGAAATACTGTAAAGAATACTGCAAAGAGTGGAATTGGACTCTCTAATGGCTATTTCCCAAGGCAATTTGCTGCAAATGTATGGTCAGCAGTTTTGCTCCATCTCTACCGCACACGTCTGGCAATTGACTGTATATTTCTCCCCTCAAATTGTCAGCCGACACTTAGTCTTCCCCTCAGGAAGGCTAAATTTCCCAGTGTGCCAGGCAGTTATTTCTTGTCAAAGAATTAGTATATCCCATGTGTGGACAGATATATGTGAATGCTGAACTCACACCGCAGGCATTGCAAGCGCAATCTTTTGTGGAGCAAGTGCAGCTCTGGGGTCCAATGCAGGAACATGTGGATCCGCAGTTGCAGGCCATATTTGCAAAGCAATGGGTAGGGTGGTTGAATCTATTGGATGATCTGGAATGAACCTATTGGATGATCTGGAAGGAATCTGATTCACGGTTTAGTCACAAAAGCCTGGGGACCTTGGGAGCCTTTATAACTTTCAATGGGCATGGTAAAGGGCGCAAAGGATGATCGGATATAGACGTCATCCTTGGTCATGAAGTAGTGGTCTTGGTTGATTACTGTAGAGAGCAGGGACTAAACGTCATCATTACAGTGAAACAGTTGCGTCACCCGCCAAATGCATGGATAGGTCGTCTCAATTTTTTTCTCGTGTAAAAGAAAGATTTATATCATTGTCAATTAGTGCGCAATAGTCAATCAATGTCGCTTACGTGCGGATATGCACCTGGTACATTTTGTTACCTGGAACACGGCTGATTCCAAACTTCATATTTATCCAAGATACCGTAGGTAGGATGACAGAAGGCCTACCTGGCTCGATGCAGCGTATCACTATATGGTGTCGTGGTCTCGGATCCTCCACGTTCAAAAGCTACTGTAGTGAGAAAGAAGGTTTAACTATGGAGTATCGCTAGGGACGAAGGTGGATTGGCAACGCCGGGTATATGGTCTGAACCTCGGGGAATACAATGAATAATCACTTGGAGAATATATGGTTCGTTTTAAGGCAGATTTCTTCCAGAGTGCTGGATCAGAGAGAGCCATCGCTACCTGTTCAATAGTATCAGTAAAGGACATTTGCTGAAGACCTGAGATGTTTTCGCATAGTTGGCGCAGGATACTAAGGCACAGATACTTGGATATCGCTGGGGCCTGAGATATTTTTGGCGGGCTTTAGCACGGAATGCCAAGATAGGCGCCCCTCCCGTCCCCGTCCTTTGCAAGAACTTGATTCATTGTGAGGATCCGTTGCCCCGCAACGCCCGGCCCGTGGATGTTGATAGTCCGTACTATGATTTCAATGCCGACGTGGATCTAGGAAGACTCACCTATAAACCAGTGCTGCTGAGTTGGCGTTGACCAAAAACAACGGGAATGTGAGTTTCACGCTTGGTGTTCGCATTGACGAACTTTGCGAATTTTATCGTCACTCCTTTCAGTGCCTATCATGCTTGCAGCAACGCGACGTTGCTAGGAGATTTTCCGGTGAAAGCAGCCAGTCGCTTGTATGTACTCCAACCGTCTTCCCATCACCACTAAGCGCTCCTAAGATGGCGAGTATGACTTCTCCATGTCATCAGGAGGTCTGGTGAGCGGCCTCAGCGGTCTATGTAAATCCACTACCTTCCAGTGGTATGCCCGGACCCGAGGTTGAGGTGGTTAAGCAACGCTATTCCCTTATCACGCCGGTGGAACGACTTTCGACGAGTGCGCCTGGGAGGCATACAAAAAAAAGCCAACCGTCTTTTCACCAAGGCCATATCCGATGAAGTTAGGGACGATGATTTGAGCTGGGTGCATGACTATAATTTGATGCTACTGCCTGAAATGCTGCGCAAAGAATTGGCGAGGAGCAAGCAGAGTGTCAAGGTCGGCTTCTTCTTGCATACTCCTTTCCCCAGCAGGGAAATCTACCGTATCTTGCCTATGCGTAATGAGATTCTTTTGGGCGTTTCGCATTGTGGCATTATCTAATCCAAATAAGTCCAAAGAAATTCTTCGAAAAGAGAATGACCAGAAGCGCATTGCGAGGCTGGAATAAAAGTTCGAGGGCATCAAGCTCATCGTTGGTGTTGAGCGTCTGGACTACATTAAGGGAATGCCGCAGAAGCTGCATGCGTCGGAGGTCTTTCTAAGTGTCAACCCACTCTGAAGTGCCAACTTACTCTGGGTTGGCAAGGTCGTTAATCGCCGTACCAAGCCGACAAGATGTCGAAGAGTATCAAAACCTGCGGCGGTGGTGAATGAGTCAGTTGGCCGCATCAAGGGGAAGTTTACCACCGTTGAATATATGCCTATCCACTTTCTTTACAAATCAGTTAATACTCATGAGCTAGTTGCGCTCTACGCCGCGTCCAATTCTTGCGTCGTGTCTTCCACGCGTGACGTGATGAATTTGATGGCTTATAATTACATTGCATCTCAGCAGAAATTTGACGGCGTTTTGTGCCTCTCTGGATTTGCCGGTGCTGCACAAAGTTCGAATGACAGCGTAATATTCAACCCTTAGAGGCCGGTGGAGCTGGCGAGTGCATATAGAGAAGCTGCCACCATGGATGACGAACAGCGAGCGCATCTTAAAGTTAGCTAAGCTTGATAAAGATGTTCCCAAATGCACCATATATGAGCGCTGGTCTTTTCCAAGTTGTGAGGCGGCAGCTAATCTCATTTCCAGTGCAATTTGGGGCCAATCCTTTTTCACAGAGCTCACTTGAACGTCAACCCGCTCCGCCGAAAAGTTACAATCCACAAAACTGGCCGTAGGCCAAACTAGCAGGGGCTATGCCGTTGTGTCTGGGGCTACTACATGATGACGTGTCGTTGCCTCAGAGCTCAGAGAAAGTTGGTCGCTGTGGCACACGGTGGGAGAATGATGCGCGGCCGTGCGATTACTGCTTCTCTCCTTAGGTAAAAAAAACTTTCCCGCTAGGCAGGCGAACTGACATGTACAGTATTTTTAGTAGAAAGGTAAAAGAAACAGGAAGTCATTCCAGTTTACTTGTCAATTGTTTACTGGTATGTGGTTGGGGGGGATGCATGTACCGACTCTCCTCCCATTTCATGTTTAAATGGTTTGAGGAATACTATATACTCGGAACTTATTTCTTCGATTTACTCTCTGCATATCCTGTCGGGAAACCGCTTGATATTTTTCAGTTCAGTAACGGAGCTCATGATGTCATTGTGAGTGATTTGGGCCAGCGACGGGCGGGAATGAACCGAGACAAAAGGATAAAGCATGCTAGAAGGCAATTTTTGTCGTAACAGGTCCAATGCCAGAAGATTGATTTCTAGAGACCCTTACAGAAAGGGATAATTATTATCATCCTGTTGCCAAGGACGTGGTGAGGTAGAGATAAAGGGAGAAGGATTCCGGAACACCAACAACATGGGCCTTGCAGTTGTGCGGTGCTAATTGAATCAGATGATCAGACGTCATCGTCAGCTACGGTGCTATAAAGCAAGGTAAAGCCAAGGGTATTTTAGTTTGCTTCTTTCCGGAATTTGGGTATCATTTGCGACCCACTTCGCTTTCGGCCCTCCTGAGCTTATTGGTGGCTGTTTTCTCCGAGCCAATGTAAATACAACGTACATCTCCTCGCAGTCGAGAAAGAGTTGTGCTTATCATTCACAGGTATCAATGGTGACCAAGAAAGGCTGAGACGGGATGAAGAACAATACTTTTCATGCGTTGGTTCCCAGCGGCATGCGCTCTCACGCCATCTTACCATGATCCAACAACTGAATAATCAATTCGTTGCGGATAAGAGGTTATGGAGATGGATTGCACTTTATCTGAATCAGCGAGAGTTGTATATATTTTCTTGACAGAGGCATTCACGGTGAAGTTATAACTGGCAATGGTCATTAGGTTTAGGAATTTTACTATAGACATTCACGAGAGGCAGATATTTCACAGGTGCGGATGAAGGAGCATATGTCATGGCTGTGCAATGTCTGGTCCCTTCAGGTCACGTAGTAGACTGCAAGTGTATCTATACAGATCAAGCAGAGCCCTTCTCCCTTTCCTTCAGCCAGAGTCTGGTATGGCCAACAAATCTGCGTGCCGCACCTACCGCCACTGCCTGGCGAACAAAGAAGTCTCAGCTTTCCTCGCAGATTTGTACAATATCAAAACATTGTTCTAGCGCAATGTCACGCGCTTTTCTGATATTATCCCTATAATTTTCGGTACCCACCCGTGACGGATGCCAAGTACCATACTCTCCCACGGCTGCCTCAAGAAGTCCAGGAACATCGTTCAAATCATCCCCAATCAAGTTCGGAGCTGGTTCAGACGTCCGGGAGGAAGAGCCCGCGGGTTGGGATAACTGTGACAGAAGGACAATGATATTTATTTGTAGAAGTGCCGAGCCAGGGGCGACGCTGTTGGTAGATTTATTCTGCTTAAGAAGGCGTTGCCGCTCTTCTGCATACAGCTGCTCCCGAACGTTATCGGGAATATCACCATGAAACTCCAAGATACCGCCTTGCTCTACATATTTGGCAAGGGTTCTCAGATGATGCGCGCCCCGAGGTGGGACCAGATGCAGGGAGAAAAAAGCCATCACATCCTCGTCAAGACTTGGAATTTCGGTAGTTAAAAATTGCCCGAGTTTGCCTTGCCATTTCGATAAACATCTTCAGCCATCACAGACCAACCCTTGCATGGAATCAAACCAACCTTTGGCGCTCCCTACGCACCATTGGTGATTGAGTTGGGAACGCCGGCCCAGCTTCACGCAAACCCACCCCTCCAGCGCAAACTATAGTTGCTATCGCTAGACTAGTGCCCCGCCATCCCACAAAATGCGACCATGTTAATCACCAACAAAACCTCGTAATTGGTTGCTTTTAGCTAGGATGATTTCCGCGGTTTGGGGCCGTCCAGGTGTCACGCACCGGACGTCGTTTTCGCTACTATTAGTTTCGTTGGCAAAACTCTACTTTTCGAACCGCTGTTGTGATTCGCAGGAATTACATTGATTACTATTCCAGAGGGTATACGTGAGGCTAGATATACAGCATGAGCTTCAAGTTGGTTTCCAATTGACCTGCTTCTTCGTATAGATACCTGGGGAGTTAATGCCGATGGTGCGGCTTTATTCCTGATCTGCACCAGCCTCAAATCATAACACGTCCTACTTGAAGACAGAATCCGTTAATTAGGTTCACGCCCAACTCTATACAATACAGCTTGCGTTCCTCAATAATTATATTCGTGAACGCCTTTTGGAGTTCATTTTTTCCATTTTCCATCCCAGATACTTCGATCATGCCCCTCACCAACACGCGTCCCCTTGTTACGGACCTAAATACCCGTCACCAATCGATGCGGCCCCACCGGGTACACAGAAGGGCCACCGAGAGCCAACCAATCTATCTGCCAGCATATCACGTGCAGCATCTTATACTCTGGCATTCCCAGAGATCCAGGGAAAAGAGAGACTCATCATGCTCAGTGAGCAAGAGCATGATCCGCCCTGACCGGACCCACCGTCAGGAGTTATCCTGTACACATGCCAATTTGCATCCCTACTATCTCTAGCTGCCATTGAAGCCTCATGTTCAGTCTCACTAAATCCCTCGCTTTTTGAGCCTCTGCCTGGCGGGACGTATATCGGAAAATGCGGTGTCCGGCGGCGCCGTGCCAACATGAGGGTCAATACTGCTGGCAGGATCCCATTGGGAGAAAGCATTACCAGCTTGAGACCGACTAAGCAAGGAGTCCTCCATGTTGAAGCCGGCCCACACCGCCTTTTACATCTCGCAATTGCTAGGCTATGATTCGCTATTACCCACTCACTCTTCATGCAAACGACATGTTTTTCATTGGTCATAATCGCGTGATAATGTACGCGTCCGCCATCGGGAGATCTGTGCACGACGTAAATTTAGATAGGTCTCAATTATTTCGCGCGGAGGTCAATATCTGTCCACCGTGCCACTCATCGGTGCCATTAAGAGCCAATACATGGCTCCTGGGGTTTATGCTCCTGGCTCTCGGCAGCCGTCAACACTTCCCTAAAATGGGAAAGAGCGCTTATAGTGGATCTACCGCAGGGGGTGGGTGTTTCAGACCTACCTTGTTGTAAATCCCATGACTGAGCACTGGGTGGAAGACTTTTCTACCTGTACTATAATAGTAACCGGGTTTGGATGTTTAGCGGTGTTGGTTCCATATTGCCAACACACGAGACCCGTCCACTCCTGGATGTTCAGATATGCCTTCGCAATGGTCCTCCATTTAGGATAAATGGGGATTGAAAGGAAGTTTTTCGAGAAAAAAAAATAAGACCGGCGAATTGACCTTACGAATACGAGCTCATGAAGTGAGCTTACAAACTGATAAATACGGATAGCCTGGTTTCCTACTAATGAGTCAAAATTCATTCGGGGTACAACGATGGCTGGAATTAGCTGAAGACGTGTGGAGGCAAACTCAAATAGCATTTCTTATTGGCTGTTTAACCGCTGATTTGTGCTTTCCCCACTCTACCAAGGACACACCCAAATCTTCAAACAGGTTACTAATGAGGGCTGGGAGTCTCAATGAAACCTGGTCATCTGCCGTTCTTTCACGAGATATTCTGATTGTCTTCAGGAGCCTCATCATCTCTCCAAACCAATGGCAAGTGCAAGTCATCACGCGTCTAATTTTTTGGCTTTGCTATCATTTGCAACCAACTCATCCATCAATCTCCTGGAAGTAATTCAGTCTCAAACAATCATTTCAGAACCTTTGCGTGATTTGGCCAAGGAACTTGAATCCACAAAGAACATCTTCGCCTCACTCGACAAGCTAGTCGCCGCTTCAACACTTCCCATGCTTCTTCGACTGGCTTCTCCCTTAAAAGGGTGTGGCACAGCCTGTAACGAATTTAAAGAAAACATTGCCGAGACACACGCTCAAAGCAATAAGAACAACATACGCATCGCGGGAAAACCACAGACTCTCAAGGAACATGCCGAGACTTTCAGGCGACTCCTCAACTGTTATAAATCGACATTTGAAATCGTGCTCCTAGCTTCAACGATGTGAGTTTACGGTCTCTATTTTTAAAAGGAAATGCAACACTAACCATCTTGCGTTTATGTATGATTGCCAACCCTCTCTCACCACGACCAAGGGTTTGATAGACATCAAAGCACTAGTCTATTACACCATCGAAGACATTGATTATCTTACCGAAGAAGAGGCTGATGGGCTCGGACTTACCCTAGTCTCCAGGGAACGGAGCGACATGATATCGGTTCTGGGAGATTGCCGAGAAATTTGCATTATGTTCCGCAAGCTTGTTGATCAGACCGAACAGACTACCCAACACAGTGAAGTCAATAGCAGTGCGGCTTCAGAAAATATTATACCACATCTGGCGGATCCGCTTTCCGAAATTCATACCCGACCTTCTTCACGCCATCTCATTGCCTACTTCGAGGCATTGAAAGATGGTTCTCGCAAGTGGGATGTGGGCACATTCATTACATGTCCACAATACCTGGCGAAGATCATTGGTCCAGGAAGGGACATGTATTACGAGGATCCGTTGCAAGGGTTACATTTCCCACCCTCGTTTGCCGACCTATGGAACCAAACACACCCTCAATCACGCATCGACTCGTTGCACTTCGCAGTATGTCCTCCTGGCTGGTCCAGTGGAATCGAAAGCCTTCGCCTTGATTTAACATACACGGGAGAAGGTCCTTTGAGTATGGGCTTGAATTTATTGCTTGAAGGGCCAACCACACTGGACTGTGGTATGTTTTGTCAACTTCTACAATGGATGGCGATTCGCTATCTTATAGGAGATGATATGTTCGATCGATTATTCCCGTTTAAGAAAGGCTTCACTATAAGCCAGCGGTGTTACAAGCCCGTCGATCCTGCAACCCAAATCGGCAATCTACTGTTTCCTTTCTACGACAGGCCTCTTCATGAAAAGGCAGAATACCATTTGAAATCTCGGGCCCGCATCCAGATGAGGGCCTTTTTCAATCATCCAAGGTACCTTTCAAAGCACCCTAAGGGAACGGGGCGTTTACAAAACGTCATTCAAATCGATGATTACCTCGTCACATTCCGCCCCGGGGCTCCACAAAATCTCCTATCAAGCGAAGAGCTTGAAGTTGCATTGATTGCAGCCTACAATGCGCCCCGAACTTTGGCCAATGAAGCGGAGATTCGCTTTTTCGCAACAAATCCGGATAATGTGCATCCTTATCTGAAAAAGTCCTTCGGATCTCTAGCTAGGGAAGCGACAGGTTTTGAGGACCACACTTTGAGTGAAGCGGAATGGAGAAATACCAAATTCGACAGAGTGAGGATGGCGCACGGGTGTCATCTTATATTCAACTTCCAAAGGCTGATCACATCTCTCGAGAAAACTAGAGATGCCTACCTTAATGGAATCATGGACAAGGACGTCATTTACAGAGCCAAGGAGTTACAAAGGTGCGCTTTCCCAAAAGAGTTTGTTGGATAAGGCGGAAAGCTTGCTCACCTTAATGCCTAGGCTGTAGCGTCAATTCAAGTTAGGGCTAATTGC
Source organism: Penicillium chrysogenum (assembly GCF_028827035.1). Classification (NCBI taxonomy): domain Eukaryota; kingdom Fungi; phylum Ascomycota; class Eurotiomycetes; order Eurotiales; family Aspergillaceae; genus Penicillium; species Penicillium chrysogenum. The sequence continues at coordinate 4,551,920 of NW_026622750.1, read as the reverse complement.
AGTTCTTCGCCCTGTAACTCGGCCTTGGTGCGCGGTATCACGCCCTCGATAAGCCGTGGTACATCGACTGTCTGATTTCTCGCGACTCCTGTCGCGCGGGGCTATCCAAATCCGCATCGGGTGCTGTCTTCTTTATGTATATCGTAGTTTATTGTCAGGGCTCAGACTAGATATACATATTACGCGAGCATCTATGGTTCTATTTTTATGCTATCACTAGACATAGACACTACTGACGTCGGCGACCTTCATTAAGGAGAAGGTTAAATTCCGCCAGTTAAATTCGGTTTCGCAGAAATTCTTGCGGATATTAGTAGTCATGCTGCGCGCTTCTCTTCGTTACTTCTTCGTGTTGCAAAGAGGAGGGCTACAATGATCAGCCAAAGCATTCGAAGCCGAATGGTTTCACTTACCAATGGAAGGACATGATCGGAAGGTTCCAGATTATTGTCCTTATCATTAAGGATTGGCAATCCACTGGGCTGCTGTTCTCGGGTGTACAGCATCAAGCTGAAGTTGAAATTCTCTGTGCTCAACCGTCTCCGGTTGCTGACAAGTACGAACCCCTGCATCTGCCAGCATGGACCCGAGGACAGCCGTCAATCAAACGATAAGAATATTTTTGGCATGGCCTCTTCAAGATCAGTTGTCGCACCGGATGTGAGCTCGCAATCTGGAGCTACCCAAACCGATATGCCACGTTCGTTGCGGCCAAGCATTTATGGATACGATGAAGCGCTACGCGAGACGTCGAGCGAGAATATGATGCCATTTGGAGACGCTTATTCTTCTGCAACACTATCAGAGGGCCACTCAAACACCCTTCCCAGTGGCTCCTCAGAAACTCTGCCTGCGCTATGGAATTGAGCCTGTCGCAATTCTCGCCAAAGTTCGACGTCTGAGAATTCCACGACGAAGACCTGCTCCTTTATTTCGGGCCATAAACGGTGGAGCAAGGGACTTGTGTCTTTATGCCAGACAGGTATAATCCTGTACAACCTTGCTGGTTAGCTAGGTGGCGACATATTTACCGAGACGCTTGAATCCAGTTCTTTTCAGACAGTGTGATTGATGTATCGTGCCTGAGAGGTTGCTGTTCTACGCTTGCTAAGTGGATGTTGTCAATACCGGTCAGCGCGATTACAAATTCTAGAATGGCATCTACTCCGTGCGGCAGGTGGAAGAGCAATTTCTGAGCGGAGGTATTGGTTGGACAATCTGCGCTATTTCGCGAAACTTATCAAACTGCTTAGAAATAGATGCGAACATCCTGACCCACGTGCCCCAGACTCATTCTGCTCGCGCAATCTATCAAGATCAAGCTATGTCCCCGCGTCCATGCTGCGCCTATCTCAGTATTAGATCCCAACCATGATGCGCATTACTCTGGCGATGATTCTCGTCCGCCGCTCTGTGATGGCCACCGACCACACAATTCAACACATACCCTGTTGGAATATCTACATCCACATTACCTTGAGAGACTCCGAGCAATTCAAACGCCGCTCACACAGACCCAAACCATATATCAGGCTACTTTGCCTAGCCGTTTACTCCTAGAGAAAGGGCCTTCTGATGGTATCGGCCAGCGTGCTTTTCCTACCACAAGTTTCGGAATATGGACACAGACCCTTGGATATTGATGGTTTGATCCCTTTCTAGGAAGGGGGCCTGGGTTATGGGGTTATGGAATGGTAACGAGCAAAGAGGAAGAATAGGATTGCAAAGACCCTTGGTGAATTGCGTACGAGTAGATACGAGTAGAATTCAATAGCGAGTTGCCACGTGCAAACTAATGCGCAACTTCAGCAGGAGCCATATACACTGCGATTTAGGATAGATGTGGCAGGTCTTCTTCAGACACGATTCCAACCCCAGTGACGAATTTTACCGGACGTTTGCTTCTTCCTGGTGATAGTCGCTTCCTGGGACACTCACGTCTAGTAAGGAAACGGAGTTTCCTTCTAGTCTTCGATATCAACCCTTTTTCCGGGGAGTATTTTTTGAGACTAGCGCGTAAGCATGGGGATAAGTCGTTCCTGCAGTCGCTCCGTGTTCTTCGGTTGGCTCGCACCGTTCCCGTGAAATAATGGTTTTGCGAATGTCGATCGGCTGGATTGCAAGACGTATGATTGCAGGGCGTCTTGGAAGACTCGGTAGGGGACTTCCCTTTATCTTGGATCTGGATAACATTAGTGGGTTCTCAGTCTGCTGCTCAGCAATAATGCTTATATGTATCTAAGCGGACATGGTAAGCTCTCCTCGATTGACTTACTGGAGAACGTTTGCCTTTCTCGGTTAACTTTTGATCCTGTTTCAAGTTGCCTGTGTCGAAGTACTGGGCTAATTGGCCCATATTTGCATCCGAAAGTGCCCCATATCAATCAACCGAACGTCTGAAGAGGGGAATTTATATCCCAATCTATAAACCCGTGCAATGGGTTACGCGCAAACGTAAACATTACAGCATTCCAGGATCTCCCTGGAATGTCGCAGTGGGGGTTGTGGATGTGTTGCTGGAATGTGACGCAACTGGGGTTTGCCACATCACCGGACAAGGAAGAGAGAATAGCGGTATGTCAGTATGAGAAAATATGAGAAGGAGTGCCAGTTAGATTCGGGTACCGTGTGGATTGAGCTTCTCATGAACTCCGGTTAGCTCTTACCCTTGCACCATACCTAGTCGTGGCGCCCTGGCCGAGCATCCCGGGAATATTACCACAAACTCGACGACCTGGTGGGTTTTCTTCGGAGTGAATCCTGCGTGCGCTGGCGCAGAAACCTTAGCCAATAGGACTGGTGAAGATGAAGAGTAGAATTTATAAACGTTATATCATTGACTCCCGCCTTCCATAGACTGCCGACCTTGGGCAGTGATTTAAACCGACGTTCAAGCCGAGCATCGTACCACACTTTCGGTGAGCAATGAAAACTTCGTATGCACGTCAAGTTGACTGTGAGGACAGACTGTCAACCTAGGACGAAGGGGGGCGGTTTCCGAGACGAAGATGAAGAGAGGAAAAATTAACGGTAAAACTTAAGGCGCCGGCCCCAGGAAAGTCAACCAAGCGAGTTCCCCATGTGGCAGACAACGCGTGCCAGTCGGCCGAGACTAAGCCAAATTGCGTACTCTGCTGGCTGCACTATCGAGTCGCGATCGAATTGGTAGCATATGAGCTTCCACCAATCAAAGACTTTTCTGTAGCCGCCGTGCCTTTAGTCCTTAGTTGATGAAGCCGGTCGGTTCGTGGCGACGCTAACAATGCGTCCAACGTCCAACACAGAAGATCGAGGTCCTGACGCTCTCCATTTGAATCCATGGGGAAGGGAGCCGGTGATAAGACGACCATCACGACTACCGTCAAACCCACTATCCCGAGCAGCCTGAAAAACGTTCTCATAGTTCCTCATATGTAGATTTATTGTGTACCCTTCACGCTCATGATCATGGGTCACGTCGAGACAATAGACGTCAGTCTTAGTTGTGGGGAGAAATGAAGTCATCGCCCCAGTCATCGGCCATGGGATGGTCGGTTATGATATTCCGGTAGAGATGGCTGTGTTGAACGAGGCATTGCAAGGCCGCTAGCACCTTCACCTTCCGAACAAGTAGGAATGTATTGAACTCCGAATCGAAGGGATCGGGCATCTAACCATAACTAGGCTCTGTAGGGGAAAAGCTGCGCAACAAGCCACTCTAGCGACGTGCAGGCACCTCTTCATGGTGTTAGGGGCCAGTAATCGAGTATTCCAAGAGTATTCGAAGAAGCAAAGACCTGCACATTATCTCCATCGTTCGTTTCGTATTCCGAAGAAGCATCATTGGATAGATAGAATGAATATAGATCATCCCAAATTCAAACACCAAATTGTAAGGTTCAAGCTAGGCTTCCGTCGTTAGCAATTCGTATTCCCACTCTTTCTGCCTTTCTCGCGGTCCGATGATCCCTTCGCTGCAATGGAAAAGGCATCCTTCATTCAGGTGTAGAGTGAACAGAGATTTTGTGCGAGGATGCTTGTTTTGATAGAATGCTTGTTGTGATGAGAGTTGAGAGTTGAGAGTTGAGGGTTGGTGGTTGGTGGGTGTTGATGAGCAGGTGTGGTGAGATGTGTGTGGTGAAACATCACTGTTGTGGTGAATGGTCGGGTGGTGAAGGGAGCGTGGTCAACGTCGCACAGAGGCAGCGCGGTTTCTTGCCATTTCAAGACCAGCTTTGCCCCTGTTTCAAACGCTCTAATCACAATGCTTTCTGTGGGGCACTTCCTGCGGCGATTCCGTAATAGGAAGGACTATTTCCACGCCAGGTATGTACCCTATTCCACAAGATGAAGGGTTCCTGCAGCGGCTGCCACACGATGGCATGCGTGCTCTTGCTGGGAGGTCCCGGTGGCAACGAGCGGCACAATACTATGCGCGGTAATTGGCTAGAAATGCCGAATAGTTCGATTTGGTCACCCAAGATTTCCGCTCAGCCTCATTCAGTTGTTCGCCAATATATATATATATAAAGCATTAAGGAATGATTGCGTCGAAGGTCCCACAGACCAAGTATTAGGTACGTTCCTTCAAATTCATTTCCTTCGCGACGAGTCCATTAGAATCATCCGTTCTTTACGCTTCGATATCTCAAGTTACGATCCATTTTTTGAAAACGAAGGTACAAGCCCACTCTGATGGCGCCGAAATTCCTAAAGTCACCGATGTTCTTTATTTAGAGCCACTGGGGAAACACCGATCCCAGACACTCCATTCGATTATTGGAAAAGCTCTGGGAACTGTCCCTGGGGCTCCAGGAGCAAGAAAGCACCCAGGCCCGACTTATACGTTCCTGGAGCCGATGGACTCCAGTTAAAAAAAAGTAACATGAATCTCAATTACCTTGAATGAGGTGTCTTTAATTCTGGACGATTTTCAACTGAAAAGCAGGCCTCCATGAGTGACCATTTGGAAGCCTGAGAATGAGCACCGAAAAGATGCAGTAACGATGAAAGGATTGGCTTATAGGGTTCCGAACTTTGTTCCCGCCCAAGTAGATCCAGAGTAAGTTCATGGCGAAGGCTCGACTTTGACATCTGCCTCCTTCGCTTTCGCTTTCGCTTGCTCTTCCTCCTTGGTAGGCTTTCTTGCCCACACGCGTTTCCTAATTGTCATCAGTATGAAGGACTTTAGCGGGGCGATCGGCAGAAAACCTACGCAGGTTCATAGGCGTGAATGTGCGGATTCTTCAACTCCTCGCGCACTTTAGCCAGATACACATGCACCTCCTCCTTTGTCCACGGCTCCGGCTCCCCATAGTGTGTTAGCATCCACATCACCCAGCCCTCCATAGCGGCGTTCCAGTGGGCAAACTGGAGATAACCGGCCTCCTTTAGTAAGGGATCCTTCGGCCAAGGGCCTAGCGGGATCTTGTACTTTTCCTCGTACACGTCGGCGAACCCGGCTTTCTCAATGGCGTTGCGCATCGTCTCATGCGTTCGGAGTGATCGCCCTGCTCGCTCGGCTAATCGAACGAACATAGGCCCCCATTCAGATAGCAGATGCTCTTTCTTTAAGGTCCCATCGTCGCTGTAGACTCGCACGTCTAGTTCCATCTGCTCGATCCAGCCACCGGGCTCGAGGGCGCTGTAGTCAAAGATGTCAGGAACTCATGACTCGCGAGACTGAGCGGTTAGGATTATAACTCACTCATAAGCTTGTTTGTATAGCTGGGCCCATCCATCCGAATTAAATGCGCCATACATAAGACGCAAATGGATGAAGTCAAACGGGTCCCGCCATGTCCACTCGCGGAGCACATCATCCACTTCAAAGATGCAGTTCGGCGGCATCCATGACACGGGCGGGGGAAGATATCCACGCCACGGACGGTAGCTAAGGAATGTCAGTCTAAAGACAAAGATAAAGAATAAAGCTGCCGAGATAGAAATCTAGTACCTGACGGATAGAGATCGGCAACATCACTAGAGATTCGTTAGAGGTTCCTCCAAAGCGGGGTTACTTGGTTGAAATACATTGCCCAACTCCCTTGACCAGTTCCGATATCCATTATATTCTATAATGTGATATGAGCAGGATATTCAGCGAGAAACGCTTTGGGGTAAATATACCTTGGGCGAATTGCCGATAGGGGCGCGAAATAGAGAATTTGGCTGGTTGTGGTCTAGGACAAGGAAGACCATATGGCTGAGATGGTTAATATCAGGGAGAATGGGACTAGAATGGTAGATGGAATGGACTTACCCGATCTCAAAGGCCTCGAATTGCTGTTGGTCAGAAGGACCCCTGAACATGGTTATTCCTTGTAAGACAGAAATCAAGGCATTGCAACCAACCAGTAATCCTCTTCTTTGGTGGCCTGGTATCTAGGTGCGGGTTTAGTTCTTAATAGCGATCTTGGACTGGATTATAGACTGACCTTCGACCATTTTCCATGCGTCCCTTGTGGATCGCGGATGCGATCGAGGTGGTCTCTCTATTGAAGAGGAGTGAAAATGCGACTACCTAGACATAGGGGTAGTTCACCGTGGCAACTCACGACTGGAAGTCCTGCGGATCCGTGCCATAGCTGGGGCCCATAGAGTAGAAATCCGGGTCCTAGAACTTTCGAGTGAGAACTGGCGAAAAATCACATTATATAAAAGCAGCACCCACCACCGCAATTTGCGGTAACTTTTCCGCCATAGTCGCGATCCTTTTTTTATTGTGAAGAGTGCAGGGGGAGATAAAAGGAAAAGGAGAAACGAGGGGGGGGTGGAACATGCGGCGGTCGGGGTAGATGCCGTTTAGGCTATGGCCAAGTCGGGGTTAGACTGAAGCACAAAAGTACAAAGGAATCGGTGACGGGCCAGTAACGATGCATCCATCGCCAGCCCTGGTCCACCATCCAGACACGGAAGAATATGCCTTGGTTGGGAAATATGCATCGTGCTTTGCGACCTCGACACAGTGGCTCTTGGAACAGAGTGAGTTGAGGGTGAGAATGAGTTTGCGTTGGAAGGCACTGGGTTCGACATAGCTGCTCATCGGGACGAAGCTGAAGACCGTCTTTCCCGTCACTCGGATTGATGCTAGCCCCCCCTGGAAGCTTTATTGTTTTGACCTAGTTTCTCCTCATCGAGGTGTTCAGGCACGCACGAGGCCCATATGCGTCGATAGAGCCTCGCAGGTCGAGCCGCGTGAAAAGCGAGTTTCGGATCATCGCGTTCGAGATCCGCTAGTTTCTCCAAAATGGGCCGAAAGCGCTCGGTCGCCAGCACATCTTTCTGGTTTGCTTCCTGCCGCGAGAGAGGATTGTGATGGTCAGTCACAATTTAATTTGCCATTGCACTCAGCTTCCCTATGGTGGTTCAAGTTCGGATGTGGCCTGTGGATGGGCTTTATTCCTGTGAATTGAGATTTCACTCGGCTGCTGGCCCGTTAGTTCTTTGGGGCATCCATCTTCTTCACGAGCAAATAACCCATGTTAAACAATTTGCTTTCTACCTGGCGCCGGTCTCTCTTATAGGCTGCCCATTTGTAAACAGATAATCCCAGATCCTTACGGTGGTGGGACGAATCGTTCAGCGCAATCGGAAATTGGCTACTGTTGACGGCTGTTTGTTTATGGCGAGCTGTTGGACATCCATATTTCCATTTTGATAATAATTGTTGTATTGAATCACCCATCCTACGGTAGCCAGAATTGGTATGCAGGAGTTGACGGAAGGGTCATTAACGGTTGTTGAAAGCCCGTATAAATACCGTATCAAGCTCAGGCGCTCATCGCGCCTTGTTTAAGAACGTGGGCGGCGAAAACGCCATGTGTTGACCTAAACCTCGCAGGTGTCAGATCACTGGTGTCTGATCGTTGTTTAATCAACGGGCTTTCCATCTATCAACTTCCCATCTTTGTCAACAAATCTATGAAGGCGTAATCCAACGCAGAAAAAATAGCAAGTAAAATAGCGAGTTTCCGTTATTCAACGCTGTCCGTGGGATGGCGGACATTAACTCGGCGACTCTTTTCGCTCTATCGGATGGAAGCGTGATGCCGTGGGAATTCCAACGGTCACAAAGTTTGCTACTACTGAGTCGATTATGTTTACCTCGCCTAGCTAGTCAACACTCAGTGAATACTTCTACCCGGCATTCCATGCTTGCACCCAGACTAATCAAGCGTGGCATCCGAACAACACATCTATAGCGCTGTGTAGGACTTTACCGCTTGTTACTTTCTTCTTCTGCCCATAAATAATGTCTGCAAATATGCTATTTACGGGTGGAAGTCCACATATAGAGCACCAAATCACAACACTACCCTCGCAAATAGGCGGAGAAGATAATCTAATATTCTCAAATGACATACAAGTGCCCTGCCATGACCGCGCCGAACAAAAGGCAATCGATGCTCCTGGCCCTGCCGAGTGGCCTGGCGTGGAATTTCATCAAAATCATGAAGGCCTAGTTATTCGTCATGAGTCGCCTCACTCGGTGCAAAAGCACGAAGGCAGTTGTGATGGTCACTATCATGGGCAATCAGATTGCTCGATTGATACGGGTTCCATCCATTGCGGATCGCGGCCTGTGATCTGTTGGCTCGGATGTCTGTCTACGTCAGTGCCATTCAGCCATCTCCTGCTAGGGTCACCGCCTGGGCATTTTGACTATGCGCCGAGTTTCCTTGGAACTTGCCTTTTCCCAAACCAAGAGAACATCAACTCTCCCTACCCACAGCCGCTTGAGGCACTGCGGCACGACAGCCAGAATACTGTTGCTGGACCCTGCCAAGCCTTCTGGCAGCCTGTCAATCTTCTATATAGCGCGCAGGATCCGTCCAATTTGAGCCTCGGAGGTTCGCAAACCAACATCCCTCGACGGCAGTTCAAATGTGACGTTCAGGGATGCAAGAGTCATTTCAAACTTCGAAAGACCCTTAATCGTCACCTGGCAAGCCATTCAGGGGAGAGGCCTCATGTCTGCTGGGTACCTGGGTGTCAACGCAGCTTCTTGCGTCGGGACAACCTTAAAGCATACTATGCAACGCACGGGAAAAGTAAGGGCCGCAATCGCTATGTGGCTACCCTGGATAAGACAGCATCTGTCTATAACCCTGAATTCTGTGGGCAGCTAACGCCGGAAGGATGGCCACTAGATTACTCTGGCCAAAATTGATCCTGGCGATCGAGATGTACGATGGCGCTGAAGTGTCAACTTTCTTGCTATCAAGCACGGGAAGCAACGGGATAGACTTTTGAATGCAGTCAAAATTTGTTCCCTCTAGGACTGTTCTTTTTCGTGTAAACTAACTAACCTACAGATCCCCCAACCACAGCCTTGTAACCCTCCATCCGATTTTCTACAAACTGATTTGATATGAGATACATTCAGATGAGCAGAGCCAATACGAAAACATTCACTAAGATCAAAGCTATTCACATTGTTTGATAATCGCAATGCCATATTAGATTGCACGGAGACCGAGGCCAACGAGGTCCAGAGACTCGGACAAAGAATATATGTAGGTTAAACGACGATGTCCCAACAGCTGGGCTACGACGAAGCCAGCAATGTAATTGTGGCTGGAGACCACCCACTTTTGGTTGTTATCGTGTCATATCTACCAGCCGCAAATAGCTTTCTGCGAATGGCGGACCTAGTGACCAGTTGGAAAGATTCCTAGTGTGCAAAAAGATAGGGTTTACGAGTAGATTGTCTGATTTCCCGACCTGGTCTCCATCTAAAAGTATAGAGCGTTGTAAAGCCAATTCGCCGATAGGCCACATCTTCAAGGGATATACCAACTTTCAGGTGGATAGTCCTAGGGTGTTGTAGCAAGCCGGTCCAGCGTGGGCGACCAGGGGACACAGTTCATTGTACAAATTGATGCACTTGAAGAAGCTATACCACAGACGGCTTACGCCACACAGAAGCTAGACGTAGTTCTCCCGCGAGGGTAATATTCCTCAAGACATGAGGAGAAATGGGTTATATAGCGGCGCAACAAGCTCTAGAAATTATAATATACTGGAAGTGTACGTTAGGAATCAGCGAGCCCTCTTAGGACTGGTAGCAGGCAAGATATTCTTTTCGGGGCTAAGTGGTGAACGGCCGCTCGGGCATAGTGGCCTAGTTAGCGTGTGCCGGGCCGTTCTTTTCACTAGACTCCCCTATCGATCGTGACAGAATTCTGTCCAGTGTACATATTGGCCCGCTGTTTTGGATGGGGGGGAAGAGGGGGGGAGGGGAAATACGGGGTACAGATGTGCCCCAGTCGGATGGTATATACATTTGAGGGTTACGTGATTCGTAGGTAAAGTCAGCATCAGGCAAGAAGGTATGTGGGCTCCGGGCTGGGCCCGGACCGGTATCGGTTGAAGAGAAGCAATGGTAGAGCTATCAATATGCGTCTAGAAATCTAAAGTCAACTGCTCTACACTTTCTGGCCCACCTGCACTTTCTGGCCTTGCCGAGAGCTATGTCATATCCGCGGCTGCTTTCAACCCTGGGCGAAGCTCAGCTATTCTCGGATTGGACCTGCTCGTCGTGCCAGAGAACAGCCTGGATGTCAACGGGAAAATTTTGTGTCGCGAAGTCTCCAGGGGTTCACGGTAATTCCAGTCTGTCTCCGGACACGCGGGCCGTTCATGGTTTAGCGTATCGGGGATATCGGAATTTGCTCCGGCTACGCACTAGCGACAAGGTATCTTTCTCAGGTTCAACCAAACGATGAACAGCCCAAAACCTCGCATTTACTTCCTTCCGGTGTCGTATCGGATAATGCGGGTAGGAGGAGCTTCTCAATGCGTTTGGTTAGTATCCACAAACTCTAAGGATAAATACCGCATTTTCGATTTTCGTAGTCAGAGCGTATTATACAGCCGTTAAATGGTTTTAATCCGTTGGCCATGGATACTAGTAAAATGATTCCGATTGTTTGCTTCTCTAGGTTCTAGTCAGGATTGGCTTTCTTTTAAAAAAGAAAGTGAGTACGGTGCTATAACTTGACAATTCTAGTAGGCAGTAGGAATCATAACTGAATAGGGATGACAAACTTTCGTAGCCTGAGTATAATGCTACATACTAGCACCATAAATAAGCCCTGCTAAGAAATAAAACCAGTTGCTAAAAGTGTTCTAATATCTATTTGCTACATCCAGCGGGAGAAGATAATCTGTTATAATTCGGGCAACGAACCAGATATGAAGTTTAGAGGCTATTCAAAGAAAATGGTTCCAAAGTCAATCAACAACACAAAGTAAAGCGGTAGAGGAGGGAACGGATGACTAAAAATGGTGCATATTTCAGGAAATCCATGAGCGCAATTCCAGGATCAATCAGACCAAGGATCATATCCTTCGGACCATTCAAACTCCTCCGCAGGATCCCACCATCGAATATCTCGGGGTCATCGTCGAATGCTGTATCATGTTCCAAATTGTAGTAGACTGGGTGGCGGGAAACTTGCCCTTGGACTTACTTTTACCATATGTTTGACGGCTCCGTGCGAGCTTCTGCTCTTCCTGGAGTCGAGCCTTTTCCGACCATACTTTAAGATCCTCTGGGTTCCTGATACACCAGATGACGACATCTCGTGCTGCCTAAAGCATTATGCCCGCAATCGCTAGCCTGTATGTTCAAGCCCAAAAAGTCATTCGCAAATGTTTTCAACCCCCAGTTGCGGGTCAATGGCTTCGTCGATGAAACGGAAGAGTAGACAGTCTCAGCAGTCAATATCGCAGAATCAACAACTTTAGCATGAGATATGCCTAGTACTTCAAGATCGTACTGGAGAGAATGACCAACCAACACGGTTGAATCGTCCATAAACTCCCACAATTTATCGCGTGCCTCTTGCCAGGTTCTAAATGCTGCACCAGAGGCAACGGCGCGAGTCATGATGGCCTGTGTTACACCACTGAACGTATATCTCCAGTCAAGCACCTCCTCGGATGGGTTCACATAGCGACTGATAAGCACTTCGCCAGTCAAAAAGTTGATCGCACTGAGAAAAGCGAGTGCTTGGCGACCGTCTCTGATTTCGACCATCTCACAGTCAATGGCGATGGCACAAATAGTGCCCGCGCCTTGTAGCTCCATGCGATGTACCTCTCGAAATTGATAGGTTGGAATTGATCCTTTGCGTGGACGTTTCTTGTTTCTTATGGTTGTGGGACCTATGATATATCCTTCTGTCTCAGGACGATTCCGTGGATGGCACCTCGAACGTAGATATCGCAAGATAAGATTCTGCTCCAGAAGGTTCATATCTGTTGGATAAGCTGCAGTGCTAGATGCAACACCTGGTAGAGCTTTTGTTGAAATGAATATAAGCCTCGGATTACTCAGTGGGTAGATACGAGCTCCTTACCTAGTATAGGGCCCTCGTTGATGTTTAGTACTGGCATAGAAGCCGGTAAACTATGTAACAAATGACCACCTGGAATTTCCGGTCGCTGCCCGGAGGGTCTCGAGGGCTCCTCGAGGGCATCTGTGTGGACAGATATTGACCGCACAACGGGTGTCACCGCTGCGCTTGATAGTACACTTGGTGGTGATACCTGGTGAACATCGTTTGGTCTACCCGGCGAGGCTGGCTTGGTATAATAGCTTTGGTAATGTTGTATAATCGCCATCTCATCCTGAAAGGTTTTTTCGCAAACAGGACACTGGAAAGAGTGACGCTTCTCTAGGAAATGATTCCTAACACCAACCAAACTCCGAAAATTTTCCCTCCCACACCCAGGACAGTAAAACCGAATAGAATATTTTTTATCCATGTTCATAACATTGAAGCTGCTCGGAATGATAACCGTACGCAGACCCCGCGTGAAGAACAGATGTAGAGAGATGTCGCGCTCTTTATTTGTCTGTCCAACACTTAGTCTGGCGCCCAAGGCATACACGTAGTCAAATTCATGCATGCTGCGACCAGAAACTATTGGCAAGTACCGGGGTTTTCGAACTACGCTGCGACACGCTGCTTCTCCACAACTGCTGCGCGGCCATGCGATTTCATTATCTCGGTCTGCTCTACAGGTGGCAAAGCCACACTAGTTGAAAATTATTCCACGCAGGGAGTATGCACTCTTTCCACTTTATTTTCCTCATGCGGTTTTGATTGGTTTTACCGAGGCCCGACTGCTCTGCGCGGCTCCAGTATCGCCCTGCCAGCAAAGCGATCCTGAGGGGGAATGTTGTGATACGAGGCTGGTGCAGATCAGGAACCAAGCCGCATCGTCGGAATTAAGTCCAAGGTGCCTATACGGACGACCAAGTTGATTTCCAATCAACTTGGCCTATTGTTGTATATATAGCCTCATGTTTCCCTCTTGAGATATAACAATAAAGATCATACCTCTGAACTACAACAACAATCAAGTTATTGAGAGCTTCGGACGAGCATGCAATCAAGAATATCCGATCGGCTCCTTCTACATATGGGAGCCGTCGCAACCTTGTGAGTAACCCCCGTCAGTAACTACGAATTATATTTCCAACCAATCTGCCCTCGATCAATATCCACTACTGCGCTCAGAGCGACATTGCTTTTTGAGGCGTCGTACCCGAGTTCATGCGATCAACCATGCTCTGCTGCTGAGAAAACACGATTGAAGCCCGATGGAGTCTAGCAAAAGCCATCTGAAAAAGACCGAATAAAGATATCTCCACCAGCATTTACGACGAACTTTCCTGAGGTCATATCCTCGCAAGTGGTAATTTAGTTGACTTGTGACCGCAGCAGATATGCGCCTGACCCATCCTCCCGAAGCAAACATGACATGGGCGCTGATTAGAGGTAGAAAAGTCAGTATAGGTTGTAGGAGGTAGTCCAAGAGGTCCCACAGCCGGATGGCTCTTGGTGTTATTGTTGCAGACTTCAAACCGACCTTCACAATGAATCTGTTGGAACAGTATTATACCAGATGTCGTCCAGAGCGCGGTGAGTTTGACAAATACATAGCTGATGCTCAAAGGACAGTCGACGTAGGGGACGTACAGAATCCGGCGATCTCCTGGCAAGAGCTGCTTGCGCGCGATAGGTTACAAGGCGATGTCAATGAAAAAAGGATACACGCGGTCAGCTTGACTAACCTGCAGCTGCAGTGACACCCAGGGTAAATGGTCTTTGCACATATTGCTCGGGCTTGGATGGAAAAAAATGTGCTTAGGCATCAGGTCTACCAAACATCTGTCCAAAGACACCACAACACTTCTGACGGCCCTCTAAATGCAGCGTCGTGTATGTCCGATTGGTTTGTTTCTGCTCGCTCGAATACGCTGAAGGGCTTAGCAACGCGGAGTGGGATCAGGTGGGACTGTGTCGGACGGTGATTCTTGGCTCGTGGGCTCTTTAGTTGGCTCGGCTGTGACTCGGGACCAGACAGTCTCGTAGCTGAGATGACCAACGTTAATCTGTAGGCCAGAAAGGACGGGGCTTTTGCCTCACCCTCTCCTTGCACGTGGACTTGGCTAACAACCTGGCCGTCTATGAAGTACGGCTGACCTGCCTTGAAGCAAGACTGAAACATCAGCACTCCTCAGTGTCTTTCGGATTTCCAGGCTTGGGAAGATGCCAGATGCAATCCGAGTCAGCGGTCAGCAGAGTGGGATTTCAATGGACGTCAACTGAGCGGAGTGTGGGAACATGGCCCTCGGCGCTCAGCCAGGCTCGCGGGGACTCATCTGCCGCGAGACTCCTCTATCTCTACATCCCCTCGCCACGACTAAATTCCCGCGGACCGTAGACGCCCGTAGTCTACAGCGCCGGTGGGACTGAAATGGATTTGGAATTAGAGAAGCGATCGCCAACCACTCACCCGTAATGCTATGTGTCCAGACACCCGGCATTGAGATCTGCAAAGGAAGCAGCTGAGAGCATAGGCATGCTATGAAGAAGTACAGTGACTGGACAAGTAATTGCACCCCGCCCCACACCCCTTAGATTACGTAATATTCTGTCGGCTAAAAAAGAAAACAATTTTCCATATATTATGATTATCTCTATAAGTATGGCGTATACGAACGCACAAGACCATCTTACGAGCCGCAAGTTGATGAGGCGCAGCATTGCCGAACGCGAAATCTCATTCCTCGAGTCGCAAACACAAAACCCCCCGCTACTAATCGCCGCATAGCTTGAGCGTGTGAAAACTGCCGCGAGCGAAAGCCGGAACCCTTTTTATTATACCATTAGTCAAACCGGAACCGACGCTGCCGCTATTGAAACAAAACATAGACGAGGAAATGTGCCCTATGTGTATATATTTTCCATATTCACAAAATTGACAAACATGGAATCAGAACCAACGTCCAAATTGGGTCTCACAAGACCATCGGAGATCTTGGGGAAGAGCGTCCAATCATTTTCATCGTATGAATCAGTTTTGCTCGCATTGGGTTGCGAATCACTACCAGCTGAATGATCTGACAATGTTCCAGATGAAAGCGCCGGCAGTGAGGTAGTCTCATGAATTGGTTGAACGCACATGCTGGGGTCATTCAAGACATTGCGCGTCATCCAGGTGAGTTGTAGATCGATTTGTTGATCTTCGCACCCGGCGTGTTGAAAAACCATGTTCTTGAGGTTCCAGACCTCTTCTCGTAGACATTTCAGCTGTGCTAGAAGTACCTCTTTCTCTTCATTTTCATCGCTTAATCGGCGCTCAATTTGTTCTTGTTCTCTCTTCTTCTTTTGGCGGCACTTGTTTGCAGCGACGCGGTTTCGTTCACGAACTTTGACCCGTTCTGAATCGCTAACCGAGCTTCGTCGTCGCTGAAATACTGCTTTGTTTGTGGTGCGGTTGGTCATGGCTCTGCCCGCGTACATATCTGGACTCGGCGTTTAATATATTGTAGCAACAGACTTCGGCTTGAAAATCTCCCTTACCTATCGATGACAGATAGACAATGTGCCAGACAGCAAAGGTGGTACGGTAGTTGCGCTGAACTAGGATCAACTGGTCGAATAGTGCGTGGTCAGTCCGCATATATTAAGCAGTATATAGCTGTGCGACCTATAATTTATCAAGACAAAGGAAGTAGGAAAATCGCTGACGTCATCGTCGCCGGGGTTGGAGTATAACCAAGATGAGAGCCAAGATTCAAGACAAAACCTGTTCTACGGTCCATTTCGTTATCTGCCAGTCCACCGGAATCTTACAGGGAAGTTTCCGTCCCACAGGGGGTAAAGTAATTTGGTTGGGGGACAAAAGCGCCATTGGCCAATTATCGCGTGGAAGGATATGATGGCGCCCGTGTTAGACCAGACAGTACATGAAATAATTCGAGTCGTATCATTTCCATTGAACTGGCGGAAAGGACTTCTCTTGTATTCAAGTTACGTCGGAAAATATGAAATCAAGTGTGATCAATTTTACTGCTCGACGGTTCACTTGATCATCCATCAACTCACTAGTATTATTCGTACCCCACCTACTTTAAAAGCCCGTCCACGACATTCGCACCTCGTAAAACGTATGGCAACTTACAAGCTACGTCAGCAATAAGTTCATCCCAGGGCTTCTAGGTACCTTGGCCTAAGCTTCTCTGCTGTTGCTCTTCTTCATCTCGGGCTCAATCAGCTGAGAAAAAGAAGACACATGTTGCGACCTTCATCTATGATTGGCGTGTGAAGACGAATCTACTTTAGTGGGCGACTGATACCCCTGTGATTCATAGTATAGGAATAGAACTCCAGACCAATTGTGTCATTCAGAAATGACACCTTCGTTTTTATGGAAGATGGCCGCCCACTGAAATGGCGCACCATGCGTGACTTGACAGCCTTGGCAGTGACAATTTTTAAAGAGTCGAGTGGTCTGTCTCGCGTCAATGTACATAAGATTGGCCCATACCCCTCTGCGGTGCAGGTCTTCCGTGGGTAATAAGCCATGAGCTCTATACCGGGTAAGCAGATCTCCGAATTCAGCTTGTTTTTGCTCCTTGGTTTTTGTCTTGCTCGCTGTGCTTGCCTCAACTGATGCTATCCAGGCAGCATAAAACTCCGGTGACACAATTGAGATAGCTTCTGGAATTGGATTGAAGCTTCACTAGCCTCAGCGATCCCAGCTTTCTCACACCTTCGTTGTAAGGTTTGCCAGTTGAGCAGCCATTTGTCGATATCAGTGTTTTTATCTAGTCCTCGGTCCAGATTTCTCCATGCGCTTTGCAGACTGGATTTGTATTTTGGATCACAATCATGTGAAAGACGCTGACGCAGGTTTCGAAGCAGTCCCCAAGGTGTCTCCTGGTCTATAAAGACCTGGTAGTTCTCATGAATGCTTTGCCGAATAGCATTTGCAACCAATTTGCGGCCTTGAAGTTTCCTCTTATATGCGCTAAGCTTCCTTTCATACTGAGCATTGAGGACTCCGTACACATGGTACCAATCGGTCGGGTGTTTCTTCTGGAGTTCCTCCCAATCTGGCTCAGCTGGTTCTTTCGGAAGAGCAGGTTCTTTATCTTCCTCGGGGTCGCAAAGGTCCCAGATTTCGAACTGCTCTGCAATGGTTTTGATCGGTCAGAGCCATATCTCCCAATCGGATGAATCCTTCAATATGACGCGTGAGGATGATGACGCGGATGAAGTGTATTCGGACATCGTGAGGTTTCAATTGACGTTCGCATTTGTCGATTTCCGATTGATATTGCTTCTCGGGGGTATGATTCTTTTCGATTCAGGGGTTGTTATCCCTATACAGCCAGGACCCGGTGAAAACCAGGCAAAAACGGGGATCAAAAAGTGAGCATAACAAGCAGATTCATATAAAGAAACCAAGAAGCGATTCCGGGCTCATAACTGACAGAAATCAAGGTATGGCGAGCGTATTGGTAAAATTCACCATGGTAAGATTCTCTAAGCCAAAATAACAACTGTCCGGATTTGACAATTTATGCGGAAAAATTATTAAGCAAAATAAACACATTTTCGGTCTCATGTTGTCAACAAAAGAGGGTCGCAATTTTACTGGTGCGCCCGAGGAATATTCAGCACCCCCATCTGCCTGACGATCCTAAGGCTCTCAACGCCCTTACTAAGCTCATCCCCTATTTATTCTGCACTTTCTATAGTATATAAAAAACACACTCTCAAGTACTCAATTGGCTATGCCCGTACTAGTCCGTACTGTAACGACCACGTTCCGACACATGTTTCTCCGGTAAAAAGACGGTATGGTCCTCATTTTTGTTGACAAGATCAAAGCCAGAAGGGCGCCTACTCTAAAAGTTGCAAAGCGACATATCAACAAATCAAACGACCCCGCACTAAGATGATTGATCAAGTATCATCAATGTTTGTTTAGAATCCCGGCTTATTCGTAGTCGGTCCTCAATATAGAGTATGCTCACGGAGCTGGTGCCAATTGATAAGGGAGAGACCAGAGTCGCGATATAATACGCAGAGTACTGGCCGAGTGAGCATGTCGATCGTGACATGTTCCACTATTGTAAAAAGAACGGTACCAAGATTAACGCCAATGTGGGATCCATGGAGTGGTTCAAGCCCGAGGAGAAGCTCACAGTATTTCCACTTATCATCATTAAGTGGCCAGTAATAGCCATGAATGCTTGTTGAAAAGGAGAGGTCCAGTGGTTAGTGCAGTAGACATTTAGCCTCGGCGGGTAGCTTCTTGAATACACTTTGCTGTCTCTCCTGAACAGTATTCCGACGCCGGCGCTGGATTGCTTTTGCCGAAGGAAACTCAACAGGGAAAGGGGACGATCGGGCTCGCTAGAGTAACCTCCGGAAT
This sequence comes from Penicillium chrysogenum, assembly GCF_028827035.1. Lineage (NCBI taxonomy): Eukaryota > Fungi > Ascomycota > Eurotiomycetes > Eurotiales > Aspergillaceae > Penicillium > Penicillium chrysogenum. The sequence goes on along the minus strand of NW_026622750.1, from coordinate 4,533,191 downwards.
AATGGGTTTTCGATGATCAGGAAAGGGAGTTGTATACCAGTAAGAGCTGTGAGGATATCTTGCTGCCATAGTCCTTTTGTAAAGACTCGCGTTTCTCGCGGGCTGAATAGTCACGCGCCTATTCACAAACGATAGACATTATCATCAAGGCAACCTACCTTTTAACTCCGAGTATATTCCGTACCTGGCGGGTAAAAAGGACTGGAAGAGAGCCATGGCCGGCAATCTGATTGCTGAGTCTCTGGCACTTCTCTCCTCTGACATGTCTTGCCATTGAGGTAGTTCCATTCAACTTGCGGCTTGGATGGTCAAGGAGCTGACCGCATTTTTGGCATATAACCTTTGGGTCCCCAGTCACAGTATGAGCTACCTGCTTAAAGCTATTCCACGCCTCTGAATGACTTCGGGATCGATCCCAGAAGCTCTTATTCCCTTTCACGAAGCTCGTCCCCGCGGATAGTCTGAAGACACCAGAAAATAAAATTCTTTTTACTCGTTTCGGAGTAAACAATACAGTCGTCCGAATCGCTCAAGGGAGGGAGAGATCATAGGTTTACTGGCTCGGGGGCTGAGGTTGATTCAATGGTTTGCTGACTGGACTGTAGGTCGGAGGGAAAGAGGTCTAGACCTTAGCTACCGTGGAAAGAGCACGAGGCGAGGTCTATCTTGAGACATGATTCAAGAGTACCGGAGTCTGAGGAAGAATAATAGGGGAAAGATCCACAGAAACTCATGGAATAGGGTGCTTCGCGTGTTATGACCGTTGGTCTACCTAAAAAGATATGATCTGATAGATCGCGCATGTACGCTATGGCCTCTAACTTCTATGAATTACGATTGGATATGGTAGTGGGACACATGCATATTTAGCGTGGGCAGACTTTGGACTGTCCGGAGTCCGCCCAGACACCCTGGAAATTTGCTCGAAAGGCATGCCCCCGTTCTAGATTATTATTTTATAAACGACATTTTGGGCGTCTCAATTAGTCAAGTGGTGCTGCTATTCCAGGCTCTCTAGTCTTCACACTTCAAAAATAAATGATATTATCAACCCCGCGTTGATAGTAATGGTAGATATAACTAGTTCGAGTAATGAACTGAACTAGATGTGTATTCTGTTTTCCTTAGGTATTTGACTAAAAGCAGTGATCATAAATGTTAGTAGAAACTAGAGGTGAATTAAACGTGAGGTGCACTTACAAGATATATATTGCTCTCACTAAAGTAGTGCCAAGTTACAAGGAACCGTAAATTAGGTGTATGGCGAGCGTACTGGTAAATTCACGATGGTAAAATTCTCTAACTAACTAAAATTATTATTAGTTAACTAACTATTATTATTATTGATTCCTCAGGCTTTTCACGACCTTGGGTCGTATGCAGCCCCCTAGCTAGTGTGCACTGCTCCGTTGAATATGTACATTTGGTGGGTTGACCACTGCGCGATCTTTTGTAATGCAGCCATCGTTCAATTTCATCCTTCAACAAGCAACCGTTGCGTCGCCATAGCGAACGCGATGACAGCTTTGACGATCTTGATATCGGGCTTCCATGCTCTTCCGTTGGGCTCGCTTGTCCCGTCTACACTCTCTGCTTTTCCACCTAACATCCGCGGTAGGTTGCCAAAATGAGGCCCTGCTGTCTCAATCAGCCCTCGACGCTGTTCGTTCCACCGTGTGCATCGAAGTAGGAAGTGCTGGACCGTTTCGCGCTCGATGCCACACTCGCACAAATCGCTATCACTTTTGCCAATTCGATGAAGATACCCATTGAGACTGGCATGCCCCGTGCGGAGTTGGGCTAGTAACGACGCCTTCTCCCGATTCAGGCAATCATATAGCATCTTTGTGTGAGGTCCTGGGAGAGCTGAATCCAGCTGGCGTGTGAACTGGCCTGTGGTCGACTGTTGGAAGTTGTCCTTCCGGTGCTGTTTAGCATTGGCCCGTGCCCATCGCAACGCCGACGCCCGGAGCTGGGTTCGCGCCCATGGCGGGGGGTTGACTTCGCTGTTCTCTACTGTTGCTTCGCGTGCTAGGCTATGCGTTCGTGCTGTATGCTCATTGTCCTCTTCCGTTGGCGGCTGCAGGTTGACCTTCGCGCCCATCTCCGACAGCTGAATAATTTCTTCAGTGATCAGGGTGATGAGAGCTTGGCCGCCCTGGAGATGGGGTTTTGCAAGAGAAAGCAGGACGGCAGGGTTGTTCACAACAATCGTAATGTGTATTTTCCACGGCGACATCTGGATGCGAGGGAGCAGCGTCCTGATGTACGAGACAGCCTCTAACACCACCCCCAGCTGCACGTAGTGAGCGTTGAGCGCGTCATCACTGCCGACCGTCCGGTTCGACGAGGCAATGTCGACTTGATTAACGCGAACAACTAGTCCAGCTCCGACCAGACCATTGCGGACGCTGACGCTGGTGAACAGCCACAGGCGGGCATGGCCGGCTTCATGTAGCTCATGCATATCGGATCCGACGGTGGCAATCAACTCGCTGAGAGACCGTTGCCACGGATCTAGAGGGAAGGGTCGAATGACCTCCACGTCAGACAAGCAATGTGGTCCGTACTTTGCCAGTATTTTGAACGGTGACGGGTAACTCCCATCCTGCATTGCGGTCGCCGCCCGACAGGACCAGAACAGGTGATCCTTTGGTAAGGTGTGGCAGACGATCCAATGCTTCAGGATGCGTGCTCGAGGCGTACGACCGTCGGTTCAATCCCCGCCTCTGCCTCGGCGATGGCGAGGGCCGTGTTTCGGAACACGCCCACGATCGCCTGAGAAGCGACTCGCTGGATGGCTTCGAACGGCCGTACAATTCCTGCCGCAACACTAGAATCCCGTCGTAAAGGGCACCACACCGATGCCGCATAGTCAATCTTCGATGCGACTGTGGAGGTGAAGAGCTGGCGAGCTACCGAAGGAGGTAACCCGCGCAGTCGTCTCAGTGCAAGGACGGCTTTCATTCCTTTATTCGCAGCCTTTCCGATGTGTGATTTGAACCGTAACCCCTGGTCGAGTATCACGCCGAGAATCTTGACTTCAGGCGCCGGGGCGACAGTCGCTCCATTCACGTGTAGCGGGACCGTGGGAAGTTGGCGCTGCCGCTGGTTCCTCGTGAAGTGGATGAACGATGTCTTCTCTGCCTCGAAAGCCGCGCCAGACTGTGCCGCCCATTCTGACGCTCGTGGGATGACCTTCCGCTGCAGTACAGCTGTATTCGCCTCAGCAGACGAGCCCACAGTCCATCGAGTATAGTCGTCGACGAAAGCGATTGCTCCCTTTCGTCTGGTGAGGGAGACATCTACCAGATTTGCATTCAGGAACAGAAAGAGAATAGGAGAGAGCGGCGAGCCTTGCGGAAGGCCCGCTTGCTCGATGGCCATTTCCTCGGATTGATACATATTCACGACGATCGACGCTCGTCGTGAGGAGCAGAAACTGTCAACCCATCGGATTAGGACCTCCGGGATTCTTCGTTGTCGTAACCTCCGCAATAGGACACCCGGATCCACACCGTTATAGGCACCCTTCACATCGAAGCTCACGAGACTAAAGACTTTGCCCTCGCGCCATGCATCGTGTATCTTTCCTATCAGAGTGTTGAGCGCTTGTTCGCATGATCGCCTCCGGCGCTATTTCTGTAGCTCTTTTAGCCTTTGAAACTTGCTCACTAATTCGTCTGATTGAATATCGAGAGGTCCTAGTCATGGTGTTAGTGTAAAGCTCTTGTGATGGTACTATTACCTTTTCAATTTGATCTCTTATAAGGTCATATTCAAGCGTAGCATGTTGGGCTTGTAAACCTTGTGAAATCCTTTCAAATACAAGTAACATATCCCCTGTTGAAGCTCCTATATGCTTTTTTAAAAAGGCATGCGAGCCTTCAACTCGGAATGTCGCAGAATCACCTAGGTGTAGGTGTTGTTGTGTCCACGCAACTATAAATTTCTCTTCATAAGTTAGCCATGTATCCTTAATATATCAAAAGGGTAGGGGGAAGGATTGATTATGCTTCTCAAATTCTAAAAGCCTTATATTATAGATATCCTCGGTACTAGAATAAATTAGCTGAACCCAAGATTTGAGAAATTCTTGATGCTTATTATTCGTATCGAAATGCTGCTTTGTATTTTGTGTCACATTTTTATTAATATGCCATATACAAAGTAAATGCGGATATCTAGGGCATACAACCCCAAGTGCACCTAATAGAGCGAGATCTCGATCAGTACAAAGAACTGGTTTAAAGGGTAGGGGATTTAGAAAGGAGAAAAAGGCCTCTAAAGCCCAAGTATAACTCTCTTCCTTCTCATTCTGCATAAAGCAGAATGCAATACTAAATGTCGAATTTGGGGTGATATGCCAATAATATGTAATAAAGGCATTTGATGTCGGTTCGTGTTATAAGTGCAATCTAGTACGAAAATCCTATTATACTTATTAGCATATTTGATTGATTCTGGATGCGCAAACATAAAAAAGAGGATATGGCCTTCGTGATCCTGCTTAATAGCATATTTCCAATAATCTTCCTGTAGAGTTTTGATTAGAAGCTCAAGGGGAGTACTATTACCAAGCTTTTGTCTTCGTAAAGCACTTCGTGCATTATAGATATCCCTAGGGGTAACTAGGGTATTAGGATGCTCTCTTTTAATTAGAGCAAGGATATCACGGGGCTTCGATCCAACCTCAGACCTATGAAGGATAATTTGAAGCTGCTCCTCTGTGAATTTGCGAGCTATAGGGTGATCTATCATATTATTAGTAGTATGATTATGACTAGGGTTACGTACCTTTAATTCCCACTTCTCACTATCTGGAAACCTTCTTCCATATAGTCTAAATGGACAACTAATTCGACGTGCATTTGTTACCCTTCGATTTGCCCCATCTGGCGCATTGATTCGATCATAGTAGGTGCCACCACGATCACAACCTAGGCATATATTTCGATTCGCATTTGATCGTATAATAGTGATAGCTAGCCGTGGGAGAGAGCATGCTGACGTACAGAGGCCATTAGCAGCTCTCTACTATCAAAGATCTGCTCTTTAGGGGGCTCCATATCTGATAAATCTGAGAGGTAGAGATCTAAAGAGCTGAGAGAATTAGGGGGCAGAGCTAGGGGATTTATACTAGACTATGGTATAGGCATTTAGAATGATGTTGCTATGGTAATTCTAATACAAATCACATGATATTATACATTATATAATTAGTTGGATTACATAATTTGAGGTGTCCCTAACAATTCCCACAACTCGCGACAACCCGCTTCTCATTCCGCGAAGCTCCATGGGCCGACATCAACAGGGAGCTAAGAGACCTAGAGACGGGGATCGTAGATATTACAGACCGCTCGGAACTGGACGCGACTGCAGGGCGCTTGACTGGCAGGATCAGCTCAGCAATTCGCCAGCTAGTCCCGGTTGCGCGGCCATCCCCATACGGCAAAAGATGGTGGACTTCGGAGTTGACGGCATTGCGAGACACCTACACATGGGCCCGAAATCGGTGCACGCAAGCTCGGCGATATGGAGTCGACCTTACTGCTCTGGAAGACACGGCATTATGCCTACGGAGACAGTACCACCGAGCCATCCTTGACACCAAGCGACGGCATTGGGGGGAGTTCCTTAATGACACCGACAACATGTGGAAAGCGGCTCGATACCTCCAGCCGGGAGACCAATCCATGGGAATAGTCCCCACACTGCGCTCGGGTGATCAGACGATCAATGATGACCAGGGAAAGGCCCATGCACTCCTTGAGACCTTCTTCCCCCGCTGCCCGATATCCAGGATGAGCCGCCGCGAGACAGCTCGTGGCCGGACGCCCTCCCGATGGAAATGATTACTGAACACGAGATCGAGGTGGCTCTGATGAGGATGGCGTCGTGGAAAGCCCCCGGACCAGACGCGCTGCCGGTGGTGGTGTGGCAACAGATGTGGCCTACCGTGAAACGATGGGTCGTCGAACTCTTTCAAGCATCACTCCGACTCAGCTACTTTTCTAGCGCTTGGAAGGTTGCTAAGATCGTGGTGATACCCAAGGGTGGGCGTGACCCATCGTTGCCGAAATCATACCGCCCAATCTCGCTGTTGGCCACGCTTGGAAAGGTACTGGAAGCAGTCGTCGCCAACAGAATCTCAGCCCTTGTCGAAAAACACCAGCTACTGCCCCCGAATCATTTTGGGGCCGCTATATCTCCCTGTACAAATACATTCTCAAGAACGATGGGTCTACCTTGCGCACATCGGATTGCTACTTTACTAGAGGGTAATGCAGCTATTCCATTATCAGATATTCACCCATTCTGGCGAATTGGCCTTAGTGACACAGAGGACATATCAGAGCATCTTCCACTCTTAGAGCCCCTGATTCCATTGCCAAAGCCTAAGAAGCGTAAGCGTGATGAGATAGAGCAAAAGAAAGTTGAAGAGCCTATACAGAAGAGGAAAAAAGCACCATCAGAATGTACTGCATGCGGTATAGTTGGGCATACACGAAGGTCATGTACCATGTAAATAATGGAGAGAATAAGAGTATCTCAGATACAAATCACATGATATTTTGTATTACCTAATAATCTAAATTACGTAATATGGGGGTGTCCCTAGTTATCAATTCCCTGCTGTTGTGTAAAACTTATGTAAAATTGATTTGTTTGCCCTTTTTGAAAAAACCCACCCTTCGTTCAAATATGAAAAAACTCTGTTTTGTACCTCAGAAAACTAAGGGGAGCCGCAACCACCGACGGGCCAGCAATAAGTATGGATGTACATAAGGTTGTGTCTCACAGAAATATCACTAAATGCAGGTGCATCTAACTCCTTACGCAGTTGCAGGGAAATACACGATCGTAAAGAACTACAGTGAAAGGTAGTGGTTCTAAACCACAGTGGTTTTGAAACCACTTTGGTTATGAGACTCTAGTATAAAGATTACATTGGTGTCAAAGCCACTACATTAACAACATCAAAATCAAATTTAGTATTGGGTATAGAATTGGGTAGATATAGAAATATTGTTGGCTTAGAATTAAGAAACCAGGAGTTCTGTCGAGACGAGGAAACAGAAGCAGTATGACACGCCTGTACATAGAAAAAATCCAATGTAGTCGATTCGCAGCATCGCTACATACACCAGCTGTGGCTAACAAGTGAGGGGAACATGCAACTTTCCGATCGCGCTTCAGTCGGACTTGTGCGATCCGGCTGCCTCTCTCTTGGTGTAGTTCAGAGTGCCACTAGACCTAGATTGGTGATACAGGACATTTGCCCGCGTCAGTTGAAGACTTTTGAAAATGTCTTCTGCGACGGCCATTTCTTAAAGGATTTTTCTCTCCTTCAAGACTCTATTATATGTACAAGTTCGACGGGACGTGTTCTGGGGAATACTTGTGTATATTGAGGATGAAAATTAGGTCTGCATTTTGCTATCGATGCGGTACTGTAAGTAGTCCCTGCACCATGATACGCAAGTAGTTCTTAGAGAGTGATCTGAGGGCAGCTAGCATCCTGTGTAGAAGGTTCCAAATCCTCGACGGGTCTTACAGTACAAGATCTCGAAATCATGATGGTTCCCAGACCTTTTAGCCGGGCGGACCCATTCCAAATCTTGGAACTTTTTTCTTGCTGTAGACCTGGGTTGTATCGGGTTATCCCCATAAACCGAGGCATATATTAACCAAACCAGGAACTCACATCAAGCAAATTCCACATCACTGTATAAGGGGGCCAGCCATAAGTATCATATCCGACTGCCGGATTCTGCGAACACGGAGCCAAAATCACATTCAGCTTCTTCTTCATCCACTCTCGACGCCAGGCATTGAGGACCTTCTCTCGGGCCACATGCAGGTCGTTCACTTTGTTGAGGGGATCCGGCTCCTGTTCCACAGGCCATGGACCCGAGAACATCGGAGAAGCAAACTTAGCTACCGAGGCTACCAGCGGCTCCCCACTAGGGTCGATATTATCCACGTGGGGACCGTAGGTGAAATACTGGAATGCCAATCGCGATGCATATGCCACCGACAGATCCTCGTTCGTGTTATTCTCGATACGCACAATCCGGTGGCCTGCCTTGGTCGGTGCCTCGACTGCACGATCCAGAGCCCGTCTCATAGGAGGATGGATGGGGAAATGTTTGTCTTCGGACAACAAGCCGACGGTGAGACTTCCATTACGGTCGCTACCCACCGTCGCGGTCTTGTTCCACGGTACGGCAGCGGCTGTATGATCATATTCCCAGGCCTTGCCTGTCCCGATGACTGTGTCCATGAAGAGCTTCAAGTCTGCAAGGCTGTGGCCAAGTGGACCCGCAGAGGGAACGAGACCTGGCAAGCCTTCCATTGCGCCGGAGAACTGGCCCCCGAATGGGACACGAGCAGTGGTTGGCTTGAACCCGTAAACACCGCAGCATAGCGATGGAATGCGAATTGATCCTGCGATGTCTGTGCCCACGCCGAGAATAGAGCCTCGGAATGCGACTAGGGCGCCTTCGCCGCCGCTTGATCCGCCCGCAGTCAAGGCAGTGTTATGCGGGTTGAGGGTACGGCCAAAGATGTTATTCTCCGAGTCTCCGGTCTGATTGTTAAGATGTTAGTTCTGATTGAGTTCCGTCTGTAGATAGTGATTGGAATTGTGGCGTGGCAGGCTTACCATCATTGTTTGGGGAATATTAGTCTTGACATATAGCACGGCTCCCAGCTCGAGCAACATCTTCACCAGCGCCGAGTTTGTCGTCGCCGGGGCATTGTTCAAGCAGGTCACGTAATCCACCGTGGATTGGACGCCCTTGACGCAGAAACTGTCTTTGAGACTGATAGGTAACCCATGGAGGGGACCAATTGGTTTTCCTTCTCGCTGGAGGTATTCATCGAGGAAGCGAGCTCGGTCCAGGGCTTTCTGGAAGAAGGTCTCTGTGAGACAGGAAGTCTACTCACACCGAAGGCAATGCGAGTTAGATGACACGTACTTATAAAAAAGTGGAGAATATGCGTTGACCAGAGTAACGTGTACTTACCACCTGCTGCGCAATAGCTGCACGCTTCGAAAAGGCCGTCGTGACTACCAGCGAGCTGACGTGTCCCGACGCCAACTTGATCAACAGCTCGGTTGCGGTATAGTTCTCCGTGACATCGAGCTCGAGATCAGATAGGAGTCCACTGCGACGCGGGAGATCGTACTCCAACAGATGAGCGGGTACATCTTTCAGAATATCTTCACTCAGAGTCCATTCATGGGGGATTTTGTCCTGGCGTTCGCGGCGCTTGCGAGCGACCAACTCCTGCCAATCGGTGGGTTGAGAGGTTTGGGGGTTTCGGTCGCCATGAGGGAGAGATTTCTTCGAGTATAGATTTCTCTACTGTTGTGGTTCCACGACCATGTTTATATACCTTCTTGATTCCAGCTTCCCATGTACCCCTCACGTACTCCGTACTGGATAAAATACTTGAATTCCCCACCGGACCCCGCGGCCTCGATGGTGCGTCCGCATTCCTTATTGGGAATAGTCTACGATACTAGTAGTTGCTTGGCTTTTTGGCTAACGACAAACGAGGAATTCTCATTGGCTTGTAGCGATCGGTTTATACGGTTTTCTAACTGCCGCCCTCATGTTCCTCTCATTCCTCAAATTATTTCTCATGCCTTGGCAACTACATCTTCCGGCTTGATCCCCGGGAAGTTCGTGAGATGGTACGCATCAATCCATATTTTCTCACCTTCGCAAACCATCACGCCAAGACATACCAGCCCATTCAACCAATTGTACGGACCAGGTCCCGCCTCCAGGCGCAAATGCGAGAAAAATTCCACATCGTCTTGGGTGACCGTGGCCTTCGGGGGCTGTGTCCAGTCTTGCTCGACTTGCTTCGCGTAGTCCGATCCTGGACCGGGGCGATACAGGCCATGGGCGCGAATGTAGAGGTAGTGGCCGTCGGAGGTTCGTGCCGTATACCGCGCATCGAGCTTCATCGACTGGACAGACTTTGTTAGCGATGTATCTTTCGCTTCTGAAAAATATCTTGTCCTTAATCATACGTGGGTTCCCTTGATCACCGTGGCCCAGTCAGCTCCTCCTAGAGACAGGACAGTTGCTTCAATCCCGGGGCCCTTGATGCTTCCGCCCAGGATATTGGCGACACTACGGACAATCCCCGCGTCGTGAGGAGCACCAACGTGGATCTCCTCTCTGGCGATGTCGCATTCCAGTCTGTACAGCTAGGACAAGGCGGGTTGCCGCATGGACGGGCCATTAAGGAATACGTCGTTTCCGGGCGACGGAGCGGGCGACATAGTGGAGTTGGACAATTTAAGTGGTTAAATGTATCAAGTGCAAGTGGATTGTGAAGCCAGCCTATGCCATGAGATTATTGCAGGAATCCAGCGGCTTTTATCGAGCCCCGAATCACTGTATCTACATAAATGGAAGATATTTCAGTTCCGCGAGCTCCCCGCAGTAGGTCTTCGAAACAGGAAGGTTGACCCCTTCACCTTATCAGCCTTTGCGATGTAATTGAAACATCTTCAGCCGAACCTTTAGACTAGCAACTACTGTATATCCGGGGTCAAATCTATGCGTCAAATCTACCAAAGTTGGGCCTACATCGCAGATAAATATGCAGAAACTATTCTCCTATGGGCTAGGTATGAGACAGGTGTATTGATTATCTACACCTTTTTGTTTCTTAAGCTGAGGATTCTGTATACTCGCAACTTCCTGCTTTTCTGGTTAATCCGCCAACGAACTACTCTTTTTCTTTCCTTATCACATTACAACAGCACGTTCATTTTTACCAATACTAAGCTATACAGAACTGATCAATAAATATATTCCAAGCCCCCCGGTACTTCCCCACAACATGCATTCCATCGTTTCCTTGGTAAGCACGCAATCCCATCACTCACCATGCGAGTGACCCTGCTGTTCCACGAGGCGATAGTAGCGTGCTGCCAAGTCACGACGAGACTGTTTGCCGTAGAACACCATAGGAATGATGAGCAGCGAGATACCCAGATTGATGAACGCGCAGGCAATGAACATATTCTGGAGACCATCGCGCTTGATCCAGGGCGAAATTGCAAATGGGATTCCAATGCTGACGACATTACGGAGGAAGGCTATTCCCGTGAAGGCGTCACCGGTAATCAGTTGAAAGCGAACGGTTAGACAAAACCATCGACAAAGTGATATCGAAATAAAATGACCTACATCACGGTAACTATCAATCACCAGTGTCAAAGTCGCATTGCTAATACTGCCCAGTCCAAATCCGAAGAAAGCACCGCCAATGCTAGGGTAGATCCAGTGCATGCCCTAGGAATAACAAATCAGTTTTAGCATTGTCAAAAAATCACATGTGGAACAGAGATTCAAGAAATTGAGCTTCAGGGACCCCGTATAACCTTACGTCGCAGGATGGGATAGAATCAGAACATTTACAGATCAGCGAAGAAGTCTACAAGGGATACGTCATCAAACAACTCTCGTACTATCTGCACCCAAATTCGTTGTCCAGCGATGTTTGCCAAGATGCCTTTCGGTTTCAGGCCACTGGAGGTAAACCTGATTGAGCAACCAGGCCCTGCATTGCAATTCGTACTTGGAACAATCATGAAAGCTGAGAGAAGGTTTAGCGTAAAGCAAGGCAATTCTTATCTGACTAGGCGAGCGCCAATCTTGAACTGTGATGGAGTTTTATTTACCTCTGATTCCTAAAGAATTTACATTTCGGACCATGAATTCATCGTTAGTCCCTTCAGTGGAAGTGAATGTTCATACCCTTTAACGTGATCAACCAAGTTTGTAATACATTTCCGCAGCATTTGTAATGTACATGAATAATAAGGTTGATCGACTCTGACCAATCTTCGGGGCGCAGCGCAGATGTTATAATTCATAGGACATGACGGAAGTCCCCGGAGGTTGAATCCTACACATAAGTGATAGGGGGAGAATGACTTTGTGAGGGACATAAGCTGCAAGGGGCTTGGCTGAACAATCAGGATACCCCTACAAGGGTATCCAATTGAGGGTGACACTTGTTGCTAGCATGGAAGAGATTCACGGCTTGGACTCTGGGTCGCCTAGAGACATTTGAATGGGTGTAGGATAATAGGACTTCTAGAAATCAATTTAGTACCTTTCTGGCGACGAGATCGATGATGCAGAGAACTTACTAATTGATGTTGGGAAAGAGGCCAATCTTTTGTGTTTGAGGCCAGAGCGAAGATCTTCCCGGATTTCTTCATCCGAAGAACGAGGTGGATATCGGCATCGCATTCCGAGCTATATTCGGAGGCCTTTTTGAAAAGGGACTTTCTTCTCCTGCGTGCTTTTTGGTTCACTGCGTCGGCTGGGTTGGTTCTCACCTTTGGCTGAACATCCATATTGGGATTCTTCGCTGGCTCTGACGGAGAGCGGACACGAAGTAGGAGTATAAAATCAAGGAGGGATTGAGCGGACGATTTTAGGATTCAAGTTTGGTAGTAGTGACTTGATAGATAAATGGCGGTCCATGGCGAGCCCTACTTTTGTGACAAGGGGAACTCAACACAAGGGCAGTATGTTAGCAGCATTGGCCTTAATAGGGGATGCTAGTAGGCAAAGTCCATCGTTGAACTCGTATCGGATCATACAAGGAGTGGTGAGTCGACCCGACTCACTTAAACGGGGACCTCCACTTCCCTTTGGATGTGAGAACATTTATCACAATGATGGGCTCACTACTTGTTCCAGTCAATCGGTACAAACACATGGGTCTCGAAAGCCAAATTTCGACCTGTTATCTGCTGCGGCGCACTTTAAGCCGAAGGACAGCAGGACTAGACCGCACTGTGGTTTTGTGATGGACATATCCGCGGCAGCCTCAACAGTTCAAGCGTCCTTGCATTCATGTGCACTTCGGAGATATATAAGCCGCAGCCAAACCTAGTATAACCTTCAGCTACATGATATCTAACCGGTATTTGACCACAGGAGGTCATCTCTCCTTTTACTATGATACTCGTGAAATGGTGTCTACTTTTGCAGGCAGTTGCATTTTCGCCGACCTATGCGCACCTGAGGATGACGTCTCCCGAGCCCTACGGATCTAGTAGAAAGACACTTGACAACTCGCTACTTGCAGCAGATGGTAGTGACTTTCCTTGCAAGATATCCCCAGGTGACTTTATTGTTCCGACTGTAGAGGCGACTTATCGGACCGGTAGCAACAATATCATCAAGCTTCTGGGCAGCGCCACCCATGGCGGTGGGTCCTGCCAGGTGAGCCTCACCAGTGATCGTGAACCGACAAAGAATTCGGAATGGAAAGACATCAAGTCCTACGAAGGGGGATGCCCTACAAAAGGACCCAGAAATCTTGATGGGAGTGCCGAGTCGGACCATTCTCTCCAACTCCACTTCGCGATCCCTGACGGTATTGCACCCGGGAAATATACCCTGGCCTGGACATGGTTTAATCGTATCGGCAATCGAGAGATGTACATGAACTGCGCACCCATCACTGTGGTTAATGAGTCGCCGTCAAATTCGTCGGACAACACACCCAAACAATCGCTGGCTTTTCCTCCTATGTTCATCGCCAACGTGAATGGTTGCATTACCAGAGAAAATGTAGACATTCACTTCCCTTGGCCTGGAAGTATTGTTGAATATAATGGCGACAGCAAATATCGACCGCAAGAAGGCGAACCGGTATGCACCGGAAATCCTACATTCGGCCCAATTCCCATCACCGATACAGCCGATACCGGCGAAGCTGATTCCATTACTGAAAATACCAACTCGATGCCTTGTTCGTGTGGCTGCCAGCGTAGCTAAGCTTGTATAGATATCCGGACGAGCAATGGGGTCCTGCAGCAATGAGATATATAGACTGGAGCGTTCAAATGCATCTAGCTCAATCCAGATCGTCTGTGAAGTGGAAAACCCCAGTCTAATTTTCTTCACCTCTCTTTGTTGATTACAAACCTGGTTTCAGTATTATAGTTCTAGCGGGGAGCACATCTGCGAGATAATGATAGTATTTTGCCCAGCGGGTATGATCATGTCCCAAATCCAAACAGAAGCAACGCACTCCTTGTGTTACATAGACTCTAGTTTAAATAGGCGATATCCAAATGCATATAAATTGAGAATACCGATGGGCCATATAAGTAAGAACTGACTATAACAGCAGGTCGCAAATTGAGTGTAGTCGAGGGGCTATCCTGAACCTACTATATTTGTTTCGCTTGAAGAGCGTTTGCGAACTACCGGCAAAACCATGCTCGATCTACCAATCTACTGTACCTAGCTTTCCTTATGCGCCAATAATATAGTATACGAACAGCAAAGAATGAAAGGATTGCGAGACTTTTCTCGACTGGGTAGGCATTTAACCAAAGAGCCAAGTGAAAACCAATAAGTTGGTCCTTCAGCAACGGGCATAGTAAGATTTGATACCGTGATAGGCAGTTTTGTTGGCTACACTGACCAACAATTTCAACTCTCCCTCGCATGAACCTCGGTTAAATATCTCATTCTGTCATATTAGCCGAGAACATGATGAGACGGAATGAACTTACCTGCAAGATTTCCTCCACGGAGATATTTTCCAGTTGGCAAGGCAAGTTTTGAATCTCCGTTTCCCACTCATATGTACGATTTTTCTTCATCAATTTCGTGACAACATCAGCTAGAGCGGATAATTTCATCGTCGCAGGATTCATTTCTGGTTCTTTAATTTCGCAGCTATTCTCGACGCCCACTATCGAATGTTAGTTTTATCAATTTTCACCATATCAGCGGATACCTCACTAATCTTGACATCACCAAGACTGCGTAAGCAGGATTGTTTCCGGGCCTAGGGTAGCGAGTGCTCTCCCGAGCCCACGCAGATATTGGATTCCTTCTAATACCTATCCCAAGTTAATTTCGAATGCACCTGCAAGAGATTCTATTGGCTCACCGGCTTGACAATTCCAACGAGTTCATCGGTGGTGATCGAGCAGCTGTAGGCTAAAATGTGGCTGACTGACACTTCCGTTGGTTCCCAAATCAATGTGCATGAAGCATCATGATGGTAACATTCGAGCAATTTTAGGAAGCCTGGATGGGCGACTTGTTCCATCAGTTCTAGAAAACCTGTGGCGGGAGAGAACTGATTTTTAAGTTGTTGGATATGCACCAACTTCCCTTTTTCCGACTTATTACGGGCAAATATCAGAGACCGATCTTGGGATGATCCAGCGGCAGGTTCAAAAGTATCCCATGGGTTCTGATTCAGTTGTGGGATCCTTGCGTTCGGGCGACCCGGGTGTGGCTCCATTGAACCAGGTGTGATTACGGCGGTGGCCATTTTCTGAATTGTTGGGGGTTGGGTATGCGGAGACGCCGTTGAGTTTGGACTCAACTGCCCATTGCAGAAGGCCGACTCATCGAGCCACACGGTAGAAGGTCGGCTGTGTTTGGTCTGAGCGCGATTCATAATGCTGTGTTGGCTTCGCTGCGTGAAAAGACATAGCGAGGATTTACGAGGGTCAAAGGATCATATATAGCTCCAAGATATTATCTTAACACATGACCTTCTCCCTGTGTGGTGGTAAACTGCGGCAATTATAGCAGGTTTCGTTGAAGGCCTGTTGATCGGGGTTTTTGTCACCGTCAACTGAAGTGTGAAAAGTTGAGGTGCCGTTGCTCAGCATCAGAACATAGCCTATAAATCTCAGTCTATTTCGACAGATCTACTTTCAACATGTTCATATGCTGTTCCCCTTGAATACCCAACATTTTGTTTTCCGTTTTGGTAGCGTCTCCGTGCAGAAAAGGATACCAGGAGGTAAAAAGGCTCCCGGGATAGGGACGGACATTCCGCTCCTGGGTAGAGGGCGTTGAGTCACTCAAATGCGACTTTCATCAATCATTTTGACAACTAGGAGGACCAGATAGCATAAAGTCAGCCATCGAGTGGTCGATGACCACACCACATTTCCAGACCCTTCAGCCGGTATGGTAGGTCCGATTCGTGTAGGGGCAGGAATATGAGCTGTTGTGATAGCCTCCACCGTACTCCCAGTTGGCAGTGTGAATGTTGGCATTATCAAAGCTAAGGGCAAGGCGGCGTTGTTCCAGGAGGGCGTTTGGGTTGTCTTCATGCTTTTAGTGGACGCCATTTCATCTCCGACACATGGGCCGACAGTACGGTGGGTCGTAATTATATCACATGCAAAACTCTCGGTACTTGAAATTGTCAACCCATAAACATAGCAATGTCGGTAATGTTGGTTGATCTACGTACAGGTTTTGTGCGTGAGGCACTGTTTCCGGCGTCACGGTAGTCGTTGGGACTTTGGTAGACATGTCATTTGGCCCAGGCTATATTTGATTCCTCTATCGGAAAACACCTGGCTCCTAGCTATGTCCTGCTCCGTGGATTAGAGATATTGCGAGGGATTTGCGTAGTGGGGGCTTCTTACCGTACGCACTGGCAAAACTGGCTAATCTCCAAGAGTAGCGCGTTTTCGGTGATCTGCCTGAGGGTATGTCTCAGGTATTTGAGTAGAAAGGAGGACTCACAAAGGCGGTTGACCTAATATCTATGTTCTCATATTTCACTTATATCTTAGCCTTTAAATAAATCAAGCTGGCACTACGATCACCAACTACCTGAAACATCAACGTTAGTTAATAAATAGCTTCAACGGTGTCGGGATCATGCGCAATAAGATGAATGGTTACTTAACACGCTTGACTACCCAACGTTTCTCAACATGGCTACTTGAACCAAATCTTGTTGCACTCAATTAATGGAAAGATTTAAGAGCTTGGTCTGTTAGCACAACTCCGATCACCGTATGTCATATGCGTATGTAGCTCTCTACGGCTGTCATGTGGAAAATTTTCTTTGACATTTCGGGGAATCACAGCATATTGATTTGGGGAATCGATTGACCATAACTTGAGATATTAAATTCCCCCAAACGTAACCTATCAATAAGCTTAATTTGTAAAAACATTCAATATCAGGTGGGCACGTTCGTGTATTGTATTGAGTTTTGGTGGCAAAAGAAAATATAGCCCGCTTCTAGCTTGCTTGAACTTGACTGATACTATCGCGTTGCTAATACAGCCTTCTATTCATCAAGGCGGCCATTTCCATCATTTCGATGAATTTTACTAGGAGACTACATAGACTCGCAGGAAAGAAGAGTAGGATTTCATAATAAACATGCCGGCAAAAATCAACAGGGAATGTTCTTTCGAGGGACATGAACAACAGTATATATTAAATATCTACAGGGTTATCGTTCAATTTCTTCTGAAAAGATGAAGTATATTTGACAAACTGAGAAGTGTCTTAAGTAAAAGCATGCTATCTATCGGTCTATCAGCAATCAGTCTAACCATTCTATCCATCTAGAGAATAGTTTAGCCGATCTTCAATATACTGGCCACCGAGGGCTTCCGTACGAAAATCTCTTGTAGGATTGAACATGCTATTTTCTGAAATCGGACGAATTTCGTTAGATAATAGGGATACATGATGAATATTGGATGGGAATCGGATAACTGAACAAGAAGTGATGCTGTGTGACGGGATGGACGAGACGACTATCGGGCGCGCCCAAAGGTCCACATGCAGACTCTTTGTGAGCAATCTGCGAATGCACTGGAGGAAGAAATCTGGTGCTTGACATGTTTTTGGTTCAGAGGGGATTTTGAGGCGAGACAAGATTTTGCCAACTTCAACCTGAGCGTCGACCACCATTAAGCCACTGCCTGTCCCTTTCAGATGAGAGCCCGTATATAAGGTTCCCAGTAGGCCCATTTTACTGTAAGATCTCTCAATCCCTCTAATGGCTGCCTGGCTTGACCTCGTCAAAGGGAATGAAGCTTGGGATTTAGTTGATACCAAGGTAGCGGAACCTCTCGAGCGTTTGATCCAGACACGGCGCCCCACCCCCATTTTCATCGACTTTTGCGCTTTCAATCTGCCCAAGGTTCGCGAACGAATTTCAGTCTGAGATAGGGAGCAATGACCCCGATGTTACGAGTCGAAAGGCACAAAATTTCCGTGTCTGCGCCCGCCGTTTATTGGCGGGATATCTACCCGCCAGTTAGACTACTTATACGGTAACCAGGCGGCCCGAGCGGCTCGAGCGGCTTGGGTTACGTAATTGCAGCCATATGCAGCTCCTTACCATCGCGGCGACCGACTATAGTATTTCCCCTCGAAGTTTAGCGCGAGGCTGGTACATAAATGAGCATATGACGAAGGCTTAAGCTAATATTTAGTATTCATTGATTGAAACGCAAATAACAATCCCCAGAAGCTCGAGGAAGAGCTGGCCCGCCATTTCCATCGAACCTTTGCCCACATCTTCTCCGGATTTGCCAGTCCCACAACATTCCCATTCTTAGATACTTCTGCGTTTCCCCTGAAACATGGCCTTTGGGCGTCACGGTAAGTCGAAAGAATCTCAGTCTAGGATACCAGAGAAAATTGACAGACATAAGAAAGCACTCCCAATCCAAAATTGGTTGCGACGGTGCACTGCTCAAACGGATATCCTTGCCAAAGCCAGCGCGGCCCTCCCTAAGCGGTTGGCCGAGCCGGCCACGACTCCACGGGAAGCGCCTGGCCGCATCGCCCTGTGGTGGTCGGCAACCCCACATGACATATCCCTGTTGCCGGAATCATCTTCCTACTCACGCACTGTCCATCCATAGCTTTATGTGCAGCCCCTTCAGAGTAACTTGTTAGATTGCAAAGTAGTGCTCACACTGCTACCAACAACAAACCCTTTTCTATTACGTGAAGCCCGGGCAAAGATCCAAGAGTAAGGGAGAAATCTGGAGTTGGTTGGAGGAGATGTGAATTGGAGCTGGGTGATTGACGAAGATGACGGGGTATCAGAAACATGGAAGTGGGCGTAGGCGTGGATCAGCCAGATGGCAGATTTAGTCACACCTTCTAGCACCATCCTAGAATTTACGTGAGAGTAATTTACGATTACCCGTAGGACATTACAATCTGATATGTTAAACCGCCAAATAGAGGTTGGTTTCCAGTAACCCCATACGGACAAGCGTCGTTTCGGATATGGGCCAAAAAACGATGCGTGAGTGTCTAGGGTGAACTGTTATCGCACTCTACTATTCTACACCTGGACATCGCGAAATACCCGGGAACGACACTGCCGATTTGCTAGCCAAAGAGGCGGCTATGCCGGAAAAACACACCCTTTCTGCTTTTTGCCGTCAAGCGAGAGAGCGTACATCAGGCAAAGGATCCACGCTCAATGGAAGAAAGAGTGGAACGAATCGAGCACTGGCGCCCATCTGCGTCTGGTCGACAACACACTGCCGGCCAAGTATACCAGACGGCTCTACGGCTTTCTGCCTAGAAATCGAGCGTACTTGCTAACGCAGCTGCGAACTGGGCACTGCTGGTTGTCAACATATGCTAAGGCTTTTCAATTCCGAGATGACAAGATATGCCTCCTGGTTCCCCTAACAGATTTAACATGCTGTTGATCGCGTCAACCTTTGTTCGCAGTTCGCATTGCAATTTATTTTGGAAGCAGAGACTGAGTGGTCTGATGAACGTACATATTCTCTTCATTCGAGAGGGCCAGAGCGCGTGCGTCGTCAGCGGTGATTATACTACGGAATGACCAGTTGTCGAATCAATGCAATATGAAGGGCTCTTTATTAGGTTCACTAATACAAGAAGATACTTGGGAGGAGTTTCTCACAACGGGTATCTGGAGGCGAGAAGTGATTGTAAGATCAGACAAAATGCGCGTTCCAGCCCATACGGTGGCCTGACGTCGGACAAGGAAAGGTTGACAAACCATACACGGTAATTGGGTACGAATCAAAGAGCCGTGGTGCCATCTGAGCCAGCATAGTTGCCATAACGCGTTATCCAAATAGCAATATGATAAGACTGCCGTGACATTGGTAAATCATCAGTGGTACAAGCAAAAGTCGCAGTTGGTAACCGAGACTCTTTTAGACCCTTCCGATATGTCCCTTTTCTTTCTCATCAGTCATGTGCTGAATCCACGGTCGGACCCAATTTATTCAACGCTCGGCTTTCGCGTGGATTCGCCTTCTCCGGTGCCGATGCATCCGAGCCGGGGCCAGGAAATGCGGGAGTCTGTCGAGTTTTGCCATTTTCCGAATGGGATTCATAGGGCCCGTAGCGTTCCATATTAGGGTCATTCGTGCCTGTACGAACTTCTGTTTTGCTTGGGTCGGTCATAGTGTCCTTGTGTAATGAACTTGGTAACTGGACTTTGGCGGTTGTAAGACGCAGCAGTGTCCAGAAAGGTAAAGACAGCACAGGCCCAATTGATCGATAAATGCAAACTTAAGATCTATCACTCTCTTAAACTGGCTCCTGGTAGCCTTTTTTAAAGGGAGCCATAGAAGTATGCGTGACGAGTGATATAGAATAGAGTTTGAGGACGTTAGACAGCTGATCGTTTTCTTGGTTTCGGAATCATGACCACCCGCGGAGTATTTCTCCAACAAGGAAGTCGAAGCGATTCAGGTTTAATGGTGACCGTATCTTTGACAAGTCTGTATTTCATGAATTGTACCTTTTTTTAGCAAAAGGCAAGTATATACACCGAAGGAGATAAAAATGGGACCAACCCGGTTCATCAGTGTACGAGACCGCATTTATACCAAATTGGACAACGAAAGGCAGGTTGTATGGCACCGAAGCCATGATCTCTGCTTGTTCTGTACGTGCGGCTACACAATATGAGTAATAGTTAAAATCATATTGTAAGTTGTTACCGGAATGACGGATCAATTTATGATTCTATAAGCAAATAGATTTATTATCATAGGGTACAGCGACCAAGTCCTGAGCTGTTGTAACATAGCGTGGTATATAGTGGACCTGCGTTGGCCCTCTCAACGAACGTGCGCCTTACTTGATAAGACGGGGAGGGGTCGTACTGGCTTTATGGTCTTCCAACTGGATTGTTTAACGTTGTTTAAGCGTCAACGAAGGTAGCTGCCAGCCCTCATATGCTCAGGGCCTGCTGTGGCGCTTTCACTGATTCCCCACAGTGTGTCCGCTCTGCTTACACCAGCTAGACCCAGTGATCAATCTCCGAACGTTACGCTGTGACCACACTTACCATATGTCGTGCATCGACACATAGTTAGCACGCGGTCGGCTTATTTGTCCAACCTGCCGCCAAGACGCATTATTGACAACGAAGTCATCACTACAATGCCATTCCCGCGCTTTCCCAATCCAATTATAATCGTGCGAGATATGTCGCGCTCGTGGATCAGTTGTCTAAAGGGAAGGCGCGACTCCTTTAGCGTCACCCACTACCCTCGTGCTCCCTAAGCCTCCTTGAGTATTCGCATTTGCAATGTAGTATTTTCACATGCAATATGTGCAGATCTTCATGAAACCCGAACTTTATCCAAATCAAGCTTACCATGTAGGCTGCCTTGTATAGCACACTTGCATCGTCCCCGTAATTACTATGTCCTCTATATGCAACATAACTGTATACGTCGATGGCGGTCGGTCTTAGTAGGGGCTGTGTTCGAACAGTTTGGTGATTCATTGCAGCGGCCAGCTTTCTACTTAATCGCAGAAAGTACGGTCGTTTCCATCCATTAGCTGAACCCTTCAAACCAGTACTTTACTGCCGCGTCCATTTTACGTCCAGTTAGACTACTACACCGATCACGCTGTCAAGCTCAGTATGCAAAATCCGATTATCACGCTTAAACAACGTGGATCAGGTCCGATCTTGCCAAGCCATCTGAAAGCTGAGTGCAGGCTCGTCAGAAAGCGGAATTGTTGCATCACGACTGAAGCCGCAACATGTGAAAAAGTAGGACGGTTGCGTATATGAAGAGCGAAGTATAACGTACCCATGGCTGAGCACTGTAGTTACTACCTCACGAAGAAGTAAATTGTACGAGAAACTTGTCGGTGTCTAGAGGAAAACCATTCTGGTCGTAACGACAATCCCAAAGAGCCTTGGCATCAATTCGAGGGATGGAGCCAACGAACCAGCCATGGTCAATTTGTACTATAAAAGGCCTGTAAGTCCATGGTGATACAGTTTGAATGTGGCCGCCGAGCCACCAGCGCATCAAGCGGGATGCGATGAAGACCTTCCCCGCCGGTAGGAGCGACGTATTCCAAGGTGTTATTATTATTGATCTGTCAGCCAGAATCGCGCTTTCAGGGTCAGTGATCGCCAATCCTCTTAGGCAGCAGTATTTTTTCTCTCAGTTTGTGGCTATGCTAGACTGCCAAAGGGCGCCGGTATTCTAAGTGGCTCACCAAAAAGCTAATTACCTACCAACCTCTACCAGGCAGCGGAGCGTAAGATTCCCCCACAAGGGCGGTGGGGTGAGCAGGTCGCGCCAAGAATGAGCGGCTCACGCTGTCTATCGCGCTCACCCTGCTCACCCCGGTCGCCGCGACGGTAAAGCAGGCCCACCCGGTAGCTCACCCGAGGTCGCACCTACCGTACTTCTATCCGTGTTTAAGCCACCAGAACCGCATTTATCACAGATTGTGCATGAACGAAACGAATGTGAATATGACATTGGGACGATATTGCGTTACAGACAGATGTGCCTTTCTCTTCCCTATCGGGTATAAAAAAGAGAGATTGAAAAGTGGATGCGGCGGCTGTCGAATATACCAGTGTATCGGATATTGTCATCCCGTCTGCCACATGTGGTATTAGTTGCCGTATTTATTAGGTTACAATAAGATGATTGCGTAGGACATTTCCCCTGGATAATTCTGACAGTGCTTTTCATTGGTTGGATGGATCCTTGGTTGAAGCCGTCTTTGGCAGCCTGTGATTCTGTAGAAAAGGAGAACAAAACAGCCTACCAGCACGGCAAATAAAATGGCCCTCATAATTAGAAAATTCCAGTGATCTGGATAAGCTCGCACATTGCGAGTGGAGCTTTTTCAAGATGACTTGGCCGTGTCACCAACTCATCATCATGACGTTAAAATGATCTCAACCACGGAAAAATGAGTTATAAGTAGAGCAAAAACAAGCGTGCGAAACAAGTCTTTCGCTCTCAACTCAGTTCCATACACTTATATTGTTGACTCCGTGGAAGATGGCCGACACAAAAAATAGCGGATTTGCCAATCAACATGGCACCCTGGATCCCCAATACGATGAAGAGATACAAGGTCCCATTAAGTCCGGTTCAAATGATACCCATAAACAGATCAGTAGGTAATATCTTTCTTCTGCTTGCACGTTTGACTGACAGCAGGTGTTAGCTCAGGATTGCAAGGAGGCCGACAGAAAGAATAGGGGATTCGTCAATCAGCACGGCACCCTGGATCCCCAATACGATGAAGAGATACAAGGCCCCATTAAGTCCGGCTCAAACGATACCCATGGGCAGATCAGTAGGTAATATCTTTCTTCTGCTTGCACGTTTGGCTGGCAGCAGGTGTTAGCGGAGGAATAGAATGAGGCTATTGTCCGCGCTAAAATCCCGGTGATGGTGCACTGCAAGTAAAGACCCAAAACATCTTTACGTTTCGACAAAGACCAGGATGTAGTTAGATGATATTTCCTGGAGGCCTGATTCTTCAGGTGACCCCAACGGGGGCATTTTCAGACGTTTGCACGGTGTCAAAACCGACGTCTATATTCCCAAATCAACAACACCTTTGAGCGATTATTCCGTACAGTGTGCCTCAAGAAGCCTGGCCTTCAGTCCAGTCTGTGGAACTGATTGTGCTTTAGCGGTCAAAGCAGAGAGACGTGAAGACGCTCTATAAATTGCCGTTATTTCAAATTATCCTTCATATGTCTGAGGTTGGATCGAAGCCCCGCGATATCCTTGCTCTAATTAAAAGAGAGCATCCTAATACCCTAGTCAACCCTAGGGATATCTATAATGCACGAAGTGTTTTACGAAGACAAAAGCTTTATAATAGTACTCCTCTTGAGCTTCTAATCAAAACTCTACTGGAAGATTATTGGAAATATGCTATTAAGCATGATCACGAAGGCCATATCCTCTTCTTTATGTTTGCGCATCCGGAATCAATCAAATATGCTAACAAGTATAATAGGGTTTTCGTACTAGATTGCACTTATAAAACGAATCGATATCAAATGCCTTTATTACATATTATTGGTATATCACCCTCAAATTCGACATTTAGTATTGCATTCTGCTTTATGCAGAACGAGAAGGAAGAGAGCTATGCTTGGGCTTTAAAGACCTTTTCTCCTTTCTAAATTCCCTACCTTTTAAACCAGTTCTTTGTACTGATCGAGACCTCGCTCTATTAGGTGCACTTAGGGTTGTATGCCCTAGATATCCGCATTTGCTTTGTATATGGCATATTAATAAAAATGTGACACAAAATACAAAGCAGCATTCCGATACGAATATTAAGCATCAAGGATTTCTCAAATCTTGGACTCTGCTAATTTATTCTAGTACCGAGGATACCAATAATGCAAGGCTTATAGAATTTGAGAAGCAATATTAACCCTCCCCCTACCCCTTCGATATATTAAGGATACATGGCTAATTTATAAAGAGAAATTTGTAGTTGCGTGGACGCAACAATACCTACACCTAGGTAATCCCGCGACATCCCGAGTTGAAGGCTCGCATGCCTTCTTAAAAAGGCATATAGGAGCTCCGACAGGGGCTATGTTACTTGTGTTTGAAAGGATTTCACAAGCTTTACAAGCCCAACATGCTACGCTTGAGTATGACCTTACAAGAGATCAAATTGAAAAGGTAATAGTACCACCACAAGAGCTTTATACTAATATCATGACTAGGACCTCTCGATATTCAATCAGACGAATTAGTGAGCAAGTTCCAAAGGCTAAAAGAGCTACAGGAATAGCTCCTATACCTCCCTGTACAAATACATTCTCAAGAACGATGGGTCTACCTTGCCCACATCGGATTGCTACTTTACTAGAGGGTAATGCAGCTATTCCTTTATCAGATATCCACCCGTCCTGGCGAATTGGCCTTAGTGACACGGAGGACATATCAGAGCATCTTCCACTCTTAGAGCCCCTGATTCCATTGCCAAAGCCTAAGAAGCGTAAGCGGGATGAGGTAGAGCAAAAGAAAGTTGAAGAGCCTATACAGAAGAGGAAAAAAGCACCATCAAAATGTACTGCATGCGGCATAGTTGGGCATACACGAAGGTCATGTACCATGTAAATAATGGAGAGAATAAGGGTATCCCAGATACAAATCACATGGTATTTTGTATTATCTAATAATTTAAATTACGGAATATGGGGTGTCCCTAACAAAAGTTGGGGTTATATGTAAGATAAAGATCAACAATCAACAATGACGTATTAGTGGTAGCTCGAAACCGGTTCCTGCTCGGGCCCCTATTTATAACATTGTGTGGAAACTTATTGTAATTTACGCTGACTCATTGAAGATACATATATCCCAATACGTTCTATACCGGAGTACAGCCAATTGCAGTGGCGTTTCATGTGTATTTGCACAAAAATACCCAACCGTCCTGTTTATACCGCTTTCCTATTACTATTGGTATAGACCTCGCCCGCGTAGCACGATTAAGTGTGGGCGGATGCAAAAGTTCCTCTGGCAGAAAATAAGTGGCTTCCGAAGTACCAGGGTGTGAATACTAATGAAATATGACTGTTAAAGTATTGTTTCCATAGTCAGCCTCATATAGACTAGAGCCGTTTCGGGTACGAGCCGACAGTTCATGATGTCAAAATTGTTGTAATCCGAAGGGAGGATCTTGATGTTCTTTCTTATAGAGGGAATACGTGAGGTTATATATACATATATATACAGAATTAATCAGCCTATCATTCTTCTCGACCGATCTTTGGTCGGATTCCTGAGACACAAAATTGTCTTATCACCGACTGATACGTAGTGTGGAAAGCGTTGTTGAACATGCGTATTTCTTCAACACCCCGTTAACTTTTGCATTTGTCGTTCATCAATATCAAGCCTTTCTCCTTTCTCCAACCGCTGTCTATGTTCGGTACTGGTGGGCGATCCGTGGGGTCACCAACAGGTAATATTACGGTGAAGGCTCGAAGAATGGCTTTTTGCAGCTGCCCCACTTCACCGGGACCTACGTGTGAGTTGGAAGAGCTTGAGCTTTTACTCCAAGAACGATCGAAAATGAAACGCAGTGATACTGTATCTATGTCACAAGATAGTTTATTGTTAAGCGGCTTAAACTGTGGCAGAAGCACGTTATTTATATGTCATTCGTCGGTTGCGCTCTCTTGTCTTCATATCCTCCCTTATCCTCAGCATTTTTTGTCGCCCATCGCTTGCCACTGACATCTTTCATGTGGACTTCATCTCAGTTAAACAGCATAAGTAAGCTAAGCATGACAGCAATTACAAAGCCGCACGCCATGACGGAAGCATGAGAGCAACAATGGCTACGACACTCGCAGCTTCTGGTTCAGCTTATAGCTCGACGGAGATCTCGCGCGGGGAGGAACACCGGCCGTCCACCCATATACTGTCGGCCTGTGGGTTATTAGCGGCCAGAAACTTAGTACCATTTAGTATTATATGAGGAAATACGAGTAGGAGACATGAGAGCTGCGGTCTTTAAAGTACGACAGCCCAGTAAATACAGTATTTCATGATCGACATGGTAGCTCTTGCTCAGACGCGGGTCCGATTCCACTAGCAAATTTTACCGGTCGTTTGCGTTTCCTTGGTGGTTTTCTGTTTCTCAGCTCCTCATCTCTCCTTGAAAACAAAGTCTTCTTTTGGCCTTCGATATCAATCCTGTTCCTGAAGAATATTCCTTAAGATTTGCGCGCAAGCATGGAGATACTTCGTTCGGGCAGCCGTTCTCTGTCTTTCGGTTGACCGGCGATGTTCCTGTTGGATAAAAAGTCTGAGCATGCCGGCTGGTCGGCTTGCGAAATTGGTTATTGCGGGGTGCCTCAAAAGCCGTTGTGTAGAAGGTCGCTTTGTCTCGTTTTCTTGGCAGTAACTCGGGTGCAGTTCTGGATGACCGAGTATTATTGACCTTGCGTCGATGCACATATCGTTAGTGAGGTTTCCGTCTACATGCACAGCCGCGGTTTTTCGACCATGTAAGCAGATATTGTAGGCTCAGTCGATTAACTTACTGGAAGTGCAGTCGAAATGGGGAGCTGAGATTGAGCTTTGATAGTGCCGAGGTCACAAATCATGTTGTATTTGAATAGGTTGGATGACATGATGACAGAACGGTGTTTTCTCGGATTCAGAATGTGGGAGAACTAAGAGAGAAAGTGGAATTCAAAAATTCCATTTATTTTCATTTTGTACGCGCGGTGTTAAGGATTCGACTCTCGGCTGTGATAGGAGATGGCAGCTTCGACTGACTGTCGTAAGATGAGGCCGATAAGTCACAGTGCTTACATACAAACTGTTAACGGCACGTGTATCCTTTTACAACTGACAATAAGCTGCCCAGCCATCATGAACATGGATCTCGAGCTAATTAAGGATTCCATACGAATCGACACATGACCGCACTGCTCAGCATAACTCAACTTCCTCAGGATCTTGTTACCGTTACAGCGCTAGGGAATGCTGTCAACGGACAAATTCTAGGTTTCCTATGACCGACAACGGGCCAAAAATAAAGAGACGGAAGCTATCAACGAGACAGAGTCTGCGGCAGCTTCTTTGTAATGGCGGCCTCATGTTTCGCTCATTAGTCAACGAGCGCACCGGATCAGACATGGTATGGTTATTACAATAATTGGTAGGCTCATGGAGTGGCAAGCTTGCCAGTAATTATTGCGTTGCACAGAGGGAGTTCCACTTACTTACATGGCCATGTAATGATCACTCGCAACTTCTATGCGACCAGCATCTAGTTGACGCTGCAACGACCATATTGGCCAGATGAAGAGAGAGAATCCGGTGGGCTTGGTTATGGCTAGGCCTGCCTTTGGCTTGGAAGCTCGCCTTTCAGCACGGCGAGTCGCTCTCACACAATTCTCGGACGATTACCGGCACAGCTGATTTGGGCCTCGGCGTTCTAGCTTTACCCTGTCTTACCGATATTAGAGTCTAATAGAGTCTACAATTGATGCCATAATGAGTCACTTAAATTAGTATGCTGACATTTAGGCTCAAAATGACTGCCAAACTGCCGAGTTATCAGGACCAGCAGTCATGAGCCGATTAACGAAGTAGCACAAATATTTCAATACTTGAAGAGCACAGAGCCATTGCAACTCTACCAGAGAAGCTGGTTGAATAATGTAAAGAGTGGCTGGTTTTGATCTTCGAGGCAATTCGACTTGCGAAATCGCTATTTCTTCATTGCTGTCCCCGATTGGTCTCGCACACGCTGTCTTATTTCTCTAATATATTGCATTGTTCGGAGACCAAGATGCAGCTGGTTCTGCATATTCTTTTTGCTTGCTGAGTATGCTAACATCGCGCAGGAAATCGTTCAACTCCTTCGCACCTGAAAGTCCCTTAGTCATGTACTGATAGATTTGAAGATTAACAGGTCCTCAAATATCGATTATTGGTTATATGGCACTGTATTTGCTCCTCAATTTTCAATGACCGGTTATTCCATGAAAATGTAGCCGACTAGGTAATACGAACGAGGTGCGTCTCAGTCATACAGCCGCTCCTCGTCTGCAGCAGCACACTTCCGGCACTTCTCTTCTGGCTGTGTTGGTGGGGAATCGAAATCGGACAAAGCGTCTGTTTCCATCTCTTTCCTCACCATGGTCTCTTCCGTACCTGCTCTGTAGCAATTGGGTGGCGAGATTCATAGTGGTCCACTCACTAGGGGAAATGGTGTCGCAGATCAAGATGCGGTCGGATAGCGTTTGTAGGTATTGAATTGTATCTATGACCATTTTCCTACCAGTTTTTATAAGGCTCAGGGGTCTCTTTTGACGCACCAGTTGTGAGTCGCCCGGTATTTGGGAGGTGGAGTATAAATGTCGTCGTCGCTTTCGTGGGAGGGTTGAGGATTCGGCTTCTCTCTTTTTCGCGTTCAGAAGGGGTAGGTCTTGGCTTTCAGCCTTTATGACGCTTGGAGGCAACGTAGAGGCCCTTGAGCTAACAAAAGAGGTACTAACGGAAGTAACTGCCTCTGTAGCTACAGAGCCAGTGGACTGGCCAACAGGCGGTTGTAAAACCTGGCTTGTGTTGCCGCGATTCCCGTGGACGAATAGACCAGCGGCACGGCGGAAGTTTTCAGCCGATTCATTGCCTTCATGAAATAGGTCTGTTAGCCGATGGATTCCTCGAGAAAGGGATCTAAAATAACGATACCAGTTTGGCATGTACGTCCATTGTGACCTTCTGTGTTTGGGGTATTGGACTTCTTTGGAACCTGTGACAAGTTGTGATCCATGATTGATTGGCTTCGCTGGTGATGGTGTTGTACTGGCGAGTTATTGGAGCAAAAGAAGGACACGAGAGCATCGACCGTGAGGACAATCATGACCTTTTAAATGTTTGGGGCTGAAGCGGTCATGCCCACCATATCCACAGTCAAGATTTTGCGGGTTATTATTATCAGCGCCGACTGCTAGGAGGACTATGGATGTCAATATGTGGCCACAATAGTGGTACGTACACCCACGGTCGAATCAAGGATGTTTTGATCCAGTTGCCGTATCCACACGGTGCTCGAGCCTCCAATTGATTTGAAGCATGTTCCCAGGAGCAACATGGCTGCCAAATCATTGTTGCTTATAGATAGGACGTGTGGAAGGGAGTTCCATTTCTTACACCTTGGGGGTTGTTAGAGGGCGATGATTCAGCCGTGCCGCGCTGCCATGATAAAGACCCGACTGGCCGAGGGTCTGTTTTGTGCTTCCAGGAGCTCTGGAGGCTTTATATTCTTTGATCATAATTTGCTGGTACTGTGCCGATATGGTAGTATCTTTTGAGTGTTCTCATTCCACCACCTTTGGCAATGTACGGGTGGTGAATGATGTCAGAAAGTTGAATCAACGTTCACATCAACGTTGGACATAGAACCCCGTTGAACACCAGCAGCATGTGAGTTTCCCGCCCATAGAAGATATCCATCAGAGCCATGTTGTTTCTTTGTCAATACTGGGACTACATTAAGTTTCCCACTCGAAACTCGTTTCCTAATCGGCCGCGTTGGTTCACCTAACAGTGACGGTTTTGCCATGGCTTAGAGACGCATCCTACACTGGCTGTTAAATACAAGCTCAACGAAAGAGATAGAAAAGAGGTGACCACATCTTTCTGGGGACTGTTGGGTAGATTTCCGATCAACAGCAAACCGCAGTTTCCTCGGGTACAGCGGAGTGATATATCGCAAACAAACCAAGGCGAACTACGTCGGTATCAGAAATCTTCCGTCGATGTTCGTCCAAATTTGGAAAGTGTCATGCGCAATCACGACACATATTAAGGAGGTTAATAATATAGTATCAGGAAAGTAAATCCAAGGAACAAACGGGTGATTTCCGGGGACCTGTACTGAGAGATCAGACACTTCTGTAGGAGCCATCTGCCTTACGCATAGGAATAGTGCTTCGACTTGAAACATTCTTATCTAGTCAAAGCCTATTTTGGCTGCCACTAAGGCACCAGGTAATTAAAACGCATGTGGCGCAGCTCAGTATCAGCTGGGTCATTCTTTGGAAAGGCAAGTTTGCGTGAAGATCACATATAAGTTTTACAGTACCCGGGGATAATGGCCTTCTTCATCTTTCTACCTCCCGCTCTTTACTTTGTTTCCTTGAGCGGCACCTGCCTCAATTCTTTACAGTCAATACAAATCCGTTCTTGCGGGCACAACATCTCTCCGAGTACTGCCGCCGCCATGATTCGAATGCGCCTCGTATGATTTTCCTTACCATCACCTGGCTGGCCAGTTGGCGATTTCCCTGAAAAGTGACCACGAATTTTGACCTGCAACCTGCAATTCCTAAACTATCTGCCGGAAATATGGTAGAGATTGCCAAAGTCTACTTGCCAGATTCCACAATAATGGCCGCCATCTCACAAATTATTCCTTCGCTGGCCGCCATTCGTAGTGATGGGGCCCCTTTCCAACGGGCCCTGGATCCTCTCCGGGAACACCAGGCTTATTGTATCCGTGGGCACCAAAGAAATCCATTTGCCCTTCCATGAACTTGGTTGGTAGTGACGTGCCACCTGCGTACTTCAAATACTCGAGAGAAGCAGAGATCGCGGGAAGATATTGGTCAGACAAGGTTCCCTGTACTACTATTTCTTTCAACGAGCTGAAAGCACGGTGCAGCTCCCCGGCGACTTCATCGGAATGCTTCAGATTTGTCCAGTGATGATCCGCCGATAAAACAGGCTCCAATAGATCGGCTATACCATCGGCTTGGATAATGCAGCCTCCACGCCAAACTCGAAGGCATTGGCGTAGGTTGATGCCCCAGGCCTCGTCATCGGAAGCTCGTGTAATCATCTCTAGGCCCTGGCAGAAAGAGGCTAGAAAACAGCAATAAACGGCGCAGCGCAAGTGCTCGATGACAGTGCTCTTGTCTTTGATCCGATGGAATGACTTCGGCCCTGGAATTCGAAGTTTCTTGGCCGCTAGCAGCCTTTCCGCTCGATTTCCGCTCGCAATGCGCAGGTAGTGTGCTGTGGCAAGTGTAGGTGTGGATATATGCCGAGATGCTGACTCCATGATGTTCCAAAACGGTGTACCTTCCGTATCATCGTCATCCTGGACGACTTTATCGAGTACTTCGTCGAGGACATAATGTTCATTGCTGTCATTCTCCCCATCTGTACCGCATGAAGACTTCTTGGCGCGTAGCATGTCGGCCGCTATGTCGAGCAGATAGGTACCTCGTAATTCGCCATTGTCATTCCACTGGTTGAAGATGGCCGCGATTGCGCCGTAGTCGAGTTCCATGCCATAGTGAAGAAAAGACCACGCCTCAGCCAATGTCGATAACATGCCGCCCTCAATCCCATTGTGAACCATCTTCACATAATGGCCTGAGCCACCAGGACCGATTCGAGCCACGCATGGATTGCCTTTAGGGTCTTTTGCTGCGTATAGCTCGAGTAATGGCATCACAGTCTCCAATGCTTTCGAATCGCCGCCTGGAGACAGACTTGGACCGCGACGAGCTGCCTGGTAGCCGCCTGAAACTCCCATGCCGATCCAGTGAACGCCGATTTCTTTGCATTCTTCCTGTCTCTTCTGTGTACGTCGAAAATCTTCATTGCCTCCATCAAGGACGATATCTCCATCTTTGAGGTTGCTCTTGATCATGCCAAGCACAGACTCTGCCGGATCACCGTGCGAAATGGAGAAGAGGAATAATTTGCGTTCTTGCTTCTCCAAGCTTCTGACAAATTCATTGATGTCGTGAAATCCTGTGATTCCACCTTGGGTCTTGTTGTTTCGCGACCAGTCCTGTAGCTCGTCGACGTTTTGTTCATTGACATCCCAGACAGAAACTTTGAGACCCATTTCTGAGAAAGCGATGGCCATCTGGGTGCCCATATTCCCTGCACCAACTATTCCGATGCAGTGAAACTGCTTTAACGCATTGTCTTGATCGGAGGTTGTCGTCATGGCGAGTGCAGTTCGGAACGCCGACCAAAACGAAAATAAGAAAAGGAGTGCTGGATGCGATCGTGATCAATGATTGAATCTGTCCTAACAGTACAGATACCTAGCTTTTAGTGGGTTGTACAATGAAATATCACGGTTGGAATTTCTTACATCATCGAGCCAAGAGAACAAGATACCGGAACAGGATTTTGGCTCATGAGCGAACTGGTCAAAACCTAAACCTTTCCGGATTCCTGGCATGAGTAAACGTCACATTGACGAGGTTCAGAGTTCTTAACTTACAAGCTCAGCCGCCATCCTAACCAAATTATCCATCGATCTATCTTCTCTCTACCCCTGCTCACTAGATCACTAACACCATTGCGGCTCATAATAGCAACAATTGAAACACGAATTGCCAACATGCAACAGGAAGTCGAAAAGCCCTCTCGGGGTCCTCAATCACAATTCCAACAGGGTAAGCTCATGTACAATTCTGTATAATGGTTTTGGGGCTCATAAGAATTACAGGTCACCAAGTCCCTGTTGAGCATCACAAAAAGCCAGGCTTACAGGCTGAGATGGAAGACCCAAAGCCCACCTCAACCAAGGTCCAAACTGAGGATGGCGGGTATCAAATCTACAAAGCGGCGGGAAAGCTTTCAGGGAAAAAAGCTATCATCACTGGTGGTGACTCAGGAATCGGTCGCGCGGTCGCTATTCTATTTGCTATGGAAGGAGCCTCTAGTTTGATTACGTATCTGCCTGAAGAGGAAAAAGATGCGCAAGAGACTAAAAGGCGAGTGGAGGAAATCGGGCAAAGCTGTTATTGCTTCGCTACCGACCTTCGCGATAAGAAGAATTGCCAATCGGTGGTTGACACAGGCCTGAAGAGCTTAGGCGGTATTGACATCCTAGTCAATAATGCTGGAACACAAACGATGATCGAAGACATCAAAGATTTAGAAGAGTACGCAACTATCTTATGGAGTGTTTCATATTAACATATTTTCACAGGTCCCAATGGGAGAGCACATTCGACACCAATATCCACTCTATCTTCTACCTCTCGAAATACGCGATTCCTCACATCAAGAGCGGCTCGACCATCATTAACTGTGCGTCTGTCAACCACTATATTGGTCGCCCTGATCTGCTCGACTACACGTCAACCAAGGGGGCAATCGTCGCTTTCACTAGGGGGTTATCTAACCAGCAAGTCAAAAATGGCATTCGAGTGAATTGTGTGTGTCCTGGGCCAGGTAAGTTGAATCACTCTCAGAAATAATCCTGTAACAGCTAACCCGAGTTTAGTCTGGACCCCTCTTATTCCGGCAACTATGACTACCGCCGCCCAAGAGCAGTTCAGCGGCACACCGATGGGTCGTCCAGGACAACCTAGTGAGGTTGCAACATGTTTCGTTTTCCTTGCAAGCCAGGATAGTAGCTTTATCTCTGGGCAAAGTTTGCATCCTAACGGGGGAGTAGTTGTCAACGGATGAGTGGTAGATTTAAGGTTGATATGAATTCATATCTGAATTCATATCTGAAATCAAAATCAGAGCCTCGAAAGGCCTGACACGGTCTCAGTCATCGTGTTCTTGGCGCGTTACGTCGAAACAACTCTGCACAAAATCTAATATTGCTTGTATCGGATTAGCTCTTGTCGCGTTTGCCAGACTGTTTCTCTGCTTTAAAGGGGCCTTCTCACCATTGTTCTACTGGCCGAGATCTACAGGTATTTTTGTAGCTGCAAGATATCGAACTAGGGCTGTTACGAATATTCGTAGCAAATGTGGAATGCGAGTATTTGCTATTCGCAATTTACTTTGGGTAGTCAGAAGCAAATGATACACATATAGGGAGTAGTGACAGAAACCTGACCGTATGACAACGTATGGTATGGATGGCAGATATATAATTCTCTGTCACGCCGCCTCCGAATACGAATATTCGTAGAGGTCTGTGAACTACGAATGCGAATGCGAATATCTCACCGGCGTATTGTCCCTGAATCTCGTCTATACGGGGCTATGTTTGGCGCCATCTGGCTCCCTGTGGGTCTCTTTGTTTATTCTTTCACGCAATACGGCTATCTGCACTGGTCCGGGCCGGTAATAGCTCTAGCGCCAATTGCCGTTGGGATTTTCTATGTTTTCGAGTCAACATATAGCTTTACCTCTGATTGCTATGGGGAGAACTCATCCTCGGCAATTGCAGGTCAAGGTTTCCTGCGGAATACACTGGGTGGGGTGGCGCCATTGTTTGCATCTCAATTTTTCCATAATGTCGGGAGTCAATACGCAGGCCTTATTCTAGCACTCGCGGCAACCGTGCTGGCGATGATCCCGTTTGCCTTCTTCAAGTGGGGCCGAAATATTCGGGCGCGGTCGAAGCTGGCGGAGTCACAGAAGGGCGACGAAGAGCAGAAGAGGAAGACGGGGTTGTATTTGTATAGATAGTCGGACGTTAGTGTCTTCATTCTCAATATATTCGTCGGAGTAAGTTGGGGACTGTTTTTCAAAGAAAATCGTCTTCAGAAGCAGGATGGTCCTTTATAGTTTGGAGCGAGTGACTGATGTCTTCGCGATGCTAAAGTGACGAAAGAATTAAAAGTTAATTAGAGGCGTGGATATATTTGGCGTTTTCGAGCAAGTTCCTCGTACCGGCATGCAATTGCAGAATTTTTGACCAATGGGATCGTTCGAATGACACGGTTACAAAGGTATAACTCAGATATAGAAGCTCCACTTGTAGGTTTAAACTCATTGACATACAAGTCCTTGCTTAGGCCGACCCTTGAAACCCGTCGCTACAACGTTGATTCCAGGCAGTCTGCTGGTAGGTGTAGTCCACGTGTGGGCATATCCATCGGATCGTGTCAGCTATTGGCGTTGCTGTGAAAGGGCTGGGCCCTACTTAACTTACATGGCCGTGGTTAACTATCTTAACGACGCATATACCTCAGTGCGAGTCGTATGCGGCCTCTTGACTCCTCGACGGTCTCCCTGGGGCGTAATCCTTTGGTAACTTCCTTTCTCTGGCATCACCGCAGCTCTTCAGTGATGTCTTTGGCTGGACCGGAACACTGCTTTGATTATTTGAAATGCCCAGTCCCTCTGTGGTGTGCTCTGACATGGCTGCCCCGGGCGAGAGCCCTGGAGGACGGACAACGAGGGGAAAAGCACGATCGGGTACATTCAACAGGGTCGCCAGGTTGACGATCGCAAAAGGAAATCCCGTTTTAACACCAGCAAGGTAAGGCCGCTCCATGTCGACTTCCAACAAGTTCGTCTTCCTGCTGATGGCACGCTCTCTACACGTACGAACGACGCGCATTCGGCAACGTCTTTCAAGATGAGACAAAACGACTGAGTTAGGACTATACATTACTTATCGTATTTGGATACACCTGTTCGCTGTTTTAATACATGGAAGAGTGCCGTGCCGTTGTGCTCTCTCATAATGCACCTCAGCAGAGGGAATAGAGGACCCTCAAGCCACCGCTTTAAAACCGAATTACCACTTTGCTCTCCAACCAGTTGTTGAAGCGCTGATAGTACTCCGGTGCCTGCGTGATATTAATCTGGCTACTGACAATATAACCTGGTGAGGCCTCCCCAGAGGAAATCAGGTCTATAAGCTGAGGGGCGGACGGCCTAGCATCGACAATCCCGATCTGAAACCGGAAAGTCTTCATAAAGGCGTCGGACAGCGCAAATGGAAGCATACTCGGCAGCATGGTGGAGTGTGGATGGCCAGGTGCATCGTTGCTCGTGGCGTACACACCTACGATGCCGATGCCGCCGCCGCTGCGGACCACGTTGAAGGCCTCCTGCACCGCAAGGTTTTGATCGTAGGACCCATTGGCAGCTCGCGCTTCCATTCCGACAGCATCCACAGCACGGTCTACTCCCTGGGGCTCCAGAGCCATGATCTGCTGCGCCGCGGAGGTGTTGACATAGTTAATTGGGATGGCACCAATTGTCTGTGCCAATGTGAGACGGCTTTCGATCCGGTCAATAATGTAGACACGCGAGGCGCCGCGCAGTACGGCGGAGTACGCAGCCATTTGTCCAACTGGACCAGCACCGAAGACAGCTACACTGTCGCCTGCTTCGAAGCCGCTCCATGTCAGGCCCTCCCAGGCAGTCGCAAAAACATCCGAGTGAGTTGCAGCAGCAGCTGGAGTCCACCAATGCCGCTCTGCAGGATCAGGTGCCGTGGAATGAGATTCAACTGGTTTTGGATCAGGCACACGGGGCCATGGTATCGACGACCACTCGATTTCGGAACACGATCGATGCCCTCCAGAACAGACGACTGGCATCCTATTTGCCAGGCTCCGGAGTGATCCACGCGGACTGGGCCGAGCAGAGGGACCCGGCTACTGAGGGCCACGATGTCCTTCTCAGCCTCTCTGAATCAAATGCCCCTCTTCCTAGTCAGCAGGAGCCGTCTGCAACCAACCAATGCGGATCTCTCGTCTGAAAAAAATATCTGCGTTGGACTTGCTGGGTCTTAATTTCCTGCGTATAAAATTGACTTTTTAATGTAGCCAACGCGCATATAATTTATGAAAAAGCTTTCTGCAACATTCTTACCATACCATGCTAAGGGTAGTAGTGGCTACAAATTATGTGTATTGTCAAATTCTATTAATTGCTCTAAAGAATATCGCTAGGCGCCCTGGCGTAAGAATCACCAGTACGAGTAAGCACATGCGTCTCGATACAGCATTCGGTTCAGGTTAGCGGTAGGGTCCACCACACTCTAGGCCGACCAGCTCCAGAGTCCTTGGTCGTTTCTTATACATTAAGAAAAGGTATGAGAAGATGGGGCTGATACTTGTGGAGACGCAGCAGTGGTTGATTCAGTACTACACCGCCCAGATACGCTTCAGAAATGGGAAAGACATTGGCACCCTGTTCTGTTGATATTTATTCTAGCCCATGTAAAGGGAATGCATCTTTGGTAGTCCGATCAAAATATTGCTAGGCTCTTGTGGCTATGGATTTAATCTAGAAACCCCCGCTGCTCTCGCTCACTACAGTTATTATCTCTTCTTGGTCTTCAGCGAAAGCTTGCCGTAGTATGTCCTGATCTAGCTCAATCACAAATAGCAACAGCTCGATTACCATGTTATCGCAAGTCAATAGATATGGTACATTGAACTACTGTACTAGTATCAACCGCGAAGGATCGCACCTTAATAGTCGCAACCAATATGCAATCACCTTCACATGGCGTATAATTCTTATTTACTACTGTGGCTTTAGCCTTTGGGGAATGTCTCCAGTTGTACAAACCGTGCACAATCATACTGGACTAGACAGTACAATCATCTGCAATGGTGGAACTAATGAAAGACTTAAAGTACTCTTTTACATAGAGTGGCTCGCGACTAGCCCCTCGGCTCGGGCGAGATAGCTTTGGTGTGCACAACCTAGGCAAGCATTAACAAAATTCCAAGACCATGGTACGACGACAAAACTATACATGACTCGCTCTGGCACCAGCTCGGCATTGGGTCAATCAGACCTTTTCCAGTGACCCTCCAACTCAGCGTCCATGATGGGAGTGTCCATAGTAAGACTTTCAGTCGGTGAAACAATCGTGTCCACAACTCAAGACCAACACGGATTCATGCCTTGCTCCAGTGTACATGGTCGGATATCAAAATACAGTTTGACTCGCATCACTGCTGCCGTCGCAGGGATCGCCCAGTCTTCTGGCCCTCTGTAGATTTGCTTGTACCCTGTCCGGTCATCTTCTGTACCTCAGTCTCGACGATTGCCAATCGGCCCACGATGTCAACCAGATCATTGCGAACGGCTTCATTCCAGGCGCCTTGGTCATGCGATAGGCGCTCAATAGACCTGCGGAGACAGTTAGTGCTTTAAATTCTCACTCAGTAGCGACCACAACTGACCCCATTCGGTTATGTAGTCTGGATATTGTTAGCAGGCCAATTTAAATTATGTCCGTGTGGGATTGTACTTGCTCCGTCAGGCATTCAAGAGCAACCGTATTGCTGTCTCCGGAGTGCTGGGTCTGTCCGCGTATGTCTAGGTCCGTTTCATGTCCAAACACAGTTCTCCGCTGTTGTGCATTTTCCTGCTCACTCTCATCATCTGAAGTGCTATTTTCCTGGTCGCCGGAGTCATTTTCCTCCTGAAAAGGTGACTCGTCCCTTGCTGTATCCCCTGTAGCGACGCCGGACACACCGCCGGTATCCTCAGACTCTAAGGACGACAAAGACAATGCACGTTGCAATCTGCTTCGAAAGTCTGGTCGTCGAAGAGGGCGCGAGGCTTTTCGAATTCCGCCCATGTCTGCGTCTGAGTTACTCCGAGGTGACGAGTGTTCCCACTTCTGGTTGAGTGTGATAGGAGAAAGCACTCCGGCTTTATAGCAAGTTGTATCGCGGGACTAGAATTAAGTGTTGTGCTTGCTCGCGATAAGGGGGATTTCAGGCGCACGCATTTTTCACCCATACATTCTGATTCTGTACGTAGATATCCGTAGATATCTATTTGGTTACTGCATGGCTCACTAAGAGTCGGACAAACATATTTCAACAAGCTGGTGAAGCCATGGGATATTGTCAGCAAGTGCACGGTGGCTGTTCAACGTTGTTGATTCTCAACGAAACACAGCACATCAAAAGTTGAAGGCTTTTGGCCTTCAGAAGCTTTAGCTGGGGCGAGTGGTGAGAGCCTGGTACCAGTTCACCAAGCTGAGCCATGGCTCATAAACGCAATCGCCATTTTTATGTACAACACAATTATCTTTTAAACTCTACAAGCCTTCATCTTCAAATTCACTTTCTGCTGTTTTCTTCAACCGTTCTTACCACTTCTGTGACTTGTCCGAGCATCACCATGTCCCCACGTAGCGCATGCGGCTGGCCAGAATGGGAGGAGAAAAATCTTCTCTCTTGGCTGGATTCCCATCGGGACCTGCCGTGGAAAGCCCTCTCCGACGCATATTATGAAGAATATCAGGTGGATCGAAGCGTTGAGTCTTTACGAGGGAAAAAGTACCATATTCTGCGGAAGCAGCGTCGCACTGGCGCCAAAGTCCCCGGTCGTTCAAGCAAACAAAAGCGACCAGGCGACGTGCGGCGCTCGCTGGTCGATAGCGGTTCACGGTCAACTCTGCCAGACAATACCTCTGCCCAAAGGAACATTGACAAGTGGTTTCAAACAATTCTAGCGGCCGACCCTAGCCAGTCTGGCGACACCGATAAACCAGCTCAAACGGCACGCTCGGGAATACGTATGAAATACTTTTATTCTTCCTATATAAGAGGCTGACCTTTTGCCACAGGCTGCGTGATGCCAGCACCGCTTCCGTACCCGCCTAAAAGAACACGATCGTCAGCCTGGATGTGGGACTATGTACATCGTGTCTGTGCCGCCAGGGAACTGAGATACCGGCGAACAGAACGTCCACACTAGCAGTATGTCATCGGCTGGAGCGCTACATTGCTATGTCGAAGGAATAGTGGCCAACTATTTCGATGAAATAGTCCTGGTGTATGTTATTACCATAAAGGCCGTGATTACTCGACAATAGATCCTCAGCATGAGAGATATGTACCACTCCATGGGTTT
Organism: Penicillium chrysogenum; assembly: GCF_028827035.1. Taxonomy (NCBI): domain Eukaryota; kingdom Fungi; phylum Ascomycota; class Eurotiomycetes; order Eurotiales; family Aspergillaceae; genus Penicillium; species Penicillium chrysogenum. The sequence goes on along the minus strand of NW_026622750.1, from coordinate 4,492,977 downwards.
CGTATAGGAAGGAGCAATCACCCTTGTTTGGAATTACAACAGTAGTGAGGAAGTTCCAAAGTCAAAGGTGAACATTCGAGCATGAGTGTGGTGCCTCTGAGCAGGCCCGGCTACACAGTTTCATCCTTGCCATTCTAAACCAGGGGCATGACCCCATGTGGCCTGCAAAATACTGCGGACAGTGTATAAGGATTCATGGTACTATGCGCGTTCCCATAGGGAGATAGGACAGGGTAGCAAGGGGACTCTGGGACTGAAAGTATATGGAACCTTGTTAGCTCAAGAAAATATGCCTGATTGGGTTTGATTGAATCGGTGGTCAAAAACAGAGTGATCTATGAGTGAAGCGTCCGATTTGCTTTTGACCCACGCCCAAGTCACAAGGAAATTAAGTTTGACACAGACTGCGGAACCACGAGCGGGACTGCCGATCAGTAGCGGCACCGCAAAAATCATTTCGAGAGCTTGTTTCGGTGAACCACGGAAATTCTCGCTCGGTGAGAGAATACGGTTATAATCAAGAATTCAAGTCTGGGATTTTCCCCACCTTCTTTCTGGGCTGCTCGTGATTAAGCCTTGCAGCCCAAAAGAAAAGAGAACTAGAGCAGAATCACCACAATTTCCGTCAGCTGGTATGTAGGATAAATTTACTGCGGTAAGGCCAATATTTTATTAGAGATTTGCTTTAAATTCAGCATCATGATCAAAATGTGCAGATTGATTGGAATAAAGTTTAGGGCCGCTGGAGGGCCGGTCCACATTGAAATCTTGTCCGGGGGCCAATCGGTTTTAGTAAAACGGAGGCATCTTATTTAAGCTCATGTGGTTTGTCCATAATTGGCATAGTTCTTTACAAACCGCCTGTTAGAGTTATTGAAATAGCGGTAGACTTGGAGAGACGGAGAGGAAGTGTTGTTAAGGCCCAAGGGAGCAATAATCATCGGGGAAAGGCTTATTGCAGGAGAAGATACGTAGCTTCTAGAACGTTCTACAGACCAGATAGGCAAAGTTCAGCTTGCCACTTGACAGGGGAACTTACTTTCTCTTCACTGCGACCAAATGAACACAACCACGGATCGGGATTTAGCCTACCATTCTGTCGCCAAAGTCTGCTGTTATCCCAAATACTCGCCTGCCCCAGCAGTACCTCCTAAGCAACAAAGACCCGCTCCATCGGACACTGATGGCCGAAAACTTTGGGCTTGTGGATCGTGTCTGGATTTGCAATTCTTTCCCGTTTTTCTCCGGGCCGCAACAAAAATAAACACATTTTCGGTCTCACCCACGAGTATTTCTCCGGTAAATTAAACAATAGGGTGATCCTCATCTTGGTTGACACACCTGTTGGAGCCTGGGGCCATGTGGCCCATGTGGCTGCCTGATTCGGCTGGCTAATAATGCCTGTTTGTTTGTCTCCTTCCTCTCTTTCTCTGCTTCATTCTCTCATTGTCTCATTCCTTCCCCAGTCTTTGTTAGCTCGCCAATACATATCGTCTCATCTGCGCTTCTTGTTCCAGCCGCCGATGAGTTTCCCCTGAATAGCGAGAGAGATAGATTAAAGCTTTAGAGATACTCTTTATAAGAGCTCCCCAAAAGCCTATCTCGGAATTTAGATGGTCTTAGCTGCTAAAAACTATCTTTGCGACAACTATAAGGATAGATAGTAAAGTTTCCATAGTAAGACCCTAGGTTAGCGCTAAAATGCGGAAGGAGACTATAACTAATAGCTTTTAAAAAATAGACTCTAACCTCCTAAGAACGCACTAAACCTTACCTCCACTATGGTAGTTAAAGCTTTCTAGGCCTAATACCCATTCGGTTAAGATACGACATACGCAGTACGAACACAAAATACTGCCAAAGATAGAGAAGTGACAATTTTCTATGAATATCTGCTAGAGTTAAAGGTATCGACCAGTAGCACTAGTCGTTATAAACCTTTACTGCGGGGCATTTTCCAACCAACTTATCTGTTTGGGCACTTGGGCAGAACTTCTCCTCCTTGCCGATCTTCTCAGCTCCTTTGGACATTTTTCCCACTTCCTCGAAACCGAACGACTTCTCCGGCAATAGATTGTACACAGCCTTAGCATATTGGTGAGAAATTCTGAGTAGCTGTGCCAAATATTTAAGTTGAATCAAGGGATAATCCACCTTCTTAAGGGCGGAGGCGGTGTTGAAGTGGAGATGCTCTCGAGCTTCGACATTCATAACCTTTTCATAAAGCGCCTGAGATTGCTCGTACTCGGAGGGGCTGCCCTCATGCCAGAAGTGGGACTTACGGCTCACAATGCTATCGGCAAGCTGGTATGGAACTTCGGCAGTATCGGGGCGGAACTTATTCGCGAAACTGTTCGGTGCATACTGTGGATTCCCGGCGTGGTTCGCGTCGGCTCTCATTTGACCATCGAAGTTCAATGAAGCGTAAGAGGATGCCATGAATGGACAGTTCACTGGAGGAAACATCAGTATTACGTCTTTACGGGGGATATGAATCTCACCTGGAATTTGATGCCAATTCACTCCGATTCGATGTAGTTGAGCATCGCGATAGAAGAAGGTTCGAAATTGAAGAAGAGGGTCTGGGCTATCTTCGATTCCTGGGACCATGCTGCCCGGAGAAAATGCAGCCTGCTCAACATCTCTATGGAAATTCTCCGGATTGCGGTTCAGTACCAGCTTGCCGAATTCGTGCAACTGAACGAGAGTTTTGTTAGGCGAAGTTTCTGCATCGATAGACTTGGATGCTTACCGGGAACTCGCTCTTAGGCCAAACCTTGGTGACATCGAATGGGTCAAATCCAAGCTTATCTGGATCAGCTTCGCTCGGCTGCATGATCTGGACATGCGCTGTCCAGGTAATCTCTTCGCCCTTTTCAATGGCCCGCCAAAGGTCACGCTTGGAGTAATCAGGGTCTTCGCCGCTAAGTCTCATTGCTTCGTCGGCAGTGAATTGCTTTTGACCGTGATTCGCGAGGAAATGATACTTGATATAGACAAATCCGCCGTCCTGGTTGACCCTGTGAGAGACCGGATTAGCTGTTCTGTACGTAAAAACTAGACATCAAAAGAAATCTATATTGATAATCGCACCATTTGAAGGTATGGCATCCGTATCCGTGGTTATGTCTCCATCCTTGTGGTGTGCCGTGATCACTGAAAAACATGATTCCTGCATGGTTACTATACGAATGTTAGGCACTTACTTAATTCGTTGCTCTGTTGTGAACTTGTTCTTACCCTTCTGGTGTGTTGGCAAGGAGATCAAACAGCGAGTTATGGTCGAGTAAAAAGTTCTGTGGGTTCCGGTATTGGGAGCGGATTACATCCGGGCCCTGGATAGGATCACGGCAGAAGAAGATCGGCTTGAAAAAATAAGCAGGAGAAGATATGACGGAACATAGAGAGACGTACAAAGTTCAAACCGACAATATCATAGTTGCCCTCTCCCGTGTAAAATTTGATGGCAAAGCCACGAGGGTTTCGAGCTAGATCGGGAAACTCGCGACCTAGGGTGACAGTTGAAAACCGAACGAACACCGGTGTTCTGAGGCCAACACTTTACAAGAAATCGGCCTTTCATAGTTTAGCCGATGTTGTGGAGTATGGCTTCGTGTCTTTCGGGTAAACCAACCTTGCAATGCGCCGTAACATCTTCAGTTGTCTCGAAATATCCGAATGCTCCACTGCCACCTTGGGAAAGTAAGACACAAAACTTTGCGTTACGGGCGTATGAAAAGTAGACTCACAAGGATGAACCATTCTCTCCAGATTTTTCGATCGGTTGAAGTGCTGCTGTTTCTGAAGTAGATGGATATCAGAAACCACTGGCACGCCTCCGACGGTCTTGCTGTGAGCTGGATCCGGGAAGGGTATGCCCTCATTATTTGTGAAGTAGGTGCTATCATCCTCTCTTTTTCCGGGGCCTTGCACACCAGTGATTTTTGCTGCTGTTCTCGCGGGGACATCATTGGCTCCTTGGAACAGCGACGAAAGCTGGTAAGCCCTGGGGTCGACACCAACGGAGCCAACTGCCTCCCCTAGGGCTTGAATCGGGTGAGCGGCCATGATTAAACCGATCTGATATTCAACAGAATATCTAAGTCTGTCTCTGCTATTGGTGATAGTTAAGGATGATGCGGCCTTTTAAGTTGCTTCAAAAATCATCCACCCCATACACCTTTTCAAATAAGCTTTACAAAAACAAGCGAAACCATGTAAAATCAAGGAAGAATAATTTTATTAACTTGACCTGAAGTGAGCAGTAAGCTTGTTATGTTCATAATTTTCTGGGAATGAATATCGAGGTGGGGTTGAGACGTAAAAGTTCAAGTCCTAGCATTTTTCTTGTCATTCCCGCATCCGTCGATAGCTCTACGGCCGCATCAAGCAATCTGCAGGGCTTGGCGCCAACCCACCAAATCTTGGTGGAACAATTACTGGCTTTTTGATTACGACTAATGTGACCCAGAGGACGTGTACCGTTGGCTCGCTTTCAGGAATAGCTATGACGGCACTTGGTACTTACAGCGCGTAATCTGAAAGTTGATCGATATAGCTGACTGGAGCCAACTAGAGCACCACTTGCAAGACTCTCAACCCGATGAATTTCGCCCGGCGCTGGTAATTTTTACATCAAATCTCAGTTCAGCACACTTAGTTATACTCGGTACGGCTTCGGTCGTGTTCACCTGACAGCAGAGCAAACGATCACATGAACTCGGGTGCGACGCCTTATGAGGAGCAATGGGAATCGCATTGATAGTAGGAATAGTAGGAATATAATGCATCAACGGCGAATTTGTGAGGTTGGCGGAGATGTGCCTCCGTGGTTACGCATTGGACGGTACTCACACAGTTGTGATGGCTGGCATCCTGGAAGGGCCGATAAGCCTATCGGGTATTTTAATTGCATGCTTGTTCCAAGGTCTTCATCACTAAGTTGTCTTTTTCGCTGCACCGAAATCCCCTCAGTATGTAGGCAGCGTATCGTAGCCTATAATCTCGTCAGGTGAGTCACAATCGCCGCTTGAATCGAGGCCCCTGAGCACGCAAATGCCCGCACCATACAGTTGAATTCACTACATGTGTAATGTATACTTGTTGAACAGCTTCTCCCTCTACGAGAACATCAAAATCAAGCAGGTTCAAAGGACCTCATTCTTCAGATATGGTTCATAGTGGTCAATCTCAAGTGGTACTTGCTGAATAAGAAGCAGGACGGCCCCCGCAAATTAACTTACGCTTTGCCTTTATTCCTGGTCTACGTATCAACTGCATCACGCTGGCAGCTGGCATATCGCTCACTTGTTATATACCAGATTTGCTGTATCTAGAGTATAGGCGGAAGGGAGCAAGATCTTGTCGCGCCCCGTCACTATGATGCTGCTCATCACAGCTCCTCTGATTGGTCCCGGCATGCAAATAAGGTTCGTCTAAATTTCAAGAGTGGTTTGCTTGCGGGGTTTAAGCGAAGATAGCTTGTCGCAGTGTTAACCACTTAGGTGCATCTTTTGTACGTCAGAATGATCGTAGCAATGAGGCCACCCAGCGACGTGTTACCTGCTGTTATGGCATATACATTGGTCACATGACAATGGATGGTAACAGATATGTGGTAGGAACATTTGGAATTAATGTGTTCGTTCGTTTATCGAGGACAGCGCATCTCAGACCGCTCTGATTACCTATTGCTTAGAGACGTGGGAATTGGAACATCACTTATCCCTATAGCGCCCGGAAATAGTGACGCGATCAAAAAAGAAAGATCATCGAGAGATTGAATCGTATTATGACAAGATCACCAACCCCTCAGATAAGGATGGCTAGATGCACTCCTAGAATCTATTCACTTGGGAACAGCTCGATACTCTATTAAAAAGCAGGTTGTTGTTAGATTCTGTTTTTGAAAGGCTGCTCTCTGATAGGGTTGGTATGGCCAATAAGGATAGCAAGGTGTATCTGAAGGTAACATTAATCTGGTCTATTTTCCGTAATCATTACAGCTCATTAAACTCATATGAATTTAGATTAAGGAGTAATTGAAGGCACTTTAGAGCATGAGTCCTTCGGATTTACTGTTCACACCTACCGCCAAGGGGAGTTGATAGGGAGCTTATCCGAGCATATCAGAAAGGAAGAGACTGGCGACCTGCCTAAGCTGGAAGAAGCCTTATCTTAAGAATGCTAAGAGCTTTGGCCGAGCGAAGTTGTTTGTGCCCTGCACCGGACAAACCTGATATCATGTGTTAAACAAGTAATCCTGACAGCTGGTGAGGCGAGGTCAAAGCATAACAAAGTATAACATTGTATGCTAGTGACCTCAGCACCTGACCACAATTAGACCCGAAGTGCGTCGATATAAAGTGAGACGTGCGCGCGCTCTCGCTAGAACAAAGTCGTGACCCAATGACTAGGCCGAATATCTTTGCGTGTCAATGCAGGTGGTCGAGTTGTAAACAAGGCCCTTAATTATCCGCCAAAATGATCAGAGATACCAAAAAGCGCTATGCACACTACGTTCCGACTACGTTGCGATAAGATTACAGCTTGAATAAAGGAATACTTCCATTCATTTTATTCTCGGACGCATAAATGAAGTAGGTATTGTAAATGTTAACGGTAAATGTTGTTCTTAGTCACACAGTCCGTCGCTCAATTGACGCGAACGACTACTTCGTTATGTAATAGACGGCTAGACGCCTCTTTAACCCCGGTTATTGCAGAGTCAATCGCATCCACTAGATCTACGACAGTCGTGTTATCAACTGTGACCACATTCGCTTCGACAAGCTCTGCAATTTGCGCTAGCGCAGCACCGTCCGGTGTCGCAGCCACATATTCCGAGCGCACCCCTCTATCGTTCGAACACAGGATATCCTGCTGTCGGCTGGTTGTGATCTCCAGTTCAGGCGACGGTACTCCAGGAGTGATCACCAAGCCCTTATCCTTCACTAGTGAGGATGGGTGGGCCTGTCGAAAGGCGGCATCAACGGAAAAGCCCAGTATAATATCCGCCGGACCCCAATTGCGAGCATGGAAAGTTGCAGCGAGATCAACTGTTTGACTTGAGGTTGGCGGAATGGCAAGTACCTCGTCCACACCTGATTCATCCATCAACGCTTTCGACTCTTGTCGTCCACAAACAGCGCAGATCCATGATCTAGCGAAAGGAAGACACGCATTTTTCGCCCGTAGAATCTGGATAGCAATTCGCCCGATGCTATTGTCGTCTGCGTTGTTAACCAGCACACGCATCGGCTCGGAATTGGTCGGAATTCCGCTGCTTGTCGTAGGAACACCAGTCCCACAATACCGGAAAAGCGCCTGCCAAGCTACCAGGGCTGGCGTAACCACTGAAGCTGCCTCTGCGGCACTAATATTCATTGGTTTCAACGCGACTTCGTCCTCGGTCGCAAGCGCGTAGTCGGCCGCCCCTCCGTTGCGCGTATAACTTAACATCCCGAGAACTACATCTCCGATCTTGAACTTCGGCCCTCCAGGTATTGTGTGATCCTCTGTCGGTGTGCTGATCACAGTTCCACATACACTGTGTAGCGGAATGTGCGTTGGCGCATACTTCGGGTTAACGACTCTTGTTGGCGGCACTTCCATATGTCCCCATGTGGCTGCTTGGATCTTGAGGATATATTGATGTGCTGACGGCCGCGGCGTTGGAAAATCCGTGGTAAAATTTGCCTCGGCCAAAACTTCATCACCAGGCCGGATCTGGTCGTAGTAGACTGCACGCATGGTAGCGGGCACGAAAGTCTGCTCGTTCATCGTCGCAGAGGCGGGCTTGGCGGGCTTCATGGTGAAATCTGGCAGGTGGTGGAGTTCTTGTCTCGAAGGCTTGTACAAGCAAACGCTTACTCTTCTTGCCTGGAGAGAACGGTTCGTATTCAGCCACTCCTCAACTATCGATGAAGTTATCTACATGGGCCGTCAAACATTGTGCTTTCATCCTGTTACGGAGGGAGAATCTGTCATAAGTCTTCATGGCCATCCATGCCGCCGAGCATGACGTAATCCTGGATCCATCACCCTCTTACCTTACTCGCTCTAAGCTTGCTGTTGACGTCTTTGCTATTTCTGTTACTGTGTAAACAAACAGGTTTCCGAAGAAGTGATCGGCACTGACGAAGGCCTCTTTGGGCGACATATAGCTTGTCTAAAGAACCTGTTTCAGCCACCCATACTTCTAATGCATCCATGTACAGCAAGTACACACTGACTACATTATCTTATTGCCAATTTCAGTAACATTAAATTTATACAATTGGCACCAGATATCGTATGACTAAGACAGGTTAGTGAAGATTAGACCGTAACGATATACTTGTATACGTATCAGAGTACAAATGCATTGAACTGTGATTGGTGGGCTAACGGGGATTATAGCAGAGCCATCCAAATATGTATAGCAGTTTACGCCACAGACATATCACGCTCATACAGAGCTGTCTCTAGAAAACTACGTTACCATTCATAGAGGATTGTTCAATGTGCAGTTATCTCAATTCATGCCGCAGCACGAATAGATCGGTTAACAAGAGCAGAAACAGAAAGGTGTATTTCTCGGATGTCTTTTGACAATGATATCGATGATCTAACTGCATGGTCGGTCAGTCAACTGACCCTTGTGGCGTAGCGCTTTCCCGCCAAAAGCTAACTGACTTGGCAGTCGACTTTATAGGCCTTCCAATACTGAAGCCTTTCCCATGCCGTATGCCCACCGTCGGCTATTATTGTACTCCCGGTCGTGACGCTGCTCGCGCTTTTTATCAGGAGCAAGGTAAAACCACGAAATTCTTCCGCAGCGCCAATCGTCCTATCATGTTCTCAAACTCCTATACCTCTTATTAATTCTGCTGGAGGCAGTTTTGAATCAAGGTAGCTCGGCGCTTGGGACAATCGTTAACTGTTATTTGATAGTAAAACCCCTCGATGCGATCAAAAAGGAGACACCCTATCTAGCTTTTCTCGCCGCGCTCAGATATGCCACCGTTGAGAGTTACAATGAATTCCCACCATTGATTCCCACTTCAAGGCCTAGAAAGCCGACGTATTGTAGCGAAGGTGATCGGCAATATTACCGCCAATCTGAAAGAGTATAATACAGATATGCCCACATTCCTCGATTTACGTGATACGGTGTGTCCGGGCCCAGAAGTGTAGCAAGCTGTTACTCTCCAGGTCACTATGAAGTACCCATGTGTAAGCCGCCGAAACCGCCAGCTGCAATAATTATAAGCGACATTACCGGGATCTTACGGCAAGAGACACGTAGGTTCCTCCAAATCAAAATTATCGCCTTGTACCAAGAGGTACGATCATATTGTGCAATTGCATGAAGAATTAGTATGTATTTGTAATACTATCCATAGGCTGCTGCCAAGGAACGGGATGATACTGTCTTTTTACCGCGTGACCATGTGGCTTCTCTATTATGCATTTGCTTACTAAATTAGCTCTGACCAGATGTTAGTTAACTACAGACCATTGTTGTTTTTAGTCAGGTTTTACCATTGTGAATTTTACCAGTACGCTCGCCATACATCTCATTTCTGTAAGTTGCGTTAATACAGGTTTCTAGTTCCGCATTTGGTTACCGCAGAAGAGCTCAACGAAGTTACTTGCTTCGTCGATGGTGAGAGGAGGCAGGCAGACTGCCGGCGTAAAATCATGACCTCAATTTGATCGCAAGCTTCTAACAACGCTCATCCGGTCCTCAGCCAGAAGACTTTCCGCCCCAATTGGCGTTTTCGAACATGTCCAGACTAGAACACGCCCCGCTGTAGGAACTATCTAGCATTAGAACTACTACCATTGCAAGTAAACAGATAACACAAAAAGGGTATGTCATCTCGAGAGTGCTTGGTCAGCTCGGAGCAATATTGTGGGCCTTTTGTCCGCTAACAGGCAGTAACTGATCCCTGGCTGGGCCGGATGGTTACCGACGAATCATATACATCACAGTCACAGAAGCGTGTTCGCTTAACGGAAACATGGAGGGCGCCATATCTCTACTGATCAATCACGAGCTGTCGTGGTTCTAATATAATCAGCGCTTTCTCCGGTGCTCCATTTAGCAGGGTAAGAAACGATCAATCATATACATAATACCGAACTATCAAACCTCACTATCCTGTAGGTGTGATTCGTCTCGTTGTCAACTAATGCCAGCGATCCGATTCCCAACCGGCATATCCGAGGTAAATAATACCTGAGACATTTCGCTTTTACTTTCGATAAATTCTGCTGGTGACAACTCACCTACGATGATTTAGCCAAAACCTTTACGGACAACATCTCCTGCTTCATACACATCAGCTGGTTTGCTTCTTTGATTCACCTCCTCTCTTTTTTTGCGTTCATTTTACGGAAGCGGAGTGCATCGGAGGGAATAATCTACAGATGACAACGTATCACTGCAGAGCGGCCGCACCTCGTCCTTACATTTTACGGAAAATGTTGGACCATTCTAGCTCGGCCCCCAGGGTATTACAGGATTACAATGAACGGATAACATTGGTGGGCTAGTATGGTTCGACGTGTGTTGGTTGGCCAAATGCCGAGCCTGTAAAGATATGGAACAGTAGAACGGTGTGCTAGTGCGCGTGATTTTGTTGATCGCGTACGGCTGCTCGTACATCGACTGAATGCTATCGCTCCAGGATCAATCGGCGACAAGGCACACATTGCGATCTTGCTCACGCAGATCGGACCGAAATACATCCTGGTTGTTGATGCCATCAAGAACGACAAGGATCCGGTCAACCCGATCGCGATCGGAGATCGGTTGTCCAATGCCGAGCAGACGGTCCGACGGAAGGAGTCTCCCGCGCCACCGGAGGGCGTCCCAGGACCGTCATCAATACAGTGCAGAGCAACCCCAAGAAATGTATCTACTGCAAGAAGCGCGGCCATGTGGTCGCGGAGTGCTGGAAGAAACAGCGCGAAAAACACCCGCCTAGGGACCATGCCCTGAAGGCTGAACGGAGTGATTCCGGCTCACCAAGAAACAACATGCAAAATATACCGTTAAGCCAGAGAGAAGATCGGCAGGGCCCGCCGACTTCCAAGAGACCGAGGATAAACATCGTGAGGGCGGGGGTGACGACCCTTTATACCCACGCACCGCAACCCCGGTGGACCTGGACTCGGCCGCCACCAGCCACATCTGCTGGGACCGGAGCTGCTTCAGCAGTCTGCGGCCCCACCGTGAGATGCTGGACACGGCGGGCGATTCAGTGGAAGCCGAAGGGATTGGTACGGTGAAGCTCACGCTCCGGGGGAAGTTCAACCAACCCCTGATGTTAAGGAACATATACTTCGCGCCACGCGTCGGGATGGACCTGATCAGCGTGCCGAAGTTGTTGCGAGACCGCTACTCGGTGGTGGCGCACCCGCAGAACGTCTTTGTGCAACGCCGAGGACGGACGGTGGGGACCGCCTACCACGCGGAGGAGGATCTGTTGATCCTGCGGTGTCATGTGAGCCAAAGATCCCGAGAGCGAGTCCAACTGGCGAGGGCGCCGGCGGTCCATGACCATGCAGATTCCCTGGAATCGCAGGCGGTGGCCATGGACGTCGACGACCCTCAGGAGTCAAGTGACGCAGAATGCGCAACGTCAACCTCTGAACTCGGTGGTGAAGCTGTGATACTCGAAGAAGATGCGTGCAAAGGAGTGGACCAGGCCTCCGAAGCGTTGTGGCACGCTCGGATGGGACATCTGAACCGGGGAGACTTGAGGGTTCTCCTCCGGCAGACCGGCACTCCGTACCGACCACTGACGCAGGCGCAGCTGCTGGCAGCGGCGCAGTGCCCGGCATGCATGTCGGGTAAGCAGCATCAGAAGAGAAACTCCCGTGCAAGATGGCCACGTCTGCATTCAACGAGGGTTTTCGAAATGATCCATTCGGGCATCATGGAAATGCCAATTGCCAAAGATGGCTCCAGGTACGGGATCACCTTTACTGACGATTATTCTCGTGGCTCTTGAGTCTATGCCATGAGATGGAAGCATGAAGCGCTCCAGAAGTTCCGACATTTTGAAGCCTGGGTGCACCGACAGTTCGGCACCCAGATCAAGAGGTTCCTTACCGACAACGGGAGAGAATACCTGCCGATCGGAACGCACCTCGAGACCCAGGGAGCTGAGTTTGACACCTCGCCGCCATACTGCAAGGGGCAGAATGGATTGACGGAACGCACGAATCGCACCATCCGGGAGCGGATCAACACGCTCCCGTCCGATGCGAAACTTCCTCCTTCCTGGTGGACCGAGCTCTTAGACATGGTGGTCTATCTGAAGCTGCGCGCACCAGCATCGATATTACAGAAGAAGGCATCGTTCGAAATATTATACGGGAAGCCACCCTCGCTGCTGCATCTGCGACGGATTGGCTCCCGCGCATGGGTGTTGATCCCGAAAGAGCATCGAGCAAAACTCGGACCCCGACCACCCGAGTGCCGATTGCTAGGTTATTGTGAACCGAACCAGTACAGGCTGGATGAAATTCATTCAAGGAAGGAAGTCTTTTCCCGTGACGTCGAGTTCGATGAGACGACCCCTGTGGCACCACTCATCGAGGGGGAAACAGGCAACGACCTCCCGGACAATGCTCCGCCATCACTTGTCTTTCCACCAGTGGTGCCATCTCCATCTAACGCATTACCTACGCCGCCTGCGTCGCCTCCAGACTCGGCTGAGCGACCAAAAACCCAGCATGTGGAAGAAACACTTCCACCGGTCAACCCGGTCGAACAGGAAGCAGAGTATCCACACAGGATCTCGGCTATTCCATCTATGGCCGCAGAAGAAGACCCTCACGGCGCCTGCTGGAATCACTTGGCAAGGTATACACCGCAGGCACACTAAAAGCCGTATCTGCGAGCACAGTCAATCGTCGACTTTCCACGAGGCCGTTTCGGGCCCGAACCAACTGGAATGGTGGGCGGCCATCCAGAAAGAATATGCGTCCCTTCCCGAGCACGGGACATGGGAAAAGCTTCTGCGAACAGACGTACCCGTCGAAAATCATGTGATTGGCTGCAAATGGGTCTTCAAGACCAAAACCAACGGAATGCGCAAAGCGCGACTGGTCATCAAAGGCTACCGGCAGAAGCATGGCATCGACTATCATGAAACATTTGCTGCGGTGTCACGAATGGACTCGGTCCGCTGCGTTATCGCCAGCGCCGTGTTGCGCGGATGGAAGCTTCAACAATTCGATGCTGTCACTGCATTCTTACACGGTGACGTAGACTCATCCATTTACATGGAGTTTATGGAGTTACCCGAAGGCTTTGAAGAGCAAGGATACGTGTGCCGACTTTGCCGCTCCCTATACGGTCTCAAGTGGGCCCCGCGGATTTGGTACCAATGCGTCCAACGCGTCCTAGCCGCTCGTGGCTTCACCATGGCACAATCGGACAACTGCATGTTCTACAAATCCAATTGCGTGATCTGGGTCTACGTCGATGACTTTCTCGTTGCTGCAGCAGAGTCACCTGAGATAGACCAAGTGCAAAGAGCATTGGAAACAGAGTTCCAACTGAATGATCTCGGTATCCCACGTTCGTTCCTGGGCATCCAGTTTGACTTCCAGGCCGATGGATCTGTGTCCATCCACCAACACCAGTATATCCAAAAGGTTCTCTCCGACTTTGGCATGGAAACCTGTCAGACGAAGAATACGCCGATGGATCCCAAGCAAGCCTTGAATCGCCGTCCAGACGAAGAACCTCCAGACGAGGAAGCAAAAGCACGATTCGCAACCGCCATCGGTTCATTGATGTACCTGATGGTCGAAACGCGACCGGATATCGCGTTTGCGCTGGGCACGTTGAGTCGCTTCACGTCTCAGCCACAATCGCACCACCAGGTCGCCCTGCAGACATTGCTTCGCTATGTCAAATCTACGCAATCCCGTCGCATTACATACCGCAGTGGTCAATTGATTGGATACACGGATGCCGACTTCGGCGGCTCCGTCGTCACCGATGGAGCCTACTCGACGTCCGGCTACATATTCCAACTTGCGGGTGCGCCGGTTTCCTGGTCATCCAAGAGACAGGGGGAAGTAGCCACATCTACAACCCATGCCGAGTACATTGGACAGTACAATGCCATTCTGCATCTGCAGTGGCTTCGCACCTTTCTGGCCGAAACGCAACTGTATCGGTCCTGGTCACCAACATCATGGCCGACAACCAGTCCGCCATTGCGCTATCTCGCAATCCCGAATTCCATAAACGGACGAAGCACCTTAATGTGAAATTTCACTATCAGCGAGCCGTGCTGAGTACAGGCGAAATTGGGCTTCAATATGTTCCGACTGAGGAACAGGCCGCAGACGGTCTCACCAAGCCATTGGGGCCTACATCCTTTGCCAAGTTTTGTAGTCTCTTAGGAATCAACGCCTCGGAGACTCCAAGGCAACGTGCGTGGCAGCGCAGGCGCTCTTTCCACTTTATTTTCCCACGAAGGTTTTTAAGTGGTTTTACCGAGGCCTGACTGCTCTGCGCAATTCCAGTATCGCCCTGCCAGCAAAGCGATCCTGAAGGGGAATGTTGTGATATGAGGCTGGTGCAGATCAGGAACCGGGCCGCGCCATCGGAATTAATCCCGAGTTATCTATACGAAGAATCAAGTCGATTGGAAATCAACTTGACCTTCTCGTTGTATATATAGCCTCATGTTCCCTCTATAATGATAGCAATCAATATACCTCTGAACTACGACAGATAGAAAAGCGCGCCTAGGCATCAAGTATACTAAAATCTGTCCAAAGACACCACACCATTTCTGACAGCGCCCTTGACGCAGCGTCGTGCAAGTTCGATTGGTTCGTTTCCGCTCGTTCGTCTTCACCCGCTCGAATACGTCGAACGACTCAACAACGCGGAGTAGGATTAGGTGAGACGGTATTGGACGGCGATGCGTAGCTCGTGGGATTTTAATTTGCTCGGCTGTGACTCGGGAGCAGACGGTCTCTCTCCTGGTGCGTAGCTGATATGGCCATTGTTAATCCGTAGGCTCGAAATGGCGGGACATTTGCCTCCTTCTCCTTGCACACAGACTTGGCACTTGGGTATTGAGAAGGAAAAGTGTCTTTAGCCAATCAAGAGGCATCGATATTCCTCGCAGACCATGGGATCAACAACACCTTGCCTCGTGTTGACATGACATTTGGTAGATATTGCCGTACGGTAAGCCAGTTGGAGATCACTGAGTACATCATCTCCGCGGTGTGTGCTACCATAAAGTATGAGTATCATAGCTTTCGTGTACTTAGTGATAGATCAAACGGTGGGTCGCTGGTCAACAAACAGTCCCGGGCGGCTTTCTCGTACGACATCGACACATCGTCAGAAAGGCAGCCCCTCTCAGGATCTTCTTCCGCACGGCAAGTTAGTGCTAGGACCACAAAAAGCAGGGATAGCCAGGATCGAGGCGTGACGTTAGGGTTGCGGCGGAATACTTCCTATTCTCGGGTCTTTCATCGAGGATGCTCTCCGGCTGCTGGGTTGCCTCTGCCTCCAGAACATCATTCCGGAATGACTCGCCATCGGAATGACATTGAGTTGTATGCATTTCTATATCTTCGGGGTCGCCCTTTGTCGTTTTCATATACACGCACGTACTTTCAACCCCACCGGTAGTACACGTTCCATAAGGAGGCCCTCCGCCAGTGCAACGAATCTTCGGTAAGCGACACAGCAGGCAGGCACATGTTCGTCTTTCCCTCAGAAGATCCTCCTTGTGAGATTCCAGGCATGCCTGTCGGTCAGGTCTTTTTTCCGGTGCAGCAAGATTCTTACCGGGCAGAGTGTGCACGAGCTCACAATTTTTCTTTCCAAGTCGTACGCAATTCTCACAGGGGCGTCCCCCAATGCAGTGGCTTCTGCTTTTGCGACCAGACTGGCAAGATATTCGAGTCCGATTTGGCGTAGCGGACTGAGACTGCTGACGTCCAGGCATTGAGGAACGCAAAGGCGATGGAATGAACTGAGAAGGATGGTCCCGGAACCCATGTTCTTCTAAATTTTGACTGTTACATATAGTATTCGACATCAGATTTACCTCCACACTCTTCAACTTTAGTACCCGAGCCCTAATTTAAACACTATAGCCCAGATAGATATCCCTCGATCTCCTAGTTCTAGAATAGAAACTGCATTTTACATGACGCGGGTGGGGTCTTGTAGACTTAGAACCACGCCTTTGATTGACGAACGATGAAACAGAGCTAGGATACGGGCGCATTTGATGTCTGCATTCTCTGTGGGCCCCACTATACATGATTAATAGACTCACCACAAGCAAACCGGACTATTGCACATTTTACCGGCCGGGCGGGATTAACTCGGTCTATCCTATAATTGGGGGTTTCTCGCCCTGCCTTGCCCAGATGAGGCTACACGTGATCCACAGTCCCCGTTCCAGCGTGCTGCATGCTTGGCCGCAGACTGCATATACAAAACTGATACTGTATATCTGTGTTATTGCCTTTTATGCTTTTCCGATTAAGATTTTCCATATTGGGCTATGTCCTTGCGCTAATTTCGTCGATGGTTTTATTTGTCCCCTGCAGTCGAGTGGATGCGGTGGTTTCACCTTCCCGCATTCGGGCGGTGTGGGGCGATGGATGCAGACGACCCACAGCTCCTCCCTTTGCTTCATATGTCTCGAATTGTTTTTTTTTTTTTTGGGCCGAAAAGCTAAGATCACACTTGCTGAATACTTTCTTTCGCCTCTAAGTAGGTGGTAGAGCCAACGTATCCGTAATTACCTACGTGGGCTGCTGGAGCTGCTTGAGTCGCACGCAGCCTAGGAAAATCGGTGAAATCAGGGGCTTTTCGCTCGATCGGCAGTGCGATCCAAGACCTGACCCTGAAAAGTCCCTGGTACTCCATCAGCATCCAATGCAAACGCCACTATGCCATTCAGCACTGAAACTCCCTCAGTTCCTCCTCTTCTAAGTAATTATACCCGCAGGTATGGGGCCGCATAGCATCAGACTCGCCGGTCTTCAGCTGCCCGTTTGGACATTCGTAACAACGTGCGGTATCTGCTACGTGTCCTGTACATGGATCTACAAAGACCGAAACAATATCCCAGTGTACTGAGTTCCCGGTAATTCAGCTCCACGCCATTGCGGGTACAAATATGTGGTCTTTACAGCCAAGTACTTTGTTCTTGTCCATAAACCGTGGGCCTCTGATGCTAATTGGACCATGTTACAACACCATCCCAGGTCGAAGGCAGCGGTTGGATTCTCTACCCGATATCGGTAGTGAAGGAGGGAAATTACCCAAGAAAACAGAATATATAAGGTTGCCGCTCACGCTGGTCAAGGAATTCCTTCTATCCTCCTGTATCCCATGGTTGTTGCAGTTCCCCGACTCATCTAAATTTTTCCATTTCACTACGAAACAAATACCTCATCGCTTTCGCCAACCTTCTCAAAGAGCAATAGCCACCATAGGCATTAAAGCTACCACGTCTACCACCGAAGCCGAGCTGAAGACTAAGGTCGAGATGGTCAAAAGGTGGCAGAAGGATCTGAAAGCGTCCGTAGCTTTCATACCTAATCATACGAGTGGAAAGTATCACTGGCAATTACCATAGCCAACAGGAACAATACTCAGCTTATGTTCTACGTCTGTGCCAATGACTCCGCTTCCGGAAGAGTGGATGGTGAGGTTCGTCTCCCATGGCAGTGGTCAATGTTAAGGACGAAAATAGGTCCAACATTCGCAAGGCGTTGACAGGGAGAGCTCATTGAGTTTGAGAAAGTATACCGCCGGATCTGCGTCGAGCTATTAGGTTGGCCGGACTATTAAATAAGTGTTCCCCTGTGTGATGATTTCCGATCAGGGCAGATAATAGATCTCAACACCCTCCCCTACCCCTTGTTTTCTCTGAACTAACATAAATACCAATCACAGATCCCAGTTCTCTCTGGAAAGAGTTTGCCGGTGAAAAGCTTAGATGGAGTCAGGCTTGAAATGGCCAAGAAGAGTTGATATGCGGGTTGTTTATTTCAAGAAACGCACAACCACTGATTACCACTACGATTACAACATCAACCATGGCTGTGTCTTCTAGAGGCGGAGCATCTCCGTCTATCCCGGCTGTTTCAAGTCTGACCCCATCTAAGCTGTCCACCTGACAATCTCCAGTGGGAACAAGAACACATTGCCAAGAAAGAAAACAAAAGAAAATATCGCAATCAACAGCCTCCGACAAAATGCGGACGCGCGATGGCGTTTTATCTCTCCTATTCCATTAGACTGTAAGAGGGGATAACTTGACGATGGAGGGTTACAATTTCATCGGTACAAGGCTTGCATGGACGTTGAGTTGTCACCTACTGAGATATTGGTTGCCGGCAAGCTATCATCATATGTGAAGCTGGCCGTATAGCAAAGTTGCAATTCTTGAACTGTTGACATGCATACCGCCCCACTCTTATTCTAGGCTATTTCCTCGCTTGCCAGGCCAGATAAAGCCTCACCCGAAGCATATGTAATATCAACTGCGGTCACCTAGTTTGGCATTTCCAAGTTGCGAAAGTGATCACCGACGGTAGTATTCAATCCCTATACCGACTTATACAGTCTCTATTAATCCTGTCGCAATGCCGGTCTTATCAAAATTATATATACTCAAGCTCCGGTAAAGGCTGAGCTGGCAATAGCGGGCGAAAAAACTTCCTATGTTCAGAAGACATATTTCCGGCTCAAGGAGCGTGTAGAGCAACTGGCGCTGCTTGCAAATATATTGACGACACGAAAAGCTTTGAAGCTTAGTTTCCAGAGAAAACAGGACACCGATCACCATGGGCGTGCAAAGAACGGCGAATATGAATGAATTGCTCGGCATTGGCCATTTCCTTGACAAACAATGATGCGAGTGGGAAAGATGCAAAGAAGTGCGTCAATACCGGCTATCTTTATGATGCCCCTGATGCAAATGTTGTCAACAGCATTTCAAGGATCCTCTTACAACAAGAGTCGGTCCCAACATTCTCAACATTCTAAACAGATTTGAGCACACGATAATTATACTGCGTGGGAGGCTTTCACATTTCCCGCTAGCTTCGTTGACTTCGGTGATGATCGTTGAGCCCTCCAATAACGATCATTTCTACTCTCAGTTTGCCTTCTAGGAACACCATAATGAGCTTTTTGTTCCTAATCTGCGTAAATATCCATCTGTCAATGTTGATGGAAGTATTTTGTATACATGATGAGAGGTTGTAAGTAAAGTGCCCAACGTTGGATGCACCGAGGCCCCCATAGATTGTTTAACGCTATATATCTCGGGTAAGCAATATCAGAAGAGAAACTCCCGTGCAAGACGGCCACGTCTGCATTCGACGAGAACGTTCGAAATGATCCATTCGGACATTATGGAGATGCCGATTGCCAAAGATGGCTCCAGGTACGTGATCACCTTTACTGACGATTATTCTCGTGGCTCGTGGGCATATGCCATGGGATGGAAGCATGAAGCGCTCCAGAAGTTCCGACAATTTGAGGCGTGGGTGTACCGCCAGTTCGGCGCCCAGATCAAGAGGTACCTCACCGACAACGGGAGAGAATACTTGCCGATCGGAACACTCCTCGAGACCCAGGGAGTCGAGTTTGACACCTCGCCGCCATACTGCAAAGGCCAGATTGGTTTGGCCGAACGCACGAATCGCACTATCCGGGAGCGGATCAACACGCTCCTGTCCGATGCGAGACTTCCTCCTCCCTGGTGGACCGAGCTTTTAAAAACGGTAGTCTATCTGAAGCTGCGCGCTTCAGCATCGATTTTACGGAAGAAGACATCGTTCGAAATATTATACGGGAAGCCGCCCTCGCTGCTGCATCTGCGACGGATTGGCTCCCGCGCATGGGTGCTGATCCCGAAAGAGCATCCTTCATACAGCTTGTACTGGTTCGGTTCACAATAACCTAGCAACTAGGTTATTGTGTACCGAACCAGTACAAGCTGTATGAAGTCCATTCCGGAAAGACCGTCTTTTCCCGTGATGTCGAGTTCGATGAGAGGACCCCAGTGGCGCCACTCATCGAGGGGGAAACAGGCAACGACCTCCCGGACAAAGCTCCTCCATCACCTGTCTTTCCATCAATGCCGAGGTCGGGCGGGCTGCCAACACCTCCTGCATCGCCATTACCTCCGTCGAATGAGCGAGAGGAAACGCCATCTGATCGTGAAGAGGAGACACCTCCAGTGGTCAACCCAAGCCAACAAGAAACCGGCTTGACATCGGATCTTGGGTATTCGATCTATGGTCGCAGACGAAGACCGTCACGGCGTCTCCTGGAATCACTAGGCAAGGTGTACTCGGCAGGCACATTGAATACCGCACCGGCCAGACAAGTCGACCCGGCAACCTTTCACAAAGCCGTGTCAGGCCCAGACCAGCTGGAATGGTGGGCCGCCATCCAGAAAGAATATGCGTCGCTTCTCGAACACGGAACATGGGAAAGGGTTCGGCGAGAGGATGTCCCAGCCAGAGATCATGTGATTGGCTGCAAATGGGTCTTCAAGACCAAGACCAACGGAACGCGCAAAGCGCGATTGGTTATCAAAGGCTACCGGCAACAACATGGCATTGACTATCACGAAACGTTCGCTGCTATGTCCAGGATGGATTCCGTCCGCTGCATTGTCGCCAGTACCGTGTTACGCGGATAGAAACTCCACCAATTCGATGCTGTCACGGCATTTCTTCATGGAGACGTCGACTCGTCTATCTATATGGAGTTGCCCCAAGGCTTCGAAGAGCCGGGGTACGTATGCCGGCTGCGCCGCTCACTGTACGGGCTGAAGCAGGCTCCGCGGATTTGGTACCAATGCGTCCACCGCGTCCTGGCTTCTCATGGCTTCACCATGGCCCAATCGGACAACTGTGTGTTCTACAAACCAGATTGCGTCGTTTGCGTGTATGTCGATGACTTTCTCGTTGCTGCGGCAAACACCCACGAAATCGACCAAGTGCAACGAGCCTTGCAAGCAGAGTTCCGACTGAACGATCTGGGCAACCCGCGATCGTTCCTCGGAATCCAGTTCGACTATCACATCGATGGGTCCGTGTCTATTCACCAACACCAGTATATCCAGAAGGTTCTCTCCGACTTTGGTATGGAGAGCTGTCAGCCGAAGTCTACGCCTATGAATACCATACAAAGTCTGAATCATCGTCCAGACGAGGAACTTCCAGACGAGGAAGCAAAAGCGCGTTTTGCGACCGCCATTGGATCGCTAATGTATCTGATGGTTGGCACGCGACCGGATATTACGTTTGCGCTGGCCTTGTTGAGTCGCTTCACGTCTCAGCCGCAATCGCACCACCAAGTTGCTCTACAGCGACTGCTTCGCTACATCAAAGCCACGCAGTCTCATCGTATCACCTACCGCAGTGGGCAGTTGATCGGGTACACGGACGCCGACTTTGCGGGCTCCGTCGTCACTGACGGGGCATACTCCACATCCGGCTATGTGTTCCAACTTGCAGGTGCGCCAGTTTCCTGGTCGTCCAAGAGACAGGGGGAAGTAGCCACGTCTAGGACACATGCCGAATACATCGGACAGTACAATGCCATTCTGCATCTGCAGTGGCTCCGCACCTTTTGGCTGAAACGCAACTGTATCGGTCTCCGGCCACCAACATCATGGCTGACCCGGTCCGGCATTGCTCTTTCTCGCAACCCTGAATTCCACAAACGGACGAAGCATTTCAATGTGAAATTTCACTATCAGCGAGCCGTGCTGAATGCAGGCGAGATTGAATTTCAATATATTCCAACTGAGAAACAGGCCGCAGACGGTCTCACCAAGCCATTGGGACCTACGGCCTTTACCAAGTTGATTTACAATCAACTTGGCTCCGTGTTGTATATATAACCTCATCTTCCCCTCTAGAATAAAACACAATTCCATACCTCTGAACTACAACAGCTATAAATGGCCCTCGAGCACAATTTCTGATCCAATCCATCTTGATGACGAAATTGGACCATCCCAATTCGCCTTCCCCGATCGACCGGCCGGTCAAGAGACAGTGCCGAATATCCCAAGCTCCAGAAGATGAACCCAAGGTGGAAATTCATTCACAGCAATCTTCGGATGGCACAACCATCGAACCCAAGGTCGGTCATACCCCCCCCAATCGGCAAGAAATGAAAAACCCACTAATATTGAATAGGTTTCAGTGAGAACACGCGGCACCCTTACGGCGGAGTTCATGAAAGTAGTAAGCCTCAGTGACTCCCTCGCTACACCAGTCCTCAAATTGCTCGACTTGTACTTTTCCCTATGGGAATGCTACATCGTCAAATCGGCCCAGAAAATACGACTCGAGGAGCAGCGACAGCTTCAAGCGTGAAATGACTTGCTAGCAAGCGATAGCGATATCTTCTACAGCTCTGCAATGTGCAAGCGTCAATATTGTGTAACCGCAAGCGAACGGTTCAGGCTCTTTGTAACGGTGTTGTTTCGGCCTTGGAAGCGAGCGATCTTCAAGCCTACTCTGTCGATGAGCCTGAGCCTTGATAAAGACTCCATGTGGTAGAGCGTTTATGGGCAGAAAGAATGATTGGATTTTCCGCTGGATATTCGTGTCATCTCCTAAGGATTAGCGTTAATATTAGATAAGGTCTATACTGCTGGTGAAATTTCGTTGGGTTGGTGACCGGAGCGAACGGTGCACGGCTGTTGATTCATTCAGCGCATTCGAGAACATAGCATATGGCTATAAATTTCCCTAGTTTGTCCTGATTCTGTGAAATAAGAGGAGAATAAAAACTGCTGAGCCTCCAGCTCTCCATCCCTCCCAACCCACGTTAAATTGCTGCTTTATACACTCCCGTGTTTTCCCTACAGCCTTCGACGGCCAGTCTTATAACAGAAATGAACGGATTGAACGACAATGGTCTGTACCCGTTGCCTTGATGATATATTGTGCTAATACTACTAGACTACGATTTTGATCTCGACCTTCACGCTATTTGGCATGAATCCTCTGGCATACCGACACCGCCTCCCTGTCTCGCTACTGATCCCAATGATCTTTGGCAGGATCTTCTTGGCAAAGACGACCCTGCAGAATACGAACCTCAACGGTCTTCCTTGATCGAATGCCTTTCCTACCCCAATCTCGACAGTCTGTCCGGGTTCAAGTGGACAGGTCCAGATCCTCTGTCCAATTCTACTCAGGCTAGCGACATTTTCCTCCACATGTCAGCGCTCCTTTTCCCTATAAAGGTGCACTGGATAGAATTTCGATTTGTGCGATTTGACCGGGTATCTGGTGAGACTATAGGAGAGGATCTGTTCTTCCTGCCACCGGTTGAAACGGCCCTGGGAAATCTCTATCGGATACGCAAACAGCTACTAGACACAATCACCTGGCATGCTGTCCGTACAACAGGCACTAGCTTCCGACTGTCCCTTTGGCCTCGTACAGAACCTCTACCATATTCGGGTCTCTCGACACGTTCTTCGCTGACTGCGGTGCCCCCGAGGCTATCCCTGGACCCACGGTTTTTTGTACATAATATATCCGGTAATTTTTGATAACATTGATCTAAACATGTGGAATTGTTTGCCAACGCTTAGGAACATGTCAAGCTTGAACCGGTAACTATCCTATACGCTTATTATTAAAAGTACTCGGACTTAACTGTAGAGGTTGGTTGCTTTACATGGAATAGATCCCTTGGATTGAGATATCAATTGTAGTATCTGTGTTTACAGGAAAGTCGAACAGGAGAGCATGGAATAAGCAACCCCTCACCCTTGTTTTGCAATGTCCGGGGTCTCTGCCAGATTGAGTCTGGAAGGGTGATTCCAGCCGTCCAGTACCCTAGTCAGTCGTTCCCGAGATGATTCCAATGCCTGTTTGAAAAAGCGCAGCCGAGCTAGCTGCTTCTCGTGGTAAAGCTGAAGACCGTCCCTCTCTTTTCTCAGGGACGCACCAGCTTCCTTCAATATCTCATTGCTCTGCTGTAGTTTTTGGCCATCGATGTGCTTGGACACGTACGACTCCCACAGGCGTCGATATAGTCCGACCAGTCGAGCCGCGGGAAAGGCGAACTTGAGATCGTCGCGTTCGAGGTCTGCTAGAACCTTCATAATAGGTTGAAATGGCTCGAACGCCAAAGTATGTCTTGTTTCTTCATCGTGTTGCAAAAGGGAGGGCTGCGATAGTCAGCAAAAGCATATGAAGTCGAATGGTTTCACTTACTAATAGAGGGACATGGTCAGGGGTTTCCAGTGAATTGTCCCTACCACTAAGGACTGGCAATTCACTGGGCTGCTGTCCTCCTTCTTTTTCTGGCCTGGCGAGCTGTTTGGGGAATCCATTTGTCTGCAGGAGAAACTCAAGGAGTTGGGCAATACCATTTCCATCGATCCTTGGTGCCTCTTATAGACAATGCAGACGCAGATGGCTATAGACTGGGTTTTACGATCCCCACATCAGTCAATCAACGCAGTCAGCTTCTGAAGAGAATTTGCTTTCATTTTCAGCGGGCGCTTGGTAGTAAATTTGAGAGGAGGAATGTCAACGAGTTTGCCGGGAAAACTGATCAAGCCTGACGATGTTGAGGGCCAGATATGGACGCCCATTGATGTGAGAGATATCTCAACTAGACACCTCTTCCACTTTCGTTGAAAGCCTCAGAAACTCGGCAAACAGATTGTAGAACTTAGAGTCACCAAAAAAGAAGTTCGGAAAGAAAAGAAAAAGTAGAACAAAAAGATAGAAAAGGAAAAAAAAAAAAGGAATGTATCTTCGAAGGTTGGTCACAACTTCAAAAATTGAGTGTTGACAACGTTTGGCCAAGCTTCAACGGGTTGACGGGTCGAGCACCCGCACATCCTACCGTGACCTCCTCGCTTTCTGCAGTCTAGACGGACAGACCCACACAGCTCAAACAACCAGCACAACACTAAAGCGAGGCCAGGCAAAAAGCCCATGATTTCTAAGGATGGAATTGTAGGCACTTTTCGGTGGTTCAACGTTGAGTTGCTCATAGATGAGGTGATCAAAAACAAGGGATATGAGCATGTCATTGCGTATTGAATTTCTCCCACAAGCCTCAGTTTAAGAGGGCCGTGAAGGACTCAACAGTCAGCCAACGTTTCTTGACCGACTCAGCATCCCTTTTCTCAACACCACTCTTACTAGTCTCTCTCGCTGAGCATCTAAAGGCAAAAGCAGCTGTCCCTGGAAATAATTGGGGTAAAAAGAAGACTCGGGTTTTAAAAGGCCTCAAACAAGAGAGGTGTTCCTCAACTCTTCCTACCAAGCAGAGCACTTGCGCGTGCCCCTAGAAACTTGCTCTACGATTCTATCACTTGACTACACAAAGTCGAGTAGGCCTTGTGTCTGAGGCACTTGATAAGTTCCCCCCTTTGACTCAGTACTGAAACATGCCTGTACTAACATTTATACAGTAGAACACAACATGGACCAGCAAGCCATACAGTGCCTGCGGAAGATATTGTTCTCAGCAAATCCACTTTGCAGCCAGCCAGCCGATCAAAGGGACAAGACTTAGGCTGGCTGGTCCAAACGTCTATGCGAGGCTGTCTCTCCGCCCCAGCCGACTGAAGTGATCTACTGTACAGCCACTGTGCGTATTCCCAAGGCAAAAGCGCGAATATCCACGTCGCAGGTACGTGAATCTTAGCCTGACCTGTCTGGAGTTCTACTGATCCTGAAGTCGATGCGATTCCAATAGAACCGAGGACATTCGACCACAACGCACGAGCGCAAGGACTACGTCTTTGCCGTCTCTTCGTCCCTAGTTTTGGCCACCCGAACATGTGAGTCATGTATTATCTCACCGATCTACAAGCTAATGCATGGCAGTGAACCATTGACATCGCACCAGAGTGGCCCCGAGGATACGGCAGCCCATTACTGCTGTATAAAGCCATAGCCTATGCACCAGACCTTGTCCCATCGATTCATACCATACAGCATACCCTAGGTATAGTATATAACTCGAAGGAGCGGGCCAATAACAGGGTGTGAACATCCGATTGCGAAACTCGCCGCGTAGAAGCTTGAAACGTCCATTCTTCCCGTTTGAGGTAAGTAATTTATCGCGCCTTCTGCTGCATTATATCAGGTTATTTGTGCAATAACTTGTGCTCCACAATACGAACACCATGCTGGTATTCATGCCATTGTAGATAGGAGCACCATCGCCGCCCGTGAAACACCCTTGTGCGGAGTCCTATCACCGAATCGGACTACGACGCGTGCTCCATCGCGTCTTCTGCCATCGATCTCACCGCCTTCATACCATGATCGGCGGAGTGTATGAACCTCTGACCGTCCGCATCGCGCGGTTTTATCCCATAATGACTGTACAATTTATTATCACAGGTGGGTTCATCACGCGCCTTTGGCTCTCAGAAGTTGCCCGGTGCACCCAGCGTGGCTTCTTCGAAGCGACAGCCGGAGACTGCGACGATCTGCATACAACATCATGTCAACATGGCATGAATGGTGACCACATCGATGAAGACTATTGTAAGTGATCTTGTCAGTAATATGATATTATCACGAAGCTAATTGATCGTCGCATTCCAAGCAAAAATTCTGCGACCTTTATGAACTGGTAAGTCATAATAACTTCCCAGTGGTTCAAGCCTTGCTGACTTGGATCGTACAATAGGAGGTACCCTCATGTTCCCGTCACCCGAGTCAAATGCGAAGCGAGCAAGTGTGTTGACTGCCCGGGCTCCCCGATACCGATGGGAACCCCTGCTCTCTATCACTCCCACATGACCATTGGTGGCATCGATATTGAGTCGATGTAGGGTTCTGAACGTCTCTACCTTCGCCCTTCCCTCTCAGTCGACTCTGTACGTCAGGTCATGTGCTGATGTGTCTACGCGATACATCCGCCAAATTTCATGACCATGTGTCTTTCGGCATTCGAACACCATGAAATGATAGCCCTCGTGAATTGCACTAGTGGCGTCCAATGGGTGCCCCACGTTGTTCTCGGATGGCATCTGGCGTCTTTTCTGGCCTGATAAACCAACAGGCGCCGAGAAATGCCGATGTTTCGTCTTGCTTAATGTAAGGGGAGCCCTAACTTCGCTGTTGGCCATGTTGTTAGTCCAAAGCCGCGTGCAAGGAGAAGGTGAGGCAAAACTCCCTTCGTTTCTGACCTACAGGCTAATTTTGGTTATACCAGCTACGAACCGAGAAGACAAGGCCGTTTATACCGAGGCACAGCCGAGCCAACTAAAGAGCCAAAAAATACCGTCCGATACTGTCCCATCTGATCCTACTCCGCATTGCTCAGGTGTTCGACATATACGAACGAGCGGAAACGAACCAAGCGGAAACGAACCAAGCGGAAACGAACCAAGCGGAAATATACGAAGCTATCAAGTCGGCATCAGAAATGTCTCCTTTGGAACAGATGTTTGGTATATTTGGATCCAAAGCACCCATTTCTTTATTAAAAGCCCAAGAAATATCCAGAAATTCGCATATGCAATATGCATTGGATGTCCCTGAAACTGCAGGTCATCAAGCTGGCCGCGTGTCTCTGTCTATTCATGTCGTTTTCTTATCGCGCGCAAGCAGCTCCTACCAGGGACTCGTCGGATTCTGTCCACCAGCGTCGGCTATCCTTTCAGCATTAAGTATATATTTGTCAAACTCACCGCGCCCTGGACGACATCTGGCATATCACTGTTCAAGCAGATCCTTTGTGAAAATGAGTTTTAGTCTGTAACAATACCACCCAGAGCCATCCTGCTGTGTTCTCTCTGCAGCAGGGCATGCTTGATTGCATTAACCCGGGTACTACGCTCCAGAAAGCAACGGTCGGCGGTTTGGGCGCAGTAGTGGATATAGATACATGGGAGACGGCTGGCGATATAAATTGTAGTTACCAACGGGGGGACTACTTACAATGTTGCGGCGACTCCCAAATGTAGGAGCCGATCGGATATTCTTGGGCCAAAGAAAACCCTCGATAACTTGGTTTTCTTTGTTGGGAATCCACTTTCACACTCGCGATGGTTCTAGGATATAGCCATCCTACAGTAGAGTAGGCTTGAGTGACTTGCAATCGCCGACTGAAGCGATGACTTCGACTACGCAAGGCAGAGTCTATCGCATCACGATGTTTAGTTGAGCCAACAAATGATATTTCGAGCGGCTCCTCATCAAATGCTTCTACACCTGGTAGGTCTGATCTTGAGCGTATGTATTGCCTATTCATAGTTGAACCAACGGAGGGCAGTCTGGCGTTTGCATTCGACCAGCTCAATCGAATTAGGGCTGTATGCAAATTCGCCGAGTGATCAGGATGGCACTAAAGATGGCTTGCGAGATAGAATCAATACAAATTGATACATCTATCATGTGGATGAGATGGCAAGAAAACCTCCGTGCTACGTCTGGGGATATTGATCGACCTCGACACGGCCCATGAGGCCCATGGATTCGCAATGAGTTACTTCCACCTGCCTATGGGCGGGTGGAAGTAATTTGACTGGCCCATGAGCCGCTTGTAAACAAGCCCTTCACGCACGCATTTACTTTACAATGTTTTAGCCACGTACAGGTCCCACAATACTACGTATTCGGATTAGTTGGGTAGAAGGATACCTAACGGACGAGATGAATTGGACCAAGCTTGTCAAAGCGGTGGACTGTTGAGTCTGGTCTGAATGAGACTTGAGAGTGTGATCTAAAATAAATAGTAATAGTGATGCGACTACAATGTGTGTAAATATATATATATATATGACCACAAAATATGTTGAACCTACAAATCCACTCACATTATACTGTCTACTAGTCTCAGCAATAAATTTATAATAAAAGCAATATATCTAATAAATTATATAACAGGATACACCGTTATTAGGATCGATTACCTACTATACCAGTGGTTATGGCGGTAGGTGACAGTGACAGACGTAAATAACCGATAATTTCCAGAAGTTGAAGTTGAACCCCCTATTCAGGAAACTTACATAATCTGAGGGTGGGATAGTTAACTAACGTATTTCACAAGCGAGTGGCGCACACAAGCGAGCGGCGCACCCCACCCAACATACTAATTTCAAATCCATTTATCTCAACCAAAACGCCATTAAACTAAATTTTTAAAAAAACATCACCCTATCTGGACATGTCTCTCTCCTATGTCCTGGCTTCCTACATACTCCGCACCCTCGGGGGGGGCTTTGTACGCGGTTGTAAAGCCGATTCTCCATCTATACCGGGACCGGGTTCTGCTGCTTCCACCGGCTGTGTAATCAACGTAGATGCTTCCTGCACTGAGAGACCGCTCTCTACGTATAGATGCTTCCCAGATCTAGCACGCTTTTGCTTCTTCTTCTCGTTTTCACCGCGTAAATCGCTCACTTCTCTCTCTAGAAGTGCGGCGGACTGCATCGTCATTTGACAGGCTTTTAAAACCTGGTTTATGGCGGAATTCAGCGGGCTTGGGGGACTTTTTGATCTTATACGAAGCAATGCTTTGATAGAGGAAGCTTGCTTCTCCAATTGTACACAGTTCGAAGGCGTTTTTGGATCCCAATCACTACCCCGGCTAGGGGGGGGTAGGGGTTCGAAGACAAACATCAAGCTTCAAAAGCACTCTCTCCGGTGCAAAAGGGATTAAACCAGTAGATTGGAAGCTGTTTTTAACAGTCTCTGGTTTAAAAGCTTCCATTCGTGCATCAGGATAAGCTTCGAGAAAATCCAATTTATCCACATGATTGGATCCTCACCGCATCCGGAATTCAACCAATCTCCCATAAGCCCGTTTTAACACAGCAAAATAGCCTATATCCAGAGGTTGTAAAAGATGGGATGAATGCGGTGGCATACAGATTGGTATAATCCGGTTTTTTTCGCAAATTTCATCAAATTTCGGGGTTAAATGCTTCCGTGGCCATCTAGTATCAAAAGCCGATATACCCCCTTCGTACGCACAGAAGTGGTCGGAATAAAGAGCTTTTCAAGCCAACGAAGTCCAATTTCATCAGTAGTCCAGCCATTAGGACTAACTTCGAAACGCCAGTCAGAAGGAAGGCCATCAAACCAGGATTCAATAAAGACTTTGCCTTTAAAATCACACACGGTGGAAGGGCCCAACCAGTAGCATTCGTACACTCAATAACCGTCACCCATTCACGATTTCCAGGTTGTAAAAGTGCTCGCCGACCGTAGTATTCGCTTCTCGTAATCACCCTCGCAGTCGCTATTAATCCCATCGCGAAACCGGTCTCATCAAAGTTATAAACATCGTCCGGGTCGATCCCAAATTGTAGGATGGTTTTTTGAACAAGATCAGACCACCCCTTTATAACCTCCGGATCCTCACATTTCGCACGCTCGTAGTTATACCGTTTCGAAAACCGAGAGGATAGAAGAGGACGTCTTTTCACATAGTTCGTCACCCAATTTTCGCCGACCGAAGGAACTGGGGTAGTTCCGCGCTTTTCGATCAAAAGATTCGCCATTTCTCGTACCATAGAAGGTCGGGGGGCGCCTCCACGTCGATCCATAGAGAGAATCCATTTTCCAAGAGATTCCTCTTCTATTTCTGATAGTTTATGCGAATTGGCGCGAGAAATCGCGCGGTGTTGTACACCACTAAGCCGGTGGCGGAGAGTTGAACGCGGGACTTTGTAAACACGAGCAGCGGAAGCAGTAGAAATGATATCTCCATTTTTTAAAGCCTGGATAGCTAACAAAAGCCTACCCTCTTGCTCAGTTGAATTTTTAGACGATCGCGAGCGATTTGGTGGGTGGTTAAAGAAGAAGGGGTTAAATTCATGGACGCGTTTTTCGGTGGGGTGGCCACTCGCTTGGGGTGGCCATCTCCAAAACACATAGTAAATGCGATAGATTACAACTTGATATCTTAACAACGGCGGTCTACAGGAACTTTCCCTTTTAGTCTACTGGTTTTACACGATATCTAGTCTCTTTAGGGAGTTTCGAGAAATTTAATGATTTAGTGGCTGAGATATATATATTCCTAGATTTTGGCAACGTAATTTTCGGTAATATTGGAAATGATGATAATATAGTTATCTATTCACTTTGAAATTGATACACGCTACTACAAATGCTTATCGATACCTATCCACTAACAATGAGAATTAAATTAAGTTATGGTGGTTGAAATAACCCGTCGCATTTACTATGTGTTTTGGAGATGGCCACTCGCTTGTGAAATACGTTAGTTAGTTAGTTAACGTAATCGGTAAGCGAGCCGCCACTGTAAGCGAGCCGCCATCCTACAACCATAGATAGTTTTAAAATGCATTTATCTCAACCAAAACGCCATTAAATTAAATTAACTAAAATCATCATCTATCTAGACATATCTCTCTCCTATGTCCTGGCTTCTTACATACTCCGCACCCCCGTGGGGGTTTTGTACGCGGTTGTAAAGCTGGTTCACTATACTAACCGGGACCGGGTTCAGCTGCTTCCACCGGCTGTGTAATCAACGCAGATGCTTCCTACACGGAGAGACCGCTCTCTACGTATAGATGCTTCCCAGATCTAGCACGCTTTTGCTTCTTCTTCTCGTTTTCACCGCGTAAATCGCTCACTTCTCTCTCTAAGTGCAGCGGATTGCATCGTCATTTAACAGGCTTTTAAAACCTGATTTATGGCGGAATTCAGCGGGCTTAGGGGACTTTTTAATCTTATACGAAGCAATGCTTTGATAGAGGAAGCTTGCTTTTCCAATTGTACATAGTTCGAAGGTGTTTTTAGATCCCAATCACTACCCCGGCTAGGGGGGTAGGGGTTCGAAGCTAAATATCAAGCTTCGAAAGCACCCTATCCGGTGCAAAAGGGACTAAACCAGCAGATTAGAAGCTATTTTTAACAGTCTCTGGTTTAAAAGCTTCCATTCGTATATCAGGATAAGCTTCGAGAAAATCCAATTTATCTATATGATTGGATCCGCGCCGCATCCGGAATTCAACCAGTCTCCCATAAGCCCGTTTTAACACCGCAAAACAGCCTATATCCAGAGGTTGTAAAAGATAGGATGAATGCGGAGGCATACAGATTGGTATAATCCGGTTTTTTTCACAAATTTCATCAAATTTCGGGGTTAAATGGCTTCCGTGGCCATCCAGTATCAAAAGCCGATATACCCCCTTCATCCGTACAGAAGTGGTCGGAATAAAGAGCTTTTCTAGCCAACGAAGTCCAATTTCGTTAGTAGTCCAGCCGTTAGGACTAACTTCGAAACGCTAGTCGGAAGGAAGGCTATCGAACTAGGATTTAATAAAGACTTTGCCTTTAAAAATCACACACGGTAGAAGGGCCCAACCAGCCGCATTTGTACACTCGATAGCTATCACCCATTCACGATTTCTAGGTTATAAAAGTGCTCGCCGACCGTAGTATTCGCTTCTCGTAATCAACCTCGCAGTCGCCGTTAATCCCATCGCGAAACCGGTCTCATCAAAGTTATAAACGTCGTCCGGGTAAATCCCAAATTGTAAGATAGTTTTTTAAACAAGATCAAACCACCCCTTTATAACCTCCGGATCCTCAAATTTCGCACGCTCGTAGTTATACCGTTTCGAAAACCGAGACAAGAGGAGAGGGCGCCGTTTCACAAAGTTATATACCCATTTTTCGCCGACCGAAGATACCGGGGTGATTCCGCGCTTCTCGAGGAGAACATTCGCCATTTCTCGCACTATAGAAGGCCGGGGAGTAGATCCTCGGGAATCTATAGAGAGAATCCATTTTTCAAGAGTTTCTTCTTCAATCTCTAATAGTTTACACGAATTTACGCGTGTAATTCCTCGTTGAGTATGGCCATTAAGGCGATCGCGTAATATTGAACGTGGTATCTTGAAAATGCGGGCAGCAGCAGTAATATTACTAATATCTCCATTTTCCAAAGCCTAGATAGCTAATAAGATACTACCCTCTTACTCTGCTAAATTTACAGAGGATTGAGAGCGAATTGGTGGCATAGTGGGTGGTTGAATTAACTAAGTGCTAATTCATGGACGCGTTTTGGATGGGGTGGCGGCTCGCTTATCGATTACGTTAGTTAGTTTAGTTTAGTTGCTATTTTACGTCGGAGGTCCGGTCACATGCCAATTAAGATCACGTGCGGCGGGGTCCCGAAACGGAACATACGACGGGCGGAGCGAAACCGCCTATCTGGTAGCTAAGCTAATTCTATCATACACGCTGGCAAAGGCTCCCACGCGGGCGCTTGGTCAAAACACTTGGCCTCCGGCAATATACACCCAGGAGAGGAAGGGGGAGAGATTTTTTTTTTTTACATGACTACCGGGCAATATGCGAGGGCGGTCAAGCACATACCCGCTGGTTACTAATGAAACGTGCTCGGGGAACCGGAGGAGTTGATTATCCGTGATTGTACGAGGCCGTCGTGGTAGGTTACTCTTCTGAAACGAAGTGAGCAACGTATTCTCGACTATATACGTGTACTTGAATGAATGAGTGCTTAACTAGCTATTTATACGCACAAGTTGTCCTATATGAAGAATCTCCGGATCTCGCTACTCGAGCCGACCATTTGCCTATTGTTATCTGTCAAGAAACCGGATAATACTGTCTTTTTACCATGTAAACATGTGACTTTGTCACTATGCATTTTGCTTACTAATTGTGTCCGACCAGATTGACAAAACCTGACCATTGTTGTTTTTAGTTAGTTAGAGAATTGTACCATTGTGGAAGTTTTACCCGTACGTTCGCCATACACCTGATTTCGAACACTATGCCCACTACTCCTCATCGACTTAGCATCAGCTATCTATTGAATTTTATCTCAGATTCTGCAGGGTGCGTGATTATTGATCCAACGTCGTCCCTTCCGTTATATCACACTAGAAGCCCCTTAAGAGTCAGAGCAAGAGAAGTCGCGTCATAGACTCAGACTCCCCTCGAGGCAGCTGAACCATTTTTGCAATCGGGAATTAAGACAACTCGATTTTTCGACTATACATCTGGCAACAGGCTGATGGTACGACCAGAGAGGCTGCCCTGTCTTCCTCGTCGGTAGGTCAAGACGACTTGATCGAATCGACCCATTCTAGACATCAATATTCACCATCATCTAACGATGCACGTGCCATGGGAATTGCAGAATTGATGAATGACTACCGAACCCTGCTACTTCACATAATGGAACAAACCTCAAGCTTACCCTTGAGTGGCGCTCTCCACGAAGGCCATCTGGTGCTCCTTCAGAACCGTACGGCTGCCTTGAACATGTTGCGTACCAGCTACGAACCCTCCGCTGCCCCCGACAACGGAGGTGACGAACACACTCAAACGTCCCAATTGAGAGAGTAAGCGAAGCAACAATTTCATTTCTGTTCGTCTGCTATCCACACGTAATTAATCGTACAGAATCATCCTCGACGCGAGTGCCCATCGTCACATAGCATACAAAATTTACCTCCGCGTTGCCGCCGCAAAACGGTGGGAAATAGTCGTGTCAGTCTAGCGCGTCGTTCGGCACAGAGTGAGGTTACTGCACAGCAGCGAGTGATTGACGGAATGCTACAAAGTGTGAGTGAGGATGCAAGTCCCTCCGTCTCATGTCGCTGAGAAGCTTGAGAGTTCAGAAATTATGCAATGTTTCCGATCAATCTGTTGCTTCGGGACTTTTCGCAGCTGATGAAAGAGCTTGTTACTGGCTGAACGAAGACCCTCCTCTGGAATCGATCATATCTTGGGTCAGGTCAGGGATGATGGAGCAGAGCTAAAACCAGTTTTGAATCGCTCCGACTCATTTTATCAAGCTAAAGGTACATATCTCATTTCTTTGCTTGAGTATCCCTGAGTCCGGACATCTATACATTACCGAAAGACCCGTGAAGGCTCCCAACCGAGATTCCATGTTTATAGAGTTTCCGAATCTACGATCGAGACTTAGGGACTAGAAACCTTGTGCCTGTGACACATAATCCGAGATCAGCCACCTGCGAGGGCCCCGGTCTCCAGGTCTGGCTGACCAAAAGACTGCCGATTGGAGATTTTCGGAGGCCCAAGGCTCATGCGGTCGCTAGAATGAGGGCTTACAATAAATCACGGCCTAAGGCACTAATATAAAGCTAGTTAGAAGCCGAGCTACGCAATGCTATCGCCATCTTTTCTTTTGTTGCTCTTTTCTTCGCGCCGGGTTGGTTGGCCACCTCGGCCGAGCCCACGTCACTACAAGATCCTCGGCCGCTGTACAAAGGGGTTTTTGCTTCGATATAAGATAACAGCCGGCAATCCATCGTGGCAACTCTGGAAGACCTCATCTGTGCCAAGCGCTCGGCCATATGTCGAATGAAAGTATACAAGCTTTTTTTCGCCGCCCGTAGCCATATAGTGCTCTATTTGTTGCTCTTCCCTGGCAGAGGGAAGTGTATGGAAACTGCTACATAACAGGGCAGCCTATGTAGGTATTGCTATATAGCAGAGTAGGCGATGTAGCATCGGAAAATAGCAGCGTGGTGAATCGCCAGGGCTTCTTAGAGGTGGCCAGCAGAATGCGCAAACGAGCCCAATACAAATAGTGACTATGAACATAAAAACATTTGAACCTTCGAGTTTTTAATGAGACATGATGTAATTAAACTTGCGGCGCAACTTTCGAATGACATATCATACTTTTAAGTAAAAATTCGCGGGCGTTAAGCCGACGCCAAGCACTGCCCTATCTCTGGGTTAAAGCCGGACGACTGGAATTTTCTAGTCAGCGATATGAACTATTGAATTTTTCAGCCTTGGAATATTCCCCAATATTCCCCCCTCTCGAATATCCAACCTCGCTAATTTTTCTCATGGCAGTCTCGTCAGCGGACCATGGAAGCACAGGCGGCATTGCAGGCAATGAGCGCGACACGAGTTTTGGTGTCGCAAGAAAATAATCGTTTCCTCTTAGAAATTCTCCCCAATTATCAAGGAACTATCCCGACGATGGGATATTGTACTTGAACTATTAAGACCGAGAATAGGACAAACAAGTAATTAATTGCAAAGATTCTACTGGGCAAAATTATGATGTAAAGGCACACTTTGAAGAAAGAAAGGATGTTGATGAACGATAAAAATGCAGCAACTATTTGGGGAGTTGAACGAATGTGCATTTTCAACGATGCTTCCCACGGTACCAGCAATAAACAGCAATGAAAATATAGTGGTAGAAGACCCATACAAAGCTGGAAGTTCAACGGGCAAGTGAACTTACAGCCGGTGATTAAACCAATTAATTGGTTGTCTCAGGAATCTGAGTGCAGCATGGTCGAAAGAACAAATAAACCGATTCATTCATTTATTTTCTTGTTATACACAGTGAAAGTAGGGTGTTTGTTGAATATTATTGGCCAGACAACAGTCCCACTCTCGATCACGCGTGTTTCCTAACCCCCCGGCAGCCCCCCCCACACCCAGGTTTGATGCAAAATCATTTTACCCTGCCCACCAAGAAAGATGTCCTCTTGGACAAGCCCGTGGCATGCCCATTTTTCTGCCATATTCCCCACGCCTCCAATCCAGGTCCCGCCCCACCCGTGTTAACGCAATGATACCAAGTGACAGAAAGTAACGTCATAGACCTGGGTCGGGGAATCCATAAGTATTGCACATCAGGTAGAAATTCCTTTTTAAGCGCTTGGAAAGTCCTCCAGAGAACACAGTACTACCCTTAATGATGCAATCAGCGGCAAGAAACCATATCCCGATGTAGGGCCTTTCCACGCCCCCTCTACCCTGAGGCAAGCGCGCTAATAATCCCTCAGCCATTGTCTGAAAGTGAGAAACGTCACTCAGACAAGTACGGGCAGCGGCCGCGTGGAGGCTTACTCTGTCAAAAATCCAAGGTACTTGCATGAAGCTCTGTTTGAGGAAGCGTGCCGCGGAGGCGACTCGCTAGAAGACAGGGCGCGTAGTTATAGGCGCGTCGCCCCGGAAACGGCAGTAGATATGAGGGGAAACGGAGGGGCTGATCTCCTATTCTTGTCGATATCCGTCCCTCGTAAGCATTTCTGCTATATGCTTGCGACTAGCAGCCATTTATTGGCCTATGGAAGAGTAAGATGTCCAAAACTGAGATAACGATATTCCTTCCGGCGTCGATGGCTGTTACAGGTGGGATGCAGTAACCCAGCTGCTCGACGAACACTTCTCCACGAGGCAAGCTTCATGACTTGATACCAAAAAAAAATAAAATAAAATAAAGAAAAAAGTAATCGCGTCTCGGCACTGCTACAGCGAACGCTTGCCCTGCCCTTTCCTGTGTAAATTCAAGAAACTCCAGGACCCCACAGTTGATGAACTCAGATACAGACGACCGACCAGGTGTACCTGAAACGTCGGAGATACCAGCCCATACTACGCTCTATCTAGGAGCGCCAGCGTTTCTCCGCGCCTGCAGCATACTGTGCCGGCGCTTCATGTAATCGGGCGTCCCCATCCAATGGTAACCCACCACGATATTTGGAACTTGAAACAAGTATGAGCCTCATGAAACATGAACATGCGGGGCAGTGAGAATTTCGATGGATTTGTGTGGGATTTTTGTCCCTGCCATTGCCATTTAGTTCTAATTTAAGCAGTGTATCCTTCGAATGTTGAGCACAGTCCTCTATCTGCCGGGTACGAGACTGAC
Organism: Penicillium chrysogenum; assembly: GCF_028827035.1. Taxonomy (NCBI): domain Eukaryota; kingdom Fungi; phylum Ascomycota; class Eurotiomycetes; order Eurotiales; family Aspergillaceae; genus Penicillium; species Penicillium chrysogenum. The sequence continues at coordinate 4,455,272 of NW_026622750.1, read as the reverse complement.
ATCACGCATGTATCGCGCAATGAGAAGTTTCTTTGCAGTATATATGAGCGGCTCCTCAACATCAATCATATACTAACCCTTCAAAAGCCTCTTCTAACTTCTATCTGACAATGTCGATACACTACCACCGCTCAGGCTCTCACCATGAGAAACGCAGCCTTCATGGTGATGAAAGCTATGTAATGGACGCTTACCAATCTCATGCTCATATTTTCAGGACTCACTATGCGAGCAGGGCACTCTTTTGGCCCGAAATGTCCGCAAGTACCTGTACAAGAAAAGTAGAAAATTCTTCGCTACAGTCGGCCATGAATATGATAGGACCAATCAAGTGGATATTCCGCAAGATGCCTACTCGGTCCGCAGTCTCCTTGCAGCGATGGAGCGCGGATCACAGCCTTGTCATTCCTTTACAAGTCCACAATATCCGATTGAGATCATCGAAAGACGGCCGCGCCACTGCGAGGATAGCGATCACACTATCTAATTTCCTCCACTTACCGGAACGAAACATATTTATCTTCAAAAGATGTTGTACAAGGAAAGGTTTCTTCATATCGTTAGGGGTGTGGACATTAAGGTGGGGCGTGCGGCTCGAAGGTCGGCCGTCCACGTCGCCATATATCTTACGCTGAGCGCGTAATCGAATTTCAAACTTGAGCGCAGCCGACTATCGAACGAATGGACTTTGAATGAAAATTATTTAGACGACTCCTTCGCTTGACGTTGCCTCGTATCATATTTCAACCGATATTTATCCGATGACGGAAAGACTTTATCTGAAAATATGCCGCGATAACGTCAAGCAAATTTACCGTTTAGTACGGTTTTCGGGTTGGTTAATCCCCATCTGCGCAAGACTGACAGGTTCTCCGTCGTGCTCAACCTCGACCGAGTCAATCATTGCTCTGGCGATATCGGTGTGCCCTTCATCGACTGCGTGTCCAAACGGTGTCCAACCATCTTCATCCCGGGTGACTTTGACCAAATCCTTCCTTTCGAGAAGAGCTTTGACAACCTCAAGGTGACCTCTTCGCGCTGCCCATGCTAGAGGTGTATAGCCATCATTATCCCTGGAGTTGACATTCACTCCAGGGCAATCAAGGAGCAAGCGAACTATCCTTTCAAACCCCATTGCGGCGGCGCGAGCGAGCGGTGTACAACCCTCTTTGTCAGTTGAATCGGCCTCAACATCGGCGTGGTTAAGCAGTAGAAGCACCACCCTTTCGTGACCGCGTTCAGCTGCCATTGCCAATGGCGTGGCAAGCGCATCATTGCGTGAATCGGGTTGAACATCTTCTCGGCAAAGCAATGACACAACCACGGTTTCATTGCCTTGTTCGGCCGCGAAAGCTAGTGGTGTATCGCCGTGATTGTCTCTACAATTCACATCCACACTCCCATCCTGCAGAAATAAATCTAAAATGGCAGCCTGATTCCACATTGCTGCATGCCCAAGAGGTGTCATTCCATCAACGTCCTTTATATTGGTGTCGACACCATCGCATTTAAGAAGCAGCTTTGTCAAGGACAATTTGCCACTTGTGGCCGCCAATGCCAGCAGCGTCCGACCGTATTGGTCCGTTGCATTGATATCAAAGCAATCTATTGTGTCAACTTGAGACTCAACCCGTTCTAAGTCATCTGTCTCTCCTCCAGGCCACAGATGCGGGGAATACATGGTCGGCCGCCCAGTTCCGTATTGGAAATGAAGTGTGGAATAGGGATATTGACGACTGGCCGAAGCCGGGTCAACTGTGTTGTGCGAAGAGGCAAGAATATTGTGATTCCTGAGATCACTCTTCCTCCCATGGTACCGAAAGCCCGCTAATGCAGTAATTGCTCGTAATCACGAGCTAGCGTCTGTTAGCGCGGTGCGCAAAGCGGAGTGCTTGGACCCCGGCTGGCGTGTCGGTGCGGAATAACCTTTACCCCCGTTTCAAGCACCACTTCCACAAAATAAACTTCCTTTTTCTTCATGAAAAGAGTACTGTAAAGAGTATGTACTTAGGTTACGCATGGCAACATGGCCGGGAGCTGAATAACCAAGTACAGGGAGAGTTGAAAAAAGTTTCCCTGGAGACACATAGTTTGTTTCCCGGCACGTACCCGAAACTGTATTGTCTCAATTAGGTCAAGTGGTAAAATAAAATACAACTAGACTCAGTCCGTTTCCAAAAACCACTAAGCTTAACTAGGTTTGAATCCGTTCCTTGGGGGCTGTTGAACTCCTGGGACGCTATTTCTGAATCCTAGAATCAATATTCTGCCTTCTGAGGCCGCGGAAAGCCCTCGCAAGACACCTTTACCAGCCCTGCGTTATCATCCAATTTCCCTGGCCGTGTGCACTATAAGTGCAAGCCCTTAAGGTTACACTATGTTTATGTCTGACAGTCATCGCACAAGGTAACCCAACGCGACAGGCATGATGAGGATGTGTTGCCGGACTGACGCCATCGATGCTATCGCTGCTTACTGTCGATTTGAGGAAAACAAGCTGTCTGCCGCGCAACTAAAGTTTTTAATATAATGTGGCCGAACTTGATTGTCTTAGCAATTACGCCCAAAAGGACGAAGCGACCGAAGAGAATTATACATAGCACAACGGTCTATATAAGGTCACTATACGGGTATAGCAGTTTATTTCGCGCTGTTACGTAGATATTGCTCCGGGTGGGCGAAATGCCGAGGCATTTTCACCTATGAGTGGTCTCCAAAGTGATCCAATCATTGCAGCATAGCAGGACAACCCAAGTGTCCGTGAAATAACGGTTCGCTCCAGACCCGAGGGTTTAAAGGCTTTCCAGGCTTCTGTGCGAACTTGTCACGATGCGGCATATGCCTCAGGGTCCATGAGTATTCTTCCTGAGATTTCCTTTTGGGAATGCCATGCGCAGGTAGTATCCATCTCGTAGGCAGAGTTGCAGAATCGTTAGTTCATGACTGTTGAAGTTTCCGTCGGAAGATCTTGTACTCCGAGCTGCGGTCCCGAATTGATATACAGCGCTTGTTGCTAAGAAGTGAGTACGAGAAAAAGATCTGGCTTCTAAACAGTAAAAGGCTGGTCTTTAGGTGAACCTGTTACCATCAATAAAGTTGTCGAAATTGAATCGGTATAATCATATGGCTCGTAAAGTGCAAGTTCGTTCGAGATTGCAGGCAACGCCGTGCTGTCCTTATTGTATGCGCCCGGTCCGATGGGGTTGACATCATCTGCGACTGATTCATCGGACCACATCCCAGTTGAAAACGACGGCGACGAGCGAACAGGCAGGCAGGGATTATCGGAATCCATGTTGGAAGAGCCTTGCAATACGACTTGGATCATCCTGGCGAGCTGGTGGTTGATTTGGTGGCTTGGCACGCGGCGTGTTGGAATATGAGGTTCTTCAACGCCAGACTCCTCGCAGGCAGTACAACTGTGCTAGAAGGATATCTTTCTTTTGTGTTTCATCGGTGAGCCGTCGCTCAAACTGTTTCTGTTCTCTTCGTTTTTTCCACGGCATTTGTTGGCCGCGATGCGGTTTCGTTCGAGGTGCTTTGCCCGCCCGGGACTGACGGAGCGCGAGGTTGACGAGGCTGGGGAGGCGGGTGATATGTATTTCATGATTTCTTTGGTGTTTTTGTTATGCTACGTATGGGTGTGACAGAAAGCAATCTGGGATAATAGAATGAGCCGTTTTGTTTTCCCTTTTCAGCCAATGAGCAGAAACTTTCGGAAACCTACAATATAAAGTGCGAATTGATATAAGGAATCTTTAGCGCAGATGGTCCTAAAGAAGTATAGAAGAGTGTGGTATCGAAATCAATGTCGTACTATGTCCAGGATCTGCACAGGGTCTGGAATGAAAACAATAGCAAGTTTCGAAACAGTTGCAACCTGGCAGCCGGATCCGGTTTCCGGATTAGACTTGCACGTACATCTCCTGCATGTCCTACATGTTTGCTGATAAGGCCTCAAGCTGCTACCCTCACCAGATTCTTCTATGTTTGCTAGCTTCCCTTGCCTTCATATTATCCTTCCTTAACCTTTTACTTTTCCCTCTAGGATATCAGACCCGACCGAGCGGGGTCCATATTCCCCGGCGCTCCACCTTTAGCCTCTATAATAATTCAGATCTGGCAGATCTATTCTCCTCCCACGCCTCCCTACGGAGCGCTTTCCTTTTGGGAGAAGTCTTTTTTCTACAAGTCCTCGACTGCTACATATACCGGACAGAGTCAACGTTCCCGTTCTGGAGAGCCAAATGGACCCCGTCTTCAACGATACTCCAACTCACGAGCATCCGGCGTACAACCAGGTGCAGGGGCATGATGGGTGGCAACGGAATCTAGTTAAAGGAGGGCCGCGTCAGAATCAGAGCGCAGATAGTTTTCATGGGCAAGACCCTTCGACGCAGAATGATGTCAATATTGCTGCGACACACCACCCTCCAACCTCTGGGCTAGAAAGTGCTAGCAACGCAGGATACTCTTTTTCTGACCCTACCTACACCCATGCGGCACCAGTTACTCCGGTATCTCAAGACTTCGCCATCTGCGAAGTAGCCAGTACTAGTACTACCCAACTGCCGAATCGCCTAGATGCAGAGAAGGAAGACGAAGGCTATGGAACGGGGGACAATTCTCACAAGTTCGACCATCCCTCCCAGCCTAACTCCGGTGTAGCCGCCCCCAGCACGGGGGTCATGTGCTTAGCTGAAGACTCGTCTTTCCATCATGCACCTACGGATCGACCCCTTTTAACCCAGGACATCCCTGCCCAGATTATACATACTGCCTCAGCGCCTCTTTATGACCTCAGTGATGAGGCCAGTAAGACCGCCTATGCGGCTCAACCCGGTATCCCTCCCCAAAACCAGTCCTTGCCCTTATCTATGCACCTGGCACGACCTCGCCCGTGAACACTTTGCCTCCTCCCCCTTCTGCCAGATCCCAAACTCCGTTTACCGCACCAGAGTCGCGGGGATCTTCGCAAGGCCCTTCGCAGGCCCTCAAGAAAGGCTGCGTTGATAAGCACGGTTGGCCATTCAAAGGCGTCGGTGATGACTCCCCTTGGGTCCCAGAGGCCCAAAAGAAATACGACGAGTTTTTGCATGACGAGCGTATCAATGTGACGGAAGGCCTCTGGGACCTCTTTCCTGTGGAATCGAGGTTGTTCGTTGGTTTGTGCTATCCTTGCTCGTATTACGCTAGTTATTTAACCATGAACCTTATGTACAGGCAATCTTCCAACGGAGCGCATCACCAAGCGAGACATGTTCCATATCTTCCATAAATACGGCAAACTAGCGCAAATATCGATCAAGCAGGCCTATGGATTCATACAATTTTTGGAGGCTTCCTCTTGCCATGCGGCGCTTAGGGTCGAGCAAGGGGCGATCGTGCGGGGCAGAAAGATACGTGAACGCCAGGACCACCCATATTCAAACATTATATGCGCCTACTGATCATTTCCAGATCTCGAAATTTCCAGGCCTCGAAGACCTACTCGGCCTGCTCCAGCGCCTCCCCGGGCATCCCCGCCGTGTTGTTCGCGGCCACCGGAGTTCGGCCGAGCTCCCGCGCCCCCCTACCACTCGGGTCACTGGAGATCTATACCACCAGCCCTATGAGTCAAGTCCACTGCCTTCCAATGATTTCCTTCATATGTTCTTTCATTGCAGATGCGATGATCGTCGTTTACCGCGATCACGGACCCCTAGGCTTTGCCGGGCCCGATACGAGTACCGATCGCGTGACAGAACTCCTGCAAGGTTTGAGCGACGAAGACGTTCTCGCTCTCCCCGATCTCCTCGGGTTCCCTATTCTAAGGATCGACGCTCTCGCAGTCTGAGCCCTAGAGCGCTTTGTATTGACGAAGGCGAAGCATATTTGCCCATCCCTCGACGAGCCCCTCGTGATGTACCGGATGTGCAGCTCGTCGTGCTGGAAGAGCTCGATAGGTTAGTTGATGCTTACGGTTCCAAATCGCTCGAGCTCATTACTAAAATGACTCAGAGACTTCGTTTTTCATGTCGAAGATGTCTTCCGCAACCGTGGCTTACGAGTAGATGTACTTGTTCTCGGCCCTGGAATTTCCCTTGGCGCAGCAGTCCATCGCCAGTTCATTGAAGGAGTTCTTGCGGTTGTCCGCCTTTTGCGTCCTAATCAAATTTCCAGAAAGATACCTTTGCAGTTGTTTGATCGGACCGCCGGGTTGGACAACGTTCGCTTCCTCGGTAAGTGCATTTTATCAACCATTTTCGCATTGACACTTTCTGACGATGGGCCACAGACTATCCTGAGCTGGAGCCTAATATGTCCGCTGAACTTCTGAGCCACCAGGCCCAAGCTATGCAACGAGGAGCTGCCCCGGTCGGATTTGCACCAAATCCCGCTTTTGATATCCCTGCAATGCCGCCCATGTCTATTCTTCAGTCAAATCTGCATGCGCCCTCTAATTATCACAGCCTTGCGAACCTCATTTACTCACTGGATGGCCCTAGCTTTTCATCTCTCTTGTCGGCAACCCAGCGCACTCCTTATTCACAGCCCGTATCTGCTACTCAGTCGCCATTTTCCTCTTTTAACCCACAACCTCCAGCTGATCTCGCCAGTCTCCTGGCCAATGCAAATCGGCGACAGCTCATTCCCACCACTACACAGCAATCTGTCCCTCCTTTCAATCTCAAGCCCTCGAACGCGCCCGCGCCCGTCGCCCACCCACCCCAACCTTCTTTCTCTCCTGGCTAGATGATTGGGCGGATAACAGCCACAAGGCCAGGGGCCTTCTAGTTCCCAAACCTTAAACCTGATGCACCATCTTGCAGAATGGGAGCAAGCAAGACTACCGAAGGAACTACGAGACATGGCACATAAAGCTAAATCAACTTATTACCACTGCCAGTGTGGTTGGATACGACACAAATAAATAGTCTGCCAATATTGTGAAGTAGAAGAATAGTCATTACGACGAACCTGAATATATTATCTGAAACCATCACCATACTTGACTACCAGTCAATATTCTTGTTTGAACGGGGCCTTAGGGCTTATTTACCGAAACAGAGACAGATTGGCCAGGTAATACTGTATAAATTCCCAGAATCTCCTCATTTGATTCTAAAATTTTCTTGACGAATAGCGTGCAAATTCCCTTCCTATAAAAAGGAGCTGCCCTCAACCTTATGGCACTGAAGATGAATTGAGGATCCTCAGTTGATGCTTCGGGGCAACATTTTCGCTCTTTTTTTGTGCAGACCCGATAATACATTCCACATCTAAAGCTTGCAATATAGTTTCTGATTTAACTTGCATCGTGTTTGATGAAAGCAGTCAAAATCAAACGACCATTTGCGTTTGGCTTTGTTAGGGATAGGGTGCTGTAGAAACCGTTTTAGGGGGCCAATCGCAGTTGCAGCATCCTCTTTTCAGGTGGACATCGAAGAGGTGCAGTAAGGTGATGCGTACATTTCTAAATGTCTAGATCAATTGCTGGAGAGCATTGCGATTCTTCCATGGCTCAGCCCCCGAAACCATAGAAAATGTGTACGTTGGCTAAAATACGCCTGGGAGCCTCCCAACGTTTCATAAAACAGCATTCCATCTTCAAAGACCCCTGGAAAATGTCATAGAGTACACGGAGTCTTGAATGAGTACAGCCCAAAGAGCGATCTTATACAAAGCCGGTTCTCCTTATCAGTTTCAGCAGCCTATGGCTCTCTGCCTTGGATGAACTCTCATTAACTTATCGCGATTGCTCCATTGGCCGAAACCCTAACTCGGACCTTTGCTCTGTCATTACTGATCGGGCGACATCGCCTTAACACCAACCTCCTGCCGTTGTGCCTCCCCATCAACCCCCATGGCCCCAAGCTGACCCCATTCCTGCCGCACACCCGCAGCACCAGATATATCATATACAACGCGCTTGTTTGGATCAATGAGCGTCTCATACGCCTCCTGGATGTGTCTGAACTGACTCTCGCCCGCGTAGCGGAGATGCGGTGGCTGCTTGTCGGGATGGCATCTTCATCCGGGGGGGCTGGTGGGCCTGAGCTGGGGGGTCCGAGGGGGGCACCTTCCCGGGGAGCCGGCGGATGGAAGCTGGGGGTCAGGTTGCGGTAGGCGGATCGGATCTCGGCTTCTGTTGGGGGGCGGATTGCGCGAAAGACCCAGCAGGACGTAGTAGTCGGGTTCCTCTGGGTAGTCGCCGACCATGCTATAATCGGCGTCGAGTCCGTCATCTTCTACTGTCGCGCGGAACTCCTGCGCTCCCGGGAACTCCTGCGCCCCGGATTGGTTAAAGGAGGCATCAGGGCTCTTTTTGCGCACTTGTTTATTCAGATCTATATATATATCCCCATTTTGGGGTGGTTGATGGACTGCGACAGGGAGTTGAAGCAAGGTGAAGAGGGAAATGGAAATTCCGGAGAAACCTTCCGCATCTCCGTTGGAATCCCCGCTCAGATGGCTATAGTGGAGCATTGGCTGGGGATCGAATGGTATACTGTAGAGCTATTCTTGTTTATTATCTGGTTAATCCATCTTAATTTCGAAACATGCCGAGTCTATACATAGTTAGAGTATGAAACATTTGCCCGATGGCTGTTTGTACACAATATAGCTTAGGACCTAATTCCGACCATAACCCAACCCTTACTGTTCGTTGAACCAACGCGGCCGACTAAAAATTGATTTTGAACTGTGAAATTTAACCAAATACCGCTAGTGAGTAGATAACTAACATAGATCAAGTAGATATTTCCTATGGGCGTAAAACGCACATGCTGTTGGTGTTCAGCGGTTTTTATGTCCAACGTTGATGTAAACGTTGACATCTACATCAACGATCAACGTTGACATCTACATCAACGATCAACGTTGACATCAACTTTCTGACACCAATCACCACCCGTACATCGCCAAAGGTGGTTATCTGAGGATACTCAGCGAATGTATCAGCATGATAGTACCAAGCTATCGTGGACGAGGCCAAAGGCCCTAGTGCTCCTGGAAGCACAAACAAGACTCCGCCGGTCGTCATTTTTACTGTAGCTTTTCGCGTGGCTGAATCATGACGCAATAACAATCCAGAGATATCGGAAATGCATCTCCCTTCCGCATGTTTCTATTCATGACCAACTCCAATCTGGCAGCCAGGTTGCTCTCGGGAATCCGCTTCGAATCAATTGGTGGGGTTCGGGCAACACGTGGATACGGCAACTGGATTGAAACATCGTTGATTCAACCGTCGCATTGTTCTACGTACCGTGATTGAGCCAACAAATCGACATCCGCAGTCCTCCTGGGAGCCGGCGCTCATATTGGTGACCGCGAAAACTTGATAGCGGATATATCTTTCATGGTGGACATCAAACATTTAAAAGCTCATGATCGTCCCATTGTAGATGCTATTATACCCTTCTTTTGCTCCAATAGCTTGCAAGTGTAGCACCATCACTAGAAAGACCAAGAAATTTTCATGGATCATAAGGTGTCAAGGTACTAAAGAGGCCCAGTGCCCCAGACACAGAAGAGCAAAATATACTTACATGGCAAACTGGTATCGTTATCTTAGATCCCCTTCTCGAGGGATCCATCGGCTAACAAATCAATTTCATGGACGAAATGAATCGGCTGAAAGCTTCCGCCAGGGTTTTGACCGATTCATCCACGGAAATCGCACCCAGAAGACAAGCCATGTTTCACAACCATCTGTTGCCCGGTCCACTGGCTCTGTAGCTACAGATGTGGTTGCTTCCGTTGCTACCTCTCTTACTAGCGCAAGCTCCTCTGCGCTGCCTCCAAGCGTCACAAAGGCTGAAAGCCAAGACCTGCCCCCTCTGAACGCGAAAAAGAGAGCAGTCGAATCCTCAACCCTCCCACAAAAGAAACGCCGGCATCCATGCTCCGCCTCTCGAACGCCGAGCCGCTCACAACGGGCGCTTCGAGAGAGATTCCCAAGCCTTAGAAGATTTAGTTGGGAAATGGTGAACGACACAATACAATACCTGCAAGCGCTATCTGACCGCACCTTGATTTCCGGCACCATTTTCCCCAGGGGTGGGCCACTATGCATCTCGCCACTCAGTTGCTACAGAGCAGGTACGAAGAGACCAGCGTGATAAAAGAGATGGAAAAAGATGCTGTATCCGATTTAGATTCCCCACCAACACAGCCAGAAGAGAAATTCCGGAAGTGTGCTGCTGCGGATGAGGAGCGGCTGTATGACTGAGACTGTACTCGTTCTTCTAATCCTGCTGGCTACATTCTGATAGCATAATTGGTCTTTCAATATTGAGGGGCAAATATAGTGTTATGTGACCAAGAATCGGCGTTTGAGAACCTGTCAAGCTTCAAATCTATCAGTCCATGGTTAAGAAACTTTGCAGTGCGAAGGTGGGTTGAACGATATCCCGTGTGACGACGAACCAAAAAATACATGTAAATACCGGCTGCGTCTTGGTCTCAATCAACGCAATAGGGATTGGAGAATCAGAGAGTATAGACTAAGCAGGTCGAGGATGTCAATAGTGAATTAATAGCATTTTTGCAAGTCGAATTGCCTCGAATATGTATCAAATCCCAGTGACTCTTTAGCCTTTTCAACCTGTTTCCTCGTAGCGCTGTAATAGGTCTGTGCTCTACTGCCTACATACAAGGATGGAAACATTTTTGCCGTTCTAGTTGTCACTCCATGACTGCTAGTCCTTACAACTCGGCCGGTTTGGATGTCATTCTGGCCCAAATGCCAGCGTATAAATTAGAAGAATTAACGGGGAATCAGTTGTACTGGCCAGACCCCGCTGCATCTGGCATTGCATGGATGAAGCCAAGAAACAGCGGTCATGTTCTCAAGGACCAGAGGAATCTGATAGACATTGTAAATCGCCTTGAATCCCTCCGGCCCCCACTTCTGATTGTACGAATGATGTCACATTAACTAGATAGCCACAAATCGCATTGTGGGTAAACCCAAGCGCTGCATGGCCTCTCTGTTCAGACCGCTTCTTTTTCCGTCAAGTAAATAGCCATGCTATCGAGCACTCAAGTGATATTATTTATAATTATCTAGATGGCTTTGGTTTGATGGGCTGGTGAACAGTGGGTGAAATAAGAACAGGTTCTGGGCTTGGTCTTCCGTTTTGCAAAATTGCTGCTTGTCTAGTACTCCGCGTTGAAGGGATAACAAAACGACCAGAAAGATTAAACTACATTGTACACTGTCCGAGAGTTGAGGTAATTCCTTGCCCAAGCCTTAGTAACGAAGCTGTCCTGACGTGCGTGGCTCCTATGGCCCATGACAGCATGCACCTCAACTTCGAAGGGCCCCAGATGGCCGACTTCACTACCTTATGTGACGGCCCTAAGTGTTCGTCTTCTTAATGCATTTCCAGTGGACTAATCTGAGGAAAGGATGATTTATAGGTATCTCATAAAAGGAGCATTTGACGGCTCGTGAAACGTTGCCATACTGATTCCGTTATTATGGCGACGTCTTTTTGTGTCTTTAAGCTGGCGTGGCCACCCGCCGACAGACCTTGGGACCAGTGCATGCATGGTTATATCAAAGGCTGCGCGAGTTGATAAGGAATTTCAAATAGACCATCGGGCAAATAGGTCTGGCGCAGAATATAAATCTAGACAGGAGAGGCCGGGGCAGCCACCCATACACACACGACCTAGCATGCGAGCTTTGGCTGCGATATTGGCCGGAGGAATAGACAAATATATATGACTCGACTTTGGTCGTTAATCTTTTGCCTTAAATAGACGACCAATCCACGCTGGTGGAAGTATCAAAACGAGTGAATAGATAAATGATACATTCCATGTCAGGTACTAAGGCATCGCAAATAAGGGAACGAATGTGTCTGCCTATCTTTAAATCAGTATATTTATAGGAGCGGCATAATACCATGGCAAGGAGGAACCTATAATGGAAACGCTCAACAAATTATGATAGAGTAAAGGAAAAGAGTCGACATAAAGAACCCGGAGAAAACTTGCGAATGTCCGATGTGTGGTCTTAGGTAGAACACAGACGGAAGAAAATAAAGAGTCGTGACGGACATTAAACGCACATTTCAGAGACCTATGAGAAGTCCCTTAGCCTGCTCCAAGAAGCCCCAGTCACTCCCCGCCCAAGCCCGATTGATTTGAGTCCCAGGGGCATGGAAATTTGTACACATAGTCTAAATGGTATGAATCCATCATTGACTGGCCAGGGGCCATCCACTGGGTTTGGAAAGCCGCTTGTTCATATGCCGCCGGGATATAGTTTGTGTGTCGGTTCTGGTCGTAGCATTGTGGCAAAATCCGCATATATTGCTGTTGTTGTTGTTGTTGTTGTTGTTGTTGTTGTTGTTGTTGTTGTTGTTGTAACGGGGGATGGACATGGGCATGTTGCGTGTTTGGCATGTGTAGCACGTGTGTGGGATAGGTCATCGACACCGGTACATTTTGAGAAACGGTCACAGGCGCTGCTTCGTGGACTGGTACGGAAACCATTCGGACAAGCTGTGGCGAGTAAAACTCATGATGCGGTGGCGTTGATTGCGAATAACACGATTGCTTGGCAAGCATATACTGCTTATTCGGTGTAGGAACTGATGCCAGCGTCTGGTGGTATGAGTGCTCTGAGGTCGCATCTTCCGAGGATGGTCGGTTCAGGAGTCCCGGAGGGTGAGAGCGGTGTTTGTGTTTGGCAAGGATAGTCTTGCGACAGAAGCTACAGTTTCAAAAGATCGTCAGACGATTTCCGACCTCTCGCTTCCTCGTCATTTACCTCATTTACCTTCGTCCACATGTGGGCTCATGGCATACATAAGGCCGCTTGCCAGTGTGGATTCGACGGTGGCGGGCCAGACTCGATGACTAGAGAGGAATTAGAAACCGCGCGGATTACTATTTTAAGGTTATTTACGTCTGAAAACGCCTTCTGGCATTCTTCGTGATCACAGACGTGGGGCTTTTCGCCAGTGTGGGTCCTCGAATGCACGGTCAAGGCACTTCGTCGAATAAAGCTCTTGTTACAATCTGTGGCCATGCAATGATAAAGCCGCTCATTGGTGTGTATGCGATAATGGCGGCAGAGATCAGACTTGCGTTTGAAAGACTGCCGACTTAGGGGTTGTGATCGACACCAAGAGTTAAAAGCCGACTTACCTTCCCACATTGATCCAATGAGCAGTTAAAATCGCGCCTACTGCCAGGAGCCATTATTGCGGTCAAGTAGCTCTGCTACTGAGACTCCAGGATTCGTCCAACTAAACCGAGATAACAAACGAAGAAAGAGAGGGGGAAATGTACGCGCATACGCAATAATAAGTGTAAGAAGATGTCAAAGGTAAAAAGAAACGGGAGCCAGAAAAGGGGGGGCTCTAGTAATTTCCAAAGAAGGGAAATATAACGGCGCGGATAGGGTCGTAGTAAGTGTTTATTTTTTGTTAACAACTATGCTAACGCTGTAGCTTCTGAGTCGCCAAAGTGAATGTCATGATAGCCAATGGGAAAATGAAAACCCCCCTTACTGTGACGATCTGGAGGTTCTTGCGGTCACGTGATGATGTTTGTTTCCAGGCATGTGACAGACTAGAGTCCGGGACGAGGGTCGACAGAGATTTCTGCCTGAAGTCCCCGACTAGAGGTCTCGACGCACAAAAGGATCTTGTAGTGTCGATCCTTTCCCCTTTTTCTCTTTCCCCCTTGTACTTAGTATTTTGAAATCAAATGCACTCTTTTCTCGTGAAGAACTGGCAGGTCACATAATACTAAGTACCATCTCAATTTCTTTATGACAGTACGGCTGTACAAACCATCAATTTGATTGGTTTCGGCCCCGTCACATCCCCACTTTCGTTCCTTGGCACCGTACAGCCAAGACCTTGACCCACGTTGATCCCGGACCCGTACCGAGAACCACCGACCAATCAAGATGGTCGGTCCGAGACGAAACCCACCCACGAATCGGGACAGACAGCCTATCCCCGTGCCTGATGAAGAGACTGAGCAAGAAACTGTCGCTGCTCATGAACCGCATACCCCGACCCCCGATCCGCAGAGACCAGTTGATACTGGTGAACGTGATGAAGAAGAAGAACCGATCAGCGCACGGTTGCGCCAGACACCGAGAAGTGAAAGATTTGTTGAGCTTGCTCGTGATCACCAGAGACTGCGAAATCTGGTCCAGGAACTCGAAGATGAGATCATTGTACTGAGAGCAGAGAGAACTGAACCTGACAATGCTATGGAAGCACTCCGCATCGAGCGAGACGAGGCCATCGCCCATAGAGACATCGCTATCCGCGAACGTGGTGAACTTGCCTTCCGTCTCCTGAATCTCCAAGGTCAGAATCAGCATAGTACCGGCGCACCGATTGTGGAGGCCGCTACCGCTCGGAAGTCCACCAAAATGCCTGATGCACCCATGCTGAACGACGGAAAGGAAGTCCGATTTGAGACTTGGGAAACTGTGATTCGCCAGAAACTCGAGGCAAACGCTGACCATTACCCTTTGCCTGTTCACCGCAAGCTCTATGTCCAGAGTCGTTGCGAAGGTAAAGCTCAGCTACACATTGCTCCCCGGATGAGCTCCGATGCTAGCATCCCGTACGCAGACGCTGAGGATATTATCCTTCACCTGAAGACTGTCTTCGCGAACCCAAACCGACGTGCAGAAGCTTACACCGCATACCATAAGCTCAAGATGAAACCGAAGGATAGTTTCACTGATTTCCTTGCGGAGTTCATGCAGCTCGCCGAAGAAGCTGTCGTTGTTGCCGAAAACCGCAAGCGTGATCTGTATTCGAAACTCCCGTACCTACTTCAGAGTCAAGTCATGTGGGCAGTCAACCAAGATACTGTCTCATTCGATGCATTCACGCAGAGCTGTCAGAGCATGGCGCACGAGATCAGTCTCCAGCAGGAAGCAAAGACCTCCTCACGTACCCGATCTACGATCCCCGCTGCCGGTGCCGGAGGTGCATCCGCCGCGAACCAGTCAAGCACTCCCCGCGTGAAGCGCGAGTACACTCCGAGTCTGTCTGCCTCCGAAAGAGAGACCTTGATGAGAGAAGGACGATGCTTTAACTGCAAGGAACATGGACATATGACCCGTGATTGTCCGAAGAAGAAACCGACCCTCGCTGTCGCGACGACTACTCCCACTATGAACCCTCCCCGTGTGGACGAGATCGTGGAGCTTGAAGCTGATACCGATTCGGGAAAAGTTCCTGCCTAGGCGAAGTCTCCCTCCTAGGCGGACGGAAGGTGTCACTGTTTTCGCTAGATTTACAGAAGTTGATTGGCGGTCCCAGAGATAGCTTAGTTTTCAATACACAGCTAATGCACAATGGACGCTCATTTTCTATTTCAGCACTCGGTGACACTGGAGCAGATGGTTACGTTTTTATCAATTCGTCAATGGTTATAATATTGGGCAAGCGTTTCGGACTCAGGGTAGAAAGACTAGACCGTGAATGCCCAGTGCGAGGTTTCAACGGTAAACTAGCAGAACCTATACGACATGTGGCTTTCCTTACGATTTGTATCGATGGAAGGATTCAACGACAGATCCCTATGTTGATTGCAGACTTGGGAAAATACGATATCATCCTCGGGCGGATGTGGTTTGCCGAGCATGATGTCCTTCTCGACTGTCGACGACACCGGATGATTTGGCCAGATGAAAGGACTCTCTTCGATGAAGTGGCGAGTAAGATCTCTGTCCCAACCCCGAAGACTATCCTACAGAGATCTCCGCAAGACGACATTCACCAGAAGGACGCAGACCGGAGAGATCGTCTCTTCGAGTTGATGGAGACAACTACGGAAGTACAGAAACCGAAGAAGGATATCTATCTTCACGCCCGTGAGCGCCAGTACGGACACTGGCAGATACAAGAGCAGAGAAAGATGGTACGGAACATCAAGGATGAGATACCAAATGTTCCACTCTCCAATGAGAAAGAAGACAAACCTCCCCTTCCTGCAATCGATATCAGTGCAATTGGAAGAGTCGGATTCGATAGATGGGAAGCACGGAAAAAGAGAGACCCTACAGAAGGAATCGAGATCTTTGCTACCTCACTCTGTGAGATAGACCGAATTCTTACTGTAAAGTCGTCTATCGAGGAGGATCCTGAACTTCAAGAGATCAAGAGGACATTGCCGCTAGAGTATCACGACCTAGCCGAAGTGTTTTCAAAGAAGAAGTCGGATGAATTGCCCCCATACAGACCCGGTGTGGATCACGATATTGTTCTTGAAGCTGAAGCACAACCGGGTTACTGTCCCCTTTATAAGCTGTCTCTTGACGAGCTGAAGGCGGCGAAACAGTACATTGTTGAGAATCTGGATAAGGGCTTCATTGTGCCAAGCGCGTCCCCTTACGCATCTCCAATCTTGATGGCAAAGAAGCCTGGTGGTGGACTCCGATTCTGTGTGGACTTCCGAAAGTTGAATGCAATTACCAAAAAAGACTGTTACCCACTCCCTCTGATCGACGAAGTGCTTCAACGAACTAGCAAAGCGAAGTACTTTACCAAGCTTGATATCAGACAGGGTTTCCACCGGATTCGTTTAACCCCAGGAGCGGAGGACTTGACGACCTTTAGGACACGGTACGGATCCTTCAAGTATAAGGTGACACCATTCGGGTTGACTAACGGACCGGCTACGTTTCAGCGGTTCATGAATAACATCTTACGAGAATGCATGGATGAATACGTAGTTGCCTTTGTAGATGACATCCTTATCTACAGTGAGACTCTTGAAGAACATCACAGACAGGTGAGAGAAGTGCTCTCCCGACTGCAGAAGGCTGGTTTGCAAGTTGCTCTCTCAAAGTGTGAATTTGCTGTCACGAAGACCAAGTTCCTTGGGTTTATCGTGAGTACAGATGGTATCGCGGTTGATCCTGAGAAGATCCGGGTGATCCAGTCATGGAAGACCCCATCGACAGTGAAAGGCGTGCAATCCTTCCTCGGATTCTGCAACTTCTATCGACGATTCATCCAGGGATATAGTTTGATTTCGAAGCCTCTGCATCATCTGACTCGACAGGGCGTCCCGTACGAATGGTCTGCCCATTGTGAAGCAGCCTTCACGCTCCTGAAGGAGAAGCTGGTCACCGCACCGATACTCCGTCATTACGACCCAACACGAAAAACAAGAGTGGAAACTGATGCTTCAGACGGTGTGTTAGGAGCAGTATTGTCTCAGTACTATGAAGATGACGATTTCTGGCATCCGGTGGCTTTCTATTCAAAAACTATGCAAGCTGCAGAGTTGAACTATGAAGTGCGGGATAAGGAACTCCTTGCTATCATCCGTGCATTGCAGGAATGGAGACCAGAGCTCGAAGGTCTCGCACGACAAGATCGTTTCGAGATTCTCACGGACCATCAATCTCTAGAATATTTCATGACCACCCGACAAATGAACCAACGACAAGCGAGGTGGAGCGAGTTCCTCTCGCAATTCCATTTCTTGATCAAATACCGACCGGGGAAGAAAAACATCGTCGCAGACGTGTTATCGAGAAAGGAGTCACCTTGTGTCGATAATGGTAGGCAGTTGACGCTCTTACCAGCGGACTGTTTGGAGAAGGGCGTTTATCCACTGGATCTAAACCCAATCCAACCAGAGGACGCGCAAGAAGTTGTTGATAGGGTGAAACAGGCAAACCGCGAGAGTTCGGAGCTCGACGAATTCCGTCGGATTGCGGTAGAAGGAAACAACCCGAAATGGACCCTCCGAGATGGACTCCTCCTCTACGAAGAACGCCTGGAAGTTCCGGATGAAGATGATCTACGTGCTAGATTGCTAGATGAGGTGCACCGACAACCGATGACTTCACATCCTGGTATAGAAAAGCTGAAGAAGCTTATTTCTACAAGATATCATTGGCCCGGGTGGATAGCAGATATCAAACGATATGTGGATAACTGCTTGGTCTGCAAACGAACTAAAGCATGGAGGGATCGAGTTCCTGGACTGCTGCACCCCCTCCCTATCCCAGAAAGGCCTTGGCAACACATTTCTATGGATTTCCGCTCATTCCCGAGGGACCGACACGGGTACGACACTGTCTTTGTGGTAGTTGACCGCTTTAGTAAGAGACCAATTTCTATTCCCTGCTACAAAGATACGAATGCGAAGCAGATGGCTCGGTTGTTTATCGACAACGTGATACGAACCACCGGCATCCCAGAGACTATCGTCTCTGACCGTGGAGGACAGTTCGTTTCCGAGTTCTGGACTGAGTTCTGTCGAATCCTTGGAATCAAGAGGAAGTTATCAACTGCATACCATCCCCAGACCGATGGTCAGAGTGAGATTGCGAATCAGTACATGGCCCAGAGATTACGACCCTACGTTGAGCAGAACCAGGATAATTGGTCAGAAATACTACCCATGGTAGATTTCGCAGCTTCTATCCTTCCCCAAGATACCACGAAGAAGTCCCCATTCTTCATCGAGAGAGGATATGAACCGGCTATGTCTTTCGACTGGAAAGATCAGGAAACCGTGACACCAAATGAGCAGGACGCCGTGCAGATGCTTTCAAATCTACAAGAGATCTGGACTCAGACAAAGGAACAGATTGCGAAGTCACAGCAGTTACAGATCCGGCAGGCGAATCGACATCGGAGAGAGGAAGATTTCGGTGTTGGCGACCACGTTTTCGTGACAACGAAAGACTGGCAGCTTGCCCAGCCTGGTCGGAAACTCGCCCACTTAGCGAGTGGTCCGTACAAGATTATCAATAAGATCGGCAATTCTTACGAACTTGATCTACCGGATTCGATCCAAGTACACCCAGTTTTCCATGCTAGCAAGCTACGAAGAGCAGCGACTACTGAGCCCTTAACGGGACAACATGTTGATCCCCCTCCGCCAATCAAGATCAATGAAGAAGATGAATGGGAAGTTGACAAATTGCTGGATGCAAGAACGTATTACCGAAAACTGCAGTATCGAGT
The DNA here is from genome assembly GCF_028827035.1 of Penicillium chrysogenum. Classification (NCBI taxonomy): domain Eukaryota; kingdom Fungi; phylum Ascomycota; class Eurotiomycetes; order Eurotiales; family Aspergillaceae; genus Penicillium; species Penicillium chrysogenum. The sequence continues at coordinate 4,436,301 of NW_026622750.1, read as the reverse complement.
GCAGTGGTTAGGACATGATCTTGATCTACAATGGTATCCCGCTGGGAACTTCAAGCATGCACCGCAAAAGGTTCAAGAGTTCCATGATCAATATCCTTCCAAACCAGGTCCCCCAATGCGTTTACAAGACTGGATTGATGCTTCAAAAAGAGATATCATCCTCGATGAACATCCTGATGACGACAAGCCAGCATTCAGAGGCTGAATGCAGTTTTAGCCGGGGGTTATGTGACGATCTGGAGGTTCTTGCGGTCACGTGATGATGTTTGTTTCCAGGCATGTGACAGACTAGAGTCCGGGACGAGGGTCGACAGAGATTTCTGCCTGAAGTCCCCGACTAGAGGTCTCGACGCACAAAAGGATCTTGTAGTGTCGATCCTTTCCCCTTTTTCTCTTTCCCCCTTGTACTTAGTATTTTGAAATCAAATGCACTCTTTTCTCGTGAAGAACTGGCAGGTCACACTTACCAGAATTACGCCGTATACCAGCTTCTATCTTAATCATAACCAATTGTATCATGGTATATCAAGTTAACCATACTATAACAAATTCTACATAGGCTGACAAGACATACAACCATGATTCATTAATATTTGCGGCCGGTACTACATAAGGCCCGGGACCCTCTTACTCTCTAGCGGTAGAACTCCGTATTCAAAACTCCCGCCTAATCACGCCAGGAGAGAGGCGTGGTGCGGGGTGAACGTTTGGAAATATTAATTGGAATAGGTAGGCGGTATAGATGGAGCGGCTATCGGGATTTGGAATCGAACCCCGTGCCACAATGCAGATCATGGTTGCAATAATTGGACAGCTAGTCTATGCTGTATGAGACCGAACTTGGCTACAGAGGTTGATCCAATCGGCATGGCCGTGCTCGAGCGTGCATCCGACATGCTTTCTAATTGACGGTACAGCAGGATTCTAAAACAGGTCGCCCCAAAGCCACTCGCGCTGTGTCTCGGCCAGAACTATTGTGGGAACAGAAGGCAAAGCACAAAAACTAGCAGAATCCACAGCCAACCTATCACACCTAGATGGTAAGGTTGGATTGGGATGAGCTCGCCGAGCCCACTCATGTTAGGGCTACGGTCTCTATGATCTTCTAACGGCCCCACATCCCGGCAAACCCAATTCTAGTTCGAGCGGACAATTGGGGGTCCCGTACCCGTCCAAACACCCCATCTTCCCCTTCCCCACACGCCGACAGCTTTGCACTCCAGCTTTTGGAAAAGTGGCGCGACCATGGCTGAAAATTTGGAACAGATCGTATGGTAAGTGGTTCTTTCATGGTCTGATGTGGACATTCTCACCTCTCGCCTAGGACCCTGATTTCTACTCTATGGCCACTGGCTACGGCACGGATCCGCAGGACTTCCACTTGTGAGTGCCACTGCTATAAATCATACCTATAGCAGCATTCTCACCCCACTCTGTAGGGAAACCACCTCTATCGCGTCCACGATCGCGAGGGGACGGTTGGAAAGCGGCCGAAGGTCAGTCCAATTCCAGTCCACTTCCAGTCGAAGACCGCTGCCTGAGACTAACCCGAAATATAGATACCAGGCCATCAAAGAAGATGACTACTGGTTAGTTACGTTGCATCGATCTTCTTTTACATAAAGTAACCGCATCCAGGGGTCCTTCTGACGAGCAGCAATTCGAGGCGTTTGAGATCGGGTAAACCGAATCCCAACCCCATACCTTTCAATTCTCACCAGCTAGGAGGGCTATGGTGCTAATGAGCTCAGCCATATGATGTTTCTCGTACTAGATCACAATCAACCGAATCCTCTTTCCGCGCCCCTATCGGCGATTCGCCCAAGGTGAATTTATACTGAGGCGATCCTCGCTTGGACGACCCGCTAACCACTCAGAATAGAATATTCTGGACATCGGAACCGGCCAAGGGAGTTGGGCAATGTAAGTCGACAAGTACCCTTTCCAAAAAATAAAGCCTCTAACAGATCCTTAGTGACGTTGCCGATCTCTATCCGTCAGGTATTGGGTTTCTTGATTTGAGACTTTTTTATTCTCGGACTGACATTAATTAGCTACCGTCCGCGGCGTGGATATATTCCCCCCACCCGCGTTATGGATGCCCCCGAACTGCGTCTTCGAGGTGGATGATGTGCTTCGGGAGTGGACATGGAGAGAGTCCTTTGACTTTATCCATATGCGCCTAATGTACGGCGCATTTTCTCCTGAGGGATGGGACAAGCTATACAAACAGGCCTACGAGTGAGTTTAGATCCCTATTACTCGATCTTCTGAGACACCGCATCCTAACTTCTTTTATCTTTCGCAATAGCGCCCTAGAGCCCGGTGGCTGGATCGAGCAATCGAATTAGACGTGCGAGACTACAGCGATGACGGTACCTTGAAGAAAGAACACCAGCTATGGGGGTGGGGCTACATGTTTATTAGATGCTCCGAGCGGGCTGGACGGTCACTCCGAACCCATGAAACGATGCGCAGCGCAATCGAGAGAACTGGGTTCGTGGACGTGCACGAGGAAAGGTACAAGATCCCCCTAGGACCTTGGCCCAAGGATACGTTACTAAAGGAGGCCGGGCATCTCCAGTATGCCCATTGGAACGCCGTTCTAGAAGGTTGGGCGATGTGGCTTCTCACTCACTTCGGGGAGCCAGAGCCGTGGATGAAGGAGGAGGTACAGGTGTTTCTGGCTGAAGTGCGCGTGGAGCTGAAGAATCCGCACATTCACGCTTATGAACCTGCGTAGGTTCCTTCTGAATCGCATCGCTGCATTACCTCGTGCTAATGGACCTTAGGAACCGTGTGTGGGCAAGAAAACCTACTAAGGAGCAACTGAAAGCGAAGGAAGCAAAGATCAAGGTCGAAACATTGCCGTAAAGCGGGTTTGAATGTTCTTGTAGGAAGGGCACTGCCATTTTGGCGTTCACAGACCCCAGTAGCCAATTATTTCCATTGTTACCTGCTCTTTACGGTGCTGTCAATGATCGTCCCGTAATCTTGAAATCTAAGCTCAAATACGAAGGGAGATGCCTACGCAAAGAACGCCCCTCACTTATCGCTTCCCGACAGACGGGTTAGTTGACTTTGGGCTTCATGTCAAATAATTCACTGATCTGGGTTTTATAAGGATTCCAGTTTCCTTTCCTAGCATTTCAGGCAGACATTATCCCAGGTTTAGATTCAAACAAGGTTCCAATTCATTTCAGTCCCCGAAGGCAACCAGGAACGAAGGTTGAGATCTACGTTTGCATTGTTGTATGGTTACTGTGCTAGTCAGAATCCCGTCAAACTGCCATAAGGGGTATAGCAATGGGGAAAGCTGAATATTTCCACCTCGATATCCGACATAGATTGACCTCAAATTTCGGTCAAATGGTGCTAGTCGAAACTCTATCCAATGCACTTCTTCGGGAAAAACAAACCCTGACATGTAGAGGAAATTGCCGCTAGCCAGAGTAGACATGGACAGAGGATCTAGACCCGTCTAATTGAAAGCCGACAGGTTTTGGTGACCGGAGTGGAAAAAGCATTTGGTCAAGAAAGACCCTTGAGTTCCATATCCTTCTTGCTCGTCTTCATTCTCGAGATCATATCGCGGGTCACCAAGTTCGGTGGTGAGACAGGAGGGCGGTGTCGGTATGCCAGAGGGCTCTTCCCAGGCGTGTAGGTCGAGATCCAAATCACAGTTTGCTAATATTAGCACAAGACAACTATCGTAACAACGGGCACAGACCACATATATTCGATCCGTTCATTTCAGTTCAAGACTTGCCGTCGAAGGCAGGTGGTTAAATACAGAAGTGTATAAAGCAGCGATTTAACGGATTGGGAGGGAGAGAATGCCGCAGGTAAAGCATATATTCTACTAAGCTTAGGTTACGGAAGGTCAGGCAAATTTAGGAGGATCTATAGCCATATGCTAATTTCTCGCAAACCAAGCGTCGGGTGTATCAACGGCCGTGAAACGTTGACACCCCGCACTACACCCAACCGAAATTCACCAGCGGTTGGATGGTCTTTTCTCAAATCGGCGATGGTGTTTAGGAGAGAACGCAAGTAAACAGTAGAGCTAGCCAAATGTCTTTCTTGCCCACGAGCGCTCAACGACGCCTGACCTCATCAAGGCCCATCAGGATGGTAGGCTTGGGGATCGCTCGCTTGCAACGCTGAAACTACACCCTTACAAAGGGCCTGAATCGCTCGCTGTCGATCCCACAATACCAGTGCCTGTTCATCGCAGAGCTGCAGAAGGATGTTGTTGTCGCTTGCTAGCCACTAATTTGGCACTTGAAGCTGTCGCGCCCTCATCCTCGAGTCGTACCTACTCGGCAGATTTGACCACGTAGCAATCTCATAGGGAAAAGTACAAGTCAAGCATTTTGAGGGCTGTTCCAGCGAGAGTGTCATTGTAGTGTAGAAGTTCCATAAACTCCAACATAAGGGCAACGTGTGTCACCGAGATCTGCGCAGTATTAGTGTTTCTGTTCCGTTTCCTGCCGAAGAGGGTATGACCGACCTTGGGTCCGATATTCGTGCCGTTTGAGGCTTGCTGTGGATAGTTATCCGACTTGGGCTCATCTTCTGCATTTTAGGGTACCCGAAGACGCTGTCCCTTGGCTGGTTGATCAATTGGGGAAGGCGAAGTGGGATGGCCCATCGTAGCTGAGAAAAGTTGGTGGAGAAATTCTCCTCGAAGGTCTTTTATAGACCGGCAAAGCCACACCAAGGCTGCTGTGGTTGCACCCATAACCCTCGGTTCTGGTCTTCGACAGCGTTTAATTGTTCAGTATAGAGCTATCTCAACCGTTGATGCTCGACCTCACCTGTTTTTCGCCCAAATACTCTGTCATATGCGGAACTGAACGGCAGGCGAAGCCTTATAACACACATTGCAGATGCTATCCCCTAATGGTGGTCTGCAAGTGTACACCTGATGCATTGGACGATATGCATCGAGGAGAGTATGTTGAAGTTAAACGTAACATTATTGTGACTGCGAACCATCTGAAGGGTGGTGATGCAGATATTTCGATTCCAAATAGTTGCTTCATACCATGAGTTACTAAAAGTAAATACCACCCGCTCTTACAGACCAGACCACAACCATGCCTCTCCCCGGTGACAGCGCCAAGATCGTTTGTCCGAATCTATGGTCTTCTATCCCGTTCCGGATGTTCCTTCGGATGCAATAATGATCACTTGCCAATTGTAAAAATCTCTGCTCAACCCACAGCAAGCCATTTGTCAGCCTTTCATCCGCTTGCTGTACAGGTAAGGTGCAGTAACGTGAGGGTATTTCAGAATTTGCTCACTTGTCTGGGATGTGATTTGTGGAAGGTCGTTGATGGGAAATGTCAAAGAGAGTGTCAAGAAACAGGATGATACTGTCTTTTTACCGCATAATTATTCCTTTTGGAACTGTACCTATCACATTAAAATATCATAAAGAAGTGCAGAGATTAAAAGATCAACACAAACGCGCGGCACCTACTGGTAGACGCAAAAGCCATCTGTTACGACGTACGCCATGGCCCTGGAAACCCGTGGCGAATGAGCGTCCCGAGCTAATGCAGGCTCAATTCGGCCTCAGACGTAGAGAGTACATGCCAAAGCATTTGTCTTTGCATCTCAGGTCGCATTATGAGCTACGAGACGCGAGACAGCTATGAAGGTCTTTGTGCCTCGGGCATCCGAAGGAATCTCCGAGGCTGAGCGAACCATTGACGCTGATCCTCAAATTTCCTGTCTCTGACTGTATCCGGTCTACGCGTGGGAACCAATAACAAGTTTCGGAAGTTGAGGTGGCCTCCTGAATAGTGACCCCGAGGAGGTAAAATCTCGGGGTTTTCTGCAGACGGTGGGTGACGTGTGCCAGATGTAGATGCAGTCCCGTGATACCCTGTGCCAGTGTGGTACCTGTGATAGCAATAATGTGATATGTGACAGTGTGACAGTGGCGTGGTGTCTGTGATTCTTTTGACGGACGAAAGTCCATCCGCTTCATTGCATCCAAAAGCTTTGAGGACTAAAACTCGATGCTTTTCATCAAGATACCGCGTAAATATGGTCAGTTTCTTAAGTTGATGATGTTATAAATGATAGGAAAGCTTAGCTGTGAAAGGCCGTTAGGGTCATCTGCTTAACCGGGCGCTTAGAGGTCATGCCATCCGGGCTCATAACCTGTTGCGATAAGTGATTGTATTGTGTCCATGTTGAGGTAACTAGAGAAGTGGGAACCCCATCTATTTAAACGTCCATCGCTAGTCCCGCCATAGGCTTTGACCACCGCATTACTCAACGATCTCAAAATGTTACCAATATGTATTCGTGCCGACCCTTAGGGGCGTACCTGGTGGCAATTGAGGCGCCACTTACACGCCTGGAGTAGGTCGTCCCGGGACCTAGCAGCGAACCCCGGCCAGTAACCTTCTCACCGCGGACCATGGGGTCCCCAGACTGTTCGACATGAATCTAAGTTTTCCAAGCCAGTCCCAACCGCCAGTGCCTCTAGACCCCACTTGGTGGTCGAAGACCCCCACTCAGTCCTTTTCACGTCAGAGTGAGACCTTGCAAAATATGTCTGGCTCGTTCCCAATTATGTAGGTACCACTCACTGGGTTCATTTTGTACATGACTGAACCCGAGACGGGCTTCACACGATGGAGCCTTGCGCGTCCAAACACATGGATGGTGATAAGTTAGAGCAGCTTACTCATGTTTTGACAGAGGCTGGTAGCACCTGAGAAAAGGGCAAGACTGTCTTCAGTTTCTTCAAGGATTGGTCTATGTCGTACCTTTTCGGCTCAGAAACAGATAGTAGTACAATGGACTTCGGAACTCAAGAGAAATTATCCCAGGGAAACAGTTTCTACTTTTAAGCCCTGGTATTTAGGGTTGGAACATAGTAAAATAGGCGCCAGTTTTATTTTTTGATTTCTCCACTGGATCATCTGTAATCACTCAATATGTTATGCAAAAAAGTCTTTGGACCAAGTGATAATAACATCGTAGGCAGCACAGCTCATGACCGAAAGTCCAGACGGTTGACGGATTCAGCTGACAAGTATGGGTCATCGTCGACTTCGATAATGCTCGTTCTAACAGTTGAAGGCTCTTCCGTGGCCACGGCAGCTACCCTAGCGAGCGGGTTGCGGTCGAAGTGGAGGTATCTTCTTCAGTCGTTTGATGCATTTTCTGTTCTGTAAGGCGCCGAAGCTCATTGCTGGCCGTCTCCAGAAGCGTTTTGAGATTCTTCACCGCACTGTCGATTTCCGAAACACAGTCGCCTGCTCGCAGTGCCTGATATGCTGCTGTCTCACAAAGCTTATGAGCCAATTCCAATTGATTATCCGCGAGGTCAATGACTGGCGTTATCTGGGCTTTCCTGGAGCCAGTGAGCCTGATGCCGGATCCGGTTTGTATGCGGCGGACTAAGTTTGATGCGACTACCCGTGACTGATCCGATTCTCCGAATCTTTGATTCACCAAACAAGAAGTTTTGTGGATTGTCTTTGGGAGAAAGCGCGTCTGCAGCATCGACATTTTCGCTCGTCGTATATTGCTCCTGCAAATACCAATATCCCGGGCGACCTCTTCAAGCACCTTCTGTGTATGGCCGTCATACTCGATAATGGCCTTGTGTCGCTTATTTACTAAAGTGAAGGGCTCGTTCCGGCGAATAGGCAGTTCGTCGTCCGTGTGTCGCTTGTGCCCAGAGCATTGGATTGGGCTCATTGAATCTTTTGCCTTCGCGATGTTATTCTCGAATTTGGAAGGATTTTGTCTCGCGCCGATGCGTACGACCTGGTTAGCTTGTATGGGTTGCACGAAGCTGTTCGTAGTACATCGCAGCTTGAGAGATTCCTGTCGGCGACAGGATTCGCAGTGTTCGGTATGTTTGGCATACGTGTGTGCAGCGAGGTCTGTGATACGGCTGATCAACGCTGGTAAGTTGACTTGAAGGTAGGCGAAGGCTTCCACCGTATCCATCTGGGTCAAAGCCATAGCAGCAAGGCCCAGTAAAATGACTTAGTGGGCTCAAGGCCGTCCGTAAAGTCTTAAGTCTTGCGTACGAGACATCGGTAATCTTTTTACAAGCATTTCAGGATGCTCTGCATCTCTTGGCTCATGCTTCCCACCCAGAAGAGCAAGGAGGAGAATGTGACCCATGGCTGGAAAATCCCCAGCTTGCATGTCGATCAATGCTCAAAGCTGGGGATAAAGCCAGGGTGGTAAAGGAGATCGGGAAGGGATTGACAAATTTATTTGGAATTGTAGGTACATCTGGGTTCCACCAACATTTTGCTTAGATTGCAATTTTCGGTAATTAGTATTGTAGTATTTTTTGTTATCTGAGTCAGAACCCTATATAGAATGCTAGACATAGGGTCTAGAACTACAAATCCCTTAAAGTGCGCTAATTAATCCATACTTCATTGTACCGACAGACCTTGTGAGCATGGATACTGCAGTGGGATTGAATATAAAGATATTCACATGTGTTTCTTATGTAACCAGAGATCCCTAAATTGCCAGAGCCATGGGTTGTTGTCCTTGCAGCTGAGTGGTCACTATATTCGTACCCCGGCATCGTTCGCAATAGCATGAACACCCCGACTTGCCAAACAATGAACCGTACTTTTTTGTCCTGCAGCATGGTGCACGCATTTTCTGAATGCGCAGGGCGTCGTTCGGGTTGCATTGGAAACAGTCACTTTTCTATGCCGCTGCTGCTCTCCGAACAATATTTTCCTTTTTTTTTCATCATCCACCAAAAACATTGGGATTTTCCGACTTTCGATTTCCAATTTTTGTGATTTCTTCGTTTAGATTTGCCCAAAAAGGGCGCCTCGCAGATAGTATCCACTGTTTATTGCTAACCATTGGCTATTGTGACGCATTACTCGCGGGGATCAACGGCCCCTCTCCCCGACGGAACCTTTGTCCTTTCTTTTTCCACCCCTTTGCGATAACAATCTTCCTAGCTACCAAGCCACGGCATCACGATAATACTGATCGCCCTAAAACCCCTCATCCACGACAAATTGTGGTTTGTTTTCATCATATTGTTCAGAATGTTTATTCGAACATGGCTAATCAACGATTATCGTGGTATGCGGGAGATCAGATGGGAGATCAGATGGGACACGGCCGAGAAACCAGGTTCCATATTTGTACACTGTTAACAGTGTCTACCGCCTGATGATGGGCATTCGTAAGTCTTCCGCGGCTCCTGTCAAATTGAGTGAGATCACTTGGGGCCTATGCGTGCTGTATAACCACAGGTTTTGCACTAGTGAGCTCTAATTCGGCTCTAGACCGGATGAGTCTTACGCCGTTAATCTCTAATGTTTCCATTTGTCGGTGATCTCACCGAGACTTATTATTTATGTCATCAACATAGGAAGGTAGAAGCAAGTCTGCCGCCACCTAGTTTAAACTAAGAGCTACGATCCGGCTATCTCATCCCTGGACATAGTTCAGCTCGGTCGTCGAATCGGATCCGTTCTGGTGGAGATTGGACATGCCCGGGCGTTAGAGAAATGCACGAAAAAAAAATGTGATACATACAGCCTCATCAACCTGCATAACAGCAATAGAAGATCTAAAAGGAGCCGGATTCCCAGCCCAAAAAAATCAGGACTTCGGTCCTCACACTCCGATGCATCATAGTGTCCCTCTCTTGTCTGCGGGCTTGAGAGCTTCCTTGGCCACGGCTGTCGCGGCCACGAGCCCAGCGATGTAAGACTTGCGCTCCCTCGCTGCCACGAGCCCCGCGAGTGTAAAAAGGTGCTTCGCAGAATAGGTCTGCGTAAACAACAATTCTCGCAGGGAGGTGCTGCGTCAACAATATGCCTCGCAGGGAGGTGCTGCGAAAACAAGGACTTCAGAGCTTCCGTGACCACGGCTGTCGCTGCCACGAGCCCAGCGATGTAAGAATTCTGCTCCCTCGCTGCCCTGAGCCCCTGGAGCGTAAAAATGTGCTTCGCAGGACAAGTTCTGCGTCAACAAACGTGCTTTGCAGGGAATTGCTGCGTAAACAAGGCCTCTAGCGACGTGCAGGCACCTCTTCGTGGTGTTAGGGACCAGTATTCGAGTGTTCCAAGAGTATTCGGAGAAGCAAAGACCTGCGCAACATCTTCATCATCTGTTCATTGTTCCGAAGGGCCATCATAGGATACATAGAAGGTGTCCTAGTTAGATCTTCGCCAATTCAATAGCCAAAATCATAAAGTAAAAACTGAAGGCGTCTTCATTATCAAAGGACGTATTTCCCATTCCGTTCCCTTGATAGCTTGCAATCCAATAGCTTCCTCGCTACAATAGAAATTGGCATCTTTCATTAGATGTAGGCAAACAGAGATGAGCATTGTCTTGGAATGCCTGTTGTGTTGAACAGTTAGTGTTGAACCGTTAGTGTTGATGTGAGTGTTGATGTGGGTGTTGATGTGGGTGTTGATGTGAGTGTTGATGTGAGTGTTGATGTGAGTGTTGATGTGAGTGTTGATGTGAGTGTTGATGTGAGTGTTGATGTGAGTGTTGATTTGTGTGGTGATGTGTGTTGATCGATAAGTGATGCCTCAGTGTTCATATTATGGATGGGAGTTGATTGTGTGTTGTGTTACATGTTATCTGAGATACAAGTAGGCTGGTGAACAGGTATATATGTATGCACGTGATCCCAGCCTCATTATTATCTCAGCAACCGGGATATTTCAACACTCCCACTCGCTAATCTCCTTCGTCAGGAGGATATCAGCGATCCTTCATCACGGTTGCCAAGCCCCATTAAAACCTCCCAAAACCAGTGGTAAAAAGGAAGGAAAGGGTGCCTGCATGCCCCGTTTTTACTTTTTCCTTTTCGGTATGAAGGCTCGTGTCTGACCGGGCTATTATTCAATGCCGAGGCCTTTTCGAAACCATTCAAATTTATCTCGTGCAAGGGGCTTCGTGAAGCCATCCGCTATCTGTTCTGACGTGGGGATATACTTGAGCTCCACTGTCTTGGCGTCTTGGACTTCTCCTTGCCACTTTCGCTGGATCTCCATATGCTTTGTACGCGAATGATATTGAGGGTTTGAGGCCAGCGCAATGGCTCCCTGGTTGTCGCCGCAGATGATCGTTGCGCGTTTGCCCTGGCCCATGTTCAGCTCGCGGAGGAGTCTTCTCAGCCAGATGGCTTCCTTGGTTGCTTGCGTCTGGCCCATGAATTCGGCCTCGCAGGTAGACAGGGCAACAATGTTCTGGCGCTTTGATTGCCAGCTGATGGCTCCACTTCCAATGTTGAAAAGATACCCTGCCGTCGACCGTCTTGTCTGGTGACACCCAGCCCAATCTGCATCCGTGAAGCCACGGAGCATCTGAAGCTGACCTTTATACGCAAGACTGAGGGATTTGGTGCCTTTGAGATATCGAAGGATTCGGCGGGCGAGCTTCATATGTTGTGAACCAGGATTTGCCAAGTGTCTGCTTGCCGCCGAGACAGCGTATGCGATATCGCCTCTAGTCCCAAGCATGATATACATCAGCGATCCGATCACACGCTGGTACCCGTTCTTTACATTCGACGGGCAGATGTATCCAGGACCGCTTTCTGGTAGAGGTGAAGTGTCTATAGGCGTGCTGACTTGTGCACAGTCTAACATTCCGAATTGTTGAACGACTTTGTGCACGTAAGCCTCTTGGCTGAGATAGACCATTCTGTTCTGCCGATCTCGCCGGATGGTCATGCCGAGGTAGTAGCTGCAGGGGCCAAGATCTGTCATATGAAAACGATTTCTGAGGCTCCTCTTGATCTTCTTTATCTCTGCAATGCTTGGTCCGATGATCAAGAGATCGTCCACGTATACTGCAATGTACATGCTGCTCCGAACAAAGATACTGAGATCGGCGTTGATGGGCTCGAAGCCAAGGTCCCGGAGGAAATTTGTAAGCGTCTGATACCAGATACGAGGTGCTTGCTTCAGACCGTAGAGTGCCTTTCGAAGCTTGCAGACTCTCGATGTGCCGTCTGTAGTGTGATGCGGCTGTTCAACATAGGTCTCATGGTCTACCCCGCCGTATAAGAACGCTGTTTTGACATCCATTTGTTCGATCTCGAGATCCAGGGCTGCGGCAATTGCGAACAGGGCTTTGTAACTCATTGGTTTGACCACGGAAGCAAATGTCTGATCATAATCGACACCTTCTTGGGTGAAGCCTCTGACTACCCATCTGCACTTGTAGCGAACGATTCTCCGCCTGGTCCTCGTTTGAGCTTGAAGATCCACTTCCCGCTCAGGACTCGGCGATCCTTGGGAGGGTCAACCATTTCCCAAGTTTTGTTTTGTTTGAGTGATTGTAACTCTTCACCCATTCCCTTTTCCCATTCAAGCCAGCGTGGATCGCTCTTGGTCTGTCGAAGGGACTTCGGTTCGAAGGGTTCTATCTCTTCCGCTGCTACGGTCAGGAAGGTCGGAATGACATTCTTGTCAGGGATATTCATCAATATGAGTTCTTCTTGGTCATCACCAGGTGTGTCTTGAAACGTTTGTGTGTCACGGAGCTTGAGTTCTGGGTGGCGTTCCAGTGAGGTTTGTTGCACTATGTGTTTTGCGCCACCCTCCCGTAGCTCGGAACAATCTAGCCAATCTGGGATTCGCCCTTGCTGAGCATCGCCTTGTTGCTGGTCGCTACCGGGTGGTGAGTCAATCCTAAGGACGGAATCCTGTGAAGCAGGTGATAAGGGTCCGAAGGTATCGTCACTCCGTGTAGGCGAAAAGGTTATATCTCCTTGTCCAGCAACGGCGGGCTGCGAGTTATTATCACTCGACTGAGGCAGATGCACTTGCACTATGTCGTCCCTTGATCTAGGCTGTGTTTGCCCTTGTGGCGCCAGGGAGATTTGACGTCCCGAGGCTGGCACGGATGCATGTCGCATACTGGCCGACGGTTGGTTTATTAGTCCCACCGTCTCACTCCCCCTGCGGCAGCAGCCGTTGCCACAGGAAAGCTCTGCTGTTTGGCTCCCACGTCTTCTCTGGTCTGCGTGGAAGGAGTGTTGAGGACTTCATGAAATTCTGCATTTGGCGTACCAATGATTCTGCCGTCTTCTAGCAGGATGCGATAGTTTGTATTTCCTTCGTATCCCAGCAGTAGACATGGCCTTGTTCTTGGTCCCGTTAACTTCTTTCTCTGTTTGGGTGGGATTAGATACTCTCCCTTGGATCCTATGACTCTCAGCCGTGACAGGTCAGGCTTGTCACCATACCAAGCTTGATACGGAGTCATGTTACGTTTGGATGATGGTGATCGATTCGAGAGGAAGGCCGCAGTCCGCGCAATCTCCGGCCAGAATTTGGGCAGTAGTTTCGCATGCGCGAGCGTTGGTCCAACTCGATCGTAAATTGTCTTGTGGGCTCTTTCAGCTACCCCATTCTGCTGGTGCTGGTCGACGCCCGTGACTTCGGCTTGGATTGCCCTTGAGAAGAGGGTAAATTTCATTTCTTCTCCCACTTGTTCCGGGATCCGGTCAAGACGAATTCGCCTGCATTTACGCTCAGGGCGTTCATTGTGGTCGAGGAAGTACCGTAAGGACTCAATGACGTATTCTTGCCGTCGTGGTATGGGGACGATCTCAACCCATCCAGTATGGTCGTCAACGATGGTTAGCCAGTAACGACTGCCATCAAGGCCCTCCTCAAATGGTCCTGCAACATCGATATGGAGGAGCTCCATGGCGTATTTGGCTCTTTTGCACGCGTCTGAACGACGATGGGGGGTTTCAATCATTCTTCCCTGAAGGCATGGGTTGCAAGGTTGGCGTGGCGTATCATCCCGAATGCCGTGAGCTTGCTTTTTGAGTCGTTGTATATTCGCACCGCTCATGTGAGCGAGCCTATTGTGCCAGAGTGCCGACTGCGGGCTGACATGGTAGGCTGGAAAAGCAGGTTTGGCCCATAGGTCGAGTGCGTAGACGCCATGATATTGGCTCGCGGTGAACAGATTTTTCCCATCTGATTTATTTCGAATAATGGCGCCATTGCTTGAGAAATCGATCTTTGCTCCCCGTTTGAGAAATTGCAGCACAGATATGAGATTCGCATGTGCAGTTGGGACGAACAGAACGTCATCTAATACGGGCCATTTCTTTCTTCCTCGTACATTGCACAGGACATTTGCAACTCCTATACCGGAAGGGGCCGTTGAGGTATCGACGCTTCTCAACGGTGGGCCATCATACTTGTCCATCTTTACGAATCTCGAGGCATTGTTACAGACGTGCTGAGCACACCCACTATCCACGATCCAAGCGTCACGGATTGAGAGTGTTTTTGTGGCCATCATACTGGGAATGTGGCCAAAAGTGGCCACGTTTCCTTCAACTTCGGCTCCGAATGCTGCATTGATATCTTGTTTTGAGACTTGTGTCGCCATGAACGTCGGTCTTTTGGGGTCTCTCGGTCCTTCTGAATCGTCGTCTTCATGGTCCGTACTGGCCCGTCTCTTAGATGGCTTACGAAAGTCCTTGTATGCATCGTTGGGTCTTGGCCTGCGTGTTCTTCTCTCCTTTTCTTGGTCCCTCAGGTTGGGATTCTTCTTGAAACATTGAGGCTCCCTATGATAGGGTTTTCGACAGAAAATACAGAAAGGGACATTGTTGATCTCGATCCGGCATGTTTTCCCATCTGAAGACGGTGTGACTTCCTTGTCTCCAAGGCTTTGGCTGAGTGTGAAGGCAGGAAGTGCATTTGCATCTGCGGATTGGTTGCTCAGCTGTCCTTTCCTATGTTCCTCCTCAATGGCCTTGTTCTCAATGTAGTCGAACTTAGGGGCTGCTTTGGTGATATTTCCGTTCTCGTCTCTATCATTGACAATGTCCATTTGTCTGAAGATATGGTCACGGAAACTTTCATATTCTGGACCTAAGGCATGGAGGAAAAAGAAGGTTCGTTCAATCTCGGAAGTGACACATGCGGGGTCGAGTAAAAGTTCCTCGGCATGGATCTTTCTGATCTCGGCCCCGAGGGCTTGTGCACTCCCACGTTTCGCTCGGGGAAGTGACATGTACCTCCTCTGAAGATTGACGTATGTTCCTGAACCTTCCGGCTTGAAGTTTTCTTTCACCGCTTTGATTAGAGTTTGGACTCGAGTGATTTCGAAGGCGTTTATCCGCTGAGCCGCATTGTGGGTCAGCTTTGCCGCGATCATTGACGAGTAAAATGTCTGGCGGTGGGACCACTGTTGCGCCTCCTCCTCTTCCAAAGGCGGTATCGTTCCATCTTTAGTCACAGGGGAGATTCGGAGAAACTCCTTACTTTCTGATTCCACTGAGACCAGTCGTTGGCATTATCAAGTGTTGGTATGGCGTTGTAGAATGAGCTCAAGCCTATTTGTTCGAATTTATTTGAATCCATCCTGATGAAGGTCAGGACTCTTCGGTGCTGAAGAATTCGGTATTTGACGTGTCACTCGAGCGGATCGAGTGGACAGAAGGCGTGTAGTCCGGTATTTCAGGAGATCGAGCCTCTAGACCAAATAGTTCTAGGCTCGAGGTCTCACTTGGTTGACTAGAATTGACGGAGTGGGAATACTCCGACGAGCTTGGAGTAGGAGTATGAGATGGAGGAAGGTATTCACTGTCTTGTAGCTCGTATGACTTGAGATGGTTGCTATACGATTCGAAGAAGTGAGGAAAACGGGCGCGGTCAACCATATATCGTGGCTTTCGCTCTGTGAAGGTTGTGGGTCTGTTTGGTCGGAGATTGTACCGATTTGAGTTATTGCCGTTTGAGGTCAACGGTGCATGTCCGATCTCGGTGTTTGTTGAGTTGAGGTGACTTGGACCCTGTTCCGGATTGGAGAACGCAGGTTGAGCTTGAAGTTGAGGGTTGCGCCCTGTGGTATTCCGGGACTTGCCGATAACAGGCGCAGTAGTGATCGCTCGGCGTGTGCGCTCTTCCAGAGGTAAACGCCCATAGACCCCGCCGAGTGCGTGTCGGGAAAGTAATGGAAAGTTCGCCTTTTGGATTTGCGAGAAGTGCCACTGACGGATGTACCGAAGATAGCATACCAAATTGAGCTCTTCGTCAGTCCATCTATGTCTCTTGTATGACCTGCGCTTTCTCGTCATGAGTTAAGGTGGCAGATAGGCCCCCCTTTTCGAGAGAATCAGGGTTTCCTTTTTAGGGGAAAGTGGCATATCACCGTGCTATAGAGAGCAGGTTGTTTATGTGTCTGTGCTAATGTGATACGTCTGTAGCGGTGTGAATCGTCTGTGGCGGTGTGATGAGCCTGCTGCCTGTTGTAAAACATAGCTGTAGACTATGATTGGTCTAGCGAAAAACTGTAGCGGTGTGGTGATTTTTGCCGAATTCGTGAGACGAGTCCGCACGATTCATTTTCCTCTTGGTCGTTAGAAAATGTCCTCTCCGTTGAAGCACTAAATGACCAATTCCAGTTCAGTCAATAGATGAAGCTATCACTTGATGGGGAAAAACTTAGGAGTGGGAGGTATTTTCCAATTTGATGTGAGCAGTGCCGGGCTCATAACCTGTTGATCGATAAGTGATGCCTCAGTGTTCATATTATGGATGGGAGTTGATTGTGTGTTGTGTTACGTGTTATCTGAGATACAAGTAGGCTGGTGAACAGGTATATATGTATGCACGTGATCCCAGCCTCATTATTATCTCAGCAACCGGGATATTTCAACAGACATCAACCCTCACCACAACCCTCACCACAACCCTCACCACAACTGTTTGCTCTAAAGTTTGCTGGCAGATACCGTATAACACCGCGGCAAAGGGACTCTACCAGGTAGCAGAATATCAAGGCAGAGGCTGAGAATACGGCAGTCGCTAACGAAGAAAGTCCAGTTTGGATCTTACTTTGGGTGATGAGATCTGCGAATATCTATCTAGGGCTCACTCTATGTATCCAATGGCAACAATTCGAAATATGAAACAGATGACGGAGATGTTGCGCAGGCCTTTCCTTCTTCGAATACTCTTGAATACTCGAATACTGGTCCCCAGCACCGCGGAGAGGCGCCTGCACGTTGCTGGGGAGCCATAACAAGTCCTTGGCGAGCCAAGACTTGCATGGATGAGCGCATTTTTACATGCACAGGGCTCATTGGCTGTGAGGGAGCGCAAGTCTTACATCGCTGGGCTCGTGGCAGCGACAGTCGTAGTCACGGGAGCTCTGAGTCCTTGGTTGCGCAGCTCTTCCCTGCGAGGATTGTTGTTCACGCAGACCTATCCTGCGAGGTGTCTTGTTGACGCAAGGAGATCTGGTTAGACTCACCGACCTAGCCACGGCAGAGCAAAGGATCTCTGAGCATTGGGATAAGCAGGAGAAACTACACAATTAGTGGCAAGACCAAATAGGAAGAGACATCCCTGATCGTTCACCCACCCCTCGCCCGCTGGGTTCTTTCAAAGCACAGAAGGAGGAGAGGATAAAGCGCGAGCTTACAAGGGAGCCTTCTATGCCAAGTGCATAATGTATGGAGCTGGTCCCCGAGGGGTGGGGGGCTAGGAAGTCGCCAACCAGCGGTGAACAACACACAGCGGCTTGCTATGTCTACCTAAAGTTACATTCAACATAATTTCAAGATCTTTTCCGCGTATAGCTATGTAGGTTTGAGTATCCCGGTAAAAAATTATTCTTTCCGGTAGGGATTCTTCATTCAGCCAATTTTGGCTGATCTTTATCTCTCCAATGGGTCAACGTCGCGACGTGCGTGGTGGAAGACTAGATAGCCGTCGCGCGAGATTGGGGAAGCAGCCGAGGAGAACATGAAGCATGAATGGAGGAGCCAATGTCGGACGTATCTCATCAGCGACCTCCGGCTACATTGAAATTAGTCGCAAGCTCTCTCTGTATTACATTAAATGGCCACAGAAAGCGCTGCTCGCCTTTTACCTTACGTGGGCCTGCTGGTCCGTTATGTAGAACTTCCGAGCAGGATTACTTCCCCCGGTATGCTAGGTGCGGGTAGCCGTTGGTTGCGATATAGAGGCCACCCGCCATATTACATATGACCGGGCTATTGCACTTATTGCGTCCATTGCTAGAAATGAGACTTACATTGAAGTACACGAGACCGGAAACTGTTATTGCAAGTGTCGGGCAATGACAGTAGATACTTTGCAATCGAACTGCCGCCGGATTCTTAAGGAGACTGCTCGGGAAGGGGGACCCGAAAAGGCATTCCGTTGGATGTAGGCCCCTCGCGACCAGAATAGCATTCCGGATAATATTGGAATGGCATCAACCAAATTCTTCCATTGTTATAATCCAAGCCAGTATAGACCCTATCCATTCTTCCTCTTCTATAGTTGGAAAAAGGTACAAGCTCATGGTTCTCAGCCTAGGCAAAGTTGTGAAAATAGAACACAAAGCAGACTTGTCCGGGTGGTCATTCCATAATGGCTTGTTGCTCTTCACAGATGCCGCGCAAAATCATCCTTACTAGGGTATATGATGGGCAAGCATCAGACAGGAAACTATAGTCCTCGATCATCCAGTCAGCGTAGTCACCAGGGGGTGAACAGTTCAGAACAGAAGAACTCCAATTGTAATCCCTATTCAACTGTTGGTTCTATCGTACCGAAAGCTTAGAACCGTTCATAGTATTAGATTTGGGTATTTCTGAAGCAACGTATGTCAAGATAACACATGATGTCGTATAAAGAGCCTGAAAGTTGTTTTAGTACATTCAGGCTGGACCTGGAAGATTCATATATGACTGCGCTAAAGGCATTGGTATTGACGCCTCCTTGAGCCACTTGTTGACGCCAAGACAACTCTTCGATATTCCCAGCCTGGAGAAATCTCACATAACCCGCGAGAGAGTATCGGAGTAGAGGAGATCGAGACGAACTATGTGACCGTTCATGATCAGCAACACAGGACTGATGATTAACATCCCAAACTCCATGGCAAAACCGGAAAGGAAGCCAAGGATGCAGCTTTGTAGAAGAGATAAGCCCATGGAAGTTAGAGGCCATCCATTAGCAAACAGTACGATACACCGCGCACTTGGGAGCTTAATAAGAACTCAGCTTGTTGAGAACATATGACTATTGTGGACTGTATACCGCGGCCCGTCATCAAATCGCTAGAGGTAAATCGAGAGCGATCAGTTGTCACATTTATCCACTAGTGAAGAACTAGTCTCACCGCACAGAAAACAACCAATTCTGCGTTTGAGGATTAAGATGAACGATTCAACAACTACCAAAAATTGGAGAGTCGTGGCTGCCCAAGACAACTTCAAGAAAGAATTGCCATGGCTAGCCCAAACCCCGTAACGATCGCCATCGGTGTTGATCAGATATACACATTCCTCCGAAATGATCGATGCAATAGTCGACGCAACACACATACAGAACGTACTCATCTGCAATGAAACGAAGGCCAGAGTGGCTTCCCGTATAGCAGCAAGGCCTTTGACTTACTACAAGGCTTAAAAATTCCACCAATGATGGAGGCAAGTCAGGATGACTGGCAAGAGTCTGCGCCGGAGCCGTGTGTACATGCCCGCTCAAATTTCCTCGCCGAAAAGAGCTTTTGACAGGTCGATATGTAGTGGCGCAGCGCCCATGTGAGTCCAAGCACCATCAGACATTTCAACACGCTGACATTTTCTAGCTACTTCCAACCAAAAGGGTTGCCAGGCCTTTTTCTGCAAGACGGTGGGGTCCGTGCGAACAATCCACTCGCCATTGCTTTGAGAGAGTCGAGCATCATCTGGCCCATGGCGAAACGACACGACCTTCTTCTCTCTGTCGGAACAGGCTTCTCAACATCTCCCCCCAGTCGTCCAACGGGCATACTGGATCGAATCTGGGAGGGGCCTCTTCCCCGACTGTTTCGGGCCATGATGTCCTCTCCATCTATGGACGGAAAGCAAGGGTTTTTGGAAGCTCTGAATTACCTACCCTATCTGTCGACGCCTGATGTCTTCCGACTGGACCAGGCAATTGAGGGGCGCTCCCTGAATCAGACGATGTGTGCTCGCTGGAAGCGATGTCGAATATGGGTTTTGCAGTTCCAGCTGAGCTTGTGAGGACCATTCTCGCGTCGGCAATGTTTTTCTTTGAGTTGGATGAAACTCCCATCCAGGGTAATGCTTCATTTCATTGTGGGAGTTCTGTTCTTTGTTCAAGACCAAATCCTGCCGAGATCTTGCAGCGGGTGCTTGTCGAGTTCCCCGGCGCAAGGTTTAAGTCTGGTCAGGAACTTGATTTAGGGAGCATAGATCTAGTCGACATTTGCCGGTTTTGTGGATACTTCAGGAAGCGCGTTGATTTTCGGGTCACCAGCCTTGACGAAATGGTCACAATAGAAATTACCAATGATACCTTTCGCGAAAGGATTGGTGGTTTCCCCAAATCGGCCCAGGAATTCCTCGATGAGCAAAAGGCTTACGCCCAGTTCGGTCGCGCAGATCACCAGACCCAAGAATGGCCCCCGCAGAGATCTTGTTACTGCTATCAGGGGTCAAAGCGACCAGTTCACTTCCTGGAGCCTGCTTTGGGGCAGAAAAGGCGGCGGTTATGAGCTGGGTGAAACTGTAGTTTGGCGAAGTCAGTTAATAAGTAGAATACAAAATTTAGCTAGGTCTCGACGGGTTACCCCGATGAAATGCAAGACGCACGGAGACTAGGTTTACTCTGGCAATAATAGCAACAATTAGATGAATCATAAGATTATTCTACATAGGAGTCTGAATTCGAACTGCTGGATATGATCTGTTTATACCTTGTAACCCGTGGACATGTGTTATGGTCGCCCTCGTTTGTTGAAATCTGAAAGCGCGAGTAGGTGGCAGGGCGAAGACAAAAGCTCGCTCGCTGTCAAAGAACCATACGACGTCTCTATAATACCACCCCTTAGTATGGCAATATACTTGGCGCCTGGGAACATTGGTGAAATTCCCAGAGACTACCTTGGCACTATGCCGGTGCTGGTCTACGGCTAAGAGTGCGCGTTTCGTCAACGGTGGTGAGAATGTGAGGGAAGCCGTTCAGAAACTATCTTAGAGCACAAATTTACTGTTTCGCCCATGAAATGGACTTTCCGTTCTTAAAACGCTAGTAACTCCCGTTCCCTATGTACGTCGGTTTCAGAGAGCCGAGACGTGGACAGTCCATGACCGATATTAGCCCTTTCCAACATCGAACTCCCGGTTACTCTCGCGACAACACTTCAAGCATCTACAGTCGATCCACGGACACAGCCAAAGATGCTATCCCTATTACTACCATACCAACTACCCTACAAATCAAGCCATCCCTTCCTGAGATAAATTTACTGGACCACCAAATCTCTATGGCGAGCGGATCTACCATGGCCTTGGAAACAACCCGGCCACGACTGAGAAAATCCAAAACACAGCCCAAAATGTCGGTTTCCGAGATGAAGGCCGAAAGAATGCAGCAACATAGACAACAGGGTCTTGAGAACGATTTTTATTGCAAGTGTTTTGAGAGCTCGACCAACTTGTCAGCACCACAATGGACGCAACCCAAAGTCTGGCTCTGCAGTATCATTTCAATCCGGCAAACAGCCCTTCTGGGGACCCGCGCTTGATTCGAGCTATCGTTTCATTAAGAGTGGTTCTTGACAAATCGCGAGCCGAGGAAACCAGTGCAGAACAGGAGTGGAAGCAGCAGTGGAAGGTCTCTCTTGTTAGGCAGTCTTCGCTTCGATGGCTTTGACACTTCCAGAGCTTTGTGTTGCTTTGACTCCTTTCAAGACAGATGACTGAGGACAAGCGGATGAGGTGGGTTCGGAATGAAAGTGGACGGAGTGACCTGACACCTAGACAGAATTAGATCTGTGGCTTGAGCATTTTCACGGAACTTGAAAGTATAGGAGCAATTTCAGAATTCATTCTTTATATTCCTACTCTTTTTACGAGACGGTGCAGTTCGCCATGCGCTTGATGTTGTAGGTAGGATGCGCGGACGACCCCTAAGTACTTTTGAACTCCGCGTGTAAAAACTGTTTCACTTTAGAGACGAAGTCGTCTTCAACGCTCTGAAGCACTCTCCTGGCAGCTTCCGGAAGCAAAATCAACCGCCGGGCTAAATGATCGGGGTGGGCTTCACCCAAAGAAATTTGTAAGCGGGCATTGTGTTTTAGCTGGGCTGTCAGCTGGTCGAACTCTGAAACCGATGTCTTCACGAACTTTTGAATGCGACAAAGTCTTTTGGAGCTTTCGAAGCCAGCGATGTATTTCGAAAATTTGATGGCCGCGCGAACCATCTTAAGGAATGTTTTCCGATCGTGTGGAATGCGGTGCACAGCTACGTGGCGAATGCTACTAATCACGCGACGGCATCCTGTTAACGTGCTCCAGGTCAACTGAAAACATTCGTCCTTGACTTTTCCTTGATGGACTTCCAAGAGACGAAAGAATTTGTGCAACTCTAAGCCCTCTGGGCAAGTCCATCCGGCTGCGAGAGACTCCGATGGAAGCTAACGCTGAAGGAAGCAGAAGGCATAGGTTTCGAGTTGTCGCTGTATGACTTGCAGGATCTGGTGTTGAGCGCAAAAGGGAAAGTAGCGAGCCGAAAATCCGGGTAGCGAGATTATGCTTTCCATCACCCCTGTCCGAAGTGGTTAGCTAATTAGTAAGCACGCCGTTTGTCAAATTCGGTGACAAACATACCCTCATGTAGCAAATCTTTCGGGACCATAGAGGTGATTAAGTTGTGAATTTTAGCCCTTTGGGGGTTTTATAAATAATGATCTAAACTAATGAAGCGATATGTAGCCTGTGAGCTGCTGAATTCTCCTAAATATATATCATTGCTAAATGTGAGAACCTGGTTGACTGAGGTTGGGGTACCGTTTAAGTGGGTAGAATGAATTCAAAAATTCCTCATGTTTCTGAGTAGGCGATAGCATCAGGGGCTAGTCCAAGAGGTCCCACAACCACTCTGATTCGATGTTGTTTCGGACACCAAAGTCTTTACAGTGGCTGCCTGTTCGAACAGTGACATGCCCACGTGTCCTCCGCAGCGCGGTGGGCTCGACGGATATATGATTTATTCTCAAAGAACAGTCGAGGTAGGGGATGTGGAGAATCCGGCTTTCCTGACAAGTGCGTGATATGTTAGGAGACGATATGAACGGATAAAGGATACGCGCGGCCAACTTGACTAACCTGCAGCCGTAGCGACACCCAGGGTAAATGGTCTTTGCACATAGTGCTTCGTGTTAGGAAAATGCGTGCATAAGAATCAAATCTACGCACCACTCATCCAACGGGGTACACCACAACACTTTTGACAGCCCTCATGATGCAGCTTCATGTATGCCCGAGGTGATTCTTGGGTAGTGAGCTCTCTCATTGGTTGCCTGTGCCCCGGTGTTATCCTCTCGATTTTTAGCTGAGATGGCCAATGTCAACTTGTAGGCTAAGAATGAGAGACTTTGCGTCTCCTTTTTCTTGCAGGTGGACTTGTGCTAACAGTCTGACTGTCTGCGTAGGTACAGCTCACCTGCCATGAAGCAGGACAGAACATCAGCATTCCTCTGTGTCTTTCAGATTTCCAGGCTTGGAAAGACACCAAATGGCATCCGAGGGCAACGAGTATCACACACGACACCAGCAGCCTAAGCCGCTTGAAGGTATTTGAAGGTTTGAATGACTAAAACGACAGGTATGAGTCGGGCAGTGGTATACGCTCCTCGGGGTTCAGGTCTTGTATCAGGTAGACAAATCGAACAATGGCCTGCCTGATACACAGAATCTATAGGGAGAAAGGGAGAAAGAAGCCGAGGTCGATACGAATCTTCCGGTGACTTATTGACGGTAGTAGTCATGTGGAAGGGACAGACAGCATACGATCGTATTGGTATAGGGGAGCTCGAGCAGACAAGACTTTTGTTCGCGTGCATTCGACTCAAGTGACAGAAATGAGGGTGTTCCCCTGTTGTACGATCCGAGTCAGCAAGGATTGATCTACTTGGACGAGTTGTCGTGGCGTACCTGTTCATCGAAACTCCAATGTGCGCTTGAGATGGGACAATCAGTTTGCGCAATGATCATATCGGCTTCACAACTAGATCACGTACAGCTCTCTGCAATGCAGTCACCAGCCATGCCACGTCGCATACAAGCTCATCGCAATCGGCTGTCGCTTAAAAAGCCGCGCTGAGGTGCACAAGACGATTTGTTGAGACAGTAAACGCACGTTACGAACCCACTTGCGATAAACATTGCACTTCCATAGTGGATGAATGTGTCGCGATGCCAGAGGTTCAGGACTCCACAATAGTGTGAAGGCGGTGGGGACGAGGGCGGAAGACGCGACTGTGCAATTTCTTGTTACAAATGGACTTGCCACGCGCCTTTGCCGTCTCGGGGACTTGCCCGGTGCGCCAAACGTGACTTCTTCGGACCGACAGCCGGAAAGTGCGACGAATATGAATACAACATGGAATTAATAGCGATTGCATTGCTGAAGCGAATTTGAAGTGATCTAGTTGGGAAGCTGACATGGTTAGGAGGCTAGCTGATGGTCTCGTATCAAGCGTACACTTTTGCGAACTTTATCGACAGGTAAGGAATAACATGTCGCCCAGGTGGCTCAAGCCTTGCTGACTCGGATCGTATAACAGCACGCTCTCATGGTATGCGAAGCGAGCAAATGTCGTGTTTGCTCGAGCTCCCCTATACCTATACGATCGAATGCTCTAACCCTTGCAATGCGACTGCTGTGGCATCGACGATGAGTGACCATACCGTCCATATCGTCTACATCTCCCTCTCAGTCGGCTCTGTGCATCAGGCATGCACTGCTGCGTTTACCTGATGCAAGTCTCAATTCTGAGAGGTTGCTGCGCTGCCATTTTTGTCGCCTTTCCTGCAAGGATACCGAGTGGTTGCCCTAGCGTGAAACCAGCCGCTGCAAGCAATTTAAAACCCCTGGTTAATGTCTAGCGGCCAGATGACCCTCATGGAATGACGTGGCCTTACCTGTCACACCCTGTGTCAATGTGTCTTGGCCTCCACACTGCGTTGGTCTGTCGACACTGTCATGGTGTAATCGACCATTCCGGTGTTCTTTAGCTCGTTGGCCCATCTGAAGAGATGTTCAAGCTCGCGGTTACTCCCGATGGTCAACAAGAAGTCAAACTTAGGTTTGATGGAGCTTTCCGCATAGCGGCACACCTGTTCCGCCGCGGAAGCCTGCTTGATGCTTATTGGCCCGACTATCACAGAACCATCAAGTATCACAGCGTGAATACCCTGGCTGTTACAGGTATCATTAACCTGGTCGGCACACTCAGCTGCAAGACGCTTAGCCATGCCTTTATCGGCTACCAACCCGTAGTGAAAAGCAAGCGAGTAGTGGCGGGTTTCAACCCAGCTGCCTTCCATTCGTTCCCGGAAATATGCCAGGATATGCGAAACCCCGTCTTTCCAGGTATCCGTATACGCTTGATCCACTAGCTGGGTCCACTCTTTTGCGTGCGGCTTACGCAACAAGCACCCATTTTCGGCAATCAACCCCACTCCAATCACGTGACGGAAATGCCTTTCCAGTTCTTCCGGCATTCGCGAGCTCAGCACGTAAACATCGTTCGCAGCATCGTCTGTCAGATCGGTCAAGGTCGCAACCGTACGTTGTGGGGTCGCAATAAAGACGTTATTCGGGGAACCCCACGGGGATAATGTGCCCTCGAATTGGATAAAGATCATACGACGGCTGGCATGTTGATATCTCTCTTTGAGCCTGGCGACAGAGAGATGGGGCAGCGTCATCATTCGGTACGGTAAGTGCTTGTCGCCGATATAAGCCATGCTTTCTTTGAAAGACTTAACCCAATTAATTGCCGAATTGTCGAGTACCAGTTGGTGGAGTTTCTCCCAATCCCGCTTTCGTTCCCTACAGTCCCGTATCAATGCCGCATATAACGCGTTCGCGCACTGACGAATGTCCCATGGGTTGACCAAAAGCGCATGATTGCCGAATAAAGATGCACTACCGGTGAATTCGCTAAGAATCAACGAGCCGTACCGTTTGTCACCATATAGGCCGTCTTGGCAGTGTATGAATTCGTGGCTTGTTAGGTTCATTCCTTCTCGAAGGCTAGTGATCATCAATGCGTCTGCCGCCGTGAGTAGTCCGAGGTACTGCGGAAACGCAAGATCCTGCTTGAGAAATACCAAGGGTTGATGGTTGAGAGTTGCATACAGGGAGTTGATTCGCATGGCAGCGTCGGATATACCTGCTTCCAGCTTGTGCTGCTGCGTCGTGGTGGTGACGACTTGTATTAGGACAACCTGATTCGCCCATTCCGGGTATGCGTTAAGGAAACGCTCGTAGCTTAACAGCTTCTGACAAATCCCGCCAACGGCATCTACCTTGTCGCAGGAGACGATGAGGCGCTTTCCACGGTGCGCGGTTGAAATGCTGTCAATCCAGGAATTGATATCGGCCGATTTCCTGCGTCTGTCCCAGCAGGTTGGGTCAATGCCAATTGGGCATGTGGCGACTTTTACGAAACGATCTTCCAACTCAATACCTGCATCGTTGGCTTCCACGGAGAGGATTCTAGCACACGTGCGGAGAAAATGACTGGAATACTCTCCTACTTGGAAGCCGATCAAATCGGCACCGAGCATCCCTTCAAGGAGCTCCTTGCGTGCGGCCAAGCACCTAAAAACTTCAGAGGATGGAAAGGCAGAATGAAGGAAAAATCCAATGTCGGCTTCAGGGAGCATCTTTCGGAGTATGGCGGGGACGAGCATCAAGTGATAATCCTGCACCCAGATTGAATCGCCTCTCTTCCAGTTTTGGGCAACGCGCTCCGCAAAAGCCCGGTTGACCCTCACATAAAAGGCCCAAGAACAGTCCTCGTAGGCTTTGCTCTTTGGGCTGTCGGGGACCTGGTAATGAAATATCGGCCAGAGAATGGTCTTGCAAAAGTGCATGTAGTGTCCGTCAAAATCACGGTCGTAAACAAACACAGTCAAAGATCGGTATTCATCCTCGAGCTTCCGCTCGAGGGTCATCCGGTCATAATGCTCCATCGTATCGGTTTGTACTCCGAGTGTGCCCACCCAAATTGGGTCATTAAGATGGCCCATATCCGTAGCGGAGCGAATAGCGTCTGCTAATCCGTCGTTGCCTCTTTTAGCAGGAATAACACTCCATCGATGCTCCCCTTCTGTGGGTAGCCAATTCTTCTGATGCGATTTTGAAAGGAAATCGTCATGCGTACATTCGCTTACTTGAACGGGTAGGTTGGAGGTTAACATGCAATCGTTATCCGTGGTTGCGTCAGGGGATGACGGATGCCCTTTTAATGCAGTTTCACCTCTGTAGTCGCCATCGCGCCTACTCCGCGGTGGATTGAGTGTTTGGGGCAGGCGAGCGTGGGCTGGCAATTGAACCTGAGAGGAGCTGGATGTCTCAGGTTGAGGGGCCACAGAATGAGGAAGGAAACTAGACCATGGTAATGAGTATTAATTGTGCGGAGGTAAAGCTCATGTCCACATACAGAGACACGACGAAGACCGTCATAGTAGCCAGTATCTTGACTCAGTTGGGTGCGAGTGGTTTTACCTACGGGGAGCCAAGATTCACACTAAATGTACGTATATATATAGCTTGAAAGCAAACATGAAATATACATAAGCACTCCGGACATCTTGTTAAAAGTTGGTAAGAAAGACGTCATTTTTCTCATGGACCCCAATTGGTGGTGTCCTAGCTTGGTAATTCTTTTCTTCACTATCTATTTTGTTTAACTACGTCTTCCTTTATTTTTGGTTAAGTGAAACTATGAGTGGATCAAGTGCCATAATTTATTTCATCTGTTTCAGGAATTAGAATGAATATGGGTGACAGTGGAAGCAATCTGTCTACTTTTAACTCCGATCGCCGGGTAAAGAGCAGGCAGTGTTAAACTGCTACTGAATATTTGTCGGATGTCTTAATACTATGTATATCTAGCTCACAGCGCAAAACGATTTATATCCGATCCTGTCTCTTTAACCTTGGAGGACGGGTAAATTGGAACATGGGGGCGTGAAAATTTGCCGAAATGCGTTTGATCCATGAGGGGAGGAGGTGCAGTAAATTCGAAGCCATAGTAATAAGAGTTGCCGGACGACTGTATTTTCGAATAATATTATCACGCCTTGAACTTCTGCACTGTAACTTCCACTTAAGAAGCTGCGATACGTGTCTATCGCACTTTCCGCCTCGGAAACGCTACCCATGTGATGGATGAACATACAACTCTAGTGAATATCTTTTTGCCTACACCCGCCCTATGGAGCAATAAGTACCGCAACCTGGGCAGTAAGGTAAATCTAAGCTTAATCCGAGTAGTGCCTCAATATACGTAGCGGAAAATTTGCCTGGTATATGTGCTTCGCAGCATTAATGCTTATAGTCGGTGAGATATTTCCTAGCTAAGAACGCGAAATTTGATATCTATTCGAAGCAGAGCTTGCGACCCAACTAATTTGTTAAGACGGTAGCTGCCTAACCCCAGGGATGCGGGACGTAAAGTGTCTTCATCAGGACATCGTTGTGTGAGAGAAAAAGCGTTGGACCGTCAACCGCGTACCTGATTGGTTCGGCGGTTAACATAAAGCAGTAGACAAAGAGTAAAATAAATGAGCGGCCAGAGTTTTGACATGAAAGAGTCATAGTTGTCCCGCAATTATTGGTTATCGATTGTGTGGATGTGGAAGGAATCAGTAGTCCATGCCCGCCGAGAAAGGATCTTCGAAGCGTTGGCATCCCGGACCCTGCCCCACTAACGGTCTCTTTTTTACTAACCTGCAGAGCTCGGCTTTGTGAAGTGTGTGTACATACATTTGCATGACTGTCTAAGAATCTGCAGGGCATGTCTGTTCAAGGCGGCCCATAAAGGCATAATCCAACACGTAACATCTGTTTAAACAGTATTACCAGCACGGCTAATCCAGTTTCGGCATGTGACGATTGAGAGGGATCTTTTTCTGCGGACAGCGTCCGAGCCGTCCAGTGTGACCCGAGCTACGATAAATGAAGCAGCAGCAACTGGCCCCATCTTTTGCATAGAGCAGTATGTGGGATGGACGATATACCACCCGGCATCCCGCAGTAATTCAAAGATCGCTCATGGCGCAGCGCGGCAACAGCCCATTATAACACGATCGCTCGTTCTCTCCGACAGTTAAAGCAAGCAGGAAGAACCAGGGATGATGGTTGAGAGCATCACTATCCCCGTATACCGGGGGTCTGGCGGGAACATCTTCGTACACAGGAGGCATCTCCACATCGGGGCAGGCATCGAGGCCTCCGTGTTCGGCGATACACAGCTCGAAGCTTCTGCGTAATACGCGGGTAGCGCAGTGCTGCGTGTGAAGTTTATTCTTGCGGCTTACACGGACATCCTCGATGATGACAAGTTCAATAACAAGGTCGTGCGTGACTCTTAGACCGTCTTGGCAATCCGCCTCACACGAGGAGTTCCCTGCAGGGCTAACGCTGGCTTCAAGCTCCATGCTGGTCTCTCCTCCGGCTGAGTCAAAGTTCCATCCGCCTATCAATTCGTTTTGCCCGATAACGCGCGTCTTTCGGCGAATAGCACATTTACCTTCGCTGGGAGCTTTGCTGATATGCTTCTCGCACGCTCTAGAAACCACTTCCTGATGTTCCTTGATACGCCATGCAAACTTCATTAAGCGGCAGCAGATCAGAGTTTTGCCACACTTGTTCATGACACCAGCTAGTACCACCTTCAGCGGAAACTTTCCCACGAGACTTACGACTGAGGGCCGTATGAGTTTTAAGGTGAGAGTTGTGGGTGGAAAAGTCCGGATGGATATCTTCTCGACGCCAAAACCGAGCGCACGGCTGACCTTAATAGGGACTTTCAGGATAGACACCTCGCCGGTGATGCTCTTCGCATATGCATGAAGAAAATATATAACCTGTCCTAAGGAGCCGCGACAGGAGGCTGGAAGGTGTCCAGGTATCCGGTATTCGAAAGGGTGGTCATGGGTCTGGTTCTTGAGATGAAACTGTGTAACGAAGTCCCAGCGATTGAGCTCTTGGGCAGATGTGGCGCAAGCACGACAGCGTCTCGAGACTGGGTAATTGGTTGCTTTCTCAAAAATAAGGCTTAGGCTTAACTTGTGCAGTATCACTGGGCAGTCCGATTCAGTTTGCGTAATGCGCAAGTGGCCGGTGAGTAGCGCTCCTGTGGAGTTGGCTGGTGGACCGTAGCAGACGAGAGGCGACTCAATCGAAATGTCTAACTGTGCGGACGGTGACGCCGGGCATAGCTTCTTGTGTCGGTATTTGCTAAAGCGTCTGACAAGTCCTCCCTCCCGGTGCCCTATGTCGCTGTTACCTTGATATTGAAACATGACGCTCTTCATAGAAGCTAGCCACGCGAGGCCGCGTTTGCTATCAATTCCGGAGGCTCTGTCAGTTTTATCGAGGTATATCAGGTGTGGAAGAATCTCTTAGGCATAGGAAACAAGACGGCGGCGTTCTCTATTCCAAACTTTGGCCGCTTTCGTCTATGACTGTCCGATGTCGTCATTTGCCGTGTCAGTTTACGAATGGTAGGGGCTCGGAACATTTGACACTTTGCAATTATTCTCTTCAAGTACACTGAATACTGGCAGGAAAGAATGTGTTGGTAAAATACAGTATGTCAATATCGATACATACCGGTAATTTATGTGAGAATTTCAAGCTCTCATGAAATTCGATGTTACAAGTTACTAGTAACGCTAGATTGGAATATTTAGATTGCTATATAAGGCCCATTTAGGACCTTTAGTTGGATAAACCACTACAACAAAGCGCCATGGACGGCCTGGCAGCTATGGTAAAGGCAGGATTAGCATCGGACGGCGGTGATATACAATGCATACCAGACCTGTCCACATTCACAGTGGACACATGACTTAATTGGACTTAATTGGGTCAAAATCGCAGCAAATTCGGCATTATATGGCAGCTGATGCTTCCAGCCATATTCGGGGAGAGTCGGGGATAGAAGATAATTTTCCTGTCTGTAATATTCATTCTTCTCTACAATTAGCAGGAATAGGACAGTGATGAATTCAATAATCTGGGGCAACGTTGATGCTTGCTCACTACTTCATGACGTCATCATCCCGATCAGCGTGCTTGGTCGAACCAATGAGTGCCGCCAGTGCTAATTGTAACTACAACGAATTCAGGTACCCACTCGCTGGACTATGTCACACTACCCTTAATGACGTCTGACGTATACTAAACTGTGTCACATCGTAATGGAAAATAACGTGCTTTTAATCAAACCCGACCGGAATAAATTCCTCCGCCGTCAAGAGCGTTCTAGAACAACCTAACGTCAGGGTGGACGTCAAGCACAGATACGGCCGAACGGCGCTCCACCTAGCAGTCTTCGCAGACAAAATAGGGCTCGTGCATCTGCTACTTTCTAGTGGCAGCGACCCTGATCTACAGGATGACTCAGGCCACTCGCCGTGGGCCTGGGCACGTCGCTCCAACAGGCCCGTGAAGGAAATGATTTTTTCTAACGATCCGAAGTCTGAGGTATTTCTTGGTACTCAAACATCACAGGATGCTGAGCCACCTCTTCACCAAGCAGTATCCTATGGGTCGGTAGACGCTGTCAAACGGCTTCTCGGAAAAAGGGGTCTGGATTTAGACATCCAGGACCGGAAAGGCTATACGCCGCTCCATCTCGCCATTCAAAGCAAACGCCTGGAAATTGTCAATTTGCTCCTAAGTCACCCCCGTGTCAACTTGAACTGCACAGACAAAGATGGCAACACGCCACTTTGGCTGTCTATTTGCTCACCATGCGACGAGGTGACCGAAAGGCTGTTGGCCAAGGAAGACTTCCACGTTAATTTTGTTGGAGGCCGCGGGAGATTCGAGACGCCGTCTACATCTCTACACCACGCCGTGACCAGGTTGGATATCGTGCTCCTACGACGGCTGCTTGCGGTGCCAGAGATCGGTCTGAATCTCTGTGTTGCAGGCCACTCTCCAATCTCCATTGCCGGATCGCACGGACACGTGAACACAGTTGCTTGTCTACTGGATATGGGGGGCGTGGAGATCAATGGGAGGGGTTTAATAGATTTGCCCATTTGCCGAGCGGTTGCACATGGCCATCTCGATGTGGTAAGACATTTAGTGCAACAAGGCGCACATCTGAACATCAATGAAAGCACCAAATTGACTCAGGACACTGCTCTCTGCGAATTGGAGATGGTCCAGGCACTGCTACGCCATAATCGAATTGATGTCAACCTCAGAAATCTGTGGTTTGAGGATCCACTGATGTTGGCAGTCAAGGTGGACATTTCTCGATTGTTGATGTACTTGTGGTGGATCATAGACTGAAAAGGTTTAGCTTGAAGAGATCCCTGGACCTAGCAAGGAACGACTGCATCCAGAGGGCCATTCGAAACAGAATGGAAGATGACAATACTCCGCGAACATTGTTGAAGCGGTCTCCGCGGAAAATATTTGGTAGTCTGTAAGAGCTGACGACATCTACTTTAGGTAGCTCTGGTAATGCGATGCGAGGTGGCTGTTTTCAGCTTCTGTTCACATCAATCTTGGGGATCAAATCATCTGCGCCTCTACGCTTCTAATAGGTTGCAGTCACAATAACGTCACGGTAAAACTTGAATAATTTTTAAATTAATGTGTAATATCCATCTATCGGAAGTACACTTGCAGACTACCATTATGAGACAGTTTATGCAATAGTTTGTGTCAATGCTTCATGTGTGGTTTAATCCCGCATATAATTGAGCAGTTTGCCCTGAACAGCAGGTAAGATCGAGTGTCGACAGTTGAACGAAGTTTCCACTGGCTCTTCAAATGTGCGGTCTATTCTCAGGCCAGAAGACTCTGGTGTAATGTCCGCGACCGTTACAATAAATCCGCCAAGGGCGTCGAGACCAAAAACATGCATGTTTGTATGAACAGAATTCAAAGTTAGCACACACCATGTGTCATGATCCCTAGCCCGGTATTCGATGCGCATCGCTGCCTTGGATGGCCAATTCTCCTTGAAATAAGCATTCACCCGGTTGAAGTCGTCCGGGTGGATTGACTGTAACCAGCTATCTGGAAACTTCGCATCTGAATACGGAATCAGTGTCCGGAAACTGCAGTTCGCGGAGACCAGCTCGCATTTATGGTTGAGGATTGCTAGACCATGTGGGATGATGTCAGCTAACTGCTGTGCAGACGCGGTCGGGTGGAACTCGAGGCTCATTTCGCCCTATGCAAGACAGCACTTTAGCCTTTTATCGCAAAAGGATTGGGGCTTCGTTGGCAGCATACGATGTGGTCGTCTGGATGGTCGTAAGAACCGACTAGCTGTAGAAGACGTCTTCAGAGATTCGAGCTGACGATGAACGCGCAGGCGGTGCGATTTCCACTGTCCAGAGGTTGTGGGATTCTCGATTATCCAATGCGACAAGATATGAGCAACGTCAGTGTGGGTACCGTCAAGTCAAGCGGCGAATCAGTTCCTCCAATGAAACAACCCCACCTTCGAATCGATACCCGACTCGATAGTGCCGCCGCTCGACCAGATATCGACAATGTATTGTGGGTTAACATATATTTATTTATCCTTGTGGCATAATTTCCATTTTCGTATGATTAGAAACCATATACCGGGGGTACGCGATTTGGCCCAGTCTCGACCGTGTGGCAATCACCTAAAACATGAGCACAGTTAGATGCTATACACACAATCAATCTTGAGCAGCTTTCCAGTATCGAGTACGTCATTGCATAAGCTACCAATGTCATCCCGGGGGTAACCAAGTATTTCATATGCCATGCCCCCTTTCCGTTCACTCAATCTTTTTTGAACCGGGTTGGATCGTTTGGTGGCCCTCTAATAGTCAAAACCTCCGCATCGGCATGTAAGAGACTTCGAAGGCTGAAAATTTTCCGATATCCCAATGCGCCTATTTATCCCACATACGGATGAAAGAAGTACGGAGTATCCCTTCACATATGCGTGCGAGAGGGCTGATGTTGATGGAGTCAGATCATTTTGCGGAACCTCTGGATGAGGTTCTGCAGAAGAATGGTTCGATCCTGTGGAGATATTGTTAACCGAAGCGAACTTGTACATGTATTGTACACGTAGCTGGCTCTCGCTGCCATGATCAGTTATGTCTGCCTTGCCTGCTTGGATGGTGGCAACCATATGATCTTGTACAGCTTTTGGCCCTCTTTCGCACAGAAGCATGTTGACCGACACCAGACCTTCCACTAATGGCAGCGATAAAGATGGCATATAGGTAGGCACAGGGTCATGGCACCTGGCCAGGTTTTCACAGCGTACTTTGTGCTTGCAATCAGCACAAGGTTCCCCAATCCCCTGGCAGGATATGTCATGTAGGGCCTTCAGCGGCTTGGCCCCGTCCGTAGCATATGTTTGCATTATCTTGAAACACTCCTCATTCTCCTCATTGTAGCGCGACTCTTATGCAAATATGACCACATAGTCACTATCTTGCACGTGATGATGCCAACCTTTTTGCAAAACAAGATGCGGAGATTCGCTGGGAATCTTGATACTCAATCGCCCTTCGTGTTGGGAGAAGTCGCACGATACCTAGTCCCTGCTCACGGTAGGAAAGGTCAGAGTTATAGTCGATCTTGCCCATACTGCGTTAACATTCAAAGGAAAACAGATATCTGGTCACTGAAAGGATTTGACAAGTACATATTATACCCATCAAATGCAAGGTGATTTGGTGTGATGAATGTCAGAATACTTCTCTTGCATCATTTGCAATCTACGCTTATTCCACTCGCCAGGGATCGATGTAATTTAGTCTATCTCGGCTTACATTCTTGCCACATGATCGTAGGAATAAATTCGTTCCTGAAGGGCCAAGGTAAATGAAATCATCCATCCATTCATTTATCCGTCCATTCACGCTGTATCACCAATCCGAAAAGCTACCAAATCGGCGTTTTGCGCCAAACAAGTACATACAAATTGATAAACTGGTTTTAACAAATGAGGTTACTCGGTAAAAATAGCCTAATATTCGTAAAGCAGCACAACTCAAGAAAGCCTCTTTCGCATTCACGCTAGTGATATGGAAACCCCGGTAGGCAAAAGCCACAACAAAAGAGGAGAGGGGATAATGGGTCAATCCAAGAGCCGGAGACGGGGGATGAACTATAACATAGTCGCCCAATGGTTCTCTTATCCAGACTTAGTGCGGCCTGAGACCTAGATGATTCAGAAGTGAAGGATGGAGACGGCCCCCACGAAGACAAGTCTGAAACAGACGATGCTGATGAATACGATGACGGCAGAACGGGAGCAATACACGAGCTGCCAACACCCTGTGCCTCATACGCCCACATCGACCTTAGAGTGGTCCTTGCGGATACCATGTGTAACCTTGCTTAGATCTAGGGCTTCGTTAATACTAAAGATATATAGGTGGAGCCATCACTCACCAGAACACTCATCTCCATCAAGGAGAGCAAAATGTTCTGAATGTCCCGTGCAGCCATAGTTACCATCAGGCCGTATCACGCATTGGCGATCATAATCGATAACTGTGTGTGTGCCACAAAAGGCAGCGCGTATGTAAACGCTAGCGAGAAGCAGGAAGATAGAGAAGGTCATGTTTTTGATATTTATATGGATTGAAGGACGATAAAAAGGTTGTTATTCCCAGCCCTAAGCTATTATGAAAAGCGATGGTTTTATATGGCACAGTTGCGAGTTTAAATAGTCCCCTGATGCATTGTGATAAAAACCGTGGCAGTACGCGCGCAACCCTTACGACACACGTTGCGACACGCTTTTTGTATCGAGGTGCCACTAATTCCTGGACTTAGTTTTGGCTCTTTCGCCAGCTTACTGTACAGCCCGTCCTTGTACTGTATGCTAACCAATGATTGGCTTTCAGGATGATGACTAATCGTTGTATCCGCAATCGTAACAGTGGGACCAAAAGTGGGTTACTCCCACGGAGTCCCTCTTCCATATGGATGTCAGGTTGGGACTGGAGGGATAGTACCAGTCATCGAGTAGGCTAATCAGTCGTTCCCGAGATGATTCCAATGCTTGTTCGGAAAAGCGCACTCGAGCTAGCTTCTTCTCGTGGTAAAGCTGAAGACCGTCTGTCTCTTTTCTCAGGTACGCACCAGCGTCTTTCAAGACCCGGTTGCTCTGCTCTAGCTTCTGTCCATCAATGTGCTTGGACACGCACGACTCCCATAGGCGTCGATAGATTCCAACAAGTCGGGCTGCTGGAAAGGCAAATTGGGATCGTCGCGTTCGAGGTCTGCTAGCACCTTCAAGATGGGTTGAAAAGGCTCGGTCGCCAAAGTATGTTTTGTTACTTCTTCGTGTTGCAAAAGGGAGGGCTGCGATAATAAGCAAAATCATATGAAGTCGAATGGTTTCACTTACCAATAGAGGGACATGATCAGAAGCTTCCACATTATTGTCCTTATTAGTAAGGATTGGCAATTGACAGGGCTGCTGTTGTCCTTCTTTCTCCATGTCTGGCGAGCTGTTTGGGGAATCCATTTTGTCCGCAGGAGAAAGTCAAGATAGGCAGTACTGTTTCCATCATGCCTTGGCGTCTCATATAGAATATGCAGACGCAGGTAACTATGCACTGGGTTTTACGATCACCGAGTTAGGTTGGTCAATCAACGCAGACAGCTTTCGAAGGAATTTGCTTTTATTTTTAGTGGGTGGTTAGCAGTAAATTTGATACAAGGCTAGAGATCAATGGGTTGGTGGGGAAACTAATAGAGCGTGACGATGTTGAGGGCCAGATATGCACGCCCATTGATGTGAGAGATATTTCAACTAGACACCCCTTCCACTTTCCTTAAAAGCCTCAAAAACTCGGTAAACAGTATTGTAGAACTTATAGTCACCAAAAAAAGATGTTCAGAAAAACGTTGGTCACGACTTCAAAAATTGAGTGTTGACAACGAACGTTTGGCCAACAACGGGTTGACCGGTCGAGCACCCGCACATCCTACCGTGACCTCGCTTTCTGCAGTCTAGACGGATAGACCCACACAGCTCAACACAACCAACACAACACTAAAGCGAGGCCAGGCAAAAAGGTCCATTTCTTGGGATGAGATTGTAGGCGCTTTTCGGTGATTCAACGTTGAGTCGCTCACAGATGAGATTGATCACAACACGAAATATGAGCCCTGTCATTGCGGATTGAATATCTCCAACAAGCCTCAGTTTGAGAGGGCCGTGGATTCAACAGTCAGGCAACGTTTTTCGACCGACTCAGCATCCCTTTCCCCAACACCACTCTTACTAGTCTCTCTCGCTGAGCATTTAAAGGCAAAAGCAGCTGTCGCTGGAAATAATTGCGGTGAAAAGGAGACACGGGTTTCAACATGCCTCAGTTAGGAGTGTCCCTCCACGCAAGCAGAGCACTTGCGAAACAGGATGAACCGAGAAGCCTATAAGTAAGTATTGTACCCCAGAGCAATTTGCTCTCCAATTTATTCACGTTTGACCACGCAGAGTGAAGCAGGCCTTGTGTCTTGAGGCACTTGATAAGTTCTTACCCTTTGACCCAGTACTGAAATTTGTACTGTACTGCCATTTATAGAATACAACATGGACCAGCAAGCCAGACAGCGCCTGTGAAAGATATTGTTCTCAGCAAATCCACTTTGCAACCAGCCAGCCGATCAAAGAGACAAGACTTAGGCTGGCTGGTCCAAACGTCTATGCGAGGATGTCTCTCCGCCCCAGCCGACTGAGGTGATCTACTGTACAGCCCCGCGTGTATTCCCAAGGCAAAAGCACGAATATCCACGTCGCAGGTATGTGAATCTTAGCCTGACCTGTCTAAAGTTCTACTAATCCGAAGTCGAGGCGATCTAGAACCGAGAACAGTCGACCACAATGCACGCGAAGGACCACAGCTCTTTGTAGTCTCTTCATCTCTAGACTTTGCCAACAGAACATAACATGTAAGTCATGTATTATCTCGCTGACCTACAAGCTAATGCATGACAGTGAACCATTGACGTCGCACCAGAGTGGCCCCGAGGATGCAGCACCCCGTTAGTGCTCTGTATAAAGCCATAGCCGATACACCAGACCTTGTCTCGTCGCTTCATACCACACGGCATACCCTAGGTAAAGTGCATAATTAAAGAAGCGGGCTAGTAACGGAGTGCCAACATTCTTTTGCGAGCCTCGCCGCATAGAAGCTTGAGACGTCCATTCTTCCCGGTGAGGTGAGTGATTTATCGCGCCTTCTGCTGCACTCTCCAGTTATTTGTGCAAAACTTTGTGTCCCAAATTATGGACGCCATTACTGATCTTCATGCCACTGTATATAGGAGCAGCCCATCGCCGCCCGTGAAACACCCTTGTGCGGAGTCCTATCACCGAATCGGACTACGACGCGTGCTCGGTCGCGTCTTCTGCCCTCGACCTCACCGCCTTCATACCATGAACGGCGGAGTGTATGAACCTCTGGCCGTCCGCATCGCGAGGTCTTATCCCATTACGACTGTCCAATTTATTACCACAGGTGGGTTCATCACGCGCCTTTGGGTCTCATAAGTTGCCCAGTCAAGCCGGCCCTGTGTCTCTGTCTATTGATGTCGTTTCCTAACATATCGCGCGCAAGCAGATTCTGTACACCCATGCGTCGACTATCCTTTGAGCACTAAGTGTATATTTGCCACATTCACCGCTCCTGACGACATTTGGCATGTCACTGTTCAAGCAGATCCTTTGTGAAGGTTGGTTTGAGTCTGTAACAACACCACCCAGAGCCATCCTGCTGCGATCTCTCGGCAGCAGAGCATGCTTGATCGCATGAACCCGGGTACTACGCCCCAGAAAGCAACGATCGGCGGTTTGGGCGCAGTAGTGGATATTGATACATGGGAGACGGCTGGCGATATAAATCGTGGTTACCAACGGGGGATTACTTACAATGCTTCGGCGACTCCCAAATGTAGGAGCCGATCGGATATTCTTGGGCCAAAGAAAGCCCTCGGTAACTTGGTTTTCTTTGTTGCGAATCCACTTTCACTCTCGCGATGGTTCTAGGATAGAGCCATCCTACGGTAGAGTAGGCTTGAGTGACTTGCAATCGCGACTGAAGCGATGACTTCGAATAAGTAAGGCAGAGTCTATCGCATTACGATGTTTAGTTGGGCCAACAAGTGGTATTCGAGCGGCTCCTCATCAAATGCCATTACACCTGGTAGGTCTGATCTTGAGCGTATGTATTGCCTATTCATAGTTGAACCAACGGAGGGCAGTCTGGTGTTTGCATTCGACCAGCTCAATCGAATTGGGGGCTGTATGCAAATTCACCGAGTGATCGGAATGGCACTAGAGATGGCTTGCGAGATAGAATCAATACAAATTGATACATCTATCATGTGGATGAGATGGCAAGAAAACCTCCGTGCTACGTCTGGGGATATTGATCGACCTCAACACAGCCCACGAGGCCCATGGATTCGCAATGAGTTACTTTCACCTGTCTATGGGCGGGCATGGCGTTTGACTGGCCCATGGGCCGCTTGTTAACAAGCCCTTCACGCACGCATTTATTACTTTAGCTACGTACAGGGCCCACAATACTACGTATTAGTTGAATCAAGCTTGGTCAGAGCAGTGGACTATTGATACTGGTATTGATAAAACTGTAAGTGTTATCCAAAATAAATAGGAATAGTGATGCGACTATCTTAGGTGAGAATATATATATGACCACAAAATATGGTGAACCTACAAATCCACCCACCTTATACTGTCTACCAGACTCACTAATAATTTTATTATACAAGAAATATGTCTAGTATAATATATAACAGGATACGCCGTTATTAGGATCAATTACCCACTATACCAGTGGTTATGGCGGTAGGTGACAGTGACAGTGACAGACGTAAATAACCGATAAATGCAGAAGTTGAAGATGAACCCCTATCCAAGAAATTTACATAATCTGAGGGTGGCATGGACCGATGATAAGGTCCAGACGTTGACCATCTCCTTCACCGCCTGACCATTCACCACCACGCTCATCAACACTCACACCGACACTCACATCAACACAACAAGCATTCCAAGACAGCACTCATCTCTGTTTGCCTACATCTGAATGAAAGATGCCAATTTTTATTATAGCGAGGAAGCTATTGTATCGTAAGCTACCAAGGGAAAGGAATGGGAAATACGTCATTTGATACTGAAGACGCTTCAGTTGTTAGTTTATGATTTTGGCTATTGAATTGGCGAAGATCTAAGTAGGGCTCCCTCTATGTATCCAATGATGACCCTTCGGAACAATGAACAGACGATGAGGATGTTGCGCAGGTCTTTGCTTCTCCGAATACTCTTGGAACACTCGAATACTGGTCCCTAGCACCACGAAGAGGTGCCTGCACGGGCTAGAGGCTCTTGTTGTCGCAGATGTCCCTGCGAGGCGCTTTGTTGACGCAGGACCCAGGCTGCGGAGAACTTGGTAATGCAGCGGTCTCCTGCAGAGAACTTGTTTTCCCAGCACCCCCCTGCGAGGATTGTTGGTCACGCAGAGCCCATCCTGCGAGGATTGTTGTTGACGCAGACCTATCCTGCGGGGTAGTCTTGTTTTCGCAGCACCCCCTGCGAGGCATATTGATGACTCAGACCTATCCTGCGGGGTAGTCTTGTTTTCCCAGCACCCCCCCTGCGAGGCGTATTGTTGACGCAGACCTATCCTGCGAGGATTGTTGTTCACGCAGACCTATCCTGCGAAGCACCTTTTTACACTCGCGGGGCTTGTGGCAGCGAGGGAGCGCAAGTCTTACATCACTGGGCTCGTGGCAGCGACAGCCGTGGTCACGGAGACTCTTAAGCCCGCAGGCAAGAGAGGGACACCATGACACATCGGTGTGTGAGGACCGAAGTCCTGATTTTCGATTTTTTTGGGCTGGGAATCCGGCTCCTTTTATATTTTTTCGGCAACGTCTCTACCAAGGAACCAGTTGCGCAGATGGTAGCGAGAATCACTGTCTCGTTAATAAGCGTTGAAGCGATTTGAACGACGTTGAAGGGGTGTTTGGAGAATTTGTGGCCTACAGAGCCAAGTCTCTACCTGGAATAATTCCTCTCAAAATTGTGCGTTGAGTGTGGCGCACCACTTTCATCGGCTGTTGAGAAGAAAGTAATGTCGCAAAAGTAAGATTCGTACCTATCATCGAATTTGCAATTAAATCGCTCAACGCGCTTGAACTCTATATCTCCCCGTTTTAACCACGGTCACCGTCTCTTTCATGAGGGTTGATATCCTTCAACAGATGCCGAAATAATGGACCGGAGACTTTGTGGCCGACGGAAACGCTGTGCTGTACCTGCAGTTGGCCGGAGGACCTTTTGGTCTCACTAGAATCAATCCTGTCCATCTCTAGGCTCGCGCCGCTGAATATTATTTCTTCCCTTTCTACTCATGCCCAGCTAATATCTCTTGTACTAGGATCGCTACTACCTGGGCGCACAGACAATGGCATACTTCTAAACTCAGGATGAAGATTGTCTTCCTTTGGGAGGACATGATAGCCAAAAGGTCCAGACCCTTTGAAAAGCTCACAAGAAACTGGGTCTAGTTTCCAGGACAATCATGTGAACTGATACAACCAAGGCCCACGAGCTAGGTTCTCGTGATCGCCACCCCCTCGCAAGATTGCAACGCTACTATCACACTGATGAGACCCTGGAGACGAATAGCACCCGACGGGCCAATCAAACACCACGCGTGAATTTAGACAGACGCAGGTAGGGTTCTGCGATGCAGATCTCAGCGACGACCCACGGGACAGTAGATCAGGGAGGTTCTATTTGTGGCCCGGAGAGAAATCGGAAAGAATTGCAGAGGTCCAGACATAATCCGCAAGCCCAAAGTTTTCGGCCATCAGTGTCCGATGACACGGGGCTTTTTTGCTTAAGAGGTACTGCTGGGGCAGGTGAGTATTTGGAATATCACATTGACTTTGGCGATAGAGTGGAAGGTTAAACCCCGACCCGTGGTTGTGTACTTTTGTGTTCTCTTGGTCGTAGACATGAGAAAGTATGTTCCCCTGTCAAGTGGCAAGCAGAACTTTGCCTATCTGGTCTGTAGAACGTTCTAGAAGCTATGTATCTCCTCCTGCGCCAAGATTTCCCTGATAACTATACTCTGTTCAAGCCCAACACTTCCTCTCCATATGCCCAATTCGATCGCCAGTCTGATACCTCTAGCAGATGGCTTGTAGAAATAATGCCAGTGGATCACATGAGCTTACGTAAATATCTCCGGTTTTTGAACTAAACCCTAGAAACCGATTGGCTCCCGGGAGTCGATGTTGTGGCCGGCCCACCTGCGGCACCTAAACTGTATTCCAAGCACCCTGCCCATCTCGAGCATGACGCTGGACGTAGAGCATCTTCCACTAAAATATTGCCCTTTCCCTATATCCTCTATATGAATAGACTGAGGTTTGTTGATCCTGCTCCGGACCTCTTTTCTTTTGGGCTAGCAACCTACAAAGCAAGTGTAGCAGAGGCTGGTAGATAAGCTTTCCATGAGGATCATTCGTGACAGCCGTATCCTCTGACCGAGCGAGCATTTCCATGGCTTATCGAACTTTATTTTCCGGGGTTCGGCGATCGATCGACGATCCCGGTAATGTTCCACGATCTCTGGGGAACTAACTTTTGTCAAACTATAACCTTGGTACTCCTTCACTATTGTCTTAATTCCAAGGAATGGTGCTTGTTTACATTTTGATAATATGTGAATTCGTACGTACAATTATCAGGCAGCAGCTTGATTACCCGGCTGCCATATTCTCTGTTCGTAGGTACATCCAACAACACTAATTCATCGAGGTAGTTGTTATTGCTGCTTCGAGATCGCGATGTAGCACAGATATCGACGAACTGCAGGTAGCATGGATGTTCGGCTAATCGGTATCTCAGGTTCCTGGCTGCATAGACACGATGTACATAGTCCCAAATCTGCGACGAAGATCGTGTTTCTTGACGCCGTGAAGGGCGGAGTAATGGCATCGCGCGGCCTGTGATGCACGACTAGCTTGTAGTAAAAGGTGGGTGGATATTAGTTGATACCTGGGCTCGAATCCTTCGTCTTTGCTGACTCAATGCTGTCGATA
This sequence comes from Penicillium chrysogenum, assembly GCF_028827035.1. Classification (NCBI taxonomy): domain Eukaryota; kingdom Fungi; phylum Ascomycota; class Eurotiomycetes; order Eurotiales; family Aspergillaceae; genus Penicillium; species Penicillium chrysogenum. Next base: position 4,393,099 of record NW_026622750.1, on the reverse strand, counting down.
TGGCATCGCAGCGGGTGATGACCAGGAAAGTCCTCCAAAAACCTGGAGTATGGGCCCGAGAGCAGAAGAAGAACTGGAACAACCCGGACAGGCTAATCTCGCGGAGGACTGCAATATGATCGCCTTACAATGTGCCGCAGAGTGAGTGCGAATTCGCCCCCCTATAATAATGTTTTGCGATGCGTCTGCTTACAACAATCAGCCTAGATATCCGAACGAAGTTAGTTATGCGACGCATCAGAGAACGAACAAAGGCTGACTTTTCCCAGGCTCATGCAAAAAACATTGGATAATTCTAACAGCTGGATTGCAACTATTCGCAGTGACCTGGAGGACATCCGCAGTCGGTTGGCGGTCGTGGAGACAGCTATGGAGATGATGGCCAAAGAGGTCAAGAACAGTACTACAGAGGGTAATGCAACTAGGCGAACCCTTCGGTCGCAGCAGTTTCTAGATACTCTATATATATAACACTATACCGTAGTGTGTTTTATAAATATATACCTTAGAGGATAGCAATTTATTTAGATCTGGATCGAAATATGATGTGGTTGTAGAATATATCCCAGAGCCTGTTGTAAGCCTTGTTAGCTGAGGTATCACCATCGCATTGTGCTTCGCGACCAACCATATCTCACTGGGGCAGACTGGAAGCTGTAAATAACCGTAAGGCTGCGGAAAGTAGACAAATGTTTACTATAATTCCGGTGTAACGAACTGAGTTCCCTGGGACGAATTCCCTGGCCAGTGACAGTTGTAAACTGATACGATAAGCCACAAGGTTTCTCGGGAGTTTAAGCGCCTGGGTATTATTTTAGCAACTACACTCTACCTGACCCATTGGATCCTCACATCCCACATTCAGTGGTGGATCAATTTGAGATGCATAGATTGGCTGTCGTACGCTTGGTAGAGTATTCCAAATCTTATGACCCGCGGATAGTCCACTCAATTGAGTTTCAGCCACTGTGGGCGGACCAAAAAATACCCTACTTCGTGCCAGCGTCGTAGGCTGTCGTTTGAGATCCTATTATCTGCCAAGTGGCAAGAAAATTCATGTGCGAACCAAGCGCCAAGGGAACAGCCAACTTCTTCATGAATGTCGCCGAGTCACATTGCCTATCAAATGCTGGATACGGACCCGGACATGATTAGTTAGATTCGGTTGCTTCCGACGGATCAGCGCATCATCTCCCCGGGCTATGGGCCCTGCCGCTAACCACATTCAGCGACCATGGAACATTCTCTCTGCCTTCCAAGCTGCGCTTGGCGGAGCGAGTCAAATCGTCAAAGGATTTACGTCAATATCATTCCACGGCGGAACACCGATCGACGCAACCTTTGTTTTCTATATTTATTGTTGTCATGGGACGGTGGTGGCGTTACTGAAGATTATCTCATGAGCTATCTATCTGCTAGTGCTTATATAAACCGACTAGCCGGTTTCTCCATAGTAAAGTCAGAACCGTCGCAAACCCTGAATCTGTCATACTTCACACAAGTGATTAATATTGGTTGCTTGAAACTGGCGCCTCCTGAGCTACAAGCGGATATCACTCGAAGCGGAAAACTGGGGTAGGGCATTGTGACCTAGAGTTGCAAGTGGGCCGTCCTGCTCGGGCCAACTTCCATGGATCCCTCCGGAGCTAGGCAAGTAAGATGCAAGCCTACGGTTCTGGAGGGCGTCGATCGTGTTCCAGAACCGAGTAGTCGCCGATACTAGCTCGCCATGAGTTTGATGCAAGACCGGCTGAATATCGTGCTATGAGACCAGGCCCTGCATGGTGGCGTGCGATGGCTCCTGCGCCTGCTGCAGTTGACAGAGCTCTCTTTCAAGCCTCTGGTTCTCGGCCAACGCTTTGTCTTTTGCTGTGATAGCCTCCTGCAGTTTCGATGTCTCCTGGGCCTTTTCAGCATGCAGACGCTGCATCGACTGGGAGTCATGGGCTCTCTCTTTGTCTATCTCTTCAAGGGCTAGCTGGAACTCCTCTTGGACCTCGTCCATCATAGCTAAACACTTTCGATGGGTTGCTTCATCATTTTTCTTTCGGGCGCTTTTCGCTATAGAATGTCCCTAAAAGCTAACGTCAGCAAGATGGCTCATTAAGGTACTGATGAGATAAAGCACAAGGTTACAACAAGGCTCGAGCGAGGAAATGTAAAACAGAGATTGACCTACCAGCCCTTTGTGCAGCTTGCCTACCGCCTTGGACCTAGAGACAGTCGACCGAGCAGAACATGGCGAAGAGGCACATGACCTGCCAGTACCGGACTTCGTTGTGGCAATACCGCGGTCTGCACCGCGCCGAGAGGGCTTCTGGTCTTTTGCCATGCTGAATCCTTCCGTCCGGTGAATGAACGTGAATTTAGCGAGACGCCGGGCAAAGTGAAAAATGATTGATCGCAGTGGCCTTCTGGGGAGTCTCGACTTTAAAGGTTTAGGTGGGACAATTGAAGGCCCTGAAACGAGGTGAAAGCGTGACTCCCCTCCTGCCAAGCAGCTGTGCCGGCATCAGCAGCATGAGCCTGAAAGCCAAGTACCCATTGACACACAGGGGCCCCACGGTGCGCTAGCGCGAAAGCACAAAATCTGCGGTTTTATTGTGGAGAAAGTGATCGACCGCCGCGCACCGGTATCTACGTTGAGGTATACGGTTGTGTCTCGGTATCGACCAGAGTCGAACCATCCGAGCCGCTCTTGGAAACGAGAAGGGCTCTCTGGCCTCAGCCATGTGTGGTGTAGTTGTACTATTGTCCTAGATGTAACTTCCACTATTTACACGGTCCCACTATTACAACAGTTTCCGAAAGTTGGGCCATAAAGACATCCATTTCATTCGGAGAAGAGACCAATCCAGAAATCAACTTAGGACATGTATAGGGCTTTGTTTTATGGAACTAGGATTTGAAATCCAAGTTGGACCAACCATTGCCACTCGTGCTACATTCCTCAAAGCTCACCACGGTTCTATAACTGGCTATGAGACTTCTAGATCGTGTCGAAAAAGCCATAACAGGAACCTGGGCTTAGTTTCCAGGGCAACCATTTGAGGCATTTCAGCTATCAAGGCTCATTAGCTGGGGTCCTCGACGATCGCCATTTTACCCCGCAAGATTGTAACGCTACTATCACACTCTGATAAGACCCTGGACAAAGGAAGCACTTGTAGGACCAATCAAACACCGCGTGTGAATATGGACCGACGCTGGTACGGTCCTGTGATAGAAAACTCGGCGATGACCCACGGGACAATAGATCAAGCAGGTTCTATTTGTAGTCAAGAGAAGAAATAGCAAAGTTTTTCAAAAAGGTCCAGACACGATCCACAAGCCTAGTCTCGACAGACCAGTAATGATGCAACATACCTTTGTTGCTTGGTCCTTCTGAAGGGACCACCCTCACAGGTACGGCAGTTGAGGTATTTGGAATATCACGCAAATGTCCAGCAAAAGAATGGTACGCTGAAAGCAATCCATGGTCGGGTTCTCCTACCTGCTCTCACAAGAAAATAACTTGGTCCTCGTCGAGTGGCGACCTGTTGGTTCTCGTTAGTCTCGTCCTTTGAAGGATGTTCAAGAAGGTATGTATCTTCTCCTGTACTAGCTTCCCTAATGTGTATACTCTCTTCGAATCCGAAATTTGCGCTTTCTATCTGCTCAGATTCGATCGCCAGTCTTATAACCCTAGCAGACAGTTTATAAAATTCAACGGATTTGAACGGACCAGCTGGGATTACATAATCATATTTTCTGGTTCTTGCCTGAAAAGCTGAGAAACCGATTGGCTCACGGATGGCAAGAGTCGGCGGTGTGGGCCGACCATCTGCGGTCCCACTCCTTTTCCAGCATCCGGCTCATTCTACCCGTCCTCAGACTCTGGAGATCGAGAATATTTTGAATACAGTAGTGCTACCTCATAATATTTCAAAAGACTACGCCCGTGGTGAGCATACCCGATTCTTCTGGATTCTCCTATGACTATAGGGACAACTTCAACCACGGCCGACCTAGAAAGCGGGTGGAGCAGAAGTTTATTGGTAAGGTTTCCGATGAGATCGAAACTAAATCCTATTTATCCACGGATAATCCCATTTTCTCCCCGAACCAGCGTTTCCATGGTTCATCGAAAATCATTTGTCAAGATTCAAGATGAGGCGATCAGTCATGGGCCGACGATCCCGCCCTCGGTTTTGCAGTCGTCGTGAAACTAGCTCTATGACTTGGGACTAGTGGGAAAGCTTTCCTTCACGTCAAAAATAACTGTGCATGGATTGAAAATCAATTGTATGCCACAGTCCCAACTACAAACTACTCTGGTTTCGACATAGCTACCTGTTAGACCCATTCAGACCACTGGGAACCCAACCAAGCATATTCCCCCGAGCCGATAAGAGTCCAGACATTTTTAGAGCTTCCAAGGAGCCCCCTAGCTACGATGTCATGATCTCATTGCGAGGACAGTTCTCGGTTCTAGAGGCTTTTATAAACCAAGCTGCGGATCGTTTATCCTCTATACCTCTAGCCTTCTTTGTACTCGTTAAACTGTATTAGACCATGGATACACTCATGACCAGCCTGCCACCAAATGTTGGGGCCATCCTCATGGAGAACATCTCTATCATCCAGATCGTGTCCATGTTCTCCATCGGCGCGTACAATGCCCTAGAAACAGGGATTGTCACGTTCGACACATTCAAGCGCTACCGGGGCCTCTATTTCTGGAGCATGCAATTTGCATCCTGGGGTATTCTCGTGCATGCCATTCCTGCTATGGCTCGTTTTGTTTCTCAGGCGTCCAACCTCTCGACGTCCATCCCCTTCATGATAGGATGGTACGCCATGGTTACCGGTCACGCTGTCGTCCTCTACTCGCGTCTGCACCTCGTTATCTCCGACATGAGAAAGGTGCGGTGGGTTCTATGGATGGTCATTACAAACGCCTGCATACTACATATTCCAATGACCGTTTTTTTCTTTGGCCTCAACCGCGGTGACGCACGCTTTGCTCGCCCTGCCGCGATATTTGACCGGATCCAATCAACGGGTTTTTGCATACAAGATTTCATCATCTGTGGCATATATATATATGAAGCAGTGCGTGCTTTCAAGATTATCATTACAATCCGCGGTCGCGACGGCCGCAACGCCATTATCCATCTATTTTGCATCAACATCCTCGCTGTAATCCTGAACGTTTTACTCCTCCTCGCGGAGTACAAGCTACACTACGTTCAAGTGAGCTTCAAGACGGTGGTGTACAGCATCAAGCTGAAGTTGGAATTCTCTGTGCTCAACCGTCTCCGGTTGCTGACAAGTACGAACCCCTGCGTCTGCCAGCATGGACCCGAGGACAGCCGTCGATCAAACGATAAGAATCTTTTTGGCATGGCCTCTTCACGACCAGTTGTCGCACCGGATGTGAGCTCGCAATCTGGAGCAACCCAAACCGGTATGCCACGTTCGTTGCGGCCAAGCATCTATGGATACGATGAAGCGCTACGCGAGACGTCGAGCGAGAATATGATGCCCCCTGGAGACGTTTATTCTTCGGCAACACTATCAGAGGGCCACTCGAACACCCTTCCGAGTGGCTCGTCAGAAACCCTGCCGGCGCTAGAATTGAGCCTGTCACAATTTTCACCAAAGTTCGGCGTCTGAGCATTCCACGACGAAGTCCTGCTCGTTTATTTCGGGCCATCAACGGTGGAGCAGGGGACTTGTGCCTTTATGCCAGGCAGGTATAATCCGGTACTACCTTGCTGGTTAGCTAGGTGGCGACAGCTTTACCAAGACGCTTGATTCCAATCCTTTTTAGACGGTGTAATTGATGAATCGTGCCTGAGAGGATGCTGTTCTACGCTTGCTAAGCGAATGTCGTCAGTGTTGGTCGGCGCGATAGGCCACTCGCAGGATGGGATAGAATGGGATAAACTTTTACAGATCAGTGAAGAAGTATACAAGGGATATGTCATCAAACAAGTCTCGTACTATCTGCACCCAAGTCCGTTGTCCAACGCTGTTTGCCAAGATGCCTTTCGGTTTAAGCACTGGAGGTAAACCTGATTGAGCAAGGCCATGCATTGCAATTCGTGCTTGGAACTATCATGAAAGCTGAAATAGGGTACTAGAGAAGGTTCAGCTCAAATAAAGGCAATCCGTATCTGGCTAGGTGAGCCAATGTTGACCTCTGATGGAGTTCAATTTCAGACGGCAAATCCATCGTTAGTCCCTTCGGTGGGAGTGAACATTCATACCCTTCAACGTGATCGGCTAAGTTTGTTATACATTTCCGCAGCACTTGTACATGAATCATAAGGTTGATCGACTTTGAACAATCTTCAGGGCCCAGAGCACATGTTCTAATTCGTAGAGCACGGCAGAAGCCTTTGGGGAGTTAATCCCTCGCACAGAGTGATAAAGGGAGAATAACCCTGGGAGGGATATAGGTTGCAAGGGGTCGACTAAACTAATCAGGAGGCCCCTACAAGGACATCTAATTGAGGGAGACACTTGTTGCTAGCATGGTAGAGTTTCACGGCTTGGACTCTGGGTCGCCTAGAGACATTTGGATGGGTGTAGGGTGATAAGACTTTTGGAATCAAGTTAGTACCTTCCTGGCGACGAAATCGATGACCCAGAGAACTTACTAGTTGATTTTGGAAAAGAGGCCAATCTTTTGTGTTTGAGGCCAGAACGAAGATCTTCCCAGATTTCTTCATCCGAAGAATGAGATGGATATCGGCATCACATTCCGAGCTATACTCGGAGGCCTTTTTGAAAAGGGACTTTCTTCTCCTGTGTGCTTTTTGATTCACTGCGTCGGCTGGGTTGGTTTTCAGCCCTGGCTGAACGACCATATTGGGGTTCTCGCTGGGTCTGACTGAGAGCGGACAAGAAGTAGAGAGGATAAAATCAAGGAGGAATCGAACGGACGATTTTAAGTTTCGGGATTGGTAGTAAGTAGTGACTTGATAGATAAATGGTGGGCCATGGCGAGCCCTGCACTTTTGTGTCAAGGGGAACTCAACACAAGAACAGTATGTTAGCAGCATTGGCCTTATTAGAGAATGCTGGTGGGTAAAGTCCATCGTTGAATTCGTGTCAGACCATACAAGGACTGGTGGATCGCCGACTCAGTTAAACGGGGACCTCCACTTCCCTTTCGGATGTGAGAACATTTTATTACAATGATGGGCTCACCACTTGTTCCAGTCAATCGGTACAATCACATGGGTCTCGAAAGCCAAATGTCGATCTGTTATCTGCTACGGCGCACTTTGAGCCGAAAGGACAGCAGGGCTAGACTGCACTGTGCTTTTGTGATGGACTCACATATCCGCGGCAGCCTCAACAGTTCAACCGTCCTTCCATTCATGTGCACTTCGGAGATATATAATCTGCAGCCAAACCTAGCATAACCTTCAGCTACATGATATCTAACTTGTATTTGACCACAGAAGGCCATCTCGCCTCCTACTATGATACTCGTGAAATGGTGTCTGCTTTTGCAGGCAGTTGCATTTTCGCCGACCTATGCGCACCTGAGAATGGCGTGTCCCGAGCCCTACGGATCTAGTAGAAAGACACTTGACGACTCGCCACTTGCCGCAGATGGTAGTGACTTTCCTTGCAAGATATCCCCAGGTGACTTTATTGTTCCGACCGAAGAGACGACTTATCGGACTGGAAGCAACAATATCATCAAGCTTCTGGGCAGCGCCACCCATGGCGGTGGGTCCTGCCAGGTGAGCCTCACCAGTGATCGCGAGCCGACAAAGAATTCGGAATGGGAAGTCATCAAGTCCTACGAAGGGGGTTGCCCTGCAAAAGGACCCTGGAACCTTGATGGGAGTGCCGAGTCGGACCATTCTCTCCAACTCCACTTCGCGATCCTTGAGGGTATTGCACCCGGGAAATACACCCTGGCCTGGACATGGTTTAATCGTATCGGCAATCGAGAGATGTACATGAACTGCGCACCCATCACCGTGGCTAATGGCTCACCGTCAAATTCGTCCGACAACACACCCAAACAATCGCTGGCTTTTTCTCCTATGTTCATCGCCAACGTCAATGGCTGCATTACCAGAGAAAATGTAGACATTCGCTTCCCTTGGCCTGGAAGTATTGTTGAACATAATGGCGACAGCAAATATCGACCGCAAGAGGGCGAACCGGTATGCACCGGAAATCCTACATTCGGCCCAATTCCCATCACCGATACAGCCGACACCGGCGAGGCTAATTCCTCTACTGAAAATGCCAACTCGATGCCTTGTTCGTGTGGCTGCCAGGATAGCTAAACATGTATAAATATCCTGATGAGTAATGGAGTCCTGCAGCGTTGAGATATATAGGCTGGAGCGTTCAGACGCATGTAGCTCAATCAAGAAAATTCCAGTCTAATATTCTTCACCTCTCTTTGCTGATTACAAACCTGCTTAGTATTATAGTTCCAGCGGGGACCACATCTGCGAGATAAAGATAGTATTTGCCCAGCGGGTATGGTCATGTCCAAAATCCAAAGAGAAGCAACACACTCCTTGTGTTACATAGGCTCTAGTTTAAATAGGCTATAAACGAATGCAAATAAGTTGAAAATACCGATGGGTCATATAAGTAAGAACTGATTATAACAACAGGTTGCAAATTGAGTGTAGTGGAGGTGCTATCCTGAACCTACTATATTTGTTTCGCTTTAAAAGCGTTTGCGAACTACCACCGTCGGAACCATGTTTCATATATCAGACTACCGCTTCTAGCTTTCCTTATGTACCACGCATATAGTGTCCGAACAGAAAAGAATAGAACGATTGCCACATCTTTCTGGACTCGGCAGGCATTTAACCAAAGAGCCAAGTGAAAACCAATAAGTTAGTCCCTCAGCAACGAGCATAATAAGATTTGATACCGTGATAGGCAGTCTTGTTGGCCACACTGACCAACAATTTCAACTCTCCCTCGCATGAACCTCGGGCAAACATCTCATTCTGCCACATTAGTCGAGAACATGATGAGACGGAATGGACATACCTGCAAGATTTTCTGAACGGAGATACTTTCCAGTTGGCAAGGCAAGATTTGAATCCCCGTTTCCCACTCGTATGTACGATTTTTCTTCATCAATCTCGTGACAACATCAGCTAGAGCGGATAATTTCATCGTCGCAGGATTCATTTCTGATTCTTTAATTTCGTAGCTATTCTCGACGCCCACTATTGAACGTTAGCTTTTATCAAATTTCTCCACATCAGCGGATACCTCACTAATCTTAACATCACCAGACTGCGTAAGCAGGATTGTTTCAGGGCCTAGGGTAGCGAGTGCTCTCCCGTTATGGTGGAATGTGCCACGCGGAGATTTAACCCTAAGCTAATGGCTGACCGGGGCGATATGCCAGACATTTTCCACGCCCTTTATCATATATTAGCGGCAACCTAAAACTTACTACTTAGTGCGTAGGAAACATGGCGAAAGCCATACCCGTTAACCTGCCACTTATTAGGGAATAAAAAGCAGTGAGCCCTTCAATTTGTGTTTGTTGAAGGTCGGATGGCCAAACGATGAACAGTCATTGAGCCCTAGCACTCTAGCGCGCGTAAAATATTCTAGGTGCTTTTCATAGAGTCGGCTTGCATAGCTTCACAATACTTGGCTGAGATGGCGAACAGGAGATTCATTATGATCAACCACTAGGATTTCGCAGGTGCAGCGTCGCTAGTGACATCGTAGGCCGACCAAAACTTGCGCAGGAACGACATTTCATCGATAACTGGGAAGTATCGATGTGCTGTAGGAAAATATTGACCGACGAGAAGCTGCGCTAGGTGCAATGGTGGTTTTCCGCGTGAGTCCATTGCAACTAATGACGCGACGGGCATCCCGGCCAGATAATAACTCATAGAAGTAGTCGTGGGTTCTCTTAAGAGTATGCTCTACCCCTGGTAATGGCTTTTTAATGCCATCCCTGTTGTGTTCGCAAGTAACAGTAGAGTCGGCTAATTACGTCTTTTCCCCTGGGATGTATGGTGCAACGCTTGAAGGTCGCCTATCCCAGTATTTTTGCCGATGAACACAGTGGCTCTTGATGCCTCATCTCGGTCAAAATCTTCTGTCCCATAATTCATCGAGCCAATGTCACTATCGGAAGTCGACTGTGGAGTCGCTTGCGAGACTGAGCACTTAACGACATCCTCTGGCCCCATTGTGCGTCTCAATGTATTGGGAAATGAAAGCTGATCTCCACGTAATTCGAGAACGTGCTTGTTAATGATGGATTCTATTCGCTCATCCCTACGCTCCAGGCAAGCAACTATTGTCCTCCAACTCCCTGTTCTTCGCCTGTCAAGGGTACCATACGTGCACACTGTACCGTGCTGAACGCAAGCCGAACAGGAGGGTCTTCGCCCAACACACTAAAGCGACGAAAACATGCTCGTTAGTTGTTAAAGGTTCAGGTTTAAGGTACTGGTGCCATGCCTTTGCCTTTCTTTCGCGACAACAACTACACGCCGCAGTGATGTACCGTCGAGTCCGTGAGGGGCCACTTCTCCACGAACGTCCATGAGCGTGCTCCTAACCCCCTTGAGTAGAGAATAGAAAATTTTGATTGTTTCATTGATGGCAAACTTAACAAGATATTCGAGGCATGCAACTGAGGGAGAGTGGTGACTTGAGGGGGAGTGGTGATTCGGGAGAAATTGGTGACCTGAGACAGTTTCAGTGGTCAACTATGGGTGGTAACGTATTGAATAATGTCCGTAGAGGCCTTATGTCTCGAAACGCTAGTTGTGGCCTCCTTCCAATGCGGGTATGCGGATATTCGCTACTGCCGCCCCATTTTACGAGTCTTCTCACCACCGCGGTATAATCTTGACCACATTCGAATCTCAAGCAAAGTTGGCATGGCTGGCTGTACATCCTACATCAGGTGGCTCAGGATGACGTCAGTATGCGCGCTGGTTCACGGATGATCTCATAAAGTAGGCAAAGTAGCAAGTGGCAAGATTGCTGATATGAATCATATCGTTATCCTCTTTATGTCTGATTTTTCCCTATCTCATACTGCCTTCGCGTTGTTACTGAGGTAGATATACAGTTTCATTTCAAGAACAGCAAGGACCGTCTTTACACCTACACCTAAATCCTAGGTCGAGCATCATCACTTTTATTTCTATATCAATACTGCCTATTGCCTTTTTCTCGGCGCCTAAACCCCACCTGCTGACGTATGATCATCTACATGTCCCTTCCGCACAGTCAGTGACTTATGAAACATAGCAGTCCGACACCCACTCATCAAGATGGGAGACGGCACCAACAGCAGCACTAATCATCCCACCACTGCTACATCCGGCGGTGCCAGCGCTAAACCTACGCCTGCAAACAATGCCGGTGGCGGATCCGGCTGGGGGGGACCAGGGTTTTATTAAGGGCGGAACGACTGACACCAAAAATGCGGGATTGGGGCATGAGGCTGTATGTGACTGTGTCTGCCATTACTTTCAAATAGGTTTAGGTCATGGAGCTGATGCGTGACTATTGGATGCCAGGCTCGAAAGTCCGCCAGCACAATCGGCAATTTCCTTGGCTTGAAGGAACAGAAGGGACGCGCCGAGAACAAGTACTTGCAAGGTGTGGATTTGGCAGCCAACGGTATCGATACGACGACTACAAGCGGCGGAGAGCCAACTTGTGCAAGTGAAGATCATAGTTTCATGGAGCGAAAGCCTGGGGGTTCAGACACCTTGCCCGGGTGGAAGATGGCAAAGCGTATACTCGACCCGTGAGTTCCGCTTTCTTCTCTCCGTTTTGGAATGCTATTTTGACCAAGCAAAGACTGCACAAGTAGGGAACTGTTTGTGATTTGTTTGTGAACTTGGTGCCATTGCTTGTTGTCGGCCTAGTTAAGTCTTATCAAGTATGGAAACACGACCCCGAAACTTTATGATTGGTGCCGGTACTTAGGAGCCTAGCCCGAAAACCCGTGTACCAAAAAAGCGTTAAAATGCCTATAACGGCTAATATACTGACTCGAGTGCCCAACAGAGATCCTTTGGATCATAGCCAGCACTCTGCAGGGAGGTGATATTTCTGCTCTTGCTCGGACACGCCCAACCCTCTATCCCAAGCTACGTCCAGCCCTGATCAAATGTAATATAAGGCACCAAAACAGTTCTGCGCTTCACTGGGCCGCTAAAAACAACAAACGCGCTTTTGCAAAGACCCTGCTTTCTTACCGGGCCGACGTGAATGCGCTGCACGATGGTTTCTCTCCCCTTACGACGACGGCAAATATGGCTCGGAGCTGGTTACCAATCTCTTGCTGCGTAAGAAAAATTTGCACCTGAATAGGAGAAACGCAGATGGCGAGAGTGCTCTGCGAGAAGAACCTCTCGATGCCGCAAACACACTAGTAGAAGAGATAAATGCTCCAACAGAACCTCCGCAGCGTCGGTTGACCCAGACTACCCGGCGTTCAGACCGTCTTCGGGTCTCCTCAAGCTCATCTCTTATCCGTCGATCGCCTCGATCGAGACGGGTTCCCGATCGCTTCCTACCCTAGGTGTATGTTCCACATAGAGGAAAGCTAGTTTACGAATGCACGAGATCAATGAATACCACAGGATCAGATTTGCCGTGGGGCTATGCGCAACGTGTTTAGTACCATTCCTGAGTAAAGACAAACAGTTCATGTTTAAAAGAGTTTTAGGATGCATTGAACCCGTTAGATTTTGCGGGGCAGTCCATGAACAGACATGGTTGGACCTTTTCAGGGCCGGTTTCACCGCGGTGATCGTTTTCCTAACGCAGCTTTCAACGCTTGACCTAACAAAACTGGACAGCCATAAACACAAACAGCCATGCTCGGCTCGATAGGTCAGTGTCAAGCTAGCACCGCAGCGAGGCAGCCATGACCTTACATCTTCAGGGCCTCATTATATGAATAGTGATTGTCTCCACGTCTCTGGGTACAAATTTTACCACTACTCAACGTTGACGCTTTGAGCAATACTAAGTCTACCACATTCTTTGCAATATGAATTCCAATCAGCGCCAGCCTTCTCGATCTCTGACTTTGTGGAGTGACGGAACGCCCGACTGGGCCGCTTTGGAAAGAACATCCCGTCCTTCTGCGTCGTCATCCAGGCCCCAGCCCGGTCCAGTGATAATCCCTTCTGCTCTTTCCCTTCCTCATCCTGCGTTGCAGAAAGGCCAAATTGAAGTTCTGACTATGCAGCCGGTCTTCGAAAATCCGTGGTTGGCGTACGAGGCGACCGGGTGATCTTTCAAGGACAGTCTGTCTTTCTGGCCCGACACAGAAAAGACAAAGGGACACCCGTCAATACCCATCTTTTGAAGCAGAAATTCTCATCCGTCAAGCCATTACTGGAAACAATCAGCCAAACATCACACCCCAGCTTTCTAGGTCTGGTGGGGTGCTATTGTGGGAGGAGCAGTTATTTCTGGTCCGGGAGCCAGTAGAGCTCTCGATAAGTCATATCCTCGCATCAAGGTGCACTATCACTGGAGGTGGAATTGCTGCAATTGTTCGGCCGGTACGTACTATTCTCAACGGTCGACGTGAGAAAGCAAACGGTGCTCATGCCCGATAGGTCCTCGGAGGAATTCAATACCCGCGCGGTCACGGGAGAGCACTCGCTGCCTTGAGTGCCGATACTATTCTACTCACGGAACTCGGTGAGGTCAGGATCGGTGAGTAGGTATCTGAGCATAACCGGCGGGCCACATGAGCATGAGATTCTGATAGTTGACCATGTCGCAGCGGGAGTGGAGCATAGTTGCCAAATCAATGCAGCCGAGATGGACGCAGCCACTATGAAGCTGTTGTCCTTAGCTGAGGTGGTGGAGAGGCTGATCATGAAGAATCCTTCACAATATCCATGGACCGCCGGGCTAAAGGATCTTCCTGAAGAGCTGAAAAAATGCGATTCACCGGAAAAGCTGCTACGCGTAAGCCTTGACCTCCCAGCCCTCTGCGTCATATACTGACCAAACAGAGCAAATTGTTCGACCAATTAGGGGATGAGGGCGAGCTGAGGATGCTGGTGAACGCGGCCAACAAGACTGCTTACCACGATCTAGAGTCATACAAGCGCATATGAACATGGTGATGCGGAAATGCGGCTGGAATCCGTACCTCTTACCGTTTGGCAGGTGAGAAGACACGATTGAAGGTACTATACGTTTTGTACTGCAGGTGGTACAGAATTTGGAGGCAATCCGCAGCCACATCTGAGGAGATAGCTTTCGGAGGCTTTCTTGAAACACAGCTAGATATTATCCACATTAATCTAACCAAGTGCTCACTACTGTACAATTATCTTACGCAACAGTGATCACCATATACTTCAAGGCCCTCAAAAGTTGGGTTAAATTGTCACTAGACACCCCTTTGCCCTATTGCGCTCTCAAGGTGCGCTGTACGGTTGATTCCAAATACTCATGTATGAAGGTAAGCGACTCATCCAGATAGTGCGATTAAGTGGAGACAAAAGGTGATGACTAGTTAATCTGCTATATAATATGCACATAGTCTGGTGTTACTAATCCTCAACCTAACATTGATTAAGACAAAGTGCAAGGCACCATTGGGCTGTCCTGGTTGGAAAATATAGTCAGACATGGGCGAAGTTCACTCGTTTTATTCGTAGCTGAAATTGGTTTTGTCCGTAAGAAGAGCTGGCATCGCATATCGTTTTTCCATTCCCAGCAAATACTCTATCCTTCGAAAACATTTCAGGGGATTCAGCGTAATTGTGATCTAGGAGCAGATATTTGATGCCGTTCCTGTCCCTGATGCATGCCTGGTGCCAGGGCGATATTCCGTATCGGTCTGTGGTATTGGGATTGGCGCCTCTTGAGAGTAGCAGGCTAACCAAGTCTCTATTAGCCCTGAATACGGCAAGCCGGAGCACTGTTTGGCCTTCGCGATTTGGAAGATCTATCTTTCACGAGGGCGTTGAAGGAGATGATTCACAACCGCAGATGACTCTTTCGTCGACTCGCCAGTAGCATTTTCAACGGCCGACGAGCGTAAGAGAGCGCTGAACGATCCATGACATCGACTGTACCTGTATTAGTGAACCGACCGGGGGATTATAAGGTAATGAGTTACGTACTGTATTGGGCAAGAGGTGTTGTTTCCTGGTAAACGATGGGCGAGCCAGCCTTCCAGCACCCTAAATGAACCACCCCCTTACATATACCGCATTGCAACATGACGAGAACTCGCTATCGCCCTCGAAGCAAATTGGGCACCTCTCACCATCTGAACAGGACTCTTGGCGGATGGTGTGAATCTGAGGGAGTGCAGTCCACCGTATTCATTGTGGATGGACAGAATGGCTGGATCATCCGGTGAAACATCACAGGGCACGCGATTGATTGTGAGCATGCCTGGTGTGACATCCCGACCAGGAGGCCGAGATACCTCTAGCCATGTGGAGACAGGAAGCCTTGGGAAAGCCGCGCCAACACCCCATATGGGAGCAAACTCATCTGGCTCCAAGGCAGTGCTGGCTGGTTCCTGTTGCGGTAGGTCGATTTCTTCCGCGATAATTTGTGGAAAACGCTGGCGTGAGGATTCTTGTACATCGGCCTGATTACGCACGGCTGCATCGAACCGCCGCTGTTTAACATCATTGTGCTGACGCTCTCGATGCCACTGTTTGCAGAGGAAGAATGACACAAGGTCGCTTAGCTGGGAGTCAAGTGTAGAAAGAACGAATGGGCCTCGTGCTAGGTTGTTCAACTTGTGACGACCTTCTTTGAGGGTCTCTTTCTTCACTATCAGCTTGCAGAATCTCCTTTCTTGGTAATGCCACAATAGGTCTTAGTTTCCCTAAGCGGCCCCATTTCACAGATATCAAGGGATCCCAAAGCCATTGGGAGTCTGACATCTTGAGCGTAGTACGTGGATGTGAGGTAAAAATCGTATCAAGGTGGTGATGACGATGAGGAACGTACCACTAGGAATTTATTTGAGTCTTTATAGTAAACCCTCTCTGCTACCAGAATCTGTTATGCATGAGGTTGTGTAGTGACATGTGTGGCGATAATCTAGAGGCCCTTGACTTGCAGGGGCGGGCGATTGAGCTCCCAGAAGCACTAACACATATGAAGGCAGCCAGCACAGTGGTCAATTGATTAGGTAGCCACGAACCATGACATTGTTTTAGTAGAACACAGGGAATGCGAAGCAAAAGATGGTAGGTTATGCAGGTCACTCAGAAGAGGCGATCGAACGCCGAGCCTAGGAGGAGCTATCGGGTGTGATACGATCAATCAGAGGGTCTGACCGAAGCTTTTCGAGGACTGCATCTGTTAAAGAGGCACTAGAACGCACATTAGTCAGACATCCATGAAGCGTTGTAATAGAAAGACCACATACGTGAAGCCTCTCGCGACCATGTCCGGGAATCTGTTGATTACAGTTCCACCGTCTCCATTAATCTGTCGGATGTAGGTATTGATTTGCTCAGTGGTGGCCGAGTCTTGGAAGGTTACCTGTCTTTGTTAGTGGAAAGCGTAGAAGGCGAAGTAAATCTAATTTACAATATAATTCGTGGTCATCTTGTCAGGATTGTGCAATTGTTTCGACTTCTCGTTGAAGGAAAGAATAAAAGCTTAGGCTGCAGATTATTCATTGATGAGGTTCCCACTGGGACCCCGCGGCTAGGTTACTACGCTACAACCGAGATGAGCCGAGAAAGTGAAATGACGTCATTGCACGGGGAACACCATCTTAATGGGTGGTAGACTATACGAGGCCAAAACCCATTGGGGAGATGTTACTAATGCCTATAGAAACAATACTTCTTATATATATTGATATGCCTTGAATCTAAGATCTGGGGAGTATTGCTAATGCGGTGCAATCTGTGCGCCCTGAAATCCTTCGAGAATGCCGACTTTTCTCCGCACAACAAGTTCGGAGGGTTAGTTAGTGTGTCAAGATCGGTGTTTCCCGCATTATCTGTGGAAACCTTGGAAAACACATCTGCGAGAGAGGTCGGGTACATGGCTTATGATGTCCGCGTTTCTTTGTTCAAGTTATGCAATGGTCAGCTGAGCTCTTCTAAATCCAGGATGTGGTTCCCTTGTTTTTGATTCGTGGTTGGGACTGTCTTCATCTCGTCTAGTCATTGAAGCGGACCCCAATCCGTGCAGTGGACTCACAATGGGTTGTGCTGTTCTTTTGTTTCTTTTAAATCAGACCAGCGCCGGCACTTTCGATGGCTTGCAATAAGATTTTTGTGGGGCCATCAATGAAAGTAGTTATTCCGCGCCAAGAGATGACACAGATGACATCATTTCGCGCTGGGCGCAAGTATCTGTCGCTGCGGGAGAATTGATTGTTCGTATAGAGATATGAGCGTAGACGTCGAAACACCTAGAATTGAAACCACACATTTCAAGGCATATCATTGTTAACCTGGGCAACTCACTCCGCCGACTCACCGTTCAACTGATAGCCAAGTCATATGCTGACCGGCTCGATACTACTTCTCTTTTCGAAAACGAGCGCCTTTTTACCGACACACACAAGAAAAAGATGGCTGCTGCTTTCGATGTTAATTTATCTGCACAGGAGCTTGCTGATATGCAACCGACCGGCGTTGCAATTCTCAATCAAAATGACGAGTCAGTCATGGTGAATCGGCGCTTCCGAGAGCTTATGGCCTGCTCAAGCGCTAGATCATTCGAGTGCTGGTCACAGTCAATCCACCTAGATGATTTTGACCGGATAGCACTGCTTACTTTGAGACCACACGCTCTAAGCATGCCCTTCGCATCGAGTTCCGCACTCGCAGCCGAATCCCTTCGTGGCGTGTTCTGATGTTGGCTCCATTAGATGACGCTGATATACGCCGGCTCAATTTAAGCAATGGCGGTTTTATATGCACTATAGCAGACATCACCCGCGAAAAGACAGCCGAGCTACTGCAAGTGGAAATTGCACGAGAAGCGCAAGAGCGCAAGCAACAACGGGAACGTTTCATTGATATGATCAGTCATGAAGTGAAATCCTCTTTCCGCTATTCTCCATTGCACAGAGGATATACTTGAAGTTGTACAGAACAAAGAAAGCAGTGCAGTACCTGTGGCAGACATTGCACAAGCAGCAGAAATAATAAGCTTCTGCATTGCACATCAAAAGAAAATTGTCGACGATGTTCTTACGTTTTCGAAGCTAGACGCATCAATGTTGACCTTGTCACCGCGAAGAGATCAACCAAAACGACACTCGGTACGAACATTGTCCATATTTCGGCCGGAACTTCGGAAGCAAGACATTCGGCTTGAATTCAAACTTGGCAATTCTTACTCAGAATGCGGGATTGAGTGGGTGTTAGCCGATTTCAGCTGATGGGCCTGGTTCTCGTCAATCTGGTTTCCAGTGCCATCAAATTCACTACAAAAGCGGACCGTAAGAGAGAGATCAGAGTATCCATGGGTGCCTCCATGAAGCGGCCACCATCTTACCCTCCCAGTGTCGTATTTTTCGAATCCGGTGAGAATGCACTTCGCTTAGATGCCACCACCTCATCTGAGTGGGGAGAGGGCCAAGTCGCGTATGTGACGGTTGCCGTGAAGGATACCGGGCTTGGCATCAGCGACCAAGCTCAAAAGCGACTCTTTGAGCGCTTCAACCAAGCGACGCCTAGAACTGAAAGCATCTACGGTGGCTCTGGTCTTGGCCTAAATGTGGGCAGAAAGCTTTGTCACCTTCATGGTGGAGAAATCGGCGCAAGCTTAAAGGAAGAGGAGGGAAGCACATTTGGTTTCTTCTTCAAGGTCCGGCGGGATGTTCCCCCATTTAATCCCATTCTGCCTACTTAAGACGAATCCGAAATTGATCAGTTAAGTGGTGGGATCCAAGCGCTGAGCAACAAGGTTATCGGGGTCAATAACCGGACGAAGTCTCCTGAAATCTCAGAGATCCGTTGTCACTCATTGCGGAAATCGCGCCGGGGGCTGCGAGTGACGACAAATACATGCATACGTTGGAACTAGCTCACCAAGCTAAGCCTAATGAGCCTTCTGCGAGCGAGCACGAAATCTTGCACGATGCTCCCGATGTGGGCAGAACCTCAAGAAGCCCAAAAGTGTCCGGCGCAATTGGCTGGAAACATGATACAAAGCTTCGACATGTCCTCGTGGTGGAAGATAATATAATCAGTCGACAATAGTTTCGAGAAAGCTGCAATCCTTGGGATTTCACGTCTCGGTGGCGACGAACGGCCAACACGCCTTGGATGCTGTTCGACGCGAGGAATCTGACTCCATCCTCATGGACCAAGAAATGCCAGTCATGGATGGAATGTCTGCAACTATGGCAATCCGCAATATTGGTCGCGACTGTACAGCGAATATCCCTATTCTTCATTCTTGGGGTCACCGCAAATGTAAGGGCGTCCCAACAAATAGAGATGTTGGACGCTGGTATGGACGATATTATTCATAAGCCATACCGAACTAATGACTTGTTTGAGAAGATAAATTAACTGTTCATACTGGGGTCGAAGAAATGAGATGTCAGACTGATTGCAATATATGATTTTTGAATTCCCCGGTGTCTGAAAAAACCCGAATGTAGTAGGCTTACCGTCAGAAACAGCCGCACAAAATTGACCTATTTTGAGATTGTACAACACCAGCCCCGAACTCGACCCACTCGCGACACTCCAGAGGCCAGAGGATGACACGTCTGGCTTTCCCGTAACCTCTTTTCCAAGGCCGAGATCGACCTGGTTCTGAACCCGCACTGCCGGACTGATAAGACTCAAAGGTACTTCCACGATGGGTCTATATCAGTGCTCGACGGATATGAAATTCCCTTGCGCTTTCTGTTTCCGGATCACCCTTCTGTGACGAGGGCAGCAACTAGTTTCATCTGAAACCTCTTTTCATCCAATACGCATGGATACTCCAAAGGTGGCGGCCCCACCCACGGACACCACTTTTGACCTGAGGACGAACATCGATCCTACATTGAGCCGCTCTTTGGCGCATTGGTCGGTTTTAAATCATATTTTAAAAACCTGCGTAACCATTACCTTGATTCTTTTGGGTGCTAAAGGTACCCTACGATGCCTATACGTAGCAACGAGAAGCGGTTCAAACTGAATCAACAATGCCGAAGAGCCCTAGCGGCCAATATATGTACTTCTGGTTCTCTTCTGACCAAAACCTCAGCTAATACTCCTAAATGACCGACTTCGCATCGTAGTTGCTCCTGAAAAAGTCCGTCTTCAACCGCGACCTGAAGATGGATACGCTTGGTCCGTCACGAGCGCAAATGCTGCTTTGCTCAAAGCTAGCTTGAGTAGCGGCAATATACATCTTTACCGGTCAATTTACAAAGAGGTAGGTCATTCAGTCAAGGCTGTTTCCCCGCATACCTTGGGGAACTCGCAGTCAAATACGGACGGTATTCCGAAGGAGGTGAGCATCGCTAGACATCCTTATTGATATTGCATTGCTGACAGAGCCTGGAGGCGGAGAGTTTCGGTGAAGGAAAGGGTAGTTCTTTCACGGCAGAGATTTTCAAGCCTAAGGCTGCTAATAGCAGCATAGAAATGGAGTTGGAACGCACTCGTGCCCGACTGAATGTCTGTCTGTCTTGGCGAAAGTCACACGGTCCGGGCTGAGGCCAATGAACTCCACCACGATATGCAAATCCTTCAGACGCACAATAAGAAACTGCACGATGAGTTATCAGAGGCGAGAGCGGGCATTGCTGGAGCAAGGCGGATATTAAACTCATTGCAAACAGAGGGAATTGAGGTCGCACTTGGCACCCGCGATATCCAATCATCAGCCAATGGCATCCATGCGGTAGCGAGCGAGGTCTTGGATTGACTGGAGAGCACGCGACAGAGATCCCAAATGCGCTAAGAGCCCACTGAATACCCTAGTTGTCGTGCGTCACAGGCAGCAGTGAATGCATACCTCCAATGATACGCGTGAGTATGGCCTAGGGAAATTTATAATTTGAGTATACTGACGACCTAAATTTAGCGCGCAGCATAACCCTGGCGTAACGGAGGGCGGGAAACAGAAAGCTGCTGAGAAGATGCAGGAAACCAATGTTCCGGATGACTGAACATCGTCCGTCCTTGCCCCGCGTCAAATGACACGCAGCCTACGGGCACTATATCTATCTCTCACTGTACACGTATTGCGTACCACCTCCTAAGTGAAGTTGCAGTGTAGCCGAGGCCTGCGGTTGCCTGAGTGCATTCGTTGTGCATAATCCCAAAAGCTAGAGATAAAGTCCAATTCTCACGGTTAGGTGCGCAAAACAAAATGCATTTATACGGATTGGTGGAAAGCAACAGTGGTGTAGCCTCGTGGTAATACTCGCAGTACAGAACGTCCTTGCGTAACCCGTCCTCTCCTGCGACGGACAAAAAAGATGGATCAGTCTATTCCCCAGATATGGGCATTAGACTTAGAAGTGCGTCACTAGCAGTACAACTAAATGTGAAAAGAAGTGCCAACTAGCCGGTAGGAAGCTAAATTGTATGCGATGGGCCAAAGATTTCAGCGGATCTATATAAACGTCTTCGTAGGAGGCAGCCGAGGTTTCAGTCTTCACGCTGACCAAGGATTCCCCTGTTGTGCTTTATCTGGGTCCTCGAGTTCAGGGCACAGAGAGCCGGGGTTTAGAATATATTCAGAGGTGAGAAGAGAAATACGGGGTTGGCGCTACCCCGTATCTCTTGAATAGTCAGCGCCTTTCATGTCATGTACATGTTACCAATACACCATTCATGACACCTACTGCGAAGGCGACAGTGGCAGTTACTATTACTCCAGATGTCAACGGCCCGCTGGGTAATGCCACGCTTCCCTCGCAGCACTGGGTTCAATTGCGTCAAAGCCCACCCTAGCGCATTGCATTTTGTTTCGTAGTGTAAGCGATTCACCCGGTATTGGCGCTTGCTGTCGCATGCTGGTGGATACGCACAGTTTTCCGCTCTAAAAGCCCTGGGGCCAGATCAGCCGTGTTGACGGGTTCAACTTGCAACGAATAATGTACTTTATCTTGATCCGGTCCAAGGAATATTTGAAGGAGATCCACTGTTTCTGTTGGAATCCAATCCAGACGCACGAGTATTGGCCTCGTGGCCGGGATTGGCCCTGGTGTTGTGGTAAGTAGGATAAAGAAATGCCCCTCCCTATAAAGGCATATTCACAAGTCGAGAATTTGCCAAAGGGTTCACTTTCAATGCGCCCCTGATACCAACCGGACGCAGACGGAAAAAAGAACGAAGCATGCACGATCCCTATTTGCTCTAGAATGGCCCCGCATCTTTTCTTTGGACGATTTTAACGAGGAACATAGTTTAGTCCTTGGAGTAACACCACCATATTGACCCATCATCCTTTCAATCTGGAAGAAGCTTCTTTCATCCATAAGGTCTTGTTTCTATGAGCGGTCTTGCCGTCATGGGTGGTCAAATCCCAGTTCGAAGTGAACTCTTAGGCTAGATCAGTAGGATGACGCTACTAGGAGAGTGGATTAAATTTTGGGGTACAGTAATTAATACCGCTAAGCCTAGGTACATCGAGTTGTTCAACATCTTTTAAGGTTCCTCGGCATTCTTCAAACGAAGTGAAGTAGCCCAACACATGCGGGTTCAAACAAGACTTTGGCGCACAAGTCCCTATATTTGGTAAAATAAATTTTAAATAGTTGTTCGGACACTTCAGCCAATTGAAATCCCCACGGGTCACAACAGTTGCTTGAAAGTTACAATTTGATGTCATCTGCACTTCATGCCTCGCGAAGTTGCAGCATGGCTAAAACATTTCATTCGACTAGAAAGAATTGATCTCGGAAACAAGGCTGGATGTCAGTTCAATAAAGCCCACTGAGGCTAATAAATACAAGTACTTGGCACCGTGCCGTCGATGAACTTGACGTCATGTTCATTGTGTTGATTCACTGAAATATGGAATTTACCGCATAGTGACATCATAAGCATTAAAATACAAAAGGCGAGCGGGAACCATGTAAGGAAGTGGCAAAGTGGGCAATAAGGCAGCAATAGAACAATAGACGGCGATGCTGTGAGACATTTTGCAACGTTTGCCCACGTTGAGACTGAAGAAACCGCTGATGGTTCAATTTGCGGGCCATCTACATTCTTGAAGACCTTAAACTCACCATCTCAAATCTCCATCGGTGGTCCCTCAATCTGGTCACCGGAATTCATGGATGATTGATTCGTGGGACGCAGCGGTCGCCCTTCCATAAAAAGCTGGCGCCAGTCTCGCTTGCTTTGCCTGTGATCCCATTTATTCTGGCGGCGTTCCCCGCCACCCTTACACCTCTCAGGGCGATGTGTTCGATTGGGACCGTCTCATTATCGTCTTCAGTCCCAATGTCGCTGTCTTCGGTATGTCGTCACCTGGAGCCAGTCAACTGATTCTAATTTAATCTACCACTTGAAGCTATTTACTGGCCCCTCAGACATTGTAACGCTGGAAGACCGACCCAGAAGCCCCCTGGCAAAACTCACACGGTTTGCACCAGACCGCCGAGATTGGGTGCTCTACGACTCTGACCAGGAGAACGAATTTTTATCGTGGTGGCTGGAGACCGACTATGGACAACAGCTGACCAAAAAAGGAAAATACAAATTCAGATGGTCGGTTGAGTCGCTTTCCTCGAAGGTGTGGAAGCACTTTGACCAGGTGGCAGAGCTCAGGTCTGGCCGACCCAAAGTAGTTTGTCGGTCTTGCCTCACGCCACTTAATCACCAACATCACCCACATCACAAATCCCATGGAACAAGCACAATGGGTAAGCACTTGAGGTCCAACTCATGTTGCAGAAGTAAGGAGAAGGTGTCCGTTTCTGCTGTCACCCCAGGCCCAATCCATGAGTCTCGTGCGAGCTTCTCGCCCATAAGGAGCAGATTCACCAAAGCACAGCTCAAAGAACAGCTTCTGCGGACAACCACGTCCGCAAAACTTTCTTTTTGGAATCACGGAAGAACCCACATTCCGAGAATTGTTGGAACTAGTTTATCCGGGCCTCAAGCTTTGGAGATTCCCTCATCAAAGCAGCTCCGCCAGGATATGCACGACATAGTAACCACCTACCAAGAATCACAGCTGCAGGATCTGCCTGGAGATTCCAAGGTATCGATTGCTTTGTGCTCTTGGAAATGTCCGCTCGGGCAGAATTTCATGGTTATTACTACATATTACTTTGACAAAAAGTGGAGCTACCGAGAGGTGCTGCTTGGGTCCGAGCTACTTTGCAGGCCCGAGACAGGAAGTGACCCACTGGGGCTGATCCAGGAAAAAGGGTTGCTTCATCGGATATTCAGCGTGACAATCGACTATAGGGTCGACGAGAACCTGGTGCTGTCATTACAAGAGAAGCTCACTTCTTCTGGTGGTATTAGCTCTTGGCAGTGCTTTGTTGGGGTTCCTGGCACAGTACAGGCCATTCAGCTCTGTCTTCGGCGGTATATCGAAAACATCACAAGCTCCCCAGAAGGGGAAACGGTTGAGAATGTGCGAGCAATATCACACGCCAATGGTCGGACCGACCCATCAGATGGCGATGAAATAACGCATGTTTTGGAAAAGGCAAATGCCCTCCATCCTCTTGACGAGAAAATAAATCTGGTCCTTGCATTTTGCAGATTCGATCGTATGCGAAATTTGCCAACGAGACCCCTCGGAAGCGCGATGAGTTTTTGTATCTCCAGCCTGCATCGACACGACTCTTGCCGTTAGATGAAGCGAAGTCCCGATGGAATTCGGTATTCCTGATGTTAGAACGAGCCGGCAGATTGCGAAGATTCATTGACCAATACTGCCAAGGGAGTGGGCATTGTCCGTACAACTTAACGAAAACGAATTGGCGCAAGGTCAACTACCTTGTGCAGCTTCTAATGCCAATCATCCAGTCCACTACGGCCTCCTGCCCTCGAGAGAGGCCACAGTCCACAAGGTCTGTTTCGTGTTCACGATATTGATGGGTCATATTGACGGGTCAACCCAAATCTTGAGAAGTCGGCTCCGTGGAAGCGCAAACTAACTTGAGGCGCCGCTTATCATGAAGGTGGAACTTGAGAAGTCTACGAAAAGACATTTCAAGACTTCGGGGGTCTTTTCGTAGACTTCGGGGTCATGTATGGCCCTGGAACTTGCGTTGCGCCCCAGACGGTAACAGGAGTGGCCCACCCTCCTTTGTTGGTTGCAATATCCACAGATGGAGCTCAGGAAATTTCCCTGTCAAGCCGGGCAACCCGTCCGTTGGTTCAATTGCGCACAGTAGGTTTCCGAGGGGGTCGGGGTATAGCCTCTTCGGTCGAGCGACAGGTATTTCAACTCTCTAGTGTCGGATCGGCAGGGTACGTATGACACTGGCCGATATGAGATTGGACCAAGAAATTTCCAAGATTCGTTGTTCGGGTGCGTTCCCTGTCCTGTTTCCTTTCGTCATGCGCCTGTTTCACCTGGTCTTCTGCCTGCTTTTGACTGGCCTCTGCCTGCTATTGACTGCTGCCTGTCTCTCTCCGCTTCTCCTTTTCCTGCAAAAAGAGCGGTTTGTAGTCTGCAGGATCACTTTCGGTCATTGTTTTGTCGCAAGGAAAGGGGACGCAGCTTGCGGCAACCATGGCAAGTGCGACCGGCATTTTATCCAACTGGCCGACGTCAGCTGGTCACTAGACTCGGGAAGTAATTTTCGGGCAGACCCACCCCCGGTGGGCTGGGTCGAGCCCTGAGGAAGCCTCGTGCTAAATCGTCGCTCCAAAGACTTTTCTTCAAACTGATATTCCAGACCTAGAATCTTTCCGTGGCATACTAGAATTCAGAACAAGTATAAGTGTTCTTCGTGTGTTCCTCAGAGACGTACACCTACAGAACTCTGCCGTACAGACTCCAGGGACATTAGCCTCACCCGTAACCTGGTATATAAATGGAAGGGATCATACCCTTTCAGACACCTGAGACACTTGCCTTCAGCATACACTGCATCTAGGCAAGCATTGGTGATGTCCGCCGTACTGGGCTTGGCGTACTTAACCCAGACCTGCCTTGCTTTCAGGTAGGAGGCCACGAGACGTTTCCAGGTCGCGAAGTTGTCGCTTCCTGCCAGAGGCTCGATGGCCGTGACAGCTCGGTCGGGCGAGTCGTGAACCAGAGCAAACATGGTGATGGCTGTGGAAGCTGCTGAAAATCCCAGTTAATTCCCATTAATAATGGCCATTTTCATGTTGCAACCCTAACCCTAATTCGGGGTACACTATGCAGATCGCAGGCTCCTACCGAAGGACTAGTGTCCTTGGCTTATATGCAGTTTGATCATACTCCTGCTGTCCTCAGTATACAGCTCGTTATCACACTGCATCAGCGTCTCGACATTCCAATTCAGCCTGCTTTAGTCAGTTTTTGCTTCTTGTTGTTGATTCTCACTGTTCAATTCCTGATCTATCATACTGGGAGTATACGAAGAAGCACACAAATAGGGGGGGCTTCTTTCCGCGTACGAAGAAGATTAGACAAGTCAACTTAATATTTTCACAGTATATTGGAATCTCCATATTCATAGTACTCTTTTCATGATACTATTTTTGTCTCACATGCATGCTGAATAGATCGTTGCATCTATAATCAACAAAAGCGGGGAAGATATACAGTCATGTTGCATGAGTATTTGCACCCCAGTACTTCCGAGGGCTTTGGCCCACTTCCTTTTCTGCCGGTTAAAACTTCTTATTTTCTAACTACCTAGTAGCTAGTATGCCAACCTTCGTATTTAAAATAACCTCTTCCACCCGGTGCGGCATAGTCTCTGCTAAATTTATGAAGTGGTGCACTGTGAGATTCTACCATGCATACTGCGCTGCATCTACTAACTCGGCCCAGGTCTCCTGGTTATTAGGCATCTCTCGTAACCAAGGTGTCGGAGTAGATGCTGATACCGGAGGATCCATTGATCCCATCCGTTTTGTAATTTGAGATTAGTAATCGGCGGCCCATATAAACTGGTAGGAAAGCCGGTACAGCAAGACAGAGAGTTGAACACCATTGATTGGACCCCTACATTTTACAATACGGCCCACGCCGACACATGGGCCACATGGCCCCGGGCTCCAACAGGTGTGTTAACCGTGTCACAGACACTTATCTTTCTAATGCATCACAGTCCCTAGCCAGCTCTACCGATTATTCCGGCATTTATATGAAGCCTCACACCGTAGGTCCCCAGTCAACCAATGCCCCCTGCCCCAACCTATCCTTTATGATAAGCTCGCTGAGATACCACAAAGCAGATCCTAGACCAAAATCAGACGCCTGACTCGACACTTTTCCAGGCTGGCCCGGGTCTGTGAAATAGTAGCCATTCCAATCTTTCTCAACAATTTCAGGGCTTGTAGCAGCGTATAAGGCGCTAAAGCAGCCTTGCTCTACATGTCTGCCGATAGTCAACATGGCTGTAGTCAGCAATTTACCCAAGAGTCCTGGGTATGCTTCCTTCCATTGCTGTTGCATGGCCGTATTGACCTACAGATACTGGTCATCAGCCTTGGACTAGCACAGCAGAAGATAACATACACTTTACTTACCGCGCCGGGATGGACAGACAGGGCGTAAATATTGTCGTTGTTCGGTCGGATCACTCATTCCAAGAGTCAGTACTTGACCCCGAGAATGATAGCGAGCTTTGTCCTGCAATATAACTGAAGATTGCCGACTTTGGGGTTGTTGATCTCATCCAGAGAGGCGAAATAAACATCTGATGGAGCCATGCGATGCTGTTCCGAACTAGAGTAGGGTCTCCAAATTATGCATCTCAAATTGACCTACCACTGAATAGGACGTGAGGATCAGCGGGTCAGGGAGAGGGTAATCGCTAGAATGATACCCAGGCGCTTGAACTCCCGTGAAACCTTAATGGCATGGCTCATCATATTAGTTTACAATTGTCAATGGCGAGGCCAGGGAGTTCATTTCGTTACACTGGAATTATACTATCGATTTGTCTATTGTTCCGCAGTCTTACGGTTATTTACAACTTCCAGTCCTAGTCTGCTCCGGTGAGATATGGTTGATCGCGAAGGACAATGCGGTGGTGATACCTCAGCTGACAAGAGCTGACAAGAGCTGACAATAGGCTGTGGAATATATTCTTTAACCTCATCATATTTTGCTGCGACCGAAGGGTTTGCCTAGTTGCATTATCCTCTTTAGTATTGTTCTCTCCCTCTTTGGCCATCATCTCCATGGCTGTCTCCACAACCGCCAACCGACTGCGAATGTCCTCCATGTCACTGCGAATAGTTGCAATCCATCTGTTTTGATTATCCAATTAGTTTTGCATGGACCTGCCACCCTCTTTTGTTGACAACTACTTCCACTTCCAGCTCATCCGATTGCCCCCTCTTTCAGTAAGCAATTTGCCTACATCTTATGAAACCTGCGACTTACCGGTCATGAGGTCTGTAATGCCTAATTAGCCGCCGGCCTATCTTCAATTCCATCGTCAGTATGAAGTTCCTATAAGTGGTTCTGTGCCCTGCCTTACTGGATAGATAGACCACCAGTCACAATGGCTATACGTCAAAGTATACGGCTTCATTATCCTGTCGGCAGTTTCCACCATACCCCGAGGGGAGGGAGTGTAGTGTATCAGGGCTTCTTCTTTGTACTCGTCTCGAAGGTGGATGTAAAATCGAACCAGTCTGCTCCCTCTAGTGGGTGGGCTAGGCCTGCTGTTTTGTACTAATCAGCCTTGGATTTGCCAATTAGTAAATCGGCATACCGATTGAATGCCGCGAGTTGGCAGAGCTTACTTGATGCGACCTCCCGCCAAATGTCGATGATTTAGAAATCCGTTCTAAAGGTCCTAAATCTTTTACCAGCTAAAACTTCTCAATTTATTGTTGCAAAGGTTATTTGAGTGAATTTTCAGGCATATACTACATTCCTCCGTCTTTCTTACATAAGGCCCCTTTCAGATAAGATAGTATTAGGACATCGTGCATTGACACGGACGCTAGTAGCTATCCGTATACCACACCTTACCTACCTGTTAGTAGGCTCCGGCTTTGCCCTGATGGATAAGAAAAGTTCCGAAGTGATTCGTCCTTCGGGTAGTTTGCCTCACCACCAGTCTTGTTTGAAATCAATATCGATGTGCTCCAGAAACAACATTGGCTTCAAAGTAGTTTTCTAGGGCCCGAGAAATTTTATCGTTTTGTTCGAAAAAAAAACCGCCTTTGTATATTGTTGACAGTTAACGCACGAGGTTTACATCGGTAGGATATTTGAGTTCCAATCTACATATTTTGCTACCGTTTTCGGCTAGCTGCAGCAAGTTTCCACGGGTTTGTTCCACAATGACCACACGAACAGACATAGAGTATCAAAATCGGTCAAAGTGCCGTTTCCGCTCACACACCCTGTTCCCTTAACTGTGGGGACATGGCCGGACGAGCCGTTCGACTTTCCGTATTTACCTGTTTGCTCCATGATATTTCCTGGCTCGATTTTCTTCCACCGCTTGCACTATGATAAGCTCCAAAACTATCTGTATGAAACTCACAGTGACGTAATATTCCACTACACGAAACTTGGCATTGATATCCACTTACCATAGCTGGTCATACTCCCCTAACGTTGGTCTGAGATTGAAATTCATGAAGTCGTGAGCTTTTCAATATTGGTCGGAGATTCAAACGTCACGGTGACTTAAAAACCTTGTTCATGAAACAGGCCGTGCTTGGCGTTGCACTTAAATACGCAGTGAATCTACCCCAGAATGGCTCCTTCTGACCACCAATTATCATCATTACATATCACTACATATCACTACGTCTCACTATGTCCGACAACCCCAACCCTGGTAATTTCTCCAACCGACCTCACGAAGAGGTCGAGAATATTGCTCGAAAGGGCGGGCAGTCTAGCCACCAGAGCGGATTTGCTTCTATGGATTCTGACAAGCAGGTTAGTAACAGCATTGTTTGTGATAATATAGTGAACTCAAAAATAACGAATCTTTATAGAAGGACATTGCCTCGAAAGGCGGGCATGCTTCAAGTGGAAGCTTCGAGCCCGGAGACCCGAGGGCTAAAGAAGCAGGCCGGAAAGGAGGTCAATCATCCGGGAAGCCGGAAGAATAGGGTGGCTATATCGGCATCATCTGGTAATATTCGTCACCGCAAGTGGCAAACTCCTAGCCATTTTTGATGGGAAAGGACGGCGAGCGAAGGGAACTGAAGGGGTCATTTTAATTCTCGTAATACATTGGTTCACAACTTCGAGATCCCTATTTTAAGAATCAATTTCCGCTTCAATGGTAAAATTGGCTAAGGAAGATGCTATAGCTAAAGGTCCTGTAGTTCCCTTTCAGTCGCCTAGTCCAATCTTTAGTCTTCAGCAAACGACCCAAATCAAGCTTGGAAAATAGAATATGCCCACTAACATATGTACATGGCCCATAGTGGGATATTTTTCGCCTCACTACTAGGCGGCGATACGCTTATTGCATCATAAGTATATCATAAGGGAATATAAATCCTGTTGCGATGTAGGAACGGAAAACGGTATGTGACGACCTAATGATTGTCACACATTTAAGCCTACCGGTTAGCGGTCATAGATAGACTTTTCTTAACCTAGTCCCTCATTATTAGCTCGTTTTAAGGGGGTCCCACACCTAGACCAACACGTCAGTAGAAGACAAGCTTAACGAGATACGAGGGCATGAGGCTTTAAGAACTACACTCCGCACGTTAAAAGCTCGTAGGCATATCGCCTAAGGCTATCTTTTATAGCACGCTAAGCAACCCTGACGTTTTAGAAGAGGCAAAAAGGAATGTGGTAACCATACCCCTAAGAAACATTAGAATATTAAAATTTTGCCGCAACCGCCGAGACATTAGAGTCGATGACTTAATGGCGTCCAGCTTTAACCCCTTACCCCGTTTGCCTTTTTTTCGCTCCTGTCAAATACCTATGGGGAACTCGTTGTACGTGTTTTATCTCGATGTGCTTACGCCCCTTTTCCAAGCCGACATTGGCGATAGAAGTGATGAGTTGTCAATTGACCGGAGCCACGTTGTCCTGGTCGATGTTGTGGAAGTCGAGAGTTTCCGAGTACCTGTTGACATTGTGAGCATTATAATGAAGCGACACGCATGTCAAGGACTTACATCATAGTCTTCCAGGTATCCACAGGTAGGTCAAGATTGGTAAATGACCAGTTAAACTTCTCCTGGGCGACCGGCTCGTCCGTCGGATCATGGTTGGGTGCCAGGTACTCGTGTGCCAACGCTTCTGCGGCTCGAATCCGCTCAGTCGGGTTGAATACCAATATCCGCTCAAGCAGGTCCACGACTGCAAGTAGTCAGCATGCTAACGATATGGTAGGGAAAGACAGCCGGGGTGTCGCATACCATCAGCATCGGCATTCCGGAACTTATTCGCCAGAGGGTGACGCTCGCGCTTCGGTAAGGATTTGACAAATCGCAAGGTCTATACACAAGAGGGATAAACTAAACTCTCATAATCCCGTCACTCGGAAAATAAGTGGAGAACAACTCACGTCCTCACTGCCGATGGTTTGAATCACGTCATCTGGGGAAGTTCCCAGCAGGTCGGCGATAATTGAAGATTGGTTTACATGGTCCTTCCCGGGAAACAGCGGCTTCCCTTCCAGCATTTCGGCGAAAATGCAGCCTGCACTCCAGATATCCACCTCCACGTCATACTTCTGCCAGGTGAGCATGATCTCGGGAGCCCGGTAATATCGTGTTGAGACATAGCCAGTCGTCCGTGGGTCCTGCGCTCGCGCCAGGCCGAAATCGCATATTTCTAGGTCACAGTTTCCATTAATGAGGATGTTGCCGGGCTTCAGGTCTCGGTGGACCACGCCGGCAGAGTGGACATATTTCAACCCTCGCTGCAAATCCCGTCAGTTGCCATGCGATGTCTTATCTAGTAGAAGTCTTACGAAGATCTGGTAAAGAAAATACTGAATGAATTGCTCCTGGAGAGGTCGAGAAGTCATGAGGCGGTGGAGGTCGGTCACAAAGTAGCTGTAGCTGTTAGCATTTTGCCGATCACACTCTCGGTGGATGGAGAAAAGCGTACATATCTTCGTGGGGAGAAATAAAAATATCGCTTAAGCTGATGATCTGCAGGGATGTCAGTTAAACAAGCGCGGTAGCCCAGAAAGAAGGCGGGAGACACCCACATTCTCATGCCGAAGATGCTTGAGCAGCTTCAGCTCTCGGTACGTGCGCTTGGACAGGACGGAGGAGCTGAAGGGCTTCACGGTCTTCTTGACTGCGACCGGCTGACCAGTCAATTGGTCTCGCGCTGAGCTATGTAGGATACATCAGTTCGGCCCCTGAAATATCGCAATGCGCGATAGCATGATGGGGAATATACCAAACCAGCCCGAAGACACCAGTGCCCACCGGCTGTAAGTTCGTATACCTAGAACACAAAACTCAGAACGATTCCCCAGCGGGGGAATAGCAAGGGCAATGCGAACCGGCTAGTGATCTCGAAGGTGGTGCCAAAAATCTGGAACCGAGCGAAGGCCGACATTTATGAAAAGAATGAACCCTGGCGTGTCATGGAGGGGAGACTTTGGGAGGGAACGGAGAAACACCGAAAAGTAACACCTAAAGTGGAAAAGGTGGTGACGGCGGAGGGGATGTGGGGCTCTGTATGTGAAAGGTGCAGACCAACGATGACGTTAGCGACCGGTCATGTGAGGTTTCTGCGTAAATGACTAAATGCCGCCAAGAAGAAACAGAAGCGAAAACGCAATCATCGACCTAATATCCGAGCTTTTGCCTTGGAGTATTCTACAGGGGCTGGTGCAGTAGATCAGCCCAGTCGGCTGCTGTGGCGGAGAGACATCTGCACTGCGGGATCCCATGCTACCTTCTACGTTCCTGTCAGCACTGGCACGTCTATAACACAATATAGGCCCATTCATTTGATGGATCATTATCCACTACAGGCTACTCGATAATGGAGACTTGGCTTAATGTGTTTCGATTGCGCACGGGCCTTTTCCATCCAAAGGAGAAGGATCTTTGTTGTAGTTCAGATAGATGAATTGATCGATTTATTCAGAGGGAAACATGAGGCTATATATACACCACAAAGCCCAAGTTGATGGCAAATCAACTTGGTTCTTTGTAGAGACACCTCGGGATTTATTCCGATGGTGCGGCTTGGTTCCTGGTCTGGACCAGCCTCATATCACAACAATCTCCCTCAGGATCGCTTTGCTGGGAAGGCGATACCGGATTAACGGTTTGCAGGCAATGCCTCAGTAAAGCCACTCAAAGACCTTCGTGGGAAAATAAAGTGGAAAGAGCGCCTGCGCTGTCGCGTGTGTTGTCTCTGAGTCTCCAAGGCTTCGATTCCTAGGAGACTACAGAACTTGGCAAAAGCCGTAGGTGCCAACGGCTTGGTGAAACCATCTGTCGCCCGTTCCTCAGTCGGAACATATTGAAGCCCAACCTCGTCTGTATTCAGCACGGCTCGCTGATAGTGAAATTTCACGTCGAAGTGCTTCGTCCTTTTGTGGAAATCGGGATTGCGCGATAGCGCAATGGCGGACTGGTTGTCGACCATGATGTTGGTGACCGGGGATCGATACAGTTGCGTTTCGGCCAGAAAGGTGCGGAGCCACTGTAGATGCAGAATGGCATTATATTTTCCAATGTACTCGGCATGGGTCGTAGACGTGGCCACTTCCCCCTGTCTCTTGGACGACCGGGAAACCGGCGCACCCGCAAGTTGGAATACGTAGCCGGACGTCGAGTAAGCTCCGTCAGTGACGACGGACCCACCAAAGTCGGCATCTCTGTATCCAGTCAACTGACCACTGCGGTAAGTGATGCGTGGTATTGTGTGGCTTTGACATAGCGAAGCAATCGCTATAGGGCGACCTGGTAGTGCGATTGCGGCTGAGATGTGAAGCGACTCAACATGCCCAGTGCAAACGCGATATCCGGTCGCGTTCCGACCATTAGATACATTGATGATCCGATGGTGATGACGAATCGTGTTTTTGTTTCCTCGTCTGGAGGTTCTTTGTCTGGACGGCGGTTCAAGACTTGCTTGGTATTCCTCGGTGTATTCTTCGTCTGTTGCACTCGATGTATTTTCCTTCGCTTCCTCTCTTGGTATGTCATCGGATTCCAGTCCGCCTCAGTGTATATGTGACAGGGCCAATTTCCCTTGGACAAATCGACCATTTGAGGCCAAGGAAGTGATCACGCGCTTCACACCCGGTGCGTGCTTTTGAATGGAATTGAGGATGTTATTCGTGCCACTGATTGCCAGGCAAGTAAATCGCGCTCATTATCGTCCACCCGGAACTGGGCCGGACTCGCTGTGTGAATGATACTGTCGACGCCCTTTACGGCAACGTCGAAAGCATTGGGCTTGCCAATGTCTGAAACGATTGCGAAGATGAGTTTAACTTCGTACTTTGGAAAGGTGCGAAGGACCTTATCTGCCGTCTTCTCCGATCGAACGGTGCCTGGAACAGAGTAGCCAGCAGATAGGAAGGCATCCAGGACGTGTGTGGCGACAAAGCCAGAAGCTCCGGAGACGAGGACGATTTGATTGGGAAGCATTATGAAATTGCGCTGCGTACTGTGAATTGGGATTGAGATTTTGAAGAGGAAGTCAGTGTGTGGGAGGGAAAAAAAGAAGAAACTATACCTTCTATAAGATCTTCGACATTCATAATTCATAATTATTTTAGCCCTGAAGTGTGGTTATTTCATGGATTTCGTCACCGATCAGCATGTCTGACGTTTGATTTGGTAATCCAGCTCTTTTGGATAATTAACGTAATTTAGGTTAATGTAAGCAAGTGTCGATGGTGTTCATTGCCGGAGCGAGTAGCAAAATATTCAAAAACAAGGCAGCGGTTGAGGTCATCACTTCTTCCTTTCCCCGCTTAGATTTATAAACTTGTCTCCGACCATCCGTACTCCTCAAAGAGTCGTTAGTCTCTTCGGCGATTCAAAACATACCTGTTTTGGCTTCGTCGAATGTAAAAGGTGGAATGTACCTCCGCATGCAGAACATGACAGGAAAGTTCGTCGGAAATCAACTTTGTGTTTGGCAAAGTCTTACCTACATGAATTCCGATGTTGCAGCTTTACTTCCAGGTTGAGTAGGCTTCGACTGCGACATTCTACGCAACAATCCTCACATTTAATACTATTATCACCTTCAAATACCATTATTTGCCATGGACAATTACAACCAGCTTCACCAGGAGAGAATTCACCTTTCACCTTGTCAACAAGACCTGCTCCTAGGGGCTCTATCCGGCACACCATCCCAGAAGTCCAAAAATGGCCTCTCTCAGGCCAATTTCGAACAACATATTCTTCCTGGCCATGCCTCATCCCAGAATTTCACTTCCCCTCACTGGTGCAGTCTTGATAATATTCAACTTCATGAAAATACTTTCGGCTGTAGTGATGATGGAAGCTCTCTCTTGGATTACAAATCTGCGGCGGATTTCGAGCTCCCCGGCTCGGTCGATCTAACCGGCAATCTACCTGGCAGCACGCCGGATACGGATAATAACGAGCTCGACGAGAAGCAAAAATCAACGGATGGGACTGTCAAAATCCACAACAAAGAGGCGAAGAAGAAGCAGGGAGAAAGCAGAGCGAAGATACATGATAAGAAGCCATTGGATTCAGAATCGATTACGGTATTTACCCCCGCGCCCATTGAACTCACAGAAATAGGCATCAAGTCAAGGATGCTTGCTGACCACGGTGTAGAAGCGCAGAGCTCAAAACCGTGCCGCGCAAAGGGCTTTCCGGGAGCGCAAAGAGAAGCATTCGCAAGGTTTGGAAACTAGAGCGGAGGAATTGAAGAAGTCTCTTGACCTTACAACTCAAGAGAACAGTCTGCTGTGGGCTCAAATAAAGCGGCTGCAGGTGGAAATCCGCGAAACCCGCAAGCGCCTCTAAATGACGAGCAGCTTACATGTTTGTGATGAATGCGACCTATAGCACATTCATTCCAATTGGTCGTACAGGCTTCGTTATGGCGAGTTTTTGATTGATTTTCCCGGGTTCGCCGACCTGCATGGCGCCCGCATCCTTAGCAGCAGAAATACAGGTTATATCAAAAACAGAAACCCAAGGACAGTAACTGCTTCAGGAGTATCGCGAGGAGGCTTTTCTAGCCAACTTAGCTGCATTCCAAGGGATCTGTATAAATTGTAGGCCTCTTCGCTCGACAAATCAAAATTAAAAGAACCATTTCATAGCAGAGTTACTCCCGATGAGCTCTGACCTCCTCCACAATGTGCTCTAGGCTATTTACAGTTGCTGTTGGCTGTAAATCCGGAACCACGGCAGCTTTCCATCCAACACCAGCGCGATCAACCCGAATGGCATTCATGCCTATGCTGCGTGCCCCAACGATGTCAAACGGGTTGCTGCTGATTAGCCACAACTTTCTCATCTGACATGGCCCGTTAACCGTCTGCTCCGCTAAGTGGAGGTAGCTAGCCTGCGATAGTTTATACCATTTGACTTCATGCACAAAAATGATGTCTTCGAAAACATTCGCATGCGGCGAAAGGTCTTTAGAGCGGAACACCGAATTAGATATTATTGTCCTGGTCCCGTTGAAGAATACGAACTCTCTCAGGTTCAGGTCCGCTGCGAGCAGCCTTAGCATTGGATTCACGTCCGAGAAAGTTTTAAAACCGTCGTAGGCGTTTACCAAGCGATTGACGACGTTTTCATCAAGCTGTTCGCCGGTCCCTGCCGGAGCGTGGAGTAGGGAGTTGCGAATTCTCGAGCAAATTTTCCTCATATCCAACTGTCAACGTGCTGGTGGTGCATGGAAGGAGGACGGCAGTTTTGAGGAGATCTTTGGGATTTACGAAGGAACGATAATATCCGGAGGCCTATTCAAAGCAAAATAATATGATAATACTCATATAATATTTTTGGAGCAGCTATCAAGAAGAAGGATTGGTAGCCTAGAAGAGATAGTGAAATCTACTTCTGGTAGGTTCGGATCACAATGCGAGATTGTCGGTTACCAACGTCAGTTAGTATCAATATTATGCTCAAACGCAATATATCTGTATTTCTCGTTTCAAATGTTTTGCTGTCATAGTAATGCCACGGTAAAGTTTCGACGAGCTCTATTTGATTCCTAGCATTCAATGTGTCAAAAGTACACTTGCAAACTACCTTCTGTTAGGAGATATGTTCGCCAACGTTATTTTCCAACACTTAGTCCGTTGCCCACTTCCGTCGATCCTGAGTAATCACGGTGAAGTGAAATACCGGGTGGGTCAGCAGTTGACCCAACTGTTCACTGGCTTTTCAAAAGTGCGGTCGATCCTAGGCGAGGAAGCGTCGGTAGAAATGACAGGAGCCTCGGCGGACCTGTCATTTATAAACGACCCTCGAGCACAACTTCTGATCCAATCCATCTTGATGACCAATATGGACCATCCCACTTCGCCTTCCCCAATTGATCGGCCAGCCAAGAGACGGTGCCGAGTATCCCAAGCTCCAGAAGATGAACCCAAGTTGGAAAGCATCCACAGCAAGCCTCAAACGGCACAACCATCAAACCCAAGGTCGGTCATACCCCCCTCAGCAGGGAATGAAAAACCCACTAATACTGAATAGATTCCAGTGAGAACACGCGGTACCGTTACGGCGGAGTTCATGAAAGTAGTAAACCTCAATGACTCCCTCGCTACACAAGTCCTCAAATTTCTCGACTTGTACTTTTCCTATGGGAATGCTACGTCCTCAATTCGGCCAGAAAATACGACTCGAGGAGGAGCAGCGACAGCTTCAAGCGTCAAATGAGTGGCTAGCAAGCGATAGGGATATCTTTCTACAGCTCTGCAACGAACAAGCATCAGTATTTTGGGACCGCAAACGAGCTGTTCAGGCTCTTTGTAATGGTGTTGTTTCAATCTTGGAAGCGAGCGATCTTCAAGCCTACTCCGTCGATGACCCTGAGCCTTGATAATGTCTCATTGTGGTAGAGCGTTCATGGGCAGGAAGAATGGCATTTGGATTTTCCGCTATCTATTTGTGTTGTCCCTAAGGAGAGATAAGGCTTATACTGCTGGTGAACTTTCCTTGGGTTGGTGACGGGTGCCAACGGTGCACGCTGTTGGTACATCCAACGCATGCGATAACTTAGCATCTGGCTATAAATCCCGCCTAGTTGCCCTGATTTTGTGTAATAAGAGGGGAATAAAATCACCGCTCAGCATCCAGCTTTCCATCCCTCCCAACCCACGTTAAATCGCTACTTTATACACTTCTCTATTTTCCCTACAGCGTTCGACGGCCAGTCATATAACA
This sequence comes from Penicillium chrysogenum, assembly GCF_028827035.1. Taxonomy (NCBI): domain Eukaryota; kingdom Fungi; phylum Ascomycota; class Eurotiomycetes; order Eurotiales; family Aspergillaceae; genus Penicillium; species Penicillium chrysogenum. Next base: position 4,354,676 of record NW_026622750.1, on the reverse strand, counting down.
GAAATGAACGGATTGAACGACAATGGTCTGTACCCGTTTCTTTGATGGCAGTTTGCGCTAATTCCAATAGACTACGATTTAGATATCGACCTTCACGCTATCTGGCATGAATCCTCTGGCATACCGATACCGCCTCCCTGTCTCGCTACTGATCCCAATGATCAGCGGCAGGTTCTTTTTAGCAAAGTCGGCCCTGCAGGGTATGAAACTCATGGATCTTCCTTGATCGAATACTTTTTCTACCCCAATCTCGACAGTCTGTCCGGCTTCAAGTGGACAGGTCCAGATCCTCCTCTGTCCATCTCTACTCATGCTAGCGACATTTTCCTCCATATGTCAGCGCTGCTTTTGCCTAAAGAGGTGCACTGGCTAGGATTTCGATTTGTGCAATTTGACCGGACATCTGGTGAAACTATAGGAGAGGACCTGTTCTTCCTGCCGCGGGTTGAAACGGCCCTGGGAATTTCAGTTGTATACGCAGGCAGCTGCTAGATACAATCAACTGGCATGCTGTCCATGCAACAGGCACTAGCTTCCGGCTGTCCCTTTGGCCTCGTATGGAGTCTCTACCATATTCGAGCTTCTCGACACGCTCTCAGCTACCTGCGCTGTCCCCGACGCTATCCCTGGATCCACGGTTTATTGTGCAAGATATATCGAGTATTTACGGGTGAGGTTGGTATGATTCAAGCGGGATTATTCGCAGGCACATTTCAGTATAGACCTTGATAATGAATCGAAGGTTATTTTAAGCCCTCTTACTATAAACTCGGGAAGATATAGCTGCTTTCAATGCGGTAATTCTCCCTGCACTGAGTCGCCGCTTGTAGTATTTCTATGTCGCCAAGATAGGACAGGGCAACCCGGAATAGGCAATTGCATACTCTTCTCTTGCAACGTCCGTCAGCCCTGTCAAATTGGGACTGGAGGGGTAGTTCCAGTCATCGAGTAGGCTAATCAGTCGTTCCCGAGATGATTCCAATGTCTGTTCGAAAAAGCGCAGTCGAGCTAGCTGCTTCTCGTGGTGAAGCTGAAGACCGTCCCTCTCTTTTCTCGGGTGCGTACCAGCATCCTTCAAATTTTGATTGCGCCGGTTCATCTTCTGGCCATCGATGTGCTTGGACACGCACGACTCCCATAGGCGTCGATAGGGTCCAACAAGTCAAGCTGCTGGAAAGGCAAACTTGGGATCGTCGCGTTCGAGGTCTGCTAGCACCTTCAAGATGGGTTGAAAGGGCACAGTCGCCAAATTATGTCTTGTTTCTGCTTCCTGTTCCGGAGGGGAAAGCTGTGATAGTCAGTAAAAGCATTTGAAGCCGAGTCATTTCACTCACCAGTGGAAGGCCATGATCGGATGTTTCCTGCGCATTGCCATCTCCAGGGATCGGGAATTCACTGGGTTGCTCGTCTCCTTCATTTTCCTGGTCTGGCACGCGACTTGGGGCATCCATTTTGTCCACAGGAGAACGTGAAGGGTCTGGGAAATACCACTCCATCAATATTTGGTGTCTCTTATAGACTATGCAGTCGCAGGTGGCTAAGTGCTGACCTTTACTATCACCACAGTAGTCAATCAACCTAGTCAGGTTTTAACTAGAAACTGGTTACTTTTTGGCGGGCTGTTGGCAATCAACTTGATCACAAGATAGTGATCAACGAGTCGGGAAATTTGATCAGGCCTCGCAATATTGAGGGTCACATATGAGCGCTTATTGAGGAGTATATTTCAATGAGACACCCTTTCCCACTTTCGTTGAAAGTCTGAAATCCGAAGACTAAGCCCGTGTAAACCCAAGCGGACGTATCCTAAGGGAGATTCCCAATCATCATGAACCATGAATACTTAAGTCGGGTGCAATTCTGTGACGGAAATGGACAGTATCTCTACTTCAGTTACCGAGTCAACAATTTTAATATCTTCAATTAGCACACAGCCGTCTTGGTATCACAATAAACCAAGTCCCAGCTGCTCTATCGAAGCATATGATAAAGACGGATCCCAAGGATCTCTTGACAGATTTCTGGGATCGCCTTGTAGAGATCCCTCAGCAGGCAGGTTGAAACCCCCATGGAAAGTGGGTGGAACGTCATTATACACCATCGCCGAAGCCGTTTCCCACACTCTATTATAGGAATCCAACTGTATATCGGATAACTCCATGTTCATCGGAATGTCAGACATATGTAAAGGCGATCGAGTCGAGTCTAGATCATTCCGATGCCGTTCTGTATGCTCATCATCCTCGTGTGGACCTTTCACATAGTTTGCTAGAAGCACCTGCAACCCTCGTCCAATCCAATGGACGAGGTGATAACCAGTGCACTTCGTATTGACGCAAAGCCTGATAACTGGTTTAATCGTATCAAAGACGAGCGTGGCATCAATGCTGATGTGGTTTTGATACCTCTTCGCAGCTTTTAATAAAAATGAGGATGCGAACGCAATCATGGTATGGTAGTAGTGAGGGATGTTGATGAAGCCATTCACGATGTCTGCGTCGTTTACTGTGAGCTCCAGGACGGACTTTGCTGAGTTTATGGCTACATAAGCCAGGTCTTTGAACTCGGCAGGCATTGGACCGGAACCGTGTCCTAGACCGCGGAAGGCATGGGAGGAAATGAGGAGCTTGGAAAAGTGGTGGTGGAGCATGATTGCTTTACTTGGGTAGGATCCGATGATCGGGTGGTATTCTATAAACCAAGGGTATTAGTGAGAATACCAGGTCTTCGGAATTGAGGGGGATTATAAAGACAAGACACTTGATAAGGCTGTGGGGGACTTCAGGGAAACGTACGGGATATATTCAACCAGTGAGTGACCCACTGGTCGATTTGTTGATTGAAAGCATCCAGCTGCGGCTTGAGCAGAGTCGGCACGCGCCGCTTGGGATCTTGGCCAAAGGTTTCCGAGACCGACCTCAAAATTTGCAGAAGGGCCATCTGGCTCAGGATACGCACATCTGTCGTGGAACTTTGACAGACTTCATGATATAGCGACCACTTTTTGATGCTTTCGTCATCCCGAATGATAGAGGGCCGTCCGTAAAGAATGGCCAGGTGCTGGTCACAGATATATAGCAGATACCACAGTCGCATACCGTCGAACAGCCTTCTCGCGTTTTGATCCTGGGCTATTGAAGATTGCCCGCCCCTTGATGATTCTATAGCCATCATAGGGGACCTGTGAAGCTCGAGTTCGACGGCACGGCGGATGGCAAGGCTCGAGATGGACCACGAGATATCACTTAACCAGAAGCAGGCGATGCAAAGGCCCCGAAGGTCTTCTAACGCGACGAAATGGGAAAAGGTAAAATCTGCGATGAGCTTGCGAAGTTCTGAATAGCAGATCTGGTACCACTTCTGACCACTGGGACTTTGCAACGCCGCCACCGTCAGGATAGCTGTGAGAAGGAGGGGCGACGTATTTCTGATATCTGTCAAGCTTCTATAATGACTCGCTAACCCGTAGAGGTAATGATCCGTCCGCTGGAGGTAATAATCCACTAAAATTGTTGCATCGTGTGTACTAATCATCTGGCGCGATATTAGATCATTTGGTTCATTGTCGCTCGGTGCCGTGTCCTCTGCGGATGTAAGAAATCCCTGCAAGCGTAGACTGCGAAGGTGGGTAATGTGATATAGTGATTGAATGGGAGGTTGCGTAGCGATATTTTCGTCTCGGCTGGGGGCTTCGGCATGCTTGTCGAGAAGTTCGGTACCGACATCAGTCGAGCTGAACGATTGTCCGGTTATTTGATCTCCATCCTGGGCGTCCGATCTCATGCCCGAAGACAACTCAGAGAGCAAATGCGTCGAATGTAATGGTGGTAGACTTTGAAGATCACTCGCAGCCCGAACTTCATTTACGGCATTATGAATGGCCTTCAGATCGCTTAGCAGGGAGTCAAGCAGCCTGTTCAATGATTAGCGACCCCGAATCTGACCCAGATGGAAGTAAGCGGACCGATTGTCAGAGGATGACAGAGGATAGGCCGGATCCCTCTTGAATAAGCAGGGGATGTTCCGGGTCTGGCAACGTTGGCAGGGAGGCTTTTTCGGGCTGGACAGAACGCATCGCACCTATGCGTGTTAGTTAGGTACGCGTCTTCGCAAGGAATGGTACCTTGTGTTTCTGACACTGTAGGCAGGCCGTTGCGCGCCGTGAGTAGCCCGCTGCCGCTGGGAGACTCGACTGTGTGTGCTCCATTGTCTACACCAGTGTACTTGGTATGATTGCTTCGATGGCCTCAGTGCTCGAATCATGTGACTGTTCCTCCCCGGAATCCGGCATGCTTGGCATTCTGTGCTGGGCGGGCCAGGCGGTGGGACAGGGCAATAGGTCGGCTAAATCTCTTTCTGGCCGAGCTTGATGTCATCACTTCTAATGCCAAGGCCCTCCAAGATGTGTTCGGGTCTGACTCGGAAACGCGCCGAATTTCGCCGATATTCAGCACGATCGCCCCCTCCCCCAATATTAGGCCCAAGCCTCTTACAACCGTGATTGGCAGGAGACCCCAAAAGAACGGGCCATTCATATGTCAATAATGACATCTCTCAACAGAATCCAAAACAGTGAGAAATAGCCGGACTGGTTTCCGTCCGCCGAAATTCCATGTACTGTACTCAGTATCGCAGAATGACGCGCTGACTGGGCATTCTGAAAGATAAATGAGTTGTCAAGACTCTACAAATGTCTTGTATACAATATTTGAAAAAGAAGCGACGAATACCAGCTATGATCGTATATCCTATTCCCTCTAAATCTCGATAACCACGCACTAGAAAAGCCAGGTACCTTTGTGCGTATATAACATCGTGCAAAATCCCATTGAGTCGCATCCGAATACAACTCGGCCCCATTAACTGCAAACTTGATCACTCCCCGCCATGCCAATCGAGAAAATCAAGCATCTGAATATTTTCTTCGAGGCCAACGCCGACTGAGGTCCCCGACTGGCAACGCGAGAGGGAAGTCCGCTGCTTCGAACATGACGCTTATAAAAATATACCATCCAATCACGCTGCCGACAAAGCTCATTGCCCCAGCAGCTATTTGCAAATTCCGTCCAAGAATCTGATCGCCTTCTGCCTGATACCAGAAGGACATTGGCAGCAAAACAAAGGTTATGACGAAGAAAAACTGCATCACTACCAGAGCCAGGTTTGCGCGCATAGAGCAGAACATGAAGATTGTGCACATCACCGCCATGAATATCATCCAGGTCGCAAAAGAAGCATCGTAGGTTGCAGTATCTGTGATTTTGACTCCGGGCGCCGAAGTGGTTTCGTAATTCGCAAGCACACCAAACCATGGCACCATGGTGGCAGCGTAGGTCACCCAGAAGCAGCCTAGAGAAAACGGTGTTAGTGAACAGAGTACGAGCAGCTAAAGGAACAAAACTGTGAGGACATGAAAACAAACATACCAAAGGTTGCAAAGACGACCGACGAGACAGTGTTGCCCACAATCCAGTCTGTGACTGCCGCGACCATCATAAGGGTCCCACCGAAGGAGAAATAGGCCCCCCTGGAAGACATTTGAAAGGATCAGTACGCAAGATTCTGGCGAGTGAGGATCCGTCGAGCATATTTACGTATGGGCAGCAGCATTGCCAGTCGAGCCCCCTGAGAAGCCCCATCCCATCAGATCAATGGTCACGGGAGTATTGCACATCAAGAAACCTGTAAGACCCCTGCGAGACCCTGGTTAGTCAATCCCCAAACATGCCAGGCTGGATGCAATACAGTGCTGCAGGATTTCCAAACTTGCGTCTGGTTCTGTTGGGCTCCACGGGGTTCATGTCGGCCTGCTGGCTGGGGTGAACCCTTTCCACGAAGGTGGAAGAACCCCTGGGGACTGTTTCTTCTTGAGATCCCATTGTGTGCATAACAGAAGCAGGTCAACTTAGATTGTTGAGTGGTCTTTGCCAAGTCTGAGAGAAAACAGGAGGCGGGAAACCCGGGGGAAGAGAAGGGTTTAAATAGGCCCGCCGGGCATGACCCAAGAACTAATCGCTGGAAGTAGGAATGGGCACCAAACCTTATTGCTGATCTGAGTTGCTACCGATCATTGGTCATGACTGGCTATCCATGTAGACTTTGATTGCATTAATATTCTTCGCTCTTCTACCGGATTGGGGACTCCGTGTCCCTTGTGGTGTCATGGTAATTATACGTGTATACGAGGGGTTGACTTGAGCTTGAACAGTGTCTCTTCTCGCCTTGGGCTTAAAGCCTTTACTACTATATCATGTCCAGCATTTACCCTCACCTTTGAGCATATTGAAAATCCCTTCATCGTGCCCTGGAATAATTCGTGCCTTGGCAGTAGCTTCCAGGCGCTTCAGACGCTGGGTACTCCGGAACCACGACGGATGGTCACGAGCCAGCCATCCCTGCGGGATACCGTCTCTCCACTGAACATGAATTAGCACTTCTTGTTATCTCCGGGTGAATCGGAATTTCGCTCACATTTTCAATGACATGGCAGTGGTCGCTGATAAATACAAAAGTGCCCGTATTTCGCAGATTGACTTGCATTCCAATGAGACCTGTCCATACGGTCAGAGGCTGTCGTAAGAAAAGACGGAGGAAATAAGACGCACCTTCAGTATGACCCGGGAGATGATGAAGGGTAATTCCTTGACAGAAATCGATGGTTCGGTCATCAAAGGTTTTCCAATTCAAGTTGAACTGGAGATAGTTGGGACGATAGACACCGTCGTCCGCACCAGTAGCCACTGACCAGAACGCACTCCGTAGCTCCACGTCATGAACCCAGATTTCAACCTCCGGGCGGTTAAAAAACAGATCAAGGCCGCCGGAGTGATCGGCGTGAAGGTGTCCGATGATGACTTTCTTCACGTCTTCAATCCGATTCCCCGTCTGTGCGATAGCCACTTCAAGCCGGTGCTCTGGTCTATACTCAATGCGAGGAAAAACGTCATTGACCACCGGGCCACTGTGGACCGGATAGTCATCCCCCGATCCCGTTTCCCAGAGGACGAGTCCTTCATGGGGGTGTTCGATGAGGATGCCATACATTGGTAGTTTGCGACGAGCATTTACAAAGGATTCGCCTTCCTTGCTTTTCGGGCATCCATTGCCACCGCGTGTCACATAGCCCTCGTCACAATCTAACCATCCCAGTTCCAGTAGATGGATTTTAGTGCCTTCAGGGGCGACATTGAGGATGTGGCTTGGAACTGCACCGGAGGCGAGGGCAGTCTGCATGGCGTCCATGTTTTGTGTCTGGGGGTGTTGCGGCTTGGATATAGATTGCGGCTGGGTTCGGTACTGTCATGCAACCTTGGAAACTTCCGGGATAGAGATGAGAATATATACGGAGAAATGGTTCCCCAGGATTCATAACCATACCCCGTTCCAGGAGCACCCCGCAATCGGTGGAGTAAGATGGCTAAGCGAATGTTGGGGGGCCGGGGTGGGGGGTTTGGGCGGAGGGGTGTGGTGAGCATGTAGAGTTTGTAGCAATTGCGCGGCTTATGATGCAACCGTGGCCAAAATCGGGGCATAATTACACCTGGGCAAACATGAAATACAATATCCAAGTAAACCAGCTATTGCGATGAAGTATGCTCAGGCATCTCAGTGATTTCTAGTATTCTTATCTTGAATCTTCTGTAAGGAATTATAAAACCTACGAGGCTGGGAAAGTCCCTCTTGAGTAAATGTACATCCGAAGGTACCACGGGATATTACACCTTTTCTGCAACCAGCCTCGGGTGAAAGGACGGAAAGGCAACGGAAGGGGTGGCGGGGGAAGCAGACAAGAAAAGCGCAATTTACCGCATATGGCTCTTCTGTTGCTGTCGATCTCCGTGTATTCGGACTCGGCTCGGAGTCCGACTCCGAGAAGTTCCAGGTGAAGGTTCGGAGTGGGGCCAGGTCGACTCCACGTTATGGGGTGCAGCGCGCTTTGTGAACTTCGCACTGCACATCATCCGCTATGGCTCGGCATGGTTCGCCGAGCGGGGAAACCTGAGGCAATCAGCGGCGGAGATGCGCCGTTGTAGGGGATTCCGACGTCAACTTCACAAAGAACACACTGGCTCCACTCATCTACTCTGGTATTTAACTTAAGACAATACTTACGCTGAAACTCCGTCAAACATCCTCCTAATTAGTCATACCGCAATCATGACCGTGACTCTCAAGAAGCCCAATACTACAACGAACGGGGCTTCGCCCCTCCAGCACCCGACGTGCCCAGCATCGTTCGCGGTGTGGTTGACGACATCCGCCAGAACGGGGATATGGCTGTGCGTTCATACTCCGAGAAATTCGACCAATGGAGCCCCCAAAGCTACAAGCTCTCCCAAAAGGAAATCGAGGAGATTATTAGCAAGGTGCCCAAGCAGATCATTGATGATATCGAGGCTGTCCAACGTAATGTCCGCACCTTCGCTCTTGAGCAGCGCAAATCCATTACGGACTTCGAGTATGAGCTTCGTCCCGGTGTCTACCTGGGTCAGAAGAACATTCCAATCAATGCAGTCGGAGCGTATGTTTTCTACACCTCCAACGTCTAAATAGACGAGGCTAATACCTTCGTATTTAGTTACATCCCGGGTGGTCGTTACCCTCTCCTTGCCTCGGCACACATGACAATTGTCACTGCAAGGGCAGCCGGTGTCAAGCGCGTCATTGCCTGTACACCCCCCATCCAAGGCGAGATCCCTCCTTCCACAGTTGCTGCTATTCATATGGCCGGCGCCGACGACATCTATATCCTTGGTGGCGTCCAGGCTGTGGCAGCGATGGCCATCGGTACAGAGACAATCGGCAAGGTCGACTTCATTGCAGGACCCGGCAACTCGTTTGTCGCGGAAGCTAAACGCCAGCTGTTTGGCGAGATCGGCATCGACCTTCCTGCTGGTCCTACAGAAGTTTTGATCGTGGCTGATCAGAAGGCCGATCCTACTGTAGTTGCTACCGATCTTCTTTCTCAGGCCGAGCATGGGCCCGATACCCCGGCGATGTTGATTACCAACTCACGGCCGTTGGCTGAGAAGACTATGTCAGAGGTCGATAGACTCTTGAAGATACTGCCTACTGCTGCTCTGGCGTCTGTGTCCTGGAACCGCTTCGGTGAAGTTCACGTTGTCGAGAATCTGGATGAGGCTTATCAGCTCGCCGACACCTATGCAAGCGAACATGTGCAGATTCTGACTGAACAGCCTCGGGAAGCTTTGGTGAAGATGAGCAACTATGGCGCTATTTTCCTTGGAGAGAAGACCTGTGTCTCGTACGGTGACAAGGTGAGTTCATTCATACACTTGAAGTTTCAGCATCACTCTGGGATGGACGCTTTGAATGGTGGTTAACGCTTCTGTAGTGTATCGGTACAAATCACGTCCTGCCTACCAAGGGAGCTGCCCGGTTTACCGGTGGTCTCTGGGTTGGTAAATACCTCAAGACCGTAACATACCAAGAGGTGACCTCAGAGCAAGAGAGCGGTGAATTGGGTCGTCTGTGTGGCCGTGCAGCTCGTGCAGAGGGATTCGAGGGCCATGCTCGCTCGGGTGATATCCGGGCCCATACCTATCTCAGGGACTCTTTTGACTGGCTCAACGCGTCCGCCAAGATCTAATATGATCTTAGAAACCAAATCTGAAATCTTGAAAGAGCTATTTCCAAGCATGCTCCCGCCATTCACGTAGTAGGTCTCACTTCCATTGGCATTGATGCCAACAAGCTCCAAGCATTCCATGCAATGCTGGCACGGATGGATTCACATGCCTCTGAGAAATAGACGAGAATACACAAGTAGTCTCTGTACGTTTTGCTATTTTCGTAAAGAAAATTGGAACAGATCAGAAGTTACTATACCCAAACGCCGTCGGCTTTCCGAGAAGAAAAGGTTTTAGTCTGTTGAGTTGGCACTAGGCTCTGCCCCGTGATTAGTGAACAGTCTCCATTAGTAGATAGGACACATTTTCATGGCTCTCGCACCTCCCCGTATTTAGTCAACGTCGTTGGTCCGTGGTAATGATTGGAGCAAAGCAAATAGTGGACAATACTTGGTTTGCTAGGTACAGAGTCGCGTAGAACAAGTACTGTAATGATAAAGTAGATACTTGATTGTAAAAACCAATGTTCTTCTAGGTTTGAGTTACGACCATGGCCCCAGGGATACTGTATTCGGTGGTGTCCATCACTATTATCATACGAAGCTGGATATAGAGATCTTTGATACAAAATGTCCGTCTCTCACTGGGTTTTTTGCGTTTTCAGGACACTGCGAAGTTGCGTATCCCGCATAGTGAATTGAGCTTGGTCAGGCACCCCATAGACATCTTCCGTCTGCTTGATGATTTTTTCCTCCCAACTCGAGGCATCCTCGCCTGTACCGAGCTTGAAATCCTCATAGCTGTCCCAAACGTTTTGAATCGTGCTACCGAGGTTGCTCAAAAAGCCCCGAATACCTGCTGCCCCGCCACCCAGATGATACGCCTTAAACGGGCCTTGCACGGCAAATCGAGGGCCAAGACTGGTCTCCATGATGGCATCGAGATCTTCAACGGACACAATATCTTCTTTGACCAAAAAGGCAGCTTCTTTGAACAGAATATACGCCAACCGGTTACCGACGAAGCCAGGCAATTCCTTCTTGATGACGACGGGGCGGTGTCTTGAGTTGAGCTGCTGAAAATAGGAGGTTGCAAAGGACACCTCCTCGGGGGCTGTCGTGGTAGAAGGTACAACCTCGATGAGCGGCATGATGTGAGGTGGATTGAAAGGGTGAACAACAAGTAGCCGCGACTGGTCTTGCATTGATTGATTCTGCGAGGATGCGGGGAGACCGGAGGTTGAAGACCAGAGATGAGCCTTTTCCGGCGCATGTTGCTCTATGGTTTGCCAGATGTTGCGCTTGAATTCGAGCTTCTCGGGCCCTTGCTCTTGGATGACATCGGCATTTGCACAGGCCTCTTGGAGCGATCGACAGATCACGAAACGTCCTTGGGCTTGCAGATCTGCCAGTTTAGGGGCGCCCGGGCTCGGATCAAGGTAGTCGGGTAGAGATGATTCTGCAAACAGTTGTAGGTCAGGTCGCGGATCGAAGACCTTGACGGTGCCGGTGCCATAGCGGAGGTGGAGTGCGGCGAAGGAAATGCCAATGGTGCCGAGGCCTATCAAAGCAACATTGTACTTGGGAGATGATGATGTAGACGCCATAGTGTATAATTTTTAAGCAAAACGTTCGACAGATGGATTGCGGTCGTGGTGCATGCGACCATTGATATGCTTCGGCGACCGTCGGACAACTCTCCGAATTCCTAATCCGTCATTACCCCACACTCCCCACACTCAGCGGGCCATCGGGGTATTCTCCGACATTCGCCGCACGCGGCGACTGTGGGACTAATGGTTAATTTGGACCGGGGGATCATATTGACATTCGGTGGCCAGGCCACCACCAGTAATTAGTTACATAAAGCCTAGTCTAACGAGTAGTGAAGTTTCTCTTCTTCAACTGTCAGCTTTCATCGGATTCCATTTCCATCTTTCTAGTAGCTAGCGCCTAGGACAGGATAGCACGTCTCTTCATCATTCGGGATTCCTGGTTGAAGAAATGGCTTCTCCCATGAAAGTTGCGCTTATCACAGCGTCCTCCGCAGGCCTCGGAGCGGCCATTGCGAAAGCCCTAGCCCCCGAGATGCGTGTTATTATCAACTATTGTTCCAGTCCCGACCGTGCTGCCTTTGTCCAGCAGGAAATGGTTGCCATCGCGGGAACCGATAAGTACGAAGATGACAAGGGCAGTCACCCTCGTTTCGCTTCAATCCGGGCAGATCTGGGCCGTCGAAGCGATATCGTGAGGCTGGTTGCAGAGACAATTGACACAATGGGCCGACTGGACGTTGTCATATCCAGCGGTGGGTGGACTCGGATACTAAAGTTCGATGATCTGGATCAGAATCTTGATGAAGAGGATTGGGACCGCTGTTATAATATCAATGTCAAGAGTCATCTGTTTCTTTTAGATGCGGCCCGGAAACATCTTGATGCGACTGAGGGCTCGTTCGTCACGGTTGCCAGCGTTGCTGGATTCAAACCAAGCGGGAGCTCGATAGTATGTTATATCTGTCCCCCTATTGCGTGCAGAAACATACACACTTCGACTGAAGCCTTCTGCTATACTCTATACCTCGATACTGATCCCTGAGACCATCTACAGTCGTATGCCGTCACAAAGGCAGCTCAGATCCATATGATGAAGTGTCTAGCTCGTGCAGTTGGGCCGAAGATCAGGGTGAATTCTGTGTCGCCTGGTATTTTGCTCACGGTAAGATATCCAGTTCTTCTTCCGCTATCCTGCGAGTATAACTCGGAGCTCAATATGTCTCAGGATTGGGGGCGGCAGTTCTCAAAAGAACATCTACAAGCCGCTAAAGATGCTACGCTACTCAAGAGATTCGCCGCTGTTGAGGTATCAAGCCCTTGATTCTCAGCAAGTGATTTATGCTGATGAAACACAAGAATGTTGCACAGGCCGTCAAGATGCTGGCTTCGAACGATTCGCTGACGGGGCACAATTTGGTTATTGATGCGGGATTTTCTGCCTGAGTACTTTTCTCTACGGCTTCATTTGGCTATGTTTAAGTTTTGAGAAGACAACGTGTTAACGTATTCGGTAAGAGAGCTGCGCACCTAAGCGAGCTACGCACACAACCACTTTTTTGCCTCTAGACGCGTCCTCCTATCTTTAATCATCCGCTGTCACGGGGCAGACCCCGTATTGCTCCCGTATTGCTTCGCGGCTTTGCCGCTCCTGTTTCGCCTTCGTCACGCGCCACCCGCACCCCTTGATATTCAGTGTATCTTTGCTAGTCTCTCCTTCTCTCTTTAAGCTTCTTATACACAGTTTGTGGCCTAGTCAAATTGAATCCCCTTTGGCTCTAGCCTTTTACAGCGTCTAAGTAAATGCGATATATTCTACACTTATATCTCAACAACGATGGTCTATAGACATTTTTCCTTATAGTCTGACAGAAATCAGGTGTATGGCGAACGTATTGGTAAATTCACGATGGTAAAATTATCTAACTAACTAAGAACAACAATGGTCTGTTTTTGACAATCTGGTCGGACACAATTAGTAAGCAAAATGCATAGTCTAAAATCACATGATTCAATGGTATTGGAATCGGTAATCCATCTGTATTCCGACATAGTCTAATGCATTATATGATAACTAGCCATTTCAGGGAGTTCAGAGAACGCTTATAGTTTAGTGATTGGGATAGATATTTCTGCTCATAGTAACGTAATTTTCGATACATAACAATGCAGCTTTTAGATCTCTTTGAAGCTGATATATAGTGTTGACAAATCTATCAACAGCTATCTACAAGCAGAGTGAAAGCGTGGTTATTAAGATATAAGGGTAGAATTTATCGCTGCTTCAAGCTGGCTCACTCATTTACCGATTACGTTACAATACCCCTTGGAATAATCTCTCTTGGATGCATTGGCCGATCGCCCAATATCTGCCCAACCCCAACCCACTCTTATGATCGATAGTATTTGCTTCAGTGTGGCAAATGCCGTTGAGAAATCAGGCGTGAATGACAAAGGTTACCGAATAGTCCACCAACGACTTATGTCCTTGCTCTTTCGCGCCCTGCATCCATCTGTCAGCCCATCCCTTGTATATAAAATGAGACTGTAAAACTTTCGAATAAACACAAATGAGGCAAGATAGACATACAGCATGCGAGGGTGAACTGACTTCGTTATCCCGGGAAATCTGAAATTGGTTTGTTAGAAGTTGGAAGTCATGACAGCACACGATAGTGGAAGTGTCTGCTTACTGCTTGGTCGAATATGCGCGACTGCGCAGCCCGGACGACGCATCATCGACTGTCACTGATTCTTGACTATGTTTGGTTGAATCCCCGCTGCGGCTCCTGCTCCGATGTTGATTTTCTCTGCCAGCTGGTACTCCATCAGGTTTCATCTGGATTGAGGCAGTGGATTCAGGTTGGCGTTCATTCCCAGTCCGATTGCGAAGATTTCGTTCTTCCAACATTTTCACAAGTTGGGCAGTATATTTGCGAGGCTGATGCTCAGAACTTCGATGATCCGGATACGGCAAGTCCATGGTTCTTGGGAATTTGAGGCAGTTTGGAAGGGAAACAGAATTTGTCATGAGTGGATGAACTACCACAGAAGAACGAAGACTTATTTATACTTCAAGCGCGTTGAGAATTTGTTTACAAAACGTTGCTAAGCCATGGAAACGCTGTCTTTGTGCCACTTTTTGCTCAACCAGTGCGGAAAGCGTTTCATCACAGAAGGCGTAGAAATTCGACGTATGTGCCTCCAGTGGGACCAAGGTGTTACTTCTTGGCGAAACAGGCCAACCACGGGTAGAATCGACCGTGGCTGTCGGCCACAAAGTCCAGAACATTATTTCGGCGTTCGTTGAGGCACTTCTACTCTCGTCAACTAGACGATGACCCATCACCAGGATGATCTGGTATAGAGGGAAAACGCGTTGAGCGATTTAATTGCAAATTGAACGATATGTAGGAACCACATTTTTGCGAGATTACTCTTTACTCAACAAATGATGAAAGTGGTTCACCTCACTCAACGCAGAAGCCCGACATAAATGATTCCGCGAGCACACTCGAGGCTTGACTCTGTAGACCACAAAGTCTCTAAACACCCCTTCAACGTCGTTCAAATCGCTTCAACACCTATCAACGAGAGTGATTCTAGTAAGTAAGTAAGTAAGTAAGTAAATTTCATTCGCGGATCTGTCAGGCGGTGAAGCCCGATTTGCCGGCAGGGCACTACGTGATAGCCGGGACAACTATATCACATGACGATGGCTGTTTACTACGTTGTTTCCGACAATCCCCTCCGACGCCCCTTTGTTACGCATTTCACCTACCTGAGTCATGGCAACCCAGAATTCACCAGGGCTGCTCAGGCTTGGCAGAGCCATGAACAGTCCAGCGGCGTACAGAAGGCGTACTCTCTCCAAGGAAACAGGGCAAACTTGCCATCCCCGTCTTCAGTTGATCGCTTTCATCCCTGCGGGACCGAGGCCCGTACTATCCAGCAACTCGCACGGCAAGCCGTGAAGGTGATCCAGTGACGCAGGGGGTAGTCACTGTAGTTCTGGGGACCCGAAATGGGGCAAGCGAGAGGATCTATAATCCCAGGGTCACGAGTCTACTTTGTTAGTGACTCGGTAGGTGGTCGACAGGCTCCTAAATTGGCCGAGGAGCTTAGTTTGCATCAGAAAGTTGACTGCTTTGACTGCTAATGTTGGCTTTGAGAGCCATTCTTTCCACGGGTCGCGGCCCCCTCGGTCAAGACCAAGAATTCGGTGACGGAGTTCTGTGAAATGGGGGCAAGAGAAGAGGATGTGCTGTGTGTTCATGGTGCCTTGATCACATGTGCAACGCGATGGGTTGCGTAGTGGGTTATTTTCCAGGGCCTGTTCCCTCCACTGCGGCAGGGCAGCGAGGTAAGCGGGGAGACCAATCTTACCAGTCTGCATCTGCACCAGCACTGAGCTGGCTGCGCGTCTCAGGGACTCATGTATCGCGAAGATCGCTTTCGTCGGTTCAGGGAAAAGTGCGCGGAGGTGAGCACCACTGTTGTTTGACGCCCACTCCTCCTTCCACCGCTCCGCAGCGAGTTCGCGGAGCTTAGTGCGGCAGCCGGGAAGGAGGATGACCGCTTCGGCGGGCCCATATGTGCTTGCTGCGAGCTTCGCTAGGATGTCCGCACGCTCGTTTCCATGCACTCCCATGTGACCAGGGATCCAGTGGATTCGGACGCGCCAGGCCGCTAGTCGTAAGTTCTCTATCTGGATGGCGATGTTGCGGAGAATCTGCTGTCCGGAGCTGCGTCGCGGGTGAGCACATGCTTGGATGGCGGCCTGGTTGTCCGTGAAAATGGTCATTGTGCGGGCGGGAGCTCTCGAAGTAGCGACAAGCTCCCTCACCAGGTCATCTTTGATCTGACTGAGCGCGAGTAGGATACCCTTGAGTTCAGCCGCGTAGACCGTATCCTGGTCGTTAAGCCTGGCGGTTGCGTTCCCTCTGGATGTGACTGCTGAGGCACCAACGCCTCCGTTCTCTGTTTTGCTCCCATCCGTGTAGGCGACTGCCGAGTTCGGTCCGTAGAGAGGCGTCGCGCGGAGAATTAGATCATGTTCTTTGATGGCGGTGTCCTTATCTAGGGCTATCCGGGTCTCTGGCGGTTGCCACCACGGGGGAACCGCGAACGGCCGGATCAGCTCCAATCTGTTGACCTCAATCCCTTTGAACTTGAGATGTGTCTCCAGTCGTTTGAGTGGCGATATCAGTCCGTATCGTCGTCCTTCGTCGCTTCGTCTAGCGAGTGTGGACCTAAGAGGTGATGCATGTATGCGAAGACAGGCCTCTTCCGCGAGACGTTGTATGGCGATTGTTGCCGGTGGGACGAAGAGACATACCTCTAGGGCTGGTCCAGCTGTCGTCCTGAAAGCGCCTGCGATACACTGGAGAACGTGTCGTTGCATCGACCGAAAGGCGCTATTGGCTCGATCCTCGAAAGATTTAGAACCGTATGCTCCTTGTGTATACCACGCGGAGCAGGCGAATGATATCTGAGGGAGTAGGACTGCCGTCCACATGCGGCGGAGGTGTAGGATCGAGACGCCCCACGTCATCCCCGCGATTGATCGTAGCGCGGCAATCAATTGTGCGGCCTTCTTGCGGCACTGCGCGATTTGGCTTTCTCCCGTGAGGTGTTCATCTAGCATGACGCCCAGGTATTTTAGCGACAAGGCGGGCCGGACTTCAACGCCTTGAAGGGTGATGCTCTCGCCCGATGGCGGTCGATCTACTCTTCGAGCTCCCCAGCCTTTCTTCCACATGTGTATCAGTCCATACTTGGCGGGTGCGAAGCGTGATGCGTGGCGACTGGCCCAGTCATCTGCGACTTGGTGCAGTTTCTCCAGGAGCTGGCAGTTGTCTAGCGCGGATTTACTCCATACCAGGATACAGATATCATCGATGTACCCGGTGACAAGAGCTTGTCCGGCTGCGGCGTCATGAAGCTCGTCGATGAGGTCTGCATTGTAGAAGAGGTAGAGGATCGGTGATAGCGGTGAGCCCTGTGGAATACCTGTGGCCACCGGGTGTGTGCCCATCGAGCCTTCCTGTAGAACCAGCGTTGTTGAGCGGTCTCTCAGGAAGCTGAGGATCCACCGGACCATTTGCTCCGGTATCCTCCGTTTCCTTAGGCAGTGGGCCAGTCTCTCGTGCGCCACATGATCGAACGCGCCGGTCACGTCAAGAGTCAGTAGCGTAGCGACGTGGGCGTCCTGCCTCCATGACTCGTATATCCGCTCAAGGAGAAGGTGTAGGGCATGGTCGCATGACCTTCCGACTCTCCCCCGATGTGAGTATCCGGTAGGAGTGTGTGGGCCTCGACTAGGTAGCTCAGTCGGGTAGCGAGCACTGACTCGAGCGCTTTCCCCAGCGTGCTCAGTAGAGTGATCGGTCTGTAGGCCTTTGGTATGGTATAATCCGGTTTCCCAGGCTTTCTGAGGATGACAGTAGTGGACTCGCGGAAGCGATTAGGGCAATACCCTAGCCGCAAACATTCGTTGAACAGATGTGTCAGAAACGTGAGGAGGCTTGGTATCTCGATGGCCTTCTTCAGTGCGGCATTCGGGATCCCGTCTGGCCCCGGGGCCTTGTACGATGCAGATCTCTGTATAGCGTGCATGACTTCGTCGGAGGTGATTAGTGGCGCATTGACTGCAACAGGGTAGTCGTACCCCTCAAGGTCTGATAAGTCCGCAGTGGGTGCAGGAGGGAAAAGGACCTCGCGGAGGATGTCCGCCTTCTCTTCTGCCGTCACGTACTCCCTGTCCCTTTCACGTAATGTCGGAGTGTGGGTCGCCCGCGGGGTAGTATTCCTGGCCCATCTCGATAGCTTCCAGAAGTCGTCGATTGATTTGGTCGCTGCTTCCACCCGTTCCTTATGTGCTTCATTGGCAACCTTCGCGCTCTGGCGGCCAAGTTCGTGGCGTAGCTGTCGGAACAGCTCCTGGTCTTCGTCAATTCCGGTCTCGTTTGCCCATCTTCGCGCCCGTTTAACTTGGCGTCTTAGATTTTCTAACTTCTTCGTGTATGTAGGAAAGGAGTACGGACCGACACTTCTTGTCGGGATCGTGTTGTGGGCGGCGTCCGCTATTGCGGAGATCAGTTCTTCGACTGCCTGGTCAACGTCGTCGGTGTTGCGGAGGGGACGATGGGACCACGTTTTGGATCTGAGTACTTTCAACCACTCATCCCAATCGGCCTCCCTCCAGTTCGCGGTCGTCCGGGAGGGCGCTTCGGGGCATTGGATGTCGAATTCGGTCAAGACTGGCACATGGTCGGCTGCATATAGCCACTGCCTTTGGGTGGTGCACCGTGTATATCGCTCGGCTAGGGATCTCGACGCCCATGTCAGGTCCAATGTGGTCTCAACATGGTTACCATACACCAGGCCCTCGTATGTAACCGCGCCTCTTTGCGTCAGCAGTTGCATGTCTCTATCGCCCATGATGCTGATTAGGTCCTCAGCATCTTCATCCTCCTGTTGTGATTGCGTCGTTTGCGACCAGAGCGGATGGTGCAGGTTAAAGTCCCCTACCACCACATGCTGGCCCGCACCGCTATTCCTTAGCAATCTTCTGACTACCTGGAGCGTGACTTTGGCGGTCGCCGCTCGTAGTTCCTGCCGATTTTCGTCACCCTCGTCTCGGACCTTGCTCTCCACATATACGTTGTGTACGTGTATCGCCCCACGATCAGTCCTGACTGTGAGTGTGCTTGCGTCTCTTGTGTGGTACCGGATCGACCATGATTTCGGGTCGATTCTTTTGTTGACATAGAAACAAACTCTCGGTTTCGCCGCGTCTGCCTCAGATTTTCCTCCGTGGGCTTGTTCCGTCGGACGGAGAAGGACGTGGAAGCGTCCTCCCAACGCCTGGGAGTACGTCGTCATGGGGTCAGTGTGGTTATACACCTCTGGCTCCTGGATCGCCAAAATCTCCATCTCCTGCACTCTTTCTTCGCCGAAGAGGTGCATCATGACCTTGTTTCTCGACTTCCATGTGTTGGCCTGCAGTATTCGAAGCTGGGTGGATTTTAGCATTTAGTGGGTCTTTCAAGGAGAGCCTTCCGTGTTTGTCGACGCGTGGAGCGCGCCGGGGGAGCTTCCTCGCCAGTCCCATCCTGGGGCTCGTCGAAGCTCTCACTACGTTCTCGGTGCTGTAGTTCTATCTGTAAAGGGCCCTCTGAATGGCCGGTTTCTGTCAGCGAGTCGATAACCACAACATCGTTCACGGAGTCTACTGGTTGGGCGCCAGAACCGGATTGGGCGCGAAGATCTTCTACTATCTCTTCCTGACTCTCCTCTCCGGACTCGACAACGCGCCGCTTCTTCATCCGTGAGCGGGAGCGACTTGAGGACTTCTTTTTCGCTGCTTTAGCTGCCCGTGCTTCCGCCGCTCGTGCGTCTGCTTGGGTCGTTTCGGATGGTGTAGGGTGATCTTCTTCTCTCGGCGGCGATGTGCCAGGCTCGCTGTGTCGTTCCGGGTGTAACTGCGGGCCCAGGCGTCTGTTGAGCTGGATTTTAGCCAGCTCCTCGCCTCGAATAGGGCATCCCCGATCAAAGGCAAAATGACTGAAATCGGGTCTCTTGTGCTTAGCACATTCAGCGCATTTGGCCTTGCGGCGATCATGCGCATGTGGGCACTCCTTGGAATCATGATCCCCTGCGCAGTAAGCGCAGTGAATGTCTCGCTTGCAGTTCCGAGCTATGTGTCCATACATCTGACAGCGGTAGCATTGCTGGAGGCGGTGACTGCCGTCAAATAACTGACAGTCGTGGTTCCTTCCGTAGATCGCCAGACCACGTAGAATGGCCTGGTTGGCGGCGTATGGGTCGGCGAACTCGATCAGGAGCTTCGCCGATTCTGGCCTCGTTTCATCCATTTTCCTCTTGGTCATCAGCCAGTCCATGTAGACAATCTCAGCAGCGGTAGAGATTCGTCTCACGTTCTCGGCCTTCAGCTGTTTTCGCGCATCCTGGACGGACGGTGAAAATCGACCACGCCGTGGGCGACCACAGTGTAAGTCTGTCTTTTCAGTCCCGCGTTCTCGCCTAGCACCTGACACCAGGTGTCGGACGACCCGGCGGGAGCAGCCTTGATGAGGTCTTCGTAGTCTTTGATGTCATCTGTCTGGACGAGAACGTCGCCACTAGGCAGAACTCGTGCTGCGGAAACGACTCGGTCTAGAAGTCTGATACTAGGCTCGGTATTGCCTAGCTCCCTAGCTACGTCATTGATGGATCTGTTCAGCCGTTTGACGAGCTCATCCTCTCTCCTCCGAAGAGGGTCGACGATGGCACGGTCAGTGCCACGGACGGTTAGCTGAAGATGCTCGCGCATCATCACTAGGGCAGGTGCACTGCTGTTACTACTTAGATCATTACTCGGGACCGAAGTCCCGTTGGTCTGCGTTCTGCTGATCCATCCTGACACCAACGAGGTTTGTGTTGTCACGTGACTCGCTAGCGCATCGCGATATGAGGTCGATCGGGGGATCGGGAGGGGATTGACGGATTTGGTGGTTGCTGGTGTCTTTGCGGCCTGGACTTCGATGGTGTGTTGCATTTTTGATATCATATCGGAGTGCTTTCTGTCGTGCTCGGTCAGCAGGGCGCGGATGCGTCCTAGTTCTTGGAGCATCTCGCTGTCGCGCATCTTGGTCGTCAGGGACGTCACTGCGTCGAGGAATTCGACGAATCGATCATGAGGAGGAATTCCGCCTTCGTCAGCTGTAGCTTTCCACTGCTGGGTAATCTTCAGGAGTTTCTTCGCATGCGCTCGTGGTTCTAGTTCCACGTGGTCGAAGTTTGGGTCGGCCCACGTGGATGACCCCTTTTTCCTTTTCCCACCCATGGCGGCCACCGCGGAGGCGGAAAACGGATAAATTTGGGGTCAATTGATTCGTCTGGTTGTGGAGAGTAAAATGAGGTAAAGTCGCGAAGCGCCAAACCTGCTGGTTCTGCAGTTCGGGTTTCGCAAAGAGTTATTGTAGACCGTGACTCTCGCTACCAACTGCGCAACTGGTTCCTTGGTAGAGACGTAGCCGAAAAAATATAAAAGGAGCCGGATTCCCAGCCCAAAAAAAATCAGGACTTCGGTCCTCACACTCCGATGTGTCATGGTGTCCCTCTCTTGCCTGCGGGCTTGAGAGTCTCCGTGACCACGGCTGTCGCTGCCACGAGCCCCGCGAGTGTAAAAAGGTGCTTCGCAGGATAGGTCTGCGTCAACAACAATCCTCGCAGGAGGTGCTGCGTCAACAAGACTACCTCGCAGGATAGGTCTGCGTCATCAATATGCCTCGCAGGGGGGTGCTGCGAAAACAAGACTACCCCGCAGGATAGGTCTGCATCATCAATATGCCTCGCAGGGGGGGTGCTGCGAAAACAAGACTATCCCGCAGGATAGGTCTGCGTCATCAATATGCCTCGCAGGGGGGTGCTGCGAAAACAAG
Source organism: Penicillium chrysogenum (assembly GCF_028827035.1). NCBI lineage: Eukaryota > Fungi > Ascomycota > Eurotiomycetes > Eurotiales > Aspergillaceae > Penicillium > Penicillium chrysogenum. Next base: position 4,333,086 of record NW_026622750.1, on the reverse strand, counting down.
ACTACCTCGCAGGGGGGGCGCTGCGTTACCAAGTGAACTCCGCAGGGGGACGCTGTGATGACAAGTGAGACCCGCAGGAGACCGCTGCGTTAACAAGTTCTCTGCAGGAGACCGCTGCATTACCAAGTTCTCCGCAGCCTAGGCCCTGCGTCAACAAAGCGCCTCGCAGGGACATCTGCGACAACAAGAGTCTCCGCAGGGGCATCTGCGACAACAAGAGCATCTAGCCCGTGCAGGCACCTCTTCGTGGTGCTAGGGACCAGTATTCGAGTGTTCAGTATTCGGAGAAGCAAAGACCTGCGCAACATCTTCATCGTGTGTTCATTGTTCCGAAGGGTCATCATTGGATACATAGAAGGGGCCCTAGTTAGATCTTTGCCAATTCAATAGCCAAAATCATAAACTAACAACTGAAGCGTCTTCAGTATCAAATGACGTATTTCACATTCCTTTCCCTTGGTGGCTTGTGATCCAATAGCTTCCTCACTACAATAGAAATTGGCATCTTTCATCCAGATGTATGCAAACAGAGATGAGTGTTGTCTTGGAATGCTTGTAGTGTTGAACCGTTAGTGTTGATGTGAGTGTTGATGGGAGTGTTGATGGGAGTGTTGATGTGAGTGTTGATGTGAGTGTTGATGTGAGTGTTGATGTGAGTGTTGATGTGAGTGTTGATGTGAGTGGTGATGTGTGTTGATGTGTGTGGTGATGAGCGTGGTGGTGAATGGTCGGGCGGTGAAGGAGATGGTCAACGTCAAACTACTAACTAACTAGGGGGTTCAACTTTTGGAAATCTATCACTGTCACCTACCCCAAATAACCATGAGTATAGAAGATAACTGATCATAACAAAGGTGCATGCTATTATGTATCATACTGAATATGTCGTGTTCTGAATAAGATCATTAATGCGACTAGTAGACGTTATATTGTTAGTGTATTTGTAGGTTCAGCATGTTTTGTCATAATATATTTTTATACGCAATTAGTCGCATCACTATTTCTATGTATTTCGGATCACACTTCCAATTTCACTTATGACTCGATAGTTCATTGCTCCTACTATGCTTTATCATAGCTGAACAAACTCATTATATATTTATATATTTTCTACTCAAATAAACTGAATACGTAGTAGGACATATCCGTGCGTGGCTAAACATTATAAAATTATGGAAGTTCATTCTCAAAGAGCGCGAGAATCAAAGAAATTTTACCACGGAGACAACCATGTTGCTGAGAGCTTTGGACAAGCAAGCAATAAAGAATGCCCGGTCGGCTCCTTCTACTATGCCTCGGCAATGGCGAATTATGTTCCAACCAATCTCCCGTAGATCAATATCCAATACGACCAAAGCGACGGCCATTGCCTTTTAGAAAGTGCTGTCCCAAGTTCATTCGAAGAACCATGCTCTGCTGCTAAGAGAACACGGTTGGAACCCGATTGGGGTCTAGCAGTGCCATCTGAAACGAATTTTCGTGCGGTGATGTCCTCGCAGGAGGCTAGTTCGTTCGTAGTCGTAGTAGACACTCCGGTCACCCGTCTGAAAGAAACCATCATATGAGCCTTGATTAACGGTAGAAAGTTTGTTCCAGGACCTAGATGCTAGTCCAAGAGGTCCCACAACCACTTTGATTCGATGTTGTTTCGGACAACAAAGTCTTTACAGTGGCTGCCTGTTCGAACATGACATGCTCACGTGTCCTCCGCAGCGCGGTGAGCTCGACAAATATGATTTGACCTCAAATAACAGTCGAGGTACAGATGTAGAGAATCCGGCTTCCCCGACAAGTGTGTGATATGTAGGAGACGGTATGAACGGATAAAGGATACGCGCGGTCAACTTGACTAACCTGCAGCTGCAGTGGCACCCAGGGTAAACGGTCTTTGCACATAGTGCTTCGGCTTGGATAGGAAATGCGTGCATAATAATCAAATCTACGCACCACATGTCCAACAGGATACGCCACAACACCTTTGACCGCGCTCACGACGCAGCTTCCTGTATGTCAGAGGCGATTCTTGGGTATTGAGCTCTCATTAGATTGCCTGTGGCCCAGTCTTATCGGTTTGTAGCTGAGATGACCAGTGTGCCAACTCGTAGGCTAAGAATGAGGATGCTTTGCGTCGTCTTCTCCTTGCAGGCGGACTTGTGCTAACAGCCTGACTGTGTGCGGAGGTACAGCTCAGCTGCCATGAAGCAGGGCAATATATTAGCATTCCATTGTGTCTTTCGGATTTCCAGGCTTGGAAGGACACCAAATGCCATCCGAGGGCGAGTATCACACATTCGACACCAGCAGCCTACGCTGCTTGAAGGATTGAAAAACTAAAACGACAGGCATGAGTCGGGCAGTGGTATACGCTCATCGGGGTTCAGGTCTAGTATCAGGTAGACAAATCGAACAATGGCCTGATACACAGAGTCTATAGGGAGAAAGGGAGAAAGAAGCCGGGGTTGATACGAATCTTCTGGTGACTTACTGACGGTAGTAGTCATGTGGAAGGGACAGGCAGCATGCGATCGTATTGGTATAGGGGAGCTCGAGCAGACAAGACATTTGTTCGCGTGGCATTCGACTCGAGTGACAGAAATGAGGGTGTTCTCCTGTTATGCGATCCGAGTCAGCAAGGATTGATCTAGGTGGACGAGTTGTCGTACTGTAGCGTACATGTTCATAGAAACACCGAAATATGCGCTTGGGACGGGACAATCAGTTTGCGCAATGATCATATCGACATCACAACTAGATCACTTACAACTCTCTGCAATGCAGTCACCAGCCATGCCACGTCGCATTCAGGCTCATCGGAATCGGCTGTCGCTTAAAAAGCCGCGCTGGTGTGCACAAGACGATTTGTTGAGACAGTAAACGCGCGTGATGAACCCACTTGCGATAAACATTGCACTTCCATGGTGGATGAATGTGTCGCGTTGCCAGAGGTTCAGGACTCCACAATAGAGTGAAGGCGGTGGGGACGAGGGCGGAAGACGCGATGGAGCACGCGTCGTATGCCCACCACCTTGGCCTTGTCTCTGGTCTGGCGGAATAGGTCACTGGCCACAATATTTTCAATGGGTGGCGATGAGTTAGTCCCTAGTGGCATAAAGATGTCAGTGGTGTTCGTGGTTTGGCGCACAAGGCTTGGTATAGTTAATCGGATACCGCGCAGCAGAAGGCGCGATAACTCACTCACGACCAGGAAGGACGAACGTCTCAAGCTTCAAGAGCGCCAACGCAAGCATTTGCTGTCAATGTGTCTTTGTCGACGAATACGGTACAAGAACAAGCGGGGTACTACAAGGAAGCTTGACCTCTAATATATAGTTCCCTTCCAACCAACATGCGCATGGGCTTGCTGTGTTTAACGATCTTGCCATTTGCCAGACAGGGCGACGGCGACTCCGAGTTTTGCTGGGGGTCTTCTCAGTTGCCGGAATGACTGTCGAGGCCCGTGCCGGTTCGCATATCTTCCATGTCAGTAAGTAAACATCAGGAATATAGACGACACTCTTCGTATCATGGCACAGGGAATGCCACTAACGCGTACATAAGAATTTTGAAAATTATTCCCACTACAGGGTCCACACTAGATCGCCTCCCATACTCGTGCGCCTTGTGTGTTTTGCCAATTAGCTTTAATTTTTCGGTCTGTTGTTCGGCCTCAAAAGATCCATAACCCCACGATAGTATGTATCTACAAGAAACTAGTGGAGGTAATGTTAGTTGAGTGCATACATTGCATACCCAATTCCACATCCAGATTACAGACCTTTGCACGTATTGATTGCGCACCACTGAATATACTAATTTAGTTGTGCTCAATTAGCCACCCTCGACTAATCATAGCTTTTGCTCCCACCTGCCCGGTTAAATACAATACTTCTTTAACTCCTTAGCCTGTTTGCCTTTTTTCCACTCCTGTCAAAATAGCTATCGGCAACTCATTGTACGTGCTTTATCTCGATGTGCTTACGCACTTTTCCAAGTCGACATTGACGATAGAAGTCATGAGTTTTCAATTGACCGGAGCCACATTGTCCTGGTCGATGTTGTGGAAGTCGAGAGTTTCTGAGTACCTGTTGACATTGTCAGCATTATAATGAAGCGACACACATGTCAAGCACTTACATCATAGTCTTCCAGGTGTCCACAGGTAGATCAAGATTGGTAAATGACCAGTCAAACTTCTCCTGGGCGACCGGCTCGTCCGTCGGATCATGGTAGGGCGCCAGGTACTCGTGTGCCAACGCTTCTGCGGCTCGAATCCGCTCAGTCGGATTAAATACCAATATCCGCTCAAGCAGGTCCACTGCTGCAAGTAGTCAGCATGGTAACGATATGGTAGGGAAGGACAGCCGGGGTGTCGCATACCATCAGCATCGGCATTCCGGAACTTATTCGCCAGAGGGTGACGCTCGCGCTTCGGTAACGATTTGACAAATCGCAAGGTCCGTACACAAGAGGGATTAACTAAACTCCCATAATCCCGTCACTCGGAAAATAAGTGGAGAACTACTCACGTTCTCACTGCCGATGGTTTGAATCACGTCATCTGGGGAGTTCCCAGCAGGTCGGTGATAATTGAAAATTGGTTTACATGGTCCTTCCCGGGAAACAGCGGCTTCCCTTCCAGCATTTCGGCGAAAATGCAGCCTGCACTCCAGATATCCACCTCCACGTCATACTTCTGCCAGGTGAGCATAATCTCGGGAGCCCGGTAATATCGTGTTGAGACATAGCCGGTCATCCGTGGGTCCTGGGCTCGTGCCAGGCCGAAATCGCAGATTTTTAGGTCACAGTTTTCATTAATGAGGATGTTGCCGGGCTTCAGGTCTCGGTGGACCACGCCGGCAGAGTGAACATATTTCAACCCTCGCTGCAAATCCCGTCAGTTGCCATGCGCTTTCTTATATAGCAGAAGACTTACGAAGATCTGGTAAAGAAAATACTGAATGAATTGCTCCTGGAGAGGCCGAGAAGTCATGAGGCGGTGGAGGTCGGTTCCCAGGAGGTCGGTCACAAAGTAGCTGTAGCTGTTAGCACTCTGCGCATCACACTCTCGGCGGATGGAGAAAAACGTACATATCTTCGAGGGGGAGATAAAAATATCGCTTAAGCTGATGATCTGCAGGGATGTCAGTTAAAACAAGCGCGATAACTCTGAAAGAAGGCGGGAGACACCCACATTCTCATGCCGAAGATGCTTGAGCAACTTCAGCTCTCGGTAGGTGCGCTTGGACAGGACGGAGGAGCTGAAGGGCTTCACGATCTTCTTGACTGCGACCGGCTGACCTGTCAATTGGTCTCGTGCTGAGCTATGTAGGATACATCAGTTCGGCCCCTGAAATATCGCAATGCGCGATAGCATGATGGGAAATATACCAGACCAGCCCGAAAGCGCCAGTGCCCACCGGCTGCAAGTTCATATACCTAGAACCCAAATCTCAGCGAACGATTCCCCTGCGGGGGAATAGCAACGGTAATGCGAACCGGCTAGTGATCTCGAAGGCGGTGCCAAAAATCTGGAACCGGGTGAAGTCCGCCATTCTGAAAAGAATAAACCCTGGCGTGCCATGGAGGGGAGACTATGGGAGGGAACGTAGAAACACCGGAAAGTAACACCTAAAGTGGAAAGGGTAGTGACGGCGGAGGGGGCTCTGTATGTGAAAGGTGCAGACCAACGATGACGTTTGCGACCGGTCATGTGAGGTTTCTGCTTAAATGACTAAATGCCGCCAGAAGAAACAGAAGCGAAAACGCAATCATCGACCTAATATCCTAGCTTTTGCCTTGGAGTATTCCACAGGGGCTGGTACAATAGATCTGCCCAGTCGGCTGCTGTGGCGGAGAAACATCTTCGCATAGAAACTTGGACCAGCCAGCCTAAGTCTTGTCTCTTTGATTGGCTGGCTCGCCATTTGAAAAGCATAGTAGCTATTTTCTCATGCCTATGCAGGATTATCGACCATTCGCCAGTTTCAGACTTGCCATCGCAGCTAGCCAACAATGTGAATTATCGCCTGAAATGTTGCGAGGGAAGTCGCGCATTACGGGCCTTGCTTTCGAGCTTACAACCCTTTAAAACCTGTATCCGAAACCATAGGCTCAACTTTCTACTATGGGTGCAAGAGAGTTGAATACGATATGGGAAAATATAAAAAGCATGGAAATATAGCTAATAAATGCCCCGTACAACAAGATTCACCTATTGAGTGGGGGTAATAGATAGTAATAATTATGTCACGGCAGGAAAGTCGAACTAGCTGGCTAAACTGGCCGGAGTCAAGGTACGGATCGCCGTAAGACCGTGATGCCGTCGACTTCCACCTTGATGATGATGGGTGACATGGTGGCCTGAACAGTGCTGGCAGTCTCCAAGGGCAGAAATCCGAGATTGCCTCCCTACCTGCGAATGTGGCCTTGGTCTGGGGCGAGTTGACGGTCGAGATTGGCCGCAACTGGATGAGATAGATATTGTGGCCTTGAACGAAGAGGGCTGGGAGTTCAATATTGACCCACAAGAGAGTGGGTATGAGACACACTAGTGGGGCGCGAAATTGAGCCTAAAAGGTTAGCGCTGCGGCGGAGCCGGGTGCCGTAGAGGTAACTCTGGGGCAGATGCGAGGCATTCCGTGGACTGCAGCAAGTGGGCGGCAGAATGGATGGGCGCGCGGGCCTAGTGCATTATCTGCCGCTGCCTCTTTTTAACCGAACGGATGTCTGTAAGATTTGGTCCGAGGCAGGGATCTACCGATGTTAGATGGCCGCGGTACTCCAGGCTAGTGCAAATGTTTGTTCCACGTAGTTAGGCATCTTCTAGCAAGTCGTCGCAGAAGAATAGTGTGGCTGATATAGTAACAGGAATTTTTGAGTCGCTTGTGCAGAGTACATACGGTTGTATCTTAGGGTCAAATGACGTATTAGGCGACGGGACGTGGCTATCAGCACTTGCCGTCGTACTTGCCAACGCAGCCACACCAAGCGAGAAGGATGAGTCGATGCTTGACAAATCTAAACTCAACTTCGGCAGGTTGCCTTCCATCGATGGGCGGAACGCCAAGTTGCTTTCGCGCCGACTTGCGATGGAGAGTCCTTTCGAGTGAAATTTGGAACGGCCTGGAAAAGCAGCCAGCAAGTGGCGGTAGAATTACTCTTTGATTCGCAAGGTTCGGTTTTGCAGCATGAGGATCCGCTTTGCTTGATAACGCTCGTCGACTTCCTCGTACATGCCCTCCCCCTCAACAATCTCTTTAGTGACGTGAAACGCCTTGCCAGTGCGACGTTTGTGCAGCGACGAAGCGCGATTGGCCGACTTCCCGAGCATCCAAGCTCCGGTCTTTTCGCCGTGAAGCAGCGATAAAAGCTCTGCAAAACTGTTAGTGGGCTCTTTTTGACAGCAATCGAATCCACGTACCTCTCCTGGTTTTCTTCCGGCGAACGGGTAATTGGATAGAAGTGTAGATCTTGATCCGACAAGGACGTTTTGAGGTTCAGTGGAAGCAAGATAATCAGTGTTAGCTTCCCACGACCTAATAATAGGGTGTTGTAGACAGCTATATGTGGCGGAGGGAAAGGGTGGGGATGAGAAAAGAAAGGCAGGTGTCAGAGCTTAGACCGGCCATTGTTACACGCGAGCCTAAATTCAACGAATGCAGACGAGCAAGATTCGGCGTCCGGAAAAGGACCATGGCTCTGCATCTCCAGTCACCACATCGTGGGTTGGCCCATTTGCGGATGCCATTAAAGGCTCAAACGAAGATAAAGATGTCCGTTTAGTATATATGTACCCTCTTAGTGGTTCTTCAATTATCTGAAAGCCGGCTGCAATTGGCCTCCCAGCTGTAAGGTCTGTTGTGATATGAGGCTGGTGCAGATCAGGAAGCAAGCCGCACCATCGGAATTAGCTCCGAAATGTCTATACAGACAACCAAGTTGATTTACAATCAACTTGGCTCCGTGTTGTATATGTAACTTCATCTTGCCCTCTAGAATAAAATACAATTTCATACCTCTGAACTACAACAAGATCCACAGAATACACGATTCCTGGTTAGTCTAGAACATCGGTTTCTACTTAGAAGAGATGTCACACTTGGTCCCAGAGGACGATATCGTCGCCTAAATCACCAGGCACTGATGCGGTCGAGATTTGACGTTCTGCCTTTCTCTGAGGAGGATGTTACCTTCGTAGAAGAATGACGGGACGTAGCAGATTAGTTACTGAATCTGTCAGATGAAACCACGTGATGTCCGGTTCGGGTGGTCGCCGCGTCCCCGCGAAATAACCAAATCAAGCAAATATATATACATATTTATTGCAAGGCAAGATTGAAATATATCATGCAGCGCTTTTATGTGTACGATTTCGCGTATGAAATCCCGGTTCAGCGACATGGACTTGTTTAATCCGACGTAGTGTTGAGCGATCGTAAAATCTTGTTAAGAATTGAACAATCTTAATTATTGTGCTAGATTACCGAAGCGGTATTACGCGGTAACTTCCTTCAGCCAAAGAGAGCGGTTGGTTAAGTCAAACGCTGAGCGGAAGGTTGGTCATGGGTAGGTGGAGAGGGGTGTGAGAAGGGCTCATCTGCCGAACGGAGCTCACACTCCTGTTGGCGTGCCCCATATATCCCCACTCCACCTCTTTCGATATAACTGTATGCCAGGAACGGCGAACTCGGCAAGCTTTCACATCTCAACGCGTTGATTGGGCTTTGAGCTGGGACACGTCGTCAGCTTTATCTTTTTCTTCAAGCTCTGTGGTGGTTTGTCTGGGAAAATCTCCATATTTTTTCCACACGCTGATTGACAAATCCAGACTTGAGACCAGCCAGCGATTTCGGGAAGGAATTCTCGGTGGATAACATCGACCTTGTTTAATAGCGACCGCCGAGTTGTGAGCAAGAACATTTGAACACCTTCCTTAGATACATGCTTCGATCGAAACTGACCCTTGTCAGATGCGAAACAGCAAGCTAGTGAAGTGCGAAGCTCTTTTACTTATGGACTATAAGTTCTTCAATCGTGAGTGCCACTACTGCGAGCATTCTTATTTGTTAGGAGCCGCATACCGAATGTCATTCACAATCAGCCAGTCATGTTAAAATGAGTGTCGGGTAACTACACCTTCGCCGAGCCCCTAAAGCTTTTTGTGCCAGTATAGAGGGAAGCTGGTTGGTGAGTGCTCGCAATGCACAGTTGCGGCGAAGCAGTTTCTGAATAAAGTGGGGGAAGGTTCATCAAGCTCGCTCGACCCCCTCGTAAACCACAAAGCGCAATAGCTCTCCTGCATACTTGGAAGTTCTTTGGGTTTAGCAGACTTTTTCAGAATAATGTAACGCTACCCCAGTGAAACAGCCGAGGTGACAATGGGCGCAATTGGAGGTAATCGCACCGCTTGATGTAACTCTCGGCCCTGATTATTCTGTCCCTGCTGTTGTCTGCTGTCTGCTGGACCGCATAATAATGGCTCAAATGCTTAACAACCAAGGGGATGACCCTGCCCTATATGGTTCTGTCCGCAGCAATCGGGTTGTTATTCCTTTCGCGCCACACACCCTAGTCTGAATGAATCAACGAGTGAGGGGACCCCTGCTCATTGAGATGGCATTCCTGCTGCAGCAGATACCCTAGCCCTGGTCCACCTATTAAACAATGCCAATTTGTTGAGTCTATACTCTGCCCCGTCAACCCAAACAGCCAAAGGACTACATTGAATGAACAGGAGGCCTCTTCTCGATGACACCCTGGTTGAATCCTTTGATGTGCCATCTATGCCGCTGAGTGCTCGCTTTCCACCAACATTCATTTAGACAGCTTCACCCACGTCTGAATCAGTGCCCACGACCCCTATGGGCAGCGAACAAGGTCTCGCACAGTCCACAGCAACATCTCTATTGGGTAAGCTGTGTCGAATATCCGTGTGCTTGTTCCTAATGCGTAACTTCGTGCTTACGACTACTAAAACACAATACCCTTGAAGTACCGAGGCCTGCCGTGGCCTAATCGTCTTTGTCCGCGTTCTTTACCGAATAATACAGAGGTTATCTTGTAAGTCTTCATATTTTTTAAGGTCCTAACTAGGGTCTCCAGATCTATAACCAGCTGTGGCCCTGCGTAACTATGTCGGCAAATATGCCCGGTCGCTAGGGAGACTACCACGTAGCTTTCTGGTGTTGGGGGATAGCAAGCGGTCCCATTCTTAGATGACTACCTTAGGTAGATGACAATCCCTTTTTCCCGTCTTCATATACACACTATATATCTATTTGGTTTGTTCCTCTGCCATTGAGCCAGGGTACTTTCATACTATAACTTTGCTCAGTCCGATATTTTCTGGCACAAGCTCGGCGTACAGCCGCAGCCGAATGAGATAATGATTTTGTATTCGGGAGGAAGTGCTCAAAAAAGGATAGTTGTTCTTGGGCTGGAACTTGACCAACAAGGATGCTGGGCAATGAGTGCACCAAACAAAACAAGTGGCTACATCCCATATCCAAGTGTGCCTTTGGGAAAATTAGCGCGGTTCAAAACAATCATTCCCAAAATAACATGAGCAACTTCATTATGAATGGGACTTGTCCTCATGGATATTACGTCTCCGTGAGTGGTTTTGGCTGTTGAGGTAGACTGGTGTATCAATACCAAATCCGTTTGGTGCATCATCTTCCATTTGAGTAGTTAAGTAATCTTCTGACTTATGTTGTTCGATACACCCGAATGGCTCCGCAGACACATATAATCCAACAGGCTCAAATAATTCAATGGGCTCAGAATCGGGCTCGGGTTACGGAAGGGGAGGTTCCGCTTTTCGAGACTGCCGGCAATCTGGGCAAATGATTTTATTCGGTTTGATAATCGGAGTATTCGGCGCAGCCTGCATACAGTATACATTGTGTTCTAGAGTGGATGAAGTTTCATCTAACAAGCTATCATACCTTATTTATGTCTCAATTACGCCAGCGACTAGCATGAGTATACTGCAAGCGCACATGAATTTCTAGAACTCCCAAGTCTTTGACAAATTTATCCTCAGACTAAAGCCGGCCGAAAGGCCCACGTGCGTTAAGCATCTGACGGCTGGAACGCATCCGAATCGCAGGATATTCCCAGTTATGGCTCATGAGTTTCATTTTGAAGTTATCTCAAAATAAAAAACCGAACTTAAAACCACGTTTGGTAAGGTCTAATTGGCTCTTAATGCCTCTGTCTTTGGCTGAATATCCTCTAGGGGAGGTGTCACATAAAGACCAAATATGAAGTAACTAAATTAGCCTTTTCTTTTGGCGTCAAGATAATGTAAGAGAGTGAAAAATTAGTCCAAAAACTTTGGTTCTATAATCGACAACCAGAAGGGGACAACCTGCTCTAAATTCTTTGATTCAATATCTATGACTTACCTACCCGACTACTTGCATGTATGGCTCCAAGGAAAAAGAAATTGCGATCTCGCTGCACTACATTCTCAAGTACTGAATTCTTCCGCCAGGGCTGTTTGCAGATCGACTCCCCGGAATTAAAAAACAATTCGGGATGGGGCATGAGGGATCCGCAAGGGCCGCAGAGCTGGAAATTATGGGCATTCTAGGCGTCGTTTCAACACATGGAGCGAATGTTTGTACAGAGATGCACCTTGCGAGGCAGTTCAAGCCTCGGGTGGTAATAGCAATGCCACCGAAGGAGGAGCGTCACGACAGCGATACGGTCCATCTCGGCGGAGGCAAACGGTGCACCACTATTTCCCGGTTCGGGTTGGCAATAGATGTTAAGCTTTGTCGAATATCAGGCGAGCTGGTTCTCCGGCAATTTTGTAGTCTATGGAATTTCTGTATAACGGTCCATCCAGCACGCCCTGCACAGACATGGAAGGATCACTCATCCATTCCATTCGTTCTTCCATAGGGTAGATCTCCGTGTATGCTTATGTAACCCATGTGACCCGAACGTTTGTGAAATAACAATGGCTCGGGCTAGATTCGAGATCAAGTCTGTCGAGGCTACTACAGTACACGAACTTGTCACGATGTAGCATACGTCCCAACATCATGAGTATTCTTTCCTCACAAACCTTATATTTTATCTTATTACTTTTCGAAATGTATTGCGCATATACTATCCATGTCATGGCAGAGTAGATCTGGATATATATTCATAATCACTCAAAAGTTTCCAACCAGATTTTCAGTGCTCGAAGTTCGTGATCCTAGATTAACATACAGCGCCCATCGCTAGAAAAGATAGAATATCCTTCCATACAAGGGAAGATTAGATGTCAGGTGAACCCATTTTCCGCATCAATAAAGTTATCAAAAATCGAATCCGTCAAAAACCCATTTGGTTCATAACCATTCGGTTCATGAGTTGTAAACTCAATTGCTATATCAGGCAACACCGTCCAGTCGTTATCGTTATTATATGCGACCGTTTCGACGGGGTTCGCACCATCTGAGACCGACTCATCGGACCACGTCCCAGTGGAAAATGAGCGTGATGAGCTGGCAGACAGACTGGAATTGTGGACATCCGGGTTCGAAGGTCCTTGGACAGTCTGGGTCATTATATCTAGCTGCTGGTTGATTCGCTGGTCATGGCACTCGGCATGTTGGAAAATGCGGCTTTTCAAATCCCAGACTTCTTCTCGTAGGCAGTTCAACTGTGCAAGGAGGGTATCTTTCTTTTGTGTTTCGTCGGTGAAGCGCCGCTCGATTTTCTTGTGTTCTCTTTTCTTTCTTTCGCGGCATTTGTTGGCGGCGATGCGGTTTCGTTCGAGGTGTTTTGCCCGCCCCGGGCTGATGGAGCGGGAGGTGCTTGGTGTGGCGGATTTCATGGTTTCTTGGCCACGCGACGTATATAAAAGTCTTGGAAGAGATATCAGAAATATATAACGTAATTTGGAATAGTGGGATGAGTGGCTTCCTATTCTTTTCAGTCTTAAAGAGTATCATCAAATATCTACAACGTAGAAATTCGAATTATTGACATATGGAATCTTCGAGGCAGATGCTACCACAAATATTTAAAAGGACCTGGACCGAGATTAATGACGTACACTGTCTAGGATTTGGACAGTATCTGGGTTTGAAAATGAAAGCAAGCTTCGGGACAGTTGCAACCTGGCCGAGTCCGGTTCTGGCATTCAATCACAGGGACGCCTCAGGCCCACATGATATGTCGGAGCAGATGCATTGGCATACCGGCATACCGGAGGATTCATTGATCCTATGCATTTTGTAATTTTAGATTAGTAATCGGCGGCCCATAACTATAACTTGTTAGGAGAGCCGATACAACAATACGGAGAGTTGAATACCATTTATTGATCCCCTACATTTTACAATACGGCCCACGCCGACATGATAGTCCGTGAGACATCGGCTTGAACCTTGGAACATACTTAAAGGATGTAGGGTAGAGGTGGCGAAATATTTTAAATATTCATCTGCAGATCCATTATAAACTGGCCTTTGAATTACAGAGATTTAATTTTCTCACAACATACCAATGGAAAATTGCGTACTTTTGCCATTTTTTTGTGATCTAGACCACTGACTGCTTACAGTGAGAGGAGGTATAACTTAGTAGCAAAAGACAATGTCGTTATTTGATTGAAGCAATTGAAGATTTGAGCTTTTCAAAGTTAGTCGGAGGGCTTATGGTCGACCCGCCGCCCCACAATCCACAATTTCTTCAACAGCATGCACTTTTCTTACATTGGCATTATACAAGCCATTTCATGGAATCAGACTTGGTATAATACAAAATATATTTTTCAGGTCAATGGCCAACCAGCGATGTATTTTTGAATACAGCGCCTCGTCGTATCGAATTCCGGGTCCCAATGAGTAGTGTAGGGGATAATCGACACCACAGCTAGGGGCCAATTTAATCCAGACCTCATCTTTGAACATCGTCCTCCAGAGACAAACAGATTAAAGTTCGTCAATGAAAGACAATGCATTGTCGCTTGCTTTGCTTGGAAAGGGTAACTACGCTTAGACCGTTGAATGGTAGGTCATAATGGTCACTGCACTATGTTGCGGTATATTCAGGCGAAATAACTTCCCAGACCTCACTTTGATGCGGCTTGCTCAATAGTTCTCCCCAGTAAAGCTTTGATGATGGGAGCTGAAAAAAAGTGGCTATATCGACTGAATACGGAGCGAACGTCGAAGGCCAGTCGAATCCAATGTAGCTGACGGAGCTGAGGGAGCTGGGGGAACTAATATCTTAATGCAATGGAGACATCCGTCTAATCACCTGGATCTGAACATTCGTCTCTGAATTTGGCAGTCGGACGAATTGACGGTATGATAATAAACACGGACGCTTGCAAAATATCTGATATCGCTGATCGCAGAGTCGAAATGGCAGCTTATTTTGCAAGATATCCGAGGTTGACCACACAGCCTCAGCTTTTTCCACCGCGATCTCTCTACCTGGTTGGATCTCCATTAGTGAGAACGTCTCCTGTCTCCAAGGTGGTAATCGGGTTGGGTCAATCATTTCGATTCCCTGTAGTCTCTCCAGGTTCATTGTTTCTAAAGCTTCTGATAGCGGGAACCAGGCGAACGATCCACAATTCTTGCATCCTCTCTGGGCCCGACGTAGGGTGCTCCATATGGGATGTTTTCGGGGTAGGGTATGCAGTCTTTTGGTTTATTCACGGTAACGCAGACGAACGTGAGTTGGCAGTGCATGTGCTTCTACGTCGGGTGTGGTTGTTGCAACCGTTCGAAAGGCAAATAGGATGCGGATGAGAGCCGCCCGTTGCACGGTACGGAGGTGTCGTAGATAGGTCCTGTGACGAAGTGTGTCATGCCGGACGGTCGAAGCGTGTTCGATGGCCGGTACGATGACGCTTCATAGAGCTGCCGCATTTGCTCTCGGCGAACTGTCGCAGCCCCACCCCGCGCCCAGCGCCTCCCGCCGGAAGTGGCTGGCAGTCGTGGATGGTTCAGTCACACGTTTTACATCTGTTCCTGGCCCCCTGAGAGCGAATTCCCGAGCACGAGGACCCCTAGGTATTTTACATGAGGAATTTAGGAATATCAATTAAGATCTGAGGTGCAATTGTAGTTTCAGACTTTACTCAACTGAACCGTCCACGTCCGGTACTGCACGGTTGTATAATTTTTGCTTTTCTGAGATTCCGTTCATCCTCGGTATTGTGCCTAATGCGCTGGTCGTGTTTTCATAGTGAGCTGCTGATTGCAACTCTACGTCTTACCTTTTCTTACCTAAATCAAATTCCATCCGCGTACAATAGGAATGAAGTATTCATTGTTACCATTGCATGTCTCCAAGTTCGATATATAATAATTGTATCATACAAATTTATGCATTGTACCAGCTTCAGCCACAGAACTGGTTCAATCTTCTATCATCTGAAATACTGTAAAGAATACTGCAAAGAGCGGAATTGGACTCTCTAATGGCTATTTCCCAAGGCAATTTGCTGCAAATGTATGGTCAGCAGTTTTGCTCCATCTCTACCGCACACGTCTGGCAATTGACTGTATATTTATCCCCTCAAATTGTCAGCCGACACTTAGTCTTCCCCTCAGGAAGGCTAAATTTCCCAGTGTACCAAGGCAGTTATTTCTTGTCAAAGAATTAGTATATCCCATGTGTGGACAGGTATATGTGAATGCTGAACTCACACCGCAGGCATTGCAAGCGCAATCTTTTGTGGAGCAAGTGCAGCTCTGGGGTCCAGTGCAGGAACATGTGGATCCGCAGTTGCAGGCCATATTTGCAAAGCAATGGGGTAGGGTGGTTGAATCTATTGGATGATCTGGAAGGAATCTGATTCACGGTTTAGTCACAAAAGCCTGGGGACCTTGGGAGCCTTTATAACTTTCAATGGGCATGGTAAAAGGGCGAAAAGGATGATCGGATACAGACGTCATCCTTGGTCATGAAGTAGTGGTCTTGATTGATTACTGTAGAGGGCAGGGACTAAACGTCATCATTACAGTGAAACAGTTGCGTCACCCGCCAAATGCATGGATAGGTCGTGTCAATTTTCTGTCGTGTAAAAGAAAGATTTATATCATTCTCAATTAATGCGCAATAGTCAACAAGGTCGCTTACGTGCGGATATGCACCTGGTACATTTTGTTACCTGGAACACGGCTGATTCCGAACTTCATATTCATCCAAGATACCGTAGGTAGGATGACAGAAGGCCTACCTGGCTCGATGCAGCGTATCACTATATGGTGTCGTGGTCTCGGATCCTCCACGTTCAAAAGCTACTGTAGTGAGAAAGAAGGTTTAACTATGGAGTATCGCTAGGGACGAAGGTGGATTGGCAACGCCGGGTATGTGGTCTGAACCTCGGGGAATACAATGAATAATCACTTGGAGAATATATGCTTCGTTTTAAGGCAGATTTCTTCCAGAGTGCTGGACCAGAGAGAGCCATCGCTACCTGTTCAATAGTATCAGTAAAGGACATTTGCTGAAGTCCTGAGATGTTTTCGCATAGTTGGCGCAGGATACCAAGGCACAGATACTTGGATATCGCTGGGGCCTGAGATATTTTTTGCAGGCTTTAGCACGGAATGCCAAGATAGGCGCCCCTCCCGTCCCGTCCCTTGCAAGAACTTGATTCATTGTGAGGATCCGTTGCCCCGCAACGCCCGGCCCGTGGATGTTGATGGTCCGTACTATGATTTTAATGCCGACGTGGATCTAGGAAGGCTCACCTATATACCAGTGCTGCTGAGTTGGCGTTGACCAAAAACAACGGGAATGTGAGTTTCACGCTTGGTGTTCGCATTGACGAACTTTGCGAATTTTATCGTCACTCCTTTCAGTGCCTATCATGCTTGCAGCAACGCGACGTTGCTAGGAGATTTTCCGGTGAAAGCAGCCAGTCGCTTGTATGTACTCCAACCGTCTTCCCATCACCACTAAGCGCTCCTAAGATGGCGAGTATGACTTCTCCATGTCATCAGGAGGCCTGGTGAGCGGCCTCAGCGGTCTATGTAAATCCACTACTTTCCAGTGGTATGCTCGGACCCGAGGTTGAGGTGGTTAAGCAACGCTATTCCCTTATCACGCCGGTGAAACGACTTTCGACGAGTGCGCCTGGGAGGCATACAAAAAAAGCCAGCCGTCTTTTCACCAAGGCCATATCCGATGAAGTTAGGGACGATGATTTGGTCTGGGTGCATGACTATAATCTGATGCTACTGCCTGAAATGCTGCGCAAAGAATTGGCGAGGAGCAAGCAGAGTGTCAAGGTAGGCTTCTTCTTGCATACTCCTTTCCCCAGCAGGGAAATCTACCGTATCTTGCCTGTGCGTAATGGGATTCTTTTGGGCGTTTCGCATTGTGGCATTATCGGATTACATACGTTACATACCTATGATTACACTCGTCATTTCTTGAGCAGTTGTTCGCGTTTACTGTGAGTGGACCCGCGAAGGGCGCTTATCCATGGGGCTAATGCAATAGTGGGCTTGACAGGACACCCAACTGGATCGAGATTCAAGGAAGGGTAGTTACCTGCAGTTCGATTGGCATTAATCCAAATAAGTTCAAAGAAATTCTTCGAAAAGAGAATGACCAGAAGCGCATTGCGGGGCTGGAATAAAAGTTCGAGGGCATCAAGCTCATCGTTGGTGTTGAGCGTCTGGACTACATTAAGGGAATGCCGCAGAAGCTGCATGCGTCGGAGGTCTTTCTAAGTGTCAACCCACTCTGAAGTGCCAACTTACCCTGGGTTGGCAAGGTCGTTAATCGCCGTACCAAGCCGACAAGATGTCGAAGAGTATCAAAACCTGCGGCGGTGGTTAATGAGTCAGTTGGCCGCATCAAGGGGAAGTTTACCACCGTTGAATATATGTCTATCCACTTTCTTTACAAATCAGTTAATACTCATGAGCTAGTTGCGCTCTACGCCGCGTCCAATGCTTTGCGTCGTGTCTCCCACGCGTGACGTGATGAATTTGATGGCTTATAATTACATTGCATCTCAGCCAGAAATTTGACGGTGGTTTGTGCCTCTCTGGATTTGCAGGTGCTGCACAAAGTTTGAATAATGACAGCGTAATATTCAACCCTTGGAGGCCGGTGGAGCTGGCGAGTGCATATAGAGAAGCTGTCACCATGGATGACGAACAGCGCATCTTAAAGTTCGCTAAGCTTGAAAAAAATGTTCCCAAATGCACCATATATGAGCGCTGGTCTTGTCCAAGTTATGAGGCGGCAGCTAATCTCATTTCCAGTGCAATTTGGGGCCAATCCTTTTTCACAGAGCTCACTTGAACGTCAACCCGCTCCGCCGAAAAGTTACAATCCACAAAACTGGCCGTAGGCCAAACTAGCAGGGGCTATGCCGTTGTGTCTGGGGGCTACTACATGATGACGTGTCGTTGCCTCAGAGCTCAGAGAAAGTTGGTCGCTGTGGCACACGGTGGGAGAATGATGCGCGGCCGTGCGATTACTGCTTCTCTCCTTAGGTAAAAAAAACTTTCCTGCTAGGCAGGCGAACTGACATTTACAGTATTTTTAGTAGAAAGGTAAAAGGAACAGGAAGTCATTCCAGTTCACCTGTCAATTGTTTACTGGTATGTGGTTGGTTGGGGGGGCGGGGGGTGATGCATGTACCGACTTTCCTCCCATTTCATGGTTAAATGGTTTGAGGAATACTATATACTCGGAACGTATTTCTTCGATTTACTCTCTGCATATCCTGTCGGGAAACCGCTTGATATTTTCAGTTCAGTAACAGAGCTCATGATGTCATTGTGAGTGATTTGGGCCAGCGACGGGCGGGAATGAACCGAGACAAAGGATAAAGCATGCTAGAAGGCAATTTTTGTCGTAACAGGTCCAATGCCAGAAGATTGATTTCTAGAGACCCTTACAGAAAGGGATAATTATTATCATCCTGTTGCCAAGGACGTGGTGAGGTAGAGATAAAGGGAGAAAGGA
The DNA here is from genome assembly GCF_028827035.1 of Penicillium chrysogenum. Taxonomy (NCBI): domain Eukaryota; kingdom Fungi; phylum Ascomycota; class Eurotiomycetes; order Eurotiales; family Aspergillaceae; genus Penicillium; species Penicillium chrysogenum. Next base: position 4,314,132 of record NW_026622750.1, on the reverse strand, counting down.
TTCCGGAACACCAACATGGGCCTTGCAGTTGTGCGGTGGTAATTGAATCAGATGATCAGACGTCATCGTCAGCTACGGTGCTATAAAGCAAGGTAAAGCCGATGGTATTTTAGTTTGCTTCTTTCCGGAATTTGGGTATCATTTGCGACCCACTTCGCTTTCGGCCCTCCTGAGCTTATTGGTGGCTGTTTTCTCCGAGCCAATGTAAATACAACGTACATCTCCTCGCAGTCGAGAAAGAGCTGTGCTTATCATTCACAGGTATCAATGCCTTGTTTTACAAAGTGCCACCGAAACGCGTATCTAGGGAATCTTTGATGTGATAACAATCGGAACATGAAGGTGGCGACGCTAGTTGCGAGACATATTGCAATTAATCTAGGATACTACGTTCAGCATGGTTCATATGTAGCATGAATCAATTCTGGGTCTTTTATAGTGCGTCGTGTATAATATCTATTGTAGATTGAAGTAACAATCAAAAGCATTGGGGCTATTTTTGGGGCGAGCCACTGTGCCATCCGCCGCCAGAGACACAGGCGAGGCTGTAGATAGGGCGGTTGCTGTTCCCTCTCCCATCGACCCATCAGAGAATAAGATATTCGAAAGAGACGAAGATGGACGTCGCAACGAGCTCGACTCGAGTAGTAGCTTTCGTGTCATTTCTGTGAGCTGTAGGTTGATCCGGTGATCTCCGCATTTTGCATGGGCAAAAACCCTGTTTTTGAGCTGCCAGACCACCTCCTTCAATCCGTTCACCTCAGCTCGAAGTGCGTTTCGCTTAGATGTCGCGTCGTTCAGCGCATGCTGAATTTTGAGTTGCTCGTGCTTCTTCTTCAGGCGGCATTTGTTTGAAGCAATGCGGTTACGTTCGAGATACCGGGACCTCTCCGGGCTGACAACGTCTCCGGGAGACTGAGCCTTCGAGCAACGCCGCCGCTTGTTGGGGCCCACCTCGGGTCTGAATAGTTGTTTCAAAAGCAAGCTTCCCGTATCTTCGCCGCCGAAATTGGCGTGCAACGGTTGGGAGAGCAACTGATATTGTTTGGAGATGAAGTGGGAGGGATTTGACCACACCGTATCTGCTGGAATTACGAATTGCGAGTCTGATTCGGAAAGCGTTATGGTACTCGGCTGCTCCAGAATTGTAGCCATCGCACAGGATAATTTCTGAAAACCAATGCCGTGTTATGGCTGTTGAAGGATGATAATCTATGAAGGATGATATTGTATGAGGGAGAAGATATTGGAAATATTGATAATGGTAGACGGCAGTCCTTCAGTTCTGACTTATGCCGATCTCGAACCAATCCTCAATAAGATATATTCCGTTCTAGGAATCAAAACCAGATTGTGATGTGATGTCAATAGGTCGGCAGCTTCATAGTTAGTTAACGCGTAGTGTTGCTATTGTGGACCACGGCCGAGAACTATAGCCCTAGATGGGCGCTCGCCTGTGGATTACGTTAACTACTGCACAAAGCGGCGACCTAGAATGGATTAAGTCATTTCGAATATATTCCCGGGGAACAAGTTTCAAGAGTGGGCCGGTGTAAAAATTTCGAAAAGTAATGTAACTCTTACAGGAGAATCTAGACTACCTACAGTACGTGAGAGGAATGAGTCGGTGACGCAACACTTCGCTCTTCCCCTCTTCTCGACCTCCTCCTTACTCTGACCTACGGCGGACATTCCTCCGATTCAACTTTCTTTACACTTCAATTTTAACATTCCAACGTCATGTCGGTCCCTCCTAAATACGCAGGCCTTAAGCTCCTCGGGGAGCCCCGCAGGAGACGCAGCATACACTCGAAATATGTGCGCTCACATCGTCCATTTACATTGCATTGAGATTTCAGTATCTAATAAGCATTAGTCCTGGATTCGTGTGCCCGGTTGGCGAAGCCTTTGGTCACTCCGACATCTGCGGCTAACATTGTGTTTTTCAGTTCTCTGCCAAGATGTTCAACACATTTTACGCGAACGGTCCCACAGTTGCCCAACAGTATAGTTCTCGGCTTCAGGTAATCTTCCGGCAGCAAATTCAGCCATGGCACCCATCGTCCACCCTCACCCACGAAGCAGGTGCAGCAGTCCTTCGACTGGCCCCGGAGAAATTCTGGCAGTTCAGTGCGGCCCTATTCCAGAACCAGGCGGAGTTTTTCGACGTCAGCGTGGTGAATGAAACACGTAATAAAACTTATGAGCGCCTGGCCAGGATTGCAGGATCCGTCGGGGTAGACGAGCAAAAGGTTCTCGCTCTGCTGGTGATCCCCGAAACCTTCAATAGCCAGGATGAATTGAACGTAGGAAACCAGTTGACGAATGACATGAAGTGGATGACCAAGGTAGACGATAGTGACCTTACATCCGGCCAAGCGATTGTCTAACATTAGACAGGCAAACCGAGTGGTCGGTGTTCATGTCACGCCAACCATCTTCTTCAATGTAAGAAAGACCACCCAGAGAAAAAACCGCCAGGACACTGACCATTCTCCCAGGGAGTGGGAGAGCGTGGGATCAGCAGTAGCTTCACGGCGGCTCAATGGGGAGAATGGCTGGCAAAAAATGTGGTCTGACCGTCAGGGACACCGATGGGGGTTTGCGTGCATGCATGATACACTATGTTTCTTTATAACGTGTGCATAGGGAGGTTGAACAGAACTGGCCCGGGGCAGGCGTGGGAGTGCGAAAAACGCATCATATCTCGTGCCCTTATGGACCGTGACTTAATAACAATACCGCACCTTAGGAGGCAATTTCCGGAGACTAGTATAATCCATACCGGCAATTCGATCCTGTCCCTATTATTAGAATCTTAATTCGTTGCGCGGTCCATGCAATATAATATGTTGAAATTGGGCATTTTCGGACGGAATCGTCGAATGGATTACTTGATCAGTTGAGTCCGATTTCTTTTCTCAAAATTAAGCCCCTTTAGATATAAAACCTCGAAAAGGGGACGAGGGCTCTATCCACCTAAGAAGCAAAAGGGATCGATTACGAGGTCTAAATAGACCTCGTGGGAACAAATCCGACCTGTTCGCCTGTTTAGCGTCCAATAACGACATAGAGCGAACTGCTTGCCAGGGCGAAATGCCTCCGGGAGGCTCTCTCAACTAGACGCCTCTTCCACTTTCGTTGAAAGCCTCAGAAACCCGGCAAACAGCATTGTAGAACTTAGAGTCGCCCAGAAAAAAGGAAGTTCGGATAGTAACGAAGAGAAAAATAAAATAAATAAAATAACTAAAAAAATAAAATAAAAACCATTTATCTTTGAAGGTTGGTGGTCATCACTCAAAAATTGAGCGTTGACAACGTTTGGCCAAGCTTCAACGGGTTGACGGGTCATCCTACCGTGACCTCGCTTTCTGCAGTCTAGGCGGACAGACCCACAGCTCAACACAAACCAACACAACACTAAAGCGAGGGCAGAAACAAAGGTCCATGATTCCTAGGGATGGAATTGTAGGAGCTTTTCGGTGATCCAACGTTGAGTCGCCAACATATGAGGTGACTAGGACAAGAAATATGTGCCTGTCATTGCGGATTGAATATCTCCCACAAAGCCTCAATTTAAGAGGGACGTGAAGGATTCAACAGTCAGCCAACGTTGCTTGACCGACTCAGCATCCCTTTCTCTCAGCACCACTCTTACTCTCCTCTCTCGCTGGGCATCTAAAGGCATCAAGAATGTCGCTGCAAATAGTTGCGGTAAAAGGAGACGTGGTTTCAATAGGCCTCAATTAAGAAATGTGTCCTTCAACACTTTCAACCCGGTCGGTGAGTGACAGAAGCCGAGAAGCCTATAATTACGTCCTCTACCCCTGCAATTGCTCTACTATTTATTCACTTGATTCTGCAAAGTCGAGCAGGCTTGTGTCTGACGCACTCGATAAGTTCTCCCCTTTGATCGAGTACTGGAATTTTACCGTACTGACATTTATAGTATACATCGTGGACCAGCAAACCAGACAGTTCCTGTACTGTAAGAGACGTGGTTCCAAGCAGATTTACTGCCCCATTTACGCCAGCCGATCGGAGATACGAGATTTGGATTAGCTGGTCAAGGCGTCTATGCGAAGACATCTCTGCTATAGCGAGCTGATCTACTGTCGCGGCTCTGGTTGACCACAAATTTGAAGTGCAACTGCTCACACTGTAGGTATATGGACCCACAAATCCTTGAAGCTGCACTGACCCGAAAGACGCGGGACAGCTAGATCCGTAGACGTTCGAACACAATGCACCAGGGCAAGGGCCACAGCTTCTTGTGGTCTCTTCATCCCTGGTGTTGACCATCAGAACATGTGAGTTATGGGATCCACGCTGATCTACTGGCTAATAATTGACAGTGGGCCTTTGGGAGCTCACTAGAGTGGCCCTGATAACCCTGCACTACCGTCAGTGCTCCACGCAAAGCCATGGCTTACACACTACTCCTAGCCCCGTCGCTTCGAACAATGCAGCATGTCCTAGGTGGAAGATCGCAAACCAAGATAGCGAGTCAACAACAGGGTGCGGCCATCTACGTGCGAACTTTGTTGCATAGAACCTTGAGACTCCCATTTCGATGCTAAGGTGAGTGAGATCTAACGCCTACACCTGCGCTGTGTCTGATTATCCGCGCCAAGCCTTATTCCCCTAACCATGAACTCCACTGACATCTTCACACTATTGTAGGGGCACCCCATCATCGACGGTGAAATATACTGTGGCGAGTGGCCTATTCCGCAGATCGAAGATAAGACCAAGGTGGCGGCCGGGAGCGTGCTCCATCGCGTCTTCCGCCCTCGTCCCCACCGCCTTCGAACTATTGTGGAGTCCTGAACCTCTGGCATCGCGACACATTCATCCACCATGGAAGTGCAATGTTTATCGCAAGTGGGTTCGTAACGCGCGTTTACTGTCTCAACAAATTGTCTTGTGCATCCCAGGGCGGCTTTTTTGAAGCGAGTGCAGATTGCGATGAGCTTGAATGCGACGTGGCATGGCTGGTGACTGCATTGCAGAGAGTTGTAAGTGATCTAGTCGTGAAGCCGATATAATCATTGCGCAAACTGATTGACCCGTCTCAGGCGCACTTTGGGGTTTCCATGAACAGGTACGCTACACAACTCGTCCAAGTAGATCAATCCTTGCTGACTCGGATCGTACAACAGGAGAACACCCTCATTTCCATCGCTCGAGTCGAATGCCACGCGAACAAATATCTTGTCTGCTCGAGCTCCCCTATACAAATACGATTGCATGCTCTCTGTCCCTTCCACATGAATACTATCGACGATGAGTCACCAGAAGGTTCGTGTCGCGTACCTCGGCCTCTTTCTCTATTGATTCTGCGTATCAGGTCATTGTTCGATTTGTCTACGTGATACAACTCCTGAACTCCGATCAGCCTATACCACTACCCGAATCATACCTGTGGCTAAGCATGCAACCTTCCAAATACCTTCAAGTGGCGTAGGCTGCTGGTATCGAATGGATGATCCTCGTTGTCTTCGGATGACATTTGGTGTCTTTCCAGGCCTGGAAATCCAAAAGGCACAGGAATGCTGATGTTCTGTCTTGCTTTCTGGCAGCTGAGCGTACCTCCGCAGACAATCAGGCTGTTAGCACAAGTCCACCTGCAAGGAGAAGGAGACGCAAAGTCTTCTCATTCTTAGCCTACAATTTGACATTGGTCATCTCAGGTACAAACGGAGAGGGTAAGGTCGGGGCACAGGCAAGCCAATGAGAGCTCACTACCCAATAATCACCTCGGGCATACAGCAAGCTGCATCATGAGGGCTGTCAAAAGTGTTGTGGTGTACCCGGTTGGTTCTTATGCACGCATTTCCTATCCAAGCCGAAGCACTATCTGCAAAGGCCATTTACCCTGGGTGTCACTGCAGCTGCAGGTTAGTCATGTCGATCGCGCGTATCCTTTATCCGTTCATATCGTCTCCTAACATATCACGCACTTGTCAGGAAATCCGGGTTCGCTACATCCCCTATTTCGACGGTTTTTTTGAGAATACATCATATATTTGTCGAGCCCACCGCGCTGCGGAGGACACGTGGGCATGTTACTGTTCGGCCAGGCAGCCACTGTAAAGACTTTGGTGTCCGAAACAATATCGAATCAGAACGTTTATGGGACCTCTTGGACTAGCCCCTACATCCTGGGGCAAATTTTCCACCGTCAATCAACGCTCATCTGATGGTTGGTTTTGGAAGGATGGCCGGATTGTCTACTACGACTACGAGCGAACTAGCACTCCTGCGGGGATATCACCCAACGAAAATTCGTTTCAGACGGCACTGCTAGAACCCACCCGGGTTACAATCGGGTTTCAACCGTGTTCTCTTATCAGCAGAACATGTTGATTGCATTAACTTGGGACATCACTTCCCAAAAGGCAATTGCCGTCACTTCGATCCGGGATTGGTTGAAATATGATTCGTCGTTGCCGAGGCATAGTAGGAGCCAACCGGGTATTCTTGATTTCTTGCTTGTCCAAATCTCTCAGCAACATAGTTGTCTCTATAGTAAAATTACTTTGATTCTTGCGCTCTCTAGGATATAAGAGCTAAAATAGGGTAAGGTCGAGTGACTTACAATCGCCGCCTGAAGTGATGACATTGACTTCGCAAGGCACAATGCCTACCGCATAGCTAATTTTGCTCAAGCCAATCATTCGGCACCACATCACATGCTTCTACACGTGGGTCTTAGGCGTATTGCTTAGTCATGGTTGAACCAGTGGATCTACTATCCCTATCGGATTGAGGCTGTATGCCAACTTCACCGAGTGATCAGAATGGGACTAGAAATGGCTTGCGAAATAGAATCGATAGTGATTGATACATTTGTCATGTGGGTGAGATGCCAAGAAAACCTCCATACTACGTCCGTGTGACATTGATAGACCTCGCCACGGGCCATGAGGCCCATGATTCGCATTGAGTTACTTCTCTTACTTCCCCCTGCCTATGGCGGGCCGTTGACCGTAGCCCCGTGGCACTTAATGGGCCCCATGGGTCGCTTACTAATAAGCACTCGAGTCACATGAAATTCTATAATTGTATAATGTTTAGCCACGCAAGTATATGTCCTATAGTACTACGTATTCAGGTCATTGAATAGAAGGATATACAATGGATGTGTTCAGCTATAATCAAGCCTAGTAAAAGCAATGGACTATCGAGTCTAAGTGAAATTGAAAGTGTGATCCGAAATGCATAGAAATTGTGATGCGTCTGCATTGCGTGTAAATATATAAATGACTACAAAACATGCCGAACCTACAAAACCACTCACAATATAATGCCTACCAGTCGCATCAGTAAATTTATTATAAATACGACATATTCATTATACTACATAATAGGATTCACCTTTAGTATGATCAATTATGTATTAATACTAGTGGACATTGGGGATAGATGACAGTGATAAATTTCCAAAAGTTGAACCCCCTATTCAGGAAACTTATATAATCTGAGGGTGCATGGCAAGGTCTGGACGTTGACCACCTTCTTCACCGGCCATTCACCACCACGCTCATCACCACTCACGATTTGAAAAGCATGTATTTCATTCAGACCACAAATTTGCTGTTGGTCTTGCCGTTGCATTGTCGGGAGGTGTCTCGTTTCTGTACTGCGACCAGTAAATTCCACCTTATCGATACGGTTGTGGACGGGTTGGGAAACTGTGGCATGTGGGGAAACCTTGCCCAACTGATCACCGTTTTGGGTTGGTGTCGCAACCAAAACGGCGCGCAATTGTACCCTTTCACGATGCTCCTTTCGGGGCGCTTAAGACACTCGTTTGCAACATTTTTCCTTTTAAGTGTACTGTCTGGCCATTTCCTTCATTTACTAATCCAGCATATATTCCGCTTCACTCTCACTTTCGTTGCTGGAGGTAATTCATCACTTCTTTGGATGCTCCTCCCTGAAGCCACTCCTAGCACTTCAACATTGATTTTTTTACTCTTATCCCCGGTCAGAATAAGGATGATAGTTTCGTTTGACCCAGACAATTTAGTCTCTTACGAGGGTCCTGTACTTGATATTTCCGATCACGACCCTGTTAATTGGGACGCTTGGCTCACCCCAGAGGCCCTCCGCGATGAAACAAATCCGAGTCAGCTGTTACTACAGCATGTCCCTCAGCTCTATTCTGAACGGCCAGAAGTCCCTCTGCCATCACAGGAGGATTTGCAGATTATGCAGCCCCTTGACTCAACAAAAGAGCATATGACGACAAACCTCCGAACACCGAGTCCAGGCGTATATGACTCTGAGAAATGCGAAAGCACAATACATCCTCCCCTCGTGAACAGAGAAAATGAGCAACCAAAACCACTAGAGCCCTGTGGTGCTTTGAGCTCCGCGGATTATAGCCAGGAACCATTTCTCACTTCACCAGATTTCGAGTTTTTGAAAGTACAAATATCGAAAGAGAGGCCTCCCACGATGCCAAGCCGATCAATAATTGGGCCCACGCAGATCAGTATATTGACTGCATTCATAAATTATGTCAAACTGCAACCGGCGAGACATTAAGCTAAAGACAGCTCGAGACATCAAAAACTACTGTGGCGGTTTGGTCACAAATTTACGATCCAAGGGCTCAATTGCTATGTTAAAGTCCCTTTTAGTCAATTGTCGGGCTGTTGCTGGGGTTTGAAAAGGAGAGATAGGGGGCGCGGTGTGGATGAGCAACTCATATATATCCAACGCCTTAGTGATGACCGCCTCAGTCTCATCGAACTCTGGCGTGCTGTCTGAGTGGGTCCATGAAACGAACAAGACAGCAATAGCATGAAAAACGCGTAGACTGCTCAGCCTGCTAGTATACCATTTATATGGGATGAACCAGGGATTGTCTAGGTCACTAAAGACGGATCAGGTTGTATCAGCGGAGGCGATACACTTTGCGACGCTGTATAGGACTTTTAGGCTGATTTCCCCTTGTCTAAAGCGAATGACGGCAAGTTGATGCAGCAGTAGAAGCTGCTGGTGGATCTTGGCATAGAGGATATTCTTGCTGGCCTGGTGGTGAACAGGGAGGGGTCCTTGAGAGTAAAGCTCGCCCATCCCCAGACCACTATGTTGATATTTCGAATACACATTATTTTGCCTCACTAGGACCTTCACTGCAGAAGTGTGCGATTCTTCCGCTATTTCGCCCGTTCACTTGGCAGAATGCGATCGAGCGCTTCCCTCTTCAACTGTTATCCTTCGGCTCCGCCTCAACATCTTGTCGGTCTAGCAGTAGCCTGACCACCGCTTCATGTCCGCCTCCAGCCGCAAAGGACAACGGTGTTTGACCCCAGTTAGCTCTCGTGTCCGCCTCGACATCTTGTCGGTCCAGCAGTAGCCTGACCACCGCTTCATGTCCGCGCCAGGCCGCATATAGCAACGGTGTCCGACCCAAGTTATCTTTCGAGTCCGCCTCAACATCTTGTCGGTCCGGCAGTAGCCTGACCACTGCTTCATGCCCACCTCCAGCCGCATAGGATAACGGAGTCAATCCATCGTTATCCTTCGAGTCTGCCTCGACATCTTGTCGGTCCAGTAATAGCCTGACCACCGCTCCATGTCCACCTCGAGCCGCATAGGATAATGGAGTCAGTCCCTCGTTATCCTTCGAGTCCGCCTCAACATCTTGTCGGTCCAGTAATAGCCTGACCACCGCTTCATACCCACCCCCTCCACCTCCAGCCGCATAGGATAATGGCGTCCGACCACCGTTATCCTTCAGGTCTGGCCTGATACCGGCGTTTGCGAGCAGCAGCTTCATCAATTCGCCCTCCCCCTCCCTCGCGAGTAGATGTAGGATCGACCTCCCTCCTTCGTCCTGACGCGTGGTATGCTGATAAGTTAGGAGCCGTGCGAGCCCAGGAGCCGCACATAAAAGAGACAGCAGGTCAACAGGCATAAGATATTCAGCGGAATGCAGAGTAAGTTCGATAGGGATATAGATTCCTACTCTAGACACTCTCATTATGTCGCTCTTGTGGAGATACGGAAACAGCACATATAATTCACACGTCTAACTAGGAAGCCGAACGACGCAAATGATTCAACGACGAACAATATTCGAGAATAAATGAGGTTTCAGTTTCCCCACCTTGTCGTGGTGCTCCTGAATTCTATCTGAACTGTTTTGTACGGTAAAAAGACTAATTTTGAATACCCAATGTCGTAACATGCTAGTACTAGCCCCTTATTAACACCCCGGGTAACCCCCACCTTTACACCGTATTCACTGAAGGAGAGATTTATAGTGTAGGCTTGCACGCATAGATGCATAGACGGGACTAGAGAAGCAAGGGGAACCAATCTACTGTAGTATGAGATGACTAAATTGATTGGAGAAAAGAAGAGATGAAAACAGTGGCAGCGAAGTGTTGAAGCGTCGCTGCTTATGTAATTTTAGAAGAGGGGTTGAAGCCCTGGAGACTGGGCGAGCGTCGGGAATCCTTGGCACAGACAAGGAAACGCGCTAAGTCGTATCAACTTTAGCGGTTTTTCTGCCGCTCCACATTCCTCGACACTTTTCTACCTCTACTTTCTCCTTAATGCGCGACTTCTTCTAATCACGTGGACTATGCCGTATTGTATGGGAGCTATTATTGAGAATCAGGGTTAGTACCAACCATATTAACTAGCGTTTAGATGAATAGGATATGTTTTTGGTCGGCAGAAGATCACATAATAACGGGGCGAAGGGTGCCCAATCTTATAAGGCGTCACCGTATGTCTCATACCTTGCCCGCCTCTATCTTTCTCCAGATCATCGGTAAGTGGAGCCTGATCATTAACGCTTTCGCCGTGGTTGACGCTCCTGAACGCAAGTCGAACGTGGTTCGCGCTTGTCTAATATTTCTTTGTTTGGATAGTTTTACACGAGTTAGTCGAGAGCGTGGACGATAGTTTGTCACAAGGAGTGGGACACCACGGGAGAACACCGGTAGAGGCTTTCGGAAAGTAGTCGGACGGCACAATATCCAGGAGGTATGGTCTACGGAGTATTGAGCATGAACTTGTAGTCGCTATCATCGGCAGGCTGGCAGACGACGTACTGTACTCTGTAGTTGTGATATCGAGTTGTGAGTGAGGCCGTGAAGCGCCTCCGAAATATCCCCTCTGCGGGTGAACTCAATCATCGTGCATCTATGTGTCCGTGCGTTTGCATCACTCGTAGTATTCGGGAGCCTGAGTCACCTGCATATGCTCATCTGGATGTTATTGATCATTCTAATATTTACTTTTATTCGCGGCGAGTGTGGATGTGAGGAAGGATGGATGAGAGTTCCCCAGAGAGGATACGCGTGTTCAAAAAGCCAATCACGTCTGGATACCCAAGAGTAGGTAAGGAGTATCTTCCTATGGAGTATCACTACTACTACTAAGCACTAACCACTGGAGAATCCAGGGACAGCGTCCTAAAAATATCTCCACGTCCTCTCCCCCCTCCACCAAAAAAAACCAAAAATCTGAGCAAGCCATCGGCATCGCCGCCCCTTTCGAAATCTTCTTCTCCTTTCTGATTTTGATCGGCTCGGGACCCTGTCTTTTACCACCCCTGAGAACCCTAATTTGCCTTATCTCCAACTGCCTTTTACCTCCCATAACTACTTCTCGGTTTTCGGCCTTTTTCCCCGCAAAGAACGCGTCGCTTACATAACGGCCTTACCAGGCGGCTGTCCTCCCCCTTCATCCTGAGCACCCTTGGATACCCAACCTCTCTCTTTCAGGGTCTCCTTTTCGACATCCCCGTTTTCCCGAGTCAGTCTGGACGTCCCTGGATCATACCCTCACACCTGTCCCTGAAGAACTCCTGTGGAATCACCCATGTCGCTGGAACCGGCTTGCTGGATTTGACGTGTCAGGAATCCGTCCCAGTAAGTTGTGCTTGTCCTGACTCCGCTTCAGCGTTCGACCGTCCCGAACTGTTTTTACTTGGGAGGTGGCTCCCATCCTGGCCCACGAATGCCTCGAGGTATCAGGGGAGACATTTTACCCTGGATTCGTATCTTGCGGGGACGACCGGACGGACGGCGCGGTGACTCGGAGTTTCGGGTTCTGCATATCATTCCGACCGTGGATGATCGACTAACAAGGTGCTAGGGCACCATGGCTGGTGCGGACGAGACTCTCATGGCAGCGACGGCGGTGCTGCAGTCTCTCGCTAGAGACGAGCCCACCAGGGGCTCTGTCTCCCCCCTCTTTGATTGCGAATTTCCCGCGACCAACGGTGTCAAATTATCCAAACTTCCCGGGGAATCCAGCCCAGCTAAGATCGCCTTCGAAGCCGAGTTGGAGGCCGTGATGCGCCGCGTGCACCACCTGGAATTCCAAGCTGTCAGTCATCACAAACTCCCCGACAACCCCCAACAGACCACCCCGTCTGCTATCGGAACCAATGAGAAGGACCCTGATTCTTTTGTGGACCTTCGGGCTTGATCGCTTGTTGTCCGGTCAAGGTTCTGACTCTTCTTATTGCCTTACACAGCAGCAAAAACTGAATCAACCCGATCGGCGACAGCGGACCCCATCGGGCCCTGAAGAGAAATTCCCTTATCTACCCCAACCATCCGTCCCGGTTAGAGGCCTTGACAAAGACGACACCGACGTGGAGGATGAGACCGGTGCAACGCGTGTGGTGCGCGAAGAAGACATCAGCATCCTCCGCAACCACGTGCAAAAGCAAGCGGTGGAGATCGGCTTCCAGAAGGATATCATAGCGCAGGTTCGCGACGAGTTGCAGAAACTACCAAGGTCGAAAACGATGATGTCGTTCTGCTCGAACGGGAGCTCCAGAAGCACCAGCAGGCCAACGAAGCCTTCCAAAAAGCCTTGCAAGAAATCGGCGGTATCATCACGCAGGTCGCCAACGGTGATCTCTCCATGAAGGTCCAGATCCACCCGTTGGAGATGGACCCGGAAATTGTTACGTTCAAACTTACGATCAACACCATGATGGACCAACTACAAGTCTTTGGTAGTGAAGTGTCTCGAGTTGCTCGCGAGGTCGGAACGGAGGGTATACTCGGCGGTCAAGCTCAAATCACTGGTGTCGACGGTATCTGGAAGGAGCTCACGGAGAACGTCAATATCATGGCCAAGAACCTGACAGATCAGGTGCGAGAAATTGCGGTTGTCACAACTGCTGTCGCCCACGGTGATCTGAGCCAGAAGATCGAAAGTCGCGCTCAGGGTGAAATTTTTGAACTGCAACAGACGATTAATACCATGGTGGATCAACTCGGGACATTCGCTACGGAAGTCACACGAGTCGCGCGCGATGTCGGTACGGAAGGTGTATTGGGAGGTCAAGCTCAAATTGAAGGTGTCCAGGGCATGTGGAACGAGCTTACGGTCAATGTCAACGCGATGGCCAATAACCTAACCACGCAAGTGCGTGATCTCGCCACTGTCACCAAAGCCGTCGCCAAGGGTGACCTGACGCAGAAGGTGCAAGCTAACTGCCGAGGAGAAATTGCCGAGCTGAAGAATATCATCAATTCCATGGTGGACCAACTACGCCAGTTCGCGCATGAAGTCACCAAGATCGCTAAGGAGGTCGGTACCGATGGTGTACTAGGTGGCCAGGCCACTGTGAATGATGTGGAAGGCACATGGAAAGACCTCACAGAGAATGTCAACCGCATGGCCAACAACCTGACTACTCAGGTGCGTGAGATTGCGGATGTCACCACGGCTGTCGCCAAGGGCGATTTAACCAAGAAGGTCACTGCCAACGTGCAGGGCGAGATGCTTGATCTGAAGAGTACCCCATCAACGGCATGGTGGACCGTCTCAACACATTTGCTTTCGAGGTTAGCAAGGTCGCGCGTGAGGTCGGTACCGATGGTACCCTGGGAGGTCAAGCTAAGGTAGACAATGTGGAAGGAAAATGGAAGGATCTCACCGATAACGTCAACACCATGGCGCAAAATTTGACGTCGCAAGTGCGAAGTATCTCGGACGTGACGCAAGCTATTGCCAAGGGTGATCTTAGCAAGAAGATCGAGGTACGCGCGCAAGGAGAGATGCTGACCCTCAAAGTGACTATCAATCACATGGTGGGTCGTTTGGCCAAGTTCGCTACTGAACTGAAGAAGGTCGCTCGTGATGTCGGCGTCGATGGAAAGATGGGTGGTCAAGCCAACGTGGAAGGGATCGCAGGAACCTGGAAGGAGATCACGGAGGATGTGAACACCATGGCCGAGAACCTAACATCCCAAGTGCGTGCATTTGGCGAAATTACCGATGCCGCCACGGATGGTGATTCCACCAAGCTTATCACTGTCAACGCTTCGGGAGAAATGGACGAACTGAAGCGTAAGATCAATAAGATGGTTTCCAACCTACGAGATAGTATTCAACGAAACACTGCCGCCAAGGAGGCTGCCGAGCTTGCTAATCGCACCAAATCTGAGTTCCTAGCCAACATGTCCCACGAGATCCGAACTCCCATGAACGGTATCATTGGTATGACCCAGCTCACACTGGATACCGACGACCTGAAGCCGTATACCCGGGAAATGCTGAACGTGGTGCACAATCTGGCCAACAGTTTGCTCACAATCATTGACGATATACTCGATATTTCGAAAATTGAAGCCAACCGAATGGTCATTGAGAGCATTCCATTCACCGTGCGCGGTACCGTATTCAATGCGCTCAAGACTTTGGCAGTGAAGGCGAATGAGAAATTCCTCAGCCTGACTTATCAGGTCGACAACACAGTCCCCGACTATGTCATTGGCGATCCATTTCGTCTGCGCCAGATTATTCTCAACTTAGTCGGTAATGCCATCAAGTTCACTGACCACGGTGAGGTTAAGCTCACGATCCGCAAGTCCGATCGTGAGCAATGCACCATCAATGAATATGCCTTTGAGTTTTCCGTCTCCGACACCGGTATTGGTATTGAGGAGGACAAATTGGACTTGATCTTCGATACCTTCCAACTCGCCGATGGGTCAACCACTCGCAGGTTCGGTGGTACCGGTCTCGGTCTGTCAATTTCCAAACGCCTGGTCAATCTCATGGGCGGTGACGTTTGGGTTACCTCTGAGTACGGACACGGTAGTACCTTCCATTTCACTTGCGTCGTGAAGCTCGCCGATCAATCCTTGAACGTTATTGCTTCTCAACTCTTGCCATATAGGAATCACTGGGTGCTATTTATCGACAAGGGCCAGAACGGTGCCCAAGCCACTAATATTATAAAGATGCTCAAGCAGATCGAGTTGGAGCCGTTGGTGGTGCGCAACGAAGAGCATGTTCCACCGCCTGAAATACAAGACCCCTCTGGAAAGGAGTCTGGTCATGCATACGATGTTATCATTGTGGACTCGGTGCACACTGCTCGCATCCTGCGAACATTCGACAAGTTCAAGTATATCCCTATTGTTTTGATGTGTCCTTTGGTCTGTGTCAGCTTGAAGTCTGCTTTGGATCTTGGTATCAGCTCGTACATGACGACGCCTTGCCAGCCTATTGATATGGGCAATGGTATGCTTCCTGCATTGGAGGGTCGGTCGACGCCGATCACCACCGACAACTCCCGCTCGTTCGACATCCTTCTTGCTGAGGATAACGACGTCAACCAGCAACTCGCCATGAAGATACTCCAAAGGCACAACCACAATGTCTTTGTTGTTGGTAACGGTCTAGAGGCCGTGGAGGCTGTCAAGAAGCGCCACTATGATGTGATCTTGATGGATGTCCAAATGCCAGTCATGGGTGGTTTCGAGGCTACTGGCAAGATTCGAGAGTATGAACGAGAGAGTGGCCTCCAGCGGATCCCGATTATTGCACTCACTGCACACGCCATGCTGGGTGATCGCGAGAAGTGTATCCAGGCTCAAATGGACGAGTACCTGTCCAAACCACTCAAGCAGAACCAGATGATGCAGACTATTCTCAAGTGCGCAACGCTTGGTGGATCGCTGCTGGAGAAGAGCAAGGAATCTCGGATCTCGAGCAGCGGAGAAATGCATCCCATCCACTCATCTGTCCCCGATAATCAAAATCAGCAGCAGCAGTCACAGAAACAACAAGGGTTACCCTCCCCATCATGGCCTGGCATGGAGACCCGGCCAATCTCCACTGCTGGCCCGATAGGCCGTGGTAGTATCGCCGAGCCTGAAGACAAAGATGAAGAGATGATCGATGATCGGGTACGTTACCATGTCTGTTGTTAAAGGGTTAGGTTCCGGATCAACCTTTGGCTAACCGTTCCTTCTTCATCATAGACATTGCTGCGCTCCAACAGTACCTGAGCTCTCGTTTGCATACCCTGAACATTTACTTTCCCGCCCTGCAGACTGGCCCGATGGTTTTGGTGTGGCCTGTTGATACCCTGTCCATATAAGTCTGTTGCTTGCTTCTTGTTATCATTCCCATTTTCTTTTCAAGGTGGTCAAGCCGAAACGGAACTCATGAATTTTCTGCTTTATTCCCACTTCACTTATATTTGCTATACCCGCGTAGCCACCCCGATGGTGTGGAATATGTAGGAAGCCAGGACATAGGAGAGGACATGTTCAGATAGATGGTGATTTTAGTTTATCTAATTTAATGGCGTTTTGATTGAGATAAATGCATTTGAAATTAGTAGGTTGGGTGGGGTGCGGCACTCGCTTGTGAAATACACTAGTATTGATTGTTCATCTCGAGACGATATCCACTATATAAATGTGAGACCCTCACAGAGGGGTCCAGGAATACGAGTCAAGATCCTACGAGCAACTAGGCAGAATTAATGTCTTTCTACGATCTTAAAAAGGAAAGCCGACTTACTGTCACGGATCGTGAGTGGATAACCGAATTTCCGCTCGAATGAAGCCGGAGCTAGAAGAAGGGCCATAGAGGCTGAAATGGTAAGTACGAGACAGGCAAACTTTTGCCAGGGGAAAGGCTGTTAAGATAAAGCTTGATTACATTTAATAGGGCAACTCTCATCTACAAGAGGAAGTGGTCTTAGTCGGGGTCAGCTTTTATTAGCGTCTTTCAGTATTGTTATAGCGTATAGACAATCTACTTTTATATAGTATTGACTAAGAAGAGTCTAAGAACCCACGTTCAATTCTAATGTTCACTAGACATAGCATGACAGCCTCTATAGACATTAGAACTGGTAGAAAAGGCTTAATGGGCCACCTGGCTATTGAAGCCTATCATACATTGGTTCAAGGCCATCAAAATGGATCTATATTCCTCGCAGATTATGTGCTCGACGCCACATTACCTGGTATCGATATGACATTTTTTCTACTGAGGTCTATGATCACCTATCCAGGGAATTAGCAACTCTGCTCCTCGATGAGCTTTACCCCCAGCTGTGGCTAGTTGCAAAGAGACCAGGACATCACATCGATGCACTACATACGCAAAAAGTCAAGAGGCGCTCTATCATTCCAACCGAAGACCCAAGACTCCATCTCATTTGGTACAGGAACAAGATCTATATTAAGCCTGTACCTCTGTGTTTGCTGAACTATGAATTTTGGGTACGGTATCTGCAGCCTCCGAAGCGAGCATTGTCGTCGGAAAACTCTTCAACTGTTCCCGAAATCCCAGAGCCAGCCGCTTCGATGTTCGATAGTTCAATTGCAATAGGGTTTATGCGCTCATATGCATCTCTCATCAAGTCTCCCCTTGATTTTGCAATCGCGGAGTCTTATCTGATTCGACTGATATTGACTGGATCCAATGGTAAATCTTTATCAACCACTTTCGCGCTGTTGAGGATGATAGAGTTGCAAGGCGATACCACTATGGGCAGCTGCGTCTCTCGCGGTTGAATTGGGCGGTCCGACTCTTCCGTCCAAAAACCGCTCGCGACAGATGATTCTATGAAAATCCGTACTGGTACACTAGCGAGTTTATGGAGAGAGCAACTTTTCCATTGGTCTTCCTATTCGCTGGCGTATCTATTGCTCTTTCATCGATGCAAGTCGCGCTCGCCGTTCCGGTGGACCAACTTTGGTGTCACATTTCAGACGATCATGAGCTGCTAGAGATGGACAGAGCGTTTTGACTCTTCTCTATAATTATATGGCTGTTAACATGGGTTATCCTCCTGGGTGTTCCACTTATTGCGTTGTGTTCGCAAGTTTTCTGGGGATTTAGCAATCGAGAGGAGAAACAGGCAATAGATATCTCTACTGTCTAAATTGAGTTGGCGTGTAATAACCTCTATAATAATGGACTGCTATAAATATTCAGGTCATGCACTCGGCATGCTGTTCTCAGCTCATGAGTGGAGACAATATAGTCATAGGTGGGGATGTTATCAAACTCAGCTTGAGGAGATGGCATGCCTTATGTTTCATACCAACCGTGTTCTCTTATAAGCAGAACATGGTTGATTGCATTAACTTGGGACACCACTTCACAAAATGCAATGGCCGTCACTTCGATCCGGGGGATCGGTTGAAATATAATCCGTCGTTGCCGAGGCATAGTAGGAGCCAACCGGGTATTCTTGATTGCTTGCTTGTCCAAATCTCTCAGCAACATGGTTGTCTCTGCGGTAAAATTACTTTGATTCTTGCGCTCTCTGGGATATAAGAGCTGAAATAGGGTAAGGTCGAGTGACTCACAATCGCCGCCTGAAGTGATGACTTTGACTTCGCAAGGCACAAAGCCTACCGCATGGCTAATTTTACTCAATCCAATCGTTCGGCACCTCATCACATGCTTCTACACGTGGGTCTTGGGCGTATTGCTTGGTCATGGTTGAACCAGTGGATCTAATATCCCTATCGGATTGAGGCTGTATGCCAACTTCACCGAGTGATCAGAATGGGACTAGAAATGGCTTGCGAAATAGAAACGATAGTGATTGATACATTTGTCATGTGGGTGAGATGCCAAGAAAACCTCCGTACTACGTCCGTGAGACATTGATAGTCCGCGCCACGGGCCATGAGGCCCATGGATTCGCACTGAGTTACTTCACCCCTGCCTATTCACCCCTGCCTATGGGCGGGCGGGCCGTTGACCGTAGCCTCGTGCTTAATGGGCCAATGTGTTGCTTACTAATACGCACTTCAGTCACATGAAATTTTATAATGTTTAGCCACGCACGTATATGTCCTATGGTACTACCTATTCAGGCTGGACATTAGCGAAACACGATACCTTGCTAGTAGGACTCACATTTTTCAGCGACTTGATTGATTCTGCCGTCTCGGTAGCGGACAAAAACTCCACAGCGGCAGAATCTATTGGCCATCGCTCCAGATCATTCACACCAACAACGCCTTGATCTTTGCCATTTTTCTGCATGAGCCGCATCATGATCGACGGAAGAGCCGCAATATATACTATTTCAGATTGCTTTGGCGTGCAATCTATATAAAGGTCCAAACTTGCTGCGAAATGTTAGTCAGATAATGCAAGGATGCGGCGGTTAACAAACCTATCTTGATGAGCCCGTCAATGCCAAATAATATATCACCACAGGCCAGTGTTTGGTGCGCAAGGCTAAATGAAGATAAGTAGCAGGCACCATCCAGGATCTAAAATGTCAGAACAGCTCATCGAAGGGCATGAGGGACAAACCTGGCATATAATGGATCCCAATTCTGTCTCGCTAGGATAAACAGACGGAAAAGCGACAACATGCGCCAGCATCAGCGGCAAGTCATCAACTAAGAAGAACGCGAGATCTTCGTGCATGTAGCATTCATGCAAGGAGAGAACATTCCTGTTCTTAGGCGTCCGAATCTGTATATCAATCTTCGAGCATTCTCTTTCCCGTATGTCCGGATGGCTACCACGCGAGACGGGCGAGTGCGGCGCGTGGCAATTGTAACTTTGCCAGCATTCTCATACGTAATAACTTTCCGATAGGTATCCCATGGTGACTCCTGTCTTACAATCAGGACGGATGCAATATTTTCCAGACCATACAAGTGGGGTAGGCAAAGGCTTTTGGGAGGCCCCGTGACAACCTTCAATCTACCGAGGCGGTGAGGTCCTGTTAAATTCGTGGTGGCTGCCGTATGACCCTCGCGGGTGGTGGGGGCCGATATCGAAATGGGGAGCTGAGATTGAGCTTTGATAGTGCCAAGGCCACATATCACGTTGTCTTTGAATAGGTTGGATGACATGATGACAGGGCGGTGTTTTCTCGGGTTCAAAATGTGCAAGAACTAAGAGAGAAAGTGGAATTCCATTTGTTTTGTACGCGCGGTGTTAAGGATTCGACTCTCGGCTGTGATAGGAGATGGCAGCTTCGACTGACTGTCGTAAGATGAGACCGATCAGCCACAGTGATTATATACAATCTGTTAACGGCACGTGTATCCTTTTATAACTGACAATAAGCTGTCAGCCATCATGAACCTGAGTCTCGAGCTAATTAAAAACCCAATGCGAATTGACAAATGACCGCACTGCTCAACATAACTCAACTTCCTCAGGATCTTGTTACCCTTAACAGCGCTAGGGAATACTGTCCACGGACAATTCTAGGTTTCCTATGACCGACAACGCGCCAAAAATAAAGAGACGGAAGCTATCAAACGAGCCAGAGTCTGCGGCAGCTTCTTTGTAATGGCGGCCTCATGTTTCGCTCATGAGTCAACGAGCGCACCGGATCAGACATGGTATGGTTATTACAATAATTGGTAGGCTCACGAAGTGGCAACTTGCCAGTAATTATTGCGTTGCACAGAGTTCCACTTACATGGCCATGTAATGATCACTCGCAACTTCTATGCGACCAGCATCTAGTTAACGCTGCAACGAGCATGTTGGCCAGATGAAGAGAGAGAATCCCGTGGAATTGGTTATGGTTAGGTGTGCCTTTGGCTTGGAAGTTCGCTTTTACAGCACGGCGAATCGCTCTCACACAATCCTCGGACGAATACTGGCACAGCTGATTTGGGCTTCAGCGTTCTAGCATTACCTATATTACCAATACTACAGTCTAATGGAGTCTACAAGTGATGCCATAATGGGTCACTTGAATTAATATGCTGACATCTAGACTCAAAATGACTGCCAAACTGCCGAGTTATCAGGACCAGCAGCCATGAGCTGATTAACGGAATAACAAAATACTTGTAGAGCACAGAGACATTGCAACATCACGAGGGAAGCGGGTTGAATAATGTAAAGAGTGGCTGGCTTTGATATTCGAGGCAATTCGACTTAGGATTGCTATTTCTCATTGCTACCCCCGATTGGTCTCGCACACGCTTCCTAAATTCTCTAATATATTGCATTGACTGGAGATCAAGATGCAGCTGGTTTTGCATATTTCTTTCTGCTTGCTGAGCGTACTAACATCGCACAGGAATTCGTTCAAATCCTTCGGACCTGAAAGTCCCTTAGTCATGTACTGATAGATTTGAAGCTCAACAGGTTCTCAAATATCGATTAATGGTTGCATAACACTATATTTGCTCCTCAATTTCAAATGACCAGTTACGTTATCAAAATATAGCCGGCAAGGTAATAGGAACAAGGTGCGTCTCAGTCATACAGCCGCTCCTCGTCTGCAGCAGCACACTTCTGGCAACTCTCTTCTGGGTGTGTTGGTGGGGACTCAAAATCGGACACAGCGTCTGTTTCCATCTCTTTCCTCATGATGATCTCTTCGTACCTGCTCTGTAGCAATTGGGTGGCGAGATGCATAGTGGCCCACTCCCTAGGGAAAATGGTGTCGCAGATCAAGATGCGGTCGGATAGCGTTTGTAGGTATTGAATTGTATCGTTGACCATTTTTCTACTAATTTTTATATTGCTTGGGAGACTCTTTTGATGCACCAGTTGTGAGCGGCCCGGTATTTGAGAGGTGGAGTGTGAATGTCGGCGTCGCTTTCGTGGGAGGGTTGAGGGTTCGACTGCTCTCTTTTTCGCGTCCAGAGGGGGCAGGTCTTGGCTTTCAGTCTTTATGACGCTTGGGGACAACGTAGAGGCCCCTGCGCTAGCAAGAGACGTAGCGACGGAAGCAACTGCCTCTGTAGCTACAGAGCCAGTGGACTGGTCATCAGTCTGTAGTATAACCTGGCTTGTGGGGCCGCGATTCTCGTGGAAGAATAGACCATCGACACGACGGAAGTTTCCAGCCGATTCATTGCCTTCATGAAATAGGTATGTTCGCCGATGGATTCCTCGAGAAGGGGATCTAAAATAACGATACCAGTTTGGCATGTATGTGACCTTCTACGTCCATTGTGACCTTCTGTGTCTGGGGTATTGGACTTCTTTGGAACCTGTGATAGGTTGTGATCCATGATTGATTGGCTTCGCTGGTGATGGTGTTGTACTGGCAAGTTATTGGAACAAAAGAAGGACAAGAGAGCATCGACCGTGGGACAATTATGACCATTTAAATGTTTGAGGCTGAAGTGGTCATGCCCACCATATCTACAGACAATATCTTCCGGGTTATTATTATCAGGGCCGACTCCTAGGAGGAATATGGATGTCAATATGTGACTACAATAGTGGTACGTACACCCACGATCGAATCAAGGATGTTTTAATCCAGTGGCCGTATCCACATGGTTCTCGAGCACCCAATTGATTCGAAGCATATTCCCAGGAGCAACATGGCTGCCAAATCATTGTTGCTCATGAATAGGACGTGTGGAAGGGAGTTCCATTTCTCACGACTTGGGGGTTGTTAGAGGGCGATGATTCAGCCGCGCCGCGCTGCCACGATAAAGATCCGACTGGCCGAGGGTCTGTTTTGTGCTTCCAGGAGCCCTGGAGGCTTTAGGTTCTGTGGTCATAATTCGCTGGTACTGTGCCGACATGATGGTATTTTTTGAGTGTTCTCATTCCAGCACCTTTGGCGATGTACGGGTGGTGAATGATGTCAGAAAGTTGAATCAACGTCCACGAAGTTGAATATAAAACACCGTTGAACACCAGCAGCATGTGAATTTTCCGCCTATAGAAGATACCCATCTGAGTCATGTTGTCTCTTTGCCAATACTGGGACTTGATTAAGTTTCCCACTCGAAGCTCGTTTCCTAATCGGCCGCGTTGGTTCACCTAACAGCGACGGGTTTTCCATGTCTTAGAGACGCATCCTACACTGACTGTTAAACACAAGCTCAATAAAAGAGATATAAAAGAGGTTACTACATCTTTCTGGGGACTGTTGGGTAGATTTCCAATCAACAGCAAACCGCAGTTTCCTCGGGTACAGCGGAGTGATATATCGCAAACAGACCAAGGCGAACTACGTCGGTATCAGAAATCTTCCGTCGATGTTCGTCCAAATTTGAAAGATGTCATGCGCAATCACGACAGATATTAAGGAGGTTAATAATATAGTATCAAGAAAGTAAATCCAAGGAACAAACGGATGATTTCCGGGGACCCGTACTGAGAGATCAGGCATTTCTGTAGGGGCCATCTGCCTTACGCATAGGAATAGTGCTTCAACTTGAAACATTTTTATCTAGTCAAAGCCTATTTTGGCCGCCACTAAGGTACCAGGCAATTAAAACGCATGTGGCGCAGCTCAGTATCAGCTGGGTCATTCTTTGGAAAGGCAGATTTGCATGAAGATCACTTATAAGTTTTACAGTACCGGGGATAATGACCTTCTTCATCTTTCTACCTCCCGCTCTTTACTTTGTTCCCTTGAGCGGCACCTGCCTCAATTCTTTACACTCAATAAACCCGTTCTTGCGGGCACAACATCTCTCCGAGTACAGCCGCCGCCATGATTCGAATGCGCCTCGTATGTTTTTCCTTAGTGTGACATTTGCGGGGAACATCGCTCCTACCACGAGCTGGTCTGAGACTGTAATAGAGAGCCATGTATGTTTAAATATAAGCGTAGCAGAAGACTCACAGCTCTGAGCATAAATATAAGATGACGATTGACAGGTGGCCATAGCGATATGCTTCGAGTCAGCAAGCAACCGAAATAGTTTTGGATCTAGAGAAATGAAGCCGGGCAAACGTGGTTTAAGCACTTTAGCGAAAGAATCAAAAACGAAGTGACAACTGTTTGTACATACCTCCAAGTGCGTCGGCTCAAGGTCTGAGCGTTTTCAACCCCCCAAAAAAAAGGAAAAAACAAAAACCAGGGATCTACATAGCGGCTACTATGAATATTTTTCGCACCAACTTATTCAGAACATCAATACATATCATGTACATTGGCTGTTCCAAACTTCACCGTCTGGCCCAAAGGCTCCCGACGAATAGCGAGAGGAACATGATTCAGGCACCACAATTTGCAATAGGCGCCATGGATTCGTAGCTCCAATTATCCAGCCAATCACCGGATTCCACAGAGCAAAGACTTATCTTGATGCTCGAGACTGAAAAGGATGCAAGAGAATGAGCGGTGAAAGAGCGGCAAACATGTGGACCAACTCCATTGGTGACTCTCGAAGAGTCATTGTTGTGTTCCAGGCAGTTGACCAGCAGATCTTTCAAGGCTCGTGTGGGCTTCCTCAAACAAGAAGAATGAGTCGTCGAAGTCACGCAAGCAATCCGTGCAGGAATGAACCAGTCAAAAAGCCAGTACTCGCGTCTTCCTTCACTGTAAAGCCTTCTAACCTTACGATGCGTTGTCGTCTTATGCGTTCCTATCATTAGCCATGCACAAAACATTCTCTGGCCAAAACGAGGACGATAAGGATGACAGTCGAAGCCCCACTACTGGTCTTGACCTGTTGCTGAACCAATCGTTCACCTTACCGAACTTGGAACAATTGATCTCCTGATGGTTCCCAGCGCGACAGGTGATGCTCCAACCCCTGCAGACATCTCATTCGAAGCCTTCGCACCGGTGAATGGCACATACAACTTCACGGATGCAGATATCTTGGATCGATCAGGATCTATCAGGATCTATCAGGATCTATCTGCTTCATCTTCTCTTCCTGCCTGATCTCCAGCGATACCTGAATGAGGACGTCGCACCTGGAACAAGAATATCTCAGTTGAGGTGCATTGCATTTGCAAAGGCTTCGTTACGGTGTTTCAATCTTTTGGCTGAGAACATGCAGTCCAAATCCTACGGTTGGTGGCACTCATAGAACTACCACACCATGACAATGATAAACCAAATCGATCGGTGTTGCCGCTGACCGTATGCACAACTTTAGTTACACGTCGTCAGAGAAGATACGGAACAGAAATGATGTATTTATAAAGATAATTTTTCTTCACATGAGTAGCAATATGACTAGGCACGGCCTCGTCCACACAGGAATCACTTTTGAATTTAGAAAGAACATAATTGAACACATTATCACGTGATGTACAGAACTACGGTTGTTGATTAGGAGTAAGCGTTTTACTTGTGGGGCCACTCAATCCTTTACCCCGCCTCACTTATCTCCGCTTAGCCGTCATCCCAACGGCAAGAGTGACAACAAATTTCATCAAGATTGGTCTTCTACAATCAATTTCCAGCGAGTCGAGATGGAGTACGAAAAACACTTTATTCCGCTAGAATCGGATCCTCAGATTTTCACGAGTTTGATGCACAATATGGGGGCTCCTAAATATTTCAAATTTATTTGATATCTGGTCCCTGGAACCAGATCAATTGGGTAACATTCGTTTTGGTATCCAAAATCCTGTCGAAGCCTTGATCCTTATCCTGCCAGACTGTCCTGCATATGCAGAGCAAAAAATCGAACACGGCATTTCCAAGGAAAGCATTCTCTGGCTGAAACAAACTATCAACAATGCCTGCGGTCTTTACGCCATATTGCACTGCGTTTGCAACACTTTAGGCACCGAGGAAATTGGTATGATATCCTGCTTCACCCCTTGTGGCATATACATCAACTAAAATGAGTAGAGCCCGGTTCCTTCATTGACTGTCTTGTGAAAAAAACAGCAGCCGACCGCACTCATTACCTGCAGAATTCAGCAGAACTGGATACAATCTATCGCAACGCCGCATTGGGTGGTTCTTCAGAGCCTCCTGCTCCTGAGTCCGAAGTTGAGCATCACTATATATGTTTGGTAAGGAGATCAAGTTGTCTCTACGAATTGGATGGAGATAGAGCGGGGCCAATATACCGATGTACCGTGGAAGACGATGAAGACACGTTGTCGGAAAAGGGCTGCAATATCCTCAAAATGTACATGAACAGCTGCCCTGAAGGAAGTTTCAGTATGCTAGCTCTGGTAAATTCTAGCTAGTGCAACATTGGAAAATTGCTCGATTGGAGACAAAGCATCCACAGACATGTTATCGTTGGTAAGGACGCTCCAGTCCAATGCAGGCTGGCTGAAGAGATTTCGGAGATCGAATATCCCCCGTGATGCGGCAATGTGGAGTGGCGTCCATCCCTCATGGTCCCTCGCATTGACATCCACTTCCATCTGAAGCAAAATGTCAATGACCTCTAGAAAACCTGCTCTCAAAAATTGAGACCTTGGTCCAGCAACGGCAAGGTGCAGTAGAGTAACGCTTCCTCGATTAGTCGTAGCGGCTCGGTGGGGATCGGCACCATAGTCCAACAGGATCTGCGTTGCATCAGACCAGCCAAATTCCACTGCCCAAGTGAGCGGTGTTCTGCCGCGTGAATCAGTGCAGTTGATGAAATTATCGAGAGTATCTCGTCCCAGTGAGCGAAGATAGTCACTCAGCGACACCTTGTAGGTTATACGGAGCAGAACCTGGTGAAGCTCCGAAAAGCCCCGGGTATTCAAGTATTGCATCCCGATTTCGCTAAGTGTCATATTGAACATGACTCCAATATCCTCACAAAATTTGCCAAATTCTAGCGCGGAACCACCTGGCATTGCGGTGTGTACAAACGCAGAATCAAGCATTGACTCCATCGGTGTACTACAAACACAGAGTTAGAATGCTCATACTAAACTCGCCGGGTAGATGAAACCTGCTTTCCAATATCGTCAGTCCACCGGGTATTTACCCCAATTGACATCAACCAGGAGCATATGTGCATGGCCTTGCTGGCGCCATGGCCTTTCCAGCAGTAGTAAGACGCATGCTAATTGTTCTTATCATCAACAAATTGAAGCATTTAAGTGCAAAGCGTGAAAGGGACTCACGTAGAGGAGCCCAGGACCGTAGGGGTCTACATCATGAATCGATGCGTTTCCGCTTCTCAGGAGAGAGATGGCTGCCGGAACATCTCCATCTTGTACTACGGCAAATATTTCAGAATCATACGGTCTCTCGTGTATCAATGTAGAATTCCGGTTAAAAGTATCCTCGAGCGAGATCCCTGTACAGAAGGTGGGTGCCGAATCTAGCTTTGTTAAATACACTGGGTTCGAAGTGACCAGGGCATACTTACCTCCTGAGAAATCGAAGAGTGGGGATATGATTGATCCCGAGTTGTAGACCGATGAAGTGTTTATCTGTGATTGGTCATGCGACCTGTGGAGTTGGTGGTTTTCGTTGCTCATTTGGAGGGCATTGCACTGCAGCCTGGCTGAGGACCTATCACATGTTACAGAAACCACCTCGTTCTTCTTGGGTTCGAACGCATGATGAATATCATTTAACTCTTGTGAGCAGGTCGAACCCAGGTTACTTCTTTCTTCCAAGCCGTCGTCGTCGTCCTCTACCGTTGTAGTTTCGTGCACTTCAGCTTCTGTGTTACTCGAGGGAAAGTTTCGTCGCCGTTCATCACGGTGGATTATATGGCACTGCTGTTGCACTTGAGTGGTTTTTGCGCCAAGGGAATTAAAACCATCCAAGAGCCAACTATCGTGCTTGCCATCGTATTTGCCCTGAAGTTTCCCAAATGACAATTTTAACAACTGCAACATGGGACTTGCACCGACTAATGTGAGCGTGGGGCGGTTTTCATCCACATGCAATCAACTTACGTTGGAGTCAGCTCTTTTTCGCTTATTTGGACACCGATTAAGATCTGCGATATTTATTTAGTATATCTACCGAGGAAAAAAATTAGGAGCCCTACCAACCGAAAGGTCGTGGTTGTTTTTCAAGGGGCGCACAAATAGCTGGCTTCGATTTTGTACCATGTGCTGAACAATCTCGCAGCTGCATGAACACCAAGCTTTCGGAACTGGCGTGGAGATAAGCTATGCAGAACTAAAAGCATGTGAGCAGGTCCGGCACATTTAATTATCATCCACAGCATGGCACTATGCGTATCCGATGTCCAATTGTCATGACTTGGGATTGCAGCATTCACACTGGTTTCGATTATAATACGGAGCGCCTCGATCAACAGCTGCGCTCTTTCGGATCCCGGAACAACGGCGAAATTAGACAGCCCATTTCGCTTAATCTTATCAGCCGTGTTTTGAATTTTCCCATAAATCACACTTAGTTTGTCTTCACGACGTGTCATTCTCTCTTTTGCCTTTTGGGATTTAAGATAAGGCGGCTTGACCAGTGTGTTCTCCGAGGTGCTCTTGGTGGTGGTGGTGCTCCTGGCGCTTGGTTCAATCTCCCGCACCGAGAGTTCAAATTCGATAGACCTTAAGGCGAAATTGACCTCCACTAGCAGTCGGCGTAAAGTGAGATCATCAATCTCCTCGTAACCGCTTGTCCACCGTTTATGGCTTCCATGGACAGGTAGTAAAACCTCCATTGCCGCCATAGAGCGAGCTGGAGAGTAAGCAAGTCGACAGGGTGGAAAGCGAGTGCAGGATGGAAAGCGGGTCGCCAGGGTGGAAAGGGGTCGATAGAATGGAAAGGGTTCCACAGGGTGGAAAGCGAGTTGACGGGGGCTGGGGCTAAGGGTGGCGGTTTACAATCAGTTGATTGGACAATTGTTGGTATCATTCTCGGTAAATGTATAACGAACGGTATGTTCGGGTCATGCCTAGACATTTTCGTTTTGATCGAGGGCGATCAGACATAACGTTTTTGGATTACACAGACCCTTACCAATTAATTCGTCGAAAAAAAAAAAAGAAAAGAAAAAAACCGAAGTTTTTTCTTTACTTGCTTTTTTACTTTCAAATTTTAAATTCGACGTATCTGACAGTCACCACAAAGCTAAGGAGCATGTAGGTAATATCTATATAGGGAAGAAGTATAAATTGTGAGATTCGATTTAAACCTCACGATATTCCCCTCCGTATAGTATAGCCTTGTACCTTTATTTGATGTTGAGCAAAATACTTGTGTACACTGCTCTCTTTTCACTCCATTTTCTCGTCCTTTTCCCTTGCCATATTTATGCGGCGGCCTTACGAGGGTCCACACTATCTCACGGTTCATACTTTGCTCCTTCTGAGATTAGATCCACAACCGACCAGCCATTGATTTGCTCCCCTCCTGTTGACTATATCTAACTTCGCTGATTCCAACCAAAAGTGTCACGTTGGTTGGAGTCCCGATTTATGAAGAGAAATGATTTCTCAACAGTAAATTGGGTGCATAAGATTTACTCCGTGTCAAGGACCCTGGTTAGTTGCACAATACAACAAGACTGCCGCGCCTGGCAACTTCAAAACCCCCCCGCACACCCGGGCTCTCCAGTTGCAATGGATCATATGTCTATCCCGGAAGGGCACCATGCGCCCATGGGTCCGCTGCAGCGACCAGAATATCCCGTTATGCATAACCGTGAGCTTCCATCAGAAAGCATGTATGGTCGATCGAATGGTCATGGCCTACCCATATATGCGCCGCCCACAGATTCCGCGCAAGACACAGTTCCTTACCAAAACTTCCACCAGTCAATGAAGGGCGCGCCGTACGAGGGCTCACCTGGTTTTCACGCTCACATGGGCTACCCGCTCCTGAATCGGGCCAACAACGCTGAACATATACCCGTTTCGAGAAGTCTGCCTCCTGTATCAGATTCCACAATTTATGTTACCCAAATGGCGAAAGATACGCCCCATGTCGGGTACAGTCAGAGTTCTTACCAAAGAGAGGTGCTTAAAGCACCTCAGAGGAAGGCACATCGAGCTACGCAGGTATGTTAAGCTAGTAGAAGGAGGGCTTGTTTCGGGAGATTTTCCCACTAACACACTAACCATATAGGCATGTGATCAATGTCGAGCTCGAAAAGCAAAGTGTGACGAGGGACGACCATGTTGCAGTCACTGCAAAGTAAACAACCTTGGCTGTGTCTACAATGAGATGCCGTTGCACAAAGAAGAGATGCCGTTGCACAAAGAAGAGAAGACTACTCAGCTGGTATTGGATCGGCTCTCCCAGATAGAGAGTCGCATGGAGGAGCGAGCCAACCGCATCGATGAGCATTTTGCAAAATGGCAAGATCAAATGCAAGAGCAAGTGGGTTTCAACCTGGCTGAAGAGCTTAGACATCCACCTCCGACTGTGCAAGGACATCCGGCCCTCCCACCACCACCAGTCATCAGGCAGGACTCGCCTCTCAAAGCAGCGATGCCTCAGACCCAGGATGTAAACGGTTCGAATTTTGGCCAACAGTTTGGAGCCGTGGACCCCAGGTTCCTCCAGAAGGAGGCCGAGGGAGAGCTCTCCATCCCGGTAGAGCACACCACTGCAGCTCATAAGCTATTAATGTGGCCGTCAATCAAGAGGCTGATACATCCTGAAAGATATGATGAGGACTATGTCATGCGGTTGGAAGAAGAGCGCGGTCTCATCAGCATATACGGCCAAGGCGAGATCTCATACACTGCCGATAACAGTCAATCACCAATGGATTGCGAGTCTAAAGGTGCTCAACCCGGTGTGAAAGGTGCAGGAGAGCACGTCAATGTTGACATCGACGAATTTGGAAACTTGGATCTGGATGCTACGACTGCTAGGCGCTACTATGATAGTTACTTCAAGCACATGTTCAAGCTCCACCCATTCCTTGTGGAAGGTGAACTTAGGATTAAGGTCGATAGCTTTATCCAAAGCTATTGTCGAGTCAATAATTCACCACCAAGCTCTGTTTCCAGCTACGCTCGACCGGCTCGTGATGGTCCGCCTCCAGCCAAAAAGAGGCAGTCAAATGAAAACCTGAGTGTGCGTGGCGAGTTAATGGAGACTGTCTCCAACCTGCTACGCCCACTTGTCGGTAAAAACATTGACACTGCCTTAATCCTGCTGTGCCTGGCCCTCGGAGCCATTTGTGAAGCTCCTGCCCCTCTCCCTGGGCCCATCATGGACAAGAAGATTGACTACCTCAATCAGCATATTCCTGCTCCGCTGACACCATTCATTTCTCCGCCGCCTGCAATTACGACATACGTCACGGATGCTAATGGTGTGCTTCCCCCCGCCAGCTCTGACTCACCGGCCGTGCAGACGTCGCTTTCGAATCCTCTCTATAGTGTACCAGCCCAGCCTGTCGGCCAAGCTTTCCCAAACAGTTCATCCAACAATGGTATAGAAGGTTTGTCAAGGAGAGATGTCACAAATACACGGGATAAACAAGGGAACATAAGGAACTACCAGGCTATCCCTGGCTTGACTCTCTATGGATATGCAACCGCAATACTGGGCCATCTGCAGGGTGGAAATGAGCTAGAACATGTTCAGTGCGGCTTGCTTGCTGGACTTTATGCAGGCCAGTTGTCCCACCCTTTCCAGAGCCACAGTTGGATTTCTCAGGCGTCAAGGGCTTGCCAGATCCTTGTGAGAACCAAGCGGTATGAGCAACTCAATGAGGGAGCTACGAAGGACTTGTACGATTTTGCGTACTGGACCTGTCTGCAACTGGAGAGTGATCTTCTCGCAGAGCTGGATATTCCAGCGAGCGGCATCTCCCGTTCCGAAGGTCGGATACCTATTCCGAAGGGAAAATGGACAATAGCTCTGCCAAACAATCTCACCGCACCCGAAACGATGATGATGCTGTTTTATTCAGCCCAAATCCATCTACGCAAAGTCTTGAATCGAGTTCATACAGACTTATACAAGGTTGAAAAGCAAGGCCAGACACGATGGTCATCCACCGTTCAAGAGGCTCTAAGTCTGAACCTCGACCTCTGGCGTGAAAGTCTACCTGAAAGCATGCAATGGGACGAAAGTGATCCCCCAGCAAACGAAATTAACGCTGCCCGCATGCGTGCCAAGTACTACGGTGCCCGGTATATTATCCACCGCCCCCTTCTCTACCACGCACTACACTACGGTCATACAGGTGCCCGTGTCAGTCCAATTAGTCAGACCTTAATGGAATCGCCTACCTCACAACAGTTGTCCCCCTCTATACTGCACAGCGCCGCTCGCGCTCCGAGCATGGCGTATATG
This sequence comes from Penicillium chrysogenum, assembly GCF_028827035.1. Classification (NCBI taxonomy): domain Eukaryota; kingdom Fungi; phylum Ascomycota; class Eurotiomycetes; order Eurotiales; family Aspergillaceae; genus Penicillium; species Penicillium chrysogenum. The sequence goes on along the minus strand of NW_026622750.1, from coordinate 4,281,974 downwards.
TCTAGTGACATGGACTCTACTCCGGCCGCAATCTCCACTCACTGGCAGCCACCTGAAGTCCGATTACACGAGCTGCCGAAGAAGCTGAAAGCTGCATGCTATATCTGCATTAGTTCGGCTATCAAGAGCACGGAGGCTTTTGACGGGATAGGAGGACATCGATTGGTCGTTACCAACATCTTCGGGACTGCCCATGCGTAAGGGATCCCCTGACCCTAGTCTCAAAGAATCACGAACATAGAGGCAAAACTTACATGTTTTCTTCACAGGCAATTCGGCAATATGCTTGTCCTATCTGCAACTTTTATGTCGTGTCTAAAGGAGCTCGTGGAGCCAGAGCAACTCAAGCGCCTCCTCGTCCGCACCATAAGCTTTCTCATCCAAAGCGAAAACATATCTCCCACCCTCCGCGCAGATGCTCGCATTCTCACTGAGATCCACGAGAAGATCTTCAATGAACCTCCTGACTTGCAGCAAGCCACCAGAATGAGCTTCTCTTGAATGTGCATCTAACGTCGGAGGTGAGACCAAGAATGGAGGCACTGATCAACGATCCTCAAAGCCAAGATCTGGATGTTCTTCTGATCCAGGAGCCCTCCATAACCACGTACCGCACACACGTCAATCACAGCGCCTGGCGACTATATCGGCCTGCCGCACAGCTCGATGCTGATCGGTTTCGCAGCCTGATCTACGTCAACAGACGAATCTCCACCTCCTCACACCGTCAAATATCATGCGACCACCCAGATATCGCAGCCATCAAGATCTGGACAGCTAATTCTCAAATACTTCTCTTTTCTATCTACATACCGCCAGTACCACTTTTCACTGGCGATGACGCATCGGCGTTGCCAGCTCTCACTGCGATTCAGAACTCCATCGCAGCTGCCATACAAAACGAGCATCGGTCGACCAGTATCATTGTTTCTGGCGACTTCAACCGACACCATCCGATGTGGGGCGGCAATCGCATCGCGCCCAGGTTTATCGAAGACGCGAGCGACTTAATCGACTTTTTCCAGACTCACAACCTCCAAGGCTGCCTGCCCCGAGGCACGGCAACTTACTGGGCCTTGAACAACCCAGGCCAAAACTCAACCATCGATCAGACAGTGACAGACAGCCCGGGACTGCTTGTCAAATGTCATCTGTACCACGAGAACTACGGATCTGACCACCGCGCCACCTACTCAGAATGGAATTTGCAGCCTCAGACTAAGCTAAGAACCAAAGCGAGGAAAGCGTACGAGAGGGCGGACTGGTCCAAAACCGGCGAAGAAGTAGCCCTACAGATGAGCCCATGGAAGGAGATCAAGACCCGGCCAACACTCGACCGAGTGGTGGAGAAGCTCACATCAGCGACAACCCAGGCGGTCGACCGATTCACGCCCGACATGCGCCCAACGCCATACTCCAAGAGGTGGTTTACCCCGGATCTCAAGGTGCAACAGGTTGAAGTCAATCAACTACGCAGAAGGTGGCAGACGAGCTGCGCGGAGCTCGGACGAGACCATGCTAGCACCGCGGCTGCCTTTAAGGCAATGCAACAAAAGCGGCGAGCGTGGACCCGGACCATCGAGAAAACCAAAGCATCACACTGGAGACAGTTCCTAGACGAGGCGGGCGAAGGAAAACTCTGGAAAGCCGCGACCTACATGAAGCCTCGGGAAACATGGGGTTGCACCCCAAGCTTGCGAGCTGGCTCTGAGGATATCATCCAGAACGAAGACAAAGCAAAGGCGTTCCTCGATGCGTTCTTCCCCGCAATGAACACACCCGAGCCAAGCCCACCAGCTTCACCACTGCCGGAGCTTCCATGGCACCCAATCACGGAACTTGAGATTGAGCGATCACTAAGGACAGCGAAAGGGACGACAGCGCCAGGGGAGGACGATCTACCAATGTTGGTCTGGAAAAAACTATGGGTACACCTGAAGGCCTTTGTTGTCCGCATCTTCACGGCATGTGTAGATTTAGGACACCATCCAAAACAATGGCGCAGCGCGAAGATCATTGTGTTACGGAAGCCAGGCAAGCCAGACTACTCGCTTCCCGGCGCCTATCGACCAATCTCACTGCTGAACACACTCGGCAAACTTCTCGAAGCAGTTATAGCGCGACGACTGTCCTATCTGGCAGAAAAGCACGGCCTGCTGCCGAACAGCCAATTCGGCGGACGCCCAGGCCGAACCACCGAGCAAGCCTTGTTGGTGCTGTCTAACGCGATCGACCAAGCGTGGTACAAACACAAGGTGGTGACTTTAATTTCGTTCGATCTCAAGGGCGCCTTCAACGGGGTGAACTGGGTGAGCCTACATTACTCTTTGCAGGCGAGAGGGGTTCCGATGGTGGTACGGAAGTGGATTTCAAGTTTCATGAGTGACCGCCACGTGAACATCGGATTTGACGATTTCCGTACCGAGACAGAGCCCCTCGCGCATGCAGGATTGGCCCAAGGGTCTCCACTCTCTCCTATCTTGTTTGCATTCTTCAACGCCGATCTGGTCGACCAACCTGTCGACTCCCACGGAGGCGCGTCGGCATTTATCGACGACTACTTCCGATGGCGAGTAGGCCGCTCGGCCGAGGAAAACCTAGCCACCATGCAGTCCGAAGACATCCCTCGTATCGAGAAGTGGGCACAGCGAACCGGGTCTAGCTTCGCCGCCGAGAAAACCGAGCTTATTCACCTCACCAGAAAGAGGGGAGAGCACCTGGAAGGGCAACTTACCTTTGATGGAGCCGACGTTAAGCCGTCACCTACAGCAAAACTGCTGGGGGTGATGTTTGATCAGGAACTCCGCTGGAAGGAACACGTTCAGCAGGCCATCAAACGTGCTACCAAAGTCACTATCGCTTTAAGTGGGCTACGACACCTGCGTCCAGAGCAAATGCGACAGCTCTACCAAGCATGCGTCACGCCTATCGTGGACTATGCATCAACAGTCTGGCATGACCCGCTTCGGGACAAGACCCACCTCGGACAACTGAACACGACACAGAGAGCCTCATTGATCCGAATTCTCTCGGCATTCAGGACAGTAGCGACAACAACATTAGAGGTGGAGGCCTACATACTTCCTACCCACCTCCGCCTCCGCCACCGAGCGCAACGCACCATCGCAAGACTACACACTCTGCCTCGCGATCACCCCATCTGGAGTGCCCTACAACGAGCCCAAAGACGCAGGGACAATATGAGATCACGCTACAGGTTCCCCCTCGCGGAAACTCTCAAGACCATGGACCCGTCTAGGCTAGCAACACTAGAAACGATCGACCCGAGACCGCTACCACCATGGCGTGCCGAGGCGTTCGCGGAGATTGAAATCAAGTCGGACCGGGAGACAGCAAGGGAACGGGCTGAGACCATACGGGCCACATCCGACCTCATCGTCTATTCAGACGCCTCAGGGCGCGAGGGCCATCTCGGAGCGGCCATCGTCACACTCAACGAAAGTGACGAGGTGATTGAATCTCAACAGGTCCAGGTGGGGCCGATGGACCGTTGGTCAGTTCACGCAGCGGAACTCATTGGCATCTTTTATGCGGTCAACATGGTGTTCAAACTGTTCCACCAACGCTCGAGCGCCGTAAACAGGGTTCCTGTAATAGCAACAATCTTATGCGACAGCAAATCGGCCTTGCAGGCGATCCAGAACGTGAAGAATAAATCAGGACAACGCATCGTCCATGCGATCCTCCAGGCAGCCACCGAGGTTCAAGGGGAGAACATCAGACTTCGCCTCCAATAGATGCCAGGGCACTGTGAAATCCGAGGGAACGACACTGCAGATCGACTCGCCAAAGAAGCCGCGCAACCGGGTAAAACCCACCCCTTCCGACCGCTACTATCGAGGGAGAACGCGTTTGTCCGCAACAAAACTTATGCCCAGTGGGAGCAAGAGTGGAAAACAAGCACCAAAGGTGCTCACCTACGAAAGATAGACGGTGGCCTACCAGCGCGGTACACGAGAAAGCTCTACGGGAATCTACCTAGGAATCGCGCCTACCTGCTGACGCAGCTACGCACGGGTCACAACTGGCTATCCACCTACGCGAAGAAATTCGGCTTCCGCGAGGATGATCTATGTGAATGTGGTGTGCAGGAGACAGTCGCCCATGTGCTCATGGAATGCCCGAGGCTCCGAGAGCTGAGGGTAGAATTGAGACGGAAAACTGGGGATACGCTGAATGGCGTGTCGAGCCTGCTGGGAGGCGCAAACGAAGGTGAGCAAGGTAAACCAGACATCGTCTCGAGAGCCAAGACGGTTCAGGCCGTCTTGGACTTCGCCGAGGCGTCACAGCGGTTTCGCAGTCGTGCGCCATAAGGGCAGCCTAACAATGGGAGCGGCAATGGGCCACGAGAGGCCGTGACGAGGCTCTAAGTTCATGTCAAGAAGTGGATCATCCTCAATGTACATACTCGGATATATCGTTGTCGTATACTGCATATCGCTTCGGCGAGGGGCCAGTGTAAATGAATACTACTACTACTACTACTACGACTGTAATGGATACCGAGAGACGGCAATAGAACGGGCAGAGACCGTAGGGTCCACATCGACCATCGTGGTCTACTCTGATGACTCGGGATGTGAAGGCTACCTAGGCGCCGCTACTGTAGCACTCGACAAGGACCTACAGGCTGTCGAATCCAAACAGATCCAAGTAGGACCGATGGACCGGTGGTCGGTTCACGTAGCAGAGCTGATAGGCATTTTCTACGCTGTCAGTACAGTGTTCAAGATCAGCCATCAGTGGCCAAGCACGGAACATAATGGAACAACAACGGCAACGATCCTCTGCGACAGCAAGACAGCGCTTCAAGCGATCGAGAACCCAGGAAACAAGTCGGGACAACGCATCATCCACGCGATCCTCCAGGCGGCCGCAAAGGTCCAAGCAAATGGAATCGCGCTTCGTCTCCAATGGATACCCGGACACTGCGACGATCCAGGGAACGACGCAGCAGATCGGTTGGCCAAAGACGCGGCAACCCCGAGCAAAACACACCCCTTCCGCCCTTACCGCTCCGCACGAATCGAATCGAATCGAACTTTTGGCAGATTCGATTCGATTCGATTCGAATTAATATTGAAAATAACGATTCGTACGAATTCGGATTCAAGACCGATTCGAATTCGATTCGAAGATCGCGAACTTTTTTGTTCTAAAGCTTCATTGGGAAGGCGGTCAATCACACTGTTGTTCAGTAGGATAGCCAGCAACCAACACCTCATATAGGTAGTCTAATAATTGGTTAACTGATAGTTGGATACAGAGATAAGTAGGCTAGATTCAGTCTGATATCAAAATTGAACAATCAGGGGTTAAGATTAAGAAGCTGTGGGGCACTATCAATAGATGCAAATTTCGGTCAAAACCTTCATCCAAATATATATCATTCGACTCACAAGGTTTCTCCACAAATCGATAATCGTAAAAATGGGCTGTTTTGCCTCAAATTATACTACCCCATAGATCGTACTGAGATACACGTAATATATTAATATAGGGTCATAATATGAATAGCTGCACATTGCATTTAATGAAGAATAGATAGATAGTCTAATCGAGTTAGCGGAGACTCCACAAGAACGTGTCTTCGCGCATACGTGCTTTTACCAAGAACAACATCCAAATCGGGTTCAAAAGCTACTAAAAACCATCACTTCAGGGTGCCCGAGGGTAAGCGATCGATCAAGACACAAGCTTAACATACTAATATAACGTTACAGATGACTTCTCCACTTGCTACAACATTTGACTGTCCTAATACTAGGAAGAATAAACGCGATTATGCGGCGCTTAATAAATATGGCCTCCTTGCAGAGGATATACCACTTCCGCCTCCCCGAAAGAAGATGGCGATCCGGTCCGCCGTTAAGTCGCCGACTCCTCCGATTTCAACCTCTCCTACAGCTCCCAGCAATGTCTCTATGAGTTTATCGAATCTTGATACGGATATACGTCCTTCGCAATCAATATCTCAGGTCCAATGCGAGGTAGAGAGGATTGAAATCAAGCAGAAAGATGAGACTAGGTCGAAAGAGCGGAGCTGGGTTTGGAAACACTACCTTACTACACCTGAATCTGGTACTTGGAGATTAGGAAATAAGGAGCGGTCCAAGCTTAAACACCTGTGTATTGTGTCGCCATCCACCTGCCGATTCTTTCGATTTGCATCGAAACTGCAATCTTCAACCACAGCGTTGAAACAGCACCTGCAGCAAACACACAAGCTCTTCCAGGACGGCCATTCAGGGTGCCAAGGTCCGTTAAGCTCATGGATTTCTAAGGAAAAGAAGCTCCCGTTCGAAGAAGCTGCCTTGAATTGGATTGTATCAACCTGCCAACCTTTTACATGCGTCGAACAGCCTTCATTCAAGGCTATGTTGAGGTCTGCAGGATTTCAGGACTCCGTACCAAGTGCGGATACTGTGTCGCGTCGATTATGTCTTCGGCTTGATGCTCTTGACAGTGAGCTTCGAATCTTAATGTCTTCAGCATCCTCAATTGCGCTATCTTTGGATGGTTGGACAAGTCAGAATTCATTGCCAATGCTAGCCATTAATGCTCACTGGATGTCCTCTGCCTTCCAGCAATATCGCGCTTGTATTGAGTTCGTCGAAATTGAAGGCAGCCACTCTGGAGGGAACCTTGCTAATATCGTTGCCACGGTTCTCGAGAGGTTTCATATATCTGATAAAGTTATGACGATTACAGCTGACAACGCATCGAATAACGATACCCTACACCGATATCTCTACCAAAAGCTGTCTCAGCGGTACGATGGGTACCTGTCCGAGACTATCATCCGAGAAGGGACGATGAAATTTACCCATAACTCCCAAATCCGCTGCTTTGCTCACATCTTGAACTTGGTTATGAAAACCATATTGAGGTCTCTACGCGCTAGTTCGCATAAAGAAGCCTGTGATCTTCTTGATGATGTTGCTAAGAGGAGCTGGAAGACGGTCAACGCTCCTACTTCGCCTATTGCAAAGCTTCGACTACTTGTACTTTGGATTGCGCGATCTCCTCAGCGGATACAGAAGTGGGATAATCGACCTGGCTGTACAAAAGCTATCAACTACGATGTTGATACTCGATGGAACTCTACCTTTGTTATGATTGTGAGAGCCGAAGAGTGTCGCCGTCAGCTCGAAGATACAGTCAACGATGATCCAGATATCGAAGCCTTACGTCTCACACCCAACGACTGGAGACAGCTCTCGGATATCAAGAAGATCCTAGCTCCCTTCAACGAATATACCGAGTATGTCTCTCGGGATAGCCCTTCAATTCATATGGCGGCGCGTATGTTTGGAGAGCTCCGTTCTATACTCCTCGCTATCAAGGAACGACGAGGCGAGTGGCAGAAGGTCTCGCCAGTAATAACTGTTCCTGTTTCCGATGGAATCTCACTCCTGGAGAAGTACCACGACTGCGTCAAAGACAACGACATATACTATATCGCAAGCGTCCTGGACCCTCGAATCAAGACCAAGTGGCTAAAAACGCTATCGGATGGAGAGAAGATTATTGACCGAATCCGGGAGTTTCTGAAGAAAGCATATTCCACCATAAAACAGCCTGTATCGACCGCTCCAAGCACCAATTGGAAGAGCTTCGAATATCGATTTCTGGAAGCCTTTCAGCCTACACAGTATAACGTCGCTCAGTCTGACATCGACAAGTATTTCGATACTCCGACAATCAGCACTGGTTTCGATATAAGCCAGAGCCAGTCCGAGTTTATACGAAACTGGTGGAAGGCCAACATGCTTGAATATAGTTGTATGGCAAAGGTAGCACAAGATCACCTTGCTATACCAGCAGCAGAGGTAGATATCGAGAGATTGTTCAATGGTGGGAGAGATGTGCTGGGGATTCGACGTTTCTCCATGAAAGGTAAGACCCTTGGGACCTTATTAAGGCTGAAAGATGCTGCACGTTGGAAGTCTTCATAGTTACACAGTAATGGTTTTTTTGGGCATACAGGTGTTTGATATTCTAGACCTTATTTGCAGAAGTATTCTTGTAGGGGCCAGGCATCACGAAAACCCGTTCCACAAACGATTTTTCCTAAAAAGGCTAGATATTAATTCGCGAACCTGTTCGAAATTTGCGAATTTTGACGAATTGAATCGGCCATAGATTCGAAGCCCCGAAACCAAGGTTCGAATTCGATTCGATTCGCCGAAATTCGCGAACTTCGAACAGTTCGAGAATTCGTGCGGAGCGGTATTCCTTGACGACGGGGCTTGTCTTATACTTGTCCCAAAATTAAATAGTATGTGTCACTGGTTAGCTCATGGAACCAATAAGACATGCATGGAGCACTCGGATGGAGGCTAGATATAATTGACCTCGGTGGTTTGATGGTCACGCTGATCCGGTTTGGATCATCAATAAAACGGCGGGGTAATATATAAACCGCACATAGAAGGCGGTTACCGGTGCATCGATGAAGATGCAACGAGTTAATATTACTTTATCAATTATAAACATCGGGCGAAAGAGCCACTGACCATGCGGAAATCAAGAAAGCCGCAAATATAAACACAAGAACACAGTTTAGATTAAGTGTTCTTCTTGATCAGGAATTATCAGACAAAGTCAGTTATCAATCACTTTTGAAAACTTTGTTATATTACGGTCTTTATCAATTGCATTACTACTCTAAACTATCACCGTCCAAACCCGCACAGAACTGTTACGAGCAGAATGCACAAAATAGTTTGCCGAAAGATAGGGGATCAATAATGTCTTGTCAGAACTTCTCTAGCCACCTTACACATCTGACCTATTAGTTCCACGCAATTACTATAGTGCGCTCAACTAGTTGCTGTCTACCCATTTGCTAATATTTTAAATTGCCATCAAACATCGTTGTGTTGTTAGATAGGTGGAGGAAATGAGCAGTGAAAATAGGAAATATAAGGAAGAGTCAACCTCCTGCAACATCATCTACTCTATCAGACTAATGGAAGATAAACAGGTCGCGCTTGTGTGTACATACGTTGCATTATATTAAGCAATTCAATTTATTATACACCGGCAACAAGAGCAGTTCCTTTCGCAGAGAAAGCTATGATTTCATATCCGATCGAAGATTTGGAGCACGCAAAGTAAGCGGTTCGAACCACATGGCCCTGGTGGCTGTTGTCCTAAGAAAAGACTCAACGCGCGGTTTGATCATTTGTTCATTGATTTTGAGATTTCTTTTTCGACATCTCTCAAACACTTTCTCTTGGGCGCTTTCTTTTGATCACTTTGTACCGAGGCCCACGTTGAAAAGCATTGTCGTGAGGAGGCGAAGGACGCGAAGGGCTATAGCTCATCTCCTGCTTCGGTCCTATAGAGCTAGGCTGACCGCGACTAAAGGATTCATGATAGAAGTCGCCACCGGCTTTACGAAATCCATAGTAATAAAGCCGCCTAACAAGAGATTGGTGGCTTCTAGTAGACAACCTTTCAAGTATATGCGTAGGAAATCTGCTTTCCGGGGCAACGAAGACAGATTGCCCATCTTCTGACCAACGCATTACTGCCTCATTCTTCGGATCATCAAGGATTCTTTCATATATTAGTACACAGGGTAACAGTATTGACGATCCAATGGATGCTTCACTTACTCGCTCAGATTTTGAATGAAGTCGGATGCATGAAGCCTGAGTGCTGGCCTTGCGTCGCTCTCAGGGCATGAGCCAGCTCGTTGCAAGTCATTCCTCGCAATGGCAACTTCTGGTGGGGCTGAATCATTCAGCTCTCCATTGACTGGATGAACTGACCGGTCATTGCTAGCATGCTGGACAGTCGTATAGGCGCTTGATGAATCTTGATAACCGGAGCTTTCTCGTTCTGTCGAGGAAACAGGACCAAAAGCACCTTGATTTGGAAGAGCATATTGAGCACCATCCAGCGGTAGAGCTCCTCCTCGGTTGTTGACGTGGTCCTTGTTTCTAGAAAGCTGAGAGACTAAGTCCTGATGATTCCGGAGATGTTGCTCAACAAGCGAAATTTGTTCCAGGACTACATTGATCGGCTTTAGCTTTCTATACAGCACCACGGGACAAAAATTCCAGAAACTCACCTTCGCTTATCGCTCTCCGAGCATCAACAAGCTCTTGCAATACCGTGTCGTTTGTTTGAAGTTCCTTGTGGCAATCATCTTTATCTGGCCAAGGGAAGAGAAACCGCCAAGGCCTACCAGAGCGTAAGAGTTTGAGGTCAATCTCTGATAGCTCGACGCTAGAAGTTCCGACCCTAAGCTGCGCTGGGCCCTCGAACTGGGGACCTGCAAACAGAACAACGCTGTTCCAAGTCAACGGTGGCCCTTCCCTCACGGACGGTATTGTAATCGAGAAAAGGCTCTCTAGGCTCTTGCTGATACTGTTGCTAGTCAAATCCTCTCCGCGGCCAAAGGCAATACTGCCACCTTCACTTAACACCGACAAATGATTCGACAATTCGGTCGAAAATTCGGAAACGGAGGTATTGGCAAGCCTAAGAGGTCTTAGACTTTTATTATGATATTGAGAGACAAAGTTGTTAACTATTTTATCAATAGTTTGGCATGTTATATCGCCGGGCACTTCGTTGCAAGGAGTGGTCATCATTTCAGAGCACAGGCTTGAGCATACCCTGGATTCAAGGAGGCAGAACAGCAGAACATCAATGGCGGTAAGGCCCTTGCCGAGGCGGGTCAAAGTTTCTCCGTGTTACTAATTGTTGACTAGTTACAGCCACTCGATTCACGTCCCACATATAGTTACATACTTTGAGCATTTTATTATAGCCACCATTCTTTAGCCAATTTGTTTACTTTCAGTTTGGTTTCTTTCTAACCTTGTCCGCCTATTGCATACCACATATCCACTTTTGAGATTCTTATTTGTACGCATAATACGTATCCATTGGTTACCCATTGCAAAGATATATTCTAGGGCAAGAATGATCGAATGAGTAATGCCAGTTTCTAGAATACCGAATTCTACCTCCTACTAATAACGTTTTCTGCTGCCACCATTGTCGCGAAAGACGAGGAAGTTGAAATGAGAATAAGAAAAGACTGCTACGTCGGTTATACGGTGACAGTACTGGCAGGAAAATATTATTGTGAGTAGTTATCTGCTTCATCCTTTTGCAACCGTTGAAGACCACCAACAAACCCGAACCATTCAAGAGGCAATATTCTATAGATGTACATTCTGGCTATGAGTATCAATAATACGTTCCAGCCGTGTTGTTTATTCCATAAACTGCGCTCTCGGCGTCATCACGCTTTTTCATGCCCTTGTTTACAAAAAGAATGTCTATTACATATACCGACTTGACCGCAAGATGTGTACCGCCACCATTAGTAAATGGATCAAAGCTGTTATTATTGTCTCGTCTTTGATCGTCGGTTATAGAAGACCTAGAAAGTATATTAATACGCATAGGCAAGGACCTGTGATAGGGGATGCACGGCGAGTCGCCACCAGCCACCTCAAATTTTACCGTTTCTGCCCATCTTTGGCCACTTAGGGTCTGCTCAGCCAGAGACACTTCCCGAGGCTCTTATCTACTATTGCTATCCATTTGAAGGGGCATGGCGAGCTGCGCCAGACGACCACGGCCATCGTCAACATGGAAAATCACAGGCCTCACCGCGCCTGGCCTAGAAGATAGTGCTCAACTATGGCTCGGCAAAAGGGGCGTACCTCTCCAGCCGAGCGAACCATATAGCTGAGCGACACATCATCACGAAGTTTCGTTAACCTCGCCCACAACCAATTGTTGATGAGGCGTGCAAATGATTGATGGGTCAGCGCACGGAGTCGAAACGCTCGAACAGGCCGGTTCGATGAGTTTGTCACAATCTTGCTCTTGATCTCCAGGCCGTTCTACTTCCCAGGATATTCTCTGGCACGATGAGCAGATCAGATCGGAGAATAGAGAGCTTCACCAAAGGCTCAAGGCAGCTGTGGGTATGATAGAGCTCTCGCATGCAGGCCCAAAACTCCAAGCAAAGACACCAGTCTGGAGCAGTCGAATCTAGACCGACAACAGTTAATAGACCATCACTTTTCTCTCCACTGAGATCAGTCCCAGCCCCGCCCGCAGCACACATACCATTATGCCCGATTTCGAGTGTGTCTATGAACCACGCACCCATCCGCTCAACCAGTAGAGTGTCTGCAGAGTCATTGCCAGCGCTGACAAGATCTTCTAAAGGTTTCGGACCAGATCTTAGGAGCCGACACATGATCCTGATCAGATGGCTCTGATCAAAGTCGGCAGCCCTTTCTGTGCAGCAAGGCATTAGACAGGTGATGTGAGGATATCAAGCAAGTGATAGACTTTAGAATAAAGCCGTAGCCGGGTATAACATCTTACTAGTCTATCTTGGTGCTTTTGCAGAGCGCGCGCGACAGGCACAGCAGCCGGGACCCTACACGTGCAACCTCAATTATCCAATGTATATACTGCCCGACCAGGGCTTATCTATACATTCTACCCCCGCCCACAACTCCGGGCCGGGACATAAATTGGACAGTACCATACTGAGCTTACTCCGTAAGTGATAGGGTGATTTGATGCACGAACGGCCCGACAGACGCTGACTGGGCCACCACACCACAGTGTCTATTCGCTGGCAAATATTTGCCACGCAGCAGAACTGCCTATGTGGCTTAAACTTCGTCCAGTACATCTTCTTCAAGCACATCCAGCTTGTGTGGACTATATGCCGTGGTTGCACGCGCAGCACCGGCTTTCTACATCGCCCAATGTCTATCCATCCGAAAGCTAGTAGGTTCCCTTCGGATGTGGCCTATCGGTGAATTGGCAATATGAAGCCTTCGACTAAATACTGTCAGACGGGGACTCAGCCGGAAAGTCAGACAACCTACTAGTAAGCCATGATTTTTTTGCATAAGGGATCTCTCCAACTGGCCATTAAGTCCGATAGTGGGTGGTCTGCCGGCACAATAACATTGTTGACATCATCGTAGGCGGCCAGTGATTGGGGTATTGCCGTTTGACCTACGCGTATCCTTTGGCACAGTCCCTGGGCCACTCTGGCCTCGGTCTCCATATAACCTAATATGTCATTGTGGCTAGCAAATAATGTCAATAGAACTTGGCGAACCCTTTTCGTAGTGACTACGCTCAACTAAATGTTACACATATCGAATCGGTTCGTAGAAAATAGGGTAGAGGGTTACAGTGCTGTGGTCGAGGCATTTATAATCCGTAACAAATAAAAGAACAGTCCTAGAGAGAACAAATTTCAACTGTTTCTAAAGCCAATCCCGTTGCTTCACGTGCTTGATGACAGGAAAGTTGACACCCCAGCGCCATCGTACATCTCGGACGCCACGAGCAATCTAGCGGCCATCTTCGGGCGTTAGCTGCCCACAGAATTCAGGATATAGAAGATGATATCGTATCCAGGGTAGCCACATAGCGATTGCGGCCCTTACGTTTCCCGTGCGTTGCTTAGTGGGCTTTAAGGTTGTCCCGACGCAAGAAGCTGCGTTGAGACCCAGGTACCCTCCAGACATGAGGCATCTCCCCTGAATGGCTTGTCAGGTGACGATTGAGGGTCTTTCGAAGGTTGAAATGGCATTTGCATCCCTGAACGCCGCACTTTTGAATTGCCACCGAGGGATGTTGGATTGGGAACCTCCGAAGTTCAGATTGGACGAATCCTGCTAGCTATATAGAAGATTGACAGGCTGTCCGAAGGCTTGGCAGCGTCCAGCAACATCATCCTGGCTGTCAGGCTGCATACTCTTCCTTTCACTGTTGACTATATGCTTCAACGGTACTGCATTCTACTAGCATCTCTGCTTCACTAACCTACCTACAGCGTGCCCTAACATCTCCCAACCAAACTCATTTTGTTCCCTTCTCAGTTCAACCATCGTCCAGGGCCCAGCCTCCCTCACGTACTTCCCCGAGTCCCGATTAATATTACATCCTCCCATTAGCGTCGGCCAAACAACTTCGAACATGCCTTGGATCCAACGAGCGAGGGGAAATTCATATCAGCGAGAACATGCTCGACGAGCACCCATTGTCCACCAGGCTTAAGCAGGGAGTACAGGAAGCGATAAGTCTCCTCTGGAGCGGGCACAGAGCAGAGTACACTGAAGGTTGTGATCGTATCAATAGAGGCGGGGGTGATGCCATAGTCGTAAAGAACTTCAACGTTTTGAACACCACATGCTAGATGATGTCAGGGTTAAGGGCCTTGAGAGAGAATGATAAATAAACTAGTAACTGACCGATTATAATAGTAACATCGTCAAGGCCGGCTTTCTTTACATTCTCCCCGAGCCTCATATGTAATCCAACGCACGGCTCAACAAGATACAACTTCATGATATTCTCACTTTTATAGTGGGTCAGATTCTGACCATCACCGGGCCTATACATAGTCATTTACTGTAGAAGTAAGGAGTTTCTGCATGCAAGAAGTATCTAGATTACGTACCCGATGTCCAAAACAACACCGTTCGCAACTGCGGCCAGAGGAGATACACTGGGCCTGAGAGCCTTGAAAGCCAAAGGGCCAAAAGTTTTCCACAGCCGCGTGAACTGTTGACTGTGCCAGTGCTTGAAATTAAATGCTAGACGAGGACTGCGTTCAATGACCACAACCTCTAGGAAGTTGTAAGCCCCGAAAACAATTCCTGTTAGCACCATCAAGGTCGGGACGAATATATCTATGATCATTCAATGGGTAGAATAGACACATCATGGCCGTGCAATATTGTGATACAGAGAGGTTGTCGATTTAAAGATAGAGGTGAGGATGAAAAAATATTCGTTACCCTGCGATGCGTCAAGGCAAATGACGTTAAATACGGGGTTGCGCCCGTCCGGGGAATTTAATTAGCTAATAGGTACCATGGTGGCGGTACAGTTACGAGACTTGAGTCACATAATAGAAAATACTGCAATATTGCGATGCCGGGGGTATTTGGCAAAAATAAGGGTAAGCTTAGCTAGCGTATTGGTAAGATTCTCTAAAACAACAATGGTCCGAATCTGACTATCTGGTCGGACATAATAAACAGAACGCATAGTCGAAAGGTCGCATGTTTCAGCAGTAAAAGACCGGGGTAATCAGTATAACTAACACCTTGTCTCTTGACTAGTTGCTTTCCGTGGATCAGCGTATTATCTTTAACCCACTGGAACGATCGTGACCGACCCCGGCTGGATGGCACTTCTGCTATCCGCATCCAGCGACCATGGAACGTTATTCTCTCTGCCTTCCAGGCTGCGCTTGAGAAGCGAAAGCCTAATCATCAAACGACAATTTTACAACCGATCTGTTTCTATTGGTCCGAGAGATAAATCAATACATAACTCTTTTTCTATCTTTGCTGCTGTCACGACATAATGGTGGTTGCTCGATACAAGTCTATCCGATTGGGTATAGCACATCAGGGAGATCAAAGTTTGACTGACTATCAAGGAATAGCCGTCCTTTACTTCATTGTTCAATGTGTCACAAAAACGCTGGCAAATTTCTCATTCTGATGCCCAAGACCGAAGAAAACCATAGATTTATTCAAAGGAAACTTTGCCATGTAAAAAATTGGAAGAAGAAGAAGAAAGGATTAAGTCTATAACATCTATAACACAGCAATTAATTTCCAGCTCCTCCAACGTTCGCCTCAAAGTTCTTCCTCGACCTCCATACCACCCTTGATCTGCCTCTTCTCCTTGTATGATCATAATTTGCCAAGGCTAATCTGCATCTCTTTTCTCTCTCGGCTTCGCTCATGGTGCTCCACTTCTCCATCTTATCCACACTTTTAAGGTTGAACATTAAATGCTTTACGTATCTGGTTCTTGCTTTGACAGCGCCCACCGCTTTCGCCTTCGGTAATATTCTCTTCAGGAGCGTTTTGGGTAGAGGAACGGGACGGCACAACAGTATTTGTCTCCTGCTCTTGCTCCTGTGTGATAACCATTAGTCATGTTGTCTCCTGAGATACTAGATCGGCCCTTTGGGGTCGATGAGAAAGACCCCAATAGAACCGACGTTGGTTCGAATCGAGCCGGTGTGCGAGATGAGATCTTCCTGGCTTGATTTTCTCCGCCTCGAAGGTAGCCAAAGGAAACGGCAAAGGTGAAACCAGTTTACCATCACTTTTGATCGCCTCAAGGTGTAGAGGCTCCTGCATGTCCTAAGCTGCGTGGATTACAATGCTGGCCATCAACCGAATCACATACGACCTAGGGGTCCAGTTGCATCCTCCAACCAACAAGTACCGGGGCTCTTCCTTAATATCCATCCGTTCGACATTGATCCGTGTCTGTGGATACCTTTCTCATCAAAGGTGATCCCTCTAATCCCGGCAATTCTTTTTCTTCGTATATTGCCAATGCTGATCTTATCTGGCATATTGAAACCCGGTGGTGTGTCTTAGAACTAAGATCGTCGTTCCTGGCCGTCTGTGTGATCCAAGAGTGTGGATTAACTGTAATAACGGGCGTTATGTAGCCTTAGTTACGCTTTTTATCTATTGGTATGAATTCTTTTAATCAAACTGTTTTCTTAGTCACACCACAATGTCTGTGAGCTACCAGTGCTTTTAGTGCCGTGACATTGAATTTTACCTCGCGTGTCTTTGGGCCAATGCTCGAGACTATAATTCTCAGCAAGAGGCTACCCGACCCGCGCGGCTGAATGCTTAAATTTGGGGAGAGGTTTGAACCATATCAAAAGAAAATCTACAGTAGGTCCTATTGGATCTCCCCATTCGCTATACACTCTAACAAGCTATGCTAGATGTTCGGAATCCAATTTGATGCCGCGGGCATATACCTAGTTGGCACGCCGACAGAACAATTTCACATATCGTTCGAAGAATTGATATCCTTCACTGGAGGCATTATCGGGCTCCTTGAGTACGGCGTCACGTGGAAAGTGTTGAAAGGAGTTTCGAACAGACTCCGACATCGGCTAGTACATCAATCGGGGACATCTTCTGATACACAACCCTCTCTGTGGGTTGATAACTCGGGACCTGTACTATATGGGATCCGGCATGGGCCGCATGGCATAGAATCAATACGGGCTAGTCCACAAGAGTTGGAAGGTTCCCGCTTTGGGAGGGCAGTTAAGAAGCATTGGGATAGGGGTATGATCGGGTTGAGCTCGATATGGACTACGCGGATGCTTATGGAGGCTTTCTTTGTTGGTCTCTGGAGAAATACGTTGCGGCGGGTGAAGACCAGAAAATCTTGAAGGACAATATACTGTAACCAAGTCAAGGATCAGAACCCGGACGAAAAGCTCATAAGATAATCGAGGGATAAACATGATGAAGTGTCCAAAGACTATCTGTTCGGAATACTTCTCGTTGTGTAATCAAAACCCCCTCCCTTTCGCTTGGGGCAACCGAGATCCTCAGGAGGTCAAGATTAGTATGGGCAGCAAGCCTTGCAATATAGCCATTTGGCTGATTTTGAGGAGACAGAAAGTTCCGAGATTAAGCCAGAGAATTCGCCGGACAAGCAAAATGATAACCGATTGGTGCTGATAACAGCATTTGTTTAAGGAACAATAATGATCAATGGATTACTCGAATTACTGGACCAACTGTATTTACAATGGTCGGAGATTCGCTCAATTTTCTTCCTGTTTGTTCTACAGGTTGGATCGACAACAGTTCCTCCGCCTTATGGTGGACATCCCTTCGTAAAATCCAAGATTGGCAAACTATGGCTGTCAACAAGAGAGGGTCACAACTTTGCTAGTGCGCCCGAGGAATATTCAGGACCCCATCTGTCTGATGATCGTAAGGCTCTCAGCGACCTTACTAAGCTTATCCCCTATTCATTCTGCACTTTGAAGAAGCAAAGACCTGCGCAACATCTTCATCGTCTGTTCATTGTTCCGAAGGGTCATCATTGGATACATAGAAGGAGCCCTAGCCAGAGATCTCTGCCAATTCAATAGCCAAAATAATAAACTAACAACTGAAGCGTCTTCATTATCAAAGGACGTATTTCCCATTCCGTTCGCTTGATAGCTTGCAATCTAATAGCTTCCTCGCTACAATATAAATTGGCATCTTTCATTCAGATGTAGGCAAACAGAGATGAGTGTTGTCTTGGAATGTTTGTGGTGTTTAACTGTTGGTGTTGATGTGAGTGTTGATGTGAGTGTTGATGTGTGTTGAAATATCCCGGTTACTGAGATGATAATGAGGCTGGGATCACGTGCACACATATATACCTGTTCACCAGCCTACTTGTATCTTAGATAACATGCAACACAACACACAATAAACTCCCATCCATAATATGAACACTGAGGCATCACTTATCAATCAACAATGAGCGTGGTGGTGAATGGTCGGGCGGTGAAGGAGGTGGTCAACGTCTAGACCTTGCCATCGGTCCATGCCACCCTCAGATTATGAAAGTTTCCTGATAGGGGGTTCAACTCTTGGAAATCTATCGCTTGTCACCTACCCCCAATAACCACCAGTATAGCAGACAATTGGTCATAATAAAGGTGAATCCTAGTATGTCGTATAACTAATATGTCGTGTTTATAATAAATTTACTGGTGCGACTGGTAGGCATTATATTGTGAGTGGTTTTGTAGGTTCAGCATATTTTGTAGTCATATATATATTTACACGCAATGCAGATGCATCACAATTTCTATGCATTTCGGATCACACTTTCAATTTCACTTAGACTCGATAGTCCATTGCTTTTACTAGGTTTGGTTATAGCTGAACGCATCCATTGTATACCTTTTTACTCAAATAACCTGAATACGTAGCACTATTAAATGACACGGGGCTATGGTCAACCGCCCGCCCGCCCATAGGCAGAGGGGAAATAACTCAGTGCGAATCCATGGGCCTCATGGCCCGTGACGAGGTCTATCAATGTCTCACCGACGTAGTACGGAGATTTTCATGCCATCTCAATACACATGGATAAATGTATCAATCACTATAGATTATATTTCGTAAGCGAAAATTTCTAGTCCCATTCTGATCACTCGGTGAAGTTGGCATACAGCCTCAATCCGATAGGGATAGTAGATCCACTGGTTCAACTATGACCAAGCAATACGCCCAAGACCCACGTGTAGAAGCATGTGATGAGGTGCCGAACGATTGGCTTGAGTAAAATCAGCCATGCGGTAGGCTTTGTGCCTTGCGAAGTCAAAGTCATCACTTCAGGCGGCGATTGTGAGTCACTCGACCTTACCCTATTTCAGCTCTTATATCCCAGAGAGCGCAAGAATCGAAGTAATTTTACCGCAGAGACAACCATGTTGCTGAGAGATTTGGACAAGCAAGCAATCAAGAATACCCGGTTGGCTCCTACTATGCCTCGGCAACGACGGATCATATTTCAACCAATCCCGGATCGAAGTGACGGCAATTGCCTTTTGGGAAGTGGTGTCCCAAGTTAATGCAATCAACCATGTTCTGCTGATAAGAGAACACGGTTGAAACCCGATTGAAACCCGATTGGGTTCTAGCAGTGCCATCTGGAACGAATTTTCGTTGGGTGATATCGCCGCAGGAGTGCTAGTTCGCTCGTAGTCGTAGTAGACACTCCGGCCATCCTTCCAAAAGCAACCATCACATGAGCGTTGATCGACGATGGAAATTTTGCTCCGGGATCTAGGGGCTAGCCCAAGAGGTCCCAAAACCATTCTGGTTCGATGTTGTTTCGGACACCAAAGACTTTACAGTGGCTGCCTGGCCGAACAGTAACATGCCCACGTGTCCTCCGCGGCGCGGTGGGCTCGACGAATATATGATGTATTCTCAAAAAAACCGTCGAAATAGGGGATGTAGGGAATCCGGATTTCCTGACAAGTGCGTGATATGTTAGGAGACGATATGAACGGATAAAGGATACACGGTCAACTTGACTAACCTGCAGCTGCAGTGACATCCAGGGTAAATGGTCTTTGCAGATAGTGCTTCGGCTTGAATAGAAAATGCGTGCATAAGAACAAACCGGGTACACCACAACACATTTGACAGCCCTCATGATGCAGCTTCCTGTATGCCCGAGACGATTATTGGGTAGTGAGCTCTCATTGGCTTGCCTGTGCCCCGGTCTTACCCTCTCGGTTTGTACCTGAGATGACCAATGTCAAATTGTAGGCTAAGAATGAGAAGACTTTGCGTCTCCTTCTCCTTGCAGGTGGACTTGTGCTAACAGCCTGATTGTCCGCGGAGGTACGCTCATCTGCCAGGAAGCAAGACAGAACATCAGCGTTCCTGCGTCTTTTGGATTTCCAGGCCTGGAAAGACACCAAATGTCATCCGAAGACAACGAGGACCACGCATTCGATACCAGCAGCCTACGCCACTTGAAGGTATTTGAAAGGTTGCATGCTTAGCCACAGGTAATATTCGGGTAGTGGTATAGGCTGATCGGAGTTCAGTTGTATCATGTAGACAAATCGGACAATGACCTGATACACAGAATCAATAGGGAGAAAGAGGCCGAGGTACGCAATACGAACCTTCTGGTGACTCCTCGTCGATAGTAGTCATGTGGAAGGGACAGAGAGCATGCGATCGTATTTGCATAGGGGAGCTCGAGCAGACAAGACATGTGTTCGCGTGGCATTCGACTCGAGTGACAGAAATGAGGGTGTTCTCCTTTTGTACGATCCGAGTCAGCAAGGATTGATCTTGGACGAGTTGTCGTAGCGTACCTGTTCATGGGAATCCCAAAGTGCGCTTGAGACGTGACGATCAGTTTGCACAATGATTATATCGGCTTCACAACTAGATCACTTACAACTCTCTGCAATGCAGTCACCAGCCATGCCACGTCGCATTCAAGCTCATCGCAATCGGCTGTCGCTTAAAAAGCCGCGCTGGGGTGCACAAGACGATTTGTTGAGACAGTAAATGCGCGTTACGTCTGTCGGATTTATTCAACGCGGTTTCAACCATAGGAAAGCTCTAGGGTCTGAATACCTCAACGTTGCAGGAGCTCTTTGCCCGTAAACCCTATCAGTTTACGGAGCCTGACAACCGCCCCAGAGCGGCTCTGGGTAAATATCATTACGACGGGCATCGCTTTCGGCTATAGTGGTTGTATCAGTGGCTGAAGATGGACCAAACGTAGGATTTCCGATGCATGCTGGCTCGTCCTCTCTCGCACGATTCTCATCGTCGCCATTGTATTCAACAATTCCACCTGGTCGAGGAAAACGAATGTCCACTCCCTCTCTGGTCATGCAACCATTTATGTTGGCGACGAACATAGCAGGAGAAGCAAGCGACTGGTTCCACACGTTCTCGGGGGGGCTTAGCAATGGGCCATCAACTACGGTGATGGGTGCACAGTTCGTATACATCTCACGATTGCCACGAGGTTGAACCAAGTCCAAGCCAAAGTGTATTTACCGGAATCAATGCCCTCGGGGATCGTGAACTGGAGTTGAAGAGAATTGTCCGAGGCAGAGCCACCACCTATGTTGCCTGGTACATTTGCAGCGCAACCCCCTTCATAGGAATTGATGACCTTCCACTCCGAATTCTTTGTAGGTTCGCGATCACTAGTGAGGCTCACCTGGCAGGACCCACCGCCGTGGGTTGCGCTCCCCCTGAAATTTCATCGTGTAGTTTTGGCCAGTCCGATAAGTCACTTCTTTGCTGGGAACTTCGAAAGCGTGTGGGCGTAATTTGCGAGGAAAGTCACTGCTATCTGTGGCAAGTGGCGAGTTGTTAAGAGTACCTTTGCCGTAGGGCTCTGGTGAAATCATGGTCAAGTGCGCATAGACTGGCGAACGCACAACTGCCATGTTTCCTGTTGGTCAGATGGTCGGTATATTTGATTCCTAAGCACGCTTTTTTCTATCCGAGCCCAAGCAATATGACACATTTACCCTGGATGTCACTGCAGCTGCAAGTTAGTCAAGCTGACCGCGTGTATCCTTTGTCCATTGATATCGTCTTCTAACATATCGCGCGCAAGCAGCTCTTGACAGGGAAATTGGCGGATTCTCTACGTCCCCTACGTCGACTGTTCTTTGAGCATCAATTATATATGTGTCAGACTCACCGCGCTCTGGACGACATCTGGCATATCACTGTTCGAACAGATTCACCATGAAGGTGGGTTTGATGTCCGTAACAACACCACCAAGAGCCGTCCGGCTGTGGGACATCTTGGACTGCCTGCTACATCCTACACTGAACTTTCTACCGCTAATCAGCGCTCATGTCATGTTTGCTTTCGGGAGAATGGTTTAGGCGCATGCCTGCTGCGACTACAAGCGAACTAGAGCACCCCCGCGAGGATATCACCCCGCGGAAATTCGTCCTAGACGATGATGGTGGAGATGTCTTTACCAGGTCTAGTTTCAGATGGCCTTTGCTAGGCCCCGATCGGGCTTCAACCGTGTTCTCTCAGCAGCAGAGCATGGTAGATCGCATGAACTCGGGTACTACGCCTCACAAAAAGCAACGGCCGTCGCTTTGATCGAAGTGGTGGATATTGATCTACCTAGATTGGCTGGAAATATAACTCGTAGTTACTGACGGGGGATTACTCACAAGGTCGTGACGGCTCCCATATGTAGAAAGAGCCGATCGGGTATTCTTGATTGCATGCTCGTCCAAAGCTCTCAATAACTTGGTTGTCTTTGTGGCAAAGCTACTTTCCTTCTCGCGATCGCTCTAGGATGTAGGCATTCTATTGTAGAGTAGGTTCGAGTGACTTGCAATCGCCGCCTGAAGCGATGACTTTGACTAAGCAAGGAACAGAGTCTATCGCATCACGATGTTTAATTAAGCCAACGAATTGTATGTTCGAGCCGCACCTCATCACATGCTTCTACACCTGGTAGGTCTGATCTTGAGCGTATTGCCTGGTCATAGTTGAACCAATGGAGGTTCAACCTACACCATCCACTCTGGCGAACACTGCAATCAGAGCGGGACGGTGAGGACGCTGAACTCACTTGTTTATTGCAAGGCCGCTGGACCTGTCACTCCAAACGGGCGTTTACAATTCTCCCGCGACAGAGTTGTATCTTACGTGTTCAATTATCAGTCTCACGTAACTTGTCCGGGTATATAATAAGAATATATAGCTATAGCTATAACTAGCCAAGTAGCCATATGCTCGCATTCAAACTAAGCCTTATAATGCACCCTATAGCCGCCACTATTCTCCGCCATATAGCGTTCAAACTCACTAAGCGCTAAGCTGGGCGGCATTACATATTGCGCTTCTTCGCCAACCGCCCTCGCTAATTCAGGCTGGTAACGCGCAGGAAAGCCAAAGTCTTTTGGGAACGCATCTTCCTCTGTTCCCGGGAACAGTTTCTTGTCCCTGTCAAGCTTCTTTCCCGTATCGTGGAATGCAAAGTGACTGCCCAGCAGCCTCTTCCATTCGTCCATCCCTGCAAGCCCGACAGCATCAACCCTAGAGCAAAATAAGAACATGAACCCGTCACTAAACGCCTTCCCCGACCTGTGGCACTTCTCCAGATACTCTTGCAGCCGTTCTAGTGACGGTTTAATAGGGAAGACCGTCCAGAATGGCGTCAGATTGTAACTAATTGCCAACCACGGCTCCATTACAACGAAACTCTCAACGAGGATCGAATCCGTCGGACGGCGCAGTTGCTCCTTCCATCGGTGATACGCATCAGCAACGAGAGGACTGGGATGTTCAGCATGATCGTAGTCAAGATACTTGACCTGAAAGCCATGCTCGTCTGCAAAGCCGACGATATCATCAGTCAGCGCGTCTGCGTAACCCCATTCTGCCTCGGGGACTTCACAGTTGGATGCAGGCGCATTCCAGTCCGTCCTGTGTTCCCTCCGCATCACTGTTCCGCCCATTTTTGTCAATGGGGATTTATGCGACTCCACGAATTCTTTCACAGTATCGGGCCCCTGGACGAACTCTTCTGGGTTTATTCCCCCTAATCGTGCCAAGCCCACCACCACCTACCCGGTGTTGGTGGGCCCCAGGAATTAGCCATTTCCCATGAATTAGCCATTCTTCATAGAAAACTGCATTCAAATCACTATTTACATATAACTACCACGACTATCCATATACCAATTTGGACCACTACCATATCTAGCTACCATTCTTGCTTCATGTTCAGCCTCAGCTAAATCCCTTGCTTTTTGGGCCTGTGCTTCAACTTCCAATTCCTTTGCATGTTTTGCCTGTTGGCGCTGCCGCTTTTTAGAATCGTCCTCCTGCCTTTTCTCGATCTTCCTATTTGCGCATATAGGAGAGAGGACTGATTTCTGTGCTCCAAGAATCGATTTACTATTTCTCGGCTGATCTTTAGCCTGTTTGTGGAATTGAGACTTCTTTAAAGATGCCTTCACCAAATCGAGCTGTTGGGACAAATATGAATTTGCGTCCATACTGCGCTGGATATGCCGTTTCACTTGCTGATTTTGATATTCCAGATCCTTAATAACCTTAGTATTAAGCTTATTAACCCGAGCGATAGTATCTGGCGGCGAATTGGTGACTGAGCTCGAGATATCTGGTGGGGGCGAGGGGGTAAAAATGCGAAGAGGAGCACTTTCAGATTCAGTTTGGCGTAAAGGAGTAAGAATAGCCTCTGGATCAAAGGGTAAATACCCCTAGATCTAAATGAGGCTCGGATTATTCTCTGTGTAAAAGCTTTATCACGAATATCGTGGATCATTCTGAAAAAATCCCGCTTTCTAGCAACGCTTCCACCCCATATCATAACCTCGTTATTCGCCGTACGGAAGTAGTGTTTTAAGCATTGAAAAGCTTCACCGTCGGGCGGCTGGCAGAGGTGCGTTGTATGGGGTAAAAAGAAAAAAGGGATAATGAATTTCTCCTTACAAAAGGAGATAAATACAATGGTTGTATGAGAACCATGATTATCCATAAGAAGCAGCCTCGGACGGCCTTTTTGAACCCGGGTTTTTGAAGCTTCATGAAACGAACAAAGCCATTCGAAAGCAGTCTCATCGTTAATCCAGCCATTTTCCGTAGGCTTGATTCGAAAGTCTGGAATAGTGATATTCTCATACCACTCTTCCATCTGGTTACTACCCTTAGGTAGGAACCAAGGTAGCATCACCCAACCATCGGCAGCGATACATTCAATACCCGTGATCGATTCGTTTTTACCACCGGTAGGATTTGCATATGCACCGGTAGGAGCAATGGCCTTTTGGCGCTTTCCTTGGCCGATTTGGTAGCCGGTTTCATTCCAATTGAAGATCTCGTTTGGTAGAAATTCGTATTGGTCTATAAGCTTTTTAAGCTCATTAAACCAGAGCTTTAACTGGCCATAGTTCTCGCTCTCAAATCTAGCTTTCTCGGCTGGTTTTAGGCTGATGAATGGGACGTCTGGGGGAGGCGCTTGATAAAGCGGTATACCCAGTTATGGCCAACCTGCCGATCGGAACCAGCATCTTCTAAAAGCTGGTTTGCAAGAGCGCTCAATGAGCTCTGGTGTATTTAAAGTATATAAATGCCGTAGAGTTTGGATCCAGGATATCAATGCTTTTTCTTGCACTAGATTTAATGCCTTATTGGTATAATACGCGTCGTATGAGGCTGGTGTCCGGCGACGCGACTACGTAGTCGACTACGCGGAATCGCAAATTCCCGCGCCAATTTAGCTAAATTGGGTTTATCGCTCTGGTTGTAGGCAGCTATGGCCTGCTGGGTTCTTGTCTCAATATTTTCCTTTTGATCCGACATTGTGGGGTGGTGTAAAAAGAATAGTAAATTGTTGAAAAATGAAAAATGGCTAATTCATGGGAAATGGCTAATTCCTGGGGCCCACCAACACCGGGTAGGTGGTGGTGGGCTTGACACGATTACTCCCCATTCAACAGCGATCACAATGGGTTAAGCAAGGGGGTTTGACCTTCATTGGTAGAAAATAATAGGGGCTGCAAGAGGTAGCAAATGAATATGAAGAGGATACTAATTGTGACTAAGCACTCACCTACACCCTTTCCCGGTGTAGGTGAGCCCACACCTATTAACAAACCCATACCTGTTAACAAAAAAATCAACATTTCAATTTTAAACCTATTTTTCAGCCACCATACCATCTGGATCTACATATCTAAATAGCTCGCTATTAACATCAAGATAATCTCTATCCCCTGATGCCTCTTCTTTTTCTTTGAGAGCCTGATTCGCGCGATGCCAGTAGTCTCGAATCCTTGCGTTCCCAGCCTCATGCCGAATATCCAATTTAGATTCCTTCGTACATCGCCGATACACCTTCGAATTGCCTGCAATTGATGATAATGGACTCTTCGTAGCACCTTTTACCATCCGCTTAGACTTTTTGATAGGAATTTAGGAATTTTGTGGCTTTGCATCCTTTTTATCGTTTGTTTTGCAAGTGCTAGGTCTTGGATAGCCTGCTTACCACCACGAATTGCACGGTCTATATGCTTTTGAAGCTTTGGAAGGTCTGGTTCATCGTTCTCGAGTATCAATTGAACCTTATTCTCAACCTTTGAGAATCTTTGATCTGAATTAGGCGGCGAATTCGTTGCCGAACTAGGAAATTCACGGTCTGGTGACGGCGTATGACCATATATCTCAAGGACTGGTTCATCTTCCCAGCCAGGATCAATTTGATCACAAACAATATGTAAATCATAAGGCCAAAGACCTGTATCTCGAAATGATGATTTAATAGTCTGTGCTTTAAAGGTGTCTTTGCGAACTGTTTTGATCATTCGAAGAAAATGTCGTTTATCATCAACATCTCCACCCCATCGTACAATCTCATTGTTCTTTTTTCGGAATTTTTGTTTAAGAACTGAGAATGGCTTGCCATCAAGAGGCTGGCATCGATGTGTTAACTTTGGTATAAACCACCAAGGTATAATGTTGAAGCTTTGGCAAATATGTTCGAATTCCGGGGTTCCATGAGACCCATGATTATCCATAACCAAAATCCTAGGTCTGCCTTTAGCGACTCGCTTTTTAGTGGCATAATGGAAATCCAATAGCCATTGAATAGCAGTTTTATCATCCGTCCAGCCTTTAGCAGTTGGTTTAATAACCCTACAGTTGGTAGGATCATTATCGCCATCGAACCAATCTTCCATTTGTTCGGAACCACGCATTAAAAACCATGGATGCATAACCCAGCCATCGGCAGAGATGCATTCAATGCCGGTAATATTCTGGCCTATTCCACCGGTCGAAATAGTCTCATATTTACGGGTAGAAGCAACATTTTCCTTAGTTCCAATACCAAGCTGAAAGCCAGTCTCATCCCAGTTGTATAGTTCATGGGCCTGGATTTTATTCTTTTTAAGAAACTGGCCAAAAACCTGGTACCAATGAACTAAATCACTGTGTAATTCAGCTTCAATCCTTGCTTTTTCCATTGGTTTTTGTGTGCGTAGAGTAATATGGGGTGGTAGGCGTTGAATGAATTGATAGCCGTACATTTTGCCAACCTGCCGGTCGGAACCACAATGTTGTAAAAGACGATTCGCAGCACCCTCAATATCGATAGCAGTTGGCGGTGTATATACTGAATTAAGGTGCTCAATCCAGCAAATAAGAGAGGCCTCTTGTGAGGAATTTAGGACCTTTTTAGTGGCTGCACGGCCTTTTCCATTTGTTCTACCGTCCTTTCGGTTTCGAAGCTTCCACTTTGAGACGCCAAAGTGAGAGGCTGCGGCCTGAATACTAGTAAATTGGCCTGATTTATAGGATTCGAGGGCATTTGAGAGAAGAATCTCTTCTTTTTCGGAGGAATTCGGCATGGTTTTGGTGGTAAAAAATAGGTTTAAAATTGAAATGTTGATTTTTTTGTTAACAGGTATGGGTTTGTTAATAGGTGTGGGCTTACCTACACCGGGAAAGGGTGTAGGTGAGTGCTTAGTCACAATTATTCTGTTGTTCGGAAGTAGGACAAACAAATAAAGGCCTGTAGGCTCTTTGAAAGTATCCACATCCCCTGCTTGGTCATGGGGCCAGATTCTTTGGCGGGCATGCAGCCACATCCCTTGCATCACATGGACTGTTCGTAGCGGCAAGTACAACCGCGCAATGCTTCAGTGTTTGTGTTGGCCATATATAGCTCATGTTCTTCCAACACTCTTACTGAGAGTTATATTTGTCACAGCAACGATAACCCCAAAAATGCTTTCGCAAGAACCATCGTGGTCTAACATTACCTACGCTCGGCGGTTTATCTAGCGTTTACCCTGCCGTCTGCGCTCTTTATTATAATCCTTCGGAAATCATCGTTTGTTCGGTGGGCCTGGGCACCATGTGTTCTTTACATTCTGTATCATTTCTCCCTTCTAGTGCCGTCCCTGACTACCAGTCAATACCTCAGAGGCATGGTAATGGGTCAAGCAACTGTTGCTGCTCTGCAATGTCTCAACTTACTCCTGGTCACAAAATTAGACGATACGGGCCTGATAGGGGTAAAATTATACCGAGAGTCTGCATGCCTACGTTCTCGTCTTTTTCGTACCTGGGCGTTTTTTCTCAACTTCCGAGGGGTTGGCACTACCTGGGAGGCCAGGAATGTACCCTACCATGCAGCCTACCTCCAACAAAATAGTACGGGGCAAACTCTCAGCCGGAAGCGGTATATCCTACGCGAAATTGCTATTATCATATGGCAGTACCTTCTGATTGACTTGATCGAGATGGGGATGAAAAACACTACACATGAGGACAGGACTCATCTCTTTGGCCCTGGCTTAGAGTACAGGTATTTTGACGCAACATTCGAACAGTGTGGGTGGGGCGCATCTCTGTTGGGATCGTTTCCTGGCTTGTTTCTACCCGTGTCTGTCTAGACATCCTTTCCCGGGCTTATTTCCTGATTTCGGTGATCTTCGGCATTGCTTCTCCAGAGTCGTGTCGCCCGGCCTTCGGTAGAATGTCGGAAGCGTATAGCGTCCGTGGCTTCTGGGGGTAAGTAGGCTCACACGCTTCGCAAGGTTCAGACACCTTTCTCATTTTCATCCATTAACGTTACCGTAGCAAGTTCTGGCATCAATCCTTGCGGTGGCCGTTTACCTCGGTGAGCAACTATATCACGAGAGATGTCCTCCGGCTTCCCCGTCCCTCAATATTGGAACGCTACGCCAACATCTCCTTCACTTTCTTCATGTCTGGTGTATTTCACCTGGTCTGTAATGCTACCCAGGGGATTCCACCATCAGAATCTGGCGCTGTGAAGTTCTTCTGCTCTTTTCCCCTTGCTATCATAATCGAGGATGGAGTCGAGGTAATCTGGCACCGACTGGCAGGACAGGATAAGGTCGATATACAACCAGTCCAGCCAGTCCCCTTCTGGCAGAGGTTGATATGCTTCCTTTGGGTAGGTGTCTGGATGTGTGTGACGTCTCCCTGGTACCTATACCCAGCTGCCCGTCAACGGCCGGACAAGGACTGGTTAGTGCCATTTAGTTTTATCAAGGCGATTGGCCTAGTTGCTGTGCAGGCAACCCTTGTGCTTTATGGTATATTCCTATACTTTGCGATCGGTGGGGAGATTTAGAAGATTTGAGGTTTCGGAGAAGCGTTATTCGGGGGTGTCATGAATCATTGTCAAATTTTATATACGTAGGATGGATACTTCCCCCAGCTCTGGCCTAGAGCAAAACAAACCAGCTTGCTGCAGTGGAGGCTTTGGGCCGTTTGGACCAAGACTGGTGGCCTTGCACAAGAGTATAAGCAAAAGAAGGGTTCTACTTAGGGTCTTACAGTACATGGCCTCGCAATTAGATACTCCGGATTACAATATCAAGGAAAGTTTGGACCAATCCACGTTTAGTTCACAAATGGAAACGCAATAGTGAGGATCAGTCAGCTAATCGGTGGTGGTCGCAGCTAATGAATGCCCTATGCCGTAACCACAGCTTGCCGGCATCGTCACCTATGATTTTGGACATCCCGAAACTCTAATATCTGCTCAAGCTCGCTGAAATCCCACACGCGCTCAAGTCGCCGATCAGAGTAGATAGCCAGAATTTCACTTATTTTCATTGATCGTGTCTGGATGCATGTATGGCGTAAAGAATGATCGGAGCCAGTGCCGGCAGACCCTTAATAATGCTACCAACACATGACTTGAAGCTGACAGCATTGCCAAGAGATTATCCTTGGTTTCCGATACAGGAGCTTCCAGAATAAACCCCGAACAAGCGAAACCCGAGGATGTGGTCCAAAAGTTCGACTCGAAACTGAGACACTTGGGACTCGGAGAATTCGCTATCGGTGCAACCAGAGAATGACCATTTACTTTTACTTCTGGCGCCATTCCCGGTCTGTTTTCAACATTAATCAAGGTGGTCCTTATGATCGACTCCACCTGACCAAACGTATGACTTACCCCATACTTGTGTTCCCAGGAATGGACGGATTAAATCATATGCCACGCCAAGATCGGCACGCACCATTTCGGCCCGCGGATCCGGAAGATGTTAGGATCGTTAATGTGCCATTATTGTACAAGAGAATGAAAGGCCAATAAAAACTGTTAAACACCATCCTTCACTTACTACTAAAGTGGCCAACTGCCCGCTAGTTTCGCCCAGCGGTAATAGTTTAATTCAAAAATTTTGTTCAATGATTTTACTAAACGTGAAATCGTTCACCGGGAACTTCCTTCGTGGTTGACATGCGTATAAAACGATTGAAAGCAATACCACCAAAATTTACCCGTTATAACTGTTGATATCCCATTTGCTCAACGTTTAACGAATTCGTTGGTTGCAATGGTCAACACATTTCAGCATGTTGGAGCCCAACCCAATTTCCACAGTATCATTTCTTAAAGGGCATCCGTTTCATGTCCCCTGCGAATATGAAACCTCAAACGCGTTGAATCGGGCTAAACGCCCACAGAAATGAGCGGTTCGTCAATTTCTCAACACCGCCACACATAATTAGTCTTTGACACAACCCATGAATGGGTCGAAGATCCCGACCCAGGACCCAACCCATATGGGTCCTGGGTTCTGACCTTCGACCCACGACCCAACCCACGACCCATCGTGGGGCCCCATTGGGGCCACTCAAAAACCCAACTTTGCATAGTCTTCAGGTCCCGGCAGTCATAAAATAGTGCACTCGTAATCTTCAATACACTCATTTTAATGGTTTTGATATAATTTAAATATTGAAAATAGCGAAAGAAAGGTTCATTAAACTTATATGTTTAATAAAAAATAAAAAATAAACTTTTGTTTGGAAGTTGGGCAGAAATATAGTTTGTTTATGGAAGATATATATTCGCGGACAGGGAAGTAACACCACTGTTTGTGTAGACCACGTAATTTATTCTCAACCCTAAAATCTACTTATTTCGAAGACTTTAATACACAAACTAATATTTAACTCTAGTTCTGGTATAAAACTTATAATAAAAGCTAGATTTACCTTTATTTAGGTATGATTTCATACTCCAAACATAGTGTAATTTTAGTAATTTTGAATTTTTCATGTTTGCATCGTTTGCCGACCCAATTGGGGCCCCAATGGGTTTTGTGGGCTGAGAAACCCAACCCACGACCCATTGTGGGTTATGAAATTGGGCCCAAGACCCAGCCCATTTGTGGGTTGGGTTGGGTTGGGTCCTGGGTTTTGTGGGTTCTGTCAAAGCCTAGACACGATGCACATAGTCCTACCTCCAGGATGACGACCCCGTTCTTTTAGGCCGGTACGGAAGCTTGTGCTGGTCTCACGCGGTCTGTGTCGGGCCCTAACAGATCATTCTGGTTTATTCTCGGGCTACAAGTCCAAATCTCGTTGATCCGCTGCCCCTTTGAGCCTGCGGGAGCGAATTAATGGTTATAAATTACGGAATCCATGGAATCATTCTCTGCCTGCGACCCAGGGTACCAGCAGAATGTGATAGTAGCGTTACAATCTTGCGAGGTGTGTGGCGATCGACAGAAACTAGATCCTAATTTTTGAGCTTTTTGGGATCGTTTTGGGGGCATGATGCGTGATTGCAAACATGAACATCCGAGTGCCGATTGCTAGGGTATTGTGAACCGAACGAGTACAAGCTGTATGAGGTCCATTCCGGAAAGACCGTCTTTTCCCGTGATGTCGAGTTCGATGAGAGGACCCCAGTGGCGCCACTCATCGAGGGGGAAACAGGCAACGACCTCCCGGACAACGCTCCTCCATCACGTGTTTTTCCACTACCGGTGCCATCTCCATCTAGCGCATCACCTGGGCCGCCTGCATCGCCTCCAGACTCGGCTGAACGACCGATGACGCCATCTCAGCGTGTGGAAGAAGCACTTCCACCGGTCAATCCAATCAAACAGGAAGCAGAGTCCACACAGGGTCTCGGCTATTCCATCTATGGCCGCAGAAGAAGATCCTCACGGCGCCTGCTGGAATCACTTGGGAAGGTATACACCGCAGGCACACTAAGAGCTGCATCTGCGAGCACAGTCAATCCGTCGACTTTTCACGAGGCCGTTTCGGGCCCGAACCAATTGGAATGGTGGGCGGCTATCCAGAAAGAATATGCGTTCCTTCTCGAGCACGGGACATGGGAAAAGGTTCTGCGAACGGACGTACCCATCGGAAATCATGTGATTGGCTGCAAATGGGTCTTCAGGACCAAAGCCAACGGAATGCGCAAAGCGCGACTGGTCATCAAAGGCTACCGGCAGAAGCATGGCATCGACTATCACGAAACATTTGCTGCGGTGTCACGAATGGACTCGGTCCGCTGCATCATCGCCAGCGCCGTGTTGCGCGGGTGGAAGATCCACCAATTCGATGCTGTCACTGCATTCTTACACGGTGACGTAGACTCGTCCATCTACATGGAGTTGCCCGAAGGCTTCGAAGAGCCAGGCTATGTATGCCGGCTTCGCTGCTCTTTGTATGGTCTCAAGCAGGCCCCGCGGATTTGGTACCAATGCGTCCACCGCGTGCTAGTCGCTCATGGCTTCAACATGGCACAATCGGACAACTGCGTGTTCTACAAATCCAATTGCGTGATCTGTGTCTACGTCGATGACTTTCTCGTTGCTGCAGCAGACTCACATGAGATAGCCCAAGTGCAACGAGCATTGGAAACAGAGTTCCAACTGAATGATCTCGGTATCCCACGTTCGTTCCTGGGCATTCAGTTTGACTTCCAAGCCGATGGATCTGTGTCCATCCACCAACACCAGTATATTCAAAAGGTTCTCTCCGACTTTGGCATGGAAACCTGTCAGACGAAGAATACGCCGATGGATCCCAAGCAAGCCTTGAATCGCCGTCCAGACGAAGAACCTCCAGACGAGGAAGCAAAAGCACGATTCGCAACCGCCATCGGTTCATTGATGTACCTGATGGTCGGAACGCGACCGGATATCGCGTTTGCGCTGGGCACGTTGAGTCGCTGCACGTCTCAGCCACAATCGCACCACCAGTCGCCCTGCAGAGATTGCTTCGCTATGTCAAATCTACGCAATCCCATCGCATTACATACCGCAGTGGTCAATTGATTGGATACACGGATGCCGACTTCGGCGGCTCTGTCGTCACTGATGGAGCCTACTCGACGTCCGGCTACGTATTCCAACTTGCGGGTGCGCCGGTTTCCTGGTCATCCAAGAGACAGGGGGAAGTAGCCACATCTACAACCCATGCCGAGTACATTGGACAGTACAATGCCATTCTGCATCTGCAGTGGCTTCGCACATTTCTGGCCGAAACGCAACTGTATCGGTCCCCGGTCACCAACATCATGGCCGACAACCAGTCCGCCATTGCGCTATCTCGCAATCCCGAATTCCATAAACGGACGAAGCACTTTAATGTGAAGTTTCACTATCAGCGAGCCGTGCTGAGTACAGGCGAAATTGGGCTTCAATATGTTCCGACTGAGGAACAAGCCGCAGACGGTCTCACCAAGCCATTGGGGCCTACAGCCTTTGCCAAGTTTTGTAGACTCTTAGGAATCAACGCCTCGGAGACTCCAAGGCAACGTGCGTGACAGCGCAGGCGCTCTTTCCACTCTATTTCCCCACGAAGGTTTTTTAAGTGGTTTTACCGAGGCCTGACTGCTCTGCGCTTTTCCAGTATCGCCCTGCCAGCAAAGCGATCCTGAGGGGGAATGTTGTGATATGAGGCTGGTGCAGATCAGGAATCAAGCCGCGCCATCGGAATTAATCCCGAGTTATCTATACGAAGAATCAAGTTGATTGGAAATCAACTTGACCTTCTCGTTGTATATATAGGCTCATGTTTCCCTATATAATGATAACAATCAATTCATACCTCTGAACTACAACACGTCCATAGCCACCGCCTGCGGTTCCAGGGAGTCATGGCCACGAGTCGCCGGCACCTCGCCAGTTGGACTCGCTCTCGGGATATTTTGCTCACATGGCACCGCAGGATGAACGTATCCTCCTCCGCATGGTAGGCGGTCCCCACGGTCCGTCCTCGGCTTTGCACGAAGACGTTCTGCGCGTGCGCCACCATGGATTAACGGTCCCGCAACAACTTCGGCACGCTGATCAGGTTAATCCCGACGCGTGGCGCGAAGTACGCATTCTTCAACACCAGGGGCTGATTGAACTTCCCCCGGAGCGCGAGCTTCACCGTACCAATCCCTCCGGCTTCCACTGGATCGACCCGCCGTGTCCAGGATCCACCGGGGTTGCGGTGCGTGGGTATAAAGGGTCGTCAACCTCGCCCTCACGATATTGATCCTCGGTCTCTTGGAAGTCGACGGGCCCTGCCGATCTTCTCTCTGGCTTAATGGTATATTTTGCAAATTATTTCTTGGTGAGCCGGAAACACTCCGTTCAGCCTTCAGGGCATGGTCCCTGGACGGCTGTGCTTCTCGCTGTTTCTTCCAGCACTGCGCGACCACATGGCCGCGCTTCTTGCAATAGTTGCATTTCTTGGCAGTCTGCTGCACCGTATTGATGGACGGGCCAGATGCTGTATGCAAGGGCGTTGGAGACTCTTTTCTCCGGACCGTCTGTTCGGCATTAGACAAACGGTTTCCGATCGTGGTCGGATTCACTGGATCCTTGTCATTCTGAATGGCGTCTACAATCAGGACATATTCTGGTCCGATCTGCGTCAGCAAGATCGCGATGTGTGCTCGATCGCCGATCGACCCGGGCGCGATGGCATTCAATCGATGTACCAGCAACCGTACACGGTCAACGAATTCGCGCGCACTGCCGCAGCGCTCGCCAGTGGTTTCGCGAAGCTGGGCAAACAGCTCGCAGAACGTGGCGAGTTCCATTCGCCGGTACCGTTCTTCAAGCACATTCCAGAGGTCGCGAGACGTCTCCAGTTCCGCGACACGAATGCTGATGTGGGGGGCCAGGTACCGGAAGATCGTGTTGTAGCCCTCGGCTTCGCGGCACGACCATTCACGGTGGCGCTCGAACGCCTGGACCTCTACTTCGAGGCGCGCTTCAATGGCTCGCTGCCTCACCACCCCGACAAGGTGCGGTTCCACCAAGGGGTGGATATCCGCCGTAATAGGTTTGGCGTACTTAAATAAGCAGTCAGGATGCTGAAGGTCGCCCGACACCACATCCCAGACCTGCCTCTCTTTCAGGTAGGAAGTCATGAGACGTTTCCAGGTCGCGAAGCTATCGCTTCCCGTCAGAGGCTCAATGGCCGTGACAGCTCGGTCGGGTGAGTCATGGACCAGAGCAGACATGGTGATGATTGCGAAAGCGGGGTGTAGATATAATCAAGATAGATGAGGCGATTCTCAGATGAATAGAGATGGCATCCGAGATTTTGCTTCCAGGCTCATAACCTGATGTAATTCAGGGGAATGATTGATTGTGCTTATTTCCGAGGGGGTTCAGGAGCTTATATGTACAATGTGAGGTCTAAGTTAATTTACAATCAACTTCGTTTGTCGTATAGATTGTGAAGGAACAATTCCAATTTTTGAAGCATTCAGAACTTAGTCTTGAATTACTTAATTGGACACAATGCCGCCAGGAAGGGATCGCTGCTCTGATAGCTCAATGGGTAGCCCCTTGACTAATGTACGGCCATATGATGGACTGGTAAACAAACTGGTACATTTCCTCAATTTCCTACATGACAATTATTTCGAGCTTCATATTAGCCACCGCGTATTTACGGAATGCGCCAAGCGGTTGTGCTGATATAACACTCTATCCGGTAATTTTGTCCCGATCTTCCAGGAAATGCCCGAAGTGACTTAATCTGGATAATGTTGGTCTGAAGCACTACGGAGGTCTTAGTGACTTGGCCAGTTCTTAAGTCTCAAAGAGATTTCAACCGCACCTCGGCCTCTTTGTATGAGAAAGGCACTGTCATTACCAAAGGTGTACACCTTGTATTCAAGGCTGTCTCAATGTAGTTAACGTAATCGGAAAGCGAGTGGCCACTGTAAGCGAGTGGCCACCACCTCCAAAAACGCGTCCATGAACTAGCACTTAGTTAATTCAACCACCCACTATGCCACCAATTCGCTCCCAATCCTCTGCAAATTCAACAGAGCAAGAGGGTAGGATCTTATTAGCTATCCAGGCTTTTAAAAATGGAGATATTACATCTGTTGCTCTCGCTACTCGCACTTACAAAGTCCCGCGTACAACTCTCCGCCACCGGCTTAGTGGTGTATAACACCGCGCGATTTCTCGCGCCAACTCACATAAATTGACACAAATTGAGGAGGAATCTCTTGAAAAATGGATTCTATCTATGGATGCTCGCGGATCAGCACCCCGGCCCTCTACTGTACGAGAAATGGCGAATCTTCTCCTCGAAAAGCGTGGAACCACCCCGGTTCTTTCGGTTAGCGATAAATGGGTTTACAATTTTGTAAACCGGCACCCTCTCCTTTCCTCCCGGTTCTCGAGACGCTATAATTACGAACGTGCGAAGTGCGAAGACCCGAAGATTATCACAGAGTGGTTTAATCTTGTTCAAAAAACTATCCTTCAATTTGGGATTGACCCCGATGACGTTTATAACTTTGACGAGACTGGTTTCGCGATGGGGTTAACCGCTACGGCGAAGGTGATAACGAGGAGTGAATACTACGGTCGGCGAGCACTTTTACAGCCTGGAAATCGAGAATGGGTGACTGTTATCGAGTGTACGAATGCTGCTGGCTGGGCCCTCCCCCCGTGTGTGATTTTTAAAGGCAAAGTCTTTATTGAATCTTGGTTCGACGGCCTCCCGGAGGACTGGCGATTTGAGGTTAGTCCTAATGGATAGACCTCTGATGAAATTGGACTTCGCTGGCTTGAAAAGCTCTTTATTCCTACCACTTCTTTACGTACGAAGGGGGGGTATCGGCTTTTAATACTTGACGGCCACGGAAGTCATTTAACCCCGAGATTCGATGAAATCTGTGAAGAAAATAAAATCATACCAATCTGTATGCCTCCGCACTCCTCTCATCTTTTACAGCCTCTCGATATCGGCTGTTTTGCGGTGCTAAAACGCTCGTACGGCCGGATGGTTGAAATGAAAATACGGAACGGAATCAATCATATCGATAAACTTGATTTCCTCGAAGCATATCCTCTCGCACGAATTGAAGCTTTTAAATCAGAGACTATCAAAAACAGCTTTCGATCTGCTGGTTTAATACCTTTTGCACCGGAGAGAGTGATTTCGAAGCTTAATATCCGGCTTGCTACCCCTACCCCCCCTCCCAGCCGGGGTAGTGATTGGGATCCAAAAACGCCTTCGAACTATATGCAATTGGAAAAGCAAGCTTCCTCTATCAAAGCATTGCTTCGTACAAGATCAAGAAGCCCCCCGAGCCCGCTTAATTCCGCTATCAACCAGGTTTTAAAAGCCTGCCAGATCACAATGCAATCCGCCGCATTACTAGAGAAAGAAGTGAGCGATTTACGCGCTGAAAACGAGAAGAAAAAGCAAAAGCGAACTCGATCTACAAGGACGATAGTCCACGAAGGGGATCTCTCAGTTCAGGAGGTTCGTGAGCTACGTTCAGAGCCATTTGAGGCCCAAGTTGCGCGTATCAACAACTATCGTGAGCAGGTTTCGGAAGGTTTAAAACCGCCTCCCCAGGCCGGACGAGCATGTGGAATATGTAGAAAGCCAGGCCATAGAAGAGAGACATGCCCAGATAGATGATGATTTTAGTTTATTTAATTTAATGGCGTTTTGGTTGAGATAAATGCATTTAAAAACTATACATGGGGGGAGGGTGGCCACTCGCTTACAGTGGCCACTCGCTTTCCGATTACGTTAGTCAGCATTGCTGGCTTGCAACAATGTTCTGGTCTGATAAAGATGGGTATTATGACATGAGAGAAGTCTCACTTGGGCATGTGGCAGTTATTTGTTGTAGTTCAGAGGTATGAATTAATTTTATTCTAGAGGCAAATATGAGGTTATATATACAACACGGAGCCAAGTTGATTGTAAATCAACTTGGTTGTCTGTATAGACATTTCGGTGCTAATTCCGATGGTGCGGCTTGCTTCCATCTGCACCAGTCTCATATCACAGCACTATTCAATGAAGTTAATGGCGATAGGAGTGAGACTGTGAGACTGGACCACATTAACATTCATGTGTAAATGCAACCTCCAACGCTGAATATCTTTTCCTCCCGTAATTAAATTATCTGATTTTAAGATCCTTTTAATAAGATTATTAAATTCGCCTTGATCAGCCATGTGACAGTACGAGTGGATGATGTCCTGGCGACTCCATTCATGTGGCAATTGAATTTATTAAAAGCTCGACCTTCCTCATAATAACCTTCTGTACTGCGACAACTACCTGATCCTTTTTGTTTTGTTTTCACCAATCCTGCGACGGCCGCAACCTGGCCATTTTCTCAGGGTGAAATGCCCAAAGCCAATGAAATTAGGGAAGTCCCAAGTAGCTCGGTCCCACAAATTGGAGCCTTGCATCCGCAGAATGCAGCGTGCCGTACCTTACAACCTGCTAAGCCTTGCCTTTCCTTTTTTTTTTTTTTTTTTTTTTCTTTTGCTCCACCGGGGTCCAGAAATGAATGGTGCCCGGTGAAAGTAGCTAAGGCCCTGGTTATGACGAGTCAATAATAAGGTTACATTCTATTATGGAAGGGAGCTTCACGTAATATAAACAATGGGGCGCAACCATGTTCGGCTGCTGGGCCGTACAATTCGATAATCCTTATATGCTTTGGGGTACCCCAGCCCAGAACTCAGGTAATGCTTACGACGACTCCCACTTCAGTTTGCCGATCATGGCTGATCTCTTGGAATCCAGTCCACTCACACTACACTATGCCTACTTTATTCTTACATCTGCCATCGGCAGTATCATATTCTACACGGCTTCGTCTCACATTCATGGTCTCCGCTATTCTGACGCTTTGTTCATGTGTTTCAGCGCTATGACGGGGACTGGACTGAGCGTGGTATGCCCTCCGCTACCGATAGTGGGCATCTGGATATGACGGCTAACTTCTTTCAAGATGGACCTGTCTACGCTAAACCCTTTACAGCAGGGGACCCTGTTTTCCCTTCTTATACTCGGACATGCTTTTCCTATCTTCGCAACCATCTCTCTGTTTCGTGTCTGGAAGTTCCGTTCTGCTCTGAAAGATCACTCGTCGAAGGAAAAGAAGCAAACAGTGCCAGAAATACCCACCTTGCAAGCTGAGGAAAAACAAATGGCATGTGACAAAGAGGGTGCTCTGTCTGTCAAAGTTATAGACAAGGCTATAGTGAGAGAAGTTCAATCAGATGTTTTATCTCCTAGTGAGCCTGCAGGATCATACAACGGCTATGGCTTTATCGTTGTCACAGACCCGAGACATCCCAACCAAAACCGGAAAGTCACTTCTATCATTGCTGACAAGAAAGATGTCGGCAATCGGAAGGCACATAACTCAAGCCTGAGTTTCTGGCTAAAGGGCATGGTGCAGCGAGCAGCCAATCACCTCTCCTACAGAGACTCAATCAACTGCGAAGAGCCAGGCGAGGTAGAGTACAGGGCTCTTTTTTGACGGCAGTGCTTATCATATTCTATTACATTGGCTTCCTCATTCTCGGTGTCGTGGGCATCGGCCTCTGGTCAAAGCTCGTCCGGCCAGACATTCCACGGGAGGATGAAGCCTCCCCTTTTTGGGCAGGAGCTTTTCTTGCAACATCTGCGCTTTGCAACAATGGCATGTCCCTCATTGATACTAATATGGGCCCTTATCAGAAGGAGTGCGTGATTCGTCCCATGCAGAAAACTATTTGCCAAGGGTTTCGTTGACACGACCTACAGGGCCTTTCCACTTCTTGCCTGCGGCTTTCTTATCCTTGCTGGAAACACACTTTTTCCCTGCTTATTAAGATTCCTCATCTGGGCGTTGAGAAAAATGTTGCCAAATAAACCCACTTGGCAGTTGTGGCGACGATCTTTCGATTTTGCCCTCACACAATCCCAAAACGTCTGCGCTTACCTGTACCCTGCTTGGCATACGTGGTTTGTACTGGGCACGATATTTGTCCTAAATGCCATCATGTGGGGTGCTTTTGAGGTTTCTGCCGTCCATAACGAAGAGATTGGCTCTCTTCCGATCAAGTTCCGGGTCCTGGATGGACTTTTCCAGGCTTTAGGTATTTCTTTCTGGTCATTCATCATGGAGTAAAGCTGACACAGAATGGAGCTGTGCGTGGCGGCGGCTTCTCTGTTGTGGCATTTGATCGATTGCCACAGGGATTGCTTATTCTATACGGTATGTGCTTCTTTATTCAAAAATGAAAATCGTGCTTTGACTAGGCAATTTACTAAGCGAGATTTAGTCTTTATGATGGTGGGAAC
Source organism: Penicillium chrysogenum (assembly GCF_028827035.1). Lineage (NCBI taxonomy): Eukaryota > Fungi > Ascomycota > Eurotiomycetes > Eurotiales > Aspergillaceae > Penicillium > Penicillium chrysogenum. The sequence continues at coordinate 4,241,162 of NW_026622750.1, read as the reverse complement.
TCACTTTTTTGCTCAGAAATTGTAAGAGTAGCTAAACATGCCGGGTTCTAGTATCTTTCTGCTTTCCCCGTCTCAGCCACCATCAGGTATAGCAGCCCCCAGTATCACTGTTTGAAATTCGATTCTGACATGTAGCAGCAGCACAAACATCGCAAAGAACTGCTTCACAGACCCGCCTCGAAAAGAATCCTACCGCTCGAGCCTCTCAACTTTTCCTCATCTTGGTTTTGTGTACCAACAATTTCGCTCACAATTCAGCCATGATGTCTGGTGGCTCTCCCTCGCCATTCTTCTCATTGCTATTACTGAATCGGATCACTTCAAAACTGAACCTTTGGCCTTTTCTACCTTTAGGATTATCTTTGAAGCTGTGTCTGCATACAGCTGTGTCGGTGTGAGTTTTGGTTATCCCGGCCAAAGCTATTCGTTTTGTGGTGCGTGGCACATATTTAGCAAACTATTGCTAATAGCAGTTGCATTGGGAGGAAGACATCGTGGTTTGTCCTTTATTCTTGCTAAGGCCAACCCGTTTCCTGAACCACGGGGCATCGGAGAAGAAAAGATACGGCTGGAGGAGGAGAGGCGTGTAAATATCGAGAGGATGCTGATTGGCTACGTTTAAGATACCCCCAAGCGATTCACATTTTTAGCGACATGTACAGATAGACCTTGAAAAACCCGACCCATGAGCTTCTGTTTGGTGCACCTGGCCCAAAAGGAAAAATAAAAACAAACAGGTGCTGTCACCGTGGGTGTGATCGCTCAGGCGACTCAACATGATGACTGTGCTGTAGTTAGCTAGTATACGTACATGGAAATGGATTCCGGGCTTCACTTGCTCATGCCGAAGAATTTATGTCTACAACCCATCTCTTTATCATGTTGCTAGATACTCTCTTCTCTTGACTCGAAAAATAAACAGAGTGCAGTAGCTTTCGATTCAGTTACCGTATGGATGCATGGACGATTGCCCTGAAACGAAGGAACGAAGTGGAAGGGTTTGCAACCCTGCGCCTCCACGACGCTAACTTGACGCTGCTAAGATCGCTGCGAAGCACACAGCCAACCTTTCGTGCGGGTTCACGCGCTCATTGATTGTTTTCCATATAACGTTATTTTTTGGTATGACTCGCATGCTGCCTTCCCGCTCTCTTGTGGTCTCTCTTCCCACCTGCTTTACAAGGTTTATCCTAGTATATCGTTCCGCTGTTCCTTTCCCTTGACCCATACTGCTCTTTTCCCCTATCGCTACCACTGTTTGTCCCTTATATGTATGCTTCCCTGCTTTCCTATGCCTCTATGTAATATTTCGAACCGCCTGTCCCTTCTGTATCTTGTACTCGACTTTTTATTGTGTTGTAGTTCAGAGGTATCAATTTTATTTTATTCTAAAGGGAAAGATGAGGTTATATATACAACACGGAGCCAAGTTGATTGTAAATCAACTTAACTAGTTGTCTGTATAGACATTTCGGAGCTAATTCCGGTGGTGCGGCTTGCTTCCTGATCTGCACCAGCCTCATATCACAACCCTATTTGTGCAATTTGACCGGGTATCTGGTGAGACTATAGGAGAGGATCTGTTCTTCCTGCCGCGGGTTGAAATGGCCCTGGGAAATCTCTATCTGATACGCAGACAGCTACTAGACACAATCACCTGGCATACTGTCCGTGCAACAGGCACTAGCTTCCGACTGTCCCTTTCGCCTCGTACGGAATCTCTACCATATTCGAGCTCCTCGACACATTCTCCGCTGGCTGCGCTGCCCCCGACGCTATCCCTGGACCCACGATTCTTTGTCCATAATATATCCGGTGATTACAGGTGATTTACCCTGGCCAAGCGGGGTTATTCGCAGACACATTGCGGTGAAAACGTTGGTAATGGGCCAATGGGTATTTTATGCGTTGTTACTATAGACTATCGGAAATGACATAGCTGTTGTCCAGGCGGTAATTTTCCCTGCACTGCTTCGCCGCTTGTAGTATTTCTATGTCGCCAATATAGGACAGGGAAACCCGGAATAGGCAGCTCCTTACTCTTCTCTTGCAACGTCCGTCAGCCCTGTCAAATTGGGACTGGAGGGGTAGTTCCAGTCATCGAGTAGGCTAATCAGTCGTTCCCGGGATGATTCCAATGCCTTTCCGAAAAAGTGCAGTCGAGCTAGCTGCTTCTCGTGGTGAAGCTGAAGACCGTCCCTCTCTTTTCTCAGGTACGTACCAGCCTCCTTCAAGTCCTGATTGCTCTGGTCTAGCTCCTGGACATCGATGTGCTTGGAAACGCACGACCCCCATATTCGTCGATAGAGCCGCCCAAGACGAGCTGCTGGAAAGGCGAACTTGGGATCGTCGCGTTCGCGGTCTGCTAGCGCCTTCAAGATGGGTTGAAATGGCTCGGTCACCAAAGTATGTCTTGTTAGTTCTTCGTGTTGCGAAGGGGAAGTCTACGATGGTCAGCCAAAGCATTTGAAGCAGAAGGGTTTCGCTTACCAATGGAGGGACATAATCAGAAGGTTCCAGATTACGGTCCTTATCATTAAGGATTGGCAATTCACTGGGTTGCTGTTCTCCTTGTTTTTCCTGGCCTGGCGAGCTGTTTGGGGAATCCATCTTGCCCGCAGGAGAAAGTCAAGGTCTGAGCAGTACTGACTCCATCATGCTTAGTGTCTCTTATAGAATATGCAGACGCAGGTAACTATGCACTGGGTTTTACGATCACCGAGTTAGGTTGGCCAATCAACGCAGACAGCTTTTGAGGTAATTTGTTTTTAGTTTTAGTAGGTGGTTAGCAGTGAATCTGATAGAAGGGGCAGTGATCAATGGGTTGGTGGAGAAACTAATAAAGCCTCACTATTTTAAGGGCCAGATAAAAACGCTCATTGAGGAGAGATATATTTCAATCAGACATCTCTGCCACTTTCGTTGAAAGCCTCAGAAACTCAGTGAACAGTATTTCAGAACTTACGATCACCGAAAATAAGTTCGGAAAAGAAAGAAATATATCCTTGTCAACTTCAAAACTTGAGTGTTGACAACGTTTAGCCAAGCTTCAACGGGGTGACGGGTGAGCACCATTCTACCATGACCTCGCATTCTGCAGTCTAGACGGACGTCTGAGACCCACACAGCAGCCCAACACAACCAACACAACACTAAAGCGAGGCTAGTGTAAAAATTCTATGATTTCTAGGGATGAAATTGTAGGCGCTTTTCGGTGATTCAACGTTGAGTCGCTCACAGATGAGGTTGATCACAACACGAAATATGAGCTCTGTCATTGCGGATTTAATATCTCCCACAAGCCTCAGTTTAAAAGGACCGTGGATTCAATAGTCAGGCAACGTTTCTTAGCCGACTAAGCATCCCTTTTCCCAGCACCACTCTTACTAGTCCCTCCCGCTGAGGATCTAAAGGTAAAAGCGAGTGTCGCTGGACATAATTGCGTAAGAAGAAGACTCGGGTTTCAGAAGGCCTCAAACAAGAGAGGTATTCCTCAACTCTTCCTACAAAGCAGAGCACTTACGCGACAGGACGAGCCGAGAAGGCTATAAATACTTCCTTTAGCCCCAGAAACTTACTCTACGATTCTATCACTTGACTACGCAAAGTCGAGTAGGCCTTGGGTCTGAGGCACTTGGTAAGTTCTCCCCCTTTGACCCAGTACTGAAACATGCACTGTACTAACATTTATACAGAAGAGTATGACGTGGACCAGCACGCCATACAGTGCCGGTGGGAAGATATTGTTCTCAGAAGATCCACTTTGCCAACCAGTCAGCCGATCAAAGGGACAAGACTTAGGCTGGCTGGTCCAAACATCTATGCGAAGATGTCTCTCTGCCACAGTCGACTGAGCTGATCTACTGTACAGCCTCCGTGCGTATTCCCAAGGCAAAAGCGCGAATATCCGCGTCGCAGGTATGTGAATCTTAGCCTGACATGTCTGGAGTTCTACTGATCCTGAAGTCGAGGCGATCTAGAACCGAGGACAATCGCACGAGCGCCAGGACCATAGCTCTTTGTCGTCTCTTCATTCCTAGTCTTTGCCAACAGAACGTGCAAGTCATGGACTAACATCCCGATCCACAAGCTAATGCATGACAGTGAACCATCGACATCGCACCAGAGTGGACCCGAGGATACGGCAGCCCGTTACTGCTAAAGCCATAGCCTATACACCAGACCTTGTCCCATCGCTTCATACCACACACCATACCCTAGGTAAAGTATATAACTCAAAAGAGCGGGCCAATAACAGGGTGTGAACATTCAATTGCGAGCTTCACCGCATAGAACCTTGAAACGTGAATTCTTCCCGTTGAGGTAAGTGATTTATCGTGCCTTCTGCTGCACTATATCCAGTTATATGTGCAGTATTTTCTGCACCACAACACGAACGCCATTACTGATCTTCATGCCATTGTAGGTAGGAGCAGCCCATCGTCGCCGGTGAAACATCCTTGTGCGGAGTCCTATCACCGAATCGGACTACGCGTGCTCCGCGTCTTCTGTCCTCGGTCTCACCGCCTTCATACCATGATCGGCGAAGTGTATGAACCTCTGGCCGTCCGCCGCATCGCGAGGTCTTATCCCATCACGACTGTACAATTTATTATCACAGATGGGTCCGTCACGTGCCTTTGGCTCTGACAAGTTGCCCGGTGCGTCCAGCGTGGCTTCTCCGAAGCGACAGCCGGAGATTGCGACGATCTGGGTACAACATCATGTCAACAACGCATGAATGGTGACTGCATTGATGAAGGCAATTGTAAGTGATCTTGTCAGTAATATGATATTATCACGAGGCTAATTTATCGTCGCGTTCCAAGCAAAAATTCTGCGATCTTTATGAACTGATAAGTCATAACAAGTCGTCCAAGTGGTAAGCCTTGCTGACTTGGATCGTACAATAGGGGGGCGCCCTCGTGGTCCCGTCACTCAAGTCGAATTTGAAGCGCGCAAGTGCATTGTCTGCTCGGGCTCCCCGATACCGATGCGATCCCATGCTCTATCGCCCGACATGACCATTGGTGGCATCGATGATGAGCCAATGTAAAGTTCTGATCGTCTCTACCTTAGCCCTTCTCTCTCAGTCGACTCTGTACCTCAGTTCATGTGCTGATGCGTCTACGCGATACATTTCCCAAATTCCAATGGCTTATGCCACCGTGTGTCTTTCAGCATTTGAAGACCGTGAAAGAATAGCCCTCCTGAATTGGATTACTGGCGTCCAATGGGTGGCCCCACGTTGTTATCGGATGGCATCTGGCGTCTTTTCAAGCCTGATTATCCGACAAGCACCGAGAAATGTCGATGTCTCGTCTTGCTTAATGGCAGGGGAGCCTACCTTCGCTGTTGGCCATGTTGTTAGTCCAAAGCCGCGTGCAAGGAGGTGAGGCAAAACTCCCTTCGTTTCTGACTTACAGGCTAATTTCGGTACCAGCTACGAACCGAGAAGACAAGGCCGTTTATACCGAGGCACAGCCGAGCCAACTAAAGAGCCAAAAATACCGTCCGATACTGTCCCATCTGATCCTACTCCGCATTGCTCAGGTGTTCGAGATATACGAACGAGCGGAAACGAACCAAGGGGAAATATACGAAGCTATCAAGTCGGTGTCGGAAATGTCTCATTTGGAACAGGTGTTTGGTAGATTGGATCCCAAGCACCCATTTCTCTATCAAACCCCGAGAAATATCCAGAAAGTCGCATATGTCTTGGATGTCACTGAAACTGCAGGTCAGTCAACCGGCCGCGTGTCTCTGTCTATTGATGTCGTTTTCTGGCCTATCGCGCGCAAGCAGCTCCTACCAGGGACTCGTCGGATTCTGTCCACCCATGCGTCGGCTATCCTTTCAGCATTAAGTATATATTTGTCAAACTCACTGCGCCCTGGACGACATTTGGCATATCACTGTTCAGGCATATCCTTTGTGAAGGTGAGTTTGAGTCTGTAACAACACCACCCAGAGCTATCCTACTGTGTTCTCTCGGCAGCAGAGCATGCTTGATCGCATTGACCCGGGTACTACGCCCCAGAAAGCAACGATCGGCGGTATGGGCGCAGTAGTGGATATTGATACATGGGAGACGGCTGGCGATATAAATTGTACTTACCAACTGGGGGATTACTTACAATGTTGCGGCGACTCCCAAATGTAGGAGCCGATTGGATATTCTTGGGTCAAAGAAAACCCTCGATAACTTGGTTTTCTTTGTTGCGAATCCACTTTCACACTCGCGATGGTTCTAGGATATAGCCATCCTACAGTATAGTAGGCTTGAGTGACTTGCAATCGCCGACTGAAGCTCTGACTTCGACTACGCAAGGCAGAGTCTATCGCATCACGATGTTTAGTTGAGCCAACAAATGGTATTTCGAGCGGCTCCTCATCAAATGCTTCTACGCCTGGTAGGTCTGATCTTGAGAGTATGTATTGCCTATTCATAGTTGAACCAACGGAGGGCAGTCTGGTGTTTGCATTCGACCAGCTCAATCGAATTAGGGCTGTATGCAAATTCACCGAGTGATCAGAATGGCACTAGAGATGGCTTGCGAGATAGAATCAATACAAATTGATACATCTATCATGTGGATGAGATGACCAGAAAACCTCCGTGCTACGTCTGGGGATATTGATCGACCTCGACACGGCCCATGAGGCCCATGGATTCGCAATGAGTTACTTCCACCTGTCTATGGGCGGGCATGGCGTTGGTTGGCCCATGGGCCGCTTGTTAACAAGCCCTTCATGCACTCATTTACTTTACAATGTTTTAGCCACGTACAGGTCCCACAATACTAAGGATACATAACGGGCGTGATGGATTGAACCAGGCTTGTCAAAGCGGTGGACTGTTGAGTCTGGTCTGAATGAGGCTTGAGAGTGTGATCTGAAATAAATATAAATAGGGATGCGACTACAATATGTGCAAATATATATATATATATGTGACCACAAAATATGTTGAGTCTACAAATCTACTCCATTATACTGTCTACTAGTCTCAGCAACAAATTTATAATAAAAGCAATATAACTAATAAATTATATAACAGGATACACCGTTATTAGGATCGATTACCTACTATACCAGTGGTTATGGCGGTAGGTGACAGTGACAGACGTAAATACCCGATAATTTCCAGAAGTTGAAGTTGAACCCCCTATTCAGGAAACTTACATAATCTGAGGGTGGCATGGACCGATGGCAAGGTCTAGACGGTGAGCACCTCCACCGCCCGACCATTCACCACCACGCCCATCACCTCACATCAACACACATCACCAGTCACATCCACACTCACATCAACACACATCACCAGTCACATCAACACACATCACCAGTCACATCCACACTCATCAACACTCACATCCACACTCACATCAACACTCCCATCAACACTCCCATCAACACTCCCATCAGCACTCCCATCAACACTCACATCAACACTCACATCAACACTCACATCAACACTCACATCAACACTCACATCAACACTCACATCAACACTCACATCAACACTCACATCAACATTCCCATCAGCACTAACGGTTCAACACTACAAGCATTCCAAGACAACGCTCATCTCTGTTTGCCTACATGTTGATGAAAGATGTCAATTTCTATTGTAGCGTGGAAGCTATTGGATCGCAAGCTATCAAGGGAAAGGAATGGGAAATACGTCCTTTGATAATGAAGACGCTTCAGTCGTTAGCTTATGATTTTGGCTGTTGAATTGGCGAAGATCTAACTAGGGCCCCTTATATGTATCCAATGATGACCCTTCGGAACAATGAACAGACGATGAAGATGTTGCGCAGGTCTTTGCCTCTCCGAATACTCTTGGAACACTCGAATACTGGTCCCTAGCACCACGAAGAGGTGCCTGCACGGGCTAGAGGCTCTTGTTGTCGCAGATGTCCCTGCGAGGCGCTTTGTTGACGCAGGGCCTAGGCTGCGGAGAACTTGGTAATGCAGCGGTCTCCTGCAGAGAACTTGGTAACGCAGCGCCCCCCTGCGAGGTAGTCTTGTTTTCGCAGCACCCCCCTGCGAGGCATATTGATGACGCAGACCTATCCTGCGAGGATTGTTGTTGACGCAGACCTATCCTGCGAAGCACCTAACCGCAAGAAAGCCTTACGGGCTCTGTTCCCCTACAACAACATCACACGGAAAGGCCCCGCAGGCTTGATCCGTCTCCATCTCAGCACCAAGACCGCCCATACACAGAATCCTATATTGTTTGCTGAAAGCGGTCTATGCCTCGAACAAAGCTTGGGCGATTCCAAGTGGCTCAAGCATTCAACGACAAAGCATCAAACCTTCTCACTAGCGGGTGCAGATGGGACGTTGACCCCTGCAAGGCTACAGCAAGAGGTCAAGAGGCAACTCGTTTTGCCATGAACCCAGATCCTGTGTTTATTCCTCGATTCCGTCCCTGAAATCCAAGCCGCGACAAACTTACTACAGCGACCACGTCGACAGCTCACAATTGGCAACGAAGTTGTTCCCGCTCCCACGCAGATAGTCATCATCTTGACCAACAGTCAGCATGCAACAAAGGCCTTCGCACAGGAATGCGCACAGCTCCAGAAGCTGACCGATGTTGGGACAGTCACCATTCTGGACCTGCGTCCACGTCGCGGGCTTTCAGACAGTGTCGTTTTTGAGCCACTGAAAACATTGGTCGTTAAGCAGCTCAGTATAGTCCAGGCCGAGCAAATGTGCAATTGTCGACGCTTCTCGGCGTCTCATCTGAGCGCTTTCTGGAGCACTCGGGTACAAGGTGCACCACCATTTGATCTTTTGGCAAGAGCCCGAAGGGACTATGTGAGGAACGAAACGATAGAAGATTGCCTTCGGGAGGTTACGCAAACATCCATTGGCTACTCAAAGGAGGACTTTGATGACCTTGTAGCCTCGGCCTTCTTGATGGACGCCTATCCCCCTCAAATGCATGGTATGACCATATTTCTTGACTCATACTCTCCTTGACCCAATTAAGAAGCTAATTTGCCCAGATTCTCGCCTACCGTGGTGTTCGCCGCACTTTATGAGAAGCGGTGTCTAAGCATCTGGGACAATGAGTTCAAATACCATATTGCTGGCGTTTCATCCCGCTTCGTGCACCACTTGCGCAATTGAGCGCAGTAAAGACCTCGGCAGCCATTCGAAAAGAGACGTTGTGTCGCTTGTATCGCCGGTGGGGTGGGCTTCGCTCCACCACTACTTGTTTGGTCTGTCTGAGTCGACCCCCGGAGCATATGCTCCCGTGCAAGCATGCAATATGTGACACTTGTGTCGTGATCTTCGGAAAGCCAAGTCGTCTTGGGGATTACCATTTCGAGATTGCTCAATGTCCCATCTGCGAGGAGAGGTCCGACGTCACTGTTCGCCAACTGCCTCCGACGAAGCCCCCGGTGATTCTCAGTTTAGATGGTGGTGGAGAGCGCGGTTTGATCCAACTGGGCCTTCTACGGGCTTTAGAAAGTCGCATCGGCATTCCGATCGCATCTTTGCCGGACCTATGCATTGGAACCAGTGTAGGTACGTACGACGAGCGGCCGAGTCTTTCATTGTGCTTGGTATACTAAGAAACCTCCTCTAGGCGGATTGACGGCAATTGACGTTTTTCTCAATCAATCTTCGGTCACACAATGCTTCGATGCGTTCCCGCACATGGCGCGAAACATTTTTTGTCATTCATCCGAAACCCCAATTCCTCGCTTTATCCGGTGGTTTGCCTCGGCGTTCAACTTGACCACAGATGGCCTTTACGATTCCGAAGGTCTGTCGAAGATTTTGAAAGCAGCCGTTAACCCATCTCGTCGCATGTTCGATGTCGCACCGCCAATCCTGCGGGTTGCCGGATCGCCATTGTAGCAAGCCGCACATCTGATGGTAAAGCCTGCGTGCTAGCCAATTACCGAGGAACAAGTCCACGTTCCACCAATACCGCCTACGAGTTTCTACTCCACACAACGACCAACAAAACTCTTCCTTACTTGACGCGTAAGTGACCGTTTGCAGCCAGTTGATTTGGACAGTGGTAGTCGATCTTGCTAACAGTTAGCTTTTGACAGGTCGATATGCAGTGGTGCAGCGCCCATGTGAGTCCAAGCACCATGAGGCATTCTAACACGCCGATCGACGCTGACATGTTCTAGCTACTTCCAACCAAAAAGGTTGCCAGGCCTTTGTCTCTTGCAAGACGGTGGCGTCCGTGCGAACAATCCACTAGCCATTGCTTTGCGAGAGTCAGGCATCATCTGGCCCATGGCGAAACGGCACGACCTTCTCCTCTCTGTCGGAACAGGCTTCTCCACATCTACCCCCAGTCGTCCAACGGGCGGGCATACTGGGTCGAATCTGGGAGGGGCCTCTTCCCCGACTGTTCCGGGCCATGATGTCCTCTCCATCTATGGACGGAAAGCAAGGGTTTTTGGAAGCTCTGAATTACCTACCCCATCTGTCGACGCCTGATATTTTCCGACTAGACCAGGCAATCGATGGGACGCTCCCTGGATGAGACGATGTGTGCTCGCTGGAAGCGATGTCGAATATGGATTTTGCAGTTCCAGCTGAGCTTGTGAGGACTATTCTCGCGTCAGCCATGTTTTTCTTTGAGTTAGATGAAACTCCCATCCAGGGTAATGTTTCATTTCATTGTCGGGGATCTGTTCTTTGTTCAAGACCAAATCCTGCCGAGATCCTGCAGCGGGTGCTTGTCGAGTTCCCCGGCGCCAGATTTAAGTCTGGTCAGGATCTTGATTTAGGAAGCATAGATCTAGTTGACATTTGCCAGTTTTGTGGATACTTCAGAAAGCGGGTTGATTTTCGGGTCACCAGCCTTGACGAAATGGTCACAATTGAAATTGCCAATGATACCTTTCGCGAAAGGATTGGTGGTTTCCCCAAATCGGCGCAGGAATTCCTCGATGAGCAAAAGGCTTACGCCCAGTTCGGCCGCGCAGATCATCAAAATCAAGAATGGCCGCCGCAGAGATCTCGTTACTGCTATCGTGGGTCAAAGCGAGTAGTCCACTTCCTGGAGCCTGCTTTGGGGCAGAAAAGGCGGCGGTTATGAACTGGGTGAAGTTTCAGTTTGGCGTTTAAGCAGTTAATAAGTAGAATACAAAATCTAGTTAGGTCTCGACGGGTTACCCCGATGAAATGCGAGACGCACGGAGACTAGGTTTACTCTGGCAATATTAACAACAATTAGAATCATATGATTATCCTAGATAGGAGTCTGAATTCGAACTGCGGGATATGATCTGTCTATACCTTGTAACCCGTGGACACGTGTTATGGTCGCCCTCGTTAGTTGAAATCTGAAAGCGCGAGTAGGTGGTGGGGCGAAGACAAAAGTTCGCTCGCTGTCAAAGAACCATACGACGTCTCTATAATACCACCCCTTAGTATGGCAATACACTTGGCGCCTGGGAACATTGGTGAAATTCCTAGAGACTAGCTTGGCACTATGCCGGTGCTGGTCTACGGCTAAGAGTGCGCGGTTCGTCAACGGTGGTGAGAATGTGAGGGAAGCCGTTCAGAAACTATCTTAGAGCACAAATTGACTGTTTCGCCCTTGAAATGGACTTTCTGTTCTTAAAACGCTAGTAACTCCCGTTCCCTATGTACGTCGGTTTCAGAGAGCCGAGACGTGGACAGTCCATGATCGATATGAACCCTTTCCAACATCGAACTCCCGGTTACTCTCGCGACAACACTTCAAGCATCTACAGTCGATCCACGGACACAGCCAAAGATGCTATCCCTATTACTACCATACCAACTACCCTACAAATCAAGCCATCTCTTCCTGAGATAAATTTACTGGACCACCAAATCTCTATGGCTCGCGGATCTACCATGGCCTTGGAAACAACCCGGCCACGACTGAGAAAATCCAAAACACTGCCCGAAATGTCGGTTTCCGAGATGAAGGCCGAAGGAATGCAGTAACACAGACAACAGGGGCTTGAGAACGATTTTTATTGCAAGTGTTTTGAGAGCTTCCACCAACTTGTCAGCACCACAATGGACGCAACCCAAAGCCTGGCTCTGCAGTATCATTTCAACCCGGCAAACAGCCCTTCTGGGGACCCATTTATACCTAGGTACTTTATACTGCGGCTCCTTCTCTACCTGGTTGGCCACAGAGAACCTAATCTTCCCGCAACACATAGGATACTAGTGAGTGGCTTTGTTAGTGGCTTTGGGCTGCGTGTCCATCGTTCTCACAGCGCGTCATCAACACGACCGAATTCCATCTCATGAATGTGCCTGGTAGGAGAGATGGAACTGTAACATGACAGCCTCAGGCTAGCAATAATCTTACATACAGACCTAAGACGACGAGGACCATGCATTGGGAACGAGTTTATCTATTCTGCTCCTTTGTCTTCCATGTCGTTGCAACTTCGTCACAATCCTTCATGATCTCATTCCACTGCATTCGACTCCACCGCTCCGGCCTTTCGACTGCATCCACAAAATGTTTCATTGCAAGCACCATCTGTGCCGACCAACGCTCCTTACTAACCTTCCCAATACCAGCAGCCTGGGGCGCCATCAAGAGACGATTAATTTTCTCTTCAGAAGCCCGATTATGCCCCTCGACCTCACATAACAAACTCCAGACACTCTCATAAACAACCTCTCGGGCCCAGACGACATTCATCGGCTCTCGCATAGTTGGACAGATAGCCACCCAGGCACAGCGCCGGGGATTATGCAAAAGCGACACAGGGAACTGCACAAGCGTGCATGTGCCTGGCGGCGCGAATCCTCGCCATTTCTCGTATAGCTCCAGCTGCACTGCGCGCATTAGAGCTTCGTGGTCATTACGCGGGCTGAAGGCTAATGAGATGGCATCGTCAAAGCCTCCATCGAGACGGCCATATGAGTTCGCGGGTGAGACGATCAGGTCGAAGGTTACTGAGGGGTCGAGGCGGTTTAGGCGCGAGTTGATGGTGGTGATCGTGAGCTTTGATGGTAATTCGGGCCAGTGCTCTTGCTGCGCGGTTTTTAAGGCGGTGATAAAGTCTGCGTCCTGGCAGAGCAGGATGATCTCCGGGATATTGGCAGTCATATTTTTGTAGCGTTGACAAATCATGTTGCGGTCTTTAGGAGAATTGCTATACCCCTTAGTAGTCGGGCCCTCACCGCTCTCGCCGGTGATGGTCCTCCCCAGTCTAATGCACACCCAGTCTAATGCACAATTTTTACCCATCGCACTAGAGAATTGGTGCTGTTTACAAATCCTCCCCCCCCTCCCTTCCTTCCCACGTCTATCGAGAGTATAAAGTGGCTGGCCGTCGTCTCCAATTTTTTAAAGTAGAACGAAACCGATCTGACCGCAATTAAATGATATCGTAGGGAGAGGAAAGTACATATGTATTTATTCACCATTAACGTGCGGGTTCAACGTAATATCCAACGTGAGGAAAATCGGCAGTAAAACTGTGACCAAACAATCGTTGAACGAGGGCGTGCCAAAGTGGTGTATATACAGCAGGGGCTGAAAAGATTGGCAAACTGAGAGCCCCTTCCTCACCTGAATGGCAGGTCCACGGCCATCCAGTGATCCAACCAATTCGCTAGTTGGTGGATACTGAGCCTAGCTTGCCCATAGTCCGTGGCTCGTAAGCCACCTGGGACTATCCATGGATAGGCCATGGCCTTAGAGCTTGTAGGTCCTACCGACATCGAGAAGGGGTCCGAATCGGGAGGAATAGCCGGTATCAACCAACATACGTATAGAGAGGTTGCAAGGCCTTGCATGTTATCGGTCTTCCGATTGGCTGCTATAGCTTGCGTGCGGGGGTCGACGAACACTAGAAGTCGAGTTGTATAAGTTAGGGTCCGTCGTTACTGACGGAGCTTACTCGACGTCCGGCTACATACGATAATGGATAAAAGGCGAAATATAGAGCGAAAAAAAAGAGAAAAGATAACTAAGGAGGAAAAGGATAGTTAAATATAATACACACTATAAAATAGAGAAAGGCGAGCGTTCGAAGTATAATATACACACTTATAAACCGAAATTTCTTTTTCTTATTTCGGATAGAACTTAAAATCGAAGAGTTTATAGAGACGAATTTATTTAGTAGGAAATAAGAGACGCATATTCTTTCTGGATGGACGCCCAACACTCCAGTTGGTTCGGGCCCTAAACGGCCTCAAATAAAATCCTCAAAGCGATGTGTTCTGTGCAAACATGAAGGCCGATGAAAGCCGAGGGAAAGGCCTGTATAAATAAGTTATGGTCACGAGGGGATCTTTCAGCCGTCACGGACATGAGTCTTGAGCTAATTGAGGACTTTCATACGAATCGACACGTGGCCGCACTTCCCAGCATATCGGGCCCCTAACTCAACTTCGTCGGGATCTTGTTACCCATAAAGGCGCCTCCTGGTAAGGAAATGCTGTCCAGGAACAAACTCCACGTTTCTTATGACTGAACAATGTGTCAAAAAAAAGCCGGAAGCTATCAAATAAGCCAGAGTACGCGACAGCTTCACTATAGCGACGGCCTCATTTAGGGAATTTCGCCCATGACATGCTCATTTCAATGAGCGCATAGGGCTAAGCATGGAATGCGTATTCCAGTAATTGGTAGGCCCATGAAATGTCAAACTCGCCACGCATTCTTGCGCTGCGCATAGGGAGCTCCACTTACATAGTCATTAAATGATCTTTCACATCTTGTAAGCGACAAGCGTCTAGCCAACACTGTAACCACCATCTTGGCTAGATTAAAGGAATGAGCTCGGTGGGCTTGGTCATGGTTAGGTATGCCGTTGACTTGGAAGCTCGCCTTTCAGCACGGCGAGTCGCCCTCTCACCATTGTCCGACGAATACTGGCACGGCTGATTTGGGTATCGACGCTCTAGTTCTCCTGTCTTACTAATACTGGAGCATGCTATAGTCTACCAGCGGTGCCATACCGGTTCATCTGAATTAATATGTTGACATTTGGATACAGAACGACCACCAACGGCCGAGTTGTAAGGACCAGCAGTCATGAGCCGATTAACAGAACAGAACGGCAAAAATGTTCCAGTTCTTTAGACAATGCAGCACAAACATTTGCATCCCTACGAGCAAAGCGGGTAGAATATCCCAAAGACTGACTGGTTTTGATATTTGAGGCAATTCGACTTGTGAAGAATGATATTGCTTCCTATTTCCAATCCTGATTTTTCTGGTACATACATGTACTTTCTGACCCCTTTAATCGATATTGCATTGATTGGGGATCAAGATGCAGCTGGCTTATATATTTATTTTTGCTTGTCGAGTGGTCCACTCACCCTCAGGAAATCGTTCGACACTTCTCCGCACCCGAAGGTTCCTTTTTCATCGACTGATAGGCTTGAAGTTTAGCATGTTTTTAAATACCGATTCTTAGTTACAAAACACTATATTTGCTCGTTCATTTCGAAAATACCAGTTATTCTAAAAGGATAGCCAACAAGGTAATAAGAACGAGTAGCCTCTCAATCATACAGCTCCTCCTCATCCGCAGCAGCACACTTCGAGCACTTCCTTTCTGGCTGTTTCGGTGAGAAAGTACTCTCGGACGCGGTGTCCGATTCTATCTCTTCCCTCGCAACGATATCTTCGTACCTGCTCTGTAGCAATTGTGTGGCGAGATGCATCGTGGCCCACTCCCTGGGGAAGATGGTGTCGGAGATCAAGATGCGGTCGGATAGCGTTTGTAGATATTGAATTGTATCGATAGCCAATTTTCTACTAATTGTTGTGAGGGTTCGGGGTCTCTTTCGATATATTTCTTGAGACGCCCCTTGTGAGCCGCCTTGTATTTGAGAGGCAGAGGATGGGTGTCGACGTTGCTTTCGTGGGAAGGTTGAGGAGTCGGCTACTCTCTTTCTCACGTTCAGTGGGGGTAGATCTTGACATTCTGCCTTTATGGCGCTTTTGGGCATCATATAGTCCCTCGAGCTACCAACGGATGTGGCTACCTCTGTAGATATGGAGCTAGTGGACTGGTCAACAGACAGCTGTAAAACCTGGCTTGTGTGGCCGCGATCCCTGTGACTAAACTGACCAACGGCCCGACGGAAGTTTTCAGCCGATTCATTGCCTCCATGGGATATATTGTTAGCCGAGTAATTTCTCGAGAAAGGGATCTAAGGTAACGGTACCAGTTTGCCATGTAAGACCATTGTGTTCTTCTGTGTCCGGGGTATTGGACCTCTTTGATACCTGCGAAACCTTGTGATCCATGATAATTGCTTGGTCTTTCTAGTGATGATGCTGCACTGGCAAGTTATTGGAGCAAAGGAAGGGTATAATAGCATCCACTATGGGACAATCATGAGCTTTTAAATGTTTGATGTCCACCATATAAGATATACCCACTATCAAGTTTTCGTGGGCTACCATTATCAGCGCCGGCTCCCAGGAGGACTGCTAACGTTGATTGGTTGCCTCAATCACAGTACGTAGACCACTGCGACATCGAATCAACGATGTTTCAATCCAGTTGCCGTATCCACGTGCTGCCCGAACCACCAATTGATTGGAAGCGCATTCCCGGGAGCAACCTGGCTGCCAGACTGGAGTTGGTCATGGATAGAAACATGCGGAAGGGAGATGCATTTCCTATACCTCGGGGGCTGTTATTGCATCATGATTCAGCCGCACGAAAAGCCACAGTAAAAGGACGACTAGCGGAGTCTTGTTTGTGCTTCCAGGAGCATCAGGGCCTTTGGCCTCGTCCACGATAGTCTGGTAATATCGTGCTGATACATTCGATGCATTTGCTGAGTATTCTCAGATAGCCACCTTTGGCAATGCACGGGTGATGATTGGTGTCAGAAAGTTGATGTCAACGTTTACATCAACGTTGAACATGGAATCCACCGAACACCAACAGCATGTGTGTTTTACGCCCATAGAAAATATCTACTTGAGTTATGTTAGTTAACTACTCACTAGCGGGGTTTGGTTTAATTCCAGTTCAAGATCGGTTCTTGATCGGCTGCCTTGATTCAACGAACCGGAAGGGTTGCCTTATTGTTGGAAGCAGGTCTTAAGCTAGCTGGCAAAAAAATAAAGTAAGCTCAACAGTAACGACAAAAAATAGTGGGATTTGTCTTCCTGTGGAAGTTTTCGGTAGTTTGTTGATCAACAGCAAAGAATATGTTCCTCGAGTAGAGCAAGGTGAGGTATCGCAAAAACACAAAGGCAAACTCTATATGGCTTGAAATATTTTATGCACAATCCATCACCCGCCCTGGAGATGATAATATACTGGCCCGTTTCACAGGACTGTAAATCCTAGGAATACACAAGTGATTCCTAGAGCTGCTTTACTACCAAGTACCGGAGGCGGTTTCCGTGGCCGACGCTTTCAAGGATAGAAATAGTGCTTCTACTTGAAACAGTCTTACCGAGGAGGCGCCTATAAGGATTACCACTGATGCAGCAAAGCATGAAAATGGCACCTGGCACGGCTCACTATCTGCTGGGCCATCCTTTGTTAAGGCAGCATTTACGTGAATATCACGTAGCACATAAACTTTACAGTACCCGGGGATAATGACCTGCTTCATCTTTCTACCTCCGGCTCTTTACTTTGTTCCCTTGAGCGACACCTGCCTCAATTCTTTACACTCAATAAATCTGTTCTTGCGGGCGCAAAATCTCTCCAACTGCCACCGCCATGATTCGAATGCGCCTCATCATTATTTCCCTTACCGTCACTTGGCTAGCCCTTGCCAGTCTCAGCTCGGCCACTGTACACTTTGCGGTCGTCCTGCGAGACCGTGCAAGATCCGACCTCGTGACGCTGAGCGACTCTATTTTGGACCTAACGTTTCAAACCTCATAGACGACGTCGTCGACGGCATGGTGATTGCGGCCCTGGTCTCAGCCCTGTTTTCCATCTTCGGGTTTGTTCTTGTGGCCTACCCAAAGTGGCTACAAGAGAACTGCGCCGCTCGGTTTTACTACGGGTGCATTCAAATCGTCGTGAGCATGATCGTTCTCTCATTAGGGGGCTGGGTTGCCAGCCGCGTCCACGGTTTCAAACATCTTTCCAGTTTTTTGACAGGAGCCACATTCCATATTACAAGATTATGTATTATGGATCCGTTGGCCAGGCCGCTTTCGGATCTCTAGTGATCATTATGTCCCTCGTGCGTTTTGCCGTATGCGGCTTACGAGGGCACTAGCAGAGAACACGGACCGAGCTACAAAACAGTCAAAGAGGCGGGTCCAACAGCCTACTATGGTAGGGCTGTGACGGAGAGGCAGCAAGTATTAGGAATAAAAACAGCAGCAATTTTTCATGATGATTTTCAAGGATTTAGGGGAGTGGAAGCCAAGAAGAATCAGAGAGGTGCGACGCGGAGGGTCATGAGAAGGAAAGGGCTTCACTGCATAGTTGCTGAGATGGTTTAGGTGTTGAATTTTCTAATTGGAATCAAAGCATGTTCATACCTTGGAGCAGTATTCTGAGTGGCTTGATGTAAAACACAGGTGATGGCTGACGATGTGCTCTGCATAAATATCCATCAACCTCGGTTGGCACGTAGGCATCAAAAGCCAATCATAGAAACGTGCTAGCTGCCCAAAGATGACATAGCCCCAGGAAATCGTACATAACTTGTACACTCTCCATTCCCACTCTCACAAAGCCAGCTAAGTTCCTGTTGACAGCCCTGCCGGCCCCGAA
The DNA here is from genome assembly GCF_028827035.1 of Penicillium chrysogenum. Lineage (NCBI taxonomy): Eukaryota > Fungi > Ascomycota > Eurotiomycetes > Eurotiales > Aspergillaceae > Penicillium > Penicillium chrysogenum. Next base: position 4,222,440 of record NW_026622750.1, on the reverse strand, counting down.
AACGCACGTCTTGACCCTGGGAATTCTCTCGCTCCCGGAACCTTTAGTGCGGTTTCTGGGAGCATATAAGCAGCTTCTAGGAGTCAAATAGACCCCAGGAAGCCCGACGTAGCTTCTGGGGCCTTTTACCCCCACTTCGAGGAATTAAAGTCATGTTCCTGTTAGCAGCTTCACCAACCCCTGGAACCTCAAGTGCGGTTCCTGGGGCTATGGCTTATCCTTCTGGGAGTGGTCGAATGTCTCAGGTGTGCGCAGGTCTGGTGAGGGTGTCTTGTGAGAGCTTTCCACTGTTGTGATATGAGGCTGGTGCAGATCAGGAACCAAGCCGCACTGTCGGAATTAGCCCCGAAGTGTCTATACAGACGACCAAGTTGATTGGAATCAACTTGGCTAATTGTTGTATATATAGGCTCATGTATCCCTCTGAAATAATAAGACAATTCATACCTCTGAACTACAACATCCACGACCTCAGGGATATACATGAAGCTGTGGGGATCTCACGTATACGTAGATAAATAGTTAATATCAAAGAAAGCTATAGTCGACTCTAGATACAAGACGTAGTGCGAGGAAGCAAAAGGAACAGGCTTCCTCGCGTTCAGGGGAACCCATATGCACCATGTGGGTCCCGCAGATCATTTCTCCAAACATCCTGTATGCTTCATGTATATCCCTGACAAGGGGATAGACAGCTCCTAGAAATGCTTTGAGTTTTCCAGGTTCGAGATATTGATTCGCAGAGTCAACCTAACCAGCATAGGAGATTGCCAGAGTCCCTCGCCGACCCGAGATGTGTTTTCTTCTGTCAACAATCTCCGTCTTGACGTGACACGCACCACTGAGATAAATCCATGAATCCATGTCTACAGTTCTTTGGCCACCACCGTTAGGTATGAATATGGTTTCGATCTAAAAAATATCTAAAATTAAGCGAAACTGCCAACAGTTCTTGGGGGTGCATTGGCATCTAGTACTTGCAAAGATGAAAAGGTCGCGTGGTTTTAGTTTTGGTGCTCTGCGAGTTTGAACATCCAGAACTTTATTTGCATCATTTCTAAACTTGCTCTAAAACTCCATACCACGGCTATGCTCTATGTTGCTGGGCCGAATGCGGTGCGTCTGGTCACGTGTCTTCACGCGTGATTGACAGTCGCTTCGCTAATTTCTCATTCCCGTCACACCTCCGCTGTAAACTAAGATCACCTTCGAGTGGAGTTTAGTCGTGCTGACCGGCGGGGTGGTGCAGACGTAGAAGGGCCTCGTGGTAGATGAGCTCCTAGCCTAGCCGAGCGACGGGGGCCATTCTCCACACTCCGCTCGACTGATCTCCCTTGGGGTCCCACTGAGCGCTGTCGCAGCTGACTCCGACTCGGGTCATTCGGTGATGAATTCCTGATAGTGGCAAGTTCTCTCTCGGCAGATGATTCACTTGCCGTGTGGATATGACGTGTCTCAGCATCCGACGATTGGACTCGTATTGGGCGAACCAAGGCGTCTAAAGGCCCTTCATTTCGACTGTATTAATCAGCATTTTGGGTATTGCATAACTGGAACCAGCCCTACTTACCATACACAGCATGACGTCCCAAAACCCGTACTTCGTTTTTCCAGCCACTCTTCCGCGCAGGCCAGGTGGGAAAGCGCCTTGCACTGACAGCGCAAGATCACACTCTCATTTGCAAGGTCATCATCCTCGGCCAGACAAAATACACAGTGTATGTCGTCGAACTCGTCGCTCAGGGTGAGATCCTTGAGCGTCAAGCTTTGGACGCCAGCCCAGACGTTAGCGACCGATGTCAGGATCGCTGGTTGAGCCAGCGAAACATGCCATGGAACACTGTTTGTCCGCAGTATTGTGGAAGTCACAAATGGATTGAATGGTTGCACTGGCTCGGGGTTGGTTGACAGCCGCACCGGTGGGTCTTGTCTGAGCCCGTGAGGTGACCCGTCGGTGTTGCCTGATGCAGGGCGACTCCTGGGCACTGACGACATCTGACGCTGGCCCGGATGCGCAATGGATGGAGCGGCAACTCTAGAGCCATGCGGCACTCGCGCCTGGTTGCGGATGGCTGCTTCATACCACCGCTGGCCAACTTGGTCGGCCTGCCGTTGACGGTGCCATCTCGCGCAGAGGAAGACTCTAGCAATATCACATAGCTTTGACTGCAAAGTTGACAAGTCAAACGGCTCTCTGGCGAGAGTGGTCAACCTTTCATGGCCGATCTTGGTGTCTTGAAATTTGACAGAGTTTTTGCACGGCTGGCCTTTCTTCGTCACCCCGCAACAGGACACAGGACCACCGTGAGGGATCCCACAGACAGCAAATGGGTTCCAAGGCATGGTAGTCATTGAGATTGTCTTTAAAGGCAGAAAATACTTTGGATGGGAGTTGATGTTGGGCAATCTCCGCAGTGTTCCCTCGTCAGCTTTATATGCCATCGCCGTAGCCTCCTTACCTACATGGCTGCGTGGCTGCGTGGCTGCTGGCATGCAACGCCTTCCTCGAAACAGTACGTCGAAGAATGCATTTCGATGCAGTATGCGCCGGTATAGGCCGATCAGTGGCCTGCGAGAAGGGATATCATTCCACATCACTGCTGCTCAAATCAGCTGCACTTGTAGCTGTAGACTGCGGTGACCATGCATTGGCGAACAGGTTGGCTGCGGCGGGACGCAGCAAAGTCGACAAATGCTAGGTTAATTCTGGGTTGCCTATGGAAGTTTTGAAGTGCGTGTTAGATTGTTATTTGCTTCGACGCCTATGGCGCTAGATCCGAGGTGTGGGCATGTAGAGACTAGATTCGGTTCCTAGGGCCATCGACAACTACCAGGAACAGCTTTGGTGTTCCCAGGAGCTAGAGTCCAAGGATTCTTTCACCCGCCTAAACATTGTTGTCAAGAATTTGACGCTGCCGCGTGATTGCTAGGCACCTCTCAGCGGTGACGGGCTACACCCTAGGTGACCGCGGAATTTAGCTGAGGCAAGTATATAAGGACCTCTCCACGTCCAACTTTCACACCCCACACCTCACCCTCATCTACAATTTATTTGATTCCTAGTTCTAATCTGCTGTTCCACTATGGTCAGTTCCAATTCTTTCTTACTGAAGTTGCGGATGAGCTAACAAATTACAGCCAAACATCAGAGACCTGCCCAACGAGCTTTTGCTGTGGATCGTGTCGCATTTGGATGGCAGTGCATTATTCGCCCTCGCCAAATCATGCAAAGACCTTGATTTTGGACTGCAGCCCAGCACCTGGAAATACAACATCAGATTTCAGAACAGCAATCTGTTGCACTTGGCCGTCAAATACGACAACGTTGGCCTTGCGGATGCTTTGCTCCAGCACAACGCCAACATCAATGCATTTTACCGAGGCAAAACTCCTTTGATGCGGGCGTTGAAATACTCTTCCGCTGCTGTGTGGGAACTGCTGCTCAGTCATCGAGATCTAGATATCAACATCCAAAATCAAGCGCGCGACAGCGCCCTGTCATATGCTATCCACTACGGGAGTTCCTCCATTGTCAAGAGCGCGCTAGAGCACCGCGCCGCCAGTGCGGACATTAAACACAAACACGGGCGAACGGCGCTTCACCTAGCAGTCTTCGCAGGAAGAATAGGATTCGTGCAACTGCTACTTTTAAGTGGCAGCGACCCTAACTTGGAAGATGATTCAGGCCAGTCGGCGTGGTCTTGGGCATGTCGAATCAATAGACCCGTCATGAAAATAATGTTTATCAATGGCCCCGACTGTGAAGTTTGTTTAGGTGCCCGAAATGCTCAGGATTCCGAGCTACCTCTTCATGAGGCAGTGTTGCATGGGTCGATAGATGCTGTCAAGTGGCGTCTTAGACAAGAAGGTCTGAACTTGGACATTCAGGATCGGAAAGGCTATACGCCGCTCCATCTCGCCGTTCAAAGCAGACGCCTGGAAGTGGTCGATTTGATCCTGGGCCACCCCCTTGCCAACGTGAACTGCAAAGACAAAGATGGCAATACGCCACTTTGGCTGTCTACTTACTCGTCATGCGACGAGATAACCGAAAGGCTCTTGGCGGAGAAAGACATCGACGTTAATTTCGTTGGAGGCCGTGGGGAACTTGAGGCCCCGTCTACATCTTTACACCATGCCGCAACGAGATTGGATACTATACTTTTACGACGGCTGCTTGCAGTGCCAGGGATTGCTCTGAATCTCTGCGTTGCAGGCCACTCTCCAATTTCCGTTGCTGCATATCACGGACACGTGAAGACAGTTGCTTGTTTACTGAGTATGGGGGGCGTGGAGATCAATGGAAGGGGTTTAATAGATCCGCCCATTTGTCGAGCGGTTTCACATGGTCATCTCGATGTGGTAAGGCTCTTAGTACAGCAAGGCGCACGTCTGAATGTTAATGAAAGCACGGTCGCAACCCATGACACTGCTCTCTGCATTGCTGCCCGTGGCGGTGACCTGGAGATGGTCCGGGAAATACTACGCCATGGCCGAATTGATGACAACCTGAGGAATCAATGGTTCGAGGATCCATTGATGTTGGCGGTCAGGGGTGGACATTTCTCGATTGTTGATGCACTTGTGGCCAATCCCAGACTGACACACTTCAGTTTGAGGAGATCCCTGGATCTAGCGAAGGACTATTGCATCCACAAGGCCATTCGAAGCAGAATTTGCGACGACAACACTACTAAAAAGTTGTTGAAACGGTCTCCGAGGAGAATATTTGATCGTTTGTAAGGGCTAGCGACATCTACTTCAGGTAGCTCTGGTGATGTGATACGAGATGGCTGTTCCCAGCGCCTGTTGACATCACCATTGGTGTTGTGATATGAGGCTGGTGCAGATCAGGAACCAAGCCGCTCCGTCGGAATTAGCTCCGAAGTGTCTATACAGACGACCAAGTTGATTGGAAATCAACTTGGCTCATTGTTGTATATATAGGCTCACGTATCCCTCTGAAATAATAAAAAAAAAAACAAACAATACCTCTGAACTACAACAATTGGGAATCAAATTATCTGCACTTCCGCACTTCGAATGGTTTGCAGTCACGGCAAAGCTTCGATGATTTGCAAGTAATTTATAGCATCCACGCATCGGAAGTACACTTGCAGACTACCATTATGAGACAGTCTTTGCATTAGTTTGTGTCAATGCTGTAGATGCGATTTAATCCCGCTTATTCCTGAGCAGTTTGCTCTCAGCAGGTGGTGAGATCGAGCGTCAGCGGTTGAGCTAACTGTTCGCTGGCTTCAAAATTGCGGTCGACCCTAGGTGAGGAAGCACTGGTAGAAATAACAGCAGCCTCACGTGAATTGTCAGCTATAAATGCCCCTCGAGCATAATTTCTGATCCAATTCATCTTGATGACCAAAATGGACCATCCCACTTCGCCTTCCCCCGTTGATCGGCCGGCCAAGAGACAGTGCCGAGTATCTCACGCTCCAGAAGATAAACCCAAGTTGGAAAACCAACCACAGCAAGTCACAAACGGCACAACCATCGAACCCAAGGTTGGTCATATTCCCCCACGGCAGAGAATGAAAACCCCCACTAATACTGAATAGATCCCAGTGAGAACACGCGGTACCCTTACGGCGGAGTTCATGAAAGTATTAAACCTCAATGACTCCCTCGCTACACCAGCCCTCAAATTGCTCGAATTGTACTTTTGCCCATGGGAATGCTACGTCGTCAAATCGTCCCAGAAAATACACTCGAGGAGGAGCAGCGACAGCTTCAAGCGTCAAATAACTTGCTAGCAAGCGATAGCGATTTCCTTCTACAGCTCTGCAATGTGCAAGCTTCAGTATTGTGGGGACGCAAACGAGCGGTTCAGGCTCTTTGTAATGGCGTTGTTTCAGCCTTAGAAGCGAGCGATCTTCAAGCCTACTCTGTCGATGAGCCTGAGCCTTGACAAAGACTTCATGTGGTAGAGCGTTTACGGGCAGGATGAATGACATTTGGTTTTTCGCTATCTATTTGTGCTGTCCCTAAGGATAGATAAGGCCTATACTGCTAGTGAACTTTCGTTGGGTTGGTGACGGGGGCCAACGGTGCACGCTGTTGATACATTCAACGCATTCGATAACTTAGCATGTGGTTATAAATTCCCCTAGTTTGTCCTCATTCTGTGTAATAAGAGAGGAATAAAAACTGCTCAGTCTCCAGCTTTCCATCCCTCCCAGCCCACGTTAAATCTTTATACACTTGGGTATTTTCGTCTTATAACAGAAATGAACGAACTGAACAACAATGGTCTGTTCCCGTTGCCTTGATAATATCTTGCACTAATGTTAGTAGACCACGATTTGGATCTCGACCTTCACGCTATCTTGTATGAATCTTCTGGCATACCGACACCGCCTCCCTGTCTCGCTACTGATCCCAATGATCTGTGGCAGGATTCTTTTGGCAAAGACGACCCTGCAGAATACGAAAGTCAAGAGCCTTCCTTGATCGAATGCATTTTCTATCCCAATCTCGGCAGTCTGTCCGGGTTCAAGTGGACAGGTCCAGATCCTCTGACCAACTCTACTCGGGCTAACGACATTTTCCTCCACATGTCAGCGCTCCTTTTCCCTAAAGAGGTGCACTGGATAGAATTTCGGTTTGTGCGATTTGACCGGATATCTGGTGAGACTGTAGGAGAGGATCTGTTCTTCCTGCCACGGGTTGAAACGGCCATGGGGAATCTCTATCGGATACGCAGACGGCTACTAGACACAATCACCTGGCATGCTGTCCGTGCAACCGGCACTAGCTTCCGACTGTCCCTTTGGCCTCGTACGGAATCTCTACCATATTCGAGTCCCTCGACATTCTCTGTTGACTAGGCTTCCCCCGACGCTATCCCTGGACCCACGGTTTTTCGTACATAATATATCGAGTAATTACGTGTGAGATTGATCTGAATCAAGCGGGGTTGTTCGTATACTCATTTCAGTAAAGACCACGATAATGAATAATGACTATTTGGTGCCCTTCTTGTTAAAGGTCTCGGGGATATATAACCTGCTTTGCATGCGGTGTAATTCCCCTTGCACTACATCGCCGCTTGTAGTATTTCTATGTTGTCAATATAGGACAGGGGAACCCGAAATAGGCAATTCCTTACTCTTCTCTTGCGACATCCGTCAACCCGGCCAAATTGGGACTGTAGGGGTAGTTCCAGTCATCGAGTAGGCTGATCAGTCGTTCGCGAGATGATTCCAATGCCTGTCCAAAAAATCGCAGTCGAGCTAGCTGCTTGTCGTGGTGAAGCTGAAGTCCGTCCCTCTCTTTTCCCAGGTATGTGCCAGCCTCCTTCAAGTTCTGATTGCTCTGCTCTAGCTTCTGGTCATCGATATGCTTGGACACACACGACCCCCATAGACGTCGATAGAGACCAACAAGTCGGGTTGCTAGAAAGGCAAACTTGGGATCATCACGTTCGAGGTCTGCTAGCACCTTCAAGATGGGTTGAAATGGCTCCGTCGCCAAAGTATGTCTTGTTACTTCTTCGTGTTGCGAAGGGGAGGGCTACGATGGTCAGCCAAAGGATTCGAAGCCGAAGGGTTTCACTTACCAAAGGAGGGACATGATCTGAAAGTTCTAGATTATGGTCCTTTTCATTAAGGATCGGCAATTTATTGGGCTGCTGTTCTCCTTGCTTTTCCTGGTCTGGCGAGCTGTTTGAGGAGTCCATTTTGTCCACAGGAGAAAGTCAAGGATCCGGATAGTACTGTTTCCGACAAGCCTTGGTATCTCTTATAGACTATGCAGACACAGGTGGCTATGGACTGGGTTTTACGGTCACCACATAGTCAATCAACGCAGTCAAGTCAGCTTCTGAATAGAATTTGCTTTTATTTTCAACGGGCGCTGGGTAGTAAATTTGAGAGGAATGTCAACGGGTTGGCCGGGAAAACTGATCCAGCCTGACGATGTTGAGGGCCAGATATGAACGCCCATTGACGTGAGAGATACCTCAACTAGACGCCTCTTCCACTCTCGTTGGAAGCCTCAGAAACTCGGCAAACAGCATTATAGACCTTAGAGTCACCAAAAAATAAGTTCGGAAAGAAACGAAAAAGAAAAGAAAAGAAAAGAAATGTATCTTCGAGGGTTGTTCACAACTTCGAAAATTGAGTGTTGACAACGTTTGGCCAAGCTTCAACGGGTTGATGGGTTGAGCAACCGCACATCCTACTGTGTGTGACCTCGCTTTCTGCAGTCTAGGCGGACAGACCCACAGCTCAACACAAACCAACACAACACTCAAGCGAGGCCAGAAACAAAGGTCCATGATTCCTAGGGATGGAATTGTAGGAGTTTCCGGCGATCCAACGTTGAGTCGCCAACATATGACATATGAGGTGACTAGGACAAGAAATATGCGAATACGTTCCTGTCATTGCGGATTGAATATCTCCCACCAAGCCTCATTTAAGAGGGACGTGAAGGATTCAACAGTTAGCCAACGTTGCTTGACCGACTCAGCGTCCCTTTCTCTCAGCACCACTCTTACTCGCCTCTCTCGCTAGGCATCTAAAGGCATCAAGAATGTCGCTGCAAATAGTTGCGGTAAAAGAAGACGTGGGTTTCAACAGGGCTCAATTAAGAAATGTGTCCTTCAACACTTCCAACCAGGTCGGTGAGTGACAGAAGCCGAGAAGCCTATAAATACGTCCTCTACCCCTGCAATTGCTCTACTATTTATCCACTTGATTCTGCAAAGTCGAGCAGGCTTGTGTCTGGCGCACTCGATAAGTTCCCCCTTTGATCGAGTACTGGAATTTATACCGTGCTGACATTTATAGTACACATCGTGGACCGGCAAATCAAACGAATCCTGTATTGTAAGAGACGTGGTTCCAAGCAGATTCACTCCCATTTACGCCAGCCGATCGGAGATACGAGATCTGGATTAGCTAGCCAAGGCGTCTATGCGAAGACGTCTCTGCTATAGCGAGCTGGTCTACTGTCGCGGCTCTGGTTGACCACAGATTTGAAGTGCAACTGCTCACACTGTAGGTATATGGGCCCACGGATCCTTGAAACTGCACTGACCCGAAAGGCGCGGGACAGCCAGATCCGTCGACGTTCAAGCACAATGCACCAGAGCAAGGGCCACTCTTCATCCCTGGTCTTGACCATCAGAAAATATAAGTTATGGGAATTCCACGCTGGTCTACTGGCTAATAATTGACAGTGAACCTTTGGGAGCTCACCAGAGTGGCCCTGATAACCCTGCACTGCCGTCAGTGCTCCACGCAAAGCCATGGCTTACACACTATTCCTAGCCCCGTCGCTTCGAACAATGCAGCATGTCCTAGGTGGAAGATCGCAAACCAAGATAGCGAGTCAACAACAGGGTGCGGAAATTCAAGTGCAAGCTTTAGTCGCATCGAAGCTTGAGGCGTCCGTCCTTCCTGATAGTGAGTTATCGCGTCTTCAGCTGCGCCGGTCCGATTGAATATACCAAGCCTTGTGCCCAAAATCACGACACCACTGACACCTTCACGCTATTATAGGAGCACCCCATCATCGACGGTGAAATATACTGTGGCGAGTGGCATATTCCGCCAGATCGAGGATAAGACCTAGGTGGCGGCCGACGAGCGTGCTCCATCGCGTCTTCCGCCCTCGTCCCCACCGCCTTCGCACTATTGTGGTCCTGAACCTCTGGCATCGCGACGCGTTCATCCGCCATGGAAGTGCAATGTTTATCGCGGATGGGTTCGTAACACGCGTTTACTGTCCCAACAAATTGCCTTGTGCACTTCAGCACAGCTTTTTTGAAGCGAGTGCAGATTGCGATGAGCTTGAATGCGACGTGGCATGGCTGGTGACTGCATTGCAGAGAGTTGTAAGTGATCTAGTTGTGAAGCCGATATAATCATTGCGCAAACTGATTGTCCCGTCTCAAGCGCATTTTGGAATTTCCATGAACTGGTACGCTACGGCAATTCGTCCAACTAGGTCAATCCTTGCTGACTCGGATCGTACAACAGGAGAACACCCTCATTTCTGTCACTCCAGTCGAATGCCACGCGAACAAATCTCTTGTTCGCTCGAGCTCCCCTATACAAACACGATTGCATGCTCTCTGTCCCTTCCACATGAATACTATCGACGATGAGTCACAGAAGGTTCGTATCGCGCACCTCGGCCTCTTTCTCCCTATTGATTCTGCATATCGGGTCATTCTTCGATTTGTCTACATGATACAACTCCTGAACTCCGATCAGCCTATACCACTACCCGAATCATACCTGTGGCTAAGCATGCAACCTTTCAAATATCTTCAAGTGGCGTAGTCTGCTGGTATCGAATGCGTGATCCTCGTTGCCTTCGGATGACATTTGGTGGCTTCCCAGGCCTGGAAAAAAAAGCACAGGAATGCTGAAGTTCTGCCCTGCTTCCTGGCCGACGAGCGTACCTCCGCAGACAATCAGGCTGTTAGCACAGGTCCACCTACAAGGGGAAGGAGACGCAAAGTCTTCTCATTCTTCGCCTACAATCTGACATTGCTCATCTCAGGTACAAACCGAGAGGGTAACCGGGGCACAGGCAAGCCAATGAGAGCTCACTACCCAAGAATCACCTCGGGCATACAGGAAGCTGCATCATGAGGGCTGTCAAAAATGCTGTGGTGTGCCCAGTAGGTTCTTATGCACCCATTTCCTATCCAAGCCGAAGCACTACCTGCAAAGACCATTTAACCTGGATGTCACTGCAGCTTCAGGTTAGTCAAGTCGACCGCGCGTATCCTTTATCCGTTCATATCGTCTGCTAACATATCACGCACTTGTCAGGAAATCCGGATTCCCTACGCCCCCCTATTTCGACGGTTTTTTTGAGAATAAATCATATATTCGTCGAGCCCACCGCGCTGCGGAGGACACGTGGGCATGTTACTGTTCGGCCAGGCAGCCACTGTAAAGTCTTTGGTGTCCGAAACAATATCGAATCAGAATGTTTATAAGACCTCTTGGACTAGCCCCTAGATCCTGGAGCAAACTTTCCACCGTCAATCAACGCTCATGTGATGGTTGCTTTTGGAAGCATGGCCGGATTGTCTACTACGACTACGAGCGAACTAGCACTCCTGCGGGGATATCACCCAACGGAAATTCGTTTCAGACGGCACTACTGGAACCCAATCGGGTTTCAATCGGGTTTCAACCGTGTTCCCTTATCAGCAGAACATGGTTGATTGCATTAACTTGGGACACCACTTCCCAAAAAGCAATTGCCGTCACTTCGATCCGGGATTGGTTGAAATATGATCCGTCCTTGCCGAGGCATAGTAGGAGCCAACCGGGTATTCTTGATTGCTTTCTTGTCCAGTCTCTCAGCAACATGGTTGTCTCTGCGGTAAAATTACTTTGATTCTTGCGCTCTCTATGATATAAGAGCTGAATTGGGGTAAGGTCGAGTGCCTCAATCGCCGCCTGAAGTGATGACTTTGACTTCGCAGGGCACAAAGCCTACCGCATGGCTGGTTTTACTCAAGTCAATCGTTTGGCACCTCATCACATGCTTCTACACGTGAGTATTGGGCATATTGCTTGGCCATAGTCGAACCAGTGGGTCTACTATCCCTATCGGATTGAGGCTGTATGCCAACTTCACCGAGTGATCAGAGTGGGACTAGAATTTTCGCTTACGAGATAGAATCTATAGTGGTTGATACATTTATCCATGTGGGTGAGATGGCATGAAAACCTCCGTACTACGTCGGTGAGACATTGATAGACCTCGCCACGGGCCATGAGGCCCGTGGATTCGCACTGAGTTATTTCACCCCTGCCTATGGGCGGGCGGTTAACCGTAGCCCCGTGTCATTTAATGGGCCCATGTGTCGTTTACTAATAAGCACTTTAGTCACATGAAATTTTATAATTTTATAATGTTTAGCCACGCACGCATATGTCCCATAGTGCTATTCAGGTTATTTGAGTAGAAAGGTATACAATGGATGTGTTCAGCTATAACCAAACCTAGTAAAAGCAATGGACTATCGAGTCTAAGTGAAATTGAAAGTGTGATCCGAAATGCATAGAAATTGTGATGCGCGTAAATATATATGTGACAACAAAACATGCTGAACCTACAGAACCACTCACAATATAATGCCTACCAACCCATTAGTAAATTTATTATAAACACGACATATTAGATATACTACACACTAGGATTTGGCTTTATTATGATCAATTATCTGCTATACTAGTGGTTATTGGGGGTAGGTTACAAGTGATAGATTTCCAAAAGTGGAACCCCCTATTCAGGAAACTTACATAATCCGAGGGTGGCATGGACCGATGGCAGGTCTAGACGTTGACCACCTTTTTCACCGCCCCGACCACTCACCACCACGCTCATCAACACACATCAACAGTCACATCAACACGCTCACCAACACGCTCACCAACACGCCCACCACCACGCTCACCACCACGCTCATCAACACGCTCATCAACACGCTCACCACCACGCTCACCACCACGCTCACCACCACGCTCACCAACACTCACATCAACACCAGCGGTTCAACACCACAAGCATTTCAAGACAACACTCATCTCTGTTTGCCTAATCTGAATGAAAGATGCCAATTTCTATTGTAGCGAGGAAGCTATTGGATCACAAGCTACTAAGGGAAAGGATGGGAAATACGTGCTTTGATAATGAAGACGGTTCAGTCGTTATTTTATGATTCTGGTTCATTAAATTGGCAAAGATTTCTGATAAGGGCTCCTATGTATCCAATAACGACTCATCCAAACAATGAACAGACGATAAAGATGTTGCGCAGGCCTTGGCTTCTCCGAATACTCATGGAACACTCGAATACTGGTCCCTAGCACCACGAAGAGGTGCCTGCACGGGCTAGAGTGGCTTGTTGTCGCAGATGTCCCTGCGGAGACTCTTGGTGTCGCAGATGTCCCTGCGGAGACTCTTGGTGTCGCAGATGTCCCTGCGGAGACTCTTGTTGTCGCAGATGTCCCTGCGGAGACTCTTGGTGTCGCAGATGTCCCTGCGGAGACTCTTGTTGTCGCAGATGTCCCTGCGGAGACTCTTGGTGTCGCAGATGTCCCTGCGGAGACTCTTGTTGTCGCAGATGTCCCTGCGGAGACTCTTGTTGTCGCAGATGTCCCTGCGGAGACTCTTGGTGTCGCAGATGTCCCTGCGGAGACTCTTGTTGTCGCAGATGTCCCTGCGGAGACTCTTGTTGTCGCAGATGTCCCTGCGGAGACTCTTGTTGTCGCAGATGTCCCTGCGAGGCGCTTTGTTGACGCAGGACCTAGGCTGCGGAGAACTTGGTAATGCAGCGGTCTCCTGCAGAGAACTTGTTAACGCAGCGGTCTCCTGCGGGTCTCACTTGTCATCACAGCGTCCCCCTGCGGAGTTCACTTGGTAACGCAGCGCCCCCCTGCGAGGATTGTTGTTGACGCAGACCTATCCTGCGAGACACAGTTGATAACGCAGAGCCTATCCTGCGAGACACAGTTGTTGACGCAGAGCCTGTCCTGCGAGACACAGTTGTTGACGCAGAGCCTGTCCTGCGAGACACAGTTGATAACGCAGAGCCTGTCCTGCGAGACACAGTTGTTGACGCAGAGCCTGTCCTGCGAGACACAGTTGTTGACGCAGAGCCTGTCCTGCGAGACACAGTTGTTGACGCAGAGCCTAGGCTGCGGAGAACTTGGTAATGCAGCGGTCTCCTGCAGAGAACTTGTTAACGCAGCGGTCTCCTGCGGGTCTCACTTGTCATCACAGCGTCCCCCTGCGGAGTTCACTTGGTAACGCAGCGCCCCCCTGCGAGGATTGTTGTTGACGCAGACCTATCCTGCGAGACACAGTTGATAACGCAGAGCCTATCCTGCGAGACACAGTTGTTGACGCAGAGCCTGTCCTGCGAGACACAGTTGTTGACGCAGAGCCTGTCCTGCGAGACACAGTTGATAACGCAGAGCCTAGGCTGCGGAGAACTTGGTAATGCAGCGGTCTCCTGCAGAGAACTTGTTAACGCAGCGGTCTCCTGCGGGTCTCACTTGTCATCACAGCGTCCCCCTGCGGAGTTCACTTGGTAACGCAGCGCCCCCCTGCGAGGATTGTTGTTCACGCAGACCTATCCTGCGAAGCACCTTTTTACACTCGCGGGGCTCGTGGCAGCGAGGGAGCGCAAGTCTTACATCACTGGGCTCGTGGCAGCGACAGCCGTGGCCACGGAGACTCTCAAGCCCGCAGGCAAGAGAGGGACACCATGACACAACGGAGTGTGAGGACCGAAGTCCTGATTCTTTTTGGGCTGGGAATCGGGCTCCTTTTATATTTTTTCGGCTACGTCTCTACCAAGGAACCGGTTGCGCAGTTGGTAGCGAGAAAAATTACTTCGTTGGTAGGCGTTGAAGCGATCGCAACGACGTTGAACTGATAAACTGATATCTGGAGACTTTGTGGCCTACAGAGTCAAGTCTAGCCTGGACTCATTCCTCTCAAAATCGTACGTTGAGCGTGGTGAACCATTATCATCACCTGTTGAGCAGAAAGTAATGCCGCAAAAATCTGATTTCTACATATCATTGAAATTGCAATTAAATCGCTCAACGCGGTGGCACTCTCCATCTGCCCGTTCTAGCCACGTTCACCGTTTCTTTCATGAAGGTTGAAGTGCTTCAATAGATGCCGCAATAATGGGTTGGAGACTGTGACAGACAGTGACATTCGATTGTACCGGCTGTTGGCCATAGGACGTGCCTCCCACTGATCCCACTACAATCCTCTGCTTATTTCTAGTTTCGCGCTACTCGAACGGTACTTATTCTTTGTTGCTCGCAACCAACTGATGTTGCCTCCCCTAATACTTCTGCTAACTGTCGGTACAGACACTATGCACATACTCCCAAATCCAGGGTATCGGTTGTTTTCCTTTGGTAGATAATCAAATTCTAGACCTTGTTGGAAACCTAGAATAAACCCGAGTCCAGTTTTCCAGGAAAATAAAGTGGGTTATTTCAGCTACCATGACTCACGAGCTAGGTCCTCGTGATCGCCACCCACCTCGCGAGATTCCTCGCGAGATTGCAACGCTACTGTCACATTGACGAGGCCCTGGACACAAATAGCACCCAACGGACCAATCAAACACCGCGCCTGAATTTAGACAGACGCAGGTACGGTTCCGCGACGCAGATCCCAGGGACGACCCACGGGACAGTAGATCACGGAGGTTCTATTTGTGGCCCGCAGAAGAAACCGGAAGGATCTGCAAGGGTCCAGACACGATCCACAAACCCAAACCTGACGGCCGTTAGGGCCCGATGGAACAGCGGTCTTTGTTACTTAGGAGGTATAGCTGGGGCAGGAGAGTAATTGGAATATCACACAGAGTTTTGGCAACAGAGATCTGATCCGCGGTTCAGTTGCCCTCGCAAGAGAGTGATTGGTCCTCCGTCGAGTGGGAAGCTGCTACTTTCTCTATCTGGCCTATGGAACGTTCTAGAAGCTATTCCTTCTGTCCTGCACCTTCCTCGCAAAAAGTGTACTCTCTTTGAGCCCGACCCATCCTCTCCCTATCTGCTCCAACTCGATGGCCAGTCTGCCAATTCTAGCAGATAGTTTTTGAAATCAATGTCAATTGTGTAAGGACAAGATCGTAGATCTAAACAAAGTCTCCACTTTGTGCATTAGGGGCCGAGAAACCGACTGGTCCCGGCCAACCCACAAAGTTTATTTCAAGCACCCAGTGCATCTTGACCATTACTCTAGCGACCGAGAATATTTACGAATAATGTTGTTTCCTTCTACAATATACTATACTTCGCCTGCGTGAGATCTTGGAGAGAGTACCCGATTCTCCCTCTGAATTCTCGGACTCTGGGACAGATTCAATCACGCGAATCCAACAAGCAAGTGGAGCAGAAGCCTATAGATAAGCTTTCGATTAAGTTCAAGCTTGGATCCTTCTAACAACCGCATTCTCTCACCGAGAGCCTTTCCATGGTTTTTCGAAACTCAATTGAGAATTGATTCGGATTCGGCTGCTGATCGACGGTCCCACTCGCGATTCCATGGTCTGTGTGAAAAAAGATTGTCCTCATGACTTGAATCTGCCAGTCTTGGGCTGACTCGGAAAACCTTTGCTTCTCGTCAAACATGACTAGGGAGTGGTTCGAAGATAAATCATGTGCCTCAGATTCTACTCTACGAATCACTCTGCCTTCGACCACCCACCTAACCGAATCCATTTGAAAATTGGAACCAAAGATATTACCTCGAGCTGACAAGAATTAAGTGGGTTTTGTGATCTTCCAGGGAGCGCTCTTGCTGGTCCAACCCGGACCCTTACTCTGCGATACTCCTACCAAGCAGACAAACGAATCAAAGGCTCGATGTTGTCAAGCTGATTCGCAAAGCAAGTCTTGACGATACGGCGAAGGCAGATGAGACAGGTGAACTTGGGGAGAACTTAGATTTCATTTCCCTCGGCATGAATCCAGAATCAGAGCATCAGAGCAACGCTCCCGAGAAGACCGCCAAAGGGCCAACAAGCGAGGAAAATGTGTATTCTGCCGATCCGAGTCGAAAACGAATCCGGAGGGGTGCGATCAAACGCCATATTAAGAAGACCAAGAAGCCTGCAAGCAAGTACAACTGCGACGGTTCAATTATCAAGGAGTGGAGACCACCGTCTCAACAGACGGGTACGCCTTGGCTTGAGTCTACTCCGTCTTCCTTGCAAATAGAATTTCAGTCAGTATTTCCCCTGTCCTTCTGATCGCTATTCTTTTCTAAACCCGCAGTAGATTAGATCGCGAAATTCTCAGCTTTTATGACTGGGCCAAACCACAGGAATTTGAGAACATTGTCCGCAGAGATCTCGTCGAACGATTGAGTACTGCATTCCAACCTCGATATGGTGGCATTGAAATCCATACCTTTGGCTCTTTCGCCTCTGGTATCTATCTGCCTATCGCGGATATTGATCTGGTGCTACTGTCCGACAAATTCAGACGCACAGGAATGTGTTCATTTGGTGAGAGGAAAGGAAAAATTTATGCAGTTTCGGACTTCCTGGAAAGTACCAATATTGCTGTTCCTGATTCGATCGAGTGCGTTGCCCATGCTCGGGTACCGATCCTGAAGTTCGTGGACCGAGTGACTGGGCTGCGTGTTGATCTGTCCTTTGACAACAACAGTGGGTTGTTCGCCAACGAGACGTTCCAAACATGGAAAGAGCAGTTCCCCATAATGCCCGCTATTCTGTTAGTTGTCAAGCAGTTTTTGCTGATCCGTGGCCTCAATGAAGTCCGGACTGGTGGACTGGGAGGCTTCTCCGTCACTTGCTTGGTCACAAGTCTACTCCAGCATCTGCCCAAGGGACATATGCAGCTCAACGCTGGCAGCATTCTCATGGAGTTCTTCAATTTCTACGGAAATAAGTTTCAATACAACCAGGTAGCAATATGTTTGGATCCTCCGGGATATTTCAGCAAGGTGGGATGGGTTGAAACGGTACAATTGTGCACTAGCTGACTCATGTACCACAACAGAAATCATTTGGGAACCCCGATCGTCTCACTATTGAAGATCCAAACAATGCGGACAACGATATCTCTGGCGGTGCAAGGGCGATCGACCTGATTCTTGGCACCTTCGCTAGGGCGCATACCACCCTGAAGAATCGTATGGAACACCTCGCACTCGTCCGAGGCCCGAGCAAGAGCATTCTGGGGCCGATCATTGCAGCGAACTTCGAAAAATATACTGAACAGCGCAATCAACTTCGCCGGGTCTTCATGGCAGAAAAGAGATTCGCTGGGCACAGAGTGCCTCCCCCCACCGCCGTTAGGACCTTATCATGTTAGTGGAGTGCATTCCGCTCCCCCATCGCTACCCGTCGGGCCACCGCTTATACGCACTCCCGTAACCTCAGTGCAAAGAACCATCAATAATGCAAGAAAGTCCAAAGACGCGGGGGCCGAGCCGGAAGTCATTTCCGATGAATATTCTAGCGACACGAAGCTAGTTAAACCCCGCAAGGCCCGGGTAGGACGACACGCGCGTCGGTGGCGTGCCGCAAGAATGAAATGCCTCAGGCCTGATCTCAAGAATCTCCCCAGCTCCATCACTGTCAAACAGGCTCTTTGGCACGGCGGCTATGCTACCAACGGGGAAATGAAACGTGACTTGAGCTCGAGGGAACGGAGCCAAGCCGCGGTCTAAGTGGTTTTCCCTGCATCGGACCCGACATCCGCAACGACTTTCTTTTGACTTTTGTTTGTACGATTAGTTTGTACGATAATGTATAACCTTCACATATAGGTGGCCGGCAGTGTGTTGTCAACTCTTTGCGGATGACTACCTTTGATGGCGGAAATCCGTGCTTGCTTACACTGGGTAACAATCTTGTTTCAGACCACTGCCTGTTTCCCTCATGAGTACAAGGCAAAAGGGGCTGTGTTCTGCCTACGCATGCGGCGTACCTAGTTAGCCAATTTGCTGCGTCGGTTCCTGTATTAATGTACCACAGTGTCCCGGTAGCCATGCAGGCGGAGCGCGAGTCCATTCACCTGAGCCTCTGTCGCTTCCCGAAGATTTCACTAGCCTTATTCACTTTGATGTTCACTTAGTTTCTTTGTGTCTTGACTCGGCCCACCCAACCCTTCGTTTGGCCTACAAGGGGGAAAAGTGTTGAATCAGGCTAGACCCCATAACAGGAACTATCGGTAAGCTCAGCTGTCAGTGGTTGATTACCACTAGAGCCCGTTTCGGAGAGCATCTACAGAAGAGGAACTTACTAAGAAGCAAGCCCCTGAGACTGAGTATGTATGTAACAGGCGGACGGATGTACTTAGAAAGGACAGCTGTTTGGTGATAATCCATTGCTACGTACGAGACCTTACCGATTCATCCATCGTCGACAAGATCCACTGTCCACCATCTATTTATATCAACTTCATCACACATTCTTGATCCAAATTCATGATACGTCAGATTCAAATACTGGACACTGCTTTACCCCGACCCACACGACTTTCTCTCATGAAGATCACGATAGCCAGTCTGCCAGCCTATATCTGTCTCCGCCACTCGCGAACGAAACATTTTTGATCCGACACCCCCAAACCAGCCTCGTTGTCACCCTCAAAGGCGACAAATGATGCCTCCACCCCCTCGGCATCACCAAATTTTCACGCTGAGACTTCATTGCTATCACAGCCTTTATCATAGTAATATGTACCAGAATTAGTATATCATATTAGTTGGCCACCGTTCCTTCAACCTCGCAATGTAGGGCTCCAGCCGATGAAATACTGCTAAATTGTACGCTCTGTTTGCCGGTACAGACCTTCGAGCCGCAGTCTTGGCAAAGAAGCTTGGTGCTTGAAGTTTCGTCTTGACTGTGTTCGACGGCGCTCTGACTTTGGGGGTCTATCTTCCAGGAACTTCAATAGACGCCGAAGCTTTTGTGCGCTCGAAAGTCCACCGATACAGAGAGAGAATTCAATGGCGACGCGGGTCATGCGGAGGAGAGATTCACGATCCTGTGAAAGACGGTGGACAGCAGCGTGGCGGATGCCGGAAAACAATCTTTGCCACTTTCGTATGGTAGTAGCGGCTTGACGACAAGAGCTACACCGTATCTTGTCCCGATGTACCACCAAGAATCTGAAAAGCCTGTTTAGCTCTAGTTACTCTGGGCATGTCCACCCAACCATGAGAGACTCCTCCAAGAGCCATTTGTGAACGAATCGAAATGCATCGAGTTCGAGATGTCGCTGTATGTCTTGGAGAATAAGATTTTATGCGCGGAAGGGATGCTTGTCATTGGAACTCCGAGAAGTGAGTATAGACCGTGTAGGACTGTTGTTCGAGCCCGTAGATTAGTCGGCGCGCTCCTACATTTCGTAGCTTGGACTTACTGAAGATGGTATTGGTCTTTCCCCGGTAATATTCAATCAATTATTTTACCAATCTGAGGGCAGCGCGTTAGTAGCAACTGTCAAACCGGAGGAACTGATCGAGAGTTCTTATCGCTTATTCACAGGCTGAGCTAGCCTGGTCGAAGTGTCTCCGGTCACCTACTGACTTACTGTAAAAGAAGCAGTGCTAGTCTCAGGCCGGCTTTGTTTGTTGTTCGTTATATCATTCTGGTTCCACTGCATCGATGCAATTGGATGCGGTTGCACATCACACGATTGGCCGCCGCGCGGGATATCCTTGGCTGTCCAAGCTTGGTCTTTCGGCAGCTTTGGCGCCTGTACATGGAATCTTCCTTGTCGCTGGCGCCGACTTTGACGCCTTGGACTTGTCATCCTGGAAAAATTGAGAAGACGATGGGTCTCTTGGATGGGAGAGCAACTGAAATATTAATCGGACTGGAGTTTGATAAATAAGTTTTCGTGTGTCTGGGCAAATTAAGTGGTATAGATTACGACGCAAATTTTGTAATTAAGCGCTACTCGCCTCTGCTGTGTCCCGGAACAAAGACCAGACAGGAAGCCGGGGGTAAGATGATTGGGGGAAGAAACGAGACTCTACTGAGCGCCGTTTTCGGAGTAGAATGCACTGGCTCGACTCTCACGCCTAGTCATGATGTTCATTTACCGAAATATTGATTGAACAACCAAATCTACCGAGGGAGTTGAACCGCTGTTCTATCTCCTCACGAGTCAAATGAATAGCGCTGAAGTTGTCGGAAGCCGATGGTTATACAAAAAATTCCACATCTGTGGGCAATTGCGACAGCAATACACATACATTTCACTCAATTGTCTCATATACCACACGGCCAACTACAGCTGGTGACAAATGACGCCCCAATCCTATCCCAGCGTATGCTCAGAGCCATGAGTATCAAAGTCTCAACGAAGAAATATCACTTTCGAGGGTATCTTAGCACAGGAAGGGCGCTCCTGTTGACTGCAACCCACATCATGCTCTCGTGAGTACTCAAGTCGACCCTGCTGCCGTTGGGTATTCGGCACGGCAGCAATATATTGAACTTGATGAATTGGGCTAGCAAATCAAATGATTGGGCCGTTCAAGAGACTATAGATTCATGAGAAATAACAGCATTGAAAGACGGTAACTGGACGTATCCACTTCGGGTAGGACCTTACAGATATCTCTGTGATCATGGTCGAACTATCTGTCATGTTCGCTGCTGCGAGCATCCAATCTGCAGGATCGCATCGATTCCAATTCCATTTTGAGGCTCTTGACTTCTGTTCCGAGGGCCTCAATATGATCTTTGTTCTTCATACTTTGAGGGGGATTTCCTCCGTTGCGACGACCTTGCCGTTCGTCTGGCTTAACTTTTCCGCGAAGTGACCTATTGTTTGTACGTATCAGTCCTACCGCTAACAAGCTGTCGCGTTCGAAGTGAGCCTTCATGATTGCTACGTAACACACCTTTTTCGCCGGCTCGGCCTGCGTAATAAATTAGCAAGAGGACAGGGGTGCTGATGTTGGGGCGGCAACGATAAAGGAAACTGACCAGCTAGCTATGGACTTTTCCGGCGAAAATGGCACGGATTTCTTCAACGGGCCTCCTGAAGCTGGCTCAAATCGCACTCTTTTGAGTGGTCTATCCTCAAGTCTATCTCGGCGGGGAGAAGTACGCTCACGGTTCTTGAGTATCGAGCAACGTATCTTCTGAGACGAGACTGTGGGCTCCACAGAGACTCTGGCTCTGTCGGAAGCCTCAGTTGATTTTTGAAGTCCGCAAGCAGGGTGTGCATGCGGCTCTCAGTAGACGACTTGTCCGGTGGTGTCATTTGGAAGAGGTTGTTGGGTTGAAAAAAGAAAAACGACTGACAAGAGCGTTTTCGTTGATTAAAGTTCGCAAGGAGCAGGAGATTGAGCAGGAACGGCTCAAGTTTGCGAGAAAAAAAAAACCTAGGGTGTATGCACAGTAGGAAATTAAGATTGAAGCTCGCTAGCTTGTCATTGGGAAGCTAGTCAATAATTAGAGAAGAAGCTAGGTGTGGGAACTGTCGAAAGCTAAAGTCGGTCACGAATGGATGGAGCCTCCGAATGGCGTTACGGTGACATCGTGCTCTAGCATCAACACTCACATCAACACTCACCATCAACGCTCACCATCAACACTCACCATCAACACTCACCATTGTTGATTGATAAGTGATGCCTCAGTGTTCATATTATGAATGGGAGTTGATTGTGTGTTATTGTTGCATGTTGTCTAAGATACAAGTAGGATGGTGAATAGGTATATATGTATGCACGTGATCCCAGCCTCATTATTATCTCAGCAACCGGGATATTTCAACAATATGAGTGTTGATGTGTGCTGATGTGAGTGTTGATGGTGAGTTTTGATGGTGAGTGTTGATGGTGAGTGTTGATGGTGAGTGTTGATGGTGAGTGTTGATGGTGAGTGTTGATGGTGAGTGTTGATGGTGAGTGTTGATGGTGAGTGTTGATGGTGAATGGTCGGGCGGTGAAAAAGGTGGTCAACGTCTAGACCTTGCCGTCGGTCCATGCCACCCTCAGATTATGTAAGTTTCCTGAATAGGGTTCAACTTTTGGAAATCTATCACTTGTCACCTACCCCCAATAACCACTAGTATAGCAGATAATTGAACATAATAAAGGTGAATCCTATTATATAGTATAACTAATATGTCGTGTTTATTATAAACTTACTGATGCGACTGGTAGGCATTATATTGTGAGTGGTTTTGTAGGTTCAGCATCTTTTGTTGTCAAATATATACTTAGACGCAATTGTTGTAGTTCAGAGGTATGAAATTGTGTTTTATTCTAGAGGGAAAGATGAGGTTATATATACAACACGGAGCCAAGTTGATTTACAATCAACTTGGTTGTCTGTATAGACATTTCGGAGCTAATTCCGATGAAGCGGCTTGCTTCCTGATCTGCACCAGCCTCATATCACAACAGCAATTAGTCGCATCACTATTGATTTTATTTCGCAAGCCATTTCTAGTCCCATTCTGTCCACTCGGAAGCGAATCGTTTCCTGATAGAGAGCTTGCCATTATCAGGAATCCAACACCAAACGACTCTCACCAGAGTGAGTCGCGCGCGCGGTTAGTGGGATCCCAAGGGATGTCTGTCGAGCAGAGTGTGCAGAACGGCCCCCGTCGCTCGGCCAGACTAGCAGGGGCTCATTTACAGTATCACGAGACCCTTCTGCCTCTACACTTCTTCGCCAACCCGCATGAGCAGATTCTATTCAGCGTAGGTGATCACAGTTTATAGCGGAGATGTGACGGAGATGGGAAATCAACCAAGCGACGGCCAGTTCCACGTGACCACACGTGACTAGTCACGCGGCATTCGGACTAGCAATAGAGAGCCTAGCCGAGATGTGGAGCTTTGGAGCAAGCTTAGCAACAAAATGAGTTAAATTCTGATCTTTAAATCCCTCGGAGCACTACACAACCGTTTCATATCTGCAAGTGCTAGATATCAATGCACCTAGATATGTTATCCGCCGCATGCTTCATTCTAGATTATAGATATGTCTTTGCTCGAACCCGATTGCCGGTAGATAAAAGCACACATGCCTAACAGCGGCGACGAAAGAAATACAGGCAACAGGATCAGCTGAATGGAGCCTTGTGGAGCGCCAAGAAGGACCTGTTGGCAGAAACCACAGCTCGCGGGCCGGCAAGTTCTCGACAATTATATCCATTCTGCCTCTCGACGTATCAAAACCAGCTCGTGCATATATTCCATCCACAAATATTGTGCTGGGAACTGATACACTGATCCTGGAAACCCCAAAAAGAATTCTAGGAGCTGTGTATTGGTAAATAATGGTACCCATAACCTCGCCTGCAGGTCAACAAGCAGTGGTTGCGCAGGAGTATATCCCGATCACAACAGCAATCTCGGTAGAGCCTGTTAAGGAGCTCTACTGCATTGTCGGAATAATTTTACTTTCTTATTTTGACCGACAACGCGCCCAAATAAAGAGACGGAAGCTATCAAACGAGCCAGAGTCTGCGGCAGCTTCTTTGTAGTGGCGGCCTCATGTTTCGCTCATGAGTCAATGAGCGCACCAGATCGGACATCGTATGGTTATTACAATAATTGGTATGCTCATTAAGTGGCAAACTTGCCAGTACTTATTGCGTTGCACAGTGGGAGTTCCACGTACATGGCCATGTAATGATCACTCGCAACTTCTATGCGACCAGCATCTAGTTGACGCTGCAAGGAGCATGTTGGCCAGATGAAGAGAGATAATCCAGTGGACTTGGTTATGGTTAGGTATGCCTTTCGCCTAGAAGATTGCCTTTCAGCACGGCGAGTCGCTCTCACCCAATTCTCGGACGATTACTGGTACGGCTGGTTTCGGTCTCGGCGTTCTAGCTTTACCTGTCTTACCGATACTATAGTCTAATATAGTCTATAAGTGATACTATAAATAGTACACCGACTTACAATATTGTCATCGTGTTTGAATTTCGTGGCAGTCCGTATATTGGATCATAAAATGATCTAAAGATCAATATCACTAGCTAGCCGAGCAATATTCAGTAGCCAGCGGAGCTGTTGGACATCACTATCTCTATTTTGGTGATAATTGTTGTATTGAATCGCCATCCTTGGGTAGCCAGCCTTGGTATGCAGGAGTTGAAGGAAGGGTCATTAACGGTTGTTGAGAGTCCGTATTAATGTTAAGCCCCTGGCGTTCATCACGCCTTGTTTGAGATTGCGGTCAACGATAACGCCATGTTGAAGTAAATCTCGCAGGCGTTTGATCATTGTTTACCCAACGGGCTTTTCGTCTATCAACTCCCTAGCATTGTAATGAAACTATCCAAGGTGTAATCTAACGCAGAATATAGCAAGGTTCCGTTATTCAACGTTGTCCGTGGGGTGGGGGACATTTAAGTCGTCCACACTTTTCGCCCTCTGAGATTAAAGCGTGATTCTGTGGGAATTCCAAAGGTCAAAGTTTGCTACCACCAAGTCGATTATTGCCTAGCTGATCATAACTCCTTGGATACTTCTACCCGGCATCCCATGCTTGCACCCAGACTAATTAGGCGTGGCACACGGACAACACATCTATAGTGCTGTGTCGGACTTTACCGCTTGTTACTTCCTTCGGCTGTCTGCAAAAGATGTCCGTAAATAAGTTGTTTATGGATGGGAATCCACAGACGGAACAACAAATCACACCACCATCCTCGCAAATATGTGTTGATAATGATCTGGCATTCACAAATGGCATACAAATGCTCTTCCATGAAAGCGGCGAACTAAAAGCCAACGGTGCTCCTGGCCCTGCCGAGTGGCCTGGCATGGAATTTCATCAAAACCGTGGGGGCCAAGATATTTCTCAGGCGTCGCCTCGCTCGGTGCAAAAGCACGAAGGCAGTTGGGATGGTCATTGTCATGGACAAACAGGTTGCTCGATTGATCCAGGTTCCATCTATTGCGGATCAGGACCTGTAATCTGTTGGCTCGGATATCTGCCTACGTCAGTGCCATCCAACCACTTCCTGCTAGGGCCATCTCCTGAGTATTTTGGCTATGCGCCGAGTTTCTTTGAAACTTGCCTTTTCCCAAACCAAGCGAATATCAATTCTTCCTACCTATGGCCGCTTGAGGCACTGCGCCACGACAGCCAGAATACTGTTGCGAGACCCTGCCAGGCCTTCGGGCAGCCTGTCAATCTTCTACATGGCTCACAGGATCCGTCCAATTTGAGCCTCGGGGGTTCCGAGACCAACGTCCCTCGACGGCAGTTCAAATGCGGTGTCCAGGGATGCAAGAGTCATTTTAAACTTCGAAAGACCCTTAATCGTCACATGGCAAGCCATTCAGGGGAGAGGCCTCATATCTGCTGGGTACCTGGGTGTCAGCGCAGCTTCTTGCGTCGGGACAACCTTAAAGCACACTATACAACGCACGGGAAACGTAAGGGCCGCAATCGCTATGTGGCTACCCTGGATAAGACAGCATCCGTCTATAACCCTGAATTCTGTGGGCAGCTAACTTCCGAAGGATGGCCACTAGACCACGCTGGCAAAGACTGATCCTGGCATCCGAGACGTACGATGGCGCTCCCCTGTTGCCAAGGACGGGGCAACAGATAGGTTTGAATGCAGTTGAAATTTGTTTCCTCTAGGACGTTTTTGAGCTACAAGCCTACAAATACCTTACCACAGTCCTGTAACCCTCCACCTGGTCTTCTATGAACAGATTTGACATATGTAATATTGAGATGAGCAGAGTCAATACAAGCAATGCTTACCATGTTCAAAGCTATTCAAATCGTTTGATAATCGCAATATCATATGGCATACCAAGGAGACCGAGGCCAGGGTGGCCCAGATATTCGGACAAATAATTTATGTAGATTAAAGAACAATACTCCAACAGTTAGATCACCCCTATCGGTTGTTATCATGTCATATCTACCAGCCACAAATAGCTTTCTGCGAACGGAGGACCTAGTGACCAATTGGAGAGATCCCTGGTGAAAAAGACATGGTTTACGAGTAGGTTGTCTGATTCCCCGACCTGGACTCCGTCTAAAGGTATAGAGGAGCTTGTATGGTTATTTGACTGATAGGTCACATCTCTAAGGAATATACCAACTTTCAGATGGATAGTCCTAGGGTGGTGCAGCATGCTGGTCCCGCGTGGGCGATCAGGGGACACAGTCCATTGTACAAATCCGATGCAGCTGAAGGAATTATGCCAGAGACGACTTAAGCCACATAGGGAGCTAGATGTAGATATTCTGCGTGGGTAACACTCTTCAAGGCTTGAGAAGCAGCGGGGTATCTATAATACGTTACACGCTTACACAGAAGCAATGTCGGTTTTCCTGAGGCTATTCGATTTCTAGAAGCGGCTTTTGTGTTCCATTGGCAGAATAACCATGTCAACAGATGCAGTTATCCGTTCGCAACAAAGTAGTGAGCACCCTCCGCCACATCTACTACCTTTCCGGGCTTCCACGCCTCATTTTGTCATTCTTCAAATATTATCATCCCGCCGCAAAAATATGTACCAGTGTCATGATAATCAGTACAGATCCAAACGTGGCTTCACCAACAGCTCCATAGTACATGACTGCACAGTATGGGAACCTGTCAAAAAGCCCAAAGGCAGATCGAGATCGGTGAGCGCTGCTAGCGATAGAGCCTGCAAAAAAGTCGACGGCTAAGCTAAGAACCACTTGGATGCAGCCGTAACAGATTCGAGCGTTGCGGTCCTCTTGTAGCAATCGCAGGGAGACCAAGAAGACTGTGGTCACAAAAAAAGAGCCCCGGAGGCCATTTCCAATTATAGTAAAATCCCCAATATATGGTGTGCTCATAGTTTAGCTTTGACCCACGCTACGCTAGCACTTCCCACAGTCATCGCAGCACCCCCCAACTGTGCAGCCCCGTTGACAATTACAAGGCCACTCCCTCCTGCACCAGCACTCTGCCCTACGGACATCGCGCTCCCAGCTGCAATATTTCCGATCCAACCATGAGCGGCAGCGGCTGCAGAACCTATACTTCGTAAAGAAGGGTCATTCGAGCTTCGGGGCGCGGGAAACAGGACTCATTTTATTTCTCCTGCAAGGTTGCACATACCCGCCTGGATGCCGCCTGCTGTGAATCCCATACTCGATATAATTGGGGCTGTTGCGAGGCCAGGGGCAGCGAGAACAACAGCACCAGTAGTGCCGACGACCGCGCAGGTGGCTAGAATAGGGTTCTGAGCACCCCAGCTGGCTGCCTGGCATATTTAAGCACTAGAGATTAGATCCTTCCCGGTACATGGAAGTTGTATACGAACCTGAGTCGCCAAGTTGGCGGACTTTACAAGGGCAGGCTTGCCGTAGGTTACGACAATTTCTCCGCCTTTCAACCCTGCGTGCACAATTCTAGCGCCTCCGGAGATGACATCCCCCGGAGAAACATTTCGGAAAGTCAATGTAGAAACTGCTACATAGGAGGGAGGCCTTTATAGAAACTGCTACATAGCAGGGCAGTCTATGTAGAAACTGTTACATAGCAGGGCAGCTTCCTAGAGGCGGTCCGCAGAATGCACAAAAGAGCCCAATACAATAGTGACTACGAACATAAACGCATTTGAGCCTTCGAGCCTTTGATGAGACACAAGATATAAATAAACTTCCGGCACAACTTTCAAATGACATATCACTCTAAATAGGAAGCTCGTGGGCGTTAAGCGGACGCCAAGCACTGCCCTATCTCCGGGTTAAAACCGAACGACTCTTATCAGAAGAAGCAAGCCTGCTTGGGATAGCTTTGAGGAGGGAAAACCCGTGGTCCGCCCCAGGACCGGTTCTATCAGAAGAAGCAAGCCTGCTTAGGATAGCTTTGAGGAGGGAAAGCTTTGAGGAGGGAAAGCTTTGAGGAGGGAAAGCTTTGAGGAGGGAAAAACCGTGGTCTATCCCAGGACGGGTTCTATCAGAAGAAGCGAGCCTGCTTGGTATGCGCCTAAAAATAGTAAGTGAATGATATGGGCATACTTTTTTTGCTTGCAGCACACTTTGGCTATGCTACTTTAGGCAAATATACTCTTTCAAGCTGAAGGCCTTTGGTCTGGCTTTTATGGGAACCTTGACCGAGCTAAAAATAGATCAGGGCCTTGTGGATCTGAAATCGTCCAAATCGTCTCCACACTGACGTAGCACCGTTTTCTCCTTTCTCGAGAAGCCTTTCTTTACGGTTAGAGACTGCCAGTGTGAGAGTGGTCGTGCCACAAATGGTGATGAAGCGTCCAGAGAAATTATTTTATCTTCCTCGAAGTTTATGTATGAGTTGACTTGTTGCGGTAGTGGAGGTGCGTGGGGAAAGCCTATTGGATGTCCAACTTCGCGATTCAAAACCGCCGACTCTGCGACCACCAGCCTCTCGCGGTCGCTGCTTGGAGACTAGAACCTTCTATTTAGAATTTCCCCCTCCCTTCCTTCAGGCGCGCGCGCCTTGTCCCCACCTTGGCCTTAAATTGGTCGCTCCCCCCAGTGCCCTCTTCCGTCTCCTTTGTCCCCGACGTTCGCCCCCAGCTTTATCTTTCCCTGCTCAGGTGCTGCGCACCTGGGCGTCCCATCCTTTTTGTACACTTGCCTCCCCTCCCCACACTCGTTTTTCCTTGCCTCTTTATTGTTTGGTCTGCGCTAATAAGGGAATTACAACATGTCCCAGGAGGAAGGCTTCATGCAGCAATGACATCTGAGCCATATTGTTCGATATTGACAGATCCCAACGACTCATCCTCAAATGAGAATTTATCGGGCTATCAGCAATTTGCAAGGTCCGAAGGAGTAAGTACCAGAGCTCGGATATCATTAATAGATTGCTGATTATTGTCAGTTCGCTGCTTTGGTTCGATATAACCTCTTAGTCCTTCAATCTCTTCCAGAGGCCGAGAGGCAGGATGTGGCCGCCAAAGCGGGTATACCATCGTTGATGCCAACCATGCCTTGTCTCGACATGCCCGGAAATCAAGTCTTATTAGACTCGCAGGTTAGAGAAAATGACGGTGCATAGCCTGTTCCATTTCAACCTCTGCTTTGATTTGCTACGCAATTTAGTCAACACCGCATGTACTGACTTGATCTCTATAGATCCCTCGACCGAACCCACTTCCTGGATTGAGTTCAGTGAGTTCACCCACGATCTCGGTATCTCGCCCGTACCTTCGAACTCGGAGATTAATCCGCCAAAACCACAGCCTCTGGAAACATACTCGTATCCAACCCCCCAGTCCGTTCCCAGTCCAGTTGTAGGAACCAATACCTTGGGCTCTGATTTCTCCACTCCGGCGGATCTCGATCCCTCCCAGTTGTTAGATGTGCCAATACCCGCACATTTGTACCCAACCCAGTCCTCATTCGATTATACACTGCCACCGACATCTGGCTTAGAGGGCTCCACCCTACATAATACGTCCGAAAATGTGGATGGCATTGGCATGGGACCACCACTGGCAGAGTCAGCGGTCTTTATCTCCCAAACTGCTGAGCAATCTTTAAGTCCACATATGGTTGACAATCCGACCGAGGAAAATCAGTACGCTAATCCTTCTCTTTCGCTTGAAGCCTTGCAACATGTCCAGGCCCCTGGAGTCATACCCATGCACCATGCTCAAAACATGATACTAATGTTTCCGGATTTGAGTCCAAACAACTTCAACGAGCCATGGAACTAGGTGACCGTCTTTTCCCCCAGGACTTGGCCCACTTGGAAAGTCAAGTAAATCACTGGCAAACTGAACGATTGTGGAGTTTCGTGGGCTTTGGCGTCTCACCAGGCTCTTCTGCGAGACACAGGATCGCCGGAATCTGCCAACGTATCAAGGAGAAGGGCAACCCAAACGCAGAAAACTATATGAGGATTCGACTCGCAAAAGTCCAAGTCAGCATGCTCTATGAGACCATCTGTAATGAGGAAAAGAATAGGCGTCTCAATCTCGGACCGAGAAAGTTCACTACCCATGTTCTTAACTGCATCGAGGCAGCCATTACAAATCCTGGAGACCGACGCCTTCCTGTTCCCAGAAAGTCACATGTTCGCGATGCTATCTTTCGATACAAGCAAGTTGGTAAAAAATGGTCGGTGTGACAAAATCTAAGTATGACGTTGCTTGTTGGCCAAGACTGTGGAAGGATAATGTACGTGCTTCTATAAAGTTCGAAATTCCCTGGCTAATATCATACAGAGAAAATGGCCAGTTCACCGAGATGCAGGTGAAGGCTTTGATGTTCCATGTTTCCGTAACTCGGCCTGATGTTATCAGTCTCTGTAGCAACTTAGAACATGCTGTCAGCTATTTTCTGACCCATAATCAGCTGCCAGCGCGTCCCTCCCCCGATGATGTTCGAACAATGATCGGAATTCACAATTCAACGACAGAGATCGTAGATTAACATGGATGGACAGGTCGAAGATTGCGCCGTTTTGTTCAGATGAATATCAAGTCTGATTTTGGCTTGGAGAGTTGGAGTTCAACCAGGATTGGGCCTGCGCTATTTATGCGTTTGATTTTGCTTGGTCGAACTCCTTTCAGTTATCTGCAAATAGAAGATGAATCAATTAGTCCTGCCTTACCGCGTTCGTGTAGTAGATCCTGTCACTCACTGTAGTATCCCAGGAGGAATGGGGAGCTCTGGGCAAATCGGCCGTTCAAGGACGAGGAGTGTTATGCTAGAGAAAGGCAAATGAAAATTGCTGGAAGAACCCGATGGTCTTCACGGAAAGAATATTTTCTGGGAATATACCTCAATGCACCGCCAAGAGTGGAGTTGAAACTTGTATATAGCAACGAGAAGCACACGGGAAAGGAGCTTTGTTAGGGTACGGAACCACCGATTGGATTTAGCGGTCCGAGGTAATTACTGTGTGTCCATTGGTCGGACACCCTGTTGGCGGTTCAGAATCGCGACTCTGGAAGACTCTGGGCAACCGCGATTCCTCTTTGCATCATATGGGTCACAGGTATTTTGATCTAGATCTCAAGTGCATTATTCATCGCCTACCACCGAATTGAAGGCCACTGCGGGGGACCCACTCTTCAGCTGATAAGCCAATGACACCAGCCCTCACTGGCACAGCGTGGTCTCTGGCTGAGAACCGTCGTGCGCATTTCCCGGTCGCTCTAGACTATCCCAAGACTGGATTAAGCCTAGAACGATTGGACTAGGAGAGAAATAGTACCAAGAAGCAGCTCATATGACGTTTTCCTTTCTATGTCGCCGGGGCTCTTCGGTGGGACGTACTGTGACTGATTTCCTCTCAAGAGGATTCTCCCATGAGTAGAGACCGCTTTTGAGAGGTCTCTTATTCTCGGCCTTCCAAGTAACCCTCACTCTTGAAATGAGCTATCTGAAAATAGTCTGTTGTCAGCGTCCTTTTATGTTACCACTTTCAGGATACTCTACATAGCTCTATCATAGTGACAAAAGCAGTCTCTCATCCCAGTACAACTCCTATTAGATTTCTCTCGGGGTGCCATACGTCTCATCTGTAGTACGCTCTTATTTCAGGCCACATAAGTCTACGCATGTCCTAAGAGGGGTATCTCATGAGCGCCTAGGATCCCTTCCAAGTAAATTCCGATGACCCGAGAGGATCGAAGCCCCAGTTCAGCATATGTTTTGTCATTCATATATGTTATTCTTATGCGTGAAAATCTCTTGTGTTGTGTAGGCCCCGATCGCCGCAGACACTCCAGATGATCCCGCTCTGCGCGCAGCAGCTTGACATTGGTCCAGCTCAGTCGAAAATCATAAATAACAACCAACACCATTCCCAAGGCCAGTGTACCTCCAATTCCCATGAGCACAGCGGCAATGTGGTTACTGTAACTGGTAATTCTCTTAGTCGTACTGTGATAAACAACGGCATGGTGGAGGGACACCATAAAATGGATACAATTACTTCAAGGAGCGATTGGCAGCGAGCTGGGAAAAAACGCACGAAGTACCGTTTAAAAAAGAAAGTGGGGGAGTAACAACGGATCAGAGGAGCCAATGTGTGATTGGTTCCTGGCTACTCCTCGCTCCACCTTGGAGAAGCGCCCCAAGCAGGCTTGCTTTCTTCTGACAGAGCCCGCCCTGGGACAAGACCACCTTGTATCTTTACTCGTAATATGTTGAATACCACCTACCGACATCCCCACGTCAAGCCACAAAGTCGTGAGGATGATGGATTCTTGCCACTGGATGGAAAGGATCTTAATTCCCTCACAGATGAGGCTCTGGTAACCCTTCTCACAACGCATCGAACTCGGACAGGTCTGGGGGTGAGATAGGGCGTGGTATTGGTATGGTAAGCTCAGCCCATTACGGTTAGTTACGTCACAACAGCACGTCTAGTCATCTTCATGTAAACCAATCATCGGCTGGATGCGGAGTCTGGACCGTTGAGGCGTCACTGCGTCATTGGTGGCCCCGCGGTCTTGCCCTTTACCCTGGAGATCAGGCGAGCCGGAATGGAAGGCGACCCCGCTGACTCGTTCCAAAAATGGCCTGAAAGTGGGGTTCGTGGGAGAGTCGCTAGCTAAACGTCCATAGCGCTGCCAACTGCAGGATTGGATCGCCGGCTAACCTAGAGAGTTAAGCAAGGGTGGGAGTGTCCGCGATTTGAAGTTTCACGGTTTGGAGTTCGCGGTTTGGAGTTCGCGGTTTGGAGTTCGCGGTTTGGAGTTCGCGGTTTGGAGTTCGCGGTTTGGAGTTCGCGGTTTGGAGTTCGCGGTTTGGAGTTCGCGGTTCTGGATAGTAAGACGTCGCCCGCCTCCACTAGGCATCTTATGCAACATTTAAGAGCCAATCATCCCCGTAATGGCCGATGTGTATTGAGACCTGATGGCTCAATCAGGGACCATCAGCATTAAGCAAGCAAGCCTTTTCCTGGCAAGGGATAGAGCAGGTACGTCTTTACTTGTCGATAAGGTCCGTTGGATAATGACTGCATGATGTCCAACCCCCCAAAGCCTAGAGTATACAGTAGCGTGTTACGCAGACAGACTGACAACGAGATAGGTAAGCCTATTCTCTCTATTTGGGGAAAGTTTTCGCTGACTACTAGCTTCGTTATGCACCATCCTCACAGCGAGATCATAACGCAAGTTATCCTTCGAAGCAAACGGCTTTTATTGGAGGACGGAAGGACCGAGTGATGCAATTAAAATACTCGTCTTGCTACGGTGACTGTACTTTGAGGATTGGAAGGAGGACCGAATTTATCTATGTCCATCCAACCCTCCTTCACATTTGAACCAAAAAAGCGAGCGGAGATAAAAGGCAAATATTGGATCCTCCCTCTCCCCCCCTCACCTAAGGAGATGTTGAAAAGAGGGGTTATGCAGGTATGAGTTGTCCTGCAAGACGTTAGAAGATGTCAGATTTACAAAAGCACAAGGCAGTCTTACTTACGTCCCTCTTATCAAAGAGGATACCTGCCTGGCGTATCCAAAATTATCTTTCCCTTCTCCGGACAATCACATCCACCCATCCATCCGTACAACCTTCCGCGTTAGAAATACTTTTACTGCTTTAAGGATCACGAGAGCTACAAATTCTACAGCTGTCTACTTTCACGATGACTCACCGCGGAAATTGGCGATCTCGGGGCAATACGAGCAACCGAGGAGGACCCAACTGCTTCAGAAAGCGCAATCAGTCGGAAACATTCTGTGTGCACTTTCAACGTGGCACGTGCCACTACGGTGAGAGGTGCAGATTCTCGCACGATGTGAATAAGGCTTCCGACTTCAGGTCAAACCCGGCTGCATACCATCCCACAACCCATGATCTGGACGCTCGGAATCAATACTTCGACTGGAAGAGGTTCCTGAGAAACGGGATATCAAGATCTGTGTATTCTCTGATGAAACAAGAGGAGCTCCTTCAATTCTGGAACGGGGCTCTCGAAATTCTGGAAAGCGACAGTAGAGAGAATCATCAGTTCCTCGCCAAAGATCTTGTGAATGACGAGCTTCATGGATATGATTTTATCCTGGCAACTGCGGAGGCGCACAATTCTGAGGGAATTATTCCAGCTTATGATGAGCCGTTCCTCGAAGTCATTACCCATCATTCTCTCTTGGACTGTCTTTCTATCGAGTCATATGTTGGCACTCTGTACACATCCTTCGGTGGCACGAATGGAGATCGAGCGATCAGATATCTGAGTGATGTCTGCCAGAGCCTCATGGGCAGAGGTGAAGAAACCAGCGAATCTGCCTCGGTTATTTCACTAGACACGGTGAAATTGCTGTTAAATGCCCTTTACCAGCTCTTGTCAAGGGTCCGACGCGCTCGATTTCACGATGAACTCCCCTTACTGCTCAACCTAGCCCGCGAACTGGCCTCTAAAATAACGGAAGAATGCTCGAAAGCCGACCTCGACGGACTTCAGAGCAGAATAGAAGTCATGCAGAGCCTGGTAACTAGCGCAAGCCGCAACCTTGTTACACCCAGGGTGCATGAGGGAGATCCCCAGAGGACTAGGCCAGTCCTGTCGTCTTTTCCAATGGATGTGCAAACACCTGGCGGGAGACACGACAACGACCTCGCAGATATATCCGAAATCCTGATTCTTCCTACTCTTGGAGAGATTGTCAACATCAATCCAGAATATCTACCCTCTACCAATTTCCTACAACCGCACTTTCTCGCCGACCCTTTGCAAAGATATATTGATTCAACGTTCCGACTGCTACGCCACGATATCTTTGGCTCAGCGAAAGATGTTCTTAGGGGTCTGCAGCAGCAGACTGATTTAACACGAAGTCCTTATCTATCAGGCAAGGACAGCGCGGCACATCTCTACCCGGGGGCACAAGTTCAGCACATATTTATCAATGATAGGAATGAGCTCGAAGCAACTGTATCCTTTTCTATTCCACCACAGCTCCGCAAAAGGACCCCCAAAGAGCAATCCAAATGGTGGGAAGACTCTAGTCGACTTGATGAGGGAAGCCTCATCTGCTTTTTGACGTCCCAAGGAACTCATAGAAAGCTTATCTTCCTCGAAGTGACCGTGAAGAATGCTTCCAAAAACCAAACGCACCAGAACAAGAGCAGTCTTGTGTCTGACAGACATTCACCTAGTATTACGGTCAAACTTGCGGCTTGTTTACAACATGAACTGATGTTCCTGGGCCAGCTTTACAGTGAGAGACTCACTGGCATTCTGGTTGAATTCCATGGCTTGATCCCTGCCACGTTCGTCCCTATCCTGGAAAACCTGCAACAAATCCAACGCGAAGGGGATTTGGCATTCCGAAAGTGGGTCTTGCCAGACTACAAGAGTGATGAAGATCGACACAATATCCCCCCACCGGCATATGCGCGTAAACCAGGGTTTATCTTTCCCCTGACTTCGATCGCAACCCCTACCGCTGACAACGTTGCATTGGATCCGAGTACCCC
Source organism: Penicillium chrysogenum (assembly GCF_028827035.1). Classification (NCBI taxonomy): domain Eukaryota; kingdom Fungi; phylum Ascomycota; class Eurotiomycetes; order Eurotiales; family Aspergillaceae; genus Penicillium; species Penicillium chrysogenum. Next base: position 4,186,523 of record NW_026622750.1, on the reverse strand, counting down.
TGAGTCCGTTGACACCTTGAAACTGCAAACTCAGACTGGTCTAGATTATGGCCAGTGTCATGGACTTATCGCAGCTCTCACACGAGAGTATGCCCTAATTCAAGGCCCACCAGGCACCGGAAAGACCTATTTAGGTGTTAAGGTTGTCCAAGCTCTGCTTGAAATTAAGAAAAATGCAAACCTTAAACCGATCATTGTGATGTGAGTAGTGAGTTCATGCCTTCCGGTATTCTTACTTACGGGAACCATAGGTGTTATACCAACCATGCCTTGGACCAATTCTTAAAGCACCTTCTTGATGTAGGCATCCAGAAAGTGATACGCATTGGTGGCCGCAGTCAGGCCCCCGAGCTTGAAGGCAAGAACCTTCGCGTTGTCAGTAAAGACTTTGGGAAGACGAAGGTAGAGTCGCAGACCCTCGGCAAGTCCTACGGGGAACTCGAAGCCCACATGGAAGATGCTGGATATGCAATGAAACCTCTACACCAGTCTCAAAAGGGCCTATCTTGGGCCGCTATGGGGAACTTCGTGCGCAGAAAATGGCCTGCTATACATGAGCAGCTTGACCGACCGGATCTGGAAGGGTTCACAACTGTCACGGATGACAAATTGCTTCATTGGCTTGGGGTCAAATCGATGAGAATCCAGAGAGGTCAGAACGAGGATGAAGTTGATGTTGTGCGCTTGGAACGCTTGACACGTGCTGCCCAGGAAGATATTCATACTCTCACAAAGCCGGAACGCCAGATTCTTGCAATGGAGTGGTTCAAACAGTGGCGGGAAAGCGAAATTGCCCGGATTTTTGAGGCCATTGATCACGCCACGAGCCTTCGCAACGACATCAATGCAGTCCATGATGAGGTCAATCGCCGAGCCCTGATTCAAGCAGATGTGATCGGAATCACGACAACATCCCTTGCACGCCACATCAAGACATTGCGCCGCTTAGGATCAAAGGTCATTATATGCGAGGAAGCAGCAGAAGTGATGGAAGCCCACGTCATCTCAGCCCTCATGCCAGGTGTTGAGCACTTCATTCAGATTGGAGATCATCGACAGCTGCGACCCCAGATTCAAAATTTTCACTCAGTCTTGAATCATCCACAGGAATGGCATGGCAGCTAGACAGAAGCCAGTTTGAGAGGCGCGCTCTCGGCGAGCCAGGTCTCAAGCCTGCCCCTATTGCACAGCTTAATGTACAGCGAAGAATGAGACCCGAAATCTCGCAACTTATCAGGAGGGTCTATCCCAAACTCGAGGACCATGAAAGCACCACAGCTTTACCCAATGTTGTTGGAATGAGGGACAACCTCTTCTGGCTGGACCATCAATGCGAGGAAGACTCGAGAGATGACGGCAGCCGTGTCAAGTCTCATAGCAACCAGTGGGAGGTCGATATGGCTACTGCTCTTGTTCGGCATCTTGTTCGGCAAGGAGAGTACAAGAGCACGGATATTGCCCTCTTAACCCCATATACCGGGCAGTTGCGGAAGCTCAGGACATCGCTTAGCAACGATTTCGAGATTTGCCTCAGCGAGCGAGACCTAGAAACCTTGGCTGCAGATGGGTTTGAGAAAGTGGAAGATGAGGATCCAGAGTCAAATAGTCGCAAGGCACTTGAGAAAAAGACATTGCTTCAGACGCTCCGCCTTGCCACAGTCGACAATTTCCAAGGCGAGGAGGCAAAAGTGATAGTGGTCTCCCTAGTTCGCAGCAACAAAAAGCGCAAGGTTGGCTTTCTGCGCACCGAGAACCGCATTAACGTGCTCCTCAGCCGGGCTCAACATGGCATGTACCTCATCGGAAATGCCGAAACATATCTCAATGTGGAAATGTGGGCCGATGTCCACTCTCAGCTCTCCCGTGCGAATGCAGTTGGTACGGAGTTGGCTCTGTGCTGTCCTCGCCATCCAGATACGCCTATTCTATGCTCTGAGCCTCACGACTTTGAAAGGAAGAGTCCAGAGGGTGGGTGCAGTCTCCCGTGCGACCGACGACTTGAGCCATGTGGCCATCAATGCCAGGCCAAGTGCCATTCGACGGTCATGCACGACGGCTTTGCGTGCGGAAAGCCTTGCCCACGTATCCGATCAACCTGTCACCATGAATGCCCTAAGCTTTGTGGTGAAGATTGTGGCCTTTGCTTGACGAAGATTCAAGACGTTGAGCTTCCTTGTGGTCATATCAAGAAGGTCCTCTATTGCCATCAGATGTTGAACCTGGAGCTCATCAAGTGCGATGTTGAGGTTGAAAAGACTGTTCCTAAGTGTGGCCATAAAATCAAGGTTGGCTGTTTTAAGGATGTCACGTCCCCGATCTTCCGTTGCCCTGAGCCATGCACCGATATCCTCAGCTGTGGCCACAACTGCAGTGATTGCTGTGGAAATTGTCTCCAGGAAGTTGTTGACGGAAGAAGAATAACCAAGCATCCGAAGTGCACAAAAATATGTGACCGTCCACATGGTGTTTGCAACCATAGGTGTCCCAAGGAATGCCACGATGGGGAAAGCTGCGGTTCCTGCGAGGCAAAGTGCGAAGTAAGACTCACAATCACCCATTATCTCATCATTATACAGAAACACTAACCATGCCATAGGTCCGATGCTCGCATTCAGCATGCGACTCAACTTGCGAAAAGGCATGTGCACCATGCATCGAGAAATGCACCTGGTCCTGCGCCCATCAAGGCTCCTGCTCAATGCCTTGTGCGGCACCATGCAATCGACTTCCCTGCGATAAGCGATGCACTAAAAATCTTGAATGCGGCCACCAGTGTCCAAGCCTCTGTGGGGAAGATTGTCCAAACAATCTGTGTCAAAAGTGCGGCGACAAGAGTGATGCTCGTGTTGACTTCATCGAAATGAAAGACTATTCCGAAATCAACCTCGATGAAACTCCGATTATCGTGCTTGGATGCGGTCATTTCTTTACAAGTGAGTCGGTTGATGGATTGGTTGGCCTGGATCAAGTATACACAAGGGATAAAGATGGAAAGTTCGAAGACCTCCGCGATCTCTCTTCTTCTCTCGCCACAGCCATACCCTCGTGCCCTGACTGTAAACAGCCCATTCGCCAATTTGTGACGAAACGTTACAATCGTGTTGTCAATCGTGCTGTCATGGACGAGACTTACAAGCGGTTCCTTGCCAAAGGTCGCATAGACCTCGCAAACCTTGAATCGCGTCTGAATGATATTGAACACAAGCTCAACTCCAAGGGGGCGTTTCTGCTCCCTGGGAACGCCGCTGCAAAGCTCAAAGCACTTGATATAGAGGCCTTGAAACTTAGCAAAACCATGCAGGTCGAGAACCAACCGATGAAACGGCTCATGGATGCGATTACCACCAGCCAGAAACTGGAACAGGACGAAATTGCCTCCTTATCAGCCAGAATGGAGGCAACGAATCTAGCAATCCAGGAACCTGATAGTCAAATTACTCTCGGCGCAAGGCTAATTCAGATGAAATCCCAAGAAATTGCAATTAGCCATTTGTTTAAAGTTGCGGAGTCAAGAAAAGATCCTCCAGAAGCACGGCCAGGTGTTACCAAAGTATCACCAATGTTGACTCGGGTGTTGGAAAATTACCGAGACTTGATAACTCAGGCGCATGAACGAAGTCTCTACCGCATCGTCATCACGGCAACCATCTCATTTGCGAAAATCGCCCAGCTGGACGCGTGGTATCGCCGCACTCATCCAGCAAAAGCAACATCGGATCTGAATCCCAAAGAAGCTGGCGCCAATTCTGGAAAGCCCGAAAATCGCACTGAAACCATCCGCGATCTCCTCACCACTGCGTTAAAACTATGCGACGGACTGGGGAACTGCCCCGAGCTCCAAGAACAGGTCCAGGAAATGACCCGTCTCTACGAAGGGCCGCGATATGAGACAGTGACTTTAGAAGAATTGGAATCAATCAAGACGGCCATGGTCAGTGGGCGAAGAGGAATAGCGACTCACTCTGGGCACTGGTACAATTGCGTGAACGGACATCCGGTGAGTAAATTTCCCTAGTCTCGATCTGTCCACTGTCCCAAGTTACCTTAATGGGACAACTTAGCTAACAATATTTTCTAGTTTGCTATTGGAGAGTGTGGTATGCCGATGGAGCAAGCTAGATGCCCAGAGTGCGGAGCACCTATTGGAGGTCAAAACCACACGGCCGTTGCGGGTGTATCTCGAGCGCGGGAAATGGAGTAGATGGGAACCATATTGTGTTTCGATTATGGTAGGAAAATACATGTTTTCTTTTCTTTCCCTGATGGTACTGCACACGAATCTAAACTCAAATGTTTTTAGACAGTTTATCAAGCGTCTGTACCTTATCCTAGCTGTCAGGGATATACATGAAGTATACAGGATGTTTGGAGAAATGATCTGCGGGACCCACATGGCGCATATGGGTTCCCCTGAACGCGAGGAAGCCTGTTCCTGTTGCTTCCTCGCGCTACGTCTTGTATCTAGAGTCGACTATAGCTTTCGTTAATATTGACTACTCATCTGAATACGCTGTCCTCATCTACGGATACGTGAGACCCTCACAAATAGATGCTGCGTTACTGGGAATAGATGCTGCGTTTCTGGAAGTAGACTGGGATCTATGAAACCACATGCCAATCGATCGATCAATTGATTCATAGTCTGTCCCAGCCTTTTGGAAAACATTCTCAGCCACACTCGGATAACAGCAAGACTATCGTTTTATGGGTCTGGCTCCATAACCGTGTGTATAAATAATTACGCACGTGGAACTGAACAAGGATGGGAATTATAGAAGATGAGAATTCGTGAAGCCTCAGGTAGCAAGACTACTGGAAGACCAGGACAGTGGTTTTGAATGAGCTTGTTCTAAACCGCGAACTTGAAAGTATCCTTTAACCCCAAGTAGACCCTCGGCCACACGATAGTGGGGAACTTGTGGTTCTCCGGGTTTGCGTGGTGGGGGCTTCTTACCGTACGCACTGGCAAAACTGGCTAATTCCCAAGAATAGATCGTTTTTGGCGGTCTTTCTGAGGACAGGGCTCATGTATTTGAGCAGAAAGCAGGGCTCACAAAGGGGGTTGCCGTAATATTTATGTTGTCGCACATTTCACTTATACCTTGGCCTTTAAAATCATGCTGGCACTAGGATCGCCCCCTACCCGAATGATCAACGGTAGTTACTAAATGGCCTCAACGGTATCGGGGTCATGCGCAATAAGATGAATGGTTACTTAAGACGCTTGACTACCCAACGTTTCCCAACATGGCTACTTGAACCAAATCTTGTTGGACCCAACTAATAGAAAGATCTAAGAGCTCGGTCGGCTTCCCTCACCGTATGTCATGTGCGGGTAGCTTCCTATAGCTGTCATATTGAACAATATCTTTGATATTTCGAGGAATCACAGCGCATTGATCCGGGGAGTCGATTGACCAAATCTCGAGGTATTAGACTTCTCCAAACATACCTTGTCAGTAATCCTGTTTCCTAACAACATCCAACACCAGGTGGGCAAGCTCGTGTATTGTATTGAACTTTGGATTTAGCTAGCTTCGAGCTTCCTTGAACTTGACTCATACTATTGCTTTACTAGTGTGGACTTATATTCATCAAGATGGCCATTTTCATCATTCAGATATTTTAATTAGAAGATGAGATAGATTCACACAAATCAGGGGTGATTATAGGCAATAAACATGCCTGCAAACATCGAAAGGTTCTTTCGATGTACATAAAAACAGCAGATATTGAATCTACAAGGTTATCGTTCAATTTGTTCTGGCAGGATGAATATTTCGCAAAATGGAGAAGTGTTAATTTGGAATAAAAGCATGCTATCTAAAGTTTGTAGAAGTAGTTGGGTTTCCTGGCCATGAGGACAAAGTGCAGAGCTAGACTAACCAGAATGTAACCACGATACTTCAGTTTACGTATTAAGGAATGAGGCGGAGTATGATATCATCGTACTCTGTATGGAAACAAACGAATTTAACACTGTAGTACGCACTATATCGCGGTATCAGTATCAACACCTCCTCCCTTGCACTCGCATCCTCTGCAGTTGAAGTTCGAGAAGAACATTCTCATCAACTTTTTTTTAAGAACCGCAATAGCAATTGCCGGTAAATCCGTCAGAATTGCGATACTCTCATCATTGTTCAGGAATTCTTGGGCGTGGCATGAAATTGCCTTGATTATGGCATCCCGAAGCTCAGTCTCGATAGGTGGAAGAGTTACCCAGATCTCTGGCACAACAAATGGAAGTCTCTGGGCATTTTCGTCAATCCAGTTGATGAGACGATTTCTTGCAAGCTGTTTTAGTGGCGCAATGTCAAATTTGTCGGCTGCCATAAAAACTCCGAGGTTGTTCCACAAAACTGCGTGGGAATCTTCATCTTCGACTGAAACAGACTTTTTGTCCTCAATGTCTGGAATGCCCGTGTCATCATAATCTCGAATATAAAGGAAAGTAACAACTCGTTGAATGGTTGCTAACTCATCATCAGGTAGGTCGATTTGCGATGAAGCAGCCTCCTTGCGACAGTGTTAGTCATGGCCACCAGCCTTGGCTTAGACGGACACTAATTTACCTTGAATCCTCCTTTGACTGCAGCATCGAAAAATGATGACTGGCAACAGACTATGGCGCGGTGTACTGCGAACTTACGGCCTTCGCATGATATCGTTAGGTCGGAGTACCTACCTGATTCCAGGAGGCTTTGCAAGAGCGGTTGAAGATCTGGAAACCCCATATTAAATGAAAGTAAATAAAATAAGATGAGTAAGACAACGTACAGGGTATCGATCATCCGATGGCTTTATAATTGCCCAGCTATTCGTATTCCTCGAAGGTATATGACGTCAACACCACGACACCAGTGTAACGTAAGTGGAAATTCCGGCGTGTCGTGGCCAGATGATGCTAGGTGTGCTTCCTTTAGGGGCCGTTCCGCTTTGCCTTACTGTTCCGCTCGCTCTGGCCTTTCGATGCACATAACAGAGGAAGCTGGAAGGCTCGAGGGGTCGCAGTTCCAAAACCGCCAAATACCCGTGTCCAATCAGCCTTCCGGAGAGCCACAAGCTCCCCGCTATCCTGTGGTCGAGGGCCTACTCGTGAAGTTAAGAATACTTTGAAGTTCGAGGTTCAGAACACCAGATCCAAAACCTCGGCCCTGGCCCTTCCAGTGGGTGGCAACAAAGCGGTCGCAAGAATAGCGGCATCCAAGGCCGCAAGATCAAGGAAAAAGGAAAACCGAAAACGTCAAGAAGAATCAGACCCATACCCAATCGCAGACCAAGCAGGGCGCACCCAGTTGCAACAAAGTAGGAATCAGACATCCCAAGCGCCCGAGAAATACCAAGTTCTCAAAAAAGCCAAGATATGCCAACCACCCACCCAATGGTTGGAGATATCTTACTTAAATGTAGAACATGGTATCCTTGATGCTGGGATGAACAGTTTCCTGGCTCTCCTCGGATACACGACCACCACTTTCACCGGCCACACTACCCGTCGGAGTCGCAGAGGGAGAAACCAACCAAGAATATCCGATCGGCTCCTACATTCGGGAGTCACCGTAACGTTGTAAGTAATCCCCCCGTTGGTAACTACAATTCATAACGCCATGTATCAGTATCCAGTACTGCGTCCGAACCGCCGGTCGTTGCTTTCTGGGGCGTAGTACCCGGGTTCATGCGGTCAAGCTTGCTCTGCCGCCGAGAGAACGCAGCAGGATGCTCTGGGTAGTGTTGTTACATAATAAAACTCATCTTTAGAAGGTATCTGCTTGAACAATGATATCCCAAATGTCGTCCAAGCTGCGGTGAGTTTGACAAAAGTATACTTGATGCTGAAAGGATAATCGATGCATGGGTGTAAGGAGACTGACGAGTCCCTGGCAGGAGCTGCTTGCGCGCAATAGGTTAGAAAACGACATCAATAGACAGAGACACGCGGCCAACTTGGTGACCTGCAGTTTCAGTGACATCCAAAGCGTATACGACTTTCTGGATAGTTGCTGGGCTTTGATAGAGAAATGTGTGCTTGGGATCCAAATACACCAAGCACCTGTTCCAAGGAGACATTTCTGACTCCGACTTGATGCAGCTCCGTATATTTCCGCTTGGTTCATTTCCGCTCGTTCGTATATGTCGAACGCCTGAGCAATACGGAGTACGAGGTGGGACAGTATCGGACGGTATTTTTGGCTCTTTAGTTGGCTCAGCTGTGTCTCGGTATAAACGGCCTTGTCTTCTCGGTTCGTAGCTGGTACCGAAATTAGCCTGTAGGTCAGAAACGAAGGGAGTTTTGCCTCGCCTTCTCCTTGCACGCGGACTTGGACTAACAACATGGCCAACGGCGAAGGTAGGGCTCCTCTGCCATTAAGCAAGACGAAACATCGCTATTTCCCGGCGCCTGTGGGAAATATTCGGCTTTAAAATACGCCAGATGCCATCCGAGAACAACGTGGGGTCACCCATTGGACGCCACTAGTCCAATTCACGGGGGCTATTCATTCATGGTGTTCGAATATAATACACGGTGGTATAAGCCATTGGAATTTGGGGTATGTATGGCGTAGACGCATCAGCACATGACCTGAGGTACAGAGTCGACCGAGAGAGAAGGGCGAAGGTAAAGGCGATCAGAACTTTACATTGGCTCATCATCGATGCCACCAATGGTCATGTCGGGATGGTAGAGCATGGGATCGCATCGGTATCGGGGAGCCCGAGCAGACAATGCACTTGCGCGCTTCGACTCGAGTCACGGGAACATGACGGTACCCCCTATTGTACGATCCGAGTCAGCAAGGCTTGAACCACCAGGACGAGTGGTTATGACTTACTAGTTCATAAAGATCGCAGAATTTTTGCTTGGGACGAGACGATCAATTAGCTTCGTGGTCGTATCTTACCGACGAGATCACTTACAATTGTCTTCAGCAATGCAGTCTCCACCCACGCCATGTTGATATGATGTTGTATCCAGTTCGTCGCACTCTCCGGCTGTCACTTCGAAGAAGCCGCGCTGGATGCACCGGGCAACTTCTGAGCCCCAAAGGCGCGTGACGAACCCACCTGTGACAAGAAATTGTACAGTCGTAATGAGATAAGTCCTCGCGATACGGACGGCGAACACCCCACCCCACCATCATGGTGTGGAAGGCGGTGAGGTCGAAGGCGGAAGACGCGATAGAGCACGCGTCGTAGTGACCTAGGTCTTATCTCCGACCCGGGATAAAAGGACTCCTCACAAGTATGTTTCACGGGTGGCGATGGGCTGCTCCTATCTACAATGGCATGAATATCAGCAATGGTGTTCGTGTTGTGGAGCGCAAAGTATTGCACAAATAACTGGATATAGTGCAGCAGAAGGCGCGATAAATCACTTACCTCAACGGGAAGAATGGATGTTTCAAGCTTCTATGCGGCGAATTTCGCAATCGGATGTTCGCACCCTGTTATTGGCCCGCTCCTTGGAGTTATATACTTTACCTAGGGTATGCTGTGTGGTATGAAGCGACGGGACAAGGTCTGGTGTATAGGCTATGGCTTTATATAGCACTAATGGGGTGCTTTATCCTCGGGGCCACTCTGGTGCGATGTCAATGGTTCACTGTCATCATTAGCTTGTAGATCGGTAAGTTACTCCATGACTTACATGTTCTGTTGGCAAAGACTAGGGATGAAGAGACGACAAGAGCTGCGGTCCTTGCGCTTGTGCATTGTGGTCGATTGTCCTCGGTGCTAGATCTCCTCTTCAGGATTAGTAGACCTTTAGGCAGGTCAGGCTAAGATTCACATACCTGCGGCGTGGATATTCGCGCTCTTGCCTTGGGAATACACGCAGGGCTGTACACTAGATCAGCTCAGTCGGTTGGGGCGGAGAGACATCAGACATCTTCGCATAGACGTTTGGACCAGCCAGCCCAAGTCTTGTCTCTTTGATTGGCTGGTTGTAAAGTGGATTTGCTGAGAACAATATCTTCCACAGGCACCGTATGGCTTGCTGGTCCATGTTGTATTCTACTGTACAAATGTTAGTACAGTACGAATTTCAGTACTGGGTCAAAGGGAAAGAACTTATCAAGTGCCTCAGACAAGGCCTGCTTGACTCTGGGTGGTCAAATGTGAATAAATTGTAGAGCAAGTTGCCCGCGGGTAGAAGACGTATTTATAGTTTTCTCGGCTCATCCTGTTTCGCAAGTGCTCTGCTTGGTAGGAAGAGTTGAGAGACACCTCCTAATTGAGGCCTGTTGAAACCCGTGTCTCCTTTTCACCGCAATTATTTCCAGCGACAGCTGCTTTTGCCTTTAGATGCTCAGCGAGAGAGACTAGTAAGAGTGGTGTTGAGAAAAGGGATGCTGAGTCGGTCAAGAAACGTTGGCTGACTGTTGAAACCTTCACGGCCCTCTTAAATTGAGGCTTCGTGGGAGATATTCAATCCGCAATGACACGCCCGTATTTCTTGTCCTGATCACCTCATCTGTGAGCGACTCAACGTTGAATCACCGACAAGCACCTACAATTTCATCACTAGCAATCGTGGTCTTTTTCGCCTGGCCTCGCTTTAGTGTTGTGTTGGTTGTGTTGAGCTGTGTGGGTCTGTCCATCTAGACTGCAGAAAAGGTCACGGTAGGATGTGCGGGTGCTCGACCCGCCAACCGTTGAAGCTTGGCCACTCATTGTGAACACTCAATTTCGAACTTGTGACTTTGAAGAGACATTAGTCAAGCCTTTTTTTCGTTTTATTTTTTCGAACTTCTTTTTATTTGTTACTATGAGATTTACAATGTTCTGTTTATCGATTTCTGAGACTTTCAACGAAAGTGAAGAGATGTCCGGTTGAAGTATGTTTCCCCAATGAGCGTTCAATCTTGCCCTTAACATATTGAGGCTTTATTAGTTTCCCCATCAACCCATTGATCACTATCCCTTCTATCAAATTCACTGCTAACCACCCACAAAAATTAAAAACAAATTCATTCAAAAGCTGTCTGCGTTGATTGACCAACCTAACCTCGGTGATCGTAAAACCCAGTGCATAGTCACCATATTTGCATAGTCTATAAGATCACACCAAGGCCTGATGGAAACAGTATTCCCCAGGTCTTGAATTTCTCCTGCGGACAAAATGGATGCCGCGAATAGCTTGCCAGACCAGGAAAAAGGAGAACAGCAGCCCGGTGAATTGCCAAGCCTTAGTGATAAGGACAATAATCAGGAAACTTCTGATAATGTTCCTCCAATGGTAAGTAAAATGACTCGGCTTCAAATGCTTTGGCTAACCATCGCAGCCCTCCCGTTCGCAACACGAAGAAGTAACAAGACATACCTTGGCGACCGAGCCCTTTCAACCCATCCTGAATGTGCTAGCAGACCTCGAACGCGACGATCCCAAGTTTGCCTTTCCAGCAGCCCGACTTGTTGGACTCTATCGACGCCTATGGGAGTCGTGCGTGTCCAAGCACATTGATGGACAGAAGCTAGAGCAGAGCAACCAGATCTTGAAGGAGGCTGGTGCGTCCTTGAGAAAAGAGAGGGACGGTCTCCAGCTTTACCACAAGAAGAAGCTAGCTCGACTGCGCTTTTTCGAACAGGCATTGGAATCATCTCGTGAACGACTGATTAGCCTACTCAATGACTGGAACTATTCCTCCAGTCCCAACCTGACAGGGCTGTCGGACGTTGCAAGAGAAGAGTAAGGAATTTGCCTATTCTGGGGTTTCCTGTCTTGGCGACATAGAAGTACTACAAGCGAAGCAGTGCAGGGAGAATTGCCGCATTGAAAGCAGCTATATCCTTTCCGACATTTATTTATAACAATGCATAAAATACCCATTGATTCATTATCAACATCTTCACCGCAATGTGTCTGCGAATAACCCCGCTTGGTCAGGATAAGTCACCTGTAATTACTGGATATATTATGCACAAAAAATCGTGGGTCCAGGGATAGCATCGGGGGCAGCGCAGTCAGCGGATAATGTGTCGAGTGACTCGAATACGGTAGAGATTCCATACGAGGCCAAAGGGACAGTCGGAATCTAGTGCCTGTTGCACGGACAGCATGCCAGGTGATTGTGTCTAGCAACTGCCTGCGAAACCGGCACAGATTTCCCAGGGCTGTTTCAACCCGCGGCAGAAAGAACAGGTCCTCTCCTATTGTCTCACCATATACCCGGTCAAATCGCACAAATCGAAATTCTATCCACTGCACCTCTTTGGGGAAAAGGAGCGCTGACATGTGGAGGAAAATGTCCCTAGCCCGAGTAGAGTTGGACAGAGGATCTGGACCTGTCCACTTGAACCCGGACAGACTGTCGAGGGTGGGGTAGAAAAGGCATTCGATGAAGGAAAACCCTTGAGTTTCGTATTCTGCAGGATCGTCTTTGCCGAGAAAATCCTGCCCCAGATCATTGGGATCAGTAGCGAGACAGGGAGGCGGTGTCGGTATGCCAGAACATTCATGCCAGATAGCGTGAAGGTCGAGATCCAAATCGTGGTCTATTAACATTAGCGCAAACTATCAACAAAGAAACTCGTACAGACCATTCTCGTTCAATCCGTTCATTTCTGCTATATGGCTGGCCGTCGAACGCTGTAGGGAAAATCTGGAAGTGTGTAAAGCAGCGATTTAACGTAGGTTGGGAGGGATGGAGAGCTGGAGACGGAGCAGTTTTTATTCCACTCTTGTTACACAGAACGAGGACAAACTAGGGGAATTTATAACTATATGCTAAGTTATCGAATGCGTTGAATGTACCAACAGCGTGCACCGTTGGCACCCGTCACCAACCCAAGGAAAATTCACCAGCAGTATAAGCCTTATCTCTCCTTAGGAAAATCCCAAATGAATAGCGGAAACTCCAATACTGCCCATGAACGCTCTACCACTCGGAGCCTTTATCAAGTCTCAGGCTCACCGACAGAGTAGGCTTGGAGATCGCTCGCTTCCAAGGCTGAAACAACATCATTACAAAGAGCTTGAACCGCTCGTTTGCGGTCCCATATTATTGAAGCTTGTTCATTGCAGAGCTGTAGAAGGATATCGCTGTCGCTTGCTAGCAACTCATTTGACGCTTGAAGCTGTCGCTGCTCCTCCTCGAGCCGTATTTTCTGGGCCGATTTGACGACGTAGCATTCCCATAGGCAAAGGTACAAGTCGAGCAATTTGAGGGCTGGCGTAGCGAGGGAGTCATTGAGGTTTACTACTTTTATGAACTCCGCCGTAAGGGTGCCGCGTGTTCTCACTGGAACCTATTCAATATTAGTGGGTTTTTCAGTTCCTGCCCAGGCGGGTATGACTGACCTTCTGTTCGATCGTTGTGCCGTTTGAAGCTTGCCGTGGATGGTTTTCCAGCTTGGATTCATCCTCTGGAGCTTGGGATACTCGGCACTGTCTCTTGGCCGGCGGATCAATGGGGGAAGGCGAAGTGGGATGGTCCATTTTGGTCATCAAGATGAATTGGATCAGAATTTATGCTCGAGGGGCATTTATAGCTGAAAAGTCACACCGAGGCTGCTGTAATTTCTACCAATGCTTCCTCGCCTAGGATCGACCGCACTTTCGAAGCCAATGGACAGTTAGCTCAACTGCTGATACTCTGTCTCGCCAGCTGCCCAAACCGAATTGCTCACCGACATAGGAAATTGGACAAAAGATTAAACGTTGAAAAATCGTTACTGAACCTATGGAAGGTAGTTTGCAAGTGTACTTCTGGCGCATTGAATGATAGGCATCAAGTAGAGCTCGTTGAAACTTTACCGTGACGTTAATGACTCCAGAACATTGGAAACAAAGAAATGCAGATACACTGCGTTTGAGCGTAATATTGGTACCAACTGACGTTGGTAACCGCCAATGTCGCATTGTGATACGGACCCACCAAAAGTAGATTTCACTTAACTCTTCTAGGATACCAATTCTTCTTCTTAGTGACTGCACTAAAAATGTTTGATGAGTGTTATCATATCATTGTTGTGAATAGGCGTCTGAATATTATTGTTGTTTCCTAGATCCCAACCATCTCAAAACTGTCGTCCTTTTTCTATGCACCACGAACACATTGACAGTGAGATACTGGGGAAATTTGCTCTTCGAGATTCAAAGGCTTAAGAGAAAGCTTCATGATTCAAATATGCTTTTCTCAGTACCCTCCCCCAGACATACATGTACCTGCCGCCGCTTCAGAATTGGAATACGCATACAACGATCAGCCGCCGCATCCCCAGAGGTGTCCCCACATGACGATAACAGATAATAAGACTGACAATGGGGCCTCTATTAGTTTGCGATACACTACCGCAAACGTTCACAAAGAAGACTGAAACTAAACTCTTTTTAGTTCCACAACCTGTCGGGTCGGTCGTGCGAGATCAAAGAGCCTTCGGGTGACCGTGCGGAACTCATTCGGGGCACTTGAGGGACCACACTTCGTGGACAAATACCAAACTTTCGTTATTCATGAATTCCATGGTTTGTACTGGACGCATCTAACACACTGCACAATTGAATCCGCTTGTCGTCTGGAGAATGTCCGGATCCTCGATCTTCACGGCTCGGGCCAACCTAGGGGTATGTCGCTAGTTGATTTCTTCGCCAGGCGGCCTCTTCCGGCTTCGAGAAAGACTCATTGGGGCAAACGGATGTGGCGACATTGTGGGACATGCTGGTTGGCCATTGGTGTACCAGTAGAGCGGAATCATGAGGTTCCGAGTGAACCGTCACATCTGTGGCTTGATCCAACTGACGCAAAAATCGGGTGGCCCACACTTTTGATCGAGAGCGATGGCGTCTGCACTCTAAGCAAAGTAACTGCTTTGCAGCTGGGGAAATTTCCTGCGCTAGTGGATACACTAATGGAGGGCTCTGGAGCAGCTGAAAGCACAATACTCCATTTATCCGGGAGCCAAGCGGCACAGTGTTTTGACAGTGATTCCCGTCATATCCTACCCATATGCACCGCTCACGGTGCAAGGGATCGCCCAATACTTGACTCAATACCCCTTGAAGAGGGAGAGGAGTCCATGACATGATGAAAGTGAATGCAAAAGTCTCTCGTTCCAATTACGAGGTTTGTATGTAAACAGCTGGAGAAAACGTAGATTGTGAGCCGGTATCTGCTACCATGTAAGAAGGGCACAATATATATAAGTTTCCGAAAGTACACAGTAGGCTTTTCATCTTGCTCTTTCGCCAGTACATGCCCATGCAGAAGAGGCTTGACTTAGCTAGTTCCCAGCACTCCTCATCTTGTTCCTGAAAAGCGGTTATTATTTCCTGGGAGCTCTAGCCACATTTGTCGGGATACGCGCGAGGCATACACAATGAGTGGAGATACGATATGCGGGACTCACATGGCATCTGGGTTCACTGGGATGTATACGCGACTTTCCCCTTACAACTGGGCCTCAAGATCCGAGAAACCGGCAAATAATTCATATAGCAGTGTAGCAACAGAGCCTAGGAGACCCACTTTACGCGCGAACATACCACATGTCGTATCCAGAGCCTTCGGTCTTGAAGCTCATGAACCAACACGCTCTTCGAAATGTCCCTAGGCGACTCGCAGTTTGCCAGCTATGCCATTCCGCGAATGCATGGTCCAAATGCACGCCCCACTGAATCCAAAGAGTGAACCAGAATGAGACATCCTTCTTGCAACCCACTGATCAGCGGTGTAGCGGTAGATACTGCATCGCAGTGCATTCTTCGACGTTTTGACTGTTTCAAGGGAGAATTTCCACGTCAGCAGCCCTGACGCGATGTAAGTATAGTTCCCATGATGAAGGCATATAAAGCTGGCGAGGAAACGCTGCGGAGATTGCGCAATATCAATACCCATTCGAATCATTTTCTGCCTTTGTTATCAGCTCAATGTCTTCTGTACTTCCTTGGAACCCATTTTCTGTCTGTGGGATCCCCCACGGTGGTCCCGTGTCCTGTTGCGGGGTGACGAAAAAAGGCGACCCGTGCAAAAACTCTGTCAAGGTTCAAGACACCAAGATCGGCCATCAAAAGTTGACCACTCTCTCCAGAGAGCCATTTGACCTGTCAACTTTGCAGTCAAAGCTCTGTGATATTGCTAGAGTCTTCCTCTGCGCGAGATGGCACCGTCAACGGCAGGCCGACCAAGTTGGCCAGCGGTGGTATGAAGCAGCCATCCGCAACCAGGCGCGAGTGCCGCATGGCTCTAGAGTTGCCGCTCCATCCATTGCGCATCCGGGCCAGCGTCAAATGTCGTCAGTCTCCAGGAGTCGCCCTGCATCAGGCAACACCGACAGGTCACCTCACGGGCTCAGACAAGACCCACAGGTGCGGCTGTCAACCAACCCCGAGCCAGTGCAGCCATTCAATCCATTTGTCACTTCCGCAATGCTGCGGACGAACAGTGTTCCATGGCATGTTTCGCCGGCTCAACCCGCTATCCTGACATCGGTCGCTAACATCTGGGCTGGCGTCCAAGACTTGACGCTCAAGGGTCTCACCCTCAGCGACGAGGTCGACGACATCCACTGTGTATTTTGTCTTGCCGAGGATGAAGATCTTGCAAATGAATGTGTGATCTTGCGCTGTCAGTGCAAGGCGCTTTCCCCACCTGGCCTGCGCGGAAGAGTGGCTGGAAAAACGAAGTACAGGTTTTGGGACGTCATGCTGTGTGTGGTAAGTAGGGCTGATCCTGATTATCCAATGCCCGAGGTGCTGATCAATACAGTCGAAACGAAGGGCCTTTAGACGCTTTGATTCGCCCAATACGAGTCCAATCGTCGGATGCTGAGACACGTCATATCCACACGGCAAGTGAATCATCTGCCGAGAGAGAACTTGCCACTATCAGGAATTCATCACCGAATGACCCGAGTCGGAGTCAGCTGCGACAGCGCTCAGTGGGACCCCAAGGGAGTTCAGTCGAGCGAAGTGTGGAGAATGGCCCCCGTCGCTCGGCTAGGCTAGGAGCTCATCTACCACGAGGCCCTTCTACGTCTGCACCACCCCGCCGGTCAGCACGACTAAACTCCACTCAGTGATCTTAGTTTACAGCGGAGGTGTGACGGGAATGAGAAATTAGCGAAGCGACTGTCAATCACGCGTGAAGACACGTGACCAGACGCTCCGTATTCGGACCAGCAACATAGAGCATAGCCGTGGTATGGAGTTTTAGAGCAAGTTTAGAAATGATGCAAATGAAGTTCTGAATGTTCGAACTCGCAGAGCACCAAAACTAAAACCACGCTACCTTTTCATCTTTGCAAGTACTAGATGCTAATACACCCCCAAGAACTGTGGGCAGTTTCGCTTAATTTTGGGATATTTTTTAGATCGAAACCATATTCATACCCAACGGTGGTGGCCAAAGAACTGTAGACATGGATTTATCTCAGTGGTGCGTGTCGCGTCAAGACGGAGACTGTTGGCAGAAGATAACACATCTCGGGCCGGCGAAGGACCCTGGCAAACTCCGATGCTGTTATATTGACTCTGGGAATCAATATGTTGACCCTGGCAAACTCAAAAGCATTTCTAGGAGCTGTATATCCCCTGGGAAATACATCTTAGCTCCTGGGGCTTTTACCAATCTCCAGGAAAATGAAGATCTACCCCTGGGATCTTTGCTCTACGTTCCTGACTGAATACACACTGGCCCTGGGAACATATTGGTTAGTTCTGGGAGCTGTTGCACTCCTAGGACCATACTTCTGGATCCTAGAGTCAATATTTTGCTTTCTGACGTCGCGGAACGCGCTCACAAGACACCCTCACCAGACCTCCGCACAAAACTGAGACATTCGATCACTCCCAGAAGGATAAGCCATAACCCCAGGAACCGCACCTGAGGTTCCAGGAGTGGGTGAAGCTGCCAACAGGAGCATGGCTTTAATTCCTCGAAGTGGGGGTAAAAGGCCCCAGAAGCTACGTCGGGCTTCCTGGGGTCAAATAGACCCCTAGGAGCTGCTTGTATGCCCCCAGAAACCGCACCAAAGTATCCGGGAGCGAGAGAAATCCCAGGGCCAAGACATGCGTTCCCAGGGCTGATAAAGCTGCCAACAGCAACGTAACTGATTTTGTGAGTGGGGGTGGAGAGTGTACAAGTTACGTACGATTTCCTGGGGCCATATGATTCCTGGGCGGCTCACATGTTCCAGGGTCAATTTCTGAAGAGTTTACGGCAATCAAGGTAGATGGATATTTATACAGAGCAAATCGTCAGCCATCACCTTTCGTTTACATCAAGCCATTCGGAATACTGCTCCAATGTTGGCCAATATCGGCCGGCTAGTCAGGTCAAGCGACGAACATGCTTTGATTCCAATTAGGAAATTCAACATCTAAATCATCTCCGCAACTCAGCAGTATGTCTATTCCTTTCCAAGACCCTATCCGTCGCACCTCTAATGTCTATGGACTCCACCGTCATTCTTCGAAAATCATCATATAATTCTGCAATTGTTCTTATTCGTAAATCCTCTCTGCCTCTCCGTCACAGCCCTACCATATTAGGCTGTTGGGCCTGCCTCTTTGACTGTTTTGTAGCTCGGTCCGTGTTCTCTGCTAGTGACCCCGCACGCCGCATACGGCAAAACGCACGAGGGACATAATGATCACCAGAGATCCAAAAGCGGCCTGGCCAACGGATCCATAATACATAATCTTGTAATATGGAATGTGGCTCCTGTCAAAAAACTCGAAAGATGTTTGAAAACCGTGGACGCGGCTGGCAATCCAGCCCCCTAATGAGAGAACGATCATGCTCACGACGATTTGAATGCACCCGTAGTAAAACCGAGCGGCGCAGTTCTCTTGTAGCCACTTTGGGTAGATCACAAGGACAGACCCGAAGATGGAAAACAGGGCTGAGACCAGGGCCACAATCACCATGCCATCGACGACGTTGTCCATGAGGGTTTGGAATGTGATGTCCAAAATAGAGTCGCTCGGCGTCACGAGGTCGGATTTAGCACGGTCTCGCAGGAGGACTGCAAAGTGTACAGTGGCCGAGTTGAGACTGGCAATGGCTAACCAGGTGACGGTAAGGGAAGCAATGACAAGACGCGTCCGAATCATGGTCGCGGAAGTAGTCAGAGACATTGTGTCCGCAGATTTTCCGAATGCAGGAAGGTGAGGCAGGTCTCATTCAAGGAAACAGTGACAAGAAGTAAAGAACAGCAGCGGAATGATGAAGCAGGTCAACCTCGGAACAGAGTGAATTTATATGTACTATGCGCTCTTCACACAAATGCTGCCTTAACAAGAGATAGCGCAGTTGATAGTGAGCCGTGCCAGGTGCCTTTTTCATGCTTTGTTGCCTCAGTGGCAATCATTATAGGCGCAGTAAGAATGTTTCAAGTAGAAGCACTATTTCTATCTTAAGATCGACGGCTACGGAAAGGATTCCTGATACTTGGTAGTAAACAGCTCTAGGAATCACGTCGTGTATTCCTAGGATCTACTATCCGGTGAAACGGGGGCACTATATCATCATCATCTCCAGGACGATGGATTGTGCATAGCATATCTCAAGACAAGTGGTGATTCCAGAAATATTCGATACAGACAGGATTTGCCTTGGTCTTTTTGCGATACATCACTTTGCTATACTCGAGGAACATTTTCTTTGCTGTTGATTGGGAAAGTCCCGAACACTTCCACAGGAAGACAAATCCCCATTTTCTGCCATTTTTGTTGAGCTTACTGTATTTCTTTGCCAGCTAGCTTAGGGTCTGCTTCCAACCATATGGCAACCCTTACTGTTCGTTGAACCAAGGCAGCCGATTAAGAATCGATTCTGAACTGTGAAATCTAACCAACTACCGCTAATGAGTAGTTACCTAACATAGATCAGGTAGGTATTCTCTGTGTGCACATGCTGTTGGTGTTAAGTAATCTTCATGTTCAACGTTGATGTAAACGTTGATCTGACCCCAGTCACCACCCGTACACCGACAAAGGGGGTTATCCGAGAATACTTGGCAAATGTATCAGCACGACACTACCAAGCTATCACACTTAGCTAAGGGCCGTTGTACCATGCACCTTGAATGGTATTGTATTTGCATCTGTCAGATTCCATCAGGCGCTTGAAATGCTGGCCGGCGAGCTTTGATAGTCACTGCACTGAAGAAGCTGCATTTTACGGCGGCCCTTAACTTGGCGAGGCCCGCTCAATGAGCGATGTACGCTAAGGCCTTGGCAGTGGGGCCAGGAAAGAGTTTCTCAGGGTGTACTGGTCAAGACGATTTCGAGAATCACTGTATCCCGCTGGCAGATGGCGTGATTAATTTCTTATATTTTACACTAAAATCCATCACCGCAGCCCCCGCTTCATAACAAACTCAAACACGAGGAAAAAGGTGCGCGCAAAAACGCAAAGCATGCTAAGAAATAAAGCAGACATTACCAAGAAATACCGGCTTCAGCTCTTCCATGAAATATTCGCGTAAACCAAAGGTACTGAGGTATTTCGCGCTTGGTGTTGTATCGTGGCGGTTTACCTTGTAATCCGTGTTGGTTCTGTCTCTGGCCTCTGGTTGTTCTAAATAGGGCTTGGCAACGCCACAGTACTGAGTTTTGGGGCCATGGGTACAGCCGAGGGTACGGAGTACATTTGCCGTGCCGGAGTTTAGTTAGCTGGTTAGCTCAGAAGTTCTAGGAAGAGCTAGTACTCAGTAGGTCACCACATAAAACATCAATCCAACTAGCATTTATTTTTATCATACGCTAGAGAATCTCACTTTGCGCGAATTTCACTATATCTCCGCTGAGCGTTGCAATGGAATTAATAAACTAAACTAGAATGGGAAATCGCCCGGACCCCTGAATGCGCCTCTCTCCGGACCCTGAAAGTGCCGCGCCGCAAGTCTGCTGTATGAGCATGACTCTGCTTTTTCCAGTCCCCCTTCTATCCCCCCAAAAATTCCGAGAAAAACTTCAGCCCTTACGGACTCGCTACTTATCTTACTGACCTCCAAAATTGTATCACCTGACAGCGACATTTACTGAGGATCATTCAGTTCAGTCTCTCGTAGTGTACGCCGCGGAGACGAACATGGCACTCTCAGAGCCACCTATCTGGTGTCGAATGTATGTTTACATCATGGATTGTTATATTTCATTAAAGTAAGGCACTGGCTAACTTGTCAAGTATACTGACCATCATCACCGCCTGTTCATTCCTTCCTCAGATTCTACGTATCTTAACCACGAAGAGCATCCGTGGAATTTCTCCGCCCTATGTCTTGTGGAATTTAATCAGCGCCACTGAGCAGTTCACCATCTTTTTCTTTGGGCTTATAAACACATGGGACCCTGATGGATCTATATACCTGCATGCTCCACCGTCTAAAGGCGACTGGTTTAGCTTGTGGCATTGTGGCATAACCACAGTCCTGTTTTTAGTATTGTGAGTTTATGTCCTCGGCTCAAGAAGTATCCGTACATCCAAGTTCTAACACTAGCTCTTTCTGCAGATTCGTTCAAGTTTTGCTTTACAGCGACCGCGGAGTCTTTCTAGGTGGCAGCTATATTAGCTTTCTCCTTGTCTCAGTTATCCCTCTAATTATCGATGCCGCCTCGCCGTTTGATGATCCCCATGAAATGTTCGCGGGTCTATTCTTCGGGTTCCATTCCATGCTTTTCTGGCCCATAATCACAATCTTGGGCTGCTTAAGCCTTTATCGTCAAGCCCAAGAGATCTTCGCCGTACCATTTCCAAACTCGCTGAGCCTTCAAGGGCTATTGTTACAAGCCATTGCATTTATAGTCCTCTCAGTGGCCTGGATATGGTGTCTTCCATTTCCGTATGAGAAGGCGAAAGGACATTGGGACGAAGGTGCATTTTCTGCCTGGTACTTCAGTATTGGATGGATAGTTGTTGATACTTTCATCTTCGCTTTCGGCCAAGCGCTTCTTTTTGTACTAGCCTCACGTCGTGCGTCCTCAGACGAGAGCATGCCACGAGAGGGTGAGACAGAGCCTCTCCTAGGCTAGAGCAGGAGAATAGAACAAACAGTTCATTCCGACATCCTCATCCTTGGACTTTATCTTCTTGCGACCTGGAGTATATTGCCATTGATAACTTCTCCCGTTTCTATTCAATCAATGTAAACTCAATATAGTTACTAGCCGGCAAAACAATCACAGGCCTGCCTCCATTATCCTTAGGACTATCGAGAAGATCCTCCTCAATCCATACCACGGTCTCCTTGTGATCTTCATAGTTACCCCAGTCCCACCAGTTAAGCGTAGACCCCTTGAACTGATACCGAAATTTGTCACCGGGCGCAAACTCTTTTGGGAAATCAGTCACATGTCGTGTGAATGACCACGACTCACCAGGCATTAGGGTCTGGAAATGGTACCCATCATCATAGCCAACTTTGAAAGGCGCCGGTTTCGTGAAACGGTAAGCATGGCGATATATCAAATAGTTCACTTCGTGCCCCTTCCATTCATCCCCATCTTTAGCGTAGAGTCGAAATCCATCAACGCGATTATCGATGATTTTAAAAATCGTAGTCAGAAATGTAATCGGTCTCTTGTCACCCATTGAATGCTGAGGTCGGTCATATGATACGTTTACCGTGACAGGACATCGAAGCTTTGAGTCAGAGACGCTATCTTTGATCGAGAGCGTCTCAGGCCCAGTAATTGTAACCGTGAACGATGGGGCATCACTGTTGCGAGAAGATGGGGAAATTGATGAGGGCGAAGACGGTAAATTATACACACAGTCTTCATCATCACTTTCCTCAAAGACTTCAACGACTTCAACTTCTTGATAAGCGCCACCGGGAAGAATTATCTCGGGGGATTTAGGAATAAGTTGGTCACGAGCAGTACGTTCTGCCAATGTTCCCCAGTCCCATAACGAAATTTTCCCACCGCACCAAAGAATCTCGTAGAATTTTCCTGGGGAAAGGGCATCCAAAAATACAGATGGCAATTTGGTTTTCCAGGAGACGCTGGTGCCTGGATCAAGTTGCTTCAGGCAAGATTCTGCGTTTGTGGGCACGTCCGGGTGGAGGGGGTTCGTGGACAACCGACGTGGGTTTATTTGGACATGTCGCCAGCTATCCGCTTCGCGACAGAGCAGTGTTATACCTGACTGTCCAAACCCGTCCTTGATAGGGTCCCATTGAATGACACATGGTCGCCTATCTGTATCATTCTCATCACGTGTGATGGTAAATGAAATTTCGTAGCAGTCTTCATCGATAAGGAACCACGGTCTCGCATCAAGAGAAAAAGTGAGATGAGGTGTATCTGGTCTGTTTGAATTTAGTTTCTCTTCTCGAAATTGATTTATGACCGAATTAACATACGCTCTGTCTGTTGGGGAGAATTCCGTAAGAATTAAGATTTGCTCTTCCAGTTTGGCAGAAGACATGCCAGTGTTTCCTAAAGATGAAGAAAGAAAAAAAATTAAGAATAAAAAAGAGCAAGGACTAAGGGTGAGAGAATATATCCAAGACCAAATTAGTTCTTATTAGCCGTCCTCTAACGTACACCGCCCCCATACCTTTCCAGGTATGGGTCCGTCCCCGAAAACACAAAGAACCCCCCTAAACACAAATTCTTCATTTTTTTATCACTTTCCTACCCATTTTTCTACCCTTTTACAATGCCGAAAACAGCCAAAAATCGCTCTATTAGCGCGGGAATTCTCGGTTTTACTCTTAGCTATACGCTCGGATTCATGGTCGTGGGGACTTATTCCGACCGTACCGACCGTACCAAAGCGCTTAATCCAACTTGAGAAGCGGCACTTATAAGCTAGGTTAAACTGCTAGATAGTAGTTTAATCGAACCTACTATAACCCTGGATGCAATTTTGACCCCGTGAATAACTATGACAGGGCTAATATTGTATCTGGGTAAATTTAATCCTCTCCATTTGAAAATAGCTAAGAATACAATGCCAAAATTCTAGGTCCCTTGCTATTTCGACCCGTTACATCAATGCGCTTCAAAAATTCAGGCGCGAGGAAGACCCACACGTTCCTGGGATCATATCTGGCCCCAGGGTCCACAACATGGTTTCCAGGCACGCTCTTGGTCGCTCCAAGGGATCAGACTCGTATTTCCCAGAGGATGAGAGTCCATACCTATACCATTATACCCCTGATTCCACTGGTCAGTGCCAATCCAGAGTAGTTATCCTAAACAAAGCTAGTCCAACTCCAATCTCCGCATGAGAATTGGTTCGGGTTGTAGAATTACATGTTTACCAGAGTTGTTAGTGATTCTTTTGTCGTAATGTCCGATCAAAAGTCGCTCCCTCTTGAATGTTCGGAAAGCTCCTTTTCGACCTTAACAATTGGCATGCAATTAGCTCTTGTCTGATCAATTCCCAGCTAATGCACTTTATGAAGTAGGTTTGAACGGAAGGGTCAATACAGCCAATATGCTGTTGCGAGGATTGATTGTCCTTGGAATGAGATAGGGTGTCTGGATTTTCAAATGTATATCGCTCGTAACAACTCAAGTCAATTGTAGGAATGTTGATGGTCAAAAAAGGCGACGCCAGCCATCAATTTCTGACTAGGAATCCCTGCTCTGCCAATCCATTTTGTTGTAGTTCAAAGGTTGATTGATTGTCCTTGGCTTTTTTAGAGGGAATAACTGAGGCTCTATGTACAACGATAAGACCAAGTTGGTTTTCAATCAACTTGGTTCTTAGTATAGACAATGCGGGAAATAATTCAGGATGATGCGGCTTGATTCCTGATCTGCATCAGTGTCATATCACAACACATCCAATCTGCCCCGATGCAGTACACTACTGCGCAAGATCACATCCCTGGGGAACCGCTAGGATCTATGTAACCATTGTAGGAAATGATGTAGAAAAATCTCGCGCAATCCATATCCAGCCGCCAGAGCTGTTGATGGTTTAGCCTATCGGGGGTATCGGAATTTGCCCCGGCTACGCACTAGCGACCAAATATCTTTCTCAGGGTACAACCAAACGATGGACGGACCCAAATAATTCACTTTTAGTTCTTGCCAGTACGGCGTATCGGGTAGTGCGGATAGTAGGAGCTTCTCAATGCCTTTGCCTAGTCCCCACAATCCTTAAATTGCTGTACCGAATATGACCGTGCTGCGGCAGCTCCCGACCGTTTCGATCACCGCCTAAAGATTGGCCAGGCTTCTCTAACTTTGGCCCCCACGCTGGAGCCATGGATCGTCGGTCGTACTACGGAGATTGGAGTGTGTGTACAAAGCTCGGTAAGCGTGTGACTCACCGTGCAGCCATAGGCCCTAGACAGATCTATAGACCAAAAATGAAACAGAAGCCCAAAGAAGGTCCATTTATCCATCGTAGATCAGCAATTGGGAAGAGGGCCGATGTACGCTGGCTTGCAGTTGTGGGTGCTGGTGAGCCAGTCAGGCCAAAAACGGTTTTTGCCACTCGATCTCAGACATCCCGAGCTTCTCTAATACATGAAATTCCACTTCAGCCGCAAGCATTTCCCATTCGCCGCGGTACGGGTTCCACTTAGACTCGGCTTGAGCACGAATGAAATGTTACGAAGTATGTACTTTTGTACCTCTTGCTCTTTATTGATGTTCTAGATCTCAAATGGTGACTATATATTGGATGTGCGGTGGGAATATATCCTGAGAGTGCGAGGTCCTCCCCTGTACGGTCGCACCCTATCAAAAGTAATGCCCGAGCTTTTGTCGACCACCACACCTTTATGGGTTGATCAATTGCTTTGAAATGTGATGACCATAATCTTCGAGGTGTATTTAGAAGAAAAGAACTATACAAATTTTCAGTTCGATTCTCGTACGAAACGTTATTCCACCCTATTTACGGCCCGCCCCACTTAGCACTCCCATAGGTAAGCCAAGGTCCTAATTGCACCCTACTAGGATGCGCTCACCACTCCCATGGGATAGGTATTCAATGCGATCTATGACATTATGGCTAAATATTGCTGCAACTTTCTCCGGGTGTTCACTCGTTGGATCAAGGGTTTCTTCGTACTGTGAGTTTATGTTCCGATGACAGCTGATGCCTTTAAAAAGCATGAAACCTATACGAAACTTACATCATCCCATAATCGCTGTAGCCATTCCAGTTGCTTTAGGTGGGATTTTCCCCTTTGGGTGTATCGGTGGGTTGGGTCGTTCGAGAAGAGTTTTTCGGTCGACTGAGCTCGCGGTTGGATGTAAAGCAGCAGGCCAAGGCTGCAATAATCGCAATCAGGGTTCTAAGAAAACATCCATCCGAACTTTGAGCTAATCTTCAGTTTGGAGTCCCTGGAGGTGACGGACCCGAAGATATGCCTTGCTCGTTCCTTTCTGCTTACACACATGTACCTTTCTTTCCTTTATAAGGGCTTGTGACGTCAACCCAACAGCAAAATCGGCTTACGAAGACGAAGATCTCCCGAAGATAGTGAGACTAGAAGGAGGCTGAGTATCTATGTACCAATAAGCCCAACCTCCTTTTTCTCGAGTGGAGCCAATATGCCAAAATTGGGGGATAATGACCAATAAGGATATAGGAAAACAGTGGAGCAGAGTGCCCGATGTTCCTGAATTTCAACCCTAATGCACTACTAAGCTTTAGACCTATAATTTTACTATCCATTGAAACGATAAGTCGCAAGCTGAAAGCGGCCGTCTAATATCTGGTATGCTGAGCACCATATACATCAGATATTAGTCCAACTCAGGGTTAGTATGCGGCGCCTTAGTTCCTCCGTGAGCTGAGGATTTGACCCTCTTGGAGACTGGCAGGTCGAGAGGGAGACAATGACATCATCTTTGACTGCCACTTCTTTGTATTTACCCGGCTCTACGCGCCGGAGGACAATGAGCCAGTGGTTGCGGAATACCGACTGTGGCCTATCTACATCTAGAAGGTTAATGCTAACTGTTATGATATGAGGCTAGTGCATATCAGGAACAAAGCCGCACCATCGGAATTAATTCTCGAGGTGTCTATACGAAGAAGCAAGTCGATTGGAAACCAAATTGGAGCTCATGCTGTATATATAGCCTCACATTCCTCTGGAAGAATAGTTAAGATTATACCTCTGAATTACAACAGTATCGCCTGTAGCGGACCTGGACGGACTGCGGGTATCCCCAGACTCGGAGGACGATAAGGGCAATGCATGGTGCGGTCTGCTTCGAAAGCTTGGTCACCGAGGGGGGCGTGAGACTTTTACGAATTCTGCCCATGTCTGCATCTGAGTTATGCTGAGGCAATGACTGTTCCCACTTCTGGTTGAGTGTGATAGGAGAAAGCGCTCCGGCTTTATAGCAAGTTGTATCGCGGGACCAGAATTGAGTGTTGTGCTTGCTCGCAATAGGGGGTATTGCAAGCGCACGCAATTTTTCACCCATATTTTCTACAGGTAGATATCTATTTCAAATACAACACATTTCGGACAACGGCTCAGAAAGAGTCGGACCAGACTCATATAATTCAACGAACTGGTGGAACCATGGGATATTGTCAAAGAGTACAGGCTCTCGTGGCTGTTCAACGTTGTTGATTCTCAACGAAACACAGTACATTAAAAGTTGAAGGCTTTTGGTCTCCAGATACTTGTGCTGGTGCGAGTCGCGAGAGTCTGGTACCAGTTCACAAAGCTGAGCCGTGGCTCATAAAGGCAATAGTAATTTTCACGTACAACACTATGGTCCTTTAACTCAACAACCATACTTCGAATTCACTTTCTGCTGTTTCCTTCACCCATTCTTACCACTTCTGTGACTTGCCCGAGCACCACCATGTCCCCACGTAGCGCAGCGTGGGTGGGCTGGCCAAAACGGGAGGAGGAAAATCTTATCCCCTGGCTGGATGCCCATCGGGACCTGTCGTGGAAAGCCCACTCCGACGCATCTTATGAAGATTATCAGGTGGATCGAAGCATTGAGTCTTTACGAGGGAGAAAGTACGAAAAAGTACCATATTCTGAGGAAGCAGCGTCGCACTGGCGCCAGAGCTCCCAAATGTTCAGGCAAACAAAAGCGGCCAGACGACGTGCGGCGCTCGGTGGTCGATAGTGGTTCACATTTGACTCTTCCAGCCAATACCTCTGTCCAAAGGAACATTGAAAAATGGGTTTGAAGAATTCTAGCGGCCGACCCTAGTCAGCCTGACAAGAGTGATAAATCAGCTCAAACGACACGCTCGGAAACACGTACGAAATACCTTTATTCTTCCCATATCAGAGGGCCAATTAATATGTTCGCAACGTGAATAGGCGTAAGATACGGTCTTTCTATCTTCCGCCATTTTCGAAGGCCTATTTCTTGGGTTAGACGTCAGATTGAGTGCGCTTTAACCTTATAATCGACATCAGCAAGTAGATTCTCACGCGTAATCTCAGGACGGGATTGGATAGGATCATATATACGATCTCGGTCCTCTTCAGTAAGCTTCCGATGGGGGCCAGGGCGAGGCATTTAAATACCGTGAGCGCGTTTAGCTTCCTGGCGCAAGGTGCAATGAATGGTTGAGAGAGGAATATGAGGGTATGCATGCTTTTGGATACGCTTAGCACCCCATTTTGCTCGAGCGTTTTTAGCACATATACGCCCACGACCGTATGGTGGAAGCCCTGGGCTGCGGGCCATAGTAGGGGGAGAGTATAGGGAAGTAACTAGAAAAGTAAAAAGTAAGGGGAGAAGGGATAGTAACCTTTGTAATAATATTGTTACTACGTGCTTGCGCTTGCGCGCGCGTGTAGGGTGGTAGGGTTCATACTAGTAGGAATATGCAGGCGGTAAAAAGAAGCGGTCAATGATGGAGGCACTGGGTGCAAATACTCATGCAACGCCACTGTATGTACGATGGAGAGCTACCGTTGCACTTATAAATTGTCAGCCGGGCAATTTCATTCACTGCTTCGCCTTACCATTTCTTTGTGATTTCCACGTCGACTAACTCTAGAAGGAAGTGTGGCGGAATCCGCAGTCTAGGTCGTCTTGCAAAGCTTTTGAACAAAACTTTATGGTAATTTCTAGTTCTCAAAAAGAAAACCAAAATGACTGGGAAAAGTCCCTAAATACCTTTTTGGCACCCCATTTCCAAATATACTGTTTTGGACAAATATTACACGCCCTCCTCATGATTTGCCGGAAAGTTAGATCACCTACCTCGCCCTATACTTTATATGGGAGAAGAAGCTGGGCTGTGCAGCATTGGGCCCCCGATTATCGTTGGAGCAAATGCTGGCGTGGGGTCCAAGAAGCGGAGTTATACGGATTTGGTCCTGGCACTAGTATTGCACGGCTTAGTACATTGGTCTAGGCTACCTGCGTCTACAGTTTCCAAATATGGTGTACACTGCGACAGTAAGTGCTTAACGCCTATATACTAACGGACGTACGGTAGCTACTGCTCCTACTAATGTAGGCATCTTGGCTAGTGCGATCTTTGGCACTATGCGGCTGAAACCTACACCAAGTCTTGGAAGGCCAGATGGCTGAATTTCGCGCCCCGTAGGTAGATAGGGGACTCGGAGCCGAAACGGAAGGCCGACCGAGAGGAGTTACGCGGTGGGGCGTCCCGGTTGATCTAGCTGAATATTAACTTTTACTCCGCCGAACAATTAATTTCTTATGGCTTTGGAGGATCGCTAATTAATAGCCAAGAGATAGTTCGATGGAGATTACCCGGGGGCCCAATATCTGATGTCGCAACACTGGCGCCCGGCTTCTGCGCCTTTAGCGGGGCCCAACAGTCAACAGCCAAGAGCCAACATCCGACGTCAACCATATCCGACATTTGGCGAGCTCCACTAACTAATACGAATTAAGCACTATTCTGCGGTTTCCAAACGTCCAAGTCCAGTAAAAGTATTTCGTACCAAGCCATACATCCTCGGGTCTTAGGTCCGGTAGTTCGGCGTAGTTCGGAGGATCGACTCTGATCCTAGGTTCGATTGTGAAATACGTGGGCCTCCAAAGGCCCGGCCCATGGTTGAAGGAGGGTACCTTTGGAATTTTCAAGAACTCGGGGTTATTTGTACTGTATTATTCGGAATTTCCTCGGAAGTGTTTATCACTTAAGATGGGCATTATTGTAAACCGCATTTATGTCAAGAGATTACCTACGGAGTACTAACATATCGATTTGCACACTGGCGAAGTTTCTCTCCGGGCCCTGGTGGAGGAGAATCTAAGTTTAGTGAATCCAACAGCGCTTTAGTCTAGGAACTTTTTTTCTGATACTTTTACCGCCCTCGTTTAAGACTTAGTCGTACTCCAGGATCTTTCCTTTTTCTAGTTACCTTGGTTATCTCAAGGCCATGTCATACTTCCTCATCTTCTGTACTTCACACCATCCATTGGCTCTCAAATACAAGCCTCTCTATGTCCCCACTTCTACTATCGGACCTGGTCTGAGCATTCTGGGGGAATCCAAAGCTTGGTCCTTTATAAATTCTATCGTTAAAAGCCAACTCATACACGTACTGGCAATCTATATCCAAATGGAAACCGACGCAGAATCATACGCAACACTACCGTCAGCACAACAAAGCAAAATGAAAATCGACACCTTACTGAACCCAGGCGACGGAGACATCTCTCCATGCTCCCAGCACGCCTCAATCCCATCCAACCGCAGCAGCTACCATCAACCCTCACCAAGCTTCCCCTCAAGCCCAAACTACTGGCACAACCGAAGCTACCACAACACCCGCCCAGGCGCACTATCCAACACCACAGCAACAACCCAGAGCAGCAGCACAAACAACCACCACAGCGTAACGGGCCCATCCCAGATGTTCTTCACCTACCGGCCCTCCCCTAATGCCAACCGCACGAGCGCAAGCTGGATCCAAAGCTCACTGTCCGCTCCGTCCTCGTCAGATCTCTACTATCCGCGCGAGCGCTACTCAAGCATCTCAAGCTCCTCCACCAAAGGCGGCCGCCGCCGTTCCCCCGCGGCCAAAGTACAATGAAGAGGAAATGTACTTCATCTGGTACCACCGCGTTGATCTGTGTCAAGAGTGGAAGAAGGTCCGCGATGCTTTCAATCGGCAGTTCCCTAACCGCCAGAGATGCGGCTTCCAGGGTATTCAGTGCAAGTTTTATCGCTTCATTAAGCAGAATAAATGCCCGACACTGCGGGAGCAGAGAAGTATGCGGGATGGTGAGTTCTTGAGCGAGGGTGTTTCTGCTTCGATGGGGGATCATGGGACGGCGCCAAAGTTTGGTGTTAGGGAATGTACTAATGTTTGGTATCCTTGGATGAAGAAAGAAGGGGATGCCGCGTTGCGACGGTGATTTTTCTTTTTCTTTTTTGTTTCCTGGGAGATCAAATTGTCTGTCTTTTCCTTTTTTTGCGTGGGTCGGTCTTCGTCCTTATTAAGATACCTCCGTTCAGCGTGGGAGGTCTGTGGTCTTTCGGATGTCCTCTTTTTACCCCAAATCTTCCACCAGGGTACCTCTCTTTTTGTCTTTCTACACCTTCTCTCAGACTTCCCAGGCTCGTTTCTCGGTATATAATATATACATATGTCGCGCGGAGCAGTCCATACCGTGAGAGTCGAAACCAGTCGCATTTAGACCTAAGTATTACTATAAAGAGTCGAGGTTGGATTTGAATATTAAAATCATGTCTTCCCAAAACGTTTATTCCGTATGACGGATGGCACATAATCTCTGCATGTCTATTACCCTCTCTGCAGCTGATTGTCGAACAACACACATTCCTCTTGATTTGTCCTTCCTGTCCTACTCATTTCAAATCCCAACGCACATAGTCCTTCCTCGCCTTATATATTCGGCACAGAATTCCCGGCCTCGTCCAACCCAAAAGGAAGGATAGCCGGAAAATCGCTCAATTTGGCCCGTTTCGGGCATACAAGCATCAACATCGGGTTCGGTGCATCCATAAAATGGAATCCAAGTCATGCTCTGTGTCCTCTTCTGACAAATTTACAATTTGATATGATGAAATCATTGTTCCAGGGCTATAACCCCACGTTCAAGTTCCATCCTCTTGTGTGGGAGGCAGAATCTCTCCTGCTTTTGAGCCCTACATAGCAGATGTGCTATTACAATGGGAGATTGTTTGGCAGATACATTGCGCTCTTGGTGGACCGCATTCTTGCTGACCGTTGCAAATCGGCAGTCACAGCCTACTTGAACACGTCTTATCTCCCCTCGGTTCCACCAACAGCTTCGATACTTCTTCGAGCATATACCTGACCAGATTGAAGGTCGCAGGATTTGAATGATTCTCTCCAGGTTCCAGGAAAGGCTCCTCAAGTTTGGATCGAGGCTATCACGGCGGATGCTTTTTGTTATAAAGCCAAAGGATCGGGAATTAGAGTTATTGTCTTTGAATTATCATTGTACCTCGATCAATATTCTGCTGCTATCTGTGGCTCAACAAGCTCAACATCTATTCAGCTACAATCAGCACTGAGTCGGTAACAATACTAGAAACCCCTTTGCTGCATTCTACTTACGATTATGCTGATAATATCTCGAGGACCAGGCTGACTAGGCTTCACTATATTCTGATTGAGTTCCTAACATTTTCAAATAAACTCCCCTCTTTGATCCAAATCCAGGCGTTCCAGAAAATCCCATAGCAGTTTGACTTTCCAGCCACCACTACGTGCTTTGATGGGAAGGCTATAGCACGTACCAGACTCCAATTGTACTAGTTCGCCCGATGAATCGCAAGAGCTCCCTGTCCAGGCAGCGATTGAGAAAACAGATTCGTCAAAGAGTGGGTACACTGCAGAAGCCGACTCTGGCTCAGACCAGGTCAAACAACCGAGGTTGTACTCGGAGGTACTTCCTTCTTGGGCGACGATATATTCACTGCAATCAGATGTTGAATACATGTTCAACTCATAGTACTCGGGGCTTGGGGGCTCATTAGCTCTAATTGTCGGGCTGCTGGATGAGGTGCCGGAAGTGGTTTAGTCTCGCTGGAAGTGGTTGTAGTTTTGGTAGAGGTGCTACTAGTGCTAGCAGACTTGCTAGTGGATGTCTTTGTTTGTGTTGGGTTGTTTGTGCTTGTGTAGCCGGACCAGCGTGTGGCATCCCAGGCCTCTCGGCTCCTTCTGTTGCGCAAGTGCTCTGCTTGGTAGAACGCTATAAGGGGCAACTCTCTTAGTTGAGGCCTGTTGAAACCCATTTCTTCTTTCTACCGCAATTATTTACAGCGACATTTCTAATGCCTTTGGACGGTCAGTGATAGCGACGAGCAAGAGTCGTGTTGAGGAACAGGATGCTGAGTCGGTCAAGAAACGTTGGCTGACTGTTGAATCCTTCACGACCCTCTAGAATTGAGGCTCTGAGTACTACTCAATTCGCAATCACAGGCTCGTGTTTCTTGTTCTGATACCTCACCTGTGAGTGACTCAACGTTGAATCACCGAAAAGCGCCTACAACTTCATACTCGAAATCATGGACTTTTTTCCTAGCCTCGCTTTAGTGTGGTATTGGTTGTGTTGAGCTGTGGGTCTGTCCGACCAGACTGCGGAAAGCGAGGTCACTATAGGACGTGCTCTGGCCGTCAACCCGTTGAAGCTTAGCCCAACGTTGTCAACACTCAATTTTCGAACTTGTGACCATGAAAATACATTAAATAAAATTTTAGTTTCTCCCCTGAATTTCTTTGTTTGATGATGATAAGTTCTACAATATTCCATTCGTCGGATTTCTGAGGCGTTCAACGAAAGGGATAGAGGTGTCCGGTTGAAAAATATATCCTCAACAGGCGTTGATCTCTGGCCCTCAACATCGTGAGGCTTGATCAGTTTCCCCGACTGACTATCCCTGTTGCTCAATACACTGTGAGCAGCCCCCTTAAAAGTAGACTGACTCGAGTCAGAATTTCACTGCTTCGGCTGACCGTTGTAGTGATTGTAAAACCCAGCCCATAATTTATACACGTACATCTGCGCAGTCTATAAGGGACACTTAGGATCCATGGAAATTGTATTAATCAGACCATTGACTTTCTCCTGCGGACAAATGGATGCCCTGCACAGCGCGCCACACCAGGAAAGAGGAGATCAGCCGCCCAGTGAATTGATCATCCTTGGCGAGAAAGACAAACCACAGGAAAGTTCTGACCGTGTCCCGTTGGTAAGTGAAACGATTCGACTTCAAATGTTTTTGCTGACCATTGCAGCCCTCCCCTTTGCAGCAGGAAGCAGGAACAAGACACACCCTGGCGACCAAGCCATTTCAACCGAACTTGAAGGTTCTAACAGACCCCGGGCGCGACGAACCCAAGTTCGCCTTTCCCGCAGCTCTTATTGGACTCTATAGACACCTATGGGAGTCTTGCGTGCCCAAGAACACCGATGGCCAGAAGCTAGAGCAGGACAACCTTGTTGTGAAGGAAGCTGGTGCGCACCTGAGAAAAGAGAGAGATGGTCTTCAGGTTCGCTACAACAAACAGCTATCCCGGCTACGCTTTACTAGGCAGGCACTGGATCCGTCTCGAGAACGACTGACTAGTGTACTTGAAGACTGGAACCACCCTTCCAGCCTCAATCTCACAAGGTCCTTGAACGACGTAAGAAAAGGGTGAAGAATTGTGTATTCGAGGCGATGTACCCTGCTTCAGCATAGAAATACTACAGTTGACCTTTCCAATCAAGTAGAACTACTGCTTAGAAAGCATCTTCTATTTTGAAGTATTTGCAAAAGTGTGCATGGAATAGCCTCCCATTTAATTTATCCTCACTGGAAAATGTTGAATAACAACGCAATTTATGGGCCAATCCCGCTTGTAGTTACCCAATATGTTATGCACAAAAAACCTTGGATCAAGGCATACCTTCGTGGGTAGCGCGACTAGCGAAGCAAGTGTCAAGTGAGTGGGATGTGGTAAGGGTTCCATGCGAGGGCAAGGGGACAGACGGAATCCAGTGCCTATTGCACCAATACCATGCCAGGAAATCGTATCTAGTAACTGTCCGCGTATAGATAGTAGTAGTAGTAGTAGTAGTAGTAGTAGTAGTAGTAGTAGTATTCATTTAGGGTTTTAATTATATCAAGAAGGCCAAGAAGCCTCGCCGATGTTTCCAATGTTATGGTGACACCGAACTTCCCCTCCATCGACGCACGCAGAAATATAGCGAATATAAGTCGACTCTACGACGATTTTGAGAGAAGCACCTGCAGGATCGAAGGTGTCATATGAGTGATGAAGATCTACTACATGAGATGCATCTTCGCAGGCATGCAGAAGAGGTTCATCGCCTCAGCACTGAACGGGATTACTACGCCAAAGAAGATGAGAGATCGGACATTGATACCGATTAATTGGGAGGCTTGCAGGTGTTCTATCAAATTGAAGTACTGGTCTACTTGCGGTTCAAGGATACTTTCAAGTTCGCTGTTTAGAACAAGCTCATTCAAAACCACTGTCCTGGTCTTCCAGTAATCTTGCTGCCTGAGGCTTCACGAATTCTCATCTTCTATAATTCTTATCCTTGTTCAGTTCCACGTGCGTAATTATACGCACGGTTATGGCGCCAGACCCATAAAACGATAGTCTTGCTGTTATCCGAGTGTGGCTGGAAATGTTTCCAAAAGGCTGGGACGGACTATGGATCAATTGATCGATCAATTGGCATATGGTTTCATAGATCCCAGTCTACTTCCAGGAACGTAGCATCTATTGGCCTGCGGAACTGCTGCGTCGTTTCCCCCGTTGTCGCAGTGTCCGGGCATACATTGGATACGGAGCGCGATTCCTTTTGCTTGAACATCTGCGGTTGCCTCAAGGATCCCGTGAGTGATGCCCTGTCCTGACTCGTTTCCTCGTTTTTGATTGCTTGCAAGGCTGATCTGCTCAAATGCTTACTCATGAGTTGATGGCCAACTGGTGAGGTATAACATGCGTTGGGAAATTATATCTCGATGATTCTTACGCATATAAAGGAGCCACATAAATAATCAACCAATTCCTCAGCCATAACTGAAGGCAGGCACTTTCTTTAAGCTCACTATCGCCATGTTGTTCAAACCCCTTATCGTCCTCAACGCCCTATCCGGCGCTGTGACCTCTTTACGGCATCTCAACTGCACATACTTGGGATTGTCATCCACAGTATAGAGAGCGCCGATCATCGAATTCCAGCCCGGTGATTGGTCAGTCGTCCGATAAATGCCCGTCAACCAAGAGAAACTCCTTTGTCTACATTGGAACGTCATCATAATGCGATATGCGAATAATAATTTTCTTGCCAAGCCCGCGGTGAGTCCTTTCGTCATCAATCGATAGTTCTAGGTGCCTGCACAGCACCGATTGCTCTTACAATTGTCATACAGCGCCAACGTAAGAGAAATATTATTATTCTGAATATATTCTATATAAAGTAGTCTTGGCATTAGGGGTGGAGAAATAATAAAACATCGTAGGTGTTGACACCATTTTTCGAAGTACTGTAAGGCTCTATAGACTTTGTTTTTTCACCAGTCCAAATTACCCTGCAAAGAGTACATTGAACAATTATCGGGCGACTCGTTCTACATCGTTGATGCAACTTATAAATTACGCTGACCAAAACAAGGTTAGTGCCATGCAATCTAAATACGGTACTAAAAGAGACTTGGGGTGGGTCAAGGTTGACTATTAGCATTGAAACACTTTTGAAACACTTTAGTACTAACCCGCCCTTACACTTTTTACAAAAATTACGGACCCTCCTACTTAAAAAAAATCTGTCATGGTAATCCCTTTCATTGGGTGGCGGACCCTCCGTTAGGAGGATCTGTAATTTTCGTCACAGGAAAGGGGATGTTATTTCCATAGCGCGGACAATTATCGGGCTGATCCGATTGTCAATGTCAGTTACCCCTGCCAAGCTCAGTTGAGTTTATTGTTCTGTAACATCTCAAGCCTTCCCGGCGATATGCAAACAACTGAATATACTACGCCGCCGTAGATCTTGTTGATCTTTTAAAACTAATACTTTTCCTGTTTTATTTCATCCGAGTACTGTACTTTTATTACTAAACACAGGCCCGCTCTCTCTCTCTAAGCCCTGACCTTAATGATAATTGGTCTGATCTTGTGGAGCGGGATCAAATTGATCCCATTTTAGTATAAAAGCCACCTCGGCATAAACCCTGAATTTAGGATTAAGAATTATTAAGAATTGTATTATTCGTATATGCCATACACCGCGCTAGCAAAAAATAGACTTTTCTTGGCGGAGCCACATTGACAAACTTCTTAAGGAGAGAAATATATATCAGCTTTGAAGATAGCAAAACAGAACATGGATCAATCTCCCATAACTGGTTACTGGTTACCTTCTATATCACGTGCCAAAACTACGAACCTCTTTTTTCCGGGTGGTTCTCCACTTGAAACTATCGAGCACAATGGCTGCGATGAGGACCTTCAAGATATTATGGCTTGCTGCATCCATCCTTCCCGGATGCGCTCGCATGGTGGATCGTTCGATCGATCTATCTGCTCGCCAAGCGTCCTGTACCATCAACTGTACGGCTGATTTCCCCGATCTGAAAACATGGTGGCATGCAACAGGTGAGATTAACACGCAAACACCAGTGGCTGATGACAATGTTCGTCAGTCGCATCTCTACTCGGTGCATGTCAGCCAAGCCGGTCCTCGCAAGTTTTATGACTCCTTTGTTTATGAGACGATTCCCCGCAGCGGAAAAGGCAAGATCTGCTACCCTGATGACCACACCACCATCTGCCCCGAAGATGACGGAATCTCCATTGAGGATGACATCGGAGCCACAATGGCCTGGTCCCAGTTCCTGTACGGCAGGGATGTCGTCGTTAATGTGACCCGGTTGAATGGAAAGTCCATCACTGCCGCAGACGTTGTCATCCGACCAACCAATCTGCACTTGGACGTCATTGCGAAAGGCAATTCAGCGTTGATCTCGGTGCCCTACTCCCCGGGCACCAACGGGCTGCGGTTCTCGGTCGAATTTGCGGACGATATCTGGGAATATCGGAATGCTGGCCCAGGACCAAATTCATACTATGTGCAAAACGTGAATGCATCTGGTGACGGCTACGTTCCAAACTACAATGAGTCCATGCCGACAGTCGGAAGAGAGCCACTGAATGCCCTCTTGATCTTTGCCAGTCCCTTCCCCCATCGGAGATGGTTCCATCGAACAAGAACGACGTATATGAAGTTCAACCGGGCTATGTCAGTGGCCTGGACGCAATCAATCAGTCGGTGGTCGCTTTCAAGCCCGGTGTCTACTATTTCACCGGCAAGGCACACGCAGTCTTAAGCCCTTCCGTGACATGGGTGTATATGGCCCCAGGAGCATATGTCAAGGGAGCTATACAGTACATGAACAGCGACTCCCCCTTAAAGGCGACTGGCTTTGGCATCCTATCCGGCGAACAATATGTCTACCAGGCCAACACCGCAGACGGGTATGGCAACAACAAGTCCGATGCGACCTCACTCAAACTGTGGCGGGGAGATGGCGTCACAGCGGGGCAGTCCTGGACCCTCCGCGGGCTCACAACCAACGCACAACCGTTCAATGGCATGGACTTCTATGGAGATCTAGACGACTTCCATATAGACGTGGCAAATTACAAGCAGGTGGGCAGCTTCTACACACAGACAGATGGACTGCAGATGTACCCAAACAGCCATGTCCGGGATGTATTTTACCACTCTGGAGATGACACCATTAAGACCTACTACTCCAATGTCCGCGCCGAGCGAATTGTGGTGTGGAAGACCAACAACGCCCCTATCATCCAAATGGGCTGGTACTCGCGCAATATCGCCAACATTTCCGTTGATCGAGTCGACGTGATCCACACCAGATACATCTCAGGCTCGGAGTATTACCCTCGTGGTTTGGTCGGATCGTCCGCCTATTATCTAGACTCATCGGCGACAAACACCGCAAACGTCAGTAACACCATTGGGGACTATACCGTCTCCAACCTCCGCGCGGAAGGCATCTCGCCGCCTCTGATCGCGGTCAATCTACTTTCGAATATCGATAGGTTTAGGATCGTGAATGCCTCGATCGAGGAGTTCTACCCTGCTACCACGCAACTGGATGTCAGTACGGTGCGCGGATTTACAGATGCCAATAACGGAAATAAGCAGATTACAATGGGACAGCATTCGCCGAATGGGCCGGGACTGCTGATTCAAAATTACACCGTCGGCAATGAAACGGTCAGCTTTGCTGCTGGAAACTGGAACGCAACGTCCACCGGCCGCCTCAACGTCGAGCCTGCTTTTGGGGGGAATTGGACGGTTCAGTGACGGTCTTTCGATGTGTGTTACCACTGTGTGTATTTACTGTGTACATATGTTAGAGCTGGCGCTGGGCAAGCTTTCTAGCTTGACCCAGCGCGTCCACACTCCTTATTGCACCCATGGGGAAAAGACAGAGCTCTGAACCAAACTAGGATTTTACTATCCGACTAAGAGCGTACAAAGAGACAAGAACATTTGCGTCTGATCTCACAGTCTGACTATCTGGCAAAGTCTTCAACCGTTTCAATGCCATACAGAGCACCGTGCTGGAGGGCAATAGCTAGGAGAATATAACCAGAGGCAAATTGTGGTCTCTTGGTGTCACGGATAGTCGGGCACGAGATCTGTGAGTTGTAGCAGCAGCTAGAGTCCACAAATGCCGCTCTGCAGGATCAGGTGCCGTGGAATGATATTCAGCTGGTTCTGGATCAGGCACACGGGGACATGGTATCGACAACCACTCGATTTTGGAACACGATCGATGCCCTCCAGAACAGACGACTGGCATCCTATTTGCCGGGCTTCGGAGTGATCCATGCGGACTGGGCCGAGCAAAGCGGCCCGGGTACTCAGGGCCACGATGCCCTCCTCAGCCTCTCTGAATCGAATGTCCCGCTTCCTAGTCAGCAGGAACCGTCTGCGAGCAACTAATATGGATCTCTTGTCTGAAAAGAGTACCTGCGTTGAACTTGCTGGGTCTTAATTTCCTGTGGATAGAATTGCCTTTTTAATGCCGTCAACGTGCAGATAGCTCATGAACAGGCTTCCTGCAACATTATCACCAAACCATTCTAAGAGTAGTGATTACGAAGTATGTGTATTGTCAATTTCTTGCTCCGAAGAATATCGCTGGGCGCCTTGGTCCAGAACCACCACTACGAGTAAGCACAGGCGTCTCGATACAGTGTTCGGCGCAGGTTAACGGCGGGTTCACCACTCTCTAGGCCGGCCAACTCCAGACTCCTTGGTTGTTTTTTATACTTTAAGAAATGTAATGAGTAGGTAAGACTGATACTTGTGGAGACGCAGTCGGGGTGGATTCAGTATCACACCGCTTAGATACGCTTCAGAAATGGGAAAGACCTTGGCACGCTGGTCTGTGGAGTTGATATTTATTGTAGTCCATGTAAAGGGAATGCATCTTGATAGTCCGATCAGGACAATGCTAGGCCTTGTGGCTATGGGTCTAATGGAGAAACCCCCCGCTTCTCTTGCGCACTACAGTTGTTATCTCTTCTCGTTCCTCAATCCAAAGCTTGCCGTAGTATGTCCTGATCTAACTCAATCACAAATAGCAATTGCTCAACTACTAGGCACATTGAACTACTCTATTAGTATCAATCGCGAAGGATCGCACCTTAACAGTCGCAACCGATATGCAATCATCTTTACATGCGTATAATTCTTATGTACTACTGTGGCTTTAGCCTTTGGGGCATTTCTCCAGTTGTACAAACCGTGCACAATCATACGGGACTAGACAGTACAAATCATCTGCAATGGTGGAACTAATGAAAGGCTTAAAGTACTCGTTTACATATAGTGGGTCGCCGCTATAGCCACTCGGCTCGGGCGAGATAGCTTTGGTGTGCACAACCTAGGCAAGCATTGATAAAATTCGAAGACCCAAATACAACGACAAACTATACATGGCTCGTCTGGTACCAGGCTCGCATTGGGTCAGTCAGACCCTCTCCAGTGACCCTCCAACTCAGCTTCCATGATGAGAGTGTCCATATTCAGTAATATTTTCAGTCGGTGAAACAATCGTATTCACAACTCAAGACCAACACGAATTATTTCCTTCCTCTGGTGTATATGGTCGGATATCAAAACACAGTTTGGGTCGCATCACTGCTCCCGCCGACGCATGGATCGCCCAGTCTTCTGGCCCTCTGTAGATTTGTTTGTACCCTGTCCGGTCACCTTCTGTACCTCAGTCTCGACGATTGCCAATCGGCCCAAGATGTCAACCAGATCGTTGCGAACGGCTTCATTCCAGGCGCCTTGGTCATGCGATGAGCGCTCAATAGACCTGCGGGTACAGTTAGTGCTTTAAATTCTCACGCATTAGCGACCGCAACTTACCCCATTCGGTTATGTAGTCTGGACATTGTTAGCAGGCCAATTCCCAATCCTAAATTACGTCCGTGTGGGATTGTACTTACTCCGTCAGGCACTCAAGAGCAACCGTATTGCTGCCTCCGGATAGCTGAGTTGGCCCACGTATTTCCAAATCCGCTTCATGTCCAAACACAGTTCTCCGCTGTCGTGCAGCTTCTTGCTCACTCTCATCAGCTGCGTCACTATTTTGCTGGTCGCCAGAGTCGTTTTCCTCCTGAGAAGGTGACTCGTCCCCTGCTGTATCCTCTGTAGCGGAGCACACACTGCCGGTATCCTCAGACTCTAAGGACGACAAAGACAATGCACGTTGCAATCTGCTTCGAAAGTCTGGTCGTCGAAGAGGGCGCGAGGCTTTTCGAATTCCACCCATGTCTGCGTCTTAGTTACGCTGAGGTGAAGAGAGTTCCCACTTCTGGTTGAGTGTGATAGGAGAAAGCACTCCGGCTTTATAGCAAGTTGTATCGCGAGACTAGAATTAAGTGTTGTGCTTGCTCACTATAACGGGAATTGCAAGCGCACGCACTTTTCACCCATGCATTCTGATTCTGCACGTAGATATCTATTCTATTCTGCATGGCTCACTAAGAGTCGGACATGTTTCAACGAACTGGTGAAACCATGTCATATTGTCAACAGGTGCACGGTGGCCGTTCAACGTTGTTGATTCTCAACGAAACACAGTACATCAAAAGTTGAAGGCTTTTGGCCTTCAGAAGCTTTAGCTGGGGCGAGTCGTGAGAGTTTGGTACCAGTTCACCAAGCTGAGCCATGGCTCATAAACGCAATCGCCATATTCATGTGCAACACTATGATCTTTTAAACTCAACAACCCTTCCTCTTCGAATTCACTTTTGCTGTTTTTTTCAACCGTTCTTCCCACTTTTGTGACTTACCCGAGCATCACCATGTCCCCACGTAGCGCATGCGGCTGGCCAGAATGGGAAGAGAAAAACCTTCTCTCTTGGCTGGATTCCCATCGGGGCCTGTCGTGGAAAGCCCTCTCCGACGCATATTATGAAGAATATCAGGTGTATCGAAGCGTTGAGTCTTTACGAGGGAAAAAGTACCATATTCTGCGGAAGCAGCGTCGCACTGGCGCCAAAGCCCCCGGTCGTTCAGGAAAACAAAAGCGCCTAGGCGACATGCGGCGCTCGCTGGTCGATAGCGGTTCACGATCACCCCTGCCAGACAATAACTCTGCCCAAAGGAACATTGATAAATGGTTTCAAACAATTCTAGCGGCCGACCCTAGCCAGTCTGGCGACAGCGATAAACCAGCTCAAACATCACGCTCGAAAATACGTATGAAATACTTTTATTCTTCCTATATAAGAGGCTGACCTTTTGCCACAGGCTGCGTGACGCCAGCACCGCTTCCGTACTCGCCTCAAAGAACACGATCGTCGTCCTGGATGTGGGACTATGTACATCGTGTCTGTGCCGCCAGGAAACTGAGATACCGGCGAACAGAACGTCCACACGAGCAGCATGTCATCGACTGGAGCGCTACATTGCTATGTCGAAGAAACAGTGGCCAACTATTTCAATGAAATAGTCCTGGTGTA
Organism: Penicillium chrysogenum; assembly: GCF_028827035.1. Classification (NCBI taxonomy): domain Eukaryota; kingdom Fungi; phylum Ascomycota; class Eurotiomycetes; order Eurotiales; family Aspergillaceae; genus Penicillium; species Penicillium chrysogenum. The sequence goes on along the minus strand of NW_026622750.1, from coordinate 4,143,599 downwards.
TGTTATTACCATAAAGGCTGTGCTTACTCGACAATGCACACTCAGCATGAGAGATATAAATCACTCCATGGATTTCGTATAGGAAGAAGCAATCACCCTTGTTTGGAATTACAACAGTAGTGAGAAAGTTCCAAAGTCAAAGGTGAACATTCGAGCATGATCATGGTGCCTCTGAGCAGGCCCAGCTACACAGTTTCGTCCTTGTCATTCTAAACCAGGGGCATGGCCCATGTGGCCTGCAAAATACTGCGGACAGTGTATAAGGATTCACGGTACTATGAGTTTTCCCATAAGCAGATAGGACAGGGTAGCAAGACTAAAAATATATGGGTTCTTGTTAGCCCAAGGAAACATGTCCGCTTGGATTTAATTGGATCGGTGGTCGGGAGCGGAGTGATCTTTGGAATGAAGCGTCCGATCTGCTTTCGACCCACGCGCAAGTCACAAGGAAATCAAGTTTGACACAGACTGCGGAACCACGAGCGGGACTGCAAATCATTTCGAGAGTTTGTTGTGATGAACCATGGAAATGCTCGCTCGGTGAGAGAATGCGGTTTTATGAAAGAATTCAAGCCTGGGTTTCTGCCCACTTTCTGGTCTGTTCGTGACTAAACCTTGCAGCCCAAAAATGAGAACTAGAACAGAAACACTACAATCTCCGCCGGGCGGTATGTAGGATAAATTTACTGCGGTAAGGCCAACATTTTATTAGAAAGTTTCTTCAAATTCAGCATCTTGATCAAGATGTGCAGATCGATTGAAATAAGGTTTAGGGCCGCAGGAGGGCCGGCCCACATCGAAATATTGTCCGGGGCCAATCGGTTTTAGTAAAACGGAGGCATTTTATTTAAGCTCATGTGGTTTGTCCATAATTGGCGTAGTTCTTTACAAGCCGTCTGCTAGAGTTATTGAAATAGCGGTAGATTTGAAGAGATGGAGAGGAAGTGTTGTTATGGTCCAAAGAGAGCAATAATCATCGGAGAAAGGCTTATTGCAGGAGAAGATACGTAGCTTCTAGAACGTTCTACAGACCAGATAGACAAAGTTCGGCTTGCCACTTGACAGGGGAACTTACCTTCTCATGACTGCGACCAAGAACACAACCACGGATCGGGTTGTAGCCTATCATTGTGTCGCCAAAGTCTGCGTGTTATTCCAAATACTCACCTGCCCCAGCAGTACCGCCTAGGCAACAACCCCCCGTTCCATCGGACCCTGACAGCGGCCAACTTTGGGCTTGTGGATCGTGTCTGGACCTTTGCGATTGTTTCCATTTTCTCTCCACAAATAGAACCTCCTTGATCTACTGTCCCGTGGGTCGTCGCTGAGATCTGCATCGCGGAACCGTACCTGCGTCTGTCTAAATTCACGCGTGGTGTCTGATTGGCCCGTCGGGTGCTATTCGTCTCCAGAGTCTCATTAGTGTGATAATAGCGTTGCAATCTTGCGAGGGGGTGGCGATCACGAGAACCTAGCTCGTGGGCCTTGGTTGCATCAGTTCACATGGTTGTCCTGGAAACTAGACCCAGTTTCTTGTCTGAGCTTTTCAAAGGTCTGGGCCCTTTTTGGCTATCATGCCAAAGAAAGACAATCTTCATCCTGAGATTGCAAGTATGCCAAGGCCTACGCGCCCAGGGAGTAGAGATTTAGTAAAGACAACATAAGTCAGCTGCGAGTAGAAATGAAAGTCAGCGGCGCGAGCCTAGAGATGAAGGGTTGATTCTAGTGAGACCAAAATGTCATCCGGCCAACCCCAGGTACAGCTCAGCGTTTCCGTCGACCACAAAGTCTGCAGCCCATTATTTCGGCATCTGTCGAAGCACTTCAACCCTCATTAAGAAATGGTAACCGTGGTTAAAATGGGGACATGTAGAATGCAAGCGCGTTGAGCGATTTAATTGCAAGTTCGATGATATGTACGAACCATACTTTTGCGGCGTTGCTTTCTTTTCAACAGTTGATGAAAGTGGTTCACCACACTCAACGCACAATTTTGAGAGGAAGTAGGCCAGGTCGAGACTTGGCTCTGTAGGCCACAAAGTCTCCAAACACCCCTTCAACGTCGTTGAAATCGCTTCAACGCTTATTAACGAGACCGTGACTCTCGCTACCAACTGCGCAACTGGTTCCTTGGTAGAGACGTAGCCGAAAAAATATAAAAGGAGCCCGATTCCCAGCCCAAAAAAAATCAGGACTTCGGTCCTCACACTCCGTTGTGTCATGGTGTCCCTCTCTTGCCTGCGGGCTTGAGAGTCTCCGTGACCACGGCTGTCGCTGCCACGAGCCCAGTGATGTAAGACTTGCGCTCCCTCGCTGCCACGAGCCCCGCGTGTAAAAAGGTGCTTCGCAGGATAGGTCTGCGTGAACAACAATCCTCGCAGGAGACCGCTGCGTTAACAAGTTCTCTGCAGGAGACCGCTGCATTACCAAGTTCTCCGCAGCCTAGGCTCTGCGTCAACAACTGTGTCTCGCAGGGGGGTGCTGCGAAAACAAGACTACCCCGCAGGATAGGTCTGCGTTATCAATATGCCTCGCAGGGGGGTGCTGCGTCAACAAGATTACCCCGCAGGATAGGTCTGCGTCATCAATATGCCTCGCAGGGGGGTGCTGCGAAAACAAGACTACCCCGCAGGATAGGTCTGCGTCATCAATATGCCTCGCAGGGGGGTGCTGCGAAAACAAGTCTACCCCGCAGGATAGGTCTGCGTTATCAATATGCCTCGCAGGGGGGTGCTGCGTCAACAAGACTACCCCGCAGGATAGGTCTGCGTCAACAACAATCCTCGCAGGGAGGTGCTGCGTCAACAAGTCTACCTCGCAGGGGGGCGCTGCGTTACCAAGTGAACTCCGCAGGGGGACGCTGTGATGACAAGTGAGACCCGCAGGAGACCGCTGCGTTAACAAGTTCTCTGCAGGAGACCGCTGCATTAACAAGTTCTCTGCAGGAGACCGCTGCATTACCAAGTTCTCCGCAGCCTAGGCCCTGCGTCAACAAAGCGCCTCGCAGGGGCATCTGCGACAACAAGCGCCTCTAGCCCGTGCAGGCACCTCTTCGTGGTGCTAGGGACCAGTATTCGAGTGTTCCAAGAGTATTCGGAGAAGCAAAGACCTGCGCAACATCTTCATCGTGTGTTCATTGTTCCGAAGGGTCATCATTGGATACATAGAAGGGGCCCTAGTTAGACCTTTGCCAATTCAATAGCCAAAATCATAAACTAACAACTGAAGCGTCTTCAGTACCAAATGACGTATTTCACATTCCTTTCCCTTGGTAGCTTGTGATGCAATAGCTTCCTCGCTACAATAGAAATTGGCATCTTTCATTCAGATGTAGGCAAACAGAGATGAGTGTTGTCTAGGAATGCTTGTTGCGTTGAACCGTTAGCGTTGATGTGAGTGTTGATGTGAGTGTTGATGTGAGCGTTGATGTGAGTGTTGATGTGAGTGTTGATGTGAGTGTTGATGTGAGTGTTGATGTGAGTGTTGATGTGAGTGTTGATGTGAGTGTTGATGTGAGTGTTGATGTGAGTGTTGATGTGAGTGTTGATGTGAGTGTTGATGTGAGTGTTGATGTGAGTGTTGATGTGAGTGTTGATGTGAGTGTTGATGTGAGTGTTGATGTGAGTGTTGATGTGAGTGTTGGTGAGTGTTGATGTGTGTTGATCGGGCGGTGAAAAAGGTGGTCAACGTCTAGACCTTGCCATCGGTCCATGCCACCCTCATATTATGTAAGTTTCCTGAATAGGGGGTTCAACTCTTGGAAATCTATCACTTGTCACCTACCCCCAATAACCACTAGTATAGCAGATAATTGATCATAATAAAGGTGAATCCTAGTATGTAGTATAACCAATATGTCGTGTTTATAATAAATTTACTGATGCGACTGGTAGGCATTATATTGTGAGTGGTTTTGTAGGTTCAGCATGTTTTGTAGTCATGTATATATTTACACGCAATACAGACGCATCACAATTTCTATGCATTTCGGACCACACTTTCAATTTCACTTAGACTCGATATTCCATTGATTTTACTAGGTTTGGTTATAGCTGAACACATCCATTGTATCCCTTTCTACTCAAATAACCTGAATACGTAGTACTATAGGACATATGCGTGCGTGGCTAAACATTATAAAATTATGAAATTTCAGTGACCGAAGTGCTTATTAGTAAGCAACCTATGGGCCCATTAAATGCCACGGGGCTACGGTCAACCGCCCGCCCATAGAGGGAGGAAAGTATTTCAGTGCGAATCCATGGGCCTCATAGCCCGTGGCGAGGTCTATCAATGTCTCACGGACGTAGTACGGAGGATTTCTTGCCATCTCACCCACATGATAAATGTATCAATAACTATGGATTCTATTTCGTAATGATTACTCGGTGAAGTTGGCATACAGCCTCAATCCGATAGGGATAGTAGATCCACTGGTTCGACCATGACCAAGCAATACGCCCAAGACCCACGTGTAGAAGCATGTGATGAGGTGCCAAACGATTGACTTGAGTAAAATCAGCCATGCGGTAGGCTTTGTCCCTTGCGAAGTCAAAGTCATCACTTCAGGCGGCGATTGTAAGTCAGTCGACCTTACTCTATTTCAGCTCTTATATCCCAGAGAGCGCAAGAATCAAAGTAATTTTACCACAGAGACAACCACGTTGCTGAGAGCTTTGGACAAGCAAGCAATAAAGAATACCCGGTCGGCTCCTACTATGCCTCGGCAACGACGGATCATATTTCAACCAATCTCCCGGATCGAAGTGACGACAATTGCCTTTTGGGAAGTGGTGTCCCAAGTTAATGCAATCAACCATGTTCTGCTGATAAGAGAACACGGTTGAAACCCGATTGAAACCCGATTGGGTTCTAGCAGTGCCGTCTGAAACGAATTTCCGTTGGGTGATATCCCCGCTGGAGTGCTAGTTCGCTCGTAGTCGTAGTAGACAATCCGGCCATGCTTCCAAAAGCAACCACCACATGAGCGTTGATTAGCGGTGGAAAATTTGCTCGAGGATCTAGGGGCTAGTCCAAGAGGTCCCATAAACATTCTGATTCGATATTGTTTCGGACACCAAAGACTTTACAGTGGCTGCCTGGCCGAACAGTAACATGCCCACGTGTCCTCCCAGCGCGGTGGGCTCGACGAATATATGATTTATTCTCAAAAAAACCGTCGAAATAGGGGGCGTAGGGAATCCGGATTTCCTGACAAGTGCGTGATATGTTAGGCGACGATATGAACGGGTAAAGGATACGCGCGGTCGACTTGACTAACCTGCAGCTGAAGTGACACCCAGGGTAAATGGCCTTTGCAGATAGTGCTTCGGCTTGGATAGGAAATGCGTGCATAAGAACCAACCGGGTACACCACAACACTTTTGACAGCCCTCATGATGCAGCTTCCTGTATGCCCGCGAGGTGATTCTTGGGTAGTGAGCTCTCATTGGCTTGCCTGTGCCCCGGTCTTACCCTCTCGGTTTGTACCTGAGATGACCAATGTCAAATTGTAGGCTAAGAATGAGAAGACTTTGCGTGTCCTTCTCCTTGCAGGTGGACTTGTGCTAACAGCCTGATTGTCTGCGGAGGTACGCTCATCTGCCAGGAAGCAAGACAGAACATCAGCATTCCTTTGTCTTTTGGATTTCCAGGCCTCGAAAGCCACCAAATGTTATCCTAAGACAACGAGGATCACGCATTCGATACCAGCAGCCTACGCCACTTGAAGGTATTTGAAAGGTTGCATGCTTAGCCACAGGTATGATTCGGGTAGTGGTATAGGCTGATCGGGGTTCAGGAGTTGTATCATGTAGACAAATCGAACAATGACCTGATACACAGAATCTAGGGAGAAAGAGGCCGAGGTACGCGATACGAATCTTCTGGTGACTCATCGTCGATAGTAGTCATGTGGAAGGGACAGAGAGCATGCGACAGTATTTGTATAGGGGAGCTCGAGCAGACAAGACATTTGTTCGCGTGGCATTCGACTCGAGTGACAGAAATGAGGGTGTTCTCCTGTTGTACGATCCGAGTCAGCAAGGATTGACCTAGTTGGACGAATTGCCGTAGCGTACCTGTCCATTGAAATCCCAAGGTGCGCTTGAGACGGGACAATCAGTTTGCACAATGGTCATATCGGCTTCACAACTAGATCACTTACAACTCTCTGCAATGCAGTCACCAGCCATGCCACGTCGCGTTCAAGCTCATCGCGATCTGCACTCGCTTCAAAAAAGCTGCGCTGGGGTGCACAAGGCAATTTGTTGAGACAGTAAACGCGCGTGACGAACGCGCTTGCGATAAATATTGCACTTCCATGGTGGATGAATGTGGCGCGATGCCAGAGGTTCAGGAACTCCACAACAGTGCGAAGGCGGTGGGGACGAGGGCGGAAGACGCGATGGGGCACGCTCGTCGGCCGCCACCTTGGTCTTATCTTCGATCTCGGAATAGGCCACTCGCCACAGTATATTTCACCGTCGATGAGGGGTGCCCCTACAATAGTGTGAAGATGTCAGTGGTGTTCGTGGTTAGGGGAATAAGGCTTGGCGCGGATATTCAGACACAGCGCAGCTGTAGGCGTTAGATCTCATTCACCTTAGCATGGAAATGGGAGTCTCAAGGTTCTATGCAACAAGTGGATGGCCGCACCCTATTGTTAACCAGCTATCTTGGTTTGCAATATTCCGCCTAGGACATGCTGCATTGTTCGAAGCGACGGGGCTAGGAATAGTGTGTAAGCCATGGCTTTGCGTGGAGCACTGACGGTAGTGCAGGGTTATCAGGGCCACTCTGGTGAGCTCCCAAAGGTTCACTGTCAATTATTAGCCAGTAGACCAGCGTGGAATTCCATAACTCACATTTTCTGATGGTCAAGACCAGGTATGAAGAGTGGCCCTTGCTCTGGTGCATTGTGTTCGAACGTCTACGGATCTGGCTGTCCCGCGTCTTTCGGGTCAGTGCAGTTTCAAGGATTTGTGGGCCCATATACCTACAGCGTGGGCAGTTGCACTTCAAATTTGTGGTCAACCAGAGCCGCGACAGTAGATCATCTCGCTATAGCAGAGACGTCTTCGCATAGACGCCTTGACCAGCTAATCCAAATCTCGTATCTCTGATCGGCTGGCGTAAATGGGGCAGTGAATCTGCTTGGAACCGCGTCTCTTAAGTACAGGAACTGTCTGGTTTGCTCATCCACGATGTATACTATAAATGTCAGTACGGTATAAATTCCAGTACTCGATCAAAGGGGGGAACTTATCGAGTGCGTCAGACACAGGCCTGCTCGACTTTGCAGAATCAAGTGAATAAATAGTAGAGCGATTGCAGGGGTAGAGGACGTATTTATAGGCTTTTCGGCTTCTGTCACTCACCGACCTGGTTGGAAGTGTTGAAGGACACATTTCCTAATTGAGGCCTGTTGAAACCCACGTCTTCTTTTACCGCAACTATTTGCAGCGACATTCTTGATGCCTTTAGATGCCTAGCGAGAGAGGCGAGTAAGAGTGGTGCTGAGAGAAAGGGACGCTGAGTCGGTCAAGCAACGTTGGCTAACTGTTGAATCCTTCACGGCCCTCTTAAATTGAGGCTTTGTGGGAGATACTCAATCCGCAATGACAGGCACGTATTCACATATTTCTTGTCCTAGTCACCTCATATGTTGGCGACTCAACGTTGGATCACCGAAAACTCCTACAATTCCATCCCTAGGAATCATGGACCTTTGTTTCTGGCCTCGTTTTAGTGTTGTGTTGGTTTGTGTTGAGCAGTGGGTCTGTCCGCCTAGACTGCAGAAAGCGAGGTCACGGTAGGATGTGCGGGTGCTCAACCCATCAACCCGTTGAAGCTTGGCCAAACGTTGTCAATACTCAAGTTTGAAGTTGTGACAAACGGAGATACATTTTTTTTTTTTTTTCGTTTCTTTAACAAACGTCCTTTTTTGGTGGCTGCAAGCTCTACAATACTATTTACCGAGTTTCTGAGGCATTCAACGAAGTGGAGGTGTCTAGTTGAGGGCATATTCGCTCCCAAAAAGCGGAACCTAGACAACTAAAATGACCTCCCTCTCAACGGTTGCGTGCCCCGCAAGTGCAGCGCCACGACTAGGGTCATCTAACGCGAGACTGTAATCACTGTGGTAGGTTGAATTTGACTTGCGCTACTAAAAGTGTCAGTAATTTTCATTCAAAAGCGAATAACCTGAACGGAACAGCGCACTAGTTTGCATCTTCAGCCAACGAGTCTGATCGAAAGAACGTTCGTATTGTTTAAGTTCATGAATAGCTTGCTCTGGCATCTGGCCTGATGATCAACATTAACGTTGTATAGATTGTACGGTTTGGGCTTTTGATCCTCGGTTTCCGCTATCCAGCGGTCGAAATCGATTGCTTCTGGGAAAGGGAGTAATTCACACATGTCAGACAATGACCTGATTAAGGCAATTGTTGAAGGGCTGGGCTCTGAAGCCCTTCGCGTCCTATTAATCACCAAAGAGCGACATTCTTCGGAGCAAAATGCGAGTTCAGGTGATACTTGACCGCAGATCAACAAAGGTATGATAGTTCGGGGTTTGACATGGTCAAGGTATAAGTGCTCCGCTCCTATTAAAGAAATACGCCTCTCCAACCTCTCTATCAAAGAGCGGAAAAGAGATATGTAATAATCCGGGGACATTAAGTCTAAGGTCGAAAATACTACACACTTCAAGGGTTAAGCCGGAAGGGAAGATGCGGCCACTAGTGGGGAAGATTCAGTAAGGAAGGAACATCTCCACTATATTTAGGCCAACAATTGCCCGCTGGATGGAGGCAATTTTGGGTCAGTCAAAATCAATGCTGCAACGCCACCTTCTCCTTTCGTCGAATCGTTCATACCTCCAATCTCCGCTATGAGAGACTCCGTGCGTATCACTGGTCAATGTCATGACCCAAAATCTTCTGATGGATTTCTTCCGTCCTTCTCGGTTCAACATTTTGCAATAATCATTGCCTTGCCGATTCTTGCTATGGTGGAACAGCTTACTAGGGAATAAGAGCTAGGAAAATGCGTCGATTACTTGAAGACTTGACACCTTTTGCAAACCCAGGGGACGTAATTACGTAATTCTGCCTGCTTGACTACATCAGTGGCATTACACAGTTGGGAACACATGGTGTGGTTATCAATCAGGTTACGACTGACCACAGCCGCTTACCAAACCTGAACGTTACCTGAACGCGGCGTTGGCTTGAAAAGCAATCGAAAGGCGATGGCGATCCAATGAATATTTGGCTATCAAGCAATACCTAGGCCTACTCTGGGCTAGGAATCCTTTAAATATGGATGCGTCGCTACGTAATTTTCTAGATAGCGTGGGTTGGAGGAAAGTGTGGGGAAAGGGGCTAGAGCCACTTTTGCTGCGGCAACTCCTATCGGCTGAAGTCGGTGCCGGAAGCCTAAGATGCACCAGATCCCGTGAAACATCGGGCCTCCCCACTCCTTGCTCGGATAATGCTACACTTGCTCTGCTTTCGGAAACAGTTCGACCACTGCATATTCGGAGCCAGCCAACATTCCTGTCTGCTCGGTAGCATCAGGTCTTAGTTTCCGACGGTACATCAGCCTATGGATAGCCCGGTATAACCGGGTGCCCGCAAACATACATGGTCATCGCACGATAATTTCCCCGATTGAACAGGGAGGACCACCTTGGTAATTAAGGTGCAGATAGCTGCCTCGGAATACCGTGCGGTCCCTGATCTAATAACTGTTAGACTTAGTAGTATCATTCAAACCCGTCGGCGGTTCAGACCTGGCAGTTTTTGGAGTCTTCCTTCTCGACCTACTATACACTAACGCTGTGCTGGTTATCCCCAGTACGCCAGAGTTCCGTTGCTCCGACCGAAGCCCATCAACGTCCCGGATACACCGCTATTAGATATCATTAATATGGATAAAAGTATGTAGAAGCAGACATGGAAATCAGTCTTCGAAACACCCTTGACAATGTCGCTCAATCCAGCTCCAGAGTAGACATGTCCATTGCAGCCCCTGTAGCTAAATTCCCCGTCCTGCCATCAAACACTCACGGTTGAACCGGTGGGCTCAGGGGCACTCTGCCCCCTAATTCAAAATGTGCTCCGAACCACAACGTGCTTGCCGTCCTGCTGCCCGTGTTGTCGCTGCCCATACGACCCATGGCAAAAACCAGACCGAACGCTTCTGTAACAGTCCCCGCCAAGACTCCGATCGTCAACCTTGTCCCTAATACCGGCTACCGGACTTGGCCTTACCAAGGCTGAGTCCCGGTCCTCTTTGAAACAATCTGACAGTGGCACAAGTATGCTCGGTTTTCCAGCAACATAATAAGCGATTAATGAACGAGAAGTGAAACTCTTGTACCCGTTCCAGAAGAAGAATTCTGGCACTGGGCATCGGCAATTATTCATACCAATAGGAGGACCTAGGTAGAAAAGTACTTATAACTAGTCCTTTGGTACAGTAACCAAATACAGGAAGAACTTCAGATTTTCCGGCTGCTTTGCCCCTTCCCAAGTCCTTTGGCATGGTATTGCTGGTCTCAAGTATTGCCCTACGAATTCTGCACCGCTGTGGATCCCGGTTTTCAAGCCGACCGGGAAGTAGTCCGTGCCCCTAGCGTAAATTAAGCAGCCCAGGGAACAATAAGAATCACTGGTGAAGAGGGAGAGCAGTGACAGAATGGATACGATGGTAAAACGGGCTGGGTGCTATGATTACGATCGACTCTCACGAAGTACCTTACCGGGTTCTGGCGGCTCGACTTAGCTAGGTTCCGGTTAATCACACGTCACTGATAAAGCGTGACGGGCTGCGACATCAGGTGGGGGTTGGGGGAAGGGCTGGTGTGTAGAGTTTGGAACAATACGGCCGGGTTCCAAGTACGACCGACCGTTCGCATGCCGAAGTTCCTTGGTAGGGTGGGTCTTCGAACCGATTTCCGACTTATGTCAAACTCGTATGTATCAGTTTTCTTCATATTTGAGAGGCCATGTTGACGGAGATCGAAGCGTTCTATATGCCATCCACATATATCCACATTGTCGATAATCTAGTCAGCAAATGTCCTTCTACCATGAAAGCTGTTGCACGGATAGCAAACACGCGCAAGCAACGCCACAACATCCAAGAACAATTTTTGCACTTTATACTCCTCGAGTACTATCGCTATGAAGTCACATTTGGCCCATACGTTATGACCCCTACCGAAAGACTCGTGACCAATATCTTCGTCATCCTTGTCCTATCGCTTTTGTGCTGGGCGCTGCTCCTTTATTCCCCATCTTTACTGTACCGGAAACTTACCCGCGTGATGTGGCTGCTTACGGGTCACGGGGGCGAGATATTGAGGACCGATCAAGGGCTTCTCGAAGGCCCTAGGAACCCAGTCGTCCCTGTCGGTAGTTAATATTCATCTAACCGTACTGGCGACTGCTTGTGGTTGTTGACTAGCGCGGCCACTTGGTTGACGGATTATGGACCCTGCGTCCGCCAACCAATTGGGAAACTGTTGGCATCACACTACCATCGGGATAAATGGAGGAATAATGTGGTCGATTCCTATGGACTAAAGGGACGGAGAGAAGAAGAGAAGAGAGTAACTTAGTTAACGTATGGGCTCCAATGTTATGCCTGGGAACTAGGCACTCACTCAATATCCCCCCTCTCAGATCCTCATCCCATCTCCTTCTGAATATCAAAAACGACTTAGATGAATTATCCTGGCATACACTATAGAAGCCCTATTTTTCATGGAAGGCTTACGCCAACCCAAGGAGCTCAACAAAGATCTGGGATTGGTCTTTTGCTAGCGCTTTTGTAAACCCGCGAGGTGTCTTTCTTGGTATCACTCGACAGATGTGGACATGTCCTTGAGCAATTGCGTCCTTCACTAACAAATACCTTAAGTATAGCAAGGTGTTAGCGTATTTATCGCCATTATTAGAGAGTCAAAGTTGAGGACTGATATTATCCGAGGGAATCATATTGGGACCAGGCCTCGAGAGCGATGAAGATTCGGTAATTCTATTTAGCCATATACGACCGCGAGAAGGTTGATCTAGAGCATACAATTCGGGGACACTGGTCGAATTGGCAGTGATATATTGGCACGGGAAAAGTATCTTGTGGCGATTGACTAAGATATAAGAAAGCATCTGTCCGTATTTACCCATTTGATGCACCCGGTGTTCTACGCACGATCTTATACCTGGGCCCGGGTACCCGGAACGCCATAGAAAGCACCGCCAGTTACCGTTATAATTTGTGTAGTTGTAGGAGTCATGCGGTGTCAAGCTAGGCCGGCGTAGCTTTGTTGGGCTGACCGGCCGTCGTCTTGAATGTGAAAATGATATTTTAGTGACTTAACGATCCTGTGGCGGAGGAATCCGGAATAATTTATTGCGTAACCTCATAAGAGACAAACAGGCCAGGAGCAAATAAGGTAGTTGCAGGAATAAGGTGCCCCTACGTAAATCTCGTCTGCCTTGTGATATCTTTGCATGAGGCAACCAATAAAACACGACTCCTTACGGAATGTCATTGGCGCAGTATAAGTTGAAATCTTAGCGCTTTCGGCTAATGATTGCTTGCTTACATTCCAGTCGATGAGATGGGTTGACATTGATCAGCATGCTTGGTAACATTCCAATGGTTGTTACATCTCACTACTAATTCGTGCGTATTCATTCTCCCGCATGCGTCGCCAATTGCTAAAGTAACCGCCCTTATCGACTACAGTTATCTTTCACCTCCAATATGCCTTTCCTCACTTGGGACATGGCCTTCCACTCTAAACCCATTTAACCTTCTACTCATTACCCATGTCAATGCGCGAGATATGTTGCTATGATCGTGCGCACGAAGCTATATTTAGGTGAGTTTACAAGAGTTGGGCAATCTCGGATCGCACATGTTATATTCCTACATCAAGTTGTATTTATTGATTGTGGTCAATTGGCGCGTCAGACATAGGCCAGAAAGCAACACCAGACCAAGCACTTCCTCCTACATGGATCATCCGATAGCAAAGGTCAGAAAAGAACATGGCGACTCAGAACAGCCGGTTCGGGCTCAAAATGGAGCCTTGGCTTGTCCTTTCCTCCACTGGATGTTGCTAAAGTTCACTCATCCTGTTCATTTGGGTATCCTGCTTGATCTTTCGATGCGTCAAACTTGGATTGATATCTCAGCCTGCCTTTCCGGAGAAATTCCCTTGCCTTGCGAGGCCTTTGCGCCAAACACAGATGCGGATGTTCTTTTGCACTCTCGCAATATTTTCCGTGTTGCGGGCAATGTCACGATGCCGCTGGGGAAATGCCACGTTAGGGCTAGCAATGGCAATTTGATTCCCGTAACTGCACAAGAACTCAACTCACCGTATCTGCAGTTGAAAGCTTGGGGGGCAAGGCGGTCGAGATAGCACTTGCCACCCCCCAGAAGTTGTTGACACGGAGCACTTCCGGTAGACGTGAAGACATCGCTGAGAACAATCAACTGCCGAACGCTCAACCCATCGTGAAAAGCCAACAAGTTCGCAGCAATACCTGAGGTATGGTGAATCTTCCTTTCGTCTGGGAGCGGTTACAATTCCCTCGCGCACCACAAGAAAAGGTTGCGGCAGTGCATTTGCAGGAAATATTCAGGGTCCGAGTTCAAGTGATAGCGACTTTATCCACTGGGGCGGAAGCCCCTGTTTCGGAGATTTTCTCTTCTCCGATCATCGTTCAGGGATGAAACCAAACTTCTATCGGCCAAAAAGCGATTCGACCGCTGTAGATGGTACTATCTGTAAGAGGCAAAAGATCGATCCAGAGGAAAACAGAAGCGCGGGTAAATGCGGAAGCCCTGCTTACAGCGTTGAACATTCACAGACTGATATCTTGCTCTGATGTATCTGGTCGGATATCCAAGTAAAGCTTGAGTGGCATAGCTGCTGCTAACGACCTGATCGTCGTACGTTAGGGCCTGCCTTCTGTAGCTTTGTTTGAAGCCTGCCTGGTCACATTCTGGTTTTCAGTCTCGATGATTGCCAATCGACTAAAGACGTCGGCCATTGTTTTGGTCATGCGATGAGCGCTCAATAGACCTGTGGAGACGGCTAGCGCTTTAAATTCGCTCTCGGGAATGGACCACAACTTGTTTTAGTTCGGAGGTATATGTGTTTTCTTTATAATCTTTTTTTATGGTCCGCTGAGTCTGATGATCACCGACGAATTCTTAACGCTATCCCAGTTCCATGAAAATTGGGTACCCTACTGGCTATATTTTGTCGATATCTCTGGCATCCTACTCTCAATATTCACAGAAGCCTAACGGCAACTATCGCGCAGAACGGAGATGAGCTACCTTGATGATCTCATAACCGACGGTTGACATATGCACCAGTTCATTTAAGATTAATTGATAATTCTCATGTCGCAATCTTTGTAACTGAATAACTGAATCAAAACGATCATTGGCAGTCCACTGGTGGACCCACACATATGGCGTCAACATCCGTTCTTCCGGAAGACGTCAGGTTGTTTCCTGGCATTCGCTAACTGGGGGTCCGTGTCTTAGAATCTTAGGACTACGGGCAAAGATCGTTACGTACTGCGCAAACCAAGCCCTGTTTCCCCGGTGACTAGTTGTTCATCCATGAAACTGAAGACATTCGCACGACGTGTGACTTAAGCCGCTATTTCAGCAGTGAAGTTCAATGCAGCCCTCTGTGACACGTTCTCCGTCATTGCACCTTTCCCAGGGACTTTGAGATCATGACTGATAAGGTGACACTTGTGGTAGTTGGTGACGCAGATGTGGGAAAATCGGCGCTAGCTGTTCGGGTCAGTCACGTCTGGCCCCTGCCGCTGTCCACGAAACGTACTAAGACCTTGCTTAGCTTTGCTTAGACGAATTTGCTGAGGGATTAGGAGCCACGCTAGACGATTCTTATCGCACCCGAGTCGTGGTTGATAACCGTCCTTGCATTCTCGAGATAATGGACACTGCTGGTGATGGCACGGATGCAGCGCTCCACGAAGACCATTTCCGGGACGGAGAAGCTTTCATAATTGCATACAGCGTAGCCTCACGAGCGTCGTTTTCCAATGTACGAGCGTACTACAACCAAATCAAAAAGGTGAAACATGATATGAGTATCGAAAATACACTACAGCAGTCACCTTCTCATCGTCCGTGTCGTTCGCCTATTGTTCTGGTCGGTACCAAGAAAGATTTACGATCCCGACGTGAGGTCTCAGCTAGGGAAGGTCGAATTCTAGCACAGTCGCTAGATTGCTGGTTTTATGAAACATCTGCTAAGTATAACGCAGGCGTGGAGAAGACATTCAAGGATACTATCAGATGCTTTCGACAATTGAATTCTCCGAGACTTCTTACCCAAGCATGGGAGGGTCCGAACGAAACTACAGCGAGATTTTGGGGTATAGAGCGACAAAAGGAGCACAACTCCCGTTGGTGCATTGTATTGTAAATACTTCAAACAATGATTTCTATGGTGTACTCCATGCAAGGATTATTCAAATCTCGCGCATCTATGAAAATTCTAGAGCGGCTGCGTCTCGTTGCAGGTGATCATGTCATGTCCTACTATTGTTTTTCCCTTCCAAGTAAGACTCCTTGGGACATGGCCAGGTATTACAACGAAAATCATTGCTTCCTGAAAAGTTACTTATATATGGAACTTCATTTTTTCGTTATCAAGCCTGTGCGCGCTGCTCGGTTTGGATCCCCCTTGGGACCATGCTCTTCTAGATGCGCGTAGCTTCGTATATGTCTGGTTTCATCCAATCAGCGAGTAATTGTATGGATTTAGGGTTTCCCACCATAGGCGACGATCAGGTTCTCGGCCCGTTATATCGTAGGTTTCACAGGCATATAGTGGGCTTGTGTTGGCCTGTTCAGCGAGAATGTGACTTACTATAAACAGTTCACAGTACGATCACACCCCGCACTTCAAAATATGGTTTTACGACCGGACTTAAAAAGTCGTCCAAGGTAGCTGTCAACCCTCATATGGCCAGGGCCCGCTGCGGTGGCTTTGTTAACGATGCCGCACAGAGTGTCCCCTGTGCTTGGACGAGCTAGGCCCGATGATCAATCATCGCAAGCCAAGCTGTGACCATGCTTACCATGTGTCGATGCGCGACACATGGTAAGCGCGCGGTCAAGTTATTTTTCCAACCTGCCGCCAAGACGCAACCTTGTCAAGAAAGTCAACCTCGGGATCCTTTGATCACATGGCATCGCAGGATAAACAGATCGTCCTCCGAGTGGTACGCAGTCCCCACCGCCCGTCCTCGGCGTTGCACAAAGACGTTCTAAGGGTGCGCCACCGCCGAGTAGCGGTCTCGCAGCAACCTCGGCACGCCAATCAGATCCATTCAGATACGTGGCGCCAAGTACACATTCTTTAACACCAGGGGTTGGTTAAACTTTGCCCAAAGCGCGAATTTCACCGTTCCGATCCCCTCGGATTCCACTAGATCGCCCGGTGTGTCTAACATCTCGCGGTAGGGCCGCAAGCTGCTGAAGCAAGCCCGGTCCCAGCAGATGTAGCTAGTAGCGGCCGAGTCCAGGAGCCACCGGGGTTGCGGTGCGTGGGTATAAAGGGTCGTCACCCTCTTGCTCACAAAGTTGACCCTCCGTCTCTTGGAAGTCGGCGGGTCCTGCCGAACTTTCGTCTGTATTGATGTTATCATCTGCATGTGATTTTCTGGTGAGCCGGAAACACTCCGTTCGGCCTTCAGGGCATGGTCCCTAGACGGCCGTGCTTCTCGCTGTTCCTTCCAGCATTGCGCGACCACATGGCCGCGCTTCTTGCAATAGTTGCATTTCTTGGCAGTCTGCTGCACCGTATTGACGGCGGGCCGACCCTGCCTGCGGGGGTGTTGGAGACTCTTTTCTCCGAACCGTCTGTTCAGCATTCGACAGATGGTTTCCGATCGTGGTCGGATTCACCGGATCCTTACCATTCTGAATGCCATCCACAATTAGGACATATTCCGGACCGATCTGCGCCAGTAAGATCGCGATATGTGCTCGATCGCCAATCGATCCGGGCACAATGGCATTCAGACAATGTACGGGCAGCTGTACACGATCAACGAATTCGCGCGCACTGCCGCAGCGCTCGCCAGTGGTTTCGCGAAGCTGGGCGAACAGCTCGCAGAACGTGGCGAGTTCCATTCGCCGGTACGTTCTTCCAGTTCACTCCAGAGGTCGCGAGACGTCTTAAGACCCGCAACATGGATACTGATATCGGGGGACAGGTACCGGAAGATCGTGTGGTAGGCCTCGGCTTCGCGGCGCGACCATTCACGGTGGCGCTCGAACGCCTGGACCTCCACTTCGACCGGACAGAGCTACGTCGTCCTGACTAAGGGAACAAGCAGGCGATTGATGACAATATCGTTGCTGGTCCTGCTATCGTCGAGGTAATTTACATTAAATTTCACGTTTGAATTGGTTATGTGCTTCCTCACACCTTTCCTGTAGGGCTGGTATTGCTTGTATTGATAGATTGAAGTGAATACTGCTATAGAACTCTGAGTGTTATGGCTGCTGTGCGTATGGCTGGCAAGAAGAACATATGCCTATTCCTTGTAAGTCGATCGCTGGCTCTGGGAGTAGCTCTTTTGCAACCACGCCGGCTCTACTTCTCCTATTTGCACTGGCACCGCTCAGGAACTGTCCGGTAAAGTTGCTGGTGTTACTTCTGGTCTTTGTGCAGCTGAGGCTCTTCTTTGAGTGCGTTGAACAGTTGAGTCTTAGTCAGACCACTTAGGCGGAGATGTTGATGTTGATTATATGTTTGGTTCTAATAATACTGTATTTTAGCAATAGCATCTGAGCCGCCGGATATAAACTTACTTCCACCATGAACATGCACTATGGGTAGAATGCAATGGCAATTTGACCAATATATGTAGAGTACCGTACACATCATAGGAAGGCTCAATTACCAAGTACACGGTACCCCTCGCAGCCGGGCAGGGGTAATAAGAACGTATTTGGATATGCCTTCTAGCCCCTAAATGACTGATTTTCCGTCTATGTCGCCCAACCGCACACTTGTTGGCGCTAGACATGATACAGTGTTCTTGGGTTATAGTGAATTTGAAAATCTCATGAGGCGCGCTTCATTGGCTCGCTGCCTCACCGCCCCAATAAGGTGCGGTTCCACCAAGGGGTGGATATCTGCCGAAGTCGGTTTGGCGTACTTGAATAGACAGACGGGACGCTCGAGGTCGCCCGACACGACGTCCCAGACCTGCCTTGCTTTAAGGTAGGAGGTCATGAGACGTTTCCAGATTGCGAAGTTGTCGCTTCCTGTCAAAGGTTCGGCGGCCGTGACGGCTCGGTCGGGCGAGTCGTGAACCAGAGCAGACATGGTGATGGTTGGGTAAGTGGGGTAGGTATATATCCAAGATGGTAAAGGTGTTTCCCAGATGAGTAGAGACGGCACCCGAGAGATTGCTCCCGGGCTCATGACCTGTTGTAATTCAAAGAAAGATTAATTATCATTATACTAGAGGGATTGACTGAGGCTATATATACAATGAGAAGATCAAGTTGATTTTCAATCAACTTGGTTCTTCGTATAGACAATGCGGGAATTAATTCCGATGGTGCGGTCTGATTCCTGGCCTGCACCAGCCTCATATCATAACAAGAAGGGGACCGTCCGGTAGACGACCAGGGGGATCAGAAAAGATACCGATCGCTTACGCAAATTAATTGATGACGACAATATCAGATACGGTAGGGGCATGTGATAAAGGAAAGTGGTGAATTTTGCGAGAGCGCTGAATTGGAATGGTGGTGGATAAGGCCCTGTCGTTTCTTCCGTCCCAAATGGCAGACGTGGCCTTGCAAAATGAATCAATTTGCTAGCGCCCGTATTCGATATTCTTCTTCCAATTGATATCTCCTTTCCACTGCTGCCTGAACGGTTGCTAATTGGGCGATTGCGACTTGTGCGCCACTATTCCAGCTTGCTTGCAGCATGGATCATCCGGGAAACCTTTGGTTCAGCAGCCTTCCACGACCTATCCCCCACCACCCCCGCATCCCAGCTGGAATGATTACTCCCCTGGACATATCCCCTAGATCACTCACTGCCGAGGCGTATCCTTCGAGGCGTCTCCTTCAGATGGCCTTTTCATCCAAACAAAGCTGCTTTGTACCAGCGCTCGAATTATAGGCGCGGTCCAGGTGGGCCAAACTTGCTTGCTGTGGCTAGTAGTCTCGCGAGAGCCAGCGGTTGTAGACTCAGCCGCAGGATAATAGTAGATATTAGGTGGAAAGGCTTCATTGGGAGATTGACCATCCCTGCTGGAGTCGACACGGTAGTCCAGCTTATTGCAAATGCGGGAATTATGGGGTCCAGAATTTCCGCCGCTGCCGTAGTGCTTAGCGGAGCCAAGATGGTGACTATCGGGGGCTACTCTTAAATAAGTCAGTTTTGGGCAATAGGTCGAGGCGCAATTCCGATAGTCATGACCGTTGTCTCCGTCAACTTTACGCTTAATCTTATTCGCGACGTTGGCCACGCAACCAGCGGTCATTCCTACGGCATCTTCGCGTGCTCGGTTGACTTTACAAATTCATTAGTTTTGTGAAGCACCATGATGGATTCATGTTTGACCTTGGCACTTACCATTGCTATCATTGATGCAAACTTTACTTTTATTAGGTTGGTTAGATTCGTGCGACAAATGGTTAGAGGATTTGCCTGGATCTTTGCCTGAATCTTTGTGACCGGCTAGGGCACTTATAGCGCCGCGAACGACTTCCACGATGATTATCGTCAAGGGAAAACAATGACCCCAAGTTTCCCAAATATTCCTATCTCTCTCTTGAACTGAACCAGTGTCTGAATCTTCCTGGATGTTCTGGATGAGGTGTGCCGATTGTGTCTATCATTTTTATTCCAATGAAGTTCTTTTATTAACAGCAATAGCGGGTACCGTGACGTAGCCATGGGCGGGGTGGCGCAAGCGCTGGTATGTCAGACCACAACCGCAAATTCAGAATAAAGGAAAACAGTCCGACTGGGAAAGACGTTGTTAACTCCTGGCAGCTCTAGTCGCATTTTTCAGGGTTATACTCGAAGCATACGCGATGCTTGGAGAAATGATATACGGGACCGACGTCGAGCATCAGGGTTCCCCTGAACGCGAGGAGGCTGCCTTTCTTGGGCTTACTTGCATTACGTCTTGTACCTAGAGTTACTGTGGTAGTCCTTAATATTCATTAACCATTTGGATGAAGCTGTCCCCCTCTATTTGTACGGGAGACCCTCACATTGGACCTTAGAACCCTACGAACCCCCAAATGGTTCCTAGGAGTGTGTCAGTGGCCCGGGGAGACTAAATGATACGGGTACGACCTGTCGCACCTATCGTGTTGAAGTTTAAAGCAAATTATGACCTAAAACGCACTCCAAACTGTCCAAAGGCAACTCGCAAACTTGCCGATTACGCTGCTATTGGCCAGCGAGTTCCCCAATGCATGGTCGTAATGTACAGCCACGGATGCAATTGATTCGAGTAAAAGTGATCCGGAATAAGACGTTCCTCCTCCCAGGCCTCTGATGGCTGTATAGTGGCGCATACTGCATCCGAACGCATTTTTTGACGAATCGTCCGTTACAAGGGAAGACCTCCATGTCAGCAGCCACACAGTCATGTAGGGATGGGTCCCACGGCGATGACATATGAAGCTGGCGAGGGAACGCCGCGGTGATTGTGCGACATCAACACCTATTCAATTTATTTCTGTCTTCGCCACAACCCAATGTCTACTACACTGCCCTGGAACCCATTATGTGTCAGAGACTTCTTCGCGAGATGGCAGGGGCAACTGCAGCCCGACCAAGTTGCTCAACAGTGGCATGAAGCAGCCGCCCGCACCCAGGCGCATGTACCACATGGCTCTAGAATTAGCTCTCCGTCGGTTGTTATCCATTCTGGCCAGCGTCAGATGCCGTCAGCCTCCAGGCGACGCTACACGAGGTCAGACAACACTCACCGGTCACTATCTCGTCGCAGGATCAGATATGTCTGGCAGGTGCCCTTTTTCACCCGCTCCGAGTCAGTACAACCATCTACCCCTTTGTTACTGCCGCAATGCTGCGGACAAAACAGTGTTCCATGGCACGTATCGCCGACTCGACCAGCCATCCTGTCATCGGCAACTAATATCTGGGCTGGTGTCCAAGACTCGACACTCCAGAGACTCAGCCTAAGAAAGAGGTCAGCAACATCCACTGTGTGTTCTGCTTGAATGAGGATGAAGATATGCAAACGACTCTGTGGACTTGCGTTGTAATCAGTGCCGAGCGCTCTCTCACTTAGCCTGCGCGAAAGAGTGGTTGGAAAGGCGAGATACAGATTTCAGCACATCATGCTGTGTGTGGTAAGTATGAGTGATTCCAATTCTGCAACTCCCGGTATGCCGATGAGTACAGTCGAAACGAAGGAATCATAGGCGCTTTGATTCGCCCGCTTCGAGTCCGCTCGTCGGATGCCGAGACACGTTTCGTCCAGACCGCCAGCGAATCACCTCCGGATAGAGACCTTGTCACGTCAAGATCTCATTCCCCAAAACGATCCCCGTCAGAGTCAACTGCGCCAGAGGTCAGTGAGATTTCAAGGGGTATCAGTGGAGCAGAGTGTACCCCGTCGCTCAGCTAGACTAGCAAGAGCTCATCTGCCACAATACCTTTCTACCTCTACACCGCTTCGCCGGTCTGCATGAATAAATCCACTCAGCGTAGGTGAACACAGTTTACAGGGGAGGTATGACAGAACTGGACTTGAAATTAGCGAAGCGACTGTCAAACACACGTGGTTCCATGTGACAAACACTCGGCATTGGGATCAGCAACAGAGAACACAGCTGCGATATAGATTTTTGGAGCAAGCTTAGCAGCCAGTAAGAGAATAAATTCCGCGGTAGATAAACTCCACAGAGCACCACGCGACCCGTTCCGTCTTTGCAAGTGCTAGATGTCAATGCACCCCTAAAGCTATTGGCAGTTTCGCTTGATTTCGAATATGTCTTAGCTCGAAACCGAGTCCAGATAGTGAAAAGTGCGAGTAGCGTGGTGCATAACGGCGGTAACCAAGTAAATGAGGACTGTGGTTTCAGCCTTGAGCGCGGCGACGGACCTTGTTGGCAGAGAACACAACTGGCGGGTTCGCAGGAGAGTCTCGACAAAATCTCTTGCTTGTTAATTTGACTCTGGAAATCAACGAATAAAAAACGGTAACCTCAAAGCAATTTCATGAGACGCGCATCCCCACAGCAGCCACTCTTTTCCTATTCTAGGAAACTGAGACCTACCCCTGGGATCTTCACTCTACGTTGCGAGAGCCTCACATTTACGTATATGAGGACAGCGTCTTCCGGGTGAATAACCAGCAATTGGAAAAACTCCAGTCCACCCTGGATAGCGCGAGGAAGCAAAAGAGACAGGCTTCATTCAGGAGAACCCATATGCACCATGTGGGTCCCGCAGATCATCTCCATTCTTGCTGCATGCTCCATGTATATCCCTGACAAGCTGGACCAAACCCCTCGGGAACAAGAGAACTCCCAGGGCCAAGATGTACGTTCCCAGCGCTGATGGGTCGTCAAGAGGATCGTGGCTTTCAATCCCCAGGGGAATTCTGTCACGTTCAACCATGATATGACGCGGTGCCACGCGCACTACCCTCTATTTTTGCTGATGTGTTTGGTATCCCGGTCTTTCATTAGCAGAATCTACATAGCACAGAAGCCAGCCATGTCCAGATCCAAACGCAAATTTATAATTTTCGCTCAAACTGGCAAAACTCATCCTCTTAGTCGCGACATCATTAGATCGTTGTGACTGACGTCATTTATCTGGGCGCCCTCCGGATCTGGAAGCATAGCTTGCTTTGGAAAGTACCTGCTATTACTTTGCTCTGTCTGTTCTTCTACCCTTTGTCCTCTACTCCTCCTCCTCTCCACCGGTACCTTGTGACACATACTATGGCAGCACGACAATCAACATCAGGATCGAACCACTCGCGCTCGCACAATGTTCGCAAGCGTGCCTGCAAGGCCTGCGATCGTTGTCGCCTGAGGAAATCCAAGGTATGTGGCACTGCGGCTGGCGCGTCGTCCCATAAACTGACCGAATAAGTGTGACGGAGCAAGCCCGTGCTCGCGCTGCCGTGCAGATACTTCAGTCTGCGTATTCGGGGAGCAGAAGATAGCCCACAATAAAGTGTACCCCAAGGGGTGAGCTGGCACTGTTGACAATCTAAATCTTACCCTGAGGCATAAGCTGACTCCCACCGTTCCTAGATACGTTGAGATGATCCAGGAACAACAAATCTGGCTGGTGCACGGCCTTCGGGAACTCTACAGATGCACCACCGAGGGCGAAGGCTGGCCCGGCGAGTGTTTGAAGACCGAGCCTAACGGCCACCCGCTCACTCACGACATCCTTACTCGTCTCGGGGCCCTCGACCGCACCAAGGGTGAGCGTTTCGAGGATAGCCCCGACACCATGCAGCAGGAGCTGTGTCGTAAGAGCATTTGGCGCCAGGAATCTTCTGATGGGGCCGAAAGCTCCCAGAGCCCCGTGGCTCGTAGTGGATTCTTTTCGGACGCTTTCTCGCAGACGCAGACTCTGCTGCCCACGCCGCCGGCCTACCCAAAGATCACTGCTCCCGTCAAGCAGGAGCCCATGGCCAGCAATCCTCAATTTATGCACAAAGGTCTGCCCATGCAGGGCATCGTCAACCCGCTAGCTCTACAAGGCGGGCAGCAGTGTCCGAGCGGTAGATTCGGCTCCTTCGACGACATGGGAATGATGATCACCAACTCCGATTACACCAATATGTTCTTCGACGAGCCCATGTCATCGCCCATATACAATTGCCAGATGCCTCTGGACTGCGTCGGCAATGACTATGCCAGTGTTGGATCTGAATCCGACGGACATCACCTCGACCTGAGCCTCGCCTTCGATTTCTGATGCGAAAATCTTATTTGATAATAAAATGGCATATGACGTGATACAGGTATACTACGCATATTCTTTTTTTCGTAGGGTCCATTACTCTCTTTGGGTTGGAGCGATTATTTCCACGTTTGGATTTGGGAGGGAAGCAGTTGGGATCCTAATACCACATTCACAGAGTTGGACTGGGGTTTAGTCTTTACTGTTGAGTTGGGGACAGAACGAGAGGCGTTCAAACGGGTTAATCTATATCGACGCTTTCTGCTCACATCTCATCTCACCTTTTCGTCTTTGGTACTGACGTAGACAGATGTTGCAACGCCGGAGCAATGTGCCGAACTGGTCTCGACTCGACCTGACTGATGTAAGGGTAAGCGCGAACTTAGGCCGTGTAATCCCGGGCTCCGTTTGATTATATAGAAACGGGGGACGCGAATGTGATGCAGACAGTCATTGACCGAGCATCATGTTTGCGAGCCATTTACGGCGCATTGAAAAGTTATGCAGACTGTCCTGTTTCAGGGCTATCAGTCAACGCTGGTGAACGGGCTGTGAAGATGCCGACCCCTTCAGCTAGGCAGATCCCGGCTCGAATGTTCAACAGAGGCCAGCGACGGGAACGCGATCGACACGCACAGCGTAAGCGTCGTGATTTAATTTTTTTTCTTTTCTTCTTGTTTTCTATTTTCACTCTAGGCTCAAGTTCACCTCGTGAGCAAACCTCATCTGGGACCTGCAGGTGAATCTGTCAGCAGCAGTTGGAAAAAGTATGATCGGCTGCGACGAAGTCTTCAAGACCCAAGAAAATGACCCCAAAGCCTGAAGCATCTGGCAAACATGCCGTCATGCCAACAGTAAATTTGCCCGTCGCCCTTAATGCGGACAAGTATGTACCTGAGATCCCATCAAGGAATCTTCCCTCCTCCTCGCGCACTCGATATGCCTCATCCAAGGTTTCTAAACGCTCGACCGGAAGGATTTGATGCCGAATGGACTGATCGCATTGTTTCAATCTCGCCGCTGTGACTCCATGGGTTTCATGCATGTCACAGAGCATGTGTACCAAAAGTCGAATGCGTTCTAATCGTTGTCAGCTTGGTACCATATGCGGAATGATTATCTTTTCCTACCAATTTTTGGGAGATGGTCCGGCTCCCGATGGCTCACTCCTCGCGGCCGCCACGGTGGCTTAGTCTCCTCTGGATCAAGCTGTTGGGTTCTTCCTTCAACGACCTTCCGTCCATTGTATGGATAGTTAACCTGCTTGCGCGGCTCGACTAATTTGATGTAGGCTTTGGCAATGATTCGGCAGTTTGTTTGTTGTAGGGTTTGAAATATTTTCTCGTAGTAGCGACGCAAAAGACATCTGTCTTTTATAGAGATTAGGACTCTTTGGTGAGAGGCCAAGTTAAGGGTTCGACCGCCAAAATTCATCTCGGCCTGTGAACCGGCCTGTAGAGGCCAAGATTCGCGTGACGGCCACATTGCCGGCTGGAACGGGGGCTCTGGTTGAGATGGAAACGGAACCTGCATCCTCTGTGGACTACCCAGCTCCATTCCGCTATAACTCGCGGACTGCCCCTGCGATGGGGCAGAGCTGTTGTTCAATGGTTGCCTATTAGGCGGAACTAGGATCCCTAGAGGAACTATTCTAGGTCAATAAAACACTTCAGGTAGGGTAAATTGAGACAGTTACCTTGGCGTCGTGTTCCGTGGGTCTCTCTCGACATTGCCACCGCTTGGAGGAATCTACCGGTAACGCTAGGAGAGAGGATGGACTGCAAGCTCTCTGAAATGGAATCGGAAGCTCTTTGGCAAAGATTCCCGTTGCTATCTATGTACACCATAGCAAAGTGGGCATATTCGGGTTCCTCTGGTGATCTCCTAGACATCTTTTCCCTGCTAGTGTTAACTCAGTCAAGGACATCGAACAGAATGGACGCGATGGCAGGCCCGGTTCTGAACGTACGGTTGGCAGACTTGTCAAGTCCAGGAGGAGGAGCGGACGGAGTGGAGAAATTTCCGCATGAAATTGACGGGAGAAACCAACTGAATACCATGCTGCGATGGAACCACACGATAGTACTACCTCTCATCGACTGTCGATCGGTGGCCAACAAAACAATTTACCTGATAACGATGTATCAAAGCCACTGTGTTCATTCAGCTGTGGCGCAGTAACTAATATGCATCGAACTATTGCGCCACAGGTGGAGTCAGCTTACTAGAGAAGGATCGATCCCCACCAGGATGCGGATCAGTTATCGTACATACTACGGAGTATTTTATGTAGAGCAGACCTATCCACTCTTAATTTGGAGTGCAGACTTGTTCACTATTATTGGCCTATCTATATTATTATCGGCCTATCATAATGTCTGTCTATAGCCACAGGAGGATTTGGGAAATCTTCGGAGAAACACGAGGCAATGATCAACGACACGCCATCGCTATAGGGGCTTTCCACACCAATATCTCAGCCCAGTTCCGCTGGAACATGCCCCCTAGAACCTGCCGCTGGCCGTCTTACTGCAGTATCTATCATAGTACGAAGTACCTGTAATGGCGCTGCATGATATGAATAATACCCACACCTAAGGACCTTACGTCAACCGGTTACCTTATTCTCCTCAATCCTCAAATGTTCAGGATATGGCATCTGTATGTATAAATCCTGACCTTGTTTATCCTCGCAATTAGAACCACTGTTAATTGAATGATGCATGCTTCGTATATGCCACTATACGATTGTTGACAAAATCACCAAGCAAAACCCGTAAGTGAGTGTTGAAGTGAGTGAGTGTTGATGTGAATGGTCGAGCGGTGAAGGTGGTCAACGTCTTGACCTCGCCATCGCACCGTCCATGCCACTCCCAGATTATGTAAGCTTCTTTAATAGGGGGTTCAACTTCAACTTCTGGATTTATCCGGTTATTTATGTCTGTCACTGTCACCTACCGCCATAACCACTAGTATAGTAGGTAATTGATCATAATAAAGGTGTATCCTGTTATGTAGTGCGTTCAATATGTCATGTTTATAATAAATTTGTTGATGTGACTGTTAGATAGTATATTGTGGGTGGATTTGTAGGTTCAACATATTCCGCGGTCATATATATTTTTGCGCCCACCATAGCCGCATCACTATTTCTATGTATGTCGGATCACACTTCGACAAGGGGTCAGCGTAGACGAACCCAACCATCCATCCATCCACACTGTTTTAATAAGCGGTCCATGGGCCGGTCAACGGCCCGCCCGCCCATAGGCAGGGGGAAGTAACTCAATGCGAATCCATGGGCCTCATGGGCCGAGGTCTATCAATGTATCACGGACGTAGCACGAAGGTTTTTCTTGTCATCTCACCCACATGAGGCATGTGCATATCAATTTGTATTGATTCTATTTCGCAAGCCATCTCTAGTCCCATTTTGATCACTCGGTGAAGCTGGCATACAGCCTCAATTCGATTGGGATGGTCGATCCATTGGTCCAACTATGACCAAGCAATACGCCGAAGACCCACATGTAGAAGCATGTGATGAGGTGCCGAACGATTGGCTTGAGTAAGATCAGCCATGCGGTAGGCCTTGTGTCTTGCGTAGTCAAAGTCATCACTTCAGGCCACGATTGTAAATCACTCGAACTTACTCTACTCCAGTTCTTATATCTCAGAGAGCGCGAGTCAAAGTAATTTTACCACAGAGACAACCATGTTGCTGAGAGCTTTGGACAAGCAAGCAATCAAGAATACGCGATCGGCTCCTTCCACTATGCCTCAGTAACTACGAATTATACTTCCAACCAATCTCCCGTAGATCCACTACGATCAAAGTGACGGCCATTGCCTTTCGGGAAGTGCTGTCCCAAGTTCATGCAATCAACCATGCTCTGCTGCTAAAAGAACACGGTATAAGCCCGATAGGGGTCTAGCAGTGCCATCTGAAACGAATTTTCGGGGGTGATATCCTCGCAGGAGTGCTAGTTCGCTCGTAGTCGTAGTAGACACTCCGGCATCCTTCCGAAAGCAATAATCACATGAGCGTTGATTAACTGTAGAAAATTTGCTCCAGGAACTAGGGGCTAGTCCAAGAGGTCCCACAACCATTCTGATTCGATGTTGTTTCGGACACCAGAGTCTTTACAGTGGCTGCCTGTTCGAACAGTGACATGCCAACGTGTCCTCCGCAGCACGGTGAGCTTGACGAATTGGTTCTCAAAGAACAGTCGAGGTAGGGGGTGTAGAAAATCCGGCTTTCCTGACAAGTGCGTGATATGTTAGAAGACGATATCAATAAACAAAGGATACATGTAGTCAACTTGACTAACCTGCAGCTGCAGTGACTTCCACGATGACTGTGTTCTCTCACATATGCTTGGCTTGTGTAGGAAAATGCGTGCATAAGAATCAAACCTACCCACCACTTGTCCAACACGATACACCACAACACTTTTGACAGCCCTCATGACGCAGCTTCGCGTATGTCAGAGGTGATTCTTGGGTAGTGAGCTCTCTCATTGGTTTGCCTGTGCCCCGGTCGTATCCTCTCGATTTTTAGCTGAGATGGCCAATGTCAACCTGTAGGCTAAGAATGAGGAGACTTTGCGTCTCCTTCTCCTTGCAGGTGGACCTGTGCTAACAGCCTGACTGTCTGCGGAGGCATAGCTCACCATGAAGCAAGACAGAACATCAGCATTCCTGTGTCTTACGGATTTCCAGGCTTGGAAAGACACCAAATGCCATCCGAGGATAACGAGGATCACACATTCGACACCAGCAGCCTACGCCGCTTGAAGGTATTTAAAGGTTTGAACGTTTAGCCACAGGTATGAGTGGGGCAGTGGTATAGGCTGATCGGAGTTTAGGTCTTGTATCAGGTAGACAAATCGAACAATGACCTGATACACAGAATGTATAGAGAAAGAGGCCGAGGTACGCGATACGAACCTTCTGGCGACTCATCGTCGATAGTAGTCATGTGGAAGGGACAGGCAGCATGCGATCGTATTGGTATAGGGGAGCTCGAGCAGACAAGACATTTGTTCGCGTGGCGTTCGACTCGAGTGACAGAAATGAGGGTGTTCTGTTGTACGATCCGAGTCAGCAAGTATTGATCCAGTTGGACGGGTTGCTAGAGCTTACCAGTTCATGGAAACCCCAAAATCTGTGCTTGAGACGGGACGATCAGTTTGCGCATTGATCATATCGGCTTACCAACTAGATCACTCACAATTCTCTTCTGCAATACAGTCACAAATCATGCCATGTCCTAAGCTCGTCGCAATCAGCTGTCGCTTCAAAAAAGCCGCGCTGGTGTGCACTAGGCAATTCCTTGAGACAGCAAACGCGCGTGACGAACTCACTTGTGATAAAAATTGCACTTCCATGGTGGATGAATGTGTCGCGATGCCAGAGGTTCAGGAACTCCACAATAGTGTGAAGGCGGTGGGGACGAGGGCGGAAGACGCGATGGAGCACGCGTCGTAGGCCCGCCACGGTCTGATCGTTGACCCGGCGGAATAGGTCAATTGCCACAATATTTTCATGGGTGGAGATGAGTTGGTCCTCAGTGGCAGAAAGATGTCAGTGGTGTTGTGGTTTTGGGCACAAGGCTTGGCACAAATAATGAGACCCGGCGCAGTAGGCGTTATATCTCACAAACCTTAGCATGGAAATGGAAGTCTCAGGGTTCTATGCAACGAAGCTCGCAAGTGGATGGCCGCACCCTGTTGTTGACCCGCTATCTTGGTTTGCAATCTTCCACCTAGGACATGCTGCATTGCTCGAAGCGACGGAATAATGTGTAAGCCATGGCTTTGCGCGGAGCACTGACGGTAGCGCTGGACCCCACGCCGGTTGGGGCGGGGGGTTCGGGGGGACTCGGGTACGTACGCTATCAATGGTTCACTGTCAGACGTTAGCTAGGACAGTCGGTCAGCGAGACATTTCTTGATTCACATGTTCTGAAGGTCAAGGCCAGGGATGAAGAGACGGCAAGGAGCTGTGGCCCTTGCACTGGTGCATTGTGGTCGAATGTCCACGGATCTGGTTGTCTCGCGTCTTTCGAGTCAGTGCAGTTTCAAGGATTTGTGGGCTTTCACATACCTAGAGTATGAGTAGTCGCGCTTCAAATTTGAGGTACATCCACAGGCGCGACAGGATCAGCCCAGTCGGCTGCTATAGCAGACGTCTTCGCATAGACACTTTGATCAGTTAACCCAAATCTCGTATCTCTGATCGGCTGGCGTGAATGGCACAGTGGATCTGCTTGAAAATCACATCTCTTATAGGCACTGTCTGATTTGGTAGTCCACGATGTATCCTATAAATGTCAGTACGGTATAAATTCCAGTACTCGATCAAAGGGGAGAACTTATCGAGTGCGCCAGACACAAGCCTGCTCGACTTTGCAGAGTCAAGTGAATAAATCGTAGAGCAAATTGCCGGGGGTAGAGGACGTATTTGTAGGCTTCTCGGCTTCTGTCACTTACCAACTTGGTAGGAAGCGTTGAAGGACATCTCTCTTGATTGAGGCCTGTTGAAACCCACGTCTTCTTTTTGCCGCAACTATTTGCAGCTGACTTTTTGGTGTCATTTTAGATGCCCACCGAGAGAAACATGCTAGAGTCGTATTGAGAATGTGTGAAGTTGAGTCGGTTAAGAAACGTTGGCTCACTGCCAATTCTACGGTCACTGTGAGGTATGTAATCTTTTGATTCATGTTTTGATCATCTCATATGTGATGGACTCTGGGTCTCGAGTCTAATTCGGGCGCCAAGGGACATCATATGATTGGCATCACTACAAAAATGGAGTCCGAAGCACTCCGCGGAGCATGCAGCATTTTCTGCCTTGGGTCGAACTATGCAGACAGACTCACTTACGCCTGTCTAGGGCCTCTTAGTAGACGGTGCGAACCCTGCATTCCGGGGTTACCCACCTTCAACCGTCTTCTGTATGGTGCTTCCCAGGTCAATATCTCTCTAATTATCCATGCGTACCCAAGTTTCAGTCATGGAATTGATCAACATGCCCAACGCCGCGAAGAATGCTCCGCCTTTCCTTTTACTGTCGATGGGTTTCCACCAATGACGATTGTGCGAGAAGCTAGTGAAACGAGCTCACCGAGCTTCAGATTTTGACCGCTCAAAGTCTTCGAGGGGATGATATGTATCAGCAGTTGCAACACTCTATCTGGTCACGGACATGGCTACTCACCAAGCCTTGAACAGAGCAGCACTGGCTGAATTTGCTACTCAGCGAGTTTCACCGCAAATGGTGGTGTACCTGGCCCAGCAGGCAGCGCAGGTCATCTCATGTGAGGCTCATGTGACCAATATCGTCAGTCAGCACGGCCAACGAATGCCGCCCTCAACTCCTCCAGTTGAACTGGCCGACCAACTTCCGCCGCTTCCCTCTATTGAAGACTTTACTGCCTCTCTGGTTGATCACTCCCAGGTCCAGGTGTCAATCCTCATGAGCTCCCTTGTGTACCT
Source organism: Penicillium chrysogenum (assembly GCF_028827035.1). NCBI lineage: Eukaryota > Fungi > Ascomycota > Eurotiomycetes > Eurotiales > Aspergillaceae > Penicillium > Penicillium chrysogenum. The sequence continues at coordinate 4,112,072 of NW_026622750.1, read as the reverse complement.
CGGCCGTCTCCGTGCTCGTCTTCCTCGAGTCGTCATAGGCATGCGTTGTTCTGCCCACCGGATCTTCCTTGCCTCGCTAATTATAGCCGCCAAGAGCCTGGATGATTCTAGCCCCAAGAACAAGCATTGGGCTCAGTACACTATGGTGAAAAATTACGAGGGGTTTGGCTTCTCCCTGCCAGAGGTGAACTCGATGGAGCACGAGTTGCTCGTTTTGCTCGACTGGGAGACTCATGTGACGGAGGAGGATATCTTTACCTACCTGAGCCCTTTCTTGCTCCCCATCCGTGAACGCATACAGGACCAGGAGCGTCAACGAAAGATTGAGGATAAGCGGTTGGAACAGGAACCGAACGGAAGCAGCGGAATCGCGAATGGTCAGCACTCGTTATACTCCCTTTGTCTTCTATTATACAGATATTAATAGAAAATGAAGGCATCGTCTTCAAAAGTCAGTAGGTACGCTAGCTAGTCGCCTGTGTCAGAAGCCTGAGGCTAGTAGTGATAGAAGGAGGGCCGTCTTTAAAGCCACACCGTCTTTCTAGCCATGTCCCCGAATACTTTAGTACAAGTCAGTCAATTTATTGGCGGCTATGGAGAAGCATGGATATGGAGACCGTCCCAACTTTGTGGATAGTCCCCTGTGAGTAACTACGACGTATCTCCAGCCAACCTGCTGTTGACCAATTTCCACTGCAATCAAAGTAGCGGCTATTGCTTTCCGTAAGCCGTAGTAGTACCCTTGTTCATGCGATCAATCATGCGCCTCTGCTGAGAAACACGGTTGAAGCCCATTTCGGGATCTAGTCCATGAGGACCAACAGCCAGAGTGATTTTGACGACGTTTCCGGACATCAAACCAACCTTCATAGTGGATCTGTTCGAATAATGATATGGGACTTCTCGTTCAGAGCGCGGTGATTTCGGCGAACATATAAATGATGCTTAAAGGACAGTCAACGTAGGGGGGTAGAGAATCCAGTGATTACTGGCAAGAGCTGATTGCGCGCCATATATTAGAAGACGGTGTCAATGAAAAGGTGTACACGCGGCCAGCTTGATGAGCTGCAGCTGCAGTGACATTCAAGAAAAATGGGTCTTTACACATATTACTTTGGGCATGGGTAGAAACATGCATGCTTAGGAAGCAAATCTACCACCTATTCTGTCTAACAGAGGGCCCTCATGATGCAGCTTCGAGTATGGCCGATTGGTGCGTTTCCGCTCGCTGGAACACGTCGGACAGCTCAGCAACCCGGAGTTGGATCACGTGGAACTGTATCAGACGGTGATTTGCATGCCCAAGCATGGGTGTTAACAGGTTGTGATACAATTGGCCGCTTCCTCGGGGTGAATATTGGGACCCCTCTACAAAAGAAATTGTCTAGGCTGGCAGTTGGTTTATTCGGTATTGCAGTTGTCTTTGCTATTGTGGTGATGAGCGCGAACTACTGGAGAGACAACAATGAGGTGGTTCTTTACGCTGTAGCAACAGGTCTTAGTATGCTCCCTGCCTGTCTTGTGGTGGTACTCACGATTACTATGGCAGTCTGGACAGAACGGATGGTGCAGCGCCATGTTATTGTCCGAAAACTAAGCTCCCTGGAGGCACTTGGAGCGGTAACAAACATTTGCTCTGATAAGATGGCCACATTGACACAGGGCAAAATGATTGTGAAACAGGCGTGGGTTGCTTCGCTGGGAACGTATTCCCTCGAGGGCGGTAGTGAACCCTTCAATCCGACAGTTGGAGAAATCAGTTTCCAGGGACTGGCTCCAAGGAGCTCGTTGAGGAGAAGATGGCTGCAGTGACCAAGAAGTCTGACGAACTGCTGGCCGACAACAAAGAGCTTGAGGACTACCTCAATGTCTGCTCATTGGCCAATTTAGCACATGTCTACAAGAAGAAGCACGAAGGCAGCGAGCGCGTTGAGGGCAGTGAATGGCATGCCCGGGAGAGCCAACTGAGATCGCCATTCAAGTCTTTGCATCTAGATTCTCTTGGGACCGCGGCCGCCTGCCCAAAGGCGAGGATGCGAAATGGACGCAGAAAGTGGAGTTTCCGTTTGACTCTGACGTCAAGCGGATGACCGTTGTTTACACGGATAATACCGAGAAGAAGTCCGTGGCATTCGCGAAAGGCTCTGTAGAGCGCATTCTGAGAGATGCTCTGAATTTGTCTTCGAACAAAGTTCCCCGCCGAGTACCCTTTCCGACGAGCATCGTAAGCTGGTCATGAAGAATATGGAAGCTCTGACACGGATGGGCCTTCGTGTTTTCGCCCTTGCGGAAAGAGACGCTGTTCCAGATACGGAGGACCGGAAGGAGGTCGAGAAAGACCTTTGTTTCCTGGGCTCGGTCGGGATTTACGATTCGCCCAGACCTGAGTCCGCCAGAGCCGTTGAGCTATGACACCAGGCGGGCATATCAGTGCACATGTTAACGGGCGATCACCCCGGAACTGCAGAAAAGATTGCTCAGCAGGTGGGCATACTACCTGATCTTCAGCAGGTTGCTGTGGATGTTGCACGGGCTATGATCTTTACTGGCAACCAATTCGATAACTTATCTGATGAAGAAGTTGATGCTCTTCCTGTTTTACCTCGAGTCGTCGCCCGCTGTGCGCCACAGATTAAAGTCAACATGATCAACGCACTTCACAGGCGCGGGCGCTTTGTCGCAATGACAGGAGATGGTGTGAGTGACTCTCCGTCTCTAAAAATTGCGGATGTGGGAATTGCTATGGGACAGAGTGGTTCAGATGTGGCCAAAGATGCTTCTGACATTGTGCTAACCGATGATAACTTTGCATCTACTCTCAACGCGGTTGAAGAAGGTCGTCGGATCTTTGATAATATTCAAAGATTTGTGCTTCACCTACTATCAGAGAATGTCGCCCAGGCGTGTACCCTATTAATTGGCCGCGCATTTAAGGATGAAAGCGACCAGTCAGTCTTTCCACTATCACCAGTGGAGATTCTCTGGGTTATCATGATTACTTCTAGCCTACCAGACATGGGACTTGGTATGGAAATCGCAGCTCCGGATATCATGGATCGGCCTCCGCAAAGCGTGCGTTTTATTCCCCATACCCAAGCTCGTCGGCATAATTAACAGGCACCTTCGCAGAAAAAAGGAATTTTGACATGGGAGGTGGTCGTGGATATCCTTGTTTACGGCCTTTGGATGACCGCGCTGTGTCTCTCGTCATTTTCGCTAGTGATATGGGGCTTTGGCGACGGTGACCTTGGCCTGAACTGCAACAAAAATTTCAATTCTCAGTGCGAGCCTGTGTTTCGTGCACGCGCAACAACCTTTATTTCACTTACCTGGTTCGCCCTTTTTCTTGCATGGGAAATGGTTGACATGCGCCGATCATTCTTCCGCATGCAACCAGACTCGAAACGTATTTCACTCAGTGGATGTTTGATGTCTGGCGGAATAAGTTTTTGTTTTGGCTATCCTAGCAGGTTCTATCTTGGCTTTCCCTGTTGTCTGTATTCCTGTTATTAATCATGATGTGTTCAAGCACTCTGGTATATCATGGGAATGGGGAATAGTTGGCGTGGAGACTGTTTTATTTTTTGCCGGCGTGGAAAGCTGGAAATGGGCCAAGCGGATCCTTTTCAGAAGATCCAAGAAATCACAGCATGAAAGCTCTCCCTCAGAGATAGTCTAGCGCTGTTCTGGCGAAGGGTTTGGGGTGCGCGGTGCTAATGATAGAAAGGTTTCATTATCATGCAATATGCAATCAAAATACAAGCGAAAACACCGCTTATTTCGTAGGAAACATAAACGCTTGGCATCTTTGGCTCTGTTCGCAACGCTGTCTCTTTGCTCGCGATCGGAGGCTTCCCGGAAAGCTAGTTGATCGCATTATTTTCATTTAGATGTAAGTGTTAGTTACATGTGGTGAATGGCCGGGCGGCGAAGGGGAGTGGTCGCGTCTCACGGACGTAGCGCGGAGGTTTTCTTATTTTCTTACCACCTCACCCACGCTGATGATAGGATGTTTAACATGCATTCTTGTCACCATCGCCTCTACTTGCCTATGCTCGGGTTTTCCCTAATTTGGAAAGACTAAGCCTAAGATTCTTTGTTCATTCCCCGATATCGAGATCAACAGACCCGCGGAGAACCTTGTGAATATTATAATCAGAGCTGTCTTAGTTTATACATCAAAAGTCTAGCCCCTCGGCTTCCTATTGGAGCAATGTCTTAGAATTGGATAAAGTGTCAGGGTGATTAGGCCTTAGGCTTGTTCTGCTTGCCTAAACAAGTTCGTATTGAATTAAGAGCGTCGGTGTTCCGACCTAAACATTTCTAGGTGAAAGTGAGATGTGAGATTCGCCAAAGCGGTCAACGTGTCAGGATGATCCCTACCAAGCTTCGTCTTACGAATCTCTATTAGGGCTCTACTATGTTCGAGCTGTTAGCAATAATCCACGCACTTGTCATTACTCACTTACCGAACACCGCCGAAGTCTACGGGCGCCACCCTCGACCATCGGTGATGGTGAGTTACTCAGTGATCGAATGTGCTATATAATGCCTACATACCCTCCTAGAACAAGTCGCGAGAATCAATGCGCTTCAATTTCAGGAAAACCAAGTGAACGGGAGCTTTGGATCAAGCATTGGATAGAGACATCCTGACTTTCTTGAGACCACACTCTGGCTTTCCCGACTGTTTACAGTGTAGTCTCCTTCTCCCTGGAATTATTTCTACGAGAAAAGTTCCAGCCGGCCGTCTGTATCACTTTAGGCCAATGCCGGCCTCAAAGAGATAGTCTATAGTCGCTTCCTATTGAAGGGCGTGCTAAAAGATACTAGTGATTTGACGTGTCTGCAAAAGCACGTGGGTCTATATGTATTTGAACCCGACGTATTAGCCGTGCCCTACAATATTTCTCTAGTGATATCTTGTCTACAGGAATCAGGCTTTATGTAGCCCACGACCATGCTGAGAACTCGCTCACTACTGACGAGAAATTCCTAGGTAGTGTCAGCGCATTTATCCGTCGCTGCTTCGAATACGCCGACCTCAGCCATTCTTTCTTGTTGTTGTTTTTTTGTCTATGTAATTGAAGTAGCTAGATAATGTCGCATATGTGTTGCCCTCCTGTGATGAGGTGCTTATGACCAACTTTAAACAATTAAAATGACGAGGTGTAAAAGGCTCGTGGGAACTTCGCCCATGGCAGACGATCTTGATTGAGCTGGACGAATTTAAAATGTAACATGTTTTCAGAGAAGCTTTACAGTGCCTACAAAATGCTATAGTCCAAATACAATTATTTGTGATATTCTGTCGGATTTATTCAACGCGGTTTCAACCATAGGAAAGCTCTAGGGTCTGAATACATCAACGTTGCAGGAGCTCTTTGCCCGTAAGCCCTATCAGTTTACGGAGCCTGACAACCGCCCCAGAGCGGCTCTGGGTAAATATCATTACGACGGGCATCGCTTTCGGCTATAGTGGTTGTATCAGTGGCTGAAGATGGACCAAACGTAGGATTTCCGATGCATGCTGGCTCGTCCTCTCTCGCACGATTCTCATCGTCGCCATTGTATTCAACAATGCCACCTGGTCGAGGAAAACGAATGTCTACTCCCTCTCTGGTCATGCAACCATTTATGTTGGTGACGAACATAGCAGGAAAAGCAAGCGACTGGTTCCACACGTTCTCGGGGGGGGCTTAGCGATGGGCCATCAACTACGGTGATGGGTACACAGTTCATATACATCTCACGATTGCCACGACGGTTGAACCAAGTCCAAGCCAAAGTCCGGAGGCAGAGCCACCACCTATGCTGCCTGGTACATTTGCAGGGCAACCCCCTTCATAGGAATTGATGACCTTCCACTCCGAATTCTTTGTAGGTTCGCGATCACTAGTGAGGCCCACCTGGCAGGACCCACCGCCGTGCGTTGCGCTCCCGTAAAATTTCGTCGAGTAGTTTTGGCCAGTCCGATAAGTCACTTCTTTGCTGGGAACTTCGAAGGCGTGTGGGCGTAATTTGCGAGGAAAGTCATGCTATCTGTGGCCAGTGGCGAGTTGTTAAGAGTACCTTTGCCGTAGGGCTCTGGTGAAATCATGGTCAAGTGCGCATAGACTGGCGAACGCGCAACTGCCATGTTTCCTGTTGGTCAGATGGTCGGTATACTTGATTCCTAAGAACGCTTTTTTCTATCCGAGCCCAAGCAATATGACACGTTACCCTGGATGTCACTGCAGCTGCAGGTTAGTCAAGCTGACCGCGTGTATCCTTTGTCCATTGACATCGTCTTCTAACATATCGCGCGCAAGCAGCTCTTGCCAGGGAAATTGGCGGATTCTCTACGTCCCCTACGTCGACTGTTCTTTGAGCATCAATTATATATGTGTCAGACTCACTGCGCTCTGGACGACATCTGGCATATCACTGTTAGAACAGATTCACCATGAAGGTGGGTTTGATGTCCGTAACAACACCACCAAGAGCCGTCCGGCTATGGGACCTCTTGGACTGCCTGCTACATCCTACACTGAACTTCCTACCGCTAATCAGCGCTCATGTCATGTTTGCTTTCGGGAGAATGGTTTAGGCGCATGCCTGCTGCCACTACAAGCGAACTAGAGCACCCCCGCGAGGATATCACCCCGCGTAAATTCGTCCTAGACGATGATGGTGGAGATGTTTTTACCAGGTCTAGTTTCAGATGGCCTTTGCTAGGCCCCGATCGGGCTTCAACCGTGTTCTCTCAGCAGCAGAGCATGGTTGATCGCATGAACTCGGGCACTACGCCTCACAAAAAGCAACGGCCGTCGCTTCAATCGAAGTGGTGGATATTGATCTACCGTAGATTGGCTGGAAATATAACTCGTAGTTACTGACGGGGGATTACTCACAAGGTCGTGACGGCTCCCATATGTAGAAGGAGCCGATCGGGTATTCTTGATTGCATGCTCGTCCAAAGCTCTCAATAACTTGGTTGCCTTTGTGGCAAAGCTACTTTCCTTCTCGCGATCGCTCTAGGATGTAGGCATTCTATTGTAGAGTAGGTTCGAGTGACTTGCAATCGCCGCCTAAAGCGATGACTTTGACTAAGCAAGGAACAGAGTCTATCGCATCACGATGTTTAATTAAGCCAACGAATTGTATGTTCGAGCCGCACCTCATCACATGCTTCTACACCTGGTAGGTCTGATCTTGAGCGTATTGCCTGATCATAGTTGAACCAATGGAGGTTCAACCTACACCATCCACTCTGGCGAACAATGCAATCACAGCGGGACGGTGAGGACGCTGAACTCACTTGTTTATTGCAAGGCCGCTGGGTCTGTCACTCCAAACGGGCATCTACAATTCTCCCGCGACAGATCGTATCTTACCTATTCAATTATCAGTCTCACGTAACTTGTACGGGTATATAATAAGAATATATAGCTGTAGCTATAACTAGCCAAGTAGCCATATGCTCGCATTCAAACTAAGCCTTATAATGTACCCTATAGCCGCCACTATTCTCCGCCATATAACGTTCAAACTCACTAAGCGCTAAGCTGGGCGGCATTACATATTGCGCTTCTTCGCCTACCGCCCTCGCTAATTCAGGCTAGTAACGCGCAGGAAAGCCAAAGTCTTTTGGGAACGCATCTTCCTCTGTTCCCGGGAACAGTTTCTTGTCCCTGTCAAGCTTCTTTCCCGTATCGTGTAATGCAAAGTGACTGCCCAGCAGCCTCTTCCATTCGTCCATCCCTGCAAGCCCGACAGCATCAACCCCAGAGCAAAATAAGAACATGAACCCGTCACTAAACGCCTTCCCCGACCTGTGGCACTTCTCCAGATACTCTTGCAGCCGTTCTAGTGACGGTTTAATATGGAAGACCGTGGAGAATGGCGTCAGATTGTAACTAATTGCCAACCACGGCTCCATTACAACGAAACTCTCAACGAGGATCGAATCCGTCGGACGGCGCAGTTGCTCCTTCCATCGGTGATACGCATCAGCAACGAGAGGACTGGGATGTTCAGCATGATCGTAGTCAAGATACTTGACCTGAAAGCCATGCTCGTCTGCAAAGCCGACGATATCATCAGTCAGCGCGTCTGCGTAACCCCATTCTGCCTCGGGGACTTCACAGTTGGATGCAGGCGCATTCCAGTCCGTCCTGTGTTCCCTCCGCATCACTGTTCCGCCCATTTTTGTCAATGGGGATTTATGCGACTCCACGAATTCTTTCACAGTATCGGGCCCCTGGACGAACTCTTCTGGGTTTATTCCCCCTAATCGTGCCAAGCCCACCACCACCTACCCGGTGTTGGTGGGCCCCAGGAATTAGCCATTTCCCATGAATTAGCCATTCTTCATAGAAAACTGCATTCAACGCATAAATTAGCCATTGATTCATTATCAACGTCTTCACTGCAACGTGTCTGCAAGTAATCGCATGTTTTGGATCAATCTCACCTGTGATTACCCGATATATTATGCACAAAAAACCGTGGGTCCAGGGATAGCGTCAGGGGCAGGCAGTCAGCGGAGAATGTGTGGAGAGACTCGAATATGGTAAAGATTCCATACGAGGCCAAAGGGACAATCGGAAGCTAGCGCCTGTTGCACGAACAGCATGCCAGGTGACTGTGTCTAGCAACTGTTTGCGTACCCGACAGAGATTTTTCCCAGGGTCGTTTCAACCCGCGGTAGGAAGAACAGATCCTCTCCTATAGTCTCGCCAGATACCGGGTCAAATCGCACAAATCGAAATTCTATCCAGTGCGCCTCTTTAGGGAAAAGGAGCGCTGACATGTAGAGGAAAATGCCGCTAGCGTGAGTAGTTGGACAGAGGATCTGGACCTGTCCACTTGGAGCCGGACAGACTGTCGAGATTGGGGTAGAAAAGGCATTCGATCAAGGAAGACCCTTGAGTTTCGTATCCTGCAGGGTCGACTTTGCCAAGAAAATCCTGCCACAGATCATTCGGATCAGTAGCGAGACAGGAAGGCGGTGTTGGTATGCTACAGGATTCATGCCAGATAGCGTGAAGGTCGATATCCAAATCGTAGTCTATTAACATTAGGTCAAACTATCATCAAAGAAATGGGTACAGACCATTGTCGTTCAATCCGTTCATTTCTGCTATATGACTGGGCGTCGAACGCTGTAGGGAAAATATGGAAGTGTGTAAAGCAGCGATTTAACGTAGGTTGGGAGGGATGGAAAGCTGGAGACGGAGCAGTTTTTATTCCACTCTTATTACACAGAACGAGGACAAACTAGGGGAATTTATAACTATATGCTAAGTTATCGAATGCGTTGAACGTACCAACAGCGTGCACCGTTGGCACCCGTCACCAACACAACGAAAGTTCACCGGCAGTATAAGCCTTATCTCTCCTTAGGGAAAACAGAAATAGATAGCGGAAAATCAAATGTCATTCTTCCTGCCCATAGACGCTCTACCATGGACACTTTACCAAGGCTCAGGCTCATCGACAGAGTAGGCTTGAAGATCGCTCGCTTCCAGGGCTGAAACAACACCATTACAAAGAGCCTGAACCGCTCGCTTGCGCTCCCACAATACTGAAGCTTGTTCATTGCAGAGCTGTAGAAGGATATCACTATCGCTTGCTAGCAAGTCATTTGACGCTTGAAGCTGTCGCTGCTCCTCCTCGAGTCGTATTTTCTGGGCCGATTTGACGACGTAGCATTCCCATAGGCAAAAGTACAAGTCGAGCAATCTGAGGGCTGGTGTAGCGAGGGAGTCATTGAGGTTTACTACTTTCATGAACTCCGCCGTAAGGGTGCCGCGTGTTCTCACTGGAACCTATTCAATATTAGTGGGTTTTTCAGTTCCTGCCCAGGGGGGTATGACCGACCCTGGGTCCGATTGTTGTGCCGTTTGAAGCTTGCTGTGGATGGTTTTCCAACTTGGGTTCATCCTCTGGAGCTTGGGATACTCGGCATTGTCTCTTGGCTGGCCGGTCAATTGGGGAAGGCGAAGTGGGACGGTCCATTTTGGTCATCGAGATGGATTGGATCAGAACTTGTTCTCCAGGGCTATTTATAGCCGATAAGTCAAGCTAAGGCTGCTGTTATTTCTACTAATCTTTCCTCACCTAGGATCGACCGCACTTTCGAAAGCCAGTGAACAGTTAGTTCAACTGCTGATGCACGATCTCGTGAGCTGCTCACCTCGAATTACTCACGGATATCCGAAAAGGGAGAAAAGAGTAAACGTTGAAAAATCGTCACCGAACCTAAGGAAGGTAGATTACAAGTGTACTTGTGACGCGTTGAATGTTAGACATCAAGTAGACCTCGTTGAAACTTAACCGTGACATTAATTTGACTGCAAATCATTTGGAACGAAGGAAACAGATATACCGCGTTTGAGCTTAATATCGATACCAATTGACGTTGGTAACCGCGAATCTCGCATTGTGGTACGGACCTACCAAAAGTAGATTTCACTAGCTCTTCTAGGTTACCAATCCTTCTTAGTGACTGCACCAAATGGTTCGTTGAGTGTTATCATATTATTTTGTTTTGAATAGGCCTCCGGGTATTATTGTTATTCCCCAGATCCCAACGATCTCCTCAAAACTGCCGTCCTCTCACGCACCACGTTGACTGTGAGATATGAGGAAAACTTGGTCTTGTACTTCGAGTTTTCAGAGGCTTAAGCGAAAGCTTCATGAATTCAAGTATTCTTTTCTCAGTATCAGTCGATCAAAGCCTCTCCCAGAGATACCTACCGCCGCTTCTGACTTGGAACGCACACGACGATCAGCCGCCCCATCCCCAGAGGCGTCCCCAAATGAAGCTAATAGATCATAAAAATGGGATGAAGGCACCTCGATCAGTTTGGACCCACTACCGCGAACATTCACAAAGCAGACTGAAACTAAACTCTTTTTAGTTCCACAACCTGTCGGGTCGTCGTGCGAGAACAAAGAGCCTTCAGGTGGCCATTCCGTGCGAAACTCGTTCGTGAGGGAAGTTGAGAGATCGCACTGCGTGGACGAGTAACAAACTTTCGTCATTCGTGAATGTCATGGTTTGTACTGGATGCATGTAACACACTGCACACTTGAAGGCGCTTGTCGTCTGGAGAACGTCCGGATCCTCGATCTTCACGGCTCGGGCCAACCTAGGGGTATGTCGCTAGTTTGGCTTCTTCGCCAGGCGGCCACTTCGGGCTTTGAGAAAGACTCATTGGGGCAAACGGCTGTGGCGACATTGTGGGACATGCTGGTTGGCCATTGATGTACCAATAGAGTCGAATCATGAGGTTCCGAGTGAACCGTGTCATCTTTGGCTTGATCCAACAGATGCAAAAATCGGGTGGCCCACACTTTTGGCCGACAGCGACGGCGTCTGCACTCTAAACGAAATAACCGCTTTGCAGCCAAGGAAAGTCCCTGCGCTGGTGGATACGCGAAAGCAAGGTTTTGGAGCAGCTGAAAGCACAATACTCCATTTATCCGGGAGTCAAGCGGCACAGTGTTTTGACAATGATTCCCGTCATCTCCTGCCCATATGCACCGCTCACGGTGCAAGGGATCACCCAATACTTGGCCCAATACCCATTGTAGATGAGCAGGATTGCAGGACATGATGAAAAAATAAATGTATAAGCGTCTCGGGTCAATCGCGAGGTTTGCATGTAATCAGCTGGAGAAGATATTATTGTTGAGCTGATATCTGTGATCATGTAGGGCGATTATAATATATATAAGTTTTAGAAAGTATATAGTAGGCTTTTCATCTTACTCTTTCGCCAGTACATGCCCGCGCAGAAGAGGTGTGACTTGCCTTAGTGGCAGCCAAAATAGGCTTTGACTAGATAAAAGTGATTCAAGTTGAAGCACTATTCCTATGCGTACGCCAGATGGCCCCTACAGAAGTGCTTGATCTCTCAGTACGGGTCCCCGGAAATCACCCGTTTGTTCCTTGGATTTACTTTCCTGATAATATATTATTAACCTCCTTAATATGTGTCGTGATTGCGCATGAGACCTTTCAAATTCGGACGAACATCGACGGAAGATTTCTGATACCGACGTAGTTCGCCTTGGTCTGTTTGCGATATATCACTCCGCTGTACCCGAGGAAACTGCGGTTTGCTGTTGATTGGAAATCTACCCAACAGTCCCCAGAAGATGTAGTCACCTCTTTTCTATCTCTATTATTGAGCTTGTGTTTAACAGCCAGTGCAGGATGCGTCTCTAAGCCATGGAAAAACCATCGCTGTTAGGTGAACCAACGCGGCCGATTAGGAAACGAGCTTCGAGTGGGAAACTTAATTAAGTCCCAGTATCGGCAAAGAAACAACATGGCTCAGATGGATATCTTCTATAGGCGGAAAACTCACATGCTGCTGGTGTTCAACGGTGTTTTATATTCAACTTGTGGACGTTGATTCAACTTTCTGACATCATTCACCACCCGTACATCGCCAAAGGTGCTGGAATGAGAACACTCAAAAAATACTATCATGTCGGCACAGTACCAGCGAATTATGACCACAGAACCTAAAGCCTCCAGAGCTCCTGGAAGCACAAAACAGACCCTCGGCCAGTCGGATCTTTATCGTGGCAGCGCGGCGCGGCTGAATCATCGCCCTCTAACAACCCCCAAGTCGTGAGAAATTGAACTCCCTTCCACACGTCCTATTCATGAGCAACAATGGTTTGGCAGCCATGTTGCTCCTGGGAATATGCTTCGAATCAATTGGGTGCTCGAGAACCATGTGGATACGGCCACTGGATTAAAACATCCTTGATTCGATCGTGGGTGTACGTACCACTATTGTGGTCACATATTGACATCCATATTCCTCCTAGGAGTCGGCCCTGATAATAATAACCCGGAAGATATGGTGGGCATGACCACTTCAGCCTCAAACATTTAAAAGGTCATAATTGTCCCACGGTCGATGCTCTCTTGTCCTTCTTTAGTTCCAATAACTTGCCAGTACAACACCATCACCAGCGAAGCCAATCAATCATGGACCACAACCTAACACAGATTCCAAAGAAGTCCAATACCCCAGACACAGAAGGTCACAATGGACGTACATGCCAAACTGGTATCGTTATTTTAGATCCCCTTCTCGAGGAATCCATCGGCTAACATACCTATTTCATGAAGGCAATGAATCGGCTGGAAACTTCCGTCGTGTCGATGATCTATTCTTCCACGAGTATCGCGGCCCCACAAGCCAGGTTTTACTACAGACTGTTGACCAGTCCACTGGCTCTGTAGCTACAGAGGTAGTTACTTCCGTCGCTACATCTCTTGCTAGCGCAGGGGCCTCTACGTTGTCTCCAAGCGTCATAAAGACTGAAAGCCAAGACCTGCCCCCTCTGGACGCGAAAAAGAGAGCAGCCGAATCCTCAACCCCCCCCACGAAAGCGACGCCGACATTCACACTCCACCTCTCAAATACCGGGCCGCTCACAACTGGTGCATCAAAAGAGACTCCCAAGCAATATAAAAATTAGTGAAAAAATGGTCAACGATACAATTCAATACCTACAAACGCTATCCGACCACATCTTGATCTCCGACACCATTTCCCCCAGGGAGTGGTCCACTATGCATCTCGCCACCCAATTACTACAGAGCAGGTACGAAGAGATCATCGTGAGAAAAGAGATGGAAACAGACGCTGTGTCCGTTTTTGGTTCCCCACCAACACAGCCAGAAGATAAGTGCCGGAAGTGTGCTGCTGCGGACGAGGAGCGGCTGTATGACTGAGCCTCCTCTTCCCTCTAATCTTGCTGGTTATATTTTGATAGCATAACTGGTCCTTGAAAATTGAGGAGCAAATATAGTGTTATGTAACCAATAATCGATATTTGAGAACCTGTTAAGCTTTAAATCTATCAGTACATGACTAAGGGACTTTCAGGTGCGAAGGAGTTGACCGATTTCTGCGCGATGTTAGTACACTCAGCAAGCAGAAAGAAATATGCCAAACCAGCTGCACATTGATCTACAATCAATGCAATATATTAGACAATTTAGACAGCGTGTGCAAGACCAATCGGGGGCAACAATGAGAAATAGCAGTTTCGCAAGTCGAATTGCCTCGAATATCAAAACCAGTCACTCTTTACATTATTTAACCCGCTTCCTTCGTAATGTTGCAATGGCTCTGTGCTCTACAAGTATTGAAATATTTGTGTTATTCCGTTAATCAGCTCATGACTGCTGGTCCTGATAACTCGGCAGTTTGGCAGTCATTTTGAGTCTAAATGTCAGCATATTAATCCAAGTGACTCATTATGGCATCAGTTGTAGACTATATTAAACTGTAGTATTGGTAAGACAGGTAATTCTAGAACGCCGAGGCCCAAACCAGCTGTGCCAGTATTCGTCCGAGAATTGTGAGAGAGCGACTCGCCGTGCTGAAAAGCGAGCTTCCAAGCCAAAGGCATACCTAACCATAACCAAGTCCACGGGATTCTCTCTCTCCACCTGGTCAACATGCTCGTTGCAGCGTCGACAAGATGCTGGTCGCATAGGAGTTGCGAGTGATCATTACATGGCCATGTAAGTGGAACTCTGTGCAACGCAATAATTACTGGCAAGTTTGCCACTTCATGGCCTACCAATTATTGTACTAACCATACCATGTCTGATCCGGTGCGCTCGTTGGCTTATGAGCGAAACATGAGGCCGCCATTACAAAGAAGCTGCCGCAGACTCTGGCTCGTTTGATGGCTTCCGTCTCTTTATTTTTGGCGCGTTGTCGGTCATAGGAAACCTAGAATTTGTCCGTGGACATTATTCCCTAGCGCGGTTAAGGGTAGCAAGATCCTGAGGAAGTTGAGTTATGCTAAGCAGTGCGGTCATGTGTCGATTCGTATTGAATTCTTAATTAGCTCGAGACTCAGGTTCATGATGGCTGAACAGCTTATTGTCAGTTATAAAAGGATACACGTGCCGTTAACAGTTTGTATGTAAGCACTGTGGCTGATCGGCCTCATCTTACGACAGTCAGTCGAAGCTGGCATCTCCTATCACAGCCGAGAGTCGAATCCTTAACACCGCGCGTACAAAACAAACGGAAGTCCACTTTCTCTCTTAGTTCTTGCACGTTTTGAATCCGAGAAAACACCGCCCTGTCATCATGTCATCAAAACTATCCAAAGACAACATGATATGTGACCTTGGCACTATCAAAGCTCAATCTCAGCTCCCCATTTCGATGTCGGCCCCCACCACCCGCGAGAGCCATACGGCGGCCACCGCAAATCTAACATGACCGCACCGCCGCGGTAGTTCGAAGGTTGTCACGGGGCCTCCCAAAAGCCTTTGCCTACCCCATTTGTGTGGTCTGGAAAATATTGCATCCGTCCTGATTGTAAGGCAGGAGTCACCATGGGATACCTATCGAAAAGTCATTACGTATGAGAATGCTGGCAAAGTTACAATTGCCACACGCCGCACTCGCCTGTCTCGCATGGTAGCCATCCGGACATACGGGAAAGAGAATGCTCGAAGATTGATATACAGATTCGGACGTCTAGAAAACAGGAACGTTCTCTCCTTACATGAATGCTACATGCACGAAGATCTCGCGTTCTTCTTAGTTGATGACTTGCCGCTGACGCTGGCGCATGTTGTCGCTTTTCCATCTGTTTATTCTAGCGAGACAGAATTGGGATCCATTATCTGCCAGGTTGGTCCCTCATGCCCTTCGATGAGCTGTTCTGACATTTTAGATCCTGGATGGTGCCTGCTACTTATCTTCATTTGGCCTTGCGCACCAATCACTGGCCTGTGGTGATATATTATTTGGCATTGACGGGGTCATCGTCAAGATAGGTTTGTTGATGGCCGCATCCTTGCATTACCTGACTAAAATTTCGCAGCAAGCTCAAACGTTCATATAGATTGCCCTCCAAAGCAATCTGAAATAGCATATATTGCGGCTCTTCCGTCGATCATGATGCGGCTCATGCAGAAAAATGGCAAAAACCAAGGCGTTGTTGGTGTGAATGATCTGGAGCGATGGCCAATCGATTCTGCCGCTGTGGAGTTTTTGTCCGCTACCGAGACGGCAGAATCAATCGAGTCGTTAGACAAATGTGAGTCCTCCTAGCAAGCTATAGTGTTTCGGTAATGTCCAGTAGCAACCACTGTTGGCGGGCAAGCACAGCCCAAGCGATGATTTGGTGGTCCTCGCAAGAGCAGCTCTGCTCTCCGGTAGCTTGAATTGTATTTACGACCCTGACTCTAAAAAAGTGCCAAGGGACAAAGACCTGGTGCACAACTCAGATATTCGCGAATCCTCGTCATGATCGTAGGCTTCACCAATAAACAACATTCCATGCGTCTCCTACAGTTACATACTAAAGTAATTTGTTTTTTCCACGGCATGATACATTGTCTTGTTCTGCTCAAACCCTTTTAATATTGCGCTCCAGTCAACTCTATGCTACATAATTTACGTTGCGTTGCTTTCGAAAAATCAAAGGGTGTCATTCAATACCGTGACCCTCTGGTGACATGCACAACCTTTGAAAAGCCGACTATAAAGGATTTCATGAGGCCATTCCCGGTTCGATGAAGTCTCATGCATTCCGTTGAAAGAGCTCACAATCACCCTAGTAAAAGGACCTAGCTCTTCAAAGCCCAATTTAAGATCGCAACGGCACTGAATTGTCAGATCCCCGTAATAGTTGGGTTTTAAAAAAGCCATTACCCAAGACGTAGGACAGAGAAAGCCATCAAATTAAAGTGAATGTCTCAGAAGCACGTATGTATGTCGCTTGTAGACTTTAACCACATGATCAATACTGGGAACCGAAACCAACTGGTGAGCAACGTCATTCACGGGTAATGTCTCCGGATTTTACTACCCCCAATGGCTGGCTAGCGATCGTCTTTAACATGATATATAAAGTTGGGTTGGAAGGAGCCAGTACCCAGTTGGCTCATTTCACCACGATAGTAAACTATGAGGTTGGTTGTCGCACAAGCTTAGCTACGACAACTCTATTGTTTCTCACCCCATCCAAATTTTCCTCTGGACCGGACAAGGGTTAACTTACTAGCTCAGACGGTAGCCCCGAACCCTCTGACAAAGTACGTCATTATTTTTCTCAGAGACATTCTTTTCATTGGCAGTCTCTCAGCCCTGAATCCTCGTGAATCAACTAGGTTCGATCAAGGAACTTCTGTTCTAACGATGCAGCAAAATGGTGAACAATATTGGCTCTTAAAACGTCGACAAAGCGAACCTCAAAAAGATCCCTTTATTCTCGTCACAATTTGTCTGGCGGCAATGCCGGAAATGAATCCTATCTTGCCACATGGTGATCTCCAATAGGTTATGGAATGTCTTATAGCACACTCTCTCCCCGTAGGCCGATGTTTCTAGCCCCATCATCTTGGCGACACTTCCATTTAAGGTGCGTGTAAACCGGAGGGGGCGGTTCGGGGCGTGATCAACTGCCCATCTTGCCACCTGTGCACATTCCAGCACCCAAAGTGCTCCTTTTAATGGGTGGTGTCTTTGATAGGCTTCAAGCCAATCGGTCCGGTTTGCAGTCTACCGGTCACCTGGTCGGTGTTCAGGTATATCTCCAGCTAGGAATGACCATCTGAAGACAATGGGCTCCCAATTATGTCACGGGACTCTGTTAAAAGGCCTAGATTCGGATTCTACATCGGATGGATTGTTCCAAGCTCCGTGGTTCATGAATTGGCTGCGATAGCGATGGCTATTTTGAAGACTAAACGCCGCCGGCTTCAGGTTCAGTCCATTGCAACCAAAGCAAATATCACAGCTGAATCTTCGGTCTCAATCTTCTCGACTATCCAATTAGAAAGACGCCTCTTTCAATTTGTACACGCAATGTCCTTCCTGAGGAATTATTTCGGTACCTCCGCTACCGCTACCCCATCAAACAAGGAGAATAAGTCTACCCTAGTAATGACAGATTAGTCGCAACCGACGCCAATTTAGAAGCCACTTTCGTCAAATTGTAGATATCTTATTGGCATATCCCGTGCTCAGTCACTAACCGTTGATATTCTTGGAACCACTTCTCGACGACTGATTTGTCAGGTGCAGCGCTACGACAAGAGCTCACGGGCGTCGTATATAGTACTCGGGATGACATTTAAGGAAACGTTTCAGCCAGTGGTCGCCGATTTGTGGGGGTAGTTCTGTCTCGTCATGGTGCCTTCTTTGAGAATTGGACTGGCTGCAATAGCAATTTAGCGGCGGTTTATTGATGCTCCGTCCGTATCTAACCTTGGTATTCAATATAGTCATATGAAGCTTGCTCTTGTACAGTAAGTACTAAGCTTCCTGCCATTGAATTTGTCGTTGAATAAGCGATTTTCCACCTTTCCATCGCCGGCGTAATCGACCCTCAGGGACCGCGAATTCTCGCGCAGTTTTCGAGATATTGGGTTTAGATTGCTGTGAGAGGTGGTCAAGAGCTTTTCCAAACCGAATCGCTATAGATTTATTGCATTTAGGCATAGTGGGTGGGATGGTTTAGGAGTAAAGTAAAAAGGTGGTATTAAAGACCTGCCCTTTCATTTGAGTAGCGGACCCTCCCTTAGAAGGGTCTGTATTTTTTTGTAAAAAATGTAATGGTCGGTTAGAGCCACGCCAGTCTCCATCTTTTGGCCCTAACATACGGAACGGTTATCCCGGCGTTTCACCAGGACCGAGGAAGACCCTCCCTGATCTTACCGATAATTTGACCTAATATCCAGGGGTCCGTACGGAGTACGGAATACAGAGTACCTGGACGGCCCGACCCATGTCGACGCTATTGCAATCCGAGGCAATCCTCCGAACAAGAGCACACTAGACTATTGTGATTGGCCATTAATACGACTTTGCGCGCTGCCCCTTGCATTAGCGCGTCGTTGGCTTGCCTTATCGTGCGGTCACCATGGAAAGCCAGTCTTGCTGTCAGGTGTTTAAATAGTGCCTCGTAAGCGGGTTCAAAGGATTTGCCCTCTTTAATTTCTTCTGCGGCTTGGCAAAGGAAAAAATAATACGCAGATTTCATCATCATCTTCCTCATGTTGCAATCAACGTTGCTACTTGCGCTCACCCTCAATGTCTTTCAAAGCAATGGTAAGCGTATTTATCCATTACAAGCTCCCTTTTTCCCACACGCAGTCCTAACTTTGAGCTTTTAACTAGCATTCCGAATCACCTACCCGCAAAAAGGTGATCTTGTGAATGTTTACAACGGTCTTCCCACCGCCTGGTCTTATAACTCTTCCGACTCGATATTGCTCCCTCTCTTGATTCAATTCGTTGCAGCTTCACACCTGGAAGAAGCCCCGGACTACATTACGGATGAACTCAATATCACTTTGGGTACATTTACGATTCAAACCAGTTTTAGTCTGGCCGATTACTATTTGCTCCGATTCATCTACGGCAATAATGCATATGAAACTGGGAGCTTTGATATTACTATGTCTGAACATCCGAAAAATGCCAGCGATACATCGAGTTCCGCCAGTTCCCTCGTTGGGTCGACACCACACCCTAGTATCCTGATCCCACCTGCTACAGAGTCCGCAACGGGAACGAGCTCTCTAGTGCAAGGACCAAACAGCCCTTCGGGCTTGGCAGCGGCTGCAGCTACAACTGAAATCCCAAGAACCGATGAGAATAACGATGATGGTCTAAACACCGGCGCCAAAGTGGGAATTGGAATAGGTTGCTCTGCCGCCGCGATTATTGGGATGTTGAGCTTGTTTATCCTCTATCGGATCAAGGAAAAGAATAAAACGATCCCCGAACGACCGCCTAGTCCGCCAAGTGTTGGTCTAGTAGAGATAGAGTTAGATGGAAGCAGTGCTACCCGGAAGATATTTGAAATGGACGGAAAACATGAGGCGGCAAATATCCCTGAGCTTCCAGCGCATCCCTTTCCATCAAGTGAATTACCGGGATGATAATGTGGGAAAGAGAAAGGCAAGAAACATCTATAGGGTATCTAGCATCTCATAGAGTAGACAGAGAGGGTTTATCTTACTATCTGAGGGGTAGAATAGATGAATAATAGCAGTGGTAATACCCAAATAAAATTGCATAAGTCTTGTTCCAGAAGAAGAAAAGGTGCGTGTCTAAGCAACCGCCTACCACATGCAGAGTAAATGATAAACAATTTCAGAAGCTTCTGTATGGCAATAAGAGTACTTCGTCACACAAAGAAAGATAAGGTTTTATCGATCGGCCTATGAGACTTGAAGCACGCAAAGGTAAGCGGATCGGGCCATGGATACAACTTCGTGGTCTGTTGTCCTAAGAAAAGGCTGAACGCACATTTGACCACTTGCTCGATGGATTGAGATATTTTTGGCATCTCTCAAACACTTTCTCTTGGGCGCTTTCTTCTGATCACTTTGTACCGAGGCCCACGTTCAGAAGCATTACTGTGAGGAGGCGAAGGACGTGAAGGGCTATGGCTCATCTTCTGGTTCGGTCCTATAGAGCTAGGCTGACCGCGACTAAAGGATTCATGATGGAAGTCGCCGCCAGTTTTATGAAATCCAAAGTAATAAAGCCGCCGAATGAGAGATTGGTGACTTTTAGCGGACAACTTTGCAAGTATATGAGCAGGGAATTTGTTTTCCGGGGCAACGAAGACAGATTGCCCATTTTCCGACCAACGCATTACTGCCTCATTCTTCGGATCATCAAGGATTCTCCCATATATTAGTACACAGGGTAACAGAGATGAAGTTCCAATGGATGCTTCACTTACTCGCTCAGATTCTGAATGAAGTCGGATGCGTGAAGTCTGGGTCCTGGCCTTGCGTCGCTCTCAAGGCATGCGACAGCTCGTTGCAAGTCATTCCTCGCAATGGCAACTTCTGGCAGAGCTGCATCATTCAGCTCTTCGTTGACTGCCTGAACCGACCGGTCATTGCTAGCATGCTGGACAGTCGTGTAGGCGCTTGATGAATCTTGGTAACCGGAGCTTTCATCTTCTGTCGAGGCAACAGGACCAAAAGCACCCTGGTTTGGAAGGGCGTTTTGAGCACCATCCAAGTGTAGAGCTCCTCCTCGGTTGTTGACGTGGTGCTTGTTTTCAGAAAGCTGAGAAACTAAGTCTTGATGATTCCGGAGATGTTGCTCAACAAGCGAAATTTGTTCCAAGACTACATTGATCGGCTTTAGCTTCCTGTACTGCACCATGAGACAAAATTTTCAGACACTCACCTTCGCTTACTACTCTCCGAGCATCAACAAGCTCTTGCAAAACCGTGTCGTTTGATTGAAGTTCCTTCTGGCAATCATCTTTATCTGGCCAAGGGAAGAGAAACCGCCAAGGCCTACCAGAGCGTAAGAGTTTGAGGTCATCCTCTGACAGCTCGACGCTAGAATTTCCGACCTTAAGCTGTGCTGGGCCCTCAAACTGGGGACCTGCAAACAGAACAACGCTGGTCCAAGTCAACGGTGGTCCTTCCCTCACGGACGGTATTGTAATCGAGAAAAGGCTCTCTAGGCTCTTGCTGAGGCTCTTGCTAGTCAAATCCTCTCCGCGGCCTAAGGCAATACTGCCACCTTCATTTAAAACCGACAAATGATTCGACAATTCGGTCGAAAATTCGGAAACGGAGGTATTGGCAAGCCTAAGAGGTCTTAGACTTTTATTATAATATTGAGAGACAAAGTTGTTAACTATTTTATCAATAGTTTGGCAAGTTCTATTGCCGGGCACTTCGTTGAAAGGAGTGGTCATCATTTCAGAGCACAGGCTTGAGCATACCCTGGACTCCAGGAGGCAGAACAGCAGAACATCAATGGCGGTAAGGCGCTTGCCGAGGCGGGTTAAGGTTTCTCCGTGTTACTAATTGTTGACTAGTTACAGCCACTCGACGCACGTCCCACATACAGTCACATACTTTTGAGCATTTCATTATAGCCACCATTCTTTAGCTAATTTGTTTATTTTCCGTTTGGGCTTTTTTCTAATCTTTCCGCCTATCACATACCACATGTCCACTTTTGAGATACTTATTTGTACACATAACACGTATCCGTTGGTTACCCATTGCAAAGATATATTCTAGAGCAAGTAGGATTGAATGAGTAATGCCAGTTTCTATGACACTGGATTTGTGTAATTCATGTCGAACCAGTTCGTAGAAATCGGATGGAGGGTTACAAGGCTGTGGTAAGGAATTTGTAGGTTCGTATCACAAAAAATAACAGCGCTAGAGTGAAACAAATTTCGCCTGTATTCAAGTCTATCCCGTTGCTTCTCGTGCTTGATGGCAGAAAGGTTGACACTTCAGCGCCATCGTACATCTCGATCGCCAGGATCAGTCTTCGGCAGAGTAATCTAATGGCCATCCGTCGGGCGTTAGCTGCCCACAGAACTCAGGGTTATAGGCAGATGCTGTCTTATCTAGGGTAGCCACGTAGCGATTGCGGCCCTTACGTTTCCCGTGCGTTGCATAGTGTGCTTTAAGGTTGTCCCGACGCAAGAAGCTGCGTTGACTCCCAGGTACCCAGCAGACATGAGGCCTCTCCCCTGAATGGCTTGCCAGGTGACGATTAAGGGTCTTTCGAAGTTTGAAATGACTCTTGCATCCCTGAACGTCACATTTGAATTGCCGTCGAGGGATGTTGGTTTGCGAACCTCCGAGGCTCAAATTGGACGGATCCTGCGGGCTATATAGAAGATTGACAGGCTGCCAGAAGGCTTGACAGGGTCCAGCAACAGTATTCTGGCTGTCGTGCCGCAGCGCCTCAAGCGGCTGTGGGTAGGGAGAGTTGATATTCTCTTGGTTTGGGAAAAGGCAAGTTCCAAGGAAACTCGGCGCATGGTCAAAATGCCCAGGAGGTGACCCTAGCAGGAGATGGTTGAATGGCACTGACGTAGACAGACATCCGAGCCAACAGACCACAGGTCGCGATCCGCAATGGATGGAACCCGGATCAATAGAGCAATCTGATTGCCCATGATAGTGACCATCACAACTGCCTTCGTGCTTTTGCACCGAGTGAGGCGACGCATGACGAATAACTAGGCCCCCATGATTTTGATGAAATTCCACGCCAGGCCACTCGGCAGGGCCAGGAGCATCGATTGCCTTTTATTCGGCGCGGTCATGGCAGGGCATTTGTATGTCATTTGAGAATATTAGATTATCTTCTCCGCCTATTTACGAGGGTAGTGTTGTGATTTGGTGCTCTATATGTGGACTTCCACCCGTAAATAGCATATTTGCAGACATTTTTTGTGGGCAGAAGAAGAAAGTAACAAGCGGTATAGTCCTCACAGCGCTATAGATGTGTTGTTCGGATGCCACGCTTGATTAGTCTGGGTGCAAGCATGGAATGCCGGGTAGAAGTATTCACTGAGTGTTGACTAGCTAGGCGAGGTAAACATAATCGACTCAGTAGTAGCAAACTTTGTGACCGCTGGAATTCCCACGGCATCACGCTTCCATCCGATAGAGCGAAAAGAGTCGCCGAGTTAATGTCCGCCATCCCACGGACAGCGTTGAATAACGGAAACTCGCTATTTTACTTGCTATTTTTTCTGCGTTGGATTACGCCTTCATAGATTTGTTGACAAAGATGGGAAGTTGATAGACGGAAAGCCCGTTGGTTAAACAACGATCAGACACCAGTGATCTGACACCTGCAAGGTTTAGGTCAACACATGGCGTTTTCGCCGCCCACATTCTTAAACAAGGTGCGATGAGCGCCTGAGCTTGATACGGTATTTATACGGGCTTTCAACAACCGTTAATGACCCTTCCGTCAACTCCTGCATACCAAGTCTGGCTACCGTAGGATGGGTGATTCAATACAACAATTATTGTCAAAATGGAAATATGGATGTCCAACAGCTCGCCATAAACAAACAGCCGTCAACAGTTGCCAATTTCCGATTGCGCTGAACGATTCGTCCCACCACCGTAAGGATCTGGGATTATCTATTTACAAATGGGCAGCCTATAAGAGAGACCGGCGCCAGGTAGAAAGCAAATTGTTTAACATGGGTTATTTGCTCGTGAAGAAAATGGATGCCCCAAAGAACTAACGGGCCAGCAGCCGAGTGAAATCTCAATTCACAGGAATAAAGCCCATCCACAGGCCACATCCGAACTTGAACCACCATAGGGAAGCTGAGTGCAATGACAAATTAAAATTGTGCCTGACCATCACAATCCTCTCTCGCGGCAGGAAGCAAACCAGAAAGATGTGCTGGCGACCGAGCGCTTTCGGCCCATTTTGGAGAAACTAGCGGATCTCGAACGCGATGATCAAAAACTCGCTTTTCACGCGGCTCGACCTGCGAGGCTCTATCGACGCATATGGGCCTCGTGCGTGCCTGAACACCTCGATGAGGAGAAACTAGGTCAAAGCAATAAAGCTTCCAGGGGGGGCTAGCATCAATCCGAGTGACGGGAAAGACGGTCTTCAGCTTCGTCCCGATGAGCAGCTATGTCGAACTCAGTGCCTTCCAAAGCAAACTCATTCTCACCCTCAACTCACTCTGTTCCAAGAGCCACTGTGTCGAGGTCGCAAAGCACGATGCATATTTCCCAACCAAGGCATATTCTTCCGTGTCTGGATGGTGGACCAGGGCTGGCGATGGATGCATCGTTACTGGCCCGTCACCGATTCCTTTGTACTTTTGTGCTTCAGTCTAACCCCGACTTGGCCATAGCCTAAACGGCATCTACCCCGACCGCCGCATGTTCCCACCCCCCTCCCTCGTTTCTCCTTTTCCTTTTATCTCCCCCTGCACTCTTCACAATAAAAAAAGGTTCGCGACTATGGCGGAAAAGTTACCGCAAATTGCGGTGGTGGGTGCTGCTTTTATATAATGTGATTTTTCAGTTCTCACTCGAAAGTTCTAGGACCCGGATTTCTACTCTATGGGCCCCAGCTATGGCACGGATCCGCAGGACTTCCAGTCGTGAGTTGCCACGGTGAACTACCCCTATGTCTAGGTAGTCGCATTCTCACTCCTCTTCAATAGAGAGACCACCTCGATCGCATCCGCGATCCACAAGGGACGCATGGAAAATGGTCGAAGGTCAGTCTATAATCCAGTCCAAGATCGCTATTAAGAACTAAACCCGCACCTAGATACCAGGCCACCAAAGAAGAGGATTACTGGTTGGTTGCAATGCCTTGATTTTTGTCTTACAAGGAATAACCATGTTCAGGGGTCCTTCTGACCAACAGCAATTCGAGGCCTTTGAGATCGGGTAAATCCATTCCATCTACCATTCTAGTCTCATTCTCCCTGATATTAACCATCTCAGCCATATGGTCTTCCTTGTCCTAGACCACGACCAGCCAAATTCTCTATTTCGCGCCCCTATCGGCAATTCGCCCAAGGTATATTTACCCCAAAGCGTTTCTCGCTGAATATCCTGCTCATATCACATTATAGAATATAATGGATATCGGAACTGGTCAAGGGAGTTGGGCAATGTATTTCAACCAAGTAACCCCGCTTTGTTGGAACCTCTAACGAATCTCTAGTGATGTTGCCGATCTCTATCCGTCAGGTACTAGATTTCTATCTCGGCAGCTTTATTCTTTATCTTTGTCTTTAGACTGACATTCCTTAGCTACCGTCCGTGGCGTGGATATCTTCCCCCGCCCGTGTCATGGATGCCGCTTAACTGCATCTTTGAAGTGGATGATGTGCTCCGCGAGTGGACATGGCGGGACCCGTTTGACTTCATCCATTTGCGTCTTATGTATGGCGCATTTAATTCGGATGGATGGGCCCAGCTATACAAACAAGCTTATGAGTGAGTTATAATGCTAACCGCTCAGTCTCGCGAGTGATGAGTTCCTGACATCTTTGACTACAGCGCCCTCGAGCCCGGTGGCTGGATCGAGCAGATGGAACTAGACGTGCGAGTCTACAGCGACGATGGGACCTTAAAGAAAGAGCATCTGCTATTTGAATGGGGGCCTATGTTCGTTCGATTAGCCGAGCGAGCAGGGCGATCACTCCAAACGCATGAGACGATGCGCAACGCCATTGAGAAAGCCGGGTTCGTCGACGTGTACGAGGAAAAGTACAAGATCCCGCTAGGCCCTTGGCCGAAGGATCCCTTACTAAAGGAGGCCGGTTATCTCCAGTTTGCCCACTGGAACGCTGCTATGGAGGGCTGGGTGATGTGGATGCTAACACACTATGGGGAGCCGGAGCCGTGGACAAAGGAGGAGGTGCATGTGTATCTGGCTAAAGTGCGCGAGGAGTTGAAGAATCCGCACATTCACGCCTATGAACCTGCGTAGGTTTTCTGCCAATCGCCCCGCTAAAGTTCTTTATACTGATGACAATTAGGAAACGCGTGTGGGCAAGAAAGCCTACCAAGGAGGAGGAGCAAGCGAAAGCGAAAGCGAAGGAGGCAGATGTCAAAGTCGAGCCTTCGCCATGAACTTACTCTGGATCTACTTGGGCGGGAACAAAGTTCGGAACCCTATAAGCCAATCCTTTCATCGTTACTGCATCTTTTCGGTGCTCATTCTCAGGCTTCCAAATGGTCACTCATGGAGGCCTGCTTTTCAGTTGAAAATCGTCCAGAATTAAAGACACCTCATTCAAGGTAATTGAGACTCATGTTACTTTTTTTTAACTGGAGTCCATCGGCTCCAGGAACGTATAAGTCGGCCCTGGGTGCTTTCTTGCTCCTGGAGCCCCAGGGACAGTTCCCAGAGGTCTTCCAATAATCGAATGGAGTGTCTGGGATCGGTGTTTCCCCAGTGGCTCTAAATAAAGAACATCGGCGACTTTAGGAATTTCGGCGCCATCAGAGTGGGCTTGTACCTTCGTTTTCAAAAAATGGATCGTAACTTGAGATATCGAAGCGTAAAGAACGGATGATTCTAATGGACTCGTCGCGAAGGAAATGGATTTGAAGGAACGTACCTAATACTTGGTCTGTGGGACCTTCGACGCAATCATTACTTAATGCTTTATATATATATATATTGGCGAACAACTGAATGAGGCTGAGCGGAAATCTTGGGTGACCAAATCGAACTATTCGGCATTTCTAGCCAATTACCGCGCATAGTATTGTGCCGCTCGTTGCCACCGGGACCTCCCAGCAAGAGCACGCATGCCATCGTGTGGCAGCCGCTGCAGGAACCCTTCATCTTGTGGAATAGGGTACATACCTGGCGTGGAAATAGTCCTTCCTATTACGGAATCGCCGCAGGAAGTGCCCCACAGAAAGCATTGTGATTAGAGCGTTTGAAACAGGGGCAAAGCTGGCCTTGAAATGGCAAGAAACCGCGCTGCCTCTGTGCGACGTTGACCACGCTCCCTTCACCACCCGACCATTCACCACAACAGTGATGTTTCACCACACACATCTCACCACATCTGCTCATCAACACCCACCAACCACCAACCACCAACCCTCAACTCTCAACTCTCAACTCTCATCACAACAAGCATTCTATCAAAACAAGCATCCTCGCACAAAATCTCTGTTCACTCTACACCTGAATGAAGGATGCCTTTTCCATTGCAGCGAAGGGATCATCGGACCGCGAGAAAGGCAGAAAGAGTGGGAATACGAATTGCTAACGACGGAAGCCTAGCTTGAACCTTACAATTTGGTGTTTGAATTTGGGATGATCTATATTCATTCTATCTATCCAATGATGCTTCTTCGGAATACGAAACGAACGATGGAGATAATGTGCAGGTCTTTGCTTCTTCGAATACTCTTGGAATACTCGATTACTGGCCCCTAACACCATGAAGAGGTGCCTGCACGTCGCTAGAGTGGCTTGTTGCGCAGCTTTTCCCCTGCAGAGCCTAGTTATGGTTAGATGCCCGATCCCTTCGATTCGGAGTTCAATACATTCCTACTTGTTCGGAAGGTGAAGGTGCTAGCGGCCTTGCAATGCCTCGTTCAACACAGCCATCTCTACCGGAATATCATAACCGACCATCCCATGGCCGATGACTGGGGCGATGACTTCATTTCTCCCCACAACTAAGACTGACGTCTATTGTCTCGACGTGACCCATGATCATGAGCGTGAAGGGTACACTATAAATCTACATATGAGGAACTATGAGAACGTTTTTCAGGCTGCTCGGGATAGTGGGTTTGACGGTAGTCGTGATGGTCGTCTTATCACCGGCTCCCTTCCCCATGGATTCAAATGGAGAGCGTCAGGACCTCGATCTTCTCTGTTGGACGTTGGACGCATTGTTAGCGTCGCCACGAACCGACCGGCTTCATCAACTAAGGACTAAAGGCACGGCGGCTACAGAAAAGTCTTTGTTTGGTGGAAGCTCATATGCTACCAATTCGATCGCGACTCGATAGTGCAGCCAGCAGAGTACGCAATTTGGCTTAGTCTCGGCCGACTGGCACGCGTTGTCTGCCACATGGGGAACTCGCTTGGTTGACTTTCCTGGGGCCGGCGCCTTAAGTTTTACCGTTAATTTTTCCTCTCTTCATCTTCGTCTCGGAAACCGCCCCCTTCGTCCTAGGTTGACAGTCTGTCCTCACAGTCAACTTGACGTGCATACGAAGTTTTCATTGCTCACCGAAAGTGTGGTACGATACTCGGCTTGAACGTCGGTTTAAATCACTGCCCAAGGTCGGCAGTCTATGGAAGGCGGGAGTCAATGATATAACGTTTATAAATTCTACTCTTCATCTTCACCAGTCCTATTGGCTAAGGTTTCTGCGCCAGGTCACGCAGGATTCACTCCGAAGAAAACCCACCAGGTTGTCGAGTTTGTGGTAATATTCCCGGGAAGCTCGGCCAGGGCGCCACGACTAGGTATGGTGCAAGGGTAAGAGCTAACCGGAGTTCATGAGAAGCTCAATCCACACGGTACCCGAATCTAACTGGCACTCCTTCTCATATTTTCTCATACTGACATAGTTGTCCCGGTGATGTGGCAAACCCCAGTTGCGTCACATTCCAGCAACACATCCACAACCCCCACTGCGACATGCCAGGGAGATCCTGGAATGCTGTAATGTTTACGTTTGCGCGTAACCCATTGCACGGGTTTATAGATTGGGATATAAATTCCCCTCTTCAGACGTTCGGTTGATTGATATGGGGCACTTTCGGATGCAAATATGGGCCAATTAGCCCAGTACTTCGACACAGGCAACATGAAACAGGATCAAAAGTTAACCGAGAAAGGCAAACGTTCTCCAGTAAGTCAATCGAGGAGAGCTTACCATGTCCGCTTAGATACATATAAGCATTATTGCTGAGCAGCAGACTGAGAACCCACTAATGTTATCCAGATCCAAGATAAAGGGAAGTCCCCTACCGAGTCTTCCAAGACGCCCTGCAATAATACGTCTTGCAATCCAGCCGATCGACATTCGCAAAACCGTTATTTCACGGGAACGGTGCGAGCCAACCGAAGAACACGGAGCGACTGCAGGAACGACTTATCCCTATGCTTACGCGCTAGTCTCAAAAAATACTCCCCGGAAAAAGGGTTGATATCGAAGACTAGAAGGAAACTCCGTTTCCTTACTAGACGTGAGTGTCCCAGGAAGCGACTATCACCAGGAAGAAGCAAACGTCCGGTAAAATTCGTCACTGGGGTTGGAATCGTGTCTGAAGAAGACCTGCCACATCTATCCTAAATCGCAGTGTATATGGCTCCTGCTGAAGTTGCGCATTAGTTTGCACGTGGCAACTCGCTATTGAATTCTACTCGTATCTACTCGTACGCAATTCACCAAGGGTCTTTGCAATCCTATTCTTCCTCTTTGCTCGTTACCATTCCATAACCCCATAACCCAGGCCCCCTTCCTAGAAAGCGACCAAACCATCAATATCCAAGGGTCTGTGTCCATATTCCGAAACTTGTGGTAGGAAAAGCACGCTGGCCGATACCATCAGAAGGCCCTTCCTCTAGGAGTAAACGGCTAGGCAAAGTAGCCTGATATATGGTTTGGGTCTGTGTGAGCGGCGTTTGAATTGCTCGGAGTCTCTCAAGGTAATGTGGATGTAGATATTCCAACAGGGTATGTGTTGAATTGTGTGGTCAGTGGCCATCACAGAGCGGCGGACGAGAATCATAGCCAGAGTAATGCGCATCATGGGTTGGATCTAATACTGAGATAGGCGCAGCATGGACGCGGGGACATAGCTTGATCTTGATAGATTGCGCCAGCAGAATGAGTCTGGGGCACGTGGGTCAGGATGTTCGCATCTATTTCTAAGCAGGGTGATAAGTTTCGCGAAATAGCGCAGATTGTCCAACCGATACCTCCGCTCAGAAATTGCTCTTCCACCTGCCGCACGGAGTAGATGCCATTCTAGAATTTGTAGTCAGTCCGTCGGCATGACAGGCGGCGGACGCCCTGACTAGCGTTTCGGAGCTTGTACATTGTGACTTGTGGGTGTCTTTGAGCTCACACAGTATTTGAATTAAGGGTCGAAGTCGAGGTGTTGGGATAGGAAACCGATTTTATGGGATAATGAGGACATCGCTTATTGGAATATGGGAATGAAAAGAGGGGCGCGGATGGGGCTGACTGTGATTAATCACTCTTATTTCCATTACAGTAGGTTGCACCAAATCTTCGCCACGCCCGTCAAGGATAAGTTATCTTTGTTCATTTATATGGGATGTCAGGTACAACATCTGGGATGTGTGAATTACCGTGCCTCTAGTTTGGGGTAAGGGTAAAAGTTCGTATTCCCAGCCGGTCATGCGGCTAGAGCCTTTTTGGGACCGCTGATTTCCGATTGTCGTGGTGAATCCGAAGACCGTCCCTCTCTTTTCTCATGTGCGTACCAGCCTCCTTCAAAACAAGGTTGTCCTGCTCTAGCTTCTCGCCATCAATGTGCTTGGACACGCACGAATCCCATAGGCGTCCATAGAGACCAACAAGTCGAGCTGCTGGAAAGGCAAACTGGATCGTCGCGTTCGAGGTCTGCTAGTACCTTCACGACGGGTTGAAAGGGCTCGGTCGCCAAAGTATTGTTTCTCCTTCGTGTTGCGAAGCGGACGGCTGCGATGACCAGCAAAGGCATTTGAAGCCGAGTGGTTGTTTCACTTACCAAAGGAGGGACATGATCAGAAGTTTCCAGTGAATAGTCCTTACCACTAAGGATTGGCAATTCACTGGGCTGCTGTTTTCCTTCTTTTTCCTGGCCTGGCGAGCTGTTTGGGGAATCCATTTTGTCCGCAGGAGAAGTCAGGGATCTGGGCAGTACTGTTTCCAACAGGCGTTGGTGTATTTTATAGACTATGCGGACGCAGATGGCTATGGACTGGGTTTTACGATCAGCACATTAGTCAGTCAACGCAATCAGCTTTCGAATAGTGGTTTTCATTTCCAGAGGCGGTTGGCACTCATTTTGAGAGGGCGGTGAAGGATACGACAGTCAGCCAACTTTTTTCAACCGACTCAGCATCATGAGCTCTCAACTCGGCTCTAGCTCGTCTCTCTCAGTGGGTACCTCGAATGGTATCAAATTTGTCGCTGCAAATAGTCGCAGTATAACGGATACCTACATGGGTTTCAACAGGCCTCAATAAGGGAAGGTGTCCTTCAACGCTTCCTACTGTTGTAGTTCAGAGGTATGAATTGTCTTATTATTTCGGAGGGATACATGAGCCTATATATACAACAATTAGCCAAGTTGATTGGAAATCAACTTGGTCGTCTGTATAGACACTTCGGAGCTAATTCCGACAGTGCGGCTTGGTTCCTGATCTGCACCAGCTTCATATCACAACACTACCAAGCTTGTTTTTATTAGGATTAATTTGATTTACTACTACTATACCGTGTACTGTAGCATAGTGACAGAAGCTGAGAAGTTTATAAATACGTTTACTCAACCTCCGGCAATTCGCTTGCAGTTCAATCACTTGACTACGCAAAATCGAACAGGCCTTGTGTATGAGGTACCTGATAAGTTCTTCCCTTTATCCTACTGAAAAATCCACTGTACTGACGTTTATCGGATACATCGTGAACCTGAAGCAGGACCTGTGAGTGTTGTGATTCCCAGCGAATTTACTGTGCTTTCCATGCCCGATTGAAGACCCGAGGTTTGGGCTCGCTGACAAAATGTCTATGCGAGTATCTCTCCACCAGCCGACTCAGTGTCTCGCCCCTGGATCTACAGTATCCGAGATGCGAAAGGGCGGCTTTTCATACACGTACAGGTAAGTGAATCCCAGCGCGACCCTGTCCGAAACTGGACTGACTTCAATGACGGTGCGAAACAATCAGATCCGTGCATTCCGTCCAATATACACCCAGCGGAAAAACCACGGAGCTCTTTCCCGTCTCTTCTCCCCTGGTCTTGACCTTCAATACATGTGAGTCATAGAATGCCTCCCCGATCTACAAGCTAATAATGGACAGAAAACCGTTGACAGCGCACCAGGGTGAGTCCGAGCCAGCACCCCCGTCAGTGCTCCGCGCAAAGCCGGCTTACACACCATTTCTGGTCCTGCCGCTTGCATGCCCTTTATGGAATATTGCAACACAAGGCTGCGGGCCAAAAACAGGACGAATAAGCTCGGAACGTTCGTTCTTCATGGTAAGGTGAGTGGAATATCGCGCCTCCTGTTGCGCCGGCTTCGATTATTTATGAAGTCTGTGCCCCCAAAACACAAACACCACTGACATTTCATGCCGCTGTGGGAGCAGCCCATCGCCAACCGCGAAATCTCTTGTGGCGAGTAACCTATTCCCGCCAAGTCAGATAAGACCTAGCTAGGGACACTACGTCGCGCTCCATCCCGTCTTCCGCCCTCGTCCTCACCGCCTTCGCACCCTGAACGGCTGTGTGTCTCAACCACTCGCCGTCTACACGAAGCGGTCTCCCAATATGACTGTACAGTTTCTTGTCATCTGTGGGTTCGTCACGGGCCTTTGCCGGCTGGCGAACTTTCCCGGTGCATCCAGTGCGGCTTCCTCTAATCGACAGCCGGAGAGTGCGACGAACCTGAATACAACAGGGCATGAATGGTGACTTGCACTGCCGAAGAGAATTGGAAGTGATATGGTTGGTAAGCTGGTATGATCACCATCCTAATTGATTATTTGTCTGAAGCATTCACTCGGGGGGATTCTTCATGAACAACGTAAAGTACAACACCTCGTCCAATTGGATCAATCCTTGCTGACTCGGATCCCACAACAGCAGGTTCCCTCATTTTCCCATCACTCGAGTAGAATGCGAAGCGAGCAAATGTCTCGTCTGCTTGAGCTCCCTATACCAATGCGAGTGCATGCTGTCTATCTCCTCCATGCGACAACCCCAGGCCTGCAACGTCCGAAGATTTCAGGTTGTTCCCCCTCTGATGGCTTCCTTGGATCCGGAATACGTGCTCTCCGCCACCGGTCAACTACGCCATTATATCACTTGCATCCGACTCTGTCGTGGAACCGCGAGGTCGGTCAATCCCATTGCACTCGCTCTCACAGTACCCCCATACTCAGGACGACTGCTGGACAGATATTCTGGAGCAACCCTATGGCGTCAAGGTCCATAACCAATGTTGGCGAAAAGTAAAC
This sequence comes from Penicillium chrysogenum, assembly GCF_028827035.1. Lineage (NCBI taxonomy): Eukaryota > Fungi > Ascomycota > Eurotiomycetes > Eurotiales > Aspergillaceae > Penicillium > Penicillium chrysogenum. The sequence goes on along the minus strand of NW_026622750.1, from coordinate 4,078,540 downwards.
CGATTACCGCCATGCTTGATATATCTAAGATCGTACCATGCCTCACGTTCGGTTGCTGAATCCGCTACTTTGCAACCTCTCGTCGCATAATCCGTTCTCGTCATCCGAGGTGGTACATTGAAGCCCAATGAGTGGAATTGATCGACCAACGGAGAGCTGCGCCGGGGACTGGATAATGTTACAAATATCGTTCAACGTTTCCCGCTAGCTCGGAGAACGCCGGCTCATTCCACCAGTCAATACCGTCATAAACTTTTACGCAACCGGAGCGGTCCCGCCTATGTCGCATACATTCCCCAAGCTCCACAGATATTGCAGAGACGAAAACAAGAACCAATATTCGTGCCAGTTCACACCAGGCTTTCAGGTGATTGTCCCAAAGGTTTGTATGTGGGCTTTGACGGTAATCTTTTGGCTGCGCAGCAGTTTGAACGGGGTTTCCCTATTCCAGAAAAGGAACCTCCCCGATCAATGTGTACGATATGATCAGCAAGTGGTTCTTTGTGTGCCATGGCTTGGCACTTTGCTTGCGAAGCGATTCAAACACCAATATCGGTCAGGCATAAAGAAGTCTTATAACCAAGTCAAGCCAGTGATGCAAAACCTCGTCTTAATCGTCACCCATTAAGCCAGAAGGTGGTGCACCCTCAGGCGCAAATTTTTACCGATAATTCCGATACGGGAGCCGCATCACATTTTCCGATCGGGCAGTCTGGCGTCAAACTAGTTTCAATGTGCTTGCATTAACGTAATTCACAAGCGAGCTGGATGCCCTACCCAACTTATAAAATTTCGTGCATCCATCTCAACCAAAAACGCCACTAAATCAGTTAAGCTAAAACCATCATCTATCTGGACATGCATCTCTTCTATGACCCTAATTTTTACATAACCCGCACGTCAGTAATGCTCTCGTTCGCGGCTGCAAAGGTGGCGAAGGCCTTCTTCGCCGAGAAGGTGGTGGGGGGGAGGGGTTTGGAGGGTAGAGGTGGTTCAATTGCTTCCACCGGCTCAGTAATCGATTGATAAGCTTCTTGAACTGAGAGGCCTTCTTCTGCGGGTATCTGCCTCCGGGATCTAGTACGCTTTTGCTTCTGCTTCTCGTTGGCGGCGCGTAAATCGCTTACTACTTTCTCAAGAAAAGCAGCGGATTGCATAGTGATTTGGCAGACTTTTGAAACCTGCTTTATCGCAGAACTTAGCGGGCTCGGAGCGGTTCTTGATCTTGCACGAAGTAATGCTTTAATTGACGAAGCTTGCTTTTGTAACTGGACGTAATTCGAAGAGGTTTTTGGGTCCCACTCGCTACCCCCCCGGGGTGGGGGGAAAGAAGTCGGGGTTCGAATGCAAGTACCAAGTTTTGAAATCACTTGATCAGGTGCGAAGAGTATTAAACCAGCTGCACGGAAGCTATTTTCAAAAAGCTTCAATTCGTGCAAATGGGTATACTTCGAGGAAGTCAAGTTTGTCGATATGGTTAATCCGATTCCGCACTTTCATTCCAACCATCCGACCATACGGCCGTTTCAACACGCAAAACAGCCGATATCGAGAGGCTATAAAAGGTGAGAGGAGTGCGCAGGCATACAGATCAGTATAACCTTACTTTTCTCGCAGATTTCATCGAATTTTGGCATTAAATGACTTCCGTGGTCGTCGAGTATAAGTAGCCGATATCTCCCCTTCGTACGCAAAGAAGTAGAGGAGTAAAGAGCTTTTCGAGCTAGCGAAGTCTAGTTTTATTAGAGGTCTATCCGTTAGGACTAACCTTAAATCGCTAACTAAGCATTGCAAATACCCACAGGCGAAGTTCCACCCGCGGCAGTTGCATACGTGATTATCCGCAGACGGTGTGAAGTGCATGGCTCAACAGATCTCTTTGACGGAAAGTTCAAACATGGTTCTATCAACGGTGGTGAGAATTGTGAGGAAAGTCGTTCAGAAAATATCCTAGAGCACAAATCCACTGCTTCGCCCATGAAATGGACTTTTCGTTCTTACTACCTCAGTTTCAAAGGGCTGAGACGTGGTCAGTCTGCGGCCGATACAGTATGAGCCCTTTTCTTTACATCGAATTCCTGGCCACTCTCACGACAATACTTCAAGCATCTACAGTCGATCCACCGACACGGCCAAAGATGCTATACCTATGACTACCATACCAACTACCCTACAAATCAAGCCATCTCTTCCTGAGATAAATCTCCTGGACCACCAAATCTCCATGGCTCGCGGATCTACCATGGCTTCGAAAACTACACGGCCGCGAATGAGAAAATCCAAAACAACCCGAGATGTCGGCTTCCAACAAATCGTCAGCACCACAATGGACGCGACCCAAAGTTTGGCTCTGCAGTATCATTTCGACCCTGCAAACAGTCCTTCTGGAGACCCGTGCTTGATTCGGGCTATCGTTTCAGTAAGAGTGGCTCTTGACACATCCCGAACCGAGGAAACCAGCGCAGAGCAGGAGTGGAAGCAGCAGTGGAAGGTCTGTTCACGAAACTTGAGAGTACTGTATAAGAGCAATATCAGAATCTATGCTATGTATTCTTCCATATCAGCCACAGCAGAGAGACGGTGCAGTTCGCCATGCGCTTGGCGTTGTAGGGATAAACCGACGACCCCTAAGAACTTTTGAACTCCGCGCGTAGAAACTGTTCCACTATAGAGACAAAGTCGTCTTCACTGCCCTGAAGCACTCTGTTGACAGCTTCCGGAAGCAAGATCAACCGCCAATCCAAATGATGGGGGCGGGCCTCACACAAAAAATGTGTAGGCGGGCCTTTTGCTTTAGCTGGGCTCTTCAGCTGGTCGAAGTCTGAAAGCGCTGTCTTCACGAAGTTTTGAAGGCGGCAAAGACTTTGGGAGTCTTTGAAGCCAGCGATGCGATTCGAAAATTTGATGGCCACGTGAACGATCTTAAGGAATGTTTTCCGATTGTGCGGAATGCGGTGCACAGCTGCGTGGCGAATGCTAGTAATCACGCGACGCCGTCCTGTCAACGCGCTCAGAGTCAACTGAAAATGCGGGTAATGCAATGAGCTTATGCTTTCCGTCACCCCTGCCCAAAATGGTTAGATAAATAGCCACTGCGGTTGCCGATTCTTGTATGTCCAACATACCCTCATATAATTATGGGCCATGGGGTAATCGGAGCTGTAAATTTCAGCGCTTTGGTCGTTTTCTTAAATAAGCTTGAAATTCAGTAAAATGACATGGAGCGTGCGAGCTGACAAATGCCCAAATATATATATTGTTGCATGCATGTGAGGAACTTGTCGAATGAGCCACTCATAAAGTTGAGGAGACTGTTTCAGTGGGTAGCATGAATTTCTCATGTTTTTAAGTAGGCGATAACATCACACCGATGCGGGCTAATCAACTTTAGACTGTGAGTTCACAGCGGTTGGTAGCTCTCTCGTTCCGCAAACACCACCTTACATGTTTCGTTAGATTACCCTGGAAGCGCCGGATATGTAACAGCGGACTGTTCTTCTTCGCTTTCACGGTGCTTCTAGCTTTTCCGAACAAATAATATGATTGCGCTGGGATCTCACTCTGAGCGTCCTGCTGGTTGCGACTCCAGTGGTATGGCCCTTGCTTTTGCCGTCCGAGTTCGAGACATGCTAAAAATTTACTAGGCTTCCACGCCTTTAAACTCAAACATGTCCACAACAGAGCCGGCAGTAAGCGATGCTGTTCATATAGCACGGTATCCCGATGACTTGTGCTGATATGTTGTGATATGAAGCTGGTTCAGATCAGGAACAAAGCCGCACCATCGGAATTAATTCCTGATGTGTCTATACAAACAAGCAGGTTGATTTCTAATCAACCTGGAGCTCATGCGGTATATATAGCCTCACGTATTTCCTCTGGAAGAACAATTAAGATAATCCCTATAAACTACAACACAAGAAATAGAGCGACTGTTCAGCATATAGCTATAAGCTCTTCTTTGAACTTAGCACGTTGTATGTCGAAATTGTCCAAAAGACGCTGTCGGGTTGTATGGCGAGACATGAATATAAGTGGAACCCTTAATATACCCTTGAACATTTGATAAAATGCTAGTGATTCAGTAATTTTAAAGGTTTCCTTGCTGTTAGCAATCCAGAGCACGGACTACAGGGATGTTTCGAACTGGTTGACCAGGACCACTGTATTTATCCCACCAGGACCTCGCCACATATCGCAATGTCGGGTACTGAATAACCAAGTATGAGTAAAGAATTCACGGTAGTGTACCCATGCCTAGTCGGCAAAATATAAGGGGTTGGAGAATATTGCCAACTTTAGGATACCACTGTGGATTCTTCATGACTGGCTTATTCATCTTCCGCCCATTTTTCCCATAGCATGGTATTGTCAGTCGGATTGTTAACATTGGAGGATTACCCCTGAAGGCCCCTTGACGGGCCCTCACACTTCAATCAATTTTGATACAATTGGGCATGTCGAGAGTCAATACGCCAAATTCCCAGGTCGATAACTGTCAACACAATCAGAAATGTTAGCTCGCAGGATATCACCCCTTCTTATGTTGAGTTTACTCGGTCTAAAAGCCGTTTAACCTATCTATACTATGCGTTGATACTACGTTGTTGGTTATTCTCCAGGTTCATTTTTCACACCTGTAGTGTTTTCTTCATTTCCTTTCTTCCCAAACTGCTAGAGGAACTCATACCATAACAACATGAATGAGCAAAACAGAAACAGCCACCCATCGCCACAGCACAGCTTCATGGCCATCGAGGCTATATTAAATACCCCGAAAACAGAATACGTGTCTATCGGGTTTGTGCTCCTCTCTGGGAACTCAGTCCCAATGGCGTTTTCGACTAATTATGTATTCCTCAGAGCCAGCGGTTTTGCCGGGTCAGCTAGGTGTGGCAATACTATACTCTCGAGGAATGCCAATGCCACATATCTCCGAAGTAGTGCCATGGTTGAACATCAGTCGAAATGGGGAGACCGGTCTTCGGCACCAAAAAGTCGCACGCGGTGGACGCATTGGTACCAAATCCGCGGAGCCTGCTTCAGCCCGTACAGTGAGCGGCGCAGCCGGCATACGTACCCTGGCTCTTCGAAGCCTTCGGGCAATTCCATATAAATAGACGAATCGACGTCCCCATGGAGAAATGCGGTGACAGCATCGAATTGGTGGAGTTTCCATCCGCGCAACACGGCGCTGGCTACAATGCAGCGGACGGAGTCCATTCGCGACACAGCAGCAAACGTTTCGTGATAGTCGATGCCATGTTTCTGCCGGCAACCTTTGATGACCAATCGCGCCTTGCGCGTTCCGTTGGCTTTGGTCCTGAAGACCCATTTACAGCCAATCACATGATCTCCGGCTGGGACGTCCTCTCGCCGAACCTTTTCCCATGTTCCGTGTTCGAGAAGCGACGCATATTCTTTCTGGATGGCGGCCCACCATTCCAGCTGGGTTGGGCCTGACACGGCCTCGTGGAAGGTCGCCGGGTCGACTTGTCTGGCCGGTGCGGTATTCAATGTGCCTGCCAAGTACACCTTGCCTAGTGACTCCAGGAGTCGCCGCGACGGTCTTCGTCTGCGACCATAGATCGAATACCCAAGATCCGATGTCAAGTCATTTCCTTGTTGGCTTGGATTCACTACTGGAAGTGTCTCCTCTTCACGCCCAGGTGGTGTTTTCTCTCGCTCACTCGCCGGAGGTACTGGCGATGCCGGTGGTGTTAGCAGCCCTCTGGCTGAACTTGGCATTGATGGAAAGACAGGTGATGGAGGAGCGTTGTCCGGGAGGTCGTTGCCTGTTTCCCCCGGTGGCGCCACTCATCGAACTCGACATCACGGGAAAAGACTGTCTTTCCAGAATGTATCTCATAGAGCTTGTACTGGTTCGGTTCACAATAGCCTAGCAGTCGACACTCGGATGATCTCGGCCCGAGTTTTGCTCGATGCTCTTTCGGGATCAATACCCAGGCACGGGAGCCAATGCGTCGTAGATGCGACAGCTGAGGCGGCTTCCCGTGTAAAATTTCAAACGGCGTCTTCTTCCGCAAAATTGATGCTGGCGCGCGCAGCTTCAGATAGACCACCGTATCCACAAGCTCGGTCCACCAGGAAGGAGGAAGGTTCGCATCAGACAAGAGCGTGTTGATCCGCTCCCGGATAGTGCGATTCGTGCGTTCCGCCAGTCCATTCTGCCCTTTGCAGTCATGGCGGCGAGGTGACAAACTCGACTCCCTGGGACTCGAGGTGTGTTCCGACGGGCAAGTATTCTCTCCCATTGTCGGTGAGGAACCTCTTGATCTGGGCGCCGAACTGTCGGTGCACCCAGGCCTCAAATTGTCGGAACTTCCGCAGCGCTTCATGCTTCCATCTCATGGCATATGCCCACGAGCCACGAGAATAATCGTCAGTAAAGGTGATCACGTACCTGGAGCCATCTTTGGCAATCGGCATCTCCATGATGTCCGAATGGATCATTTCAAAAATTCCCGTTGAATGCAGACGTGGCCGTCTTGCACGGGAGTTTCTCTTCTGATGCTGCTTACCCGACATACACGCTGGGCACTGCGGCGTTGCCAGCAGCTGCGCCTGCGTTAGCGGTCGGTACGGAGTGCCGGTCTGCCGGAGGACCACCCTCAAGTCTCCCCGGTTCAGATGTCCCATCCGAGCGTGCCACAACGCTTCGGAGGCCTGGTCCACTCCTTTGCACGCATCTTCTTCGAGTATCACAGCTTCACCACCGAGTTCAGAGGTTGACGTTGCGCATTCTGCGTCACTTGACTCCTGAGGGTCGTCGACGTCCATGGCCACCGCCTGCGGTTCCAGTGAATCTGCATGGCCGTGGGTCGTCGGCGCCCTCGCCAGTTGGACTCGCTCTCGAGATCTTCTGCTCACATGGCACCGCAGGATCAGTAGATCCTCCTCCGCATGGTAGGCGGTCCCCACGGTCCGTCCTCGGCGTTGCACGAAGACATTCTGTGGGTGCGCCACCACCGAGTAGCGGTCTCGCAATAACTTCGGTACACTGATCAGGTTCATCCCGACGCGTGGCGCGAAGTACACATTCTTCAACACCAGGGGTTGGTTGAACTTCCCCCGGAGCGTGAGCTTCACCGTACCAATCCCTTCGGCTTCCACTGGATCGCCCGCCGTGTCCAGCATCTCGCGGTGGGGCCGCAGACTGCTGAAGCAGCTCCGGTCCCAGCAGATGTGGCTGGTGGCGGCCGAGTCCAGAATCCACCGGGGTTGCGGTGCGTGGGTATAAAGGGTCGTCACCCTCGCCCTCACGATATTGATCCTCGGTCTCTTGGAAGTCGGCGGGCCCTGCCGATCTCCCACCTGGCTTGATGGTATATTTTGCAAGTTATTTCTTGGTGAGCCGGAAACACTCCGTTCAGCCTTCAGGGCATGGTCCCTGGACGGCTGTGCTTCTCGCTGTTTCTTCCAGCACTGCGCGACCACATGGCCGCGCTTCTTGCAATAGTTGCATTTCTTGGCAGTCTGCTGCACCGTATTGATGGACGGTCCAGATGCTGCCTGCAAGGGCGTTGGAGACTCTTTTCTCCGGACCGTCTGTTCGGCATTAGACAGACGGTTTCCGATCGTGGTCGGATTCACTGGATCCTTGTCATTCTGAATGGCATCTACAATCAGGACATATTCTGGTCCGATCTGCGTGAGCAGGATCGCGATGTGTGCTCGATCGCCGATCGACCCGGGCGCGATGGCATTCAATCGATGTACCAGCAACCGTACACGGTCAACGAATTCGCGCGCACTGCCGCAGCGCTCGCCAGTGGTTTCGCGAAGCTGGGCGAACAGCTCGCAGAACGTGGCGAGTTCCATCCGCCGATATCGTTCTTCGAGTTCATTCCAGAGGTCACGGGACGTCTCGAGTCCCGCGACATGAATGCTAATGTGGGGGGACAGGTACCGGAAAATAGTATGGTAGGCCTCGGCTTCGCGACGCGACCATTCACGGTGGCGCTCGAACGCCTGGACCTCCACTTCGAGGCGCGCTTCAATGGCTCGCTGCCTCACCGCCCCGTTGAGGTGGGGCTCCACCAAGGGGTGGATATCCGCCGTAATGGGTTTGGCGTACTTGAATAGACAATCGGGACGCTGAAGGCCGCCCGACACTACATCCCAGACCTGCCTTGCTTTGAGGTAGGAGGTCATGAGACGTTTCCAGGTTGCGAAATTGTCGCTGCCTGTCAGAGGCTCAATGGCCGTGACCGCTCGGTCGGGCGAGTCATGGACCAGAGCAGACATAGTGAGGATAATGAAAGCGGGGTAGATCTATAATCAAGATGGTCAAGATGATTCTCAGATGAGTAGAAACGGCACCCGAGTGTTTGCTCCCGGGCTCATAACCTGTTGTAGTTCAGAGGTATGAATTGTCTTATTATTTCAGAGGGATACATGAGCCTATATATACAACAGTTAGCCAAGTTGATTGGAAATCAACTTGGTCGTCTGTATAGACACTTCGGAGCTAATTCCGACAGTGCGGCTTGGTTCCTGATCTGCACCAGCCTCATATCGCAACAGAAATCTATAAGCTTCGGCCTGATCTTATTCATATAAGGAATAATGATATAACAAAGGCTATTTTAGTCGAGACTGCGTAGCAAGCATGGGAAAGATTGAATCTGGATTATATGAAGCATCTCTCTGAGACGATGCCGCACCGGGTAGAGGCTATTATTGAGAGCCGGGGGTGGTATACACCATACTAGATTTATAGTATGAATTCATGGAGCTTTTGTACTGGCAGAAAATTATGTAATCAAGGGGGTGTGGGGTTAGGGGTGTTAGATTTTTTGCTGCGTCACTGTACGTTCCTGATCTACATCAGCCACATATCTTATCGAATCTGGCCGTAAGGCCTTCTGCGGTCATTTCGGCGCCGTGGTGTCCATTCGACTTAAAAGTGTTCTTGTTTGGACCTCCTGTCTCAGCCACTGACGGTGACCCTCGACGTATCGAATGACCGTACAAATTCGAGGGTTTTCATTCATAATACAGCCACTGTCTATAACCACCACATCTGGTGCAGGTTGGGGATGACACTGTCGACGACTTCGAGGTATCGGGGTCCAGGCCTGGTTGATATTTTTTGCAAGACAGCCGACACCTACCACCATCATCGGACCGCCTAGTAAAGGTAATTCAGCAACAATATGCAGATAAGCATATATATATATAATACCTAGGAACCGTGTAGATTGTTGATGTATAGATTCCAGATATATTGTTGTTTTGTCGGGGGGCTAACGGCCTCCCAAGTTCAGCTACAGTGAAGGAAGCAATCGATAACTTAAATAGTTGGGGAACGCGAATATCCCTACATCGGTGTCAATTTGCGGTGCTTGACGCTGATACGATATGTGTAAACTTATTTTTGCACCTAGTGATACCATTCTTGAAACCATGTTTCTATTGATGGGGGATCCAATGTATACTAACTGGTTGGAAACGAGCTTAAGTGCAGGGTACTTTCTTCCATATTATCTATATTTGATGGAGCATTTCATTATTTTTGATATCTCCCGTAATCATCTAACATGCAGTTTACCTAGCTCATCAATTCGCTCCTTCCTAATTTATTCAATCAACCTTTCGCACCCTAGGCTCTGGGAGAGGTTCATGCGGTTTTTCACTTGGTACTGTGCTTCGTAGTATATTTGGGTATCAATACGTTGTCATGCGGAATGGGCTCGACCTAAGATCGTATTCGTCCTGCCATACTCGACTGGTTGTCGTAAAGATCTTTCGCAGCGACTGTTGGAACTAGAAGTGTCTGTGGGCTTTTGACCTTTATATGCTGATTAACCCACGCCCTTTGTCTTTGGATGCTGCCTTGTGCGAAGGAAATAGCGTTCACAAACTCGCTATCCCACACAGCTTGACTAGCAGGCGATAATGCTGTGAGGTGACCTTCTATATAGGTTAAGAAGAGATCCAGCGATTGCAGAGCTGCTAGTGCCTCATACGGGTCCTTGGTTTCCTCGACTGCTGGAAAGACAGCTTTTCGCAGATACTGGGCAACTCTTCGACCGTATTGACGACTTCCGTGATATCTATCAATCACCGGTTTGAACTCATGCAAAACCTCTGTAGATAGGCGACGCATTACCTCCAGCCCACCCTGAACCTCCAAATCGTGGACTAAACGAGGTATCAAGTCCCTGTAGATTTCAAGTAGTATCTCAAGGCCCTCGTTTGTCGCTCCCATCCACAATTCGAGCCGTCGCACGGATTCCTTGTTGCCCATCTGACCTCCTTTTTCAGCAGCAGGCTCTGCCCTTTTCTTTGCCCCTCTCGACTCTTCGGACAGCTTCAGTGTGCTTTTCTTCAGCGTGATTGGCCTTCCCTCCCTCTATCTGGACACATTTCTCTATACGAACAGCTCCGGATTTGAACATAGGTTGCTTCGAGACAGGGTCCCATTGCTCTGTGATTAATCAGTAATCGAGGATTCGATGGACGATTGAGAACTCTGCGTCTTTACCGTGCGTTAACTCATTTGCTGCGCGTGCCCTGTCATCCGTGGCATCAAAGTAGCCAAAATGAAACGGAATGAAGACGTGGCCCTCACTTATGTCACCTATAGCAACTGGTAATTCAAGACTGCCGCGTCGCGATTTGACCACGACCATTTCTCCATCCACGAGATGCAGGCTGTCTGCATCTGTATTAGAGATCTGAATGACAGGTTCGGGGTATGCCTCCTGCAACCGCTTAGAGCGGCCAGTCTTTGTACGTGTATGAAATTGGTAGACATTGCGGCCAGTTGTGAGTCGCAGAGGGTATTGTTCATTGATTTCTTCAAACGGCGATTTGTAGTGGGCCGCTTTGAGGATGGCTCGCCCTGCAGGATTCATCGCTTGATATTGCGATTTTGTGAAAGGTGCACCTGTTTCGAGATCGTGCCCGTAGGATTCACAGTATTCCGTATCGGTGAAGAATTTGGCGTCGTCAAATAAACGTTCCTTGCCCTGAGGGTATACGCTGGTGCACGGCCATTGAATGCCCGAACCACCAGACAACTTCTGGTAAGTCATCTCGGTGCAGTCCAATGGGCGGCCATGAGACATCTTCCTCCATGCATTGAAAACCTCTTCGGGGCTGGTAAACGGGATTAGTGGCTTCCCATCTTTATCACGAAAGTCCATCCGCTTCGCGAAATCTAGCCATATGTCCATGTCGGCTTTGCTCTGGCCTGGCGATTCGACCGCTTTCTGGGATAAATGCACGGTCCGGTCAACGTTGGTAAAGCAACCTGTTTTCTCTCCCCACTGCGCAGCAGGAAGAACCACGTCTGAGATGGCAGCAGTTTCAGTCAAGAAAATGTCTTGGGTCACCACGAACAATTCCGGTTTGGTCAATAACTCCCGAACCTTCTGTAGGTGCGGCAGACTGACGAGAGGATTGGTGCCAGAAACCCAGAACATTTTGATAGAACCCTCGCTGATATATTTGAGCATATTTTCAACGTGCGTGGGTTGATTCCAGTGAGGGACCTTGATTGGCTCAATGTTCCATATATCGGCAATTTCTTGGATGTGCCTAGGGTTCTGGAAGTTTCGGAACCCAGGATACTCGCCGTCGCATCCAGCTTCCCGATTATTTTGGGCAGTGGGTTGTCCGTTCATCTGAAGAATGCCGCTTCCAGGTTTACCTATCAGGCCACGGAGCAGGTTGATGTTGTTGATCTGGCAAGCAGCGGCAGTCGCCTGGTTCGACTGGTACACTCCCTGTAGGGCAGTGGACAGGAGACTGGCAGCGGTTCCAATTATCTCTGTGGCCTGGTGGAGCTGCGAGACGGGGACGCCTGTGATTCTTTCCACGATGTCGGGTGTATACCGGTCCACAACCGTACGGAGATTTTCGAGCCCGACAACATGCTTTGAAACATAGTCTTCGTTGATCCACCCATTGGTAAACAGCAGATACTGCAGGCCGTTGAGTAAAGCAACATTTGTCCCGCTCTTCGGTGCCAGATGCACAGTCGCCTGCTTTGCTGTATCTGACCTTCTTGGATCCACGACAATGAGTTTGGGCGGTTGAGGTCCTTGTAGCCGATCTAGAACGCGGGACCATAAGACCGTTTGAGTGTGCGCCATGTTGTGGCCTACCAGGAAGAGGCAGTCCGTATAATCGATGTCACCGTAGGATCCCGGTTGGCCATCACTACCAAAGGATTCGCGCATGCTAGCTGCGGCCGTTGCAGTGCATAAACGAGTATTGCCGTCCCTGCTTAAAGTGTCAGCTTTTCAAGGCACCATTGCACTGCCGGCTCGCGGTGTCGTACATGTGCAGCGTATTGAGACCTGCCTTGCCTACCATAGCAAGGACGTAGTATTCTTCCAGAAACAGTTGCCCCGAGGTGTAAAAGCCAATGCCATGATTCGATAGGCGAGATTGAACCTCGTGCGCCTTGTCAACAATCAGTGACATGACCTCATCCCATGTTGCCCGTTCGAGTTTGCCGTTTCGGCGAATCAGCGGATATTTAAGGCGGTCGGCGTGGTTGATTGAGGCCCATCTGTATCAGGTCCTGAATAAGTCATTTCTCCCGTTGGATAATCCTCGTTGATGACTCACCCGTGCAAGCCCTTTGGACCTAGTCGTCCCTTATTCACGCGGTCCGAAACACGACCACGCACCCCAGTGACTTTGCCATCTCTCACGCCGATATCCATTCCGCATCCATTGCTGAAAACTTTGGTCAGTCATCGGGTGAACCATATATGGTCTGTCACAGCCGTCTTGAGCAACTACATACCTACAAAGCACACAGGCGCTTTGGACCCATTTTTCGGGCGGTTTGATAATATGGGCGTCGCATCGGCTTGGCCACTCATGCTTATATGGTGTACGAGCGCCCCAGACATTGTTAATGGAGTCGCGTGTTTCGTATCCCTGCGCATCCATACTTTTGTGTTTCGCCGCTGGGCGAAATGGCTGACTGAAGTTGTCAGATGGCTTGCATCCAAACCAAGATGTCGTAGGTAGCGTAGCCTGTGCAAAATGGTCTTCGTTGGTTGTTCTGACTCCAGATGTGGAGACTTGCACAATTGGCTTTTGCTGTTTGGCCTCTTATCGAGACGAGAAAATATCGAGACCGGGTCTGAGCGATTAACATCGATCAATTTGAAACGAAGTAATTACTGATCGGAGCACTGAATGGGATGACAACAGGCTTTTTTACCTAAGCAATTCGAATTGATTGTTCATCGATTGCGTACTGGATACGTCACCGTCCGGATGCGAGCCGTACATTCAGCGTTCGGGTAGCTCATAGCTTCAAAGGTTAGTTACTATTGGATGTTACGACGCCGGTATTCCAAATAGACTCAACTTACCATACAAACAGAGGGTTGAGGCTGGGTAGACGCTGAATCATCCTGCAACGCTACTATTACACACTGATGAGAACCTGGACACAAATAGAACCGGGCGGACTAATCAAACACCACGCGTGCATTTAGACAGACAACGTCAACGATCTATTCTCTCAACGGTACTGTTGCCTAACAGGCCTTACTGCAGGATAGATCCGTCTGAACTATTGAGTAACGATGCCAGGAAGAGCACCGGATAGGACTACGCCGGATGTTGGTCTATTCGTACGTGTTGCCAAGTTATAATCAAGTAAAAGGTAAACACTAGTAACGATGTATGATTGGAGACGAAGAACTAAACTAAGTATATGAATGAGTGTCCTTATATATCCCTGTGTCCTTCCTATGTAGATAAGTATATGTTAGAGTAGTAGAACCGCCTTGGCGAATTCTAATTTTCGAACATCTACCGATCTACTACCTGCATGACCACGTTACCGTAAATACCCATTTGGGCGTAGTATCGTGGACGGTAGAAGTTTGGCCGAAAATGGCGCCCTTGCCTCGGTCAATTCTCTGGAGTAGTGTGCCCACTTATCTAGGCACATGCAAAGGTACATGAAATGGTATGTTCATCGCCCGTAGGGTTTGCCGAATGGTCCTGCTTGCAGCCATCCTCGTTAAAATCCTTGTGTTGATCACCATAGTCCAGATAGCCGTCAGTACTACTGCTTGTGTGGATACTTTGAGTAAGAGCCAGCATATTAACATCTCGTCCGGACATGGATAGGAATGATTGAAAGGAGCATTACCAGATGGAGTACGGTAACTGTGAACTGTAGCAATGATCACCTGCGTGCCAGATCTTATTGAATTCTGAAGAGAGGACATCATTTCGGCCGTCACCGTAGTCACGGGACACACCACAAGTCAGTGAGTTTTCGCCGCCAACAACGGGGTTCTATCAAAAGCCAATGAACCGCAGGTCAGAGATAGGCTGGTCCGTTCAAGTACCTGACCTCGCTTCTGAAAGAATTCGACAGTACAAGTGCGATCGCGAGGCGCCACGGCGGCAGCAGCAGTAGTGCCCGCTAACAAGGCGGGAATAACAGCAAGTAGTATAGGCAGCATGATCTTTGTAATTGCTGGCTCGCCAAATTGGTTTGAAATAAATATTAGGTTGAGAAGACTGAATCAAATCTTGAGAATGACGAGAGCGTGGGTGGTGAAAACTTACAGAAAGAACGAACCTCATCTTGTTCTTCCCTCTCTGAATCCTCGGGAAACACCCAGAGTGACATTCGCTTTGGGATACGCTCCACTTCAATCAAAATACTGAATTGAAGGACCAGCAAGGCTCCATCCTTTTTGATCGAAGTGGAGCGTGTCTCATAGTGAATGTCACCCTGGGTGTTTTCCGGGGACCCAGAAAGAAAAGAACAAGATGAGGCCCCCTACTATCACCATAAACATCCCATTTATTTTTCTATTCTTCCTATCTGTGAACGCGTAGAGATGGGGCCCCCCGGAAGTAGAAGACGTAAGAATGTTTGTTAGACTAGGAATAACCTTGTGGTTACGAGGTCACTTATGTTTCTGTTGTCTCAGCATAGCGCTGGGCCGGGAGGGACCGTTGTACCTCTGCCATCGCGCTCATGACCTCTCTAAAACTGCGCGTACTCGCAAGGCCATCCGCGAAACAGTATAAGAGTTGAAGTATTGAATTTTACATTTCCTTGGGTCGTATCCTTGCCAGGAATGTCAAAACAGCACCATTGTAATTAATGCGAGCTCAAGACGATGTGCGAGTGTGTAAGTAGGATTTATCCGGATTTTCGTTTCCATTTTCCTGTTGTCTGTCCCGAGAAGAATGCCGAAAGAACTTTGACCCGGAAAAGGAAATGACAGAAATTTGGTATGGCTCAAAACTTGGAGAAATCCCTGTCCGGAGTGGCGGAAGAGGGTCTGGGATTATCGCAGACATCGGGTGAGTGACCCAGAAGAAAGGGAGAAAGACGCGGAGCGATATGGCGCTAGCGCCAATCGAGTGGGAACGCCGAGGTCTCACCGAAACATTTGAAGCGACCATTGGTTGCTCGATGGGAGCGGAGAACGAACAAGTCGGAACATTTGATAAGTGACTCACTCTCTCGTGCTTGTCGTTCCTCGTGTGGTTGTGCGAGGTGGCCCGGGTGCACCCGCATGTGGGTCCGCCATCCTTCCCGCTCGGTACACAACACAATAAATGCATACCGCAATTGTATCAACCGCAACGTCCTATCCCAAGTGGGAGTTGCCGACTCATCCTAAGTCGGGATGACAACACGTTACTTACATTTTGGTGGATATGGTTTGTCAGAGAAAGTGGGCCTATCTTCGGTCGGCATTTGATCTGTCGTTCACGCATTCTAAGCTCGATTTTCATAGAACTTCGTAGTTACCTACTTAACCTATAAACGTATCTAGCTACTAAGTTTCATGATCACGACCTATCTGTCGCGCAGATAATTAACGATCTAGGTAACATATACTGCTAAACACCGCGTACAAGCCAAGCAACAGCCAGCACAACAGAAAGCCCCAACACCCAGCGGAAATAGACTCCCGTATCCTTCTCGGACTTCCAACTTCTTCTGACAGCTACGTATGCGTAGCCGATACAGCCCATGTTGCCTTCCTTCTCTGCGCAAATTATAACAATGCAGGAGAAACAGATAACAGATGGCACCGTAGTACCAGGATGGAATCTCTACTTCAAAATGTAAATATTTCTATTTCCAACAGCATCGATATCCGGGGCAAAACCAACGCTTAATCCGAGAAAGTTGGCACATAACGAAGGGAACTAAGTGACTACCAAGGGAGCGAGCTCGTGAACATGGCTGAAGAGCAGAACGGCAGTAGTAACAGGTGGACGACTCATTAACCTCGTTACAAGTGGTAAACAACATATTCCGTGCCGAGCGTCCAGCCACATCCTATATATATCCAAGCATATTAAAGATAGTCCAATGATGAAAGAGACTTTCAGGGGTCCTAACAGTTCCCACCTCGCGCCTCACGCAGGGTATAAGGGTAGGCGGCAACGCAAAATTCCTGGCCATGTGAAACAGAAATCCATCACGATATCAGTAAATTTCTTCCCAGCCTCCAGCTGAGCTCGAAACTATCCTTCACCACCGCCTCAGAAGTGTAAGTAGTATCGCATTCCTGCTGCGGAGCCCCCGATGTCTTGAAAGAAACATACTACGTGACCGTGGAGGCGCCGGTATTATAAGCGCCAATTGAAGATGCTAGCTCCAAAAATTGCATCTATTGATACTGCCCTACAGCGTCTTAATCTTAAGGCCAGATTGTTCAATTTTGATATCAGCCTGAATCTAGTCTACTTTTCTCTGTATCTAACTAACTATTATTTAATTAATTATTAGTCTGACTGTATGAGGTGTTGATTTCTGGCTATCGCTTTGAACAACAGGCGTGATTGACCGCCATCCCAATGAAGCTTTAAAACAAAGGAGTTTGCGAACTTCGAATCGAATCCGAATCGGTCTTGAATTCGAATTCGTACGAATCTTTATTTTCAATATTAATTCGAATCGAATCGAATCTGCCAAAAGTCCGATTCGATTCGATTCGTGCGGAGCGGTATTCTCATCAAATTGTGATCACCCACGCTGAGTGGAGAGTCGTGCCGACCGGCGAAGCGGTGCAGAGGTGGACGGGTCTCGTGGTGGATGGGGCCCTGCGAGTCTGGCCGAGCGACGGGGCCGACTGGTGGGAGACGATTCGCTTGCCGTGGGGACGGAACCAGTCTCGGCATCCGACGCGGGGCTTCCTAAAAGGCGGAGGAAGGCATCTAGGGCTCCTTCGTTTCGACTGTGGTCATCAGTATCTTGGTCGTCGAGAAATAAGGCCATCGACACTTACCACACGCAGTATGATGTGCTAAAACCTGCAACTCGCCTTTCCCAACCATTCTTCTGCGTAGGAGAGATGACAGCACGATGTGCACTCACGGCAGCGCAAGATCACGCGCTCGTTCGCATGGTCTTCATCGTCGGGCAGGCAGAACACACAATAAATGCTATCGACGTGGATGTCAACCTCTTGGCTCGGCCTGAAACTCTGCAGCGTTAAGTATTGGACACCAGCCTAGACATTACTTGCCGATGACAGGATGGCGGGTTGGTCCGGCGAAACGCTCCATGGAACACTATTCGTTCGCAGCATTGTGGCAGTCACAAATGGAGTGGATGGCTGCACTGGCTCGGGGCTGGTTGACTGGCGCAACGGCGGGTCTTGTCTGAGCTGGTGAGTTGACCCGTCAGTGTTGTCCAACGTGGGGCGTCGCCTGGAGGCTGAAGACGTCTGATGCTAGCCCAGATCTTCCACGACTGATGCAGAAGCTATTCTGAAGCCATGTGGTTCTCGCACCTGGTTACGGACGGCGGCTTCATACCACTGCTGGCCAACTTGGTCGGCCTGCCGTTGCCGGTGCCATCTCGCGCAAAGAAATTCTTTAGCAATACCGCAGAGCTTAGATTGCAGAGTTGAAATGTCGAACGGCTCTCTGGCGAGAATGTTCAGCTTCTGATGGCCTATCTTGGTATCCTGGAATTTGATTGAGGTTTTGCACGGAGCGCCTTTTTAGACACCTGAACGCAGTGCAGAGAACTTCACTGATCCGAATACTATCGGCATTCAGAACAGTCGCTACCACGACCCTAGAGGTGGAAGCCCACGTACTTCCCACACACCTTCGTCTCCGCCACCGAGCCCAGCGTACCATCGCAAAGCTGCACACTTTGCCTCGTGATCATCCAATCTGGAGTGCACTATCACGAGCCCAGAGACGCAGGGACAATATAAGGTCACGTTTCCGGTTTCCCCTCGCGGAAACTCTTAAGACTATGGACCCGACCAGGTTGATGGCACTGGAGACGATCGACCCGAGACCGTTACCACCATGGCTCGCCGAAGCGTTCGAGGAGATTGAAATTGAGCCAAACCGAGAAATCGCAAAAGAGCGGGCGGAGACGGTACGGTCCCATGCTAACATCGTCGTCTACTCACACGCGTCCGGACGCGAGGGTCATCTGGGGGCCGCTATTGTTGCACTCAACGACAATAAAGAGGCGATAGAATCCGAAAATGTCCAGGTGGGGCCGACGGAACGCTGGTCGGTTCACATGGCAGAGCTCATAGGCATCTTCTACGCTGTCAACATGGTGTTCAAGTTGGCTCACCAACGCTCAATCGACGTAGACAGAGGAAACACAACAGCAACAATCCTATGTGACAGCCGATCCGCCTTACAAGCGATCCAGAATGCGAAGAACAAATCTGGACAACGAATCGTCCACGCGTTCCTTCAAACTGCCACCGAGGTCCAGGGACGCAACGTTACGCTTCGCCTCCAATGGATGCCAGGACACTGTGACAACCCGGGGAATGATGCTGCGGACCGATTGGCCAAGGAGGCCGCGCAACCGGGTCAAACCCATCCCTTCCGGCCGCTGCTGACGAGGGAGAGCGCATTTATCCGCGGCAAGATACATGCTCAGTGGGAGCAAGAGTGGAAGTCAAGCACCAAAGGCGCTCACTTACGGAAGATCGACGGCACCCTACCGGCGAGGTACACCAGGAAACTATACGGGAATTTACCCAGGAACCGAGCGTATTTGCTCACTCAGCTTCGCACGGGCCACAACTGGTTAGCCACTCACACGAAGAAATTCAACTTCCGTGATGATGATTAATATGAGTGCGGTGCGCATGAGACGGTGGGCCACGTGTTGGTCGACTGCCCAAATCTGCGAGAACTGCGGCGGGAATTAAGAAGACAAGTTGGGGACGCGTTCAACAGCGTGTCGAGTCTGCTGGGAGGCTCAAACGAAGGTGAGAAAGGTAAACCAGACACCGTGTCGCGAGCCAAAACAGTCCAGGCTGTGCTGGACTTCGCCGAGGCGTCACAGCGGTTTCGCAGCCGTGCGCCATAAGGGCAGCCTAACAATGGGAGCGGCAATGTGGCCACGATAGGCCTTGACGGGGCTCTAAGTTCGTTTTCAGGAAGTGGATCACTCTACATGTACATAGGCGGAGATATATAGTTGAGGTAGACCGCATATCGCTTCTTGCGAGAGGTCGGTGTAAATGAAATCTACTACTACTACTACTACTACTACTACTACTACTACTACTACTACTACTACTACTACTACTACTACTACTGTATCAATACCTTATCGACTCCTACGGCATTTGGTCGGCATCTGCCCTCGCCAGTGTGAACCTCCTCCGCTGCCTATCGTCAGGCGGCATGGTGTTGGCGTCCCTACCGCTGTATGAAAACTTGGGCGTGAGGTGGTCGCTGGTTCTGCTAGGAACCCTTTCAGTGATCATGGTACCTGTCCCGTACCTCTTCTTCAAGTGGGGCCATGTTATCCGCAGGAAAAGCAAAAACGCGCTAGGCTAAGGTCCAAATCGTGCATAGTCTCCTTCTTGAGCAATCTACTTACTTTTGTTTTTGGACTAGAGGTGGCTTGCATTGTCAGATAGCTTTGTCAAGCAGAACCTTGAGAGAAGTGCTGTTTCGTCCGTATATACTGAGTAGCTGAGCCGAGTGTGGCCTTGGTTTCAGATTGAATAGCTCCATAACAGATGGCGGTGTGCTAAAGTGCTAAACTTGATTCGGCCGGGAAAGGTTCCTACGGTGTTTTCTGAATGTATTCCTAGTAGACCGACAAATTTACCGTACTCACATTTTCCGGCATTGGGCAGACTATACTCACCGAAACGCCCGCCCCATGGCCAACATGAGGATTCGATAAGAGTTCACTCACACTACGTTTACATTTTGCTTCTCAAACCTTACCCAATACTATTCTAATCTATGTTTGGATGTAACAAACTATGTTCTAAGGAAATGTTACCATATCTGATAGTAAACGCCCATACTCTCACGTATCTGCCCTCCGTTCTCGGCGTCTGTCCTGTTATCGTCACCATATCAACCATGAGAGTAATATCTCATTTTTGGACATGCAGCCGGGCCATATCCAGAAAGAAGTTACGCAGAATTTATATGAATAGATGACCGAAATTAAGTTTCACGACTCAATAAACTCAGGACGAAGATGCGTTGTCGCTTCATCGTTTTCATTGAGACCAGAAAGATAGGATCTGACGCCATGTATACAACCGCATTGTGCGAGTATAATTCTGCAAATTTTAGCAGCAGGGAGTGCCAGGATTTTGATAGAGCAGCACACCGGTGGCAGGGACATCATCAGAGTCGCTGTTGCTGGTTCCAGTTGTTTCATTCAGACCAGGAAGAGATTTTATCTGGGATTGAGTATACGTCCTCATGTCGCGATTATATATGTGTTGGAGTGTGTTGATGGTTGAGCTGACTATTTGCATGTCGTTATGGGATAGAGCTCCTGGCAATGTTGTCGAAATAATATGGGTACGGTGCACAACGATTGTTTTGACCGACTTTGTATGCTTCAGGCGAGATGATTTGACTGTACAGCAGGGAGCATGAAATGATAATAGTCGTAGAAACGAAATTTGTCACAGAGCACATACCTAAAGCTAGATACTGTGTTGTTAACGTGTAAACCTAATTCGATGAAGGAGACGGGAAAAACTCGAATCCACAGGAGTCGTTGGATGTGACGTCTGTGGCGTTGCGAGATATGATTCATTATAGTGGGGACTTTCTTTGGCCAAATCAGGTTTAGCGCACCATGAGTGGGGCGCTTGGAAAGAAAGCGTGAGTGTTCAAGGGGTAATCTGTATTCGAATTCTACAATACCACAAAGTGTATACGTTCCTTCTTGTTCTCGAAAGCGCCTGGGATTGTGGCCTGGTTCGTTAGCTAGTAAGAAAATTACAACGATCCCTGTAGCCATCCACTACTTGAGGCTACGAAAAGAATTCCTCAACGACTATTAGAACACCTTTGTCCCTCCGATAAACCCATCGCCTCCTAAGCCCCAGCCCTGCGTCCAGCCAGTTGGTGTCTTCCTTGCTTCGCGAACTTTCCAGAACAACGAGCCCTAGCAAACGTTAGCCGTGCTGTAACAACCCCGTAGTTGAAATGGGTTTCTATACATCGTATACCGCCCGTAGATCCTCCCTATTGACTTTGTTGTCTTTCTGGATAAGAATCCAAGTCGTTCCCCATTCAAAAAAGGCTGCACCCCACTACGCAGTCGTTAATGTTAAAGTAACACTTACTACCAAGATAAAAGACCTACCCCAAAAGGATCAGCGGCGCATCGATGGCCGTGCATTAGCTGGAAAAGCTCCCGAAGTGTCAAAGCTCCATCGCCATCTTTATCCCATTTCGAGAACAAATCCTCGAAGAGTTGCGGTATGAAGCGGCCCTCTGGGTCGTAGATGCCGCTGTCCGAACCGTGCTAAGAGGTGGATCAGCTTCACCATCGCCTCCAATATGCAGCAATGTTGCAAGTACTGACTTTGGCCTTATGTATGCTTGTAATATGAACACGGAACCATGGGTCGGGGCACCATGAGTATGCCATGTGTGTGGGGTAGGAGAAGTTCACGTTGATGATGAAGGTCGCAATTATCGAGAAGATAACGTTGAAACCTAGCTCACGAAACCCGTTGTAAGTATCCCATGGGAAGATCATCCCGTCGCGATCGCGATCCCAGAAAAGGATGTGCTGCTGAAGAGGCGACTGCATATCGTTAGCATCAGAATAATAGCGATAGGCCTTGAAGACAGCACGATTCTCGAAGACATACATAACCGTCACATTTTCTGGCCCATTCAAGGTCGCCTTCAGGTTTTTCCACGGACACCGCTGCGTTCGCTCGCGCAACACCAGGGTTTTCTATGGCGTCGGCGAGGGAGACTGCGGGGAGCCGCTTGCTGGTGATACCACTCTTCTCAGCAATTATCACGGTCTCGTTGTTCGCTTCTGCAGCCTTGATGCGCGGTTTCCTCTCACAGATTTTTGTACTGTTTATGGCAATTGGTTCAGGTATCGTAGCGATAGGTTGAAGATTTCGTTGCGACGTAGTTAGAAAATTCAACTTAAGTTACAATGCGGAATCAGAATCAGTGTCGTTGTTTATCAGTGTCATTGTGCCCACCAAAATCCAGGACCGAAGTGACATAAAATTACGTATGTCGGATGCGAAAATAACCCCCCCTACCCCCTATACCTTGTTGTGTGTGTTACAGGGATTTTCAAACGACGTAACGTCATCACCCAAGGCTGACGATTGTTGGTCTCCCCAACCAAGCAGAAGCAAGGAATTACCTACATGGAAGCAGCTATATTCCAGGTATACCGGAACTATCTCGCATTAACTCCGGTTAATAATTAAAGCTGGTCATACATTTTAAGTACTCATGGCTTCCTCCCCCGGTGCTGGGCGGTGTGTTTGGGTGAAGGGGGAGGGGGGGTGTCTAGGTATTAGGAAAATGCGCTGATTGGAGTGGAGACGGTTGTCTAGCCAATGATATTCAATGAACGCCCTACTTCTTTCAGTTATTTAGAAAGAAAATGAATTATTTAATCTTGTTTCAACCCTCACATTTCTAACAACCGATCGTTTAATCAACAGCTGCAAGTTTGCTTGCCGTTGGCCCTAGTTTCTCACCACTATGGGCCGTGTACTACTCGTCGATATCTTACAGACTATGTGTTTATTCTCGTTATTCTACTGTACTGATTATGGTGGAAGGCGTCGTTACCTTTCAACTCCCAAATAATCGTTGGCTGCATGTTATTTATTGTTCATCAACATCATGTCTCTTCAACTGGTGTCTTTGCACTTAGCCCGCGTTTTGATTTGCATTCTAATATTGATTAACTACCCATACCAGAGCCACTCTTTATCTCGCGGGTGGGACCCTCACTTTTCTGGGATCGAATATGATCCCAGAGTCCATAACATGGCTCCTAAGCTCTTAGTCACTTCTATGAGTCAAGTCATGGTTCCCAGAGGATCTCCAGCTCCCGGGAGTGGACTGTTCTCTTATCAGCAGAACATGGTTGGTTGCATTAACTTGGGACACCACTTCCCAAAAGGCAATTGCCGTCACTTCGATCCGGGATTGGTTGAAATATGATCCGTCGTTGCCGAGGCATAGTAGGAGCCAACCGGGTATTCTTGATTGCTTGCTTGTCCAAATCTCTCAGCAACATGGTAGTCTCTGTGGTAAAATTACTTTGATTCTTGCGCTCTTTGGGATATAAGAGCTGAAATAGGGTAAGGCCGAGTGACTCACAATCGCCGCCTGTAGTGATGACTTTGACTTCGCAAGGCACAAAGCCTACCGCATGGCTGATCTTACTCAAGCCAATCGTTCGGCACCTCATCACATGCTTCTACATGTGGGTCTTCGGCGTATTGCTTGGTCATAGCTGAACCAGTGGATCTACTATCCCTATCGGATTGAGGCTGTATGCCAACTTCACCGAGTGATCAGAATGGGACTAGAAATTTTCGCTTACGAAATAGAATCTATAGTGATTGATACATTTATCCATGTGGGTGAGATGGCATGAAAATCTCCGTACTACGTTGGTGAGACATTGATAGACCTCGCCACGGGCCATGAGGCCCATGGATTCGCACTGAGTTATTTCCCCCTGCCTATGGGCGGGCGGGCGGTTGACCATAGCCCCGTCCCGTGTCATTTAATAGTGCTACGTATTCAGGTTATTTGAGTAGAAAGGTATACAATGGATGTGTTCAGCTATAACCAAACCTAGTAAAAGCAATGGACTATCGAGTCTAAGTGAAATTGAAAGTGTGATCCGAAATGCATAGAAATTGCGATGCGTCTGCATTGCGTGTAAATATATATATGACTACAAAACATGCTGAACCTACAAATCCACTCACAATATAATGTCTACCAGTCGCATCAGTAAATTTACTACAAACACGACATATTAATTATACTACATACTAGGATTCACCTTTATTACGATCAATGATCTGCTATACTAGTGGTTATTGGGGCCATGCCCGCCTGTGGCTGTTCACCAGCGTCAGCGTCCGCAATGGTCTGGTCGGACCTGGACTAGTTGTTCGCATTAATCAAGTCGACATTGCCTCGTCGAATCGGACGCTCGGCAGTGATGACGCGCTCAACGCTCACTACGCGCAGCTGGGGTGGTGTTAAAGGCTGTCTCGTACATCAGGACGCTGCTCCCTCACATCCAGATGTCGCCGTGGAAAATACACATTACGATTGTTCTGAACAACCCTGCCGTCCTGTTTTCTCTTGAAAAACCCCATCTCCAGGGCGGCCAAGCTCTCATCATCCTGATCACTGAAGAGATTATTCAGCTGTCGAAGATGGGCGCTAAGGTCAACCTGCAGCCGCCAACGGAAGAGGACAATGAGCATACAGCACGAACGCATAGCCTAGCACGCGAAGCAACAGTAGAGAACAGCGAAGTCAACACCCCGCCATGGGCGCGAACCCAGCTCCGGGCGTCGGCGTTGCGACGGGCACGGGCCAATGCTAAACAGCACCGGAAGGACAACTTCCAACAGTCGACCACGGGCCAGTTTACACGCCAGCTGGATTCAGCTCTCCCAGGACCTCACACGAAGATGCTATATGATTGCCTGAAATCGAGAAGGCGTCGTTACTAGCCCAACTCCGCACGGGGCATGCCAGACTCAATGGGTATCTTCATCGAATTGGCAAAAGTGATAGCGATTCGTGCGAGTGTGGCATCGAGCGCGAAACGATCCAGCGCTTCCTACTTCGGTGCACACGGTGGGACGAACAGCGTCGAGAGCTGATTGAGACAGCAGGGCCTCATTTTGGCAACCTACCGCGGACGTTAGGTGGAAGGCAGAGAGAGTGTAGACGGGACAAGCGAGCCCAACGGAAGAGCATGGAAACCCGATATCAAGATCGTCAAAGCTGTCATCGCGTTCGCTATGGCGACGCAACGGTTGCTTGTTGGAGGACGAAGTTGAATGATGGCTGCCATTACAAAAGATCGCGCAGTGGTCAACCCACCAAATGTACATATTCAACGGAGCAGTACACACTAGCTAGGGGGCTTTTTACGACCTAAGGTCGTAAAAAGCCTGAGGAATCAATAATAATAATAATAATACAACCAAAGTAAAGCGAGGCTGGGAATGCTAATTCATGACTCCCAGTGAATAAATCGTAGGACGGTTTGGTGATTCAATGTGACAGTCGACTCAACGTCACGGATGATTGGATAGCTAGTGCACCTTTAGAAGGCCACGGAGGGGTTGATTTCCAGCCAACGTTCCTTAACCGACTCGGTATCAGTATTTCTCAACATGACCCTCACTCGAGTCCCACTGAGCATTTAAATGGCACCAAGAAAGTCGCAGCACAAAGTGAGGCTTTCTAAAATATAAATCACGGTCGGTTCTTTCTCTCCACAGGGTTTTCTTTCAATTCCAAGAAAGTCAAGACGGGGATGATAAAATATACCTAGCAAAAGCGAGCAAGAAGCGTCACTCCGCAACAAGGGAATGCTATCTATCAGTCTATCAACTATCAATCTATGTATCAGTGTATTGCTCTAGCAAATTCAAAACCTATCTTGATGTAAGCAAATCGGAAAAGATCAAGACATCGTTCAGTGCGCGGTGACTGCTGCTCCTGCTCCTTGGCCAACTGAGCTTGCGACAGGTCTTGAGCTTTGCTATTCTGGGCATATGTTTCCAGTTACAGGTGATAATGATACTTGTGCATAGATAGTGGAATGGTACCATGACGACAAGCGAGGCCTTCGTATAGTGCAGAAGCTCTGCCGTTGGCTTGATCTATACAAACACTTGGCTTACTTGGAGCATCAACAGGAATATATCATACTCGCTGAGTATCATGTCTTTCACAGAAAAGGCAAAACAAAGCCGAACAGAACTTGCAAAGCAGTCTCCATCTGAAGCAGGGAAAAATATGAAAAGGGATCAAAAGATCGTTGTTTATCGTTTGCGGATGATTCGAGCTCCACTGAGACTGGACTTGTCCGACATCCATCTAGACTCAATGTCCTCGACCATGTTGTCAAGCTGCTTGGCATTGGCTCGGCCATCTTTGTATGAGCTTGAGGTCTTAAACCCACTGTGCTCACTGCTTCGAGAAAAGCTGATCCAGCGGGAGGAATGACGGCTTGAGTAATTGCTGGCATAGGGATCATGTTGGAAAGCTGGTGTCATGTTCGGGTCAAGATTGAGACTCTCCAGGGGGTCCTTGCCGGTAGCATTAAGCGCTACAATGAGGGCGGCTTGAAAAATTTGGTTCTGGCGCTCCAGGTTTGCAACGCGGCCCTCGAGGTAGTGATCTATTTGAGCCGGGGACGCGCGTGGGCTATGGCTGTTTTGAGATTCCCCGGATCGCTGCGTCGATTGAGAGGTTCGTGACTGGGACAAAGTCCTCTCGAGATTGTGGTTGCTGTGGCTTTGTGGTGTCATAGAGTGGGTAGATTGAGGGTAACGAAGCCGCGGGCGGCTAGACGTCTGGTTTGCATCCGCTGTCTCATACCCTCGACATACTGCCTGAAGGTCCATGTGTTGACTGGGCTCGCGGCGCGAGGGCTGGAAGTCTTCTGCAGGACTGAAAAACTCATCGCCTGATGAGGAAACGCGAGACTCACGTCGAGACTCGGGGCGGCTTTCTTCGTATGAATCGGGGGAGCTTTTATTCCGACGGCTGCATCGGGAGCTGTCGTTCTGGGAAACCATGGAGTTTCGGCTAAATCCAGGCCCATCAGAAACCCATATGCTTTTCATCGGTGAAAGCTCAGCTGCATGAGGAGCAGTGGCATTGCCTTGGCCAATCCTGCACCCAGGAGGCGGGGGAGGCGGGTTCTGAGGCGGGGGAGCTGGTGGGAGAGGGGCAGTAGGCGGGGGCGAGGGCAGACCAAAAGAAATATTCTTTTGGAAGACTTGGTAGTTGTTATGGAGCCCTTTCAAAGCATGTTTGGCATTGGTTTGTGTTGGGGTACCGTGTCTTAAGACAGGATAATCGGCCAAAGGCTGCCCCTCTGAGGCTTTGACTAGATTTCGTGTCTCAGGAAGTTCTTGCATCCTAGGGATGCGTATGCTAGATGCACCCCCTCTGGCAGTGTATACCCCTGGAGTTGGCCTATAATAATCGGAGATTGACAGAGCGTATAGGCTTTGCTCATCATCAGCCATTGATCCTCCAGCTTCGATACTACCAAGAACGGCTGCTGGGCATGAGTCGAGCATACGAGCGCTGTCAATAACTGACTCCGTTTCTTGGGCTTCAGGCACAACCTCTGAAGAGGTCTGTGAAGTGGAGGATATTGGTCCGGATCGAACAAACCGAATGGAGCGGGCAGGGAAGTCCGGAGGAACACTCGGGGAGCGTTCAAACTCGGGCAATGATGGCGGGGGCCTCGTAGGCGCTGGCGGAGGGAACGTCTTCAGCGTGTTCATGGAAAAAGAGGACGGTCGGGCCTTGACTGTATCTGGCGAGGCAGGCTCATTGGGCGCTTTCTCCGCAGAAGCTGCAGCAGCTAAAGCGGCACGGTGTACAAGGGGACCGGAGCATCTCGGCTCTGTCACGCTCGCTGGGATATCTGTAAAGACATCTGATGATTTTCGTGAGTCGCCTGAGAATTCAGTTGTGTTGTCTGAAGACCCGGACTGTGAACTCGATATCGGCAATGCCGGGAATCCCGCGACATTGTTAATTGTCTGGTACCGGGGAACTTCTGAAGCTCTCCAGGCAGCCATGCTTGATTTGCGAGGAGGCACAACATCAGGGAAGAGTGTCAGTGTGTGTTGTGATGGAGTCACGTTGCGGACCGAAGATTGGTCTATTTGGTCCCCTCTAAAGCTATCGCAGGAGGCTCTGGGTTGTGATGCTGTATCATTCGCACCCGCAGGAGCGTTACTAGTGGCCTTTGAAACAGATTTGGTATTCTGTGAGGTAGCACGGGTATTAGGCTCTTCGGAACTTGATGGCCGTTGGACCTGTTCATCGATGGAAACATTTCTGTAGTAATGGCTGGTAGATGCTAGCGATGAAGCTGGTTTGATAATATTGAATGGGTTTGCCTCTGCCATAGAGCTCGACATTGGCATTGTCGACGAGGATTGAGAGGGCCCGCTATCAGTGGATCGGTATGGCGGTGGCACTAAAACGTCGAAATCGGAAGCGGGTGGAACTGCGACGTCGACCATTGAGCCAAAGTTGTCTAAGTCCAGGGATTCCAGGCGACATATTACTTCGGTTGGTCGCTTCCTATCATCAGCTTTGGCTTCCAGCCATGGCTGTCCGATATTTTCCACATCTTTCTTGGATTTCGAAAGGGATCTGGAAACAGAAAGTGACAGGCTTCCTTTTAATTGCTTTGCCTCCTTTTGTCCCTTGGACACCTTTGGTAGGTGCGCAGGGATCAGATATCCTTCCCTTATCAATGCTTCGATCTGGAGCTGCTGCTTCTGTTTTCTTGAATTGGATGTTGATTTCCTTTTTGGCCGTTGGGCAAGTTGCAGTAGACGACGGTGAAATGGCTTCAGATCTTGTTTCGGGCCCGGCCTTGATTCTATGGGCGATATAGCAACGGGAAGCGCAGTTTGTTTATCAGAGGGTTGAGGTTGAGGTTGACATTGAGGTTGAGGTTGTGGTGCTATGGGTTGAGCTGTCATTTTTTGGGTCTGAAAGGAGGGAACTAAATCCACCAAGCTTTCATTCCTGCCTGGTATTTCAGCCGTATCCGCTGAGCGAGCTTGATGCCGCGGTCCACTCCCGCCACGGGGTTTAGAAGGTAGAGGGCCGGAGGTTAACCACGCTAATTCTGGTAATGCCATATTGAAAAACCTGTGTTTCGAGGGAAGATCGGGTTGATAATTCCGAACAGTTGGGCCTGGTGTGACGGCACAGACATGCGATGAATCCCAACTATGCATAGGGAGACGGGACACCGGATAGTTTCGCAATCCGACCGCTCGCGGGCGTCGACATGATATTATGTTTCCAAGCGGTCAACGAAGGAACTGGACCTACGTTTTCAAGCAAGTCAGAGGAACAAGTCGGACGGCATTTCAAAGAGCAAGAACGAAAGACGATCTGGTGACGAGGCAACGATATATTAATAGTAATTTTCTTCGCCTTCTGAGCTATCGTAACCTTACTTGACCGGGGTCCTGGACTCGGAATGCAGGAGTACCTCGTGACCTGGGAAGGCACAGATGTAGTTGAGGCTAAAATGGCACCCGAAGGAGAGGTCCCGCATACAGAAATGGGTTCGTCCAAAGGGATTTGATCCAAGCAAGGTGTGGAGCCTAGATCCTGAACGTCGAACATGCTGTCGATGTATACTTCGATCGGCATATGGCAAGCCTCTTTTTAGTAAACTGGATAAGGTCTAGCAGCTCGGTATCGAATGCCATTGTATCACATCTTGTCACGTCCTGTCGCAGGGACAATGCTGCTCAACCATAGGCCAATCTGGAATTCAACTCATGCCGATTGCTTTTGCTCCTTTTTTTCTCCCCTTAATGCAAGGGGGGAAACCAAGTACCGGCACCGAGTGGAAAGACGTCAGTCCTCTGTACGCCACACTCTATGCGAGTATCATAGAAAAAGAAAGCCCGAAACTCTGGGACACAAACATATTAGCGCATGGTCCCTCCAAATACAACAAATTCGAGCTTTCAGGGATCCTCCAGGCAGATAGAGGCAGTTGATCATCGGGAGATGAGTTTCAATAGCTCGCACGCACAGATGCAACTATCTTGTGAATCACTAAAGTGGCATTGAGCATAATCGTGCCAAGCCCACCGACACACCACCCAGTGTTGGTGCCCCCCACCGAATAGCAAATTTTCACATTTACATCGACTTCTTACGTATTTTCATACCCACCCCACAATGTCGGAACAAATTGAAAATACCGAGATCAAACTTTGAAGGCAGTCGAAGCCTGCTTCAAAGCGATAAACCCAATCTCGCCAAACCGGAGCGAGAATTGGGACTTCGATACGGGCGGCTACGCGGTCCCGTCCACGGTCGCAAGGGGCATTCCAATATTGCTAGTCAAAGCAAGGCATTAAACCCGATTCAAGAACGGGCATTGAGATCTTGCGTTATTTCTGTACATAGAGCCTATTGCCTCTCCTACTCAGACATTACTGAGCGTGCTGCAAACCGGCTTTTAGAAAGGGCTGGTTCTGATCGGCTGGTTGCTCATAATTGGGTATACCGTTTTATGGAAAGGCTATCCCCAGATATACGTTATATTAATCCAAAACCTACTGAAAAATCGAGCGATGGTAGCGAGAATTTTGGAGAATTATCACTTTTGGTTTAATAGCCTTTCGAATATACCACCCATTAGTATGACGGTATAATTCGCGCCTGGAAACATTGCTGAAATTCCCAACAGACTAGCTTGGCACTATGCCGGTGCTGGTCTACGGCTAAGAGTTGGCGGTTCGTCAACGGTGGTGAGAATGTGAGGAACGCCGTTCAGAAAATATCCTAGAGCACAAATTGACTGCTTCGCCCACGAAATGGACTTTTCGTTCTTAAAACGCCAGCAACTCTCGTCCCCTATGTACGTCGATTTCAGAGAGCCGAGACGTGGTCAGTCCGCGACCGATATGAACCCTTCCAACATCGAATTCCCGGTCACTCGCGCGACAACACTTCAAGCATCTACAGTCGATCCACAGACACAGCCAAAGATGCTATCCCTATTACTACCATACCAACTACCCTACAAATCAAGCCATCTCTTCCTGAGATAAATTTACTGGACCATCAAATCTCCATGGCTCGCGGATCTACCATGGCCTTGGAAACCACCCAGCCGCGGCTAAGAGAATCCAAAACACAACCCGAAATGTCGATTTCCGAGTTGAAGGCCGAAAGGATACAGGCACAGCCCAGCCAGCTAAAGAGCCAAAAATACCATCCGATACCGTCCCATCTCCTACTCCGCATTGCTCAGGTGCTCGACGTGTACGAACGAGCGGAAACGAACCAAGCGGAATATACGAAGCTATCAAGTCGGCATCAGAAATGTCTCCTTTGGAACAGATGTTTGGTAGACTTGGATCCCAAGCACCCATTTCTCTATCAAACTCCAAGAAATATCCAGAAAGTCGCATATGCCTTGGATGTCACTGAAACTGCAGGTCAGTCAAGCCGGCCCTGTGTCTCTGTCTATTGATGTCATTTCCTAACATATCGCGCGCAAGCAGATTCTGTACACCCATGCGTCGACTATCCTTTCGGCATTAAGTGTATGTTTGTCAAACTCACCGCGCCCTGGACGACATCTGGCATATAACTGTTCAAGCAGATCCTTTGTGAATATGAGTTTTAGTCTGTAACAACACCACCCAGAGCCTGCTGCGTTCTCTCGGCAGCGGAGCAAGCTTGATCGCATGAACCCGGGTACTACGCCCCAGAAAGCAACGATCGGCGGTTTGGGCGCAGTAGTGGATATTGATACATGGGAGACGGCTGGCGATATAAATTCTAGTTACCAACGCGGAGATTACTTACAATGTTGCGGCGACTCCCAAATGTAGGAGCCGATCGGATATTCTTGGTTGGTTTTCTTCGTTGCGAATTCACTTTCACACTCGCGATGGTTCTAGGATATAGCCATCCTACAGTAGAGTAGGCTTGAGTGACTTGCAATCGCCGACTGAAGCTCTGACTTCGACTACGCAAGGCAGAGCAGAGTCTATCGCATCACGATGCTCAGTTGAGCCACAAATGATATTTCAAGCGGCTCCTCATCAAATGCTTCTACACCTGGTAGGTCTGATCTTGAGTGTACGTATTGCCTATTCATAGTTGAACCAACGGAGGGCAGTCTGGTGTTTGCATTCGACCAGGTCAATCGAATTGGGGGCTGCATGCAAATTCAACGAGTGATCAGAAGGGCACTAGAGATGGGTTGCAAGATAGAATCAATAAATTGGTACATCTATCATGTGGATGAGATGACAAGAAATCCTCCTTGCTACGTCTGGGGATATTGATCGACCTCGACTCGGCCCAAGAGGCCCATGGATTCGCAATGAGTTACTTCTACCTGTCTATGGGCGGGCATGGCGTTGGTTGGCCCATGGGCCGCTTGTTAACAAGCCCTTCACGCACGCATTTACTTTACAATGTTTTAGCCACGTACAGGTCCCACAATACTACGTGTTCGGATTAGTTGGGTAGAAGGATATATAGCGGACGACATGGATTGAACCGTGGACTGTTGAGTCTGGTCTGAATGAAACTTGGGAGGGCGAACTAAAATAAATAGAAATAGTGTGTTGAAAATCCAGGTTAATTTCCATTAATACTGGCCATTTTCATCTTTACAACGCTAACCCTAATTCGTGGGGTTATCCTGCAGATCTCTGCTATGCAGGATTGGCATCCAGGCTCCTACCAAAAGAAGCCTAGATCCATTTGCAGTATGCAGTTTGATCATGACATTACTGCTCTCAGTATACAAGTCATTATCCTACTGCATCAATTTCAATTGAGACTGCTTTCAGTCATGTCTTTGCTTATTTCTGCGTTGTTGTCACCGAGTCTTTCTGATCCGTCATAGTGGGAGTATACGAACAAGAAGCATAAATAAGATGCTTCTTTCCATGTATGAAGAGATCAGACAAAACAATCATTACTTTTCACAGTATATTGGAATTTCTATATTCATAGTAAAAGTTGACTTACTATTTTTGATCTCAAATACATGCTGTTATACAGACCTTCTTTTTCTGTATAATCAATATAGTGATGCGAGTACAATGTGTGTAAATATATATATGACCACATAAAAGGTTGAACCTACAAATCCACTCACATCATACTGTTTACTAGTCTCACCAATAAATTTATCATAAAAGCAATATATATAATAAGGTATATAACAGGGTACACCGTTATTAGGATCGATTACCTATTATACCAGTGGTTATGGCGGTAGGTGACAGTGATAGACGTAAATAACCGATGAATCCAGAATTTGGAGTTGAACCCCCTATTCAGGAAACTTACATAATCTGAGGGTGGCATGGACCGATGGCAAGGTCTAGACGGTGACCACCTCATTCACCGCCCGACCATTCACCACCACGCTCATCACCTCACATCAACACTCATCAACACTCATGCGCGACGCACCAAAGCACTCACGTCTCTGTTCGCTCTACGCGCTGAATGGCAGAGATGCATTCTATTGCGGCGGGAAGACTAGCAGACCGCAAACTGTCAAGGCAGGAGGGTTGGGAATACGACGCTCGACAACGAAGATTGGACCTTGAATTTACGATTCTGGTGATTGATTTGCACCTATCTGGGGCTCGTTCTATCTCTCAAATGATGGTTCGGAATACGAAGAAGATGAAGAGGTTGCGCAGGTCTTTGCTTCATCGAATACTCTTGGATTCTCGAATACTAATCCCCAGCACCACACGGAGTGGTGCCTGCACATCGCTGGGGAGTCATGACAAGTCCTTGGCGAGCCAAGTCTTGCATGACTGAGCACATTTTTACATACACAGGGCTCATTGGCTGTGAAGGAGTGCAAGTCTTACATCACTGGGCTCGTGGCAGCGACAGCCGTGGTCACGGAAGCCCTCAGGCCCGCAGGCAAGGGAGGGACACTATGATGTATCAAAGTGTGAGGACCGAGGTCCTGAGTTTTTTGGGCTGGGAATCCGGCCCCTTCCATGTTTTTTCGGCTACGGATCCACCAAGTAACCAGTTGCGCAGATGGTAGCGAGAATCATTGCCTCGTTGATAGGCGTTGAGGCGACTTGAACGACTTTGAAATGGTGTTTGGAGACCTTGTGGCCTACAGAGTCAAGTCTCGACCTGGAATCATTTCTCTCAAAACCGTGCGTTGAGTGTGGTGAACCACTTTCATCAACTGTTGAAAAGAGTGTACCGTCGCAACAGTATGGTTCCTCCTACATAACTTGAATTTGCAATTAAATCGCTCCATGCGGTGGCAATCTACATCTGCCCGTTTTAACCACAGTCACCGTCTCTTCCATGAGGGTTGAAGTGCTTCAACAGACGCCGAAATAATGTTTTGGAGGCTTTGTGGCCGACAGACACACTCAATTGTACCTGCGGTTGGCCTTTGGACTCTTTGGTCTCGCTAAAATCCATCCTGTCCATCTCTAGCCCCCCGCTGCTGAATATTGTTTCTTTCCTGCGTACTCGCAGCCAAATAATGTTGCCTTTACTAGCCACCTGGTGGCACAGACGCTATGAACGTACCCCCAAACCCAGGATGATGATTTTTTTTCTTTGGCGGATAATAGCCAAAAAAAAAGAGTCCAGACCTATTAGAAAGCCTACAACAGGAAACTAGGTCTAGTTTTCAGGACAACCATGTGAACCGTTGCAACCAAGGCTCACGAGCTAGGTTCCCGTCGATCACTCCACCTCGCGAGATTGCAACGCTACTATCATACCACAACGAGACCCTGGACACAAATAGCACGTGGTGGACCAAACAAACACGACGCGTGAATTTAGACAGACGCAGGTACGGTTCTGCGATGCAGATCTCTCAGCGACGACCCACGGGACAGTAGATCAGGGAGGTTCTATTTGTGGCCCGGAGAGAAATTGGAAAGAATTGCAAAGGTCCAGACACGATCCACAAGCCCAAAATTATCGGCCGTCAGTGTCCGATGGAACGGGGGTTGTTGTTCGAGAGGTACTGCTGGGGCAGGTGAGATTTGGTATATCACAGAGACTTCGGAGACAGAACGGTAGGCTACAACCCGATCCCTTTTTGTGTTCTCCCGGTTGCAGTCACAAGAGATCAAGTTCCCCTGTCAAGTGGCAAGGTGCGCTTTGTCCTGGCGTGTAGACCGTTCTAGAAGCTATATACTCTTCTCCTGCACCAAGCTCTCCCCTGATGATTATA
The DNA here is from genome assembly GCF_028827035.1 of Penicillium chrysogenum. Classification (NCBI taxonomy): domain Eukaryota; kingdom Fungi; phylum Ascomycota; class Eurotiomycetes; order Eurotiales; family Aspergillaceae; genus Penicillium; species Penicillium chrysogenum. The sequence goes on along the minus strand of NW_026622750.1, from coordinate 4,043,256 downwards.
CTCTCTTTGAGCCATAACACTTCCTCTCCATCTGTTCCAATTCTGTCGCCATTCTAATAACGCTGAAGAATAAGAGCCAAGTCTCCTCCAGACTGAATGATTCACAATTACATCACCGACCTAGCCTATAGTCTAACCAGACCGAATACCGACAGTGCGTCATTTACAGCGGCCCATTGGACTTGCACAGATTGCTATCTGGTCACATACCGAATACCTCGGAGACGAGGACCAAGGGCATTGTGAATGGCCGGCGGCCTTTTCTGTTCATGCTGGAATGCGCGTTCAGATTCTAACCACTCTCGAAGCAAACATACTTTTACGTTATGGCCCATACAACCTTTTCTGCTTTGGGAAGATAATCTGGGTTATCGATTGGGTATTTGGGACGAGTTTTGAACGCAATACCGTGCTGATAAGATTTGCATATCTCACAGTTGGAGAACTTGGCGTCTGAGCAGGTTATGGCGAGGCCAGGCTATGACTGCTGACGGACGCACAGATGATGTAAGGAGTGGCAACGGGGGACGGCAACTTTAACATTACAGGGCATGTTTGCCAGAGAACAGCCGTCAATCTTCATTCTAAAGCCATCAATCTTCATTCTGTGTTGGAGTCATGGGATTCGAGACAATCGCCCTCTTCGGGGCAACAGGCCAGGTTGGCCGGTATATATTGCATGCTATTCTCGACTGCAAAAAGCAGAGTTTCCATGTTGTGCAAATCGTTTCACCTTCTGACAAGGATGCTGCTTACCAGGCATCTCACACTGAGCTCAAAGTTCTTGACCTTTTCGCACTTGAAGAAAACGAGCTCTGTGCCGCGCTGAGAGGAGTGGATGTTGTGATCAGTGCCCTGAATGGACAGGGACTTGAAGCCCAACCCAATATTCAGGATGCAGCAGCATCTGCGGGTGTCAAAAGGTTTTACCCCAGCGAGTATGGAATGCATCACATCTATCGCAAGCCGGGAGATAGCCAGGGGTACATTCATCCGGTGAGCCAACTATCGCCGTGGTAATACATTAGGTTGCTAATTGGTTGCCAAGTTGTGGAATGTGAAGGACGTCTTCAATGAGAAAGCGCTTCACCATCCGGCAATCAAAAAAGGCCAGATGACATACACTCTCATTGGTTGCGGAGATTTCTACGACCAGGAGCGGGAAAAAGTTTGGTGTCCTTGGACCCAGACCAACGTTGAGAAGTACACTCTCCACATAGTCAACAGGCCCGATGCCGAGGCCGACTTTACTAATCTTCGCGACTTTGGTAATTTCGTCGTTGAAACTCTATGTGCGCCTGAGACGTCGGAGAATGCAACGCTTAATGTCGTGAGCGACCATATCAGTTATAACGAAATCGCGGCCTTATTGGGCAAGTACTTCCAGCGACCAGTCGAACGGAAAGTTATATCGGAGAATGAAATGCATGACTTCGTGGCAAACCCATCAACCATCCCTCGGGAGCTCTCTGCAGAAAGCGCGTTTCCAGCAGACTTCTGGTTATTGGTCAAGGCTTTTCAGGGACAAGGGCGGTTTTGGCGCCCCCGCGGACAGGTCCATAACCATTTGTTTCCTGGGTTCGAGACAACCACCTTCGAAAAGTATTTTCAACAGCGGCTCAAATGATGTGGCATGTATGTCCCAAGGATGACAGATTTCGCATGTTGAATTATTTACCTTGGGGGGTTTCTTTTTTCTTTTAATGCAGCTTTCTTTACTGTTTTACTACCAATGCCCGATAGCTGCTGCTTAGGTCTAGCCGTCTAGCCCATGCCTGCGCGGCTAAATGCAGTAAATCCCATTTATAGTACTATATCCAACAGTTACTCTTTGAGCATGCATGCCAGAGATTTGGTAGGTCATGTGGATTTCTGGGTATTTACACGACAATCGCGATTTGTGGCTCGTTTCTTGACTGTGCGCGAAGAAACCATCATTTTCGTCCATAAGTCTGCAAAGGAATTTCTATTCAAGAGAGACGAGACGCGAAATGGGGTTTCCCTGGAGGTATAGAAGCTGAACGCCATACGATTTTCTTTCGCTCTCTTCAAGCCATGGTTAAACACTTCAGCGCGGCATCTTCCAAATAAAGTTTCCTGGATTCCCCGGTTGTGAAAGTTATACCACCTAGTCCGAATCCGTTAGCAGCTGCACAATATGCGTGTGTCTATCGGATTGACCATCTTCATCACAGCAGATGCCATGAAAAAAAAGACCTTGACGTCGATGAGAGAGGGTGTTGGTGGTTTTCTACGAAAAGAATACCTTCACTGGCTTGAAGCCCTGAGCATTCGAAAAAGCATATCACAAGGCATAGCAGCTATGCTAAAGCTCGAGGGTTTACTTCAGGTGAGTAATAGCTCATACAGAAATATACCGAAACCATCTCCACTTCTGACACTAGAAAGATTATAATAGGAAAAAGGCGAACCATATGCCCTTTTATATCGAGCTCAAGACGCCTCCCGATTCATTCTATACCACAGGCTAGCAATTGAAAGTAGCCCCCTTCAGGTATACAATTCACCTCTGATATTTAGCCCCACGTTGAGCCTCGCGAGGGGATCTTATCAAAGGGAGAGACGGATTGGGCTTTGAATGAGTCCTTGGTGAAAAAGGATTGGAGTCCTTCTTCAAACCCTCGAGGGGCACAGCGATTGGGTCAGTTCGATTGCCTGGCTGCAAGATGGAAGCCGACTCGCATCAGTGTCCTCTGATAACCCCGTCAGGATCTGCGGTCCGGCCACGGCCAGTGCGTGTCAACCCTCCATATCAGCTTTCCCGACCTCGTTCAATTTGACAAAGGCCAGATTGTCCGTTTTATTTCAAGGCTATGCAGGAACTGGCTTCATTTTGCACCAGCTAATGGTAATAGAGTTTGTTAACCATTCCTTCAGGAGAAAGGGATTGCATTGTCTCCTAGTAGATTCAATATCCTCAAGCCTATGATATAATGTCGGGACATAGTAAGCCTTCTCGGAGACCGCTTCATAAATCTTTGCGGAGTGTTGCCGTCTTCCATTTTGCTTTGAATGGCTTTCTGGATGCATCGTTCCTTGCTAGGTCCAGGGATCTCGTCAAACTGAAGTATTTCAGTCTGGGTTTGACCACAAGTACATCAACAATCGAGAAATATCCACCCTTGACTGCTAACATCAAGGATTCTCAACCATCGATTCCTGAGGTTGACCTCAATTTGATCATGGCGTAGTAGTGCCTGGACCATCTCCAAGTCACCGCCACGGGCAGCCATGCAGAGAGCAGTGTCGTGAGTTGCGATCGTGCTTTCATTGATGTTCAGACGTGCGTCTTGTTGCACTAAAAGCCGTACCACATCGAGATGGCCATGTGCAACCGCTCGACAAATAGGCGGATCTATTAGATCCATTCCATTAATCTCTACGCCCGCCATATTCAGTAGACAAGCAACCGTGTTTAGACTTCCGCGCGATGCGGCAGCAGAGATTGGAGAGTGGCCTGCAACACAGTGATTGAGATCTATTCCTGGCACCGCAAGCAGCTGCCGTAAAACTGCAGTGTCCAATCTGGCTGCCGCGTGATGCAGCGATGTAGACGGCCCCTCGCGCCTCCCGTAGCCTCCGACGAAGTTGATATCGATGCCGTTCTCGGCCAGTAGCCTTTGGGTTATCTCATCGTATGACAGGTACGTTGACAGCCAAAGAGGCGTATTGCTTCTTTGTCTTTGCAGTCCACATTGGCACGAGGGTAACTCAGGAGCATATTGACCATTTCGAGGCGTCTGCTTTGAACGGCGAGATGGAGCGGCGTAGAGCCTTTCGGGTCGTGGGCGTCCAAGTTCAGACCCTTGTGTCCGAGAAGCCGCTTGACAGCATCTACCGAGCCATAGGATACTGCTTGGTGAAGAGGTAGCTCAGCCTCCTGTGATGATTGGGTATGTGGTCTGTAAGAGCTGGCGACATCTATTTCAGATAGGTGATGCAATACGAGACGGCCGCGTCAATCAACACTTCTCCGCTCGCTACGCTGCCCACATTGCCGTTGGATCCGTAGTTTCTGTCTATAATATATTGGGTTAACAAAAGTAGGATTGTCCCAAAACATGCGGGATTATTCGCAGACACATTCCATGTAGGCTATAATATGCCCTTCTCTAGGTGAATGCTCGAAAATATATAAGCTGCTTTCCATGCGGTAATTCTCTTCATTGCGATATTGGATATTTTCCACGTTGTAAAAGTAAGACCTAGGACAATCAAGAATATACAATCCTTCAACCTTCTCTTGCCATGCCTGGCAGCCCTGCCAGGTTGAGTCTGAAAGGGTGGTTCCAGTAATCGAGTACCCTAGTCAGTCGATCCCGAGATGATTCCAGTGTGTGCTCAAAGAAGATCAACCGAGACAGCTGCTTGTTGTGGCGAAGCTAAAGTCCATGTCTCTCTTCAGTTAGGTGTGTGCTAGCCTCCTTCAAGATCTGGTCGCTCTGCTCTAGCTTCTGGCCATCGATGTGTTTGGACACGCACGACTCCCATAGACGTCGATATAGCCCGACAAGTCTAGCCGCTGGAAGGCGGACTTCGGATCGTCGCGTTCGAGGTCTGCTAGCACCTTCAGAATAGGTTGAATGGGCTCAGTCGCCAAGATGTGTCTTGTTTCAGCTTCCTGTCGCGAGGTAGAGGGCTGCAATGGTCAGCAAGAGCATTCGAAGTCGAGCTGTTCCACTTACCATTGGTGCATGGTCGGAAGTTTCCTGCGAATTGTCTTTTTCACAAACGATGGGCAATGCACTAGGCTGTTGTTCTCCTTCTGCTTCCTGGTCTGGCGTGCTGTAAGGGGCATCCATCTTGATCGTAGTGAAAGTCGAGTGTCTGGGCATTAGCATGTCCATCAATTCTTGGAGGATTTTATAGACTAGCAGACGTAGGTGGTTACTCATTCTCACTTTCACCATGAAAGTCAACCAGCGTATTCAGCTTTTCAGTTTTAGCATTCTGTTAGCTAAAACATGCAGGTTCTTAACCATTCGACCAAAAAGCAACGCTGCTTTAGGGTGTCAGGCTTATATCTCAACACGCCCCGTAAGCCTGGCATCATCGTGCGGGGAATAGGCTATCTTAGGTGACTAGTATCGTAGAAACAGAGATTCCAACTCGCCCGGTGGTAATTAGCACGGCTAGCGGCTTATTATTCTTGAATTTTACGGAAAAGAAACTCAACGGGACCGGGGTTCGAACTTTCGACCCCTGAGATTGACCCGGGCTCATAACCTGTTAAAACATGAGGGTACGATGATACTGAGGAAGCATATACGTCAGGACCGCTGAGGTGTTTAAGTCTGATCTCTCTCTCATTGGGAGAGAGACCCTATATAAATGAGAGGGAAACTTCCCCTGATCTATACTCTTCATGGAAGGATCAACGCTGACCGATTCATGCCTGATATATCGGGTATAAACCGTCTATTTATGCATGGATTTCAACATCCGTTTAATGATGGTGTTGATGGTTGTTGGTGAATGTACCTCATATTTGTGAGCTACTGGTGATGAACGGTCTAAGAGATATATATTCAACCACAACCTTCTTTTCCACATTCGTTGGAGGGCTCAGAAATCCTAAAATTAGAGTATAGCCTAGAGGAATGAAGAACAAGACAAAGAACAACGTATCTCAACTGGTCATAAGTTCAAATGTTGACTCCAGTCAACAAGGACGGCCAAGCTTCAACGGGTTGACCGGTCCAGCACCCGCGCGCGCGGCCGTCGCCTAACGCTTTCCGCAGCTTAGACGGACAGAACTACACACAGCTCAGACCATCAACACTCGAGCGAGGCCAGGAAAATTCCACCATCCTTAGATGGAAATATGAGCGCTCTTGGTAAAACAAAAGAGTGAATAGCTTCCATTGCCTCAATATTAGACCGTAATTTAACAGTGAGCCAACGTTTCTTGACCGGCCCAACTTCACTCATTCTCAACATGACTCTAGCACCTTTTCCTCGCTGGGCATCTAAAATGACACTAGGATTCTGCTGCAAATAGTTGCGGTAGAACGAAGGCATAGGTTGCAATAGGCCTCACTTAGGATAGACGTCGTGTCCTTCAACGTTTGCTCCCTAATAGAGCACGTACGCGACAGGAGCCAAGTAGCCTATAAATACGTCCTCTCCTCCCAGCGAATTGTTCTCCAATACTATCACTTGGCTATGCAGAGTCGAGGCCTTCGGTCGGAGGCACCTGATAAGTTCTTCTCTTTGACCCTACTGGAATTTCCACTGTACTGACATCTATGGATACATCGTGGACCGACAAGCTAGGAAGTGCTTGTGAAAATGAGATTCCCACATTCCCACCAGGTCCACTATGCCACTCATGCCAGCTGATCAAAGAAGCAGATTGGGGCTAGTTGGTCAAACTATCTATGCGAACATCACTCCACCATAACAGCCGACCACTGTCCCGCCCCTGAATAAATCGATGCAAAAGAGCGATTCCATACAGGTATGTAGATCTCAACGTGACTGTCCGAGACTAGACTGACTTAGAGACGACGTGAAACAAAGATTCACATGCATTCCGTCCAATATACACCAGCCACGGAGCCCTTTTCCGTGTTTCTTTCAGAACATGTGGGTCATGCATTGCCTCGCCGACCAAAAAGCTAATGATGGACAGGAAATCGTTGACAGCGCACCAAATTGAGTTCGAACCAGCACTACGTCAGGGCTCCACACAGGATCACGGCTTACACACTTTCTGGCCCTGTCACTTCAAATCATGCGATATTTTCTACGAAAAATACCGCAAACCAAGGTCGCGGGACAACAGGACACATAAGCTCCAGACGTTCGTTGTCCACGATGAGGTGAGTGGAATAGCGCGCCTCGTGCTGGGCCGATTTTGATTTTCAGCCAGTCTGTGCCCCAGACACAAACACCACTGACATATCTATGCCGTTGTAGGAGCAGCCCATCGCCGACCGCGACAATTCTTGTGGCGAGTAACCTATTCCCGCCGAGTCAGATAAGACCAGGGGCCGACGCGTCATTGCGTCTTCCCCTTCCTCACCGCCTTCACACACTGAACGACCGAGTGCCTCAACCTCTCGCTGTCTGCACGAAGCTGTCTCCTAATACAACTGTACAATTTCTTGTCACACGTGAGTCGTCATGCGCCTTTGCCATCTTGTGAACTTGTCGGTTCATCCAGCGCGGCTTCTCGAAGCGAGAGCCGGAGAGTGCGACGAACCTGAATACAACATGGTATATTGGTGACTGCATCGCAGAACTGAATTGGCGGTAATCTAGTTGGTCAGCAGGCACGATCACAAATCTTGTTGATGATCTGTTTCAAGCATACACTCGGATTCTTCATCAACAGCGTAAAGTACAAAACCTCGTCCAACTGGATCAACACTTGCTGACTCGGGTCTCACCGCAGGAAGACACACTCAGATTCCCATGACTCGAATGCGAGCAACTGTCTTGTCTGCTCGGCCTTCCCTACATTAATACCATCACATGCTCTATATCTTCCACATGACTACTGGTGGCATCAACGAGTCGCTACCTCGACCTTCTCCCAGTCGATTTGGTTCATCAGATCATGCGTTGGTATGCCTCCTACCTGACGCATATCCAAAGGAGCGCATCGCAGTGTCTGTCTCCCGGCATTCGATCCCTCTCATAGGATGACCTACTTGCGGCCTGGAACCCCGGCATCCAATGGGTGACCATCGTTGTCCTCAGACGGCGTCTAGCTTGTTTTGAGCTTGAAAATCGAAGACACCGGGAGGAGCCGATGCTTTGTCTTGCTAGAGCCGTATCTTCGTACTGGCTAGGTTTTATTCGATTATGGAGAAGGTGAGGCGAAAGTCCCGTCATTTCTAGCCGAATCAACTAACAAATGGCCATGTCAGCTTCAAATCGATGGTCAAGATCGAGGATGGCCGAACGATAGAAAGGGCGCATGACTCAAGAACTACGTCTGATACAGTCCCTTGATCCCTCTTCCTCTCAGCGTTGCTGAGCTCGTCGACATGTGCGAGCGAGCGGGAACAAGTCGTTCGGACATAGACGGAGCTGCATGCTATCAGGAGTGTTTTTTCCTCCCTTTTGGACCGAAAGTTGTTTAATTTGATTTCGAAGCCTGCGCTTTTCTATCCAAGCCCGAGCACTAGCCAGTCCACGTTGGAGGTCATAGCAGCTGGAGGTCAGTCAAGCTATGTAATATCCTTTGTCCATTGGGAACGTTTTCTAGCATATCGCGATTGGCGGCGCAAGCAGGTCTTGCCAGCAAATCACCGACTTCTCTACCTCCCGAGGTCACTGTCCTTTGAGCATCGATGATGTTTTCTCAAACTCATCGCGTCCGGACGATACCTGGCATATCACCGTTCGAACAACTTACCGTGAAGGTGGGGTTGAAGTCTGTAACAGCACCACAAAAGCCATCGGGTTGTAGGACCTCTTGGACTCTCCCGTACAGCCTATACTTAATTTTCTACCCCTAATAAGCCCTTATGCCATATTTGCTTGGGGAGGAGTTTCAGCGGATGCCTGCTAGGGCCGGATGTGGATTAGAGCCCCCCCTATGCGAATACCAACCGGTCCTGAGCGGCGATCGTGGAGAGTGTCTTTACCAGTTCTGGTTCCAGATGGCTAGTTGGACCCCATCGGACTTCAATCATGCTATATCAGCAGCGGAGCATGCTGTATCGCATGACTCGGGAATAGGCCCCACAGAAAGTAACGACCGTTTCTTAATCGCTGTAGTGGACTTTTACGAGAGATTAGGTGGACTATGAATCGGAAATGCTGACGGGGAATCATTCACAAATTTGCGACGGCTCCTACGTGTAGAAGGAGTGGATCAGATATTCCCGAGCCAAAGCTCCCAATGAAATGTTGACCTCAAGCGAAAGCTACTCTCAGTCTAGAATGTAGGCATTCTATTATAAGGTAGATTCGAGCGACACACAATATCCATGTAGAGAAACGGCTCTGACTACAAAAGGAACAGAGCCTATCGCATATTCATCTTGAATTAAACCTACGATTCTTATCTTCGAGACACATCACACTTCGTAGTTCTGATCTTGAGCGTACAATATATTGCGTGGTCATAGTTGAGCAATTTTTGAAATAGATAATCTCAATTGAATTTGGAGGCTTTACAACAAAGAGTGCCGACAAGGGATCAAAATCGCGCTTGCCGAATCAAAACAATGCAATTGATGCTTCTATGATGGGTGACATGGCAAGAAACCGCGCAGCCTCCGTGAGACGTTGACCACCCCTCTCTTCACCGCCCGTCCATTCACTACAAACAGCAATGTTTCGCCATAACACACATCACACCACATCAACACTCACATCAACACTCAAATAAACTTCCACGGCTCACCACAACAAACATTCCATCAAAACAAGCATTCCAGCACGACAGTCACATCTCTGTTTGCTCTACATCTAGATGATAGGTGCTAATTTCTATTGCGGCGAAAGGACTATCGGACCGTATACTATTGAGGTAGAAGAATTGGGAATACGTCCTTTGATAACGAAGACACTTCAGTTGTTCTTTTATCATTTTGGCCATTAAATTTGCGAAGATCTATCTAGGATTCATTCCATGTATCCAATGATAATCCTTCGAATACGAAACAGTTAATGAAGATGTTGGGCAGGTCTTGGCTTCTTCGAGTGCCCGTTGAATTACTCGAATACTAGTCCCCAACTAGCCTTCACTACCACGCGCAGCCGGGCGCAGCCGGGCGCCGACCGACGGAAACTCCCACGTGTGACACCGTGAATAGTTACTGCACGGATTGATACACCATTTGTCAACAAGTAATTTACGGCGATGTCGGCTTGAGCTTAGGCTTGGTCACTGTAGAGGGGTTTGAGTGAGGTGGAGGGAAGCCAACGAAGGAAAGCAAGGAGAGAAGCGAGGCGATTGGTCGACATAGACAGGACACAGTTCGTTCGGATCAAGGGTACGTACGCCGGTGTACGTTTCCGGTGGGAGGTGAGGTGTCAAGGATTTTATAGTGGTAGAACGTATAAGAATATGGGAATATGGGAAGGACCGCCCAACTGGTAATACTGTATGGTGTGCTCAACGACTACGTGTTCCGACCTGCTTTGTTGAAACCTCATTTAGATCACTGATTGATTATAGAACCCCTCGGTGAAGTCAGAAATCGGCGGGTGGGATCCCGACGGGTGTTGGGAGGTAAAGACGTGGGCCGCATGCACCATACCATGGCCAACCAAAAAAATCAAAATCAAAATCAAAAAGCAAGTCAGTGTCTTAAACTAGTTTGGAATCCAACATTAAGCAGAGTTCACCCAGGGCATTGACAGACTCACTGTAACGTCTAGAATGCAATAAATACAGCTAATGAGTAGAAAGACTCCACCGGTGCGTTGTCTAGTGGCGAGTTTGGAGAATAGGGCCCAGGCATCCAGATCCTGTGCTGTTAGATGAAATGGTGGGCCATTTTCTCACATTTCGCCTGCTTCCAAAGCTCTGGCCCCTCTCTTCTGTTGATCTTATGCCTTCATATCCTTGGTTTGGAAAATTTGTGGGACCCGTCATCGGCTTACTTGCCTTTACCGGACAGGTGCTGCACCTAGTAAGTGACAACACCAGGGGGGCCCTTACAGTTTCTTGAGAAGGCAAGCATGGATAATCTGCACGCATGCATGTCGGCTATGAAGCAATCACGGGCGAATCGGCTCCAGCCACGTTACGCCTCGGAAACGGATATCGATACCTGAGCTATTCCGTACAGTTGGTACAAGAGTGTTAAAGACTTCCACCTCGATTGGGGCCCAGTACATTTCTCCCGTTTCAGCCTAGAAGGAAAGTGTGAACAATGGACCCAGCATCAGCAGCCGGTCTCGCAGTTGGCGTGACATCATTAGTGTTTGACGTGTTCGATAATTCTGTCAAGCGTCAGTTTGTCTTTTTCATTCAATGGATGGGTCTTTAAGAATCTAATAAATCCTTAGTTTTCAAATTTCTCTCTTCTATGGTGGACATGCCGAAGGAATGCGAGAAATGCCGACTGCAATTAATGATCGAGTACAACCGTCTCCTTGCTTGGGGTGAGGCGGTTGGCTTAATTGATGTTCCCGAAGGATCAGATGTGGCAGTGGCCCTTGGAACGAATGCCATTGAGCTCTGTAGCATTGTATCTCGAATTGGGTGGCTTCTCGGAGAGTTCAAAACTATCAATGCCCGCTGGAAGAATGAGCTCAACCCATACCAAGAAAATGATCAAGCAACATTGGAGGAGTGTATGAAAATGAATGTCGTGCAAGAGGTTTCAAGCTTGGCGGTAGCCTATGAGCGGACCAAGGAAGAACGCAGGCACTTACGAGGGACCGACCACATTATCAAATGGATGTTGAAAAGAGCCGGAAATGCTAAAGAGATTGTAAATCACCCTTTTCGCGTTCGATGGGTTGCGGTGGATAAAGAAGCTTTTGAGGCATTGCTTAAGGATATCCACATCTTGACCTGATCGTATCCACGAGCTGATGGGAGACTACCGCCAGAAACGGGTCCATGCCGCTACTGCGAAAACCTATCGAGAGATGATTCTCGTTCGTGACGACGTCAAGGAGTTTAAAGACATGCTTGAGGCAATCACCAGTTTGATCAAGATTTCCAAGGTCTCCGGCGACACAAACATCACTTTTTCCAATGAGAACGACGAGACACTTCGAGATCTTTTGCGGTTGAAGACAATCAAGCATATATCAAATGAAATCATCTTGAAGGTCAAAAATGGTGCAAATTTTGACTTCGAGAAGGAGCTAAAGGGCCTTCTCAGTGTTAAGCGGTTCGATGCAATCGCGCTGAGCCATCATTTTGCTTGTACAGAGGCCGAGGGCCTGAAACTGGAACGGCCTAGAGGGACACTACATCTAGATGGTACGGAGTTCGAGGCTTGGTTGGAATGGAAATCAATAGAGAACATTGCTAGAGGCTCTGTTCAGGACAAAGATTCCAGGTTGCGAACCGCAGTTCTTGCACAGATGCTTCACAGCAACAAGCCCCGGCATCTTTATTCGCCAAATTGCATTGGATATGTGGACGATCGTGATAAGCACAACCGATACGGATGGATATTCATGATGCCTGAGGGGTCGGCCAAAGGCACCGCGTTGAAGACTCTTCACAGTATCCTGGGCCAAGACTACCTTAAGCCAACTCTGGCGCAACGGATTTCTCTCGCTTGGAAGCTGGCATCCTCTCCACAGTATCTGCACCTGGCGGATTGGCTTCATAAAGGAATCCATAGTGGCAATATCATTTTTCCGTTTGACGAGGAGACTCTTGATGTCGAGAAACCAATCCTGTCGGGATTTGAGTATTCGAGACCAGAGAGCAACAAAACGACTTCTCGCAGTCTTGACCCTAAATGGGACATCTATCGATGGCCAGGCATTCAAAACGAGGCGCCGAAAACGACAAACAATTCCCGGAAGACGTATGGTACTTATAGTTTTGGCTTGATTCTTCTCGAGATCGCGCATTGGCAACCCTTGCACAAGATCATGTGTCTTAAAAGATGGCCAGAGCCGTCTTCTCAAGACGCAAGAATCCGCGCCTGGCTTTTGGGAGAGGAGCGCTTTCCGCCCTTCAAAGGTACAAATCCCTTGCTTGAATTGCGCAATATTGCCGGCGACAAGTACTGGAAAGCGGCCACCCGTTGTCTTATAGCACATGGCGAAATGGGGCTACAATCTCAAGAGTCTGATCAGACACATTGCGGTGAGGTCGGAATTCGACTACAGGAAGCGTTCGACAAGTTCGTAGTTGAGGAGTTGAAGGGTGTCTCCATCTGAGTTCCAAAGTACTTATAACTTCGCTTGCATCCGGAAAGACGTGCTATTTGCAGAGCTTGGAATAACATAATATACCTGTCAATGATTCCATATTCTTAGATCAGACCGGTGAGTCAACCACACCAAAGAACAACGATAGAATTTGAACTGCATCATCAGAAATTTCTGGAACACGTCGAATAATGACTGAATTAGAGCTTTACATGCTAAGCTAATTCTTTTACACACACACAATTCATTAACGCCCGGCGGCTGAACCGAAAGGGCAACTATCAGTGATCTAAATATACATGCTTTAGCTAATACTGTGCCTCCTTGGAGCCCATACCAGATTTCTTTCAGTTTATGTCATCTCGGCTATCAATCTCACAGCTGGTCCCTGTGGGTTAGTATCGTTTAGTAGACTAGCTTGAAGACGCTTCTTCAAGTGTTCAACATCCTATCCTCGGCAATTGAAGCGCGTCTACCGTCTGTCACAAGGTGTTGGGGGTTAGTAAGAAGAGCTATTTTATCATTTCGTCGGCAAGGTCAAGTGGCGTCAAGTCGGCCCGTAGCGATGGCAAACCGTATCGAGGCTCGCACTGCTTCCAAATCGGGCGTCCAGTCCTGGTCATCGGAGGGTGACTTTCCACCCAGAAAGAAGGACATGTTACTTCGATGAGTGTGGGTACATTGCAGCATTTGCGTCCGGTGTGCGGTCCACTTCCGACATCGAAACAGGAAATGGTCCACGGTCTCTCTTGCCTGTCCACATGCACATTGATCTGTCTCGGCGGCGTTGATTCGAAAGAGATATCCATTGAGTCTTGCCATGCCCGTGCGGAGCTGAGCCAGCACGCTTGCTTCTTTCCATGATAATCGGTCATACAGCTGTCGCGTGTGTTTCCCTGGAAGTGCGGCATCCACTCGTTTGGAATGCCTCCCTATATTCTCGGGCAGCTCCCTGCTGGGAACCGCTTGGGACCGAGCAATATTCAGAGTTGTCGATTTCATCCTGGGAACCTGTCCTTGCGGAATGGCATCTTCTTGCGTTGCGGCTAATTCTTTTACAGAGGATTTCGAAAACAGTTTACCCCCGGACACACCCGTTCTCTTTTCCCAGAGACCCACAAGGACGTCTGGTCCGGACTGGGTTTCAGGTTCCCCAGCACCCAATAAATACGGTGTTACGCCTCAAGGAAGGTACCTCAGCTAGCCAAATTTAGATTAGCGCATTCTGAGTGGGGCGCTGGGAAAGAAAGCGTGTGTGTCTGGGGGGGTAAACTGTTTACGAAATCCTCTGTATATGTCTTTACTGTATCACATTAGAGACTGTATTGCTCGGAGATTCTGAGTGGTTGCACCAGTTTCGGGAAGTACTGTAGTAGACCCGGTAGAAATAGTGACTCTCTGCAATCATATCGGAGCTGCGAAAATGTCGGGACGGGCCGAGACACGAACCCCTGAACCGCCCGACCGCAACGAACACGAAAATTCTCCACCGCGACTGTTGAGACCGAGACGCTCCACCAGACCGCCTAACAATTATGCCCAGGAGATCGAGCAAAGCAACGCGCGTTCCCAACGGAGGAAAAGACCCAGGGCAAGCCAGTAGCCCAACGTGAAGTGATAACATCGGAATCATCAACAGAGAGCGAGGACCCGAACGCCTCGGAACTGTTAAAGGAACTCGTTAAACTCAGGAAGGAGATCAGACGGCGAGACGAATTGCACAAGGAAGAACTTCAGAAAGTCAAAGAAGAATTTACCGCCGCCCTCGCAGAAGTTCGACACGAGCTACAAAGCCTGACAGATAGACCCCTTACACCGCAACCCCTTTCCGAGCCATGCGCCCGGAACGGCCACGATGAGATCCTTCGCGAAATTCAATCCTTGCGCGTTGCAATCAGTCCTGCAGACACCACCACGGGGTCTCCGTCCTATGCAGATGTTGCCCGCACTCCCCCTTCCAGTTACCCGAGCAACATACGAACGCTCTCATCGTCGAACACTACACCGACCACCTTCACCGACACGTTGTATTGCACGATCGACACGTCGAAGATGGTCAGCAATGAAAATGGAAAGATGTCCGCAGGTCCGATCCGGGCGGCGGTTGAAACAGAGATCCGGACGATGGAAGAGCATACGCACTGGCGCTGTCGCGCCGTCACGGTGGATCCGAAAAACACCCACCGGATCCGAATAGCATGTCGCGATGAAGCCGAACATCAGCTTGTCAAGAAAGTGGCAGAAGCAAAGATTGGTGAAGGAGCCCGGGTGCTACGTGACGAGCTGTACCCGATCAAAGTCGACAGCGTCAACAAGGCTGTAGTTTTGGACGAAAAAGATGAGATCCGAACTGGAGCCACAGCGGCCTTCAGCGAGGAGAACGAAGTCACCGTTGCTAAGATCGCGTGGCTCAGCAGAAAGGAAAGCGCAAAGGCCTACGGGTCGATGGTTGTTTATCTAACCAGAGGCACTGATGCACGGAGGCTCCTGGCCGACGGGTTCTTCCACGCCGGGGGAGAATCCGGCGTGACTAGCACCTTTGAACATCGCCCACGGCCGACGCAATGTTACAATTATCAGGAGATTGGACATAAGGCATTCCAGTGTAAGAACGTCCAGAAGTGTGCAAGATGCGCCGCGGAGGGCCATCGCCACAGTGACTGCAACCAAACGGTTCTGAAGTGCGTTCCGTGTGGAGGCCCGCATGAATCGTATAGCAAGAACTGCCGAAAGCTTTATCCGTCACGTCATGAGTAGAACCTTCCGTATCATCCAACTGAACGTGAGAAAACAGGGCGCGGTGCATGACAGCTTGATGAATGACGAACAACTCGAGACGCAGCGGTGCTAGCGATCCAAGAACCCCAAGCGAGGAGAATTCACGGTAGGCTCTTGACGACCCCGATGGGACATCACAAGTGGACGAAGATGATTCCTTCCACCTGGAGGGAAGGCAGATGGGCGATACGAAGCATGCTTTGGGTCAATAAAGATATAGAAGCGGAGCAAGTGGCTATAGAATCCCCGGATCTGACGGCGGCGGTCATCCGGCTCCCCGAGCGACTGATTTTTATGGCATCAGTTTACGTCGAGGGGGGAGATGCCTCGGCGTTGGACGGCGCGTGCGATCACCTGAGAAAGGCAGTTGCAAAGGTGCGGCGAGACACGGGCGCTGTGGTGGAGGTCATGATTGTGGGAGACTTTAAGCGCCATGATCAACTCTGGGGAGGAGACGAGGTGTCCCTGAAAAGACAGGGCGAAGCGGACCCAATCATTGATCTCATGAATGAGTTTGCTCTTAGCAGCTTACTCAAACGAGGTACAAAGACATGGCATGGTGGTGGACAGAGCGGGGACTGCGAGTCGACCATCGACCTCGCCCTGGCCTCTGATAATTTGACAGACTTAATGATCAAGTGTGCGATACATGGGACAGAGCACGGCTCTGATCACCGTGCTATTGAGACTGTGTTCGATGCACCGTGGTCAGCGCCGAAGCATCAGGAACGACTTCTGCTGAAGAACGCACCATGGAAAGAGATCAATGCCAGAATCGCGAGAGCTCTGACCGCCACTCCGTCGGGAGACACGGTGCAGCAGAAGACTGACCGACTCATGGCGGCGGTCAGCGAGGCGGTGCATGCTTTGACTCCAAAGGCAAAACCGTCACCACACGCGAAACGATGGTGGACAGCCGACTTAACAGAGCTGCGCCATATATACACATACTGGCGAAATCATGCTCGCTCGGAGCAGCGGGCGGGACGAAAAGTACCGCACCTGGAAAAGACAGCCCAAAGTGCGGCGAAACAATACCACGATGCCATCCGCAAACAAAAGAAGAAGCACTGGAATGAGTTTCTCGCAGACAACGATAACATCTGGAAAGCCGCTAAATACCTGAAGTCCGGAGAGACGCAGCATTCGGGAAGCTACCGCAGCTCGTCAGAGTAGACGGGACTACCACCACGGATCATCAAGAGCAAGCAGAAGAGCTGCTGTCCAAGTTCTTTCCCCCTCTACCTGACGTTATTGATAACAAGGGGACCAGACCACAAAGAGAGCCGGTGGAATGCCTGCTATCAGCCTGGAGGAGGTAGAACGACAGCTTTTTGCAGCGAAATCATGGAAGGCGCCAGGTGAAGACGGTCTACCGGCGATAGTCTGGAAGATGACGTGGCCCACGGTCAAGCACAGGGTTCTCGACGTGTTCCAGGCGTCACTGGAAGACGGCATGTTGCCGAGACAGTGGAGACACGCGAAGATCATACCGCTCAAAAAGCCGAACAAGGAAAACTACACCATTGCGCAAGGAAAACTACACCATTGCGAAGGCATGGAGGCCAATTTCGCTCCTCGCGACGCTGGGCAAGATACTGGAATCCGTGGTTGCAGAAAGGATCTCGCACGCTGTAAAGACACACGGCTTGCTCCCGACCAGCCATTTCGGAGCCCGAAAGCAACGGTCCGCGGAGCAGGCGCTTGTGCTCTTGCAAGAGCAGATCTACACAGCGTGGCGTGGCCGACGGGTGTTGAGCTTGATCAGCTTCGATGTCAAAGGCGCCTACAGCGGTGTGTGCAAAGAACGACTGCTCCAGAGAATGAAAGCGCGAGGCATACCAGTTGACCTGCTCCGGTGGGTCGAAGCGTTCTGCTCGAACGAACGGCGACCATTCAAATCAATGGGCAAGTGTCGGAGGCCCAGAGCCTTCCACAGGCTGGCCTACCTCAGGGCTCGCCCCTGTCCCCGATCCTATTCCTCTTCTTCAATGCAGACCTCGTACAGAGACAGATCGACAGCCAGGGCGGAGCGATGGCGCTCGTGGATGATTTTACCGCATGGGTGACCGGGCCAACCGCCCAGAGCAACCGGGAAGGCATTGAAGCAATTATCAATGAAGCGCTCGACTGGGAGAAAAGGAGCGGAGCGACTTTTGAAGCAGACAAAACAGCCATCATACACTTTGCTCCCAAGGCTTACAAATTGGACCAGGGGCCTTTCACTATCAAGGGACAAACCGTTGAGCCCAAGGACCATGTCAAGATCTTAGGCATCCTCATGGACACGAAACTCAAGTACAAGGAACATATTGCGAGGGCAGCATCCAAGGGCCTGGAGGCCGTGATGGAGCTTCGACGACTTCGGGGTTTATCCCCAGCGACAGCGCGGCAGCTATTTACATCGACGGTGGCGCCGGTCGTGGACTACGCGTCCAATGTCTGGATGCACGCGTGCAAGGACAAGGCCATGGGGCCGATCAACCGCGTCCAAAGGGTAGGGGCGCAGGCGATTGTAGGAACATTCCTCACAGTCGCGACCAGTGTAGCAGAGGCGGAGGCCCACCTTGCCACTGTTCAACACCGTTTCTGGAGACGAGCCGTGAAGATGTGGACGGACATACATACCCTGCCAGAAACCAATCCTCTCCGCAGGAATACAGCACAGATCAAGAAATTCAGAAGATACCATCGTTCGTTGTACCAAGGAGCAGACGCGCTGAAGAACATCGAGATGGAAACACTGGAAACCATCAATCCGTTCACATTGGCACCATGGGAAGTACGCGTACAGGCTGGCGTTGAAGCAACTCCGCAGTCACCGACCGTACCAGGCGGGTTAGTGCAGATCGCAACCAGCAGTTCAGCACGGAACGAGCTGGTCGGATTTGGGGTGGCGATCGAGAGGCAGCCACCTCGGTATCGAAAAATGAAACTGAAGACCCTTTCCATCACATCGGGTGCAAGAGCAGAGCAAAATCCGTTCTCCGCAGAGCTAGCAGCGATGGCACATGCATTGAACATGGTAGTTAGACTGAAAGATTACAAATCTGCTTCTTTGATCGGCTGGCATGGGTGACATAGTGGAGCTGATGGGAATCACATCCTCACAAGCACTTTCTAGCTTGTCGATCCACAACGTAATTAAAGTATAGATGTCAGTACAGTGGAAATCCAGTAGGTCAAAGGGAAGAACTTATCAGGTGCCTCAAACCGAAGGCCTGCTCGGCTTCGCGTAAATAAGTGGTAGAATTGTAGAACAAATTGCTGGGGGAAGAGGACGTACTTATATAGACTTCTCGGCTCCTATCGCGTTCGTGCTCTATTAGGGAGCAAACGTTGGACACGACGCCTATCCTAAGTGAGGCCTGTTGCAACCCATGCCTTCGTTCTACCGCAACAATTTGCAGCGAAATTCTTGGTGCCATTTTAGATGCTCACCGAGAAAGACATGCTAGAGTCATCTTGAGAATGAGTGAAGTTGAGTCGGTTAAGAAACGTTGGCTCACTGTCAAATCTACGGTCTTCTATATCGACGCACTGGAAGCTATTCAGTCTTGGATTTCACCAAAGAGCACACATTTTCATGACTAAGGATCTTTTCCTGGCCTCGCTTGAGTGTCGGTCGTCTGAGCTGTGTGTGGTTCTGTCCGTGAGACTGCGGAAAGCGTCAGGCCACGGTCGCGCGCGCGCGAGTGCTTCGACCCATCAACCCGTTGATGCTTGGCCATTCTTGTTGACTGGAGTCAACTTTTGAACTTATGACCATTGTTGAGATACGTTGTTCTTTGAGTTCTTTTTCAATCCTCTAAATTTGACTCTATTTACTTTGGGGATTTCTGAGCTCTCCAACGAATGTGGGAAACGTGTTGTGATTGAATATATATCTCCTGGACCGTTCATCACCAGTGAGCCGCTGAATATGAGGTACACTTACCAACCATCAACACCGCGAGATTGATCACCATCACCATCATTGAACGAGTTGCTAACAGACCGCTGAAAAGCCTTTAGGTTCTAGTCAAAACTCGACTGCGTTGATTGACTTCGATGGCAATAGTGAGAGTGCGTACATAGCCAGCTATGTTTATATAGTTAGTCTATAAAAGTCTCCAAGGGTTGATGGAGGCGGTATTGCCCAGACCCTCGACTTTCTCTTACGGACAAACTGGATGCCCGAACAGCACGCCATACCAAGAAAAAGAAGGAGAACAGCAGCCCAGTAAATTGCCAATCCTTTGTAAAAAGGACGAGTCACAGGAAGCTTCTGGTCATGCACCAATGGCAAGTGAAACGACTCGGTTTTCAATGCTTTTTGCAAACCATTGCAGCTCTCTCCCTCGCAACAGGACGCAGAAACAAGATATACCTTGGTGATTGAACCTTTCCAAGCTACTTTAAAGGTGCTAGCAGACCTCGAACGCGACGATCCCCAGTTTGCATTTCCAGCAGCTCGACTTGTCGGGCTCTATCGACGCCTATGGGAGTTATGCGTGTCTAAGAACATTGATGGCTAGAAGCTAGAGCAGAAAAATCAAATACTGAAGGAGGGTGGCACATACCTGATTGAAGAGAGGGACGGTCTTCAGCTTCGCCACGCAGCCGTCTCGGCTGCGCTTTTTCGAACAGGCATTGAAATCATCTCGGGATTCATTAACTAGCGTACTCGATGACTGGAACCACCCTTGCAGACTCAACCTACAATGGACCCCGGACAATTCAAGAGGAGGTTGAGATGAGGGGGCTGCCTGTTCGGGGGCAATATGACCTATTTTGTCAACATAGAGATACTACAGTTGACTTTACAAATCGATCAAAATCAACGCTTGGAAAACATCTTCTATTCTTTAACATCGAGTATTCACGGTAAGAAGGGCTTCTTATGCCCAAAGATGAAAATGGACTATTGTCTCAACCCTAACAGCCACCAAATACCCCGATTCCTCAAACGCAGAAACCCCAGAAGACTCCCAGCACAAATCAACTCAGCGGCAAAAGAGACAGAGCCAGACTACCAAACACAGAGCAATAAGTTGCTGCTGTGCTTGAAGGGAAACAGCCGCGCCACCAATATGTGAATTATATTTAGGCAGATTACAGTAGTTTGCCCCGGACACATGGCCTGGTTCTTGCTTGTTTGACAAAGTGTAAAATTGCCTTGTAACCACGGCTTGCCTCACCATCGTTAACTCCTGGATCAGGAAGGCCCCGGAAAAATCTATCGGGTACCTCACACCATTGGGCATTTTGAGATGCCGTTTGGGCGGAATTTGGCGAGCAGCATATTTTCAGGGATTCAGTTTCGTTTCTGCGAGCATCGCCATCATCGATATAGTACATGCAAAAGTTGATCGAGCTTTGTGTTGCGCTTGGAAGCGCGGGGAGAGTCTGTGGTGGGTCTCCCCACTTAGATCCAAACATCGCCACTCTCGCTCTCGCCCGATAGAACGGGCACTCGCGTGAATTATCACTTAGGGGTATTGTGCAAGATAAACCTTATTTTTGTTTTACAACGAAGAAACAGCAACTAAATGACGTTCACAAACGTCTGGCTTCTTCAACAGCCTTACACAGTGCCATCGAATAACATAGCCTTATCCCGATGATTTGGAAACTGCTTACAATGAGTAAGGTGGGGGCTAGGTTGGCTTTTCCCCGGGGCCTGATATTGTATTGTTGGCACCTTATAGTCTCGAGAAAGTGTTCGTCTGTAATTCTCTGCTCGTCGTTGCCTAAAAACAAATGTTGTTGCCCATCTTTTCCGTGTTGGCTGGCAGGGCGGGTCTGGTTGACTGATGTGTCCGCTTGTGTTGGATCTTCTGTACTTATGGTATCGCCATGTCACCCTGATACGCACTACTCATGCAATAGTCTAACCCTAATGCATGAGTAGTGCGTATCAGGGTGACAGAACAATACCATCGGTACAGGGGATCCAACGTTTTTCAATCTATTACGTGCATCTTTCTCGGCTTTTCTGCGCTCGCGAGAGGTAGCGAACCTCAGCTGGATATTAACGCCCGATTTATTTTCTAGGTACGGCCCACGCAATTTCACGCGTCAACGATTAAGAGTACAGAACCGCGAGCATCCAAACGCTCTCAGCCGAGGCAACCGTCACCAGGTCAGTATTAGCTTCGACAAGAGGGAGGCATCTAATTGTGTTCTTTGCTTCGTACGACTCGTTCTTTGTCACAATTCCACGAGGAGTATGCTTCGGTTCAAGATAGAGCCAAGTGTGGGCTGTGAAGGGACCGCTGAAGAACATGTCCTATATACGGTCCTATATAATACTTTATCTAGACGGGTCTTCTATCGCTTAGCAGATACTTTTAAAAGGGGCATAGGTCCACCACGAACAGTCTCCATTCTCACTGTCGGCAGCTAGTTTGGAAATATATCCACATGCTCGAGCGGTAGCATACCTGGATATTGTGAATGCGTTGGCTCTGCTGTGATATGAGGCTAGTGTGACCAAGAACAAAGCTATACCATCGGAAATAGTTCTAGAGATAGTATACGAGGCATCGAGATGATTTTTAATCAACTCGATCTTCAGTGTTTCTTTCGGAGTAAATGCTTACCTGTGAGCCTTCGGCAGAAATAGTATATCGGCATAGCGTGGACATTGCTGAGTTCTATGGCCCTAGCAGGCCGTTTCAACACATCGAAGAGGTGATCAAATTCATCAAATTTATAGGGTTGCATAGAAACACTTGTCCACCAAGCCATTATTAGTGTGGAAACTAACTTGGCTAGCTTATTGAAGTCATAGATCCCCTACCAGGCAGGTCTTGGTGAGGTCGATTGCATTAAACCCGACTGAACAGCAATAGTGTGATCACGGCCCAAACCCTCTGAGAATGACTCAACCGAAGGGTTTTTGCCTTCGTTTGGGCCGGCAGTGACGTAGTTTGTCAGTCCGATTTGATCATCGTAGGCGTCCCTCTTCATCTTATCAAACCCGTAATCAAATGTTGGCCCACGGCCGCCACTTATATTGGCCGTGGAGCGCTCTTTTCCCGACTCACCACGTAGTCCGCGCGAAATCATGCCGGAATTTTCCGATTGATGACTAGATAAGATCGATCGGTGGACGAGTCGGGCAAGGGGAGCGAGATGGGGCAGACAGGCACAGACGACCGCGACCGATGGCTCAATGGTTGACCAGATAAACACGGGTCCCATCAGCCAAGTCACGTCGACGGCACCCATAAATATAGAAAGATAGTGGATTCGTACGATACTGGCGACACATACACTATGACAAATTAGATCGGCTCCGACCACGGATGACGCTTAGCAAGAACGAGGAGGGCACCCACAAGATCCCAACAGCCATGATACAACATATTGCTAGCTTTTTCCTCGCAGTCATTTGTAGCTTGATGATGCGCGGGAAAGGAATGACGAGAATGATGAAATCATTCAGCATATTAAGGATACCCGCTGCAAGAAAGAATTGGTTGATATTGATGCATTCTCCCTGAGTACCGCTGAATTGCGTCCAGAAGTAGGTCACCGGCTTGCAAGCATTGCCCATAGTCACCCAGATGATTATGGGATAAGAGAGTGTGAGAAACGTGCCGAATATAAGGGCCGCTCTCAAGGTCGCTTCCAAGGGGGAGAAGACTCGGCGATAGAAAAGTAGAATGGAGAGTCTGGTGCAAGTGCAAGAAGAAGCGTAGACGAACGTGTAAGAGAATAGGAACTGAATAGATGTTGGCTTAGCAGGATTGTAACGTGTTCGGGGGGAGGTGGCTAAACTGACTGTGTATAGGTGCATCAATTCTTCTAGCGTGACCGACCAGATGTGTTTCCCAGAACCAGTACCGCCGCCTAGATACACATTTGCGGAGTTAACAAAAAGGGTGCTCTTGCCTCACTAGGAAGTCGGTTTCTCACCTGCCACACTTAATCCAGTCGAGGCACCTATACAAATCTTCGAGCAGAATTTCCAGTCAGTGAATGCGGGGTTGAGACTGGCTCAGGGTGAACTCACTAGCGCCATGATGATTGCCCAGTCATCGGCCATCAAGGCATTCCGGAGCGCAATTCGAGCAGTGAAGCGTAGTATCACCGCCGCGGCAGCCAGACATAGCATGGCAATGACCACACCATTGTTGATAGAGACTTCGCTGGCAGTGAGGTCCACATCCGATGGAGCCGGCCCAAAGAGGGCACGAATTGCTGGATCCTCAGTCATAGCAAATTGTGCTTGTCAACCCTGCAGAGTATTTCACCAAACAGAAGAAGCGCGAGGTAGATTCAGGTCTTAAAGCTGACAGCCAAATGAAACGGGAGCTTCGGTAACTATCAACTTCCCCTGGAGCGCAGGAAGGCAACAAATCCTTAGACGGGCCTGAAAGAAGAAAAGTTGACAGCCACGTGAGGATGCGACCAGGATACTCTATATAGTTCCCAGACTAAGACTTTGACAGGCGACGGTGA
Source organism: Penicillium chrysogenum (assembly GCF_028827035.1). Classification (NCBI taxonomy): domain Eukaryota; kingdom Fungi; phylum Ascomycota; class Eurotiomycetes; order Eurotiales; family Aspergillaceae; genus Penicillium; species Penicillium chrysogenum. Next base: position 4,019,193 of record NW_026622750.1, on the reverse strand, counting down.
CAGCTCCGAAAACGTCGAACCCGGACTGCAAGGGCCTGTCTAGGCGAACAAAAAACCTGTATCCACGAAAAGGCAGGTGGACTTGCTGATGAAGGGCGGATAATGGAGCCTGTTGGGGACGCTAATTGTTTGTTGAGCAAATGATATTAGGATGTGCGACCCCAAGTGCAATAATAGTTATACGTGCGCTTAGCTCACGGGTTTTTTTGCCGTCCGGGCGTCCGGCCCGAGACGACAGGCCCACTTTATAACAGGTCCACTGAATGCTAGCTAAACCCAGCAAGATCGAAACTATCTGTTTGATGACTTGTTGAAAGGATCAAACAGACAATTACTATCCAACTGCTTAACGAAAGTATTTGAATCGAGAGTCTCTAGAGCCATTAATCGAAGCCAACGCGATCCTGTAACAGGAGTGAGTGGGGCAGCTGTCAGCACTAACTTGTGCCGAAATTGCGATATTCAACCTGGCATGGCACTAGTCACCCACTAAACATCATATTCTTTCAATAAGGTCTGGAATCGGAGGTCCCTTCCTAACAATCCCTATTATTCCTGTTGAACCCCTGGTCGAGGAATGTACCCTCAGTGGCAAATTCACTGCTTCTCTTGTACTTACGCTTCCAAGTTCCCCAAATCACCTAAACCAACATGAGTCCTAAAGTGACCAACCGACCGATTCCGGAGCTCACCGCTTTGGAGCGCATTGGGCCTAAGGGCTACCTTCGTTATGTCTTCCCCTTTCAGCTCCAGAAGGATTATGACTTGGGTGAAGTTGCTAGAGTCCTTCAAGCCGGATACCAAGGTCTCATCCAACGAATCCCAGAGGTCGCATGCGAGGCTGTTCCCGATACCAACTCGAAGCAAAAGGGTGTCTTGAAATTCCAGCTCCAGGAGAATGACGACGCGCAAATCATCGTGGTCAAGGACCTCCGTGATTCCCCTGGGCCCGACTACGAGGAGTTGAAATCGAAATTCTTCCCCGTCGCCTCTTTCAACGCCGACACCTTTTGCCGCCGTTCTGTTTGGCCCTCGGCCGGAGACCGACTGCCAATCTCTGCCGTTCAGGCCAATTTCATCTGCGGAGGAGTCATCTTGACGTGGTGCATCTTGCACATGGCTGGCGACGGTACATCGTTTTATACTTGGATGGAAGTCTGGGCGGAGGAGTGTCGTCGGGCAGCGGGGCTTAATATATCGGATGCGGTTCAGCTTCCAGAGGCCCTTTGGAAAGACCGTGAATCAGTAATGCGACCTTCCGGACACAATACAGGCAAGCTCGAAAACCATCCAGAATACACCCTTCTTCCGTCCACACCCCTGGGAGCACCACCGAAGATGGCATCCCCAAATCACCGTGGTCAGATCTTCTATTTCTCCCCGGAGTCTTTAGCAGCGTTGAAGGCAGATGCGTCTCCAACCAATGCCACCAAGCCATCTGACCATAAATGGATCTCGACCAACGATGCTCTCTCGGCTCTACTCTGGCGTACCGTCGTGGCAGTACAGTCACCTCTGGAGGCTCTAAAGGGCGATCCCATGTCCGTTTTCAACATCGCCATTGACGCGCGACAACGGACAGATCCTAATGTGCATCCGGCGACATTAGGATGTTTCTTAGGATATGTTGCGGTCTCGTTGCCTCTCCGCGAAATTCTGAGCACTCTGAACCTGGCCGATCTGGCCATTGAGATTCGCAAGGCGGTTCTGGGGGCCGATAAGCAGTTCACCGATGATGTGGTTACTCTGGTAGAGCAGCTTGAAGACGTTGACCGACTGGTCCCCACGGCTTTCCTGGACGTTCCCGGCTTCAACTGCGTGCTGAGCTCGTGGATTAACTTTAAGCTATATTCTTTGAAGTGGGGTCCCCTGCTGGGCAACAAGATCGAGGCTGTACGGGTGCCTCATGTTGGTTGCATTAACGGTCTTCAGGTTGTGCTTCCGGTACTACCGGACGGGGGATGGGAAATCCTGGTCGGCGTGGAAGAGAGTTGCTTGGACAGACTGCTGAAGGAGCCCTTATTCACCAAGTATGCTACTCCTCGGTAGATTTCATAATGGAACGGAGAAGCTATAGTGAAGGCCGAGTTGTGATATGAGGCTGGTGCAGATCAGGAACCTAACCTCACCGCCGGAAATCCCACAGTACATATTTATGCAAAGAACAGCCAACCTCCACTTCCGAATGGCTTCATGGGCTTAGCTGACCAATCAAAAGCCGATGGTTTAGAGAGAGGCCGACCGAGGTTGGTGCCTTAGGATGAGGGCTCCAATCTTCAACACACTTTAGAGCCTCAGGCAATGTAAACAAACCACAAGGACAGCGTGAGAATGTAGGGCTATCCAGATTTCATATCTGTTTATGATTGGACGGCCTCTTAAGAGTCGTTAATGACTTGTCCAAGATCTTCTTTCTAAGCAGCAAGCAAATCTTCGATGTGATCATCTGGTGGTAGTAATTTTTCCTAAGAATTGCCTTTTCAGATGATTCTTTCGAACATTTTGTTGTGAGACAGACATGAACGTCCGCCAGCCAATAAAAGCTTCATACCCCTTTAGACAGCCAAATGCGCACAGTTTCAACTTTTGATGCAAGAGAGCAGGCTACACTTGTTAAAACAACACATGGTGCCTGCTCTCTTATTCAACGACTCTTTTGTCACCTATTGCCTACCTGCCATGAATGAATTTGCCGTGTGCAATTACGAGGAACTGCCCTCATTCGGGGAGGATCTGGATAGGTTGGTGGGTTAGACAAAGCAAGGCTCCTCCTTCTCTATTAATAACGAGGCAATAGGTTGTGGCAAACAAGATTTGGCCTGTCTGCTGGGTTATCCTCCAATTGAATTCAAAGCAACCATATGAATAACTTATCGGTTCGCTTTCAATGCTGATCCTGTTTTTACTCCAGAAATTGCCGTCCCTCATGAGACTATTGTACGTCGCGTACTCAGCCAAATATGCGAGGAATATACTCGTGCGCAGATCTATCTGATAACTCACGGCTACGGCACCTAGATGAGCGCATCTCCAATTGGCTTACAGCACAAATAACGATCAATGGTGGACGACTGGAAACTTCAAACCGGATCATGCGGACTGGCCTGTAATATGAGAACCGAGAGCGCGTACTCGACATTGCAGAGTCAGCGAAGGGGAAAGACTTCAGAACCGTCTTATTATTGTCGAAGCCCTTTATGTCAATTTGTGGAGGGACTTACAAATAAATCGTTATCTATCGCCTTCAGTCTTCCGGTCAACGCAGCCGAAGATTGAAGTGTGCGCTTATCGTAAAGGAGGCCATTTGAGCAAGGCTTATTTGACAAAGGTACTCGAGACAGAGTATGCGGCCGCGACAAGCATTGCATTATGTTGGTCCCAGGGTGCTTATATGGTATTGGGTCACATCTTGCAATCATCCTGCCTTTCGTCCAGCTTTGAAGGAGAAATGCTGAAGTCCAGGCTACCATGCTATATTACGCTTGTTGCCATTTCAGTAAGCAATATATTTCAGCACACTGCGTGCCAGTGTGGTGATGTCGTATTCGGTGGAAATTCACGAGCTCGGCTGGATTCGTTGGAAGAGAGCACTGCAGGAAACACGGGAATATTAGCATGGTATTCTGACATAATCGATGATTTCATGTCTCATGATTAATGAGAAAGAGACAAACATAATCTGAAGCTTGAAGCGTGGTGCATCGATCGTAGCAAATACTTTACCGCCCCTGGGATACTGAGAAGTGTCGGCAATCCTCCATCTCGCGAGGGCCCTAAGGAAAAGACGGCCGGATGTGTTGTCTTTCAAAGAAGAATTCAGAGTTATACGATTCAACGTCGATTCACTTGATTGAAAGAAAATGTCCGAAAGTAAGAGACGGGGAAAAGTGCCCCGAGACGCTGAAGGGGGAAAGGCTCGCTTGTGCTCGGGCGAACTTTTCCGTTGGAATCCCTACGTGAGATTACCGCCATCTCCTACATCACCCCCTTCAATCGCCATTCATACTATCGAAAGGAGGCTACTGGGCAGTCTTTAGGAACAAACATTTCTGAGGCCTCTTTTGTTTACTTCAAATCTCTACAGACAAGGCGAGTCGGTTCTACATACCTGATTACACTCTTTCGGTCAGTAGTGTAGTTCAGAGGTATGAGTAGTGTTATTCAATCTAAAGGGAAAGATGAGGCTACATATACAACATGGAGCCATGTTGGTTTCCAATCAACTTGGTTGTCTGTATAGACATCTCGGACCTAATTTCGATGACAAAAGTGCCCAGGCAAACCCGGACGTGGCCTTTGCCTGGCAAAGTGGGCATCGGCTTTTGCAGCGCGCCTAGACGTACGGACTAGACGGTGCATTTCCCACCAAGCTACAGCCGGCATTACTACAAGCATTTGCGCAAGTGTCTTTTGAGTGGCATCGCTTCTTGGGTCTCGATGAAACACCGGCTTTCCCGCAGGTTCATCCGGTGTCCGGAACTACCACAGGACCCAGGCCGCCCTACCACGTACCAATTGAGAAAATACCCGACGTGTTATCAACGCCCTATCTGAAAAGCAAACGCCAAGATCGAGCTGATGATGGTCATACAAAGCACGCGAGGAAGATTCTGTGTCTTTAAGACACCCTTTGCCCTCCCTATTGCCCGACTTTCTAGAAATCTTGCCAGAATGGCGTGTCATACTATGCACCACACACCGTGGCTGCTATACTCGCCATAATATCTCAAGACACCTTCTGGAGAAGCTTGGACTGCCCACCCATTCAGGGTTTCTTTGTCACTTTGATACTTGCAACCTTCGCACAATCAGCATGGATATAATGCTTCAGCACTACAATCAAAAGCACCGGTGGTATGTCTCCCATCAAGGTCGCATGCCATGGCACCAGGCGTATTTTCAGCCCCTCTTCACTCTGTATCAGTTGGTGAGATAATTCATGGTGACACGTCAAGATAATGCTTGTAATTAGTGTGGATTTGATCTTACTGTAGCCCATATATGTTGTTTAGTGAATAGTATATCTCAGAATCCTGCCAGCGTTCCGAGTAGTCCCGTGCAAAACCCATGGTTCCTGCTACCGAAGAAAGCGCGATATTATTCATGAAGAGCGTTCTTCATAGGATGAATATAAGGTATTAACAAAATCAGAGAAAAAAGGATGGTCGTAAGTGAAAGACAGGGCCATACTTCAATATAAAGGAGAGGGAGAATAATCTGAAATGTAGGAGAATGGCGCAGACTGACTATGTAGCTAGTATCCGCAACTTATATATAAATCTAGTAGGATAGCTAAATAGAAAAGGGCTTTAGATTCGTAACCCCGAGCGCCTAAAGCGAGAGGAAAAAATTAGACTTAAGGCAATATCGCTTTTCAGAGAAGACGTTTTGTGCCGGTTTTTGCCTACTAGATATGTAGCACGCACGATATACCAGAATGAGGCAGGTACTGATAACTAAAACAACCGAAATGGTCAATCTTTCCTTAAGCTATCTCGTCAGCTGGGACCAAAATGCCTCCATATCACTGGATGTTTTGGTAAATTTGTTTCAAGTGGGGATTGAGTTGACTATGATGACAGGTTGAAGCAAGATGGAACCTCCTGAGTTTTGCGTGACTGTGGGAGGATTTCACGTATGCGTAGTTGATTGACAGGAATCACAGGATGAAGATACCTGTGATGAAGATGACGATGGTTCACTTGAAAAAGGAGCCCTACTTTTTTTTGGACCATTCAAGTCTACTATTCAGCATGAAGACAATCCCAGAGTTATATATACTATCCTCGATCCTCTAGTGCTGAGGTCCAAATTCCTTATGATGCCCACATAAGACTTTCAAGAGTACCCAAACCATGATAGAGTGAGGGGATATATCCAACAAGATATATATATATTTATTGTGTCCGGCAGTAGAGCCCGCTATTTTTTTGTCGATTATATATGAGTAGTATATTTAACTACCCTATTACCTCTTTCAAGGCTAATATAGAAAAAGCGGGGCTACCTAATCGTATATACCACTTTGGTATTACCTATTATAAACTGAGATATTGATATTTTATTTCCTTTTAAGGTAGGTTAAAGTTCACGGCGTAAGATACGCGTCACGTATCTATGCCTCCGCGCGGAGTCGTAGAGTTTATTAGACTTAGGGGCTTCGTACTATTAATTATTTTGATATATACTCGCCGAGCAATGTCTTTAAATAAAGGGTTGCCCTTAGCCTTCTACTCCCTTTCAACCGACTATCTTCTTTCTTCTCAGTCCTACAATCAATGGACGCTACTTTAGAACTCTTTCACTATAACTCCACCCATCGGGTCTGGATCTGTAAAAATTGTCAGTGGGCGGTGACTCCGACTCGTCTAGTCAGTCTCCTAGACAGAAAACATACACACCATCCATCGGCCAGAACTAGCGCGCAGTTGGCAGCTATATACGACGAAGTCATTAAGGCCCACATGTGGAATCCAGACGAAGAGCCATTCCAGATCACACCCCCAGACGCTCGCCCGATCCACGGGCTACCAGTCTATACTGGTTGCCGATGCCCAGAGGAGACCTGCACATATGTGGCTCGCCAGACTGACAGTGTCGGGGTCCACCGCCATATCAAACACGGCCCCTCCGGTAGGCGACGGGGGCGGCAACGCGAGACGGATTCTGCCAATCCGACGCTGCAGCCCATGAAATGCCAGCGACCTTTCACAGGTAGTACCTATAGTAGCTACTTCAAGGTATTGCCCCCCCGCGGGCGAGCGACGGACCCAACAAGCGCCAGAAATGAAGGAATCGGACTTCATCCAAGCCCAGGTTGACTTAGCGCTTCTCCGCTCAGACGGGATTGCGGAGGCCGAAGATGAGGTTGCACCAATAAAACGACGCGACTGAGGCCTCGCCATGGCTTGAGCTTACCCGGTGGCCTGAGGAAAAATGAAGCAATGGGTTCGTGATGAACAGAGTCAACAGCGACTGAGCCATGATTTGGAAGGCTTGACAAATAGAGTCTAATACTATAGAAACATTTAAGGAGATAAGAAAATCGGTGAAGCAATATATAAATCTCGCTAGCAAGAGTAAAAAGAGTGACGTCTTGAGTAACAAGTTGCTGGAATGACGCATCTCCCCATATCTATTGATAAAAAGCTACCGAGGTCTGTCTACCTATCTAAATACGCATAAACCTGTTCGAATATGGGACCCCATGAACAGCAACCAGCGACGATTATTGGCTGAAGTGTGTTGTCTCAGCGTCAGGGGGTGGACTCCCGAGTTCTTGGATGGAAAAAATCTATATATCAGGACGGGACACACTAGACGTCCACTAGATACACATCAGTCTGACGTTCGGACTCTCCCGTGCGGCTGAGGGTTTCCGAATCGTGTTCCAAGCCTTTAAATGCAGCCTCGTCTCTTCGTAAGACTTGCATCTCATCATTTCAAAACTCAAGTCTTTTCCATCGATTCACATTCACCGGGTTTCGCACGGTCGCAACTTGAGTCAGGAATACATAGCCCTAACTCACACCATCCACTTCCCCTACCATGAGTTACAAGACCAACTATGAGCTCTACGTGAGTACATTCTATACTTCTCTATATAACACAACATTATACTAATATTACTTGGAGTCTCGGGGTAGCATCGATAGCAGATGCTCACCACCACCCGATAAGCTTCTCGCACCATTGGCATCGCTCTACCCCCATGTCACAGCCCTACAGCCCCAATACGACCCCAGCAACTGCACCTTCACCGGTTATCACCGCACGGGATATTGGGCTGCAGCCTATACGACACAGCCTAACGACGAGCCTTTCATGTCCACGCGTCGCGGCAGTGGTAAGCATATGCCTCATTTATAATTTGGTCGCGTCCGCTCTAACAATACTCTAGATGGCCTTCCATGCCGATTTGTCTCTAAATTGCGCCGACTTCTCAACCGGGACAACTTAAAGTCCAGACGGGGTTCGCATGCCACTCCATGAACTGCATCTTTATTCTTTTTCTTCGATACCACGCACACGACTTGCGACTTATCCTTGTCTTTCACCTGCCATCTTATCCGAGGCCGTTCTCTTTGAATTTTTCAACGTTCCACATTGGGCCCTACCATCTGGGATCCTGATCGATCTTCATTTCTTTTGTCCATCTTTGACTTTGACTTTTACAAACGCATCTTCTTTTTCTTTTTTTTTGTTTCTGAAAAGCGAGCGAGGAGTTTCGGGCACATAGCAACACTTGATTTTAACTGTGTTCTTGAACATGGCATTGGCATTTCAAATACTCTTATGGTTATTTCTGATGTATATAAAGGAAGTCTGTTACATATGGCATGGAAACATGCATGGAGGATTAATACAAGACCAAATTTACCAACAAATACCACTTCACTTTACTTCACTACTCCATAAGACACCTACCTATAGTAAACACGTACTTTATATCTAGTAGCAGTGACGTCACCCTAACAAGGAAATGACATTAACCAAGCCAACGTCCTTGTCATTTCTATCTTTAACATGAAACAAAGCGCCGGGACCCTACCCAATCGGGTTTGTTTTCAACATCCAAGAAAGAAAACAAGGCACAAGGCAATGACGCAACAATACATACTTTTTCCGGATCCGGACGTCCGATCGGAATCTCTTCTTTGTTTCAGTCGTCCCAGCCCATCAGCATCCCATTAAGTTTTATCCCTGCATATTTTTTTTCGATAACTTGCTAATTCAATCAGCAAAAATCAATGTTATGTACAGCTCTCCCAGAAAACCCTCCCCCTCCAAAACCAACACCATGATACACTCACCGAACTCAAAAAGATTGATTGAAATTCGAATGCCAGCAATGTTCATGTTAATTCATTTGGCTACCCTATTCTAATAATGAGTATATAATATCAGGGGTTGTGGTCTTACGGCATGGCTAATTTTACCCAAGCCAATCGTTCGGCACCTCATCACATGCTTCTACACGTGGGTCTTGGGCGTATTGCTTGGTCATAGTCGAACCAGTAGATCTACTATCCCTATCGGATTGAGGCTGTATGCCAACTTCACCGAGTGATCAGAATGGGACTAGAAATTTTCGCTTACGAAATAGAATCTATAGTGATTGATACATTTATCCATGTGGGTGAAATGGCATGAAAATCTCCGTACTACGTCGGTGAGACATTGATAGACCTCGCCACGGGCCATGAGGCCCATGATTCGCACCGAGTTACTTCCCTTACTTCTCCCCTGCCTATGGGCGGGCCGTTGACTGTAGCCCTGTGGCACTTAATGGGCCCATGGGTCGCTTACTAATAAGCACTTGAGTCACATGAAATTCTATAATTGTATAATGTTTAGCCACGCAAGTATATGTATGTCCTATAGTATTACGTATTCAGGTTATTTGAGTAGAAGGATATACAATGGAGGTTCAGCTATAATCAAGCCTAGTAAAAGCAATGGACTATCGAGTCTAAGTGAAATTGAAAGTGTGATCCGAAATGCATAGAAATTGTGATGCGTCTGCATTGCGTCTAAATATGTATATGACCACAAAACATGCTGAACCTACAAAACCACTCACAATATGATGCCTACCAGTCGCATTAGTAAATTTATTATAACCACGACATATGGTTATACGGCATACTAGGATTCACCTTTATTATGACCAATTATCTGCTATACTAGTGGTTATTGGGGGTAGGTGACAAGTGATAGATTTCCAAAAGTTGAACCCCCTATTCAGGAAACTTACATAATCTGAGGGTGGCAAGGTCTAGACGTTGACCACCTTTTTCACCGCCCGACCATTCACCACCACGCTCACCACCACGCTCATCAACACACATCAACACACACATCAACACACACATCAACACACACATCAACACACACATCAACACTCACATCAACACTCACATCAACACTCACATCAACACTCACATCAACACTCACATCAACACTCACATCAACACTCACATCAACACTCACATCAACACTCACATCAACACTCACATCAACACTCACATCAGCACTCACATCAGCACTCACATCAACACTCACATCAACACTCACATCAACACTCACATCAACACTCACATCAACACTCACATCAACACTCACATCAACACTCACATCAACACTCACATCAGCACTCACATCAACACTCACATCAACACTCACATCAACACTCACATCAACACTCACATCAACACTCACATCAGCACTCACATCAACACTCACATCAACACTCACATCAACACTCACATCAACACTCACATCAACACTCACATCAACACTCACATCAACACTCACATCAACACTCACATCAACACTCACATCAACACTCACATCAACACTAACGGTTCAACACTACAAGCATTCCAAGACAACACTCATCTCTGTTTGCATACATCTGGATGAAAGATGCCAATTTCTATTGTAGCGAGGAAGCTATTGGATCACAAGTTACCAAGGGAAAGGAATGTGAAATACGTCATTTGATACTGAAGACGCTTCAGTTGTTAGTTTATGATTTTGGCTATTGAATTGGCAAAGATCTAACTAGGGCCCCTTCTATGTATCCAATGATGACCCTTCGGAACAATGAACAGACGATGAAGATGTTGCGCAGGACTTTGCTTCTCCGAATACTCTTGGAACACTCGAATACTGGTCCCTAGCACCACGAAGAGGCGCCTGCACGGGCTAGAGGCGCTTGTTGTCGCAGATGCCCCTGCGAGGCGCTTTGTTGACGCAGGGCCTAGGCTGCGGAGAACTTGGTAATGCAGCGGTCTCCTGCAGAGAACTTGTTAATGCAGCGGTCTCCTGCAGAGAACTTGGTAATGCAGCGGTCTCCTGCAGAGAACTTGTTAACGCAGCGGTCTCCTGCGGGTCTCACTTGTCATCACAGCGTCCCCCTGCGGAGTTCACTTGGTAACGCAGCGCCCCCCTGCGAGGTAGTCTTGTTGACGCAGCACCTCCCTGCGAGGATTGTTGTTGACGCAGACCTATCCTGCGGGGTAGTCTTGTTTTCGCAGCACCCCCCTGCGAGGCATATTGTTGACGCAGACCTATCCTGCGGGGTAGTCTTGTTGACGCAGCACCCCCCTGCGAGGCATATTGATGACGCAGACCTATCCTGCGAGGTAGTCTTGTTGACGCAGCACCTCCCTGCGAGGATTGTTGTTGACGCAGACCTATCCTGCGGGGTAGTCTTGTTTTCGCAGCACCCCCCTGCGAGGCATATTGATGACGCAGACCTATCCTGCGGGGTAGTCTTGTTGACGCAGCACCCCCCTGCGAGGCATATTGATGACGCAGACCTATCCTGCGAGGTAGTCTTGTTGACGCAGCACCTCCCTGCGAGAATTGTTGTTCACGCAGACCTATCCTGCGAAGCACCTTTTTTACACCCGCGGGGCTCGTGGCAGCGAGGGAGCGCAAGTCTTACATCACTGGGCTCGTGGCAGCGACAGCCGTGGTCACGGAGACTCTCAAGCCCGCAGGCAAGAGAGGGACACCATGACACATCGGTGTGTGAGGACCGAAGTCCTGAATTTTTTTGGGCTGGGAATCCGGCTCCTTTTATATTTTTTCGGCTACGTCTCTACCAAGGAACCAGTTGCGCGGATAGTAGCGAGAATCACTGTCTCGTTGATACGCGTTGAAGCTATGTAAACGACGTTGAAATGATTTTTCGAGACTTTGTGGCCTAAGAGTCAAGCCTCGACCTGGAATAATTCCTCTCAAAATTGTGCGTTGAGTGTGGCGAACCACTTTCATCGGCTGTTGAGAAGAAAGTAATGTCGCAAAAGTAAGATTCGTACCTATCATCGAATTTGCAATTAAATCGCTCAACGCGCTTGCACTCTACATCTCCCCGTTTTAACCACGGTCACCGTCTCTTTCATGAGGGTTGATATCGTTCAACAGATGCCGAAATAATGGGTTGGGACTTTGTGGCCGACGGAAACGCTGTGCTGTACACCTGCGGTTGGCCGGAGGACCCTTTGGTCTCACTGGTATCGATCCTGTCCACCTCTAGGCTCGCGCCGCTGAATGTTATTTCTTTCCTTTCCACTCGCGGCTAACCTATGTTGCCTTTACTAAAATCTCTACTGGGCGCATAGGCACTGGCATACTTCTAAACTCAGGATGAAGATTGTCTTCCTTTGGGAGGACATGATAGCCAAAAAAAGGCCCAGACCCTTTGAAAAGCTCACAAAAAACTGGGTCTAGTTTCCAGGACAATCACGTGAACTGATGCAACCAAGGCCCACGAGCTAGGTTCTCGTGATCGCCACCCCCTCGCAAGATTGCAACGCTACTATCACACTGATGATACACTGGAGACGAATAGCAATCAAACACCACGCGTGAATTTAGACAGACGCAGGTACGGTTGTGCGATGCAGATCTCAGCGACGACCCACGGGACAGTAGATCAGGGAGGTTCTATTTGTGCCCCGGAGAGAAATGGAAAGAATTGCAAAGGTCCAGACACGATCCACAAGCCCAAAGTTTTCGGCCATCAGTGTCCGATGGAACGGGGGATTGTTGCCTAGGAGGTACTGCTGGGGCAGGTGAGTTGGTAGGCTACAACCCGATCCGTGGTTGTGTTCTCCTGGTCAGAGTCGCGAGAAAGTAAGTTCCCCTGTCAAGTGGCAAGCTGAACTTTGCCTATCTGGTCTGTGGAACGTTCTAGAAGCTACGTATCTTCTCCTGCACCAAGCTTTTCCCTGATGATTATACTGGTTATGTTCTCTTCGAGCCAGACAATTCCTCTCCATGTGCCCAATTCTATCGCCAGTCTGATAACTCTAGCAGATGGCTTGTAGAAATAATGCCATGGATCACATGAGCTTGCGTAAATATCTCCGGTTTTTGAACTAAACCCGGAAAAACGATTGGCTCCCGGGAGTCGATGCTGTGGGCCGGCCTACCTGCGGCACCTAAACTGTATTCCAAGCACCCTGCCCAACTCGATAATGACGCTGAATGTAGAGTATCTTCTAATAAAATATTGCCCTTTCCCAATATCCTATATATGAGCAGACTGAGGTTTGTTGATCCTGCTCCGGATCTGTTTTCTTTTGGGCTAGCAACCTACAAAGCAAGTGTAGCAGAGGCTGGTAGATAAGCTTTCCATGAGGATCATTCGTGACAGCCGCATCCTCTCACCGAGCGAGCATTTCCATGGCTTATCGAACTTTATTTTCCGGCGATCGGCGATCGATCGACGATCCCGGTAATGTGCACGATCTCTGGGGAACTAACTTTTGTCAAACTATAACCTTGGTACTCCCTCGCTATTGTCGTAATTTCAAGGAATGGTGCTTGCTTATATTTTGATAATATGTGAATTCGTACGCACAATAATCAGGCAGCAGCTTGATTGCTCGGCTGCCATATTCTCCGTTCGTAGCAACATCCAACAACACTAATTCATCGAGGTCTAATTGCTATTGCTGCTTCGAGATCGCGATGTAGCGCGGATACCAAAAAACTGCTGGTAGCATGGATGTTCCGCTTATCGGTATCTCAGCTTCCTGCCTGCACAGACACGATGTACATAGTCGACGATCGTGTTTCTTCACGCCGTGAAGGGCGGAGTAATGGCATCGCGCGGCCTGTGATGCATGATTAGCTTGTAGCTAAAGGTGGATGGATATTAATTAGTACCTGGTCTCGAGCCTTTCCTCTTTGTTGATTCAATGCTGTCGATCTGGCTAGTCTCAGTGGTTAGGATTGCTTGAAACCATATTACTTTGCGCAGGCCTTCTGCTTGTGAGATTCGCTAATGAAGCCTTATGGCCGGTCGAGCGATGCGCTCCTGCTCGGCTTGGATGGCTTGGATGGCCTGGGTGCTCAAGCGGTCTGGCACCAATGCGACGTTGCTTGCGCAGAATATGGTACTTTTTCCCTCGCAGAGACTCAACGCTTCGGTCCACCTGATATTGTTCATAGATGCGTGGGAGCGGGCTTTCCACGGCAGCTCCCGATGAGCGTCCAGCCAGGAGAGGAGGTTCTCTTCCTCCCATTCTGGCCAGACTACCTCGCTTCGAGGGGACATAGCGCTCGCATAAACTAGCAGCAACCAGAAGAGACCTTTTCAGACAATATCACGACTTGATTTCCCGCACGGGTGGGAAAAGTGAGCCTAAATCCTCTCCAGATCCCTGTAAAAGGGTAATATTGTGCCCTGGTTCGCTATAAACTTATATATGCTCAATAACATGGCCCATGGACCATTTTGCGGAGTCGCTTCGGTGAGTCTGAACTTTGAACGATCGATGTTGTACTTCAGACTCACTCAAACTCTCAGCGTTGAAACAGTCCTTAGCTATAAGAGCGACCAGCTTCCAATTTCGTACTTCAGGAAATTGTTCTTGAATGTAACTACGGTACGTCAAAATGAACACAGCAACGAATCCTCAGACCAAGCCCCACCGGCTACTGAATAATGTAACCTCAAACAGACTTTACAGGCAAAACCTGCCTTCCTACAAAGTTAATTCCCCTAAAGTTTAATGAAACTCGTGGCTGATTGGCTGAAATTTATTCCAAATCAGGCGGAAATTGTGGTAAGTACGGATGTAAGATAGTGGGCTTGCAAACCCCGATCACAAGTTCCGGTTTAGAGAACAGAATCTTCATACCAGCCTGTGCGACTTCTCCTGTAACGTTTGACTGCAAAAGCTCGGTATCCCGCCCTGACTCAGGTTCAACTATGGGTAGAATTCGAAAACTTCCGTTCACTGGTCAACGACAAAGCTTTCGGAGCCGATTACAACGTGCACTGTCCCTGTCATCTTCCGGGTCTGAGGATATCTGGAGTCCGCCAAGATCCGCGGCAGGTGATACCACAGAGGAAGAATCTTCTTTTCAGGAGAATGGCTCGTTTGGCAACCACTACAACGGCATTGCAGCGGATGATGGCCAGGAAAATGCATCGCATACCTGGAGTATGGGCCCAAGACCAGAAGAAGGACTGGAACCCGGACAAGATAATCTCTCCGGGGACTGCAATATGATCGCCTTACAATGTGCGGCGGAGTAAGTGGCAATTCGCCCGCCCTAAATGGAGCTCTGTGATACGTCTGCTTACAACAATTAGCCTAGATATCCGAACGAAGTCAGTTTTGCGACGCATCAGAGAAAGAACAAAGGCTGACCTTTCCCAGGTCCATGCAGAAGTCATTGGGTAATCAAAGCAGCTGGACTGCAACTATTCGCAGTGACCTGGAGGGCATCCGCAGTCGGTTGGTGGTCGTGGAGACAGCAATGGAGATGATGGCCAAAGAGGGGGAAAACAATACTAAAGAGGATAATGCAGCTAGGCGGAACCTTCGGTCGCAACAGTGATCTGGATCGAAATATGATGAGGTTTGGAGAATATATTCCAGGGTCTGTTGTCAGCCCTTGTCCGCTGGGGTATCACCAGAGCAGACTATCACTTGAAGCTGCAAATAACTGTAAGGCTGTGGGACAGTAGACAAATCATTACTATGATTCCGGTGTAACGAAACGAACTCCCTGGAATGGATCGCTTGGCCTCGCCAGTGACAGTTGTGAACTAATACGCTAAGCCGTGCATTAAGCTTTTCGGGAGTTTAAGCGCCAGGGTCTCATTTTAGCGAATACCCTCTCCCTAGCCCACCAGTGGGGGATCCTCACGTCACATTCAGTGATGGGTCAATTTGAGATGCATAGATTGGCCGTCGTACTCTTGGTTGAGTATTCCAAATCTTATGACCCGCGGATAGCCCGCTCAATTGGAGTTTCGGTCACTGTGGGCGGACCAGAAAATACCGTAGTTCATGCCAGCGTGGTAGGCTGTCGTCTGGCATTGTATTATTTTGGCGAGGAAATTCATGTGCCAGAGAAGCGCCAATAAAACAGCCAATTTCTTGATGAATGTCGCCGAGTCACTTGGCTGTTTCTTCATGAATGTCGCGAGTCACATTGCCTATCAAATACTGGGTGGGGACAACGGTCATGATCGGTCAGATTCGGTTGCTTCCGACGGATCAGCGCATCATCTCCCCGGGCTGTGGGCCCTGCCGCTAACCACATTCAGCGACCATGGAACATTCTCTCTGCCTTCCAAGCTGCGCTTGGCGGAGCGAGTCTAATCGTCAAAGGATTTATGTCAATATTCTTTCCACGGCAGAACACCGGACACCAACCATTTCTTTTTCTATTTTTACTGTTGTGATGGAATGGCTGTGGCGTTACTGAAGATCATCTCATGAGCTATCTATCTGCGTAGTGGCTATATAAACCGACTAGCCGGTTCCTCCATAGTAAAGCCAGGACCGCCGGAAACGCTGAATTTGCCATGCTTCACACAAGTGATTAATATTGGTTGATTGAAACTGGCGCCTCTTGAGTTACAAGCGGATAATCACTCGAAGCGGAAAACCCGGGTAGGGCATTGTGACCTAGAGTGCCAAGCGGGCCATCCTGCTCGGGCCAACTTCCGTGGATCCCTCCGGAGCTAGGCAAGTAAAATGCCAACCTACGGTTCTGAAGGGCGTCGATCGTGTCCCGGAACCGAGTAGTCGCCGATACCAGCTCGCCATGTGTTTGATGCAAGACAGGCTGAATATCGTGCCATGAGACCAGGCCCCGCATGGTGGCGTGCGATGACTCCTGCGCCTGCTGCAATTGGCAGAGCTCTCTTTCAATCCTCTGGTTCTCAGCCAAGGCTTTGTCTTTTGCTGTGATAGCCCCTGTAGTTTCGACGTCTCCAGGGCCTTTTCAGCATGCAGACGCTGCATCGACTGGGAGTCATGGACTCTCTCTTTGTCTATCTCATCAAGGGCTAGCTGGTACTCCTCTTGGATCTCGTCCATCATAGCTAAACACTTTTGATGGGTTGCTTCATTATTTTTCTTTCGGGCGCTTTTTGCTGTAGAATGTCCCTAAAAGCTAACGTCAGCAAGATGGGTCATAAGGTATTGATGAAATAAAGCACAAGGTTACAACAAGGCTCGAGCGAGGAAAGGGAAACAGAGATTGACCTACCAGGCCTTTGTGCAGCTTCCCTACCGCCTTGAGAGGGTTACAGTCCGCCCTGCTTTGAAAGACTTGCCGATAGATTACTACCGTAGATTGCTGTATCATGCCATCCACGGTCTGAGAATGAAGATCCCCAGTGCGATCATATGTTTTATTTCTCGTAAAAGCTATATACAGTGTAAAGGGAAGGAGGGAAAGGGTTCGCTGTTATATATCTGATTCTTCTAGGCAGTCTTGCAAAACAATTGCGGTTTTTGCGGCATAAGAGAGCTACCGACCCCTGTGTAGTCACAGCACTAAATGCATTAAATCGGGTAGGCCGCAGCAATATGATGTTATAGATCATTTAACAACAGGAGGAATTCATGCTACTCACTCAAACGGTCACCTCAACATCAGTCAACAAGTTCTTCAGATGTGTACAACGATATCTATTTAGGGGAATTCTGCAGCTCGCAAGCTGCAGATCGTTTCATTAATTTCGGCCATTATTTATAAAACCCCCAAAAAGGGCCAAAATTCACAGCTTGAGTCACTATGGCGCACGAAATTTGCTATATGAAGGTATGTTTGTCACCAAATTTGACAACCGCAGTGCCAGATGCAGACCGCCAATTCAGGCCTATGCAAGCCTCTTCTTCTGATATATAAGCCTGCAGTGAGGAAAATACGATATGCATGTGAGGACAGCTTTTTTCTCTGATCTCGTTCATTGAATTTTTCTGTTTTTAGATGTCATCAGGTAGCGTACAAGTGGTGGCCCGAACGCGGAGATCGGTGCCAGATGAATTGCAAGACACAATAAACGTGTGGTATCAGGTATCGCAAAGAAAGAAAAAGAACATGACTATCTCTCCGATGATGATTGGGAGTAGTGAAACAAACGCTATGCGTTTCCTGCCGTCAAACATGGACATGCGGTAAGAGACGCAGCGCTGAGATAGATGATAAAATAAACCCCTTTTTTTGGTGAACTTTCCGGGCATGAAAGACCCATCCGGAAATATCTTGAAAAGCAAGACGAAAAAAAAGGAAAACCCATGTGGCATCAACCGTTGGCGACCCGATAAACAGCACGAGGGATATCAGCTGTACATATTAAGGTCATAAGAAGAAATAGCTCTCGAAATTGGTGTTTAATAACCTCCATGCATGACAAAACGCCCAGTGAATGCTGTGATAACATTCCGGCCACGGAGCCGATGAGATCGAGAAAAACAGAGCAAAAAGAAGAAGAATTCCAGATGTGCGCCATATATGCAATGCATGATCGTGATCGTAGGTGTCAAGAAGAAAAGCTGTGCTGTGTTGTAAAGCAAGTCTGTGAAAATTCAAAAAGCGTGTAGGTGAAGTGGATCGCAGGCGAATTAACTACCATCCCTTCACATGGTACTCCCAGGGACCGTAATCGGTGGTGTAGTTGGTCCAGGAGACATTCTTGCCCAGGTCAAAGTTAGCAGCAATGGGGTCTGCTTCAGCACTAGCCTGATTCGGACCAACTCCCTTGTGTGGACCATTAGGACCAGGGTACTCCTGAAGGTTCTTCATGTCGTGGGCGGTGTGGCGACGCTTGAGGAAAGCGTTCGCTGTCACACTCTTTTGCTGGCGCTCCCAGAGAAGATGCCGGCGGAGGGACTCCGTCAATTCAGTGGTAAGCATGTTACGACGGGTGGTCCGCGGAGAGTGTGCCATAGACTGCGAAGCGTTGGTGTTCATGACAATAGGCTTCGATCGGGGAACATCGGCGCCACGCATGACCGAGCTTTCCTCTTCCTTGCTAGGAGGGGACTGCTGAATAGATGGACCGCTGGGTGAGGTCAACCGCGATCGCTGAAGTGCGGGACTAAACCGGAATGCATTTCCTTGCATGCGGGCCGGCCGGTGCATCATCATAGTGAGCATCGAGCGGCGGGAGACCAGGTCGGGCCGGGAATCAACCCGTTGGAACATTCCTCCTTGTTCGTCAACGCTGGGCTCGCCACCTTCAGCGATGGAATCCTCCCAATCAGAATCCTCAGCGTCCCCGATCGCACTCTCCGAGACTTCATCGTCGGTCTCAATGGCGTCCTCATCAGATCGACTGATGACCCTCGAGTTAGGGATGATGTGGGACGAGACCTGATTGCTGAAGGAAGCTGTCTTTTTCGTAGAGTCCGGGTTGTTGTTTTTCGGTTTCAACCCTCCACCGGTCGCATTCTCCTGGGCCGTCTGCGGAACCATGCGCTCTTCGAATGAGCTTTCATCGTCATCCCCAGAGGACCCGCCCAATGTAAACACGCCTCCCTTCTTCCTCAATGGCGATGGCTTCAGTTGCGTAGTAGAATGGGAAGGGCTAGGGTCGATAGACCGTCTTGGTTGCGATCTGAATGAAGATGAGATGTGCGATGGCGAGAATCCACGAACAATGCTGGTAGACCTGACCAGTTCAGGTCGGCTGGGAAGGATGCCGGAAGTTGAGACACTGGTATCGGACGCGTTGACCGTGCAGTGTCGCTCTCGTTGCCCTCCGGGGCAGTCGTCGAGCAACTCAGTCGACTCATGAGGGTATGGGGTCGGTCGGACGGAGAAATGAGGGACGTGACGGGCGGTAGAGACAGAGGGGGTGGATGGGCGAGGAGTAACGTCGACGACGGGGGCAGCAGGCTCGACGGGATGAGGCGCGGGCTTCAGTTGCTTCTTTTCCTTAATGTTGAGGACCATCCGCTCCAAACTAAACGAGGTGATGTGCTTCTCCTTGCCACAGCCGAGGCTGGCTAGTGAGTCCTCGCGAACGACAGCAGGTCGGTAGTAGAAAAACTTGGGACGCTTCATATAAGCTTCGATTCGCTCGGCTTGGTCAGATGCGGCCGACTCGACGCTGGCGGAGAGTTCGGGCAAATCCCCAGCTTCGGATCGTAGCAATGGGAGGGCAGAAGTGCTGTTAGACTTTTCGGGTTCGACACAGAAGGTTTCGCGAGTCCATAGCCGCCAACTGAGATTCTCAAGTCGACGGCCCTGGTCCATGTAGTCGGCACATTTTGAAAAGACTGTGCGGCAAGTCAGCAAAACAAGATATCCCTCAACCAGCAGAATTGTCTCTTACCCATCCACATTCCATGGAGACTTTGAGCGTTCGCGGTATCCACCTTATGGATATTGTCCGCGTCCACCGTGAGAACGGGGGTCGTTAAAGGCATTTTCGCGAAGTCACAACTAGCAAAGAAGGAATTGGTTTTATTGAAAAGTTGATTGATATTCCGGGGTCGCCGTCTCCCCCGAGAGCGGTCGTACGGCGCTTGAGATGCGGTGGTGAATGTTCGTAGGAATCAACCGGTTTCTGGGTTTCTGGAATGGGCCTTGACATTTGAGTCTGGGCCCTACGGTGTGCTGCAGAGTCGACAAATCGGGTTTGGCGCCTAAGATGCAATCGAATGCTCACGGGAAAGATGTGGATAGTGAAGGGATTCGGGTTTTAAGCGAAGTGAAGAATTAGGTGGGATGTCCGTCGATTTTCCGTAAGAGCGCCACAGTGCGGAGATTGCGGGGCGAGGAGTCGGAGAAACGAGAGGGTATTGAAAGCGGTTTGAGGTGATCCTTCAGATTGACGGGTGAGAGAGATTGTAGGTTGAGAGTGAGGAGAACGGTTAGAAAATCTGGAGAAGGAAGAGGAGGAGAAAGGGAGTCGGAACGATAATAAGAATGACGGGGCGGCACTTTGGCGGAGTGGGGTGGAGAGAGCGGACACTAGGATCAAGGCACGGCAATAAAGTAAGTTACATGAACGGTGTTTATTAATCAAGATTGGTGGGTTCGCGCCAAGCCCTGCAGATTGCTTGATGCGGCCGTAGTGGATGCGGGACTGACAAGAAACCTGACGCGGACTTGAAGTTGACGTCTCAACCCTACTCCGATATTCATTCCCTGATAATTCGTGGACATATCAAGCTCACTGCTCAATTCAGATCAAGTTAATGATTTCTTCATTCTTGATTATACATGGTTTCACGTGTTTTTTGCAAAGCTTATTTGAAAGGGAGTATGGGGTGGATGATTTCTGAAACAACTTGTGAGCCGTATTATCCTTTAACTGTAACCAATACCAGGAGACAAACTTAGATATTCTGTTGAATATCAGTTCCGTTTAATCAAGCCGCTCACCCCGTTCAAGCCCTAAGGGAGGCAGTTGGCACCGTTGGGATCGACCCCAGGGCTTATCAGCTTTCATCAGCAAAATCACTAGTGTGCAAGGCCCCGGAAAAAGAGGGGATGATAGCACCTACTTCACTAGTAACGAGGGCATACCATTCCCGGATCCAGCTCACAGTAACACTGTCGGAGGCATGCCTGTGGTTTCCGACATCCATCTACTCCAGAAACAGCAGCACTTCAACCAATCGAAAGAATCTGGAGAGAATGGTTCATACTTGTAAGTCTCTTTTTCGTATGCGTGTAACGCAATGTTTGTGTCTGACTTTCCCAAGGTGGCAGTGGAGCCTTCAGACATTTCGAGACAAATAAAGATGTTACGGCGTATTGTAAGGTTGGTTTACCTAAAAGGCATACTCCACAACCTCTCCTGAAGTAAAGGCCGATTTCTTGAAAAGCGTCGGCCTTAAAGCCCCGGTGTTCACTCGATTTTCCACTGTCACCCTAGGTCGCGAGTTTCCCGATCGAGCTTGAAACCGTCGTACCTTTACTATTCAATTTTGCACGGAAGAGGGCAACTATAATATTATCGGCTCGAACTTTGTAAGTCTCGCTATATTCTATCCTATCTTCTCCTACTTATTATTCCAAGCTGATCAGAAATGGTACACCTCTTTATACGTATAGGGTAATATAGCTGTGTTAGACCATATATAGCTTTGCGCGAATCGTTAGATAAATGACATCATATGCTTCCATCCAGCGGAGGGCTGATATCACATATCGTCATCTTGCTCCGCCCCGAGAATTTCTATTGAAATACCAGGCGACCGCAGCACGGAATCTGAATAACGAGTGGATAGATCCACTAGTACAATATGCAATCCGCTTTGAAATCCGTGATCGGTCCTAAAAAACACATTCACGACCTCGCTGGGCAAGTGGTCTTGGTGACTGGAGGCGCACTTGGTATAGGGTTAGTCTATCGCTCACCGAAATTAGTATCATATTCTCTTTGTGCAATTGGTACTAATAGAAGAGTGTAAAGGTACGAGGTCTCCCGTGCGTTCGTACTAAATGGGGCGCGGGTAATCATGGTCAACCGCAAACAAGACCAAGGACTTGCGGCTATAGAAAAGATTAAAGAAGAGGCCGGTAACGATGCCATGATTGAATGGATCCCATGCGACATGGGTAATCTGGAATAGATAAGACAGACCTTCACCAAACTTAGGGAGCAGGAAGAACGCCTTGATATTGTATGTTTTGTGTCATGTGAACTTGTTTCCCGGATCCTCTTACTGACTCCACAGCTCGTTCTTTCCGCCGGAATCAACGCAAACCAGTACGGCGAGATGACAGATAATATCGACCGGCATTCCTAGGTAAACTGGTTGGGGCATTTTTATGTCTGTAATCAGCTGTTCCCGCTGTTACGGAAAACGTCAAGGCTGCCTGATACACCTGCTCCACTAATCGTCTTTGAGGGTTCGGAACAGCATCGTATGACTCCATCAGATGTTCATTTCGCCTCTCTGGATGAGATCAACAACCCTAAAGTCGGTAATCTTCAGTTGTATTGCAGGACAAAGCTCGCTATCATTCTCGGGGTCAAGTACAGACTCTTGGAACGAGTGATCCGACCGAACAACGACAATATTTACGCACTCTCTGTCCATCCCGGCACGGTAAGTAAAGTGCATGGTTATCTTCTGCTGTGCTAGTCCAAGGCTGACGACCAGTATCTGTAGGTCAATACGGCCATGCAACAGCAATGGAAGGAAGCATTCCCAGGACCCTTGGGTAAACTGCTGACTACGGCCATGTTGACTCTCGGCAGGGATGTAGAGCAAGGCTGCTTTAGCGCCCTGTACGCTGCTACAAGCCCTGAGATTGTTGAGAAAGATTGGAATGGCTACTATTTCACAGACCCGGGCCAGCCTGGAAAAGAGTCGAGTCAGGCGTCTGATCCTGGTCTAGGATCTGCTTTGTGGTATCTCAGCGAGCTTATCATAAAGGATAGGTTGGGGCAGTGGGTGTTGGTTGATTGGAGACCTAAGGTGTGACCGTTCCATATAAATGCCGGAATAATCGGTAGAGCTGTCTAGGGACTGTGATGCACTAGAAACACAAGTGTCTATGACGCTAGTATCGCGAATAAGCTTTGTCCTCTCCCTGATCCCTGGCCTAGTAGAGTGGCTATGACCATCGGATGAGCTTCATATGTTGAATGCTTTTTGAAGCAATCGGAAATTCGAGCGGGCATTGATGGGGTTCTCGGCTAAGGAAGGACTGAATTCAATCAGTTAACCAGTGAATCAATCATCCGAATTTTTTTTTTTTTTGGGTGCTTCATCTGTTAGGCCGACCATGGCTCGCTTTCTCCAGTCTAGACGGACAGACCCACACAGCTCAACACAACCAGCACAACACTAAAGCGAGGCCGGGCACAGAAGTCCAAGCTTTCTAGGGATGGAATTATAGGCACTTTTCGGTGATTCAACGTTGAGTCGCTCACAGATGAGGTGATCAGAACAAGAATTATGGGCCTGTCATTGCGGATTGAATTTCTCCCACAAAGCCTCAATTTAAGAGGGCCGTGAAGGATTCAACAGTCAGCCAACGTTGCTTGACCGGCTCAGCATCCCTTTTTCCCAACATCACTCTTAATAGCCTCTCTGGCCGAGCACCCAAAGCATCAAAGTGTCACTACAAAGCTTCGGGGTGAAAAGAAGCCATGGGTCTCAACAGGCCTCAATTAAGAGGTGTGTTCCTCAACGCTTCCTACCACTTCACTTGATTCTGCATAGTCGAGCAGGCTTGTGTCTGACGCACTCCATAAGTTCTCCCTTTGTTCGAGTACTGGAATTTATACCGTAATTCCATTTATAGGATACATCGTGGACTAGCAAATCAGACAGCGTCTGTGAGAGGCGTGATCCCTAGCAGACCCACTGTGCCATTCACGCCAGCCGATCAACGATACGAGATTAGGATTAGCTAGTTAAAGTGTCTATGCGAAGATGTCTCCGCTATAGCAGCTGACTGAGCTGATCAACTGTCGCGCCTCTGGATGTACCTCGAATTTGAAGCGCGACTGCTCATACTGTAGGAATGTGAAAGCCCACAAATCCTGTTTGAAACTGTACTGACTTGAAAGACGCGGGACAACCAGATCCGTGGACATTCGACCACAATGCACCAGCGCAAGGGCCACAGCTCCTTGCCGTCTCTTCAACTCAGAAACGAAGGGAGTTGTGCCTCACCTTCTCCTTGCACGCAGATCTGGACTAGCAACATGGCCAACGGCGAAGGTAGGGCTCCCCTGCCATTAAGCAAGACGAAACATCGGCATTTCTCGGTGTCTGTCGGATTATCAGGCTTGAAAAGACGCCAGATGCCATCCGAGAACAACGTGGGGCCACACATTGGACGCCACTAATGCAATTCACGAGGGCTATTCTTTCACGGTGTTCGAATGCCGAAAAACACACGGTGTAGTATAAGCCCATTGGGATTTGGGGTATGTATCGGGTAGACGCATCAGCACATGACCTGAGGTACAGAGTCGACTGAAAGAGAAGTGCGAAGGTAGAGACGATCAGAACCTTACATTGACTCATCATCAATGCCACCCATGGTCATGTGAGGGTGATAGAGTGCATGGAATCGCATCGGTATCGGGGAGCCCGAGCAGACAATACACTTGCGCGCTTCGAATTCGACTCGAGTGACGGGAACATGAGAGTACCCCCTATTGTACGATCCGAGTCAGCAAGGCTCGAACCACTTGGACGAGTTGTTATGACTTATCTGTTCATAAAGTTCGCAGAATTCTCGCTTGAAACGAGACGCTTAATTAGCTTCGTGATCGTATCATCTTACCGACAAGATCACTTACGATCGTCTTCGTCAATGCAGTCACCATTCATGCCATGTAGACATGATGTTGTATCCGGTTCGTCGCATCTCCGGCTGTCGCTTCGGAGAAGCCACGCTGGGCGCACCGGGCAACTTCTGAGTAGACCTCTTCAAGTCCCATGGGACTAGACTTGACCTAGTCCTAAATCCCAGGGCACCCCACTCCCATGGGAGTACCTAACATTTCCAGTGCTTTCCATGGGAGTGGGGTATGCTCCCATTGGGATTCCCCAATTTCCCGCCAAGACCTAGATTTTGCATAAATAACCACAAAGGTATGGATAAAATCGCTGACTACTCATTCAAAATTACTGTTGTTTACACCTGTTCTAGCTATCTGAGGGTTCGCACTGTTCATCTCGATCCCCTATGAAATTAGTTGACAGTACCTTCGACTTACATAGTTTCTCCCTACTAGAGATATGAAATTCGGTTTTTGATGGTTCAAACATATCCATGGCTTTTTAAAGTAAATTCGCGAATCGTGCCATGTGTTCCCACATGAATATATATATTCACTAGAGAATAGTTGGTCTATGTTTTTAACAACCATGAAGTGTGGAACGTTCATTTTTAGACCTCTAAATTTACATTTGTTCTTTAGTAGATGCTATAATTGTTGGGTCTTTAATTTCACACCTTAGTTTTGTCCAGGGCTTGGGTCTAACCCTCTAGGAAACTCATGGTGGACGAAAACTTCATACAAAATCAGCTGGGGAAGGCGGCTGACCCCCAAATCCACAGGATGGGGATTTTCTATGAGACTGGTGGGGAATGAAGTGTGGTTAGTGGGGATTGCAGTAGGGGCTAATGGGCTTTGTAGTGGGAGTAATGGGAATTCCCCATAGGACTAAGGGGCTGCGTCCAATCAGCGACATATCTTCGGAGCCTAGCTTTGTGATACATCAAGCATTAGAAAATAGTCATTTTGCTTAATAGGCCTAAGGTGGCGTAGATACCATCGTACCTCGCGAGAACTCAAAGTAAGTCTTCTCTATCTCCCCCAGGGATCGGTATCATGGATCAGTGTAGCCAGTCTTCTGATGCTGGCCCTTCAAACCGCTACGAAGAACATCTCGATAGACTTCCTTGCCCTTCATCTGACCCTATACAGTCATTCAATCCCGATCTCAACTACAGACACCAAACGAACACATCAGCTCCGCTGTTTGAAGTCGTCCAGTCGATTTCAGGTCCTGAGTCTCTCCGACGGGTTGGCCCCGATCGGAAAAAGATTTATGTGCTTTACGACGATATGTCGAAGGAACAATTCATTGCTTGGTGGCTTCAGACACAATATGCGACCGTGGAGGGCAATGACAAGAGAATCAACTGGAGGTCGAAACATTCTTCGGAAGTTTGGGATAATTTCGACCAGGTGGCTCATCAGCTTACTGGAGAAGCAAAAGTCATGTGTCGAAGTTGTGGGAAAGTCCTTCCCCATCCGCAGGAGAAGGGGGATGGAACAAACTCCATGAGACGTCATCTCGGGTCGAATTCATGTCGTAGAGTCACAAGTGATCAGTTTCAGCAGCAAGGTATCCAACAATCGTTTGAGTTTGCAGTATGAGTTCTATGAGGAATCCTTCCAAGTCTCGACGCTAAAATATTACCTGTAGTCTCAGCTCAGTCCCCAGCTGGCTAAGAGGGTGTTACTCAGGAACAATGGGCACGTAAGCAAGTGATCTTGCTTGCTAAATCTTCGCTTTCGTTCCAGTTTCTGGCCAAGAAGGACTTTGCAGAACTCATTGAGTTGGCGCAGTTAGCCCCGTCAACGCCGCAATTACTCAACCCAGTGACTGCGCGTCGCCGCCTCCAGTCGATGGTTAAAGAGGGCCAGGAAAGAGTCCTCCTAGGCCTTCCACCAACTGCAAAGCTCTCGATTGCCCTCGACTGTTGGGCGTCCCCGTTTCAGCAAGCCTTTATGGCCATCACTGGCTATTTTATCGACAAAGACTGGAAGTATCGCGAGACTCTGCTTGGCTTTGAGCCGCTCCATGGTGCACATTCTGGTGTAAATTCAAGCACCATTCTGATGGAATTACTTCAAAAGTATGATATTGTCAAACGCGTCCTAGCGATTACAACAGATAACGCATCTAACAACAATACCTTGATCGAAAATATCCAGGAGCCTATCCAGTCACTCAGGCTACCTAATCAGGCACTTATTGTCCGGATACCATGCTTAGCTCATGTCATTCAGCTTAGTCTTCGGGATCTTCTTGGTCGGATCAAAGCCAACCCAAAAAATGACAACCCAGGCAGGGTCTGGTCGGATTCTCAGAAACAGTCCCTTCGCAGCAGTCGGGGTGGACACTTCCAAATTGCCGCAAGTTTTTGCAAATATCCATAATCGCAGCCTGGCTGCATTCAGCTTCTGCGGCCACCTGAGAGACCGGCTCTCTATCATATCCCGGTTTTGACGGGGGAAGCCTAGGAGCCATTCCGCAAGAACGAAACGTAACTTCCAAGGCTGAAGAAGCCTTTTGCTCAAGGTAAACAGGATGGAAGGAGGGACACAGGAATACCGTTTGTAATGGCATTTTCGCACATAAGACAGTAACCTGGGTCCAGCAGTATAATACTGTTGGCCATTGAAAGATTCAGCTCCCCGATTCCCCGATTCCCCGATTCCTCAGGCACATTCAGAGAGATACTCTACGAGCTGCATGTTTACAATGTCTGGCAAGTCTGTCCTCTAGCCGCATCCGATGTATTGGGCATATCATTAACTTCCATAGCTTCCGAAACGTCACCCACCGGGCGTCCAGCCCCAGGCTCTTTAGGCAAACGCACCGTTGCAGAGGTTTTGGGAAGTTTATATCTCGAGGCCTCTCTCCCTCAAAAAGCTCGATCTCAAGACCGGCCAGGGTCCGGAATTTTTGGATACCGAAACTTAAGGTTGTGAGTCCGATTGGCACCCGCCGTCCCTTTCTATTGACCGGGATATACTGGGTATGATGGACAAGTTGATTGCACGTATTACGTATTCACGACTGTACATCCACCAGGATTTTGCAGTGTTGATCGCGATGCTCCAGCAAGGCCTTGAATCCCTTGTCAACCACCTCGTCTAGGGATACATGCGAGGTGATCATCGCTTCAGGTTTCAGTTGGCCTAGAAAAGTGTTAGAAGAACACCCCATAAAACTAGAGAATAATTTCAAATTTAGATATAACAGGATATCGCAAACTTACCGTCGCTCACCGCCCTGATGGTGTCCACAAATGACGGTTCATCAAATAATGCAGCACCCATATACCGCACCTCATTGTACATCAACTGGTTCACTGGGAGCGAAGGACTCTTTTCCCACACAGCAATATTGACTATTGTGCCCTGCGTGCGACAAGCTGGGATCGCACCCACGATCGCCTTCTCCACGCCGGCCGCGTCGAAGATAACATCCGCCCCGATTCCATCTGTCAACTCGCGAGCTTTCTGTGCAACATTCACCTCCCTTGGGTCCAGTATATGTGTTGCGCCATAGTCCAGGCAGTATTTTTTACGGTTTTCCAGGAGCTCGGATACCATGATATTCTTGGCGCTGTGAAGCTTCAGCACTTGTACCACGCCGAGTCCGATTGGCCCACCGCCCAAAACTAGCACTGAGTCGCCAGGCTTGAACGGCGATATATTGACTGCGTGCCATGCGACAGCGAACGGCTCGATGAATGCCGCCGCTTCTAGTGATACGTTTTCCGGAATCGGGTAAAAATGTCCTGCTGGCGCCACGATTTTTTTGGACATGCCTCCACCATACCCTGAAAAAACACATCACATCAGCATTGGGCCTATATAGGCTTTATACCCGAAAGGCTGTAACATACCACTCAGACCTATGAAGCCGATGTCCTCGCAACAGTGGCTGTACCCCTGATTGCAAGCGGTGCATGTCCCGTCGACAATAGTCGGACGCACGACGGCGCGCTGCCCGGGGACTAGATTTATCACATCCTCACCGACTTCCTCGATGATGCCTCCAAATTCATGGCCCATTGTTACTGGGTATGTGGATCCGGTGATGTGGTGTGGTTGCTTAGGGATCAGCACGGGGCCACTAATGTACTCATGCAAGTCTGCTATGGGTCAGAATGACAGTTCATGCACAATAAGCCGTCTCAATATGATTAGAAACCCACCAGTGCCGCAGATCCCAACATAGGCCGGTCGCATCTAAAAGGGTTCATCAGTATCAGGCCCTGTAGTATCGGGGTGGGACGAACCTTGACTTGGCCTTTGCCGCAAATCGGCTCTTCCACCTCGTCAATACGAACATCTCTTGGTCCGTGGAAGCGGACGGACTTCATCATACGTCCGCTCAAGAGCGTCGTGCGTAATTCAACGGACTGGGTGGATGTATTCAGCATCTTGGCTGATCTCGATATGCTTGCGTATTGACCTCAATTCCGTTGTATGGCTTCATCCAGGAGGCGTCCCACTTTGCTGAACCTGTCACAAGGTTGGTTCTAGGGGCTTTTATATGATCGTAAATCGTGGATTCATTGCACGCACTAGGTTTGCCCAAGATTTCAAGCTACGAGACGTGCCAGGCGTTTCAGGAAGTGATTCAAAGCTTATAGCAAATACAGGGAGAGGGTAGCCAATGAGGCCGTCGATTTGTCTGCCACAGAATGCTTTCGTCATGATGGATCAGGATGACTCGTAAGGCAAATGCGACACTAAGAGAAAATCAAGGTACTGTCCAGCAGTTTTTATAGGGCGAACAGAACAGAACCGGGTGGTCTGGAAAAACCAATAATTGCTAGTCCAGGATGCCGTAGGGCTCTGTATCTGGTTGATTTGCGTCATGAGCGACATGCAAAAGAGACGAGTTGCAGGCCCGGCAAAGCACTACTCGATCGTGATTCACCATTATCGTGAAATAGATATGGATGAACCGGGTGACCTCGGTCTCGGCCAGCTAGATTGGTTGATAACTTGATTGCCGAAAACAACCCCTATGGTTGATGGAGCTCTTCTGCTGTTGTCAAATTGCTGTTGTCAAATAAAAAAGAAAAGTCTAGCAAGCTTCTAATAGAAACGTCAGAGCTATTGACGTGAGATGCCAGATGATAGGCTTAAATTTTGGCACGCATAAGGTGCACCAAGTTGCTTTGGCGAAGGGAAGGAGATGCGGTTAGGTTAACATACGTCATGTCATGTCACTGGGGTATCCCGAAGTTGAAAGTTCGTCAAGATCCCACCAATGAGCAGCATGCATTGCTGTAAGGAATACGCATAGTGTCGATGACGTGGGACTCTCAGGGACCCACCTGATTCTTGCTATGTTGCTATTCAACGAAACATACAAAATTCAAATCCAGTCTCTGGATGCGGCGACCAAGCAGCATCACGTCCGACACTCATGGTAGACGGCCCGGCATTTCTAAATTTGGGAGTGCCGGCCAGTACCGTTCCCCCTTGCAAACAGGTCAAACATGCTAAACAGGCGGGTCTCGAAAGATAAAAGTTACCGTTCAGAAAGGTTAACGTGATTGATACAGGGTTCACTGCCGATCGGAAACCACAGTATTGTGGCATCGTGGCTATCCTTATAAGCGAGCCAACAATGACTACAAAGCGTTGTTAGCATATATACTTATAATCCGGCTTATGCCACTGTGTTTAGGTTGATCAATTCTGACATATGACTAGCACACTGGTGTCGTTGTGCATTATCTCAAGGAAAAGAAAGGTAGCATTTGGCCTTAGGAGGCGCTAAAACATTGTTTAGCCAGTTTCATAATGAATCGCCATCTAGGGACGTGGTCCGCTTTTAAGAAGTCTATGCCGCAGTCTACTTGTGGATGATATATCGGGCATCTTATTCCTGCAGCCGCCTTACTTGCTCCTGGCCTGTTCGTCCTTTATGAGGTTACGCAAGAAATTATTCCGGATTCCTTTACCACAGGAGCGTTAAGTCACTAAATTCCATTTTCACTTTCAAGATGACGGCCGATCAGTCCAACAAAGCCATTCCCGCCTATCTTGACACCGCACGACTTTTAGAACTATACAGACCATATTGACAACTGGCGGGGCTTTCCATGAAATGGTTTCGGGTACCCAGGCACAGGTACAATATCATGCGTAGAACACCGGGTGCATCAAATGAGTAAATATGGGCAGATCCTTTCTTATGTCTTAGGCAATCGCCCCAAGATACTTTTCCCGTATTGTTGTCTAATGCCTTAAGGCGAAATCTCAACATCAGTCTCCAAAATGTGAGAGGAGTTTCGATGTATAGCATGGGCAGATCTTCTCACGCTGATTCCGAGGGGAAACAATTCAACAGGGGGAACGGTGTGGTTTTTGCGGGAACGCCAGTTCTGTGGCCAATATAGGGCCAATATGTGACTGCCAATTCGACTAGTGCCCCTGAATTTTATGCTCTAGATCAACCTTCTCACGGTCGTATATGGCTAAGTAGAATTACCGAATTTTTACAGCTCTCGAGGCCTGGTCTCACTACGATTTCTGGATAACCCCGATCCTCAACTTTTACAGTCGAATAAGGGCGATAAATAAGCTAACACCTTGTTATACTTAAGGTATTTCTTCGTGAAGGACGCAATTGCTCAAGGACATGTCGACATCCACGATACCAAGATAAGACACATCTCACGCATTTACAAAAATGCGGGCAAAAGACCAATCCCAGACCTTTGTTGAGCCCCTTGGACTGACGTAAGCCTTGCATGAAAATAGGGCTACTATAGTGTATTCCAGGATAATTCATTTAAGTTGTTTTTGATATTCAGAAGGAGATGGGATGAGGATCTGCGAGGGGGGATATTGGGTGCCTGGTTCCCAGGCATAACATTGGAGCTCATACGTTATCTAAGTTACTGTCCGTTTCTCTCTTCTCTTCAGTCGATAGGAATCGACCACATTATTCCTCCATTTATCCCGATGGTAGTGTGATGCCAAGAGCTTCTCAATTGGTTGGCGGACGCAGGGTCCATAATCCGCCAACAAGGTGGCCGCGCTAGTCAACAACCACAAGCAGTCATCAGTACGGTTAGATGAATATTAACTACCGACAGGGATGACTGGGTTACTAGGGCCTTCGAGAAGCCCTTGATCGGTCCTCAATATCTCGCCCCGTGGCCCGTAAGCAGCCACATCACGCGGGTAAGTTTCCGGTACAGTAAAGATGGAAAATAAAGGAGCAGCGCCCAGCACAGAAGCGATAGGACAAAGATGACGAACATATTGGTCACGAGTCTTTCGGTAGGGGTCATAACGTATGGGCCAAATGTGACTTCATAGCGATAGTACACGAGGAGTATAAAGTGCAAAAATTGTTCTTGGATGTTGTGGCGTTGCTTATCTATATTCGTAGCGGAGCTCAGCCTGTCACAGTATGAGAAGCCAGCCCTACCAGGTTAAAAGTGGCGAGGAGAAGCCATGGTATAGAAGAGCGCGTTTGCCATTCGTGCAACAGCTTTCATGGTAGAAGGACATTTGGTGACTAGATTATCGACTAGTGTGAATTTATGTGGATGGCATATAGAACGCTTCGGTCTCCGTCAATATGGCCTCTTTAAAGATGAAGGAAACTGAGACATACGAGTTTGACATAAGTCAGAAATCGGTTCGAAGACCCACCCTACCAAGGAATTCGGCATGCGAACGGCCGGTCGTACTTGGAACCCGGACGTGCTATTCCAAACTCTACACACCAACCCTTCCCAACCCCCACTTGATGTCACAGCCCATCACGCTTTATCAGTGACGTGTGATTAAAGCCGGAACCTAGCTAAGTCAAGTCGCCAGAACCTGGCAAGGTACTTCGTGAGAGTCAATCGTAATCATAGCACCCAGCCCGTTTTCCCATCGTATCCATTCTGTCACTGCTCTCCCTCTTCACCAGTGATTCTTATTGTTCCCTGGACAGCTAGCTGCTTAATTTACGCTAGGGGCACGGATTACTTCCGGGTCAGGCTTGAAAACTGGGATCCGCAGCGGTGCAGAATTCGTAGGGCAATACTTGAGACCAGCAATACCATGCCAAAGGACTTGGGAAGGGGCAAAGCACCCGGAAAATCTAAATTTCTTCCTGTATTTGGTTACTGCACCAGAAGACTAGTTATAAGTACTTTTCTACCTAGATCCTCCTATTGGTATGAATAATTGCCGATGCCAAGTGCCAGAATTCTTCTTCTGGAACGGGTACAAGAGTTTCACTTCTCGTTCATTAACCGCTGATTATGTTGCTGGAAAGCCGAGCATACTTGGTGCCACTGTCAGATTCTTTCGAAGACGACCGGGACTCAGCCTTGGTAAGGCCAAGTCCGGTAGCCGGTATTAGGGACAAGGTTGACGATCGGAGTCTTGGCGGGGACTGTTACAGAAGCGTCCGGTCTGGGTTTGCCATGGGTTGTATGGGCAGCAACAATACGGGCAGCAGGATGGCCAGCACGTTGTGGTTCGGAGCACATTTTGAATTAGGGGCAGAGTGCCCGTGTGCCCACCGGTGGGTAATAATGCTATGAAAAAAAAAGTCTGGCTCAACCGTGTGTTCTTGATGGCAGGACGAGGAATTTAGCTTACAGGGGTAGCAATGGACATGTTTACTGTGGAGCTGGGTTGAGCGACATTGTCAAGTGTGTTTTGAAGACTGATTTCGATGTCTGCTCTACATACTTTATCCATATTAATGATATCTAATAGCGATATATCCGGGACGTTGATGGGCTTCGGTCGGAGCAACGGAACTCTGGCGTACTGGGGATAACCAGCACAGCGTTAGTGTATAGTAGGCCGAGAAGGAAGACTCCAAAAACTGCCAGGTCTGAACCGCCGACGGGTTTGAATGATACTACTAAGTCTAACAGTTATTAGACCATGGACCGCACGGTATTCCGAGAAAGCTATCTGCACATTAATTACCAAGATGGTCCTCCCTGTTCAATGTGGAAATTATCGTGCGATGACCATGTATGTTTGCTAGCACCCGTTATGACTCGCAACTTTACTAGTGCGCTCGAGGGAATATTCAGCACCCCATCTGCCTGATGATCGAAAGGCTCTCAGCGACCTTACTAAGCTCATCCCCTATCTATTCTGCAGTTTCTATAGTATATAAAATCCACACTCTCGGGTACTCAATTGGCTGCCCGTACTGTAACGACCACGTTCCGGCAGGACCATTTATAATTGTAAGATTAGCAGTTGGGTATAATAAGGGAGTAGGATACTTACATCTACTGAGTGTATTTTATATTCTAGCATCGAGTCAAGCCGCAAGAAAACACATGTCAAGGAATGGGATAATACGGCCTTAATACAGTTGAAACATGTGGCTTTTTTTGTTATTATGCATTTTGCTTATTAATCATGTCCGACCGGATTGTCCAAACCGGTACATTACGTATTTTAGTGGGGGAATTTTATCATCGTGAATTTACCAGTACGCTCGCTATGCACGTGATTTCTGTCATATAATAAAATGTTCGAGCATGTACATGGACGTGCGTCTAGTTGCCGTGGTCAGCAATTAGTAATGTTCTGCCGATGTTCTGCTGTTCTGCCTCCTTGAATCCAGGGTATCGTTCCACATACCTTTGGAGACGCAGACCCTTTCGTTCCAACTTTATAATCTTCATTCTAATCCACTTCTGGGAGACAGACGCTCTGAGTTTATATTTCCTTTACAACTTGCTCCTAAGTCTCGTGAAAGCCATGATTGTTGACAAAATAAAGGATAATTATCCGCTTGGAAATCTCGCACAAAACCTCGCCTTCTCTCTCCAAATGAAGGGCACTTCAAGCGACATGGCTTACACTCAATATCATGGAGAAATCCAAGCTCTACAGTGATATCATGATGATAGTGACTCCAATAAACATAGTAAAATTACTAAACTTCGAGGCAACCTGCGCTGTCGACAGTTTGCCATTTCTTTAGACTCAAGCTTGATTGGGTAGATCAGGGCGTTGATGGTATAGCGCACATTGGCCGAAAGACTCAATGCTACCAATGGTGCCGCTACTTATACTGCTGCAGTGCGGATGCTGGTCCCATGGTTTTCGTCCAAATCAACGAGAGACCATACCTGAGACCGGGTATAGGTCAGCGTGGCGAGAGCGTAATCTTCTATAAATGTCCGAGAATAGGTCGAACAGGGTTTCTCTACGAGAATTGGAGAGTGGCTACCTGTAGAGGCACAAGGGGAAGTGGCAAGGTGCGTTCTGAATTGCTACGTTGCGCTACTTACGTTAATCCGGGGAAAAGCTATACTGTCGCAACGTAATGCTGTTAGCCTGGCTCTCAAACTTTGATTGGACTCGTCGCGGTCCACTGCTTTGCGTATTTCTGCGTCCGAATAGACTATCGTCGGACTTAGTACCACCTAGCGCCAACTTGGTCCTGTAGGTACGAAGGCATAAGTGGAGTCTTCCTGAAGGGATGTATTCTAATGAAGGACAATATGATACAAGACTAATTGCCCATCTTTCGTGTATAGAGTCTGTATCAGCTAGCCTCAGCCAATGATAGAAGCTGGGTTGAGGTCGGAATAATAAAGGCAAAGGCTGGGGGTAGACGCCTGGTCGGTGTGTGATTGGGAAAGCGAAATATGATGGGATAATGAAACCTATAACAGAATGGAAGTAGTTGAAGATGAAATCGGGCCGCCAATATGTAGTACTTCAGGATCTGGGGATGAGGTCTGTTTGAAAACTGATAGGGGAGAAGAACCAACTCAACTCACTCAACTCGCAACTCCCAAATTACACGGCATGCACCATGACGCCAATCACATTGCGCCCACTCAAGGGAGCCCCTGAATCCTATGACGTCATTATAGAGAATGGGCTGGTTACGGTGAATTTGATTGGAATGATGCTGTGATAAGGCTCTGGTTGTGTGGAAAACCGGTTCAGCCTGGATTTAATGCTTGCATATCCATCACCGCTTCACTATTGTTTCCATACTGATATGCACTTTCTTGTCCGTTAAGCGTCGCTAGCAATGGCTGCTGTTGTGATATGAGGCTGGTGCAGATCAGGAACCAAGCCGCTCCGTCGGAATTAGCTCCGAAGTGTCTATACAGACGACCAAGTTGATTGGAAATCAACTTGGTTCATTGTTGTATATATAGGCCCATTTATCCCTCTGAAATAACAAGTCAATATATACCTCTGAACTGCAACAGGTTATGAGCCCGGGAGTAACCTCTCGGGTGCCGTTTCTACTCATCCGAGAATCATCTTGACCATCTTGATTATATATCTACCCCGCTTTCACTATCCTCACTATGTCTGCTCTGGTCCATGACTCGCCCGACCGAGCGGTCACGGCCATCGAGCCTCTGACAGGTAGCGACAACTTCGCAACCTGGAAACGTCTCATGACCTCCTATCTCAAAGCAAGGCAGGTCTGGGATGTAGTGTCGGGCGACCTTCAGCGTCCCGATTGTCTATTCAAGTACGCCAAACCCATTACGGCGGACATCCACCCCTTGGTGGAGCCCCACCTCAATGGGGCGGTGAGGCAGCGAGCCATTGAAGCGCGCCTCGAAGTGGAGGTCCAGGCGTTCGAGCGCCACCGTGAATGGTCGCGCCGCGAAGCCGAGGCCTACCACACTATCTTCCGGTACCTGTCCCCCCACATTAGCATTCATGTCGCGGGACTGGAGACGTCTCGCGACCTCTGGAATGAACTTGAAGAACGGTACCGGCGAATGGAACTCGCCACGTTCTGCGAGCTGTTCGCCCAGCTTCGTGAAACCACTGGCGAGCGCTGCGGCAGTGCGCGCGAATTCGTTGACCGTGTACGGTTGCTGGTACATCGATTGAATGCCATCGCGCCCGGATCGATCGGCGATCGAGCACACATCGCGACCTTGCTAACGCAGATCGGACCGGAGTACATCCTGGTTGTGGATGCGATCCAGAATGACAAGGATCCAGTGAATCCGACCACGATCGGAAACCGTCTGTCTAATGCCGAACAGACGGTCCGGAGAAAAGAGTCTCCAACGCCCTTGCAGGCAGCATCTGGCCCGTCCATCAATACGGTGCAGCAGACTGCCAAGAAATGCAACTATTGCAAGAAGCGCGGCCACGTGGTCGCGCAGTGCTGGAAGAAACAGCGAGAAGCACAGCCGTCCAGGGACCATGCCCTGAAGGCTGAACGGAGTGTTTCCGGCTCACCAAGAAATAATTTGCAAAATATACCATTAAGCCAGAGAGAAGATCGGCAGGGCCCGCCGACTTCCAAGAGACCGAGGATCAATATCGTGAGGGCGAAGGTGACGACCCTTTATACCCACGGACTGCAACCCCGGTGGATTCTGGTCTCGGCCGCCACCAGCCACAGCTGCTGGGACCAGAGCTGCTTCAGCAGTCTGCGGCCCTACCGGGATATGCTGGGCACGGCGGGCGATCCACTGGAAGCCGAAGGGATTGGTACGGTGAAGCTCACGCTCCGGGGGAAGTTCAACCAACCCCTGGTGTTGAAGAATGTGTACTTCGCGCCACGCGTCGGGATGAACCTGATCAGTGTACCGAAGTTATTGCGAGACCGCTACTAGGTGGTGGCGCACCCGCAGAACGTCTTTGTGCAACGCCGAGGACGGACGTTGGGGACCGCCTACCACGCAGAGGAGGATCTGTTGATCCTGCGGTGCCATGTGAGCAAGAGATCTGGAGAGCGAGTCCAACTGGCGAGGGCGCCGACGACCCGTGACCATGCAGATTCCCTGGAACCGCAGGCGGTGGCCATGGACGTCGACGACTTTCAGGAGTCAAGTGGCGCAGAATGCGCAGCGTCAACCCCTAAACTCGGCGGCGAAGCCGTGATACTCGAAGAAGATGCGTGTAAAGGAGTGGACCAGGCCTCCGAAGTGTTATGGCACGCTCGGATGGGACATCT
This sequence comes from Penicillium chrysogenum, assembly GCF_028827035.1. Classification (NCBI taxonomy): domain Eukaryota; kingdom Fungi; phylum Ascomycota; class Eurotiomycetes; order Eurotiales; family Aspergillaceae; genus Penicillium; species Penicillium chrysogenum. The sequence continues at coordinate 3,981,229 of NW_026622750.1, read as the reverse complement.
GAACCGGGGAGACTTGAGGGTGGTCCTCCGGCAGACCGGCACTCCGTACCGACCGCTGACGCAGGCGCAGCTGCTGGCAACGCCGCAGTGCCCAGCGTGTATGTCGGGTAAGCAGCATCAGAAGAGGAACTCCCGTGCAAGGCGGCCACGTCTGCATTCAACAAGAATTTTCGAAATGATCCATTCGGACATCATGGAGATGCCGATTGCCAAAAATGGCTCCAGGTACGTGATCACCTTTACTGACGATTATTCTCGGGGCTCGTGGGCATATGCCATGAGATGGAAACATGAAGCGCTCCAGAAGTTCCGACAATTCGAGGCCTGGGTGCACCGACAGCTCGGCGCCCAGATCAAGAGGTTCCTCGCTGATAACGGGAGAGAATACTTGCCAATCGGAACACACCTCGAGGCCCAGGGAGTTGAGTTTGACACCTCGCCGCCATACTGCAAAGGGCAGAATGGTTTGGCCGAACGCACGAATCGCGCTATCCGGGAGCGGATCAACACGCTCCTGTCCGATGCGAGACTTCCTCCTTCCTGGTGGACCGAGCTTTTAGAAACGGTAGTCTATCTGAAGCTGCGCGCTCCAGCATCGATTTTACAGAAGAAGACACCGTTCGAAATATTATACGGGAAACCGCCCTCACTGCTTCATCTGCGACGAATCGGCTCCCGCGCATGGGTGTTGATCCCGAAGGAGCATGGAGCAAAACTCGGACCCAGATCATCCGAGTGCCGATTGCTAGGTTATTGTGAACCGAACCAGTACAAGCTGTATGAAATTCATTCTGGGAAGACAGTCTTTTCCCGTGATGTCGAGTTCGATGAGAGGACCCCAGTGGCGCCACTCATCGAGGGGGAAACAGGCAACGACCTCCCGGACAATGCTCCTCCATCGCCTGTCTTCTCACCAGTGGTACCACCTCCACCTAGCGCATTGCCGACGCCACCTGCATCGCCTCCAGATTTGGCTGAACGTCTGAAAATGCCATCTCAGCATGTGAAGGAAATACTTCCACCGGTCAATCCAATCGAACAAGAAGCAGAGTCCACACAAGACCTCGGATATTCCACCTATGGCCGCAGAAGAAGACCCTCACGGCGCTTACTAGAATCACTTGGCAAAGTGTACACCGCAGGCGCACTGAATACCGCATCTGCGAGCACAGTCGATCCATCGACTTTTCACGAGGCCGTGTCGGGCCCGAATCAACTGGAATGATGGGCAGCCATCCAGAAAGAATATGCGTCTCTTCTAGAACACGGAACATGGGAAAAGGTTCTGCGAACAGACGTACCCGCCGGAGATCACGTGATTGGCTGCAAATGGGTTTTTAAGACCAAAGCCAACGGAACGCGCAAAGCGCGACTGGTCATCAAAGGCTACCGGCAGAAGCACGGCATCGACTACCATGAAACATTTGCTGCGGTGTCACGGATGGACTCGGCCCGCTGCATCATTGCCAGCGCCGTGTTGCGAGGATGGAAGCTTCACCAATTTGATCCTGTCACTGCATTCTTACATGGGGACGTAGACTCTTCCATCTACATGGAGTTGCCCGAAGGCTTCGAAGCACCAGGATATGTTTGCCGGCTTCGTCGTCCCTTGTATGGACTCAAGCAGGCCCCGCGGATTTGGTACCAATGCGTCCACCGCGTCCTGGCCGCTCATGGCTTCACCATGGCACAATCGGACAACTGCGTGTTCTATAAATCCAATTGCGTGATCTGCGTCTACGTCGATGACTTTCTCGTTGCTGCAGCAACCTCGCACGAGATAGACCAAGTGCAACGAGCACTGGAAAAAGAGTTCCGATTGAACGACCTTGGAACTCCACGTTCGTTCCTCGGGATCCAATTAGACTACCATGCCGACGGAGCCGTTTCCATTCACCAACATCAGTATATCCAAAAGGTTCTCTCCGACTTTGGCATGGAAACCTGTCAGACGAAATCTACCCCCATGAACCCCAAGCAAGTCTTGAATCGCCGTCCAGACGAAGAACCTCCGGACGAGGAAACAAAAGTACGATTCGCAACCGCCATCGGTTCATTGATGTATCTGATGGTCGGCACGCGGCCGGATATTGCGTTTGCGCTGGGCACGTTGAGTCGCTTCACGTCTCAGCCACAATCGCACCACCAGGTCGCCCTGCAGCGATTGCTTCGCTATGTCAAAGCCACGCAATGCCATCCCATTACATACCGCAGTGGTCAGTTGATCGGATACACAGATGCCGACTTCGGTGGCTCCGTCGTCACTGATGGGGCATGCTCCACGTCTGGCTATGTGTTCCAACTTGCAGGCGCACCAGTCTCCTGGTCGTCCAAGAGACAGGGGGAAGTGGCCACGTCTACGACTCATGCCGAGTACATTGGACAATACAATGCCCTTCTACATCTGCAGTGGCTCCGCACCTTCCTGGCAGAAACGCAAATGTATCGGTCCCCGGTCACCAACATCATGGCTGACAACCAGTCCGCTATTGCCCTCTCGCGTAATCCCGAGTTCCACAAACGGACCAAACATTTCAACGTGAAATTCCATTATCAGCGAGCAGTGCTGAATGCTGGCGAGATAGGTCTTCAATATGTTCCTACTGAGGAACAGGCCGCTGACGGACTCACCAAGCCGTTATGACCTACGGCTTTTGCCAAGTTCTGTAGTCTTCTAGGAATCGAAGCCTCGGAGACTCGGAGGTAACAAACGTGACAGCGCAGGCGCTCTTTCCACTTTATTTTCCCACGAAGGTTTTTGAGTGGTTTTACCGAGGCTTGCCTGCACAGCGTTAATCCAGTATCGCCTTGCCAGCAAAGCGATCCTGAGGGGGAATGTTGTGATATGAGGCTGGTGCAGATCAGGAACCAAGCCGTCCCGTCGGAATTAGCTCCGAAGTGTCTATACAGACGACCAAGTTGATTTGAAATCAACTTGGCTCATTGTTGTATATATAGGCTCATGTATCCCTCTGAAATAACAAGTCAATTCATACCTCTGAACTACAACAGAAGATGCATGTTTTTGTCATTTCCTGAATAACCGTTACGTTTTATCGTTTATTAACATCATGCCTCTCTTCAAACAGTGTCTTTGCACTATCTTTTTGCCCAGTAAATCACCTTATATTTTTCCTGCCTACACTTATTGCCCGCGCTTTAGGTTTGTATCCCTAATATCGATTATATCTATTTTAGTGAGATAGGACTCTTCTGAATGATGGTGATATGGATCACATGACGTTTCAACTTGGCACGTGATTAGGGACTATGCGTTGGGCGCTGACCGGCAAGCGACAGCACAAAATATTCACTGCGATGGTTCCATCGCCCTCAGTAAGTGGAAAGAAGCGATACATTTGGAGAAAAATTGCTTATGGTAATAATATTGTTGTAGGCTCACTACTAAGCTCAGATGGCCATAGGTGTAAAAGGAGACTTCCCAAGCCCACCAATCATTGGGACCGTAATCGCTGTGATCAACACAATGAAGGCTTTTTGGAACAGATGCTTTCAAATTTCCTGCAACCGGGTGGCTTCCAAACTGCTTCCTCTATTGCTTGTCTTGGTCATTTGAGCTAGCACTTGGCTCAGGGCGGCTGAAAAAGATTGAATACTCTCATCCGCCATCCTGCCAAGCGCCTGGTATGAGTTATTACCCGATTTTATGCGCTTGGCAGATATGAGATCTTCGAGGGTGGTGACAATAGCTTGCCGGCTGTTATCACCTGTGCTGACGTCCTCAAAATAGTGGGTTCGCGGCCGATTTGCATCTTCTTCCGCCTGTTTGCAGAACGCCAATAGTGCCTCGGTTCCGTTTAATTCTTCCCTAAAAGTTTGTTCCTCAGATGTCGTCTCATTATCCAGGCTGGGCAAATAACGTCTTTGTCCGCGCATATTTTGACCAACTCCATGCAAATGTTGAAGCAGTCGTAATTTCCAGCTCGTAACTTCCTTATGCGCAGAATTAAGGCCTTCCGCATTGATCAACCATGACAGATTAGGAGCCACGGACGAAGACATGTAATCAAAAGACCCGGAGGATCGTTCCACGTCACCCAACAGACTAGGTCGCGACTGGTTTATAAGAGTAAGAAACTGCTCACAAATATCCAAGCTCTTTTGTGTGCTGTTCTTTTCATCCTCCATCATCTGGAGTTCGGCTGTATCAACGCCAGAAATAACGGGGCCTTGAGCGCATGCGGTCTGTAGTCGTGTTCGAATATCGCGTAAGTGACTTTCAAGATCGCATTTCGTATTCTCGATGAGTTCTTTATACTGCTCCAGGACAACTCTCGTGGTCTTTGTCGTGCGCCTTATAACAAGATGTTAGGCCCATCAAAGGATAAACAACAGGGACTTACAAGTTAGCATATGCAAGCGCGATTGAAATAGTTGATTTGTACCCCGCCAACATGTTTTTGAAACCAGAAATGTCTTCTCCCATGTATCTCAACTTGAGCCAGTCTCTTCTACTGCTGTGATCTTCAGTTGAATGTGTGGTACACCCCCTGATCAAAGTATTGAATTCCTCACAGGCGCTTTTGCACCTCATGAGAGGCTGTTCGAGCGAAGCAAGCTCGACATCAAGGTTATCGATCGACTCCTCCAGCGCCAGAAGAACTCCCTGAAGAGCTTCCAATTCATGGCGAAGCTCACGAATCTCCTTATCGCGCGATTGAAGACTCTGGACAGTTTGGTAGAGCACTATCGAAGACTGGAGGGCCAGTGCCACAAATGTTGTGATAGCAGACGCGGTACCGACCACTTCTGCCATGACGGATTGTCGCGAAGCTTGGTTCTGAACTTTGTAATGGGAAGTTGAAAATTAGCACAGCTTGTTGCTTTCCAGTGACACGAAGAGAGCACGGACATTTATTTATAGGGAGGTGGATGATTGTGAGGGAAGGTTGGCGGGTGAGGGGTAGTGGCAATTCTGAAACAGAACCTTTCCATATTTAGATAGCGCGCGGCTAAAAGCATTGATCACATCTGACGCACTCAAATCACACGATATACCCGAAAATTTGGTCTAAAATTACCAAAAAAGCATGACATCAAGACATAGCCAAGACACGAAAAGAAATTTGCAACATAAGAGCAAGATAGGCGCGCGCTACTCCCCAACATAATTTGTTTCCTGCGCACCAACGGATGCCACCGGGCGCAAAACTGTGCGTAATCTCCTTTATTCAATGGAGGATCAGGCTATTAGGGACTTTATGTTCCAAAGCTCTCAGCAACAATGTATTGGCTACATACATGGCTTCCATTAACTACGGTACTGTGGAGAAATACTGCTTATGGAAAACTCTCTTTGGAATCCCAATCTGAATTATTATGCTATCTGTTGTTTCCAGTGATTGGTCGAGTACGGCGGCAGCAGCAGTTGGGCAGAGCTCTGGAAACACGTATGGAGGCTGGGCCAGAAACAGAGCCGTCCTTTTCCAAGAAGACACACGCCCGCATTACCTCCCCGCCACATCGCTGTTTGATCAGCCGCCGCCCCACACGACCGCTTTGGAACCTTCACCTATCACAGCAACAATCGCGAGATAAACCTGACGCTTACGGCTTTGCGTCGATTGGATGGTTTACTCTTCTTGAATTGTAAACGTCCCCTCCAGGCCCCGTAGGAGCCCACAAAATAATATCCTGTTTATCATCGAACGAACATAACCATGACTGAACCCATCGGGCTGAACTCTCCCACCAATATCCAGTACAACCTGTCTACCCAAATCCAAATCTCTTCTCACGTCACATCATCAGCTCGAGTTTAATACCATCAGTCCGACATGCTCACCAGGCACGTGGACAGCAGGCCCTGTCTGAGCAACATCGCTCACAATTCAAAAGAAGCGGACCAGCCGCCTGCTGTTCCGGTCCTTAGTATCATCCACTTCACCTTCCACGCTGGTGTCAATATCTCAGAGCCATCGCAGCTAGCATCTATACTATGGCAAAAATCTCTGAAGTTTGTCTCCACAATTCCCGGTTTTCAACAGCTGTATTGGGCCCCAGTCGACACCGCTTCGCTAGATCAACAAGTGATCATTCTAATCCAGTGGGATAGCGGTCATGGCTGGAAAATGTTCCAGTCGTTCTTGGGCTTCACCATGATGCTGGGTTATATACAAAATATCTCCAACCGGTGTATCCAGTTTACTCTACCTGCCAATCTCTTCAACTTTGACAGTGTACTCGAGATAGTCTCATTTCAGTTCTCTGATACACTGTCTACAGCTCAGATTGAACATAAATCAGATTTCAGATCCAAGTGGGAGACAACCATTCTTTATACCCCAGCAATGTTACCACGGAGTCCGAGTTGATACATTGTTGTGGAGAATGGCTTGAATCAGATTACCCTTCTGAGGATCAATTCTTTATCGGGTTGCTATTCTGGAAATCGAACACCGCAGTGGGTGATCTGCGTCGACTTGGAGAAGCCAATTTTCACAATATCGGGCACCACATAGCAGACCTTGTGAAAGATACAACAGGTGTGGTGTCGACGTGCACAACCCACCTCAATAAAATGTCTTTCGAATCGACTACGCCACAACAATTTGATGCTTCTCCAACTCCGATCGCTATGCAGTTTGAAACGAATCACCCTGTTTTTCAGGCGCCCGTTAAGCCTGAATACAATGTGAATGAATTGACGTTCTCGGGAAATAAGGACCAACTCCATCTGGAATCCATGAGGCAGGCGAGACAAACACCTCCTCAGATATACCACGGAAGGGAGAGGCAGGAAACCTTTCTTCGGGCGTTGATGGCAAATTTTGAACAAGTCTGCATTAAGGCAATCAAGGAGCTGATTTCGGTGCCATTTCACACGAAGGCAAGCCACTTATACATCTCTTGCACTCTAGTTTTATACAATCCGGCTTACTTCCTCCTCCTTAGGCAATCAGAGATCTACCGCTGTGCACTTCAGGATTGAGATTTAGTGTATTTTGTCTTGTCGAGGATGAAGATCCTGCAAATGAGTGAGTGTGTGATCTTGCGCTGTCAGTGCAAGGCGCTTTCCCACCTGGCCCGCGCGGAAGAGTGGCTGGAAAAACGAAGTACAGGTTTTGGCACGTAATGCTGTGTGTGGTAAATAGAGCTGATTCCAATTATTCAATGCCCGAGGTGCTGATCAATACAGTCGAAACAAAGGGCCTTTAGACGCCTTGATCCGCCCACGCCGAGTCTCCTCGCCGAATACCGAGACGAGTCATGTCCACACGGCTAGTGAATCGTCTCCAGATAGAGAACTTGCCATTATCAGGAATTCATCACCGAACGACCCTCGTCAGAGTGGGTCGCGCCCGCGGTTAGTGAGATCCAACGGGGTGTCAGTCGAGCAGAGTGCGGAAAATGCCCCCCGTCGCTCGGCCAGATTAGCAAGGGATCACCTACCGCGAGACCCTTCTACTTCTGCACCGTATCCCCAGTCAGCACGATTAAACTCCACTCGGTGTAGGCGATGACAATTTACAGCCGAGGTGTGGCGGGAATGAGAAATTAGCGACTGTCAATCACCCGTGATTCCATATGACCAGGCACTCAGCATCGGGATCACCAACAGCGAGCATAGCTTTGATTTAGAGCTTGGAGTAAGCTTAACAATTATACAAATGAAATTCTGATCGTTGAACTCCATAGAGCACCAACACCACGCGACCATATCTTCTTTGTAAGAACTATATGTCAATTAGCCCCCAAAAGCTGTTGTCAATTTCACTTAACTTTTGGTACGTTTTAGCTCGAAACCGAGTGCTAGCAGATACAGATGCTGGTAGCATCGTACCTAACGGCGGCGACCAAAGAAATGCAAATATAGATTTTTCATCTCTGTGGGTGGAGTCATTGTCTAGTGAAAACGGAACGGATGACTCGTGACGGATACAGATCACGGGCATTTTGAACCCTCTGTCCCTTACATATTGCGGATTAGACGGCCGCATGATGCCAAACCCCACACATTGTGCAACAGTGACTTCTAATAGGCACCGCAACAGCCATTCGAACATAGATTAATCCAAAATCTCTTCTTCCATACGCCATGATCACAAGCGAATCAGTCGGCAGCTGAACGAACAACGGGAGCAGCAATTAGATCACAGACTCACAGTAGACCTTGACGAGGTTCTAAATGTTTCACGAAGCGGGAGACTCTACATGGATGTACAGGGGTATAAAGAGTTGAGGCGGTAGCCTGTATATCGCTTGTTGCATCTAGATTCTAAACCACAAACCACTAGGCCGGGTAGGGACCAGTATTTGGTCTAGATGGGAAATCAACATTTGCGAGGTGTCAGAATACTGTAAATAACATACAGTATATATATCGGACATTGGCCGACTCAAGATTAATCTTTTTCTCTCTGAGCATGATCATGGTGTTTTTCCCCGAACACCTGGGATGCCAAAATCATAAGATGATGCACGTGACCAAAGGACAGATAGGTCGGTTAGCTCTAAGTGATCTATCTGTTAGTTGCGGCCCCGGAATTGATTGGCGACTGGGGCCTCTAGTCCCGCGCAACTTGGTTCCTGGCATGGCAAACCCTTTCGGACAAGTGGGAGGGGAGCCATGCAGTCCGTTCCCCGGCCAATCCAAATCGGCTTTGGGCCCACAGCGGGCCGCCGTTCGAGATAATCATCAACTCATCCCTTCCTCCTCTTCCACCTCTTTTCTCATCCCTCGTAGAAACTTAATCTGATCGCTTCATCCTGAATCATCACTGAAGACGCGATCGCCGGATATGTTCCCTCGAATTTTACCTGTCTTGTTTTGTTTTACTTCTGTCTTTTCTGACAACAGGAGCATCCTGACATTTGTTGCCACTACTTGCAGCAATCGGTGGCATTCCTAATTAATATTCCTTTTTGTTTCCCGGAGCTGGTTGGGGGTTTCGGCGGCTGCCATACCACGAAGCGCCATGGATTTTTCGGGCAGTCGAACATGATGAATTTTTACGGATATATATCTTTCGGTCTACAAGTATCCGATTGCGGAAGAAAAATGCTACCCAGATGCATGAGCCCACATATTACGCATGGCAACCTTGGGAGGAGCAGAGTTAATGAATGTGGAGTCGTTGATTGGTTCTGTCGTTCCTGGCAAAAAGGCCGACCTGGTGGTCTTCCGCTGTGACGATTATGACACGGTGCCCGTTGTGAATCCTATCGGGACTGTGGCCTTCCATGCATCTCCGAAGAACATTGACACCGTCATCGTCGACGGAACATTGTCAAGCGTGATGGTCAGCTTGTCGGTGTCGACTGGCAGTCCTTACATGATCAGCTAATAACCAGATACCAAAGTCTACTGGACCAAGCAGCCAAAGTCGACATGGAGAAGACGGAATTGCTATTCCTCCTTATTTGAGAAGGCTATGGAAATGTGACAATTTTGATGGTGTGTGTCTGGGTCTGATGCGTTTCTCTTTAGAAAAAAGTACAGCCATATTTTTGTTCCATCCAATGCTAAGCATTCCCCTTGTTTGCGGCATTTCTGTAGTCGGAGCGAGATAGCGAATCCGGATGTACTGTATATCCGACGCGTCTTAGACAGCAGATACAGCGGCCATATACCCTACCAGCGAATGAAGCCAGAAACCAACAGGCAGATCACATCTGGTAGGACGAAGACCACTTATATTGATTTCTGGACTGGCACTCGACATCTTTATGTTGTTGGTGGGCGTTTTTGGCTGGCGGCGGATTCGTGGGCACTGGTGTGGCTCTGGTCGGTATATGGAGGTAGCAAATGCTTGCTGCACATCACCATATCCAACGATGGACGGCCAATCTCGTGAGTTTCCAAAATTGCGATGTAAGGTGAGGCGCTGGGCCAAGTCGCTCCACTCGGTCCTGCAAGGGAGGCAGGACAGCGCCATCACGTGGGTAGGTGGAGTAAGCGGATTATACTTCTGATCTTAAGACGAGCGGGAATAGTTTTCGGGCGTCGGTATGGAATGCGTGGAGCGGAAATCGGCTGCGTTGGTTCGCTTTTGAGGATGTAAGGGATCGATTGAACGGTCGCTTATGGTACAGCAGTAGAAACCCCTCAGAGCTGGGTTGGCATATAAGAGCTATACTCTGCAGAGGCCGGGGGATCCTGCTCAGCGATTCTCTCCTCCCTTTTCTCGTTATTGTTAAGTATCCCGTACTCGGCGGCCTTGGCCTCAATCTCCTCGTTGGTCAGCCTGGGTAACTCCATGGAGGCACGCACGTAGCTGATCTTCTCTACATAACCCTTGGCGAATATCAAGTCAATTTCTTCAAGGCTGCGACCGGAGGTTTCAGGGTAAAAGAACCAAATGACAGGGATGAAGATGGCGTTCCACGCAGCAAAGAACAAGTAAGTTCCCCAGCCAATGCGGGCAATCATAACGGGCGTTATCATGACCACGGTAAAGTTAAATAGCCAATTACTACACGTTGAGATAGCATTGGCCTTGGCTCTGGTCTTGATAGGGGACAGTTCCGCAGGGTATAGCCATGGGAGGGGTAGCCAGGTGGCACCAAAGAAGCACATATAAAGGAACAAACCAAATATGGCCCCTTTAGCGCTTTGAGCATCTCCTGGAATCAAGCACCCGAACACAATAATCATTGCTGCGCATTGTCCGAAACTTCCTCCCAGGAACAACTTGCGTCGGCCGATCGTCTCAACAAAGAACCACGAGAACGTGGCAAAAATGGCATAACAGATCATGTTGATCCCACCAATTAGGAGGGCAAAGTTATGCGACTGGTCCATAGATTGCTCCAGAAGGACAGGCAAATAGTAGATCACCGCATTGCAGCCCGAGATCTGCTGGAAGAACTGTGACGAGGAGCCCACCATCATGCGTCGAAAATGCTGTGATGGACCGGATGTGAACAGGTCACGGAAGCTGGCCTTCTCGGAGCCCGATCTGGTTCTGTGAGCTTCATGGAATACTAGTATTTTACTAAAATATATGACTTACACTCGAATGGAGTCGAGAATCAAGTGTTTCTCCAACACAACGTGCTGGTCATCAACCCCCTTTGTCTGCCAGCGCAGCGAGCACATTCGCACCTTCGTTAACCTTGTCGTGGGCAATTAGGTAACGAGGTGATTCAGGTAGATATGCCATGCCCCAGATAATGAAAATGCCAAAGACTATCTGGAATGCAATCGGAAATCGCCATACCAGATCAGGAGGGCCCCAATGAGCACCGTAGTCAATCCAGTATGCAATCATCGTTCCAATGGCGATCACGCCTCCCTCAATGCAGATCAACAGACCGCGGTTGCTGGTCTTGGAACATTCGGCCTGATAGGTTGGAATCGTGGACGTATTCATTCCGTTGCCGATGCCAGTGATGACTCTGCCGAAGATGAACTGGAGGAGAGGAATCTCATGTGGCATCGCAGTCACTTGGATAATCACCCCTATAATCATCACGATGGCACCAATGATGACCATCCACCGTCGGCCTAGCCGCTCGCCAAATATCAACGCGAATATTGCGCCAAAAAGGCAACCTGTGGGCGGATAGCTTGTTAGCCGGACGGGTCTGAGAGTTAAAGTTCACTGAAATCGTACCGACTTCATAAACTGCAGTGACAGTGGCTTGCATGGTGTTATCGCCTTTGGTTGCGACGAACATGTTGTTGAAGGCAGGGTCTGAGATAATGCCCGACATCACGCCCTCTGAACTGAAGTTAGCGATACCTCTAGCGACCGTCTTCGTACGATTACGCGAATCACTCACGATCATATCCAAACAGTAGAAATCCCATGGTAGCGACAGTGGACAATAGCAAGCCCAGGGGGCGTCCTGAAAGCCCCGCGTATTTCGGAATAGGGGGAGGCATCGTGGCGGTTTCAGGCACAGGACTGGTCACTTAGCCTGACGAATGTTATGTCAATGTATTTCAAGCAGGACGAGAGTAGAATTGGTCTTGTGGGTAAATGTTGCATAACTGAAAACAATGCACATACCCTCGCGAGAACGAACACTGGCATGAAGATGAGCACCTAAATGAGACCTGGAAGGATTGGTTCCACGGCTTCTCCCATCCATGACGTTGTACTTCGCCATGCTCCGTATAATAACTTCCACTCTGACGCCATTGCTACCAACGTGCCGTCATATTTTATTGAAGGTCGCAGTGACTACGTCAACATTACCAGGAAAAATATAGAATTCTGAATAGATAGCAAATTGGCTTCCGGCTTGACAAATCAGGAATAAGCTTTCTAGTAAGTAAGTAAGTAAGTAAGTAAGTAAATTTCATTCGCGGATCTGTCAGGCGGTGAAGCCCGATTTGCCGGCAGGGCACTACGTGATAGCCGGGGCAACTATATCACATGACGATGGCTGTTTACTCCGTTGTTTCCGACAATCCCCTCCGACGCCCTTTTGTTACGCATTTGACCTACCTGGGTCATGGCAACCCAGAATTCACCAGGGCTGCTCAGGCTTGGCAGAGCCATGAACAGTCCAGCGGCGTACAGAAGGCGTACTCTCTCCAAGGAAACAGGGCAAACTTGCCACCCCCGTCTTCAGTTGATCGCTTCCATCCCTGCGGGACCGAGGCCCGTACTGTCCAGCAACTCACACGGCATGCCGTGAAGGTGATCAGTGACGCAGGGGGGTACTCACTGTAGTTCTGGGGGCCCGAAATGGGGCAAGCGAGAGGATCTATAATCCCAGGGTCACGAGTCTACTTTGTTCGTGACTCGGTAGGTGGTCGGCAGGCTCCTAAATTGGCCGAGGAGCTTAGTTTGCATCAGAAAGTTGACTGCTTTGACTGCTAATGTTGGCTTTGAGAGCCACTCTTTCCACGGGTCGCGGCCCCCTCGGTCAAGGCCAAGAATTCGGTGACGGAGTTCTGTGAAATGGGGGCAAGAGAAGAGGATGTGCTGTGTGTTCATGGTGCCTTGTTCACATGTGCAACGCGATGGGTTGCGTAGTGGGTTATTTTCCAGGGCCTGTTCCCTCCACTGCGGCAGGGCAGCGAGGTAAGCGGGGAGACCAATCTTACCAGTCTGCATCTGCACCAGCACTGAGCTGGCTGCGCGTCTCAGAGACTCATGTATCGCGAAGATCGCTTTCGTCGGTTCAGGGAAAAGTGCGCGAAGGTGAGCACCACTGTTGTTTGACGCCCACTCCTCCTTCCACCGCTCCGTAGCGAGTTGGCGGAGCTTAGTGCGGCAGCCGGAAAGGAGGATGACCGCTTCGGCGGGCCCATATGTGCTTGCTGCGAGCTTCGCTAGGATGTCCGCACGCTCGTTTCCATGTACTCCCATGTGACCAGGGATCCAGTGGATTCGGACGCGCCAGGCCGCTAGTCGTAAGTTCTCTATCTGGATGGCGATGTTGCGGAGAATCTGCTGTCCGGAGCTGCGTCGCGGGTGAGCACATGCTTGGATGGCGGCCTGGTTGTCCGTGAAAATGGTCATTGTGCGGGCGGGAGCTTTCGAAGTAGCGACAAGCTCCCTCACCAGGTCATCTTTGATATGACTGAGCGCGAGTAGGATACCCTTGAGTTCAGCCGCGTAGACCGTATCCTGGTCGTTAAGCCTGGCGGTTGCGTTCCCTCTGGATGTGACTGCCGAGGCACCAACGCCTCCGTTCTCTGTTTTGCTCCCATCCGTGTAGGCGACTGCCGAGTTCGGTCCGTAGAGAGGCGTCGCCCGGAGAATCAGGTCATGTTCCTTGATGGCGGTGTCCTTATCTGGGGCTATCCGGGTCTCTGGCGGTTGCCACCACGGGGGAACCGCGAACGGCCGGATCAGCTCCATCCTACTTACTTCGATTCCTTTGAACTTAAGATGTGTCTCCAGTCGTTTGAGTGGCGATACTAGTCCATATCGTCGTCCTTCGTCACTTCGTCTAGAGAGAGTGGATCTAAGAGGTGATGCATGTATGCGAAGACAGGCCTCTTCCGCGAGGCGTTGTATGGCGATTGTTGCCGGTGGGACGAAGAGACATACCTCTTAGGGCTGGTCCAGCTGTCGTCTTGAAAGCGCCTGCGATACACTGGAGAACGTGCTGTTGCATCGACCGAAAGGCGCTATTGGCTCGATCCTCGGAAGATTTAGAGCCGTATGCTCCTTGTGTATACCACGCGGAGCAGCCGAATGAGATCTGAGGGAGTGGGACTGCCGTCCACATGCGGCGGAGGTGTAGGGTCGAGACGCCCCACGTCATCCCCGCGATTGATCGTAGCGCGGCAATCAATTGTGCGGCCTTCTTGCGGCACTGCGCGATTTGGCTTTCTCCCGTGAGGTGTTCATCTAGCATGACGCCCAGGTATTTTAGCGACAAGGTGGGCCGGACTTCAACGCCTCGAAGGGTGATGCTCTCGCCCGATGGCGGTCGATCTACTCTTCGAGCCCCCCAGCCTTTCTTCCACATGTGTATCAGTCCGTACTTGGCGGGTGCGAAGCGTGATGCGTGGCGACTGGCCCAGTCATCTGCGACTTGGTGCAGTCTCTCCAGGAGCTGGCAGTTGTCTAGCGCGGATTTACTCCATACCAGGATACAGATATCATCGATGTACCCGGTGACAAGAGCTTGTCCGGCTGCGGCATCATGAAGCTCGTCGACGAGGTCTGCATTGTAGAAGAGGTAGAGGATCGGTGATAGCGGTGAGCCCTGTGGAATACCTGTGGCCACCGGGTGTGTGCCCATCGAGCCTTCCTGTAGAACCAGCCTTGTTGAGCGGTCTCTCAGGAAGCTGAGGATCCACCGGACCATTTGCTCCGGTATCCTACGTTTCCTTAGGCAGTGGGCCAGTCTCTCGTGCGCCACATGATCGAACGCGCCTGTCACGTCAAGAGTTAGCAGCGTAGCGACGTGGGCGTCCTGCCTCCATGACTCGTATATCCGCTCAAGGAGAAGGTGTAGGGCATGGTCGCATGACCTTCCGACTCTCCCCCGATGTGAGTATCCGGTAGGAGTGTGTGGGCCTCGACTAGGTAGCTCAATCGGGTAGCGAGCACTGACTCGAGCGCTTTCCCCAGCGTGCTCAGTAGAGTGATCGGTCTGTAGGCCTTTGGTATGGTATAATCCGGTTTCCCAGGCTTTCTGGGAATGACAGTAGTGGGCTCGCGGAAGTGACTAGGGCAATACCCTAGCCGCAAACATTCGTTGAACAGATTTGTCAGAAACGTGAGGAGGCTTGGTATCTCGATGGCCTTCTTCAGTGCGGCATTCGGGATCCCGTCTGGCCCCGGGGCCTTGTACGATGCAGATCTCTGTACAGCGTGCATGACTTCGTCGGAGGTGATTAGTGGCGTATTGACTGCAACAGGGTATTCGTACCCCTCAAGGTCTGATAAGCCCGCAGTGGGTGCAGGAGGGAAAAGGACCTCGCGGAGGATGTCCGCCTTCTCTTCTGCCGTCACGTACTCCCTGTCCCCTTCACGTAATGTCGGAGTGTGGGTCGCCCGCGGGGTAGTATTCCTGGCCCATCTCGATAGCTTCCAGAAGTCGTCGATTGATTTGGTCGCTGCTTCCACCCGTTCCCTATGTGCTTCATTGGCAACCTTCGCGCTCTAGCGGCCAAGTTCGTGGCGTAGCTGTCGGAACAGCTCCTGGTCTTCGTCACTTCCGGTCTCGTTTGCCCATCTTCGCGCCCGTTTAACTTGGCGTCTTAGATTTTCTAACTTCTTCGTGTATGTAGGAAAGGAGTACGGACCGACACTTCTTATCGGGACCGTGTTGTGGGCGGCGTCCGCTATTGCGGAGATCAGTTCTTCGACTGCCTAGTCAACGTCGTCGGTGTTGCGGAGGGGACGATGGGACCACGTCTTGGATCTGAGTACTTTCAACCACTCATCCCAATCGGCCTCCCTCCAGTTCGCGGTCGTCCGGAAGGGCGCTTCGGGGAATTGGATGTCGAATTCGGTCAAGACTGGCATATGGTCGGCTGCATATAGCCACTGCCTCTGGGTGGTGCACCGTGTACATCGCTCGGCTAGGGATCTCGACGCCCATGTCAGGTCCAATGTGGTCTCAACATGGTTACCATACACCAGGCCCTCGTATGTAACCGCGCCTCTTTGCGTCAGCAGTTGCATGTCTCTATCGCCCATGATGCTGATTAGGTCCTCGGCATCTTCATCCTCCTGTTGTGATTGCGTCGTTTGCGACCAGAGCGGATGGTGCAGGTTAAAGTTCCCTACCACCACGTGCTGGCCTGCACCGCTATTCCTTAGCAATCTTCTGACTACCTGGAGCGTGACCTTGGCGGTCGCCGCTCGCAGTTCCTGCCGATTTTCGTCACCCTCGTCTCGGACCTTGCTCTCCACATATACGTTGTGTACGTGTATCGCCCCACGATCAGTCCTGACTGTGAGTGTGCTTGCGTCTCTTGTGTGGTGACGGATCGACCATGATTTCGGGTCGATTCTTCTGTTGACATAGAAACAAACTCTCGGTTTCGCCGCGTCTGCCACAGATTTTCCTCCGTGGGTTTGTTCCGTCGGACGGAGAAGGACGTGGAAACGTCCTCCCAACGCCTGGGAGTACGTCGTCATGGGGTCAGTGTGGTTATACACCTCTGGCTCCTGGATCGCCAAAATCTCCATCTCCTGCACTCCTTCTTTGCCGAAGAGGTGCATCATGACCTTGTTTCTCGACTTCCATGTGTTGGCCTGCAGTATTCGAAGCTGGGTGGATTTTAACATTTTGTGGGTCTTTCCAGGAGAGCCTTCCGTGTTTGTCGACGCGTGGAGCGCGCCGGGGGAGCTTCCTCGCCAGTCCCATCCTGGGGCTCGTCAAAGCTCTCACTACGTTCTCGGTGCTGTAGTTCTATCTGTAAAGGGCCCTCTGAATGGCCGGTTTCTGTCAGCGAGTCGATAACCACAACATCATTCACTGAGACTACTGGTTGGGCACCAGAACCGGATTGGGCGCGAAGATCTTCTACTATCTCTTCCTGACTCTCCTCTCCGGACTCGACAACGCGCCGCTTCTTCATCCGTGAGCGGGAGCGACTTGAGGACTTCTTTTTCGCTGCTTTCGCTGCCCGTGCTTCCGCCGCTCGTGCGTCTGCTTGGGTTGTTTCGGATGGTGTAGGGTGATCTTCTTCTCTCGGCGGCGATGTGCCAGACTCGCTGTGTCGTTCCGGGTGTAACTGCGGGCCCAGGCGTCTGTTGAGCTGGATTTTAGCCAGCTCCTCGCCTCGAATAGGGCATCCCCGATCAAAGGCAAAATGACTGAAATCGGGTCTCTTGTGCTTAGCACATTCAGCGCATTTGGCCTTGCGGCGATCATGCGCATGTGGGCACTCCTTGGAATCATGATCCCCTGCGCAGTAAGCGCAGTGAATGTCTCGCTTGCAGTTCCGAGCTATGTGTCCATACATCTGACAGCGGTAGCATTGCTGGAGGCGGTGACTGCCGTCAAATAACTGACAGTCGTGGTTCCTTCCGTAGATCGCCAGACCACGTAGAATGGCCTGGTTGGCGGCGTATGGGTCGGCGAACTCGATCAGGAGCTTCGCCGACTCTGGCCTCGTTTCATCCATTTTCCTCTTGGTCATCAGCCAGTCCATGTAGACAATCTCGGCAGCGGTGGAGATTCGTCTCACATTCTCGGCCTTCAGCTGTTTTCGCGCATCCTGGACGGACGGTGGAAATCGACAGGTCACGCCGTGGCGACCACAGTGTAAGTCTGTCTTTTCAGCCCCGCGTTCTCGCCTAGCACCTGGCACCAGGTGTCGGACGACCCGGCGGGAGCAGCCTTGATGAGGTCTTCGTAGTCTTTGATGTCATCTGTCTGGACGAGGACGTCGCCACTAGGCAGAACTCGTGCTGCGGAAACGACTCGGTCTAGAAGTCTGATACTAGGCTCGGTATTGCCTAGCTCCCTGGCTACGTCATTGATGGATCCGTTCAGCCGTCTGACGAGCTCATCCTCTCTCCTCCGAAGAGGGTCGACGACGGCACGGTCAGTGCCGCGGACGGTTAGCTGAAGGTGCTCGCGCATCATCACTGGGGCAGGTGAACTGCTGTTACTGCTTAGATCATTACTCGGGACCGAAGTCCCATTGGTCTGCGTTCTGCTCATCCATCCTGATACCGTCGAGGTTTGTGTTGTCACGTGACTCGCTAGCGCATCGCGATATGAGGTCGGTCGGGGGATCAAGAGGGGATTGACGGACTTGGTGGTTGCTGGTGTCTTTGCGGCCTGGACTTCGATGGTGTGTTGCATTTTTGATATCATATCGGAGTGCTTTCTGTCGTGCTCGGTCAGCAGGGCGCGGATGCGTCCTAGTTCTTGGAGCATCTCGCTGTCGCGCATCTTTGTCGTCAGGGACGTCACTGCGTCGAGGAACTCGACGAATCGATCATGAGGAGGAATTCCGCCTTCGTCAGCTGTAGCTTTCCACTGCTGGGTAATCTTCAGGAGTTTCTTCGCATGCGCTCGTGGTTCCTAGTTCCACGTGGTCGAAGTTTGGGTCGGCCCACGTGGATGACCCCTTTTTCCTTTTCCCACCCATGGCGGCCACCGCAGAGGCGGAAAACGGATAAATTTGGGGTCAATTGATTCGTCTGGTTGTGGAGAGTAAAATGAGGTAAGTCGCGAAGCGCCAAACCGGCTGTTTCTGCAGTTCAGGTTTCGCAAAGAGTTTTCTAGACAGTGATTCTCGCTACCATCTGCGCAACTGTTTCCTTGGTAGAGACGTAGCCGAAAAAAATATAAAAGGAGCCGGATTCCCAGCCCCAAAAAAATCAGGACTTCGGTCCTCACACACCGATGTGTCATGGTGTCCCTCTCTTGCCTGTGGGCTTAAGAGTCTCCGTGACCACGGCTGTCGCTGCCACGGGCCCAGTGATGTAAGATTTGCGCTGCCTCGCTGCCACAAGCCCCGCGAGTGTAAAAAGGTGCTTCGCAGGATAGGTCTGCGTGAACAGCAATCCTCGCAGGATAGGTCTGCGTCAACAACAATCCTCGCAGGGGGGTGCTGCGTCAACAAGACTACCTCGCAGGGGGGGCGCTGCGTTACCAAGTGAACTCTGCAGGGGGACGCTGTGATGACAAGTGAGACCCGCAGGAGACCGCTGCGTTAACAAGTTCTCTGCAGGAGACCGCTGCATTACCAAGTTGTCCGCAGCCTAGGTCCTGCGTCAACAAAGCGCCTCGCAGGGACATCTGCGAGAACAAGAGTTTCCGCAGGGGCATCTGCGACAACAAGAGCCTCTAGCCCGTGCAGGCACCTCTTCGTG
This sequence comes from Penicillium chrysogenum, assembly GCF_028827035.1. Taxonomy (NCBI): domain Eukaryota; kingdom Fungi; phylum Ascomycota; class Eurotiomycetes; order Eurotiales; family Aspergillaceae; genus Penicillium; species Penicillium chrysogenum. The sequence continues at coordinate 3,962,009 of NW_026622750.1, read as the reverse complement.
GTGCTAGGGACCAGTATTCGAGTGTTCCAAGAGTATTCGGAGAAGCAAAGACCTGCGCAACATCTTCATCGTCTGTTCATTGTCCCGAAGGGTCATCATTGGATACATAGAAGGAGCCCTAGTTAGATCTTTGCCAATTCAATAGCCAAAATCATAAACTAACAACTGAAGCGTCTTCAGTATCAAATGACGTATTGCACATTCCTTTCCCTTGGTAGCTTGTGAACCAATAGCTTCCTCGCTACAATAGAAATTGGCATCTTTCATCCAGATGTAGGCAAACAGAGATGAGTGTTGTCTTGGAATGCTTGTTGTGTTGATGTGAGTGTTGATGTGAGTGTTGATGTGAGTGGTGATGTGTGTGGTGTGTGTGGTGATATGAGTGGTGAGGTGAGTTGATGTGTGAGTTGATGTGTGAGTTGATGTGTGAGTTGATGTGTGAGTTGATGTGTGAGTTGATGTGTGAGTTGATGTGTGAGTTGATGTGTGAGTTGATGTGTGGGTTGATGTGTGAGTTGATGTGTGAGTTGATGTGTGAGTTGATGTGTGAGTTGATGTGTGAGTTGATGTGTGAGTTGATGTGTGAGTTGATGTGTGAGTTGATGTGTGAGTTGATGTGTGAGTTGATGTGTGAGTTGATGTGTGAGTTGATGTGTGAGTTGATGTGTGAGTTGATGTGTGAGTTGATGTGTGAGTTGATGTGTGAGGTGATGTGTGGTGATGTGAGTGTTGATGTGAGTGTTGTGGTGAGTGTGGTGAATGATCGGGCGGTGAAGGAGGTAGTCAATGTCTAGACTTCGCCATTGGTTGGACCGTCCACTCCCCCATAGGATTATGTAAGCTTCTTGAATATTTGGTTCAACCTTTGGAAATCTATCACTGTCATCTACCCCCAATGTCCACTAGTATTAGTACATAATTGATCATAGTAAAGGTGAATCCTATTATGTAGTATAATGGATATGTCGTATTATAATATTTTTATTGATGCGACTGGTAGACATTATATTGGAGTGGATTTGTAGGTTTAACATGTTTTGTAGTCATATATATATTTACACCCAATATAGTCGCATCACTATTTTTCTGTATTTCGGATCACACTTTCAATTTCACTTAGACTCGATAGTCCATTGCTTTTACTAGGCTTGATTATAGCTGAACACATCCATTGTATATCCTTCTACTCAAATAATCTGAATACGTAGTACTATAGGACATATGCTTGCGTGGCTAAATATTATACAATTATAGAATTTCATGTGACTCAAGTGCCTATTAGTAAGCGACCCATGTGCCCATTAAGTGCCACGGGGCTACGGTCAACGGCCCGCCCATAGGCAGGGGGAAGTAAGGGAAGTAACTCAGTGCGAATCATGGGCCCCATGGCCCGTGGCGAGGTCTATCAATGTCACACGGACGTAGTACGGAGGTTTCTTGCCATCTCACCCACATGATAAATGTATCAATCACTATCGATTCTATTTCGCAAGCCATTTCTAGTCCCATTCTGATCACTCGGTGAAGTTGGCATACAGCCTCAATCCGATAGGACAGTAGATCCACTGGTTCAACTATGACCAAGCAATACGCCCAAGACCCACGTGTAGAAGCATGTGACGAGGTGCCAAACGATTGACTTGAGTAAAATCAGCCATGCGGTAGGCTTTGTGCCTTGCGAAGTCAAAGTCACCACTTCAGGCGGCGATTGTGAGTCACTCGACCTTACTCTATTTCAGCTCTTATATCCTAGAGAGCGCAAGAACCAAAGTAGCTTTACCAAAGAGACAACCATGTTGCTGAGAGATTTGGACAAGCAAGCAATCAAGAATACCCGGTTGGCTCCTACTATGCCTCGGCAACGACGGATCATATTTCAACCAATCCCGGATCGAAGTGACGGCAATTGCCTTTTGGGAAGTGGTGTCCCAAGTTAATGCAATCAACCATGTTCTGCTGATAAGAGAACACGGTTGAAACCCGATTGAAACCCGATTGAAACCCGATTGGGTTCTAGCAGTGCCGTCTGAAACGAATTTCCGTTGGGTGATATCCCCGCAGGAGTGCTAGTTCGCTCGTAGTCGTAGTAGACAATCCGGCCAACCTTCCAAAAGCAACCATCACATGAGCGTTGATTGACGGTGGAAAATTTGCTCCAGGATCTAGGGGATAGTCCAAGAGGTCCTATAAACATTCTGATTCGATATTGTTTCGGACACCAAAGTCTTTACAGTGGCTGCCTGGCCGAACAGTAACATGCCCACGTATCCTCCGCAGCGCGGTGGGCTCGACGAATATATGATTTATTCTCAAAAAAACCGTCGAAATAGGGGGGGCGTAGGGAATCCGGATTTCCTGACAAGTGCGTGATATGTTAGGCGACGATATGAACGGGTAAAGGATACGCGCGGTCGACTTGACTAACCTGCAGCTGAAGTGACACCCAGGGTAAATGGCCTTTGCAGATAGTGCTTCGGCTTGGATAGGAAATGCGTGCATAAGAACCAACCGGGTACACCACAACACTTTTGACAGCCCTCATGATGCAGCTTCCTGTATGCCCGCGAGGTGATTCTTGGGTAGTGAGCTCTCATTGGCTTGCCTTACCCTCTCGGTTTGTACCTGAGCTGACCAATGTCAAATTGTAGGCTATGAGAAGACTTTGCGTCTCCTTCTCCTTGCAGGTGGACTTGTGCTAACAACCTGATTGTCTGCGGAGGTACGCTCATCTGCCATGAAGCAAGACAGAACATCAGCATTCCTGTGTCTTTTGGATTTCCAGGCCTGGAAAGACACCAAATGTCATCCGAAGACAACGAGGACCACGCATTCGATACCAGCAGCCTACGCCACTTGAAGGTATTTGAAAGGTTGCATGCTTAGCCACAGGTATGGTTCGGGTATGGTTCGGGTAGTGGTATAGGCTGATCGGAGTTCAGGAGTTGTATCATGTAGAAAAATTGAAAAATGACCTGATACACAGAATCAATAGGGAGAAAGAGGCCGAGGTACGCGATACTAACTTTCTGGTGACTCATCGTCGATAGTCATGTGGAAGGGACAGAGAGCATGCGATCGTATTTGTATAGGGGAGCTCGAGCAGACAAGATATTTGTTCGCGTGGCATTCGACTCGAGCGACAGAAATGAGGGTGTTCTCCTGTTGTACGATCCGAGTCAGCAAGGATTGATCTAGTTGGACGAGTTGTCGTAGCGTACCTGTTCATGGAAATCCCAAAGTGCGCTTGAGACGGGACGATCAGTATGCACAATGGTCATATCGGCTTCACAACTAGATCACTTACAGCCTCAGCAATGCAGTCACCAGCCATGCCACGTCGCATTCAAGCTCATCGCAATCGGCTGTCGCTTAAAAAGCCGCGCTTGGGTGCACAAGACGATTTGTTGATACAGTAAATGTGCGTTACGAACCCACTTGCGATGAACATTGCACTTCCATGGTGGATGAATGTGTCGCGATGCCAGAGGTTCAGGACTCCACAATAGTGTGAAGGCGGTGGGGTGGGGACGAGGGCGGAAGACGCGATGGAGCACCCCGTCGGCCGCCACCTTGGTCTTATCTTCGATCTGGCGGAATAGGCCACTCGCCACGGTATATTTCACCTTCGATGATGGGGTGCCCCTACAATAGTGTGAAGATGTCAGTGGTGTTCGTGGGTAGGGGAATAAGGCTTGGCGCGGATAATCAAACACAGCGCAGCTGTAGGCGTTAGATCTCACTCACCTTAGCATGGAAATGGGAGTCTCAAGGTTCTATGCAACGAAGTTCTCACATGGATAGCCGCACCCTGTTTGACTCGCTATCTTGGTTTGCGATCTTCCACCTAGGACATGCTGCATTGTCCGAAGTGACGCGGCTAGGAATAGTGTGTAAGCCATGGCTTTGCGTGGAGCACTGACGGTAGTGCAGGGTTATCAGGGCCACTCTGGTGAGCTCCCAAAGGTTCACTGTCAATTATTAGCCAGTAGATCAGCGTGGAATCCCATAACTCACATGTTCTGATGGTCAACACCAGGGATGAAGAGACCACAAGAAGCTGTGGCCCTTGCCCTGGTGCATTGTGTTCGAACGTCTACGGACCTGGCTGTCCCGCGTCTTTCGGGTCAGTGCAGTTTCAAGGATTTGTGGGCCCATATACCTACAGTGTGGGCAGTTGCACTTCAAATTTATGGTCAACCAGAGCCGCGACAGTAGATCAGCTCGCTATAGCAGAGACGTCTTCGCAGAGACGTCTTCGCATAGACGCCTTGACCAGCTAATCCAAATATCGTATCTCCGATCGGCTGGTGTAAATGGGGCAGTGAATCTGCTTGGAACCACGTCTCTTACAGTACAGGAACTGTCTGGTTTGCTGGTCCACGATGTATACTATAATGTCAGTACGGTATAAATTCCAGTACTCGAACAAAGGGGAGAAGTTATCGAGTGCGTCAGACACAAGCCTGCTCGGCTTTGCAGAATCAAGTGAATAAATAGTAGAGCAATTGCAGGGGTAGAGGACATATTTATAGGCTTCTCGGCTTCTGTCACTCGCCGACCTGGTTGGAAGTGTTGAAGGACACATTTCTTAATTGAGGCCTGTTGAAACCCACGTCTTCTTTTACCGCAACTATTTGCAGCGACATTCTTGATGCCTTTAGATGCCCAGCGAGAGAGGCGAGTAAGAGTGGTGCTGAGAGAAAGGGATGCTGAGTCGGTCAAGCAACGTTGGCTGACTGTTGAATCCTTCACGTCCCTCTTAAATTGAGGCTTTGTGGGAGATATTCAATCCGCAATGACAGGCACATATTTCTTGTCCTAGTCACCTCATAATTTGGCGACTCAACGTTGGATCACCGAAAAGCTCCTACAATTCCATCCCTAGGAATCATGGGCCTTTGTTCTGGCCTCGCTTTAGTGTTGTGTTGGTTTGTGTTGAGCTGTGGGTCTGTCCGCCTAGACTGCAGAAAGCGAGGTGACGGTAGGATGTGCGGTTGCTCAACCCATCAACCCGTTGAAGCTTGGCCAAACGTTGTCAACACTCAATTTTTGAAGTTGTGACCAATCTTCGTTCTTTTCTTTTCTTTTTCGTTTCTTTCCGAACTTCTTTTTTGGTGACTCTAAGGTCTACAATGCTGTTTGCCGAGTTTCTGAAACTTTCAACGCAAGTGGACGAGGTGTCTGATTGAAATATATATCTCAATGAGGGTTCATATCTGGCCCTCAACATCGTGATGCTCGATCAGTTTCCCCGACCGATTCGTTGATCACTATCACTTCTATCAAATTGACTGCCAACCGCCCGCTAGAAATAAAAACGAATTCCATCCAAAAGCTGACTGCGTTGATTGACTATGTGGTGACCGTAAAACATAGTCCATAGCCACCTGCGTCTCATAGTCTATAAGATTACACCAAGGCCTGATGGAACTAGTATCGCCCAGACCTTGACTTTCTCCTGGGAAAAATGGATGCCTCGAACAGCTCGCCAGACCAGGTAAAAGGAGAACAGCGGCCCCGTGAATTACCAAACCTTAGTAATAAGGACAGTGATGTGGAACCTTCTGATCACGTCCCTCCATTGGTAAGTGAAACCATTTGGCTTCAGATGCTTTGGCTGACCATCGTAGACTTCCCCTTCGCAACACGAAGAAGAAACAAGACATACCTTGGCGACCGAGCCGTTTCAACCCACCTTGAAGGTGCTAGCAGACCTCGAATGCGACGATCCCAAATTTGCCTTTCCAGCAGCTCGACTTGTTGGACTCTATCGACGCCTATGGGAGTCGTGTGTGTCCAAGCATATCGATGGCCAGAAGCTAGAGCAGAGCAATCAGAACTTGAAGGAGGCTGGTATACACATGAGAAAAGAGTGGGACGGACTTCAGCTTCGCCACGACAAGCAGCTAGCTCGACTGCGCTTTTTTGAGCAGGCACTGGAATCATCTCGGGAACGACTGACTAGCCTACTCGATGACTGGAACTACCCCTACAGTCCCAATTTGGCAGGGTTGACGGACGTCGCAAGATAAGAGTAAGGAATTGCTTATTTCGGGTTGCCCCGTCCTATATTGGAAATATATAAATACGACAAGCGGCGACGCAGTGCAAGGGAAATTACACCGCAGGCAAAGCAGATTATATATTCCCGAGGCTTTTAACAAGAAGGGCACCAAATAGTCATTATTAATTATCGTGGTCTTTACTGAAATGAGTATACGAACAAGCACGCTTGATTCAGAACGATTTCACTCGTAATTACTCGATATATTATGTACAAAAAACCGTTTTGAGTCCAGGGATAGCGTCGGGGGAAGCCTAGTCAACAGGGAATGTGTCGAGAGACTCGAATACGGTAGAGATTCCGTACGAGACCAAAGGGACAGTCGGAAGCTAGTGCCTGTTGCACGGACAGCATGCCAGGAGATTGTGTCTAGCAACTGTCTGCGAAACCGACACAGATTTCCCAGGGCTGTTTCAACCCGCGGCAGGAAGAACAGATTCTCCTATAGTCTCACCAGATACCCGGTCAAATCGCACAAATCGAAATTCTATTCACTGCACCTCTTTAGGGAAAAGGAGCGCTGACGTGTGGAGGAAAATGTCGCTACCCTGAGTAGAATTGGACAGAGGATCTGGACCTGTCCACTTGAACCCGGACAGATTGTCGAGATCGGGGTAGAAAAGGCATTCGATAAAGGAAGACCCTTGAGTTTCGTATTCTGCAGGATCGTCTTTGCCAAGAGAACCCTGCCACAGATCATTTGGTTCAGTAGCGAGACAGGGAGGCGGTGTTGGTATGCTAGGGCACTCAGGCCTGATAGCGTGAAGGTCGAGACCAAGATCGTAGTCTAGTAATGTTAGCGCAAAATACAGTATAGATGGATGGATGGATGATTTCACTTACCCTGACCCCTCGCGAGTTGAACCCTGAATTGAGGTACAAGTGTGATGATTCATCTATATAAAGAGATCCAGCTATTTGTAGTTGCAGCAGCTCATCTCCCTGCTGCTTAGCGGAGTGTCTGCCTAATAGGCAGCCACTCCTATAGATCTATATACATCACGTGATCTGGGATCCAACTCTCCCCCCTGTGCCAAGAACGCGAAGGGGCCGAGGCACCTGAATGATCCCAGGATCTGATCCGACGATTTCTTCCCTTTTTTTCAACAGAGGTTCAGACTCGATAACACCCCCTGAATTGAGATTTAGACGCCTTACATGGTCCTCGTGTGTAGATCTCGGTAAAGCTTTGGTAAAAACATCTGCCAAGTTATCCTTTGTATTGACGCGCTGGGTATCAATGAGACCTTCCTCCACCTTTTCCCGAATGAAGTTATGCTTGACGTCAATGTGTTTGGCTCTGCTGTGGAACTCTAGATTCCTGGTGAGCTTCAAGGCTGCGTTATTGTCGATATAAAGGGGAACTGTGTCAATATGTACTCCGGGGATGCGGAGGTCATTGATAAAGTTGCGAATTCACATAGCTTCCTTCGCAGCCTCGGCGCATGCAATGTACTCCGCGTGTGTGGTTGATGTAGCCACTGTTTTTTTGTCTCTGGGATGACCACGATATGGGCCCTCCGGCAAGCGTGAACACCCATCCAGTTGTTGACTTGCGCGAGTCCTCGCATCCGGCAAAGTCGCTGTAGACAAAACCGCTCAGCTAAAGACCATGTTTGTCTGAATAGACAATTCTTTCCTTGCGTCGCTCTTCAGATATGCAAAAATGGGATCCACGGCATTCATGTGAGCCCGGTTTGGGTTAGATGCGTATCGAGCTACCAAAACTTGGTCTGGCACCTTGGAAGCAAAGTCGTCGGCAAGTCTCTCAATCGTCCCATCACCGATTTTCATGCTTCGATTCGTTGTGGTTTGGCGTCTGCTTGAAGACCGCTTGAAAATCTTGACTGGAAATCATCGTACTGGCAAGCTAGAAATGCATTTTCTTGTCCTGTGCGGCAGGCCGAATGAATGCTTCATCCAGAGCTCGATATGTTTGGTCGTCATAATGGGCACACAATCTTCTTGAGATGACATGGCATCAAGAACATTCAGAAGATCGGATAGGGTGACTGCAGAGCTTGACTTGTTCTCTTGTCCTGTATCAGAGTCGTCCCTGCGCCCACATCCCAGCGGCGTCGACGTCCTCTAGAAGAACGATGCAGTGCGGCGGAAGTTTAGGAAATAGCTTCATCGGCTTGCTTTCAGAAATCTCTGACAGTTGAAGCGTATAATTATTCAGTTCAAGTTCCCCGGCCAGGGAGAGACTGAAGCTGGACTTTCCGGTTCCAGGAGGTCCGTATAAAAGGTAGTCACGCCGGTAGGGAATTCCGCGATCGTTCCATCAAGGTGCTGTATAAAGTGTCAAAGAAGGTAAGGAATCAGGGATAGAACCATATAAAATATATACCAAACTAACGTACCTGATCCTGTTTGGATCATGGGTTCGTTGGAGCCGGCGCCTGCTCGTGGAAACCCAAGACTTCAGTGTAACTAGACGAAGGTTAATATTCCTCTCAGAAGGGTTTATAAGCACACAAACAGGATTAATTTCCAGTCTTCAATTGACAAATTCGCTTCTGTAAACGACCATTTAAACAATTCCGTCGATGAGGGTTCGTCTGTAGGATCGTGATATGGTAAAAGATACTGGGAGGTAAGGGCCTCTGATGCAGAGACGCGCTCCTTTGTATCAAAGTGTAGCATACTCTCTAGTAAAGCAGTGGCTAGTTAGGTTAGCATTATGACAGTCCTACCTGGGACAGGGAGACATACCTTTCTCTCCAATCCCAGTAATGAGTCCGGACCATAGTATCCTATTTCTCTTGGGCAGAGCCCGGATAAAGTCTAAGGCCTGTGGGAATGGTTAGGGATCGATAAAAAGGAAGTTAGAATGCCAAACGGGCTCCAACTTACATTTTGGCTAGTTACGTCGGCGATAACGCCATCGGGTGGACTTCCCAGAACTTGCACGATCACACGAAACTGGTCAAGGCGATCCTTCCCAGGGAAAAGAGGCCGCCCAAGCATCATCTCAGCGAATATACAGCCAACACTCCAGATATCAACTTTGGCGTTATACCTCCCCCAGGAGAGCATGACCTCCGGGGCTCTATAATACCTAGTACAGACATAGCCGGTCATTTGCGCTTCTTGAAGACAGGATTGACCGAAGTCGCAGATCTTGAGATGGCAGTTCTCATTTATCAAAATATTGCTTGGTTTCAGATCACGGTGGATAACACCAGCCGAATGCAAATATTTAAGACCTCGCTGCTTATTTGATCAGTGTCGCCTTTGCTAAAGGAGGGCTGCCATTACCATTATTTGGTAAATAAAGTACTGAGTGAATTGTTCATCCATCTTCCTTGTCTTCAAAAGCTTATGGAGATCTGTTGTCATACAGTCTGACACGATGTAACTTCGTAAGCCAGTTAGTTGGATTGACATTAGATTATTGATAGGCAGGACGCGTACATGTCTTCAGACGGAGATATAAGAATATCGTTCAAGTGTACTATCTACTTTGGGTTAGAAAATAATGCTCAGGAGGAACATGTGATTTTACGAACATTGTCGTGTTGAAGATATTTCAGTAGCTTGATCTCGCGGAAGATATGCTTGGCAATAGTAATAGATTTGAACGGTTCATGGAGCTTTTTTACAGCAACAGACCGGCGCGTAATTTGGTCTCTTGCAGAGCTGACGTTTAAGAACGGGTTATTAGTCCTTACTCAAATAATGCGGGCCTTTGCGCTGGAGAATGCAGGGAGCTTTTACCAAACGAGTCCCGATACGCCAATGCCCAAGGGTTCCAACTGGCTGTACCTATTTTCCTTTTCGTTTCAGCATTAATTCCGGCATAAAAGTTTAGAACTTATGCTGACCTCGCCGTGATTTCGAACCTGGTACCCATGATAGTGTTTCGTGTGAATCGAGCCATGTCCACGTCAATAGACGATGATTGGTTCATCGACATGGGCAATGGTAATAGCAACAACGAAGGAGGGGAAGAGAATAGTCTATTTATCTTTCGTACGATAGAAAAATGGTGGTAAATCGTGACATCACCGGGCTGGTGCCGTCCACGGATAACAAAAAAGGTAGAAGAATATCGCGTCATCTTTAACAAATTTTCCAGAATCTAGCACGTCGCTCCACTGTGGCCCCACATGGTGGCCGACTGCGATCGAGCTGATTAGGTGGCTCGCTCTTCCGGCCCACTCGGATTGTCAACGTCTCGACCGCCCGCCGCCTCTACGCCTGAGCGACTTAGCCCCACATAGAGAATTTCAATTTCTAGGCCGCACCGCTTGCAATAATTTTTGGGTCTATTTCTTTTGCTGGAGAAATCTTTATCTTCGTAACATAATGCAGCCATAAATGTAAGTTGTTATTCCGCGCCAAGAGATGACATCGATGACATCATTTCGCGCTGGACGCAAGTATCTGTTGCGGAGGGAGAATTGATTGCACGTCAAAAATATGAGCGTAGATGTCGAAACACCTAGTATTGAAATCACACACGCTCTAAGCATGCCCTTGCCATCGAGTTCCGCACTCGCAGCCGAATCCCTTCGTGGCGTGTTCGGATGTTGGCTCCGTTAGATGACGCTGTTATGCGCCGGCTCAATTTAAGCAATGGCGGTTTTATATGCACTATAGCAGACATTACCCACGAAAAGAACCTAATAACATAAATCAGACTGCATTCAAAATCACTATTGCTTGCTTCGTTCTCAACGTCGCGATAAGTATCATCATGAGACAGCTGATGACGAGATGGAACAAGAAGCGCGATCAAGAGTTTGGCGCTGAGGCTAGCTCAAGTGGACGAGGTGTCGAAGAAAGTGCAGTCCAGTTCGACTTAGGTGAGACAGATTGGGAGGAAAAGAACATCCGCTACTCTTTATAAGATCCGGGAACATAGAAGATGCGTGTTATTGTGAGGACTTGGACTATCTGTTGTTTAGTTCTTATGCGAAGTATTTTGGAGACAGCATGTAGCATGAAAATCCGTCACCACCCAGCCAGCATCACCGCATTTGCCAGTTTTAGCTAGTCAAACAACCAACGTCTTTTAATCCTCTCATTTTACCGGTCAGATCCAATAATAAGCATCATGTCGTGTGCCTTTAGTCAAGATTTGGCAGACCTTGTCTTAGTGTCTTTTCGATTATCAGTGCTTCGATAATGCATGTGGATATCCACATAAAGACGAGATGTTGATAATCATTTGCATTATCCAAGCACCTTTCCGGTCTCTTCAGCCACTCGATGAACAAAATATGTCACAATCTGTGCTATCAGGATGCCCAGCGTAAGATCGGCCGCATCGTACCCATGCTCCTTGTCAAGGACAATTGTGTGATCCTATAGTACAGACGGACCAAGCCTGCCAGGCAAAGTTGCTCCCAGTCTTCAAATGCTGCCTTTAGATACCCAGACACGGAGCCACGCCAAATATTGCTGTCCACCAGACCTGTCGGACTCATGCTGCGCGGCAAGGTGGTGCAGGTGGAGTTCCAACGTTGTCTATGTCATAATCGGCAGCGGGGGACTCCTTCCTTATCCCTAGCGGATGCAGGTCTGTGTTGGTGCTGTAAAGTCTTGTGGCGCCTCCTTGTCCTGAAAACCCAAGAACCGTGAGTAAAGAAAATCCGAAGGAGTTGGCTAATGTCCGTTCTAACCTAACGCTCCATATAGAGTAGGAGTGTCCGGCGCAGGGATAGTGTGGACCGGAACGTCGCAGGCGCAAGTGCCTATCAGCTCATCCCTAGTTTGACCCGAGAAAGTACAATGACTGTCTGAAACCTTCACAACGCACAAATCCTTATCAACAATCAAGGTAGGGATCCGGGGAGGCATCGAGACTTGCGCATTTCTGTGGCGCCTCCATCTTCTTCTCGTCCTTAGAATTCCAGCTCCGATTGGGTTCCGCTACTGCCGTTTCCTCTTCTCTGAGAGGCGTTGTGGTAAGACGCTTGCAGGCTGCTGTACCAATGTCGTCCACAGTAAGAGCCTGGAGACCGCTAGTGAGAGCCATCGTTGCCGTCCATTTCCGGGAAGACACATATATAGTAGTGGTAGGCTGTATGTCGTACTGACAAAAAACCAGCGTAAATGCATAACACACACAACAACACATAATATATGAAAGCCGATGGTATGTAATGAGACTTCGGTGGTTGATACTATTGCGATATAACATCGTCTTGTTGTGTGCCGAGCAGGAACTAACGCCAGACGGATGGCGGACCCACCCACAGGGGCTCGCTCCCGAGCCTCTTGCCACCACAACCGCACGAAGAAGCACACGGATCGACGTACCGGAAACCCTTGCACCAACGACCACGGTCTGAACCAGGAGACATGTACGAATGGAAAGCGAGCAGGCTCACGCGGTCCCGGAAGCCGTGGAGCTGACCAACACCGGAACCAACACGGGACGAGTGACAACCAGAGAGATTTGGTAGATTATTCGTACCCCTTAAAGAGCGAGCCACGCTCATTCACGCCGCCCGGACTGAATTAAAAGAAGTGAGAGATAACCAGGATGAGCTCCAAACTCATAATGAGAAGCTACAGGAGGAGGTTGTCGCAGGTAAACGAGACGCTCGAACCCCGACACGGTCATGGAATGTAGTCAGGAGGTCTAGAACCCGAAGTAGGTTTTATCGCACCTCTCGGTCATTGTCTAAAGCCGACAAACGTCTCAGTAAGTACGAAAAGCTACCGCGTGGAAGTTTACTCGCTGAAAAATTAAAGGTACTTAGGCTACGGTCTATGAAGTGCACTAACTAGCAAACGGTAGGAACGGACGTATTTTGACTCCGGCGATTTCTCACTTTCTGCCGCGGATCGCGAGACTGACAGCGGCACTACCAAAACGGGAAAAGCGCATACTTATCGAGACAGCATTTCGCACCCTTATGCCTCTATTCCAGCTTCCAATAACGCCCAAATGCAAAACATCTATTGTAAACGCAAAACGTCTATTGTAAACATGTTCGCGGACGTGTTCGAAATTCGCGAATTTTAACGAATCGAATCGGCTATAGATTCGAAGCCCTGAAACCAAGGTTTGAATTCGATTCGATTCGCCGAAGTCCGCGAACTTCGAACAGTTCAAAAATTCGTGCGAAGCGGTAACTTTCGATGCGAGGGGTTAGGGTAAATGACAGCAACCAGCCTATCACTGTAATCATCAATATATGTGTAGCAAAATCTCTGCCAATTGAGGCTCACTGAGCATGGTGACACGAGATTGCGAGGTCTGAAGGTCCGCGCTATGCGACTGCGATCGATGGCAAGCCGCCAGGAGAAACCTGGCACAACAGAGAAACCTGGCACAACAGGATATTGGAGGCGAACATATTCGGTCTCAAAAGCGGAACCCAGACAACTAGACTGGCCTTCCTCTCAACGGCTGCGTGCCCCGCAAGTGCAGCGCCACGATCGGTGGCATCTAACACGAGGCTGTAATCACCGTGGTAGGTTGAATTTGGCTTGCGCTACTAAAAGTGTCAGTAATTCTCATTCAAATGCGAATAACCTAAACGGAACAACTCACTGGCTTGCATCTTCAGCCAACGAGTCTGATCGAAAGAAAGTTCGTATTCTTTAAGTTTATGAACAGCTTGCTCTGACATCTGGTCTGGACGACCAAAATTTATGTTGTATGGGTTGTACGGTTTAGGCTTTTGGCCCTCGGTTTCCGCTATCCAGCGGTCGAAATCGATTGCTTCTGGTAAAGGGTGTAATTGACACATGTCAGACAATGACTTGATTAAGGCAATTGTTGGAGGGCTGGGCTCTGAAGCTCTTCGCGTCCTATTAACCGCCAAAGAGCGACATTCTTCGGAGCAAAATGCGAGTTCAGGTGATACTTGACAGCAGATCAAACAAAGGTATGATAGTTCCGGGTTTGACATGGTTAAGGTATAAGTGCTCTGCTTCTATTAAAGAAATATCTTCAATCCCTATATCAAAGAGCGGATAAGAGATATGTAATAATCCAAGAACACTAAGTTTTAGAGTCAAAGATACTACCACTTCAAGTGTTAATTCGGAAGAGACGGCCACTAGTGGGGAAGATTCAGCAAGGGAGGAACATCTCCACCATATTTGGGCCAACAATTGCCCGTAGGATGAAGGCAATTTTGGGTCAGCCAAAATCATGGCTGCAACGCCACCTTCTCCTTTCGCCGAATCATTCATACATGCAATGTGAGAGACCCCGTGCGTACCACTGGTCAATATCATGTCCCAAAATCTTGCGATATATTCCTTCCGTCCTTCTCGGTTCAACATTTTGCAATAATCATTGCCTCGCCAATTCTTGCTACGGGTGGAACAGTTTCCCGGGAAATAAGAGCTAGGAAAATGCGTCGATTACTCGAAGACTTCACATCTTTTGCAAACTCATGGGACGTAATTCTGACCGCTTGTCTACATCAGTGTGGCATTACACAGTTGGAACACATGGTGTGGTAATCAATCAGGTTACGACTGACCACAACCGCTTACTAAACCCGAACGTTACCTGAACGCGACGTTGACTGACTTGAAAAGCAATCTAAAGGTGATGGCCGTCCAATGAATATTTGACTACCAAGCAATACCTAGGCCTACTCTGGGTAGAAATCCTTTATATATGGATGCGTTGCTACGTAATGTTGCCAGATAGCGTGGATTGGAGGAAAGTGTGGGGAAAGGGGCTAGAGCCACTTTCGCTGCGGCAACTTCTATCGGCTGAAGTCGGTGCCGGAAGCTATCCGCAAAAAAATGCACCAGATCCCGTAAAACATCGGAACCCCCACTCCTTGCTCGGATAATGCTACACTTGCTCTGCTTTCGGAAATAGTTCGACCGCTGCATATCCGGAGCCAGCCAACGTTCATGTCTGCTCGGTAGCATCAGGTCTTAGTTTCCGACGGTACATCAGCCTATTGATAGCCCGGTATAACCGGGTGCTCGCAAACATACATGGTCATCGCACGATAATTTCCCCATTGCACAGGGAGGACCACCTTGTTAATTAGGGTGCAGATAGCTTTCTCGGAATACCGTGCGGTCCATGATCTCATAACTGTTAGTAGTATCATTCAAACCCGTCGGCGGTGCAGACCTGGCAGTTTTGGAATCTTCCTCACGACCTACTATACACTAACGCTGTGCTGGTTATCCCCAGTACGCCAGAGTTCCGTTGCTCCGACCGAAGCCCATCAACGTCCCGGATATATCGCTATAGATACCATTTATATGGATAAAAGTATGTAGAAGCTGACATGGAAATCAGTTTTCAAAACACCCTTGACAATGCTGCCGCAGACTCTGGCTCGCTTGATAGCTTCCGTCTCTTTATTTTTGGCGCGTTGGCGGTCATAGGAAACCTAGAATCTGTCCGTGGACATCATTCCCTAGGGCTGTTAAGGGTAACAAGATCCTGAGGAAGTTGAGTTATGTTGAGCAGTGCGGTCATTTGTCAATTCGCATTGGGTTTTTAATTAGCTCGAAACTCAGGTTCATGATGGCTGAACAGCTTATTGTCAGTTATAAAAGGATACACGTACCGTACCGTTAACAGTTTGTATGTAAGCACTGTGGCTGATCGGCCTCATCTTACGACAGTCAGTCGAAGCTGGCATCTCCTATCACAGCCGAGAGTCGAATCCTTAACACCGCGCGTACAAAACAAACGGGTTTTCACTTTCTCTCTTAGTTCTTGCACGTTCTGATTCCGAGAAAACACCGCCCGGTCATCATGTCATCCAACCTGCCCAAAGACAACATGATATGTGACCTTGGCACTATCAAAGCTCAATCTCAGCTCCCCATTTCGATGTCGGCCCCCACCACCCGCGAGACTCATACGGCAGCCACTACGAAACTAACAGAACCTCACCGCCGCGGTAGATTGAAGGTTGTCACGGGGCCTCCCAAAAGCCTTTGCCTACTCCACTTGTGTGGTCTGGAAAATATTGCATCCGTCCTGATTGTAAGACAAGAGTCACCATGGGATACCTATCGAAAAGTCATTGCGTATGAGAATGCTGGCAAAGTTACAATTGCCACACGCCGCACTCGCCCGTCTCGCATGGTAGCCATCCGGACTTACGGGAAAGAGAATGCCCGAAGATTGATATGGGCTTAGGCCGCTTGCACGGTTACAGAACCTGTCACCGCCAGGAGCTCAGCACCAAAGGACCCAAGTCAGAGTCAGCTGCGTCAGCGGTCAGTGGGACCCCTACCGCTCCGCACGAATTAATATTGAAAATAACTGTTGAGTATCACGGTGGTCAAAGCATAAGGCGGAGACTACCAAGAGATATGTAAATAGATGAGGAGTCCCACATCCGAAAAAGCGACAACGTAACACAATACAATCACTTATCACAACTGTCAAGATCCAGGATGATACTGTCTTGATACCATGTAAACATGTGACTTTTTTACATATGCATTTTGCTTACTAATTGTGTCTGACCAGATTGTTAAATTCAGGCATTGTTGTTTTTAGTTAGAGAATTGTACCATTGTGAATTTTACCCGTACGTTCGCCATACACCTGATTTCTGTAAACAACATATTCATGAATATTGCGAATATGAATAAAGGGCTTATTCGTATTCATATTATTCAATTCACATTATTCATATTCGCAAATATATAGAAATATTCATGAATAATCATATTCCTTTCGGATCCCTACCCACAAGCAGTGCGAGCACAGCTTTGGTTTTTCTCTTAGCCAACCTTTTTTGTTTTGTAACTTCTACTTTTTGTCACCGCGTGCTTGAGTCGGGAAAGCAACTCCCTTCTTTCTACCTCCTGCTGGTCCACATTGGAATTGTTCTACCCATATTGGGGACATCTGTATCGGTCTTGCTCTTAGAGGCTACCGGTAGTGGGAACAGCTACTCCATTGTTCTGGGAGTGACACTGGTCGGTGTAGTCTGCGCCATTTATCTGATGACCTGGCCAAGAGCAAAGGGAGAACGAGTGCTGGTCGTTGGAGTGTTTGGAGCTTTGACTTTATGCAGCGTCTCACTCTTCAACGCTGTTTTCTCGGGGATATCTCGACTGACGGCATCCTATATCTTTATGGCTTTGGCTAACAGTATCGGAGGGTGGTTCTACTCCCGTAGGCCTATGCAAGTTCTGAATCAACGTTCGACAAATGCTATACTGTATCGGGGCATGCCTTGATGCACCTATGCTCCCTGATTGCAGTGATATTTCACGCTTCGGTTTTGGTTTCTTCTGTTTGTAGCTGACAGACTTGAGCGCCTGATCGCACGAGAATCCAACCTCGTCTGTTCCTCAGAGTCCACAGAAAGTGTTTTGGTTGAAAACAGGGACGCCAACTAGTGATTCGTGTTGCAATATGAGGCTGGTGCACATCAGGAATCAAGCCGTATCATCGGAAATAACACCTTCACAATCTACACGTAGAACGAAGTGTATTAAAATCTATTTTAGTCTCAAATTGTATATCTAGTCCCTCGTACTCCCTGAGAAATAACGATTATTCATTGCTCTGGGCTGTAACACGTAGGGCTGCGGGCGAGTCATGGGGACCTGGTTCATTCGAGCTGCGGCATACGCGTTCGCTAAAGCAGAGCTGCGTTTCGCTTGGTAGCCAGGTTTAAGAAAGGACCCAACGTCTTGAATAATTGATGTGACATACGAACGGGACGGTAGCCTCGCAGTCTGAGCGTGCATATAAGTTGTACTTGACCTCCAGAGCTTTATTTTAAGAAAGGTGATGTTGTATAACCATTATTGTTTTCACTCCTTCTTCATCAGAGCGCGACATCATACCAACACCCACGGTACTAGGGCAGTTTGAACACCAGTATATTACGTTTGGATGCATTCATCGTGTAATTACAATGATGACTGAGTTCAGACAAAAGGACGGGGTCTTGGTGAGGAGCACTACAGGAAGTGGTCTAGTCCGTTTTGAACCCAGCCCGGGCTAGAAAGACGAAATGGACCTGGCACCGAACGGCGGGACCAGCGAAAAACCGCCCAGCTGGCACTGCGACGCATAGGCATACAGGGGCATGACCGTAGCCGTTGCGTGCAATGTCCAGACGCGCCCCACGTGCCATAACGGTCTCAGGCCATTTTGGAAGTTGCAGGGGTGATGGAGAAAATGTGTGGCGTGTCTTTGTGATTTCGTGTCTTTGTGATTTCGTGTCTTTGTGGTTCCACCACAATACCAGGATCGGCTTCGTGTTGCAGCAGAAACGGAGCGGCCAATAGCTCGTGGTATAAGCAGAGTAGCAGCACCGTCTAGAGTAGGCACCCTGTGCATCGATGTCGCGCGCGGCGTCCAGCGGTAACCGCAGTATCTCTCCGGAGCGGCAGGATCAGGAAATTAGAACGGAGTCAAGGCACAAATGAGCGGAGAAGAGACAAGGGAGATTGAAGATGGAGCTTCAAAGCCGCACTTTGACACCAAGCTGCAGAGCCCCTCCGGACTCCCCGCCTCGGATTCAGAGGCTTGAAATGCTTGGAAGAATCAGAGACTCGAAGCTCAAGCTGTCCCGGGGCTACTTGGTAGCGGTAGGGATGCGAGGAGGATTGCCAGGCGTGCGGATGTCCCAAGATGCCGTTGTCGGGCTCGGAGTCAGATTCACGAAATCGGCGAAATTGAACTGCTGGCTCGAAGTTCCTGAGGTCACAAACATGTCGCGACCTAGCGTGGGAGTCATTGATGGCAAGACTGCATGCTGGCTTGGAGGAATGGAAGGGGAACAGACCTGGTAGTGATTGCCTCCTGCAACCCGGGCTGGGGGGAGTCCACCATATACAGTGACAAGCCTGACCTATTCGCGTCATCAACATACCGGCCGGTTCGTGCCAGTCGTGAGTGCTTCGGGGGAGGAGTTCGTGGCGGAGAGGAGCCTATCGTCGAGCTCGCATTCTGGTGACTGTGCAGCGGTAGCTCAGAATCGGGTTCTTTGTCAGATGGTTGATGAAAGACAGACGGAGTCCCTGGAACCGGGGCCGCAGCCATGAGGGTTCTAAGATACCCGTTCGTGCCAGGAGAGGATTCTGTAAGCTGGTAAGAGCTCTTCCGCGAGGCTTGAATTGTCTTTTTACGGGGCGCAGAAGCTGAATCCGACCGACGGCGCTTGCGGCTGGCAAATTCCATCGGCTGCATCGCTCGGGAGTGGAGAGAGAATGCATGCTTGTTGCGGGCTGATCGAGATAGTTCCTGAATAGAGGTCGAGGCTCGGGGAAGCGGCAAAGTAGAGGGCGTTTCGCAACGACTGCCTGAAAACCCCGACGATAGGTCAAGGGGCTTGTCGCCGCCAAGGGGCTTGTCGCCGCCCAGGGGCTTGTCTGAGTGCTGGCCGTGAAGCGGAGCAAGTTGGTATTGGAGTTTGGCCAAGCCTAGTCGATACTGCAGGTTTAAGGACACCTGGCACAGGACAAACTCAGCTAGGCTTGTTTATGAGGAGCCCTTGGTGGGCAGATGTCCCAAACCATTGCAGGGCCCCAGAGAGTCCCAAATGGTCTCTCTTTCTTCTTCCGCCCTCTATTTCTTACCTGGGCGATGTGGATTTTGCGATTAATCTTCTCAGTCAAGTCAGGCTGCAAGAGTGTCATGATGGGCGATGAAGAATAAGGCTCTTCGACCTCCGAAAGCCAAGGCTTTTGCGGTTTGCAGAAGGGCGGCTGGGTAGGAAGGAGTGGCACCCAATCGGCGGCGAATGAAAAAGGAGCCCCCCGGGCTTTGAGCTGAATATCACCTCGGAAATAGAGGGCAGGCCAGGTTGAAGGACTGTTAGGATTTTGTAGGGTTCTGATTTATTCCCGGAAGGACTATAGTTGTATCGTGAGCAAGGTTTGGATTACCTAGTAGATGTGACGGCGAACGCACGCATGCCGGGCTCCAATGATCTGCCGTTGGTTCACGTGACTCTACCGCGATTTTGGGCGTACGTAATCTAGAGGTCCAATCATCGGTGCAACTCATCTCCCAGATGGCAAATGCCTCTTCATCGGGTTATGTAAGCTTCTGAAATAGGGGGTTCGGATTTTGGAAATCTATCCGGTTATTTTCGTCCGTCACTGTCACCTACCCCCAATAACGCTAGTATAGTAGGCAATTGATCATAATAAAGGTGTATTCCATCATTCTGTATATCGAATATGTGTGATGTTTAAATAAGATTATTGATGCGACCAGTAGACATGATGTAGTGAGTGGATTTGTAGGTCCGGCATATTTTGTTGTCATATATTATTCATCAAGTGCCCATTCTGTCAACAAAAGAGGGTCGCAATTTTACTAGTGCACCCGAGGAATATTCAGCTCCCCCTCTGCCTGATAATCGTGAGGCTCTCAACGACCTTTAACTACTAAGCTCATCCCCTATCTATTCTGCACTTTCTATAGTATATAAAACCACTCTCTCAAGTACTCAATTGGCTATGCCCGCATTAGTCCGTACTGTAACGACCACGTTCCGACAACATATTTCAACGGTAGTAAGACCGTATCACCCCGTTTCTTGACACATTCTCAAATTACTGCGGCAGTACAACGAAGCGAACAGGCAATCAAAAGTACTCCTATGAAGCTGCGACGGACAAGTCTATTCTCTTAACACTGGTATTGGCCAGATACGAAGCATAGCAGCACCGTCGTTAGAAGCGCTCGGAGACTCTACACACTGACGTGAAAAGGATAGCGGTAAATATTTAATCGAGCTGTAGGGAATATGTGATGAAAATCCATACAACTATCACCAGATGACCATACCAAATCACGTTGGCATAGTTGACTATTAAATAAAAGAAGCGAGTATCATTTTACTGAGTGTGGTTGGTGCATTTACTTGGAAACCTAGTGGCATCACATGATCGAGTTTACGACGCTTCATTGGCTAGGTTTTCACGGAAAGATATCCCCTCCAATAAGCAGCTATGCTTTTTCCCCCACCATGACGTAAATTGCAGCTTGTTTCGCTCTTTTTAGCCTCTCCTGAAGTACATTCATTCATATCATACTCATTATACCCAGTGCCATACTTGCACAACAACATCTAGTCAACATTTGCGCCCAACTGCGGCAAATATATTGCAGCATGAAGCTTTCCGAGATCATAGAACCAGCCAAAGCAGACACTACGCAAAGCCACCGTAAGTTGAAGCCCGTGAGGAACCTATCAGTATGCTGATACTGAACAAGAGAATGACAAATCCCCAATGAGCAACATTCGCCGCAGCAGAAATAATGGGGACTCTCGGATCTATACAGCAAAATTGCCCATTCCACGAATGGATAGAGCCGACGCCTTCCCGTCAAGGTGCCGAGTCCATCAGGCTTGCGTAGCTTGTCAACAAAACAAAACGAAATGTGATGGTAAATATCCTTCTTGCCAACGCTGCATTTTCCTTGCGAAAAATTGCCAATATCGCCCAAAGAAAGGTGAACGAAGAGAAAGGTGCTGAAGATTGACGCGGATATATAGTGACATGAGATATTGATAATTGCCTACAGAACTATTGAGCGATTGACATCCGAGTTACAAGATTATAAACGTACCTTGCAACATATAAACGAAAATCTTCATCCCGATGACTCCAAGCTCATTGAAGATGTGTTAGCCAAACACTCATCGACAAATGAGTCTGCTCGTTGCGGGAGATAGCTTCAAAGTGCCCAGCTCCAATAACGTTGTGAAATGATTGGCAAATAGTCAAAGCAATTTCCAATGGACTCTAACCCAGTGTTCTTTCTGTTTTCGCTATAAACCGTTTTACCTACATCCCGTCAAGCAGTGAATACGGGACTGCGAATACCGTCCGTTATTTCCTCCTTTTTTCATTCAGGTGACTGAAGTGTGTAGGCGTGCCAAATAACTGTTAGCTGTTAGCTTTATTCTTTTCTATTTCTCATTTCTATATATTCACGTTGAACAAGAAGGAATGAATTTTTCGGAATTTCATGTTATCGAAGTTGTGAGCATCTCCAGGAGCTAGGTAATATACGCATGAGTTTATATAGCTTGATTCTGTAAACAAATGGCGATATTATAAACGTTATGCAGACAAGGTGCACTTCATTATCCGACCGAATTCTGGGGCATAATTGACGTGTCATGATGGCAGATATACGTCGTAAATTTTTCCACATCCCACCCTGAGTATAGCATTTAGTTGAAGTCGTCTTGCGGCGTTGGGCTCACCATGGAGCAAGACAGACAGTGAGGGACTGCAGTCGGACATCATAGCATAAGGGTTTCCGAAGTATCGCGAGGTAGGCCTACGGGAGAATATTGTGGATTTTTCCATTTTCGAGTCCTGGGGGTTAAGACATGTGATCATCGTGGTGCCGGCTGTCGTTCATATCTACACACGGTCAAAGCCCTCAAGGTCTTGTCACCGTAAGTGGGCGGTACCAGCTGTGGGTAGACGCCCAATGACGAATGAAAGCGACGTTAGTGAGCAAGAGCTATCGGGTTCATGGACGAGAACTATATCAACCTAGCTGTATTAGTCTTTTATAATAGTAGTACAACTCTCATCATATAAGAGTTAAAAGATGACAAAGGCTACGGGGGAAAAGGAAGCAGGGAGTGGGGCCCAGATCGCCAGATCTCCCTGCCCATTCGGACTTAGAACATTCCAAGGGGTTATATGGTAACTTGCAATGACAGTTTAGCCAAAACTCCCTTATACGTCTAATACCACGATACGGCCAAGCAGGGTTTGATTTCTTAAGTAATCTAATACGGATTAGGGTAGTTTCTGGTACGGGCCGAATAACAGAACATGTGTCAATGGGTCGAGTGGGCCGCTCGCATGTGGAATACTAAAACCATCCACCTATGAAATAACTTTGGCAAATTCCCAACCCGATTAAACAGTACCATGAACCGATCCCAATCATCACCGTGGCAATAACGAGGCAAAGATTGCTCTGAAATGCTTGGGCCCGTTTGCACTTTCTCAAGGACAGATTGTCAGGAAATAAAATTCTTCGTGGCAGCAACGGGCGTGCTCAAGTTCCCGCGAAGGCAGTAGGTATATTTTTCCTTCCCTTTGCGGGGTAATCTTGCCCTCGGTTGGGAACGCGGACTCAAAGAGAGTCCCTTCCAGTGTTGAGACCTTACTTTACTTGCTTAGTGGTTGCGGAGACCAAGGTTTGTTCTTTATAAGTAGATTTCTTACGCCGAGCATAGCGAAGATGACGAATGAGGCAGGTAATTGGGGGAGAGTGGTGAATTGGGGACATCGTTGATGTTCTAAAACATACAACCGGGATCCACGTTATAGAACGGGCTAAGTTCAATCACAAAAGGAGATAACAGCCGACTAATGATCCTCAGCCACTTCCTACCATCATGACCTGATATCCAAGTGGTTTAGTAGTACTGCATTTTTGGGTCAGCTACAATTTCAGGGATGCTCGGTAATCTATTTGAAGCTGCAGAAAATCAAGAAATAGATTTCTTTCTGCAGGAAAGACATCCCCCCATCTTAACTCAATGCCGTGTTCGGCAAGAGGCACAGCAAAAATACACCTTTTGTGGTATTCATCTAGTTGCATCTTGACATTGAACTTCGCAGAGCAATGTCGGCACCAATGATTGAGATTCAGCTTGTGAGCTAACGCTAGAAGCTCATGATTTGGTTCTTCTACGACAGGTCTTACTCTATCACGCTCGACTAGTACCCCCAAGGTTAAGATCATCAACAAGCTTGAGGGTTTCTCTTTGCTGAACTAAAGACAGAATATTCTTTGAAGTCACACCGACAACTATATCCCGGAGTATTGATTCATGTGGTGGCTCTGACATGATCGTTTCATGCACAATTTCAGGAAAGACTGCTGAGTCCCAGTGTGAGTCCGCCAAATGAGCAGAATTCGTAAAGGCGAAGTTCTTTAAAGAATCAGTGAGAAACTTGTCTGCAGTCACATATACCTCAATATGGTTGTGGGCAACATTATTTATACGATGCGTGTCGCCCATTTGTTCTTCTAAATCCTGATTAGGCGAAGGATTGCACTCTTCGGCGCAGTTTGTCGAAGTCTGTTAGTCATATTCAGCGTAGTCTTGGAGGTAAAGGTAGGAAAAAACACGTTCAATGGTGATGGGGTCGTCTCCGTGCAGTTTCACGACTCCGGTTTCGTTTTCCTGAGATAATTGAGCGCTTGCTTAAACCACGAGCCACTAATTTTCTGACCTTGAATCCATCACACATCGCCTTTTTGAAGTATTCTGACTGTGTACAAACAATGGCACGATGAACATTGTATGTATTTCCTTGGCAGCAAATCTCCATGTTCGCAAATTCGCCCCGGGACAGAAGTTTTTGCATCAAACACTGCAAATTAAACCGTGAAGACATGGCAACATGACCAGGTACGATGTTGCGAGGGAATAACCAACCTAGCTGCGCAGCAGGCTTTACGCGGGACCGGGTACAGCAGTACCTAGCGAAAGTTCGCCACCAGCTCGTATTGCCGCCTAATAACGTCAAGACACTTAAGATAATCATGAACAGCGTGAACGACTTTCATGGTATATATATATAAAAGAAATGAATGGAATGGCACTCCAACTATATCCCATATTGAGCATCCCGTTAACAAGTGGACCTAACCGAGCAGAAACCGCAAATAGTGGCGGACGTCTCGTCCCCTTTGACAAAGCAGAGATCAATATTCTCATTGGAGCATTTCTGCTTCCCTTAGTCACTGTTTAGCTATAATCCTTGATTCACAATCAACCTAGACCTCACATTGTATCCAAGCTCCTGAATCCACCCCGAAATAAGCACAATCAAGTATTCCTCTGTATTACAACAGACACTGTTCCTACGCCCTCTTCTCTCTAACCATGCAGTCTGTTGGTTGCCCCTCGAGCGCTCGCTTGGATCAAGGGGGTACAGTGGACCTGGCAATATGACAGTCTAATAGTGGAGATCCAAGGGGACATGCAATCACAAAAACTCGCGCCTGACAGATAGGTTTCAAGAATAATTCCGACCCACCAACGAAGCGAAGTGTACCACTAATTTATTAAAAATTCTGAAAATTCGGAATATCTATGCTCCACGACGGTGACCTGGAACCTGGAAATCACCGAAAGATCAGATTACATGAGTCAAATGTTTCAGCCCCGGTGAGAATGAAACTCGTCTTGGGGCGCCTTGAGCCCAACCCTTTCATTCATCGAGATTTTGCGTTTCTTGGAGCATTTTTGGGTTTTTTATCGACTATAAACCCGTGAATCGTCGGGGTTTCTCCGAAAACAATATGTTTTGGGAATATTTGCTACTGGTAGTTACAGAGCAAATTATTGGCAGCTTCACTGAATTCACACTAAGGTCACACCAGGATATGGATATCCTGAAGATCAGTTCTGCCTCTGAAATGGTCAGAATTGCTCTGGCTCATCATATCTAACGGTGATCAGGCTGGAGTATAAGCTACCAGTCAACTTACGGATTTCTTCCCAAATTGCAGGCCTCGGGGATTGACCATCGTGTACATATCGTTGCAGGTGAAGATGCTGCTGAAACAATCATAGGCGATTGCCTTCTGCTTGTCTGCCGCCGAAACTCGAGGACGCCGAAAGCATATTCCACGGAGTAGAGTACACAAATGAGCAAGGTCCGTTTGAAGGCCCTTCGCCGCATGTTGTTGGTCCTGGCGTTTCTAAAAACTCTGACCTGTTTGACAGAATATTCGTAATACCCAGGCAGTTTGAACTCGTTCCATGGGTCTCTTCATGCTGCGGATGATGAAAATATTTGGTGCAGTGACAAATTGCATATTGCGTCGGATGCAGAGAGTTTTGTGGTTCTAGAAAATGGAATGCGGCGTTTCCATTGTGGGCAAAACGTTCAAAATCAGCCAATCGTGGAAGCTTTTGACCTTGTGCAGGGCTGCTCAGCGAGCTTGATGATCCAAGTATAGACCCTGAAGTAGCTTTTCGAATCGCTTGTGATGATGACGTAACTGGTAGTCCCTGTGCCGTCGGCTTCGAGGAAATCCCAGCAGATGGGCCACCCGAGGAACTAGTCCTGTCTTTGAAATAGTGAGAATCATTCTGTCTAGTACCTATGACGGGACTGATGTCTAAATATATTGATTCAGTCCACTTACACGTCTCTTCCAAAGTTGCCGCTTCCAGGGGTTGGCTATTGGGGGCGGAAATTGTGTTTTGGAAATGACGCTGCAGGTGATATCCATCAAATATAGATGGCCGTTTCCTCCGTTTGGATGTCGATGGTAAGGCTCGAGGATTGCGGACGAAGTTACATGGTTTTCCTAACCGAAGGCAGTTTTCACAGCGTCTGTGCTCATCATGTTCGTCAACACGGCACCGAACATTCCGCCTTCGGCAATTTTCTGGCGAAGTGACGTGTTAGTCAAGGGTGGGAGATTCTTGATGTGATTGAAAGAAAAAACTAACGCGAAGGGTTTGAACAGCGCCAGGATCTTGCAATAGCTCAAAGAATGGGAGGCACTTACCACACGCGACAATAATCCGATGATAACCCAATGTTGGTGTTTGTTTTATCACCATCTCTGCGATTTCCCAGCGTGAACTCAGTCCTTCACTCCGGATTGATAAATGTATATACGAGAGGTAGTTTTAGAACTTGTCCCTCAAGTGTGCTGTGTGAATTCGAGATCATTTGAAAATGATTTCGACAACGTATGGAGTAGGATGCCCACAGAGTACTTGTGGTATTTTTAATTAATCGAGTCATCCCAGTTTACTTATTGGGATGTTTCCTAATTTATGAAGAACGCGCCCTTGCCTCCTAGTGATTGGTAATCCTGTGAAAGGTATGTGACTGGCTCGCATCGTCGTTTCGTCGTTCTTCCGCACTCAAGTGACCTAAACCTGATTGAAGGACTTCTGGGCGTTAATGACGGCCAAGATCTGTAAATTTCGTTTTCGTATCCGTATGGAAAGTTATGAGCAGACAATGGCTATTTTGGTAGCCACAGCACAGCTTGCATGGGACCAATGAAACCTAGAACACCTAAAGCATCTCTCTGCGGCGTTGCCGCATCGGGTGCAGGCGATTATCGGTAGCCAGAGATGCTATACACCATCCCGGGTTAATAGCTTGAGATTCCAAACCCGGCAGAATATTACAGAATCGAAAAAATTTGAGATGTGCGCCTAGTGCCCCCTTCTTTCTCCACAAAAAGGATTATACGACAAGAGGGAAACGCGATAATAAATCATAACAAGATTAAATAACATATTCAGTGGTTAATGGTCCCTGACAAGAGCCACAGGCGGGTATTTCGGTCGGCTGGAAAGTTGTTCGCTCCTGGAATTTTGACAGATGCCCATGGCCTCGTTAACGGCCTGAGACAGTGTCTCAAGGATGTCAACTTTGCACAATGGACCCGAAGTATATCTCTTGCAGAGCCATGGATGTGTATAACCGAGATGAAAGATATGTCGCCATGTGAGCTCACGAATACTGTCCCTATCGAGAAACTGATTGATACATAAAATATATTTCATTTATTGTAGATCAAGGTGCAGCTGGTTTTGCATATTTATTTCTGCTTGCTGAGCGTACTAACATCGCACAGGAAACCGTTCAAATCCTTCGCACCTGAAAGTCCCTTGGTCATGTACTGATAGATTTGGAGCTCAACAGGTTCTCAAATACCGATTAACGGTTACGTAACACTATAATTGCTACTCAAGTTCAAATGACCGGTTACGCTATCAAAATATAGCCGACAAGGTAAAAAGAACGGGGTGCGTCTCAGTCATACAGCCGCTCCTCGTCTGCAGCAGCACACTTCCGGCACTTCTCTTCTGGCTGTGTTGATGGTGAATCAAAATCGGGCACAGCGTCTGTTTCCATCTCTTTCCTCACGATGATCTTTTCGTACCTGCTCTGTAGCAATTGGGTGGCGAGATGCATAGTGGCCCACTCCCTGGGGGAAATGGTGTCGCAGATCAAGATGCGGTCGGATAGCGTTTGTAGGTATTGAATTGTATCATTGACCATTTTCCTACTAATTTTTATAAGGCATGGGGGTCTCTTTTGATACGCCAGTTGTGGGTGGCCCGGTATTTGAGAGGTGGAGTATGAATGCCGGCGTCGCTTTCGTGGGACGGTTGAGGATTCGGCTGCTCTCTTTCTCACGTTCAGAGGGGGCAGCTCTTGGTTTTCAGCCCTTATGACGCTTGGAGACAACGTAGAGGCCCTTGATCTACCAAGAGAGGTACCAACAGAAGTAACTGCCTCTGTAGCTACAGGGCCAGTGGACTGGCCAACAGGCGGTTGTAAAACCTGGCTTAGGTGGCTGCGATTCCCGTGGATGAATAGGCCAACGACCCGACGGAAGTTGTTAGCTGATTCATTGCTTTCATGAAATAGATTTGTCAGCCGATGGATTCCTTGAGAAGGGGATCTAAAATAACGATACCAGTTTTGCCTGTACGTCCATTGTGACCTTCTGTGTCTGGGGTATTGGATTTCTTTGAGACCTGTGATAGGCTGTGGTCCATGATTGATTGGCTTCGCTGGTGATGGGGTTGTACTGGCAAGTTATTGGAGCAAAAGAAGGACAAGAGGCATCAACCGTGGGACAACTATGACCTTTTAAATGTTTGGGGCTGAAGTGGTCATTCTCACTATGTCCAAAGTCAAGATTTTGCGGGTTATCATTCTCAGCGCCGGCTCCTAGGAAGGCTATGGATGCCAATATGTGGCCACAATAGTGGTACGTACACCCACGATCGAACCAAGGATATTTTAATCCAGTTGCAGTATCCACATGATGCTCGAGCCTCCAATTGATTTGGAGCATATTCCCCAGAGCACCATGGCTGCCAAATCATTGTTGCTCATGAATAGGGCATATGGAAGGGAGTTCCATTTCTCACACCTTGGGGGCTGTTAGAGGGCGATTATTCAGCCGCGCCGCGCTGATACGATAAAGATCAGACTTGCCGAGGGTTTGTTTTGTGCTTCCAGGAGCTCTGGAGGCTTTAGATTATTTGGACATAGTTTGCTGGTGCTGTGCCGTTATGATATTATTTTTTGAGTGTTCTCATTCCAGCACCTTTGGCGATGTACGGGTGGTGAATCATGTCAGTCAGTTGAATCAACGTTCACAAAGTTGAATATGAAACACCGTTGAACACCAGCAGCATGTGAGTTTTCCGCCTATAGAAGATATCCATCTGAGCCATGTCGTTTCTTTGCCAATAGTTGTTCTTGATTAAGTTCCCCACTGGAAAATCGTTTCCTAATCCCCGCGTTGGTTCCCCTAATAGTGACGGTTTTGCCATGGCTTAGAGACGCATCCTACTCTGGCTGTTAAACACAAGCTGAATAAAAGAGATAGAAAAGAGGTGACTACATATTTCTGGGGACTGTTGGGTAGATTTCCAATCAACAGCAAACCGCAGTTTCCCCGGGTACAGCGGAGTGATATATCGCAAACAGACCAAGGCGAACTACGTCAGTAACTCAAATCTTCCGTTGATGTTGGTCCAAATTTGAAAGATGTCATGCGCAATCACGACACATATTAAGGAGGTTAATAATATAGTATCAGGAAAGTAAACTCAAGGAACAAAGGGGTGATTTCCGGGGTCCCGTACTGGGAGATCAGACACTTCTGTAGAGGCAATCTGCCTTACGCATAGGAATAGTGTTTCAACTTGAAATATTCTTATCTAGTCAAAGCCTATTTTGGCTGCCACTAAGGCACCAGATAATTAAAAGGCATGGGTCGCAGGTGAGTATCAGCTGGGTCATTCTTTGGAAAGGCAGCATTTACGGGAAGATCACATATCCAAGCCCCTAAGGAGAGCACGATCATGCTCACGATGATTTAAATGCAACCCTAGTAAAACCGAGCGGCGCATTTCTCTTGTAGCCACTTCGGATAGACCACAAGGATTAACCCGAAGATGGAAAATAGGGCTGAAACTAGGGCCGCAATCACTGTGCCGTCGACGACGTCGTCCATGAGGTTTTGAAACGTTAGGTCCAAAATAGAGCCGCTCAGTGTCACGAGGTCGGATTTTGCACGGTCTCGCAGGACGACCGCAAAGTGTACAGTGGCCGAGCTGAGACTGGCAAGGGCTAGCCAAGTGACGGTAAGGGAAATAATGATAAGGCGCATTCGAACCATGGCGGTGGCAGTAGATGGAGAGATTTTGTGCGCGCAAGAACAGATTTATTGAGTGTAAAGAATTGAGGCAGGTGTCGCTCAAGGGAACAAAGTAAAGAGCCGGAGGTAGAAAGATGAAGCAGGTCATTATCCCCGTGTACTGTAAAGTTTATGTGCTACGTGATATTCACGTAAACGCTGCCTTAACAAAGGATGGCCCAGCAGATAGTGAGCCGTGCCAGGTGCCATGTTCATGCTTTGCCGCATCAGTGGTAATCCTTATAGGCGCCTCCTCGGTAAGAGTGTTTCAAGTAGAAGCACTATTTCTATCCTTGAAAGCGTCGGCCACGGAAACCGCCTCCGGTACTTGGTAGTAAAGCAGCTCTAGGAATCACTTGTGTATTCCTAGGTTTTACAGTCCTGTGAAACGGGCCAGTATATTATCATCTCCAGGGCGGGTGATGGATTGTGCATAAAACATTTCAAGCCATATAGAGTTTGCCTTGGTCTTTTTGCGATACCTCATACCTCACCTTGCTCTACTCGAGGAACATATTCTTTGCTGTTGATCAACAAACTACCGAAAACTTCCACAGGAAGACAAATCCCACCATTCTTTGTCGTTACTGTTGAGCTTACTTTATTTTTTTGCCAGCTAGCTTAAGACCTGCTTCCAACAATAAGGCAACCCTTACTGTTCGTTGAATCAAGGCAGCCGATCAAGAATAGATTTTGAACTGGTATTAAACCAAACCCCGCTAGTGACTAGTTAACTAACTAACATAACTCAAGTAGATATTTTCTATGGGTGTAAAACACACATGCTGTTGGTGTTCGGTGAATTTCATGTTCAACGTTGATGTAAACGTTGACATCAACTTCCTGACACCGATCATCACCCATGCATTGCCAAAGGTGGCTACCTGAGAATACTCAGCAAATGCATCGAATGTATCAGCATGATATTACCAGACTACCGTGGACGAGGCCAAAGGCCCTGATGCTCCTGGAAGCACAAACAAGACTCCGCTAGTCGTCCTTTTACTGTGGCTTTTCGTGCGGCTGAATCATGATGCAATAACAGCCCCCGAGGTGTAGGAAGTGCATCTCCCTTCCGCATGTTTCTATCCATGACCAACTCCAGTCTGGCAGCCAGGTTGCTCCCGGGAATGCGCTTCCAATCAATTGGTTGTTCGGGCAACACGTGGATACGGAAACTGGATTGAAACATCGTTGATTCGATGTCGCAGTGGTTTACGTACCGTGATTGAGGCAACAAATCAACGTTAGCAGTCCTCCTGGGAGCCGGCGCTGGCAATGGTAGCCCACGAAAACTTGATAGTGGGTATATCTTATATGGTGGACATCAAACATTTAAAAGCTCATGATTGTCCCATAGTGGATGCTATTATACTCTTCCTTTGCTCCAATAACTTGCCAGTGCAGCATCATCACTAGAAAGACCAAGCAACTATCATGGATCACAAGTTTTCGCAGGTATCAAAGAGGTCCAATACCCCGGACACAGAAGAACACAATGGTCTTACATGGCAAACTGGTACCGTTATCTTAGATCCCTTTCTCGGGAAATTACTCGGCTAACAATATATCCCATGGAGGCAATGAATCGGCTGAAAAATTCCGTCGGGCCGTTGGTCAGTTTAGCCACAGGGATCGCGGCCACCCAAGCCAGGTTTTACAGCTGTCTGTTGACAGTCCACTAGCTCCGTATCTACAGAGGTAGCCACCTCCGTTGCTAGCTCGAGGGACTATATGATGCCCAAAAGCGCCATAAAGGCAGAAAGTCAAGATCTACCCCCACTGAACGTGAGGAAGAGAGTAGCCGACTCCAACCTTCCCACGAAAGCAACGTCGACACTCATCCTCTGCCTCTCAAATACAAGGCGGCTCACAAGGGGCGTCTCAAGAAATATATCGAAAGAGACCCCGAACCCTCACAACAATTAGTAGAAAATTGGCTATCGATACAATTCAATATCTACAAACGCTATCTGACCGCATCTTGATCTCCGACACCATCTTCCCCAGGGAGTGGGCCACGATGCATCTCGCCACACAACTGCTACAGAGCAGGTACGAACATATCGTTGCGAGGGAAGATATAGAATCGGACACCGCGTCCGAGAGTACCTTCTCACCGAAACAGCCAGAAAAGAAGTGCCCGAAGTGTGCTGCTGCGGATGAGGAGGAGCTGTATGATTGAGAGGCTACTCGTTCTTATTACCTTGTTGGCTATTCTTTTAGAATAACTGGTACTTTCGAAATGAACGAGCAAATATAGTGTTTTGTAACTAAGAACCGGTATTTAGAAACATGCTAAGCTTCAAGTCTATCAGTCGATAAAAAAGGGACCTTCGGGTGCGAAGAAGTGTCGAACGATTTCCTGAGGGTGAGTAGACCACTCGACAAGCAAAAATAAATATATAAGCCAGCTGCATCTTGATCCCCAATCAATGCAATATCGATTAAAGGAGTCAGAAAGTACATGTATGTACCAGAAAAATCAGGATTAGAATTAGGAAGCAATATCATTCTTCACAGGTCGAATTGCCTCGAACATCAAAACCAGTCAGGCTTTGGGATATTCTACCCGCTTGCTCGTAGAGACGCAAATGTTTGTGCTGTATTGTCTAAAGAACTGGAACATATTTGCCGTTCTGTTCTGTTAATCGGCTCATGACTGTTGGTCCTTATAACTCGACCATTTGGCGATTATTCTGTGTCTAAATGTCAGCATATTAATTCAGACGAGCCAATATGGCACCGCTTGTAGACTATAATAGGCTCTAATATCGGTAAGACAGGAAATCCCAGAGCGCCGAGACCTAAATCAGCTGTGCCAGTAGGCCTCAGGTTCTTGCCCGCAGCCCTTATAATTCAGCCACAGACGAGAATAGCCGTGGTTCCTGTCCCGGCTCCGGCTGAAGATGTTGGCAGACGGACCTGTAGATCTCTGAGAGTTCATTTGGATAGTCGGTCCATTGTTCCAATCCAGCCGGGCAGTCTTTTCTGGCGGACGAGGTATGGTTCCGGTTGTTGAGCGAGATGGTAAATCCACTCTCAGAGATCCGGAGAGAAGTACATGGCAGTGCTGGATGAGCTCCGCGAAGGTGGTCGGTTAGTTGCGCTCCTCTGTCTGTCTGCCTTCGTCTCTCTTTTGCCTGCAGATAAAGATTTTTGTAGTCCTGGGGTCAGCCATTGATGTGCAGTAAATAAGAAGGCGATACTTCGTGACGAGCCCGGATCGGCAGTTCAGGTCGCATTCGCTGTGCTGATCTAATATTAGAAATTAATTGCTGCCACGGCTTAACTATGTGACTTAATGTCGGAGTAGATGCATTGGCATACCGGCATACCGGAGGATCCATTGATCCTATGCATTTTGTAATTTTAGATTAGTAATGGACGGCCCATATAAATTGTTAGGAAAGTCGATACAGCAATACAGAGAGTTGAACACCATTGATTGGACCCTACATTTTTATAATACGGCCCACGCCGACAGTATGCTGTCGCCTCAGGCATAGCCTGGTTTGGCATGAGCCGCATGACTACCCTGATTATGTCAGTGTCACATGACGCTCCGTCTGTATCTAGTCAGCGCAGGTTGCGACCTTTCCGAAACCGAGCGATCAAGTATCTTTGTGCATTGGAATACACGTACTTTTCCTCGCCGTAACCTCTTAACATGGTCCATATCTCGTGATTCCATACTTAGGCCTTCTAGTGCTACCCCTAGCGCGAGATCTTGTCACACATTTCCCCTTCTTTCCTTAACGAATCCGTCTTGTACATAAGGGATCCTTTACAAGAAGACTTTTACCCCATATGGCGAAGGCGAATATGAGCTACTACTACTAATAATAATAATAACCATTGCATCTACGAGGTCATAGACTTTGGCGACTATGTCGCATGTAATAATAATGATGTCATACACCATAATATAGTTCCACCAACTTTATAGCCTATAAGTAGCGCCATCTCGTTCTCGCTTCACTATTGATTTTACAGATTATCGTTACTATTGGCATGAAGCTCAGTACCCTTACTGCTCTCTCGCCGATGCTAATATAAGCCAACGCAATGGCTCGTCGTATTAATAATGCGGTCGTCATCAAGACGATTAACGGGAAGAGGACGTTAAAAGAGCGCACCGTTCAATTTCCAGAGCCCCGTTCAAACCAGGCACTTATTTGTGTGTCTCATGCGGCTCAAAATTCTGTAGATGGTACTTTTTGCCGGAAAATGCTCGTTTTGGCTATGTAGCTCACGAAGAAACAGTTGAATCACTTGATTCTGGAAAATTCGACGATGGGAGCGTACTGGGTTGTGATTTCGTAGGTGAAGTTGAGAAAGTCGGAAACCAGGTGTCCAAAGTCAAAGTGGGAGATATAGTTGGCGGGTTGATCTGGGGTAGTAACTACGCCGCGCAGAAGAAATATGTCTACTGAAATGCTGACGACGTATATAGGCGGAAATATTGGCCTCGGTGGTTATAGCGAGTATACATTGGCAGATGAGCAACTTTGCTTTAAGCTACCGCCTGGTCTCGCTCGGGAAGAAGCCGTTACGACTCCGTTGGGGGCTTGTGTGGCTTACTTAGGCCTTTTCTCAAAATCCTGCCTCAATGTCGATATAAAAAGGGGTCCTAATGTCTCAGTCCTTATCTGGGGTGGAAGCTGTGAGTTACAATTTATTGCATCTAATTCCTTGATATTCCTAGGCCCTGACTCTTTTTTTAGCATGTGTCGGCCGATTCGCAGTT
Source organism: Penicillium chrysogenum (assembly GCF_028827035.1). Lineage (NCBI taxonomy): Eukaryota > Fungi > Ascomycota > Eurotiomycetes > Eurotiales > Aspergillaceae > Penicillium > Penicillium chrysogenum. The sequence goes on along the minus strand of NW_026622750.1, from coordinate 3,927,068 downwards.
CAAATAGCTGCTATGTACAAGTTCCGCGTCATAGCGACTTGCGCACCTAGCAATTTCGATCACCTAAAGTCCCTAGGGGCTTGCTATGTTCTCGATTACCGCGACGAGGATGTGGTCGCCCGCATTAGGAAGCTCGCTCCAGACTTGGAATACGCCTTTGACACGCTGGGACCTTCATCTAATTCTCTCATTGTGTCACAGGCGCTGACTAGTGGAGGTGGTAATTTATGCACCCTTCACTCGGACGACTTAAATATGCTAGGAGATGCTCCTCTTTCAAAGCGGACTTATGTGTCTATATGGAAGGCTTTCTTGCATGAGCATCAGTTTAGTGGGACGAATTTCAAAGTAAGTTCAGCATAATTTTTTGCATCCCTTATAGCTTGTCTGAAAGCCTTATAGCTTACTGGACGGTTGAATGCTTTAGCCGTCGGTCGAGGACCACGAGCTAGCAGCTAGGTTGTTTCATTCCCTATCAGATTGGTTGAAAGACGGCAAAATAAAGCCCAACCACCCGCAAATCCTGACTGGAGGTCTACGTTCAGTTCAGCGTGGGTTCGAGATGGAACGCTCGGGAAACATATCGAACAGCAAAATCGTGTACGAGATCTAGTCAAAAATTCCCACTAATATTATGCTTCAGCTGGAGACCTGTTCTCACAACATCTATTTTGAGTTGCCTAATGCGGGCTCCATCACATCTTGATTCTCTGTGAAGTGCTGGCCTCGCTCGCGGATACGTCAAGCAGAACGTTTACCGACTGGGTGCCGTGATGGGGTGCTGGGAGGACGGCATTTGTGCTAGCAATTCTGGAGTCGTAGACCGATTTCGTTGTCCCAATGCCTCTTCAGTCTTGCGTCACTTTGAAGTGGTTTCGCTGCCGCTATGAAAATATACAGACAATAGATTGTGCTATGGAACCTTATCAACCAGAAATGCTACTCGCGAAACCGCTGGACCTTCTGTATCATCTCCATTCGGTTTTGCGGACCCGTCTGGTATAGTACATAAAAGAAATTGGCTACCTCCGCTTTTTCCAGAATGCAACCCGAATTGGCTCGTGCAGATCAACAAGGGGAAGAGAACCCTAGCGACTGAGGACGAGGGCACGGACTTGAGTAAAATGTGACTAGACGGGTCAGGTAGAGGATGACTAGAGAATGTCGCAGTAATTAGGTCGTATCAGTATATCCGAGTAACTATCCAACTGAGTTAGTGCACGCGGTGACGATCAGCAAACTACGAAGCTCCACCTAATGTGTATTGGTTAATCTGATCGAGATGTCGTTTCGGAGCGCGGGAGCCCGAGAATATATCCGGCGGAGTTACCGTAGGCGGCAATTCCGTTTGCAGAAGATGTATAAGAATGCATTACGAATGACACGAAGTGGTTTTTGTGTCACTCCAAAAACAACGTGTGTGGATACTTAAATACAGTGGGTGGTGGAAAAGGTAGTCGTCCTCCTTCCACGCACCACGAGCACGTTGACTGTGAGATATGAGGAGGTTTTCCTTTTCGTGATTTCAAAGGCTTAAGCGAAGGCTTCATAAATTCAAAGATGATTTTCTCAGTATCAGTCGATCAAAGTCACTCCCAGAGATGCCTGCCGCCGCTTTCGAATCGGAGCGCACACGACGATCAGCCGCCCCGTCCCCGGAGGCGTCCCCAAATGAAGATAACAGATCATAATGAGACAAGACACTTCGATCATCTTCGACCCGCTATCGCGAACGCTCACGAAGCAGACTAGAACTGCAGCCATTTTCAGTTTCATAACTTGAAAGGAGTGCAATGCGCTAGTCGGGTCAGTCGTGCAACAACAAAAAGCCTTCGGGTGGCCACTCCGTGCGAAACACGTAAGTGAGGAAACTTGAGTGACCACACCCCGTGGACGAGTAATCAACTTTCGCTATTCGTGATTTCCATGGTTTATACTAGGGGCATGTAACAGACTGCACAATTGAACCCACTTGTGGTCTGGAGAAGGTCCGAATGCTCAAATTTCACGGCTCGGGCCAACCTCAATGCACCTAGGAGTTTGTCGCTAGTTTTGCTTCTTTGCCAGGCTGTTCCTTTCGGTTAAAGAGACGGCCGTTGGGTACACGGCTGTGGCGACGTTGTAGAGCATGCTGGTTGGCCATTGATGTACCAATAGAGCCGAATCATGAGATCCCTGTTGTAGTTCAGAGGTATGAATTGATTGTTTCATTATAGAGGGCAACATGAGGCTATATATACCACGAGAAGGTCGAGTTGATTGGAAATCAATTTGACTCTTCGTATAGATAACTCGGGATTAATTCCGACGGCGCGGCTTGGTTCCTGATCTGCACCAACCCCATATCACAACATTCCCCCTCAGAATCGTTTTACTGGCAGGGCAATACTGGAATTGCGCAGAGCAGTCAGGCCTCGGTAAAGCCACTTAAAAACCTTCGTAAGAGAATAAAGTGGAAAGAGCGCCTGCGCTGTCGCGCACGTTGCCTTGGAGTCTCCGAGGCGTTGATTCCTAATAGACTACAAAACTTGGCAAAGGCTGTAGGCTCCAATGACTTGGTGAGACTGGGTGCGGCCTATCCCTCAGTCGGAACATATTGAAGCCCAATTTCGCCTGTACTCAGCACGGCTTGCTAATAGAGAAATTTCATATTAAAGTGCTTCGTCCGTTTATGGAATTCGGGATTGAGAGATAGCGCAATGGCGGACTGGCCGTCGGCCATGACGTTGGTGACCGGGGACCGATACAGTTGCGTTTCGGCCAGAAAGGTGCGAGGCCACTGCAGATGCAGAATGGCATTGTACTGTCCAATGTACTCGGCATGGGTTGTAGATGTGGCTACTTCCCCCTGTCTCTTGGATGACCAGGAAGCCGGCGCACCCGCAAGTTGGAATACGTAGCCGGACGTCGAGTAGGCTCCATCGGTGACGACGGAGCCGCCGAAGTCGGCATCCGTGTATCCAATCAATTGACCACTGCGATATGTAATGCGATGGGATTGCGTAGATTTGACATAGCGAAGGAATCTCTGCAGGGCGACCTGGTGGTGCGATTGTGGCTGAGATGTGGAGCGACTCAACGTACCCAGCGCAAACGCGATATCCGGTCGCGTTCCGACTATCAGGCACATCAATGAACCGATGGCGGTTGCGAATCGTGCTTTTACTTCCTCCTCTGGAGGTTCTTCGTCTGGACGGCGATTCAAGGCTTGCTTGGGATCCATCGGCGTATTCTTCGTCTGGCAGGTTTCCATGCCAAAGTCTGAGAGAACCTTTTGGATATACTGGTGTTGGTGGATGGACACAGATTCATCGGCTTGGAAGTCAAACTGGATGTCCAGGAACGAACGTGGGATACCGAGATCATTCAGTTGGAACTCTGTTTTCAATGCTCGTTGCACTTGGGCTATCTCATGTGAGTCTGTTGCAGCAACGAGAAAGTCATCGACGTAGACACAGATCACGCAATTGGGTTTGTAGAACACGCAGTTGTCCGGTTGTGTCATGGTGAAGCCATGAGCGGCTAGCACGCGGTGGACCCATTGGTACCAAGTCCGCGGGGCCTGCTTGAGACCATACAAAGAGCGGCGAAGCCGGCATACATAGCCTGGCTCTTCGAAGCCTTCGGGCAACTCCATGTAGATGAACGAGTCCACGTCACCGTGTAGGAATGCAGTGACAGCATCGATTTGGTGGATCTTGCACCCGCACACGGCGCTGGCGATGATGCAGCGGACCGAGTCCATTCGTGACACCGCAGCAAATGTTTCGTGATAGTCGATGCCATGCTTCTGCCGGTAGCCTTTGATGACCAGTCGCGCTTTGCGCATTCCGTTGGCTTTGGTCTTGAAGACCCATTTGCAGCCAATGACATGATTTCCGACGGGTAGGTCCGTTCGCAGAACCTTTTCCCATGTCCCGTGCTCGAGAAGGGACGCATATTCTTTCTGGATAGCCGCCCACCATTCCAATTGGTTCGGGCCCGAAACGGCCTCGTGAAAAGTCGACGGATCGACTGTGCTCGCAGTTGCAGCTCTTAGTGTGCCTGCGGTGTATACCTTCCCAAGTGATTCCAGCAGGCGCCGTGAGGGTCTTCTTCTGCGGCCATAGATGGAATAGCCGAGATCCTGTGTGGACTCTGCTTCCTGTTCGATTGGATTGACCGGTGGAAGTGCTTCTTCCACACGCTGAGATGGCGTCTTCGGTCGTTCAGCCGAGTCTGGAGGCGATGCAGGCGGCCCAGGTGATGCGCTAGATGGAGATGGCACCGCTGGTGGAAAAACACGTGATGGAGGAGCGTTGTCCGGGAGGTCGTTGCCTGTTTCCCCCTCGATGAGTGGCGCCACTGGGGTCCTCTCATCGAACTCGACATCACGGGAAAAGACTGTCTTTCCAGAATGTATCTCATAGAGCTTGTACTGGTTCGGTTCACAATAGCCTAGCAGTCGACACTCGGATGATCTCGGTCCGAGTTTTGCTCGATGCTCTTTCGGGATCAATACCCAGGCACGGGAGCCAAATGCGTCGTAGATGCGACAGTTGAGGCGGCTTCCCGTGTAAAATTTCAAACGGCGTCTTTTTCCGCAAAATTGATGCTGACGCGCGCAGCTTCAGATAGACCACCGTATCCACAAACTCGGTCCACCAGGAAGGAGGAAGGTTCGCATCAGTCAAGAGCGTGTTGATCCGCTCCCGGATAGTGCGATTCGTGCGTTCCGCCAGTCCATTCTGCCTTTTGCAGTATGGCGGCGAGGTGTCAAACTCGACTCCCTGGGTCTCGAGGTGTGTTCCGACCGGCAAGTATTCTCTCCCGTTGTCGGTGATGATCTGAGCGCCGGACTGGCGGTAGACCCACGCCTCAAATTGTCGGAACTTCTGCAGCGCTTCATGCTTCCATCTCATGGCATATGCCCACGAGCCACGAGAATAATCGTCAGTAAAAGTGATCACGTACTTGGAGCCATCTTTGGCAATTGGCATTTCCATAATGTCCGAATGGATCATTTTAAAAATTCTCGTTGGATGCAGACGTGGCCGTCTTGCACGGGAGTTCCTCTTCTGATGCTGCTTACCCGACATGCACGCCGGGCACTGCGGCGTTGCCAGCAGCGCCTGCGTCAGCGGTCGGTACGGAGTGCCGGTCTGCCGGAGGACCACCCTCAAGTCTCCCCGGTTCAGATGTCCCATCCGAGCGTGCCACAACGCTTCGGAGGCCTGATCCACTCCTTTGCACGCACTTAATCTTGTTGGCCAGTCGTAGTCGCGTCGGCTAGTTATGCTCGACACTTTGCTTGGCCGATAGAGCGGAGGGTGTGGGGCATAAGCTCCTCTCTGATGTATTGATGCTTCTAGAAGGCATCGAAAGGGAAATCAGTACGCCACATGCTTATCCAGAACTTGTCCGAAGTCCATCTCCTGTTGCTACAAGGAAGAGGCAATTGACGTCAGGTCTAGACACCTAACATGCAAACAATACAAACACCCTTTTTCCCTCGATAGACGGTCGTCCTTAACATTTTAACCTGTGTTTCTTCTTCGAGTATCACAGCTTCACCACCGAGTTCAGAGGTTGACGCTGCGCATTCTGCGCCACTTGACTCCTGAGGGTCGTCGACGTCCATGGCCACCGCCTGCGGTTCCAGGGAATCTGCATGGTCACGGGTCGCCGGCGCCCTCGTCAGTTGGACTCGCTCTCGAGATCTTGCTCACATGGTACCGCAGGATCAACAGATCCTCCTCTGCGTGGTAGACGGTCCCCACCGTCCGTCCTTGGTGTGGCACAAAGACGTTTTGCGGGTGCGCCACCACAGAGTAGCGGTCTCGCAATAATTTCGGTACACTGATCAGGTTCATCCCGACGCGTGGTGCGAAGTACACATTCTTCAACACCAGGGGTTGGTTGAAATCCCCCGGAGCGTGAGCTTAACCGTACCAATCCCTTCGGCTTCCACTGGATCGCCCGCCGTGTCCAGCATATCCCGGTAGGGCCGCAGACTGCTGAAGCAGCTCTGGTCCCAGCAGATGTGGCTGGTGGCGGCCGAGTCCAGAATCCACCGGGGTTGCGGTCCGTGGGTATAAGGGGTCGTCACCCTCGCCCTCACGATATTGATCCTCGGTCTCTTGGAAGTCGGCGGGCCCTGCCGATCTTCCACCTGGCTCGATGGTATATTTTGCAAACTGTTTCTTGGTGAGCCGGAAACACTCCGTTCAGCCTTCAGGGCATGGTCCCTGGACGGCTGTGCTTCTCGCTGTTTCTTCCAGCACTGCGCGACCACATGGCCGCGCTTCTTGCAATAGTTGCATTTCTTCGCAGTCTGCTGCACCGTATTGACGGACGGGCCAGACGCTGCCTACAAGGGTGTCGGTGACTCTTTCCTCCGAACAGTCTGTTCGGCATTAGACAGACGGTTTCCGATCGTGGTCGGATTCACCGGATCCTTGTCATTCTGAATGGCATCCACAATCAGGACATATTCTAGTCCGATCTGCGTGAGCAAGATCGCGATGTGTGCTCGATCGCCGATCGAGCCGGGCGCGATGGCATTCAATCGATGTACCAGCAACCGTACACGGTCAACGAATTCGCGCGCACTGCCGCAGCGCTCGCCAGTGGTTTCGCGAAGCTGGGCGAACAGCTCGCAGAACGTGGCGAGTTCCGTTCGCCGGTTCTTCAAGTTCATTCCAGAGGTCACGGGACGTCTCTAGTCCCGCGACATGAATGCTGATGTGGGGGGACAGGTACCGGAAGATAGTGTGGTAGGCCTCGGCTTCGCGGCGCGACTATTCACGGTGGCGCTCGAACGCCTGGACCTCCACTTCGAGGCGCGCTTCAATGGCTCGCTGCCTCACCGCCCCATTGAGGTGGGGCTCCACCAAGGGGTGGATGTCCGCCGTAATGGGTTTGGCGTACTTGAATAGACAATCGGGACGCTGAAGGTCGCCCGACACTACATCCCAGACCTGGCTTGCTTTGAGATAGGAGGTCATGAGACGTTCCCAGGTTGCGAAGTTGTCGCTACCTGTCAGAGGCTCGATGGCCGTGACGGCTCGGTCGGGCGAGTCATGGACGAGAGCAGACATAGTGAGGATAATGAAAGCGGGGTAGATATATAATCAAGATGGTCAAGATGATTCTCGGATGAGTAGAAACGGCACCCGAGATTTTGCTTCCGGGCTCATAACCTGTTGTAGTTCAGAGGTATGATTTTTTATTCTAGAGAGAAAGATGAGGTTATATATACAACACGGAGCCAAGTCGATACAATCAACTTGGTTGTCTGTACAGACATTCCGGAGCTAATTCCGATGGTGCGGCTTGCTTCCTGATCTGCACTAGCCTCATATCACAACTTGAGCAAACTGAACTTCGTTCGCTGACACAACCTGCAATGATCAATAGTTAGAAAATGCCAGAAGGGCCGACGTCTAGGAGATACTTATAGGAGCAAGCCTTGCTTGGTCCTGGTGGTGGTCTCTGACAGTATCAGCAGTTTTGAGCAGGCTGATGGCAAAGTGTACCATCAAATCAAGGAGCCCGCATAAATATAGAAGAGATAACCACTCACATCAAAAAGGACCTTCATTACCATTACTTGAAGCTTGTGTAGATACCACAGGAAATATATCCGCCACATTAGATTCTTCAGATTTCAATATTCATGCCCTCATTCTTCTTCATTGCTGAGGCTGAAGAAAACTTCCCAATACAGGTAAATTATCCTTTGTTTCCATTTCGCATTCTCACAAAACTTTATCTTCTGCCCTCCAAGCACAGCTACATTCTCGTACCTCGGCTTTATTACAAATTTGGGATAGGTGCCCCTCCTTGGTATTATGTGACGAGATAAGCCAGGAATGGCCATCAGAACTACGCTTACCCTGTTAGCAGGCGTCTGCCTTACAAGTGAACGATCACATGTTGATCCATGGCTTTCCCAGCAAGATCTCCGAATTGTTCCTTTACGTCGATGAGGATGGTCACAACCTTATTCGTATTGGGGGCATTGATATTTTCTATGGCAAGGAGCACGAGAATCAATACCCTGCTTCGCATATGGTAGATGTGCCTGAGATCATTCACACGGACTACGATGTCGTAGGTTTTCCCCAGCCAATTCAGCTAGACGATTAGCTAATATCTCTTATATAGGTGGACATCAATGATAATTATTTGGTTCTCCTTGACGGGGCTGGCGTTGAGCACAATAACACCTCTGTGCCCAATAACACTATCGGAGATAATATCCGCCGTCTATTCGATGATGGAAAGGGCGTCGGTGAGTCAGCGCTTATTTGTCCTCATTTGAAAGCAATCACTGACTTTCCAGTCATCATTATCCGGGCGGGTTGTGGCATCGAGGCTGTCATTGCTGCTCACGAGAAGGTCTAACGCATATTTCTGTTGGAATTGCTATGTATATCGTTGGTTTTCAGGGGCAATGTCCCAATATTCATTATCGTGGTCTTTATTGTAATGAGTATACGAACGATCCCGCTTGATTCAGATCAATTTCACTCGTAATTACTCGACATATTATGTACAAATACCCGTGGGTCCAGGGATAGCGTCGGGGGAGGCCTAGCCAACAGAGAAATGTGTCGAGAGACCCAAATACGGTGGAGATTCCGTACGAGACCAAAGGGACAGTCGGAAGCTAGTCCCTATTGCACGGACAGCATGTCAGGTGATTGTGTCTAGTAGCTGTCTGCGTATCCGATAGGGATTTCCCAGGGCCGTTTCAACTCGTGGCAGGAAGAACAGATCTTCTCCTGTAGTCTCACCAGATACCCAATGTTCGTTCTACTTACAGTACCAGGCCAGTGTCTCGCTAAAATGCAGAGTAGTTCGTTACCAGTAACGATCCCACTAGCCTTCGGACTGATAGGTGATAGTAGTCCCATAGATATCCACCAGAGTCGCGTACGCATAATGTAGTATTATATGCAAGATACGGTACCATATGAGGTGCATTTTGCTGCCATTGCAGTTGTTCACTACGCTAGATGACCGAACTTGGTTCTAAAAAGCCCAGGCTTAATGACTCCCACGCCAGATCTGCTGACTTGTGGGCCCCACGCCTCGAAGGTGGGAGCTCCCCGAGCCAATTGGCTCCCGTGTTGAATGGCATCTGCGCCTAGATGGAGATCCTCCTGGGAATCCTGGAAAAGAAGGATAACAATGACTATGATGCGAAGTCTGTGATCGAAGTCCCCAAGGAACCTCCACCCGAGTTATTCGAAAATTTGCGTCAGAGTAAAGTCTACCTGTCCAGATGAATGCACGGAATATTGTGGTTACATGACTAGTTAATAGTGTCTATCGTGATGCATCTCTCCAACCTCACCCCATCTCAGCTAAGAGTGGGGTGGGCATCTAGCACCCCCACTCATGCACGTTTATATTCGATGGCCCGGAAAGGCTTTCATGCCGTGTGCTTGAATAGGAAAGAACCTATAACCAACTTAGTCCAAAGCGGGATTTTCATTGGCGCTGAGAATTGGGGCGATGCTGGTGTCTACTGTATCCCGGTGCGTCGATTTGATCACCTCCCGACGAACTACCTATTTACCTAGGTAGGTATCGGCCCAAGTTGCCAACCGCCATTCTACCGTACAAATCATGGTTCCTCATATATGCGTTTGATGTACATGTAACATACCGGCTCGTGTGGTCATGAAAGGAATGAATTTGAAACCGAGGAGGGTTCACGCTAAACCGGACCCTGAACCCCTTTCTTGGCAGTACTCCACTACAGTTCTAAATAACAGCTTGGTAATAGCATCTGTATTAGACTCGTAAGGTCTCCAGAGTTTCTAGAACGTTGATCCAGCCATCTGAAAGCTGCGGACCTCAAAAAAAGTGCTTGTTAGACCGTGCGTTAGTTTGCTACACTAGCAACAGAATGCGATCTCGCATCTCCATTCCTATGCTTGGTACGGGGGAAGGAGAATAAGATTACGCTGGTCATCGCGATGTGGGTGTTCGGGCTTAGGTCAATTCAGTTACTGGGAGGGGCGCTGTTCCCCCGAGGCCACCCGGGATTCTGCCCTTTCTTTCCGTCTTCTCGGACGCGTAGAAAGGCCAATTTCTACCCTCAGGACCGGAGACTCTGTTCGTTCTTCTATCCTCGCATCAGTTCCAACTTGACATATAGTAACATTTACAGACACATTTGAACTAAGTGCTGACACACCTCGCTACGACCCCATTAGAATGAATAGTACATTATACATTGAAGCGGAATTAGTGATCTGGCCTCATGACTTGCCCTAAATTGCGGGCGAAGACACTCTTTTGAGATTTGGACCCCGAAGCATACCCATTTTTAGCAGGGTGGGGGCGGTTGATCGGAATCACCACGCGTCACGCCACCCTCGACAAAAGGAACACACGGGCCTTTTCTTCTTCCCTCTCTTACATTATTGGGGCCAAAACATCGGAGGCAGCCCCCGGGCCCTCGGCTGCACTGTGGCTTGCCATTGGCTAATATCTGAGACTTACCTGCATTGGGAACTGATCAATTGGTATGCGGACCAGTAGGTGCCACCAGATATATTTGGCATCTTGACTGACCCACAAGATGTAGAACCCGTATAATTTGATGCAAAATGGGGAGCTTCACCTCAGGTTGAATACTTGGCAGCAGGTCTTAAATATATAGACTTTCACTCCATACCTCCCCCAAAAAATCATCTTGACATTGGTCTATCCTATTTTTACGTCCACGGATACATCCGTAGTTGCCGCCCCCGCCCGAGCGGTGCTTACAATACAGCGATCGGCGAGGGCCATTATTAAAATGGTTGAACATAAAACAGACTAGCTTACTAGTCTCGCGTGCCGCCTTCTTTACCCACCGTTTGCCAGGACCGCAATAAATAATGTTGTTTCCCCATCGCAACACTTCTGCCACGCCGATTCCGCCCCGCATCCCTTTACCGTTGTTTCTAAGCTCGCGGCAATCGTGTCTCAAGCGCAATGTCCGAGGAATATGTAAAAGGATACGCTATTCGTCGAAATAGCACATGCGAGACCGGCGAAAACCAATGTACGAGAAACGCGGCATGGGGTGACTAACAGGCGTGTTGTCCCGGAAATTCTTTCTGCTTTGATTCCAACACTGGAATCCCCAATATCATATGTTGCGACAATCAAACAATTGCACGCAAGCTATATCGGACACTCCATCACGTGCTGACAGGAGCTGGAATCTATTCGACGGGAATGGTTCCTTCTGCTGTGATCAAGGACAGTCGGGATTTCGTGTTGAGAACAGAGTTTTGGTTGGGTGCTCTGAGGTAACATCCCCGGGAAATGCTAGTTTCATCACCTTGCCAACGATATCGGTCGGTTAGTTTATCGCATACTGACGAGATACAATAAAAATGTTTGACTAACACTTTCTCAGGTAAATCTGTCGCAAGTTCATCATCGCCCTCATCCTCATCGCCCTCATCCTCATCGCCCTCATCCTCATCAACCTCGAAAGCTGCACCAAACAGCTCGAGTGTTTCCTCTTTTACCAACGTAGGCGCAATCGCTGGTGGTGTTGTTGGCGGCGTTGCTGGCGTAGCTGCTATAGCTGCCATCCTCTTTTCCTTCATTCGGCGCCGCAAGCAACAAAATACCCAGCAACTAGCCCAAACACCGTATCAGCAGCAAAGCCAGTCGTATTCGCCTCCAGTGTATTCAGAAGTCGGAGATGGCCTGCCCCGAAAGGAGCTTGATGGCCAAACAAGATCAGAGATAGATGGTGCCCCTCTAAGCGAACCACAAGAGTTGCCGGCAAGCCATTGATCATGAAATGATTTTTGCTTTCAATGACACCCCTGATTATGTGATAAAGCACGCTTGACTGAGCGGGGGCTCAGGATTTCTCAATGCATTCCATGGATGATGACCCTTTAGCGTTTCTGCACTCTTTGCCCCAAACCTCATTTGAACCTTAATCACGCAAAGAATGGCAGGCTCTTTGAATTCGCGGGGCTGAATGTACTTCTTGCTCCCGGTAACACGGCTATTCTTGGCAAATGGGCTTGGATGAAAGCACCAGTAGTATGCATATCGCGTTCTACTGGTCGGCTGCGGAGGAAAGTCACTCTGGATACATTTGGCAGACAATTACTGAGGTGTTGGAGAGGTTTGAATGATTTGATACCCTTATAGAACGGCTTAAACAATACAATATCCCTGCACTCTACATGCTTGTGCTCAATCTGTGGTGATTCGTATCAGCCCTTATAAATTGACCGAGCAAAGTTCGTTTTAAGGCAATACATGATCGCATGATACACTCTTTTGTAAAGTAGTTGTAATGCACCTGCTGAAAATACCCGTGTCTCGCAAGACCTTAGCTCGCTCGTTGACGACTTTACTTCTGCATTGCATAATTCCTTGACAGGGATGTCCACTAAAGTCGTAAGGTCAATCCTATCTAGAGTAGAAAGCATTAAGTCAACCAACTATAGGAAATATTGCTTTAAAAGATCAACATATAAAGCATAAATGGCTGGGTAGATATCTGATATTCTGGTATCTAGCTTATCTATATATTAAAATTTGAGCGCTCCGCTTCCTATTCTAATAGTGTTTTAGAACTAGATGATGTAGTGGGATGATTTAAGCCTAGTGTTTGCTTCTACTTGGTTAAGCAATATCGTAGTAAATTGATGGTTTCGGCATCGTGCGTGGAAGATTTCTAAGTAAAAGCGATATTAGCCATACTGGTCAGCGTGCCAGGATGATCCTCACCGAGCTCCGTCTTGCTGTCATTTGGCACAGAGATCTAAATCTTGCTAAACAGATCAGTGCCCAAGAACCTGGAATGCAGGCTTTTGTGACAGTTGGTTGAAGGAGCACTTAACCTTCTGCAGTCGTTGAGTATTGCGACTAGGTCTGGGCTACACCGCTCACTTGCATGGTCCTAGGGGTCATCCGTGTGATCCTGCAAGTTAACGGGTTACTGGTTGCTTGTCAGTAAAAACACTTGATCATTATTAGGCAAGAATGAGGAATAAACACGCAGATTCTTCTAACATCAGATGGGGATATAGATTAAATACATAAAATCCACCCTTTGTAGTCATAAAAGGTGGCATGGAGAAACAATGTATTTGGACCCTCTACCAAGCCTGAGGTCAATGGCGGGCCAATCTTATTCGAAAGCGCCCGCGAACTCCAAATGCAGGTGCAAATTGTGTAAGAAGACTTAAAAAACACCCATCCACGTCGCGAATTCACATGCACAGCCATACTGGCGAGAAACGTAAGTCAATTCTGACTGCATTGAGAGGGAAGCCGATAACAAGTCCAAACAGGAATTTCCAGCTAGCATTTGCCTAGGAAAAAAGAGTTGTTAGAAACGGTTTTCCGTGGTCGTAAATTTGCGTCGACATAACAAGCTGGATAGCAGGCCAAAAGCTTAGCTCAATATTGGCATTGCAGTTCAACAGCCTTTCGTTGCTGTTCATTGAATAACCACCTATACAATGCCGCTTTTGCAGTTGTAAACTACAGAGCTAGATATAAGATGACCTTTAACATAATACCTTCCATTTTTCTTTTGGATAAAGCCATATGAATCGCGTGACTGGGCCATTTAGTAACTAGATCGAAAGAAATTCTGTAGAAGGAATATCTCTTTTCGCTTTTCCTTTTCCGTCCGCTTCTTCCGGCAATGAATTTGAATTTGGTAGTAGACGTAGTAGACTTTCTTTCTGATAAATTTCTGATACTATCTGGTATTCTTCATAACTGAGCTATTAATCTGTTATGCCGTGGATCCTAGATACATCCTAGCAGAAATGAAATTTGCATTATGCCATCTACCAAGTCCAGAGACGCATCTCGGCCTAAAAGGGGCTTGCCAGATCAGAGAGCAAACATTCCACATGCAGCTCGTCCCAGTTTCCCCCAAATACTTGATCGACCACTGAGGCAGTCTAAGCTAAACCCATTTCTTGAAGATGAAGCTATATATGAGGTAATTTACCATCTGAAGCAATAAAACAAATTATGTTCAAGGTGTCAATTGCGCAAAACAAAGATATACCGATAACTCATTCCAAGCGATCACAGTGTCGTACAATGGATTCGGACCACAGTACCAAGCAAAATATCATCACTGAAACTCAACAATAACGAATTGTAGGTTCACTGTCTCTTCCATGCTTTCTTGACCCCGCCTTCATCCCCCATGTGATTGTATGCCCGATCGTATCGGTGTTCTACCTCTTCATTGTGTTCCTTCACATCCCTCGGCAGATTTTCTCGCAAATTCCCTTCGAAATCAGCAATGGGCGATTGCTTACCATCCCGAAGAGTTGGATGCGCCTCGTTGGACGGGATCGGATGGTTAGGTGAACCCTCCGTACCGCCAGAGTCCCGCTGCGCAGAGCGTTTCTCGCCCTCCAATTTGCAGGACTCCTGAGTGTGGGTTCGGCGGCTAAGAAGTTTAAAGGTCGTTGGCCGGAAGAAGAGAGAACGAACCGGATACCGCACTCGAGATTGAAGCCGTAATACTGTCATATCGAGTAATATGGGGTTTGTGAAAAAAGGACATTGTGTTCCAAGGGGTTTACATCGATTTAAATGTGCCTACCATAAGGTTCACGGTTAGGTAATCATTACTTAATTTGATAACAGGTTTTAGAGCCTGGGTCGGCGCAAAAGGTTCGCTCAAATTCCTTTTGATGACAGTAACCAGTCATATCTTGCCAAATCACAGTTTGGTTCTACCAAATACTCTGTCTGCCATTCATATTTCTTTAAAATACAAGTCTCTGCGTGTGTGTGGATGTGTGATGAATCCCGTACACCGACCCTCCGCTCAGTTGATTTGATCCACTAGACCAAAATACGAATCCGTACCCAGCCTAGTGGGTTGTGGTTTATAATCCAACTCACTCAGCGATATGCAGGCGACCACTGTTATGTCAACTAAGGTTGTTAAGACCAATTGAACAAATCAAAGAAATGCTGTGGAATGAGATAGCCCTAGACAACGTGACATAAACAAGGGACAAAATTTGTTATAGTCGGTTGCTGGTTCAAACTCCTCACTCAATCAGTTCCTCACTTAAAAGTGCATATCCTTAGCTGCGACGGTCTCTACTTATTTCATCTCATGATAGACAAAGACAAAATGTCGCCCCATTGTATTCTATCGGGTTTCAAAGTATTACTATGCGCAAGTATCAAGAATAACCTATTGATGGTAAAGTAATGGATTTAACGTCTTTGGGCTACAATATATGTAAATCCAATTGATCCATTCGCACACAAATAGACTTGCTTTAAGCATATACAACGCTCTGCCAGGTAGAAAACGCAGTAGCCTGAATGGAAGCATTAGGACTGACCTTGAGGCTTCCTGGGGCTTCTTGGGAGTGACCATGAATCGAGGTAAGAAATGGCCTACAAACCGATTACGTCGCCTATGCCAATTACCAATAGGAGGCAATAAAACACAAACTAGCGGAGATGATCGATTACAAATGTGCAACCCACCTACCCCCAACCCTCGTCCTTCATTTTAACATTATACTACTGATTGGAGCACGGTGGAGTGATTGTGCTGATTAGTGGGATGAAGCTGTATACCTGCTAAACTACCACGTCTGATATTTGGTTTGTGAGAGAAGCGCACCCTTCGAACAGATATACAAGGAGCTTGATCTACCTACTATGCCTAAGTTTAGGTTAAGCAAACTAAGCTTCATGGGAGGGCCTGGGAGAGTAACCCCCTCCTCCCCGCTATTTACTATTTTGGAGTTATCTGGTCTGAGACGCTAGAGCTTCGGATGAGCTCCATCTTTGCTTCTTTCAAACCTATTTAAATGTGAGTGATTGCAAAATATATGCCACTTAAAAGGCCTTATTGGAATGGCCAATGGGTGAAATGCTCTGCGCATAGTCTAATGAGGACACGGCCGGCCTTGAAACAGAGATCCCGCATACAAGATGACAAGGCCGGATATCGGTTTAGACGCCAGTATATAACAACACGGACTAAATATACTACGCACTGTCTAGATGATAGCTATTCGACGATTTGCGTCACCTTCCCGATTATTCACCGAGAATATGCCACACGCCGGTGAGCAAGTAGCTGTGTGACTACCGGGGAGTTCCCATTGCTTTTTTGAACCGTCTTCATTCCATTTATTTATGTTAGTTTTGTCATTTTCGCTTGCTAAATAGCCGCTTGTCAGGGCGGCCTAGCCAATGCAGGTTTTGGCCAGATGCTAACCACTCGCTCTAGAAACAAGGGCAGTTTATATAGAGAGTGTAACGATTCTCTTCTCTTTGAGCCGTACGGAACCTATCACGGGTAACAACGATAAGAGCGGCGGACCCATCTGTCATTTCAAGTCAATGAGCCAGCGTAATCTTTTCTTGCCGAAGCTATGATATCTGATGGTTCGCATGAGCTAGGGCTTCTGGAGACTCAACATCGCAAGGCAGCATCTTAAAAGGCCATAAACAAGACTGCAAAAGGGAAAACATATGGTTTATGCTGGGGCGTGGAGCAGCAATAATGGCAGTGATCAATCTCATGATCATCGTCACCTGGCTGTAGGGGCGTTAGCTGGTGTGTGCGCTACACAGCTGATACACAGTCATCGAAAGAAGGAAGGTGAGGACGTAAGTCATGGCATGGGCCGTATTGGCCACACTGTAGGGGCTGGCGCTCTATGAGCTGTGGCAGTCAACGAGGCATCCCGAGCATGCAACCATCATCGCAGCAAAAGCCAACGTCGTCCACATTTATCCGAGAAATACCATTACAACCAGCGAGAACACCGCGATGGCCATGGCTCTCCTATTCAAGGTCGTTCCCAATCCCACTCGCTCGCGAAAACCCTGGTAGAGATCGGTATTGGTATCGGTATTGCCGTCGTAGTCGGTGTGGCATCCCTAGCACGAGGCAGGTCCAATGCTGGGCAGCAGCGCCATGGCTGCGCCGACTCACACAAAGACAATGCCCGCCGCGGTTTTAAATGCAGGACATCAATTCTTGAATACAGGCTTGCAGGTATTGAAGCCGCTGGCCCGGTTTGAAGATTCTCGAGGTGCCATTGGTAGTCGCGCAAATGCGAGCTTTCTCGTCCTTGGAGCCCGGAGGATGGGCCCCATCGCCCCATCTATGGTGGCTGTGGGCCGGGGATAGTGACTACTATAACCCCTGAAGAAAAAAAAAAAGAAAATATATATATGGGAGGAAATGCGAAGACGGGGCTAGCTAGGAATGATGCTGGTAGCGGTCTGGTGTCACTATATTTGCTTCGCAGATTCATTCGATTCCTGAGCCCATAGAGCTGTTTTCATACCGCCAGGTAGCGGTATGGAGACTATAGCGGCCAGTAAGGATAAGCTGCTTTCTCCCACGAAGCTTCGTAGCCTTTCCGTACACTGAACGTGTCTTCTTTGGGAAGTCGGTAGTCTTTGCGTGGAAGGAAATCAGGCAAATACAGGTAGGGTGCCACGGAACGAGTATATCTAGCTTATGGGTATATCCCAGATCGACTTATCAACAGTACATTTTTAGGATGATTTTAATGAAGGCAAAGGTGCATAAATATATAAAAGTTTGCCATTCATTATCGCTGGTTATAGGTTATGCAAATTTCAGACCATTCCGCCTAGGCATGTAGCTTCTGCTTCAGCAATTCTTTGAGAGAAACAGCATCCGCCGCAAATTTGGAAATTCCCTCACGCAGCTTCTCAACGGCCATAGCTTCCTCGTTGAAATCGAACCGGAACTGAGCCTCGTCACTTAAATAGCTTTGCTTCGGAATGTCGAGGCCCGAGGCACTGGCAGAGTCGAGCTTCTTTGGGACAGGGTCGGTCGAGTTGTACAGATCCTCTAGAAGGCTAGGCGAAATGGTCAGATAGTCGCATCCAGCCAGCTCTGTGATCTGCTCGGTATTCCGGAAGGAAGCGCCCATGACGATTGTCTTATAGCCATGCCTTTTATAGTAATTGAAGATGCTTTGGACCGATTGAACACCGGGATCCTCTTCAGCAGAGTAGTCGCGTTTGTGGGCAGCCTTGTACCAATCGAGAATGCGGCCCACAAACGGGGAGGTTAGGAAAGCGCCGGCCTCGGCGGCGGCAATAGCCTGCACTAGCGAGAACATAAGAGTTAAATTGCAATTGATCCTGTGCTTGGACTGGAGAATGCGAGCGGCCTGGATGCCCTCCCATGTAGAGGCAACCTTTATCAGGATGCGCTCTTTGGAGACGCCGACCTCTTCATAGAGCTATAGTAGATAGGGCGGTGTTAGCTTACTGTGCTCAGCTGCTTTATATATGGTCCTCCCATGGATGTTGATGTACCTTAACAATGCGCAAAGCCTTGTTGACGGAGGCCTCCGTATCAAAGGAGAAACGGGCATCGACTTCGGTCGAAACTTTACCGGGGATGATTTTGAGGATCTCCTTGCCAAATTCGACCAAAAGACGGTCTAGAGTGAAATCCACCTGCTCATCGACGTCTTTGCTTTGGTTCTTGCCGTACGAGATGGCCGAATCAATAAGACTAGCATATTCAGATTTTTTGGATGCGGCGAGGAGTAAGGAGGGGTTGGTTGTGGCATCTTGTGGTTTATACTTGTCGATTGCTAGGAGAGAATGTGCGTGAGCATTTCACGCGTTGATACCTACAAAGCTTCTGGGAGGAAAAGGAGTAAATCTCTAGTAGGGCACATACTGGAAAAGTCACCTAGCATCTTTGTTAGTGGACTAGTCCCAAACACGTCAACGTCAACGTATATAAACCATCAGCACTTACCAGAATCACACACTACGATGGAGCCTGCAGCTTTAAGCTGCTCAAGGGAAGAAGACATGATGTGCTATAAATCTTGACTTCGACTGATCGAAACGACAAATTTATATCAGGCGATGATTAATAAGTACAGATGGCCAGGTCCGCGGGGGAGCGATATTCAAATGCCCAGAATAACTGGTGGTGGCAATTCATAGCTTTTCGATGACATAGTTGACCATTTAGACTGAACGGCAACTGAATCTTTCGCGATCGGCGCATAAAGCACCTGTAAGGGTTGATGTCATATATACTTCAGCGGCGAACAAGTCAAGAGCCATACACCTCCACAGAACCGGAAAACATTTGAAGATCACCACTAATTACCCTGCTCACGACCTCTCATGATATCAGAATGGTGGTCAGATTAAGTGAGCATCAAGGACAAGGAATTCTAGAGCCATGTCGCTCCATG
The DNA here is from genome assembly GCF_028827035.1 of Penicillium chrysogenum. Lineage (NCBI taxonomy): Eukaryota > Fungi > Ascomycota > Eurotiomycetes > Eurotiales > Aspergillaceae > Penicillium > Penicillium chrysogenum. The sequence continues at coordinate 3,907,824 of NW_026622750.1, read as the reverse complement.
TTGCATGCTCTCAACTGGGCGAATGGTTAATCCAACCGTATTTTCCCCCTTTTCCGATTAACAAGGTGCTTATTTGTGTATATATTACTATGAAAGGTGTTATGGAAGTAAAGTGGAAATCCGAAAATGAGTTACAATGGAATAACCGGTGGAATTGTCGCTAGATAAAGGTACAAGACAGAAATACAGTTTCAATCCAAGTCACGGGCAGTGAAAAGGGCGGACTTGTGCTATTGTTACCAATGAGATAGGACAGGGGGAGAGTAGACAGCCCTCGCCACAAAGGGGGAACGTCATCAGCGGAACAGACCACGCCTATATATTGATAGCACGCTTAGAGGGAACCAACTTGGTTGGTAAGGATAAAAGCTGTGCGCTCAGCTCCTACCAAAGTCGATGGCGATTCCAGATGTGAAAGCTTGGTGAGCTCGGTATCCGGTCACACAGTGACATTGGAAGAGCGTGGGTAGTGTTGTGATATGAGGCTGGTGCAGATCAGGAATCAAGCCGCTCCGTCGGAATTAGCTCCGAGGTGTCTATACAGACGACCAAGTTGATTTTCAATCAACTTGGCTCATTGTTGTATATATGTATCCCTCTGAAATAACAAGATAATTCATACCTCTGAACTACAACAGGTAGTAAACGGGAACTGTTGAGCATGTTGCGTTTGGTAGAACGGCTGCCTTCCCCATCTACTCAACCTTTCCGTTGATCGTCGGACTCTACCAAAAACAACCGCTGTCATTGGTGGGAAGAGGTGGCCGGTAGCCTATAACCGCACGATACCGCTTTCGGTAAAATAAAGCCTGATTTTGTTGCCTCGAAGTTAATATTGTGCCCAATCAATAATCCGCAGGACTTTAGAATCTGTCGATGCAACATTGGATTAAATAGTCCACGCCGCACCACCGGGTTTCCATACGCGAAAGCAGACACGTAAGACAGTCGGGTGATATACGAAGCGCAAGTGCCAGAAGACTAGGTGTAGTCATTCGTACTACTACGGTATTCGGATGACACACCGCCGATCCTTAATTACCAGAAATTGCAATGATGATCCTTGCGCCATTGATTTCTGGATCTTGTTCATAGGGGTAATCATCTGCACCAATTATATATGAAGACCACGCGATGTGAATCAAGTTCAGCACTTAAAACCTACCAAAAATATTTGTTAACGTGTTTCCCGGGCGAGCAGCGCAGTCCGAAACACATAGTAAATGCGATAAATTACAACTTGATATCTCAGCAACAACCATTTGTTTCATTACATTGTGAACTAGAACGCAGGCCAGATTACTGGCTGGTAGCCCGCTTTTATCACTTGATCATCATCTGATGAGGAGTTCAAATCACCGATAGCTGTTGGTAAGGCTTCTTCTCACTGTAGATCTGTGTCTCTACATTACTGAAATGTCGCCCACACAACCCCAGCAATACAAACTACGTTACACATGCTTCAAGAGGTGCCCCATGCCGCTCCGCGCTAATCCCAAGTGGCTCACGCCACCATTCCGAATGCCTCGGGACTGATATCTCTATAGTTCACTTGTTGTCAACCAAAATGTGTCGAACGGACCTATGTGCCGTATTTCGTTGAAGTCTCCAGCAGATTAAGGCTCTTTTACTTCGACCTGTACATTGCTTAAGCTAAATGAACGGAGCGTTGGAATACCCTCGATCCACCCTCAGGCATCAAAATCAGAATCAAAATACCCTACAATGGTAAAAAATAAAATACCGAAGACGATATGCGATGGACTTCCATCTACGTCCTGTTGGGGAGCGAACTTTCTATTGGTCACTTTGGCCAATTTACCCTCTGCGGTAACATAACAACGAGACCTTAACTTTGGTTACTGCTGGTTCCGAGGCAAGATGAATGTTAATTTATTATTGTTGGGGCGTCCTGAGGTCATAGAGTCATAGAATTGTGGGTGCAATTGAATTTATTTAGCTTGAAAAAGGTTCGAAATCCGTATGACCTGTCCGCGCAGGCGATAAACAACAGAACAACAGTGAACTCAACTTAGTGAAACATGGGATAATGTCTTCGATCCAAGCAGAAGAGTGAGTACATGGATTTTCTTGAAACAAAAAAGCCGGGACTATAAGGGATGCTTACCTCTAGCCTGCAGTTCTTTCCATCTTGCTGTCAATCGGTCCTTCACTATACAACAACCACTGTCCGAGTCGCCATATGGCGTGAACAACTTCGGTGGCAAATTTCCATCCACCCCTTATTCGATGACTTTTCCAAAGGAGTTGAAAACCCAGGAAGCCGCTTCCAGTCCCACAGAAGAACCCATTGAAGTCCTCAAAGAATATGAATGCTTATTCGATCATGTCCGAAAGATTAAGCGAAGTGCTCATCATTACTAGCTCCTGCAGAATCAAACAAAAGTTATATACTCCTCGATGTATTTTCTGCTAAAAATTCGCACTTTTAACAAACTCAGACCTGTTTTATTTTATGCTTGCGAGGGAAAGAATGGGGCAGGCAAGACCAAAATAGTTACCAAATACGGTAGAATTATGATGTCCTCATGTCTCCTACAAATGTTGGGAGGAAATATGTACGGGAAATTGCCGCAGACTTTCAGATATTATTTGACAAAAGCGAGTCTAGCTCAAAGCGAGCCGCAAATCGTTTCCCTAATTTAAATGCATGGTTTATACTTTGAACTTCATTGTGCAAACAATATCCAAAAGCCATATCGCCACTTATCTTCGTGGTGTTAAAGTGATACTGATGTTTCAAGATTGACGTAATGTAAGTGATGCCCAGTACGCAAGTCCTTGAGCCGACGGATCATACAGCCGGTATGGTCCGCAACATCCCGAGGTGCCGATAAATCTTTACCGCGACAAATGCCACCATCCATTCATTGAACGGCCGCTTTTTGCAGAGATTAAAATATTATCCACTGTCGAAATACCGTGTGAGCTCAAGAAACATGCGCGCCAATCCAAGCACGACGAGTCAGGATTGTAAATTACGGCTGCCCAGCCGAGTTGTATGGGCGTAACGAGTGACTAATCCACAACTCATTTTCTTTGGCATTTTCCCGGCACAATAAATGTTTCTGGTAGTCGAATTAGCACTGGTCTGTCCATGCCGATAAAGTGACCAATTCAAAGTTCGCTCTCCAAATGGATATACCACGATTAATAGTCAAACGCAATGATTTCCAGTACCCACTTCTCTTACTATGGAAGGGTATTAGTTTACTAATATGATTTTGATGTCTGGGGGCGGATAGTGTGATTCCAAAGCTCTGTTCATTTACCTTAACAGAGCACAATGTAGCCAGTTCGAAAGATCCTGTCCTAAGTAACAAAGTACTAGTCTGTTGGGAGTTCAACGATACAATACGCATAGATCCCTTATAAAAACTTTTGCTGGCAACAGGTGGGCCATTTGAGAATATCCGGAGTGGTGGCGCAAATCCACTTCTTTACTGGGTGGAAAGGTGGGATTTGTGTATCAGATCTCCCTCTTTAGGTTTTAAGAGATATCCTTCTATGCCTTTTTGTTTCGCCAGTGAGCCAACAATCATATAATTTCATCGACCACAATAGTTGGTGCTATGTTTGTTTAGGCTCAATATAGAAACAAAGCAGCTGCCCATGTAGGCAATAAAAACAGTTAGGGATAAGCCTATCGCATTGTGCATTGCTCTCTCGGCAAAATTTGCACGATATAGTGCTCATGCGGGGCGTAATCCGGTCAAACCTGCCACCTGAAGATTGTAAGCCCGGCGACATGTTCGCGTTGATCGCTTGCCGATTCTCGTGGTAAGATTGAATGTGTATTGCACTGCCAAACCATTCCTTCGCGGAAACAAAGACGGTTGCGAAGAGCCTGCGGGGGGTTGATCACCAGCGCTGAGCTTCATCTATTAGGCTAATCATGACGTGGCCTTGCATTTGTTTTTTTCGAACCAATATATGTAAATGGTTTTTCAGCACGATTGAGTGTGATACGGGAGGCAAAACATTCAAATCCTACGTTTAATTGATATGACCTACCTCCAATCTGCATTTATTATCCATGGCGGAGCTACATATACACGTTCCCTCGCCGGAAGAACGAGGCCCCTTGACGGCCTACGAGGTATTATTGGCGCGCTTGCCACGCTACACAGAGCCCCATAAATTCCGTAGAGGTGAGGTCGGATATAGTAGTGTTCGCTCTTGCACCCCGAGTAACGAGGTCTGCAAGGTCAGGACGGTCACCATCTCTTCTAGAGCGGCAGTTTATAGTCCGAGATGTCAAGACACTGATATACGGTGTCCCTACTGCAAAAGGCGGTGTATACACAAACAGCCCTTCATACATGCCCTGGTATGTTACCAAGGGTACAAATAGGTCCATGAATGCGGCTAGTTTGGGCGACTCCAAGAAGGTCTTGCTTGTCGCTTCGGAACTGGACGGCAATGCGATGATCAGCGTGCGTGAAGTGAGTATATAATATAGCAGCATAACTCATGCTTTCCTGGAAAGGACTGAGTTGAACGTCTACCCTGCCGGTAGCGTTGGGAAAAATTATCCGGGAAATATGGTGCAAAACGAACTGGTGACACGATATCTGGGAGTTGGCAGTGGCTAGAAGAAGCAAGCCACGACGAGTGTCCAGTAATCGTCCATTGTTAGAGCCTACCCTCTCTGGCAAAAATTCAGTTTTTCTGCCAAACGTGAAGGTGAGGAGTGAGTATGCTGTATACGCTGCTGCATTGTTGCCGTTCAAAGGGAAGGACGACTTATTGCCCGCATAGCAAAGAAGAAATGGTTTTCAATTTGAGATTGGCCAGAATAACTTTCGGATTATTATTCATCCGATGATAACGAGATTCCCTGGAAGCCATGTCATATAACTTAAAGCGATCTGTAATGGGCAGTCAAAACAGTATGGATACAAATTGATATGCGGGCAATAAGTGCCGGCAACAGGAAAGATGCAACTCAACTCATAGAGTACTGTAACTGGGGCCTCGACAAAAGGACCCTTTGGACGCCATGACGATTCGCCTTTAAATTTAAACCTTCGGGAGCTTGTTTCTGATAGGCTCCATGCGGATAAAGTCCCTACCTAACGCATAGTGACTTCTTGGTCTAAGGAACCCCCACACTGCGAGGCGAGCTTTGTCCAAGATGGTTTCGCTGTGCCACTAACTCACCAACTGGTCATGATGACGTCAGTAGAAAGGTGGGTTTTAAGTAGAGCAAAAACGAGCATTCGACATGAAGCTCTTCGTTCTGCGCTCTTTCTCAATTGAATTTCACATTCACTTCCATAACCGAATTTTTAAGGAAGATGTCTGACAGAAATAATACGGGACTCGCCAAACAACATGATACCCAAAATCGCCAGTATAACGAAGAAATTCAAAGCCCCATCAAGCCTAGCTTGAATGATACCGATGAGCAAATCAGTAAGTATTATCTTCCTTCTGCTTGCACATCTGGCTGACAGCGAGTGTTAAGCTCAGGATTACAAGGAAGCTATTGACCGCTCCAACATCCTGAGCGGGGATGCTGGACAGCACGCAGAGCCTCAATCATCTTACGCTTCGAAGGAGGACCAAGATGCAGATGATATACCCTGGCGCCCTGATCCATCAGGTAATCCCAACAGGACATCTTAAGACGTTTTTCATGCTGCCAAAAGTGACCCCTATATTCCTTCGCAAATTAAATCATTATTTTATTCTGTACAGTTGCCCTTGAAATCTGGCATCCAATTCTGTAATATTGGTTGTGTCTTTCGTGGTGAAAACAGGGAATGTCTAGATCCCCTATATAGACTGCCATTTATTTCTTGAAAGGTTAGCCTCCGACCGAGACCTGCATTGGCTAGTGTGCCTGGCAAGCAGCGATTGGACAAGCAAAAGCGACGAATATCTATCATTTACACGATTGCTCAGTAGATTTAGACCGTGTTATCTATTGGCGTCCGAACCGATATCCGACTTTGCCATCTTGTATACGCGATTTCTGTCCCAAGGCCGGCCGGGTCCTCATTACACTAAGCGCAGATCGTTTCGCACTCATGAGCCATGCCAAGAAGACCTTTAATGTGACAACGAATTTTTTGGGATCTTTCACATGTAAAGAAGTTTGAAGGAAGCAAAGGTGCAACACGTCTGGGGTTTTAGCATCCCAACCCAGATAGCTTCAAAATTGTAGATAGCGGAAAGAAGGGGTTACTCTACCAAGCTCACCTATGAAGCTTAGTTTGCTAAATCCGAGCCTTGGCATAACAGGTATATTGAGCTCATTTTATATTTAGTTCGACGCGTGTAATTCTCTCACAACCCAAATATCAGGTGGTAATTCGTCAGGTATACAAGAGATTGGGTCCGTAAAATTTATTTTCGGTTGTACTCTCCGTGGTGATAGAAGAAGCATTGATGCGTCGATTTTCGAGAAAGTGAGGCGTCCTCTAGATTTTTTTTGGGTGTGAAATACACAGATAGATGGTCTCAGCTGACTCGGTGACGTGTGAGAGTGGCTTGCACACTTCTTTTTCGCGTACTGCTGCGATAATATCCTCGGTGCAGTGTAGTATCGCTGAAAGAGGGTTTCGTATCTCGTGGCTAATCATGTCGATGAATCGCTCTTGGAGTTCTTTAGTTCTTGCGCGTCTCCCGCAAGCTCTCTCTGGGGAAATTCGGCCCTCTTCTCTGGTGCAATGTCCGCGACCGTTACAATAAATCCGCCAAGGGCGTCGAGGCCAAAAACATGCATATTTGCATGAACAGAATTCAAAGTTAGCACACACCATGTGCCATGATCCCGAGCCCGGTATTCGATGTGCAGCGCTGCCTTGGATGGCCAATTCTCCTTGAAATATGCATTCACCCGGTTGAAGTCGTCTGGGTGGATTGACTGTAACCAGCTATTTGGAAACTTCGCATCTGAATACGGAAACAGTGTCCGGAAACTGCAGTTCGCGGAGACCAGCTCGTGGAGACTAGCTCGCATTTATGATTGAGAGTTGCTAGACCATGTGGAACGATGTCAGCTAACTGCTGTGCAGACGCGGTCGGGTGAAACTCGAGGCTCATTTCGCCCTGTGCAAGACAGCACTTTAGCCTTTTATCACAAAAGAATTGGGGCTTCATTGGCAGCATACTATGTGGTCATATGCATGGTCGTAAGAACCGACTAGCTGTAAAAAATATCTATATAGATTCGAGCCGACGATGAACGCGCAGGCGGTGCGATTTCCACTGTCCAGAGGTTGTCAGATTCTCGATTATCTAATGCGACAAGGCATGAGCAGCGTCAGTGTGGGTACCATCAAGTGAAGCGGCGAATCAGTCCCTCCAATGAAACAACCTCATTTTCCCTGTGGAGCGGACCTATCCTTCCTATTCGGTCTTCCATCCTGCCTAAATAATGTGGTGAATGGAGAAGAGTCTACGACAGCTAGGCTTGCAGTCAGTGGACATCTTGCTCTATTTAAAGCCGAGAAAATGGAATCGACATGATGCAGATAATTACTATATCCTCACATGATCGACTCCGTCATGTGTACTCGATAGCATTCTCGCAGCCGTCGTGAAGAAGATCCTTGTAGTTCAGAGGTATAAATTAATTGAATTATTCAGAGGGAAATAAGAGTTTATATACACAACACCATGTCCAAGTTGTTTGGAAATCAACTTGATTCTTTGCATAGACACCTCAAGATTTATTCCGATGTGCGGCTCATTCACAACACACTTTCGTGACTTGTTGAATCAGACGAGGCCAAGAAGCCGTTGCCGGAGTCCAAATGTACCTTTGGCAAGCCAACCAGGCGTCCCAGGTCGACGGCGACCTACAGAAGAAGACTGTGGAGGCAGCGCACTACTTCCTGGGGATAACAAGCGTACCACCAGAAAGCGAGGGGAAATGATGACGCAAATACGACAAACGTTGGGCGATCAGTGGAGATACGAGCCTGATTCGTTGGACCACATAAGCTACCCCACTTCGAATCCGATACGCGACTCAATAGTGCCGCCGCTCGACCAGATATCGAGAATGTATTGTGGGTTAACATAGATTTATCCCTGTCGCATAATTTCCGTTTTCGCATGTTTAGAAACCATATACCGGGGTACGCGATTTGGCTCAGTCTCGACCGTGTGGCAATCACCTAAAACGTGAGCACATTATATGCTATACACACAATCAATCTTGATGCAGTATCGAGTACGTCATTGCGTAAGCTACCAATGTCATCCCGAGGGTAACCAAGCATTTCATATGTGATGTCCCCTTTCCGTACACTCAATCTTTTCATGAACCGGGTGGGTCGTTTAATGGCTCTCTAATAGTCAAAACCTCCGCATCAACATGTAAGAGACTTCGAATCCTGAAGATTTCCGATATATCAATGCGCCTATTTGTCCCACATACGGATGAAAGAAGTACGGAGTATCCCTTCACATATGCGTGCGAGAGGACTGATGTTGATGGAGTCAGATCATTTTGCGGAACCTCTGGATGAGGTTCTGCAGAAGAATGGTTCAATCCTGTGGATATATTATTAACCGAAGCGAACTTGTACATGTATTGTACACGTAACTGGTTCCCGCTGCCATGATCAGTTATGCCTGCCTTACCTGCTTGGATAGTGGCAACCATATGATCTTGTACAGCTTTTGGCCCTGTTTCGCACAGAAGCATATCGACCGACACCGGACCTTCCACTATTGGCAGCGACAAAGATGGCATATATGTAGGCACAGGGTCATGACACCTGGCCAGGTTTTCACAGCGTACTTTGTGGTTGCAATCAGCAAAAGGTTCCCCAATCCCCTGGCAGGATATGTCATGTGGGGCCTTCAGCGGCTTGGCCTCGTCCGTAGCATATGTTTGCATTATCTTGAAATACTCCTCATTCTCCTCATTGTAGCGCGACTCGTATGCAAATAGGACCACATAGTCACTATCTTGCACGTGATGATGCCAACCTTTTTGCCAAACAAGATGCGGAGATTCGCTGGGAACCTTGATACTCAATCGCCCTTCGTGTTGGGAGAAGTCGTACGATACCTAGTCCCTGCTCACGGTAGAAAAGGTCAGAGTTATAGTCAATCTTGCCCATACTGCGTTAATTTTCAAAGGAAACAGATATCTGGTCCCCGAAAGAATTTGACAAGTACATATTATACCCATAAAATGCAAGGAGGTTTGGTGTGATGAATGTCAGAATACTACTCTTGCATCATTTGCAACCTACGCTTATTTCACTCGTCAGGGATCGATATAACCTAGTCTACCTCGGCTTGCATTCTCGCCACATGATGGTAGGAATGAATATCGTTCCTGAAGGGTCAAGGTAAATGAAATCATCCATCCATTCATCTCCCCGTCCATCTACGCTGTATCATCCAATCTGAAAAGCTAGCAATTCGGCGTTTTGCGCCAAACAAGTACATACAAATTCATAAGCTGGTTTTAACAAATGAGGTTACTCGGCAGAAATAACCTAATATTCGTAAAGCAGCACAACTCAAGAAAGCCTCTTTCGCATTCACGCTAGTGATATGGAAACCCCGGTAGGCAAAGACGACAACAAAAGAGGAGAGGGGATAATGGGTCAATCCAAGAGCCGGAGACGGGGGATGAACTATAACATAGTCGCCAATGATTCCCTTATCCAGACCTAGTGAAGTGTTATCATATTATTCTGTTTTGAATAGGCCTCCGGATATTACTGTTATTTCCAGGTCCCAACGATCTCAAAACTGCCGTTCTCCTTCCATTCACCACGAGCACGTTGACAATGAGATATGGGGAAAATTCGCTCTTCGGGATTCCAGAGGCTTAAAGCGAAAGTTTCATGAATCCAAGGATGCATTTCTTCTCAGTTCCTGTCGATTAAAGTCCCCACTTAGTTGTTCCCATACTTTCACTCCTTAAATGAACACGTTTATCAACCTGCAACCTGTATTAGTCAGTAGGCAATAGCTTGGAGTTCCGTCTGGCCAATAGGGACACACTGAAGAGTAGGACCCACTGGAGAACCTGGGGGGGTGGGGCAATGAACGCGACACAAGATTTAGTGTCGCACTGCTCCTTTTCATCCGTGTCTTCGCACGCCCTCTTTAAGGAGACAATGACAATGAGAGTTCTTGATAGAGCTATGCATAGTACGAAAGTGATAACCTGAAAGAATGTAGACAACATATTATTTTCAGCTAGCTCAGTTCAAGAATGAAAGGCCCTTGGTCCTGCCGAAGAAGGCTCCATATGGAAGAGGGACTCCGTGGAAGTAACCCACTTTTGGTCCCACTGTTACGATCGAGGATACTACGCTTAGTCATTACACTGAAAGCCAATCATCGACCAATGTAATTTCGTCAGCCTTCTGACACCAATCATTGGTTAGCATACCGTACGAGGACGGGCTGTACAGTGAGCTGGCCAAAGAGCCAAAACTAAGTCCAGGAATTAGTGGCACCTCGATACAAAAAGCGTGTCGCAAACTGTGTCACAACGTGTGTTGCAAGGGTTGCGTGCGTACTGCCACGGTTTTTATCACAATGCATCAGGGAACTTGTCGGCATTTAAATTCGCAACCGTGCCATACAAAATCATTACTTTTCATAATAGCTTAGGGCTAGGGATACCAATCTTTCTAGAATCCTTCAATCCTTATAAATATCAGAAACATGGCCTTCTCTGGCTTCCTGCTTCTCGCTAGCATTTACATATGCGTTGCCTTTCGTGGCACACTCACGGTTATCGATTACGATCGCCAATGCGTGATATGGTCTGATGGTAACTATGGCTGCACGGGACATTCAGAACCTTTTGCTGTCCTTGATGGAGATGACTGTTCTGGTGATGGCTCCACCTATATATTTTTTATATTAACGAAGCCTTAGACCTAAGCAAGGTTACATATGTTATCCGCAAGGACCACTCTAAGGTCGATGTGGGTGTATACGGCACATGGTGTTGGCAGCTCGTTGTATTGCTCCCGTTCTGCCTTTGCCTTCATCGTATTCATCAGCATCATCTGTTCCAGAATTGTCTTCGTGGGGCCCGTCTCCATCCTCCACTTCTGAATCATCTAGATAAATATCAAGCTGATCAAACGCTTTTGGTGCAGTCACTAAGAAGACGGATTGGTGGCCTAGGTTTGGTAGGTCCGTAGCATAAGGCGAGATTGGCGGTTACCAACGTCAGCTGGTATCTATATCATGCTCAAACGCACTAAATCTGCGTTTCTTCATTCCAACTGTTTTGCAGTCAAATTAACGTCACGGTTAAGTTTCAACGAGGTCTACTTGATGGCTAACAGTAAATGCGCCAGAAGTACACTTGCAAACTACGTTCCCTTCCGTAGGTTCGGCAACGATGTGTCAACGTTTACTCTTCCTCCCCTTTTCGTATATCGGTGAGTAATTCGAAGTGAGCAGCTGGCGAGATCGAGCATCAATAGTTGAGCTAACTGTTCACTGGCTTTTCGAAAGTGCGGTCGGTCCTAGGTGAGGAAGCATTGGTAGAGATACCAACAGCCTCGGCGTGACTTGTCAGCTACAAATGGCCCTGGAGCACAATTTCTGATCCAATCCATCTCAGAATGGACCATCCCACTTCTTATTCCCAAATGACCGGCAAGCCAAGAGACAATGCCGAATATCCCATGCTCCAGAAGACGGACCCAACTTGGGAACCATCCACCGCAACCCTCAAACGGCACAACCATCGAGCCCAAGGTCGGTCATACCCCCATCGGCAGGAAACGAAAAACCCACTATTACTGAATAGATTCTAGTAAGAACATGCGGTACCCTTACGGCGGAGTTCATGGAAGTAGTAAACCTCAATGACTCCCTCGCTACACCAGTCCTCAAATTGCTCGACTTGTACTTTTCCCTATGGGAATGCTACGTCGCCAGATCGGCCCAGAAAATACGACTCGAGGAGCAGCGACAGCTTCAAGCGTCAAATGACTTGCTAGCAAGCGATAGCGATATCCTACTGCAGCTCTGCAATGTGCTAGCATCAATATTGTGGGACCACAAACTAGCGGTTCAGGCTCTTTGTAATGGTGTTCTTTAAGCCTTGGAAGCGAGCGATCTTCAAGCCTACTCTGTCGATGAGCCTGAGCCTTGGTAAAGTGTCCATGTGGTAGAGCGTCTATGGGCAGGAAGAATGACATTTGATTTTCCGCTATCTATTTCTGTTTTCCCTAAGGAGAGATAAGGCTTATACTGCCGGTGAACTTTCGTTGTGTTGGTGACGGGTGCCAACGGTGCACGCTGTTGATACATTCAACGCATTCGATAACTTAGCATGTGGTTATAAATTCCCCTAGTTTGTCCTCATTCTGTGTAATAAGAGAGGAATAGAAACTGCTCAGTCTCCAGCTTTCCATCCCTCTCAACCCACATTAAATCGCTGCTTTATACACTTCTCTATTTTCCCTACAGCTTTCGATGGCCAGTCATATAGCAGAAATGGACGGATTGAACGACAATGGTCTGTACCCGTTTCTTTGATGGGAGTTTGCGCTAATGTTAATAGACCACGATTTGGATCTCGACCTTCATGCTATCTGGCATGAATCTTCTGGCATACCACACCGCCGCCCTGTCTCGCTACTGATCCCAAGGATCTGTGGCAGGACCTTTTCGGCAAAGACGATCCTGCAGAATACGAAACTTAAGGGTCTTCCTCTATCGGATGCCTTTTCTATCCCAAACTCGACAGTCTGTCCGGGTTCAAGTGGACAGGTCCAGATCCTCTGACCAACTCTACTCGGGCTAACGACATTTTCCTCCACATGTCAGCGCTCCTTTTCCCTAAAGAGGTGCACTGGATAGAATTTTGGTTTGTGCGGTTTGACCGGATATCTGGTGAGACTATAGGAGAGGACCTGTTCTTCCTGCCACGGGTTGAAACGGCCATGGGGAATCTCTATCGGATACGCAGACAGCTACTAGACACAGTCACCTGGCATGCTGTCCGTGCAACCGGCACTGGCTTCCGACTGTCCCTTTGGCCTCGTACGGAATCTCTACCATATTCGAGACTCTCGACACATTCTCTGTTGACTAGGCTTCCCCCGACGCTATCCCTGGACCCACGGTTTTTTGTACATAATATATCGAGTAATTACGAGTGAGATTAATCTGAGTCAAGCGGGATTGTTCGTATACTCATTTCAGTAAAGACCACAATAATGAATAATGACTATTTGGTGCCCTTCTTGTTAAAAGTCTCGGGAGTATATAACCTGCTTTGCATGCGGTTAATTTCCCTTGAAGTGCGTCGCCGCTTGTAGTATTCCTTGTAGTATTTCTATGTTGCCAATATAGGACAGGGCAACCCGAAATAGGCAATTCCTTACTCTTCTCTTGCGATGTCCGTCAGCCCTGCCAAATTGGCACTGTAGGGGTAGTTCCAGTCATCGAGTAGGCTAATCAGCCGTTCCCGAGATGATTCCAGTGCCTGCCCAAAAAAGCGCAGTCGAGCTAGCTGCTTGTCGTGGCAAAGCTGAAGTCCGTCCCTCTCTTTTCTCAGGTGTGTGCCAGCCTCCCTCAGAATCTGATTGCTCTGCTGCAGTTCCTGGCCATCGATATGCTTGGACACACACGACTTCCATAGGCATCGGTAGAGTCCAACAAGCCGGGTTGCTAGAAATGCAAACTTAGGATCGTCGCGTTCGAGGTCTGCTAGCACCGCCAAGGTGGGTTGAAACGGCTCGGTCGCCAAGGTATGTCTTGTTACTTCTTCGTGTTGCGAAGGGGAGGTCTACGATGGTCAGCCAAAGCATTTGAAGCCGAATGGTTTCACTTACCAATGGAGGGACATGATCAGAAGGTTCCACATTATTGTCTTTATTACTAAGGTTTGGTAATTCACAGGGCCGCTGTTCTCCTTTTTCCTAGTTTGCCGAGCTGTTCGAGGCATCCATTTTGACCGCAGGAAAAGGTCAAGGTCTGGGCAACACTAGTTCCATCAGGCCTTGGTGTAATCTTATAGACTATGCAGATGCAGGTGGCTATGGACTGGGTTTTACGGTCACCACATAGTCAATCAACGCAGTCAGCTTCTGAATAGAATTTGCTTTTATTTTCAGCGGGCGCTTGGTAGTAAATTTGAGGGGAGGAATGTCAACGGGTTGGCCGGGAAAACTGATCAAGCCTGACGATGTTGAGGGCCAGATATGGACGCCCATTGATGTGAGAGATATCTCAACTAGGCACCTCTTCTTCCACTTTCGTTGAAAGCCTCAGAAACTCGGCAACAGCATTATAGACCTTAGAGTCACCAGAAAAAGAAAGTTCGGAAAGAAACGAAAAAGAAAAGAAAAGAAAAGAAAAGAGAAATGTATCTTCGAAGGTTGGTCACAACTTCAAAAATTGAGTGTTGACAACGTTTAGCCAAGCTTCAACGGGTTGACGGTCATCCTAGCGTGACCTCGCTTTCTGCAGTCTAGGCGGACAGACCCACAGCTCACCACAGACCCAGACCAACACAACACTAAAGCGAGGCCAGAAACAAGGTCCATGATTCCTAGGGATGAAATTGTAGGAGCTTTTCGGTGATCCAACTTTGAGTCACTCATAGATGCGCTGATCAAAAGCAAGAGATATGAGCATGTCATTGTCCATCATATTTCTCCCACAAGTCTCAATTAAGAGGGCCGTGAAAGATTCAACAGTCAGCCAACGTTGCTTGACCGACTCAGCATCCCTTGCTCTCAGCACCACTCTTACTCGCCTCTCGAGAGGTATCAAGAATTTCCCTGCAAAGAATTGCGGTAAAAGAAGACGTGGGTTTCAACAGCCCTCAATAAGCATAGGTGTCCTTCAACGCTTTCTCCCAAACTTCTGTGTCAGAAACCGAGAAGTGTATAAATATGTCCTCTACCCCGGCGATTTGCTCTACGATTTATTCACTTGATTCTGCAAAGTCGAGCAGGCTTGTGTCTGACGCACTCGGTAAGTTCTTCCCTCTGACCGAGTACTGGAATTTATACCGTACTGACATTTATAGGATACATCGTGTACCACCAAAACAGGCAGTGCCTGTAAGAGATGTGATTCCAAGCAGATTCACTGTCCCATTCACGCCAGTCAACCAAATAGTTAGATTTGGGTTAGCTGGTCAAAGTGTCTACGCGAAGACGTCTCTGCTATAGCAGCCGACGGAGTTGATCGATCTACTGTCGCGCCTCTGGATGGACTTCAAATTTGAAGCACAACTGCTCATACTTTAGGTATGCGAAAACCCACAAGTCCTGTTTGAAACTGTACTGACTTGAAAGACGCGGGACAACCAGATCCATGGACACTCGACCACAATACGCCAGTGCAAGGGCCACAGCTCCTTGCCATTTCATCATCCCTCGTCTTGACCATCAGAACATGTGAGTCATGGAGTGTCATGCTGATCTACTGGCAAATAATTGACAGTGAACCTTTGAGAGCTCACCCGTGGCCCTGGTAATCCCGCACTACCGCCAGTGCTCCACGCAAAGCCACGGCTTACACACTGTGCCTGGCCCCGTAAATGGCCCCGTCGTCGAGCAATGCAGCATGTCCTAGGCGGAATATTGCAAACCAAGATAGCTGGTTAACAATAGGGTGCAGCCATCCACTTGTTGCATAGAACCTTGAGACTCCCATTTCCATGCTAAGGTGAGTGAGATCTAACGCCTACAGCTGCGCTGTGTCTGATTATCCGCGCCAAGCCTTATTCCTCTAACCACGAACACCACTGACATCTTCACACTGTTGTAGGGGCACCCCTCATCGACGGTGAAATATACTGTGGCGAGTGGCCTATTCCGCCAGATCGAGGATAAGACCAAGGTGGCGGCCGACGAGCGTGCCCCATCGCGTCTTCCGCCCTCGCCCCCACCGCCTTCGCACTATTGTGGAGCCCTGAACCTCTGGCATCGCGACACATTCATCCACCATGGAAGTGCAATGTTTATCGCAAGCGGGTTCGTCACGCGCGTTTACTGTCTCAACAAATTGCCTTGTGCACCCCAGCGCAGCTTTTTTGAAGCGAGTGCAGATCGCGATGAGCTTGAACGCGACGTGGCATGGCTGGTGACTGCATTGCAGAGAGTTGTAAGTGATCTAGTTGTGAAGCCGATATAATCATTGCGCAAACTGATTGTCCCGTCTCAAGCGCACTTTGGGATTTCCATGAACAGGTACGCTACGGCAACTCGTCCAACTAGGTCAATCCTTGCTGACTCGGATCGTACAACAGGAGAACACCCTCATTTCTGCCACTCGAGTCGAATGCCACGCGAACAAATATCTTGTCTGCTCGAGCTCCCCTATACAAATACGATTGCATGCTTTCTGTCCCTTCCACATGAATACTATCGACGATGAGTCACAGAAGGTTCGTATCGCGCACCTCGGCCTCTTTCTCCCTATTGATTCTGCATATCGGGTCATTGTTCGATTTGTCTACATGATACAACTCTTGAACTCCGATCAGCCTATACCACTACCCGAATCATACCTATGGCTAAGCATGCAACCTTTCAAATATCTTCAAGTGGCGTAGGCTGCTAGTATCGAATGCGTGATCCGCGTTGTCTTCGGATGAGATTTGGTGGCTTCCCAGGCCTAGAAATCCAAAAGACACAGGAATGCTGATATTTTGTCTTGCTTCCTGGCAGATGAGTGTACCTCCGCAAACAATCAGGCTGTTAGCACAAGTCCACCTGCAAGGGGAAGGAGACGCAAAGTCTTCTCATTTTTAGCCTACAATTTGACATTGGTCATCTCAGGTACAAACCGAGGGGATAAGATCGGGGCACATGCAAGCCAATGAGAGCTCACTACCCAAGAATCACCTCGGGCATACAGGAAGCTGCATCATGAGGGCTGTCAAAAGTGTTGTGGTGTACCCGGTTGGTTCTTATGCACGCATTTCCTATCAAGCCGAAGCACTATTTGCAAAGACCATTTACCCTGGGTGTCACTTCAGCTGCAGGTTAGTCAAGTCGACCGCGCGTATCCTTTATCCGTTCATATCGTCGCCTAACATATCACGCACTTGTCAGGAAATCCGGATTCCCTACGCCCCCTATTTCGACGGTTTTTTTGAGAATAAATCATATATTCGTCGAGCCCACCGCGCTGCGGAGGACACGTGGGCATGTTACTGTACGGCCAGGCAGCCACTGTAAAGTCTTTGGCGTCCGAAACAATATCGAATCAGAATGTTTATGGGACCTATTGGGCTATCCCCTAGATCCTGGAGCAAATATTCCACCGTCAATAAACGCTCATGTGGTGGTTGCTTTTGGAAGATGGCCAGATTGTCTACTACGACTACGAGCAAACTAGCACTCCGGCGGGATATCACCCAACGGAAATTCGTTTCAGACGGCACTGCTAGAACTCAATCGGGTTTCAATCGGGTTTCAACCGTGTTCCCTTATCAGCAGAACATGGTTGATTGCATTAACTTGGACACCACTTCCCAAAAGGCAATTGCCGTCACTTCGATCCGGGACTGGTTGAAATATGATCCGTCGTTGCCGAGGCATAGTAGGAGCCAACCGGGTATTCTTGATTGCTTGCTTGTCCAAATCTCTCAGCAACGTGGTTGTCTCTGCGGTAAAATTACTTTGATTCTTGCGCTCTCCGGGATATAACAGCTGAAATAGGGTAAGGTCGAGTGACTCAATCGCCGCCTCAAGTGATGGCTTTGACTTCGCAAGGCACAAAGCCTACCGCATGGCTAATTTTACTCAAGCCATTCGTTCGGCACCTCATCACATGCTTCTACACGTGGGTCTTGGGCGTATTGCTTGGTCATAGTTGAACCAGTGGATCTACTATCCCTATCGGATTGAGGCTGTATGCCAACTTCACCGAGTGATCAGAATGGGACTAGAAATTTTCGCTTACGAGATAGAATCTATAGTGATTGATACATTTATCCATGTGGGTGAGATGGCATGAAAATCTCCGTACTATGTCCGTGAGACATTGATAAACCTCGCCACGGGCCATGAGGCCCATGGATTCACACTGAGTTATTACCCCCTGCCTATGGGCGGGCGGGCGGTTGACCGTAGCCCCGTGTCATCTAATTGGCCCATGGGTCGCTTACTAATAAGCACTTCAGTCACTTATAATTTTATAATGTTTAGCTACGCACGTATATGTCCTATAATGCTACGTATTCAGGTTATTTGAGTAGAAAGTTATACAATGGATGTGTTCAGCTATAACCAAACCTAGTAAAAGCAATGGACTATCCAGTGTAAGTGAAATTGAAAGTGTGGTCCGAAATACATAGAAATTGTGATGCGTCTGCATTGCGGGTAAATATATATGACTACAAAACATGCTGAACCTACAAAACCACTCACAATATAATGCCTACCAGCGCATCAGTAAATTTATTATAAACACGACATATTATTTATACTACATACTAGGGTTCACCTTTATTATGATCAATTATCTGCTATACTAGTGGTTATTGGGGGTAGGTGACAAGTGATAGATTTCCAAAAGTTGAACCCCTACTCAGGAAACTTACATAATCTGAGGGTGGCATGGACCGATGGCAAGGTCTAGACGTTGACCACCTTTTTCACCGCCCGACCATTCACCACCACGCTCACCACCACGCTCATCAACACACATCAACACTCACATCAACACTCACATCAACACTCACATCAACACGCTCACCAGTCACATCAACACACATCAACACTCACCATCAACACTCACCATCAACACTCACCATCAACACTCACCATCAACACTCACCATCAACACTCACCATCAACACTCACCATCAACACTCACCATCAACACTCACCATCAACACTCACCATCAACACGCTCACCAGTCACATCAACACACATCAACACTCACCATCAACACTCACCATCAACACTCACCATCAACACTCACCATCAACACTCACCATCAACACTCACCATCAACACTCACCATCAACACTCACCATCAACACTCACCATCAACACTCACCATCAACACTCACCATCAACACTCACCATCAACACTCACCATCAACACTCACCATCAACACTCACCATCAACACTCACCATCAACACTCACCATCAACACTCACCATCAACACTCACCATCAACACTCACCATCAACACTCACCATCAACACTCACCATCAACACTCACCATCAACACTCACCATCAACACGCTCACCAGTCACATCAACACACATCAACACTCACCATCAACACTCACCATCAACACTCACCATCAACACTCACCATCAACACTCACCATCAACACTCACCATCAACACTCACCATCAACACTCACCATCAACACTCACCATCAACACTCACCATCAATACTCACATCAACGCTAACGGTTCAACGCAACAAGCATTCCTAGACAACACCCATCTCTGTTTGCCTAATCCGAATGAAAGATGCCAATTTCTATTGTAGCGAGGAAGCTATTGCATCACAAGCTACCAAGGGAAAGGAATGTGAAATACGTCATTTGGTACTGAAGAAGCTTCAGTTGTTAGTTTATGATTTTGGCTATTGAATTGGCAAAGATCTAACTAGGGCCCCTTCTATGTATCCAATGATGACCCTTCGGAACAATGAACAGACGATGAAGATGTTGCGCAGGTCTTTGCTTCTCCGAATACTCTTGGAACACTCGAATACTGGTCCCTAGCACCACGAAGAGGTGCCTGAACGGGCTAGAGGCGCTTGTTGTCGCAGATGCCCCTGCGAGGCGCTTTGTTGACGCAGGGCCTAGGCTGCGGAGAACTTGGTAACGCAGCGGTCTCCTGCAGAGAACTTGTTAATGCAGCGGTCTCCTGCAGAGAACTTGTTAACGCAGCGGTCTCCTGCGGGTCTCACTTGTCATCACAGCGTCCCCCTGCGGAGTTCACTTGGTAACGCAGCGCCCCCCTGCGAGGTAGTCTTGTTGACGCAGCACCTCCCTGCGAGGATTGTTGTTGACGCAGACCTATCCTGCGGGGTAGTCTTGTTTTCGCAGCACCCCCCTGCGAGGCATATTGATGACGCAGACCTATCCTGCGAGGTAGTCTTGTTGACGCAGCACCTCCCTGCGAGGATTGTTGTTCACGCAGACCTATCCTGCGGGGTAGTCTTGTTGACGCAGCACCCCCTGCGAGGCATATTGATAACGCAGACCTATCCTGCGGGGTAGTCTTGTTTTCGCAGCACCCCCCTGCGAGGCATATTGATAACGCAGACCTATCCTGCGGGGTAGTCTTGTTTTCGCAGCACCCCCCTGCGAGGCATATTGATGACGCAGACCTATCCTGCGGGGTAGTCTTGTTGACGCAGCACCCCCCTGCGAGGCATATTGATGACGCAGACCTATCCTGCGGGTAGTCTTGTTTTCGCAGCACCCCCCTGCGAGACACAGTTGTTGACGCAGAGCCTAGGCTGCGGAGAACTTGGTAATGCAGCGGTCTCCTGCAGAGAACTTGTTAACGCAGCGGTCTCCTGCGAGGATTGTTGTTCACGCAGACCTATCCTGCGAAGCACCTTTTTACACTCGCGGGGCTCGTGGCAGCGAGGGAGCGCAAGTCTTACATCACTGGGCTCGTGGCAGCGACAGCCGTGGTCACGGAGACTCTCAAGCCCGCAGGCAAGAGAGGGACACCATGACACAACGGAGTGTGAGGACCGAAGTCCTGATTTTTTTTGGGCTGGGAATCGGGCTCCTTTTATATTTTTTCGGCTACGTCTCTACCAAGGAACCAGTTGCGCAGTTGGTAGCGAGAGTCACGGTCTCGTTAATAAGCGTTGAAGGGGTGTTTGGAGACTTTGTGGCCTACAGAGCCAAGTCTCGACCTGGTATTCCTCTCAAAATTGTGCGTTGGGTCTGGTGGCCCACTTTCATCGACTGTTGAGGAGAAAGTAATGCCGCGAAAGTAAGATTCGTACCCATCACCGAATTTGCAAGGAAATCGCTCAACGCGCTTGCATTCTATATCTCCCCGTTTTAACCACGGTCACCGTCTCTTTCATGAGGGTTGATATCCTTCAACAGATGCCGAAATAATGGGTTGGAGACTTTGTGGCCGACGGAAACGCTGTGCTGTACCTGCAGTTGGCCGGAGGACCCTTTGGTCTCACTGGTATCAATCCTGTCCATCTCTAGGCTCGCGCCGCTGAATGTTATTTCTTTCCTTTCTACTCGCAGCCAACTTATGGTGCCTTTACTAGGATCGCTACTGCCTGGGCGCACAGACAATGGCATACTTTCAGACTCAGGATAAAGATTGTCTTTGGGAGGACCTGATAGCCAAAAAAGGTCCAGACCCTTTGCAAAGCTCACAAGAAACTGGGTCTAGTTTCCAGGACAACCATGTGAACTGATGCAACCAAGGCCCACGAGCTTGGCTCTCGTGATCGCCACCTCCTCGCAAGATTGCAACGCTACTATCACACTGATGAGGACCTGGACACAAATAGGACCGGGCAGGCCAATCAAACGCCACGCGTGAATGTAGACAGACGCAGGTACGGTTCTGCGATGCAGATCTCAGCGACGACCCACGGGACAGTAGATTCAGGGAGGTTCTATTTGTCGCCCGCAGAGAAACTGGAACAAATTGCAGAGGTCCAGACACGATCCACAAGCCCAAAGCTTTCGGCCGTCAGTGTCCGATGGTACGGGGGATTATTGCCTAGGAGGTACTACTGGGGCAGGTGAGTATTTAGAAGAACACACAGACTTCGGCGACAGAATGGTAGGCTACAACCCGACCCGTGGTTGTGTTCTTTTGTGTTCTCTTGGTCGCAGTCGTTGGAAAGTAAGTACCCCTGTCAAGTGGGAAGCAGAACTTTGCCTATCTGGTCTGTAGAGCGTTCTAGAAGCTACGTATCTTCTCCTGCACCAAGCTTTCCCCTGATGATTATACTGGTTATACTCTCTTCGAGCCAGACAATTCCTCTCCATATGCCCAATTCTATCGCCAGTCTGGTAACTCTAGCAGATGGCTTGTAGAAATAATGCCAGTGGATCACATGAGCTTACGTAAATTATCTCCGGTTTTTGAACTAAACCCGGAAAACCGATTGGCTCCCGGGAGTGGGTTCTGTGGGCCGGCCCACCTGCGGCACCTAACCTGTATTCCAAGCACCCTGCCCATCTCGAGAATGACGCTGAATGCAGTATCTTCTAATAAAATATTGTCCTTTCCCAATATATGAGCAGCATGAAAATTTGTTGGTCCTGCTCTGGATCTCTTTTTTTTTGGGCTAGCAATCTACAAAGCAAGTGTAGTAGAGGCTGTTTAGATAAGCTTTCCATGAGGATCATTCGTGACAGCCGCATCCTCCCGCATCCTCTCACCGAGGGAGCATTTCCATGGCTTATCGAACTTTATTTTCCGGGTTCGGCGATCGATCGACGATCCCGGCCATGTTCTACGATCTCTGGGGAACTAACTTTTGTCAAACTATAACCTTGGTACTCCCTCGCTATTGTCGTAATTCCAAGGAATGGTGCTTGTTTATATTTTGATAATATGTGTATTCGTACATACAACAATCATGCAGTAGCTTGATTGCTCAGCTGCCATGTTTGCCATTTTCCCCGTTCGTAGCAACATCCAACAGCACTAATTCATCGAGATAGTTGCTATTGCTGCTTCGAGATCGCGATGTAGCGCAGATACCAACGAACTGCTGGTAGCATGGATGTTCCGCTCATCGGTATCTCAGCTTCCTGGCTGCACAGACACGATGTACATAGTTCCAAATCTGCGACGACGATCGTGATTCTTCACGCCGTAAAGGGCGGAGTAATGGCATCGCGCGGCCTGTGATATGTGATTAGCTTGTGGTCAAAGGGTGGTAAACATTAGTTCGTACCTGGTCTCGAACCTTTCCTCTTTGTTGATTCAATGCTGTCGATCTAGCTAGTCTCAGTGGTTAGGATTGTTTGAAACCATTTTTCAATATTACTTTGCGCAGGCCTTCTGCTTGTGAGATTCGCTAATGAAGCCTTATGGCCGGCCGAGCGATGAGCTCCTGCTCGGCTTGGGTGGCTTGGATGGCCTGGATGCTCAAGCGGTCTGGCACCAATGCGACGTTGCTTGCGCAGAATATGGTACCTTTTCCCTCGCAGAGACTCAACGCTTCGGTCCACCTGATATTGTGCAGAATATGCGTGGGAGCGGGCTTTCCACGGCAGCGCCCGATGAGCGTCCAGCCAGGGGAGAAGGTTCTTTTCCTCCCATTCCTCCCAGGCCACCTCGCTTCGAGGGGACATATCACATGAACTGACAGTAACCAGAACGACCTTTTCGGACAATAGCACGACTTGAGCTCCTGATAGAAGGGAAAAGTGAGCATAAATCCTCTCCAGGTCCCAGTAAAAAGTTAAGATAGTACCCTTTGTTCACGAAAATTCTTCTAAAGTCTCAATAACATGACCCATGGACCATTCTGGGGAATCGGTTCGGTGAGTCTGAATTGTGAATTATTGACTCCGTATTTCAGGCTCCCCCAAGCCATCTGTGTTGAAACAATCCCTAGCTATAAGAACGCCTAACTGTCAATTTCGTACTCCTGGAAATTGTTCTTGAATGCAATTACTGTACGCCAAAAGAACACAGCAATGAGTTCCCAGACCAAGCCCCACCGGGTACTGAATAATGTAACCTCAAACAGACTTTAGAGGCAAAACTTGCCTTCCTACAAAGTTCATTCCCCTAAAGTTTAATGAAAATCGTGACTGATTGGCTGAATGTATTCCAAACCAAGCGAAATTTGCTGTAAGTACGGATGTAACATAGTGGCCTAGCACACCCCGATCACAAGTTCCGGTTTGGAGAACTAACTCTTCATATCAGCTTGTGCGACTTCTCCTGTAACATCTGGCTGGGAGAACTCATTATCTTACCTTGACACAGATCCAACTATGGGAAGAATTCGAAAGATTCCGTTCACTGATCAACGACAAAGCTTTCGGAGCCGATTACAACGTGCACTGTCCCTGTCATCCTCCGGGTCCGAGAATATCTGGAGTCCGCCAGGGTCAGCGGAAGGTGATACCACTGAGGAAGAGTCTTCTTTGCAGGAGAATGGCTCCTTTGGCAACCACCACAACGACATCGTAGTGGAGGATGGCCAGGAAAGTCCTCCACACACCTGGAGTATGGGCCCGCGACCAGAAGAAGAACTGGAACAACCCGGACAGGCTAATCTCGCGGAGGACTGCAATATGATCGCCTTACAATGTGCCGCAGAGTGAGTGCGAATTTGCCCCCCTATAATAATGTTTTGTGATGCGTCTGCTTACAACAATCAGCCTAGATATCCGAACGAAGTTAGTTATGCGACACATCAGAGAACGAACAAAGGCTGACTTTTCCCAGGCTCATGCAAAAAGCATTGGATAACTCTAACAGCTGGATTGCAACTATTCGCAGTGACTTGGAGGACATCCGCAGTCGGTTGGCGGTCGTGGAGACAGCTATGGAGATGATGGCCAAAGAGGGGAAGAACAGTATTACAGAGGATAATGCAACTAGGCGAACCCTTCGGTCGCAGCAGTGATCTGGATCGAAATATGATGTGGTTGTAGAATATATCCCAGAGCCTGTTGTCAGCCTTGTTAGCTGAGGTATCACCATCGCATTGTGCTTCGCGACCAATCATATCTCACTGGGGCAGACTGGAAGCTGTAACTAACCGTAAGGCTGCGGAAAGTAGACAAATATTTACTATAATTCCGGTGTAACAAACTGAATTCCTTGGGACGAATTCTCTGGCCTCGCCAGTGACAGTTGTAAACTGATTCATGCCATTAAGGTTTCTCGAGCGCCTGGGTATCATTTTATCGACTACCCTCTCCCTGGCCCACTGGACCCTCACGTCCACATTCAGTGGTGGATCAATTTGAGATATAGATTGGCTGTCGTACGCTTGGTAGAGTATTCCAAATCTTATGACCCGCGGATAGCCCGCTCAATTGAGTTTCGGCCACTGTGGGCGGACCAGAAAAATACCGTAGTTCGTGCCAGCGTCGTAGGCTATCGTTTGAAATCCTATTATCTGCCAAGTGGCAAGAAAAGCATATGTGAACCAAGCGCCAAGGAAACAGCCAAATTTCTTCATGAATGTCGCCGAGTCATATTGCCTATCAAATACTGGGTGGGGACCACGGTCATGATCGGTCAGATTCGGTTGCTTCCGACGGATCAGCGCATCATCTCCCCGGGCTATGGGCCCTGCCGCTAACCACATTCAGCGACCATGGAACATTCTTTCTGCCTTCCAAGCTGCGCTTGGCGGAGCGAGTCTAATCGTCAAAGGATTTACGTCAATATTCTTTCCACGGCAGAACATCGGACAACAACCATTTTATTTTTATTTTTACTGTTGTGATGGAATGGCTGTGGCGTTACTGAAGATAATCTCATGAGCTATCTACCTGCGTAGTGGCTATATAAACCGACTAGCCGGTTCCTCCATAGTAAAGCCAGGACCGCCGGAAACGCTGAATTTGCCATGTTTCACACAAGTGATTAATATTGGTTGATTGGAACTGGCGCCTCTTGAGTTACAAGCGGATAATCACTCGAAGCGGAAAACCCGGGTAGGGCATTGTGACCTAGAGTGCCAAGCGGCCCATCCTGCTCGGGCCAATTTCCATGGATCCCTCCGGAGCTAGGCAAGTAAGATGCCAACCTACGGTTCTGAAGGGCGTCGATCGTATTCCAGAACCGAGTAGTCGCCGATACCAGCTCGCCATGTGTTTGATGCAAGACAGGCTGAATATCGTGCCATGAGACCAGGCCCTGCATTGTGGCGTGCGATGACTCCTTCGCCTGCTGCAATTGACAGAGCTCTCTTTCAAGCCTCTGGTTCTCAGCTAAGGCTTTGCCTTTTGCTGTGATAGCCTCCTGCAGTTTCAATGTCTCCTGGGCCTTTTCAGCATGCAGACGCTGCATCGACTGGGAGTCATAGGCTCTCTCTTTGTCTATCTCTTCAAGGGCTAACTGGCACTCCTCTTGTACCTCGTCCATCATAGCTAAACACTTTTGATGGGTTGCTTCATCATTTTTCTTTCGGGCGCGTTTCGCTATAGAATGTCCCTAAAAGCTAACGTCAGCAAGATGGCTCATTAAGGTACTGATGAGATAAAGCACAAGGTTACAACAAGGCTCGAGCGAGGAAATGGGAAACAGAGATTGACCTACCAGCCCTTTGTGCAGCTTGCCTACCGCCTTGGACCTAGAGACAGTCGACCGAGCAGAACATGGCGAAGAGGCACATGACCTGCCAGTACCGAGCTTCGTTGTGGCAATACCGCGGTCTGCACCGCGCCGGGAGGGCTTTTGGTCCTTTGCCATGCTGGATCCTTCCGTCTGGTGAATGATTGCAGGTTTAGAAAGACACTGGGCAAAGCGAAGAAATGATTGATCGCAGTGGCCTTCGGGGAGTCTCGACTTTAAAAGTTTAGGGGGGGACAATCAAAAGCCCTGAAACAAGGTGAACGCGTGACCTCCCCCCTGCCAAGCAGCTGTGTCGGCATCAGCATCATGAGCCTGAAAGCCAAGTACCCATTGACACACAGGGGCCCCACGGTGCGCTAGCGCAAAAGCACAAGATCTGCGGTTTTATTGTGGAGAAAGTGATCGACCGCCGCGCACCGGGATCTATGTTGAGGTATACGGTTGTGCCTCAGTATCGGCCAGAGCCGAACCATCCGAGCCGCTCTTGGAAACAAGAAGGGCTCTCTGGCCTCAGCCATGTGTGGTGTAGTTGTACTATTGTCCTAGATGTAACTTCCACTATTTACACGGTCCCACTATTACAACAGTTTCCGAAAGTTGGGCCATAAAGACATCCATTTCATTCGGAGAAGAAAACAATCCAGAAATCAACTAAGGACATGTATAGGGCTTTGTTTTATGGAACTAGGATTTGGGATCCAAGTTGGACCAACCGTTGCCACTCGTGCTACATTCCTCAAAGCTCACCATGGTTCCATAACTGACTATGAGACTTCTAGATCGTGTCGAAAAAGCCATAACAGGAACCTGGGCTTAGTTTCCAGGGCAACCATTTGAGGCATTTCAGCTATCAAGGCTCATTAGCTGGGGTCCTCGACGATCGCCATTTTACCCCGCAAGATTGTAACGCTACTATCACACTCTGATAAGACCCTGGACAAAGGAAGCACTTGTAGGACCAATCAAACACCGCGTGTGAATATGGACCGACGCTGGTACGGTCCTGTGATAGAAAACTCGTCGATGACCCACGGGACAATAGATCAAGCAGGTTCTATTTGTAGTCGAGAGAAGAAATAGCAAAGTTTTTCAAAAAAGTCCAGACACGATCCACAAGCCTAGTCTCGACAGGCCAGTAATGATGCAACATACCTTTGTTGCTTGGTCCTGCTGAAGGGACCACCCTCACAGGTACGGCAGTTGAGGTATTTGGAATATCACGCAGGTGCCCAGCAAAAGAATGGTACGCTGAAAGCAATCCATGGTTGGGTTCTCCTACCTGCTCTCACAAGAAAATAACTTGGTCCTCGTCGAGTGCCGACCTGTTGGTTCTCGTTAGTCTCGTCCTTTGAAGGATGTTCAAGAAGGTATGTATCTTCTCCTGTACTAGCTTCCCTAATGAGTATACTCCCTTTAAAACTGAAATCTGCGCTTTCTATCTGCTCAGGTTCGATCGCCAGTTCTTATAACCCTAGCAGACAGTTTATAAACATTCAACGGATTTGAACGGATCAGCTGGGATTACATAAGCATATTTTTTTGGGTTTTGCCTGAAAAGCCGAGAAACCGATTGGCTCACGGAAATGGCAAAGAGTCGGCGGTGTGGGCCGACCATCTGCGGTCCCACTCCTTTTCCAGCATCCGGCTCATTCTACCCGTCCTCAGACTCTGGAGATCGAGAATATTTTGAATACAGTAGTGCTACCTCATAATATTTCAAAAGACTACGCCCGTGGTGAGCATACCCGATTCTTCTGGATTCTCCTATGACTGTAGGGACAACTTCAACCACGGCCGACCTAGAAAGCAGGTGGAGCAGAAAGTTTATTGGTAAGGTTTCCGATCAGATCGAAACTAGATCCTATTTATCCACGGATAATCCCATTTTCTCCCCGAACCAGCGTTTCCATGGTTCATCGGAAATCATTTGTCAAGATTCAAGATGAGGCGATTAGTCATGGGCCGACGATCCCGCCCTCGGTTTTGCAGTCGTCGTGAAACTAGCCCTATGACTTGGGAATAGTGGGAAAGCTTTCCTTCACGTCAAAAATAACTGTGGCATGGATTGAAAATCAATTGTATGCCTCAGTCTCAACTACAAATTACTCTGGTTTCGACATAGCTAACTTACCCGTTAGACCCATTCAGACCACTGGCAATCCAACCAAGCATATTCCCCCCAAGCCGATAAGAGTCCAGACGTTTTTAGAGCTTCCAAGGAGCCCCCTAGCTACGATGTCATGATCTCATTGCGAGGGCAGTTTTCGGTTCGAGAGGCTTTTATAAACCAAGCTGTTGATCGTTTATCCTCTATACTTCTAGCCCTCTTTGTACCCGTTAAGCCTTATTAGACCATGGATACACTCATGACCAGCCTGCCACCAAATGTTGGGGCCATTCTCATGGAGAACATCTCCATCATCCAGATCGTGTCCATGTTCTCTATCGGCGCGTACAATGCCCTAGAAACAGCGATTGTCACGTTCGACTCATTCAAGCGCTACCGGGGCCTCTATTTCTGGAGCATGCAATTTGCATCCTGGGGAATTCTCGTGCATGCCATTCCTGCTATGGCTCGCTTTATTTCTCAGGCGTCCAACCTCTCGACGTCCATCCCCTTCATGATAGGATGGTGCGCCATGGTTACCGGCCAAGCTGTCGTCCTCTACTCGCGTCTGCACCTCGTTTTCTCCGACATGAGAAAGGTGCGGTGGGTTCTATGGATGATCATTACAAACGCTTGCATCCTACATATCCCAATGACCGTTTTTTTCTTCGGCCTCAACCGTGGCGACGCACGCTTTGCTCGCCCTGCCGCGATATTTGACCGGATCCAATCGACGGTTTTTTGCATACAAGATTTCGTCATCTGTGGCATATATATATATAAAGCGGTGCATCATTTCAAGAGTGCCATTACAATCCGCGGTCGCGACGGCCGCAACGCCATTATCCATCTATTTTGCATCAACATCCTGGTTGTAATCCTGAACGTCTTACTACTCCTCGCGGAGTACAAGCTACACTACATTCAAGTGAGCTTCAAGACGGTGGTGTACAGCGTCAAGCTGAAGTTGGAATTCTCTGTGTTCAACCGTCTCCGGTTGCTGACAAGTACGAACCCCTGCATCTGCCAGCATGGACCCGAGGACAGCCTTCGATCAAACGATAAGAATATTTTTGGCATGGCCTCTTCACGACCAGTTATCGCACCGGATGTGAGCTCGCAATCTGGAGCAACCCAAACCGATATGCCACGTTCGTTGCGACCAAGCAGCATCTATGGATACGATGAAACGCTACGCGAGACATCGAGCGAGAATATGATGCCCCCTGGAGACGTTTATTCTTCGGCAACACTATCAGAGGGCCACTCAAACACCCTTCCGGGTGGCTCCTCAGAAACCCTGCCTGCGCTAGAATTGAGCCTGTCGCAATTCTCGCCAAAGTTCGACGTCTGAGCATTCCACGAGGGAGTACTGCTCGTTTATTTCGGCTCATCAACGGCGGTGCGGGGACCTTGTGCCTTTATCCCAGACAGGCATAATTCCGTACAACCTTGCTGGTTAGTAGGTGGCGACATCCTTACTGAGGCGCTTGATTCCAAGACTTTTTAGACGGTGTGATTGATATCGTGCCTAAGAGGATGCTGTTCTTCGCTTGTTAAGCGAATGTCGTCAATGTCGGTCGGCGCGATAGGCCACTCGCAGGATGGGATAGAATGGGAAATACATGTACAGATCAGTGATGGAGTATACAAGGGATATGTCATCAAACAAGTCTCGTACTATCTGCACGCAAATTCGTTGTCCAACGATGTTTGCCAAGATGCCTTTCGGTTTCAGGCCACTGGAGGTAAACCTGATTGAGCAACCAGGCCCTGCATTGAAATTCGTACTTGGAACAATCATGGAAGCTGAGGGAAGGCTTAGCGTAAAGCAAGGCAATTATTATCTGACTAGGCGAGTGCAAATCTTGAACTGTGATGGAGTTTTATTTACCTCTGATTCCTAAAGAATTTACATTTCGGACGATGAATTCATCGTTAGTCCCTTCAGTGGAAGTGAATCTTCATATCCTTTAACGTGATCAACCAAGTTTGTAATACATTTCCGCAGCATTTGTAATGGACATGAATAATAAGCTTGATCGACTCTGACCAATCTTCGGGGCGCAGCGCAGATGTTATAATTCATAGGACACGACGGAAGCCCCCGGAGGTTAATCCTACACATAAGTGATAGGGGGAATGACTTTGTGAGGGACATAAGCTGCAAGGGGCTTGGCTGAACAATCAGGATAACCCTACAAGGGTACCCAATTGAGGGTGACACTTGTTGCTAGCATGGAAGAGATTCACGGCTTGGACTCTGGGTCGCTTAGAGACATTTGAATGGGTGTAGGGTGATAGGACTTCTAGAAATCAATTTAGTACCTTTCTGACGACGAGATCGATGATGCAGAGAACTTACTAATTGATGTTGGGAAAGAGGCCAATCTTTTGTGTTTGAGACCAGAACGAAGATCTTCCCGGATTTCTTCATCCGAAGAACGAGGTGGATATCGGCATCGCATTCCGAGCTATATTCGGAGGCCTTTTTGAAAAGGGACTTTCTTCTCCTGCGTGCTTTTTGATTCGCTGCGTCGGCTGGTTTGGTTTTAAGTTTTGGTTGAACATCCATATTGAGATTCTTCGCTGGCTCTGACCGAGAGCGGACAAGAAGTAGGAGGATAAAATCAAGGAGGAATTGAGCGGACAATTCTAGGATTCGAGTTTGGTCGTAGTGACTTGAGACATAAATGGTGGTCCGTGGCGAGCGCCGCACTTTTGTGACAGGGGAAATTCAACACAGGGACAGAATGTTAGCAGCATTGGTCTTCATAGGGGATGTTGGTTGGTTAAGTCCATCGTTGAATTCGTGCCAGATCGTACAAGGAGTGGTGAGTCGACCCGACTCACTCAAACGGGGAACTCCATTTTCTATTCGGATGTGAGGACATTTTATCACAATGATGGGCTCACCACTTGTTCCGGTCAATCGGTAGAATCACATTGGTCTCGTCTCGAAAGCCAAATTTCTACCTGTTACCTGCTGCGGCGCACTTTAAGCCAAAAGGACAGCACAACTAGGCTGCACTGTGGTTTCGTGATGGACTCATATATCCGCGGCAGCCTCAACAGTTCAAGCGTCCTTCGATTCATGTGCACTTCGGAGATATATAAGCCGCTGCCAAACCTAGTATAACCTTCAGCTACATGATATCTAACCTGTATTTGACCACAGGAGGCCATCTCGCCTTTTACTATGATACTCGTGAAATGGTGTCTGCTTTTGCAGGCAGTTGCATTTTCGCCGACATATGCGCACCTGAGAATGGCGTCTCCCGAGCCCTACGGATCTAGTAGGAAGACACTTGACAACTCGCCACTTGCAGCAGATGGTAGTGACTTTCCTTGCAAGATATCCCTAGGTGACTTTATCGTTCCGACTGAAGAGGCGACTTATCGGACTGGGAGCAACAATTCCATCAAGCTTCTGGGCAGCGCCACCCATGGCGGTGGGTCCTGCCAGGTGAGCCTCACCAGTGATCGTGAGCCGACAAAGAATTCGGAATGGAAAGTCATCAAGTCCTACGAAGGGGGATGCCCTGCAAAAGGACCCGGAAATCTTGATGGGAGTGCCGAGTCGGACCATTCTCTCCAACTCCACTTCGCGATCCCTGACGGTATTGCACCCGGGAAATACACCTTGGCCTGGACATGGTTTAATCGTATCGGCAATCGAGAGATGTACATGAACTGCGCACCCATCACTGTGGCTAATGAGTCGCCGTCAAATTCGTCGGACAACACACCCAAACAATCGCTGGCTTTTCCTCCTATGTTCATCGCCAACGTGAATGGTTGCATTACCAGAGAAAATGTAGACATTCACTTCCCTTGGCCTGGAAGTATTGTTGAATATAACGGCGACAGCAAATATCGCCCGCAAGAAGGCGAACCGGTTTGCACCGGAAATCCTACATTCGGCCCAATTCCCATTACCGATACAGCCGACACCGGCGAGGCTAGTTCCACTACTGAAAATGCCAACTCGATGCCTTGTTCGTGTGGCTGCCAGGGTAGCTAAACTTGTATAAATATCCTGATGAGCAATGTGGTCCTGCATCGCAGAGATATATAGACGGGAGCGTTCAGACCCATCTAGCTCAATCCAGATCGTCTGTGAAGTGGAAAATTCCAGTCTAATAATATTCACCTCTCTTTGTTGATTACAAACCTGGTTTCAGTATTATAGTTCCAGCGGGGAGCACATCTGCGAGATAATGATAGTATTTTGCCCAGCGGGTATGATTATGTCTCAAATCCAAACAGGAGCAACGCACTCCTTGTGTTACATAGACCCTAGTTAAGTAGGCGATAAACGAATGCAAAAATATGCAAATAAATTGACAATACCGATGGGTCATATAAGTAAGAACTGATTATAACAACAGGTCGCAAATTGAGTGTAGTCGGGGCTATCCTGAACCTACTATATTTGTTCGCTTGAAGAGCGTTTGCAAACTACCACCGTCGGAACCATGCTCCATCTACCAATCTGCCGTACCTAGCTTTCCTTATGCACCAATAATATATTGTCCGAACAGCACAGATGGAAAATAGGATCGCGGGTTCCTTCTCGATTTGGTAGGCCTCAAAAAACAGCCGAGCAAAAGCCAATGAGTTTGTCCTTCAGCAACGAGCATAGTAAGATTTGATACCGTGATAGGCAGTCTTGTTGGCTACACTGACCAACAATTTCAACTCTCCCTCGCATGAATCTCGGGTAAACATCTCGCTCTGTCACATTAGCCGAGAACATGATGAGACAGCATGAACTTACCTGCAAGATTTCTTCGACGGAGATACTTTCCAGCTGGCAAGGTAAGTTCTGAATCTCCGCTTCCCACTCGTATGTACGATTTTTCAACATCAATTTCGTGACAACATCGGCTAGAGCGCATAATTTCATCGTCGCAGGATTCATTTCCGATTCTTTAATTTCGCAGCTATTCTCGACGCCCACTATTGAAAGTCAGTTTTTATCAATTTTCGCAATATCCGCGGATACCTCACTAATCTTGACATCACCAGACTGCGTAAGCAGGATTGTTTCCGGGCCTAGGGTAGCGAGTGCTCGCCCGAGCCCGCGCAGATATTGGATTCCTTCTAATACCTATTCCAAGTTAATTTCGAATGCACCTGCAAGAGATTTTATTGGCTCACCGGCTTGACAATTCCAACGAGTTCATCGGTGGTGATCGAGCAGCTGGAGGCTAGAATGTGGCTGACTGACACTTCCGTTGGTTCCCAAATCAATGTGCATGAAGCATCATGATGGTAACATTCGAGCAATTTTAGGAAGCTTGGATGGCCGACTTGTTCCATCAGCTCTAGGAAACCTGTGGCGGGAGAGAACTGTTTTTCAAGTTGTTGGATATGCACCAACTTCCCTTTTTCCGACTTATTTCGGGCAAATATCAGAGACCGATCTTGGGATGATCCAGCAGCAGGTTCAAAAGTATCCCATGGGTTTTGATTCAGTTGTGGAATGCTTGCGTTTAGGCGACCCGGGTGTGGCTTTATTGAACTGGGTGTGATTACCGCGGTGGCCGTTTTCTGAATTGTGGGGGGTGGGATATGCGGAGACGCCGTTGAGTTTGGACTCAGCTGCTCATTGCAGAAGGCCGACTCATCAAGCCACACGGTAGAAGGTCGGCTGTGTTTGGTCTTAGCGCGATTCATAATGCTGTGTTGGCTTCGCGGCGTGAAAAAACATAGCGAGGATGGACAAGGGTCAAAGAACCATTTATAGCTCCAAGATCTTATTTTGACACATGACCTTCGTCTTCGCAATGTCAGTCCATTGGCAACAACATAACGACATTGGATCTTTAAGTGTGGTGGTGAATTGCCGCAATTATAGTAGGTTACAGTGAACCTCTGTTGATCGGGATTTCCATCACCGTCAATTGAAGTGTGGAAAGTTGAGGTGCGGTTGCTCAGTATCATAAAATAGCCTATAATTTTCAGTCTATTTTAACAGGTCTACTTCCAACATGTTCAGATGCTGTTCCCCTTGAATATCCAACATTTTGTTTTCCTTTTTGCCTCAGTCTCGCTGCAGAAAAGGACAACAGGGGGTAAAGTTATTCCTGGACAGAGACAGATATCGTGAGCTAGCCCTATTCTGTTCCTCCGTGGAGGATGTTGAGCAAATTAAATGGATCGACGTTCATCAATTATTTTGACAACTAGGAGGAGCAGATAGCATAAAGTCAGCCATCGAGTGGTCGATGACCACACCACATTTCCAGACCCTTCAGCCGGTATGGTAGGCCCGATTCGTGTAGGGGCAGGAATATGAGCTGTTGTGATAGCCTCCACCGTACTCCCAGTTGGCAGCGTGAATGTTGGAATTATCAAAGCTAAGGGCAAGGCGGCGTTGTTCCAGGAGGGCGTTTGGGTTGTCTTCATGCTTTGAGTGGACGCCATTTCGTCTCCGACACATGGGCCGACAGTAGGGTGGCTCGTAATTATATCACATGAAAAACTCTCGGTACTTGAAAATGTCAACCCATAAACATAGCAATGTCGGTAATGTTGGTTGATCTACGTACTGGTTTTGTGCGTGAGGCACTGTTTCCGGCGTCACGGTAGTCGTTAGGACTTTGGTAGACATGTCATTTGGCCCAGGTTAGATTTGATCCCGCTATCGGAAGACACTTGGCTCCTAGCTATGTCCAGCTCGGTCTATTAGAGATATTGCCAGGGAATGGGGTTTGCGGAGTGGGGGCTTCCTACCGTACGCACTGGCAAAACAGGCTAATTCCCAAGAGTAGCGCGTTTTGGGTGATCTGTCTGAGGATAGGACTCAGGTATTTGAGTAGAAAGGGGGGCTCACAAAGGCGGTTGGCCTAATATTTATGCTCTCTCATATTTCACTTACACCTTAGCCTTTAAATAAATCATGCTGGCACTAGGATCACCAACTACCCGAAACATCAACGTTACTTAATAAATAGCTTCAACGGTATCCGGGTCATGCGCAACAGTATGAATGGTTACGTAGCAGGTTTGACTAGCCAACCTTTCTCAACATGGCTAATTGAACTAAATCTTGTTGCCCTCAATTAACGGCATGACTTAAGAGCTTGGTCTGTTAGCACAACTTCCATCACCGTATGTCATGTGCGTACGTAGCTCCCTATGGCTGTCATGTTGAACAGTTTCTTTGACATTTCGGGGAATCACAGCATATTGATCTGGGAAATCGATAGACCAAAACTTGAGATATTAAATTTCTCGAAACATACCCTGTCTATAAGCTTGTTTGCTAACAACATCCAACATCAGGTGGGAAAGATGGCCATTTCCAAAATTTGATGATTTTTACTAGAAGATGAGATAGACTCGCAGGAAATAAGAGTAGGATTTAACAATCAACATGCCAGCAAAAACCAAAGGAAAGGTTCTTTCGAGGTACATAAACAACAGTATATATTTACTATCTACAGGGTAATCGTTCAATTTCTTTTTTTTGGAAAGATGAAGTATATTTGGCAGAATGAGAAGTGTCAATTTAAATAAAAGCATGCTATCTATCGGTCTATCAGCAATCAGTCTAACCATTCTATCGATTTAGAGCGCCATTTAGGCGATCTTCAATCTACTGACCGCCGAGGGGTTCCGTACGAAAATCTCTTTTACGATTGAACATGCTATTTTTCTGGGCTAGGACCAATTTCATTAGATAATAGGGATACATGATGAATATTGGATGGAAATCGGAAAACTGAACAAGAAGTGATGCTGTGAGACGGGGATGGACGAGAGCACTATCGGGCGCGCGCCAAGATCCACATTTAGGCCCCTTGTGAGAGCTCACAACTAAACTCTAGAAGCAAAAAGGCTTCCGCAGTACCAGAATGAGGGGTAGAATCAAAAAGGAAAAGATGGGAAATACCAGTCTCGATGCAACGGTGATACTTCTGACCAGGCTCTTCTCCGGTCTGAAAACTCTGATATCACGTATTAAGAGTGGTGGATGCTCGAGAACGTCGAATATCCTCATCTTCTTTTCTGATTCGCTCCAGCTTGTAGAACTTGTAAAGCGCAAGAAGTGCTGAACAGCTCAGAAGAGTTGCTCCAGTAACAGCAGTTGTTATAATAGCCATCACCGACCAATCCCCACCTTGAGATGTACGAACATTGATGACAGTGGTCAGCAGCCCAGCAGCAGCATGTAGGCATAGGGGTCTAGTTCAGGATTAGAGTTGGATCTGGCTTTTCATACCTCTTTCAGTTGGGACTTGTTCACTTACAAAAAAACTTTGTTGATTAGCCAGGGGTAGTTCCCCCTGAGATCTGGGAAATGCATCAGCCACATGAGAGCCGCAATTCCACTAGCAAAAAGCAAGCACGCAATAGCGAGTAACGGGGGGTTCTGGATCATATGTAGAACTGTACGACCGGCCTCGTTGGCTTGCAACGTCTTTTCAACCTGGTTTGAGGTCTGCAGCGAAGTGAATGTGCCGGGAATGACTAGATAGCCGGCCAGTAGTGCCCAGTTAGCCGCGCCAACTGTGATACTGAAACGCATATCCATTTCTGCTTCTTCTCTAAGCATTCTGACATAGGAAGTTTCATCGGCGTGGTGCATCTGGTTGACTCTACACAGCGCCGGGGCCACATCCGCAGCTGAGCAAGACAGAACAAGCACAGGGTCAATTTCGCGAAGTGGAGTCTTTTCTGATCCCGTTTTCGCTGGCGTACTTGTATGATCGTCCACACCGAAGGCAATGACCAAAAGATTTTAAGGTTACCGTAAGGAGGCAAATCAACAAAGAACCGTGCCAGCCCTTTAAATAGTCCATATGAAAGGCCACTATGATACGTGCTCCAACTAGGTCTAGAGGTCCTAGTATAGGGGGAGATGCATTTTTGCCTTGCTGTGAGACTTACGCGGTCCGGTTTCCGAAGCCAAAACGAATGACTTCTAACGAAACGCAAAAGTTGCTGCATAATTGGTTTAAGCGAGCGTCATCTGCGAATGCACTGGCGGAAGGAATCTGGTGCTTGACATATTTTTGGTTCAGAGGGGATTTTGAGGCGAGACAAGGTTATGCCAACTTCAACCTGAGCGTCGGCCACCTGTAAGTCACTGCCAGTCACTTTCAAATGAGAGTCCGTATATAAAGTCCCCAGTAGGCCCATTTTTTTGCTAATCTCTCAATCTCTCGATCTCTATAATGGCACTCTGGCTTGACCTCGTCAAGGAGAATGAAGCTTGGGATTTAGTTGATACCACCCGCCTAGAACAACTAGTGCAGGAATTACCCAAACCAAAGCATCAATATCCATGCCTGCTCTACTTTTACGGAAATTCAAACCGCAAGAAAGCCTTGCGGACTCTGTTCCCCTACAACAACATCACACGGAAAGGCCCCGCAGGCTTGATCCGTCTCCATCTCAGCACCAAGACCGCCCATACACAGAATCCTATATTGTTTGCTGAAAGCGGTCTATGCCTCGAACAAAGCTTGGGGGATTCCAAGTGGCTAAAGAATCCAACGACAAAGCATCAAACCTTCTCGCTAGGGGGTGCAGACGGGACGTTGACCCCTGCAAGGCTACAGCAAGAGGTCAAGAGGCAACTCGTTTTACCATGGACCCAGATCCTGTGTTTATTCCTCGACTCCGTCCCTGACATCCAAGCCGCAACAGACTTATTACAGAGACCACGTCGACAGCTTACAATTGGCGATGAGGTTGTTCCCGCTCCCCTGTAGGTAGTCATCGTCTTGACCAACAGTCAACATGTAACAGAAGCCTTCGCACAGGAATGCGCTCAGCTCCAAAAGCTCGATACTGGGACAGTCACGATTCTGGACCTGCGTCCACGTCACGGGCTTTCAGATAGCGTCGTTTTCCAGCCACTGCAAACATTGATCGTTAAGCAGCTCAATATAGTCCAGGCCGAGCAAATTTCCAATTGTCGACGCTTCTCGGCGTCTCATCTGAGCGCTTTCTGGAGCACGGGGGTACAAACCCACGAATGGCTCCTGCATGCACCACCATTTGATCTTTTGGAAAGAGCCCGAAGGGACTATGTGAGGAACAAAACGATGGACGATTGCCTTCGAGAGGTTATGCAAACATGCATTGGCTACCCAAAGGAGGACTTTGATGACCTTGTAGCCTCGGCCTTCTTGATGGACGCCTATCCCCCTCAAATGCATGGTACGACCATCCTTCTTGACTCATACTCTCAACTCAATTAAGAAGCTAATTTGCCTAGGATTCTCGCCTACCGTGGTGTTTGCCGCACTTTATGAGAAGCGATGTCTAAGCATCTGGGACAATGAGTTCAAATACCATATTGCTGGCGTTTCATCCCGCTTCGTACACCACTTTGCGCAATTGAGCGCAGTAAAGACATCGGCAGCCATTCGAAAAGAGACGTTGTGTCGCTTGTATCGCCAGTGGGGTGGTCTTCGCTCCACCACTACTTGTTTGGTCTGTCTGAGTCGACCCCCGGAGCATATGCTCCCGTGTAAACATGCAATATGTGACACTTGTGTCGTGATCTTCGGAAAGCCAAGTCGTCTTGGGGAGTACCATTTCGAGATTTCTCAATGTCCCATCTGCGAGGAGAGGTCCGACGTCACTGTTCGCCAACTGCCTCCAACGAAGCCCCCTGTGATTCTCACTTTAGATGGTGGTGGAGTGCGCGGCCTGATCCAACTGGGCCTTCTACGGGCTTTAGAAAGTCGCTTTGGCATTCCGATCGCATCTTTGCCGGACCTGTGCATTGGAACCAGTGTAGGTACGTACGCCGAGTGGCCGAGTGTTTTATTGTGGTTGATATACTAAGAAACCTCCTCTAGGCGCATTGACGGCAATTGACGTTTTTCTCAATCAATCTTCGGTCACGCAATGTTTCGATGCGTTCCCGCACCTGGCGCGTAACATTTTTTGTCATTCATCCGAAACCCCAATTCCTCGCTGTATCCGGTGGTTTGCCTCGGCGTTCAACTTGACCACAGATGGCCTTTATAATTCCGAAGGTCTGTCGAAGATTTTGAAAGCAGCCGTTAACCCATCTCGTCGCATGTTCGATGTCGCCACCGCCAATCCTGCGGGTTGCCGGATCGCCATTGTAGCAAGCCGCACATCTGATGGTAAAGCCTGCGTGCTAGCCAATTACCGAGGAACAAGTCCACGTTCCACCAATACCGCCTACGAGTTTCTAACTCCACACAACGACCGACAAGACCCTTCCTTACTTGACGCGTAAGTGATCGTTTGCAGCCAGTTGATTTGGACAGTGGTAGTCGATCTTGCTAACAGTTAGCTTTTGACAGGTCGATATGCAGTGGTGCAGCACCCATGTGAGTCCAAGCACCATGAGACATTTCAACACGCTGACATTTTCTAGCTACTTCCAACCAAAAGAGTTGCCAGGCCTTTGTCTGCAAGACGGTGGGGTCCGTGCGAACAACCCACTCGCCATTGCTTTGCGAGAGTCGAGCATCATCTGGCCCATGGCGAAACGACACGACCTTCTCCTCTCTGTCGGAACAGGCTTCTCCACATCTCCCCCCAGTCGTCCAACGGGCATACTGGGTCGAATCTGGGAGGGGCCTCTTCCCCGACTGTTCCGGGCCATGATGTCCTCTCCATCTATGGATGGAAAGCAAGGGTTTTTGGAAGCTCTGAATTACCTACCCCATCTGTCGACGCCTGATATTTTCCGACTAGACCAGGCAATCGATGGGACGCTCCCTGATTTAGACGATGTGTGCTCGCTGGAAGCGATGTCGAATATGGATTTTGCAGTTCCAGCTGAGCTTGTGAGGACCATTCTCGCGTCGGCAATGTTTTTCTTTGAGTTGGATGAAACCCCCATCCAGGGTAAGGCTTCATTTCATTGTCGGGGATCTGTTCTTTGTTCAAGACCAAATCCTGCCGAGATCTTGCAGCGGGTGCTTGTCGAGTTCCCCGGCGCCAGATTTAAGTCTGGTCAGGATCTTGATTTAGGAAGCATAGATCTAGTCGACATTTGCCGGTTTTGTGGATACTTCAGGAAGCGTGTTGATTTTCGGGTCACCAGCCTTGACGAAATGGTCACAATTGAAATTGCCAATGATACCTTTCGCGAAAGGATTGGTGGTTTCCCCAAATCGGCGCAGGGATTCCTCGATGAGCAAAAGGTTTACGCCCAGTTCGGTCGCGCAGATCATCGAGATCAAGAATGGCCGCCGCAGAGATCTTGTTACTGCTATCGCGGGTCAAAGCGACTAGTTCACTTCCTGGAGCCTGCTTTGGGGCAGAAACGGCGGCGGTTATGAGCTGGGTGAAACTGTAGTTTGGCGTTCAAGCCGGTTAATAAGTAGAATACAAAATGTAATTAGGTCTCGACGGGTCACCCCGATGAAATGCAAGGCGCACGGAGACTAGGTCTACTCTGGCAATATTAGCAAGAATTAGAATCATACAATTATTCTAGATAGGAGTCTGAATTCTAACTGCGGGATATCATCTGTCTATACCTTGTAACCCGTGGACACGTGTTATGGTCGCCCTCGTTAGTTGAAATCTGAAAGCGCGAGTAGGTGGCGGGGCGAAGACAAAAGTTCGCTCGCTGTCAAAGAACCATACGACGTCTCTATAATACCACCCCTTAGTATGGCAATACACTTGGCGCCTGGGAACATTGGTGAAATTCCTAGAGACTAGCTTGGCACTATGCCGGTGCTGGTCTACGGCTAAGAGTGCGCGGTTCGTCAACGGTGGTGAGAATGTGAGGGAAGCCGTTCAGAAACTATCTTAGAGCACAAATTGACTGTTTCGCCCATGAAATGGACTTTCCGTTCTTAAAACGCTAGTAACTCCCGTTCCCTATGTACGTCGGTTTCAGAGAGCCGAGACGTGGACAGTCCATGACCGATATGAACCCTTTCCAACATCGAACTCCCGGTTACTCTCGCGACAACACTTCAAGCATCTACAGTCGATCCACGGACACAGCCAAAGATGCTATCCCTATTACTACCATACCAACTACCCTATAAATCAAGCCATCTCTTCCTGAGATAAATTTACTGGACCACCAAATCTCTATGGCGAGCGGATCTACCATGGCCTTGGAAACAACCCGGCCACGACTGAGAAAATCCAAAACACTGACCGAAATGTCAATGTCCGAATTGAAGACCGAAAGGATACAGCAGCACCGTCAACAGGGACTTGAGAACGACTTTTATTGCAAGTGTTTTGAGAGCTTCCACCAACTTGTCAGCACCACAATGGACGCAACTCAAAGCCTGGCTTTGCAGTATCATTTCAACCGGGCAAACAGCCCTTCTGGGGATCCTCGCTTGATTCGAGCTATCGTTTCATTAAGAGTGGCTCTTGACAAATCGCGGGCCGAGGAAACCAGTGCAGAACAGGAGTGGAAGCAGCAGTGGAACGTCTCTCCTGTTAGGCAGTCTTCGCTTCGATGGCTTTGACACTTCCAGAGCTTTGTGTTGCTTTGACTCCTTTCAAGACAGATGACTGAGGACAAGTGGATGAGGTGGGTTCGGAATGAAAGTGGACTGAGTGACCTGACACCTAGACAGAATTAGATCTGTGGCTTGAGCATTTTCACGGAACTTGAAAGTATAGGAGCAATTTCAGAATTTATTCTTTATATTCCTACTCTTTTTACGAGACGGTGCAGTTCGCCATGCGCTTGGCGTTGTAGGTAGGATACGCGGACGA
Organism: Penicillium chrysogenum; assembly: GCF_028827035.1. Classification (NCBI taxonomy): domain Eukaryota; kingdom Fungi; phylum Ascomycota; class Eurotiomycetes; order Eurotiales; family Aspergillaceae; genus Penicillium; species Penicillium chrysogenum. Next base: position 3,865,764 of record NW_026622750.1, on the reverse strand, counting down.
CCCCTAAGTACTTTTGAACTCCGCATGTAAAAACTGTTTCACTTTAGAGACGAAGTCGTCTTCAACGCTCTGAAGCACTCTCTTGACAGCTTCCGGAAGCAAAACTAACCGCCGGGCTAAATGATCGGGGTGGGCTTCACCCAAAGAAATTTGTAAGCGGGCATTGTTTTTTAGCTGGGCTCTTAGCTGGTCGAACTCTGAAACCGATGTCTTCACGAACTTTTGAATGCGACAAAGTCTTTTGGAGCTTTCGAAGCCAGCGATGCATTTCGAAAATTTGATGGCGGCGCGAACCATCTTAAGGAATGGTTTCCGATCGTGTGGAATGCGGTGCACAGCTGCGTGGCGAATGCTACTAATCACGCGACGCCATCCTGTCAACGTGCTCTAGGTCAACTGAAAACATTCGCCCTTGACTTTTCCTTGATGGACTTCCAAGAGACGAAAGAATTTGTGCAACTCTAAGGCCTCTGGGCAAGTCCATCCGGCTGCGAGAGACTCCGATGGAAGCCAACGCTGAAGGAAGCAGAAGGCATGGGTTTCGAGTTGTCGCTGTATGAACTGCAGAATCTGGTGTTGAGCGCAAAATGGAAAGTAGCGAGCCGAAAATCCGGGTAGCGAGATTATGCTTTCCATCACCCCTGTCCGAAGTGGTTAGCTAATTAGTAAGCACGCCGGTTGTCAAATTCGGTGACAAACATACCCTCATGTAGCAAATCTTTCGGGACCATAGAGGTGATTAAGTTGTGAATTTTAGCCCTTTGGGGGTTTTATAAATAATGATCTAAACTAATGAAGCGATACGTAGCCTGTGAGCTGCTGAATTCCCCTAAATATATATCATTGCTAAATGTGAGAACCTGGTTGGCTGAGGTTGGGGTACCGTTTAAGTGGGTAGGATGAATTCAAAAATTCCTCATGTTTCTGAGTAGGCGATAGCATCAAATTACTGCGGGCCAACGAGTTTAGATTGTGACTTCAACAGGGGTCGGTAGCTCTCTCCCTCATGTTATATATATCCCCAAAACCACAATTTGTATTGCAAGACTGCCTACAAAAGTCAGGTATATAACATCGAACTATTTCCCTCATTCCCCTTCACGATGCATATAGCGTTTCTAAAAAATATTACAGATGATCGCACTGGGGTTCTTCATTGTGGGCGTCCTACTGGTTACCATTCCAGTGGTATGGCTCTTTCTTTCGCCGTCCGAGTCCGAGATATGCTAATAATCCACCAGGCTTCCAGGCCATTAAAGGCAATCATGTTCCCACCAGAGCCGGTAGTACACACTGCCCATATATTACGATATCACGAAGACTTGCGCTGACAATTCTCTGCAACACAGACACCTGGCTCGCTACCCACTCACAGCGTGAGGCGAAGCCATCGCCTTTCTAGTGACCCAATCAGTAAGTATTATAACCCCCTTTGAAGCGTTCCGTTTACAGTACTTATGTCATGTTACAGTTTCTCTTGATCCAAGCGCGAAACACGGTCGACTCCACCGACATCGCCGGATGCACGTTAGGCGGAGGTAGCATCGGGGAACTGGACATAGGGTGACGGTTGCAATGTGTCGTAGAAGATGAGCTATTATTCCTCGCTCGATCCCCTAGTTGGCAGACTCAATAAGAAGAGCGCAAGTTGAGATCAATATCAATCGGTGGCCATAACCAGCCGATCACAGCCCATAGATAGGTTAGGCCTTTGCATATACCGAATAGAGCCTCTCAATACTGAAACTTCTCAAGTTTACTAGAATTATGATCCGCTCTCAATATGGCCGTAGGAAACAAGACAAGTATTACAACCAACTGAAATTTACTTGTCCGCTCCTAACTAGCCTCCCTACTGTCCTCTTTGGGTCGTCGTACCCAATCTACTTCTGGCCTAGACCAATTCGGGCTGTCGAATAGAAAAAGGGCGATGAGCAGATTATCTTCGAGCAAGGGTACATCTTCGACTAACTACATTACGCCTGGCGTGACTAGACTTAAAGTTTGAGAAACAATCAAAGAAATAAAAGGGTGACATTGGTCTCGATTCTCCCTGTTGTATGCAGTGAGATGTCATACCCCGGCTTCTATATTGAACAGGTTCCATTGCTTTAACCACCGTACTGAGGTCGGTATTTCTTGACGTGCGCCACGGATCCCACTGTGCACCAAGGTGAACTAACTAAACATGAAACGGTTTGTATTACTACGAGACCATGCGACGATTATTGTTCAAATGATTCGCCAGAGCTTCCCATTTCTGGCTTTGACGAACTGGGGCACAGAAGACCGGGATGTCTCTGCCAACTGACTGAGCAGAGGTCGCAGAAATATAGTCGCGAGGCGTTCGAACAATAGTGGGCTTGGGCCGTGTTTTCTTTCACCAATCAGCACCAAATCACTGAATACTCATATTAATCTTTGTCTTACCATATCTTCCCTTGAGGGCGGAGGAGTATCTGGATGGGAGTGGTATGTAAAAATCTGACCATCAGGCAGTTCCATGATGAGCCAGCTTTTCATCCCATACAGAAGCCAAAATTCATTGTGGCGTCGTAGTAGATTGTTGCGACGCTTACGGAGTTGCTCTCGCTTGACACGGCTTAGGGGAGGCGCCATTGTCCACTAATTTGCTGCAATGGAACTAGTAATTTACCTTGGCCGGTGGATGCACTTATTTATGTCGGACAACTGCGATGGCCTAATCGTCCAATCTATTACTTCAACGATGGTCACCATTTGTAGGAACTTTGAACGATGTTTACTGCTACGACTTATATTGCGGTCTAGCGAATAAAAATATGCGGCTGGGTATTGACATGCAGAATTGACATTTTCCAAGGCCAGCACCAGACATAACTAACTGTTATAATAGTCTATGTGCCTTTTATATTGCCACAATCCCTAGCCTTGGAAACTTGGAATTATATCGGCGATTGCCAGAGACCCAATATATTGAACAGTCCACCTTATCTTATTGGCACGGTCTGGTCTTCCCGTGCTTGATCAATGCATAATCAGTCTGTAAAGCAGCTTGCCATGGAAAGTCATAGCTATCGCTCAGCAGTCGTATGTATCATACATGCCTCTTTCCAGATTTTTCTCATACTTTCCCAGCCTTCAGAGACGATGTATTGCCTTTGAACACCATCGCTGACGATTATTGACTTACAGCCGACGTTGGCTTCACTAAAGCCAACGTACTCTCAAACTATTGGTTTTCGGACAAGCCAGGCACTACATGATGAGGGATCAAGGCTTGACGTTACACCAGTCTCGAAGCAATTCCCTTTGTCGGCCTTGAATCGACCATCATACTGTGATTTGCTATTACACTCCAGTTCTCCAGTCAGCGCCCCTGGTGATGAGCTTACGACGGAACCCAAGCACAATGGAGCAATTACCGAAAAAGATTCCATAAGCGGTGCCATAAGAGGATCATATACCAGCACCGGTTCTGATGACCATAGTCTCTTTCCGATTGAGAATTCAAAGAATAACACTACCGACTTGCTTCAGAACGTGACCACAAGAGCCACCTTTTCGCCGTTTGCATTCAATCGTACCTCTCAAGTATGGGCTAGTTTGGAAACACCGCACTCTGAGGACTCGTCGGGACCTTTCGTGGAGTCCCTGTATCATTCGACTAGCCAAATACATACCGAAGCTTCCGAGATCAGAGAAACCGGACAGAGCAGGGTGTCCAAAAGCGACGGAGCTTCTGGCACAGAGTGGTCTGACGCTGCTAGTCGTATCACTGGGACGACTGGGCATCACTTATCTCTGACTCCTAACGATGGAAGCCAAACCTTGTCGAGGGCGTTGACAGGAACGGCGGCTACCTCTCAAACTAATTCGTCGATTTCTGGACCAACATCAGCCACAAAAACCTCAGATCATGAATGGCATGATACAGCACTCTATGGTAGTAATCTATCGGCAAGGCTTTCAAAGCAGGGCACAGTACTTATACTCAGCAGCGTTTTTGGAGGCAGTGTTGCCTTGATCGGGGTCTTTATTATACACTGTTTTATCCTCCGTTATCTCCATAGGCATGCCGTGGGTTCGAACTCTCTTCTTCCCTCGCAACGAGTGGTAGGTTCCCCGGAAAAAAGAGCGATAGTCATACCTAGGACAGCTGAATTCTCGCGTTTTTCAAATGATACTTGAGTTGACACCTCATTAATAAAATACCTCGCAATATTTATCTGGGATTAATCTTGATACATCAGGCCGATGCTCCATTTCAAGACCACTTATTTCTCCAACTAGACTCTGGGACACATTTTAATGCTAAAATTCTAGATTCAGTTTATACGAGATGGAAGTCAATCTAAGCCTAAGAGCGGTTCCCATTCAGGACTCAGCGACAGTGAAGGTGGTGAAGGTGGTGAAGGTGGTAAGGTGGTAAGAATGATCACGGTGAAATCAACATCAGCACAGTCGTGCTTTGAACATGTACGCTACGCCTTCTAATTCGGAGTCGACCTGGTACGGACATGGCCATTCTCATAATGAGGCTTCACCGCCTCCTGCCTCCAATTCTGCTTCCTGCCAGCATAATCCTTATCCCGTTGATGCCGAGAGCGATACAAATGGCCTAGCCTCAAAGATCAACAACGGTGACCGCGGTCGCATTATGGTGTACTGGAAAACTCGTAGCGCCGTTCCAGTTATTATAGAATACTTGGTCTCTATTTAATATTGCTAGTCCCGCGCAGTAAGTCCAGGACAGCTACCGTACGTCATGTTGGACTTTAGCTTCAGCACACCCACGGCGCAAGTGGGTGCGTACAGCATCCGTACCGGCCAGGTCATGACTTCTGGGCATCAATTGATTAGCCAAAATCCCGGCAAAGCTATAGAAACAAAAGTGTCGCCAGATGGACGAGACCAAATCTCCGATGAATGCTGTATCAGTTGCATGATCCTGTTGGTTCTACTCTTTTGGGGCACCTCCCCAACTCATCGTATCACTGCCGCCGTCGAGAATGAAGTGGAGCGGCCGGTGGGAACATCGATGGCAACAATACCAAATATTCAAAACGACCATGCTATCGCATCTGTTGGCTCAATTGCAGTCTAAACAGGCGCTTCAGCGAAAGAGGGATGATTATAAGATTACGTTCCCTGCCAAGCAATCTCGGGTACCATTAATAAATCTATTGGGTACAGGTCAAATCCTGACCAAAATTGAAACTCTGAAGAGACGAGGCTGGCCCAAATTGAAACGACTGAGTCGGGCTGTTTATCGAAATTCAAACCGGATTTCGCGTCTTCGTGCGCACTTGTCATTCTTACAAGCAGAGCTCGAAGAACTGACATCTCGAAACAGTTCATCAAAGGCAGTTGTGTGCAAGCAGGAGATGACTAAAAATGAGCTATCCCCGAGGCGGGTATGTTTGATTGGATCTTTGTTGGTTCAGTATTATCTCGAGAAATGCAGTGAGGGGCCAGTTGATGGAAATAGAGTGAATATTCCGGGGTTGACCGCTCTGTTAATTGACCGATTTCCTTCCTTACGCGCGTGAGATTATTTGTTTTATGCTTTTTTGCTATTTTAGGAGGAAGTGCTGTCGAAGTATTATCTCATCAGTCATGTAGTAAGCATGAGCACAATGATTGAGTTAAGGGTGGTACTGGTTTTCAACGATTTTACAATGCAACGCGGCGTATGCTATTCCAAGCATTATAAGAAGCTTCTTGAGTAGCGATAGCCTTCAATACTTTGAAGAAAGGGCATTACTAACGCACGAGCTTTACAGGTCCGCTCGAAATTCCTTCACCATTTTATTCTCTTTGGTTCTTTCCTAAGTCTTGGCCAGACCACCTCGGCCTACATCTGGCCTAGCCCATCAAATACTATCGAATAGGAAAAGGGCAATAAATATTCACTAGCTACATTAGGCCTATCGTCAATAAAAATAGAGGTGGAGAAGCAATCAAAGAGAACAAATTGGTGAAACTTATTTCGAGCGCGTCCATAGGAAAAACAGCTCCCTAATTTTGAGAGTTCTATAAGAATCTACATACGAAAATGTGAATCACGTCCGTGCCACGCTCCGGCAGCACCTTAATTGGTCCACCCCGAATACCAATCCGACTTAGTGGCAAGGTCGTGAGGTCTGAACTACTCTATAGGATACCCATGGTTTCGCCCGCAACTACCAAGTGAAAGTCAATCGAGTCACTCGCGTTTTGAGAAGAGGCGCCGATTATTCCAAACGTATAAAAGTTGTCTACCTGGCATGTTTGTTGAACCTTTGTCGCCAGGGGCACAAGGCTTCCACAGTTTGTTGAGATGCGCTCGAGGCTCTTAGTGCCGTCAGCACGGAGCCCTATTTGGCTTGAAGTTTGGAGTACTTACATAGTTGCAAAGGAATATACCAGATAGGTTGGCATATGACAGACGATGACAATTTCCAGCATCAACGTTGCACGAGGTTTCGCTGACTTTGCTCAAGTGGTCAATGTTCTCCGTCGTAGCGTCCATGTAAGCAATTCCGTGCGAATATACACAAGCCGGAGTTTGCTGTTGCGACCATTAGATACTTGTAAACAATCAATGATAGGGACCGACCTCTATGATCATTTCGTACGGTAGTTTCGGCAGTGGGAATGTTGGCGAAGAATGATACTAGAAAATACGTCAGCGGGTCACGGTCGCGGATGCGCTTTCTGGGGATCGCACTGGATGGGTGGATGTTGCTGTGTGGATCGGGTCATCATGGGGCCTTGCGACCTATCGAAAGTCAGTATATGAAACCCGCATAATGCAGAGCGAATGTGCAACCACTCACGACTAAAACGGCGAGAAGCAGTAACAAAATGCTAGCAGAATCTATACCGGCCCTCATCACGTTAACTGGAAATAGACAAAGTCCGTTAAAGAGGGGGAGATCGAGGGTAATATATATCTCTTGGGTCTTGGAAATGGTATATTTCTAAAGTTATAGCTTCACACGCAGGGAACCTTAAATTGAGCTATACGGGCACAAATGTGCTGTCCCAAAATTAAAAGTTGATTCTCCCGCTGACATCAATTTTCAATGTCAACGGCATTACTTTGATGCCAGTGATGCCAACATAATGATGCACCACCCGTCGTTATTCTCGATTTCTTTTACTTTCATAGGATTGCCACGCCTCCTAGATAAATTGGTGCCTCAGAAATATGCTCATCGAACCTTGATGATATAAAAGCGCTTCGCAGCACCACCCGCCAAAGCCGGGTCTTTGGATACCAAAGTTGTTTGATCATGTTCAGGTCTCTGCTTACAGTCATCGCTATCCTCGGTCAAGTTCAAGCCCTTGATCTTCGGCCCCTAATTCAATCTACATGTAATACAGTCAGCTCATGGCACCAAGCTATGGGAGGAAGCTTGAATGCCACGCTTTCAACTTCTGGACACACGCAATCAGTTTCCTTGTCGCCTGACTGCGAGGCTGAGATGGAAAGCGCACTCAGTAGATGTAGGTATCACACTACCCTCGCATTATACCTGACTGCTAATCTTTACAGGTGTTGATGGTCCTTCCATCGATTGTCGTAGTATTGCAGTCTCCCTGGACGGTCAACTTCCCCTGATGGCTTCGGTGAGGCAACATGCAGAAAGGGCAGCTGGTGATGAGGTTCCCTCGCAACAGCAAGGCAATTGTTCATGCCAATCGCTGCCTCTGAATAAAGAGACTACGAGACCCGAAAGCACTCAACAACAGACAAGCACCAATACCGAGAGTACCGGGTCTGCTACCCATACTGCGAGCTCTAGCTGCGAGCTCCCGAATATATCAAGCTTTGCGAGCATCTCGGCATCCCCAAGCGCACCTAGCGAGACACATGGCCCCACCACAATACCCTCGCCGAAGGGTTCTGGGGAACTCGACCTGAATACCTGCCTCATCAAGTAAGCCACTCTTTGATATGGAATTCAAGTTGTGTTGTCTAATTATATATTTAGGGAGGCGGACCATCGTGAGGGTGGTCTTTGTCATTGCGCCTCTGGGTCAGCAAAGGTATTTGAGTCGGCGGAGTGTACCATAGTCCATTGAGATAAAAGAGGCAGCACCTCACTTGTTAAACTTGAAGCGACGCCATGTGGTGTAGAACCTTTGATGGTGGCCAGAGAGTGAACTACAAGTATGACGCTATGTGTTGAATGGAAGAAGAGTATATAAATCAGAGAATAGTTGAAGCCATTGAGATTCCTCGGGCTATGGAACTTACTATCTAATGTGTGAGGCTGTAAAATATAAATAACGATCAGTGCCGGACACCAAGCATATGTCTAATTCTATTTAATCGAACCACAACGCTTCCCAATAAATCAAGAAGTGCATTATCATCTATTCCTAAGCACTATATAAGATAGATACCATAGGCTTGCTCGCTTCAAGCTAAAACGTTGCCGTTTAGATGAACATGCTCCGAGATATGATAGATCATTAACATATGAATTTTTAACATGCCCCACTCATACCATCTCTACCAGACGAGGCCTCCTCTATACCGTGAGCCTCTTCAAGGCCTTGGTGAAACCCGAATCCGATACCTCCTTTCCCGTCAAAGGCCTTCGTCGCCGTTACGCGGATCCGAAAGCCACGCAATTTGCTCCTGTAACCATATTTCCGCTCTAGCCATCTGCTCGTCTTCATCAAGCATCCTTCTCTTGCTCCCAGCGCCGATTTGCGAGGGTGCAATAGCGTAGGTAGTATGCTCATTTTGTCTGAAAATGGCGTGTAGCACCGACGACGGATTGTGCCGATAATGAGAGTAGCACGTATATGGGGAAATGGATCGCTTTTCCCTCTCATCGGTCTGGACGTTGAAGTTGTTGTTGAATAGACCAGTCGAAAAGTCTTTCATAAATGAGTCGTGGATTGGTAGGTCTAATATTCGTGTAGTTCCTCCAACCGTGATGGTCATGACACCGAACGGCGGCAGTATGTCAGCTGGTGAAGCAGTAGCCGCGGCATTATGCGTCCGCGCTGCTGAGGTGACGAGAGGGTTTGGCCTGAGGCTCCCAGGATCCACGTCCATGCCGTCTGTGGCCATCATGGCCCGACCAACATTTGCGGTAGTCGGCCTTTCGCCGCGATGGTGAACTTCAATGTTGTCGTCAGGAGGATCACCACCGGCCATTTGACTATTGGTATTCCACAGATAGCCAAAGAACGCCTTAAAAACAGACTGTCGGAGAAACCCCGCCGTCACTCGAACCGAGGCTTGACTTTGCCGCAGCGACTCTGCAGACAAAGCGAATCGATCTGCCTCGACAGTATTCGAGTACGGCTTTCCACATCTTTTCGCAACTTCTATTTCTTCGGCTGAGTCTTCTGGGTATTCGCACACTCTAGAGGAAGGTAGCTCCCCTGTTGCAAATGACGTGTCGTCTGTGACGGGTGCTTGGAAACCTCTCGCTCTCACCAGTGTAAAGAAATGGCGCCATATTTCCTGTTTGGGGGGAAAGACGATCCGGAGCTTCTTCGATCAAGCATATCCTCGGGATCAGCGTCTGTCGGCCATTTAAGGCGTTGGTGATCGGTCATTTCAAATCCATACTGGAAGCTGAAGCGCCAAAATTCGAGCAGGTCGGATCCTAACCATTCCTGTCTCAGCGCCATCGAGACGGGAACCGGAGTGTCATACTTCCCATACACACCCTGGTCAATGGTAATCTTTTCCCTTCGCGGCTGGACGAACAGTCTCTTCATGACACTTTGAGCCACCTCAAGATAGAGCCGATCTTTGAAAAATGTTTTCAAGGTTGGAATTGGATAATCGATCTCTTTCAAACGCGCCCATATGTCCTGCCGAGCCTCTTCCGAGAAGTTCGGAAAAAGCCGGCCCTCCTCTAACTCGACTTGCAAGGAGTTCAAATCTTTACTAGATAATTTAGGGACGCGAGATTGAAGCAGCTCGACCGTAACTCCATCAATCAGCAATAAAAGCTCGTCTCTTCCTCCAACCAGTCTCGAAAAAGTGGTGAAGACCAATTCCCAGTAGCATGCTACTGGCTAGATTTGCAATCAAGTTAGCTGAGATGGAACTGGCTTTGTGGTTCAGAGTAAATTTACCTCGTCGCAATGCATGGCTGTCAGTTTATGAAGTAGCCCAATCCGCATCCCTCCCCAGAGACCCGGAATAATGAGCAAAGAATTTAGCTTTTGGTGTAAGGTCTCGTGTTTGAAAAATTGCTTCAAATACTTTCCTTTCTTGCTTCCCGCGAGGGCCTCCAGTACAGCCCACCAGTTATTCGCAGCGAGTGGATCCGTTGGTGGGTCGAGATGGCCCCCGTAATGGATGATACGCTCGTAGATCAGTCCGTCGGGTGGGCGATTGTCGTTTGGATATCGCTCCTTCAGCGATTGAATGAACTTGTGTCGAACAGACTCTGCTTCATTTCTGTGGTTGTCTGGTGACACTAGAAAATTATCAACCGGGATCTCTGAGAGCTGAAGCTGAACAAACGCACCTTCCTCATTGTCTGTTAGATAGACATCTACGATCAACCACTGATTGTCGTGGCCAAGGAAGTTCCTTGCAGCTGTAATGAGGTTCTCGTGGTCGTAGGCGCACAATCTATAGTCCAACTCCAGGTCCAAGCTAGGAATGATTCCACTGCCAGGTCGGAGCCGCACACGATCTTGCCAATGAGCCCTGGGAACTATCACTGGCACATGATTGTCCCTCATCAAGCGTTGACAGCCCTGCATCTTCATCATTTGTTTCAATCGACGGATATTCTGCCGGCCGTCCATCCGTCTTCTGAACCCAGTCTCGAAGACGAGGTGAGAGATGTGCACTCTGGCAGATAGCTTGAAATGACTTTCTCGATAGTCGTATAACTTTCGCTCCCAATGTTCAACTTCTGACTGCCTGGAAAATGACATGATGGGAGCCAGTACAAGTCACCTGTGATTTACAGGTGAGCAGGTGCATGGAATGACGAGAGAGACAAGTTAGATGTCGAGGGACACTCCTTGCAGTAGTATTTATACCAGCTTTGTTATTGAACCTATCTGAGAATGATTGTGAGCTGAAGATCTGACTTCGTCGACCTTATCACATGTAATTGCATGCCCTCTTATTCCTGCGGTTGATGCAGCCAATTATATGCCTGCCCTCACATCAGCTATGTATTATGGATTCCCATTCTGCTGGTAGTTTATCTGCCACATTTATCTACTACTGCCCATAGGGCGAGGCGGAAAATTGCGCCGGCCTCAGTTATCTGGTTTGCCGAACACTGCCCACACGGGTTAAGTTTACCATATCTTGAAAGTCTATATAAATGCTTCCCTGAATTGCGATGCAACATGGTTCTCAATTGTTCCCTTGATTGCAAAGTCTTATTCGGTTAAGATACACTCCTTTAGCTTCTCGCTTCTGAAGCCACGAAGCTTTCCACCAAGAGCAGATTGGATTCGCTAGTTTCAACCACAGCATTGTCATTTTCCGTCGCGGTTCTAGTCTGTCTATCTTTTGTCTTTGTCGGATGTTCGTCGTCTTCCTCGCCGAAGGGCCTACGCTTTTTAAAAGTAAGATACGCCCGAAAAACTTCCATTCTAATCAATTCGCTAAGCAATCGGCAGGTAGACCTGAAAGAATTTCCAAAGCTTCATAATTTGCAAGTTCGGGACTCACTCAATATCGATAATGCGCGTATCGATAGTGGGGGAAGAAATGCCGTCGAAGGTGTGGCGTCTAGCGTCCATACCAGCGCAAACGAAGCGATCCATGAGGCAACGTCGGCTGCCAGCAGAATGATTGAAGCCCAGGTACACGACCTGAAGTTGCATTTGCCTCAATACTATTTGGTTGGCCTCTGGGGCTACTGTAAAGCCCAGGATGGCTTGGAGATGGTTTGCTCCGACCCCGGCACCACTTTTAGTTTTGATCTATCTGCCGTGCTTGACTCCACACCCATAAAGCTCAGCGAGATACTTCCAGCGATTGACCTAAGTTTGATTTCCGGCTACCGACGATTTTCCCAGAGTGTGATCTACTTGTATATTTCTGGGTTTGTGGCAACCACATTAACCTTGATTTTCGCTGGTCGCAAGGTTTTCTTTTCAAAGGGCAGCAGACTACTTGCCATATTCTGCATGGTATGTGATACTCGGATGAATATCGAAGACACGTGCTGATAAATTAAGCTTTCGTCGATACTGATTACGACTGCCACAATTGTGGTCACGATGATGTATGGGGTTTTTGCTTCCAAGATCAAGAACAACCTGCAGTTTTACGGTGTTAGAGTCATCCTTGGAGCCAAGATGTTTACGACAGCATGGTTGGCAGTGTTCTCTTCTCTTGGCTGTTCAACCATATTGTTGGTCTGTCTGCCTGTCGGTCAGGTTGAATATCGTTGAGACAAGGAAGCACTTTTTGGCAACTCAACATAAACGTGCTCATTTCTGGGGCTCCGGCCGTTGAGGTGGGTGGCCATTACAGATATGATGGTTCCTTCACCGTCCTGTCACTCAACACCGCCCAAAATCATTTCAACCCTTCATATGTCTCAACAAACACCTCATTGCATAGTCAATGAGTACGCTCTGAGCTCCATTCTTGTCTATAAAGCCATATGCTCGCCCGAAAAATGCTGCTCAGGAAGGCCAGTCCTTGTACTCTGACTTTACAAAATGGACACACTAGATTACCGGAGCCTGCGTAACTGCGTCACTGGCGCCATGATAGGCATGTTTGGCTCCACCTACTTTGTCATTTATCTGCTGATGTTCCTGATCTACCATTTCCCTTCACCTCAAGAGTCAATCCCATACGCTCTAGCAGTCATTGCCTTTGGTGGAGGAATCGCTATGTGGTACCTATGCATTGTCTTTCAGAATGGCTTCAGCGCATTCCACAAGGAGATAACGACAACATAGCAAGATTCCATGTGGTTTGTTGGTCTATTCCTGGTCTGGACAGCAGCTTTTCCCACGATCGCTTTTCTCTTTCCGGCCCAACCATTGCTACAACTTGGGTATGCATCGGCTTTCACCATGATCGCGGTTGGAAGTCTCTCGGACGGTTATCTGAAAGACATGGAGAATCGACGTTGCATAAAATTGCTCTATGGGATGTACTCATTCAAGACACCGTGTACTTTATGGCATTTTCCAGCCATCTTTAAAGATGAAATGCTGTTTTATCAAAACATTCTGAGGCTTCCAGGCATATTGTAGCCAACGCACACTTTTTCTATGGGTCCGGGGGCTGAGCCCTGAGAGAATCGCAATGCTCTCCAGAAATTGAGTTAGGCATTTATAAATGTATGCATCACCTTACTGCATTTCCTCGATGTCTATGTGAAAGCAGGATGCTGCAACTGTGATTGGCCCTCCTAAATGTTGTCTGGTTGCACTCTATCACTAATAAAGCCAAACGCAGATAGTCATTTGTTTTTGACTGCTTTTGTCAAACACGATGCAAGTTAAATCAGAAACTATACTGCAAGCTTTCGATGTGGAATCTATTCTCGGTTCTGCACAAAAAAACAGCAAAAATGTTGCCCCGAAGCCTCAACTGAGGGTCCTCAATTCGTCTTCAGTGCCATAAGGTTGAGGGCAGCTCCTTTCTATACGCAGGAAATTTAGTATGCTATTCGCCAAGGAAATTTCAGAATCAAATGAAGACATCCTGGGAATTTATACACTATTACCTGGCCAATATGTCTCTGTTTCGGTATATAAATCTCAAGGCCTCGTTCAAACAAGAACATTGGCTGGCAGTCAAGTATGGCCATGGTTTCACAAAACATCATCAGGTCCGTCTTAGTGACTATTCTTCTACTTCTCAACTTTGGGAGGCTATTTCTTTTGTATCGTATCCAACCACACTGGCGGTGGTATAAAGTCGATTTAGCTTTGTGTGTCTTGCCTTGTAGTTCCTTTGCTATTCTTGCTGGGTTGTTCTGGAGCAATAGGTTTCCAGCATGGAGTCAAGTACTCTTTTGGATTACGCCAATATTCCCACCACTACAAGCGGTAAGTTCACAGCACACCGAACTCGGTCACATACAGTGTTTTCGTTCCAAGCTAACAATGCTGCAGTACATTCGCATAATCTTCCAGCAGCGCGAAAATCCACTCACACCTCGATTACTACGTTTCATATGCCCTTCTTTCTCTGTGGCTTCAACCTTGGCAAAAATAGCAGTCTCCCTCGTTGGAACCTTCCTTCTGAGCTCTGCTCATCTGGGTGGCCTCTATATTCTCTTCGCGGACTACCTTTGTGTAGTTGCATGGTATTGGTGGTTGTTTCAACAGTCAACCGCCGGTCGAGCTAAGCTGCGGTGTATCTCGTGTCATCCCTCTGCAATGGCACTTCTTTTGCTTGTGATTGCCGTCTTGGGTACGTTGGGGAGATCATGGATGATTGCATTGGAGGTAATTGCAGTTCCCCACGTTATACTGTTAGACCAACAATGCTGACACTCAACAGATCGAACTGGTCATCATCGCCATCTGGGGGTCGTCCTTGCAGTCAATCCCGTGAGCCAAATAGGTGGATCCTTGGGTATCTCCAACTAACTTATGATATGTGGATACCACAGGACGGGTGACTCGGACAATGTCATTGAAACCAGGAGTTTGTTATTCGTGCTGTCTCTAAAAGATAAAATGTTCACAAGAATCACGCGACGGATCGCTTCCAATTCTAAATTAGCTAAAGAAAAATAAAACATGACGCCCCATGAACTCTGGCTACAACGTAAAGTGCCCTCTCCTTGAGATTACTCCAGTACATGTACAGCAGCATGATCTCTTCTCAGAACAAGTTGGTGATACACGCTTTAAGAAGTATGTATCTTGAGAGACCCTTGCGTAGAAACATCTATCGAACTCATGTATATAATTTCGAGAATGGCACGGATAATGGCACACATATCACGCAAACAAGCAGCATTAAATCCCAGTGCGTTTCTTTTGGCCCGTTCTATGTGTCCCATTCCAAGAATTCTTCCTATCCTACAGTAGATACTTGGGTATGCAATTGTATACAACAGCCATCATAAAAGCATAGAAAATATCCTCTCGTATACTGGCAATTTTGCGTATACCAATCGATAGGATGCCTAGCTGAGCAATCCCCTACATAGAGTCCATGTTACGGGCTACCTCATGACGCACTGCATTATCATTCTCATTGTCTTGCAAGTCAATTTCATCTATTCAACGATATATGAACGAAATTAGCGATTGCAGCATGCCACCCCCTGGGTCTTCATGTCTGCCCTATCCTTGTCCGACCTAGCAACGTCTACGGGGCTTGGGACGAAGTCGCCGCATCGAATTCAGTCGAATTGCCTCTCGCTCGGAAACCGCTCGCTTCCGGCGCGGGCTTTCTTTGGCACCCTTTCTTTGGAGTCTGCCTGGCTGTCCTTCTAGGAACGTAACGTGCGAGCCATGGAATCGATGATGAATCCTCATTTCAAGGATCTTCTTGGCTCGCTGCGAAGAAGGTGGGCTCGATGAGTCAGTGCGAATGTTACGACCGGCATGGCGAGTGATCATCTTTGATGGCAGAAGCTTTGAGGAGTCACACAGTAACGGCGTCAGATCGTGGTCGCTGGCTAGTCTTTGGCGGCGGGGCCGGCGAGCTGTTGGAGTCATTGCAATTTTAACAGATAGGTGGCACAAATGACATGGAGTCGACCCAACCCTGCCCATTATATATATTCCAAATCTTTTGCTGGATCTTTGGGAATGTTGTTGGCGAGCCCGATAGTCTGCTCAGTGGCATCAGTTTTCGACCCTGCATTAAGTCATTATGGGTTCCACCGGCATTTTGGAAGGCAGAAATCTTTGGCAGCGTGAAGAGGCCCCAACCAAATTAATTCCAGCGTTTGCCGACCAAATCTTAAATATTGAAGGTGTATTTGAACAGAAGTTGAGGTTACGTTTTCTTCAGTAGTCCAGCTTAGTTCATGATGTCTCAAAAGTTATACTAGACTCTCAACCAAATCTCAGCTAATCCAAGTTTCATCTGAAACTTCATTTCATCCAATATGAAGGGATACTGGTGGGGCCCCACCCACGGATACCACTTTCGACCTGGGAAAGAACGAATCATCGATCCTACATTGAGCCGGTGTTTTGGCGGAAGGGTCAGTTTCGAATCACATTTTAAATACCCGCGTCGCCATTCCCTTGATATTCTTTGAGTGCTAATGTACCCTACGATGCCTAAACGTAGCAACGAGAAGCGCTTCAAACTGAATCAACAATGTCGAGAAGCCCTAGCGGCCAATATATGTATTTGTGGTCCTCTTCTGACAATAAACTCAGCTAATACTCCTAGATGACCGACTTCGCATCGTAGTCGCTCCTGAAAAAGTCCGTCTTCAACCGCGACCTGAAGATGGATACGCTTGGTCCGTCACGAGCGCAAATGCTGGTTTGCTCAAATCTAGCTTAAGTAGCGGCAACATCCATCTTTACCGGTCAATTTGCAAAGAGGTCGGTCGTCCAATCGAGGCTGTTTTCCCGCACACCTTGGGAAACTCGCAGTCAAATGCGGACGCCATTCCAAAGGAGGTGAGCATCGCTAGACATCCTTATTAATCTTGCATTGCTGACAGAGCCTTGAGGCGGAGGGTTTCGGTGAAGGAATGGATGGTTCTTTCACGGCAGAGATCTTCAAGCTCAAGGCTGCTAATAGCAGCTTGGAAATCGAGTTGGAATGCACTCGTGTCCGACTGAATGACTGTCTTGGCGAAAGTCACACGGTCCGGGCTGAGGCCAATGAACTCCGCCACGCTATGCAAATTCTTCAGTCGCACAATAATAAACTGCATGATGAGCTAACAGAGGCGAGAGCGGGAATTGCTGGAGCAAGGCGGATATTGAACTCATTGCAAACGGAGGGAATTGAGATCGCACTTGGCACCCGCGATATCCAATCATCAGCCAATGGCATCCATGCGGTAGTGAACGAGGTCTTGGATTGACTAGAGAACACGCGACAAAAAACATCGAAATGCGCTAAGAGCCCACTGAATACCCTAGTTGTCGTGCGTCACAGGCAGCAGTGAATGTATACCTCCAATGATATGCCTTACAATTTGGTACCAACTTCATCTAGATTCAAGCCATCACCGGTGCCGTGATGTATAGTATTCATAAACTGCGAACATGGGCTATCAGCGAAGTGAGCTATAGGAGTCTCGAGCTGGGTGCTTGATACCAGAATTTGCAAACGGTAAACGCCGGGGCCAATGCCGTAGCTTAAACTGACAATTATAACATAAATTATTGGTTTTGATGGCTTGTGCTTTCACCATGAGTGCTATGTTTTAATTAGTCCATTCTAAAGATTTCGCCCAGCAGATGTGGTAGTCAACTTTGTCCATCGCAATTGTGACGTGGCATTTTCTCCCTAAAGTGCTAGGTCGCTAACCTCCTACTCATCTGTTGATATTCTTCTATCTCGGTCCAAATCTGGACTTTAATTCAAATACCGTACTGACCTCATACACACATCCGATCGCCCGTCAAAACATGGAAGGTGGTCTAACGATCATCCTTTATGTGACACAGGAGGCCACGTCGCGATGCCAAGGTACTTTTAGGTACCTGCTAAGCCTGCCGCTTGATTGTTAGCACTGGAGGTTCCTATCCCTCAGGCATGTCTATGTTACGGTGGACGCTGGACGGATACCCTTACTACTGAGTCTTGGCAGCAAGAAATGCCTTTCCCCCGTAACAAGGGCACAAGTATCAACGATGCTGGTCATTCAATATTCAGATCTAAACTCAACTAACGGCTTGTTGAGGAATCCAGACGTATGCGGACAGGAAACTGAGAATTGTTAATTCGGGAAACCAAGGCCGCTATTTTCTTAGGCCCGACCAATGGAGAGTCGTGGAAGTCGACAAAATTCACAAAGCATCTGAAAGATGACATTGTTGTCTAAACACTAAACTTTGGGAGGGATGTGACCGATTGGTCCTTTCTATCATGAGACAGGGTTGTATGCAACAACGTACATATTTGTGCGGATCTGTTGCTCGCATCCTCCCTCCATAATCGAGCGGTAGGTGTTTTGTGCGTTCGCGCTGACGCCCAGTGTTCAGTATTCTTGGGATTATTATCCTTGTTTCGTCACACCTACTGGACAGGAGCAAGAGCGGCTTCATTCGGTTTCAAGTCCTGCGCTTGGGCTCCCGCATATTCCTATATAATGTCAACTCCTCGAAACTCACTGTCTGTATTTCTTTCAACCTTTTACGTCTCGTTGCGCCATTGTTCATCCCACACGACCGAACACCTAGCATGGCAAAGGATCACAAGCCTTTTCGGGAACAGGCAGACCACAGTAACGAAGTACAGCTGCGTGCTGCACCTTCGTGTTATCCCCTTCGGTCTACCCGGTCTTGATCCAAAGATGATCGGAACCTTCACAAATCGGAGACTGGGTTGCACAAGCATACGGTACCCAATCTCTACCTTCCACCATATTTTCTGGCTTTGCCATGGCCAACACTGCCCTGGCGGCATACCTTGATGTACTCCGTACTGACATGCTAGGCATCCTCCATCACGAGAAAACGAAAGCCTAGGCCGAAACATGATAAAGCGACCCATAGGAAATGTCTTCAGGTGATTAGCATCATTGAGGAAGAGATTCAAAAAGCTCAGGAGGAGAGAGAAGAGGAGAGACACAAGCATTGCCAGTTGCTGGAACAACTTGAAGCGGAGAAAGCCGAAGAAACTTCGAAATTGCAGCTGGGTATTGCAGCAAGAGATACGGCATCAGCTGACAGTCAGCGGGTCGGGCACGAGATCTCTGAGGTGCACCAGCAGCTGGAGTCCACAAATGCCGCTCTGCAAGATCAGGTGCCGTGGAATGATATTCAGCTAGTTTTGGATCAGGCACACGGGGACATGGTATCGACGACCACTCGATTTTGGAACACGATCGGTGCCCTCCAGAACAGACGACTGGTATCCTGTTTGCCAGGCTCCGGGGTGATACACGCAGACTGGGCCGAGCAGAGGGGCCCGGCTACTCAGGGCCACGATATCCTCCTCAGCCTCTCTGAATCGAATGTCCCGCTTCCTAGTCAGCAGGAACCGCCTGCGACCAACCAATACGGATCTCCGGTCTGAAAATAATGTGTGCGTTGAACTTGCTGGGCCTTAATTTCGTGCGGGATAGAATTGCCTTTTTAACAGAGCCAACGCGCAGATAGTTCATGAATAGGCTTTCTGCAACATTCTCATCATACCATGCTAAGGGTAGTGGTTAAAAACTGTGTGTATCGACAATTTCTTGCTCCGAAGAATATCGCTGAGGCGTCTTGGTCCAAGAATCACCAGTACGAGTAAGGACATGCGTCTCGATACAGTATTCGGCGCAGGTTAGCGGTAGGGTCCACCACACCCTAGGCCGACCAGCTCCAGACTCCTTGGTTGTTTCTTATACAATGAGGAAAGGTATGAGGAAATGGGGCTGATACTTGTGCAGACGCAGCCGCGGTGGATTCGGTATCACACCGCTCAGATACGCTTCAGATATAGGAAAGACCTTGGCACGCTGGTCTGTGGAGTTGATATTCATTCTAGTACATGTAAAGGGAATGCATCTTTGGTAGTCCGATCAGGATACTGCTAGGCTCTGTGGCTATGGGTTCAATGGAGAAACCCCCGCTGCTCTCGCGCACTACAGTTATTATCTCTTCTTGGCCTTCAGCCAAAGCTTGCCGTAGTATGTCCTGATCTACACACACACAATTTATTAACGCCCGGCGGCTAAGCCGAAAGGGCAACTATCTCTGATCTACTATACATGTCATAATATATACAGTACTGTGTCTCCTCCGAGCCCATACATGAAGCCTTGCAATATATGTCATCTCAGATGTCCGTATCGCAGCGGATCCTCGTGGGTTAGTAATTTTGTTAGTAGGCTGGCTTGAAGGCGCTTCCCCAAGTGTTCAACATCCTATTTTCGGCAGTTGAAGCGCGTCTACCATCTGTAACACGAGGTGGTTGGTGGGCTAGATCGGCGAAAGGGGGTGATTTATGTTCGTTGGCATGGTTAGGTGGCCTCGAGTCGGCCCGTGGCGATGGCGAATCGTATTGAGGCCCGTACCGCCTCTAAGTTCGGCGTCCACTTCTGATCATCGGAAGGCGACTTTCCTCCTAGGAAGAAGGATATATTTCCTCGGTGGGTGTTGGTACATTGTAGTAGTTCCGTCCGGTGCGCCGTCCATTTTTGACATCGAAATAGGAAGTGCTCCACGGTCTCTCTCGCTTGTCCACACGCACACTGGTCTGTGTCTGCTACATTGATTCGATAGAGATATCCATTGAGTCTTGCCATGCCGGTTCGGAGTTGAGCCAGCACGCTCGCTTCTTTCCAAGATAATCGATCATACAGCTGCCGGGTGTGTTTGCCTGGGAGTGCTGCATCAACTCGTTTCGCGTGTCTCCCTACGTTCACTGGAAGGTCATTGCTGGGGACTGCTTGGGACCGTGCAATATTGAGTGTTGTTGACTTCATCCTTGGGACCTGCTTTTGCGGGACAGCATCTTCTTGTGTCGCGGCTCTGGCCTGTTCCTTGGCCAGACCCCGCAGTTTATTGTCTGCACTCGTTGAGATCCACCGGACATTGATCTGGTTGCCATTTCTCCTCAGTTTTCTCATCAACTTGTACAGTTGGTAGACGAATTCCTGACCTGACTGTTGTCGAGGATTCCTTAGTGTCAGAGCCGCCGCTTTGTTGCTCGTGAGCAGCGTAATCCTGTAATCTTTCAGTCCAATCACCATGTTCAATGCATGTGCCATCGCTGCTAGCTCCGCAGAGAAAACGGGTTTTGCTCTGCTCTTGCACCCAATGTGACGGAAAGGGTCTTCAGTTTCAGTTTTCGATACCGAGGTGGCTGTTTCTCGATCGCCACCCCGAATCCGACCAGCTTGTTCCGAGCCGAGCTGCTGACCGCGATCTGCATGTACACGCCTGCTCTGGTCTGGAAATCCTGCGGTTGATCAATATCGGCCTGCATGCGTTCCTCCCACGGGGCTAACGTAAATGGGATAATCGTTTCCAGTGTTTCCATGTCGATATGCTTGAGCGCATCGGCTACCTGATACAACGGCGAGCGGTGGTATCTTCTGAACTTCCTGATCCGATCTGTATTTCTGCGGAGAGGATTGGTTTCCGGTAGAGTGTGTATGTCCGTCCACATCTTCACGGCCCGTCTCCAGAATCGATGTTGCGCAGTGGCAATGTGAGCCTCCGCCTCTGCTACGCTGGTCGCGACCGTGAGAAATGTCCCCACAATGGCTTGTGCTCCTACTCTTTGGACTCGGTTAATCGGTCCCATGGCTTTATCCTTGCACGCGTGCATCCAGACATTGGAGGCGTAGTCCACGACCGGCGCCACCGTCGAGGTGAATAGCTGCCGCGCTGATGCTGGGGTTAGGCCCCGAAGTCGCCGAAGCTCCATCGCTGCTTCCAGGCCCTTGGAAGCGGCCCTTGCAATATGTTCCTTATACTCGAGTCTCGTGTCCATCAATAAGCCCAGGATCTTGACGTGGGCTTGGGGTACAACCGTCTGTCCCTTGATGGTAAACGGATCGTGGTCCGATTTACGCGTCTTGGGAGCAAAGTGTATGATAGCTGTCTTCTCAGCTTCAAAGGTCGCTCCGCTTCTCCATTCCCAGTCGAGCGCTTCTCTGATGATTGCTTCAATTCCTTCCCGGTTACTCTGCGCGGTTGACCCGGTCACCCATGCGGTGAAGTCATCCACAAAAGCGACTGCTCCTCCCTGGCTGTCGATCTGTCTTTGCACGAGGTCTGCGTTGAAGAAGAGAAACAGGATCGGGGACAGGGGCGAGCCCTGCGGTAGCCCAGCCTGTGGCAGGCTTTGAACCTCCGACAATTGCCCATTGATCTGGATGTTCGCCGTCCGTTCCGAGCAGAACGCCTCAACCCACCGGAGCAGACCCTCCGGTATGCCTCGTGCTTTCATCCTTTGGAGCAATCTTTCTTTGCACACTCCGTTGTAGGCTCCTTTGACATCGAAGCTGATCAGGCTCAATACCCGTCGGCCCCGCCACGCCGTGTAGATCTGTTCTTGCAAGAGCAAGAGTGCTTGCTCTGCGGACCGCTGTTTCCGGGCTCCAAAGTGGCTGGTCGGGAGCAAGCCGTGGGTTTCCACCGCGTGTGAGATCCTTTCTGCAACTACTGATTCCAGTATCTTGCCCAGTGTCGCTAGGAGTGAGATCGGTCTCCATGATTTTGGAATGGTGTAATTAATTTTCTTTATTCGGTTTTTTGAGCGGTATGATCTTCGCGTGTCTCCACTGTCTTGGCAACGAGCCTTCTGCCAGCGACGCCTGGAATAGTTCAAGGACCCAGTACTTGACCGTGGGCCACGTCATCTTCCAAACTATCGCCGGCAGGCCGTCCTCTCCCGGCGCCTTCCACGATTTCGCTGCAAGAAGCTGTCGTTCTACCCCCTCCAGGGTGATGGCCGGCATCTCCACTGGCTCTCTTTGTGGTCTGATCCCTTCATCGTCAATGTTGTCCGGCAGGGGTGGGAAGAATTTGGAAAGCAACTCCTCTGCTTGCTCCATATGGTCAGCGGTGGTAGTCCCATCTGCTCTGACGAGCTGCGGTAATTTCCCAAATGCCGCATCCTCCCCGGACTTCAGATACTTCGCTGCTTTCCATATGTTGTCGTTGTCTGCGAGAAACTCATTCCAGTGCTTCTTCTCTTGTTTACGGATGGCATCATGGTATTGTTTCGCCGCGTCCTGGGCCATCCTTTCGAACCGAGGTACTTTTCGCCCCGCCCGTCGCTCCGAACGAGCGTGATTTCGCCAGTATGTATATATATGACGCAGTTGTGTCAGGTCAGTTGTCCACCACCGCTTCGCGTGTGGCGACGGCTTCGCTCTCGGAGTTAAATTGTGCACCGCGTCCGAGACCGCAGACATCAGTCGATCGGTTTTCTGCTGTACTGTGCCTTCCGACGGAGTGGCGGCCAGGGTGCTCGCGATTCTAGCATTAATCTCGTTCCATGGCGCGTTCTTCAGTAGAAGCCGTTCCTGATACTTTGGGATCGGCCACGGGGCGTCAAATACAGTATCAATGGCGTCGTGGTCCGAGCCGTGGTCGGTCCCAAGTATTGCACACTTAGTCATGGAGTCCGTCAAGTTTTCCGAGGCCAAGACAAGGTCGATGGTCGACTCGCAGTCCCCACTGTGTCCTCCGCCGTGCCATGTCTTGGTGCCTCGCTTGAGCAGGCTGCTGAGTGCAAATTCGTTCATGAGGTCAATAATCGGATCCGCTTCGCCTTGCCTACTCAAGGACACATCGTCCCCTCCCCAAAGTTGATCATGGCGGTTAAAATCACCCGTGATCATGATCTCCACCACTGTCCCTGTATCTCGCCGTACCTTTGTGATGGCCTTTCTCAGGCGATCGCATGCGTCGCTCAACGCAGACGCCTCCCCTCCTTCCACGTAAACTGATGCTATAAAGACAAGTCGTTCGGGAAGTCGAATCACGGCCGCTGTCAGATCTGGCGACTCGATCCGCACTTGCTCCGCTTCCACATCCCTATTGACCCAAAGCATGCTTCGGATTGCCCATCTCCCTTCCCTCCAGGTGGAGGGCACCATCTTGGTCCATTTGTGATGTCCCATCGGGGTGGTCAAGAGCCGGCCTTGAATCCTCCTCGCCTGGGGTTCCTGGATCGCCAACGCCACTGCGTTTTGAGTATCTTCGTCGTTCATTAGGCTTTCATGCACTGCTCCCTGTTTCCTCACATTCAGCTGGATTATCCGGAGTGACCTATTCATGACGTGACGGGTAGAGTTTCCGGCAGTTCTTGCTATACGATTCGTGCGGTCCACCGCATGGAACGCACTTCGGAACCGTGTGATCACAGTGACTGTGGTGATGGCCCTCCGTCGCGCATTTTGCGCACTTCTGGATCTTCTTGCATTGGAAATGCCTTGTGACCAACCTCCTGGCAGTTGTAGCATTGCACCGGTCGTGGTCGGTACTCAAAAACGCTGGTTGTCCCGGATTCTCCTCCGACATGGAAGTATCCATCGGCCAGGATCCTCCGTGCATCAGTCCCTTTGGTTAGGTACACGACCATCGATCCATAGGGCTTTGCGATTTCCTTGTTGCTCAACCACGTCATTTTAGCGACAGTAGTTTCGTTCTCCTCACCCATGGCTGCCGCCGCTCCTGTCAGAATTTCATGGTTCTCATCCAGTACTGCGGTCCTCTTGACGCTGTCGACCTTAATCGGGTAGAGCTCGTCCCGAAGCACCCGGGCTCCCGCACCGATCTTTGCTTCCGCCACTTTCTTCACTAGCTGGTGTTCGGCTTCATCGCGACACGCGATTCTGATCCGGTTGGTATCCCTTGGGCTTACAGTGACCGCGCGGCAGCGCCAGTGAGTGTGATCATCCATCTTCCGGATCTCTGTCTCGATTGTGGCCCTGATTGAACCCGCGGATGCCTTCTCACTTTCGCTTTCAGTCATCTTCGAGGTGTCTATCGTGCAGTACAGCGTGTCGGTTAAAGTGGTTGGTGTGTTGTTCGACGTTGGGAGAGTCCGTATGTTGCTCGGGTGACTGAGTGGGGGGTACGGGCGACATCTGCATAGGACGGGGAGCTTGCGGGGGCGGGGGGTGCTGATTTCTTCGCGTAAGGATTGGACTTCGCGAAGGATCTCATCGTGGCTGTTCCGCGCGCATGGTTCGGGGAGGGGTCTCTCTGCCAAGGTCTGCAGCTCCTGTTGAACCTCTGCAAGGGCGGCGCTAAATTCTTCCTTGACTTTCTGCAATTCTTCTTGCACTTTCTGCATCTCCTCTCTGTGCGAATCATCTCGCCGTTTGATGTCTCTCCTCAGTTTCACGAGCTCTTTCACAAGATTGGCGGCGTTCGTATCGTCGCTCTCAGTCGACGCGTCGTCCGAAGTCATCGCTTCACGTTGGGCTACTGGCTTGCCCCGGGTTCTCTTCTTCTGTTGAGAGCGCGCATTTCTCTGCTGGATTTCGATCTCTTGCTCTTGGTCATAGTTGTTACGCGGTCTGGTGGTGCGTCTCGGTCTCAATAATCGTGGCGGCGATTTTTCGTGTTCGTCGCGGTCGGGCGGTTCAGGGGTTCGCGTCTCGGCCCGTCCCGACATTTCTGACCCCTTGCGTCGAGTAACAATGGGTCTTCACTCTCCGAATCTGAATTCAAATCCAGCTGTCTTCACCTTATACAGTGATATTCGAAATCACGATTCCCTATCTATGAACTTGACAGGGGTACAGACGCGCTCGAAATCAGTTTGCTCATTCAGTTATACAGTGATGTTCCACTAGCCATACAGTAGATTTCGAAAACGGCTTCCTCTTAGAACACTCACGGCTTGTTTCTCGGCCCGTATCCGGAATCACACTAGCCTAAATTAGGACTAGTGGTAAGCTAACATGCATTGTGAGCCAAGGATGATCAATACCAAATCCAAATTCGAACTAGTGTGGTTTCGGGTACGGGCCGAGAAACAGCCGTGAGTGTTCTAAGGGGAAGCCGTGTTCGAAATCTACTGTATTTTACACGGTATGTGATACTTGGACAAATATCGAAGAGACATGCTGATAAATTAAGCTTTCCTCGATGCTGATTACGACTGCCACAATTGTGGTCACGGTGATGTATGGGGTTTTTGCTTCCAAGGTCAAGAACACCCTGCAGCCTTACGGCGTTGGAGTTACCCTTGGAGCTAAGATGTTTACCACAGCATGGTTGGCAGTGTTCTTTTCTATTGGTTGTTCAACCATATGGTTGGTCCATGTTTTCTGCTGTTGCATCTAATTGCCAAGCCCGTAGATCGTCATTCGGCTGGGAGTGTGGGAAATTATATATACGGCCGATAGCAGATGGTGGAGCTAAAAATTGCTCGCCTCAATGGGACACATTCTGTGGTAATCGGAAATTCTTGATAGCTGTGTCTGATCCATGAGAGCTTTGTGTTGGTGGGCCTACATGGTGTATGAGCTTGCGGAGAGAACTACTGTGGTACATAAAGTACATTATGGTTTTCTTCACACGGATATATAAAATTACAGAAATTCCGGCTTTGGAAATATCACTATAGTAGAGTGGCCAGTCGTGCTTGTCCATCTTCCCAGGCTACGATGCCAGGCTAGCAGTTCCACCATCATCTTCTGCCCTACTATGAGGCTTGTGGGTCGGTGTACATTCTCCTGATGGGCTCGAAGACAAAACGCGCTGAGAGTGATGCATTCACTGAGCAGAACTCCTCGCATTCCGCTTGGGCTTCGCATGCTCTTTCAACAAGGTTGCAGATTGTGTTCTGAAAATTTCGGAGAAGTTGATGGACAGAATTGGTCGAGCGCGCTCGGTGCCGAATTTGTAAAGCCTTTGTAGTTCGGTGAACGTATGTTCTGTGAGCTCTTGGAGTAGCTTGAAGAGGGAATAGCAATCACGATAATATGCATTATGTGCTTGTTGTTGACCGATCTGACGTACAATCTGTACGATATCTTCCATGGTGCTATTATGGAAGACAGAAAGGAAGTTACAATTGACTCTCAGGCCCTGCATTTGCATAATGAGGGACACCAATTACACAGTCAGAGATCAGTCTGTCAGTCGGACAGGTTGAATATCGATGAGGCAAAATAGCAGTTTTCGGCAACTCAACATAAACGTGCTCATTTCTGAGGCTCCGGCCGTTGAGATGGGTGGTCATCACAGAGATGATGGCTCCTCACTTCACTGTCCTGTCACTCAACACCGCACAAAGCGGCATTTCAACCCTCCATATGTCCCCACAAACATCTCATCCCATAGTCAATGAGGACGCTCTGAGCTCCACTCTTGTCTATAAAGCCAAATGCTCGCCGAGGAATGCTGCTCGAGAGGGCCGGTGCTTACTCTAACTTAACCGGCGCCCAAATGGCCGTGTCGCCCCGAGGAATCTGGGTATACAACGATGACGGCGGTTGCTTGCGCAGTCTCGGCTCTTCCTATCGCAAGCTCACTGTCTCATTCAATCTCGATTTCCGAGAAGGCTTCTTTTCGCCATGGGGGTAGCGGAGCTGGGTCAATCATTTCAATTTCCTGTAATCTCTCCAGGTCCATGGTTTTCAAGGGTTCTGATAGCGGGAACCAGGCGAACGATCCACGATTGTTGCGTCTTTTCTGGGCCCGATGTGGTGCGCTCCATATGGGATGTTTTTGGGTTAGGGTATGTAGTCTAGTGATGGTGTCCTGTGCACGGTAGCGTAGATGAAGGTGGGTTGGCAGTACATGTGCTTCTACGTCAAGTGTGGTTGTTGCCACTGTTCGAAAGGCAGATAGGACGCGGATGAGAGCCGCTCGTTGCACGGTACATACGGAGGTGTCGTATATGGATCTTGTCTCGAAGTGGGTCATGCCAGACGGTCGAGGCGTAGTCGACAACCGATGTGACGCACGCTTCGTAGTGTTGTCGCATTTGCTCTGGGCGAAGCTGTCGCAATCCTCAAGCGCAATATTGACCTTGGTGGCTCGTTTAACGGCTTGCTGTACGTGTTCCTTCCATCGAAGCTCATGGTTGAAGATTACCCCCAAGAGTTTGGCAGTCGTAGATGGCTTGATGACATTGCCATTCATGATAAGCTGGCCCTGGTTTTGTTCTTTCCTCTTCCGGGTAATGTGAATGAGTTCGGTCTTTGCTGCCGCGAAGGGGACCCAGTTCCCTCGGCCCAGGCTTCGATCCGGGGTATGTCTTCTGACTGGATTATGGCCAAGTTTCTTTCGGCGCTCCAGCCAACTTGCCATCGGAAATAGTCATCAATGAAGGCGGATGCCCCACCGTGGAAGTCGATGGGCTGGTCGACCGGATCGCAGTTGAAGAATGCAAAGAGGATAGGTGACAGCGGGGAGCCTTGTGCGAGCCCTGCATTTTCTAGCGGTACCACCTCAGTTTGGTAATTGTCGAACCCAATGATAGCCTGGCGCCCGCTCATGAAGCTCGCGATCCACCTTCCGGCCTCCGAGGGGATACCCTTGGACTGGAGGCGAATATCCAGGCTTGTCTAATCAACCCCATTAAAGGCTCCCTTCAGGTCAAAGGCCACCAGCGTGACGACCTTCTGCCTGTACCATGCCCGGTCGATTGCGTTAGCGAGCATCAGGAGAGCTTGCTCGGTTGTTCGTCCCGGGCCCCTCGCTTACTACAACTTCTTTCAAATCAAGCTCCTTGGATGAAAGACGGCTTGGCATTGGCGTCGATGAAATCGACTTGAAAGGCATATAAAGACGATCGTTCTCCTAGAGCAGGAAGGTTTTCATGATCATTCGGAGACCAACATAACGATTAAAGAAGCACTCTCTAACAGTGTCTTCCATTTATCGTTGTACTTCTCCGTCTCCTTATCGACCGGCCCATCTAACGCATGAGCCAAGTTTGAGCCGTATATTGCTTGGGCCAAAGGATCTGAATCCTCCTCCTCTGCCGTTTCAGCTTCGTTCTTCCAGGACCCTGTAAAGGGTATCTCTTCAAAATGTTTTTGTACGCCTTGGTGGCATTCCCTGTAACATGGTACGAAGGATAATCGTCATGTTTCTGATTTTACTTACTGACGTGGAAAACATTTGAATCGGCACGTGCCACGACGGTGGGACTAAACGTTTAGTTATCTAGCAATGTAATTCTGGGTAGGTACTGACCCGGGCGCTAAATGAAATGACAAGACGCGCAGTTACGCAATCAATCCAAACCGACTGGTCAGGATGACGTACGGAACACACCACTGTCCAGATGCAAACCATACATTCAGCGTCCGTGCACCCAGTTGACCTTGGCATCGGCCAAGACTCGTCTGGCAAAATCGAGAAGCACACTGGGTGACCCTGGAATTCGGCCGCATGGAACGAGTCACGGGGCGGTGAGGGCAGGGCGTCAAGATTGATTTCAGGCCCTTTTCTGTCCCATCATGGATATTGACTCACATCTGTTCCTTTTGTGTTCTCGGATATCAAGATGACTTTGCACGGTGGAAGCGCCTGGCTTGCTCTGCTTCCTAGCGAGATTATTCTACAGATAGTAGAGTCCCTTTCGCGCTTCGAGCTTAAGACATTTTCGTGTATCAACAAGCGTTTGAGAGAACTTTGCGTTCCATCCATTTTCTCCAAAGTAAAATTTGAGCTCTCAAAGTCCGGGCTCGAGACCCTTAACCACCTTTTAGAGTCCGATGTGCGTCGACACGTCAGGTCGATGACCTACGTAACCACGGAGCTACTGGAACCCGGTAAGAAAGACCCCTCTCCGTTTTCGGCCGTTTCACTAATACCTGCCCAGAAACGCTTGAATTCGAACGTTTCAGGTTCAGTACGCTTGCGCCAAACAATTGCGAAGAGAACAAAGGGATTTGGTATGACGCAAAACACGCAACTGACGTTTGTGCCTTCAATGAGATAGTGAACTATACTTTGCGGGACACAGGCAACGAAAACCTCGATTTGATTTGCGCGGCCAATGTTGCAGCATTATCGTCTGCCCTGTGAGAGTTGCCCAGGTTAGCAGAGTTGAAAATGCACTTTTGTCCGACCATGGTGGGCGCGAACGCACTAGAATCCTATCTAGCTTTCGGAATGTCGATGACAGCGGAATCCTACGAACATCATATTCGCGTGTTAACAAAAGCCATCCGAGTTGCGGGCGACACTGGGAACATGGTGCGGGCGATTTTTTTGCGCAAGTCGGATTATAGACGTCTGCAAAACGCGGGTTGGATTGGCTTGTTTTCTGCGCTGGAAGGGCTACTCAACGACTTTGATACATATGAATTGAAGATGATGTAGACTTGGCAAATCAGTGCCTGATTCCATATAACTGTATTCTTGTCGGGCAAACTGCCAACGAGGGGTGGGTCGGCTTACTGGTGCCGCGCTCACAGAATGCACGGTGGCCGCTGGACGAAGTTAGTTTTTTTAAGGGTACGTTAGTAACATTAGTTGCGAATCGCGGCCACTGATACCGTCTTATAAAATGGATCCAAATTCGTTCAAGCACGTGTGAGATTCCGAGACTAGAAGCCACCGCTGATGTCTTTTCGGCGCCAATCAATCAACAAGGTGCCATGACTCCATCGCAAGAGATATGCTATGTGGCTATTATAATAGAGGCAGGTGGGGGCGTTTCTCGACGGAGCTACAATATTCTCAGGGAGAAAAATGTGTCGTTTGATACTAACCATTGCAAAAAAAGGAATTTGAAAGCGCCCTCACACCATTGTCCGACGAATACTGGCACGGCTGATTTGGGTCTCGGCGCTCTTTTCCTGTCTTACCAATATTAGAGTCTACTATAGTCTACAAGTGGTGCCATATTGGCTCATCTGAATTAATATGCTGACATTTAGGCACAGAATGACCGCCAAAGGGCCGAGCTGTAAGAACCAGCAGTCATGAGTCGATTAACAGAACGGCACAAACGTTCCAGTTCTTTGTAGATGGTACAGCACAAACAATTGCATCGCTACGAGTGAAGCGGGTTGAGTAGCCCAAAGAGTGGCTGGTTTTGATATTTGAGTGGTCTCCTCACCCAAGGAAATCGTTCATATTAAAAAAACCAGTTGTTCTATCAAAAGAGAGCCAACAAGGTTATAAGAACGAGTAGCCTCTCAGTCATACAGCCGCTCCTCGCCCGCAGCAGCACACTTCCGGCACTTTTCTTGCGGCTGTGTCGATGGGAAGGTAAAATCGAACAGAGCGTCTGTTTCCATCTCTTCTCTCGCAATGGTATACTCGTACCTGCTCTGTTGCAATTGGGTGGTGAGATGTGTCGTGGCCCACTCCGTGGAGGGGATGGTGTCGGGGATCAAGATGCGGTCGGATATCGTTTGTAGGTATTGAATTGTATCACTAACCAATTCCCTACTAATTGTTGTAAGGGTTAGGGGTCTCTTTTGATACATTTCTTGAGCCGCCCGTTGTGAGCCGTCCTGTATTTGAGAGGCGGAGGGCGAGTGTCGACGTTGCTTTCGTGGGAAGGTTGAGGAGTTGGCTGCTCTCTTCTCGCGTTCGGTGAGGGTAGGTCTCGACTTTCAGCCTTTATGGCCGTTTTGGCCATCATATAGTCCCTCGAGTAGCAACAGAAGTGGCTACCTCTGTAGATGCAGAGCCAGTGGACTGGTCAACAGACGGCTGTAAAACCTGGCCTGTGTGGCCGCGATTCCCGTGGATAACTGGCCAACGACCTGACGGAAGTTTTCAGCCGATGAATTCCTCGGGAACGGGATCTACGATAACGACACCAGTTTGCCATGTAAGTCTATTGTGTTCTTCTGTGTCTGTGGTATTGGACATCTCTGATACCTGTGACAGCTTGTGATCCATGATGATTTCTTGGTCTTACTATTGATGGTGCTGCAATGGCAAGCTAGTGGAGCAAAAGAAGGGCATAATAGCATCCGCCATGGGACAATCATGAGCTTTTGGATGTTTGATGTCCACCGTGAAAGATATATCCACTACCAAGATTTCGCGGGTTACCAATATCAGCGCCGGCACCCAGGAGGACTGCGGATGTTTATTTGTTGCCTCAATCACGGTACGTAGACCAATGCGACGATCGAATCAACGACGTTTCAATCCAGTTGCCGTATCCACGTGTTGCCCGAACCACCAATTGACTTGAAGCGCATTCCCGGGAGCAACCTGGCTGCCAGATTGAAGTTGGTCATGAGTAGAAACATGCGGAAGAGAGTTGCATTTCCGATGTCTCGGGGGTTGCTATTGCATCATGATTCAGCCGCGCCAAAATCCATAGTAAAAAAAGACGACCGGAGGAGTCTTGTTTGTGCTTCCAGGAACACTAGGGCCAAAGGTCTCTTCCACAATAGATTGGTAGTATCGTGTTGATACATTCGCTGGTTATTCTCAGATAACTACCTTTGACGATGTACGGGTGGTGAATGGTGTCAGAAGTTGATGTCAACGTTTACACCAACGTTGAGCATAAAAACCACTGCACACCAACAGCATGTGAGTTTTTCGCCTACAGGAAATATATACTCGAGCTATGTTAGTTACCTATGTTGTGATATGAGGCTGGTGAAAAGCAGGAACCAAGCCGCACCATCGGAATAAATCCCGAGTTGTCTATACAAAGAACTAAGTTGACTTGGTCTTTGTGGTGTATATATACAACCTCATGCTTACCTCTGAATAAATCAATTCATACCCTGAACTACAACAGGTTATGAGCCCGGGAGCAAACTCTCGGGTGCCGTTTCTACTCATTTGAGAAATATCTTTATCATCCTGGTTATATATATCTACCCCGCTTTCACACCCATTACCATGTCTGCTCTGGTCCACGACTCGCCCGACCGACCTGCCACGGCCATCGAGCCTCTGACAGGAAGCGACAATTTCACGACCTGGAAACGTCTCATGACCTCCTACCTGAAAGCAAGGCAGGTCTGGGACGTCTTGTCGGGCGACCTTCAAGCGTCTCGATTGCTTATTTAAGTACGCCAAGCCCATTACGGCGGACACCACCAATGATGGTCTAGGGGCAGTGTATGGTGAAGGCAAGTGCCTCAGGTGTCTTAAAGGGTATGATCCCCTTCCATTTATACACCAGGTTATGGGTGAGGCTAATGTCCCTTGAGTCCGGACGGCAGAGTTCTGTGGGTGTACTTCTTTGAGGAACACACGAAGAATACTTATACTTGTTCCGAAATTTTAGTATGCCACGAAGAGGTTCTAGGGCTGGAATATCAGTTTGAAGAAAAGTCTTTGGAGCGACGATTTAGCACGAGGCTTCCTCAGGGCTCGACCCAGCCCACCGGGGGGTGGGTCTGCCGGAAAATTACTTCCATCGAGTCTAGTGATCAGCTGAGGTCGGCCAGTTGGATAAAATGCCGGTCGCGCTTACCATGATTGCCGCAAGCTGCGTCCCCTTCCCTGCCGACAAAACGATGACCGACGGTGATCCTCCAGACTATAAACCGCTCTTTTCGCAGGAAACGAGGCGGAAAGAGGCAGGCAGCAGTCAAAAGCAGGCAGAAGACCAGGTGAAACAGGCGCATGACGAAAGGAAACAGGACAAGGAACGCACCCGAGCAACGAATCTTGGAAATTCTTTTGGCCAGTCTCATGTCGGCCAGTCTCATACGTATCCTCCCGACCCTTGAGAGTCGGAATACCTATCGCTGGACCGAAGAGGCTATACCGCGACCCCCTTGGAAACTACTGTGCGCAACTGAACCAACGTACGGATTGCCCGGCTTGACAGTAAAATCTCCTGAACTCCATCTGTGGATATTGCAACCAACAAAGGAGGGTGAGCCACGCCTGTTACCGTCTATGATCGGGTCGGAAGAGTCGGATGCTGTCCCTAAGTATGTGCACGTCAGCTTCCCAGATAATTTCGAAAGGGTCGGCTTTCTAACAGAAGAAATAAACTGTGTTAAGCAAAAACAGAATGTGAAACGGGATCACGGAAGTTGCGAGAATCATGTAAAAAGTTGTGAAACGCAAGGATGATACGAGGATGCGAGGCCAGGTGGCTAGGTCCTTCCCAATAAAGTAGGCACTGGCTGAATGGCCTGAATGGACTTCTTGGGAGAATATAAGCTCTGATACGAACAATTCAGTCAGTAGGGTGGGTGACAATTAATTTTGTAAATCTTACTTACTCTCCTCTGCAATTGTTTTTATTCCAGCCGGTGCGGCTGCGAGACCTAATAAATGATTAGGAAGGTCAATAATTTTTTCAGACTTTTCTGGAACATTGTTTTTGCCGGCTGATAACGATGTGACGCACTGATTGACAAGCTGCAAAGAAGGCCCACCGTGGGGACGACAACATAGTTGACTGCACTGGACAAGGGCTCAAAGGGCTGTTGAAAATATCCCTGGAACAAGTGTCCCTTATGTTCATATATTGATAGGCCCAATAGAAGACCGGCGGATGCTCCCGTCACCATTTCCAGAATAATACTGAACACCTGCCGACGTTGCTGCCTTGCACCACAAAGCGTATACAGAAGTAACTGACGATACCAAGGCGCCCTGTGTTCGCCAAAAGAATTTTTCAACTCCGATACACGTCGAGCATCACCGACCATGGAACCTTTCGAAGAAATCGACCAGTTAACGACCTGACTATCCCTGTGTCGAGGAGAGGGCCAGGGAAATGCTGAGAATATTTGCTGGTTGGTGACTACGTCCATCATGATGTCAGCAGGATTGTACCTATTGGGAAAAGACGCATGGAGTGCCTTGAAGTGCGTGTCTAATGGAGCCACATCTCCCATGTATATCGATTCTCCAAAGTGCAAGAGGAGGATGTCGTCCAGAAGGCGAAATATGTCTGCGCGGGGCTGATGAACCGCGCAGATGATGGTGATGTAGAGAGGGTTTTAAGCAGGGTCATTATCGACAAAGCGGCTGTTGCATCGAGTCCAGAAGTTGGCTCGTCCGAAATAAGCGCCATGGGCATTGCAATAATCTCTCGAGCGATGCAAACTCGCTTGCGCTCGCCGCCAGATATACCTCTTTTCTCGACACTTCCTGTAACCCTATCTTTCACGTGAAACAAGCCGAGGTATGTGATCATTTTGTCAACATGCAATCTAATCTTGTCGTCATTCAACCTCCCACCAAGCCGTATACGCGCGGAGTGGAGAATATTCTCTCGGACGGTGAGATCCGCCAAAACGCAATCATCCTGCGAAACGAAGCCAATTAAGTGCTCAAACCTGAAAGAATGTCAGAACCCAATTCCATGGCAGTGGGATGGGACTTACTTCGTTAAATTCCCTTGTACTCCATTGATAGTCGTTGATCCGGCCGTTGGCTTGCTTTTCCCTGTTAGGATATTGATAAAAGTGGCTAAAAGAAGGTTCAGCATCTGATACTTCCATGGAACAGGTTTACCACATACACTTTCCGGCGCCAGACGGACCCATGATCCCAAACACACGGCCTTTCCTAATCCTACCTGAAATTCCTTGTAGGATTGGACGAGACACATCACCCAGCGTGTATTGTGGTTCATGAAAATCGAACTCCAGACCCAACTCGTCCATCTTTCTATCTTTAACCAGCGGCTCAAAAAGAGAGCGCAACTGTGAGCCCTGATGATCGGTTATATCATCCCCCCGCATCGGGGGCTCTTTTTCCTTGGACTCGTTCCCCGTCACTTTTTCAATGTCAGGGGTTTTTTTCGCCTTTTTTCTTGCCAGTCGTGCTCCAATTCGTTCCGATGCCCTATTGGATTTCCATTTCGTTGAAGCGAGAGCGGATATAACACAGAGCAGGTATATAGCCGCCAAAGACACAATTCCAATCAGTGAAATTTCCCGCACACTCCCATCGGGGCAAATCGATAGTTTTGTGCATTTCACCGGATCATGAGTGCCTTGGGGGCAATAGTGGCCGCGTGGACATCGAATCTGTTCCCGACCACCAGGCGGGCAATAGTAGCCCGGGGAGCAAACGATTGGCTCATAGATGCCTTGCGGCTCGGGACAGATATTGTGAAAGGATTGTAATCGGATGGCTTGGCATTTCTGTGTGGGTGGGCAAAAGGCCGGTGGGTTCTCCGCGGTGTTGTGGTGTGTTGTGGTGAATGATCGGGCGGTGAAGGTGGTGGTCAATGTCTAGACCTCGCCATTGGACCGTCCAACCCCCATCGGATTATGTAACCTTCTTAGATAGGGGGGTTCGACTCTTGGAAATCTATCACTGTCACCGACTGGACCGGATAGCTGGATGGCTCGAATATACTCGAAATAGCGAGGAATCCAAGGTATGGTATTTGATATAAGTCCCAAGATTGGTGTAAAGCTTTTACCAGTAGAAACTAGTAAAGAGGTCTTACGGAATTTGATCTTTTCTAATACTAGTAGGGGAAAAGGTACAAAGACTGCAATGTTTTCATATTTTAACAAAGTAGATAACCAGGCGATAAGGCCGACGGCTAGGCAGATCAGCAAGACGGCAGTGTGTAATTTAGTCAAATCTACTAGTCATGACTTGTAAATACCAAACCCTAGCTATCTTGAGTAAATTTCAATCATCCCTCTCGATCTAGCCGTCCCGGACGGCCATCCCGCGCGTTAGGATCGTGCGGGTGGGTCTTTGATATATCATAGCCTATGTGATCTATGTCCTAAGATTAACCAATAGAGTACTAATGTGACGAAAGGTATTTTCTTACCTAGTACCCACTTTAAATCTCCTTCAAGGTGATGATGCAATGCAACATTAGACTACCTAGCGTGACTAGCCGCAAGCGGTATAGTGCGAATAGCAGAGAGGTTGTCCGTGTCTCTGATCGGCTA
The DNA here is from genome assembly GCF_028827035.1 of Penicillium chrysogenum. Lineage (NCBI taxonomy): Eukaryota > Fungi > Ascomycota > Eurotiomycetes > Eurotiales > Aspergillaceae > Penicillium > Penicillium chrysogenum. The sequence goes on along the minus strand of NW_026622750.1, from coordinate 3,829,420 downwards.
CCAATTCATCCACAGGTGTATATAACCTTGCTTGCCCCAAAAGCTTCAGACCGACACCCTTTTATACTCAATTGTTCCAAGTCCTCGGATTTTATATTTCCACAATGAGAATCTCACTTGCTCTTTTTGTACTCCCTTTCGGGTTGGTCTCCGCAGCCTCTAGCTTGAACCCACCGGATGGACAGTGCTACAAGCAGGAAGTCTGCCAGGGTAAGGGCGGGAAGGCTTTGAGCACTGCAGACCGCGCTTGTCGACCAACGCTTTGCGAGCGATATACTGCTACGTATGATCAGGATGGGAACCTGGCTCATGAAGAGTGCTTCTGGACAAACGAAGAAGTTCAGGTAAGCAGAGCATTTGCAAGTTGAGGATTAAAGATATGCTGACTGACATCGATCGCAGGCCCGTGTAAGTGATGCCGGCCCTCCCAGGACCATAACTTGACAACCCATACAGCCAGCTGAGTAAGAGCAAACTATAGGGTGTAAGTATTGCCGGTCCTCTCAACACAACAACTTGACACTCCATACAGCCACTGACTAAAAGAAATTCATAGCAAGTAAGTGATACCGGCCCTCTCCAACACTACAACTTGACAATCCATACAGCCAGCTAAGAGAAATTCATAGACGGTAAGTGATGCCGGTCCTCAACACTACAACTTGACAACCCAGATAGTCAGCTAACTAAGCGCAAACCACAGAGTGTCAGTAATACCGGTCCTCTCAACACTACAACTTGACGATCCAGATAACCAGCTGACTGAGAGAAAACTATAGCCTGTAAGTGATACCGGTCCTTTCAACACCATAACTTGACACTCCAGACACCAGCTGACTAAAAGCAAACCATAGGCGGTAAGTGATACTGGTCCTCTCAACACTACAACTTGACAACCCAGATAGTCAGCTAACTAAGCGCAAACCACAGAGTGTCAGTAATACCGGTCCTCTCAACACTACAACTTGACGATCCAGAAAACCAGCTGACTAAGAGAAATTCGTAGGAAGTAAGTGATACCGGCCCTCTTTTAACACTACAACTTGACAATCAATACAGCCAGCTGACTAAGAGCAAACCATAGGCGGTAAGTGATACTGGTCCTCTCAACACTATAACTTGGCACTCCGGACAGCCAGCTGACTAAAATAAAATCATAGCAAGTAAGTAATACCGGTCTCCAAAACACTACACCTTGACAACCCAGATAACCAGCCGACTGAGAGAAAACCATAGATGGTAAGTGATACCGATCCTCTCTACACCATAACTTGACACTCCAGACAGCCAGCTGACTAAAAGCAAACCATAGGAGGTAAGTGATGCTGGTCGTCTCAACTCTGCAACTTGACACTCCATACAGCCACTGGCTAAAAGCAAACCATAGATGGTAAGTGATGCCGGTCCTCTCAACACTATAACTTGAAAACCCAGACAGCCCGTTAACTAAAAGCAAACCATAGCAAGTAAGTAATACCGGCCCTCTCAACGCTATAACTTGACAACCCAGACAGCCACTGATTAAAAGCAAACCATAGCAAGTAAGTGATGCAAGTCCTCTCAACACTACAACTTGACATCCAGGAGCAGCAACCGTGTGAAATCTCAATTCAGTTAGTTATACTACGTTTGTAAAACTTGCCCGTTTGGAACTTGTTCCATTGTATATCCACTAGCCAACATAAGAGCTCTCATGGCCAACCGATATCTTGCAAACCAAATACTCAACTTCTCTTGTTCCTCGTCATACGGCCAATGTGCACGAGCCATCGATATACCAAAGATTACTGATGGTGAAATACTAGTTCGTCGTGCCACTGCCCTTAACCCGATTGACGAGAAAGATATTGAAATCTGTCAAGGAACGGGATGATACTGTCTTTTTACCGCGTAAAACATGTCGCTGTTTTAGTATCCATTTGCTTGCTAATTTGGTCTGGCCAGATTGTTAGATACAGACCATTGTTGTTTTTAGTTAGCTAGAGAAATCTACCATTGTAAATTACCAGTACGCTTGCCATGCATCTGATTTCTCTCAACTCTTCATAAGACTTTTAACACCACCTTTCGCCCTACCCGTATACCGCCTTTCTATAATCTTCACCGCCATACAGTTCGCGCTATTGGAAATCCGTTTCATGTCGCGTACGTATATCTCACATTTCTCACCCCGTTTCCTACTTTCTTCTTCGTATGCTTCTTTCTTCTTCTCTATATGCCTGCTCGCTCAGAACTCGCTCCGAGCCTCCGTGAGAGGATCTGTGAGCTTCATTCAGCAGACGAATTCATCAGAGATATTCATAGAATTTTCTCTCTATCATCCATCCGCTTAATAATCAAAAAAGAGCACGAGAGGCATTCTAGCGTGTCAAAGCCTTGTTCTGGTAGTCTAAAAGGGCTTAATTAAACTGGCAAAGTATGAACAATGACAAAGTACGTCCTCTCGATGCTATTAGGGAAAACCCTCGCATTACACGAAGATCTTCTTTCTAGGGCGTCTTATAAGTGAAAATCAACTTAACCCGACGCCTTCTAAATGTTGGGGAATCCTCGAGAGTGCTTCGACTGCCTTTTCGAACATTGCTAGCTGACAGCTGTTCAAGCTCCATTCCAGATCCTTGAGAGCCGTGTCTAGTTGTCTCCAGAGCTCAAGCTTATCACGTTGTGAAGACGGCTGATTCAAGTTGACAGGGTCTGGCGAGGAGCTTTGCCGGCAACAGAGCTGCAATGCGCTGCAACAACTCGTTGGGCAGATCAAGTATTGATGTTTTGCAGACTTGTTTCTTCTAAAAGCATATTCATGAAGGTTCGCTTGGCGTTTATGAGAATGTATTTCGCTGCCTTGCGCTCGTCCTCTATGGGTCTGCCATGTTTCCGGGAAAGGGAATTGGCTCGACGTGTTCGACGCAAAGTTTTGGATGGGTGGAAATAGACACGCCAGAATTGCTGATACTTGTCTGTCCTGGCTCAGAATAATCCATGACGATGAAATTAATTAGACCCACCTCATCGGTCTAGCCTGGCTGACCATAGAGGTTTCGCATGAATGTATCCAAAGACACCGCATACTGCTTGGATTGTATTGTTTGTTGTGGGGTCCAATGGAGCAATATTAGACAACGCGATGCAGTTTAATAGACTAGTTTTATGGCCATGGGAGACTCGGGCGTGCCAGGAGCACTGCCATTCGGGTTTGGTGTTTCGGAGTTGTCGAGGATCATGCATTGACCTTCTGGAAGCTGGTGGACAACATCGTCATCGACTATGACTCGTATGCCTTTCTCATTGGCATGCACGATATTTGGAATTCGCATCGGATCGATTTGATATTTCTCGGTAATTAACGAGGAGGCGCTATATTCAAGTAGCTCGCTGGTTGGCCATTGACCTGGAAAGTATATTTTGTCTTATACCAAGTCTGATTCCATGAAATGCCTTGTATAATGCCAATGTGAGAAAAGTGCATGGCTGTTGAAGAAATTGTGGATAGTGGGGCGGCGGGTCGACCATATCCCTCGGGCTAACTTTGATAAAGCTGAAATCTTCAATTGCTTCAATTAACTAACGACGTTGTCTTTAGTTACCAAATTATACCTCCTCTCACTGTAAACCGCCAGTGGTCTAGGTTACAGAAATCTCGCAAAGTGTCAGCAAATTTCCATTGGCATGATGTGAGAAAATTAAGATCTCTGTAGTTCATAGGCCAGTTTATAATGGATCTGCAGATAAATATTTAAAACATTTTGCCACCTCTACCCTACATCCTTTAAGTATGTTCCAAGGTCCAAGCTGATGCCTCACGGATTAGCATGTGGGCCTGAGGCGTCCTTGTGATTGAATGCCAGAAGGAATGGGAAATACGTCCTTTGATAATGAAGACGCTTGAGTTGTTAGTTTATGATTTTAGCTATTGAATTGGCGAAGATCTAACTAGGGCTCCTTCTATGTATCCAATGATGACCCTTCGGAACAATGAACAGACGATGAAGATGTTGCGCAGGTCTTTGCTTCTCCGAATACTCTTGGAACACTCGAATACTGGTCCCTAGCACCACGAAGAGGTGCCTGCACGGGCTAGAGGCTCTTGTTGTCGCAGATGCCCCTGCGGAGACTCTTGTTCTCGCAGATGTCCCTGCGAGGCGCTTTGTTGACGCAGGACCTAGGCTGCGGAGAACTTGGTAATGCAGCGGTCTCCTGCAGAGAACTTGGTAATGCAGCGGTCTCCTGCAGAGAACTTGTTAACGCAGCGGTCTCCTGCGGGTCTCACTTGTCATCACAGCGTCCCCCTGCGGAGTTCACTTGGTAACGCAGCGCCCCCCTGCGAGGTAGTCTTGTTGACGCAGCACCTCCCTGCGAGGATTGTTGTTGACGCAGACCTATCCTGCGGGGTAGTCTTGTTGACGCAGCACCCCCCTGCGAGGCATATTGATAACGCAGACCTATCCTGCGGGGTAGTCTTGTTTTCGCAGCACCCCCCTGCGAGGCATATTGATGACGCAGACCTATCCTGCGAGGATTGTTGTTGACGCAGACCTATCCTGCGAAGCACCTTTTTACACTCGCGGGGCTCGTGGCAGCGAGGGAGCGCAGGTCTTACATCACTGGGCTCGTGGCAGCGACAGCCGTGGTCACGGAGACTCTCAAGCCCGCAGGCAAGAGAGGGACACCATGACACATCGGAGTGTGAGGACCGAAGTCCTGATTTTTTTTTTTGGGCTGGGAATCCGGCTCCTTTTATATTTTTTCGGCTACGTCTCTACCAAGGAACCAGTTGCACAGATGGTAGCGAGAATCACTGTCTCGTTAATAAGCGTTGAAGCTATTTCAACGACGTTGAAGTGGTGTTTGGAGACTTTGTGACCTACAGAGTCAAGCCTCGACCTGGAATAATTCCTCTCAAAATTGTGCGTTGAGTGTGGTGAACCACTTTCATCGACTGTTGAGAAGAAAGTAATGCCGCAAAAGTAAGATTTGTACATATCATCGAATTTGCAATTAAATCGCTCAACGTGCTTATATTCTACGCCTCCCCGTTTTAACCACGGTCACCGTTTCTTTCGTGAGGGTTGAAGTGCTTCGACAGATGCCGAAATAATGGGCTGCAGATGGCCGACGGAAACGCTGTGCTGTACCTGCGGTTGGCCGGAGGACCTTTCGGTCTCACTAGAATCAATACTGCCATCTCTAGGCTCGCGCCGCTGAATGTTATTTCTTTCCAAATCCAGACACGATCCACAAGCCCAAAGTTGGCCGCCGTCAGTGTCCGACGGAACGGGGCTTTGTTGCTTAGGAGGTACTGCTGGGGCAGGTGAGTATTTGGAATAACACGCAGACTTTGGCGACAGAATGGTAGGCTACAACACGATCCGTGGTTGTGTTCTCCTGGTCGCAGTCAGAAGGGAGTAATTTCCCCTGTTGAGTGGCAAGCTGCTCTTTGTCAATCTGGTATGTAGAACGTTCTAGAAGCTATGTATCTTCTCCTGCATCAGGCTTTCCTCTGATGATTATACTAGACTCTCTTTGAGCCATCTCAACTCTTCCTCTCCATCTGCTTCAAGTCTACCGCTATTTCAATAACTCTGGCAGACGGCTTGTAAAGACTTATGCCAATTATGGACAAAGCACACGAGCTTAAATAAAATGTCTCCGTTTTACTAAAACCGATTGGCTCCCGGACATGAGTCGACGTGGACCGGCCCTCCTGCGGCCCTAAACTTTATTTCAATCAATCTGCACATCTTGATCATGATGCTGAATTTAGAGAAACTCCCTAATAAAATATTGGCCTAACCGCAGTAAATCTATTCTACATACCAGCCGACGGAGATTGTGGTGATTCTGCTCTAGTTCTCTTTTCTTTTGGGCTGCAAGGCTTAATCCCAAGCAGCCCAGAAAGAAAGTAGGCAGAAACCCAGGCTTGAATTCTTCATTACAACCGCATTCTCTCACCGAGCGAGCATTTCCATGGTTCATCCAGACAAGCTCTCGAAAATGATTTGCGGTTCCGCTACTGATCGGCAGCCCCGCTCGTGGTTCCGCGGTCTGTGTCAAACTTGATTTCCCTGTCACTAGGGCGTGGGTCAAAAGCAATCATCCATAGATCACTCTGCTTTCGCCCACCGATTCAATCAAATCCAATCAGGCATATTTTCTTGAGCTAACAAGATTTTCAGTCCCAGAGCCCCTTCCTACCCTGTCCTACCTCCCTATGGGAACACTCATCGTACCGTGAATCCTTATACACTGTCCGCAGTATTTTGCAGGCCGCATGGGCCATGCCCGTGGTTTAGAATGACAAGAATGAAACTGTGTAGCCGGGCCTGTTCAGAGGCACCACGACCATGCTCGAATGTTCACCGTTGACTCTGGAATTTCCTCACTATTGTTGTAATTCCAAATAAGGGTGATTGCTCCTTCCTATATGAAATCAATGGAGTGATACATATTTCTCATGCTGAGGATTCATTGTCGAGTAATCACAACCTTTATGGCAATAACATACACCAGGACTACTTTATCGAAATGCTTGGCCACTGTTCCTTCGACATGGCAATGTAGTGCTCCAGCCGATGTCATGCTGCTAGTGTGAACGGTTTGTTCGCCGGTATCTCAGTTTCCTGGCGGCACAGACACGATGTACATAGTCCCACATCCAGGATGATGATCGTGTTCTTTAGGCGGGTACGGAAGCGGTGCTAGCGTCACGCGGCCTGTGGCAAAAGGTCAGCCTCTAATATAGGAAGAATAAAAGTATTTCATACGTATTCCCGAGCGTGCCGTTTGAGCTAGTTTATCGCTGTCGCCAGGCTGGCTAGGGTCGGCCGCTAGAATTGTTTGGAACCATTTGTCAATGTTCCTTTGGGCAGAGGCATTGTTGGCAGAGTCAACCGTGAACCGCTATCGACCAGCGAGCGCCGCACGTCGCCTGGTCGCTTTTGTTTGCCTGAACGTCCGGGAACTTTGGCGCCAGTGCGGCGCTGCTTCCGCAGAATATGGTACTTTTTCCCTCGTAAAGACTCAACGCTTCGATCCACCTGATATTCTTGATAATATGCTTCGGAGAGGGCTTTCCACGAAGGTCCGGATGGGCATCCAGCCAAGAGAGAAGATTTTTCTCCTCCCATTCTGGCCAGCCGCATGCGCTAGGCGGGGGACATGGTGATGCTCGGGCAAGTAACCGAAGTGGTAAGAACGGTTGAAGAAAAGAGGATTCGAAGATGAAGGGTTGTTGGGTTGAAAAGATCATGGTGTTGTACATAAAAATGGCGATTGCGTTTATGAGCCATGGCTCAGCTTGGTGAACTGGTACCAGACTCTCACGACTCGCCCCATCTCAAGTTTCTGAGACCAAAAGCCTTCAACTTTTCATGTACTGTTTTTGGTTGAGAATCAACAACGTTGAACAGCCACCGTGCACTTGTTGATAATATCCCATGGTTTCACCAGTTCGTTGAAATATGTTTTTGTTCGACTCTTAGTGAGCCATGCGGTAATCAAATAGATATCTACGTGCAGAATCAGAATGTATGGGTGAAAAATGCGTGCGCTTGAAATTCCCCTTATCGCGAGCAAGCACAACACCCAATTCTGGTCCCGCGATACAACTTGCTACAAAGCCGGAGCGCTTTCTCCTACCACACTCAACCAGAAGTGGGAACGCTCGTCACCTCAGCGTAACTCAGACGCAGGCATGGGTCACTTTCGATACGCGCAGTATCGATATTGAATGAGCCCCGAATTTGCAAATCACGCAGCTTTGGAAATTCTTTTAGGTCAACCTGCCGATTGCTTAGCATTGATTAGCACGGAAGTTTTTCGGGCGTATCTTGCTTTTACAAAGTAGAGACCCCTTGGCGAGGAAGACGACGAACATCCGACAAAGACAAAAGATAAGCAGACTAGAACCGCGACAGAAAATGACAATGCCGTGATTGAAACTAGCGAATCGAATCTGCTTTTGGTGGAAAGCTTCATGACTTCAGAAGGGAGAGGCTTCTCGACCGAATAATAGACTTTGAGATCGAGAGAACAATTGAGAACCATGCTGTATCGCAATTCAGGGAAGCATTTATACAAACTTTCCAGATATGGTCAACTTAAGCCGTGTGGGCAATGTTCGGAAAACCAGATAACTGAGGCTGGCGCAATTTTCCGCCTCACCCTATGGCAGTAGTATGGCAAATAAACTACTACCAGAATGAATCAACAATACATAGCTGTTGTGAGGCAGGCAGATAATTGACAGCATTGACCGCCGGAAAAGAGGGCATGCAATTACAAGTGGTCTGGCTGGCGAAGTCAGATCTTCGGCTCACAATCAGTTTCAGATAGGTTCAATAATCCAGCTGGTATAAATACTACCGCAAGGTATGTCCGTCGACATGTAAATTGTCGCTCGTCATTACATACACACCTGTAAATCACAATCACAGGTGGCTTGTACTGGCTCCCGTCATGTCATTTTCCAGGCAGTCAGAAGTTGAACATTGGGAGCGGAAATTATATGACTATCGAGAAAGTCATTTCGAGCTATCTGCCAGAGTGCACATCTCTCACCTCGTCTTCGAGAGTGGGTTCAGAAGACGGATGGACGGCCGGCAGAATATCCGTCGATTGACACAAATGATGAAGATGCAAGGCTGTCAACGCCTGATGAGGGACAACCACGTGCCGGTGATAGTCCCCAGGGCTCATTGGCAAGATCGCGTGCGGCCCCGATCTGGCGGTGGAATCATTCCTAGCTTGGATATGGAGCTGGACTATAGGCTGTGCGCATACGACCACGAGAACCTCATAACAGCTGCAAGGAATTTCCTTGGCCACGACAATCAGTGGTGGATCGTTGATGTCTATCTAACAGATAATGAGGAAGGTGCGTTTGCTCAGTTTCAGCTCTCAGAGATCCTCGTTGATAAGTTTATAGTGTCACCAGACGACCACAGAAACGAAGCGGAGTCTGTTCGCCACAAATTCATCCAATCGCTGAAGGAGCGGTATCCAAACGACAATCGCCCACCTGATGGACTGATCTACGAGCGGATTAACCGGTACGAAGGCTACCTCGATACGCCCAGGGATCCGCTCGCTGCGAATAACTGGTGGGCTGTACTGGAGGCCCTCGCGGGAAGCAAGAAAGGAAAGTATTTGAAGCAATTTTTCAAACACGAGACCTTACACCAAAAGCTAAATTCTTTGCTCGTTATTCCGGGTCTCTGGGGAGGGATGCGGATTGGGCTACTTCATAAACTGACAGCCATGCATTGCGACGAGGTAAGTTTACTCGGAACCACAAAGCCAGTTCCATCTCAGCTAATTTGATTGCAAATCTAGCCAGTAGCATGCTACTGGGAATTGATCTTCACCACTTTTTCGAGACTGGTTGGAGGAAGAGACGAGCTTTTATTGCTGATCGATGGAGTTACGGTCGAGCTGCTTCAATCTCGCGTCCCTAAATTCTCTAGTAAAGATTTGAACTCCTTGCAAGTCGAGTTAGAGGTGGGCCGGCTTTTTCCGAACTTCTCGGAAGAGGCTCGGCAGGGCATATGGGCGCGTTTGAAAGAGATCGATTATCCAATTCCAACCTTGAAAACATTTTTCAAAGATCGGCTCTATCTTGAGGTGGCTCAAAGTGTCATGAAGAGACTGTTCGTCCAGCCGCGAAGGGAAAAGATTACCATTGACCAGGGTGTGTATGGGAAGTATGGCACTCCGGTCCCTGTCTCGTTGGCGCTGAGACAGGAATGGCTGGGATCCGACCTGCTCGAATTTTGGCGCTTCAGCTTCCAGTATGGATTTGAAATGACCGACTACCAACGCCTTAAATGGCCGACAGACGCTGATCCTGAGGACTTGCTTAGTCGACGAAGCTCCGGATCGTCCTTTCTTCCCAAGCAGGAAATATGGCGCCATTTCTTTACACTGGTGAGAGCGAGGGGATTCCAAGCACCCGTCACAGGCGACACCTCATTTGCAACGGGGGAGCTACCTTCCCCTAGAGTGTGCGAATACCCAGAAGACTTAGCCGAAGAAATAGGAGTTACGAAAAGATGTGGAAAGCCGTACTCGAATACTGTCGAGGCAGATCGATTCGCTTTGTCCGCAGAGTCGCTGCGGCAAAGTCAAGCCTCAGTTCGAGTGACGGCGGGGTTTCTCCGACAGTCTGTTTTTAAGGCGTTCTTTGGCTATCTGTGGAATAGCAATAGTCAAACGCCCGGTGGTGATCCTCCTGACGACAACATTGAAGTTCAACATCGCGACGAAAGGCCGACTACAGCAAATGTTGGTCGGACCACGATGGCCACAGACGGCATGGGCGTGGATCCTGGGAGTCTCAGGCCAAACCCTCTCGTCACCTCAGCAGCCGGGACTCATAATGCCGCGGCTACTGCTTCACCAGCTGACATACTGCCGCCGTTCGGTGTCATGACCATCACAGTTGGAGGAACTACACGAATATTAGACCTACCAATCCACGACTCATTTATGAAAGACTTTTCGACTGGCCTATTCAACAACAACTTCAACGTCCAGACCGATGAGAGGGACAAGCGATCCATTTCCCCATATACGTGCTACACTCATTATCTGCACAATCCGTCGTCGGTGCTACACGCCGAATTTAGACAAAATGAGCATACTACCTACGCTATTGCACCCTCGCAAATCGGCGCTGGGAGCAAGAGAAGGATGCTTGATGAAGACGAGCAGATGGCTAGAGCGGAAATATGGCTACAGGGGCAAATTGCGTGGCTTTCGGATCCGCGTAACGGCTTCGAAGACCTTTGACGGGAAAGGAGGTATCGAATTCGGGTTTTACCGATTCGGGTTTTACCAAGGCCTTGAAGAGGCTCACGGTATAGAGGAGGCCTGGTATGGTAGAGATGGTATGAGTGAGGCATGTAAAAATTCATATGTTAATGATCTACCATATCTCGGAGCATGTTCCTCTAAACGGCAACGTTTTAGCTTGAAGTGAGCAAGCCTATAGTATCTATCTTATATAGTGCTTAGGGATAGATGATAATGCACTTCTTGATTTAGTGGGATGCATTGTGGTTCGATCAAATATATTTATTAGACATGCGCTTGGTGTCCGGCACTGATCGTTATTTATATTTTACAGCCTGGCACATTAGATAGTAAGTTCCATAGCCCGAGGAATCTCAATGACTTCAACTATTCTCTAATTTATATACTCTTCTTCCATTCAATACATAGCGTCATACTTGTAGTTCACTCTCTGGCCACCATCAAGGGTTCTACACCACATGGCGTGGCTTCAAGTTTGACAAGTGAGGTGCAGCCTCTTTTATCTCAATAGACTAGGGTACACTCCGCCGACTCAAATACCTTTGCTGACCCAGAGGCGCAATGACAAAGACCACCCGCACGGTGGTCCGCCTCCCTAAAGATATGATTAGACAACACAACTTGAATTTCATATCAAGGAGTGGCTTACTTGATGAGGCAGGTATTCAGGTCGAGTTCCCCAGAACCCTTCGGCGAGGGTATTGTGGTGGGGCCATGTGTCTCGCTAGGTGCGTTTGGGGATGTCGAGATTCTCGCAAAGCTTGATGTATTCGGGAGCTCGCAGCTAGAGCTCGCAGTATAGGTAGCAGACCCGGTACTCCCGGTACTGGTGCTTGTCTGTTGTTCAGTGCTTTCGCGTCTCGTAGTCTCTTTATCCAGTGGCGGCGATTGGCATGAACAATTGCCCTGCTGTTGCGAGGGATCCTCATTACCAGCTGCCCTTTCTGCATGTTGCCTCACCGAAGCCACCAGGGGAATTGGACCGTCCAGGGAGACTGCAATACCACGACAATCGATGGAAGGACTATCAGCACCTGTAAAGATTAGCAGTCAGGTATAATGCGAGGGTAGTATGATACCTACATCTACTGAGTGCGGTTTCCATCTCAGCCTCGCAGTAAGGCGACAAGGAAACTGATTGTGTGTGTCCAGAAGTTGAAAGCGTGGCATTCAAGCTTCCGCCCATAGCTTGGTGCCATGTGCTGACTGTATTACATGTGGATTGAATGAGGGGCCTAAGATCAAGGGCTTGAACCTGACCGAGGATAGCGATGACTGTGAGCAGAGACCTGAACATGACCAAACAACTTTGGTATCCGAAGACCTGGCTTTGGCGGGTGGTGCTGCGAAGCGCTTTTATATCATCAAGGCTCGATGAGCATATTTGTGAGGCGCCAATTTACCTAGGAGGCGTGGCAATCCATAACGTAAAAGAAATAGAGAAGAACGACGGGTGATGCATCATTATGTTGGCATCACTGGCGTCAAAGAAATGCCAATGACATTGAAAATTGATGTCAGCGGAAGAATCAACTTTTAGTTTTGGGACAGCACATTTGTGCCCGTATAGCTCAATTTAAGATTCCCTGCGCGTGAAGCTATAACTGTTGAAATATACCATTTCCAAGACCCAAGAGATATAAATTACCCTCGATCTCCCCCTCCGTAACGGACTTTGTCTATTTTCCATTAACGTGATGAGGGCCGGTGTAGATTTCGCTAGCATTTTGTTGCTGCTTCTCGCCGTTCTAGTCGTGAGTGGCTGCACATTCGCCCTGCATTATGCGGTTCGCATATACTGACTTTCGATAGGTCGCAAGGCCCCATGATGAACCGATCCACACAGCAACATCCACCCATCCAGTGCGATCCCCAGAAAGCGCATCCGAGAACGTGACCCACTGACGTATTTCTAGTATCACTCTTCACCAACATTTCCACTGCCGAAACTACCGTACGAAATGACCATAGAGGTCGGTCCCTATCATTAATTGTTTGCAAGTATCTAATGATCGCAACAGCAAACCCCGGCTTGTGTATATTCACACGGAATTGCCTACATAGACGCTACAACCGAGAACATTGACCACTTGAGCAAAGTCAGCGAAATATCGTGCGATGTTGAAGCTAAAAATTGCCATCGCCTCTCCTATGCCAACCTCTCCGGTATATTTCTTTGCAACTATGTAAGCCATCCAAATTCCAAGGGAGCTAGGGGTCCGTGTTGGCACCATTTAGAGCCCCCAGCGCATCTCAACAAACTGTGGAAGCCTTGTGCCTCTGGCGACAAAGGTTCAACAAACATGCCAGATAGACAACTTTTATACGTTTGGAATAATCGGCGGCTCTTCCCAAAACGCGAGTGACTCGATTGACTTTCACTTGGTAGTTGCGGGCGAATCCATGGGGTATCCTATAGAGTAGTTCAGACTTCTCAACCTTGCCACTGAGTCGGATTGTTATTCAAGGTGGACCAACTAAGGTGCTACCGGAGTGTAGCATGGATGTGGTTCACATTTTCGTATGTAGATTCCTATAGAACTCTCAAAATTAGGGAGCTTGTTTTCCCTACAGACGCGCTCGAAATCAGTTTCACCAATTTGTCCTCTTTGATTGCTTCTCAACCTCTATTTTTATTGAAGCTAGGCCTAACGTAGCTAGTGAAAATTAATTACCCTTTTCCTATTCGATAAGTAATTGATGGGCTAGCCAGATGTAGGTCGAGGTGGTCTGGCCAAGACTTGGGAAAAAGCCAAAGAGAATAAAATGGTGAAAGTAATTTCGAGTGGGCCTGTAAAGCTCGTGCGTTGGCAATGCCTTCCTTCAAAATATCGAAGGCTATCGCTACCCAAGAAGCTTCTTAGAATGCTTGGAATAGCATACGGCGCGTTGCATTGTAAAATCGTTGAAAACCAGTACCAGCCTTAACTCAATCATTGTGCTATTGCTTACTGCATGACCGATGAGATAATACTTCGACAGCACTTCCTCCTAAAATAGCAAAAAAGCATAAAACAAATAATCTCACGAGCGTAGGGAAGGAAATCGGTCAATTGACAGAGCGGTCAACCCCGGAATATTCACCCTATTTCCATCAACTGGCCCCTCACTCCATTTCTCGAGATAATGCTGAACCAACAAAGATCCAATCAAACATATCCGCCTCGGGAATAGCTCATTTTTAGTCATCTCCTGCTTGCACACAACTGCCTTTGATGGACCGTTTCGAGATGTCAGTTCTTCGAGCTCTGCTTGTAAGAATGACAAGTGGGCACGAAGACGCGAAATCCGTTTTGAATTTTGATAAACAGCCCGACTCAGTCGTTTCAATTTGGGCCAGCCTCGTCTCTTCAGAGTTTCAATTTTGGTCAGGATTTGACCTGTACCCAATTGATTTACTAATGGTACCCGAGATTGCTTGGCAGGGGACGTAATCTTATAATCCCTCTTTCCTTGAAGCGCCTGTTTAGGCTGCATTTGAGCCAGCAGATGTGATAACGCGGTCGTTGGATCCAGGTTGGGACAGTGTATTTTGGATATTGGCTCCTTCAACGTTCCCACTGGCCGCTCCACTTCATTTTCGATGGCGGTGATAAGATGGGTTTGGGAAGGGCCCGAAAAGAGTAAAACCAACAGGATAATGCAACTGATGCAGCATTCATCGGAGATTTGGTCTCGTCCACTTGGCGGCGTCTTTCTTTCTAAAGTTTTGCCGGGATTTTGGCTAATCAATTGATGCCCAGAAGTCATGACCTGGCAGGTAACGGATGCTATACGCACTCACTTGCGCCGTGGGTTTGTGTTGAAGCTGAAGTCCAACGTGACGTATGGTAGCTGTCCTGAACTTACTGCGCGGGACTAGTAATCTTAAATAGTGATTAAGTATGCTATAATAACTGGAACGACGCTCTGAGTTTGCTAACACATCATAATGCGACCGCGGTCACCACTATCGATCTTTGAGGCTAGGCCACTTGTATCGCTGTCGGCACCAACGGGATAAGGATTATGCTGGCAGGCAGCAGAATTGGAGACGGTGGAGCCTCATTATGAAAATGGCAATGTTTAACCCAGCCCGACTCCAAATTAGAAGGCGTAGCGTAGCACACATGCTCAAAGAACGACCGTCATGACATTGAATTCATTGTGATCATTTTTAACTCCTTACCACGTTACCACTTCACCACCTTCACCACCTTCACCACCTTCACCACCTTCACCACCTTCACCACCTTCACCACCTTCACCACCTTCACCACCTTCACCACCTTCACCACCTTCACCACCTTCACCACCTTCACCACCTTCACCACCTTCACCACCTTCACCACCTTCACCACCTTCACCACCTTCACTGTCGCTGAGTCCTGAATGGGAACCACTCTTAGGCTTAGATTGACTTCCATCTCATATACACTGAACCTAGATTTTAACATTAAAATGTGTGTCCCAGAGACTAGTTGGAGAAATAGGTGGTCTCGGAATGAAGCATCGGCCTGACCTATCAAGATTTTCCTAGATAAAAATATTGCGAAGTATTTTATTGAGGTGTCAACTCAAGTATCATTTGAAAAATGCGAGAATTCAGCTGTCCTAGGTATGACTTTCGCTCTTTTTCCCGGGGAATCTACCACTCGTTGCGAGGGAAGAAGAGAGGTCGAACCCACGGCATGCCTATGGAGATAACGGAGGATAAAGCAGTGTATAATAAAGACCCCAATCAAAGCAACACTGCCTCCAAAAACGCTGCTGAGTATAAGTACTGCGCCCTGCTTTGAAAGCCTTGCCGATAGAGTACTGCCATAGATTGCTGTATCATGCCATTCATGATCTGAGGTTTTTGTGGCTGATGTTGGTCCAGGAATCGACGAATTAGTTTGAGAGCTAGCCACCGTTCCTGTCAACGTCCTCGACAAGGTTTGGCTTTTATCACTAGGGGCCAGAGATAAGTGATGCCCAGCCGTCCCAGTGATACGACCAGCAGTGCCAGACCATTCGGTGCCAGAAGCTCCGTCGCTTTGGAAAACCCTGCTCTGTCCGGTTTCTCTGATCTCGGAAGCTTCGGTATGTATTTGGCTAGTCGAATGATACAGTGTCTCCACGAAAGGTCCCGACGAGTCCTCAGAGTGCGGTGTTTCCAAACTAGCCCATACTTGAGAGGTACGATTGAATGCAAACGGCGAAAAGGTGGCTCTTGTGGTCACGTTCTGAAGCAAGTCGGTAGTGTTATTCTTTGAATTCTCAATCGGAAAGAGACTATGGTCATCAGAACCGGTGCTGGTATATGATCCTCTTATGGCACCGCTTATGGAATCTTTTTCGGCAATTGCTCCATTGTGCTTGGGTTCCGTCGTAGGCTCATCACCAAGGGCGCTGACTGGAGAACTGGAGTGTAATAGCAAATCACAGTATAATGGTCGATTCAAGGCCGACAAAGGGAATTGCTTCGAGACTGGTGTAACGTCAAGCCTTGATCCCTCATCATGTAGTGCCTGGCTTGTCCGAAAACCAATAGTTTGAGAGTACGTTGGCTTTAGTGAAGCCAACGTCGGCTGTAAGTCAATAATCGTCAGCGATGGTGTTCAAAGGCAATACATCGTCTCTGAAGGCTGGGAAAGTATGAGAAAAATCTGGAAAGAGGCATGTATGATACATACGACTGCTGAGCGATAGCTATGACTTTCCATGGCAAGCTGCTTTACAGACTGATTATGCATTGATCAAGCACGGGAAGACCAGACCGTGCCAATAAGATAAGGTGGACTGTTCAATATATTGGGTCTCTGGCAATCGCCGATATAATTCCAAGTTTCCAAGGCTAGGGATTGTGGCAATATAAAAGGCACATAGACTATTATAACAGTTAGTTATGTCTGGTGCTGGCCTTGGAAAATGTCAATTCTGCACGTCAATATCCAGCCGCATCTTTTTATTCGCTAGCCCGCAATATAAGTCGTAGCAGTAAACATCGTTCAAAGTTCCTGCAAATGGTGACCAATGTTGAAGTAATAGATTGGACGATTAGGCCATTGCAGATGTCCGATATAAATAAGCGCATCCACCGGCCATGGCAAACTACTAGTTCTATTGCAGCAAATTAGTCGACAATGGCGCCTCCTCTAAGCCGTGTCAAGCGAGAGCAACTCCGTAAGCGCCGCAACAATCTACTACGACGCCACAATGAATTTTGGCTTCTGTATGGAATGAAAAGCTGGCTCATCATGGAACTGCCTGATGGTCAGATCTTTACATACCACTCCCATCCAGATACCCCTCCGCCCTCAAGGGAAGATATGGTAAGACAAAATTAATATGAGTATTCAGTGATTTGCTGCTGATTGGTGAAAGAAAACACGGCCCAAGCCCACTATTGTTCGAACGCCTCGCGACTATATTTCTGCGACCTCTGCTCAGTCCGTTGGCAGAGACATCCCGGTCTTCTGTGCCCCAGTTCGTCAAAACCAAAAATGGGAAGCTCTGGCGAATCATTTGAACAATAATCGTCGCATGGTCTCGTAGTAATACAAACCGTCTCGTGCCTAGTTAGTTCACTTCGGGTGCACAGTGGTATCCGTGGCGCACGTCAAGAAATAACGATCTCAGTACGGTGGCTAAAGCATTGGAACCTGCTCATCATAAAAGTTGGGGTATGTCATCTCACTACATACGACAGGGAGGATCGAAGCCAATGTTACCATTTTATTCTTTGATAGTTTGTCAGACTCTAAGTCTAGTCACGCCAGGCCTAATGTAGTTAGTCGAAGATGTACTGCTCATCGCCCTTTCCCTATTCGACAGCCCGAATTGGTCTAGGCCAGAAGTAGATTGGAATCGGTCTGGCCAATACTTGGCGACAACCCAAAGAGGACAGGAGGAAGGCTAGTTAGGAGGGACAAGTAACTTTCAGTTGGTTGTAATACTTGTTTTGTTTCCTACGGCCATAATGGGAACAAGTCATAATTCTAGTAAACTTGACAAGTTTCAGTATCGAGAGGCTATATTCGGTATATGCAAAGGCCTAACCTATCTATGGGCTGTGGTCGGCTGGTTATGGCCACCCATTGATATTGATCTCAACTTGCGCCCTTTTTATTGAGTCTGCCAACCAAGGGATCGAGCGAGGGAAAATGGCTCATCTTCTACGACACATTGGAACCATCACCCTGTGTCCAGTTCCCCGATGCTACCTACGCCTAACGTGCATCCGGCGATGTCGGTGGAGTCGACCGTGTTTCGCGCTTGGATCAAGAGAAACTGTAACACGGCATAAGTACTGTAAACGGAACGCTTCAAAAGGGGCTATAATACTTACTGATTGGGTCACTAGAAAGGCGATGGCTTCGTCTCACGCTGTGAGTGGGTAGCGAGCCAGGTGTCTGCGTTGCAAAGGATAGTCAGCGCAAGTCTTCGTGATATCGTAATATATGGGCAGTGTGTACTACCGGCTCTGGTGGGAACATGATTGCCTTTAATGGCCTGGAAGCCTGGTGGATTATTAGCATGTCTCGGACTTGACGGCCAAAGAAAGAGTCATACCACCGGAGTGGTAACCAGTAGGACGCCCAGAATGAAGATCCCCAGTGCGATCATCTGTAATATTTTTTAGAAACGCTATATGCATCGTGAAGGGGAATGTGGGAAAGAGTTCGATGTTATATACCTGACTTTTGTAGGCAGTCTTGCAATAAAAATTGTGGTTCTGGTGATATATATAACATGAGGGAGAGAGCTACCGACCCTGTTGAAGTCACAATCTAAACTCGTTGGCCCGCAGCAATTACATCCCGGAGCAAATTTTCTACCGTCAATCAAAGCTCATGTGATGGTTGCTTTCGGAAGGACGGCCAATGTGTCTACTACGACTACGAGCGAACTGGTACTCCTGCGAGGATGTCACCCCACGAAAATTCGTTTCAGATGGCACTGCTAGACCCCAGTCGGGTTCCAACCGTGTTCTTTTAGCAGCAGAGCATGCTGGTCGCATGAACTTGGGACAGCACTTCGCAAAAGGCAATGGCCGTCACTTTGATCGTGGTGGATATTGACCTCCGGGAGATTTATTGAAATATAATTCGTCATTGCCGAGGCATAGTAGAAGGAGCCGACGGGGTATTCTTGGTTGCTTGCTTGTCCAAAGCTCTCAGCAACATAGTTGCCTCTGTGGTAAAATTGCTTTGATTCGCGCTCTTTGGGAAATAATAACTGAAGTAGAGTAAGGTCGAGTGACTTACAATCACCGCCTGAAGTGATGGCTTGACTACGCAAGGCACAAAGCCTACCCCATGGCTAAGTTTACCTAGGCCAATCACTCGGCACCTCATCACATACTTTTAACATGGGTCTTGAGCGTTATTGCCTTGTCATAGTTAAACCCGTGGATCGACTATTCGAATCGAATTGAGGCCGTATGCCAACTTCACCGAGTGATCAGAATGGGACTAGAAATGGCTTGCGAAATAGAATCAATAGTGATTGATACATTCATCATGCGGGTGAGATGGCAAGAAAACCTCCGTACTACGTCCGTGAGACATTGATAGACCTCGCCACGGGCCATAAGGCCCATTGATTCGCACTGAGTTACTTCCCCCTGTCTATGGGCGGGCGGGCCGTTGACCGTAGCCCCATGGCATTTAATGGGCCCGTGGGTCGCTTACTAATGAGCATTCAGTCAATGGCGAGGTCTAGACATTGACCACTCCTTCATCACACATCACAACACTCACCACAACACTCACCACAACACTCACGTCTCTGTTTGCTCCAAAATTTGCTGGCAGGTGCCGTATAACTTCGCGGCAAAGGGACTTTACCAGCTAGCAGAATATCAAGGCGGAGGCTGAGAATACGGCAGTCGCTAACGAAGAAAGTCCAGTTTTGATCTTACTTTGGGTGACGACATTTGCGAATATCTATCTAGGGCTCACTCTATGTATCCAATGACGATAAGTCGGAATATGAAACAGATGACGAAGATGTTGCGCAGGTCTTTGCTTCTTCGAATACTCTTGAATACTCGAATACTGGTCCCCAGCACCACGGAGGGGTGCCTGCGCGTTGCTGAAGGGCCATAACAAGTCCTTGGCGAGCCAAGTCTTGCATATCTGAGCACCTTTTTACATGCACAGGGCTCTTGGCTGTGAGGGAGCGCAAGTCTTACATCGCTGGGCTCGTGGCAGCGACAGCCGTGGTCACGGAAGCTCTGAAGTCCTTGGTTGCGCAGCTCTTCCCTGCGAGGATTGTTGTTGACGCAGACCTATCCTGCGAGGTAGTCTGTGCTTGCCAAGAGACAGGCGCAGTCCGATTCAAATTATCAGTGCTAGTTTACCACTAGAGCCCGTTTTAGACAGGATCCACGGAAGAGGCTTAATAAGAAGCAAGCCTTGAGTCTGAGTATGTATGTAACAGGCGGACGGATGTGCGGCGAGGAGAACAGCTGTTTGGAGATAATTCATTGCTACGTAGGAGACCTGACCTTACCGATTCAACTATCGTCGACAGTTATGACCCCGATTCGCCAATAGAATTGTCATAAGAAACCAACTCGGGCAAACGGAGCGAAACGATCCCGATCGGCCACTGAAAGATCTCGCAATGGATTTTGGGAGCGGCTTCCAGAGCAGCATGTCTGTGTACGGCGGCGCTGCAGTGAGCAGCACTCCGAAACTGAAAACACCAGCTCAATGGAAAGTGGGGATAGCGCGTATTCGGTCATATGCTCAGGGGTATGCAGGATTGGTTCTGAATTAGCCAGATATGGATTAGCGTGGTTTCGGATACGAGCCGAGAGAGAAACAAAACGTCAGTGTCTGAGGGATAAGCTGTTTTCGAAAATCGCTAACTCACACATTCTGCTTTCTCCTATCACGCGATAGAGCACACATGAGGCAAGGGATCCACGCCCAATGGAAGAAAGAACGGAACGAGTCGTAATCGGCGCCCATCTGCGTAAGATCGACGACACACTGCCGGCCAAGTACACCAGACGGTTCTACGGCTCTCTGCCTAGAAATCGAGCGTACTTACTAAGGCAGCTGCGAACTGGGCACTGCTGGTTGTCAATATATGCCAAGGCTTTCTGATTCCGCGGTGACAACCTATGCGTCTGTGGCGAACGGGAAAGCATTCACCACGTGTTGTTAGATCGCCCAAATTGGGAGAATTATAAAAGGGACTCCGAAGTAAGGTCGGAGCATCTCGATTATGTTGGGGGTCCCGGGAAAGAAGGAAGAGGTAAGATTGACAGCACTTCACGGACCAAGACAGTGGAGACCTTTTTGGACTTCGCTGAAGCATCGCAACGATTTCAAAGCCGCGCGCCATGCGGGCAGCATGAATATAACGACGGCACAGAGGCCACGGCAGCCCTCGGCGAGGCTCCAAGTTCGCTTAGGACGTGATACATGATACATGTACGTATACAAGTATATTTAGTTGTGGTGGCCTGTATATCGTTTCGATAGTTGACTTGACCACTAGACCAAAATACGAATCCGCACCTAGCCTAGTGGGTTGTGGTTTAGAATCCAACTTCGACAAGTGTCAGGGTAAACAAAACACAAACACGCACACATACACACGCCGTAAACAACTAAAATATCCAGTTGACTGAACAATTCACCAGCAGTCCTCTCTCCCCGCCCGCGAAGAGAACAATGATCTGCAGAGTAATTTAGTTCCCCAGTCTTTGGCCATTCTCGTAATCCAAAAATTGTTCCATCATGTGGCCTGGGGGCGAAAGAGCACATCTGCTTCCGACAAGGAAGGTAACAACCGTCGCCACTGTATACATGCAGTATAAGCAACACAACGTTACAGTTTGGTTGTTGCTACTTGCGAGTGAGTGTGGTACTATAATCTTAGAGGTGTAACAACACGTGGGCAGGTAAAATACTCAATGTTTTGTTTTCGTTTGACGAATCCTAAAATACGAAGTCACCCATATACGGCTTAGCACCGCATGCGGTTAGGGTGTGAAAGCCAGGCGCTTTGATGGGCTATTCCCAGAACAGTTACCTCCTTCGTGTCCCATCTGCGTTTACCGGGCCCTTGTTGACAGGGCGGATCATCATTCTCCGGCTGGCTAGTCTCGATAGATGATTGCATCTCATCGCCTTGACGGGACCACGAATGGTAGAGTTCACCACAAAATGGCGTATGGGTCTCTGCCGTCCGATAACAGCTTTCTTTGGTTTCTGAGGCTCCTGCGGTAAATCCCGTTAGGAAAACGAATTTTTCCCTGTGCGAATAAACGTACTTTCTTCGCCTTCGCGACAGTCGTCACCGACCTTGAAG
The DNA here is from genome assembly GCF_028827035.1 of Penicillium chrysogenum. NCBI lineage: Eukaryota > Fungi > Ascomycota > Eurotiomycetes > Eurotiales > Aspergillaceae > Penicillium > Penicillium chrysogenum. The sequence goes on along the minus strand of NW_026622750.1, from coordinate 3,807,316 downwards.
AGGCAGACTTAGCAACTTCGGATCTTTCCTCTAGGTGGGCCTAGAGGATTGATCCAGGGGAGCCATTACAATCAGGACTTTGACCATACACCAATTTGGATGATGTCAAGTCACAATTCGAATTCGCCAGTGCGGATTCGGCACTTTTCCTTGAAACGTGGGAACCTCCGTCACCCAAAGTTTCCAAAATACAGGTGTACTCAAAGGCTCAGTGTCGCAATCAGAATCATCCTGCTCTGTTGTGTGCTGCTCGCCACAGTCGTCGTCGGCATCGGCGTCTATAAAGATAGGGTTGGCTTCCGAGGCCAATTTATCACTCGACACTCTGATATTGGCCATTGTGCCGGTTTTGAGAGAACCAGGTATACCTGGTCGGCTAGACTGAGGCGCCAGAAGTAGGGTAGTCTATCCCTAGCCGATTAGCAAGTAATCTTCCCCACAGAGTAAACTCTTCGTACCTTGAGCTTCCACGATGGATTTGCTAAAGCTTTGTTCAACGAGCCGGTCATGGTATTAGAGATTATATCGATGTATTTATACGCTGCAACCGAGAAAACAAGGTGTTTGAGATGAACAGTCTTGGAAAGATATAAGCTCCTAGGAGGTATTATTGGGTCCTACTTTGCGAGAGAAAGCATGATAGGTCCTGTATTGGTGTTCATTGCCTATACGCTCCTAGAAGCTGTGCGAGTAGAGTTTGGAAACACGTTAGTAAAATGTGACCTGCTCCTCAGAAATCGCTGCGCGCTCCTATGAGCCAACACATCGCTGACGCGGAGCTGATATTATCTACAGCGAGGAGTTTCCAACCTTGCGATGCGCCTCACTTTGTTTGCGAGGGTCAGGGTAAATGACGTCATCCATCAATCCATCCGTCCAACTGTAGAGATGGCGTCTTACGTGGAATGCTGAACGCTCGCATACCCCTTGAATGCTATAGTGTTCTTTTGTGACAAGGTATCACGTCATTGGTAAGTGCTGATGTCAAGCGAACGCCAAGTGTGATGTATTCAGCTTTCTGGTCGTAATTCATTACCATCAACTAAGTCCTTGACTTGACATGAGGTACTTCTTCTGTTGCAATGGCAGGAAAACATGCAGACATCGATCGGGTCCAAACAAGAATCACAGACATTTGTAGAACCCCAAAGAATGCTGTCATGAATCTTTGCATAGCAAATTGACTACTGTTGGTGTTGGTATAGAATTGCAGAATAAAAATCGGCACTGTGAAGGCCCTTGAGAACATTACATGCATGGTTGTAATCAGGCAAAATTTCGGGGATAATGAATATTCCCAGGGCGCACCAGTAAAACTGCGGTCCTCTTTCGTCGACACGAAATTCTACCTACATATATTACCGAAGCCAACATCTCATCACTTGCTCTTGCTATCCAGTCTAAAGGGGGTTGTTTCAAATTCGCCCACAGACCGCAAGCTCTTCGGTTGACGCCTAATATGAATACGCATGGGCCGCAATTCTCCCATCAGTCTGAATATCCGGCATTTCCGTCGCGTACGCTGCCTCCATTGCAGCCTCAGCACCCTCGGTCTCCCTTGCCACACCCCTACATCGGCCATCTGCCGCATCTGTCGCAGTTTTCACTTCCGACTCGTAGCGTGCGTCCGGTCTCCATGGCCCCGGCCATGGAGCAGACGTCCCTTGGTGGCTTTCTGACGTCATCTCTACTGTCTCCTAATCAGCATACGCAGGCGGATCTGCACGCTGCTCCGTCTCCGAACACGCCACCGCTCACGTCAGTCGCCCAGAGTCGCTTTCGGCCAATTGCACCAGCACCCCCGCGCAACGGTCATCCGGCTTTCAACGACTTAACCGCCGACACCTTGGACTACTCTGGTGACAGGCATCGGGGTATGGCTCCTGGTATGAACAGGGCGACTGGCTATGTCAACACCAATGAACGACCTGGAATACAGTTAGTGGGTGCCCAAGACCATCCTGACATTCCGCCGTGCGTTCCGCGCCTCTTGGCTCCGGTTGGCAAGGGCATCAACAGCACCGCAAAGGGCGCAGCTAGTACGGCCAAGAATGCGGATGGCAAATTTCCTTGTCAGCACTGCAATAAGACCTACAGCTACGAGAAGCATCTGAGGCGCCATCTATTGAGACGTAAGCTATCCTATCCTGGAATGGTCGGGGAACGGATCTCATGAGATGTTTCATGTATTGAACTTGCTAACTGTAACATTCTTTGTAGATACTGGGGACCGCCCTTACACCTGTGTTCTGTGTAAAGCTGCCTTTTCCCGCAGTGACACCTTGAAGCGACATGTCCAGAAGTGTCCAATTGTACGGGGTAATCCCGACTAGCGCGACTCATCTGTCCCTGTTGCAGCGGCCTCAGTAGCAGAGTTCTGCAACCAGCCACGACCCGCCACGCTACAGCATACCTTGTTCGTGTGACGGCGTGTTATCAATGAGATAGTTTTGTAATGAACTTTGTCGACAATTTAAGCGTGTCCATCTATTGATCTGATCAGCCCATCGGATCTTGGCTGTTCTCGAGCGGTATTTCCCAGGTCAATGCACAATCTTGGAGCGTAGAGCCTCATAAGAATATGTATTTATCAACAATATTTTCTGCGTGAGTGTCCGCAACTTTGCTTCTCAATTAGTCTTCAGGAAGCTTATCCTGGAAACAGGTGAGTCGACCACAGATCCTACAGAGCTCCGAGAAACAGGTCGCCACTTATAACAATTTCCACCTCCACTATCAGAATTTCGATTCATGTTCCAATTGGCGGCTCCTCCAACCCTGGGACGACGAAACGGGTTCTAGGGGTTCCTCTACTACTGGAACCTAGAGTGCGGTTCCTGGGACTTTAGCTTGACCATCTGGGCGTAATTGGGGGGGTCTCTCGTGTATACGTTGCACATGGTAAACAAAGAAATCGTATGCGATGACGCTACTAAGTCAAAAGGTCTCTACGCCTTCGACAGTGGTGTGTGAGATTTCGAATCTGACCCGCAGGGACACTTCACCATACCGCGTTCTTGCTGCGGACTTGTTGGCTTTTGACGACGGATAATGAGCTGGCAGTTGATTGTTCTCGTCGTTGTCTCACGCCTACGGGAAGTGCTCTGTGTCGACCACTTCAGAGAGGTGGCAAGTGCTATTTCGACCGGCTTGCCCCCCAAGTTTTCAACTGCAGATACGATGAGATCCTGTGCAGTTATGGGAATTGTTGTAGTTCAGGTGTATGATTGATTGTTACTATTACAGAGGGAAACATGAGGCTATATATACAACGAGAAGGTCAAGTTGATTGGAAATCAACTTGATTCTTCCTATAGAGGACTCGGGATGAATTCCGATGGCGCGGCTTGGTTCCTGATCTGCACCAGCCTCATATCACAACATTCCCCTTCAGAATCGCTTTGCTGGTAGGGCGATACTGAATTGCGCAGAGCAGTCAGGCCTCGGTAAAACCTCTTAAAAACCTCTTAAAAACCTCCGTGGAAAAATGAAGTGGAAAGAGCGCCTGCGCTGTCACGCACGTTGCCTTGGAGTCTCCGAGGCGTCCACTCCTAAGAGACTACAAAACTTGGGAAAGCTGTAGGCTCTAATGGCTTGGTGAGACCGTCTGCGGCCTGTCCCTCAGTCGGAACATATTGAAGCCCAATCTCGCCTGTACTCAGCACGGCTCGCTGATAGTGAATTTCACATTAAAGTGCTTCGTCCGTTTATGAAATTCGGAATTGCGAGGTAGAGCGCAATAGCGGACTGGCTGTCGGACATGATGTTAGTGACCGGGGACTGATACAGTTGTGTTTCGGCCGGGAAGGTGCGGAGTCACTGTATATGCAAAATGGCATTGTATTGTCCAATGTGCTCGGCATGGGCCGTAGATGTGGCTACTCCCCCTTTCTCTTAGATGACCAGGAAACCGGCGCACCCGCAAGTTGTAAAACGTAACCGGACGTCGAGTGGGCTCCATCAGTGACGACGGGGCCGCCGAAGTCGGCATCCGTATATCCAATCAATTGACCACTGCGGTATGTAATGCGATTGAGTTGCGTAGATTTGACATAGCGAAGCAATCTCTGCAGGGCGACCTGGTGGTGAAGCAGATCATTATCTGGTACTGTAAAGGTTATATGTGCTAGGTATTCTTCACGTAAATGCTGCCTTAACAAAGAATGGCCCAGCAGATAGTGAGCCGTGCCAGGCGCCATTTTCATGCTTTGTTGCATCAGTGGCAATCCTTATAGGCGCCTTCTCGGTAAGAGTGTTTCAAGTAGAGGCACTATTTCTATCTTGAGTTCGACGGCCACGGAACCGTCTCCGATACTTGGTAGTAAAGCAGCTCTAGGAATCACTTGTGTATTCCTAGGATTTACAGTCCTGTGAAACGGGCCAGTATATTATCTTCTCCAGGACGGGAGATGGATTGTGCATAACATATTTCAAGCCAAATAGCGTTCCTATGAAAGTATACGATACAGAGTTTGCCTTTGTCTTTTTGCGATATGTCACTTTGCTTCACTCGATGAACATATTCTTTGCTGTTGATCGACAAACTACCGAACACTTCCACAGGAAGCAAATCCCCCTATTTTCCGTCGTTTCTGTTGAGCTTACTTTATTTTTGGCCAGCTAGCTTAAGACCTGCTTCCAACCATAAGGCAACCCTTACTGTTCGTTGAACCAAGGCAGTCGATTAAGAATCGATTTTGAACTGTGAAATTTAACCAAATCCCGCTAGTGCGTAGGTAACTAACATAGATCAAGTAGGTATTTCCTATGGGCGTAAAACACACATGCTGTTGGTGTTCAGTGGTTTTTATGTTCAACGTTGATGTAAATGTTGACATCGATTTTCTGACACCAATCGCCACCTGTACATCGCCAAAGGTGGCTATCCGAGAATACTCAGCAAATGTATCAAATGTATCAGCACGACACTACCAAACTATCGTGGACAAGGCCAAAGGCGCCAGTGCTCCTGGAAGCACAAACAAGACTCCGCCAGCCGTCCATATACTGTGGCTTTTCGTGCGGCTGAATCATGATGCAATAACAACCCCCGAGATATCGGAAATGCATCTCCCTTCCGCATTTTTCTATTCATGACCAACTCCATCTGGCAGCCAGGTTGCTCCCGGAAATCCGCTTCAAATCAATTGGTGGGGTTCGGGCAACACGTGGACACGGCAACTGGATTGGAACATCGTTGATTCAATCGTCGCATTGTTCTACGTACCGTGATTGAGCCAACAAATCAACATCCGCAGTCCTCCTGTGAGCCGGCGCTGATATTGGTAACCGCGAAAACTTGATAGTGGATATATCTTTCAAGGTGGACATCAAACATTTAAAAGCTCATGATCGTCCCATGGTGGATGCTATTATACCCTTCTTTTGCTCCAATAGCTTGCAAGTGTAGCACCATCACTAGAAACACCAAGAAATTTTCATGGATCACAAGGTGTCAAGGTATTAAAGAGGCCCAGTGCCCCAGACACAGAAGAGCAAAATGGACTTACATGGAAAACTGGTATCGTTATCTTAGATCCCCTTCTCGAGGGATCCATCGGCTAAAAAATCAATTTCATGGAGGACACGAATCGGCTGAAAGCTTCCGCCAGGGTTTTGACCGATTCATCCACGGAAATCGCACCCAGAAGACAAGCCATGTTTCACAACCATCTGTTGCCCGGTCCACTGGCTCTGTAGCTACAGATGTGGTTGCTTCCGTTGCTACCTCTCTTACTAGCGCAAGCTCCTCTGCGCTGCCACCAAGCGTCACAAAGGCTGAAAGCCCCGACCTGCCCCCTCTGAACGCGAAAAAGAGAGCAGTCGAATCCTCAACCCTCCCACAAAAGAAACGCCGGCATCCATGCTCCGCCTCTCGAACGCCGAGCCGCTCACAACGGGCGCATCGAGAGAGATTCCCAAGCATTAAAAGAATTAGTTGGGAAATGGTGAACGATACAATACAATACCTGCAAACGCTATCTGACTGCACCTTGATTTCCGGCACCATTTTCCCCAGGGGGTGGGCCACTATGCATCTCGCCACTCAGTTGCTACAGAGCAGGTACAAAGTGATCAGCGTGATTAAATAGATGGAAAAGGATGCTGTATCCGATTTAGATTCCCCACCAACACAGTCAGAAGAGAAGTGCCGGAAGTGTGCTGCTGCGAATGAGGAGCGGCTGTATGACTGAGACTGTACTCGTTCTTCTAATCCTGCTGGCTACATTCTGATAGCATAACTGGACTTTCAATATTGAGGGGCAAATATAGTGTTATGTGACCAAGAATCGGCGTTTGAGAACCTGTCAAGCTTCAAATCTATCGGTCCATGACTAAGAAACTTTGCAGTGCGAAGGTGGGTTGAACGATATCCTGTGTGACGACAAGCAAAAGGTACATGTAAATACCGGCTGCGTCTTGGTCTCAACCAACCCAATAGGGATTGGAGAATCAGAGAGTATAGACTAGGCAGGTCGAGGATGTCAATAGTGAATTAATAGCATTTTTGCAAGTCGAATTGCCTCGAATATGTATCAAAACCCAGCGACTCTTTAGCCTTTTCAACCTGTTTCCTCGTAGCGCTGTAATAGGTCTGTGCTCTACTGCCTACATACAAGGATGGAACATTTTTGCCGTTCTAGTTGTCAATCCATGACTGCTAGTCCTTACAACTCGGCCGTTTGGATGTCATTCTGGCCCAAATGTCAGCGTATAAATTAGAAGAATTAACGGGGAATCAGTTGTACTGGCCAAACCCCGCTGCATCTGGCATTGCATGGATGAAAGCCAAGAAACAGCGGTCATGTTCTCAAGGACCAGAGGAATCTGATAGACACTGTAAATCGCCTTGAATCCCACCGGCCCCCACTTCTGATTGCACGAATGATATCACAGTAACTAGATAGCCACAAATCGCATTGTGGGTAAACTCAAGCGCTGCATGGCCTCTCTGTTCAGACCACTTCTTTTTCCGTCAAGTAAATAGCCATGCTATCGAGCACTCCAGTGATATCATTTACAATTATCGAGATTGCTTTGGTTTGATGGGCTGATGAACAGTGGGTGAAAAAAGAACAGATTCTGGGCTTGGTCTTCCGTTTTGCAAAATTGCTGCTTGTCTAGGTACTCCGCGGTGAAGGGATAACAAAACGCCCAGAAAGATTAAACTACATTGTACACTGTCCGAGAGTTGAGGTAATTCCTTGCCCAAGCCTTAGTAACGAAGCTGTCCTGACGTGCGTGGCTCCTATGGCCCATGACAGCATGCACCTCAACTTCGAAGGGCCCCAGATGGCCGACTTCACTACCCTTATGTGACGGGCCTAAGTCTTCGTCTTCTTAATGCATTTGCAGTGGAGTAATCTGAGGAAAGGATGATTTATAAGTATCTCATAAAAGGAGCATTTGACGGCTCGTGAAAAGATGCCATACTGATTCCGTTATTATGGCGACATCTTCTTTTTGTGTCTTTAAGCTGGCGTGGCCACCAGTCGACAGACCTTGGGACCAGTGCATGCATGGTTATATCAAAGGCTGCGCGAGTTGATAAGGCATTTCAAATAGACCATCGGGCAAATAGGTCTGGCGCAGAATATCAATCTAGACAGGAGAGGCCGGGGCAGCCACCCATACACACTCGACCTAGCATGCGAGCTTTGGCTGCGATATTAGCCGGAGGAATAGACGAAGAATATGTATGACTCGACCTTTGGTCGTTGATCTTTGCCTTAAATAGACGACCAATCCACGCTGGTGGAAGTATCAAAACGAGTGAATAAATAAATGGTACATTCCATGTCAGGTACTAAGACATCGCAAATAAGGGAACGAATGTCTCTGCCTATCTTTAAATCAGTGTATTTATAGGAGCGGCATAATACCATGGCAAGGAGGAACCTATAATGGAAACGCTCAACAAGTTATGATAGAGTAAAGGAAAAGAGTCGACATAAAGAACCCGGAGAAAACTTGCGAATGTCCGATGTGTGGTCTTAGGTAGAACACAGACGGAAGAAAATAAAGAGTCGTGACGGACATTAAACGCACCTTTCAGACATCTATGAGAAGTCCCTTAGCCTACTCCAAGAAGCCCCAGTCACTCCTCGCCCAAGCCCCATTGATTTGAGTCCCAGGGGCATGGAAATTTGTACACATAGTCTAAATGGTATGAATCCATCATTGACTGGCCAGGGGCCATCCACTGGGTTTGGAAAGCCGCTTGGTCATATGCCGCCGGGATATAGTTTGTATGTCAGTTCTGGTCGTAGCATTGTGGCCAAATCCGCATATATTGTTGTTGTTGTTGTTGTAACGGGGGATGGACATGGGCATGTTGCGTGTTTGGCGTGTGTAGCACGTGTGTGGGATAGGTCATCGGCACCGGTACATTTTGAGAAACGGTCGCAGGCGCTGCTTCGTGGACTGGTACGGAAACCATTCGGACAAGCTGTGGCGAGTAAAACTCATGATGCGGTGGCATTGATTGCGAATAACACGATTGCTTGGCAAGCATATACTGCTTATTTGGTGTAGGAACTGATGCCAGCGTCTGGTGGTATGAGTGCTCTGAGGTCGCATCTTCCGAGGATGGTCGGTTCAGGAGTCCCGGAGGGTGAGAGCGGTGTTTGTGTTTGGCGAGGATAGTCTTGCGACAGAAGCTACAGTTTCAAAAGATCATCAGACGATTTCCGACCATCTCGCTTCCTCGTTATTTACCTTCGTCCACATGTGGGCTCATGGCATACATAAGGCCGCTTGCCAGTGTGGATTCGACGGTGGCGGGCCAGACTCGATGACTAGAGAAGAATTAGAAACCGCGCGGATTACTATTTTAAGGTTATTTACGTCTGAGAACGCCTTCTGGCATTCTTCGTGATCACAGACGTGGGGCTTTTCGCCAGTGTGGGTCCTCGAATGTACGGTCAAGGCACTTCGTTGAATAAAGCTCTTGTTACAATCTGTGACCATGCAATGATAAGGCCGCTCATTGGTGTGTATGCGATAATGGCGGCAGAGATCAGACTTGCGTTTGAAAGACTGCCAATTTAGGGCTTGTGGTCGACACCAAAGAGTTAGAAGCTCACTTACCTTCCCACAGTGACCCCACGAGCAGTTAAAATCGCGCCTACTGCCAGGAGCCATTATTGCAGTCAAGTAGCTATGCAACTGGAACTGCCGGACTCGGAACTGAATCGAAGAGATAACAGAGAAAGTAAAAGGGGGAAAAGGACGTGATTGCATAAACAATAATTACATGTAGTAAGATGCGGTAAGTCTAGGATGAGAATGCATTCAACCAGGGTGTCTCCAAAATATGATAGGGAGAGGGGAAGCCGAGGTAATATACGATGAAGACTAAGCAAAAAAGGGGGTCCTCTAGTAAACGCTGAGAAGGGAAAAAACAACGGCGGGCATGGGATAACCAATAGCGAGTAGTTACTTGTTTTTTAGTTTACGGGTAGTTATGCTAGCGTTAGTCGCCTTAGGTGGAATGGTATGTTGATAGGCAAAGAGAAAATGAGACCCCACCCACATTACCAGAATTACGCCGTATACCAACTGCTTAGCCGACCTTACCAATTGTGTCATATTGTACCACATAATCATATACCGAACTCCCCACTCCACGGGCTGATAGGATATACAGTGAGTGGCGTGCAAGACAAGGAATAGAACAACGCCCATTGTTCCGAACAAACAGCATCTTGCTCCAAATTCTCTCTACCCAGCGTAAAGATCGACGAGATCCCACGAATTACGGCGCCAATCAAAATTGGCAGAATGAAAACCCAAGGATCTGGTAACTGAGAATATACATTCAGCAATTGCAGCTTGTCCAAAGTAAACGCCTTTTTTCTCAAGTATCATCTTCGTGGCGATTTGGACTTGTATTAGTCCACAAGGCTGGCTCAACTTGAGTGCAAGTTGTCTCATGTTCTCTGGACGGAAATTGAGGCGTTGTTTACTGTCTTAAACTGAGGGAATCTCAACCGCTTGGCTGTTTTAAACTTGGGAGTCCGAAATAGTGTTGATAAATCCCAGAAGTCTTCCTGAGAGGATGTAGAGAGGTTACTAGGACCATAGAGGTTATGGAAATCCTTGCGGAACTTACTGGGCACGCCTGACAGGGGCGACGGAGCATCTGTTCTAGGAACTGGCGGCGGCACCTGACTGATTAATGCTAAGGAAAATGAATACAAAAATATTTGCTAAAGCGCTTAAAAACTATTATTTTAAGATCTTCTCTAAGCTACTAGGAATGATATAAACCGATAAGGAAGAAATGGAGTTTTTAGTATCTATGCTGGGATAGTTACTCTGATTTTGGCTTTTTTTCAGATGGAGTAAGGGCCTAGTTAAGTTAGTCTCACCCTCCAACAGGAATGAAAGTCATTGGTTAACGTATTTCACAAGCGAGCCGCCCACCTAAACCAACCCATTAATTTTAAATGCATTTATCTCAACCAAAACGCCATTAAATTAATAAACTAAATTTATCATCTATCTGGACATGTCTCTCTTCTATGTCCTGTCTTCCTACATATTCCACACCCTCGGGTGGGGGAGGGGAGGGGGGAGCTTTGTACGCGGCTGTAAAGCCGATTCTCCATGTAAGCCAGGACCGGATGGAGGTGCTTCAATTGCTTCCTCCGGCTGCATAATTAATGCAGATGCTTCTTGAACTGAGAGGCCTTCCTCGGCGGGGATGTGCCTTTTAGATCTAGCGCGCTTTTGCTTTTGCTTCTCGTTGGCAGCACGTAATTCCTTATTTTCTTTAGCGAGTAAGATAGCACCTTGCATTGTAAGACGGAAGTTATAAGCAGGTTTAATGCACGGTCTGACGGGCTAGGTGGGCTTCGAGATCTTGTACGGAGTAAAGCTTTGATTGATGAAGCCTGTCGACGTAGTTCTTTCTCTGCAGAAGGGGTTTTTGGGGTGAAATCCCGGCTTGATTCACTACCCCGGCTCGGGGGCGGGAGTGGTCGGGGGGTCGGGGTTCGAAGCCGAATATCAACACCCGAGTGCCGATTGCTAAGTGACTGTGAACCGAACCAGTACAAGCTGTATGAAATCCAGTCCGGAAAAACAGTATTTCTTTCCCGTGATGTCAAGTTCGATGAGAGGGCCCCAGTGGCGCCACTCATCGAGGGTGAGACAGGCAACGGCCTCCCGGACAATGCTCCTCCATCTCCTGACCTCTCACCAGTAGTGCCACCTCCATCTAGCGCATTGTCTACGCCACCTGGTCGCCTCCAGACTTGGCTGAACGACTGAAAACGCTATCTCAGCGTGTGGAGGAAATACATCCACCGGACAATCCAACCGAACAGGAAGCAGAGTCCACACAGGGCCTCGGTTTTTCCATCTATGGCCGCAGAAGAAGACCTTCACGGCGCTTGCTGGAATCACTTGGCAAGATGTACTCCGTAGGCGCACTGAATACCGCATCTGCGAGCACAGTCGACCCGTCGACTTTCCACGAGGCTGTGTCGGGCCTCAATCAACTGGAACGGTGGGCAGCCATCCAGAAAGAATATGCGTCTCTCCTCGAACACAGAACATGGAAAAGGATTCTGCGAACAGACGTACCAGTCGGAGATCATGTGATTGGCTGCAAATGGGTCTTCAAGACCAAAGCCAACGGAACGCACAAAGCGCGGCTGGTCGTCTAAGGCTACCGACAGAAGCATGGCATCGGCTATCATGAAACATTTGCCGCGGTGTCACGGATGGACTCGGTCCGCTGCATCATCGCCAGCGCAGTGTCGCGCGGATGGAAACTTCACCAATTCGACGCGGTCACTGCATTCTTACATGGCGACGTAGACTCGTCCATTTACATGGGGTTGCCTGAAGGCTTCGAAAAGCCAGGATATGTGTGCCGGATTCGCCGCTCGCTATATGGTCTTAAGCAGGGCCCGCAGATTTGGTACAAATGCGTCCACCGCGTCCTGGCCGCTCATGGCTTCACCATGGCACAATCTTACAACTGTGTGTTCTACAAATCCAATTGCGTGATCTGCGTCTACATCGATGACTTTCTCGTTGCTGCAGCAAACTTGCCCGAGATAGACCAAGTGCAAAGAGCATTGGAAACAGAGTACCAACTGAATGATCTCGGTACCCCACGCTCGTTCCTGGGCATCCAGTTTGACTTCCAGGCCAATGGATCTGTGTCCATCCACCAACACCAACATATCCAAAAGGTTCTCCTCGACTGGGGCATGGAAACCTCTCAGACGAAGAATACGCCGATGAATCCCAAGCAAATCTTGAATCGCCGTCCAGACGAAGAACCTCCAGACGAGGAAACAAAAGCACGATTCGCAACCGCCATCGGTTCATTGATGTACTTGATGGTCGGAACGCGACCGGATATCGCGTTAGCGCTGGGCACGTTGAGTCGATCCTCGTCTCAGCCACAATCACACCATCAGGTCGCCCTGCAGAGATTGCTTCGCTATGTCAAATCTACGCAATTCCATCGCACTACATACCGCAGTGGTCAGTTGATCGGATACACGACTGCCGACTTCGGTGGCTCCATCTTCACTGATGGAGCCTACTCGACGTCCGGCTACGTATTCCAACTTGCGGGTGCGCCGGTTTCCTGGTCGTCTAAGAGACAGGGGGAAGTGGGCACGTCTACGATTCATGCCGAGTACATTGGACAGTACAATGCCATTCTACATCTGCGGTGGCTTCGCACCTTTCTGGCCGAAAGGCAACTGTATCGATCCCCGGTCACCAACATATGGCCGACAACCAGTCCGCCATTGCGCTATCGCGCAATCCCGAATTCCACAGTAGGACGAAGCATTTCAACGTGAAATTCCACTATCAGCGAGCCTTGCTGAATACAGGCGAGATTGGGCTTCAATATGTTCCGACTGAGGAACAGGCGGCAGATGGCCTCACCAAGCTATTGTGGCCTACAGCCTTTGTCAAGTTCCTTAGTCTCTTAGGAATCGACGCCTCGCAGACTTCAAGGCAACCTGCGTGACAGCACAGGCGCTCTTTCTACTTTATTTCCCCACGGGGCTTTTTAAGTGGTTTTACCGAGGCCTGGCTGCTCTGCGCAGCTCCAGTATCGCCCTGCCAGCGAAGCGATCCTGAGTGGGAATGTCGTGATATGAGGCTTGTGCAGATCAGGAACCAAGCCGCATCGTCGGAATTAAATCCGAGTGCCTATACAGACTACCAAGCTGATTCCAACCAACTTGGCCTATTGTTGTATATATCCTCATGTTTCCCTGAATAAATCAATCAATCCACACCTCTGAACTACAACATCAACGAGTTCGCGCGCACTGCCGCAGCGCTCGCAAAACGTGGCGAGTTCCATCCGCCGATACCGTTCTTTGAGTACATTCCACAGTTCACCTAAGGCGTTTATATAAAGGCCTTTATGCCTCTCCAAATGACCTCCTCCCTCAAGGTTCATATCACCTACCTCGGCCCTTTACTCCCAATCGATTCTGTGCATCAGGTCATTGTTTGATGCGTCTACCTGATACAAGACCCAAACTCCAACGAGCGCGTACCGCTGCTCGGTTCATACCTACCCTCGGCATTAGAACACACTCAAAGGATAGCTTCCGTGTGGCTTAAATTCTGGGCCGGGTTTTTGGCTGCTACTGCGGCCCGTGATTTCGCATAGGTGTTGGCGGAAGGGCTCGATTTGCGTCCGCAACGCTCGGACTTCCTCAATGAAGTTTTTCGGTTGCGCATGGAGGACGCTCTGGTCGTGCTTAACCTCCAGCAGTTCAGCTTTGGTGGATTCCATGGGCTCAGTTTGGTCGTCGATCGTCTATTTCAGGCTGTCGATTCAGCCGCCAGCTTTCCAGGGTCTGTGATGCGTCTGTCGTTGTCTCCATTGTACGCAGTTTCGGCGTTCGAGCGAGCCGTAATAGCTTGACCATCGCTGAGGCAAACCAACGGCCAAACCAGAAATTCCCCCGATGCGTATTCTAGTGATGCAGACTTATGCCCTGTCGCACGTTTAAGAAGTCACGGCGCAGAATCCATCATATCATATTTTTGTTCGCCTTTTTATTTTGAGGGCACGGGCGTCTGTTCGCAGGCCGGACAGGCGACATTTGCGGAACTATACGGTTCGCGTACATGCAGTATATCGTATAGGTGTTGGTTCTGAACTTGGCCTGACATTTATAGCCTTGGGTTTCCTACAGACCTAAAAAGACCTAACGAGAACCAGACCCTGAAGTCGTCCGCAGCGTCGAAGTATGTATCTGGATTGCTCAGCACAGAAGAGAACATAGTTTACACAGGTCCATAAGTAATAACCGGGGCACTTAGTGGGAAGACGGATAAAAAGAGAGGGAACAGTTTAAGCCTTGCGGGCCATGGTGTTGAGGGCAGAGCCGTCGTAGAACCAGTCGATCTGGGACCCGTTGAAGGTGTGATTGAGGAAGACGTCGAAGGTGGCGTCACCGTTCTTGGGGTGGACACGGAGGGTCATGGGCTTGCCAACCTCAAGCTGGGTGCACATGAGGTCAACCTTGTCCTCGGGCTGGATCTTGTCGTAGTCGGCGGGGTCGCAGAACGTTAGAGGAAGCATGCCCTGCTTCTTCAGGTTGGTTTCGTGAATACGAGCGAAGGAACGGGTGATGATGGCGAGACCACCGAGGTGACGGGGCTCGAGAGCGGCGTGCTCACGGGAAGAACCCTCACCGTAGTTCCAGTCACCAATGACAACCCACTTGATGCCGCGGGCTTTGTAGTCACGGGCAGTGGCAGGGACGGCATCATACTCCTTGGTGAAGTAGTTCTTGACCTTGTTGGCCTCACCATTCTCCTCGTTGACAGCACCGATCAGCATGTTGTTGGAGATGTTATCCAAGTGGCCACGATACTTCAACCACGGGCCAGCCATGGAGATGTGATCAGTGGTGGTCTTGCCCCGGCACTTGATCAGGATAGGGATGTCATTCGCATCCTTGCGGTCCCAGGCGCTGAAGCCAGCGAGGATTTGCAGACGGTCGGAGTTGGGGGAGACAGCAACATTGACCGAAGCACGGTCAGCGGGAGGAGCTTGATAAGTCTCACGGCCAGGCTCAAAACCCTGGGTGGGGAGATCGTCACCTGTAGGAGGCTTAAGCAGGAAGTCGTTGCCATCCTTGTCCTTAAGCGAGTCGGTGATAGGGTTGAATTTGAGGGTACCGGCAACGGTCATGGCAACGACTAGGTCGGGAGAGGCGACGAAGGCGTGAGTGGCGGGGTTGGCGTCGTTACGGCCAGTGAAATTACGGTTGTAGGAGGAGATAATTGAGTTGGCCTCGCCCTTTTTCACATCCTTGCGGTCCCACTGACCAATGCAAGGGCCGCAGGCGTTGGCGAGGATGACACCGCCATACTGCTCGAAAGTCTGGAGCTGACCGTCACGCTCGATCGTAGCGCGGATCTGCTCGGAACCAGGGGTGATGGTGAACAGGGACTTGGACTTGATGCCATGATCAAGAGCACCCCGGGCGATGGAAGCAGCGCGGGACATGTCTTCGTAGGATGCGTTGGTGCAGGAGCCGATCAGACCGACCTTGAGCTCCTCGGGCCACATGTTGGTCTTGACGGCTTTCTTGAACTTGGAGAGAGGGGTCGCAAGATCGGGAGTGAACGGGCCGTTGATGTGGGGCTCGAGCTCATCCAGGTCGATCTCAACGAGCTGATCGTACTGAGCACCCTCATCCTCGCGGAGTTGAGCGGCATAGTCTCGTGAGAAGTCACCGATGTGCTGACGCTTGGTGGCCTTCAGGTAGTCGTACATGCGGTCGTTGAAGGGGAAGATAGAGGTGGTGGCACCAATCTCGGCACCCATGTTACAGATAGTACCCATACCAGTGCAGGATAAGGAGTCAACACCGGGACCATGGTACTCGATGACGGCACCGGTACCGCCCTTTACTGTGAGAAGACCGGCGACCTTCAAGATGATATCTTTAGGGGTGGCCCAGCCGGACATCTTACCACTGAGGCGAACACCAATGACGCTGGGGGCCTTCAGCTCCCAAGGGAGACCAGCCATGACATCGACGGCGTCAGCACCACCGACACCGATGGCAGCGGCAGCGAGACCGCCGGCGTTGGGGGTGTGGGAGTCGGTACCGATGATCAGACCACCAGGAAAAGCGTAGTTCTCCAGGATGATCTGGTGAATGATACCGGAGCCGGGCTTCCAGAAACCGATGTCGTATTTGGCGGTAGCTGAGGCAAGGAAGTCGTAGACCTCTTTGTTGATAGCGTTGGCACGGGCAAGATCCTTCTCGCCTCCCACCTGGGCTTCAATTAAATGATCACAGTGGACAGTGGTGGGGGTCTGGACTTTGTCCATGTCAGCAGACATGAACTGCAGAATAGCCATCTGGGCAGTGGCGTCCTGGCAAGCAACACGGTCGGGCCGCAGCTTGAGATAAGATACACCTCGCTGGATGTCCTGACCGTGAGGGTCGTCAAGGTGGGAGTACAGGACCTTCTCGGAGTAGGTGAGAGGACGCTGTAGGCGAGAACGGACAATGTCGAGATTCTGGGACATCTTCTTGTAGTCGATGTAGTGACCCTGAGATCCAATGCGTTAATCGCTGCTGCTTGTAAATGTTCTCCAAGCCCCCTCCAACCTAGTTTGGCAACACTGACAGTTTCCTGGTTCGTCATCTCAACCTTCCTGCCTAGGGGGTCATTGCCAATGGTAGCGAAGTCCCGGGTTCCGGGAAGCTATAATGCAAAAGTCAGTAACTGCAGGTGTGGGCTGCCATCTAACCCGGCATATGTGCCACGCCAAGTGTGGCTGAAGCTTGGTAATGACGTTGCTGCTTACACGACGGAACTTGGGGGCCTTCAGCGAAGCGTAAGTTAGCCTTCCGTTCCTCACCAGGAGCATTTTCATGACTGGCACCCTGGTCGAGCGTCATCTGTCGACCGTAACGATCTGAGAATGTAGGGATAAAAGACATACCAGCGCAGCGGCGCGCGCGAGGCGGGTGGTGACCATGATGGTAAGCTCTACAAGATGGGAGGACCGCACATCAACAAGCTAGTAATAACAACCAACTGGATATGGTAGTGTGGGTGTAGATAGTGAATAAGAGAGAAAGGGTTCAGAAGGAAGGAAAGAAGGATGGAGGCTTATTATTGAGTGGGAGAATGTTCCTACCGGGACCCGTAGGTATAGCCGTAACCGCTGTTACCAGCGCAATACAATACGGCTTGTACGCTAAGCCTCCAGCATGCGACGGCAAGGGCTGCTTCTGGCAGGAATTGCGACTTTATTTCGAATACAGATTGGTTGCAGGAACCGTATACATACTCCTCTTTTCTTCCAGAGCTCTTCCGATGCGTATTCCTATATCTAACGTCCGTAATAGCGCCTCTTCCTCTGGGGAAGTTCCGGGGAAACAGCGATTTAACGCATGGCGCGGGGTTAAAGCTGACCGGTTGTCGACAGGATGCTTGCCTGAGGATACGAATGATCTGACTCGTTGAAGATCTTCCAAACATTCAAGGTATGCGAGATTGACGGAAGAATGAGAAGGATGAGCTTGGTACTCAACGACGGTGTGTCTATTGGAAGCCGACCGGAGCTTCCCAAATGCTAGATGCCAGACGGGAGAAACGGTGACCGGTGGGTATGATGAGCCGTTGGTGGGTTCAGACTTGATGAACTGCCGCCGAGGTGAGGGCGAAGCCTGAAAGCGGCTGCAAAGGGGTTGAAGAGAGCAAATACAAAGAAGCTAACATGGCTTAGGGGAATAGTGTCAACCGACAAGGGATGCTGAAATCTACGATTGGCCGCTTAGAATGGCCCCTGATATATGTGAATGTATGAATCGACAGTACGTTTAACGCTGTGAGTGCTGAATAGGAGGTATATATATATCCATATCGCAGTAAATAGAACTCCTACGAGAGATGTTAGACACTAAGTATTACCATTGTCGGCAAGCCCCTGGAGCACCATCGCACTTCATATCGCTTTTAGATCCAAGGTTGCCGCACGGTGCCATTGGGGTCTCCGATTTCTCTGCGCGGGCAGCAGGGCGCAAAATGACGACCGTAATTATCTATAATTACTTATCGCCTCTACACTCTGGTACATAACGCACTCCCGGTCGAATTGACCACGACTTCATGAGCCTTGCTCACCTTACACGTCTACGCTGTTTTCTTGAAATATACCGCCAGGAGAACAGGTAACAACTATTAGTGGACCCGATGCGGAGGGTTCTGACCGAACCAAGCAGCACTATAAGTTGGGTTGTCATGTATTGTATTTGGAGGTTGCAACTGCTTCAAAATATGTCGATATCATGACGCCATCATTACGCGTTGAGTTTGTATAGCAACTAGGCTTTCCAAAGCCCATGAGACAGACCCACGGACCACCAGGAAAGTAACCAAAAGAAATATCAACGTGACTTGCACATATAAAACAAATACGTATTCCGCTGTTTATCATAATTCAATTGTATATTGTAGACATCACGTTTCATGTATATTGTTAATTTTCACCTTATATAATGTCATTTAGAATTCACGCCATACTCATGTTATTCAAAACAAATACCTATCTGTTAACCTAACTATATATCCACGTCATACCAATCTAAAAGTCTCGAGCGTAGCTGATGCCTGTGGTGGCTTAGGCATTCAGACACTACGGATGCAGATTGACGGGCTGAACGCACCAACCCCCACACGATCTTGGGCGGCCATTGCAGCCGGCACGGACAAACCGCAACCCCTGGAGAACCGCCGTCAGGCCGACACAGACAGGGGTTGCGCCAAGCCACTGCACACGGAAGATAAAGGGAACGCGTCTCGCCGCTACCTTCCCGCCCGGGCCGCAAACGCCCACACCGGGACTGCTGTTGAAGGTGCTATCTACCCCGCATGTATAATTTGCGGGGATCAGAACTGCCAAGGGCGGTCGCATTTTCGATTAACCAGGGAGCGACGCCTCTGACAGCGACCGGTACCACTACGCTTCGGACTCCGTTTTTCACCCAGCATGTTGCAAGATGAACGGTCTATTTTACGACTACTCAACGGTGGCCGCATCTTCACGTTGCCGAAGCTATCGACACTTTGCTCATCAGATATACGGACTGACAATATCCTCTTCCATAACCGGGGCTCTGGTATTCTTTGTGGTTTCAGTGCCCTTCCAGTCAAAGGTCCTTCGCCAAATCTGTCTGAGGAAAAAGATATGTTTGCATTGGGCTCTCTCCTACTTCAGGTTGAGCATGGAATCAAACCTGTGCTTTTTGCGAACAGGGACGGGTGAATTATTTTGCCCAGAATACAGACTGATCATCATGGCATTGATGCGATCATTCGAAACGCCTGGCTTGGACACTATACTGCACCACGGAGATGCTAGAGAACCTTCATTCAATCGAAGTTCAGATTAATCAAAGTATTCATGATACCCAAATACACTCAGAGCCAATTGCTTCACTCAGAGAGCGGATCAGAGTAGGGAAAAAAAGACGCGAGAGCAATAATGGTAAGATTCGGCTTGTAGACAGTAAGTTGTTGTTTCTATAGGAAATTAACATTCGTTACGTTACACCAAGAGTACGTTTTAAGCTGAATGAATAAATACTGACTCCTTTTCCTTTGCTTCCGAGGCCCTGGTTCCCCCACTTAACAGAAGAACGTTCCTCTTCCCTTCGTAGCCCTCTAACTTTACTTACTCATACGCGATAACACCTACTAGATATAGACATCTTCTGACGAAGAGGAAAGACTTGTACTGTTCTTTTAGGCCACTGGATATTTATGAACAGGAGTGAGATATAAGGATCGTATTTTGTACAGAGCTATATAAAGAAAGGATTTCGGGTAATTCTTACGCAAGTATCGTACAACAAGGTATGTGCGTCGACTACGACGCTGCTTGTAAACGAGGAAATCAATGCGACGAAAAATGACATGACAGGGAGAACTTGCGAGGAAAGCAGGCCCAGAGATCCACAAACGTAGGGACAATACTGGCGATACGCTCGCGTCCAACTAGCGGAAGCGCTGAAGACGGATAAATTGAAAAGATTAGACGAACCGGTGAGAATCGAGATACGGCCACTACCGCCGTGGCGAGCCGAACCCTTTGAGCAGATCGAGGTTTGGTCAGTCCGAGAGGCCGCAAGAGAACGGGCTAGGACCGTACGGTCTACCTCCGATAGTACTGCCTACTTAGATGTCTCCCTTGGATGGGAGGGCCACTTAGGGGCCGCTGTTATGGCACTAGGCGACAACCTAGGGGTCATCGAATTATAACTATGATAGCAGAAAAGGATCATGCGTAGAACACTGGGTGCGTCAAATGAGTAAATACGGACAAATGCTTTTTTTATATCTTAGGCAATTGCCACAAGATACTTTTCCCGTATTGTTGTCAAATGCCTCAGACAAAATCCCGAATCCGGTTTTTGTTGTGATATGAGGCTGGTGCAGATCAGGAACCAAGCCGTACCATCGGAATTAATCCCGAGGTGTCTATACGAAGAGAAAAGTTGATTTCCAATCAACTTGATCTTCTCTTTGTGTATATATAGCCTCAGTTATTCCCTCTAGTTCAGAACAATTAATCTTCCTTTTGAACTACAACAGTTTTGTCTTCGAATCGTCAGATGAGTTTTGCATAGCATGCGGGTACCTTCTCACGCTGACTGGCAGACAACAAATTGTCAGAAGAGCGATGTGGTTTTCGCGGAGTACCAGTTATGTGGTCAATAGAGAAGCAACCTATCAGTGCCAATTATTATTATTATTATTATTATTGATTCCTCAGGCTTTCACGACCTTAGGTCGTATGCGTTGAAACCAATGAATATTAGTGCCGCGGAGGCAGCTTCAGTGGTTACGCCAGCCCTGGTAGCTTGGCAGGCGCTTTTCCGGTATTGTGGGACTGGTGTTCCTGCAACAAGCAGGGAAATTCCGACCAATTCCGAGCCGATGCGTGTGCTGGTTAACAACGTAGACGACAATAACATCGGACGAATTGCTATCCAGCTTCTACGGGCGAAAAATGCGTGTCTTCCTTTCGCTAGACCATGGATCTGCGCTGTTTGTGGACGACAGGAGTCGGAAGCGTTGATGGATGAATCAGGTGTGGACGAGGTACTTGTCATTCCGCCATCCTCAAGTCAAACAGTTGATCTCGCTGCAACCTTCCATGCTCGCAATTGGGGTCCGGCGGATATTATACTGGACTTTTCCGTTGATGCCGCCTTTCGACAGGCCCACGCATCATCACTGGTGACGGATAAGGGCTTGGTGATCACTCCTGGAGTACCGTCGCCTGAACTGGAGAACACAAGCAGCCGGCAGCAGGATATCCTGTGTTCGAACAATAGAGGGGTGCGCTCGGAATATGTGTCTGCGACACCGGACGGTGCTGCGCTAGCGCAAACTGCAGAGCTTGTCGAAGCGAACGTGGTCGCAGTTGATAAGACGACTGTCGTAGATCTAGTGGATGCGATTGACTCTGCAATGACCGGGGTTAAAGAGGCACCTAGCCGTCTATTACATAACGAAGTAGTCGTTCGCGTCAATTGAGCGACGGACTGTGTGACTAAGCACAGTATTTACCGATAACGTTTAGAATACCTACTTCATTTATGTGTCCGAGAATAAAATGAATGGAAGTATTCCTTTATTCAAGCTGGAATATTATCGCTCATAGTCGGAATTTAGTGTTCATAGCGCTGTTTGTTATCTCTGACCATTTTGGCGGATAATTAGGGGCCTCGTTTACAACTCGACCATCTGCATTGACACGCAAAGATATTTCGTCTATTGGCCGCTGCCATAATTGGAACCCGGGACAAGAAGAGCTGAAGTAGAGGAGAACGTGTTTGTATTCAAAATATTGTTAATTGCTGCACACTTTTATTTCCGACAACATATTCGAAGCCCGCGGCTCCTGAAAAGATAGGCGGTTGACACTTGCTACCCTGACCACTTGCTAGGTCGTCTTTTTACTGTACAACATGCCACGCGGAATTTTTCTATACATGAAACTACTGCGCACAGACTATCCCTTGCAGTTCTCAAAAGCAATAAACACGACAATATGACATTCCTGCTGACCCACCGGATCGGGTTCTTACTGGGAATGCTGAGGAGCGCATTGCCACTTATGTTGGACATGGTTTTTTAGAGAGCGTCTCGTCCAATTCGTGAACGGCCAAAGCTGATCCCGAGTCTTTTCTGCGGACTCACTGTATAACTATAAACTCAATGAGGTCGGGGGTATCTTGGATCTTTGCGGTTCCCTTGGTTCGGATCGGCTCTGATCGACAGCCCGACCAATCAAAAATAACACCTGATTCCTCTTGTGTGATTTGTCAAATACCTACTAGCCTCGCGGCCGTCTGCATCCGCCAGAAATTTGGCGCCAATTATCTCGGCAAAAGGACACAGAACGGCTGATGGACTCTAAAGAGACTTGTACGTTTAGCCCCCACGACAATGCCTTGGGCGCAACAAGCAATGAAACCCCTGCTTCCAGTGTTCAATCATGGCTTGACAGGCGCCCAAACACCCTCGAGTCAAATGTGTTCAGCGCGTTGTTCTCGAGCCCAAGCCAGCCGCTCACGGAAAGCCCTGCTTCGCAGCCCTCGATTGAGAAAATTGCCATCCCACGAGGACGAAACCGCCGAATTTGGACGTCAAATAGTAGAGTAAGTCGAGCATGCGACATTTGCCGTGAGCAAAAGGTCAAATGTAGCGGCGATCGGCCCGCATGTCGACGATGCCACGAAGGCGACATCACTTGCATCTATACAGATGGAAAGCGAGAGGAAGAAGCAAGGTTCAGTAGCCGAGTCTCACAGACATAATTGACGTGTGATCGGCTGACACTATATTCAGACAGTCCGCGGAGCTCATGTCTCAGGTTCGGGTGTATGAAGACCTCTTACGTAGTCTGCATCCTCTTCTCGACCGTCAATTAGCAATTCAAATTGAGAAGGTCGTTAGGGAAGTAAGAAAACACGAGCCAGATGAAATTTTCGGACAAGCATCTGATGATAACTAGTTTCCAGGCACACCTTCGACAACCCCGAAAACGATCCCCGATACCCAGCAAGTACAGAGAAACCCCATACAGCCGACCGATCACACCATTGAGGACCTCAACTGTGCCGCAAATAGTCAGGCGGCAGGGCTCTTGGTAGACCATTAGAGGTAGCGTGGCTCTCTAGACTCCACTGTGAAATGGACCAGCACATGAAACCAGAGTATCCGTTGGAAAGATCAGAACAGACCCCACTTTGTCTACCAACTACTTCCTCGACGACTTGCAGAGTCCTATGGCCTATCTGAATGAGTTTCTGGATTGGCCCTCGGAAGAACCTGCTAGCCAATTGGTGGATAGTTACTTTCACATTGTGCACGCGTCGTTTCTCTTCGCTGGGAAGTTGTACTTTCCGAAACAATTTCGCAATTTTTATGCCAATCCGCGTAAGCAGCCGGGCTGGGCGTGGATGGCAGTTTTCAGTCTAGTGTTGGCTATCGCTACACGTAATAGCTCTTTGATGAGAAAGGAACCGGAAGCTGGCACTGGCACACACATGTCATACTTCACAAGAGCTTGGCAGCTCTGCATGAGAAATTATGCTGTATTCGACCACCCAAATTTACAACAGGTACAGGTTTACAGGTTGAATCCCTTATGTCACTATACATGCTTTCGATAGGCCATGTTAATAGGTATGTGTATTCAACTACGGCGCTTTTAAAATTGGGGCCTGATGATGAGCAGGGCGTGGCGGATGTGCGGCGTCGCAATGAGATCAGCAGTGGCCATGGGAATCCACCTTCGTAGTGAGAGTGAAAGCATTTCTTACATATCCAAGGAGACAAGATATCGTCTTTGGTGGGCATTGTACTCGCTTGGCATTCAACTATGCTCAATGACTGGACGCCCACCCAACATGACCCTGGAATACTGTACTGCCCTTCTCCCAGCACCCCACCGGGAGGAGGACTTTCAAGAAGACCATGTTTCCCGGTTCATTGCGGACGACCATACTCGGAAGGCTCTACTTGCATCTTTCATCTCACGAGCGTTCAGACCGGACGGGCAAGGGAATAACCAACATGCAGAACCTCCACATCACTCCGCTATAAGCGAAGGAGAAGACGATGTTCCACGCATAGCCTTTATGACAAGCAGTGCTAAGCCTAACACGTCGCTATACTTCCTGTATCGTTTAAGCTTGACTTGCATTGGAAGAGCTGCCTTGGTAACATTCTCGCAGGTCCGCATTCCGCTCCATAGCTTGTTGTTGAGTGGTCTCTTTAGGCCAGCCTTTGGCAACCAGGCCTCTCCTAATGCTACAGGTTGTATCCAAGATCTAGGACTGGTGAAAAACCGCCATCTCATTGAGGTATAAGCCGGAGTTTTCGGATGGTAGTGGCAGAGTGCTTGTAATTTTAGTGGTGTCACAGTCCATTTCCGCCCTATTCGAGTTGGAGGTTCGTGGACACTTCCAAACTGCCGCAAGTTTCTGCGAATATCTATAATCGCAGCCTGGCTGCATTCAGCTTCTCCGGCCATCTGAGAGACTGGCTCTCTATCATATCCGGGACGAGACTCAGTTTTAACGGGGGAAGCCTAGGCGCCATTCCACAAGGACGGAACTAACTCCCAAGAGGGAAGAGGCCTTTTTCTCAGGTACACAGGATAGAAGGACGGGCACAAGAGTTTGTGACGGCATTTTCGCACATAATACAGTAACCTGGGTCCAGCAGTATAACACTTTTGACCATTGAAAGAATCAACTCCCTGCTTCCTCAGTAGCTGAGCCAAAGAGATACTCCACGAGCTGCATGTTTACAATCTGTCCTCTAGCCGCATCCGGTCTATTGGGCATATCATTAACTTCCATAGCTCCCGAAACGTCACCCGCCGTGCGTCTAGCTCCAGATTCTTTAGGCAAACGCACCGTTGCAGAGGTTTTGGGAAGTTTATCGGCCTCCCTCGAAAGACTTGATCTCAAGACCGGCCGGGGTCCGGAAATTATGGATATCGCGCATGGGCACGAGAGAAGAACTACTGTGTCTTTCAAATGACGAGACCGTATTTGTACGGATGATATCCTTGATTTACGAGGCTCTGCCCGAACCGGACCTGTATATTTGTCCTTGCGTAATCGAACCACACTGCAAGGGCTCCTCAGATTCAACAAAATCCACACGATATCCGAAGATGCACTGGCGCTCGAAACATGCAGCGGACTTTGCATGTATAAGTACTATACGACCCTAATATGTCATTTTCCAAGCCATGGGGATATATGTCTAGCGTCCCAATTGTTAAGAGCTCACCAGCACGATCCAACGTGCAACTGGCTGACCATCGCATGAGATCACCCACTTTTGACCCCCGCTGCATTGAGAGATCTACGTCAGAAGTTTGCTGGGGCAGTTACATGTTTCTGTAATGAAGAGGGTTATAGCGAGCCTCTGCTGGCTATTTGGGCGCCTGAAGCCTTAAATGCTCTTGAAAGGAACGTTCCCAAGGCGTCTTAGGGCCGAACTGGTAGTACGACAGCTCCACGGTACCTTGTCGTCCGCAAACGCACGAATGGCTAATGAACGCAAACACAAGGAGGGACTGGGAGCAGATCGTCGAGATCAAGATAAAGCAGACTGACATGTAATTGTACTGTTAGAATATCATTCGTATACAAGAAATACACATAACATGCATATTTCGCTCTCTTCAGAAGTTTGGAAATAAATTGATAAACTGGCCTACCCTTAGTTCAGTCACATCATTGAGTATGTGTACCCAACAGTTTGCGCCGAGCAAAGTCTGACTTTCCCGGGGCTGTGGTCTTCAATCAGTACTACTTCCACTTCGCCGTCTGCCGTACAATGATAGACCTCGAGCAATTGATGTTTTCTCCATTCCATTACTTCGTATGCCGTTATTGCCAAAGACCCACGGTATGATAGAAGTACAATTGCAATCTAAAAAGATCTATCTAGCAACATCTCGTAGAGTATACATTCCTGGTCTCTTTCTAGTCTGACTGGGGCGGAAACGCCTTTACTGAAGCGAATCTAAACTTAACAGCCAGATGGTTCAAATCTGATCCATGCCGTTTGAAGAAACTGGTCGAAGTACATCTTTTCCTGACGGGAATGAGGCTATTATCTGTGCAGACTGCGGCCCAGATTTTGCATCGTTAGAGCAGCTAATTCGTGCCGTCAGACGAGTTTCCGGCAATTGTGCTTTCAAGCACTTGACGTAATGCATGGCGAGAAATCGCAGACAGCACATGCTGTCGGTTTGCCTGGTAAACTGGAGAAAAGGGAACTCGCCAGGTTTCCCAGTTGATATATTTGGAATGGTAGCAAATATATTGGGTGCCCGGGTCGGATATTGACTTCGTGGAAATGATATGTGCACCCAACCGTTGTAGAGCACTTGGCAAAAATCAAACCGTCCCGTAGATACCGCTCCAGTACTGATGACTACGTCGCAACCTTATAGGTCCATATTACATCTCAATTTGTGAGCCATCGTCTCCATGTTATCGTCCAAAATGTCCAGGGGGCCACGACGATACCGCTGTCTGCCAAGGTCGCCGCAATAAAAGGACCGTTGGCATCTTCGACTTGACCATTGGCTGGCTGGTTGTTATGTGAAGCAAGCAAATCTAAACCAGTAGCGTATAGTCCGACCTGCAACTTGGATAGCACTGGGATTCCGCGACATATACAGAAGCCAGCGCCATTAAGTGGTGTGGCTGATTAGTCGTTCCCGGAGACATTATCACATGGTGTGTCTGGAAATCCTCCCCGGCAAATCGTCCATTCTGCCCATACCTAGCAGCGTTTGTAGTCCTCTCCCGTAATGAAATCATTTACTTTCTCCACGTCCTCGAATTTGGCGCAACGATCGAACTTGGCGTTGTCGGGCCGAACGGCAGTTGGAAAACGCCCGCCCGTCGTTTACCTCAACACAAGGATAACTTGATCTCCAGTCGTACTAGGAACCGAACAAGGGTGTCCCTGCTGCCACCAAGTCTTCCACATGAAAAAAGATGGATTGTCCGAAGATGCGTACCTCCTCGCCTCGGAATTGATGGCATAACCCATTGCCGACCTGTCGTGCTGAGAAGTCGAAATGGGCGAACGCGATGCACGCACCGCCACTGATTGAGAGGCAGGTGAAAGGGCACAGTTTTTGTGTTCAGCTGGAAGGATCTTACACGACGCTGTGCTTCCGCTTCGACCATGCGTAGCGCTTCGGAGGATGGGAGAGTCATCAGATAGTAGAAACTATCTCAGACACCGTCTGGGCGCTTATGTCTATTACTCTATTTTTGAAGCAGGGGAACAAGACATGCTCAGACCATGTGAAGCGTTCAGGTCATCGTGGCGTCTACCATGGGATCTACAGGTCAACGACAAGTCGGACGATGAGTTGAAATTTGATTCTTTGTCAACAATCGGCTCGATCCAATGCTGCCACCATTTCTATTAAGTATAAGTAATATTACATTTCACTCAAGTCATCTCCTCTTGTTTAGCCCGCCTGGTACAGCCCAAGAGCGACGATGTGAGGGTTGACCATGGTAGTGTTGAACGGGGTCACGAACAGGTCGAGATCGGTCAACATGACTGCCATTGTGCCGTTGATAATCCCATCGTCCGCAAAGACAAAGCCCTCTGGTTGCTCGGTGTAGCCCTGGTTCTGCCCGGTGATCGTCAGCGGCGAGTAGGTGAAGTTCAATTGGCTGCTCCAGCCAACAAACGTGGGCTGGCCCGCAGTCGTTGCAGTAACGTATGAGTTGTTGGGTCCGACTGCCTGACCCGGAGCATCCCATTCAAAGTAAACTCGTTTGCCTGGATAGGACAGCGGCTCCGTCCGGTTTGTGGCGATGGCTGCACTACAGCTCTTTCCAATACCTTCCGCGTTGACACAAGACTCTGACTCCGTGATATTCGAGATTGAAGGGTCCGCGATGCGATGCCCAACCGCCTCACTTCCGTCCTGCTCAGTCTCGTTCGGAGCGAGGCGATTGATGTTTGGGTTGTTGAGAATGTGCAGCGTCGGGAAGTTCTGCCAGGCAAGACGCGTGGTGTTCTCAGGACAGTAACTGATGTACGGCGCCAGCATCGTCCACGCCCACGACTGCGGCCAACCGTTCTCAAACCAGACGGGCATCGGTGCGAGACCCGACATCTGGCGGAAGGCCATCTGCTGGCGCGCCTCGGTGGCAATCGACTGCGACAACATTTGCGAGACCTCACGGGAGTCCAGGTGAGACAAGAATCCCCAGACACCGGATTCTCCCCATCGGGTGACTTTTTGGTTAAAGTCCAGCCATTCGCGCACGGTGGTGTAGGGGTAGTTGTAGAGGCATTGTTTGGGAGCAGCTTCACCCAGCATGTTGGTGAGCAGAGTCGCATGTCCGACCTCTTGGTTCGCCATGAACTCGATCAGCGACCGCGTTTCTGGGCCCAGTCCAGCAGCCTCAAGTTCCTCGTCGGTGAAGCGCGCAAGGCCGTCATGGAACAGATCCAGTTCGATCCATTCCTGGTACAAAGCAAGCGCAATCGACTCAAAGTCCCAGTCGCTGTTGACCATGTACCGGGGCTCGGTTCCGTTAGTGCCTAGGCCTCCTGCTGGGACGTACGGGGCCGGCATGGGTTCTTTGGGCGTTCCATCGGCGTTGTAATATGTCGCTGTCGGATTGGGAGGCAGCGGTGCAATGGAGGCAGCGAGGGTAGTTGGAGCAGTGGCCGCGCCGGTGGTGGTGGGTGTGCCAGTGTAGGGGCCGTGGTAAGGAGCGCTGTTGTAGCCATTCTGTTCCACGACATCGGTTGGAGCTGGAAGGCATACACCGGCCTGGACAAGGCCGAACGCGAGAAGTATGGCTCTGTTCATGGTGGGCAGGCAACGGGAGAGTGACCCTTCTTCAATGGCGTAATGATCTGGACAGATGGTGAGTGAGGTACCAGTATTTATTTACATCTATCTTGACTACCGAGGAGAAAGCAGCATCTAGAAAAGCAGTGATGTCATCATGAGCGGAGTCTGCAACCGCCGATCAAGCAATGAAGTCAGGGCTCGACTTCCGCAAATGGAATGACAGCCCCTCACCCCTAGCATCACCCCGGATATAATATCTGATTGTACCTTTCTTATCACGTATTGCTGACGGAATGTGCAGAAATCCTGGTTTTCTTGCCATGGTCTTGCTTTTCTTACTCTATCGCTAGGTACACTTTTGCAACCGAGATGGCGATCGCAGCAGTAGAACCGGTTATGCGGTCCCCAGGTGGTTGGCATCGGTTTTGCCATTTCCAACCACGTTCTTGGTGGGGCTCGCGATCTGCGTTCTTATTTCGTCCTTGTTGGCGTACGCAACGTTATGGACAGTGTATCATGGTGCCCCAGCGCTTCCAATGGTTGTCCTATAGTATCCTACCACATTATTAGCACTGCTACGTAACATCAACAGTACCTTTTTTCCGCTCACCGGCATGGCGAAAGAAACATAAACAAGGCCAGCCACAGGTAACACTAAAAAATAGGCACGCACCCCGTCTGTGCGTCGCTGCAAGCGGACTGGACATCGCCTTGGAGCAGCCAAAATAAAACGCCCAGTGCAACGCTATGGAGATGAACAAGTTCAGGGACCGGATGCGGGTGGGAAAAATTTCAGGTCCGATCAGGTACGGAATACTGAACCAGCCAATGCTCCAAGTAACGGCGTGCAGGGAGATGGCCACAATGGCCGCCGTTGAGAATCGCTCCGCTTTGGGCGACGCCTTGATTTCGTCGGTAGTCATATCCTTGGTCGCTCCTAGGTACGCACCGACAAAGGCCAAAGTCAGGATCTGCAGGCTGATTCCGTTCAAAAGCGACCGTCGCCGACCGACAAAATCTACAATCTCGCAGGCAAACAACAGGGTGCCGACAAACTTGACGACCCCACAGATGCCTGTCACCAGAAAGCTTGCATCGTCGCCGACAATGCTCAGATAACCAAAAACGATTCGGGAGTACTGCGTGATCGCATCGCTCTAGCCCACTGAGGGAACAATGTCGCCGTGAAGAGGAGAAAGAAGCCTCGCCGATTTTCAACAAGGACCAATGTCTTTGAAAAGCTATCATACAGAGGCCGAACCCACAGACTCATGCTCATGAAGCAGCTGCGAGTCCATACCGTATAGTTCACCGGCCACGACTGGGTCCTCGACAGGCAGATGGCGCAGTTTCGAGAGAGCAGTGCCCGCTTCCTCCCGACTATTGACCGACAGCAGCCAGCGGGGTTACCTAGGGCAAAAGAACGTGCGAATACCGCAGAGCGCAGTGGGCAGAGGGTGCAGGAGGGTGGACAGCATCCACTGAGTTTTAATATCGGCATATTGCTTCGCGACGCCATAGTTGGTGAAGAAGCCGAGCATGACTCCCAATCGCTGACAAGCGGCATACTGCAGGGTCAATGGTCCGCGGATGGCTTTGGGGGATGTTTATGAGATGTAAACTGGAGGAACAAGGGTCGTCACGTCAATCTACATGCCAGAGACGTCACTTGAAGCGTAAAGTTGTCCTAGGTTACCGCCACAGAGCCCTTGTCCCAGTACGCCCGGCGATGTACACTAGGGTCCCTATTCGCAGTGTCCAGCGTCGACCGACTCGGCTATTGATCGGGAGTGACTAGGTTTCCTATTAGCTTCTCATTTACTAGGTACATGGTCTAAGAACTTACCCCTAGACAGTCAAACACAGCTCCGGCAGTTGCGATGGGAATAACCCACCCCTTCGCCCCAGCTTTTTCATACTCCTATAGTTGTTCAATCGGAACTCTCGCTTAAAGTAATATTCGACAACGATAGATGCAATATTTCTGCTCACCAAATTAGACCCTGCCCCAGGTTTCTAGATATTCAGGCCATCACACCTTCATCGAAATCGAAACCCTTTCCAGCGCCAGCCAAGGCGAATATCCAGGTCATCCTGAAGACATAAGCATTGAAGATACCCTTGGGCGCTTCGCTAAGCGCCTTCCTCATATCTGCAATTAGTCCCATTGTCAGTGGTAAAATTGTTAGTGGTAAAAGGCAATCAATCGTTCGTACCAAGAATGCCTAGGA
The DNA here is from genome assembly GCF_028827035.1 of Penicillium chrysogenum. Lineage (NCBI taxonomy): Eukaryota > Fungi > Ascomycota > Eurotiomycetes > Eurotiales > Aspergillaceae > Penicillium > Penicillium chrysogenum. Next base: position 3,776,170 of record NW_026622750.1, on the reverse strand, counting down.
CTCGGCGAGAACCTCGGAAACCCTGATGACTATACTTCAAGACACCACACAGCACCTACCCCAACCCAGACCCACCAAACACACTAAAGTGCAATTTCCAGCGCCGTCGGATATGGTCCGCTCTGGGGAGAAGTATTAGATGACCAGGTAGACAGAACATCACTCATCCAAGTACCCAAGACCGCACCATGAACTTCTACCCCCCACCCTCCGTCATCCAAGCCCAGCTTTACCTCCACATTCCTGACTCGCTTTGCAGCACCGGTCAGCCGACCGAATAGCGGGTGGCTCCACCTCTGCTCCGTCGTACATATTTTTGGAGGGTCCGACCGTGGTCCCAGATGGAGCTTTGTACGTGGTGGACATTCCATACAGCCGGATCCTGCGGTGTGACGGCAACAAACAGGTGTCTGAGTGTGAGATACGATGGGGAGCCGAAAGAGCTTGTCCTGGTGCACAACGGTTGTTTTGCTGTTGCCGATTACAAGCAGGTAGGTCCCTCTCTTTCCCCTCATGGTTATCGCAAACCGTGCCTAATGCGAATACGTTTGCGTTAGGGCATTCTAGAGCAAGAATCAAATCTACGCACCACTTGTCCAACAGGGTACACCACAACACGTTTGACAGGCCTCATGATGCAGCTTCGTGTATACCCGAGGTGATTCTTGGGTAGTGGGCTCTCTCATTGGTTTGCCTGTGCCCCGGTCTTATCCTTTCGCTTTGTCGCTGAGATGCCAATGTCAACTTGCAGGCTAAGAATCAGGAGACTTTGAGCCGCCTTCTCCTTGCCAGCGGACTTGTGCTAGCCGCCTGACTGTCTGCGGAGGTACAGCTCATCTGCCATGGAGCAAGACGAAACATCAGCATTCCTGGGTGTCTTCAGATTTGCAGGCTTGGAAAGACACCAAATGCCAGCCGAGGACAACGAGGATCATCCATTCGACACCAGCAGCCTACGCCGCTCGAAGGTATTTGAAGGTTTGAATGCTTAGCCACAGGTATGAATGGGGCAGTGGTATACGTTCATCAGAGTCTAGGTCTTGTATCAGGCAGACAAGTCGAACAATGGCCTGATACATATAATCTATAGAGAGAAAGAGGCCGAGGTACGCGATACGAACCTTTCGGTGACTCATTGTCGACAGTAGTCATGTGGAAGGGACAGGCAGCATGCGACCGTATTGGTATAGGGGAGCTGGAGCAGACAAGACATTTGATCGCGTGGCATTCGACTCGAGTGACAAAAACGTGGGTGTTCTGTTGTACGATCCGAGTCAGCAAGGATTGATCCAGTTGGACAGTTGTAGCTTAACTGTTCATAGAAAACCCAAAGTGTACGCTTGAGACCGGACCATCAGTTTGCGCGTTGATCATATCGTCTTACCAACTATATCACTTGAAAAGAAACGCTTCTGCGACATAGTCACATCATGCCATGTCGTTTCCAAGCTCATCGCAATCGGCTGTCGCTTCAACAAAGCCGCGCTGGGGTACACAAGACAATTTCTTGAGACAGAAAATGCGTGTGACGAACCCACTTCTGGTAAATGTTGCACTTCCATTGTGGATGAATGTGTCGCGATGCCAGAGGTTCAGGAACTCCACAGTCAGTAGTGTGAAGGCGGTGGGGACGAGGGCGGAAGACGCGATTGAGCACGCGTCGTAGGCCCGCCACCTTGGTCTTACTCTGATCCGGCGAAATAGGTCACTGGCCACGGTATATTTCACCGTTGATGATGGTGTTCCTACAATAGTGAGAAGATGTCAGTCGTGCTCGTGGTTTGGGGCATAAGGCTTGGCACGAATAATCAGACCCGGCGCAGCTGTGGGCGTTATATCTCACAAACCTTAGCATGGAAACGGAAGTCTCAGGGTTCTATGCAACAAAGCTCGCAAGTGGATGGCCGCTGTTGACCCGCTAGCTTGATTTGCAATCTTCCACCTAGGACATGCTGCATTGTTCGAAGCGACAGATTAGTGTGTAAGCCATGGCTTTGCGCGGGGCGCTGACGGTAGCGCTGAATCCCCCGCCGGTTTGGTGGTGGGGGGCAGGGGGTGGTGGAGCGCACTCGGGTACGTACGCTATCAATGGTTCACTGTCAGACGTTACAGTAGCTAGGCATCAGATCAGCGTGACATCTCTTGACTCACATATTCCGGTGGTCGAAACCAGGGGTGGAGGACGACAGGAAGCTGTGGCCCTTGCACTGGTGCATTGTGGTCGAATGTCCATGGACCTGGTTGTCCCGCGTCTTTCAAGTCAGTGCAGTTTCAAATAGGACTTGTGGGCTTCCACATACCTACAGTATGAGCAGTCGCACTTCAAATTTGAGGTATATTCAGAGGCGCGACAGTAGATCAGCTCAGTCGGCTGCTATAGCAGAGACGTCTTCACATAGACACTTTGACCAGCTAACCAAATCTCGTATTGTTGATCGGCTGGCGTGTATGGCACAGTGGATCTGCGTGGAATCACATCTCTTACAGGCACTGTCTGATGTGCTAGCCCACGATGTATCCTATATATGTCAGTACGGTATATATTCCAGTAGTCGATCAAAGGGGAGAACTTATCGAGTGCGTCAGACACAAGCCTGCTCGACTCTGCAGAGTCAAATGAATAAATCGTAGAGCAAATTGCAGGGTGTAGAGGACGTATTTGTAGGCTTCTCGGCTTCTGTCACTTACCAACTTGGTAGGAAGCGTTGAAGGACACCTCTTGATTGAGGCGTGTTGAAACCCATGGCTTCTTTTTACCGCAACTATTTGCAGTGACATCTTTGATACCATGGATGCTCGGTGAGAGGGACGAGTAAGAGTGGTGTTGAGAGAAAGGGGTGCTGAGTCGGTCAAAAAATGTTGGCTGACTCTTGGATCCTTCACGGCCCTCTTAAATTGAGGCTTTGTGGGAGATACCCAATCCGCAATGACAAGCCCATATTTCTTGTTCTGGTCACCTCATCTGTGAGCGACTCAACGTTGAATCACCAAACTACGATTCCATACCCAGATATCATGGACTTTCTTCCTAGCCTCGCTCCGAAAAGATGCCACGGTTGGATTTGCGGGCGTTCGACCCGTCAACCGTTGTGGCTTGGAGCTTGGCCACACGTTGAAGCTTGGCCGCATGTTGACTCAATCTTTGAACTAGTGTCCATCAAGATACATTGGGCTTCGTCTTTTGTTTTATTTCTTTAAGTTTACAATTTGAGGCTGTGAGTTCTACAATGTCCTGCCTATCGGCTTCTGAGACCTTCAACGAAAGCGAAAGAGATGTCCGATTGAAATGTATATCTCCTGAATGAGCGTTCATATCTGGCCCTCAATATCGTGAGGCTTGATCATTTCCCCCGACCGACTCGTTGATCACTATCTATGGTCAAACTGACTGCCAACAGCCCGCCAAAAAGTGGTCAAGTTTTAGTCAAAGCCTGACCGCATCATTTAACAGTATAGAATCCAACATAGTCTATAACATACACCAAGGCCCTGTTGGAAATAGTAATGCTCAAATCCTTGACTTTCTCCTGCGGACAATATGGATTCCCAAACAGCTCGCCAGACCAGGAAAAGGAAGGAGAACAGCGGCCTAGTAAACTGCTAAGCCTTAGTGATAAAAACGATTCATGGGAAACTTCTGATCATGTCCCCCCATTGGTAGGTGAAACACTAGTTTGCCTTTCAGCAGCTCGACTTGTTGGACTCTATCGACGCATATGGGAGTCGAGCGTGCCCAAGCACATCGATGTCCAGAAGCTAAACCAAAGCAATCAGAACTTGAAGGAGGCTGGTACACACCTGAGAAAGGGGCGGACGGTCTTCAGCTACATTACGAGAAGCAGCTAGCTCGACTGCGCTTTCTCGAACAGGCATTGAATAATCTCAGGAACGACTGACTAGCCTACTCGATGACTGGAACTACCCTTTCAGGCCCAGTCTGACAGGACTGCCGGACGTTGCAAGAGAAGGGTAGAAATTGCCTATTCCGGATTGCCCCGTCCTATCTTGGTGGCAGAAAAACCCTACAAGCGGCGACGCAGTGCAGGGGGAATTATCGCATGGAAAGCAGCTTACATCTTTCCGAGAGTTTACAGTAAGAAGGGTATAAAATAGCCTTCGATTCATTATCAATGTCTTCACCGTCATGTGTCCGCAAAAATCCCGCATGTTCTGGATCAGCCTTACTCGTAATTGCCCAATCTATTATGCACCATAACCCCGGATCCAAAGACAGTATGTGTGTAGCGTAGCCAGCGGAGAAAGTATCGATTGACTCGAATATTATGGAGGCTCAATAAGAGGCCATAGGGACAAGCGGAAGCTAATTCCTATTGCGCCGACATTGTACCAGGAGATTATGTCTAGTAGCTGCCAGCGTACCCAACGGAGATTCCCCAGGGCCGTCTCAAACCGAGGCAGGAAGAACAGTTTCTCTCCTATAGTCTCGCCAGATGTCCTATGAGACTGCGCTAATTATACTCTATTCAGTGCGCCCCTCCAGTAAAAACGAACACTGACATCTAGTGGAATTGTCACTAGTCTGAGTAGAGATGGACAGGGGATCTGGACATGTCCACTTGAAGGCCGACAGATTGTTCCTGACTGGGATGGAAAAAGCGTTCGATCAAGGAAGATCCTTGAGTCTCATATCCTGCATGCTCGCCTTCATTCAAGAGAATATGTCGCAGATGAGCGAGATCGGTGGCGAGACAGGGAGACGGTGTGGATAAGCCAGAGGACTCTCGCCAGATGTCGTGAAGCTCGAGACCCAAATCGCAATCTAATAATATTAGTACAAAGCAACCATTGAATCAACGGGTACTGACCACTTTTGTTCGATTCGTTCGTTCCTGTTCGCGACTCGGTGTCCAAAACTGTAGGAGAAATATAACTGCAAGAGTCCCATTGCAGGGTACCAGACTTGTATTCTTTCAAGTTTCAGAAAGCTTATGACAATGATGCAAAAGACGGTGATTTGGTAACGACGTGATAAGTGAGATTGCTCAAGAGTGGTTCGCATTTGACAATGATTTGTGTTTATTTTGACAAGAATAATACTCTTCATCTCCGGTGGCCACGTACAGGTCTTATACGATTCTCTTTTCCTATCAGCTTGTCTACAACCCCTGCATCAAAATGATGTCCTCAGCATAGACTCACTGGACGAGATTTTGCATGGACAACGCAACACGGAGTTATCCTCATAATGGGAAGTATTGATAAGCGGCTTGGTACATCAGCTACCATGTTACAGCTAAAATAAGAAGAGCAAGAGAAGATGTAATAGCACCCAATGGGGGAACTAAGCATAGTGACATAGGAAGTGTATATACGCCTAACGAGCCAGAATGATTTACTCATGGCTGCCTGAGAGACCCGGCATCCGCATCCACATGCTCTGATCACATACCACTCATTAAACTTGCCTCATTCGCCAACATTCTTACGGTGGATTGGGAAAGTCATAATAGAAATCAGACAGTCCAGATCCTATAATAGTACCGACTGGCTTACTTAGTTGACGGATTAGGCATACCAGAAGTATGCGGCCATTTCCGAAACAAATCAGCCAGATGGTCAATTGGGGCAGTGATAAGTCCAATCGCTGTCTCGAATGGAGGCTTATCAGGGGCCCTGGGGTGCGAACGCGACGGCACGAACATCTTAGTCTTGCCAAAGGATTTTGAAAGGTTCTCGCTCTCCTCAGTCGCGAGGGCGCCTTCCAGTTTCGGGAGATCCTGGCTCTCCTCTTCCTTAATGTGCTCGGATAGGTCTTGCATCAGGGCCTTGATGGTAGCCTCAAACTGGGGGTCCGAAGGTTTCATGTTCTGGAATTCCTTGAGTTGTTCTTTGACCTGTCATGCATTATTAGCTAGTTGCATGATAGATTGGCTGCAAAGGGACACACTGATCGGTGCTCTCTACGGTCCTTGTCCGCCATAGCGCGTCCATCAGGGAGCTTCTTCTCGAACTGTGGGTAGACGACCAGCTCCTCGCCGATCGAGTGACGGGCCAATTCCCAGGTGAACTGATTCTGCCATTTGAGTCTTTTCTTTGTCGCTTGTGGAATTGAGGATTTTTTTGTAGTATTCCTCGAGCTCGCGGTGATCTCTCTTGATTGCGTCGATGATACTGGATGCCATGGCAAATGTTCGAGATATATGACACCGTTGAGTTCAGGACCTGAGCAGCTTTAAAGCGTACGAGTAGAATGCAAAAAAACAGCGGGACATCCGGTTATAAAGCAGTGGGATTAGAATGTCAAATGAATTAGAAATTATTACGGCTCCTTTATAGGCGAATTGTGCAGCATGACGTCATTACGAGGCAATTGAACAGCAAGAAGTGGGTCGGTGTCGACCGAACCCCATGTTTTGAGTTCACAGTCATGACAGCCGAGATCCAATCATCAACAGGGTTTTACTATTCTTCCGCGCCTGGGGCCCCGCAAGCTGGCACCAAGATTGATCCCCTGCCCATGATTTCGTAGCGTGAAGGTCGCATCCGTCATCACAACATCATTCCTGCATAAGCTTGTCGTGGATTTCCGGTACCACGCAGTTCCTGTCATGCTGTAATCCTAGATTTGGTGTCGCACTCATTCACAACTCGTGCTTCGTTATCCTCTGTCTTGTCTAGGTCTATGGGACACCAGCTTCCTATGCAAAACTTGCTCGAGGTTTCGTCAGGCAGAAATGAACAGCGCTTACCTGAGTTAGACTTTCTTGGTATGGTTTTCGCAGTGACTGGAGTCGAACACGGTTGGGGCCTAGCAATGGCAGAAGCGTTGTAAAGCGGGCGGAGAAGGTAGACATGACCCCCTAACTTTCAGCTGCACTTATACATTCCCTGTGAATAGATAGGTAAAGCTAACGAGGGATGTACACGAATAATCACCTTACGAATATTCATTCGTACAAATACCGTAGATCTTTACGGATACGGATAATTCTCGCCGTTTATATAGTATTCGTCCAAAATTTTGTCCTATCCGTAATTATTCGTAAATAACGTGCCACAAGATTTCCTCCGAGATATATACGTAACAACATCAACCGCCGCATGGTCTCCCCGTTCAAGCTGTTTCTCCTCACTCCCAATAAATTTCGCCCCTTGTTGAATAGTCTCTCGACTGACACTGCAGATGCTGGAATGGCCAGGAAATCTCGAGTATCAGCAGCTAGCTGGGGATATTCGTTCGAGTGAGCGCTCCACCACGATAAAGCCAGTTCTTACCCCGTGATATTGATTCATCTATCAGCACGATATCATCCTCAAAGTACCGGTCAATCCTGGTGAGTACCTTTTCGTAGGTTGCAACCTCTGAAGTACACGATCTCCGCTGTGAGCTGCTCCATAGGCGGTTTTGTCGACGAGTCTGATACCAACGGAGATTGCTCATGCAGTAATTCTTTGATATGTCTGACAGGATTAGGAGCTGTGAAGGCCTCTGTCTACCAAGAGCGTCTTAAATCGGGATCAAGAACTAGGGCGACGTAGTAGGCGTCTTGACCATCCATGAGGTTATAGTATTTTTGGAACTTTTTGAGACCGGCAGCCGCAGCTACAGATATCTCTGGGTGAAGGTTCGAGAACTTTCCTCTTTAGACACAGCGTCATGCAACGGATCGTGCAATTCATAGTAGATGGGAATCGCCAAGGTAATTTGTGGTTCACGCTTAGAAACTGCGAGGGTGAACTCCTCAAATCTCGCTAAAGCCCTCAATTTGTTGGAGGCGACCCCAATCCCTCAACGGTGAAAGGCGGGAAACAAGTCTGATGTTCATTTCATTGCTTTATCTGCGGTTTTTCGTTAACTGCGTCTTGCAGCATTCGGTGTGTTGAGTTCCAATGCATTTCCACATCGTACTGGATGGATTCATCTTCTAACCAATTGCTCTGGCAGATTATTTTCCACTGCTGTTTCCGCTGTGCGGTTCTTGCGATTGTAAGGCCATGATTCGAAGGCGAGCTAATGGTGACTGCGGCCCAATAACTTTGTTTTCTTGCACGAGATCGCAAGCTACAGCCGATGGATGATCTCCTGCTTTCAACATGGAAAGCACGTCACCAACAATTAGATTGAGCACATGTGCACTGCAGCGGATATAGCTATCTGCTCCTTGGAAGCGTAGGGATTTTGCATCACTGGCGGCTGCGTCTCTACCTTGAACTTCATTGTTGAGATTGGGACACAACTCCGAAAGCAGGCCTTCATTATTTGTGGCATTATCTGCGGTGATAGCAAGGAGCTTGTGTTCGATTCGAAGCTCCCCGGGAAGGGTCCAAATAATTTCTGACGTATTCCCTCCGCTACGAACGCCATGGATCTCAGTAAATTCAAGAACGCGCTCTTGGTACTGGAAATATGCCGTCAACCAATGACCGATAACTCCTAGCGTGGATTTCGAATCCTTGCTAGTCCACGCAACTAACAAGAGAGAAATTGTTTGGCACGTTTGCTCTATCTCTTCGATCAACCGCTTTTGCCAAACATCATATTCGCAATCTATCCGATGAGCCGTTGTTATACGAGATGTAAAGGGGGCGAAATATCCGAGTCTTGGAAAAACCGTTGAACGCAGCCGATTCGATGGCGTCAAACTCCATCTCATCCGTGACCACCGACCGAACTAGGTCTTGACCTAGCGCCTTCGCTCTCATCTCTGCCCGCTTCTGGAAGAAGCCGGTAATGGATGGCTGTTTGATGCTGCTTCTGTCTTCCTCTGTATTGCTGCCCAAGCCACTTGAGAAGATGCCATGTTTAGAGAGATGAAACATCATATTTGACATTGATGTTGCTCGTATGGAATCGGTCGTCTTCCAATTGCATCCTTTGAAGCGTAGCTCCCTATCATCGATTAGCCCTTTACCTTTCAAAAACTGACACTGGGAACATGTGGGCCGCCCAGAAATCATATAGACCCAGGAAATCGTACGTGGCTTGTACACACTCCATTCCCACTCTCACAAAATCAGTTACGTTCCTGTCGTCAGCCCCATCAGCTGACGCACGTCTTAATAGATCCCAAAAATTCCGACGTAGCTTCTGGGGCCTTTTACCTCCACTCGAGGAACCAAAGTCATATTCCTGTTGACAGCTCTATTAACTCCTAGAATCATAAATGTGGTTCCTGGGGCTATGGCTAAGCCTTCTGGGAGTGGCCGAATGACTCATATTTGTGTGTATGTCTGGTGAAGGTGTGTTATAAGGGCTTCCTACGTCCTCAGAAGGCAAGAAACTAACCCTAGGACCCTAAAGTAAGGTCCTAGGGCGCCACAGCTCCCAGATCTAGCCAATGTGTTCCGAAAGCCAGTTTAGATTCAGTCAGGAGCGTAGAGTTAAGATCCCAGGGGTAGAACTCATTGCCTTGGAACTTAGAATAGTCCCAGGAGCTAAGGCAAATCTCCTAGGGGATCAGAAGCTCCTATAAATGCTTTGACCTTCCCAGGCTCGGTTTAACAAGCACAAGAGGTTGTCAGTCTGTCGCCAGCCAGCGAGTTGCATTTCTCTGCCAACAAGCTCCGCCTTATGCGACCTGACTCACTGAGATGAATCCGTGTCTCCTTGGTCACTGTTTAGGTATGATGAAAGAAGAAAGTTAATGAACCAGCACGTTTAACGCTAAGTCATTTTCGGAATCAAGCGAAGCAGCCAGTAGGTTTTGGCTAACTATAATGGTGTCCAGCGCTTGCAAAGGTGAAACGGCCGCTTTGCACTTTTGAACGATCAGGATTCCATTTCCTGCTAAGCTTGGTCCAAAAATATCACCGCTATGACCCTGTTGCTGACCACAGTGCCGAGTAACTAATCACGTTTTATCACGTGTGAGTGGCGGTCGCTTTTCCTATTTTTCATCTTACCACGCCTGTAACCTGTGATCACCCATGCTGAGTGGGATTGAGTTGTCCTGACCGCAAAGTCTATGACCTCGTAGATGCAAAGGTTATTATTATCATTATTATTATTAACTCATACTCCCCTTCGCCATATGGGGTAAAAGTCTTCTTGTAAAGGATCCCTTATGTACAAGACGGATTCAATTCGTTAAGGAAAGAAGGGGAAATGTGTGACAGGACCTCGCGCTAGGGGTAGCACTAGAAGGCCTATGTATGGAATCACGAGATATGAATCACATCATGAGGTTATGGCGAGGAAGAGTATGTGTATTCCAATGCGCAAAGATACTGATCGCTAGGTTGCGGAAGGTCGCAACCTGCGCTGACTAGATACAGACGAAGCGTCATGTGACGCTGACATAAGCAGGGTAGTCATGCCAAACCAGGCTATGCCTGGAGGTAGGCTGCGGCACGTCCGTAAGAGAAAGGGAGAAGAGGCCGAGGTCGATACGAACTCTTTAGTGACTCATTGTCGACAGTAGTCATGTGGAAAGGACATGCAGCATGTATTTGTATAGGGGAGCTCGAGCAGACAAGACATGTGTTCGCGTGGCATTCGACTCGAGTGACAGAAATGAGGGCGTTCTCCTGTCGTATGATCCGAGTCAGCAAGAATTGATCCAGTTGGACAGTTGTAGCTTACCAGTTCATGGAAACCCCAAAATGTGCCCTTGAGATGGGACAATCAGTTTGCGCATTGATCATATTGCCTTACCAACTAGATCACTTACAACTCTGCAACGTAGTCAACAGTCATGCCACGCCGCATTCAAGCTCACCGCGATCGGCTGTCGCTCCAAAAAAGCCGCGCTTCCGGGTACACAAGACAGTTCCTTGCGATAGCAAACGCGCCTGACGAACCCACTTGCGATAAATATTGCAAAATATTGCACTTCCATGGTGGACGAATGCGTCGCGATGCCAGAGGTCCAGGAACTCCATAATAGTGTGAAGGCGGTGGGACGAGGGCGGAAGACGCGACGGAGCACGCGTCGTAGGCCCGCCACCTCGGTCTGATCGTTGACCCGGCGGAATAGGTCAATTGCCACAGTATAATTCACCGTTGATGATGGGTGCTCCTACAATAGTGTGAAGATATCAGTGGTGTTGTGATTTTAGACACAAGGCTTGGTATAGTTAATCGGACCCGGCGCAGCTAGGGCTCCGAAAGGAATAAAGGAATGCGAATATACGACATACTCATATTCGCGCGAATAAACGCATTATTCATATTCGCATTCATATTATTCATATTGTGAGATTTCTCCGCATCAATACTTTGTCCGGTACAGCGGTTATCGTATTACTGAAATGCGCTTAGTGGTCGATTTCACAATGCCATCCCACTTCATCAGCAACGCTGGACTATGAATCTCCATTGCGAATATATGCTGGAAGGTACAACCTGCTTATGTAGTGTTGTTTGACCAGCTTGATGTTCCGTAGTGGATCTTTTTGAGACATGATACTCAATCATACGGGTCTGTCCATAGAAACTTGACACCGGCCACGAGATCTGTGAAGACTATATATATCTGTCAACCCAATTGCGAATCATCTTAGGCAATTAATTGAATAGGTCTTCTCAGTTGCCTGATTCCATTCCAATCCATTTCAAACTTTGTTCACAAAGTAGCCCTGAGAAATGGCACGTAAAAACGCGTTTGCCTCACGAACCAGAGCCTCCAATGACCATGGCTGCATTTGTTTACGTTCAGAATCGTCAATATCGCGTTGCAGAAAACAGAAAAGAGGTCTATCAACTTTTCACGTCAAGAAGGACATATAAAGCGCGGACATGACTGGGCCTGTCAACCATCATCTTATCCTCAAGTCCCCTATCAGTTTCTAACCCAGCCTAGGTAGCTCAAGGTATGTTATGCATCACCGTCGATACCCTTTTGATATACTGATACCAGGAAACAGTAGCATGGCATCTACACCTAATCCGTCCATGCGGAGGACGCGTGGCCTTCCACGTCGAGACTATAATGCTCTACACAATGGCCTGATTTCGTCACCTTCGGAGCAGTCTGAGGAATCTACCTGTGAAACAGGACGCCCTTACTCTCCTCAGCCGTTCCCATCTAGGAACACCGAAGACACGCCTCAGCCGAAGCAGTCTTATTCTTTGCCTAGCTCTTCGCCCTCCCCGCTTGATCCTGCGTTTTCGGAAAGCAGGAGCAATACGAGTAGTCCGCACCCGTATAAAAGACGAAAATCCAAGTCGTATTCTAGTTGGACCATTGAGCACTTTTGGACCATAGATCTGGATAGCACTTGGTGTCGGCAGGGTGGCCCACTGAAAAAAGACCGACTGCTGATTTGCAAACATTGCAGCTAATAGCATCAGCCATCGCATAGTCTCCGCGTTCAGACGGTGCCTTCGGAGGCCCAAGACATCTCGAGCGTTGCTCAACTCGCGTTCAATCCCGACCTCTGCCGAAGGGATGGGTAGATAATCGCGAGCGGCTTTTGCCATGAGTGAAAAATTAAACGCGTTAGCTTTCCACCACTTTAGGACCCATTCTGCGTCCGCATCGCCGATCATGTGGTGGGACCAGTTGACCGGCGGGGAATCCAAGTACTTATCAATATCCGACAAAGAGGCCTCCTTGCATGGCTGGACTTTGCGCAGAGTTCTCCACATTGTTTCCGACATCCCCGCTGGACGTGGATGGTCAACTTCACACGACACAAATGGCTCTGGAGGGTATTCTTTCTTAAGAAATTCCCGCACTTGCGAGATGATAAGCCCAGAATCTTGCTCGCTCATTTGAGACACAATCAAAGATGATTTGATGCGGGGATCCAACACGGATGCCACATAGTAAAGAAGGTTGTCGTCCATTATTCTAGCAAACTTGTTCATCTTCCGTATGCCTCTTTCCACCGCATCGCGAATTTCAATGTTCACGTCATCAAAATCTCCCTCCGCATTTCGAACGTCATTTAACAAATCGTCCAAACTCCAGTAAATCGGTAGACTTTCCACAATTGTTGGGCATGCCTTTGAAACGGAGATTGTGTGGTCCCAGAACGGCTTGAGGATCTTGGCTACTTGCTGAAGTGTCGACCATTCGTCATCGGTAAGCTGGAGGGCCTGAACTTCTGGATGTATCCGCACAAACTGCCCCAGCTCATAAATATAGTTGCTATAACCATGCATATCGTTTCGACAGTTGGATTCTAAACCACAACCCACTATGTTGGGTACGGATTCGTACTTTGGTCTAGTGGTTAAATCAACTTCGACGAGGGGTCAGGGTAAATGAATCACACACACACACACACACACACACACACACACACACACACACACATGCACACACACGCACACACGCATGCTGTATTGTATAAATAAGTCTGTTCAAACTTCAAAACTCAGTATGAAAGCAGGACTTCGGTCATGTGCATTTGCCGTTTCAAATACGACGTAAATAGACCGATCGGACCACAATTAAATCAATAAAACCGTGTAGGGATGAGAATTAGTTCACTATTAACGCGGGGGGTCAACTTATGGTCAACGTGAGGAAAAGCAATGGCGGGTGGTGAAATTGTGACCGAACCTTCAATAAATCAGGCATTGAAAAGAAGAGCGTGAAAAGTGGTGTACAGCTTGGTTGAAGTACGGCAGGACTGAAAAGACGGGCTACCTGACAACCAACCCCCTCTCCAACTAACGCGCAAGTCCGTGCATTTTCTAATACCTTCGCACCACCCAAGTCTCTGACAAGAAATTATTTCTACCTGCTAGGTCCACTTTGCTCCATTCCGAGCACCTCGGCTTACACCGGAGACCCCGAGCTTACTATCCTCTCCTCCTGCTCTCCCGTCTGCCTGCTTCCGACGAAATTTTTTCTATTATACGGGTAGGTCATGGGAGCGTCCTCTGCTATGATTCAATCAATAATTGTAACCTTCGGCTTTTACTCGGTTATAGAATCTGTGGAATCCGGTCAGGGGATGATGTGGATACTAAGATACTCAACAATTCCTTTAAACGAGATTGAGCTTGCTTGAAGTTCAAAGGCCCGTGCGACATTGTGTTCTTCGCAGGGGGCTAAGAACAGATGCAAAAAGCTAGGCCATTATTTTCCGACGGATGACGCCACTGATCGCCTACCGGCACCTATCTCGCCAAAATAGATTACCTCCAAACTGATAGTATCGATAAGAATGTCACTTTGCAATAATTTGATTCTTTTCTAGTGTTCAGCTTCAGGGTAAGGGGTAACGACAAGCCAATTATGTTCCTGTGCTGGGTCTTCATTATGTCATTGGTCAGCCGTAGGTTCTTTCTCCACCTTGAAATAGCGTTGACTACTGCCGTAAAAGGATATAGAAAGAAATCTTGCAAGTTATTTATTAAGTTATGCTTCATTTCGTTGGGACAGGCAATTTAGTGAAGTCTTTCATGGAGCTAGAGGAATTTACCGAACGCCAGCAATAAAGCCATGGGTTTCCGTTGCCCTAATGATGGATCAACATGCGGAGAAAAAAGCCCGTCACCAATAACGTAGGCCAGAGCAATCATAGGTATGATCTACAGACTTTGTAGCTTATTATGATGTCGTCCGGTACAGGTTAGTTCCCAGGCGGCACGTTTAGCCGGCCAATCCAGACGAGGGTCGTGCTCCCCGTTATTGTGGGTGATAACAGGCCGCTAAAGGTAGCCATCGCCGATCTCTCGTTATAGAGCTGGTCATATCGGAACCTCATGAGCTCGACCCACGAGGCCGGGAACTTTTTATACTTCCATAGATGCATATGTATTAGCCAGGGCGAATAACGGACTAGAGCTCGTCATAGAGGGCATAAGTACATTGTCCCAGTACAGCGAATGTAATATGCGCGACCGCGGCAGGTTAAAGCAGCCACAACCAATAAGCTTTTGAATTTCTTCCTGAGATTTATGACACATATAAAGTGCCGGAGGTACAAAAGTACATTAATGGTAACATCTCATTCGTGCTTAAGCCGAGTCCAAGTGGAAACTGTACCGCGGAGAATGGGGAAATACTTGCGGCTGGTGCAAAGCTGCGTAAGCTGTGCCGTGGAACTTCATCTATCAGAGAAGCTCGGCATGCCTGAGATCAAGTGGCAAGACCTTTTTTTGGCCTGACTGGCTATACCAGCACCCACCACTGCAAGTCAGCGTAGATCGGCCCCTCTTCCTAATTGCCGATCAACGACGGAGAGATGGACTTTCTTTGGGTTTCTGTTTCTTTTTTGTCTATGGATTTGTCCAGGGCCTATGGCTCCACGGTGGATCACTCGCTTACCGAGCTTTGTACACACCTGGGCATCTGCGTGCACGCTTGGCCAACGGTACTTTGTGTAGAGAAGCTCGACCATCATACCTGTGGACCCGTGGCCCCCTGCACGAGTGATGTAATCGATCAGCGCTACCTAGGTATAGCCCCACGAACTTTACATATTGAAATTGAACGTATCGTACACTTTACTTATTGTGGCTTATTACAGAAGTAGCTCCTCTCCCGATGCTCCTATAAAAGTCAGATCGGCCAATAATTGACCCTATATTCAATACAGCTCATGTTCCTGCTACTATCATAGTAAATCTGATAGCTCGGGAAGAAATGTCGTTACGTCTGTCCTAATTGGACCTCTGGGCCCTACCTAGGCCTTTCGAAGAATAGTGGAGAAGGTAGTCAATGAGAAATAGTGGATGATCTTCCATCAATGAGCTGTTTTGACTGGGGCTGTTTTGACGTGGTATGTGGTTGTATTCTATTGTATCGATGACACATCATGCCTTACATTCCATCCCAGTATAAATTCACAAGCTATGACCATCATAAGCCATCCATGGCTGTCGATGAGCAGACTAGCTTATACAATCAGGGATATAGACAACGTTAGCTGCAATTTTGATGCACTATGAGACGCACCACAGCCTCTATGCATGAGTCTCCAGGTTTCCTTGAGCCGCGTTAGACCGAAGATGAGATCATCGGCATAGATTAAAATGTTTTAGGCAACACCAACTGTATCAATTGACATATCCCTGGGCCCAGCCAATGGATTCCAACGGAAAGACATATATCAACCGAACAACATCAGTTTCAATGCAGATCCGGTCGGGCCGACCACCTACCACGCCTGACTACCAGAGATTGACGGGTCCATACACCTCCTTCGCGGCTAAAGTACTTTTGTATGTTGTACTCCGTACAATGTACACACTAGTATGACGTCGGAGACTAGATATATAGGACTGTGATGTTGATCCATTTGAGATCTGGAACAATAGACCAAAGCTAGAAACGTTGCATGTATAAAGTGCTCGTATGATATAACCCTCAATAGCATTGATTTGCTGCTAAACCCAACAACAATATGGAAGCATCATTCCGAAGTACATTACCTAACGAGTACGGGAAATATTTCCAAGGTTCCCTCCCAAGTACCCGTGGGCATGAGTCGTGTTCGGAAAACTCGCAGGCGAGGTAGAACTATATGTATACACGTGCCTGGCAATAAACCACAGTATGTGTTATATATGTATGCTAGGAATGGGGACCATAGATCATATAGTGTGTCGACACGATGCTAAATAAGAAATGTTCCTAGACTGAATGAAAGGAACAAATATATCGTGTATACTATGGCAAACTATATCATCTATATGTGTCTATCCATGGATATTGTACTACCCAATAAGTAAGCGTAAATTGACAGGTTTCTTCATACCTGAACACCTTCTTCCATAGCTCGGTAACCTTTCCCGCCACAATATATTCCTCCTTACCAATACTTTATCCAGAGCAAATATTCTGCCAATTTGGAGAATTTTTAGAATTATTGTGTTGCAGATTTCATTGGGGGCTATTTGGAGGAAAAAGGAAAAAGAAAAGCAAAAATAAAAAAAGAAAAGTTTTTCTTACCGAAAGTGGTCCCCCTGTTCTTATCAGTCCCAGGTGGCGACCGCTTTCCTCCTCCCGAGATCACCACTCAGCTGAAAATCTTCCAAGCATATCCAATGGCCCCCCTTTTCTGGTGGAAGTCCACTGTGGCTCAGTGGATGACGTCGTGTGGGATCTCTTGTACATCTTCATTGGAAGGTCGTCAACCGTACCATTCTCCTCTCCCTTCAAACATCGTCATATCCCTTCATTCCGCCCCTCGTCTCTCAAATTATACCCTACAAGGAAACATTATCCATTGCTATGTTCTGCAATCTGTTTAGGACTTCTTTATCTACCTTCACCTTTCTGATCGAGTCCGAGCTTCCATCATTCCTTCGAATGACGATTCCTCAGTAGGACCTTTCACTTGATGCAAGGTTTCGCACAATCTCAAGCTATCGAACACCCCGCACGATATTCGGACACTCCCCAATCTCCATACTCCACGCTTGACACCGAAGACCAGACAGAGCACATCCAAGCGTACTGGCAGTGGGCCGTAGCCATATTTTGTTTCTTTCCTTCCCCCGGCTCAAGCGAAGCATTGGTAAAATAAATAATGTTCAACAACCGGTGAGTTTTTACGCTTAAGTTGTCAATAATACAATGGTTTCATTTCTAACATTATATTCTTTCTGCGCAGGAGAAAGTCTCAAAAGCCGGATACTGAGTTCATCAGTCGGTTTCGGCAAGCATTCTCAGACATTGTCCCTCGGCGAGATAGCCAGAGCTCGCGCAATGTGAGGGCAGGCGAGTCTTTGATGACCTCAAGGTATATAACATCATGTGTTCTACCAGACAATAGGTGTAAGATTAGAACTGACCCAATTCTTGCTCATAGTATGGCCGAGAACAACGATGTGAAAATGGAGAATCATGATGTCAAGTTACCCATCACCAACAACGACCGCACTCCCCGAAATATGCACGAACTGGGGCTGACGCACTCATGGATGGAATCCGCTTCATATTCCATGATGCCGCCTGCCAACCAGCATACAAGCTTTTATGCCCCCACTTCGTCTGGAATGGGTGCAATGTTCCATAACCAGGCTGGGGATTTGCATAGTCCGACAGGGATGCACTTGACCCCGTTGTCGGGAATGCCAGCTGTACACAATAACCACAGCGTTAGCTTTGAGCCGTTCCACCCGGGGTTCATGAATCCAATGAATGACATGAACACTCAGCAGCCGTCATATGCGCCAAGCGCATTCATGCACCGCGACTCCGGATATGACGCCATGGATGATACCCTCGATGAATTTCCAAATGATGTACATGTCGAAACAGTACCCAATTTGACTGCCTCGACGGAATTTTCGGCTCAAATGTCTGGTGACATGTCCTATGCCAATGGCGAGAAGTGAGTTAAATCTGAACATTAAATTTCTGTTCAACGCTGACCGCGTTCTGTCGCATCTAGATTCCGCTTCAATGTTTCTCTTCGAGCACCGACCGCCATGGTAAAGAACATGAGTGAGATTCCCGTGACTTATCTCAATAAGGGCCAAGCATACAATCTCTCAGTTGTCGACACGAGCCCACCAATCGGCAACCACGAACCGCTTCGGTATAGAACATTTGTCCGCGTTTCCTTCGAAGAGCGAGAACTACGAATGAAACCGTCAGCATGTTGGCAACTATGGAAGGAAGGCCGCGGTACCACAGAAGCCCATCAACGGGGTGGAAAACTATTAGCTGTGGAATACGTGGATCCATTACAAGGTGGCAGCGACGCACACAGGAACCGACAGATGCAAGTCGAGAGTATGTCAGTCGACGGCTTCTGCGTCACTTGGACTGCCAATCCCACGACTGGCGCGTCGGGTTGCAATATTCCCGTGCGGTTTAATTTCCTTTCCACGGATTTCAGTCACTCAAAAGGTGTAAAGGGAATTGCTGTCAGACTATGCTCCAAAACCGAGCTATTGTCCCCAGGCGAGGAGGCAGGTGTATCGCGCGATACGGAGCTGTCTTACTGCAAAGTAAAGCTTTTCCGGGATCATGGCGCTGAGCGGAAGCTGTCCAATGACGTTGCGCATGTCAATAAGAACATGGATAAACTTAAGCAGCAAATTTCCCAGGCAGAAGTGGGTGGGTTTACGAAACGCAAACGGGGAAACAATGCTTCTGCCGCAAAGAGATCCGACAAGTCTTCGGGTCACAAACGAACTTGGTCGTTGAGCTCCGAAGATGTGCCTCCAGAGAAAGTCTTGTTGGAGGATGATCTCCAAGCCAAGTTGGCTACAATGCAAGGAATGTTTTCATCTACTCACTCAGTGAGCATTTTCGGCTTACGCGGTGACACATTCGACGATCCCGACCTATATCCCATCCAGTTATCGGGTGATGGCGATTCCCCTCAGTATGTGAATATGAGCCGTTCAAACACATGTGAATTGGAGGCAATTATGCCCTCACCTCCCGACACCAATACCCCTTCTTCGAAATCGCCGCCTACTCAATCACTCAGACTAGGAAATCGCCCGACCACCATCCAGAGAATTCCTGCTGGTGACCAGGTCTCAAGGGGTTTCATAGAGGCCGCGGGTGTAGACTTGACCTATCGACCTCCAGCTGAATGCCCTCCTAAGCCTGGTGAGTTTAGGAGCGCAACCCGATCATTAATATCCTTGCTAATTATCTTCGCAGTCGCATGCTTCTATGTCCGGATCGCTGGAAATGCGAAGCGCTCAGAGGACTACTACCGTGCAATCTATTTGACGGAACGCACAGTTCAAGAACTTGTGAGGCAAATTACCGAGAAATGTCAAATCGATCCGATCCGAATCTCAAATATCATGCGTGCCCACGAGAAAGGCATGCGAGTCATAGTCGATGACGATGTTGTCCGCCACCTTCCAGAGGGTCAAGACATAATCCTCGACATCTCCGAAACACCAAATCCGAATGGCCATGCTCCTGGCACATCCGGATCTCCCATGGAGATAATATTAATCTACTAAAACTGCATCGCCTACACCTCAAGGCCATGCCCCGCCTCTCATATTCGAACACAATACAAAAGTAAAATCTTTTCGACTTGCCTCATCTCACCTTGCTAGCCAGTGGTCTCCCCACACTGGTTTGCAGCACACGAAATTTCCATCTTGCACCAGTTGCATTCGTCTTGTCTTTTCATGTTCCGGTATTTCCTTTCTCTACGGGCCGGCATTTACTGCTTTTACATGGGGCGTTGAACAAGGGATTATAAACGAGTCTCCGAGCAACGATACCCTGTTATATTATCTTTTGATTTTCAGGTCTCTTTGTTCAAACTTAGCGTTGCCTACTCATTGCGACGGTATATGAGTCGATGGGCTACGGAACTATTGATATATTATGTCTTATATGGTTATTATCTCGATCTGTTGAAGGACGAGCATACGACGTTGATACCTTGTTCTATTATATTCCCAGCTATATCAGCGTCTTTTTTCTTTTTCCGTCTTTCCTTTTTTATTTTACTTTTCTTGGTTGGGCGCTGATTTTTACTAGCCTTGAGTGCTCGACTTTTCCTGCGACCTCTGTCCGCGTCTATGCCTGTGTGTCTACATACGAATTTGGGTCGTTTGATATAGATAGTTACCTGAGGACGGGACTACAGGTCAGCCACTCTGATGCAAGTGCAGAATACGAGGACTGTGCTACCTCAACTTGCATGTAGAAAGTCGTACTTTATCCTCCCTTGGACATAGGCTATCTCTTAAGACTCGATTGATAATCCCCATCAACGACACTATAAAGCCACCAACAGCCATCCAACCCTTGGCACCTTTAAAGACCCTTAGAACAATCATGCGTCTGGCCATAATTCTTGGCATCTGGAGGTCGCCACGTACGCGGGTACCTTGGAGATTAGTCAGTCGTTACCTTTCAGCGAATCACTCTACTGCAGTTAGGCCAATTACTTTTGAGTTAACAATATCTTGTACAGTGGCGTTGCATGAGTATTTGCACCCCAGTACGATACCTCCACCATTGACCGCCCTTTCGTACCGTCTGCCTATTCCTACTAGTATAAACCCCCTGGGTACAAGGCGATAATTTTAATTTGGAGAACCTACATGTCTGCTTGCCGTAAGATCCTGGTAATGTCGACTATAATTATTGCAGCCGGCTGTTTCGGCGGCTTACACATGGGTACTTCATAGTGACCTCACTATATCGATGCGGAAGCGCGGAGATGTGCGTCAATCATAATTTGGCCGACCCCTCGAACTCTTATTCAGGAAACAGTAGCAATTATATTAGACACATTATTGGGTTCACCCACTAAAAGCTGGAGAGTACCAGCTTGCTACACTTCTGGGCCCGGACACACCGTAACACGTAAACTGAGGAATGTGGGCATATCTGTATTATATTCTTTCAGATTGGCGGTAATATTGCCGATCACCTTCGCTACAATACGCCGGCTTTCTAGGCCTTGAAGTGGGAATCAAAGGTGGGAATTCATTGTAACTCTCAACGGTGGCATATCTGAGCGCGGCGAGAGAAGCTAGATAGGGGGTCTCCTCGTGCTTTTGATAGCATCGAGGGGTTTTACTATCAAATAACAGTTAACGATTGTCTCAAGCGCCGAGCTACCTTGATTCGAAACTGCCTCCAGCAGAATTAATAAAAGGTATAGGAGTTTGAGAACATGATAGGACGATTGGCGCTGCGGAAGAATTTCGTGGTATTACCTTGCTCCTCATAAGCAACGCGAGCAGCGTCACGACCGGGAGTACAATAATAGCCGACGGTGGGCATACGGCATGGGAAAGGCTTCAGTATTGGAAGGCCTATAAAGTCGACTGCCAGGGCAGTTAGCTTTGGCGCGAAAGCGCTACGCCACAAGGGTCAGTTGACTGACCGACCATGCAGTTAGATCATCGATGTCATTGTCAAAAGGCATCCGAGAAATACACCTTTCTGTTTCTGCTCTTGTTAACCGATCTATTCGTGCTGCGGCGTGAATCGAGATAACTGCACATTGAATAATTCTCTATGAATGCTACCATAATTTTCTAGAGACAACTCTGTATTAGCGTGATATATCTGTGGCGTAAACTGCTATACAGATTTAGATGGCTCTGCTAGAATCCCCGTCAGCCCACCAATCACAGTTCAGTGCATTTGTACTCTGATACGTATACAAGTATATCGTGACTGTCTAATCTTCACTAACCTGTCTTAGTCATACAATATCTGGTTCCAATTGTAGAAAATTTAATGTTACTGAACTTGGCAATAAGATAACGTTGTCAGTGTGTACTTGCTGTATCTGGATGCATTAGAAGTATGGGTGGCTGAAACAGGTTCTTTAGACAAGCTATATGTCGCCTAAAGAGGCCTTCGTCAGTGCCGATCACTTCTTCCGAAACCTGTTTGTTTATACAGTAACAGAGATAGCAAAGACGTCAACAGCCAGCTTAGAGCGAGTAAGGTAAGAGGGTGGTGGATCCAGGATTACGTCATACTCGGCGGCGTGGATGGCCATGACGACTTATGACAGATTCTCCCTCCGTAACAGGATGAAAGCACTATGTTTGACGGCCCATGTAGATAACTTCATCAATAGTTGAGGATTGGCTGAATACTGAACCGTTGTGCGTATCTCTCCAGGCAAGAAGAGTAAGCGTTTGCTTGTACAAGCCTTCAAGACAAGAACTCCACCACCTGCCAGATTTCACCATGAAGCCCGCCAAGCCCGCCTCTGCGACGATGAACGAGCAGACTTTCGTGCCCGCTACCATGCGTGCAGTCTACTACGATCAGATCCGGACTGGTGATGAAGTTTTGACCGGGGCAAATTATACCAAGAAATATCGTGAAATTGACGCTGGCCTAGCTATAGGAGCATTTTTGGATACGGAATGTCCAACGCCGCGGCCGTCAGCACATCAATATATCTTCAAGATCCAAGCAGCCACATGGGGACATATGGAAGTGCCGCCAACCAGAGTTGTTAACCCGAAGTATGCGCCAACGCACATTCCGCTACACAGTGTATGTGGAACTGTGATCAGCACACCGACAGAGGATCACACAATACCTGGAGGGCCGAAATTCAAGATCGGAGATGTAGTTCTCGGGATGTTAAGTTATACGCGAGACGGAGGGGGCGGCCGACTACGCGCTTGCGACCGAGGACGAAGTCGCGTTGAAACCAATGAATATTAGTGCCGCAGAGGCAGCTTCAGTGGTTACGCCAGCCCTGGTAGCTTGGCAGGCGCTTTTCCGGTATTGTGGGACTGGTGTTCCTGCGACAAGCAGTGAAATTCCGACCAATTCCGAGCCGATGCGTGTGCTGGTTAACAACGTAGACGACAATAACATCGGGCGAATTGCTATCCAGCTTCTAGGGGCGAAAAATGCGTGTCTTCCTTTCACTAGATCATGGATCTGCGCTGTTTGTGGACGACAGGAGTCGGAAGCGTTGATGGATGAATCAGGTGTGGACGAGGTACTTGTCATTCCGCCATCCTCAAGTCAAACAGTTGATCTCGCTGCAACCTTCCATGCTCGCAATTGGGGTCCGGCGGATATTATACTGGACTTTTCCGTTGATGCCGCCTTTCGACAGGCCCACGCATCATCACTGGTGAAAGATAAGGGCTTGGTGATCACTCCTGGAGTACCGTCGCCTGAACTGGAGAGCACAACCAGCCGGCAGCAGGATATCCTGTGTTCGAAGGATAGAGGGGTGCGCTCGGAATATGTGGCTGCGACACCGGACGGTGCTGCGCTAGCGCAAATTGCAGAGCTTGTCGAAGCGAATGTGGTCACAGTTGATCAGACGACTGTCGTAGATCTAGTGGATGCGATTGACTCTGCAATAACCGGGGTTAAAGAGGCGTCTAGCCGTCTATTACATAACGAAGTAGTCGTTCGCGTCAATTGAGCGACGAACTGTGTGACTAAGAACAATATTTACCGATAACGTTTAGAATACCTACTTCATTTATGTGTCCAGAATAAAATGAATGGAAGTATTCCTTCATTCAAGCTGGAATCTTATCGCAACGTAGTCGGAACTTAGTGTTCATAGCGCTGTTTGTTATCTCTGACCATGTTGGCGGATAATTAGGGGCCTTGTTTACAACTCGACCACCTGCATTGACACGCAAAGATATTTCGTCTAGTCATTGGGTCACGACTTTGCTCTAGCGAGAGCGGGCGCACGTCTCACCTTATATCGACGCATTTCGGGTCTAATTGTGGTGTGGTGCTGAGGCCACTACCATACAATGTTATACTTTGTTATGCTTTGATCTCGCCTCACCAGCTGTCAGGATTACTTGTTTAACACATGGTATCAGGTCTGTCCGGTGCACTAGGGTGGTAACGTAAAGGCACAAACAACTTCGTCCGGCCAAAGCTCTTAGCATTCTTAAGATAAGGCTTCTTCCAGCTTAGGCAAGTCGTCAGTCTCTTCCTCTCTGATATGCTCGGACAAGCTCCCTATCAACTCCTTGATGGTAGGTATGAACAGTGAATCCGAAGGACTCATGCTCTAAAGTGCCTTCAATTACTCCTTAATCTAATGCATATGAGTTTAATAATTACGGAAAACAGATCAGGTTAATGTTACTTTCAGATACTCCTTGCTATCCTTATTGGCCATATCAACCCTATCAGAGAGCAGCTTTTCAAAAACAGGATCAAACCAACAAGCTGCTTTCTAATAGAGTGTCGAGCTGTTCCCAAGTGAACAGATTCTAGAAGTGCATCTAGTCATCCTTATCTGAGGGGTTGATGATCTTGTCATAATACGATTCAATCTCTCGATGATCTTTCTTTTTGATCGCGTCACTAATCCCGGGCGCTATAGGGATAATTGATGTTCCAATTCCACGTTTCTAAGCAATAGGTAATAGGAGCTGTCTGAGATGCGCTGTTCTCGATGAACGAATGAACACATTAATTCAGAATGTTCCTATTACATATCTGTTACCATCCTATTACAATCCTATTGTAATATGACCTATTTATGTGCAATACAGCAGGTAACACATCGCTAGCTCTTGGTGGCCTCCTTGCTACGATCATTCTGACGTACAAAAGATACACCTAAGTGATTAACACTGCGACAAGCTATCTTCGCTTAGACCCCGCAAGCAAACCACTCTTGAATTCTAGACGAACCTTATTTGCATGGTAGGACCAATCAGAGGAGCTGTGATGATAAGCATCATAATGACGGGGCGCGACAATATCTTGCCCCCTTCCGCCCATACTCTAGATACAGCAAATCCGGTATATAACAAGCGAGCGATATGCCAGCTGCCAGCGTGATGCAGTTGTGATGTAGACCAGGAATAAAGGCCAAGCGTAAATTGATTTGCGGGGGCCGTCCCGCTTCTTACTCAGCAATAACCACTTGCGATTGACCACTAACTATGTATCATATCTGAAGAATGAGATCTTTTGAACCTGCTCGATTTTGATGTTCCCGTGGGACAAGCTGTCCAACAAGTATCCATTACACATGTAGTGAATTCAACTGTATGATGCGGGCATTTGCGAGCTCAGAGTCATCGATTCAAAGGGCGACTGTGACTCACCTGACGAGATTATAGTCTACGATTACGCTGCCTACATCCTGAGGCGAGTTCGGTGAATCGAAAAAGACAACTTAGCGATTGAGGCCTTGGAACAAGCATGCAATTAAAATACTCGATCGGCTTATCGGCCCTTCCTGGATGCCAGCCATCACAACTGTGTGAGTACCATCCAATCCGTAACCACGGAGGCACATCCCCGCCAGCCTCACAAATTTGCCGTTGATGCATATATATTCCTACTATAAATGTGATTCCCATTGCTCCTCATCAAGCGTTGCACCCGAGTTCATGTGATCGTTTGCTCTGCTGCCAGTTGAACACGACCGAAGCCGGACCGAGTATAACCAAGTGTGCTGAACTGTGATCTGATATAAACATTTCATGGAAATACAATACAGATGGTAAATCGATGGAGAAAGCACTGTATGTATTCGGGTGGACGATCCAAGGAAAGAGAGAGAGAGAGCAGGCAGGCAGGCTATCTGGTTCTAACTAGTTATCATACATGTGATACCTGAGGCATCAATCAGGCATCCAACATCTGTCGGCGTGGGCCGTATTGTAAAATGTATGGGTCCAATCAATGGTGTTCAACCCTCTGTATTGCTGTATCGACTTTCCTAACAATTTATATGGGCCGCTGATTACTAATCTAAAATTACAAAATGCATAGGATCAATGGATCCTCCGGTATGCCGGTATGCCAATGCATCTACTCCGACAACAACATTACCAGCGCCGGGCGAAATTCCTCGTGGTGAGATTCTTGCAAGTGGTGCTCTAGTTGGCTCCAGTCAGCTATATCGATCAACTTTCAGATTACGTGCTGTAAGTACCAGGTGCCGTCATAGCTATTTCTGAAAGCGAGCCAACGGTACACGTCTTCTGGGTCACATATAGTCATAATCAAAAAGCTAGTAATTGTTCCACCAAGATTGGTGGGTTCGCGCCAAGCCCTGCAGATTGCTTGATGAGGCCGTAGAGCTATCGACGGATGCGGGAATGACGAGAAAAATGCTATTTTCAACTGTCACCCTAGGTCGCGAGTTTCCCGATCTAGCTCGAAACCCTCGTGGCTTTGCCATCAAATTTACACGGAAGAGGGCAACTGTGATATTGTCGGTTTGGACTTTGTACGACTCTCCATGTTCCATCATATCTTCTCCTGCTTATTTTTTCAAGCCGATCTTCTTTTGCCGTGGTCCTATCTAGGGCCCGGATGTGATCCGCTCCCAATACCACAGCCCACAGAACTTTTTACTCGACCATAACCCGCTGTTTGATCTCCTTGCCAACACACCAGAAGGGTAAGAATAAGTTCACAACAGAGCGGCGAATTAACTTTTCTGGAGCGCTTCATGCTTCCATCTCATGGCATATGCCCACGAGCCACGAGAATAATCGTCAGTAAAGGTGATCACGTACCTGGAGCCATCTTTGGCACCAAAACCACACGACCATTTCATTTTTGCAAGTACTAGATTCCAAATCACCCCCAAAATCTGTTGGAAGTTTCGCTTAATTTTAGGCATGTCTTAGATCGAAAAGGTGCTGATAGATAAGATAATAGTTCTTCATATTGAACTGGGGTGACCAAAGAAATGCAGAAAAGACATGAAATCATTTCAGTGGAGGCGAAAGTTGAAGGAGCTGGATATTAATTTCTGTGTTAAAGATGCTATAAACTTGATTCTTTTCTTTTCTTTTCTTTCTTTCTTTCTTTCTTTTTTTTGCAAAAGTTTTGTTTGACTAAATCTATGTTTTCCTTCGGTCTTGAGACATCAGAATGAGAAATTTGCCAGCGTTTTGTGACACATTGATCAATGAGGTAAAGGACTGCTATCACTTTGTAGTCAAACTTTTGATAGCGCTGTGTTATGCCCAATCGAATAAACCTGTATTGAGCCACCATTATTATGTCATGACAGCAGCAAAGGTAGAAACAGAGTTATGCATTGATTTATCTCTCGCACCAATAGAAACAAATCGTTTGTAAAAAATCGTCATTTGATGACTAGGCTTTCGCTTCTCCAAGCGCAGCCTGGACGGCAGAATAACGTTCCGTGGCCGCTGGATGTGGATAGCAGAAGTGCCCCCATCCAGGGTGGGTCGCGAACGTTCGTTCCAGTCGATTAAAGATAATGGCGCTGATCTATGAAAAGGATTGTGCACCACTTCCTAAGCGAACTTAGAGCCTCGCTGAGGCCTGTAGTGGCCTCTGTGCCATCGTTATATTCATGCTGCCCTCATGGCACGCGGCTTTGGAACCATTGTGATGCTTCAGCGAAGTCCAAGACAGCCTCCATTGTCTTGGCCCGTGAAGCAATGTCAATCTTACCTCTTCCTTCTCCTGTTCCCTCTAACAGTGCTGATATGCTGTTGAACGTGTCACCAACCTTACTTCGCAGCCCCATCCTCAGTTCTCTCAATAGTGGGCAATCTAACAACACGTGGTGAACGCCTTCCCGTTCGCCACAGACGCACAGATCGTTATCTCGGAATCTGAAGGTCCTTGCGTATGTTGACAACCAGCAGTATCCGGTTCGCAACTGCGTTAATAAATACGCTCGATTCCTAGGTAGAGAGCCGTAGAGCTGTCTGGTGTACTTGGCCGGTAGTGTGTCGTCGATCTGACGCAGATGGGCGCCGGTGTTCGAGTCGTTCCATTCTTTCTTCCATTGGGTAGATCCCTTGCCTAATGTGTGCTCTCTTGCGTGATAGCAAAGAGCAGAACGGGTGTGTTTTCCCCGGTATGGCTGCCTCTTTGGTCAGCAAATCGGCAGTGTCGTTCCCGGGTATTTCGCAATGTCCGGGTATCCACTGTAGTCGAATCGACGTGCCGTGGGCCTTGGTGTTCCTGGCTGCTTGTAGGATGGCATGGACGATCTGTTGTCCCGACTTGTTTGTGGGATTCTGGACTGCTTGCAGGGCCGACTTGGTGGCACTGAGAGTAGTGGCAGATATCACACGCGTATAGGTTCTCCAGTGTCGGAGAGCAATCTTAATGATGTTGATGGCGTACAAGATCCCAATCAGCTCGGCGGCGTGAACCGACCATCGCTCCATAGGTCCGACCTGAACTTGTATGCTATCGGATGTTTCCAGCGATTCATCGAACACGGCAGCTGCGGCATCCTGGTGACCTTCTCGCCCCGAGGCGCCCGAGTACACCACGTTTTCCGCGGTTGACCGTGCAGCCTCGGCTCTTTCTAGCGTGATCTCTCTGTCCGTTTCAATCTCGATTTCTGAGAAGGCTTCTTCTCGTCACAGTGGTAGCGGGGTTGCAATCATTTCAATTTCCTGTAGTCTCTCCAGGTTCATTGTTTCCAAGGCTTCTGATAGCGGGGCCCGGCGAACGATCCACGATTGTTGCGTCTCCTCCGGGCCCGACGTAGTGCGCTCCATATAGCATGTTTTTGGGGTAGGGTATGCAGTCTAGTGATGGTATTCTGTGCACGGCAGCGCAGACGAAGGTGTGTTCGCAGTACATGTGCTTCTACGCTAAGTGTGGTTGTTGCCACTGTTCGAAAGGCAGACAGGACGCGGATGAGAGCCGCTCGTTGCACGGTACGGAGGTGTCGTAGATGGGTCTTGTCTCGAAGTGGATCATGCCAGACGGTCGAGGTGTAGTCGACAACCGGTGTGACGTACGCCTCGTAGAGCGGTCGCAGTTGCTCTGGGCGGAGCTGTCGCAATCCCCCAAGCGCGATATTGACCTTGGTGGCTCGTTTAACGGCTTGCTGTACGTGTTCCTTCCAACGAAGCTCATGATCGAAGATTAGCCCCAAGAGTTTGGCGGTCGTAGATGGCTTGATAGCATTAGGGGTATGTCTTTGGACTGGCTTTTGGCCGGGTTCTCTTCAGCGCTCCAGCCAACTCGCCAGCGGCAGTAGCCATCGATGAAGGCAGATGCCCCACCATCGACCGCCTGGTCGATCAGATCGCATTTGAAGAATGCAAAGAGGATAGGTGACAGTGGGGAGCCTTGCGCGAGCCCGGCATTGTCTAGTGGTGCTACCTCGGTTTGGTAATCGTCGAACCCAATGCTAGCCTGGCGCCCGCTCATGGAGCTCGCAATCCATTTTCGCGCCACCGAGGGGATACCCTTGGACCGGAGGCGAATACCCAGGCTTGTCTTGTTCACCCCATAGCTCCCTTCAGGTCAAACACCACCAGTGTGACAACCTTCTGCCTGTACCATGCCCAGTCGATTGCATTAGCAAGCATCAGGAGGGCTTGCTCGGTTGTTCGTCCCGGGCGCCCTCCGAACTGAGTATCCGGTAGAAGACCGTACTGCTCCGCGAAGAAGAACAGCCGCCGGGCCATCACCGCTTCCAATAATTTTCCGAGTGTTTTGAGTAGCGAGATCGGGCGGTACGCTCCCGGTAGCGAGTAGTCTGGCTTCCCGGGCTTCCGCATGACTACAATCCGCGCGCTTCTCCATCCCTATGGGTGGTATCCTAGTTCAATCGACGACCTGAAAATCCGAGAGATAATGTTTCCGAGATATTTCCAGAAACGTCTCCAGATCAACGTCGGCAGACCGTCCTCGCCAGGTGCTGTTGTGCCTTTGGCAGCCTTGAGCGATCGATAGATTTCAATCTCGGAGATTGGATGCCATCGGATCTCGGTGGGGAGTGAGGGGGTGCCTCCTCTTGCGCAGGCGCCATCGATGGGAAGAACGAGCCCATGAACGCCTGAGCTTTCTCCGCGTTTCCAACTAGCTCCCTGTCGCCGACCTTGAGGGCTGGAATGCAGCCCCAGGAGTCTCGTGGCTTCATGTTCGTCGCTGCCTTCCATAATTTCCCTTCGCCTGCTTCGTCGAGGAACTGCTTCCAATGGGATGTCCTAGCCTTCTCAATGGTCTCAGTCCATGCCCACCGTGACTGGGGCATGTCCTCAAACATAGCCATGCTGCGGGAGCCGGCTCGTCCGACCTCAGCGCAGCTCTCTTGCCACTTGCGTCGTAGGCGGTTTACATCTTTCTGTTGGGCTTTAAGGTCGGCAGTGAACCACCGCTTGGAGTACGGGGAAGGTCTCAGGTCGGGTGTGTTCTTGTCGACTGCACTCGCGGTCGTGCTTGTAAGTCTCTCTACGACTGTGTCTAGCTCCCCGGGTTGCTCGAAGAGCTCCTGGATCTCCTTTCCAATCTTCTCCCATTCCGCTCGGTCGTACGCCTTTCTCGGCTTAGTGGTGGGGTTGCGCCGCGCTTGGAGATACCATTCTGAATAAGTGCCTCGGTGATCGGAGCCATAGTTGTCGTGGTAGAGGTGGCATTTGAGGAGTAGGTCTGGTCTGTTTGTCACTGTCTGGTCGATCGTGGAATTTCTTCCCGGGTGGCTTAACGACCAGAAGGTCGCGGTTCCCCGAGGGAGACAGCCCTGTAGGCCATGATCATGAAAGAGATTGATCAGTTTGCCGGCGTCTTCGATGAATCGAGGTTGAATCTGGTTGCTCCCCCACGCTGGGTGGTGGCGATTGAAGTCCCCGGCCAAAATAAGGCTGAAGGTTCTGCCGTCGTCTCGTTTGGCGTTTTGAATCGTGTCGTGGATTACCGATAAGGTGGCTTCTGCGGATGCTCCATCAGGCGTGTGCATCGGTACGGGCGGAACGTAGACTGAGAAGATCAGGATCTGGGAGTCGGCCGTCCAGACCTTGATCGCCGTCAGATCCGGGTGGTTGCATCTCACTTGTCGGTGACAGGAGGTTGAGAGTTTGCGATTGACATAGATAAGGCTTCGGAATCGAACCGAATCGCTCTCCACTGTGGGTTGATATAGTCGCCATGCGCTGTGGTTCACGTGTGTTCGGTAGGCAGTGATCGACGGTTCCTGGGTAAGGAGCACGTCTAGTTTCTGGCTTTGATGGTCGTTGACGAGAGCTTCCATGCCCGCCCTCGATTTCATTGTATTTAGTTGTAGAATTCGGAGGTTGTTCTCTAACATTGCATTAGGGGCGCCGGGGCTGGCGTCGGGCAGAGCAAGTCTCCAGTCGGATGTTCACCGCTGCATTCTAGGCAGCGCGCTCTGATGCCCGGAGGACATCTTTCTCGCTCATGTTGGCCGCCACAGTGGCCACATTGGGGTGTCTTTTTACACGACCACGCTAGATGGCCGAATCCTTGGCATCAGAAGCATCCTTTATTTTTGATCTCACACTTTTCCACTCTTCCAATGTACCGTTGATCGATCAATAGGCCATTGTCCAGCATCCACTCTGCTGCCTCTGATGGATCGAACCAGATGCCCATTGAGGCGAACGTTCCCAGTTCTTTGTCTCTTTTCTTCAGCCAGGCTATATCTTCGATTCGAAATCCGCGGTCTGTGAGGCCGTTCTCGTTTGCGATATTTTCAATGGCTTCGGTTTTCCTGTTTTCGAGGTCCAACCCAAAGGTCGGGATATGGTGAACAGCTACCCCGAAACGTGGCTTCACCAGTCTAGTGTCGTTGCCCAGCTCGGTCAGCCACTCAGTGTTGTTGCGGGCCGTTTCGGCCGACGCCTGGTTTTTGAATCGGATCACATATCCAGTCTTGGTAGTACCAATCCCCGCAACCTGTGCGTCCGGGGTAGATAGCGTCTTCGACAGTGCCGTCCTGATGTGAGTGTTCGCCGCCGGGGTGGGGAGATAGCGGCAGAACGAGTCTCCGTTATTCTCTGCGCCCAGCGCTTCAGTGACAGATCGCTGGGTGCTGATTCGGACGCAGTTCTTGTCTTTGTCAGTTTGTCGCCGGGTCTCCCGGGGTTGCGGATTGTCCGTGCTGGCTGCAACGGCCGCCCATGATCGTGTCGGGGTTGGAGCGTTCCTCTCGTTTACCTGCGACCGTAGCGCTAGAATATCTTCCTGTAGCTTCTCATTCTGAGTTTGGAGCTCGTTTTGGTTATCTTGCACTTTCTCTCGGTTCGGTCTGGGTGGCGTGAAAGAGCGTGGTTTTGCTCTTCAACGGTACATTGCAGGTGTACGATTATCTGCCAAATCTCCCTGGTTGTCACTCGTCCAGTGTTGGTTCCGGTATTGGTCGGCTCCACGGGTTCCGGGGTCGCGTGGGTCTGCTCGCTTTCCACTCGTGCATGTCTCCTGGTCCGGACCGTGGTCGTTGATGCAAGGTTTTCCGTTACGACAATCCCTGTGCCTCTTCGCGTGGTTGTGTGGCAAGGGGCTCGGGAGCCCCCGTGGGTGGGTCCGCCATTCGTCTGGCGTTAGCTCCCGCTCGGCACACAACACAATAATATTATATCGCAATAGTATCAACGACAATGTTCCACGCGATACAGTCCCAATCAATCGTATGTGAGCAATACAGTCGACGAGTACAGTAGTTTTCGAAATCAGTTATCTCCTGGTACAGTAGAATTCGAAAACAGTTTTCCCTTCGGCAGACAGTTTGTTTCTCTAGTTAGGTAAATTAGCTTTAAATGATGTCATCAGACAATACGCCGTCACTGCCAATGTTACTACCCCCTCCCTCACTCCAATTCACCTTTTTACCACTTCGTTCTTCTTCTACGCGTTTATCCAATCTCGAATCGAAACAATGGCCGATGTATCCGGACCAAGTGCTAAGGAATACGCAGCAACGTAAGCACTGTGTTACAGTAATTTTGAAATGGTCGTGGTTAATAACCCTCTCACTTAGCCTTCTTCCATTGTATCATGGTCCTACCGTCAAAATTCAAATTAACTCTAGCGACCACGAATTCGAAGTTTCAAAGCAGCTCCTTTGCAAAGAGTCCACCTATTTCAGAGCAATGTTCGGAGGTAACTTTGCAGAGGGAGAGCAGCAACTAGCAAAACTCAATGAAATGGAAGGGGTGATCTCAGTACGGGGGTTTGAAGCACTCATACAGTGGTTATACATACGCAGGATCCATTTCGATTCAAAAGAACCAGGGGATCAGGTGTCGGCTGCGATAGAGCTTGTCAGACTTGCCGACATGTGCAATATGACTGGGATGGAATTTGAAACGGCGCAGTATATTAAGAATATACTTGTTGCAATCCTGATCCCCGAAGCAAAGGCTCTTTAGTACGCTATGTTGATACCAATACCTACTGTCTCACACGTCAACATATCATTTCAGCAACATTCTTGCCTCATGGCCATTTAGTGCGTGGCATTCTAGCAGCAGCCTCGGTTGAGGGATACCTACGCGACGGCAGTTACAAATTCGTGCCGGAAACTCATGGACATCCCACCTTCGGAGCTGACCTACTTCAAGAAGTCAGATCAACGCTTCATGGAATAAAGTCCACCCAGTGGGAAACCACCTTTGAAGACCCTATCAGCGGGAGGTACATGAGACTCAATGAGGGTTTGGGGTTTTTTTAATTGATATCCCGCGTAACAGTGAATCCCCGACATTTCCTTGCTGTGGCGTTGGACGTCAGTTAAGCGCAACGACGAAGTGATTATACTGGCCAAATGATGACGAGAATATAAAAGGAGCGAGATTCCCAACCCAAGAAAAATCAGGACTTCGTTCCTCACACTCCGATGTGTCATGGTGTGCCTCTCTTGCCTGCGGGCTTGAGAGTCTCCGTGGCCACGGCTGTCGCTGCCACGAGCCCAGCGATGTAAGACTTGCGCTCCCTCACAGCCAATGAGCCCTGTGACTGTAAAAATGTGCTCAGTCATGCAAGGCTTGGCTCGCCAAGGACTTGTCATGGCTCCCCAGCGATGTGCAGGCACCTCTCCGTGGTGCCGGGGACTAGTATTCGAGTATTCCAAGAGTATTCGAAGAAGCAAAGCCCTGCGCAACATCTTCATCTTCTTCGTATTCCGAAGCATCATTGGAGAGATAGAACGAGCCTTGGATAGATGCAAACCAATCACCAGAATCGTACATTCAAGATCCAACCTTCGTTATCGAGCCCCGTATTCTCAACCCTCCTCCCGTGAGATTTTGCGGTCTGCTAGTCTTCCCGCCGCAATAGAATGCATATCTGCCATTCAGGGCGTAGAGCGAACAGAGACGTGAGTGTTTTGGTGCGTGGCGCAAGAGTGTTGAAGAGTGTTGAAGAGTGTTGAAGAGTGTTGAAGAGTGTTGAAGAGTGTTGAAGAGTGTTGAAGAGTGTTGAAGAGTGTTGAAGAGTGTTGAAGAGTGTTGAAGAGTGTTGAAGAGTGTTGAAGAGTGTTGAAGAGTGCTGAAGAGTGTTGAAGAGTGTTGAAGAGTGTTGAAGAGTGTTGAAGAGTGTTGAAGAGTGTTGAAGAGTGTTGAAGAGTGCTGAAGAGTGTTGATGAGTGTTGATGAGTGTTGATGAGTGTTGATGTGAGTGTTGATGTGAGTGTTGATGTGAGTGTTGATGTGAGTGTTGATGTGAGTGTTGATGTGAGTGTTGATGTGAGTGTTGATGTGAGTGTTGATGTGAGTGTTGATGTTGAAATATCCCGGTTACTGAGATGATAATGAGGCTGGGATCACGTGCATACATATATACCTGTTCACCAGCCTACTTGTATCTTAGAACGTATGCAACACAACACACAAAAAACTCCCATCCATAATATGAACACTGAGGCATCACTTATCAATCAACAGGTTATGAGCCCGGCACTGCTCACATCAAATTGGAAAATACTTCCCACTCCTAAGTTTTTCCCCATCAAGTGATAGCTTCATCTATTGACTGAACTGGAATTGGTCATTTAGTGCTTCAACGGAGAGGACATTTTCTAACGATCAAGAGGAAAATGGATCATGCGGACTCGTCTCACGAATTCGGCAAAAATCACCACACCGCTACAGTTTTTCGCTAGACCAATCATAGTCTACAGCTATGTTTCACAACAGGCAGCAGGCTCATCACACCGCCACAGACGATTCACACCGCTACAGACGTATCATATTAGCACAGACACATAAACAACCTGCTCTCTATAGCACGGTGATATGCCACTCTCCTCTAAAAAGGAAACCCTGATTCTCTCGAAAAATGGGGGCCTATCTGCCACCTTAACTCATGACGAGAAAGCGCAGGTCATACAAGAGACATAGATGGACTGACGAAGACCTCAATTTGGTATGCTATCTTCGGTACATCCGTCAGTGGCACTTCTCGCAAATCCAAAAGGCGAACTTTCCATTACTTTCCCGACACGCACTCGGCGGGGTCTATGGGCGTTTACCTCTGGAAGAGCGCACACGCCGAGCGATCGCTACTGCGCCTGTTATCGGCAAGTCCCGGAATACCACAGGGCGCAACCCTCAACTTCAAGCCATATCATGCACTTGTCAGGCAAGCTGGATTCTCTACATCCCCTACCTCGACTGTTTTTTGAGAATAAATTATATATTCGTCGAGCTGACCACGCTGCGGAGGATACGTGGGCATGTTACTGTTCGGCCAGGCAGCCACTGTAAAGACTTTGGTGTCCGAAACAATATCGAATCAGAATGTTTATAGGACCTCTTGGACTATCCCCTAGATCCTGGAGCAAATTTTCCACCGTCAATCAACGCTCATGTGATGGTTGCTTTTGGAAGGATGGCCGGATTGTCTACTACGACTACGAGCGAACTAGCACTCCTGCGGGGATATCACCCAACGGAAATTCGTTTCAGATGGCACTGCTAGAACCCAATCGGGTTTCAATCGGGTTTCAACCGTGTTCTCTTATCAGCAGAATATGGTTGATTGCATTAACTTGGGACACCACTTCCCAAAAGGCAATTGCCGTCACTTCGATCCGGGATTGGTTGAAATATGATCCGTCGTTGCCGAGGCATAGTAGGAGCCAACCGGGTATTCTTGATTGCTTGCTTGTCCAAAGCTCTCAGCAACATGGTTGTCTCTTTGGTAAAATTACTTTGATTCTTGCGCTCTCTGGGATATAAGAGCTGAAATAGGGTAAGGTCGAGTGACTCACAATCGCCGCCTGAAGTGATGACTTGACTTCGCAAGGCACAAAGCCTACCGCATGGCTAATTTTACTCAAGCCAATCGTTCGGCACCTCATCATATGCTTCTACACGTGGGTCTTGGGCGTATTGCTTGGTCATAGTTGAATGAGTGGATCTACTATCCCTATCGGATTAAGGCTGTATGCTAACTTCACCGAGTGATCAGAATGGGACTAGAAATGGCCTGCGAAATAGAATCGGTAGTGATTGATACATTTATCATGTGGGCGAGATGCCAAGAAACCTCCGTACTACGTCCGTGTGACATTGATAGACCTCGCCACGGGCCATGAGGCCCATGATTCGCACTGAGTTACTTCCCTTACTTCCCCCTGCCTATGGGCGGGCCGTTGACCGTAGCCCCGTGGCACTTAATGGGCCCATGGGTCGCTTACTAATAAGCACTTGAGTCACATGAAATTCTATAATTGTATAATGTTTAGCCACGCAAGTATATGTCCTATAGTACTACGTATTCAGGTTATTTGAGTAGAAGGATATACAATGGATGTGTTCAGCTATAGTCAAGCCTAGTAAAAGCAATGGACTATCGAGTCTAAGTGAAATTGAAAGTGTGATCCGAAATACAGAAAAGTAGTGATGCCACTATATTGGGTGTAAATATATATGTGACTACAAAACATGTTAAACCTACAAATCCACTCCAATATAATGTCCACCAGTCGCATCAATAAAAATATTATAGATACGACATATTCATTATACTACATAATAGGATTCACCTTTATTATGATCAATTATGTACTAATACTAGCGGACATTGGGGGTAGCGGCTCGGTTGGTCAGTCATCATGTCAGCGGCGCTTACTCGCCCTGCTTGAAGAGCCTCATGGAAGTGCTCTCTTGACACAACAGCGCTCACGTGGTTGTAGATATCGAGTCTTCGACAGCCTTCTTTGTCAAATATCTCACAGTGTCTTTCCACATTCTTTGTGTTCATATGTTGCGAGATGGATGGGTGGGGGGTAATCTGGCTGATGTTAACCTTGGCTGTTCCTTGGTAAGTCCGACTCCTTTCTGTCAGAATCTGCAGCTCAGGATCTGGTATATAGACTCGTCCATGGTGCTGGTGAGGCAGAATCTACGTAGCAGTAGAGTATCGGTTGTTTATATTTAACTGGTCTTGACCTCACAGAAGAAAGGGTCCACCTAGCTGATTCAGCGTCCTGGTGACCAATGTGACTGCAAAAGCTGGGGGTGGCCCCCAGAACAAATTTAGTTCCATTAATACAATTGCATTATAAATAGGCCTCTTCGCCTTCAAGCGCTATACTTTTCCACCTCATTTTCTTTCCGCCCATCTTGATCTGGCCCAAATATGTCGAAACAAGATAAGCACTGCACGGCGGTTGACTTCAAGAGCTACCAAGAACGGCTTGCGAATAACCGATCACGAGAGGCACCCTTGAGCAAACAACCACACCAGCTTGATGCACCCACCCAATTGGACAGTAGCTCCAACTCAAAGAAGAGAAAAACGTCTCCCCGGAGCGAACATACACGAAAGGTTGTGAGTGGAGGCCCAAAACGCTTTGGTTTAACTCAGGTGTGCGAGGAAGGCACATCTCGTCACCTGGGACACTTATCGTCGGACTCTCAGGTGTAATCTGGCAGGCGAGGGTTTTATTACAGCTCGCCGTTCCCGTCCGTCCTAGGTGGTAGCCATTCGGGAGTACACCAAAGGGGACGTGGCTAAAATGCGACGACTGTATGGTATCCTTGACCACGATAATGTATTGACGGCCCGAGAGTTCTTCGTCAACGAAGGACGCATGTACGCTCTCGTCAACGACCTCCAGCACACTTTGGAGCAACTTGTGGGGTGTCGGTCTCTTTATCCCACGGAGGCAGAATTAGCTTCCATGGTTTGGCAGGTATGTGGCTCTTGATGCTTCAGCTATCTTAAGCTCATGGCAGTGCAGATTTTGGATGGTGTGTGTTACCTCAATGAAACTGGATTAGAACACCAGTCTCTGACACGTCGGAATATTCTTCTCGGCCTAGATGGCGTTATCAAGGTCGGTAAGTGGCAATTGCCTCCTTCGTAATGGTTATTCTAACCCCCCTAATAGCCAGCTTGGAGATGTGCGTGGAACGTCCGCCGGAACAGGCACAGAATGTATACATCAGAACTCTCGCTTCCATTACCATGGAAATCATGCAGAAGTATGTGAAAGATGATGGAATGGTGGGAGTAGATGACGTGGATCGTTGGCCTGTCGACTCGGATGCCGTTGGATTTCTTTCCGCCCTCTCGACAACGAAGTCTATTGAATCTCTGAAAGAGGTACCAAAGCCACCATGTCACGAGTACATAAATATCAAACTAACATTTATCAGCAACCGCTTGTCCGCAAAGAAAGTCGATTGGTGGGAGAGTTGATGCTTCTTGCTCGGTCTGTTTTAGTCTCTGCAAGGATGTTCTATTCCTACGAGAGATAGTAGGACATGATCTCCTTCGAGGGATGGTAAGTATTGGCTTGCCCATAGTTTCAAGGGATCCATCATGTACCCGTAGCCTTCAATCGTGTCGGGAAGGTTGCCAGTAAATGCATCAAGCGAGTATCCAGACAAATTTGATCTATCATAGGCCTCAATAGACATACAAACCTGACAGCTCGTGTGTACCGGCAAAGAGTTGTTGGTAAAGCTCCAACCTTGAGCGCTGAAGGAAATAAGACCTAGCAGTTTGTCGGCCTGTAACCGAGATCAAGCTAATCCGTATCGGGTCACCAAGAAGCTACCTCTCATTATGTATTTTATTTTCGGATCGTATGTTGCACACGTTCGTGGGAATGGTTAGGGTTGTTAATCATTATTAGAGGAAAGCGCTGGTTACGATACTCCAGTGTAGTTACGGAGGAATGAGGTAGAGGATGATATCACCTCAAGGCAAGTCTCGACCCTTTGGGGCACGGTCTAAGAGCCAGAGCAGAAAGACCAAGGCATCGTGAAGATAATATATTTGACTCAACTGCTGGAACTAATCAAGGCCTTAGAATCTCTGGAGAGGAGAGAGATCAGGTGGGAAGAAGCAATTTCTAGACAGGGACTTGAGGTTGGGAACCACCCATCTTTCTAGCTTGCATGAGTTTGCTTCGTCCTCCACGAGCGCCTCTGGGAAGATCTTTAGCTGTTCCCGGGAAAAGACGTTACCACCCCCAAGCATGAGGCCTATTGCCATAGACTCGAACGATCGGTAAAAACTGGTTAGAGCGGGGTAGCGGTTGAGAACATAAATGGCCAACGTGTCTACCATTTTATTTTGAAAAGCTGTTCTTCTGCCTCTAGTTCAGAGTCAGCAATACAAACATTCCATAGAACTTAAATGAGCATACATTTGATTTGCCAAGTCTTCACTGGCTAGTAAAATCACACCAAGTCCCATGCAAATAGCAACTTTCCACCAACGCTCGCCCCAACGGCATTGACCACTCAAATAGTCGCGATCTGTTTTTTTTGAGGCACGAATTGGTTCCCATGAAAAGCCCGTAAGATATAATCTCTGGCGATCGTAGGAATTGCCCGACGTCGTCGGTTAAGCGGAAGACTGTTTTTCTCACTTTCCTTCAAATCATTGACATCATTTTCGAAATGAATATGGATCCAAATCTGGGCAAGGCGGCGATTCACATCGTCTGACTTCGAAACTGAACAAGCGAGCGAGTTCAGGTACCTCAGGTATGACACGCATGCCGTCAGGGACGAATTCAAGTCAACACGAGGTAAGGTATGCAAGTAGGAATATCTAGATAGATACCACTTGAGCTTTGAATTATTCCGAATGCTCTTGTTGTACTTACGGGTTCTACCAGGGCACCTGTACCGGCGTCACGCGGTAGGCCTGATCGAATAGCACGGGTACCAAAGCCTCCCATTTTGCAAACAATTCTCAGGGGGAAGAAGAAAGGTTTTACTCTTTTCGAAGAATAAAATGGAGATGAATTTACGGTTTGAACAAGATAACTTGGCCGAATTTAAAAGGGTAACACTCACGAGAGGTAAAAGGACGCTAATTCCCCGAAAGGAAATCGACCGGGCGCAATTTATCAGCACTAAATGTGTCTGGTAACTAGTGAGCAGCGATTTCGGAAATAAAGTCTCTCATACTAACACTTCGGACGGAGTAACACCTTCCCCGCTTTTCTTATTGGGTAAGTCTCACGCTGAATGAAACTTGCGCTAAGTTCTTACTTTGAATGTTACAGTATATTCAATGAGAAGAATGGCTTGTATTGATGCGACATTCAAAGAATGTAATTTCTAAACGTTTGGCGGTTACTTCCTTGCGTAAATGCTCAACATATCGGTTCCCTTCCCGCTCGCGTACGACCTCTCGGGCTTGATATACCACTTCCTCTCGAAAGAACCTGTTCCCACCTGTTGGGCTGGTTTAGGAGGATGCAGGATTCCATCACCGCCCTCAGCCAGTAAGTTCCAGTGGATATCTTGTAAGGGCCATGGTGGGCCTGGACGACTGAGTTCTTTGAAGAGAGGAAACTCCAGACAAACCAGAAGGCCACCCGAAAACAACAAGTCAGCCATACGCGAAGCCCACTGAGAACGCATTTCCGGATGAAGAGCACAGAGAAACTGGCTTGGGTTAGCTTGTGTGCTGAGGTCTATAGGCCCCGTGGATAACTTACAGTGTAGTCATAAATTACGTCGAACTTCTCCCCTTTCGTGCAGTCCGATTGGAAAAAATCACCCTGAATGAAAGATACCGAGCCTCTTTCAAACTTACTCGCCAAAGCAGACCCGAAATTGTACGGTTGTGGCGTTTGAAGTTCTTTGTGTGCATACTCCTCTGCAGTAGAAACTCTCTTCGATGAGATCTCGAGCCCAACAGCGTCGAATCCATGCAGAGCAAGCATAACAACATCGTAGCCTTTTCCGCATCCCTACGCAGAGTAAGTTTCCTGCATTTGTGAGAAATAGAAAAGAAGACCTCTTACAGGTATGAGAATCTTCTTCCTCTGGCCGTTAGCTGCAATTGGGCTCAAGATGTCCTCTCTTTGCTCCAGAAGGTCAATCAAGGCAGGTGAGGGCTTCCCTCTGTCCCACATGTCACTGTTATCAGACTCCCATAGGTTGTTCCATGCATCATTGTGGTCCTCGATCGAACTGCGAGCTGTCAGACCTCTCTCTGTCTAATATTGAACATGAAAAAATCCCATGCCTTTGTTCGAAGTGTTTGATCAGGCGAGACCGACCCTCCGGGGTCTGAAGCAGTTCTGGCGGGGCCGTCATTTCAAGTGTCTGTTACGCTTGCTGATAGGTGAATAGTTCAATGAAAAAACATCAAGGGAAGTTCTTGAGAATTGGGTGTTTGAGTCGTTTTTTAAGTCCCTTGATGTGGGGCAAACACTGCATTTTTTTTCTCGGTCACCCGGAGTTTCCATTTGATACGGTACGCCATATTGGTTTCCTTTCTAATTGGTGGACGAGCCACTCTTTGCCAATGCATACACTATGGCGGTCTGCTTAGCCATCCAAATATGTATTCTTCCCACGTTTCTTAGTGCATGACGTCAGTGGTAGCGTAGGGAATGGTGGTCCGTCCCGAGAAAGCCTTGGCGCCGATTGAGCCCTTGCGATTTCCTCTTTGGGAAGACTTGTGAAACTGCGCCCTATTGGTTTCCGAAACTGGAATCGCTTTCAAAAGAGTTTTTGAATAGCCCTATCTAATCGATTATTACTATAAAAGATGGATTCGCAATGACAAGAACCAGAAAATCCAATGGAAGAAACAAACAAGACCGCGCCGTTTCTCGGCCAACTTAAGAAGGATTCTGTCGCAGATTGCATTGGAGCTACGCCATTGGTCCGTCTCAACCGCCTCCCTGTTGCGATTGGTATTAAAGCGCAGGTGTATGCGAAACTCGAATACTTTAATGCGGGTGGTTCAGTGGAGGACCGCATCGCCAAACGCATGGTTGAGAAAGCGGAAAGAGATGGGACGATCAAACCCGTAGATACGTTAATTGGAGCTTCAAGTGGCAACACGTGACTCTGAAAGCGGTGGTACGAGCAGTAAGCGAGAGGGCTAATGCCATATGACGGAACAGTGGAATCGCTATTGCCTTGATGGCTGCCATCAGGGGCTACAGATGCATCATCACACTATCGCAAAAGATGTCGCTTGAAAAGGAGCAGATTTTGAAAGCTTTAGGAGCAAAGGTCATTCGTACTCCAGCCGGTGTTCCCATCGACTCTCCGGACTCTATCATCAGCGTGGCACAGCGTCTTCAAAAAAAGATCCCGAACTCTTTCATCCTGGACCAATACACAAACCCTGATAATCCGGCTGCGCACGAGTTTGGGACCGCGGAGGAGTTATGGTACCCGACAGAAGGACAGATCGATGTGTTAATCAGCGGAGCTGGTACCGGAGGCACCATTACGGGCACAACGAGAGGTCTTAAGGAACGCAGCAAGGATATTCTGTGCGTGGCGGTCGATCCAATTGGATCAATTCTTGCTCAGCCGGACGAGCTTAACAATCTCAAAGCGGAATACAAGGTTGAAGGAATCGGGTACGACTTTGTGCCAGAGGTCTTGGACCAAGCTGAGCCCGACCTCTGGATCAAAACATCTGATCGCGACTCTTTCCGGTATGCACGACGCCTTGTGCAAGAGGAAGGGCTTCTCTGTGGAGGGTCCTCGGGTGCGACTATTGCCGCACTGGTCCAGGTGGTCGAAGCTCGTCCTGAGCTCAATGCGGAAGACAAGCTCGTTGTCGTTATACTGCCGGATAGTCTTCGTAACTATCTGACAGAGTTTGCCAGTGACGACTGGATGGCAGAGCATGGTTACAATGCTCTTTGAGTGCGGCTGCACTTTGAAAGCAACTTTCCCGCGTCGCTTCAACCAATGGCCGATGTCGCATACAAACCGTTGGGCGGCATCTACGTCATTAGTAGTCTCGTCAGTAACATGCAATGGCTTGGTCTATGAAAGAAATCGTCCTCTTACAAGACTTTGATACCGTTAGCAATAACATGGGAAGCTATAACAACAAGGCCTTTTGATTTATTAACTTAACATTACTATCGGAAAATTTATCTTTAGTTACTTTTTGGACTTCAGCCTTCTTAACATGGTTTATTAAGGTCTAGATAACCTTTTCTTTCATATCGTTGCTAAGTCGGATTTAAAGCCTTTTAACTGTTATCTGAAGTCAGTGGATATTTTTTATCAATTTAGTAAAGAACTATACCCTATAGCTAATGTCTTGAATCAGAATATTTCCTAGTTAGGTGAGTTGAATATATAGGGTGACGCTATAAACGCATAGCATGGTTTAGGAGTTACAAGTCTAGGTCCTTGGGATAGTGAGTAAAGGGAAGGCCCGGAATGGCTTCTTTGGGCGGGTTGGGAGTTGGAGCATTGCAAGTATGGAGGAAGCTGGGGGAAAAAGGGGTTGAACGATGCACAGTGCTATCCACAATAATAGATCTGTAGAACGTCGTGACCTGAAATGCCTCAATATTGACAGATCCTTACATTTTGTTTTACTGTTTTGCGTTTTCACAAGGGCAAAAACAAAAAGACTATGATCTCCAAACTGGTTCCTTGCTTGAGGAAAATAGAAGCTAAAAAGGTACCAATCCGCACTCGGTTGGATAATATGTATTTCACTGTTTGCTGTCCCTCAACGATAGAAGCAGTGATTTGGCCTCCAATAAACCTCACCCGATAGGTATATTTTTATATTACTAATGGCGCTTTGAGATCGCCTCATTTTCTATTGTGGCATGGGACAAGGTCATGAAGGATCATTAGACCTGCGTAATTCTGCAAGGCATTCAGGGCTTTGCCAGGCCCAAGGCATCCACGGGTCAATCGGCGGTGCAACGTGGACACAAGATTTAGGTGGGCTCTGTGGCTCGTTGGTACCCGTTGTGTTTGTTGTCCACGGGAGTGGAAAAGATGGCTTTGGCGAGACCGCGGCCGCATCATTAGTCGTTGTGGACAAAGATGGACCTAAGCCCATTCCATCTTTAAACAATTTCAGCCAGTCTGCATTATCTGCTGCAGTTTGATTCCACGGATCTTCATCGCCGTAGACAAAACAGCGTGCTTCATGTTGGATAGAGTCATCGGTTATGGGAACTCCAATCGCCTGTCTTTCTCGTACAAAGCGGATCAAGCGTTCGGTCAACTGTTCGAATGGAGTTGGCTGGATATATCCTTTTCGGTGCGAACAAGACTCATTCTTGGGACTCCGATTGATGTCATTACGCGGATTTGGACATCGTGTTGAAGCACTGAAAGGATTGATGCCAGTAGATTCAGCACCAATGAGATAGGGCGGCATGGCATTCTCTACGGCAAGAGCCACCGCAGGATCAAGACCGCGACAGCCTTTCCAGTCCTTCATGAGGAGACCCTCCCGAAAATGGGCTGCAAGGTGATTATTCCGGTCCGTCCACCGAGTAAAAGTTTCCTTACAAAAGCCACATCGTGAATTAACGGGGTGTGTCACTCCTGACCTCCATGTTTCCACCCGAGAAATACCGTTCTCGGTTCCATGCACCAAGCGCAGGTGCTGGATAAGATGGTCTTTTCGATAAAACGTTCGGAGGACGGGTGGCTTTTGCTGGCATTCCCAGAAGCGATGGCCACGAACATGGGTGCCG
Source organism: Penicillium chrysogenum (assembly GCF_028827035.1). Taxonomy (NCBI): domain Eukaryota; kingdom Fungi; phylum Ascomycota; class Eurotiomycetes; order Eurotiales; family Aspergillaceae; genus Penicillium; species Penicillium chrysogenum. The sequence continues at coordinate 3,731,218 of NW_026622750.1, read as the reverse complement.
GATGGGTTCTCTATATCGCAATAGACGCATCTTGATAGAGTCGCACCTTCAATCGCATAGGTCGGTCCGAATGGCGCGCAAGTCCAACTTTCCAACGACAGATGCAGGCTCTTCTCATGCCTTACCCAATCATGTTTTGACTTGAATGTGTCTGTGCAAAACGTGCATTGGTAAAGTCGTCTTGGTGATTGAGTACGACCACGAGACACAGGTGACTTTTTACGTTGGCGTCTGCGTCGGCGCCGCGTTGGTACTCCCGCATAAAATCGTCCAAAGGAGCCCGATAGGTTCGAAACAAAGCTATGGGCTGATGACGCTGAGCTGCTCGAGCCACTAGACCTGATTGAGTCGGACGCAGCAACTGATGATGTTGACCGGTGAGACCGTCGATGACCGCGTTCTGATAAAGTTGCCTCTTGAGGATGTTGTCGCATCGGATATGTTCCTTGTCTGTTGCTGAGTCTGATAGAGTTCATTATATCGCCCAAATCAACAGCTTCTGTCTCTGGCGGGGAGTTCTTCCAGCGATCCAGTGGGCTCAGTGCCAGCCCATCATCGTTCGTTAAATCAGGTAAATCGGGGAACAGTGAGAACTGCAAATCAATTTCATTCAAAAAAGATGAGGGAAGCTCATTATCCGACATAGCGGAGCGTTTGGATAATGTTCAAATGTTCCTGCGTGGAAACTTTCCAAGGAAGGTTGGACCGGGTTGATGACTCATCCGCGCCTTTCGAGTTACTTGATTAAGAAATGACGGGTTAAGGTTATGACACGATAGCCAATAAAAGCTGTTTATCGTCTTCCCCATACCCCACTTCCTAATTAAAATGAGAAACACTGCAACAAGGCACTGGACATGCCGAACGCAAGCCTGGTCATATCTGTGGTGATCCTATCCACTCGCTGTCCCAGGTTTCCAGGGGTTGACTTCCTCAGGCCAAGTTTTCAACGATGATTATATTTTGCGGGTTAGCCTTTGACACGTCTGACGCAAGTGTTTATTACTCTTGCATTTGTTGTAGATATTATTACCAATAGCTTAAGGCTTTTGGCGTAATCTATTATTGATATCCACTATATATTGTACATGAAACAGCCGCATTGAAAATTTCCAATATTTCGCGTTGTCCAGCTGTTTGTGCTAGATGGATTGGGCTTATTTGGTCATTATCCAGAATGCCAATGCGTGCTCCAGCGCCTACCAACAATTCAACCGCTTTTCGATGTCCCGCTCGCGTAGCATAATGTAAGGCAGTCCAGCCATGAAAACCATGGGTATCAAGATCGGCGCCATTTTGAAGAAATATAACGATAACTTCGTCATGTCCATACCGAGCCGCCAGTTGCAATGCCGTCCATCCGTGAGATGTAGGCACATCTATATCTTTGTTGCAACGAATCAGAGCCTCAACACCAGCAACATAACCATCTCTCGATGCAACTTGTAACGGAAACTCCCCTTCTGCATTTTTTTGCGTGACAGGTGCTCCATCCTCAATGAGTCGTAGAATAGAATTCATTCGGCGTGATGACACGGCTCGATGCAGATGGAAGTGCCGCCGATTTAGGATTTCTTGGACAAGAAAGCGGTAGATCATGGGTTCACATAATTCATTGAAATCTCGACACACTGCTCGCACATTCAATAGGTCCCTTTCATGGCATAGCTTAGTCATGAGGTCAGTAATGCCGGCTTGCGCCCAGGTAGGTGCGTAAGAAGACTGGGGCACGTACCCTAACCACAATAAGAAGAATTTCCGCTGGAAGTCGCATTTTAAACAAGGGCCTGTGTGTTGGGAAAATAGGTCTTTGATGAAGCATCTTGTAGTCCAACCCGATTTTCAAAGGGTCGGGAATCCACATGCGCCCTTAATATTTCTACTTTAGGCATTTTGGGGACAGTGCCGGGGCCCCGTGTCTCTCCACCAAGAAAATATCAACTAGTATCCGCCAATCGGCTTTGGATGATGAGCACTGTTCAGGACGTATAATAAACGCCAATAAATGGAAGCGAGTTGAATCAAGCTAGGTGTACCGCTGAAGCTGTGCAGCCTTTCAGGGGACCCTTTCGGCCGTTCTTTCGTATTTTCCACTTAGTTCAAATTATATTATATTTTAGGAGTACCAGGGTGTGGGACGGGGGTCATATTCTTCTCGTTATACCAGGGGCAAGATGCGGATCCGAGCCAACAATACCTGCTCATGCATCAAGGCGGGGCGAAATTCCCAGACCAGGCAAGCGTGGTGCAGTGACATGGCCATCGATGAAAACACGGTCACCAGACCTAAAAAGAACTCAGAAGAAGCGAAGGTCGATTCAAAAATGAGCACGGGATAGGAAAGCTATTGGCGGCTGAGGCATTCTTCTCAGTCCAATGATACACGTTGTTCGGGCACTTGATGTTCACACTTTGTTTATTTTCTATCGGGGACCTTAACCGAGACCTCTCACGTAAATGGTTCGTGCATTCTCACTTGTTCGACAAGGTGCACTTTGCAAGAGAACGCGTCAAGCAGCCGAAAACAAAGGATACAATATCAGATCAGCCTCAACGAGAGGTCCAATGTTCAGAATCATAACCGTCCATCAAGTCTCTATATTCTTTCTCTCCTTCAGCCCATCCATTAATACCGCCAGTGAGAACAAAACCCCGAGGGTTTTTTTGACTCCCTTTGGAAGCCGAAAAAATGCTTTGATAGGCTGTGTAATCAGAAAACGAGGCAGCGCCCTTAGGACCGCGACCGCAAGAAGATCCTGTCGAAATATTTTAGTATCCAAGTGCTAGAGCCGAACAAGGGCCTACAGCTGTAACTTACCGCAAAAGAAAATGACGTCCGATATTTCAGTAGATGAGGAGAGATGGTATAGAGTGGGGATGGCAGACGGGAGACTTTCCATAGGGATGTTCAAAGAACCTTTGATAGTCCCTCCCTTAAAATCGCTCGCCCGCAGGTCGACCAGAATAAAATGCCGTCCGGGCACTTCACCTTCAAGAAACCTATTGTGCAGTTCCCCGGCCGATATATGTGCAACTCCTGCTTCCGATGTCATTTGAACTCGCCGAATGGAGTAGCGAATTGTTTGTAATATGCACTGGTCATATGAACTTGACCCAGACCGGTATATGTGATATTGAGGTCCAAAAAACAGGGCCGAGAAAATGCGATAAAGAAACAAGTGAATAAGTGGTCAATAAATAATTGGGTTTGTTAAAATAATTGCCGAAGCGAGGCTTGCCTTCCGTCCTCTTCTGCCCACGGTTTGGTCCCCTCGCCAAAAGGGGAAGTCTTTAAGGCGCAGACACATGATTCTCCACAAAAAACCAACCGCAACCACTACAGATCTTACCTGAATAAGGTATATACATCAAGACAAACAATTACATATAGTCACCTCATACTTCATAATTAGTTTTAGCCGCGCACGTGCATGTCCGCTTGCTTCCCTCGACATTTTTGCCACTGTGCGGATAGGTCCTGGGAAGATCATCAAATTTGTTTTGATAGATGAATGCAACCTCCAGCCTTATCTCAGTTAAAGAATTTGTGAAATCCGGTCATGGTAAAGAATCACGCAGACATAGTATGAGCTGGAGAACTGGATGACAAGATGTGGTTAGCGTATCTCTTACTCTCGCTGAGAGTGCCACTATACCAAATTAGGCAGTATGTCATGTCGTCACGTCACATGACAGACTGCGATTTAAAGAAGACCAGGAAACAGCCACACGATAAGGAGTTCCCAGACAGAGCACTTTTATTACAGTAATATTGTACTTGTAGTACCGCGGACGGTAAAGGGCTAGGCGGAAATGGCGTCCTCGTGGTGGACATTTTCCTGATGTGTTGAGCCACATATGTATCGGATTTCAGTCGTGCTCAGGTGGGAACAAAGTGACTGATGTCATGGTACATGTACTTTGGAGTTGAGAGCTGTGTTGGTTCTTTCCCCTATCCGTTTCAAAACAAACATCATCCCCCAGACCCTGAGATTTACATATTGGCGACGCGGTTTCATTTTCAACTACTTCCATGTCTGTTATAAGCCTCATTATTTCCACCATATTTCGCCTCCCCATCGCACACCGACCATACGTCTACCCCTAGCCTTTGCCTTTACTATCCTGAGCTCAACCCTATCTTTGGCTGAGGCTAGCCGATACAGACCTCCTGCACGAAAGGCGAGCAATGAATCATGTATCTTATTGGCCTTCACGAGAATACATCCCTTCCGGAAGACTCCGTTTATACCTTTGCACCTAGGAGGACCAAACTGGCGCTGGATGGTACTAAGTCCGGCGATGGCCTATTCGGACGCAAAATCATACATGAAGCAGTGGACCGGGCTGAATTCAATCAATGTTTGAAGAGCCAGGCCAGCATTACGCTGCGACAGTATAACTTTTTTCCACGATGAACGAAAGTAGCGCAACGCAACAACCGTCAAAACGCACATTGCCCACTTCCCCTTATGTCTCTACAGGTAGCCACTCTCCAAACCAAAACCACGTGGAGAAACCCTGTTCGATCTATTCTCGGACATCTCTAGAAGATTATGCTCTCGCCATGCTGGCCTATACCCAGTCCCAGGTATCGTCTCTTGTTGATCTGGACGAAAACCATGGGACTAGCAACCGCACCTGCAGCAGTATAATTAGCGGCACCAGTGAGGGTAGTGATCTTTCCGCCAAGAGTGCGCTACACCATCAAGGCCCTGGTCTTCCCAATTCAGCTGAGGGTGAAGAAGCCGGACGGCAAACTGCCAACAGCGCAGGTTGCATTCAAGCTCAGTATTACAACTATGTTTATACGGAGTCGGTATCGTCATGATACTGCCTGTGAATTTACTCCTGAATTTGCGGGCTCTGGCATCTATCTTATGTCTCTTACTACGGTAGGCTTCCATGTGGTTTAAGACGCATAATATAGTATTTCTACGGTGCCATATCGTCCTGTGGACATCGCCTGCTTAACAACTTTGTTTCACGGTGAAATCATACGATATTAAATTGAGAATGCTTGTCATTCCTACCCTAGCGGTCATGACTTAATAATTTAGGCGTGTGTGACCTTACTATCTCCCTGCATTGAATCAGGCGACTATGGATTGTCTATCTTTTACACCTTCTTCTCCCTCGATGCTTGATTTGGCGTTGGGACGATAGTCCCGCTTAAATGCTTTCCCGTTATTCGGCGCATATCTTGGTTGGGGTTGGAACTGCCAAACATGGATAATCTCGACCAGCTTATGTTAGACCAGAGACGTCCGCCTGAATAAAATTGGATCTCTGTCGGGCCTCAAAGTCAGCTGGAGCCGGTCGACCCAGCGGCGATTATCATACACTCTTCTCTTTGGACGCAGCCCCGCTCCTGGAGGATCTGGGCGAACGGACAACAGTCGAAGAGCGGGATAAAGACAACGCTCCTGGTGACCCGGTCACGGGCCGAAGGTGAAGATCGACGGGTGTCTCCGGAGCCAGTCCCAAGCAATTCATTGGTAAACGGCCAGCCCATACAGGAAAGTTTAGATAAATACCTTGCACATTTGAAGGGAGCCCAGGAAGAACAGGAACAATTGGAAGACAGGTTGGAAAATGAGCGGCTTCATGAGGAGTTCGACCCACTAGAGCAATCACCGGGCGGGAAGCCTTCTCAGCAAGCAAGCAGTTCAATAAACCAGGCGATTTAAATAGTGGTGTATAGCATGGAAGTACAGCAGGGCTGAAAAGGGATTGGCTAACTGAGAGCCCTTCCCCATCTAAAGCGTAGGTTCGTGCATTTCATAATACCCTCGTACCCCCCAGGTCCCTGGCAAGAAATTTTGTCAACCTGCTCGAAGGGCCACCTCCGCTCCATTCCGAGCCTTTGTTGATTGTCAAGACAATTCACGATTCCGAGGGAAATTCGGTAGGTAGCAGCTCCATACTAATTGATCACTGGATTTCAGCGGTTCGAAAATCCCTCAGGAGGGTGATGCTAGAGGATACAAACGAGCCGGGCTCTACGACCTTTATGTAGGTGAGGGCTAGAGTCTACATCGGTCGGTGATTGGCTTCCAAGAAGATGACTAAACATGCTGTTCTCAGTCGCAACGACGAAACCAAAATGAATACTATCTGTATCAACGAGGGCTAGGAATGGTAATGTAATAAATGCCTACTCTTGACTAAATTCCAAATCATCCGGGGCAGCACCCGGTCCTCTATTTGGAAATCTCCCATATTGTATGCTTGGGGATCTGTGTTCTAGTTATTACTACAGAATAAAGAGAAACTGGAGAGTAGTCCCACCTCTGGCGGCAGGGCCAAAGAGCACGAAAAGCCAGACAGAGGCCCTTCCCTCAATGCGTGCTTGGAAATAAAGTAGCATCACGGCTACTGCGGGGCTTATTTGGCGGAGGTTCAGGGCTGGACGTACAGGTGCTCCTTGATCCATGTCGAATATGTCCACTGGATGTTGCAAACTTCTTCAGCACACTCGTAATCAATTTGGAGTCATCGAAATTGGCTCTGGGTTGTATTTGCTGCAGTACCGATTTATAATCACGTGCTTCGATGGATAACTCTTCAAGCCTTCTGTTTTGGGTCGTCAACATTACTGTACTAGATCTAATCGAAGCCAGGCTTAACCTTTCAAAGAGTTCGCGCTTCGTTTGACTATACCAACAATTTATTTGCAGCGTAGCACAGCGCTGGCATTGTGGACGTTCGCCAGAGCATCTCGACTTATGCTCTTGGCAAGGTCTGCACGCATGTGTAGTTCGCTTTTTTAGACACGAAGCGGCACGATTTAGCGGGGGAATTGGCATTTTGGGTGTTCCATTTGGAGAAACAGTCGGCTGACACGGATAAGTGTGCTTCGGCATACTGGTCTCTTTTGAACTCGATGATGATCCTGAAATAAAAAAATGAGTTACTTCCAAGCGCTAAAAATGGATTGAAGAGGGCCGCTTGTACCTTGGTCAACGAGCTTAGATAGGTCCATGTTTGATATTCATGAAAATACTGCTTGCCTTCACATCTATTGGAAAAGAAGAAGGTAATTCTGATGTATTTGATGTCCTGTAAATGTAATAAATGAAGTCCTTGGTGCGCAATGTTTACGTGGTTCGGGCGGGTGAGGAAGTCTCATTGGCCGGATCTCAAACCCGAGACTGCACAATCAAGTAATCCTGGGAATTGAACGAAATCGGTTGGCATCATAGGTCCCCTGAATCATCCCACGTGAGTCAGGTTTGAGAGCTGGCCGAGGAATGGGCCAAGGTGTAAACATGACCTTATATGGGTAAGTACATCGGGTCGATGATTGGCTTCCAAGGAAATGACTAAACATGCTGTTCTCAATCGTAGGCGGTCGGTGTGGGCATTAACGAAACCAAAAGTGTATCGCTGCCCAATTTTGGTAACACTACCCTGGGGTGCTTTGAGGCCCCTAAATATATAGAAACAGTGTCTCCTGTCCTGTGTGGTTCGCTGTCCAAGCTAGACGTATAGCGAGTGACACCAAGCCAAATATGTCATGGATCTGTGGAATCATGTCCAGGTAGGTCCCAAGCCTGGAGATGTGGGTCCGTGGCTGAGGAGCTGTGATCACAAGGCCTTGGTTCTAGGCCATGTGATCTAGAACAGTTGACCTCAAGGCCAAATACCGACGGCTGTGGATGCAGATCCACATTGGACGTACGTCCACAGCTCCTAGTCTTGGTGGGATTTTACCGTTTATCAACTGACGCCTCACTATAAAGTATTTTTTCTTTACACCAATTTTTTGCCCAGTTAATATACATCACCTCTTCTTTCTATTGCCCGCACTTATGTCTGCGTTTCAACCTGTTTTATTAGAACTGATCGACGAGGCTATCTCTTAGGCTGGTAGATCGGGGTTTAGTCTCTCGATCGCAAGGCATGCATTTTATTGCCTCTCTCCAGTGTTTTGACACCATGATTCTGCCCAGTTATGTAATCACATGGGATGGCCGAAAAGAATAAAGAATAATAAACTGATTAATTTGTTCATATTCAGTTTAAACATAGTGAAAGAAGTAAGGTGGTTATTGGATATTGTTGGCTATACGACGCCCTCCGCCCCAAATCACGCGCATTCCCTCAATACCTAGGCACCGCCCAAAACTTTTTTTCTTTTTTTGCGTTAACTACTGTAATGATAAATTCATTTTCCCGGCGGTTTGAGATCACGTATATGCACTAATGAAGATTTCGATCAATATGAAAGGTTTGCTGGTGCTAAAAGTAGCCATAGTGACGTAGAAGTTATAGCGGGCAACAGGTCAATAACGTTGAAAGTACGGTTGCTTTCACGTTGCCGCACGCATTTGATGACCGCAAATAACACCGGTGATTGCCCTTCTAGTCTTGCGGGGGCCGCCTTCATGAGTTCAACACACAAAGGACCAATTTTCGTGTAATAATTTGAGGAATATAGTGGTCTTTATATTTATGAAGACCGAGGACCCTTATGGTCACTAAGCCAGGGTGGCCGCTAGTTGACAGTTATAAAGATTCAACGGTTATTTGGGAGTCCACGGAACGTGCATTGTCAACAACGATATTAGTACTGCAAAATAAAAGAGGATAGAATAGTTAATAGCGTGCTAAGAGTTGTCAACGAGGCCAATCAATGCTAGTAAAAGCATGGTCAACGGGTAAGAGAAGATCTACAGCCGGTGATTAAACAATTAATTGTCTCAGAAATCTGACTACAAAATCTCTAAAAAGAATAAACAAATTGAGTTATGATTGGCTAGGGAACACTCTCCACTCTAAATAAAGCGAATTTTCCTCCCCCCAAGTCTGCTGCAAGAATTATTTCATCCTACCTACCTAGGAAAACTCCTCTGGGCCCATGGCATGCTCGCTTTTATGCCAGATTCTCCAGGTATCAAATCTAAGCCATCCTTGTACTTTTTAGCTTAGCCACTTGTAACCCCTTGGTGGAGCCCCACCTCAACGGTGCGGTGAGGCAGCGAGCCATTGGAGCGCGCCTCAAAGTGGAGGTCCAGGCATTCGAGCGCCACCGTGAATGGTCGCGCCGCGAAGCTGAGGCCTACCACACCATCTTCCGGTACCTGTCCCCCCGCATCAGCATTATGTCGCGGGACTAGAGACGTCCCGTGATCTCTGGAATGAACTTCAAGAACGATACCGGCGAATGGAACTCGCCACTTTCTGCGAATTGTTTGCCCAACTTCGCGAGACAACCGGCGAACGATGCGCCAGTGCGCGTGATTTTGTTGATCGCGTACGGCTGCTCGTACATCGATTGAATGCCATTGCTCCAGGATCAATCGGTGACAAGACACATATTGCGATCCTGATTACGCAGATCGGACCGGAATACATTTTGGTTGTGGATGCCATCCAGAATGACAAGGATCCGGTCAACCCGACCACGATCGGAAATCGGCTGTCCAATGCCGAGCAGACGGTCCGACGGAAGGAGTCTCCCGCGCCACCGCAGGGAGTCCCAGGACCGTCCATCAATACAGTGCAGAGAAACCCCAAGAAATGTATCTACTGCAAGAAGCGCGGCCATGTGGTCACGGAGTGCTGGAAGAAACAGCGCGAAAAACACCCGCCCAGGGACCATGCCCTGAAGGCTGAACGGAGTGCTTCCGGCTCACCAAGAAACAATTTGCAAAATGTACCGTTAAGCCAGGGAGAAGATAGGCAGGGCCCGCCGACTTCCAAGAGTCCGAGGATCAATATCGTGAGGGCGAGGGTTACGACCCTTTATACCCACGCACCGCAACCCCGGTGGATCCTGGACTCGGCCGCCACCAGCCACATCTGCTGGGACCGGGGCTGCTTCAGCAGTCTGTGGCCCACCGGGAGATGCTGGACACGGCGGGCGATCCAGTGGAAGCCGAAGGGATTGGTACGGTGAAGCTCACGCTTCGGGGGAAGTTCAACCAACCCCTGGTGTTAAAGAATGTGTACTTCGCGCCACGCGTCGGGATGAACCTGATCAGCGTGCCGAAGCTGTTGCGAGACCGCTACTCGGTGGTGGCGCACCGCAGAACGTCTTCGTGCAACGCCGAGGGCGGACTGTGGGGACTGCCTACCATGCGGAGGAGGATCTGTTGATCCTGCGGTGCAATGTGAGCAAAAGATCCCGAGAGCGAGTCCAACTGGCGAGGGCGCCGGCGACCCACGGCCATGCAGATTCCCTGGAACCGCAGGCGGTGGCTATGGACGTCGACGACCCTCAGGAGTCAAGTGGCGCAGAATGCGCAGCGTCAACCTCTGAACTCGGTGGTGAAGCTGTGATACTCGAAGAAGATGCGTGCAAAGGAGTGGACCAGGCCTCCGAAGCGTTGTGGCACGCTCGGATGGGACATCTGAACCGGGGAGACTTGAGGGTGGTCCTCCGGCGGACCGGCACTCCGTACCGACCGCTGACGCAGGCGCAGCTGCTGGCAACGCCGCAGTGCCCGGCGCGCATGTCTGGTAAGCAGCATCAAAAGAGGAACTCCCGTGCAAGACGGCCACGTCTACATTCAATGAGGATTTTCGAAATAATCCATTCGGACATTATGGAGATGCCGATTGCCAAAGATGGCTCCAGGTACAGTGATCACCTTTACTGACGATTATTCTCGTGGCTCGTGGGCATATGCCATGGGATGGAAACATGAAGCGGTCCAGAAGTTCCGACAATTCGAGGCCTGGGCGCACCGACAGTTCGGCGCCCAGATCAAACGGTTCCTCACCGACAACGGGAGAGAATACTTCCGATCGGAAAGCACCTCAAGTCCCAGGGAGTTGAGTTTGACACCTCGCTGCCGTACTGCAAAGGGCAGAATGGTCTGGCCGAACGCACGAATCGCACTATCCGGGAGCGGATCAACACGCTCCTGTCCGATGCGAAACTTCCTCCTTCCTGGTGGACCGAGCTCTTAGACGCGGTGGTCTATCTGGAGCTGCGCACCAGCATCGATTTTGCAGAAGAAGATCCCGTACGAAATAATTTACGGGAAGCCGCCCTCGCTGTTGCATCTGCGACGGATTGGCTCCTGCGCATGGGTGTTGATCCCGAAAGAGCATCGAGCAAAACTCGGACCCCGATCATCCGAGTGCCGATTGCTAGGTTATTGTGAACCGAACCAGTACAAGCTGTATGAAATTCATTCAAGGAAGACAGTCTTTTCCCGTGATGTCGAGTTCGATGAGAGGACCCCTGTGGCGCCACTCATCGAGGGGGAAACAGGCGACGACCTCCCCGACAATGCTCCTCCATCACTTGTCTTTCCACCAGCGGTGCCATCTCCATCTAACGCATTACCTACGCCGCCTGCATCGCCTCCAGGCTCGGCTGAACGACCGAAAACGCCATCCCAGCATGTGGAAGAAGCACTTCCACCGGTCAATCCGATCGAACAGAAAGCAGAGTCCACACAGGATCTCGGCTATTCCATCTATGGCCGCAGAAGAAGACCTTCACGGCGCCTGCTGGAATCACTTGGCAAAGTATACACCGCAGGCACACTAAGAGCCGCATCTGCGAGCACAGTCGATCCGTCGACTTTTCACGAGGCCGTTTCGGGCCCGAACCAACTGGAATGTTGGGCGGCCATCCAGAAAGAATATGCGTCTCTTCTCGAGCACGGGACATGGGAAAAGGTTCTGCGAACAGACGTACCCGTCGGAGATCATGTGATTGGCTGCAAATGGGTCTTCAAGACCAAAGCCAACGGAACGTGTAAAGCGCGACTGGTCATCAAAGGCTACCGGCAGAAGCATGGTATCGACTACCATGAAACATTTGCCGCGGTGTCACGAATGGACTCGGTCCGCTGCATCATTCTAGAAGCCCAGAAGCCCCGAAGGCCATACAAGGCTAATAGGGCGCTGAGAACCGTCCACGGGTAACTTACAAGAAGCTTACTAAGTAAACTCAGCAAGATGCCCCTCATCACTTTTCGTTTTTACGCTCCTGTTTTCCAACCACAAAGCACTTCTGTCCAAGTCAACAAATGGTCGACATGGCTCTGCCTACAATGCCTTTCACTAGGCTATGATGAGAACTGCTGCTCGGCCCACAAAGACCACGCACGAGATCATCTCCCCGTTATATTGGTGAGGGCAACACACAACGGAAACGCGAATTGTTCAACTCCACCGAATTATGGCACCGATTCGGACGGCAGTATCTGGCCTCGATATCGAGGTTGTCGTGAAATCGGAAGCTGGGAGGTTGACTGTCATGGGAAAACGCAAATCTTATCGCCCAACGCAGTCCTCCTCATTTACGACTTGGATGGGTCTGTCATCCCGAATACGTATATGGAAGACGAAAGGTGTACGAGACATTCGAGTTCATCTTATCCTTACGCATTTGCTTCCTCCGCATTCGGAAGTATACACAGTCACTGCCCTTGGGAAGCTCAAGCAGCAGTCTTACTTCAATGAAGAATATCTCATCCGTGGCCCTATACCTTCTGACGCTATCGTTTCTTCATATTCTGGGGATCGTGAAGATGTCCTTTTACTAATCCCCGTATTCGAATTTCGATATGCTTTTCCACCTATCGATTCGAAATAATGCCTTGTTATCCTGCCTTATGACCTAGTCACTTGTCGACTAGCACGGGAATGTGGGAGCGACATTTCTCGCCGGGTTATATTGGATGCATTTACAAGAGGGCATTTTTTCACGGTTGCTGACCTACGGAGAATCGCCTAGCCATCAGTCAATAGGTACATTGGCAGTACTAGTATGGTGATTAAGAGTCTCGAGAGTTGTTTGCTGCTCGTTCACGACAAGCCTTTGAATCTAGCCGTATATACCTTGGGCTATGTCTGCCATTCTGAACAGAATGACAGGATATATTAGTATACAAAACAAAAAGTTGGTGTACATAATTCCGCACCTCGGCTTACTCCTTGGTGTTTCCAACTCAGGAGAGCAGGAGTTTTGGTTCAGCTTGTTTGTTCAATCATAAGTGACTTCACAGTCCGTTTCTGTCCTACTGTACTCGAGCTGGGGGTGCTCTTCCAAATTTCCTCAAATTTGTACGAATATTCATAATCGTAGCCACGCAGTATTCAGCTTCTTCGGCCATTTAAGTGGTAAGTGGCTGGCTATCATATCGCGGACGAGAGGCAGTTTGGATGGGGGAAGTCTGGAGGCCATTTTATGAGACCTAACGTGACATTGATGAGAGATGGATGGGTGAAGATGCCTCCTTGGGTGGACAGCATGGCACCGAATCACCGTTATATCGCATTTTCGAGTAAATTACACAGGACCGGGTCCCAACGGCGTCATGTAAAAGAAAACTATCTATAGTTAGAAATCAGGGATCGAAGGCTATACCAAATATGTATTAGCGTGTAGCAATTAGGGTTCGCGGATCAAGTCGCAAGAGTTTGGAGTCAAAACTGACTTCGAATTTCACTGTACACAAACACACACACAATTTTTTAACGCCCGGCGGCTTAGCCGAAAGGGCAACTATCTCTGATCTACTATACATGTCATAATGTATACAGTACTGTGTCTCCTCGGAGCCCATACATAAAGCCTTGAAATATATGTCATCTCAGATGTCCGTATCGCAGCGGATCCTCGTGGGCTAGTAATTTTATTAGTAGGCTGGCTTGAAGGCGCTTCTCCAAGTGTTCAACATCCTATTTTCGGCAGTTGAAGCGCGTCTACCATCTGTAACACGAAGTGGTTGATGGGTTAGATCGGCGAAAGGGGGTGATTTATGTTCGTTGGCATGGTTAGGTGGCCTCAAGTCGGCCCGTGGGGATGGCGAATCGTATTGAGGCCCGTACCGCTTCTAAGTTTGGCGTCCACTTCTGATCATCGGAGGGCGACTTGCCTCCTAGGAAGAAGGATATATTTCCTCGGTGGGTGTTGGTACATTGTAGTAGTTCCGTCCGGTGCGCCGTCCATTTTTGACATCGAAATAGGAAGTGCTCCACGGTCTCTCTCGCTTGTCCACGTGCACACTGGTCTGTGTCTGCTACGTTGATTCGATAGAGATATTCATTGAGTCTTGCCATGCCGGTTCGGAGTTGAGCCAGCACGCTCGCTTCTTTCCAAGATAATCGGTCATACAGCTGCCGGGTGTGTTTGCCTGGGAGTGCTGCATCAACTCGTCTTGCGTGTCTCCCTACGTTCACTGGCAGGTCATTGCTGGGGACTGCTTGGGACCGTGCGATATTCAGTGTTGTTGACTTCATTCTCGGGACGCGTTCTTGCGGGAGAGCATCTTCTTGCATCGCGGTTCTGGCCTGTTCTTTAGCCAGACCCCGCAGTTTATTGTCTTCGCTCGTTGAGATCCACCGGATATTGATCTGGTTCCCATTTCTCCGCAGCTTTCTCATCAACTTGTACAGTTCGCAGACGAATTCCTGGGCTGACTGTTGTCGAGGATCCCTTAGTGTCAGAGCCGCCGCTTTGTTGCTCGTGAGCAGCGTAATCCTGTAATCTTTCAGTCCAACCACCATGTTCAATGCATGTGCCATCGCTGCTAGCTCCGCAGAGAACGGATTTTGCTCTGCTCTTGCACCCAATGTGACGGAAAGGTCTTCAGTTTCAGTTTTCGATACCGAGGTGGCTGTTTCTCGATCGCCACCCCGAATCCGACCAGCTCGTTCCGAGCCGAGCTGCTGACCGCGATCTGCATATACACGCCTGCTCTGGTCTGGAAATCCTGCGGTTGATCAATATCGGTCTGCATGCGTTCCTCCCACGGGGCTAACGTAAATGGGTTAATCGTTTCCAGTGTTTCCATGTCGATATGCTTGAGCGCATCGGCTACCTGATACAACGGCGAGCGGTGGTATCTTCTGAACTTCCTGATCCGATCTGTATTTCTGCGGAGAGGATTGGTTTCCGGTAGAGTGTGTATGTCCGTCCACATCTTCACGGCCCGTCTCCAGAATCGATGCTGCGCAGTGGCAATGTGAGCCTCCGCCTCTGCTACGCTGGTCGCGACCGTGAGAAACGTCCCCACAATGGCTTGTGCTCCTACTCTTTGGACTCGGTTAATCGGTCCCATGGCTTTATCCTTGCACGCGTGCATCCAGACATTGGAGGCGTAGTCCACGACCGGCGCCACCGTCGAGGTGAACAGCTGCCGCGCTGATGCTGGGGTTAGGCCCCGAAGTCGCCGAAGCTCCATCGCTGCTTCCAGGCCCTTGGAAGCGGCCCTCGCAATATATTCCTTGTACTTGAGTCTCGTGTCCATCAATAAGCCGAGGATCTTGACGTGGTCTTGGGGTACAACCGTCTGTCCCTTGATGGTAAACGGATCGTGGTCCGATTTACGTGTCTTGGGAGCAAAGTGTATGATAGCTGTCTTTTCAGCTTCAAAGGTCGCTCCGCTTCTCCTTTCCCAGTCGAGCGCTTCATTGATAATTGCTTCAATTCCTTCCCGGTTACTCTGCGCGGTTGACCCGGTCACCCATGCGGTGAAATCGTCCACAAAAGCGACTGCTCCTCCCTGGCTGCCGATCTGTCTTTGCACGAGGTCTGCGTTGAAGAAGAGAAATAGGATCGGGGACAGGGGCGAGCCCTGCGGTAGCCCAGCCTGTGGCAGGCTTTGGACCTCCGACAATTGCCCATTGATCTGGATGTTCGCCGTTCGTTCCGAGCAGAACGCCTCAACCCACCGGAGCAGACCCTCCGGTATGCCTCGTGCTTTCATCCTTTGGAGCAATCGTTCTTTGCACACTCCGTTGTAGGCTCCTTTGACATCGAAGCTGATCAGGCTCAATACCCGTCGGCCCCGCCACGCCGTGTAGATCTGTTCTTGCAAGAGCAAGAGTGCTTGCTCGGCGGACCGCTGTTTCCGGGCTCCAAAGTGGCTGGTCGGGAGCAAGCCGTGGGTTTCCACCGCGTGTGAGATCCTTTCTGCAACTACTGATTCCAGTATCTTGCCCAGTGTCGCTAGGAGTGAGATCGGTCTCCATGCTTTTGCAATGGTGTAATTTGCTTTATTCGGTTTTTTGAGCGGTATGATCTTCGCGTGTCTCCACTGTCTTGGCAACGAGCCTTCTGCCAGCGACGCCTGGAATAGTTCAAGGACCCTGTACTTGACCGTGGGCCATGTCATCTTCCAAACTATCGCCGGCAGGCCGTCCTCTCCCGGCGCCTTCCACGATTTCGCTGCAAGAAGCTGTCGTTCTACCTCCTCCAGGGTGATGGCCGGCATCTCCACTGGCTCTCTTTGTAGTCTGGTCCCTTCATCGTCAATGTTGTCCGGCAGGGGTGGGAAGAATTTCGAAAGCAACTCCTCTGCTTGCTCCATATGGTCAGCGGTGGTAGTCCCATCTGCTCTGACGAGCTGCGGTAATTTCCCAAATGCCGCATCCTCCCCGGACTTCAGATACTTCGCTGCTTTCCATATGTTGTCGTTGTCTGCGAGGAACTCATTCCAGTGCTTCTTCTTTTGTTTACGGATGGCATCGTGGTATTGTTTCGCCGCACTTTGGGCTGTCTTTTCCAGGTGCGGTACTTTTCGTCCCGCCCGGCGATCCGAGCGAGCATGATTTCGCCAGTATGTGTATATATGGCGTAGCTGTGTTAAGTCGGCTGTCCACCATCGTTTCGCGCGTGGTGACGGTTTTGCCTTTGGAGTCAAAGCATGCACCGCCTCGCTGACCGCCGTCATGAGTCGGTCAGTCTTTTGCTGCACCGTGCCTCCCGACGGAGTGGCGGTCAGAGCACTCGCGATTATGGCATTGATCTCTTTCCATGGCGCGTTCTTCAGCAGAAGTCGTTCCTGATGCTTCGGGGCTGACCACGGTGCATCGAACACAGTCTCAATAGCACGGTGATCCGAGCCGTGCTCTGTCCCATGTATCGCACACTTGATCATTGAGTCTGTCAAATTATCAGAGGCCAGGGCGAGGTCGATGGTCGACTCGCAGTCCCCGCTCTGTCCACCACCGTGCCATGTCTTTGTACCTCGTTTGAGTAAGCTGCTAAGAGCAAACTCATTCATGAGGTCAATGATTGGGTCCGCTTCGCCCTGTCTTTTCAGGGACACCTCGTCTCCTCCCCAGAGTTGATCATGGCGGTTGAAGTCTCCCACAACCACGACCTCCACCACAGCGCCCGTGTCTCGCCGCACCTTTGCAACTGCCCTTCTCAGGTGATCGCACGTGTCGTCCAACGCCGAGGCATCTCCCCCCTCGACGTAAACAGATGCCATAAAAATCAGTCGCTCGGGGAGCCGGATGACCGCCGCCGTCAGATCCGGGGATTCTATAGCCACTTGCTCCGCTTCTATATCTTTATTGACCCAAAGCATGCACCGGATCGCCCATCTGCCTTCCCTCCAGGTGGAAGGAACCATCTTCGTCCACTTGTGATGTCCCATGGGGGTCGTCAAGAGCCTGCCGTGTATTCTCCTCGCTTGGGGTTCTTGAATCGCTACCACCGCTGCGTCTCGAGTTTGTTCGTCATTCATCAAGCTGTCATGCACCACGCCCTGTTTTCTCACGTTCAGTTGGATTATACGGAAGGTTTTACTCATGACGTGACGGGTAGAGCTTCCGGCAGTTCTTGCTATACGATTCATGCGGGCCTCCACACGGAACGCACTTTAGAACCGTTTGGTTGCAGTCGCTGTGGCGATGGCCCTCCGCGGCGCATCTTGCACAGTTCTGGACGTTCTTACACTGGAATGCTTTATGTCCAATCTCTTGGCAATTGTAACATTGCGTCGGTCGTGGGCGATGTTGAAAGGTGCTAGTCACGCCGGATTCTCCCCCGGCGTGGAAGAACCCGTCGGCCAGGAGTCTCCGCGCATCAGTGCCTCTGGTTAGGTAAACGACCATCGACCCGTAGGCCTTTGCGCTTTCCTTTCTGCTGAGCCACGCGATCTTAGCAACGGTAACTTCGTTCTCCTCGCTGAAGGCCGCTGTGGCTCCAGCTCGGATCTCATCTTTTTCGTCCAAAACTACAGCCTTGTTGACGCTGTCGACTTTGATTGGGTACAGCTCGTCACGCAGCACCCGGGCTCCTCCACCGATCTTCGCTTCTGCCACTTGCTTGACCAGCTGGTGTTCGGCTTCATCGCGACATGCTATTCGGTTCCGGTGGGTGTTTTTCGGATCCACCGTGACGGCGCGACAGCGCCAGTGCGTATGCTCTTCCATCGTCCGGATCTCTGTTTCAACCGCCGCCCGGATCGGACCTGCGGGCATCTTTTCATTTTCATTGTTGACCATCCTCGAGGTGTCTATCGTGCAATACAACGTGTCGGTGAAGGTGGTCGGTATCGTGTTCGACCATGAGAGCGTTCGTATGTTGCTCGGGTAGCTGGTTGGGGGAGTGCGGGCAACATCTGCATAGGACGGAGATCCCGTGGCGGGGTCTGCAGGACTGATTGCAACGCGTAAGGATTGGATTTCGCGAAGGATCTCATCGTGGCCGTTCTGGGCGCATGGTTCGGAAAGGGGTTGCGGTGTAAGAGGGCTATCTGTCAGGCTTTGTAGCTCGTGTCGAACTTCTGCGAGGGCGGCGGTAAATTCTTCTTTGACTTTCTGAAGTTCTTCCTTGTGCAATTCGTCTCGCCGTCTGATCTCCTTCCTGAGTTTGACGAGTTCCTTTAACAGTTCCGAGGCGTTCGGATCCTCGCTCTCTGTTGATGATTCCGATGCTATCACTTCACGTTGGGCTACTGGCTTGCTCTGGGTCTTCTTCTTCCGTTGTGAACGCGGGTTGCTTTGCTCGATATCGAGTTCTTGCTCCTGTGCATAATTGTTAGGCGGCCTGGTGGAGCGTCTCGGTCTCAATAATCGCGGCGGAGAATTTTCGTGTTCGTTGCGGTCGGGCGGTTCAGGGGTTCGCGTCTCGGCCCGTCCCGACATTTTCGCTCGATCAATGTCGCGCGTCAGGTGTAAATCGCGTTACTTTGTTCGAGATACGCTCGATTCGCTTCAATACAGTACGTTCCGAAACTGGTGCAACCGCCTACACTCTTCCAAAAATGAGATACAGACGCGCTCGAAATCCTTTAAGGAATACAGTAATATTCGAAATCAGGTATACCTCCGCACTCTTGTGACTTGATTCCCGGAAAATATATCTGAGTGCCGTTAATTCTGATTGGATAGGTGACAAAGACCCCGCCTTCCTACCGATTTCTGAACCGTCAGAAATCGGTAGTTGTATCTTACTATATAGCATTTAGACACTATGGATTTATTTTACAGGAAAGTGCTATACGTTGGTGTACACCTCATCCCATGTTGAGGCAAGCTTCCTCTGCCACCACTCGCCTGTCTGCTAAATTTCCGTAGCCAACATCAGGCAGAAGACTCCCCACTCCAAAGCTTTATGATACAAAACCAATCCTTTAACACGTCTCAGATGGCCGAACAAATTGGAATTACCAAGTTTACGATTATTAATATTCGCAGAAATGAACGCCCTTTCGGTACTATCAATGTCCAAACCGAATCGGCCAAAAACCCGTGATCCCGCTGATGATAAAGGCTCTTGCGACTACGTTTCTCAGGAGCTTCTTAACAAGTAGCACAGCTTCGCCGTGATTAGCGATACCAAATGCAGTATGTCCAAGACGGGTCGTTCTCGCATGTATTCCGCGGTACTGAACGTTGAATTCCGGTTTCCGTTGTACAATTACGGCAACGTGCCTGTCTTTAGCAGTTAGAGAGACCTTTTAGTAGGAATAAATAACCATATAGAGAGTTCAAAATACTTGTTTCGAGGTAACTTGCTGCTCATATCGCTGCTATGTGGTTTCAGTCCTTGCAAGTGGCTATACATAGACGTTGAGTTTATTGATCGTCATTTCTTTGGACTGAATCTTGCTAAATCCCTCTGTATCTTCTCATGCTTCGTGAGCCTACAAAGCCAATCAGCCATCGGTAATATGTGAATAATCTGTAGGCCTAATCATTGTTACAGAAAGTCGGCCTCGCCTCAACCCACCAATGCGACGATGACCGTAGGGAAATTCAGTGTTCTATTTCTGTCCTAAGGGATATGCCAACTAATACAGAAACAGGGGTAAAAGCGCCATCGCCATTGATGAGAGTTTATTGGGTACGTATATTAGTGCTAAAATACAAGGAAAGAAAGCATAGATTCTTTCGTAACAAGCCACCACGGCCTTCCGAAATGACAGTATAAATGACAGTATATACACCCCAAGGTCGCACTAACAAGTGCAGTCAAATACAGGCGATGAACAAGGACCAGGTCGGGAAAGGTTCTTGAGGGTTCCCTATCACACACTCAGAGACGTCCAAGCTTCTGCAAAATCCAGGCCCTTTTGGACCCTCTTGTGGTTGCGCCATTGTTTTTAAGAAATCTTTTGGTGGCTGGGATGCTTTTACAGTCAGGGTGCCCTGCGTATTTCAGCCACGTCAGGGGCGACGTGTACATATCGTCCAGAGAGTTGACCTGGGCTCCGTTTTTGACCAGGATCTTCGTCACATTGTAAGAGCCGTATTCAGCAGCCCAGGAGAGAGGCGTACGTTTGCTCTGATCGCGATCCTCTATTGGCGCTTCTGTCTCCAAAAGTTGCAAGAGAAGCTCAGTACAGTCCCCCATAGCGGCATAATGAATGAGAGACCTCTCAAAAGGGCCCCTTGGGTTGCATATGCCCTTGGCCTGGACCGACTTGTGAGTTGCTTCGAGGAATGCCATAACATTCTTGTCCAGCGCGTTCATCTGTATGCTTTTAAGGCGCTCGAATTCTCCATCTATGATGGTGGTGGTTTGAGGGGGCATAGTATTCAGACGCTTCAAAAGAGCCGAAACTGAGAATCGCAAGAAGGGTGTTTTGGGCCCATGACCAAGCTGGGGGCTCATAGATTATATAGTAATGGTGGGAGACAAGTCCGATAGCTCCCAGGGTATAGAATACGAATAAGCTTCTTGCCATCTATGTGCGTCCTGGTGGGCTGTACTTCATTTTAGTGATACAGTTAGTACTAGTTAGAAGTACATGAGTAAGGTTGAAGGGAATTTCTGCTGTATCGGTACCTGTTTCATGGGTCTTCGCAAATTGCGGCTATCACAACAGTCAATACGCAGCGGATAGTTTGGTGGAAGAGACGAAAAGAATATCAAAAAAATGCGAGGCAACTCACCTGAAGCGTGCTGTAGTGCCTCACAAAGATGAATTGTTCCGTTCAACACAGTGTTGTGGGGTCCAAGGCTGGGTCTACTTCCGAAAACAAGGCCGCCGATCACACGCGGTCTGATACGCCTCGTAAATGAATACCTGCGTTCTCGATAGCCAATAGCGCGTTTCTATCGTAATGAACTAAAGGATGGTGCATCTTCGCGCCTCGCGATATTGTAGACACGGCATTTCATCTTCGATGATGGCATTCTACGCCGCAGCGGTCCACCATGTATACCCAACCCCAGTGGGCTTCTTCGTCTACGACAACACGGAATAAGGCTTTACAGTACAAGTTGTTGACCTTGGTGGGGGGCTTGTGAGGTGTGAGCTAGTGAGACATTGAGAAGATTTACCTCGGAATTCAAGAGCTCATCAGATCTGAAAAGGTTGCCCGCATATTCTAGCCATGACATGCCAAGAAATATCGGTGAAGCCTCACCTTACTGTGGATGGCCTCAACTAATATAACGCGCTCTTGACTGCAAAGTCGGCCTCAATAAGCAACTGCACTAAAGTAATGACCTCCGATGCACCGCAACTTTGGTCAGACGACTGACGCTTTTTCTTTAATATCTTCCAACCCTATAGGCAATCTGAAGCCTCCCACAAATTTCGGGATAATTCTATAAAAGCCTCTGTTACCCTACTCGTTTTGCTTGACTACGCAGAAGACCAACTCAATCGGGAAATAAATATAGGACACGAGACACAGTACACAAGACATCTTCGAACTTCAAGCTGCTACAATCGTTTCAAGATAAGGAAAATGCGTTTATCAATCACCACGATTCTCGCAAGTGCCTTTGCAAGCGGGTCTCTCGGTGGCCCCCTTGAGATTATTGATATTGATGGCCAGCCGTGGAGACCTAGACATCAACATTCAAAATCAAGCACGGGAGAGCGCCCTGTGGTATGCCCTCCACTACGGAACTTTTTCCACCGTCAAGCGCGTTCTAGAACAACCCAACGTCGGAGTGGACGTCAAGCACAAACACGGCTGAACGGCGCTCCACTTAGCAGTCTTCGCAGGAAGAATAGGGTTCGTGCATCTGTTACTTTCAAGTGGCGGCGACCCTGATCTACAGGATGATTCAGGCCACTCGCCATGGGACTGTGCATGTCGCTTCAATAGGCCCATGATGGAAATGATTTTTTCAAACGATCCGATGGCCCAGGTGTTTCTTGGTACCCAATCATCAGAGGAGGCCAAGCTACCCCGTCACCAAGCAGTATCCTATGGGTCTGTAGATGTTGTCAAAGGGCTTCTCGGACAAAAGGGCCTGAACTTGGACATCCAAATTAGGAAAGGGTCTACGCCGCTCCATCTCGCCTTCAAAACAAACGCCCGGTAATGGTCAATTTGCTCCTAAGTCACCCCCGTGGACCGCAGCGTCAGGTAGGACCCGTTCGCGCTCCCTTGGAGGGAGGCAATATGTCTGTATTGTAGTGGATTCTATGTACAGAGGGAAGGCGGGAGGGACAAAATCAAGACTTGACTGCGTGAGAGATGACGAGCTACCCGCAGAGGCAAGCAACTGGCTCTCGTGAGGCAGTTGTATGAGGAAGACGCCCTCAGTAATGTCGGCGTAGATATCACGTGAGGCTACGGGCATTGTGAGGCAACCCCAATAAAACCACTCCCTTTAGAAACAGAATGACCGCCAAACGGTCGAGTTATAAGGACCAGCAGTCATGAGCCGATTAACATATGGCGCTTTGAGGCATCATATAGTCCCTCCAGCTAGCAACAGAAGTGGCTACCTCTGTAGATACAGAGCCAGTGGACTGGTCAACGGACGGCTGTAAAACCTGGCTTGTGTGGCCGCGATTCCCGTGGACAAACTGGTCAACAACCCGACGGAAGTTTTCAGCCGATTCATTGCCTCCATGAAATAGATCGTCAGCCGAAGGATTCCTCGAGAAGGGGAACTAAGATAACGATACCAGTTTGCCATGTAAGTGCATTGTATTCTCCTGTGCCTGGGGTATTGGACCTCTTTGATACCTGTGACAGCTTATGATCCATGATGATTTCTTGGCCCCGCTAGTGGCGCACCGCCGAGTTATTGGAGCAAAAGAAGGGTATAATAGCATCCGCCATAGGACAATCATGAGCTTTTAAATGTTTGATGGCCACCATAAAGGATATATCCACTATCAAGTTCTTCACGGGTTACCAGTATCAGCGCCGGCTCCCAGGAGGACTGCTAATGTGGATTTGTTGCCTCAATCACGGTACGTAGATCAAGGCGATCGAATCAACGATGTTTCAATTCAGTTGCCGTGTCCAAGTGTTGCCCGGACGACGAATTGATTTGAAGCGCATTCCCGGGAGCGATCTGGCTGTCAGATTGGAGTTGGTCACGATAGCAACATGCGGAAGGGAGATGCATTTCCGATATCTTGTGGTTGTTATCGCGTCATGATTCAGCCGCGCGAAAAACGCAGTCAAAAGGACGACCGGCGGAATCTTGTTTGCGCTTCCAGGAGCACTGTGGCCTTGGCCTCGTCCATGATAGATGCAGATGTCCTTCAACGGAATGTTTGAAACCCAAGGCAACAGTTGAGCCCCGGTATACTCGTGTATACTCGCGATGGCCTGGTGGATAACTTGAATAGAAAGCCGAGATCTGGAAGAGACTTTTCGACTAGTTTGAAAGTGCAGTACACGTAACAGAAGACACATATTGTGGCAATATTTGAAATCGAACCCTAGGATGACGTTGGTTCCTAGCGGTATGAAATTATCATAAGCAGTCCAGGAACGGTCTAGGTTCCTACAAAACGGGAGTCGGTTACTTGGAAAGCAACCATGTGATTCTTTCTACGGCTCCTAACTCACGCATTACGGGAGGTAAATCTCGTTTTCAAAACAAAAATCCTAGTCAGCAATAGATGGAAAGGATCTGGACTCCTCAACGCAATATAACAAATCTTAGTTCCTGATGCTCGAAAATGAGTTCCTAGGAGCTGGAGTACTCCCTGAAGCCTCCGGATTTTCAGGGGCCCTTATGAGGGACCAAGGAGATCCTATGGTCCTTTGGGGGCTACGGTCTCCTCCACCAAAGGCGGTCAGCTTGCGCACGGATCCGCAAGGCAGAGTCTGGGAGCCTAAAGTGGAGGCAATATTCTATAATATAAAAGAAGATGACTCCCCCCAATATCTAGCTCTTGTCATCTTCCCCAAATATCCAGCTCTTCGCAACACCTTATATACCACACGCTATTCGATAAATCATACTGAGCCTGTTGTCCTCCCTGATGGTCTTCAGGAGGACCGCCCCGAGTCCGAGCCTCCTACCTACCCTGTGTCGGAAACTGGTGCCCAAGCCCAGCGGGAAGACTCACCGACAGTCTGCGATGCGGCGTGGATGTTGTTGATTCTGTCCTATGGATGTCTCGAGCGCACCGATGACAGCAGCGGACAGGACGCCGCGGTGTATTACTACGTGGGATGGTCATTTGCGAATGCGATTCTCAAGCATCGAAATCAAAGAAATCTCGACCCCATGTTCAGGAACGACATTATAGTTTTGCTTTTCCAGGTGCAGCGGATTGCGAAGCAGAGACTGGGTATGCAAGTGCGCGCGGCTTCAAAGCTGTTCAGAACGTACCTAGATACGATCGGGTTTTCTGTGGGTGACTCGGAAGACGCGTGGACCGGGCTCAAGGCGTTAGATGCGTGGTTCGAGAAGCGAGGCGAAAGTGTCCCGATGAGCGTTGAGAAGGTGATGTTGGACGCAAGGGAAAGGAGAGCCATAGTGGATACAATTATTGATTACGGCAGGGAATGGCAGAGGAACGGAACGGCCTTGGGTATGAGTTTCGACTCCGTGGGAGGAACAGGAAAGACAATAGTTTTCGATGGCAATGGGACGCAAATCAATTATGTCTGCACCGGGTCTGGGCAACAATACATAGTGGAGATCTAGAACTTTGATTCTGTAACAGGACATTCTGCTCTTTCACTTTGTTCTACATGTACCATCATACTTCAACAGACCAAATACATTCCTCTCGGGTTTCCTTGGTACTCGAAACTCTGTGCTGCGACCCCTGTGGATGCCGCGTTCGAAATAGCGCTGGTTGTGTGAGGCAAAATGGATGGATGTGCTGTAGTATTTTGTGCTTTGCCGTGCTCCGTGGTTCGCTACGTATAGGCCTTTGGCCTTGCCCACGATAGCTTGGTAGTATCGTGCTGATGCATTCGCTGGGTACTCTCAAATAACCACATTCGGCGATGTACACGTGGTGATTGGCGTCAGAAAGTTGATGTGTATGTTTACATCAACGTTGGACATGAAAACCACTTAACACGAACAGCGTATGTGTTCTACGCCCATTGAAAATATCTACTTGATCTATGTTAGTCAACTACACGCTAGCGGGATTTGGTTAAATTTCACAGTTCAAAAATCGATTTTTAGTCGGCCGCGTTGGTTCACCGAAGAGTAAGGGTCGCTTTATGGTTGGAATCAGATCCTAAGATAGTTGGAAAAAAATACAGTAAGCTCAACAGAAACTACAGAAAAGAGGGGGTTTGCCTTTCTGTGGAATGTGCGGTAGTTGGTCGATCAGCTGCGAAGATATGTTCCTCAAGTATAGCAAAGTGAGGTATCGCCACAAGACCAAGGCAAACTCTGTCTGTATCGGATATTTTCATAGGCTCACTATTTGGCTCGAGATATGCTATGCACAATCCATCCTCTTGGAGATGATGATGGCCCCGTTTCACCGGACAGTAGATCCTAGAAATACACGGGATGATTCCTAGAGCGGCTTTATGTACTACCAAGCATCGGAGACTCTTTCCGTGGCCGTCGATCCCAAGGATAGAAATAGTGCTTCTATTTAAAACATTCTTACCGAGAAAACGCCTGTAATGATTGCCACTGTGGCAACAATGCATGAAAAAGGCACCTGGCACAGCTCACTATGAACTGGGCCATTCTTTGTTAAGGCAGCATTTGTGTGAAGAGCGCATAGCACATATAAATTCACCCAGCTCCGAGATTGACCTGCTTCATCATTCTGCTGCTGTTCTTTACTTTTGTTCACTGCTTCCTTGAATGAGACCTGCCTCACCTTCCTGCATTCGGAAAATCTGCGGACACAATGTCTCTGAATACTTCCGCGGCCATGATTCGGATGCGTCTTGTCATTGTTTCCCTTACCGTCACTTGGCTAGCCCTTTCCAGTCTCAGCTCGGCCACTGTACACTTTGCGGTCCTCCTGCGAGACCGTGCTAAATCCGACCTCGTGACGCCGAGCGACTCTATTTTGGACATCACATTCCAAAACCTCATGGACAACGTCGTTGATGGCATGGTGATTGCGGCCCTCATCTCAGCCCTGTTTTCCATCTTCGGATTTGTCCTTGTGATCTACCCAAAGTGGCTACAAGAGAACTGCGTCGCTCGGTTTTACTACGGTTGCTTTCAAACCGTCGTGAGCATGATCGTGCTCTCCTTAGGGGGCTGGATTGCCAGCCGCGTCCACGGTTTTCAGGCATCCTTCGAGTTTTTTGACAGGAGCCATATTCCATATTACAAGATTATGTATTATGGATCCGTTGGCCAGGCCGCTTTCGGATCTCTAGTGATCATTATGTCCCTCGTGCGTTTTGCCGTATGCGGCTTACGGGGTCACTAGCAGAGAACACGGACCGAGCTACAAAACAGTCAAAGAGACGGTTCCAACCGCCTAATATGATAGGGCTGTGGCGAAGAGGCCGCGAGGTTTACGAATAAAAACAATCGCAAATACAAAATATCACGATGATTATCGAAGAATGAGGGAGGTGGAGTCCAAAATATTAGAGAGGTGCGACGGGGACGGTCATGAGAAGGAATGGATTATATTGCAGTTGCTGAGATTAGATATTGAATTTCCTAATTGGAATCAAAGCATGGTCATCGCTTGATCTGACTAGCCGGCCGATATTGGCCAACATTGGAGCAGTATTCTGAGTGGCTTGATGTAAAGACAGGTGATGGTTGACGATGTGCTCTGCATAAATAGCCATCAACCTTGATGGCCGTCAAGTCTTCAAAAACTGACTCTGGAACATGTGAGCCGCCCAGGAATCACATAGCCCCAGGAAAACTCCCCATTCCCACTTTCACAAAATCAGTTACGTCCCCCGTTGGCAGCTCTATCGGCCCCGGGAACGCATGTCTTGGCCCTGGGAGTTCTCTCGCTCCCGGAAACTTTAGTGCGGTTTCTGGGAGCATATAAGCAGCTTCTAGGAGTCAAATAGACCCCAGGAAGCCCAACGGAGCTTCTGGGGGCCTGTACCTCCACTTCGAGGTGCCAAAGTCATGTTCCTGTTGACAGCGTTATTAATTCCTAGAATCATAAGTGGTTCCCGGGGCTATAGCCAAGCCTTCTGGGGGTGGTCCAATGTCTCATATTTGTGCGCATGTCTGGCGAAGGTGTCTTGTGAGAGCTTTCCGCGACCCCAGAAGGCAAGATATTGACTCTAGGGTCCAGAGGTAGGGTCCTAGGAGCGCAACAGGTCCCAGATCTAACCAATGTGTTCCCAGAGCCAGTCTGTATTCTGTCAGGAACGTAGAGCAAAGATCCCAGGAGTAGATTTTCATTTTCCTGGAGATTGGTAAAAGCCCCAGGAGCTAAATTGTATTTCCCAGGGGATAGACAGTTCCTAGAAATGCTTTTGGGTTTCCCAGGTTCAACATATGGATTCCCAGAGTCCAAACAGGAGTTTGCCAGAGTCCCTTGCCGGCCCGAGATGTGTTTTCTTCTGCCACAATCTCTCAGTCGACTCTGTACCTCAGGTTATGTGCTAATGCGTCTACGCGATACATCCCCCAAATTCCAATGGGCTTATACCACCGTGTGTCTTTCGGCATTCGAACACCGTGAAAGCATAGCCCTCGTGAATTGGATTAGTGGCGTCCAATGGGTGGCCCCGCGTTGTTCTCGGATGGCATCTGGCGTCTTTTCAAGCCTGATTATCCGACAGGCGCCGAGAAATGCCGATGTCTCGTCTTGCTTAATGGCAGGGAAGCCCTACCTACGCTGTTGGCCATGTTGTTAGTCCAAAGCCGCGTGCAAGAAGGTGAGGCAAAACTCCCTTCGTTTCTGACCTACAGGCTAATTTTGGTCATACCAGCTACGAACCGAGAAGACAAGGCCGTTTATACCGAGGCACACCCGAGCCAACTAAAGAGCCAAAAATACCGACCGATACTGTCCCGTCTGATCCTACTCCGCATTGCTCAGGTGTTCGACATATACGAACGAGGGGAAACGAACCAAGCGGGAATGTACGAAGCTGCATCAAGTCGGAGTCAGGAATGTCTCCTTGGAACATGTGCTTGGTAGATTTGGATCCCAAGCACCCATTTCTCTTTCAAGACCCAAAAAATATCCAGAAAGTCGCATATGCTTTGGATGTCACTGAAACTGCAGGTCAGTCAAGCTGGCCGCGTGTCTCTGTCCATTGATGTCATTTTTTAACCTATCGCTCGCAAGCAGCTCCTGCCAGGGACTCGTCGGATTCTGTACACCCATGCGTCGACTATCCTTTCAGCATTAAGTATATATTTGTCAAACTCACCCGCGCCCTGGACGACATTTGGCATATCACTGTTCAAGCAGATCCTTTGTGAAGATGAGTTTTAGTCTGTAACAACACCACCCAGAGCCATCCTGCTGCGTTCTCTCGGCAGCAGAGCATGCTTGATCGCATGAACCGGGTACTACGCCCCAGAAAGCAACGACCGGCGGTTTGAGCGCAGTAGTGGATATTGATACATGGGCGACAGCTGGCGATATAAATTGTAGTTACCAACGGGGGGATTACTTACAATGTTGCGGCGACTCCCAAATGTAGGAGCTGATCGGATATTCTTGGGCCAAAGGAAACTCTCGATAACTTGATTTTCTTTGTTGCGAATCCGCTTTCACACTCGGGATGGTTCTAGGATATAGCCATCCTACAGTAGAGTAGGCTTGAGTGACTTGCAATCGCCGACTGAAGCTCTGACTTCGACTACGCAAGGCAGAGTCTATCGCATCACGATGTTTAGTTGAGCCAACAAATGGTATTTCGAGCGGCTCCTCATCAAATGCTTCTACACCTGGTAGGTCTGATCTTGAGCGTATGTATTGCCTATTCATAGTTGAACCAACGGAGGGCAGTCTGGTGTTTGCATTCGACCAGCTCAATCGAACTAGGGGCTGTATGCAAATCCACCAAGTGATCAGTATGACACTAGAGATGGCTTGCGAGATAGAATCAATACAAATTGATACAGCTATCATGTGGATGAGATGACAAGAAAACCTCCGTGCTATGTCTGGGGATATTGATCGACCTCGGCACGGCCCACGAGGACCATGGGTTCGCAGTGAGTTACTTCCACCTGCCTATGGGCGGGCATGGCGTTGGTTGGCCCATGGGCCGCTTGTTAACAAGCCCTTCACGCACGCATTTACTTTACAATGTTTTAGCCACGTACAGGTCCCACAATACTACGTATTCGGATTAGTTGGGTAGAAGGATATATAACGGACGAGATGGATTGAACCAAGCTTGTCAAAGCGGTGGACTGTTGAGTCTGGTCTGAATGAGGCTTGAGAGTGTGATTTAAAATAAATAGAAATAGCGATGCGACTACAATGTGGGTAAATATATATACAATTCCACTCACATTATACTGTCTACTAGTCTCACCAATAAATTTATAATAAAAGCAATATATCTAATAAATTATATAACAGGATACACCGTTATTAGGATCGATTACCTACCATACCAGTGGTTATGGCGGTAGGTGACAGTGACAGACGTAAATAACCGATAAATCCAGAAGTTGAAGTTGAACCCCCTATTCAGGAAACTTACATAATCTGAGGGTGGCATAACTAGACGTTGACCATCTCCTTCACCGCCCGACCATTCACCACGACTCACTTCACCCACCACTCACATCACCACTCACATCACCACTCACATCACCACTCACATCAACACTCACATCAACACTCACATCAACACTCACATCAACACTCACATCAACACTCACATCAACACTCACATCAACACTCACATCAACACTCACATCAACACTCACATCAACACTCACATCAACACTCACATCAACACTCACATCAACACTCACATCAACACTCACATCAACACTCACATCAACACTCACATCAACACTCACATCAACACTCACATCAACACTCACATCAACACTCACATCAACACTCACATCAACACTCACATCAACACTAACAGTTCAATACAACAAGCATTCCAAGACAGCACTCTCATCTCTGTTTGCCTACATCTGAATGAAAGATGCCAATTTCTATCGTAGCGAGGAAGCTATTGGATCGCAAGCTAGCAAGGGAAAGGAATGGAAAATACGTCCTTTGATAATGAAGCCGCTTCAGTTGTCATTTTATGATTTTGGCTATTGAATTGGCAAAGATCTAACTAGGAACCTTCTATGTATCCAATGATGGCCCTTCGGAACAATGAACAGATGTTGAAGATGTTGCGCAGGTCTTTGTTTCTCCGAATACTCTTGGAACAATCGAATACTGGTCCCTAACGCCACGAAGAGGTGCCTGCACGTCGCTAGAGGCCTTGTTAACGCAGCAATTCCCTGCAAAGCACGTTTGTTGTCGCAGAACTCGTCCTGCGAAGCACATTTTTACGCTCGCGGGGTTCAGGGCAACGAGAGAGCGTAATTCTTACATCGCTGGGCTCGTGGCAGCGACAGCCGTGGTCACGGAAGCTCTGACGTCCTTGGTTTCGCAGCATCCCCCCTGCGAGGCATATTGTTGACGCAGACCTATCCTGCGAGGTAGTCTTGTTGACGCAGCACCCCCCTGCGAGGATTGTTGTTGACGCAGACCTATCCTGCGGGGTAGTCTTGTTTTCGCAGCACCTCCCTGCGAGGGTTGTTGTTGACGCAGACCTATCCTACGAAGCACCTTTTTACCCTCGCGGGGCTCGTGGCAGCGACAGCCGTGGTCACGGAGACTCTTAAGCCCGCAGGGAAGAGAGGGACACCATGACACATCGGAGTGTGAGGACCGAAGTCCTGATTTTTTTGGACTGGGAATCCAGCTCCTTTTATATTTTTCCGGCTACGTCTCTGCAATGGAACCAGTTGCGCAGATGCTAGCGAGAATCACTCTCGTGTCGGTGCTTCGGCGGTCACATCCAAAGGGAACGCAACCGCCAGGCTCAACGACCAGGATACGGTGTACGCGGCTGAACTAAAGGGTATCCTACTCGCACTCAGCCAGATTAAAGATGACCTGGTGAGAGAGCTTGTCGCTACTTCGAGAGCTCCCGCCCGCACAATGACCATTTTCACGGACAACCAGGCCGCCATCCAAGCATGTGCTCACCCGCGACGCAGCTCCGGACAGCAGATTCTCCGCAACATCGCCATCCAGATAGAGAACTTACGACTAGCGGCCTGGCGCGTCCGAATCCACTGGATCCCTGGTCACATGGGAGTACGTGGGAACGAGCGTGCAGACATCCTAGCGAAGCTCGCAGCAAGCACATATGGGCCCGCCGAAGCGGTCATCCTCCTTTCCGGCTGCCGCACTAAGCTCCGCGAACTCGCTGCGGAGCGGTGGAAGGAGGAGTGGGCGTCAAACAACAGCGGTGCTCACCTCCGCGCACTTTTCCCTGAACCGACGAAAGCGATCTTCGCGATACATGAGTCTCTGAGACGCGCAGCCAGCTCAGTGCTGGTGCAGATGCAGACTGGTAAGATTGGTCTCCCCGCTTACCTCGCTGCCCTGCCGCAGTGGAGGGAACAGGCCCTGGAAAATAACCCACTACGCAACCCATCGCGTTGCACATGTGACCAAGGCACCATGAACACACAGCACATCCTCTTCTCTTGCCCCCATTTTACAGAACTCCGTCACCGAATTCTTGGTCTTGACCGAGGGGGCCACGACCCGTGGAAAGAATGGCTCTCAAAGCCAACATTAGCAGTCAAAGCAGGCAACTTTCTGATGCAAACTAAGCTCCTCGGCCAATTTAGGAGCCTGCCGACCACCTACCGAGTCACTAACAAAGTAGACTCGTGACCCTGGGATTATAGATCCTCTCGCTTGCCCCATTTCGGGCCCCCAGAACTACAGTGAGTACCCCCCTGCGTCACTGGATCACCTCCACGGCTTGCCGTGCGAGTTGCTGGACAGTACGGGCCTCGGTCCCGCAGGGATGAAAGCGATCAACTGAAGACGGGGATGGCAAGTTTGCCCTGTTTCCTTGGAGAGAGTACGCCTTCTGTACGCCGCTGGATTGTTCATGGCTCTGCCAAGCCTGAGCAGCCCTGGTGAATTCTGGGTTGCCATGACCCAGGTAGGTGAAATGCGTAACAAAGGGGCGTCGGAGGGGATCGTCGATAACAACGGAGTAAACAGCCATCGTCATGTGATATAGTTGTCCCGGCTATCACGTAGTGCCCTGCCGGCAAATCGGGCTTCACCGCCTGAGAGATCCGCGAATGAAATTTACTTACTTACTACTTACTTACTTACTAGAATCACTCTCGTTGATAGGTGTTGAAACGATTTGAACGACGTTGAAGGGGTGTTTGGAGTCTTTGTGGCCTACAGAGTCAAGTCTCGACCTGGAATAAGTCCTCTCAAAATTGTGCGTTGAGTGTGGTGAGCCACCTTCATCGATTGTTGAGAAAAAACTAATGCCGCAAAAGTAAGATTCGTTCATATCTTCGAACTTGCAATTAAATCGCCCAGCGCGCTTGCATTCTACGTCTCCCCGTTTCAACCACGGTCACCGTTTCTTTCATGAGGGTTAAAGCGCTTCGACAGATGCCGAAATGATGGGTTGGAGACTTTGTGGCCGACGGAAACGCTGAGCTGTACCTGCGGTTGGCCGGAGGACCCTTTGGTCTCACTAGAATCAATCCTGTTCATCTCTAGGCTCGCGCCGCTGAGTTTTATTTATTTCCTTTCTGCTCGCAGCCAACTAATGTTGCCTTTACTAAGATCTCTACTCCCTGGGCGCATAGGCACCGGCATACTTTTAAACTCAGGATGAAGATTTTATTTCTTTGGGAGGGCTTGATAGCCAAAACTGGACCAGACCCTTTGAAAAGCTCAGACAAGAAACTGGGTCTAGTTTCCAGGACAACCATGTGAACTGATGCAACCAAGGCTCACGAGCTAGGTTGTCGTGATCGTCACCCCTCGCAAGATTGCAACGCTGCTATCGCACACTGATGAGAACCTGGACACAAATAGGATCGGGCGGGCCAATCAAACACCACGCGTGAATTTAGACAGACGCAGGTAGGGTTCTGCGATGCAGATCTCAGCGACGACCCACGGGACAGTAGATCAAGGAGGTTCTGTTTGTGGCCCGGAGAGAGATTAGAAGGATTTGCAAACCCAGACACGATCCACAATCCCAAAGTTGACGGCCGTCAGTGTCCGATGAATCGAGGCTTTTTGGCTTAGGAGGTACTGCTGGCGCATTTGAGTATTTGGAATATCACAGACTTTGGCGACAGAATGGTAGGCTACAAACCGATCCGTGGTTGCGTCCTCCTGGTCGCAGTCACGAGAAAGTAAGTTCCCCTGTCAAGTGGCAAGCTGAACTTTGCCTATCTGGTCTGTAGAACGTTCTAGAAGCTATGTATCATCTCCTGCACCAAGCTTTCCCTTGATGATTATACACTTTCTTGAGCCATAACAACACTTCCTCTCCATCTGCTCCAAGTCTACCGCTATTTCAATATCTCTAGCACATGGCTTGTAAAGATCTATGCCAATTATGGGCAGACCACATGAGCTTAAATAAAATGTCTCCGGTTTTGCTAAAACCCATTGGCTCCCGGACATGAGTCGATGTGGACCGGCCCTCCTGCGGCCCTAAACTTTATTTCAATCGATCTGCACATCTGGATCATGATGCTGAATTTAGAGAAGCTGTCTAATAAAATATTGGCCTTATTATAGTAAATTTATCCTACATACCAGCCAACGGAGATTGTGGTGATTCTGCTCTAGTTCTCTTTTCTTTTGGGCTGCAAGGCTTAATCACGAGCAGCCCAGAAAGAAAGTGGGCAGAAACCCAGGCTTGATTCTTCATCTCAACCGCATTCTCTCACCGAGCGAGCATTTCCATGGTTCGTCCAAACGAACTCTCGAAATGATTTGCGGTTCCGCTACTGATCGGCACTCCCGCTCGTGGTTCCGTGGTCTGTGTCAAACTTGATTTCCTTGTCACTAGGGCGTCGGTCAAAAGCAGATCGGACGCTTCACTTCAAAGATCACTCCGCCTTTGACCACCGATCCAATTAAATCCAATCGGACATATTTCCTTGGGCTAACAAGGATCCAGATACTTTCAGTCCCAGAGACCCCTTCCTAACCTCTCCTATCTCCCTATGGGAACACTCATAGTCCCGTGAATCCTTATACACTGTCCGCAGTATTCTGCAGACCGCATGGCACATGCCTCTGGTTTAGAATGACAAGGATGAAACTGTGTAGGCGGGCCTGTTACGAGACAGCACAATCGTGCTCGAATGTTCGCCTTTGACCTTGGAATTTCCTCACTATTGTTGTATTTCCAAATAAGGGTGATTGCTCCTTCCTATAAGAAATTCATGGAGTGATATACAATAATGCCGATATCTCTCATGCCGAGGACTCATTATTGAGTAATAACGGCTTTATGGTAATAACATACACCAGGACTATCTCATCGAAATAGTTGGCCACTATTCCTTCGACATAGCAATGTAGCGCTCCAGCCGATGACATGCTGCTAGTGAATGGACGTTCTGTTCGCCGGTATCTCAATTCCCTGGCGGCACAGACACTATGTACATAGTCCCACATCCAGGACGACGATCGTGTTCTTTTAGGAGGGTACGGAAGCGGTTCTGGCGTCACGCGGCCTGTGGCAAAATGTCAGCGTCTAATATAGGAAGAATGAAAGTATTTCGTACGTTTTTCTGAGCGTGTCGTTTGAGCTGGTTTATCGCTGTCGCCAGGCTGGCTAGGGTCGGCCGCTAGAATTGTTTGGAACCATTTATCAATGTTCCTTTGGGCAGAGGTATTGTCTGGCAGAGTCGACCGTGAACCGCTATCGACCAGCGAGCGCCGCATGTCGCCTGGGGGCTTTTGTTTGCCTGAACGCCCGGGAACTTTGGCGCCAGTGCGACGCTGCTTCCGCAGAATATGGTACCTTTTCCCTCGTAAAGACTCAACGCTTCGATCCACCTGATATTCTTCATAATATGCGTCGGAGAGGGCTTTCCACGACAGGTCCCCATGGGCATCCAGCCAAGGGAGAAGATTTTTCTCTTCTCATTCTGGCCAGCCGCATGCGCTACGTGGGGACATGGTAATGCTCGGGCAAGTCACAGAAGTGGTAAGAACGGTTGAATGAAACAGCAGAAAGTGAATTCGGAGATGGAGAGCTGTTGAGTTTAAAAGATCATAGTGTTGTACATAAAAATGGCGATTGCGTTTATGAGCCATGGCTCAGCTTGGTGAACTGGTACCCGACTCTCACGACTCGCCCCAGCCCAAGTTCCTGAAGACCAAAAGCCTTCAACTTTCGATGTACTGTGTTTCGCTGAGAATCAACAACGTTGAACAGCCACCGTGCACTTGTTGACAATATCACATGGTTTCACCAGTTCGTTGAAACATGTCCGACTCTTAGTGAGCCATGCAGTAATCGAATAGATATCTACGTGCAGAATCAGAATGCATGGGTGAAAAATGCGTGCGCTTGCAATACCCGTTATCGTGAGCAAGCACAACACTTAATTCTAGTCCCGCGATACAACTTGCTATAGAGCCGGAGTGCTTTCTCCTATCACACTCAACCAGAAGTGGGAAGACTCGTCACCTCAGCGTAACTCAGACGCAGGCATGGGCGGAACTCGGAAAGTCTCGCGCCCTCTTCGACGACCAGACTTTCGAAGCAGATTGCAACGTGCATTGTCTTTGTCGTCCTTAGAGTCTGAGGATACCGGCAGTGTGTCCAGCACGCTACAGGGGATACAACAAGGGACGAGTCACCTTCTCAGAGGAGAAACGACTCCGGCGACCAGGAAAATAGTGACGCAGCTGATGAGAGTGAGCAAGAAGCTGCACTACAGCGGAGAACTGTGTTTGGACATGAAACGGACTTGGAAATAGGCGGCAAACTCAGCTATCCGGAGACAGCAATACGGTTGCTCTTGAATGCCTGACGGAGTAAGTACAATCCCACACGGACATAATTTAGAATTGGCCTGCTAACAATATCCAGACTAGATAACCGAATGGGGTCAGTTGTGGTCGATACTGAGTGAGAATGTAAAGCACTAACCGTCTCCGCAGGTCTATTGAGCGTTCATCGCATGACCAAGTCGCCTGGAATGAAAACGTTCGCAACGACCTGGCCGACTTCTTTGGTCGATTAGCAATCGTCGAGACTGAGGTGCAGAAGGTGATCAGACAAGGTACAAACAAATCTACAGAGGGCCAGAAGACCGGGCGATCCCTGCGTCGGCAGCAGTGATGCGACTCAAACTGTATTTTGACATCCGACCATGTACACCAGAGCAAGGCATGAATCCGTGTTGGTCTTGAGTTGTGGATACGATTGTTTCACCGACTGAAAATATTACTGGATATGAACACTCTCATTCATCATCGACGCTGGTGGAGGGTCACTGGAAAAGGCCTGGTTGACCCAATGCCAAGCTGGTGCCAGTGCGAGTCATGTATAGCTTGGTCATTGTATTATTGTCTTTGGATTTTATCAATGCTTGCCTAGGTTCTGCACACCAAAGCTATCTCGCCCGAGCCGAGGGGCTATAATCGCGAACCACTATATGTAAACGAGTACTTTAAGCCTTTCATTAGTTCCACCATTGCAGATGATTTGTACTGTGTAGTCCAGTATGCTTGCGCATCGTCTGTACAACTAGAGACATCCCCCAAAGGCGATAATGTTTTCGGAGCAAGCTTAGCAAGAAATGAAGTCCTGATCGTCCAAAAGTACAACACGGCCGTTTCTTCTTTGCAAGTGCTGGATACCATTAGACCTTAGCCAAAAGCTACTGGCTGCTACGCTTGATTTTGAAATGATTTTGCGCTAAACATGCTGGTTAAGTTTCTTCTTTCACCATGTCTAAACGGTGGTCAAGGAGACACGGATTTATCTCAGTGGAGCCAGGACGGAGCTAGTTGGCAGAAAGACGCAAGGGATGCAGTTTCTTCTTGGCACACGAAATGGGAAGACGGTTCTAAAACACGCACAGTTCCTGAGCTTGAGACAAGAAAGAGAGTGGACAAGAAAGAGAGTGGCGTCTCATCTAAACCGTAAGTCAAACAGGAAAGTGAAAGGTCATTCGTAGTTAAATTAAT
Source organism: Penicillium chrysogenum (assembly GCF_028827035.1). Lineage (NCBI taxonomy): Eukaryota > Fungi > Ascomycota > Eurotiomycetes > Eurotiales > Aspergillaceae > Penicillium > Penicillium chrysogenum. The sequence continues at coordinate 3,693,662 of NW_026622750.1, read as the reverse complement.
CTCTGCATGTTGGTCGGTTGCCATTTCTCATCGGATTGCTAGTGCACACTTAACTTGGCATGACGCGCGGGCCGTGCATAGAAATGCCTAGTTATCTCGCACTTCGCAAGGGTTGGGACTTGGGGGAATGTGTCGAATACCATGGTGGAATACATGGATGAGACAAGGTAAAATACCCAGAAAATCATGCGCCCATCCGTACCAGGCATACCATACAAAAGTGCGTATTACGGTTAGTCATCAAGGTCCGCACAAGATTGTTTAAATTGCGGAAATGATGTTGTTTTGTTAAAAGAGAGATTTCAATACCACGGAGGTTACCCATACATTTCGTACGCCAGATTTGTGTCAGAAACAAATATATTGCCGGCCAAATATAGCTGTGGGGTTACCTGCAACGAAACATAAAAGTGAGCCCATTATGACGTCACTCTTTATCATGCTTCAGCCTTGACAATGGTCGCCAAATATCTTCGCTTCTTCTTGCGATTCGTACCTACAGCTCGCAACTATCCAAAAATATCTCAAAAAGGAAATTCAACTCAGAAGCACCGTGAATGTGCACCATGGATGTGAGTCATCTAGCCACCGTCTGGGAGATCTATTTCGAGAATCATTTTCGGGGAAGCTGGAGCTAAAACCGGAATTTAAAGGTCTTTTGCGCATACGCGTACTCGACGGCCGGATGACTGACGCTGCAAAGCCTCCCCTTGATCGCCGGACCAAGCATGATTGTGGCCATGCTGCTGGATGAGACTCGGCCTGCTTCCCGTATGTTGTCCAGTACTTTTTCTAAATGGCACCTTTGGCAGTAACGCACGCTCACGAGCCGTGCTAACCTTTCGTTTGTCAAAGCCATTGAAGTCTATCTCGCACGATGCCTAGGCTTCTGTCTTCTCACTATGGCCGTATTGACCGTGATACAAACGGGCTTAATCCCTCTCACCGCCGAAGAAGTCATGGAGCCCGCCACAGCGGATGATACTGATTCCAAGGCCCCATATGCTGTGCCGACACTGATGGTGACATCCATGTTTCACGCCGTGTCGGCATCTTACGCGTACATCTGGTATGTCGCTAGTGGACAAGGCACCTTTGTCGTTGGTATTGCTGGATATTTTGTTCTTGCGGCCATGGGATTGTGGTGCATGCTCTTTGCAAGCAGCCATAGCAAGATTAGTCGCCGAAATGGGACAGGTAAGGTGACGACAAACGTTTCTCCTAACACTTCGGAGGCGGCGAAGAAAAGTGCAGCCAAAAAGCCTCAGTGAATCCAGATTTGAACGATCTCTTGCTTTCCTCAACATGGAAAGCAAATGGACTTCTTCGCCGTTGTTGTCCAGAGGGCACTGCAAGACTTGTTCATGAGAGCCAGTATCAATGATGGTTGGACGGCTGCTTAGATCAAAATGAAGCCGTCCAACCATCATTGTATACGACAACAGGAAACTCGGTGGCGGGGTCCTGGAAGAGGAGGATCAACGGCGGCTGGTAAAAAGAATGGAACATGCCAAAGATCCAAACTGACGAAAAATAAATTATCTAAAAAGAAATAGTATCGAGTTCAACGGCTATGAACTATCTGTGCTTGGCCAAGTTGAACTGGCAAAGAAACCAAAAGATCGAAAGAACGCATTAGTAGGAGAATACGTTCAGATTATACAGTTTGCGCATTTCCGACTGATACATCCGCCAAAATCATGGTCAACAAGGTCAGATGGACAACAACAAAGTGGCACATCTACTGCAATAAAGAGCCGGTAACGCTGACAATATACATAGCGTCTCGACTGCTCCGCGTGCAAACCATATGGTCACGTTTTCCAAAAGGTAGGGAGGCTTGTCTAGATGGCGTTATCATTTCCGGGCGTCGAGCAGTGTCCGGGTATCCGCTGTAGTCGAATAGATGTTCCGCAGGTGTTAAGTGTTCCCGGCTGCTTGCAGAATGGTATGGATGATCTGTTGTCCTGAATTACACACACGCGCAGACACACGCGCAGACACACATACACACTCTGTATGGAGGAGAGGATCAAGGAAGGTCTCATGGCTTTCATGGAGAAGAGGAAGCCTGTTTGGGCTGGTAGTAAGCTTCCGAGTTTATGCGCGTAGAGGTTCCAGAAGAGGACATAGGGGCAAGCGGAAGCTAATTACTATTGCAACATCATAGTGCCAGGAGGCGTACCCGACAGAGATTCCCCATGGCCGTCTCAACCCGAGGCAAGAAGAACAGTTTCTCTCCTATAGTCTCGTCAGATGTCCGATAAATCCGCGCTAATTATACTGTATTCAGTGCGCCTCTTCCGGAAGAACGAACGCTGACATGTCACTAGGCTGATTAGAGATGGACGGAGGATCCGGGCATGTCCACTCGAAGCCGGACAGACTGTCGTGACTGGGGTAGGAAAAAAAATTATTTGATCAAGGAAGACCTCTTTAAGTCTCATATTCTGGATGCTCGTCTTCATTGGAGAGAATATGTCGCGAATCGAGATCGGTGGCGAGACAGGGAGGCGTTATCGATACAGTATGCCAGAGGACTCTTGCCAGATGGCGCGAAGGTCGAGGTCAAAATCACAGTTTACCAACTTTAGCAAAAGAAGAACCATTGACATAACGTGCACAGAACACTGTTGTTTGCCTGTTCCTTTCTGTTCAAGACTCGCCGTCAAAGGTTGGTGGGAAATTACACAAGTGTATAAAGTAGTAACTTTAACGGGGGTTGGGAGGGACAGAATCCCGCATGCTGAGCAGAAATCTTATTTATCTTCGATTACGGAAAGTCAGGAGAAGTTAGAAGGGGTCATGGCCAGATGCTAAGGTCTCGGAAACCAAGCTTCGGATGTATCGATCGTGAAACATTCTCACCTCGACACCAAACCCAACGAGCTTCATCGGAAGTTGCATGGGCCTCGTCTAAAACCAGCGATGATAGAATACGCGGAGCCAAGGTAAGCCCAGGAGACCTCCCACAAAGATGATCTGCGCGAGCACAAGATTCGGCATGCATATGCAAAGCATCCAGCGTAGCGCGAAGAATTCACTGCTAGAGTTTTCTGTGAGACTAATCACATTTCAACGAGGAAGATAGCACCATATTTGGAGCAGATATGCCTAGACGGACATAATCGAACTTCCTAAGATAACAGCTGTCGCCCTAGTCCGGAGTAAATTGTGGAAGGGTCCGCTTATGCGCAGATTATCGGCGGGTACGGATCCGCCCCATTATCGCTCGGAGGGCCTCCAGGCTTCTTCGTTAGTAACGCTTGCTCCGAGACTCTCGCTCACTTTGAGCACACTCACGCTCAATTTGATCATGGTCACGCTCAATGAGCTTGATGATCATGATTGTTGTAGTTCAGAGGTATATACATTATTATTTCAGAGGGAAACATGAGGCTATATATACAACGAGAAGATCAAGTTGATTGTAATCAACTTGACTCTTCGTATAGATAACTCGGGATTAACTCCGATGGTGCGGCTTGGTTCCTGATCTGCACCAGCCTCATAACACAACGTTCCGCCTCAGGATCGCTGTGCAGGCAAGCCTCAGTAAAACCTCAAACCCCTTCGTAGGAAAATAAAAAGTGGGAAGAGCGCCTGTGCTGTCACGTTGGTTGCCTCCGTGTCTCCAAGGCATCGATTCCTAGGAGATTACAGAACTTGGTAAAAGCCGTATGTCCCAATGGTGGCGGCCTGTTCCTCAGTAGAAAGGTATTCAAGACCAATCTCGCCTGCAGCCAGCACTGCTCGCTGATAATGGAATTCACGTTGAAGTGTTTGATCCGTTTGTGGAACCCGGGATTGCGCGAGAGGGCAATAGCGGACTGATACAACTGTGTTTCGGCCAGGAAGGTGCGGATCCACTGTAGATGCAGATTGGCATTATATTATCCAATATACTCGGCATGAGCCGTAGACGTGGCTACCTTCCCCTGTCTTTTTGACGACCAGGAAACCGGCGCACCCGCAAGTTGGAATACGTAGCCGGAAGTCGAGTAAGCTCCGTCAGTGACGACGGACCCACCAAAGTGGGCATCCGTGTATCCAATCAATTGACCACTGCGGTAAGTGCTACGGTGGTATTGTGTGGCTTTGATATAGCGAAGCAATCGTTGTGGGGTGACCTGGTGGTGTGATTGCGGCTGAGACGTGAAGCGACTCAACGTGCCCAGCGCAAACGCAATATCCGGTCGTGTTCCGACCAGATACATCAGTGAACCGTGGTGCGAATCGTGCTTTTGTTTCCTCATCCGAGGGTTCTTCGTCTGGACGGCGATTCAAGACTTGCTTGGGATTCATCGGCGTAGTCTTCGCCTGACAGGTTTCCATACCAAAGTTAAAGAGAACCTTTTGGACGTACTGATGTTGGTGAATGGACACGGCTTCATCGGCCTGGAAGCCACACTGGATGCCTAGGAACGAGCGCGGGGTACCGGGATCATTCAGTCGGAATTCTGTTTCCAACGCTCGTTGCACTTGGCCTATCTCGTGCGAGGTTGCTGCAGCAACGAGAAGCCATCCACGTGGACAGAGATCATGCAATTGGATTTGAAGGACAGGCAATTGTCCGATCGTACCATGATGAAGCCATGAGCGGCCAGGACGCGGTGGAGGCATTGGTACCAAGTCCGCGGGGCCTGCTTGAGTCCATACAAGAACCACAAAGCCGGCAAACATATCCTGGCTCTTTGAAGCCTTCGGGCAACACCATTTAGATGGCAGAATCTACGTCCCCATGTAAAAGTGCAGTAATAGCATCAAATTGGTGAAGCCTCCGCCCGCGCAACACGGCGCTGGCGATGATGCAGCGGACCGAGTCCACCCGTGACACCGCAGCGAAGGTTTCATGGTGGTCAATTCCATGCTTCTGCCGGTAGCCTTTGATGACCAGTCGCGCTTTACGCGTTCCGTTGGCTTTGGTCTTGAAGACCCATTTGTAGCCAACCACATCATCTCCGGCAGGTACGTCGTTTCCCAGGTTCCGTGTTCGAGAAGAGGCGCATATTCTTTCTGAATAGCGGCCCACCATTCCAGCTGATTCGGGCCGGACACGGCCTCGTGGAATGTCGACGGGTCGACTTTACTCCCAGATGCGGTACTCAATGCGCCTGCGGAGTACACCTTGTCAAGTGATTCCAGTAAGCGCCGTGAGAGTCTTCTTCTGCGGCCATAGATGAAATAGCCAAGGTCCTGTGTGGAGTCTGCTTCCTGTTCGATTGGACTGACCGGTGGAAGTATTTCCTCCACATGCTGAGATGGCGTTTCCACTCGTTCAGCCAAGACTGGAGGCGATGCAGGCGGCGTAGGCAATGCGCTAGATGAAGTGGCACCACTGGTGAAAAGACAGGTAATGGAGGGGCATCGTCCGGGTGGTCGTTGCCTGTTTCCCCCTCGATGAGTGGCGCCATTAGGGTCCTCATCGGACTCGACATCACGGGAAAATACTGTCTTCCCAGAAAGAATTTCATACAGCTTGTATTGGTTCGGTTCACAATAACATAGCAACCGGCACTCGGATGATCTAGGCCCGAGTTTTGCTCGATGCTCTTTCGGGATCAACACCCATGCGCGGGAGCCAATCCGTCGCAGATGCAGCAGCGAGGGCGGCTTCCCGTATAATATTTCGAACGGTGTCTTCTTCTGTAAAATCGATGCTAGAGCGCGTAGCTTCAGATAGACTACCGTTTCTAAAAGCTCGGTCCACCAGGAAGGAGGAAGTCTCGCATCGGACAGGAGCGTGTTGATCCGCTCCCGGATAGTGCGATTCGTGCGTTCGGCCAAACCATTCTGCCCTTTGCAGTAAGGCGGCGAGGTGTCAAACTCAACTCTGTGGGTCTCGAGGTGCGTCCCGGCCGGTAAGTATTCTCTTCCATTGTCGGTGAGGAACCGTTTGATCTGGGCGCCGAACTGTCGGTGCACCCAGGCCTCAAATTGCCGGAACTTCTGAAGCGCTTCATGCTTCCATCTCATGGCATATGCCCACGAGCCACGAGAATAATCGTCAGTAAGGTGATCACGTACCTGGACCCATCTTTGGCAATCGGCATGTTCATGATGTCCGAATGAATCATTTCGGATATTCTCGTTGAATGCAGACGTGGCCGTCTTGCACACGAGTTTCTGTTCTGATGCTGCTTGCTTGCCCGTCATGCACGTTGGGCACTGCGGCGTTGCCAGCAGCTGCGCCTGCGTCAGTGGTCGGTACGGAGTGCCCACAAGTCTCCCGGTTCAGATGTCCCATCCGAGCGTGCCACAACGCTTCGGAGGCCTGGTCCACTCCTTTGCACGCATCTTCTTCGTGTATCACAACTTCACCACCGAGTTCAGAGGCTGACGCTGCGCATTCTACGCCACTTGACTCCCGAGTGTCGTCGATATCCATGGCCACCAACTGCATTTCCAGGGAATCTGCATGGCCACGGGTCGCCGGTGCCCTCGCCAGTTGGACTCGGTCTCGGGATCTTTTGCTCACATGGCACCGCAGGATCAACAGATCCTCCTCCGCGTGGTAGGCGGTCTCCACCGTCCGTCCTCGGCGTTGCATAAAGACGTTCTTCGGGTGCGCCACCACCGAGTAGCGGTCTCGCGACAGCTTCGGCACGCTGATCAGGTTCATCCCGACGCGTGGCGCGAAGTAGACATTCCTTAACACCAGGGGTTGGTTGAACTTCCCCCGGAGCGTGAGCTTCACCGTAACAATCCCTTCGGCTTCCACTGGATCGCCCGCCGTGTCCAGCATCTCCCGGTGGGGCCGCAGACTGCTGAAGCAGCCCCGGTCCCAGCAGATGTGGCTGGTCCAGTTAGACTCCAGATATTCTCCAACCTCGCTCGAACATTGTTGACAAGGCTTTGATGTTGCCGCGTGTTTGATACGCATCTCCCAGCAGTGGTGGGCTACACTCCTAGCTCGCCACAGAATTTAGCTGGGGTGAGTGCAAAATCCTCCCATGTCCAAGTTTCACAAGTCTCATTTCGCCCTCTTCTACCCTTCAGCCCCCGAGCTCCAGTCTGCTGTCCAAACGCGGTCTGTTTCAGTTCGCCCTTACTGGCTTTACCGATGAGCTAATAATACATTACAGCCAAACATCAGAGACCTACCCAACGACATTTTGCTGTGGATTGTACGCATTTGGATGGCAATGCATTATTTGCCCTCGTGAAGACATGCAAAGACCTTGATTTTAGTCCACGGTCAAGCATCTGGAAATACAACATCGAATTTCAGAACAGCAATCTCTTGCACCTAGCTGTCAAATACGACAACGTTGGCCTTGCGGAGGCTTTGCTCCAGCACAAAGCCAACATCGATGCATTATACCGAGGCAAAACCCCTTTAATGAGGGCGCTCAAATACTCTTCCGCTGCTGCGTGTGAGCTTTTGCTGAATGGTCGAGAGTTGGACATCAACATTCAAAATAAAGCGCACGACAGCGCCCTGTCGTATGTCATCCACTACGGAACCTATTCCACCTTAAAGAGAGTTCTAGAGCAACCTAACGTCAGGGTGGACGTCAAGCACAGGCACGGCCGCACGGCTCTCCACCTAGCAGTCTTCGCAGGCAGAATAGGGTTCGTGCATCCGCTACTTTCTAGTGGCAGCGACCCTGATCTACAGGATGACTCAGGCCACTCGCCATGGGACTGGGCACGTCGCTTCAACAGGCCTGTGATGGAGATGATCCCTTCAAACGATCCGATGTCCGAGGTATTTCTTGGTACTCGATCATCACAGGATGCTGAGCTACCTCTTCACCAAGCAGTATCCTATGGGTCGGCAGATGCTGTCAAACGGCTTCTCAGAAAAAAGCGTCTCGATTTAGACATCCAGGACCGGAAAGGCTATACGCCGCTCCATCTCGCCATTCAAAGCAAACGCCTGGAACTTGTCAATCTGCTCCTAAGTCATCCCCGTGTCAACGTAAACTGCACAGACAAGGATGGCATTACACCACTTTGGCTGTCTACTTACTCGTCATGCGACGAGATAACCGAAAGGCTGTTGGCCGAGAAAGGCATCAACGTTAACTTTGTTGGAGGCCGCGGGAGATTCGAGACTGCGTCTACATCTCTACACCACGCCGCGACCAGGCTGGATACCATGGTCCTACGACAGCTGCTTGCAGTGCCAGGGGTTAATCCGAATATCTCGTTGCAGGCCAGTCTCCAAGTTCTGTTGCTGCATATCACGGAAACGTGAACCACGGTTGCTTGCCTGTTGAGTATCAAGGGCGTGGAGATCAATGGAAAGGACATAATAGATCGCCACTTTTTCGAGCGGTTGCACATGGCCATCTCGATGTGGTAAGGCTTGTAGTGCAGCAAGGCGCACGTCTGAAAATCAATGAAAGCACGATCACAACCCACGACACTGGTCTCTACATTGCTGCCCGTGGCGGTGACTTGGAGATGGTCCAGGCACTACTACGCCATGGCGAAATTGGTGTCAACCTCAGGAGTCAATGGTTCGAGGATCCATTGATGTTGGCGGTCAAGGGTGAACATTATTCGATTGTTAATGCACTTGTGGTCGATCCCAGACTTGACACACTTCAGCCTGAAGAGATCTCTGGATTTAGCAAAGGACGACTGCACCCAGAGGGCCATTCGAACCAGAATGGAAGATGTCAATACTCCCCAAACATTGTTGAAGCGGTCCCCGAGGAGATGGGTTGGTGGTCTGTAAGAGCTGGCGACATCCACTTCCGGTAGCTTTGGTGATGCGATAGGAGATGGCTGTTTCCAGCATCTGTTGAGAACCAAATTATCTGCACCTCCACGCTTCGAATGATTTGCAGTCACGGTAAAGCTTCTTTTATTTCAAATTAATAATAGCATCCATGCATCGCAAGTACACTTGTAGACCATTGAACGGTGTACGCACAGTGAGGGACGGGCCGTGGCTTTCCGAGGGCAAACAGGATCGCGACCTGTGATCTGTCGGCTCGGATGTCTGCCTACATCAGTGCCATTCAACCACCTCCTGCTGGGGTCACCTCCTGAGCATTTTCACTATGCGCCGAGTTTCTTTGAAACTTGCCTTTTCCCAAACCAAGCGAACATCAGTTCTCCCTAACCACGGCCGCTTGAGGCACTGCAGCACGACAGCCAGAATGATGTTGCTGGACCCTGACAAGCCTTCAGGCAGCCTGTCTATCTTCTATATAGCTCGCAGGATCCGTCCAATTTGAACCTCGGAGGTTCCCAATCCAACATCCCTCGACGGGAGTTCAAATGAGGCGTTCATGGATGCAAGAGTCATTTCAAACTTTGAAAGACCATTAATCGTCACCTTGCAAGCCATTCAGGGGAGAGGCCTCGTGTCTGCTGGGTACCTGGGTGTCAACGCAGCTTCTTGCGTCGGGACAACCTTAAAGCACACTATGCAACGCACGGGAAACGTAAGGTCCGCAATCGCTATGTGGTACCCTGGATAAGACAGCATCTGTTTATAGCCCTGAATTCTGTGGACTGCTAACGCCGGAAGGATGGCCACTAGATTACTCTGACCAAGACTGATCCTGGCGATCGATATGTACGATCGCGCTGAAGTGTCAACTTTTCTGCCACCAAGCACGAGAAAGAACGGGGTAGGCTTTAAATACAGTTGAAATCTTTCCTCTCTAGAATTGTTGACCAGTTGGAGATATTCCTTACATGCAAAAGACAGCTTTTGCGAGTACGTCGTTTGATTTTCCGGCTGAGTCCCCGTCTGACAGTATATAGTCGAGGGCCTTCATATGGCCAATTCACAGATAGGTCGCATCTGAAGGAGTATATTGGCTCTCGGATAGATAGTCATTGGGTGATTTAGCAAGCCGGTGCCGCATGAGCAACCGCGGTATTGAGTCCAGAGAAGCTGGATGCGCTTGAAGAAAATTTACTGGACGATGTTTAAGCCACACGGGCAGTTCTTCTGCGTGGTAAATATTTGCCAGCGAATAGGCACTGTGGTATGGTGGCCCAGTCAGCGTCCGTTGGGTCGTTCGTAGCATCAAATCACCCTATCAATTACAAAGTTCGGTATGGCTCTGTCCAATTTATGTCACGGCCCGGAGTTATGAATGGGGGTAGAAGGTAGAGATAAGTCCTTGTCGGGCAGTATATACACTTGGTAATTGAGGTTGCACGTGTAGGGTCCGGACGGCTGTGCCTGTTGCGCGCGTTCTGCGAGGAAACACTAAGGCAACTAGCAAGACCTTATACCCCGCTACGGCTTTATTCAAAAGTCTATCTCGTGCTTAATGTCCTCACATCACCTGTCTAATACCTTGCTGCACGGGAAGGACTGCCGACTGGGATCGGGGCCCTGTGATCAGGACTATGTGTCGGCTTCTAAGAGCCAGTCCGAAACATTTCGAATATCTCGTCAGCGCTGGCAATGACTCTGCAGACACTCTACTGGTTGGGCGGATGGGTGCGCGATTCATAGAAACACTCGAAATCGGGTATAGTGGTATATGTGCTGCGGGCGGGGCTGGGACTGATCTCGCTCGAGAGGGAAGCGATGGTCTATCAACGGGTGTCAGTCTAGATTCAATCGCTCCAGACTGATGTGACTTTGCTTGAAGTTTCTGGCCTTACATGCGAGAGCTCTATCATACCCACAGCTGCCTTGGGCCTTTGGTGAAGCTCTCTATTCTCCGATCGGATCTGCTCATCGTGCCAGAAAATATCCTGAGAAGTAAAGCAGTCAAGAGCAAGCTTTTGTGACCAACTCATCGAATCTGCCTGTTCGAACGTTTCGACTCCGTGCGCTCACTCATCAATCATTTGCACGCCTCATCAACGATTGGCTGAGGGTGAGGTTAACGAACTTCGTGATGATGTGTCGCTCAGCTATTTTGTTCGCTCGACTGGAGAGATACGGCCCTGTTGCCGAACTATAATTGATCACTATCTTCCAGGCCGGGCGCGGTGGGGCCTGTGATTTTCCATGTTGACGATGGCCGTGGTCGCCTGGCGCAGCTCGCCATGCCCCTTAAGATGGACAGCAATATTAGATAAGAGCGTCGGGAAGTGTTTCTGGATGAGCAGACCCTAAGTGGCCAAAGATGGACAGAAATGGTAAAATTTGAGGTGGCTGGTGGCGACTCGCCGTGCATCCCCTGTCACAGGTCCTTGCCTATGCGTATTAATATACTTTCTAGGTCTTCTATAACCGTCGATCGAAGATGAGTCAATAATAACAGCTTTGATCCATTGACTACTTGGCGACGGTACACATCTTGCGGTCAAGTCGGCATATGTAATAGGCATTCTTTTTGTAAACAAGGGCATGAGAAAGCGTGATGACGCCGAGAGCGCAGTTTATCGTGTAGAAACAGCACGGCTGGAGCGTTTTAGTGATACTCATAGTCAGAATATGCATCTATAGAATGTTGCCTCTTGAATGGTTCGGGTATGTTGGTGGTATTCAACAGTTGCAAAATGATGAGGCAGATAACTACTCACAATAATCTTTTCCTGCCAGCACCGTCACCATATAATCGACGTAGCAGTCTTTTCTTATTCGTATTTACAACTTTCTCGTCTTTCGTGACAATGGTGGCAGCAGAAAACGTTATTACTAGGAGGTAAAATTCAGTGCCATAGAAACTGGCATTACTCATTCGATCCTTCTTGCCCTAGAATATATCTTTGCAATGGGTAACCAATAAATACGTGTTATGCGTACAAATAAGAATCTCAAAAGTGTTCATGTGGTATGTGATAGGCGGACAAGATTAGAAACTGTGAGAAGGGGACATGCCGAGAATATGACCATAGGCCAGCAAGTGGTTTTAAACGCAGAAAAGCAATAGGCAGTGCTGGTAGGAGTGATAGGGTTGTACTTACAATTTAGGTGAAAAGACGGTCCTTACTGTTCTAATATAATCAAATTGTTTATCCAAGTAAGGATGTTGAGAAAGTATGCGAGAGGTAAAGATTAGGCGGGAGGGAGGATAGCATTTTAATTCCTTTGAGCAACATGAACCATCTTGCCACCTTTGCTACTTTGCCTTACTTTTAGGACGTCATGTGTGGACCACGCACATACCGACGTCATCCTGAGCCATTTGATGTAGAGCCACCTTGTCGGCAAGGTAGGAATTGAGAACGGTCAGGATGTACCGCGAGCGGTCAGAAGGCTCGTAGGCGATCTTCTAGGTACAGTTCCTTGCCAACACTCCACTTAACCCGTTTAAACCTCTCTATATCTTGATAATTAGATTATCATCTAGAAGGTTAAGATTCATTAGTGACCATGAGCAGGTCTTGACCGGTTTCTCTCGAATTATTCGGATTTCCTCCACTACGTCAAAATGATTTGCTTGAACTACTTGATCTTTGTACATGACATGCGCCAAGCCTCACAATGCGCTGGCTGTTAAAACATGCTTGGATTTTTTATTTCCATTGCACTCAACAAATACAAATTCGCATAGGCGTCCAGAAAAACAGAAAACATCTTAATAATATCTTGATCGAAAGTGAAAACAATGACGCTCTATGCTCGAAACCAGCGGAGACTCTTAATTGCCTCAAACCGCCTTCCACTTTCCGTCAAGCCCAAGGACGGCAGTTACGAGACGGTTCCGTCCAGCGGGGGATTGGTGACCGCTCTAAAGGGGTTGAGCTTTTCTGACTATCATGGCTAGGCTGGCCCGGGGTCGATATCAATGAACGGGACAGAGAAAGTGTTGATAAAGCCTTAGGCAAAGAAAATGCCGCTGCGGTATACTTAGATCAGGGTTTAGCTCAGAGCCATTACAATGGATTCTCCAGTACGTGACCTAAATCACCGGCTCTATTCACCGCATCACTGACCAGGCATACTTAGATGGTGTTTTGTGGCCCACGTTACATTATCAGTCGGACGTATCTTTCGACAACGAGACGTGGGACGCGTACCAGCGTGTTAATAAGATCTTCGCTGATCGAATCAGTGAGGCGGCGGCGGATGGTGATCTGATATGGGTGCACGATTATCACCTACTCCTGCTGCCACGTCTACTGCGCGAACGCCTACATGCGCAGAACAAAAGATGTGCTATAGGGTATTTTCTGCACACCCCTTTCCCAGCAGATGATTTTTGGAGAGGCCTTCCTGTTCAGAAGCAGTTGCTTGATGGTTTCCTTGGTAGCGACCTCATTGGCTTCCATACCGATGAGTATAAGGCGAACTTCGCTGGTGCATGCGGTTCTCACATGTAAGATCCGGGGAGTAGCGTTCAAATGACAAGTGACTAATTAATTCATCAGCGGGGCGGAAGTTGAAGGCGACGATATCCACTACGGCGACTGTACTATTCACATTGATAAATATGTCGCGGGGATTGACTGCCAGAGATTTGCTGATACAATCGATGATCCTGAGGTTCAGGCTAAAATCCAGGAGCTCGAGACCCAGTACAAGGATAAAACGATCATAATTGGCGTGGACCGCATGGACTATACAAAAGGATTGCCTGAGAAATTGGAGGGCTTCCGAGCCTTCCTTGATCAACACCCCGAATGGAGCGAAAAGGTTGTGTTAATACAGGTCGCCATTCCGAGTCGCGAAGATGTCAAGGAGTACCAGGACCTGGAGGGAGAAGTAAGCAAGCTTGTGGGCCAAATCACTGGCAAATATGGTAAGTGGCTTCAGAAATTGATCCGGCTGCATGCCCACTTCGTACAGGGGTGTGGTAGGTCTACAGATTTCATTCTAACGAATAATCAGCTACTCCCAAATCGACACCATTGCTCTACATCCACCGCTCAGTTTCTTTTGCGGAGCTTACTGCTCTGTACTCGGTGTCTGATGTCTGTCTCCTCACTTCACGCCGGGACGGGATGAACCTTGTTGCTTCCGAGTACGTCGCTTGCCAAGAGGCCCGACACGGTGTGTTGGTGCTCTCTGAGTTTACCGGTGCAGCAGTCTTCATGAAGCCCGGCAGTCTGTTGTTCAATCCTGCTGATGCAGATGGCCTCTCGAATGCACTTTACGAGGCTGTTACAATGGAGAAGAAGGACAGGAAGAAAATGTATGAAGAGTTGCGGAGTTTTGTCACCACTAACACCAGGTTAGTTGTTTCCTTTCTATCATCCTTCCATCTTGTCAAGTTCTCATCCCCCACCAGAGGCCCGTCAGACCTCGTAATCAGCAAAGCTAACACCCATTTTCCTTCAGTGCGAAGTGGACAGAGACGTTCGTTGGAGAGCTGATGAAATTCCAGTAATAGATAGCTTTTATGGTAGTTCCAATGCTCTTTTGACATGACAGCTGGCGTGGTCGGAACCGTAGGACTGCTTCACTGGTATATCCGACTGTCCCAGGGCGGCCAAGCTAACGTTCAGACATATGACCATTCTGGCGAGGACGTGGTACGACGTCGGCACTATCGGTTTCAAAAGTCGCATATAACAGGCAGTGCAATGGAATGTCCCATATTGGTAGACTCTGTTCTCGACTACACACTCCGATTCCATCTTGAGGGTGGCTCCTCAGACGTCTCTTCTTGACTGTATTATAGCATTTATCGCTATATGACAACGGAAGAACCTTGCCAGCGATATCGAGAAACTCATTGGCGACCTCGACATTCTCAAAGAGGAGGTGAAGAACGTGAAAAAGACACTGGCATCTATGCGATCATGTCAGGGAACGGTTCGCACACCAAAAGGCGTCTCGCGTTAGGTCGCCCTGATAAAGATAGTCAAGTATGTCGACTTCTTCAGTGGGATTTAATCCCCACTATGCTGAGATTGACAGCAGTATACATGTTCAATTGTCATCGGGTATCGCTTGGGTTGCTCGAGGCTTTCGTCGTATCCTCTCTTGAGGAAGGGCATACCAATGTTCAGAATTTGGTCATTGGCTCGAATCAAGGCGTCCTCAATGAGAGGGCTGTCTTCCATAACTGGACGCTCATAATAATTGAAACCTCTCGCCATGGGAAACCGACGAGATCTATATCTGTATTCTGGATCTAGTTAGAGTACTTTCCAACCTCTCGGTCATAATATATCACATCCTCCACCGCTGACGCCCACTGATACTGTACTATCAAGTAGACTTTCAAATAGGGGAGGGATGGATTATAGTACAGTACCTGTATCTAAGGGTAAGCCCTAAGCTCTACAGACCGTCAATTGTAATGCTATCTAACTTGCGATCTCCCCCAATTCAGTCAATTATCGCAGCCTTTGTTGGAACGCAGTATATCTCATCATAGGTATTCTGTGCAGGAGCCGTCTTTTGTGGTCCTGAGGTACTGCCTTTGTGATCGTGAGATTTTCTTTGAAAAAGAAAGGGCTTCCCGGGTAAAGACACCAAAAGTATGCAGAGACCGATCTAAAGCTTGCGGTTGTCTCCGTAGTACACAAAAACCAGGTCCAAGGCCATTCCATTGACTCTTGGCATTGACCTATCTTCGCCAACCTATATTGCTCAACTTTATGCGCGTTGAACGATGTGCTTGCAAAACTTTCAAAGTCCGAAAATCGACTCTGTGTTAGTTTTGCCCAGCAAATGAAAGTGTAGCCGTAGGAATCAATAAAGTTGGTTGGGAATCAATCCATGGAGGCGTTTCCTGCGGCCAACAACGGGTACAATCGAGCGTGACCGTCGGCCACAGAGTCTCCAAAACAATTTTTCAGCATCTTTTGAAGGATGCCAACCCTCATTAAAGAGACGGTGACTGCGGTTAAAACGGGATGGTGTAGAGTGCAAGCGCGTTGAGCGGTTTAATTGCAAATTCGATAATGTGGGAATCATATATGTCCAGCATTACTTTGTTCTCAACAATATATGAAAGTGTTTCACCACACTCAACGCAAGAGTTCGGCAGGACTAATTCTGCGAGTACACTCGAAGCTTGACTCTTCGGCCAAAAAGTCTCGAAAACATCATTTCAATGTCGTTTAAATCGCTTCAACGCCTATCAACCAGACAGTGATTCTCGCTACCGTCTGCACAACTGGTTCCTTGGTAGAGACGTAGCCGAAAAAATATAGAAGGAGCCGGATTCCCAGCCCAGAAAAATCAAGACTTCGGTCCTCACACTCCGATGTATCAAGGTGTCCCTCTCTTGCCTGCGGGCTTGAGAGTCTCCGTGACCACGGCTGTCGCTGCCACGAGCCCAGCGATGTAAGACTTGCGCTCCCTCACAGCCAATGAGCCCCGTGATTGTAAGAATGTGCTCAGCCATGCAAGACTTGGCTCGCCAAGGACTTGTTATGGCGCCCCAGCAACGTTCAGGCACCTCTCTGTGTGCTGGGGACCAGTATTCGAGTATTCAAGTGTATTCGAAGAAGCGAAAACCTGGGCAACATCTTCGTCATCTGTTTCAAATTCCGAATTATTGCCATTGGATATATAGAGTGAGCCCTAGATAGATATTCGCAAATGTCATCACCCAAAGTAAGATCCAAACTGGACTTTCTTCGGTCGTGGTGGTTGGGGTATCAAGTTGTAATTTATCGCATCTACTATGTGTTTTGGAGATGGCCACTCGCTTACCGCATACGTTAACGTATTCGGTAAGCGAGTGGCCACTCTTCCCCATGCATAGTTTTTAAATGCATTATCTCAACCAAAACGCCATTAAATTAAATAACCTAAAATCATCATCTATCTGGACATGTCTCTCTTCTATGTCCTAGCTGCCTACATATTCCACATGGTCGTCCGGCCCGTGTAGCTGGCTGTAATCCCTCCGAAACCCGCTCACGATAGTTGTTAATACGCCCTATTTGGGCCTCAAATGGCTCTGAACGTAGCTCACGAACATCCTGAACTGAGAAATTCCCTTCGTGGACTATCCTCCTTGTAGACCGAGTTCGCTTTTGCTTTTTCTTCTCGTTTTCAGCGCGTAGATCGCTCACTCCTTTCTCTAGTAATGCGGCGGATTGCATCGTGATCTGGCAGGCTTTTAAAACCTGGTTTATGGCGGAATTGAGCGGGCTTGGGGGGCTTCTTGATCTTGTACGAAGCAATGCTTTGATTGACGAAGCTTGTTTTTGCAATTGCACTTAGTTCGAGGGCGTTTTTGGATCCCAATCACTACCCGGGCTAGAGGGGGGGGATAGGGGTTCGAAGCTGAATATCAAGCTTTGAAATCACTCTCTCCGGTGAGAAAAGGACTAAACCGGCTGCTCCGAAGCTATTTTTAATAGTCTCGGATTTGAAAGCCTCTATTCGTGCAAGAGGGTATGCTTCGAGGAAGTCCAATTTATCGATATGATTGATTCCGTTCCGCATTTTCATTTCAACCATCCGGCCGTACGCGCGTTTTAACACCGCAAAACAGCTAATATCAAGAGGCTGTAAAAGGCGAGAGGAGTGCGGAGGCATACAGATTGGTATGATTTTATTTCCTTCACAGATTTCATCGAACCTCGGGGTTAAATGACTTCCGTGGCTGTCGAGTATCAAAAGCCGATACCCCCACCTTCGTACGCGAAGAAGTAGTAGGAATAAAGAGCTTTTCAAGCCAGCGAATTCCAATTTCATCAGAGGTCCATCCATTAGGACTAACCTCAAATCGCCAGTCATCCGGGAGGCCGTCGAACCAGGATTCAATAAAGACTTTGCCTTTAAAAATCACACACGGAGGAAGCGCCCACCCGGAAGCATTCGTACACTCGATCACCGTCACCCACTCACGATTTCCAGGTTGTAAAAGTGCTCGCCGACCGTAGTATCCACTTCTCGTGATAACCCTTGCAGTTGCTGTTAATCCCATCGCGAGACCGGTCTCGTCGAAGTTATAAACGTCGTCCGGGTCGATTCCAAATTGAAGGATTGTTTTTTGAACTAGATTAAACCACTCTCGAATGATTTTCGGATCTCCACATTTCGCACGTTCGTAATTATAGCGTCTCGAGAACCGGGAGGAAAGGAGAGGGTGCCGTTTCACAAAATTATAAACCCATTTGTCGCCAACCGAAAGTACCGGGGTGGTTCCGCGCTTTTCAAGGAGAAGATTCGCCATTTCTCGTACAGTAGAGGGCCGGGGAGCTGATCCGCGAGCATCCATAAAGAGAATCCATTTTTGAAGAGATTCCTCCTCTATTTCTGATAGTTTCTGTGAATTGGCGCGAGAATTCGCGCGATCTTGTACACCACTTAGGCGGCGGCGAAGTGTCGAACGTGGCACTTTAAAAGTGCGGGCAGCGAGATGGATATTGGGGATCCTTTTATTTTGAAAAGCCGGTATAGCTGATAAGATCCTACCCTCTTGCTCTGTTGAATCTTTAAGGGATTGAGAGCGAATTGGTGGCATGGTGGGTGGTTGAATTTACTAAGTGCTAATTCATGGACGCGTTTTTGGAGGGGGTGGCCACTCGCTTACAGTGGCCACTCGCTAACCGAATACGTTAAGACTAGTTATGGAGCCTCAGGCCGGTCGGTCATATACATGCCTGTGCAATGGCTTTTTTCCCACTTTAGCTCTATCCTATAAAAATAAGGATGCTCATAACCCCCCGCCCCCAACAATCATGTCAAACCTGGAACCATCAAATATTTGTTTAATTTGCGGTCAAGTATCATCTGGGCTCGCTTTCTGCTCCAAAAAATGCCGATTATCAGCAATCAGCAGGACGCAAACTGCTTCGGAGCCTAGTTCCCTAGCATTTCACAACTTTTACCACTTGCTTTCTTAACCAGAAGCAATCGATTAGACTCCTTGAGATCAAAAACTAAGTATTAACCCCCGAGCCAAACAATCCGCTTCGAATGTGTTTTGGTAGTCCAGACCAGGTGTTGGATATTTTCAGAGCAAGCATACCAGGAACTCAAGGAGTACGAACGTTTTTTTGATCAGATACGTCGGCAAAAGACGCAAGTCAGTGCGTTATCCGATTCAGAGCATGCATTTCCTAAGTGATGATCGCTGACCCTTGAATTGCGCAAGCCAGGTTTAACATCTCTCAGTGAGTGTACCCTTGAGTTTGGGACATCAATGAACTAGAACTGCAATGCGTTATGTCTGACCCGTATTGTCCACAGAAGACAACCGACCAAGGCCATTTTGTTGCTATTTTCCAGACGCGCAGCTAAGCGAGCCGCTTAGCCCAAACCCGCTGAGGTAGGTTTCTTTTATTATTAAGTTGCTTGGTAGGCAATTAGATGCAGAATCTAGATTAAAACTTCATCTATGGACTATCGGATGGTCGGGTTTGGTTCATGGCTGTCGTGCGCCCAGGGATTGGGTTTGTGACAAGCTCACATGACCATTCATTAGGCGCAGTTTGTTCGTATTCGGTGGTGCGTAGCGACTTCAAATCTCAGACCACCTAGCTCCGAGTTGCTCTAACAGCCAAAATATGCCTGTCCACAAACACAACCCTCCGCCAGAGGAAAGTCAGTTTCAAATGGTTTCCGACCGTTCATTATATGGTACGACAGCCAATAACCATGTAATTTCACCGCTCACATTTGATGCTGTGTTTAGGCTCAATATAGAAACAAAGCAGCTGCTCATGCAGGCAATATGGGCAGTTAGGGATGAGTCTGTCGCATTGTGTATTGCTCTCTCGGCAACACTTGCAAGATATAGTGCTCACACAGGGAGTGATGATATCAGGCCCGCCATCTGAAGGTCGAGAACTTGGCGGCGAGTTTGCGTTGATCGCTTGCCAAGGCTCATGGTCAGATTGAATGTGTCTTGCACTGCGAAACCATTTCTTGACGGAAACAAAGACGGTTGTTGACAGCCTGCATAGGATGATTAGCGCTGAAACCAGCTTTGTCTAGTAGGCTAGCCATGACGTGAACTTGCTCTTTTTTTCCCGAACCAAAGTGTAAGTGTGTGTATAGCACGAATAAGTGTGAGCCGTACACGAATCGGTCGATTAAACGTAGTCCCACATATATTGCAATACACGATTGAACTGCATCTCCAAATTGTCTTATGTGTATGCTTTTTAATTGGTTGGGGGAGGGGGGGTGAATTTGAGTATTTACTTCAGCGTAGCGTTGACAGATTTGTAGAGCATTAATTGCCGTAAGCTTAAACCTGCTTCGAGGCAACAAAATCCTGCATTACTTGACCGAAAGCGGCATCGTGGCGGTAACGACAGAGCTGTGCGGGGAAAAAGTTCCAATTGGTTGGAGAACCATGCCACCCACTCAAACAAGCTACGCGGATGAGTTATAAAATGGGGCGATGATGAATTGAGTTAAAAATCCACCAAGCTAGAGAAAATATTTGAAGATACAGCGATTGAGCTCTCTCGTTGGCGCTTTGCTCTATTGTGGGACATGGCTGACGTCAAGCTATACCGTCACCTCTACAGGGACACAGAAGATCACAAGGCCCTATATATAACAACATCATATACCCCACGCCTACCGTACTTTTGCGATATTTATTGTGTTTAAGTGATAAGATAACATCACTTTTGTTCTGTCAAGCCTGCCGTGGCCACTGTTAAGCCTGTTCCTACCCTAGCGGATATTGTGATTGGTTATGTTCAGTCCCACAGGCTTCTCGCCCACCCCAGGCGAGTCCCTGGCCCAGTTCACACGTAAGGACATCATGGGAGCGGCATTTGAAACCACTAAGAGGCAAGCCCTATACTTTGGCCAGTCAAGTATCTGCTAATTTGTAACTAGATACACCCAGTTGGAACTTGTTGGGATGGGCGTGTCTGGTCTCGTCTGGTATGATACACACAGGTCTACTCCGTGCCAAATTTCTGATGAGTCACTTCATTGTAGTTCTGGGAGAGATAGAATCGCGAACCAAACAGTTGCGATTAAGAAGCTGTGCGACCCATTCAAAACAGAAAACATTGCGAAGCATATATTCCGCGAGGTTAGGTTACTTAAACAGCTTAGACATGAGAATGTTTGTCTCTCATCCTGTTGTTTGAATTCATAACCTAATGACACGGCAGGTCATTTATTTGAACGACATCTTTATCTCACCTTCCGAAGACATGTACCATTTCTCTCCCCTCCATTTACACCAGGTATAATTAACCGATCAAAGCTATCTCGCGACGGATCTCATGGCGACGGACCTTCACGTTCTTTTGAAGGCGAAGAAGCTCGATGATCGATTCACTCAGTATTTCCTTTACCAGATAATGGTAAGAATCTCTATAGCATTATGCCGTGTTAAACGCTGAATACAGATTTAGCGGGGACTCAAATACATACATTCAGCGGGTGTCGTGCACCGCGACCTGAAACCGAGCAACATCCTGATAAATGAGAACTGCGACCTGAAAATTTGCGATTTCGGCTTGGCGCGTGTCAAAGAGGCCCATATGACCGGCTACGTATCAACCAGATACTACAGAGCTCCAGAGATTATGCTTACCTGGAAACGGTACAGCGAAAAGGTCGATATCTGGAGTGCGGGATGTATTTTCGCCGAGATGATCCTCGCTCGGCCTCTGTTCCAGGGAGAAGATCATATTGATCAGTTTTGTGTGATTACGCAACTTCTAGGAAGCCCGCCCGAAGAAATGGTTGCGAATGTGACAAACCAAAATGTGGGCGACCACGCTCCTTGAGATTGTTACATGCCCGACACTGATGTATCGTAGACATTGAGCTTTATTCGCTCCCTACCGAAGCAGACGCGGAAGCCGCTCACAAAGGTCATTCGCAGCGCCAATGGGAAGGGTACGCTGCTTTAATGCAGAACTATATACGGTCCGATACTGACGTGGACCAAGCTATTCCTTTACTAGAGAAAATGCTCCAGATCGACCCGGAGAAGCGCTGCTCTGCAGAGGAGGCTATCGAGGAGCGGTACCTTGCACCATACCATGACCCCTCCGATGAAACTGTAGCAAAAGAGAAATTCGACTGGGGTTTCTTCGACGCAGATCTCCCAGCTGACATGTGGAAGACGGTTTTGTACTCAGAGGTTCTGGGCTATCACGAGTCAAAAGGTCAACAGCGATGACGTCTTCACTTGATATAATAGACATAGGCTGCATCTGGCGTTCGTTTGTATCACAAGTTGCTGATTATTATTATACTTATTAGTCACCATGAATCCACAAGAGTGTTCGGAGATACTTGTCGCATGTTGCTTTGTTTGGCGTGTTTCTAAATTTATACGTATATTTATATGTTACGCCCCAAATGTCTCTGCAACTAGTGGAAAATATGACACGCTATTGACCTTCCCATGACAAATCGTAATAGACCTATGTCGGGAAACGGTAGCAGATGTCACTGAAATAGGCTAAATCCTTTTGTGTTGTTTCAATGCCACCACTGCAGATACGTCCTGTGGCCTCCCTGGACAAGGCGCCAGCAGATACTCTCCAAATCCGAATTTCGGATTTGTCTATAATTGGTGCTGGCGTCACAGAAGAGAGCGCCCATAGCAATGGTAAGGCTGTTTGAATGTCGTACAAAAATGACGATTTAGAACGCTCCCACTTTAGGCGCCAAACAATGATACTCGCTAACGGGTTATGCGCGCATCCATTCCGACGCTGAGAAGTTTACAATAGTGGGGAGGTAATATTCCCCAGTTTCAATGCCAAAGAATTTGCAATTTGTTTTAGGCGCCTCGGCTTCTCGATTAGTTACAACATATAAAAATATCAGGGATAAAAGACCGTAATCATGGGCTACCTAGTGGTCGACCGGTTTCGTATGCTTTAAACTTCCGTGGTATCATCGTGCTGTTGGGAAGTATCATTGGCACTATCCCATGGAACAATCCCGTCGGTATGCCGTAGTTCCCGGTCGAGGAGGTAGAGACCAAGGCCAGGCTGCTTGGAGACTCGGACTACCTGCTGTAGGAGGTCTGCAAGGTTTTTAATGTGCCTTGGCTCCTTGCGCATAAATTTGCTTTGAATGGCGTCCGTCAATGCAATGTCCCCTGATTTGTCTGCCAAGGAGCAAAGCCGTTCCAGATCTTCCAACAGACTCTTCTCCACGAAGAGTGCTTCCTTACAAGGACCGACTGGCTCGATCGGGTTATCGGGCCACTCAAATGTAGTAGCTTCAATTCCTGTGGGTTTCGAGCGTCCACCACGTGACACGAGATATTTCTCTAGCCACTTGAAATCAGCCAAGCACTCTGCCGCCGAGCGCTCCCAGAGTCTGTCTAGTGTTAGTATTGACTGTATTTAACGATTCCTCGAAAAATGATAGGAAGGTATGCTCACCGCGCGAACCCATGCAAGGAGATGTTGCTTCGGGAACAATCAGCAGCCAGTTTACGGAAGAACAGCCAACTAGTCAGCTCCTGGTGAATATGACCACGGATGGACTGGGAAAATCAGATGAGGATTTTCACAATTATTGCACATGAATTCTAAAGGCGGTGCGGAATACTCATACCTCTTCAATCTCCGACGTGAAGGAAGCCGCGCGCACCCATTGATCAAGGTCATGATTGGAAACCTCTGCGATGATCTTCTTTGCTCCTTCTGCGGTCGTCATATTAGGAGAGTTCGTTATTTTCGGGTGAAAGTTTGACTAAAGCTTGTAAGGAAAAAGTGCGAGAAGATGTCAACTGCCAGCTATATATGTTGCCGTCCCGAAGATTTTGCCACCGGCTTCAACACGTATATCTGACGTGGTTGAAGGCGGTTGGGAAACTAGCGAATTCATAACATTAGTGAGAGTTCAAATGTCAGTATAACACTGCCGGTGCGGGGTTGAATCTAGTCGCGCCTATTCAGTGACGCATCACTGATGAAATGAGTGACAGCATTTACAGTCAAAGTCGCTTCCACTAAACCAAAACCGTGTATATCTCCACTCCACCTCCGTCGATGTAACTGTTTGCCAGGAACCGCGGACTCGGCAAGCTTTCACATCTAAATGCGTTGATTGGGCTTTGAGCTGGAACACATCGTCAGCTTTATCTTCTTCTTCAAGCTCTGTGATGGTTCGTCCCGGAAAATCCCCAATCTTTTTCCACGCGCTGATTGACAAATTCAGACTTGAGACCAGCCAGCTCTTTCGAGAAGGAAGTTTCGGTGGATAACATCGCCTTTGTTTAGTCGCAACCGCCGAGTTGTGAGCCAAGAACATTTGAACACCTTTCTTAGATACATGCTTCGATCGAAATTGACCCTTGTCAGATGCGAAACAGCAAGCTAGTGAAGTGCGAAGCTCTTTTACTTATGGACTATAAATTCTTCAATTGTGAGTGCCACTACTTTCACCCACGTCTGAATCAGTGCTCACGGCCCCTATGCGCGGCGAACAAGGTCTCGCACAGCAACATCTCTATTGGGTAAGCCGTGTCGAATATTTGTGCGCTTGTTCCTAATGCGTAACTTCGTGCTTACGACTACGAAAACACAATACCCATGAAGCACCGCGGCCTGCCGTGGCCTAATCGTCTTTGTCCGCGTGCTTTACCGAAAAATACAGAGGTTATCTTGAAAGTCTTCATATTTTTTAAGGTCCTAACTAGGGCCTCCAGATCTATAACCAGCTGTGGCCCTGCGTAACTACGTCGGCAAATATGCCCGGTTGCTAGGGAGACTACCATGTAGCCTTCTGGTGTTGGTGGATAGCAAGCGGTCCCATTCTTAGATGACCACCTTCGGTAGATGACAATCCTTGTTCTCCCTGAGCGAAGATGTAGCCCCGAATAAGGTCCTCTTCATATACACACTATATATCTATTTGGTTTGTTCCTCTGCCATTGAGCCAGTGTTCCTTCATACTATTACTTTGCTCACTCCGGTATTTTCTGGCACAAGCTCGACATACAGCCGCAGCTGAATGAGATAATGATTGTGTATTCGGGGGCAAGTGCTCAAAAAAGGATAGTCGTTCTTGGGCTGGATACTTGGCCAACAAGGGTGCTGGGCAATGAGTGCACCAAACAAAACAAGTGGCTACAATCCATATCCAAGTGTGCCTTTCGGAAGATTAGCGTGGTCCAAAACGATCATTCCCAAAATAACATGAGCATACTTCATTGTGAACGGGATTTGTCCTCATGGATATTACGTCTTCGTGAGTGGTTCTGGCTGTTGAGGTAGACTATGATGTATCAATACCAAATCCATTTCATGCACCATCTTCCATTTGAGTGGTTAAGTAATCTTCCGACTTATGTTGTTCGATACACGCGAATGACTCTGCAGGCACAGATAATCCAACAGGCTCAAATAATTCAATGGGCTCAGAATCGGGCTCGGGTTACGGAATGGGAGGTTCCGCTTTTCGGGACTGCCGGCAATCTGGGAAAATGATTTTATTCGATTTCATAATCGGAGCATTCGGCGGCGCAGCCTACATACAGTATACATTATATTCTAGAGTCGATGAAGTTTCATCTAACAAGCTATCATACCTCATTCATGTCTCAATCCTCAGACTAAAGCCGGCCGAAAAGCCCACGTGCGTTAAGCATCTGACAGCTGGAACGCATCCGAATCGCAGGGTATTCCCAATTATGGCACATGAGTTTCATTTTGAAGTTATCTCGAAATCGAAAACCGAACCTAAAACCACGTTTGGTAAGGTCTAATTGGCCCTTAATGGCTCTGTCTTTGGCTGAATATCCTCTAGGGGAGGTGTCACATAAAAGACCAAATGTGAACTAACTAAATTAACCTTTTTTTTGCGTCAAGATAATGTAAGGGAGTGAAAAATTAACCCAAAAACTTTGGTTCTATAATCGACAACCAAAAGGGAACAACTGCTCTAAATCCTTTGGTTCAATATCTATGATTTAACTACCCGACCACTTGCATGTATGGCTCCAAGGAAAACGAAATTGCGACCTCGCTGCACTGCATTCTCAAGTACTGAATTCTTCCGCCAGAGCTGTTTGCAGATCGGGGAGCACGAAGACTCCCCGGAATTAACAAACAATGCGGGATGGGGCATGAGGAATCCGCAAGGCTGGAAATTATGGGCATCCTAGGCGTCGTTTCAACCAATGGAGCGAATCTTTGCACAGAGATGCACCTTGCAAGGCAGTTCAAGTCTCGAGTGGCAATAGCAATGCCACAGAAGGAGGAGCGTCACGACAGCGATACGGTCCATCTCGGCCGAGGCAAACGGTGCACCGCTATTTCCCGGTTCGAGTTGGCAATAGATGTTAAGCTTTGCCGAATATCAGGCGAGCTGGTTCAGATTCCGGCAATTTTGAAGTCTATGGAATTTCTGTATAATGGTACATCCAGCATGTCCTGCACAGACATGGAAGGATCTCTCATCCATTCCATTCGTTCTTCCATAGGGTAAATCTCCGTGTATGCCTGTTAACCCATGTGAACCGAATGTTTGTGAAATAACAATGGCTCGGGCTAGATTCGAGGTCAAGTCTGTCGAGGCTACTACAGTACACGAACTTGTCACGATGTAGCATACGTCCCAACATCATGAGTATTCTTTCCTCACAAACCTTATATTTTATCTTTTTACCTTTCGAAATGTTATGCGCAAATACTATCCATGTCATGGCAGACTAGATTTGGATATTCATAATCATTCAAAGTTTCCAACCCCATTTTCAGGGCTCGGAGTTTACGGTCCTAGATTAATATACAGCGCCCATCTCTAGAAAAGATAGAATAGCCTTCCATACAATGGAAGATTAGATGTCAGGTGAACCCATTTTCCGCATCAACAAAGCTTTCAAAAATCGAATCAGTCAAAAACCCATTCGGTTCATAACCATTCGGTTCATGAGCTGTTAACTCGATTGCTATATCAGGCAACACCGTCCAGTCGTTATCGTTATTATATGCGACCGTTTCGACGGGGGGTAGCGGATACCAGCTCGCGTGTGCGTTATTCAACACAAGCTGAACATTAGTCCATGGGAGCTAATCTTGGAGGGCAGAATCGCGGACTTCAGCAGCAGCAGCAGCAAATTGGAGTTATTTTGAGTGGCCTCTGAATATCGACTAATGCTGTAATTCTTGCCGTAACAACCAATGCGCTTTCTCGGCCTTGAGCGGTTCCAACAACAGAGAAGCATAGTTGTTATCCCCATCTCTGCCTCAATAATCCTCATTACCTGGAGACACTTCCTATGCGTCGCTATGCGTTGCTTATAACTTTCCGCCTTAGTCCGTCTTGTAAGGGAGGATGTCTAGCAAGATCGGTAAAAAGTGCATTAAAAGAATGTGCCGTAAGGAAAATGTAGGTCATAGTGACGTACGTGCAAAGGGGTGGGGGTTGGCGTTGTTCTGTTCGTTCTTTCACCGGTTTCGGGGCATCTCGACCATCCTTGAATTTAGTGACAGCGAATGCAATTGAACACGCTGTGCCCATGCGAAGGGAGAACCCCGTGATCGTGCGAAGCACATAAGCTTGAGCTGCCATAGGTGGGCCATTACTTACACATAGGTAGATAGCGCACGAATTGCAATCTTCCCTTAGTCATTGGAATACCTTGCCGGTACAATGCGGCAAACTATATTTCTCGTTTGCTTAGAACTATAATACATCTTCCGGCCTGAGTGGTAGTACATAACCACCATTTCGGTCAACAAGACCGAGATAACAGTCTTTGACATATTCTTCGCGTGGTATAACTTCCCAAGCCAGCTGTTTAAGTAGTTCCAGTTCCAAGATGGTCAACTCGTCGGGGCGGACACCGCCAGCTCGTGCATACAATTTTTTGGAGCACAGGGAATCATTGTGTACTTTCACGCTCACAGCCACGCAACTCAACAGTAGTCTATGAACAGTTAGGCTCGAAAGCTGAAATGCCGGTTGGAGGCTGAGTATCTTCCGAACGTAGATTAAAACAGTCAATAGAGTCAGCGATGAGACTTCGGCAAGTTGCGAAAGTCGCTCGATATATTCATAAACACTGATATGCGGGACTAGCTTTGAATGAAACCTTGTAGGCTTGCATTTGTCAGGAGCTGTAACGGCATTTTCGTTCATGAGCTCAATCACCGCATCAGAAACCAATCCGATAAGTTCAGATGGATTTGCGAGGGAATAACAATTCGGTAACCGTTTAGAAGATGTCGAAGTAGGGAAACTTTGTAGACCCTGACAATCACCAAAAAATACACTCATGGTTTCATGCATACTGAAAATGGCTAGGCGCTTTTTCAACATATCGCTTATTGCAGCACGACAGGCGTGGAAAGACATCCGGCGACGTAAGTGAGTGGGCTTGGTGCACGTCTCCGGACTTGGTGCTACAAACGGATCAAAGACAGCCAAAGAAAAAGAGTCAGGACGATGACAATCATAGCTGTTCCAAGGCTGGTGGTACGTCTTGTCACTTTTGACGAGGTCATCAATCTCCATTGAACTATTCTGCAAAGCTTTCCACGTCTTCGGCTCGTCGTCTGCTAAACCAAAAGCATCCTTTTTGCAACTTCCGTGGGCAGCTCCGAAGGCAGGTCTCCAGTACAGACGGGCAAGGAGCGGTAACTTCGTTGAGCACTTTTCTGAATATTCGCTGTCGCTATTTTTCGTTGGTCTTCGAGGATTTCTTGTAATACTAGGCATCATGCAATCTCTCGCTTCGTTGGCATCGCTGAGCTGGGCTCGCATGTGTTGCTGTAGTTCCTTTGCCTGTGACTGGGGAGTGCACCGGACGCTTGATTGTCCGGGTTGCGATGGCTTCTGCGGACAGGAGACAGAGATACTGCTATGATCATAGCCGTATCACATACATGTAGTCTGAAATAGTCTTCCAACACTCGCCGTGGGCCTACTTATTCCGGTCGGGTTTGATTAAAAGCACGTTATTTTCCATTACGAGGTGACACCTTTTAGTATACGTTAAGACGTCATTAAGGGAAGTGTGACATAGTCCATCGAGCGGGTACCCGGATGGCAGTTGATTCGTTGAAGTTACAATTAGCAGTGGCACTCATTCTTTCGACCGACCAAGCTGATCTGGATGATGACGTAAGTATCGAGGAAGCATCAACCTTGCTCCAGATTATTGAATTCATTACTGTTCTATTACTGCTAATTGTAGAGAAGAACGAATAATACAAACAGTCAAAACTACCCGAAAACTACCCGTGCGCCCCACCCCTTCTTCTATCAACGACGGTGAAAGATCCCCGACTCTCCCCGAATATGGCTGGAATTATCAGCTGCCATATAACGCCGAATGTGCTGCGATCTTGACCCAAACAAGTCATGTGTTCACTGTGGATGTGGACAGGTCTGGTATGTATGTTGAATCCTACCGCCCGTCCAATGCTATGTACTTCCTTTACTATAGCTGCCAGGCCGTCCATGGCGCTTTGTTCTAGTCGTTTGCCATTTCCCGCAAAGATCGGTTAACGCAAGCTCCTTACCACAAGTACTAGGAGTATGAAATACCCCAGGAGATATACTTTCAATATATCGCACGCTCGTCTTGACCGAAGACCATGATATATATTTCATTCTTCCAAGTCGTAGTCGAAGAACGATTGCCGCGTCTATTAGGAAAGCGCATGAGGCTTTGACAGGTTCATTCTATACCCACAAACAGGAATACGCAGGGCAGCAAACCGATTTAGTCTTATGTAACCGTTCAGCCCTATTTTCAAGACTCTCGGATAAAGTCCGATCAGGGAAGTAGTCCCATTCCCACAGAGTAGTGACTATAAGAAGCAAGCCAGCTGTTCAAGGAACAAAAAGTATCAGTGCTGAAGGGGGAGGCCAGTGGTATGGTGGTAACCATGACGAGAAAAAGACCTAGGTTATATGGGTGATTATCTTCGATTCTCTGTTAAAAGTGCCTTGTCAGGATCTGGCAGCTCGACAGTGCTAGGTTCCGGCTTAACACACATCCATATTACACCGGTAAAGCGTGATGGGCCGTGGTATCATGTGAGGGTGGGGAAGCTGTTGGTGTCTAGGAATTTTGCCACCGTTTTGGGTGCGCGGAAGGAAATACGATTTGTGGTAGAACCGAGATATTTCGCTTTTCTTCTCGCTGCAACCCGAACTAGTGGGGCGAAGTTGGGAATACGCCCAATCGCGTCGCACATTCGCAAGTCTGTACAGCTGATGTCAGTTGTGATGTATCGACCGGTTTCTGGACCCGTTGCGAAGTGCACGAGGCTTTTTGCTCGCCAAACCGATCCAGCTGACGCAATACAATTAATATGACAGTGTTATGATGACACTTGAGTAAACCGTTTCCTAATCATCCCAGCAAGAGACTGACATTCGGTCTAAACCTTAAAACTTACAGCGCGCAACGTCATGTACCATCATGCCATAGCGGCCATTAATGCAGATACGAAAATCCTCCAATGTCGTCCTCGGCTGAATGATTCGGATTCGCAACCCGGGCAAACTGAGCTCAGGTCACACCACAATATTCGTAATGCATGTGACGATATTCCGACGTCAGAGTAAGATATCTCGCTATATATCAGTCGCCTGTCATTTATTCCCAGTATGAAAAATCTGTGGATAACAATCATACCAGATTTTGATTATCGATCCTCAAGCGTCCTTATTATTCATAATGCCCCGCTATATGAACGGTCAGGCGGTCCAGTACAAGCCTGTTGGCGGTATGCCAAGAAATTATAAACTTCAGAGCCAAAGCAACGCAGAAAGTGATGGCTAACAGGCTACTCAATCCCAGGCCCCGAGTCTCGCACATCAGTTAGCACCGGCACCATCAGATCTGTCCTTACTGAGCCGGGTCAGCAGGCTGACCGGTATGTTGATGCCAGCGAGGAAAATCCCAGATACGAGGTATTTATCAATTGCCCGCATATACTCCAACATTGAGGCTGAAATTTCCTCCCTAGATTGAGAACTCAAATACTGGCAAGTTGACTACTGTTTATGAGGCAAACATTTTTGGAGAAGAGTAGGGGACTATACACCTATTTGGGAAATTTTGCCTTGGACTATCGAAAAAGAAAAAGTAAATAGGATTAACGTCATGCTTGATATACAAGAGCAAATCGTCCGTCCTACCTACTCTTTAAGCTACTCTTCGGTCTTTTTGAGGTCTTTGAGAATAATGTACGTGCTTTGCGCGTAGATAACCAGAGCTGGAGGACCTACTGGGGGTTATCGTAACAGCCCACTTACTGTAAGCGGGGCGGAATATCGATATTATTGTACGTATGAATTCACGTATTACCGTTTTATAAACAAGCATCATTCCTTGGAATTACGACAATAGCGAGGGAGTACCAAGGTTATAGTATGACAAAAGTTAGTTTCCCGGAGATCGTGGAACATGGCCGGGAGCGTCGATCAATCGCTGAACCCCGAAAAGTAAGGTCCAATAAGCCATGAAAACGCTCGCTCGGTGAGAGAATGCGGCTGTCACGGATGATCCTCGTGGAAAGCTTATCTACAAGTTTCTGCCACTTGCTTTCTAGGTTGCTCGTAATTAAGCCTTGCAGCCCAAAAGAGAAGAGAACCGGAAGAGAATTATCCAATCCTCGGTATGCCCATATATAGGATATTGGGAAAGGGCAATATTTTAATAGAAGATACTCTACATCCAGCGTCATTCTCGAGATGGGCAGGATGCTTGGAATACAGTTTAGGTGCCGCAGGTGGGCCGGCCCACAGCATCGACTCATACCCGGGAGCCAATCGGTTTCTGGGGTTTAGTGCAAAAACCGGAGATATTCACGTAAGCTCATGTGATCCACTGGCATTATTTCACAAGCTATCTGCTAGATTACCAGACTGGCGATAGAATGATAGTCGAGCATTTCCCATGAACCATCCAATCCAGCGCTGGTGATGAGCTTGTTCATATTCAGTCCTGATTTCTGATAGGTGGAGACATAGCAATGTAGCGCTCCAGCCGATGACATGCTGCTTGTGTGGACGTTCTGTTCGCTGGTATCTCAATTTCCTGGCGGCACAGACACGATGTACATAGTCCCACATCCAGGCTGACGATCGTGTACTTTTAGGCGGGTACGGAAGCGGTTCTGGCGTCACGAGGCCTGTGGCAAAATGTCAGCCTCTAGTATAGGAAGAATACTGGTATTTCATATGTATTTCGGAGCGTGTCGTTTGATCTGATTTATCGCTGTCGTGAGGCTGGCTAGGTCGGCCGCTAGAATTGTTTAAAACCATTTGTCAATGTTCCTTTGGGCAGAGGCATTGGCTGGAAGGGTCGACTGTAAACCGCTATCGACCAGCGAGCCCCACACGTCGCCTGGTCGCTTTTGCTTGCCTGAACATTCGGGAGACTTGGCGCCAGTGCGACGCTGCTTCCGCAGAATATGTACTTCTTTCCTTCTTTCCTCGTAAAGTCTCAACGCTTCAATCCACCTGATATTCTTCGCAATATGCGTCGGAGAGGACGTTCCACGACAGGTCTCGATGGGCATTCAGTCGAGAGAGAAGATTTTCTCCTCCCGTTCTGACCAGCCGCATGCGCTACGTGGGGACATGTTGATGCTCGTGGAAGTCACAGAAGTGGTAAGGACGGTTGAAGAAAACAGCAGAAATGAATTTGAATATGTAGGATGTTCTAATTTAAAAAGATCATAGCGTTGTACGTAAAATTGACTATTGCGTTTATGAGCCATGGCTTAGCTTGGTGAACTGGTACCAGACTGTCATGACTCGCACCAGTCCAAGTTTCTGAGGACCAGAATCCTTTAGCTTTTGATGTACCCTGTGTTGTTGAGAATCAACACCCTTGAAGAGGCACCAGAGCCTGCACTTGTTGACAATATCGCATGGTTTCACCTGTCCGTTGAAATATGTTTGTCCGACCCTTAGTGAGTCATGCGGTAATCGAATAGATATCTACCTGCAGAATCAGAATGTATGGGCGAAGAATGCGTGCACTTGCAATTCCCGTTATCGGGAGCAAGCACAACACTCAATTCTGGTCTCGCGATACAATTTGCTATAAGGCTGGAGTGCTTTCTCCTATCACACTCAACAAGTGGGAACACTTGTCACCTCAGCGTAACGCAGACGCAGGCATGGGCGCACAGAGGACGAGATAGAAACACGACTGTGGCGACCAGGAAAATAGCACCTCAGCCGATGAGAGCGAACAAGAAGTTGTACAACAGCATAAAACTGTGTTTGGACATGAAACGGACTTGGAAATACGCGGGCAGACTCAGCTATCCAGAGACAGCAATACGGTTGCTCTTGAATGCCTGACTGGGTAAGTACAATCCCACAAACATAATCTACGATTGGCCTGCTAAAAATATCCAGACAAGGTAACCGACTGAGGTCAGTTGTGATCCATCCCGTTTCCCAACCGAGCACAACGCCCAACGTGACCATTCCACACGCTTTGGAAGGTACTCGCGAAGCGGGCTTCGGGTGTCTTAACTAAGTCAAAGAACACCAGCAATAGCAGGGCCGCGAACAGTAGAAACCGCTGCAAAAGAAGTCACACCTAAGTACCATTCCACAGGTTGGATTTGGATTTGAGTATGTAGTAAGCTTATTGATGTAGTACGCTCTGTTATTCGTCGACAACAGAACCATGTGTTACGTGTTCACTATGCGCCAGCTGTGTGATAATCTGGTTTCCCCAATCAAACTACTATATCGCATTTGCAGAATTGTCCAGTAAGTGGTGGGGCTGATTTCGATCCATACTGTATGAAAGTGTTGTCTTGTGGAACATTTGAAGACGTCAAAGTCTTCCGGTTTCTGTAAAGCCAATAGTGGCTTTTCAAAGACTCGATGACCAAGCAAACTATCTTAAGTAATTTTTCCCATCATGTGGAATGTGGTACACAGCTACGTCGCGTGATCATTAGACGCTCTCAAAGCCACCTGAGAATATTCGTCCTTGGGTTTTTCCTTGATGCTACTGTAGTTCCTCAGAATCCCCTTCCCTTCCTCTCCTCTTTTTCCTCTACAGTCAGTAAGGCCATAGTATCAATACAGCTGTAATTGATCCTTCTCCCTGCTTTATCTCTGAGAGGTTCTATATCCATAACGCTTTTCCTTTACAGTTACTTCCTATCCTAATCCGCCGCTCGCCTACCTCATATATCACTATCGTTGTCAATAATAATAATATAGACCCCAGTAGGTCTGGGAGTATAGGTACTTGAAAATAACCTCTACCTCACTACCAGGACTTTTTTCTAGGACTAAAGTATCCACTATTACGTTTGTAGACTTATACCTTTCGCTAAACACTCATTTGTCGATGGTAATCTGGCATGGATAGTAAGGATATTTATTCGGCTACTACCGATGGATTATACTTAGTACCTATTCCTAGATTGCTTATAGTAATGGTTATAATAGGGGTAACATAATTCCACAAGAGAGCTGACCATCCTACCCAACCCACTAATGTCAAATGTGCACACCCCCCTCTCTTATGACCCTTAAGTTTACATAGCCCACATGTTGGTAAAGCCCTAGTCCTTGGCTACAACGGTGGCGAAGGCCTTCTCCATTGGGGGGTGGGGCGCGCGCGTGTATAGGTATCTCAATTAATTGCTTCCTTCGGTGCTATACGCCCTTGTTCTTCGAAACACGTGCCTGGGGGCCTGGGCGGGACCAACCCGAAAAATGAAGAACCGACTTTTCCCTGTGCCGCCAAACCCGGCTATGTCGCCTGGTTGGGGGTCTTCGTGGCGTCCT
The DNA here is from genome assembly GCF_028827035.1 of Penicillium chrysogenum. Taxonomy (NCBI): domain Eukaryota; kingdom Fungi; phylum Ascomycota; class Eurotiomycetes; order Eurotiales; family Aspergillaceae; genus Penicillium; species Penicillium chrysogenum. The sequence continues at coordinate 3,659,188 of NW_026622750.1, read as the reverse complement.
TTCTTTTCACGACGGCATTCATTAATGTTCAACTTCTCGAAGTCCACAAATAGTTGCGGGCCGACGCTTGAATCATTCATTCCACGTGTTTGTGCCCCCGCCGTGCCATCAGAGGTCGACTCGTTGGTGATATCAGGTTCAGCATCCGACATTTCCACGTTCCTCGCAAAGTCCCAGGGAGACGGGGCAAGTCATCGTCCGGCATGGGGCGCTTGAGATTCATCTCTGTGTTTCCAGATGATGTAGCGATCCTCCCTAGATGTAACACCAGTGGCGATACTTGGACTTAAATGACGTCGGGACAACGGCGTGCTTGCCTCCACCGGTCGTGGTGTAGTTGCACTTGGATACGTATTTCGTTCTGCATCGTAAAAACCGTCTTCTTCTAAGTTACCGGCGTATTGGCCGTCTGCACCAAACTTGAGCAGAATACCCACAAACTCTTTCTTGTCATTGGTTGCGAGCCAAAGTGCTCTGTTCAGTTGCACCTGGGTAGCATGGGGACATATACGCTGCAACAGGGTCTTCTTCGTTCGGCTTCCACCAGCCATTATGCATTCCAGGGCCGAGAGGTTGAAATTATTTGTGGCTTGTATGTCAGCTCCGCGATCAACCAGGCAGTGGACAATTTCGTCTCGTCCAAGATGACACGCGTTCATGAGCGGAGTATACCCAAGGCGATCTGTATTGTCGATTCTAGCCCCAGCGCTAATAAGCATATTTACAATAGTCGAAGACGAGGTCGTGATAGCATAGTCGAGTGGAGTGTTTTGAATGTCGTCATGCCGATTGACAAATTCCACCCGATCAAACTCACGCATGTTATGAGCTATACTTCCAATTTCCTGGACAATGTTTTGAAAACGTTTGAGGACAGAGATGTGTAAAGCTGGCATGTGGAGAATGTTCGTATCGAATAATGCGTGAGGGCTTTTTCGCAAATACCGACAAGCCAGCTCTTCATATCCAAGCTCAACACAACTGTGCACGGTTGGTTGTTCACGCCTAGCTGATATTAGAATAATATCTCGAAGCTGCTCTTTAGCCCAATGGCTATCTTCGAATAGCTCCACAAGTGTCCCAAGATCTCTCAATATCGGCTGTTCGGATCGGGCGCAGATCGGGACGATAATTCGAAGCCATTTCTTTGGCCACTGTTCCGCGAACAATCTGACTAGGGGGCCAAGGCCTTGTAGAGATGGCCTTGCTTTGCGTTCAAGGAAGCCAATCAGAGCTTGAAACAGATCACATCGACAAAATGCGAACGAGACCAAATCCTCCGTGGATAGATAATCTAGGGCATCATACAGCAATTCGGTGGGGAGTTCAAGTATATTTGCGGGATGGTGGGCGTCATGGCTTCGCGCAAACTCGCTTTGGTGTTGGCGTTGGAAGTGCTCCTGGTTTTCCACACTGAGACCATGAACGCTCTGCATTGGGTGTTGGTTTGTATCCGGTATAGGCGATATTAATTCGCGAGTAGCCATCCCGTATCCAGCGTAATAGTCACGAAGCGCTTAATCCTTAATGATTTGGGGGAGATGCCACTGGGTAGGCCTGCTGGCAATATTCCAAAGTCCTCGCAAACGGTTATGGAAGGGTCATGAGTATATTTATCGTCATTTGTTTCGACTGAGTCTTGCTGGATTTCTTTATACCTTCTCATCATTCTTTAGCCTTCGAAACTAACCGGTCATCAGCAATCTACACTATATTCTTTGGGCCTGATCTTTGCTAGAAAAATTCAACAAATCTTGCCTCAACTCCTCAGCGCGCCACTGGTCATGATCTGATATAACTGGATAACGGTTCGCCAATTGTATGCGGTCTAAAAGCATATAATAATAGCAGACCCGACTGTTGGGCACCACTGATGTCCAGTGCGGCCAGAATTGTCCGGGGCTTTTACCCGCGTTGAGGCGGACACTGATGTACAGACTCCAGACCATGGCTGGAACTGCGAAATCGGACCAGCTATGTTGTTCATCGGGCTTGATAGGCCATTTTTATTGCTTTCCTATTCACCCTCCTCCTTTTTTAACTACCTTGAATTTGAATTTGGGTTGCCAACCCTCAGTAACTTGATCCATCGTTGAATATCAAAAAACCTACCTTGCGGACGCAAAATAAATAACCATATAAACCGACAATACCCATCGCCTGTGCAATCAACGTTACAGAAAGCTTCCCCCTATCATTAAGAATTGTCTAGCGTCAAGTATAGTTGTCCTTGATGTCGATTGCTGATCCGAGACACTATTAACCTCTACGTGTACGTGAGACCATCACATACAAGACCCTGCCCTAGCTCCTGGGATCCCGACCCACTGCTCCAGGATGTAGCATCCCTTGCATTAATGACGCAGTATAGATCATGGAGGGTCTGACCAAGTATAGTCCAGGGAGTGCGCCGAGAAGTCCAGGGCATTGCCATTTATTGGCGACTGGGAACCCTCGTTCCAGCCCGAGATCCACCTCGCTTGATCTGTGGATAGCAACAATTGCATAGGAGGGGTCCCGGTATCCAAGTCCCGCTCCCAGGAGCTTAGATCGTTCCTGAATTTCTCCTGACGATTTCCTACCGTACAAGAAGTCATCCCACATTCTCAGTTCAGACATATTGCCACAAGATTTATTTTGTGATACATATAAGATAGTCAAGAACTCTCTTCATCTCTCAGCTTTCTGTTCACGTCACCCACCAAGCCAATTCCGCACGACACAAGCCGTAACCAGCTCCTCTTAACCCCAACATTTCAATGTGAGTATGGCCGGCCCCACTGTTTACTACAAGTCTTGGAACATGAGTCAATACTAACATAACTGATAGACGATCCTCCTCAATCTTCCTGATGAAATCCTTCTTTGCATAGCGGATAGCCTAGATCAAGCCAAAGATTTGCTTGCGCTGGCTTGCCTCAATCGAGCAGCGAATAATATTTTCCTCGACTGTCTGTACCGGTTCAACGTCCGACGCTAACGCAGCTCTGCCTTGTTTTGGGGGGTTCGCCGGGGCAAATTGGAATTTGTGGAAATGATGTTGCGCGACTACCAAGCGGATGCCAACACCACAGACGGTAGATCTCGCACACCAATCTTTCATGCCATTCGGACTAAGAACGAAACAATTATTCGCACGCTACTTATCGATGAGAGAGCGGACATCAATTGGCAAGATCAACGCAGGCAGACTCCACTGATATATGCCATTGAAAGGAATCTTCTGCCTACTGCATCATTTGTACCGGATTTTGATCCACGTCTGAATGTAGCGGATGCCAAGAACCGGTCTGCTATTTGGTATGCCGTCGCGTTCTGCGATAAGGACCTGGTGCGAGTCCTTTTGGAACGGGGCAGCGATATACGAACGCCAGACTACAAACGATTTTCGCCATTCAGCCTTGCTATTGCCAAGAAGATCCCGAGAATTACCGGGCTGTTACTCCTCCATTCAGATCCCAACTCAAGAAAGACCCTACTGGAGGATGTCACTGTCAGAAACCGTCTGCTCCGCCAAGCCGTACAGGCAAGCCTTCATGATGTCATCGCGCTACTCGTTGCTCATGGCGCAGATCCCAATTCTAGAAATAGAGATGGCCAGAGACTGTTGCATCAAGCCACGAAAAACGGTGACAGGGAGGTAGTCCAACAATTGCTCGCCCATGAAGAGATCTCCATCAATGCAACGGACAGACAGTCCTGCACTGCTCTCCACATCGCAGCAGAGTATGGATGCACGTCGGTAGCCAAGTGTCTGCTAGCTAAGTGCGGTATAGATATCGACGCAAGAGACCGTTACGGTCGCACATCGCAGCAGAGTATGGCAATAAGTCGATCACAAGGCTTCTTTTTGCCTATGGTGCTGTGGATATCAATGCCCCAGATGCTAATGGAGCAACAGCACTTTGCTTAGCTGCGGCTGCAAGACACACACCTATAGCCCTACAGATTCTTGCAGAAGATCATGTTGACGCCAACATGGTCGATCGAATTGGGAGGACAGCTCTTCACCATGCGGCGAGCACAGGAAACATACCGATCGCATGTGTCCTTCTCGCCAAGGAGGATCTGGATCCCAACATTCGCGACGACCAGGGATGGCCCCCTCTCACCTACGCTGCTTTTAATGGTGATTTACGCATGGTGGAACTCTTCCTCGCAAGGGGAGACATACAAGCGAACGTGCAACAGGCCCCTCCACTGTTCCATGCTGCCAAAAAGGGTCATGTGGAAGTTGTACGCCGATTGCTTCAATTTGATACCATCGACGTCAATCAGCAATTTTGGAACAGCTCGCCTCTCTGTGTTGCCTCCGAAATGGGCCACCCGGAAGTTACAAGGCTACTGCTTGAACACACAACACCCCCCGACACCAATCTCAAAACTTATATGGGAGACACTGCACTTTCCTTGGCCGCTTACCATGGCTATCATCAATCTCTTGCTGGAAACAAGTGAACTGGATGCTGCCGCTACCGATAAATTCGGGGACACGGCGCTATGCAAAGCAGCTCGGAATGGACACGAACAGGTTGTCAAGCGTCTCTACAGGAACACTCGTGCAAAATGTGCTAGTGATGTGAAAAGGGCCATTGAAGCAGCTTCCAACTGTAGAATTGCGCTCTACCTTGAAGGCTACTTGAATGAGGAGGGCAACTTTTGCACTTGGCCTTGAACCAGAGGTGGGCTGTGATTGTCTTGTTGGACTTATTTTTTCATCATCCGGGGCTCCAACAAATTACGTAGTTAGTTCACGCACATCTCCCTTCAATATAGCTACAAGCTTCACGATATTTCCATCGCTTCGTTCCGATAGTTCGCTTGTACTAAAATCGCCCACCGTTGTGCAGACTCGTGTCAAATATTCTGCTCGTTTTACGCTATTAGTACGTCAGGGTTGTTGCACGGGTGGTGACAGGTGAAGGGTAGAATCGCACGGCACGCTGTACTTTCATTCTATGATTTTTAGAGTGGAAATTGTAGGCACTATCAGGTAATCTAACATTGAGTCGCTCACAGACGAAGTGATCAGAACAAGAAGGACTGCAGGCAGTATTTGCAACTCGCAAGTGATTATGGAAGGGCCTTGAGCAAATGATTTGTTCCGGCTCAAGCTTGCTGAACTCTTTGTAAATTCTAACAATCTCTTAGCCCCCAGAATCGAACGGCCATCAGCAAAATGTATGAGATTCTGGATGCCCGATCATTGCTAGAAACATTCGGCAAACCTCGCCTCAACTCCTCAGCGCGCCAATAGTCATAATTTGATATAACCGGACAGAGATTCACAGCTTATATGCGGTGTAAAAGCATATAATAATAGCAGGCCCGACTGTTGGGCACCACTGATGTACAGACTCCAGACCATGGCTGGAACTTTGATATCGGACCAGTTATTTTGTTCATCAGGCTTCATACTCACACTAAAAGCGACCGAAGGAAAAGATAAGCCGTATTTTATTGTTTTTCTAGCCACCCTCCTTTTTTAAATACCGAATCTATAACCTTGAATTTGGATTCGGAGTAACTTGATACATCGTTGAATATTAAAAAACCTTAAACCTTGTGAACGCAAAATAAATAACCATATAAACTGACAATATCCATTGCCTATGCAATCAGGCGCGTTTAATCACATGTGAGGATGTACATCCTGAACACTTGCTAATTATATAAAGAGGAAAATCCCAATATACATAGAAGTCCCCATCTGTCACTTTCCTAGTGACCAAATAACCCTCTGGTATCTCTTCATACGGCCTTCTCGTGGTCTTCTCGCAGCCAACGTGCTTGAATTTAGTTGTAGGGCTAAGGTAGCCCAGGATCATCCTGCTGTACCGGCAGCTGAGGTGGATGTCGAGAGATTATTCAAATGATGGTAGAGATGTAATCGGAATTCGACGTTTCTCTATGAAAGGTAAGATAATTGGGGCCCTAATAAGGCTTGAAGACGCAGTATGTTGGAAGTTTGGATAGTTATATAGTAATGGTTTCTTTGGGCATATATGCGTTTGATATTCTAGACCGTATTCTTGTAGGGACCGGGCATCTCGAAAGCTCGTTCCACAAACCCATTGTCCTAAAAAGGCTAGATATTGGTTCGCGAACGTGTTCGAAATTCGCGAATATTAACGGATCGAATCGGCCATAGATTCGAAGCCCTGAAACCGAGGTTCGAATTCGACTCGATCCGCCGAAGTTCGCGAACTTCGAACAGTTCGAAAATTCGTGCGAAGCGGTAACTTTCGATGCGAGGGGCTAGGGTAAATGACACCAACCAATCAATCACTGTAACTATCAATATATGTATAGCAAAATCTCTGCCAATTGAGGCTCACTGAGTATGGTGACGCGAGAGATAGCGAGGATTGAAGATCCGCGCTATGCGACTGCGATCGGTGGCAAGCCGCCAGGAGAAACCTGGCACAACAGGATATTGGAGGCGAACATATTCGCTCCCAAAAGCGGAACCCAGACAACTAAAATGGCCTCCCTCCCAACGGCTGCGTGCCCCGCAAGTGCAGCGCCACGACCGGTGTCATCTAACACGAGGCTGTAATTACCGTGGTAGGTTGAATTTGGCTTGCGCTACTAAAAGTGTCAGTAATTCTCATTCAAATGCGAATAACCTAAACGGAACAACTCACTGGCTTGCATCTTCAGCCAACGAGTCTGATCGAAAGAATGTTCGTATTCTTTAAGCTCATGAATAGCTTGCTCTGACATCTGGTCTGGACGATCAAAATTTATGTTGTATGGGTTGTACCGTTTAGGCTTTTGATCTTCGGTTTCCGCTATCCAGCGGTCGAACTCGATTGCTTCTGGTAAAGGGTGTAATTGACACATGTCAGACAATGACTTGATTAAGGCAATTGTTGGAGGGCTGGGCTCTGAAGCTCTTCGCGTCCTATTAACCGCCAAAGAGCGACATCCTTCGGAGCAAAATGCGAGTTCAGGTGATACTTGACCGCAGATCAAACAGAGATATGATAGTTCCGGGTTTGACATGGTCAAGGTATAAGTGCTCTGCTCCTATTAAAGAAATACGCCTCTCCAATCTCTATACCAAAGAGCGGATAAGAGATATGTAATAATCCGGGAACATTAAGTCTAAGGTCGAAGATACTACACATTTCAAGTGTTAAGCCGGAAGAGGCGACCACTAGTGGGGAAGATTCAGCAAGGAGAGGAATATCTCCACCTTATTTGGGCCAACAATTGCCCGTAGGATGAAGGCAATTTTGGGTCAGTCAAAATCATGGCTGCAACGCCACCCTCCCTCTCCTTTCGTCGAATCGTTCATACCTCCAATGTGAGAGACTCCGTGCGTACCACTGGTCAATATTATGTCCCAAAATCTCGCGATATATTCCTTCCGTCCTCCTCGGCTCAACATTTTGCAATAATCATGCCTCGCCGATTCTTGCTACGGGTGGAACCGTTTCCCAGGAAATAAGAGCTAGGAAAACACGTCGATTACTTGAAGACTTTGACATCTTTTGCAAACCCAGAGGACGTAATTCTGACTGCTTGACTACATCAGTGTGGGTAGGCTATGAAAATGGTGTGGTAATCAATCAGGTTATGACTGACCACAACCGCTTACTAAACCCGAACGTTACCTGAACGCGACGTTGACTTGAAAAGCAATCAAAAGGTGATGGCCGTCCAATGAATATTTGGCTACCAAGCAATACCTAGGCCTACTCTGGGTAGAAATCCTTTAAATATGGATGCGTTGCTACGTAATGTTGCTAGGTAGCGTGGATCGGAGGAAAGTGGGGAAAGGGGCTAGAGCCACTTTCGCTGCGGCAACTCCTATCGGCTGAAGTCGGTGCCGGAAGCTATCCGCAAAAAATGCACCAGATCCCGTAAAACATCGGACCTCCCACTCCTTGCTCGGATAATGCTACACTTGCTCTGCTGCTTTCGGAAACAGTTCGACTGCTGCATATCCGGAGCCAGCCAACATTCCTGTCTGCTCGGTAGCATCAGGTCTTAGTTTCCGACGGTACATCAGCCTATTGATAGCCCGGTATAACCGGGTGCTCGCGAACATACATGGTCATCGCACGATGATTTCCCCATTGAACAGGGAGGACCATCTTGGTAATTAAGGTGCAGATAGCTTTCTCGGAATACCGTGCGGTCCATGATCTAATAACTGTTAGCCTTAGTAGTATCATTCAAACCCGTCGGCGGTTCAGACCTGGCAGTTTTTGGAGTCTTCCTTCTCGACCTACTATACACTAACGCTGTGCTGGTTATCCCCAGTACGCCAGAGTTCCGTTGCTCCGACCGAAGCCCATCAACGTCCCGGATATATCGCTATTAGATATCATTAATATGGATAAAATATGTAGAAGCAGACATGGAAATCAGTCTTCAAAACCCTTGACAATGTCGCTCAATCCAGCTCCAGAGTAAACATGTCCATTGCTACCCCTGTAGCTAAATTCCTCGTCCTGCCATCAAAAACACACGGTTGAGGCAGACTTTTTTCCATAGCATTACTACCCACCGGTGGGCACAGGGGCACTCTGCCCCTAATTCAAAATGTGCTCCGAACCACAACGTGCTGGCCGTCCTGCTGCCCGTATTGTTGCTGCCCATACAACCCATGGCAAAACCAGACCGGACGCTTCTGTAACAGTCCCCGCCAAGACTCCGATCGTCAACCTTGTCCCTAATACCGGCTACCGGACTTGGCCTTACCAAGGCTGAGTCCCGGACCTCGTCGAAAGAATCTGACAGTGGCACCAAGTATGCTCGGCTTTCCAGCAACATAATCAGCGGTTAATGAACGAGAAGTGAAACTCTTGTACCAGTTCCAGAAGAAGAATTCTGGCACTGGGCATCGGCAATTATTCATACCAATAGGAGGATCTAGGTAGAAAAATACTTATAACTAGTCCTTTCGTGCAGTAACCAAATACACGAAGAAATTAGATTTTCCGGGTGTTTTGCCCCTTCCCAAGTCCTTTGGCATGGTATTGCTGGTCTCAAGTATTGCCCTACGAATTCTGCACCGCTGTGGATCCCAGTTTTCAAGCCTGACCGGGAAGTAATCCGTGCCCCTAGCGTAAATTAAGCAGCCAGGCAGCTAACTGTCCAGGGAACAATAAGAATCACTGGTGAAGAGGGGGAGCAGTAACAGAATGGATACGATGGGAAAACGGGCTGGGTGCTATGATTACGATTGACTCTCACGAACTACCTTGCCAGGTTCTGGCGACTCGACTTAGCTAGGTTCCGGATTTAATCACACGTCACTGATAAAGCGTGGAACTCGCCACATTCTGCGAACTGTTTGCCCAGCTTCGCGAAACAACTGGCGAACGATGCGCCAGTGCGCGTGATTTTGTTGATCGCGTACGGCTGCTCGTACATCGATTGAATGCCATTGCTCCAGGATCAATCGGTGACAAGACACATATTGCGATCCTGCTCACGCAGATCGGACCGGAATACATCCTGGTTGTGGATGCGATCCAGAATGACAAGGATCCGCTCAACCCGACCACGATCGGAAATCGACTGTCCAACGCCGAGCAGACGGTCCGACGAAAGGAGTCTCCCGCGCCCCCGCAGGGAGCCCAGGACCGTCAATCAATGCAGTACAGAGAAATCCAAAGAAGTGTACCTACTGCAAGAAGCGCGGCCACGTGGTCGCGGAGTGCTGGAAGAAGCAGCGCGAAATACCCTGGCCCAGGGACCATGCCATGAAGGCTGAACGGAGTGTTTCCGGCTCACCAAGAAATAATATGCAAAATATACCGTCAAGCCAGAGAGAAGATCGGCAGGGCCCGCCGACTTCCAAGAGACCGAGGATCAATATCGTGAGGGCGAGGGTGACAACCCTTTATACCCACGCACCGCAACCCCGGTGGATCCTGGACTCGGCCGCCACCAGCCACATCTGCTGGGACCGGAGCTGCTTCAGCAGTCTGCGGCCCCACCGGGAGATGCTGGACACGGCGGGCGATCCAGTGGAAGCCGAAGGGATTGGTACGGTGAAGCTCACGCTCCGGGGGAAGTTCAACCAATCCCTGGTGTTAAAGAATGTGTACTTCGTGCCACGTGTCGGGATGAACCTGATCAACGTGCCGAAGCTGTTGCGAGACCGCTACTCGGTGGTGGCGCACCCGCAGAACGTCTTTGTGCAACGCCGAGGACGGACTGTGGGGACTGCCTACCATGCGGAGGAGGATCTGTTGATCCTGCGGTGCAATGTGAGCAAAAGATCCCGAGAGCGAGTCCAACTGGCGAGGGCGCCGGCGACCCATGACCATGCAGATTCCCTGGAACCGCAGGCGGTGGCCATAGACGTCGACGACCCTCAGGAGTCAAGTGGCGCAGAATGCGCAGCGTCAACCTCTGAACTCGGTGGTGAAGCTGTGATACTCGAAGAAGATGCGTGCAAAGGAGTGGACCAGGCTTCCGAAGCGTTGTGGCACGCTCGGATGGGACATCTGAACCGGGGAGACTTGAGGGTGGTCCTCCGGCGGACCGGCACTCCGCACTGGCAACGGCCGCAGTGCCCGGCGTGCATGTCGGGTAAGCAGTATCAGAAGAGGAACTCCCGTGCAAGACGGCCACGTCTGCATTCGACGAGAACGTTCGAAATGATCCATTCAGACATTATGGAGATGCCGATTGCCAAAGATGGTTCCAGGTACGTGATCACCTTTACTGACGATTTTTCTCGTGGCTCGTGGGCATATGCCATGAGATGGAAGCATGAAGCACTCCAGAAGTTCCGACATTTTGAGGCCTGGGTGCACCGACAGTTCGGCGCCCAGATCAAAGGGTTCCTCGCCAACAACGGGAGAGAATACCTGCCGATCGGAACACACCTCGAAATCCAGGGAGTTGAGTTTGACACCTCGCCGCCATACTGCAAGGGACAGAATGGACTGGTGGAACGCACGAATCGTACTATCCGGGAGCGGATTAACACGCTCCTGTCTGATGCGAACCTTCCTCCTTCCTGGTGGACCGAGCTTGTGGACACGGTGGTCTATCTGAAGCTGTGCGCTCCAGCGTCGATTTTACAGAAGAAGACACCGTTTGAAATACTATACTGAAAGCCGCCCTCGCTGTTGCATCTGCGACGCATTGGCTCCCGTGCCTGGGTATTGATCCCGAAAGAGCATCGAGCGAAACTCGGACCCCGGTCATCCGAATGCCGATTGCTAGGGTACTGTGAACCGAACCAGTACAAGCTGTATGGAAGCCATTCAGGGAAGACAGTCTTTTCCCGTGATGTCGAGTTCGATGAGAGGACCCCAGTGGCGCCACTCATCGAGGGGGAAACAGGCAACGACCTCCCGGACAACGCTCCTCCATCAGCTGTCTTTCCATCAATGCCAAGTTCAACCAGCGGACTGCCAACACCACCTGCATCGCCATTACCTCCGCTAAATGAGCGAGAGAAAACGCCATCTGGGCGTGAGGAGGAGACACCTCCAGTGGTCAAACCAAGTCAACAAGGGACTGACTTGGCATCGGATCTTGGGTATTCGATCTATGGTCGCAGACGAAGACCGTCACGGCGTCTCCTGGAATCACTAGGCAAGGTGTACTCGGCAGGCACATTGAATACCACACCGGCCAGACAAGTCGACCCGGTGACCTTTCACGAAGCCGTGTCAGGCCCAGACCAGCTGGAATGGTGGGCCGCCATCCAGAAGGAATATGCGTCGCTTCTCGAACACGGAACATGGGAAAAGATTCGGCGAGAGGACGTCCCAGCCAGAGATCATGTGATTGGCTGCAAATGGGTCTTCAAGACCTAAGCCAACGGAACGCGCAAAGCGCGATTGGTTATCAATAGCTACCGGCAAAAACATGGGATTGACTATCACGAAACGTTTGCTGCTGTGTCCAGGATGGACTCCGTCCGCTGCATCGTCGCCAGTACCGTGTTGCGCGGATGGAAACTCCAACAATTCGATGCTGTCACGGCATTTCTTCATGGAGACGTCGACTCGTGTATCTATAAGGAGTTGCCCCAAGGCTTCGAAGAGCCAGGGTACGTATGCCGGCTGCGCCGCTCACTGTACGGGCTGAAGCAGGCTCCGCGGATTTGGTACCAATGCGTCCACCGCGTCCTGGCTTCTCATGGCTTCACCATGGCCCAATCGGACAACTGTGTGTTCTACAAACCAGATTGCGTCGTTTGCGTGTATGTCGATGACTTTCTCGTTGCTGCGGCAAACACCCACGAAATCGAACAAGTGCAACGAGTCTTGCAAGCAGAGTTCCGACTGAACGACCTGGGCACCCCGCGATCGTTCCTCGGAATCCAGTTCGACTATCACATCGATGGGTCCGTGTCTATTCACCAGCACCAGTATATCCAGAAGGTTCTCTCCGACTTTGGTATGGAGAGCCGTCAGCCGAAGTCTACGCCTATGAATACCAAACAAAGTCTGAACCATCGTCCAGACGAGGAGCTTCCGGACGAGGAAGCAAAAGCGCGTTTTGCGACCGCCATTGGATCGCTAATGTATCTGATGGTTGGCACGCGACCGGATATTGCGTTTGCGCTGGGCTTGTTGAGTCGCTTCACGTCTCAGCCGCAATCGCACCACCAAGTTGCTCTACAGCGATTGCTTCGCTACATCAAAGCCACGCAGTCTCATCGTATCACCTACCGTAATGGGCAGTTAATTGGATACACGGATGCCGACTTTGGGGGCTCCGTCGTCACTGACGGGGCATACTCCACATCCGGCTATGTGTTCCAACTTGCAGGTGCGCCAGTTTCCTGGTCGTCCAAGAGACAGGGGGAAGTAGCCACATCTACGACACATGCCGAATACATCGGACAGTACAATGCCACTCTGCATCTGCAGTGGCTCCGCACCTTTCTAGCTGAAACACAACTGTATCGGTTCCGGTCACCAACATCATGGCTGACAACCAGTCCGCCATTGCTCTTTCTCGCAACCCTGAATTCCACAAACGGACGAAGCATTTTAATGTGAAATTTCACTATCAGCGAGCCGTGCTGAATGCAGGCGAGATTGGGTTTCAATATATTCCAACTGAGAAACAGGCCGCAGACGGACTCACCAAGCCATTGGGACCTACGGCCTTTGCCAAATTCTGTAGTCTCTTAGGAGTCGACGCCTCAGAGCCTCCAAGGCAACATGCATGACAGCGCGGGCGCTCTTTCCACTTTATTTTCCCACGAAGGTTTTTTGAGTGGTTTTACTGAGGCCTGACTGCTCTGCGCAATTCCAGTATCGCCCTGCCAGCAAAACGATCCTGAGGGGGAATGTTGTGATATGAGGCTAGTGCAGATCAGGAAGCAAGCCGCACCATCGGAATTAGCTCCGAAATGTCTATACAGACAACCAAGTTGATTTACAATCAACTTGGCTCCGTGCTGTATATATAACCTCATCTTTCCCTCTAGAATAAAACACAATTCATACCTCTGAACTACAACAGAAATACCTTTCCTCAATGGGCGGGCCTTCATATCTGGCCCTTAACATAAGTGAGGCTTTATTAGTTTCGAAAGATGAAAAGCACTTTGAAAAGAGAGTTAAAAAGCACGCTCAGTCGGCTGGGGCGGAGAGACATCAGACATCTTCGCCTAAACGTTTGGATCAGCCAGCCTAAGTCTTTTCTCTTTGATCGGCTGGCTAGTTGCAAAGTGGATTTGTTGAGAATAATATCTTCCACAGGCGCTGTCTGGCTTGCTGGTCCAGGTTGTATTCTACAAACGTCAGTACAGTACAAACTTCAGTAATGGGTCAAAGGTAAGAACTTATGAAGTGCCTCGGACACAAGACTTGCTTGAATCTGCGTGGTCAAATGTGAATAAATTGTAGGGCAGATTGCCTGGGGGTAGAAGACGTATTTAGGGGCTTCTCGGCTCGTCCTGTTTCGCAAGTGCTCTGTTTGCGTGGAGGGGCACCTCCTAATTGAGGCCTGTTGAGAAACGTGTCTGCTTTTCACCGCAATTTTTTCCAGCGACAGCTGCTTTTGCCTTTAAAATGCTCAGCGAGAGAGACTAGTAAGAGTGCTGTTGAGAAAAGGGATGCTGAGTCGGTCAAGAAACGTTGGCTGGCTGATGAATCCTTTACGGCCCTCTTAATTGAGGCTCTGAGGGAATATTCCATCCACAATGACAGGCCCATATTTCTTGTCCTGATCACCTCGTTTGTGAGCAATTTAACGTCGAATCACTGAAAGGGGCCTACAATTTCATCTCTAGAAATCATGGAATTTTTGCCACTGGCCTCGCTTTAGTGTCGTGTTGATTGTGTTGAGCTGTGTGGGTCTGTCTCTGTCCATCTAGACTGCAGAAAGCGATGTCACGGTAGGATGTGCGGGTGCGCAACCCGTTAACCGTGTGGAAGGTTGAAGCCGGGCCATACATTCTGAACAATCAATTTTCGTACTCGTGACTATGAAGAGACATTAGTCAAGTCTTCTTTTCCGTTTTATTTTTTTTTTTTCGAACTTCTCTTTTTGGTTACTATAAGTTTTACAATGTCCTGTTGATCGGGTTTCTGGGACTTTCAACGAAAGTGAAGAGATGTCCCGCTGAAATATGTTTCCTCAATGGGCGGGCGTTCATATCTGGCCCTTAACATAGTGAGGCTTTATTAGTTTCCCCACCAACCCATTGATCTATCCCTTCTATCAAATCTGCTGCTAACCACCCAGTAAAAGTAAAAGCGAATTCCTTCGAAAGCTGTCTGCGTTGATTGACCAACCTAACTCGGTGATCGTAAACCCCAGTGCATAGTTACCTGTGTCTACGTATTCTATAAGAGACACCAAGGCATGATGGAAACAGTACTGCCGAGATCTTGACTTTCTCCTGCGGACAATATGGATGTGTCGAACAGCTCGCCAGAGGAGGAAAAAGGAGGAGAACAGCAGCCCGGTGAATTGCCAATCCTTAGTGATAAGGACAACAATGGGGAACCTTCTGATCATGTCTCTCCATTGGTAAGTGAAACCCTTCGGCTTCGAATCCTTTGGCTCATCGTCGTAGCCTTCCCCTTCGCAACACGAAGAAGAAAGAAGACATACCTTGGCGGCCGAGCCGTTTCAACCCACCTTGAAGGTGCTAGCAGACCTCGAACGCGACGATCCCAAGTTTGCCTTCCCAGCAGCCCGACTCGTTGGATTCTATCGACGCCTATGGGAGCCGTGCGTGTCCAAGCACATCGATGGCCAAGAGCTACAGCAGAGCAATCATACTTTGAAGGAGGCTGGCACACACCTGAGGAAAGAGTGGGACGGTCTTCAGCTTTACCACGAGAAGCGGCTACCTCGACTGCGCTTTTTCGAACAGGCATTGGAATCATCTCGGGAACGACTGATTAGCCTACTCGATGACTGGAACTACCCCTCAGTCCCAGTCTGACAAGGCTGATGGACGTTGCAAGAGAAGAGTAAGGAATTACCTATTCCGGGCTGCCGCGTCCTATATTGGCGACATAGAAATACTACAAGCGGCGAAGCAGTGCAGGGAAAATTACCGCATGGAAAGCAGCTATGTCATTTCCGATAGTTTATAGTAACAACGCATAAAATACCCATTGGTCCATTATCAACGTCTTCACCGCAATGTGTCTGCGAATAGCCCCGCTTGGCCAGGGTAAATTACCTGTAATTACCGGATATATCATGGATAAAAAACCGCGGGTCCAGGGATAGCGTTGGGGGAAGCTAGTCAACAGAGAATGTGTCGAAAGACTCGAATACGGCAGAGATTCCGTAGAGGCCAAAGGGACAGTCGGATGCTAGTGCATGTTGCACGGACAGCATGCCAGGTTGTGTCTAGTAGCTGTCTGCGTATCCGATAGAAATTTCCCAGGGCCGTTTCAACCCGTGGCAGGAAGAACAGATCCTCTCCTGTAGTCTCACCAGATACCCGGTCAAATCGCATAAATCGAAATTCTATCCAGTGCACCTCTTTGGGGAAAAGGAGCGCTGACACGTAGAGGAAAATGTCGCTAGCCCGAGTAGAGTTGGAGAGAGGATCTGGACCTGTCCACTTGAACCCGGACAGACTGTCGAGATCGGGGTAGAAAAGGCATTCGATCAAGGAATACCCTTGAGTTTCGTATTCGGCAGGGTCGTCTTTGCCAAAAGAATCCTGCCACAGATCATCGGGATCAGTAGCGAGACAGGGGGGTGGTGTGGGTATGTCAGAAGATTCATGCCAGATAGCGTGAAGGTCGAGATCCAAATCGCAGTCTATTAACATTAGCGCGAACTATCATCAAAGAAACGGATACAGACCATTGTCGTCCAATCCGTTCATTTCTGCTATATGGCTGGCCCGTCGAACGCTGTAGGGAGAACACGGAAGTGCATAAAGCAGCGATTTAACGTGGGTTGGGAGGGATGGAAAGCTGGAGACTGAGCAGTTTTTATTCCTCTCTTATTACACAGAATAAGGACAAACTAGGGGAATTTATAACCACATGCTAAGTTATCGAATGCGTTGAATGTATCAACAGCGTGCACCGTTGGCACCCGTCACCAACACAACGAAAGTTTACCGGCAGTACAGGCCTTACCTCTCCTTAGGGAAAACGCAAATAGATAGCGGAAAATCCTAATGCCATTCTCCCCGCCTCGTAAACGCTCTACCACATGGAGTCTCTATCAAGGCTCACGCTCATCGACGGAGTAGGCTTGAAGATCGCTCGCTTCCAAGGCTGAAACAACACCATTACAAAGAGCCTGAACCGCTCGCTTGCGCTCCCACAGTACTGAAGCTTGTTCATTGCAGAGCTGTAGAAGGATATCGATATCGCTTGCTAGCAAGTCATTTGACGCTTGAAGCTGTCGCTGCTCCTCGGGTCGTATTTTCTGGGCCGATTGGACGACGTAGCATTCCCATAGGCAAAAGTACAGGTCGAGCAATTTGAGGGCTGGTGTAGCGAGGGAGTCATTGAGGTTTACTACTTTCATGAACTCCGCCGTAAGGGTACCCCGTGTTCTCATTGGAACCTATTCTGTATTAGTGGGTTTTTCAGTTCCTGCCCAGGGGGGTATGACCGACCTTGGGTTCGATCGTTGTGCCGTTTGAAGCTTGCTGTGGATGGTTTTCCAACTTGGATTCATCCTCTGGAACTTGGGATACTCGGCATTGTCTCTTGGCTGGCCGGTCAATTAGGGAAGGCGAAGTGGGACGGTCCATTTTGGTCATCGAGATGGATTGGATCAGAA
Organism: Penicillium chrysogenum; assembly: GCF_028827035.1. NCBI lineage: Eukaryota > Fungi > Ascomycota > Eurotiomycetes > Eurotiales > Aspergillaceae > Penicillium > Penicillium chrysogenum. The sequence continues at coordinate 3,641,974 of NW_026622750.1, read as the reverse complement.
ATTGTTCTCCAGGGCTATTTATAGCTGATAAGTCAAGCTAAGGCTGCTGTTATTTCTACTAATGTTTCCTCACCTAGGATCGACCGCACTCTCGAAAGGCCAGTGAACAGTTAGTTCAACTGCTGATGCTCGATCTCGTGAGCTGCTCACCTCGAGTTACTCAGAGATATCCGAAAAGGGAGAAAAGAGTAAACGTTGAAAAATAGTCACCGAACCTAAGGAAGGTAGATTGCAAGTGTACTTGTGACGCGTTGAATGTTAGACATCAAGTAGACCTCGTTGAAACTTAACCGTGACATTAATTTGACTGCAAAACAGTTGGAACGAAGAAAAACAGATATACCGCGTTTGGGCATAATATCGATACCAATTGTCGTTGGTAACCACGAATCTCGCATTGTGATACGGACCTACCAGAAGTAGATTCCAATACCTCTTCTAGGCTACCAATCCTTCTTAGTGACTGCACCAAAAGGTTCGATGAGTGTTAACATATTATTTTGTTTTGAATAGGCCTCCGAGTATTATTGTTGTTTCCCAGATCCCAAAGATCTCCTCAAAACTGCAGTCCTCTTTCCACGCACCACGAGCACGTTGGATGTGAGATATGAGGAAAACTTGTTCTTCCAGATTTCAGAGGCTTAATTTAAGCGAAAGCTTCATGCATTCAAATATTCTTTCTCAGTACCAGTCGATCAAAGCCTCTCCCAGAGATACCTACCGCCGCTTCTGACTTGGAACGCACACGACGATCAGCCGCCCCATCCCCAGAGGCGTCCCCAAATGAAGCTAATAGATCATAAAAATGGGACGAAGGCACCTCGATCAGTTTGGACCCACTACCGCGAACATTCACAAAGCAGACTGAAACTAAACTCTTTTTGGTTCCACAACGTGTCGGGTCGTCGTGCGAGAACAAAGAGCCTTCAGGTCGCCATTCCGTGCGAAACTCGTTCGTGAGGGAAGTTGAGAGACCGCACTACGTGGACGAGTAACAAACTTTCGTCATTCGTGAATGTCATGGTTTGTACTGGATGCATGTAACACACTGCACATTTGAAGACGCTTGCCGTCTGGAGAACGTCCGGATCCTCGATCTTCACGGCTCGGGCCAACCTAGGGGTATGTCGCTAGTTTGGCTTCTTCGCCAGGCGGCCTCTTCCGGCTTTGGGAAAGACGCATTGGGGCAAACGGCCGTGGCGACATTGTGGCACATGCTGGTTGGCCATTGATGTACCAATAGAGCCGAATCGTGAGGTTCCGAGTGAACCGTGACATCTTTGGCTTGATCCAACAGATTCAAAAATCGGGTGGCCAACACTTTTGACCGATAGCGATGACGTCTTGCACTCAAAGCAAAGTAACTGCTTTGCAGCCGAGGAAACTTCCTGCGCTAGTGGATACACTAACGGAGGGGCCTGGGGCAGCTGAACGCACAATACTCCATTTATCCGGGAGGCAAGCGGCACGGCGTTTTGACAATGATTCCCTTCATCCCCTAACCATATGCACCGCTCACGGTGGAAGGGATCACCCAAAACTTGGTCCAATACCAATTGTAGATGAGCAGGATTCCAGGACATGGTGAAAAAGTAAGTGTAAAAGCGTCTCGGGCCAATCGCGAGGTTTGCATGTGATCAGCTGGAGAAGATATGATTGTTGAGCTGATATCTGTGGATAATGAAGGGCGAGTATAATATATATAAGTTTTAGAAAGTATATAGCAGGCTTTTTATCTTACTCTTTTGCCAGTATATGCCCGCGCAGAAGTGGTTTGACTTGGCTAGTTTCCAGCACTCCTCATCTTGTTCCTGAAAAGCGGTTATTATTTCCTGGGAGCTGTAGCCACATTTGTCGGGATCCACGCGAGGCATACCAATGAGTGAAGATACGATATGCGGGACTCACATGGCAGGCATCATCTGGGCTCACTGTGACGTATACGCGACTTTGCCCTTACAACTGGGCCTCAAGATCCTAGAAACTGGCAAATAATTCATATAGCAGTGTAGCAATAGAGCCTAGCAGACCCAGTTTAGGGGCAAACATACCACATGTCGTATCCAGAGCCTTTGGTCTTGAAGCTCATGACCCAACACCATCTTAGAAATGCCCCTAGGCGACTCGCAGTTTGCCAGCTATGCCCATTCCGCGAATGCATGGTCCCAATGCACGGTGACTGAATCCAAAGAGTGATCCAGAATGAGACATCCTTCTTTGCGCTCATTTATCAGCGGTATAGCGGTAGGTACTGCATCTCAGTGCATTCTTCGACGTTTTGACTATTTCAAGTGAGAATTTCCACGTCAGCAGCCATGACACGATGTAAGTATAGATCCCATGATGAAGGAGTATAAAGCTGGCGAGGGAACGCTGCGGATATTGCGCAACATCAATACCCATTCGAATCATCTTCTGCCTTTGCCATCAGCCCAATGTCTTCTGTGCTTCCTTGGAACCCACTTTCTGTCTGCGAGATCCCTCACGGTGGTCCTGTGTCCTGTTGCGGGATGACAAAAAAAGGCGAGCCGTGCAAAAGCTCTGTCAAGGTTCAAGACACCAAGATCGGCCATCAATAGTTGGCCACTCTCGCCAGAGAGCCGTTTGACTTGTCAACTTTGCAGTCAAAGCTCTGTGCTATTGCTAGAGTCTTCCTCTGCGCGAGGTGGCATCGACAACGGCAGGCCGAACAAGTTGGCCAGCAGTGGTATGAAGCAGCCGTCCGCAACCAGGCGCGAGTACCACAAGGCCCTAGAATTGGCTCTTCATCAGTTGCTGTCCTTCAGGGACAGCTTCAGACATCGTCAACCTCTAGGAGACGCCCTGCATCAGGCAACACTGACCAGCCACCACCTCACTGGCTCAGACAAGACCCACCGGTGCGGCTGTTAACCAATCCCGAGCCACTGCAGCTATTCAATCCATTCGTGACTTCCGCAATGCTGCGGACGAACAGTGTTCCATGGCATGTTTCGCCGGCTCAACCAGTTATCCTGACATCGGTCGCTAACATCTGGGCTCGTGTCCAAGACTTGACGCTCAAGGATCTCACTCTGAGCGACGAGGTCGACGACATCCACTGTGTATTTTGCCTGGCCGAGGATGGAGATCTTGCAAATGAGAGTGTGATCTTGCGCTGTCAGTGCAAGGCGCTTTCCCACCTGGCCTGCGCCGAAGAGTGGCTGGAGAAGCGAAGTACAGGTTTTGGGACGTCATGCTGTGTGTGGTAAGTAGGGCTGATTCCAATTATCCAATACCCAAGATGCTGATTAATACAGTCGAAACGAAGGGCCTTTAGACGCCTTGATTCGCCCACTACGAGCCCAATCGTCGGATGCCGAGACGCGTCATATCCGCACGGCAAGTGAATCATCTCCCGAGGGAGAACTTGCTACTATCAGGAATTCATCACCAAATGACCCGAGTCGGAGTCAGCCGCGACAGCGCTCAGTGGGTCCCCAAGGGAGATCAGTCGAGCCGAGTGTGGAGAATGGCCCCCGTCGCTCGGCTAGGCTAGAAGGGGCCCATCTACCACCAGGCCCTTCTACGTCTGCACCGCCCCGCCGGTCAGCACGACTAAATTCTACTCGGGGGTGATCTTAGTTTATAGCGGTGTGACGGGAACAGATATTAGCGAAGCGACTGGCAATCACGCGTGAATACACGTGACCAGACACTCGGCATAGGGATCAGCAACAGAGAGCACAGTCGTGATATGGAGTTTTAGAGCAAGCTTAGAAATGATACAAATGAAGTTCTGAACGTTCAAACTCACACAGCACCAAAACCACACGACCGGTTCATCTTTGCGAGTACTAGATGCCAATGCACCCCCAAAAGCTGTTGGCAGTTTCGCTTATTTCGATAATGTCTTGGATCGAAACGTTCCGGTAGATATTAGTTCTCTTTGTTCGTACCTAACGGTGGTGGCCAAAGAACTGTAGACATGGATTTATCTCAGTGGAGCGTGTCGCGTCAAGACGGAGATTGTTGGCAGAAGAAAACACATCTCGGGCCGGCGAGGGACTCTGGCAAACTCTTGTGCTGGTTAGATTGACTCTGGGAATCAATATGTTGAACCTGGGAAACTCAAAAGCATTTCTAGGAGTTATCTATCCCCTGGGAAATAAAACTTAACTCCTGGGCTTCTACCAATCTCCAGGAAAATGAAGATCTACTTTTGGGATCTTTGCTCTACGTTCCTGACAGAATACAGACTGGCTCTGGAAACATATTGGCTAGACCTGGGAGATGTTGCGCTCCTAGGACCCTACTTCTGGATCCTTGAGTCAATATCCTGCCTTTGCCAGGTGCCTTTTCTCATGCTTTGTTGCCTCCGTAGCAATCATTATAGGCGTTTTCTGGGTAAGAATGTTTCAAATAGAAGCACTATTTCTATCCTTGAGATCGACGGCCACGGGAAGAGTCTCCGATGCTTGGTAGTACATAAAGCAGCTCTAGGAACCATCCCGTGTCCGGTGAAACGGGGCCAGTATATCATCATCATCTCCAGGACGATGTATGGTGCATAACATATCTCAAGCCAAATAGTGAGCCTATGAAAACATCCGATACAGACAGAGTTTTCCTTGGTCTTGTGGCGATACCTCACTTTGCTGTACGCTGTACTCGAGGAACATATTCTTTGCTATTGATTGGCAAGCCACCGAACACTTCCACTGAAAGACAAATCCTTTATTTTCCGTCTTTCTGTTGAGCTTCCTGTAACTTTGCTAGCTAGTTTAGGATCTGCTTCTAACATATGGCAACCCTTACTGTTCGTTAAACCAAGGCAGCCGATTAAGAATCACCTTAGAGACCGCTTGGAAAACCCCGAGTGGGACCTAGCCAATGGGGGAGTTCTTTTACAACTTAGCTTGCATATTGTGTTGTACAACAAAAGCTTCCTGAATTTTAGTCAATACCAATAGATAAAAGACGTTTAGCACGGTACTAGGCGTATTTCTTGATATCCAGGCTGGCTTCATCGCTATTTCACTCCGCCGGCGGGGAGTGGCCTCAGGTTTGAGTGTATCCCAACAACCTTCCTCTTCTACCCAGGTCGAGCCCAGGCACCCATTTTGTCTGCCGTACCAGGAACACAAGGTCAAGGTAATTAATTCCACCGCATTTCCATTTCATTTTCCCTTAGCGGGCCCTAGGTCAGCTGCTGTATTTGTATTTTCCTATCCTCGCAGACAACTTCCCCCCGCTCTCTCCGCTTGCCCATCTGCACTGCAGACTCTGTCCATTGTCAGAAAAGAGAATCTGGCATCGGATCTCATCAATGGAGGGGCCATTCGATTCCAGACTTCAGATCGTTTATTTCCCCAGCAACCGTTCTTAATACGCACTAGTTTGCATTCAACACATGTCTCTAGTCAACCCTCAACGGGGATGCGGATTGCTTATCCACTATTAAAACTTAATGTTACATGTTAAAATTTGGCTTTATTTTATACTATCACAGTCTCGAGTCTCTCTTTGAATTTCCTAAACGGAACGGGGAATGAATACATGGCGTTTCAGGATTGAAAGCCCTATATGGAGGAGTTCCGATAAAGACGACATCCAAATATACCACCATACGATTGGAAAAATATATGAAATAAAACCAATGATTTTCGTATTTCTTTGTTATTTTATACTTTATATCTATATTATTTGGTATTTTATATTTTATAGTTTATAGGAATTCATCTTTGCATTTTTATTTTCCTGTCACATTCATTGACAATTCGTCTCAGTTCGTCTCATTTCATCTTTGAGATGAATTGAAAATTCTGAGGCATATATCATACTGCGGTTCACTGCTCTAGAACAATGGAAGCTCCGTGATTTGCCGGGAACCTGTTACAGCCCTCGTGTCCATGAGTACCTAAAGTTGCTTGTACCTGTGGCGTTCGGAGGAAGAGAGCAAACTCGGCATTGACCATCTCCAAAAAGTTACCTATGTTTTCCCTGGACCCATTTGCACAAGTTGCCTTGTTTTTGGCCCCACAATTTCCTGAATCGGGTTGAAATACGTTGGTACGGCACATTTCCCCTTGGCTCCCAGTTCTTTTGCCCTGTGTGAATGGGCCAAGGGACCCGAGCGACCAACCGCACCACCGGGCTATGGTCTCCACTTACTCTCACAAGACATGGGTCTGATCTGCGTGGGTCTGAGCCTCCGAGAGGTTCAAGTTTTCACTTTGAACCTTCCTGCTTCCTGATTATATATAGGGATGTCCCTCCAAAGATGAGGTCTTCTTCATCAGAAACTTCGGTGCGATGGTGGTTAGCTATTGAGTTGTTTTTCTACCCATTACCTCTGCATTCCTATGTTACCTTGTGGGAGATGCAATCTACAGTGCAACCACTAGATAATGGCGATTCGGTCAATCTGGGCCTGCTTGGCCGAACCGATCTTTTCCTGAATTACCAAAATAGCTTCCATGAAGCTCAGGGTAATCTGTCATCTTCCCAGGTAGGGTTATCCTTATCCTCACACGGCTCAGTTCCCCGCATATTCAGACACAACCACCAGCACTCCTTCCGGATTGGGGTATAATGAATCAGGATGGTCAATCCAAGGACCTGTCTTCGATGACATGCATTGCTTTATCATTGAATACATTCTCATCGGGCCCTCGAGCACGCAAACTTCCAATAACAGATACGATGTCGTTCATACCAGTCCTCCTACCTTCGTCGCCGGTACCTCACCATACCAACAAGAGAACCTAGATCTGAACAGCACGGAGCACATCTACCATGAGGAACACACAGTCTCTGACGAGGTTGTATCCGGCGAAGTGTAAGCTATCCACCACCATGTTCCGGCGGGGAGGAAACAGTCATGTCTCACTAACATGTCCCCCGGTTTAGGAATTCTCCCGATCATTCGCAATGCTACTGGAAGGGATGCAAGCACCCCCTACGTTCCCCAACTATGAATCATTGTTGGAGCATATCAAATCGGAGCACATAAACCCACAGGGTCTCTCAAATCAGAAGTAATAAATCTGCTCGAGCTGCAAAGAGATGAAATGTAATAACACGACATCCCCTCAGAAACAAGAAGAGCATATGGGGATGCAATTGGAAGGACTGTACTTCTTCTTCTACCTGTCGAAGAAAGACGTCACTGGTACGCCACGTCGGAACAATACATGTTAAGCCATGCGTGTTCTCTTGCGGGGTCTGTGGTAAGCTTCACAACTGGAGCGACAACCTGATTGATCACCAGAGGAAATCTCATCGGGCTTTGTTCACCTAAAGCTGGTCATATGGGCGCTGCAGATTGTTCAATAGGATCAAGCGCCGTGGGAGCTTGGGTTAAGTTTTGGAGCAGTTGGTTCAACGTTACGGGAAATTATGGGCTATGATATCAATATAACATGTAATATCGGCAGGGTGAGGACAAAACTTCTAATATAATGAGGGCCTTACAATTTGGTACTCTGAATTATAGTGAGCCCCTATCTAGTAGTAACTATGGACCTAAGATCGGTGAAATACAAGCTTTAAGCACATAGAGCCTAATTAATAACAGTTGAAGGGCGAACGAAGGTAGCACCTGGAGAAAATCATGAAGAGAACCCTTTTTATAGGCCTAAACTAGCAACTAACAGATGCTAAGCACAAAGGCATCTAATTTGTGGAAGAATAAAAAAGGGCTCAGTATGCATCCGTGGAGGGTTATCCAGCACTTTCTATATAATTTGGGCAGCGATTTGGGGCGATGGTCATTCTGATATTAGTTAAATGAATTGGGATATTGATTCTAGTTATACGGAATTGCTATACTGTTTGGTCATACCATGAGATTCTGATGGTCTAATTTCTATGCAAGATAATGATCTTACCTGGTTATGCAGATGCTAGAATTCGCTTGAGGATCATGCGATTTCTATACTAGACTGGCCTGCGAATTCATCTGAACTTAACCCTGTTGAACACTTTGGGCTAAGCTAAAAAAGAGGTTTGTCGCCTCGATTCAAATTAGAATCTTCTAGCGATAGTGCATACCTGCTGGCGAGCGATGTGGTCCTCCAGAAGGGATGGGCCGGTCTTGTTTTCATCGGCGACGAGGAGCCAATGGTCCGGGTCGGAGATCTTTATGCCATTGTCGGTTGTCATATGCTGCTTGTCATTGACCTCGACAGTGTCCTTTTGCATATCGGCGAACTTGCCGTCGGCAGCTTCGAAGTTTGCGTTGGCTGCCATGGTTGACACTAATCAATGAAGCGTTGTATAGGTATGTTATGATGGGTATTAGAGGAAAGGCAAACGTATATCATTTGCTAGCAGCAGAATCATATTTTATACAAGTACTCGATCATCAAGCTGTCCCACCAAGAACATCCAATTGTGACGTTGATGATGTTATTTATTCACTTACCCCAGCAACGCACAAATCACCAGCACATGAAATCAAACCAACAGCAGTAAAAGCGATCAGTCAATCAGACCCTTCTCGATCAGTAGGAAGCGGGGGTGAATCGCAGAAGCTGAGTGGATGCAAGCCCAGCAAAGAATGATCACAGCATGACCGTGTTCTCGATTGGACCCCGGGTGCCAGTTGAAATCCTGTCGTGAAACAAGCTCGAGACTAAAAATATTGCGAATTTCTTGCGATTCATTCGTGGAGCTCCTTCCAGCGACCCACTGCATGCAAACTACCTGAAGCCTAAGGGTGGTGGCCTTTTCCTTGGGGGTGGTCGATCATTGTGTTCCACTTACACCGCCAGTTGCAGTTCGACAGGGGCGGCCGGTGCCGGTCGCAGGGCCAATGGCGTCAAAGAAGTCTGGCTTTCTGTTCTTATTATTATTTTATGCGCCCTTTTTTGGGATATGCGAATTATTTTAAGATGAACTTGATCGGGAGGTCTGTGACGTCACCCGATATCGGGTTGGATAGGCCGCAATAGGAAAGGTAACTTATGTTAGTATTTAGCATTTTGCGACTGGGATTGATTGATAAAACACGGTGTTATGCATCTATGAGTGGTTAGGGTTACCAGGTTTACGTTATGTGTGCGTTTGAGATGGATGCGTTGTGTGAGGTGAGCGGTAGTCAGAGAAAAACTATGATCGGGTTGGTTACGTGTCTGATCTGGTCTCCCAGTCTATTTATTCGTTAAAGAGACCAATGACCAAATAATTACCACGACTTTTACTCCAGTACGTGGATGAGATGGGAAATAGCAGTGATTGGCCAACAATGAACTTGAACATAAACTGTGAACATCTTAAAACATTATTGCTGGCCTATTGCTTAGCAATCCTCGGATTTCTTTGATTGTTGGCTCAACCAATTTCCCCAAGAAAGAAAAATATGCACTTAAATCATACACACTTCAGTCAGGTGCAGGTCCAAAGCTGCCCACAGTTTCATTTGGAAAGATTTTTGTGGTCAGCCTTGATCAAAGCGGCCTTCACGCCAATCATGTAGACGGAGTTCCGTATGCGGCAGTCAGGGATGACGGGGTAATGGAGACATCGGCGACGCGGAGACTTTTGACGCCGTGTACTTTGAGCTTAGGGTCAACTACGCCCTAATTTTATCTATATGGATGGCCAGCCGTGCCGCGGCGTTTGACTTGGGCTTTTATTGGCCAATCAGATTTACCGCCCTCGGTAACGATAAGAAATAGTGGGTGATCAAGCTTTGTATAACAAAGCAGGGGTAATGAACGACGTAATCGGCACACCCCTTGACGGATCTTTTGCGTCAGATTTTACAAACCTAAATTTACACTTTTTTGGCAGCCGGCAAAGGCGCCCTAACGAAGAATCGCAGAAGTGTGCATCATTCGGTTTATTCTAATTGGCCTAAACTAAAAAGGTTCACAAAAGGAGCGCAGTTACTTCTTCCACAGTTTGATTGCAATAGAGAACACCCAATCGGCGACCAAAAGTGTCCGCGCCCCTCAAACTCTACCTCCTCACAACGTTGGACACAAACATACGGGTACTACAGTTGAGCATTATGAAATTTAGGGCGATGTCAGGATGACGCGCGGGCAGATTGGTACAGTCAGGCTAGATACAAGTTCATAGACAAGGGGTAGCTCGAAGAGCTGCCACAGGGTCAATAGTGGGTTAACAGGAACGCGGTGTCAAAGGCACCTGTTGGGAAATGCACCTGCCTTGTGATATCCAATCATTCGTTCAGGAGAGGCTTCGCACCGTGATGGGGAGACAAGGGGGACCTCACCAATGATCACCATGGTCAGGATACCGCGTCGACAGCCGAAACGCCTGCAAATCTATTGGGTCTTGTTAGCTAAATTTACTGGTAGGGAGGGCCATAGATCCAAGTTGTTACTCACCATTATAGAGTTCCTTTTATACAACCTTGCCCAGCATATCTGCCCGGTGGAAAATTATACTCGTCAAACACGTCCTCCTTGGCGGCCATCAGGGGCCCCCATTTCATCTGAATGTCCCTTATGTGCTTTCTAAAACGTGACAGGCCCTTAGAATGTGGTGACTCCTTGGTGGTGTCGAGATCTTTGATATAAGCAGTAGTTGTTTTACTCATTCTGTAGTGAAAACGGGCTTTTGAAAATAGTAAGGCAGGAAATGTTGAAGTGTATGAACTTGGAACGCATCAACTTGTGTTATCCGGGCCTGTAGATGATGAACTGGGAACTTTTCATTTATACCTCAAAGGATGGCATACCTGGTGCGACTTTTCGGCGCACATTTGGAGTAAAAAGATCAACCCGTCGCCGAGCACCGGCCGAAATATTTCCTTTTTTTCTTTTTGTTGACTTTTCGCTATCTTCCCTACTGATGATATATTGAATTTGGAATATGATTGGATATAAATGCCGCATATTCTGGGTATCTTTGGTCGGCTAACCATTCTTTGTCAATCAATCGCATTATATCATAGCATAGTGGATTATATCTAAACTGGTCTGGTATTGGCGTTGGCTAGAACCAACCCATTGACTAGATAGTGTATCACAAGCTAATTCAATGACCAAATCACTTCGAGTCAATCGAATTACATCCCTGAGCCGCTGATCACATCGAATCCTCATTTACTAGGCCTGAACCACGAAACAGCAGGATTTGGGCGAAGTGGGCCATGATTTGTTGTTAGTCTTTCCGAAATGGATACGGGAAACTAGTGTTACGTCACATCATCCACTCACTGGAGTGTTTTAATGTTCCCTTTTTCGATCCATTTGGGTATATTGTTCATGCTGTCACTGTTAACATTCGGGGGAACCATTGAACGCTCAGTCATTAAATTTAGACAGCAGTTCACACAAAAAGCCTTGTAAGGAAAAAGGAAAAAGTATCTCGATTGCTGCAGATATATTTATCTATGATTCTGCCTTCCATACAAGGATTATTCCCGGTATTCTTTCCTTGTATCCATTGAAGATAGGAACGAAACCAAGTTTCACATGATACGCGGTGAGAGATTTAAAAAGTTATCCAATTCATGGCCTTATTGACTTGAATAATCATATTTGACTGGAGCGAGGCGACCAGCTGTTGCAATTTCGACGCAAATATTCAAATCTTCTGAAGGGAACAGAGCAATGTAACGACGAGCTGCCAAAACGGACGATCGGAATAGGCCCCATGTCCGGTTACTGGGTCTACCAATGTTTCCTTTTTTTTTTTTTTCTTTGCATTTCAGTAGACGGCGTTGAGGTCTGGTGTAGTTGATCTTAAATTGCAGGGTCGAAATGATTGTTCCAAATGTTTTCTCTTGAGAATGAAGGGAAAATGGATGGAGTAGTTATCCTGTGGCCAATATAGGGCCGATATATCACAACTTCAAACTTGTGTATTGACAACGTTTGGCAAGCTTCAACGGGTTGACGGGTCGAGCACCCGCACATCCTACCGTGACCTCGATTTCTGCAGTCTAGACGGACAGACCCACACAGCTCAACACAACAAACACAACACTAAAGCGAGGCCAGAAAAAAAATTCCATGATTTCTAGGGATGGAACTGTAGTCGCTTTTCGGTGATTAAACGTTGAGTCGCTCATAGATGAGGTTATCAAAAACAGGAACCCTGTCATTGCAGATTGAATATCTCCCACAAAGCCTCAGTTTAAGAGGGCCGTGAAGGATTCAACAGTCAGGCAACGTGTTTTGACCGATTCAGCATCCCTTTTCTCAACACCACTCTTACTCGTCTCTCTCGCTGAGCACGTAAAGGCAACAAAAATGTCACTACAAATAGTTGCAGTAAAAGAAGCCATGGGTCTCAACAGGCCTCAATCAGGAGGGGTGTCCTTCAACGCTTCCTACCAAGTTGGTAAGTGACAGAAACCGAGAAGCCTACAAATACGTCCTCTACCCCCGGCAATTTGCTCTACGATTTATTCACTTGACATTGCAAAGTCGAGCAGGCTTATGTTTGACGCACTCGATAAGTTCTCCCCTTTGACGAGTACTGGAATTTATACCGTACTGACATTCATAGGATACATTGTGGGCTAGCAAATCAGACAGTGCCTGTAATATATGGGATTACAACCAGATTCACTGTGCGATTGGCGCCAGCCGATCAAAGATACGAGATTTGGGTTAGCTGGACAAAGTGTCTATGCGAAGACGTCTCGGCTATAGCTGACTGGGCTGATCAACTGTCGCGCCTCTGGATGTACCTCAAATTTGGAGCGCGACTGCTCGTACTATATGTATGTGGAAGCCCACAAATCCTGTTTGAAACTGCACTGACTTGAAAGACGCGGGACAACCAGATCCGTGGACATTCGACCACAACACACCAGTGCAAGGCACCAGTGCAAGGCCACAGCTCCTTGCCGTCTCTTCATCCCTGGTCTTGACCATCAGAACAAGTGAGTCATGGAATGTCACGCTGACCTACTGGCTAATAATTGACAGTGAACCTTTGAGAGCTCACCAGAGTGGCCCTGATAATCCTGCACTACCGTCAGTGCTCCACGCAAAGCCATGGCTTACACACTATTTTTGGCCCCGTCGCTTCGAGCAATGCAGGATGTCCTAGGTGGAAGATTGCAAACCAAGGTAGCGGGTCAATAACAGGGTGCGGCCATCCACTTGCGAACTTCGTTGCATAGGAGCTTGAGACTTCCATTTCCACGTTGAAGTGAGTGAGATCTAACGCCTACAGCTGCGCTGGGTCTGATTATCCGCGCCAAGCCTTATTCCCCTAACCACGAACACCACTGACATCTTCACACTATTGTAGGAGCACCCATCATCAACGGTGAAATATACTGTGGCGAGTGGCCTATTCCGCCGGATCGGAGATAAGACCATGGTGGCGGGCCGACGAGCGTGCTCCATCGCGTCTTCCGCCCTCGTTCCCACCGCTTCACACTATTGAGGAGATCTGAACCTCTGGCATCGCGACACATTCATCCACCATGGAAGTGCAACGTTTATCGCAAGGGGGTCCGTCACGCGCGTTTATTGTCTCAACAAATTGTCTTGTCCACCCCAGCGCGGCTTTTTAAGCGACAGCCGATGGCGATGAGCTTGAATGCGACGTGGCATGGCTGGTGACTGCATTGCAGAGTTGTAAATGATCCAATTGTGAAGCCGATATGATCATTGCGCAAATCGACCGTCCCGTCTCAAGCGCACTTTTTGGGGTTTCCATGAACAGGTAAGCTACGACAACTCGTCCAACTAGATTAATCCTTGCTGACTCGGATCATACAACAGGAGAACACCCTCATTTCTGTCAATCGAGTCGAATGCCACGCGAACAAATGTCTTGTCTGCTCGAGCTCCCCTATACCAATACAATCGCATGCTGCCTGTCCTTTCCACATGACTACTATCGACGATGAGTCTCCAGAAGGTTCGTATCGTGTACCTCGGCCTCTTTCTCGCTATTGATTCTGTGTATCAGGTCATTGTTCGATTTGTCTACATGATACAACTCCTAAACTCCGATCAGCCTATACCACTACCCGAATCATACCTGTGACTAAGCATTCAGACCTTCAAATATCTTAAGGCGGCGTAGGCTGCTGGTGATGAATGTGCGATCCTCGTTGTCCTCGGATGGCATTTGGTGTCCTTCCAAGCCTGGAAATCCGAAAGACACAGAGGAATGCTGATGTTCTGTCTTGCTTCATGGCAGGTGAGCTGTACCTCCGCAGACAGTCAGACTGTTAGCACAAATCCACCTGCAAGGAGAAGGAGACGCAAAGTCTCCTCATTCTTGGCCTACAAGTTGACATTGGCCATCTCAGCTAAAAATCGAGAGGATAAGATCGGGGCACAGGCAACCAATGAGAGAGTTCACTACCGAAGAATCACCCCGGGCATACAGGAAGCTGCATCATGAGGGCTGTCAAAAGTGTTGTGGTGTACCCTGTTGGATAAGTGGTGCGTAGATTTGATTATTATGCACGCATTTTTCCTATCCAAGCCGAAGCACTATCTGCAAAGACCATTTACCCCGAGTGTCACTGCAGCTGAAGGCTAGTCATGTTGACCGCGCGTATCCTTTATCCGTTCGTATCGTCTCCTAACATATCACGTTTGTCAGGAAAGTCGGATTCTCTACATCCCCTATCTGGACTGTTCTTTGACATTAAATCACATATTCGTCGAGCTCACCGCGCTGCGGAGGACACGTGGGCCGTCACTGTTCGAACAGGCAGCCACTGTAAAGTCTTTAGTTTCCGAAGCAACATCGAATCAGAATGGTTCTGGGACCTCTTAAACTAGTCGCTAGATCCTGGAGCAAAACTTCTACCGTCAACCAAACCTCATGTGATGGTTGCTTTCGGAAGGATGGCCGGAGTGTCTACTACGACTACGAGCGAACTAGCACTCCTGCGGGGTTATCACCCAACGGAAATTCGTTTCAGATGGCACTGCTAGAACCCAATCGGGTTTCAACCGTGTTCTCTTATCAGCAGAACATGGTTGATTGCATTAACTTGGGACACCACTTCCCAAAAGGCAATTGCCGTCACTTCGATCCGGGAGATTGGTTGAAATATGATCCGTTGTTGCCGAGGCATAGTAGGAGCCGACCGGGTATTCTTGATTGCTTGCTTGTCCAAAGCTCTCAGCAACATGGTTGTCTCTTTGGTAAAATTACTTTGATTCTTGCGCTCTCTGGGATATAAGAGCTGAAATAGGGTAAGGTCGAGTGACTCACAATCGCCGCCTGAAGTGATGACTTTGACTTCGCAAGGCACAAAGCCTACCGCAAGGCTAATTTTATTCAAGCCAATCGCTCGGCACCTCATCACATGCTTCTACACGTGGGTCTTGGACGTATTGCTTGGTCATAGTTGAACCAGTGGATCTACTATCCCTATCGGATTGAGGCTGTATGCCAACTTCACCGAGTGATCAGAATGGGACTAGAAATGGCTTGCGAAATAGAATCGATAGTGACTGATACATTTATCATGTGGGTGAGATGGCAAGAAACCTACGTACTACGTCCGTGAGACATTGATAGACCTCGCCACGGGCCATGAGGCCCATGGATTCGCACTGAGTTACTTCACCCCTACCTATGGGCGGGCGGGCCGTTGACCGTAGCCCATGGGTCGCTTACTAATACGCACTTCAGTCACATGAAATTTACAATTTTATAATGTTTAGCCACGCACGTAGCCGTCTTACCAGCCCACCCCTTACCCGGGGTGGGTCTGTCCCCCTAAACACAAAGAACCCACAAAACACAAGATTTTTACAAAACCCATGCATTTAAACCCATTTCTACCTATAAACGCCAGTAGTATCTATATACCAATTTGCACCTCTGCTATCTCTTGCCGCTAATCTAGCTTCCTGCTCAGCATCAGCGGCTTCCCTGGCCAATTGAGCCTGCTGCTCCAATTCCAATTTCTTGGCATGCTTTGCCTGTTGTTGAAACTTCTTGTCGTCGGCATCTTGCCTCCTTTTTATCATCCGGTTTGCACCTGCTGGCGAAAGAGCCATTGGACCAGCATTGAGAATAGATCGTCGATCTTTTGGAGCCAATGCATCTTCCCTATAGGACTGAGACTTCTTTAAAGATTCCTCGGTCATAGCAAGTCGCTGGGAAAGGAGCTCATTTGCATCTATACTCCGACGAATACGCCTCTGTATTCGTGCAGATAGCCCATCTAGCTCGGCGAGGTCATTAAGAAGCTTAGTATTAAGCTTTTTCACCCGTGTAACGGAATCTGGGGGTGAATTCGTCGCTGAACTAGATAGTTCCGGGGGGGGATGGTGTATTTATGATCCGGAGGACGTCATCTTCACTAGCCTGGGTTCGTAAAGGTCCCAAAATCATCTCCGGATTAAAAGGATAGATACCGCGGGAGCTAAAAGATGATCTTATAGTCCTTTGTGTAAAAGCTTGTGTTCGTATCTCGCCAATCATCCGGAAAAAATCTCGCTTTTGACCTGCACTTCCACCCCACATTACAACCTCATTATTTGCCTTTCGGAAGTAGTGTTTTATACACTGGAAAGCCTGGCCATCTAGCGGTTGGCAGAGATGGGTGGTATGCGGTAAAAGCCAGATTGGGATGATGAATTTCTCCTTACAAAAGGTAGTAAATTCTATGGTTGTATGGGATGGATGATTATCCATAAGAAGCAAGCGAGGTCTACCCTTTTGAACCCGGGTTTTTGTAGCTTCATGAAAACAGCATAGCCATTCAAAAGCAGTTTCATCGTCAATATACCCCTTAGGGGTGGGTTTAATCCGGAAATCAGGGATTTTGATAGAGGTATACCACTCTTCCATCTGACGGGTGCCTTTTACCAAAAACCAAGGTAGCATCACCCAGCCATCGGCAGCGATACATTCAATACCAGAGATTGATTCCGCTAGTCCGCCAGTAGCAATACTACTGGTAGTACGAGAGGAAACCACCTTTCGTGCTTTTCCCTGGCCAATTTGGTAGCCGGTTTCATCCCAATTGTAGATCTCATGCGGTAGGAATTGATGCTCCTCTACCACCTTAGAAAAATGGTAAAACCATAGAGAAAGACTCTCTATATTCTCACTTTCCATACGGGCCTTTCCTTAGGTTTTTGGATAAGGTAATTGATAGTAGGGGGCAACCTTTGGATGAAACGGTATACCCAGTTATGACCAACAACATGATCCGCACCGGCGCGTTTTAGCAGCCGATTTGCAGTGTTTTCAATCTCTTCCGGGGTAGGTTCGATTAAACTACTATCTAGCAGTTTGACCCAGCTTATAAGTGCCGTTTCTTGATTTGGATTAAGCGCTTTGGTACGGTCGGTACGGTCGGAATGAGTCCCACGACCATGAATCCGAGCGTATAGCTGAGAGTACGAAACCGAGAATTCCCGCGCCAATGGAGCGATTTTTGGCTTTTTTCTAGCATGGTAGGCTTGTACAGCCTTTTGGATTTCATCTTCCGAATTTTTGGCTTTTTTCGGCATAGTAAAGGGGTAGAAAAATGGGTAGGAAAGTGATAAAAAAATGAAGAATTTGTGTTTAGGGGGTTCTTTGTGTTTTCCGGGACGGACCCATACCTGGAAAGGTATGGGGGCGGTGTAGAGGACGGCTACAGGTAGTCTAATAATTGGTTAACTGACAGTTGGATACAGAGATAAGTAGGCTAGATTCAGTATGATATCAAAATTGAACAATCTGGGGTTAAGATTAAGAAGCTGTGGGGCAGTATCAATAGATGCAATTTCGGTCAAAACCTTCATCCAAATTATGAATATATATCATTCGACTCATAAGGTTTCTCCACAAATCGATAATGGTAAATATGGTCTGTTTTGCTTCAAATTATACTAGCCCATAGATCGTACTGAGATACACGTAATATATCAATATAGAGTCATAATATGAATAGCTGCACATTCATTTAATGAAGAGTAGATAGATAGTCTAATCGGGTTAGCGGAGACTCCACAAGAACGTGTCTTCGCGCATACGTGCTTTTACCAAGAACAACATCCAAATCGGGTTCAAAAGCTACTAAAAACCATCACTTCAGGGTGCCCGAGGGTAAGCGATCGATCAAGACATAAGCTTAACATACTAATATAACGTTACAGATGACTTCTCCACTTGCTACAACATTTGACTGTCCTAATACTAGGAAGAATAAACGCGATTATGCGGCGCTTAATAAATATGGCTTCCTTGCAGAGGATATACCACTTCCGCCTCCCCGAAAGAAGATGACGGTCCGGTCCGCGGTTAAGTCGCCGACTCCTTCGATTTCAACCTCTCCTACAGCTCCCAGCAATGTCTCTATGAGTTTATCGAATCTTGATACGGATATGCGTCCTTCGCAATCAATATCTCAGGTCGAATGCGAGGTAGAGAGGATCGAAATCAAGCAGAAAGATGAGACTAGGTCGAACGAGCGGAGCTGGGTTTGGAAACACTACCTTACTACACCTGAATCTGGTACTTGGAGATTAGGGAATAAGGAGCGGTTCGAGCTTAAACACCTGTGCATTGTGTCGCCATCCACCTCCCGATTCTTTCGATTTGCATCGAAACTGCGGTCTTCAACCACAGCGTTGAAGCAGCACCTGCAACAAACACACAAGCTCTTCCAGGACGGCCATTCAGGGTGCCAAGGTCCGTTAAGCTCATGGATTTCTAAGGAAAAGAAGCCTCCATTCCAAGAAGCTGCCTTGAATTGGACTGTATCAACCTGCCAACCGTTTACATGCGTCGAACAGCCTTCATTCAAGGCTATGTTGAGGTCTGCAGGATTTCAGGACTCCGTACCAAGTGCGGATACTGCGTCGCGTCGATTATGTCTTCGGCTTGATGCTCTTGACAGTGAGCTTCGAACCTTAATGTCTTCAGCATCCTCAATTGCGCTATCTTTGGATGGTTGGACAAGTCAGAATTCATTGCCAATGCTAGCCATTAATGCTCACTGGATGTCCTCTGCCTTCCAGCAATATCGAGCTTGTATTGAGTTCGTTGGAATTGAAGGCAGCCACTCTGGAGAGAACCTTGCTAATATCGTTGCCACGGTTCTCGAGAGGTTTCATATATCTGATAAAGTTATGACGATTACAGCTGACAACGCATCGAACAACGATACCCTACACCGATATCTCTACCAAAAGCTGTCTCAGCGGTACGATGAGTACCTGTCCGAGACTATCATCCGAGAAGGGACGATGAATTTACCCATAACTCCCAAATCTGCTGCTTTGCTCACATCTTGAACTTGGTTATGAAAACCATATTGAGGTCTCTACGCGCTAGTTCGCATAAGGAAGCCTGTGATCTTCTTGATGATGTTGCTAAGAGGAGCTGGAAGACGGCCAACCCTCCTACTTCGCCTATTGCCAAGCTTCGACTACTTGTACTTTGGATTGCGCGATCTCCTCAGCGGATACAGAAGTGGGATAATCGACCTGGCTGTACAAAAGCTATCAACTACGATGTTGATACTCGATGGAACTCTACCTTTGTTATGATTGTGAGAGCCGAAGAGTATCGCCGTCAGCTCGAAGATACAGTCAACGATGATCCAGATATCGAAGCCTTACGTCTCACACCCAACGACTGGAGACAGCTCTCGGATATCAAGAAGATCCTGGCTTTCTCAGCGAATATACCGAGTATGTCTCTCGGGATAGCCCTTCAATCCACATGGCGGCGCGTATGTTTGGAGAGCTCCGTTCTATACTCCTCGCTATCAAGGAACGACGAGGCGAGTGGCAGAAGGCCTCGCCAGCAATAACTGTTCCTGTTTCCGATCGAATCTCACTCCTAGAGAAGTGCCACGACTGCGTCAAAGACAACGACATATACTATATTGCAAGCGTCCTGGACCCTCGAATCTAGACCAAGTGGCTAAAAACGCTGTCGGATGGAGAGAAGATTATTGACCGAATCCGGGAGTTTCTGAAGAAAGCATATTCCACTACAAAACAGCCTGTATCGATTGCTCCAAGCACCAATTGGATGAGCTTCGAATATCGATTTCTGGAAGCCTTTCAGCCTACACAGTATTACGTCGCTGAGTCTGACATCGACAAGTATTTCGATACTCCGACAGTCAGCACTGGTTGCGATATAAGCCGGAGCCAGTCCGAGTTTATACGAAACTGGTGGAAGGCCAGTATGCTTGAATATAGTTGTATGGCAAAGGTAGCACAAGATCACCTTGCTATACCAGCAGCAGAGGTAGATATCGAGAGATTGTTCAATGGTGGGAGAGATGTGCTAGGGATTCGACGTTTCTCCATGAAAGGTAAGACCCTTGGTGGCTCGCCTTTCATTGCGATGTGACCACCCGAAATGATACCAGAGTGTTACCAAGTAGCATGGGCATATATATATTATATTTTAAGCGAATTTCAGGAACCGGTAAATTAGAAGCCGAATTTCTCAAGTGTTGTTGATGCTGCGGCGCTCACTGTAGTCGACTGAACAACTTGGATTCAGTGGAAGCGCCTTATTGGAATGTGATCCTCTTTTATTCCGACACAAAATGACCAATTTTCAGGGAAATCGCCAAAAAAAGAAAAAGAAAAGAAAAAGCCGACTCTCATGGTTCCGCTGCTAAATACCTGCGGATTCTTTCATTATCCAAGCACATGGGCCAGTCCGCCTCCCGGCTACAGGAAAGAACTTCAGTCGACTCATCCATTTCCTCGGCAGCCGTCTGACTTAGGCGATAGCAAGGTGGCCCTAGAATTTGCAACCGGAGGCCATCAGAGTCTGATCAAGTTCTTGTCTTCTTCATCAAACGCGAGGACTCCCTAGGCTCATGCAAGCGCTTGCGTTTCGCTGCTCTGATTGCACAATATGGGCAGGCGTTGCCAGCAACAAAACTACCCACGGAATCTGTTGGTTCTTGAGTGACAAGCGAACAGACAGCGGAGAAGGGCTTAGACTGACAACCAGGCTCCATAGATGACTCCGTTGCTTCAGTGCTTCGATTCGTATTTTGCGGGTGTTCCGTTCTTTTTTAGTTGGTGACATCACTTCAAGGCCAACTTTGGAAGCTCACTTCTTGCACCAACAGTGAAACGGTCCACCGAGGCATTTAGAGTGGCGTCACTAGCGTTTTAGCACATCGTTTGCACAATCATTAGTTAAGAGTCTGAATAATTATGACTGTCCTGGGTTCTGGCAAATTGTCGACGTGGTCGGCGTAGGGTCGGAGATTCATTCGATCGATGACCGCCTCTTTCATTTGGCGGATTAATAAAACTTACCCTGTTACTTTGTTATATGTCCTTTACCCCTCGTACTTTAGGACATAGTTTAATCTACCCCGGGGTTATGATGTTAAAACTTACGAACAGTCACTGAACCATTGCCCACCGGAGCTCCGCTTTACCCGTCGGTACCGAGCAGGTGAAGCGAGGGATGGCCCAGGGAAAATATACTGCCCCCGAAACTGCCACCATGGGTGAAGGGAGCCCGACCATTCACAACTGATGTTTCACCAACACTCACCAACACTCACCAACACTCACCAACACTCACCAACACTCACCAACACTCACCAACACTCACCAACACTCACCAACACTCACCAACACTCACCAACACTCACCAACACTCACCAACACTCACCAACACTCACCAACACTCACCAACACTCACCAACACTCACCAACACTCACCAACACTCACCAACACTCACCAACACTCACCAACACTCACCAACACTCACCAACACTCACCAACACTCACCAACACTCACCAACACTCACCAACACTCACCAACACTCACCAACACTCACCAACACTCACCAACACTCACCAACACTCACCAACACTCACCAACACTCACCAACACTCACGGCTCACCACAACAAACATTCTATCAAAACAAGCATCCCCGCACAAAATCTGTGTTCACTCTGCACGTGAATGAAAGATGCCATTCTCCACTGCAGCGAAGGGATCATCGGACCGCGAAAAAGGCAGAAGGAGTAGGAATACGGGTCGCTAACGATAGAAGATTAGTTTGAATCTTACGATTTGGTGATTGAATTTGGGATGAACTATATTGGTTCTATATATCCAATGATACTCCTTCGGTATACGAAACAGTTGATGAAGATGTTGTGCAGGTCTTTGCTTCATCGAATGCTCTTGAAATACTCGGGTACTAGCCCCCAGCACCACGGAGAGGTGCCTGCCCATTGCCGGGGAGCCATAACAAGTCCTTGGCGAGCCAAGTCTTGCGTGACTGAGCGCAGTTTTACAAACACAGGGCTCATTTGGCTGTGAGGGGGCGCAAGCCTTACATCGCTGGGCTCGTGGCAGCGACAGCCGTGGTCACGGAAGCTCTGAAGTTCTTGTTCGCGCAGCTCTTCCCTACGGAGTGTTACCTATTAAAAATTCGCTAATAACATATGAAATATCGCACAAGGTTGATTTGGGGCAAATGAGAAATGTCCAAAGAAAGCCTAAATTGCAAATGGCCCAAGCAGAGAATTTACTCCTTGGGTTTTCTAGTTACACTCGCGGGGCTCAGGGCAGCGAGGAAGCACAATTCTGACATCGCTGGGCTCGTGGCAGCGACAGCCGTGGTCATGGATACTCTCAAGCCCGCAGGCAAGAGAGGGACACCATGACACATCCGACTGTGAGGACCGGAGTCCTGATTTTTTTTTTGGAGTGGGAATCCAGCTCCTTTTATATTTTTTCGGCTACTTCCCTACAATGGAACCAGTTGCGCAGATGGTGGCGAGAATCACTCTCGTTGATAAGCGTTGAAGCGATTTGAACGACATTGAGTGGTGTATGGAGACTTTGTGGCCTACAGAGTCAAGTTTCGACCTGGAAATATTCCTCTCAAGATTGTGCATTGAGTGTGGTGAGCGACTTTCATCGACCGTTGAGAAGAAAGTAATGCCGCAAAAGTAAGATTCGTACGTATCATCGAATTTGCAATTAAATCGCTAAACGCGCTTGCATTCTACGTCTCCCCGTTTTAAGCACGGTCACCGTTCCTTTCATGAGGGTTGAAGTGCTTCGACAGATGCCGAAATAATGGGTTGGGGACTCTTGTGGCGGACGGAAACGCTGAGCTTTACCTGCGGTTGGCCGGAGGACCTTTTGGTCTCACTAGAATCAATCCTGTCCATCTCTAGGCTCGCGCCGCTGAATGCTATTTCTTTCCTTTCTACTCGCAGCCAACTTATGTTGCCTTTACTAAAATCTCTACTCCCTGGGCGCACAGGCAATGGCATACTTTCAATCTCAGGATGAAGATTGTATTTCTTTGGGAGGGCATGATAGCCGAAAGAGGTCCAGACCTTTTGAAAAGCTCAGACAAGAAACTAGGTCTAGTTTCCAGGAAAACCATGTGAACCTGCAACCAAGGGTTACGAGCTAGGTTCTCGTGATCGCCACCCCCTCGCAGGATTGCAACGCTATCCTACTCTCCCGCATTGCCCACCAATATCTTCAAGACACACGCACACACTGACATAAGCCAGCCGCCAGCTCATGGCAAGCTTTCCCACTTTCACCGATCACCACTTGGCTAGTGTTGAAAGCCACGCTTATAGGGCCTTCCCGTTGCCCCACTCATGGGGTCGTAGGATCAATAGTAAGGACCATCAATCAAGGTCCTACTTCTATGGGCCACAATCCATGGGACCCAGTTTTAGGCAGCCGTATCGCTAGGCCCATTGTGTGAAGAATGACCGTCATGTTTTCTGTCCTCGGAAATTTCACTCTCTTTGCGATGAGACCAAAGATTGAATAGCTCCAGGAAAATTGTAAGTGACCGGGCTTTTCGAGGGGAGGCCAACACGAGGGGTATGCTGCCTGCTGCATTCGGCATATTTATACATGGCCATTGGAATTCATAATACATACCCATTCGCCGGCCGCCAATGCGACAGAAACGGATGTTGGAGTAGCTGTAACATCAAGTGTAGCATCAAACAATCTCTCTCAGGAAGAGCTTCTGATAGCAATCCGGGGGTACTAGTTCTCGTCGATGTGAATATGCAGAACCAGCGCTAATTTGACGACTTCTGGCAATCGGATCAGGGTATAACACTATGTCGGGGGGCCTTAAAATGCGATTACAACCCTCTAGGAACAAGTACAACGCAATTTATCCAGGGCCAGTCGTGATCAATCATTTCCCTATCACAAATTTGACATGTTGACTGGAACCCAATGGAGTTTGCATTTTTAAAACCCCGGTGAAAATAATAAACCGCTAATGTCGCTAACCATTTAATATGGCGTTTGTATCATGCTGGTCAAAAGCCTGTCACTCAACGTTGAGTAAAAGCTACTAAAAATAGGGTTTTCACATGACAAGAGTCAAAAGCACCAAAGTGAACAGGCTCGAAGATCTAGATCACTTTACCTGATGGACATGCAGAGAATTTCGCCATTGGGAAACTTAGTTCAACAAGATTTCCATGACAAAGTCCGTTGAAACCTCAACAATTTTGTTGAAAATTTACTCTGCTCATTAGGAGGGTCTGACTATGGCTGAAGCAGAAAGTTACGAAGCTGGACTGCTTCAGTGAGATGCTTTCACACTCAGTTTGCGGTTGGATCTCCTAGGATTTGTAACTTCCCGTCTCCTTCTTAAGCCGACGAGGAGTAGATGTCAGAGGGTCGAGATCCCATAGCGTACAAAAATGAGAAAAGCAGTATTTAGAGTATGTAAGAAGTAGGGGGATTACAATATTCCTTCACTACCCTTAAAGAGATGCCCTTGAGAAAAGACTTTGGCGTTAGTAGCAATTAATATGATGAAGGTGATAGATCATAAAGTGGCTGCTGATATATGGTTTCTACTGATATTATTGGCTGATAATTGCTGCTGCCCGAGCCCATGGGCCGCCCATTTCCCGCGGATTTTGGCTGACTTGTAGTCCCCGGAGTTTTGGTCTGAAATTTCTCACCTTACTCTGTGGATTTCGCCTCTAACTCCTTTCAAGAAGTAGGATTGGCAGATAAGTAATAAATATCAGCAATCCTACCTTACATTTAGTGGGAACACATCTAATATACTAGAGGTAGTCGAAACAATAAGCGTATCTCACAAGACATGATTGAAAGTATATATCTTCCGTGCATCCCCAAAGGGATTTGTGCCTTTTGGAACCAATTGACCCCAACAGGTGAAATTCAACTTCAATAAAGCATCTGGTATATAAACATGATCTACCAAATAAGGATACAGAGAGATTTATCAATTTTCCATATAATAGGTACTTCCTATTAATCACCAAGAATTGTATAGACCATAACGTGTGTAAATAAACGGTGTTTGATTCGCCGAATCAGCATTTTGTTCATCCTATTCAGGAAAGTTGTGCGCAGATGGGCGGTTGATGGGCGGCCCATGGGCGCCCTAAACTGCCCACGGGCGGGCCGAACCATTAACCTGCCCGCCCATGGGCCGTGGCGAGGTCTACATATCACAACAAAGATCCCTTACAGCTTAGGCGAGGGCTTTGTGGCAAGAGAAACGCTTATGTCATGAAAATCCAATTTGAATCCCCAAAGGCATAAATATGCGCACAGGTCAGGGCAGTGAGCGCGAAAAGCTCGAGGACGCGTTCGTTGATCTCGGGCAACGACGGCTCCGCATGCCGGATCCGGGTTGACTGTTTCTGCAAACAGGAAAAACAGGACCAGGACACCGCCCTTGCTTCATCCACTGGATTGACCGACGGCAGAAGTTGTCATCGAGGTTGAGTAATGGATTCCAAGAGAACGATTGCGTATAGTGCCAATCCTGGAGCACATCGATCCTAAGTATGTATTATTCGCGATAGCAGGCACAAATGCCGCCAACAGCACCTTGTATCTAGGTGGTAGACAACGATGACCAGAGGAACAAACTATTGCTGAAAGACCAATGCGATCGGTACATTAGCTCTGAATCTTTTCTAATGTAGACGTACCAACGAATGGCACGCTAAAGCTCAACCTACGCGCCATCAACAGATCGCTTCATTAATTCACCTAAAGCGGAATTTTGGTGAAGCCGACCGCCGGCTTCGGAAATCTACATTCAGCGTACCAGTCTTAACATCCCTTTCCATAATATGAACAATTTCGCCATTGACGCGCACCTTGTATAAACCTTGTGCTTCGGGTACTTGAGCAAAAGAAATGAGATATTCAACACCAAAAGACCTCCCTTCGAACATGGTATCGTGGGTGGCACGTGTGTCTCAATTGGTGGCTCGCTCGGCAACCCATAACGCGATTCTTCCCTCCCATCAGTATGAGAAATTGTGTCGTCCTGCAGTTCATGCTAATGTGCCTATGGAACCCAGTAAGCAGTCTGCGCCCGGTTCAGGTAGGCCACAGAACTGACTTAATACCAATCGAGACAAACAGGCTTGTCTTCGAAGCATTGAAGAAACATTCTCTGTTCAGTATGACGGCTACCTTCAAGTTGAGCTGGGGAAGATTGTGGCGGAAATGAACACAGTCAGGCATATCCTTCTTTATGAAACGCTTAGGATGAATCCTCAAGGTAGGAAAGAATGCTAAGTCTAGTACTATGAACAGAGCACCAATGGCCTAACCTGCAAATTTTCAATGACAGATTCAGACCACCGAGAGCCGGGGACATTATATTCCAAGATTTATTTCCTCGATAAGGTCTTATTAGAGGTTATCGCGCTATGCAGAGCCGCTGCTTTCCAATCCCTTCTATCTGGCAATTGTCCTGCCGAGCTACTGGTTCTTGGGGATAAGCTCAATTTTCTGAAGAATGAGTTCAATGTTTAGGCCAGGGTTTTCAATTCTAATTGGATGGTCCTACAAAATCAACCTACGTACATAGTCTTCATTCCAATACCTACTGCCAAGCTGGAGCGGCTGCCTTCAGGCGATGTGGTTATGGTGGCAATCAGTGACTTCCACGCGTGACGGGATGAATTTGGTGACTTACGAATACATTGCGTCTCAGCAGAAACGCCACGGTGTTCTGTGCCTCTCTCAGTTTGCAGGTGCTGCACAAAGTCTGAATGGCAGCGTAATATTCAACTATTGGAATTTGGACGAGCCGGCGAGTGCATATAGAGAAGCTGTCACCATGGATGATGAACAGCACGTCTTAAAGTTCGCCAAATTTCCCGCTAGGCAGGCGAACTGACATGTACAGTATTTCATTAGCAAAAAGATAAAAGAAACAGAAAGTCATTCCAGTTCACTTGTCAATTGTTTACTGGTATGTGACCAGGGGAATGCGGATACTGACTCTCCCCCATTTCATGGTTAAATGGTTTTTGGGGAAGACTATATACCTGGTGATATATTTCCTCGATTTACTCTCTGCATATCCTGTCGGGAAACCGCTTGATATTTCCAGTAACGGAGCTCATGATGTCATTGCGAGTCAATTGGGCCAGCAACGGGGGGGAATGAACCGGGATCAAGCATGCTAGAAGGCAATTTCTGTCGAGACAGGGTGCAATGTCAAAATGTTGCTTTCTGAAGACCCTTTACACAAAAGGCTAATTATTATCATCCCGTTGCCAAGAACGTGGTGAGATAGAGATAAAGGGAGAAAGGACTCCGGAAAACCCTCAACATGGGCCTGCAGTTGCGCGGTGGTAACTGTATCAGGAGATCAGACGTCATCGTCAGCTACGGTGCTGGGCAAACAAGGTATAGCCAGTGGTATTTTAGTTCGCTTCTTTCCGAAATTAGGTATCATTGGGACCCACTTCGCTTTCGGTCCTCCTGAGCTTATTGGTGGTTGTTTTCTCCTAGCCAATGTAGATCCAACGTGCATCTCGTGGCAGCCGAGAAAGAGTTGTGCTTATCGTTCACAGCTATCAATGCCTTGTTTTACAAGGTGCCTAACCGAAACGCGTATCTAGGGAAGTTTTGATAGCAATCGGAGCGTGTGAGGTGGCGACGCTAGTTGCGAGACGTATTGCAATCAATCTAGGATACTACATTCAGCATGGTTCATATGCAGCATGAATCAATTCTGGGTCTTTTATAGTGCGTCGTGTATAATAATCCATTGTAGATTGAAGTAGAAATCAAAGGCATTAGAGATATCTTCGGGGCGAGCCACTATGCCATCCGCCGCCAAAGACACAGGCGAGGCTGTAGATTGGGCGGTTGCTGTTCCCTCTCCCATCGACCCATCGGAAGATAAGATATTCGAAATATACGAACATGGACGTCGCAACGAGCTCGACTCGAGTAGTAGTTTATGTGTCATCTCTGTGGGCTGTAGGTTGATTCGGTGGTCTCCGAATTTTGCATGGGCAAAAACCCTGTTTGTGAGCTGCCAGACCTCCTCCTTCAATCCGTTCACCTCAGCTAGGAGTGTGTTTCACTTGGGCGTCGCTCATTCAGCGCATGCTGGATTTTGAGTTGTTGATCAGTGGCCGGAACTTTTCGAATCCCTTACATCCGTACTTACCGCAATTTCCGCTTGATTGGACATACAGCCAGATACAACATGGGCCTTTGACACACACCCTGGTGCCTGGCGCCGCATACTGATGAATGTTCTCGGTAATGCGCTAAAGTACACACCCTCGGGCTATATCTATGTCGGGTTGACGTCATACCAAAGCTGCGCCTCTCGGAGCCAAATGGGGCCCGTAAACCAATCGCTCGGAGAGCAAAACCAGGAATTGGATGTCACTCTCACCGTGAAAGACACTGGGAAAGGCATTGGATCGGAGTATTTGCAAAATCATCTCTTTACCCCGTTCATGCAGGAGGATCCACTTGCATCCGGTAGCGGACTGGGGCTGGCATCGTCCGCCAGGCCGTTAATTCCTCGGTGGCTCAATCGAGATTAACTCTACCAAGGGAGTCGGTACTGAATTGACGATCCGGATTCCGCTCACCCACTTTCCTGGAGCATCAGACACCTCGTCATCTGACTCGGTATTCAACTCCCTGCAGACTTTTACTCAGGTGAAGACGATTGGTCTCCTAGGCTTCGGGCTCTCTCTCCGCTCTCACCGGGATACAGCGCTGTATTCATCCTTGGAACGATTGTGCCGCGACTGGTTTGGCTTGAAAGTGGCTTCCGTATCTCTCTTGAAGGATGAACCTGTTCCCTTTGACTTTACCTTGCCGTGCAGACGGAGCTGGACTCCGAGGATGTCGAGAGAAGAAATATTTTTTGCCCTTAATAATCACCTCGACGGCGGAAACGGATCCAGTCGTGGTCATCTGCCAGTCCCCCGCGGAAGCGCATAGTATGTTTGTTGTGGCCAAGAATCGGGATGAAACGCCCGTCTTTGGATTTATCAGCCAGCCTTGCGGGCCCCCAAAACTGGCTCGCGCTCTGAGTCTGTGTATGAAGCGACAGCTTAACCAACATCTGGCCGGCCCAGCCCTGAAGAGCCGACTCTCTGGGTGGAAATGCCAGAGTCTTCTCATCTACCGTTAAACCTAGAAGTTAGCGATCCACCCCCGGAAAGAATGAAAATTAGCAAGCGACCGGCGACGGACGCAGTCCGGAGTACAGAGTATCGAAGTCCTCGGTCTCTGTCAATGAGAACAGCCGAGAAGTGGGTTCGCAGATTATCGCGCGACCGACATCGGCTTTGGAGGAGGGCCAGGGGAATTCAGAGCTCCCCAGTCCATTCGTCTTACTAGTGGATGATAATGACCTAAACCTCCGGCTACTGTGTGCCTACACCAAAATGGGGAATTATGAGTATATGACGGCTCAGAATGGGGCCGAGGCAGTCGCTACATATAAGGCCCACCCCGGCAAGTTCCGCCTTGTTATCCTTGGTATGTTTGAGGCTTCCTCTTGTTTTTTAGTTCTAAACCTTTCTTATTTTGCTGCCAATGCTGATGGAACCAGATATCTCAATGCCTGTCATGGATGGCTTCGAAGCGGCCCGGCAAATCCGCCGCCTCGAGAAAGAATACCGAGCCGGATTGGGTGAGTCGGCATGACAAGCGTTGCCGCCCACAATCGTCGCTGCTTTGACAGGGCTCGATAGTCATGATGTTCAGAAAGAGGCTTTCGGTTCCGGTATTGATACTTTTCTCATTAAGCCGGTCCAACGACCGGATTTGTACGCAATTCTGGAGCGGATGGAACAACGCGATTAATCAGGGCAAATTCGCAACTACATCTCAAACAGTCAACCGAGGCTGTTCTCTTTCCCATTGGCAGAGCCCGTTGTTATGCTTGTACGCCCGTGGTAGGTTCTGAGAGATGTCCTGTGCAATGTAAGAAAGGTTGCATGCTTCATCGAAATACTTGTTTGCTGTAAAGTCTCCATACGGACATGGCTTCCCCTTCCAATTTGGTGAGTTCTCTCATACCTTTCCGCTTCTGCCAGGAAGTCTGAGCCCTTTGTTCGAACATTTCCCGATACAGCGTAAGCCTCAGAGTAGTTCCTGGAGTGTAGAGTGTATTTTATTTCTCCCATTCGTCGACAATAAATGTTTTTTTCTGCATTTGACGAAGCAGTTCCCGTCTTTCACTTTCCGAATAACAGAAAGTTTGCGAGCATGCGGAAATAATTGTACGCTTGACGAGACGATCATTAACCTCGTGATCATATCATCTTACCGACTAGGTTTCAAAACTCCCTCCGGTAACGTAGTCATAATTCATCCAGCCGGGATTCGCACTTCGCAGCATAGCCGAATTGTCTTCGAGACGCCATTTTTTGTGCGCTTACTACGTCGGGTGGTAAGACCGTAACCATGATCTCGCGCGAAGGCATTCACTGTAGCAATTCCGAGCTGGAGTGTCGTAATACGTGCCCTCGGGCGGGGGCTCCCTCTTTCTTCCATTCCTGTCCAAGGGCTTTGCTGGCCGTTCATTTCGGATCCTTGACTGACGCCATGGGTCAAGAAATTAACCCGGGTGGTATGCTTGGTTGACCACTCCTGAGCCGGCATTTCTATCGATTGCAAAGCCTGTCCTGCGAGCCATTTTGATCGCCCCCAATAAATTCGGATGCAACAATTTGAGTCCACCAGCCAGCCCAAACATGCTTTGCCACTCCGTTTTGGGAGCAGCAGATTAATCTACTGCTTATTGGTCAAACGTGCCTCGCTTTGCCCTTTACTGAAATGCCAAATACAGCCGGCATACCTTGCTGCTGAGCCCAGGTCCTGATTGACTGGTTTCACATTGGACCCGGTTCTAGTCTTTCTAAAACAAGCCTTGAATATCGCACCATGGAAGTAAACATATGCACATTGGAAAATAGAGTAGGAATGTGGGGAAACGATATGAGAACTTTATAACGCATGCGCTTTGTTATTGACTGGACTCCTTCGCTCGTACTTCCTGAATAGCCCCGAGACGAAACACATCTGTGACTCATTGAATGAGGCAAGGGAGCTCCAGCAGCTGATCAGTAGTTAGTAACAGATTTCGAGAAAGCCTTTTTCTGCATTATCGGGCGACAAGTGTAGATCGTATTGCTCTTGCCGAGCAGCTGCACGAACGATAGGATCAAATGGCATTATGTGCTTGGTGGCTTTCACGGATACTCGCCATGGAAATACCCGGTTCTGTCGCAGTATCGTCGTGAGATAAGGCCCAACAGAGACACACGTTTGCGGGACATGATCAAAAGGTTCCAGATTATTGCCCTTATCACTAAGGATTGATTGGCAATTCACTGGGCTGCTCTTCCGCTCCTTTTTCCTGGTCTCGCGAGCTGTTTGGGGAATCCATTTTGTCCGCAGGAGAAAGTCAAGGATCTGGGCATTACTGTTTCCAGCAGGCCTTGGCGACCCTTATAGATAAGCAGGCACAGGTAGCTATGGACTGGGCTTTATGATCACCGAGTTAGGTTAAGCAATCAGCGCAATCAGCTTTTGAAGGAATTTGTTCTTATTTTTAGCGGGCGGTTGGCAGTAAATTTGATAGAAGGGGATCAGTATCCGTGGATCTGAAGCCGCCAAGGATGTTGTGTCTTGCATTTTCTTCTCCTATCACCGGAAGTAGCCGAGATTGTAGAATACGTGTATCGTATCAGCTCTTCAGTCCACTAAGTCATTTGGCTGTTGGATTCTGTTCTCAGAAATCGCGACATAAAAAGGCCGCATTCGCGGGATAGTCTGGCGTACTTGGAGTGACAGGGGCGGTATCATACTTTCTATATAAGCCCCCTCTACCCGGAGAGCTCCGTAACAATAAAATCCCCCAATATCTCTTCATAAAGTAGCTGTCTCAATTCTACACTATGGATCATCGTATCGAACTCTATTCATTCTTTTCCGAAGATCGATTCTCCTGCCTGGACTATCTTCATGACTCGGAGCTCGACACAGCCAGCCGTGCCCACATCTGCGAGCAAGTGTGCGATATTCTGGACTTGTTCTTCCGCGAGCAAAAGCAGGCCCGGGTTTCGAAGAGCACACTCATAGGTGAGGATGAGGATGATGGTAAGCCATACGTTGAATGGGATATCCACGTACGGTTTAAACGCCGTAAGTAGTAGTGAGAAAGCCACAAGGTGAGCCGTGTAGTTCTATCCGGAGCATTAACTTGAGCTTCCCCAGCTATCGTGCGGCCCACGCGGCATCATGGTGAAAATGCCATTTTCATGTACGATCAAAATAGGCAGAATCGGCGATATAGCTCTTCAATAACGAAGCGTTCAACACCTCTCTCAGATCGAGAATCGCTAAATAGGGGAATTAGACTAGTCCTCCGTAAATCCCCGTAAAAAGCGCCCTAAAATATCTGCTTCACCTGCTCCCCTTTATGGGGTAATCTTTGGCATTGCTTCTCTCTTGGTTGATTCTTCGGGCGTACAAAAGTCTGTTCTCTTTTAACACCAATCTACACTGCGACATCACCCGTGGGCGGGTGCGCAAAGCCTCAGGGTTATCCATGTAGGAAAGATGGTTCACTCTGTGCGGGACTAGTTTGAGGGATATCACTGGCGCGTGCCCCTGTGGCATCTACACTTCAAGGGTGACCGGCTGCAGCCGGCTGGATTGACACTGTTGTCATAGGATTGCGGGTTCCGTACCCGACTAGTACTCTGGGGGCTAGCGCGATCTTGAATGGGAGAGGCTGATGGCTACTAGGCAATATGTTAGATTTAAATGAAGAAGCAATATAAGCTTGAATGTACTCTTGCCGATTTCTAGAGAGTGATAGTCACACCAGGCTAGCACATACTCAGTCCCAACTACCGCGTGCGAATCGACCAAATTTTGGCAGTTTGTTTTGTCGGGAAAGTAGCATCACAACGTGCCTCAAGGGGCCGCGATTTCCACCTAGATACCGCTACACCGTGTCAGTGAATTTGAGAACAAAAGAATTATTTACTTGAAAATACAACCGCTTAGAGACCCTCTTAATGCGTACAAAATGCAATATCTTGTGTGGGGGGGGACCGTCCCGCAAGAAGTGATTTGCATATGATTTACTCTGCTATTGTGACGCGGTTTATACATAACTGTCCAAGGTTCACGATCTGCACACTGGTTTTGGTGCCGAGAAGAACATTGCGGTCTGCGTGATGTTGGAGCTAGACCTTGCCTTGCAACGGAAAACTCTAGGTTAAGTTGCAAAACTGATAATGAACAAAGGCCCCCGATAAACGTCGTGCCACGTACCTAGGCCTCGCCAAAACCCGCCCAGGAAAACCCAACCTGTGGGTAGGGTCGGGTCTTGATCAGCAACCCCATGGGCAGGTTTTGTTTTGGAAAACCCAACCCAAGACCCAAATAGGTACCCCGTATAACTCGCAAAAGCAAAAAAGGCTGATGCATTTTATATAAATTTAGACCTCTCCAGAGACATGTTGTTCTAAGGTGTCATGTCACTTTTCCGTTCATGAGAGTTGAAAGATTTCCATGGGTGCAGCGGAACCAAAGGCAGCAATGATAATGGATAACATTGCATCGTGCAGACCCTTAACCCACAGGAGTCCGGCTCTCCAAAGTGGAGGAATGTAAACTTTGATGGTTGATCAAGTGGATGAGCACCGATCAACATAATGCTATGTTCCCCGACTCCAACTCTACTTCGATTACATACAGCAGAATGCAACAGGTTCAAGTTCGGGAGTAGCCATTTCAGCTGATCGCAATCGCTGCCACTAGCGCGTCCATCGCTGAACTATGGGTGGACGCATCGACTTTCGTGATTGGGCCTCCCCAGTCCACTCCCAGCTGATTGTTGGTGCTGTTCCGATCATGGGCCCAAATGCTCTCCGCGCATGCTCGGATAACCTTGACATACCCATCATTAGGTGTGACACTATGCAGGAGCCCTAGGTTTCGGATGAAGATGCCCTTGAACTGCCTTGCATTGGCGTCACAGCTGTTTGGCTCGCATATGTCGTGGATCACATCGTTCGGGTCGGCTAGTGTTTCAATGGCGGCTTTGGCAATCCTGGAAGCAGCTTTCAGGTATGATGGATCGGGAGCAGCTCGATCCAACTCCACGAGACCACCGAGAACGACGCCCTGGTTGTAGGACCATCTGGCAGAAACATTCACACCATTAGCCATAGTTTGATGACTTTCGCAAAGTATATGCGACCCACATAGGTTGCCCGCTGTTCTTGCAGTCTGTTAGCCCATCATTAATGATGCCCTGGTCGTTGATCATTCCACTGGCCTGGAACCATTTCCACTGGCGTTGAGCCCAGCCAACATACTTTTCTTTGTTTGGAACGCGGTTCGCCAGATGTGCCGCAACAGACAGGAATAACTCATTAGTAATAGCATTCACATAGTCGTGGTTATAATCCGAATAGATTCCGCCACTGCCGCAAGTGGTTGGCCCGTCGCTGGTCTGCATGGAAGATCAGCATTGCAATTGTGCGTCGTTTGCATGTTTGTGGATCCATACCAGATGGTCAAAGATGCCGATCGCCAGGTCCAGGTAATCTTGATTCTTGGTGACATCATATGCTGCGATCCAGGCGAGTGCCCACCAGGAGTCGTCATCGAAGGAGCCGTCTGTCCAGTTTGAGGCCTTGACGATGCCTAGCGCCTGGACATCCCCTGTCCGTGGTGGCTCCGGAATGACTTTCCCCAAGTTGGGATGAGGATTTACTTTCGAACCAACAACAAATGTGTTGTTGAAAACCTCGGTCGCAGATTTCCGGACTGTTTCATTTTCATCCGTCAGAGCCAGATAAGCAAGTACTGTCATGCAATTGGCTCCATTCCACCACCCAGATGTGTCCCATATTCCTGTGCTGCCATTATACCATGTCTGCAACACATCGAGGGCAGTTTCTGCCTTTGACGTTGCACTTTGCGCTGAGGTCTCGGCCCCAAGAATGATAGGGATTAATACCACTGAAAGGAGAGCATACATGGTATGTTCAAGTAGAAATATTGGATGCAGTATCGAACTTGTTGGCAGATCTCGGAATTTGTCAAGTCCATTAACATCTGAGGGTTTCAAGCATAGACAAATATAGGGTAGGTAGTATTCAACTAAGAAACCTAGCGTAGAGCATTGCCTGGCGACGTCACTCTGAGCAAGATATGTCGAATAAAATGGGTCTTATATTACTAACTTGCTCGATTGTGAACTAGTTAACTACAGCACCCACTTGCTGATGTAAGGAAGTCAGTTTCCTGAGGCATCTACATGCTTATTAAGTCCACAATCGGTTAACTAAATATTCACAGCATTAGGTAGTTTAGAAGATACACTCAATATGTGTCACGGAACCTACCATTGGTCCTTTTGTATACTAGCGCGTACCGTGTTCTTTTGGAATTCTTAAGATGTTCAAGTTAAGCAAACATAGGCAAATATGCCAAGGACTAACATGGACCCCAGGCTTGCGGATATTGCCGAAGCCGGAAGCCGCGGATCTAGATGAGTAAAGTCTAAGACACTAAGCTAACAGTTGCTTCATGGCGATCCAACAGTAGTACCCCGGGTGTTATGATTCACCCTTCCCCTTCTGGTCTAGTGTCCAGTCAGCCTTTACAGGCGTAACGTTACTCCGGAGTGCTCCGTAGCCAGTCCGCCAATATAACTTGCAGCAAAATTAGTCGTATTTGTCTCATAATCTCCTACCTGAAAGCCAGACAGGTCTGGGATGTCGCGTCGGGCGACTATCACCGTCCGGACTGCCTGTTCTCGCAGACATTAACCCCTTGGCGGAACCCACTTCAACTGGGAGGTGAGGCAGCGAGCCATTGAAAACGGGAATGCCGGAGGAACCTCGGGGTAATTGAGAGCAGTAGGAGACTCGGGGTTGTCGCCCCATCTTTCCTAGCCACCACCAATGACCTATTTCTTAGTTGGGCTCGGACTCCACTTGCAAACGACACAACACCGTTAGTACGTTAGTTGTCCGTGGAGTGTGGACCCAGCAGGGCGCGTTCAATCTCACCCTCCTCGATTCCGCCCCTCTGAATCTCTGGTCAAAACTTTAACCATCATTGAATTTCATTCCCATCAAAGCATTCTCAAGTTCGGGTCTGTTTCCCGTCAAATACCCAATTATCTGGTGTTCCCCGATTACACGTTCACTCAATATGTCGTCATCAAAGGATGTATGGGCTCAATGGGACCAGGCCTGGGATCTTGGCCTACCCTCGGAGAAACGATTGGCTATTTTGGAAAATGCCACTGCTCCTGGCTTTGTCTACACCAATATGGACAGCATCATTTTCGGCGACCTGGAAAGACTTGTTCGGCTTATACAAGACGTCCTAAACCATCAAAGCAACAAGTTGACCGTCAAGCACATCAATTGGTACGAACAGCATAGCCAGAGTGCCCTACAATGGGATATGGTCGACATTGACTCAGGTAAAACTGCCTTGAGTGGTTGGAGTTTCGGGAAATATGCGGAAGACGGCAAGCTTCTATCTGTGTCTGATTTCTATTAGACAGCACAGGGAATGATTGCTGCCCAGCACCTGAAAGAGCTCTTCAAATATCGTTCCGTGTTTTCTGTATGGTGAATTGGCAGTGTGGTGAAATGGCAGGGATTGGGGAATTGGGAGAGTGATGAATTGGAAGCGTGTGGTGAATTGGGAGGGAGTGATGAATTGGAAGAGTGTGATGAATTGGAAGAGTGTGATGGATTGAGAGTGGTGAATTGGGATAGAGTGATCAACAATGAGTGGTAGCGAATTAATCAATATTCCCGCGGGCCTGATCAATGTCTGCCACTTCAAAACCACTGTCATGGCCCGGAAACATAGATCGACTGGCTACCCATAGTCGATCACTGTCTTCTAATTCATCACTCCTTTTACTGCCCAAATTGGCATCAACGCAAGATGAAAACCAAAGTTTACTGAATCAACGGTCTAACTCGTAATTTCTGACCAAGCCTGCGGTTGTGGCGATACGATAGATAATGGTCCAAAAGTTATATACTTGGCATAGTTTATGCAGTGCTGCTGGAAGGCTTAAATTGACCTAGGTTTTGAGGGTCTCCTACCAACTCAAACTCTCATGGCTTTTCGGTTTAACCTCGGGGACTGGTTGAGATATAAATTGCTCATTTAAAAAACGAGCAGGACATATCTACCCAGATAATGTGGAATGGGAGATCTTATTTGTTTCAGCCGTTTGATTCAGCTAATAAAGAACCATACGCGTGGTTCAACATCAGAGCGGAGATTCTTACTGATCTCTTACTGCCCCGGGATAGGCCAGCTTCCTGCCTCGTCTCAACATGCGGCACGAAGACCGTGCGCCTTGTTGCAAGAGCAAAAGCTACACGAGGTAGCGCAGAGCAGCCGGTGTAGCTTCCGCAACATATTGAGCTTGCTAGAGGGACACGGTAATATGTTATTGCAACCGGACAGCTTGGCAAGTAGTGCGAGGGCTTATCAAACTCGTTGAGAAACCTAGAGGGCATGTTGGCGGTGTAGACGTAAAAGGCATCAGCCGCTACTCCAGGAAGGGCTAGGACATGGACCTATTTGGGTTGAATAAAAATGGCGCACCAGTCCGAGTGTGCAGAACATACCTTAAAAGAATCTGCTATGCTCCGATTCATTTGCTCTGTACTTGGGGAGGACGAGCGAGCCGTACTCGATTTTGCAACACTCAATGTGGCATCTGCGTCCACACGACTAGCCTGATATTCGTTATGATTTTGGCACCTTGACCTGGCGATCCTTGCTGCTGCTCCTGCTGTCACCGCCGTTGCTCCGGTGTATGGGTCTTCGGCGAGGTTTTGGGGTACAAGAGAATCCAGCCTTTTCTGTCTGACACAAAAAAAGGGTGCATTGACTATATTGTAGGTTTTGTAGGGTCGCGTGTACACATGCTTCCTGTGAAGTGACTATATCTTATCAAACGTGATATAGGCAAGGCTGGAGTCACGGAGTTGCTCGAGAAAACATCCTACGTTGGGAGCTTTACAGCAGCCCGGCGATTAAAGTAGAAAGGCAGAAATTTAGAGCTATAACCTTGCCAGCTGCACCATCAATGTCGCGGGACATGGGATAGGTTACTCTGAAATATGAATATTGAATCCTACGAAGTTGACTGTCTTTACCTACCAGGATATGAAATTGACAAAAGCCCTGAGCGCAAGGAACATTGTCAAAAGTACTGGAGTCAGTTGACATGGATTTTACCCATTGACTGAAAGGATTTTGAGTTCCGACACGTTCAATCGGATGTGATCAAGTTGTTGAAAAATTTGCAGACTTCGAGGCAGACCAAATAAAATGGAGTGGGCAGCGAAACATCTTGGCGTCGAGAAAGCAACAGCGTGTCATGTAGCGTTGAAATCCCCGAGACGGTATCAATCATCTCGTTAGAGCCTAACCCTTCGCGGTTTCCAGAATTCGAGTCATTGGCTTGAACAGTTTGTCTCGGTAGGTAGGCTTTGGGGCAGGGTCCATTTTGTGCGTAATGACGAAGTCAACCTGCCTTACTTCACTAAAAGTCAGTTGAACATATTAATGGTACTAAAGGAAGAGTTTGCCGTTGGACTGTACGGTGATTCGTAATGTTACCTGGCGATAAGTTCTGGAATAGCCAGGGATAGCGAGATACGACTTCGGCCTTCCAAACTCAACGACCTGTTCACCGCCTTCACATTCATTGCTGGGCTTGGTGGCTCGCACTTTCCACTCATTCTCTTGCTTGATTTGACTCTGTGGATCAATACATTGGCTCCGGAAATGTCAAAAGCAATTCTTGGAGCTGTCCCTGGTAAGTTCAACCTAGCCCCCAAGGCACCTCCTATTTCCGGGAAACTGGAATGTATCTGTCAGGGATATACATGAAGTATACAGGATGCTTGGAGAAATGATCTGCGGGACCCACATGGTGCATATGTGTTCCCCTGGACGCGAGGAAGCCGGTTCCTTTTGCTTCCTCGCGCTACGTCTTGTATCTAGAGTCGACTATAGCTTTCTTTAATATTGACTATTTATCTACGTATACGTGAGATCCTCACACGCTTTCCAGGAACAAGATGAGGAGTGCTGGGAACTAGCTAAGTCAAACGTCTTCTGCCCGGGCAGGTACTGGCGAAAGAGCAAGATTCTTGCTTTCGAGAATGGCTTTTAAGAGAGAAATGGACTTCAATCAATTATACGCTCTTGAATATATATTTCTGAGCGCACTCGAACAAGAAAAAACAAACAAACCACTAGCTCAATATTATCTACGTTTTGATCGACGGAAGCAAGGGAGACTTAGTAAAACATCTGATGCATTCTTGATGCATTCCCGGGGATACTGTACCACTTAGAAGGGCATCATACTTTATCAACGAAGAATCCGAGTGACGCATACTTTCTTTGTTTTCATTTATGCTCAAAATATCTGGCACGGCTGGGAATTTTCTAGTAGCATTGAATTAGTACTCATCAACCGCAAAGGGATAGAAAATCCTCCGGTTGATGATGAGGATGAATTCACTTGCCCGATATAGCTTGCTCTAAATATATGCTGCTATGCGGGATTGCTGTCAGGCCTCCCTGCCGACAGCTAAAAAGTGGTTGCCAGCCCACCGGACGACCGTCAAGGAACTCGCCCTGCGAGTTTCTGATCAATCGTCCTCGAATGAAAAGATCTAAACTAAACAAAATAAATGTACGAATGCAAACATGACAAACACAAAGCCAAAATTAACATCATTTACCCCCTGGTCGCGGGTGGGACTAGTCCCGGCCCCGCTTCAACACACCATTTTCACGCCCTCTTCGCTCCAACCGTCCAGTTTTGTCGGCTGCCGCTCGCGCGCTCGCTTGGATCAAGGGAGTACAGTGGATCTGGCACTGCACTCCTAATGGGCGCCATCCTTATTCTTCCGTCACACTGTCCTCGGGGGTCATTATCTCTGTTGTAATTTAGAGGAATTAATTGCTTGCTCATTGGGGCAAAGCGATCCTGGATTAACGCTGTGCAGGCAAGCCTCGGTAAAACCACTCAAAAACCTTCGAGGGAAAATAAAGTGGAAAGAGCACGTGCGCTGTCACGTTTGTTGTCTCTGAGTCTCCAAGGCTTCGATTCCCAGGAGACTACAGAACTTGGCAAAAGCCGTAGGTCCCAACGGCTTGGTGAGACCGTCAGCGACTTGTTCCTCAGTAGGAACATACTGAAGACCAATGTCGCCAGCATTCAGCACTGCTCGCTGATAATGGAATTTCATGTTGAAATGTTTGGTCCGTTTGTGGAACTCGGGATTGCGCGAGAGAGCAATAGCGGACTGATTGTCAGGCATGATGTTGGTGACCGGGGACTGATACAATTTTGTTTCGGCCAGGAAGTTGCGGAGCCACTGTAGATGCAGAATGGCATTATATTGTCCAATGTACTCGGCATGAGTCGTAGACGTGGCTACTTCCCCCTGTCTCTTGGACGACCAGGAAACCGGCGCACCGGCAAGTTGGAATACGTAGCCGGACGTCGAGTAAGCTACGTCAGTGACGACGGACCCACCGAAGTCGGCATCCGTGTATCCAATTAATTGACCACACCCTCGGTCGACCAGCTCCAGACTCCTTGGTTGTTTCTTATACGATAAGAAAAGGTATGAGGATATGGGGCTGATACTTGTAAAGACGCAGCCGTGGTCAATAGTATCACACCGCTCAGATACGCTTCAGGAATGGGAAAGACCTTGGCACGCTGGTCTGTGGAGTTAATATTTATTCTAGTCCATGTAAAGAGAATGCATCTTTAGTAGTCCGATAGGATACTGCTAGGCTCTGTGGCTATGGGTTTAATGGAGAAACCCCCGCTATTTTTGCGCACGACAGTTGTTATATCTTCTTGGTCTTCAGCCAAAGCTTGCCGTAGTATGTCCTGATCTAGCTCAATCACAAATAGCAATCGCTCAGTTACTAGGTTATCGCAAGTCAATAGGTATGGCACATTGGGACTACTGTACTAGTATCAACTGCGAAAGATCGAACCTCAATAGTCACAATCGATCTGCAATCATCTTTACATGGCGTATAATTCTCATGTACTACAGTGGCTTTAGCTTCGGGAGAATGTCTCCAGTTGTACAAACCGTGCGCAAGCATACTGGGCTAGACAGTACAAATCATCTGCAGTGGTGGAACTAATGAAAGGCTTAAAGTACTCGTTTACATATAGTGGGTCGCGACTATAGCCACTCGGCTCGGGCGAGATAGCTTTGGTGTGCACAACCTAGGCAAGCATTGATAAAATTCGAAGACCCAAATACAACGACAATCTATGCATGGCTCGCCTGGTACCAGCTCGCATTGGGTCAATCAGACCTTTTCCACTGACCCTCCAACTCAGCGTCCATGATGAGAGTGTCCATATTCAGTAATATTTTCAGTCGGTGAAACAATCGTATCCACAACTCAAGACCAACACGAATTATTTCCTTCCTCTGGTGTATACGGTCGGATAGCAAAACACAGTTTGGGTCGCATCACTGCTGCCGCCGACGCATGGATCGCCCAGTCTTCTGGCCCTCTGTAGATTTGTTTGTACCCTGTCCGGTCACCTTCTGTACCTCAGTCTCGACGATTGCCAATCGGCCCAAGATGTCAACCAGATCGTTGCGAACGGCTTCATTCCAGGCGCCTTGGTCATGCGATAAGCGCTCAATAGACCTGCGGGGACAGTTAGTGCTTTAAATTCTCACTCAGTAGCGACCGCAACTTACCCCATTCGGTTATGTAGTCTGGATATTGTTAGCAGGCCAATTCCCAATTCTAAATTACGTCCGTGTGGGATTGTACTTACTCTGTCAGGCATTCAAGGGCAACCGTATTGCTGTCTCCGGAGGGCTGGGTCTGTCCGCGCATGTCCAGGTTTGTTTCATGTCCAAACACAGTTCTCCGC
This sequence comes from Penicillium chrysogenum, assembly GCF_028827035.1. Classification (NCBI taxonomy): domain Eukaryota; kingdom Fungi; phylum Ascomycota; class Eurotiomycetes; order Eurotiales; family Aspergillaceae; genus Penicillium; species Penicillium chrysogenum. Next base: position 3,599,805 of record NW_026622750.1, on the reverse strand, counting down.
TGTTGTGCAGTTTTCTGCTCACTCTCATCATCTGAGGTGCTATTTTCCTGGTCGCCTGAGTCATTTTCCTCCTGGGGTGACTCGTCCCTTGTTGTATCACCTGTAGCGCTGCTGGACACACTGCCGGTGTCCTCAGACTCTAAGGACGACAAAGACAATGCACGTTGCAATCTGCTCCGAAAGTCTGGTCGTCGAAGAGGGCGCGAGGCTTTTCGAATTCCGCCCATGTCTGCGTCTGAGTTACGCTGAGGTGACGAGTGTTCCCACTTCTGGTTGAGTGTGATAGAAGAAAGCACTCCGGCTTTATAGCAAGTTGTATCGCGGGACTAGAATTAAGTGTTGTGCTTGCTCACTATAACGGGAATTGCAAGCGCACGCATTTTTCACCCATGCATTCTGATTCTGCACGTAGATATCTATTCAATTACTGCATGGCTCACTAAGAGTCGGACATGTTTCAACGAACTGGTGAAACCATGTGATATTGTCAACAGGTGCACGGTGGCCGTTCAACGTTGTTGATTCTTAACGAAACATATTACATCAAAAGTTGAAGGCTTTTGGCCTTCAGAAGCTTTAGCTGGGGCGAGTCGTGAGAGTCTGGTACCAGTTCACCAAGCTGAGCCATGGCTCATAAACGCAATCGCCATATTTATGTGCAACACTATGATTTTTTTAACTTAACAACCCTTCCTCTTCGAATTCACTTCTGCTGTTTTTTTCAACCGTTCTTCCCACTTTTGTGACTTACCCGAGCATCACCATGTCCCCACGTAGCGCATGCGGCTGGCCAGAATGGGAAGAGAAAAACCTTCTCTCTTGGCTGGATTCCCATCGGGGCCTGTCGTGGAAAGCCCTCTCCGACGCATATTATGAAGAATATCAGGTGGATCGAAGCGTTGAGTCTTTACGAGGGAAAAAGTACCATATTCTGCGGAAGCAGCGTCGCACTGGCGCCAAAGTTCCCGGACGTTCAGGGCAGACAAAAGCGCCCAGGCGGCATGCGGTGCTCGCTGGTCGATAGCGGTTCACGATCACCCCTGCCAGACAATAACTCTGCCCAAAAGAACATTGATAAATGGTTTCAAACAATTCTAGCGGCCGACCCTAGCCAGTCTGGCGACAGCGATAAACCAGCTCAAACAGCACGCTCGAAAATACGTATGAAATACTTTTATTCTTCCTATATAAGAGGCTGACCTTTTGCCACAGGCTGCGTGACGCCAGCACCGCTTCCGTACTCGCCTCAAAGAACACGATCGTCTTCCTGGATGTGGGACTATGTACATCGTGTCTGTGCCGCCAGGAAACTGAGATACCGGCGAACAGAACGTCCACACTAGCAGCATGTCATCGACGGAGCGCTACATTGCTATGTCGAAGGAACAGTGGCCAACTATTTCGATGAAATAGTCCAGGTGTATGTTATTACCATAAAGGCTGTGCTTACTCGACAATGAACACTAGCATGAGAGATATGAGTCACTCCATGGATTTCGTATAGGAAGGAGCAATCACCCTTGTTTGGAATTACAATAGTAGTGAGAAAGTTCCAAAGTCAAAGGTGAACATTCGAGCATGGTCGTGGTGCCTCTGAGCAGGCCCAGCTACACAGTTTCGTCCTTGTCATTCTAAACCAGGGGCATGGCCCATGTGGCCTGCAAAATACTGCGGACAATGTATAAGGATTCACGGTACTATGCGCGTTCCCATAGAGAGATAGGACAGGGTAGGAAGGGGCTCTGGCACTGAAATCTTGTTAGCCCAGTAAAATATACCTGGCGGGGTTTGATTGAATCGGTGGTCGAAAACAGTGTGATCCGTGGAGCGAAGCGTCCGATCTGCTTTCGACCCACGCCCGAGTCACAAGGAAATTAAGTTTGACACAGACTGCGGAACCACGAGCGGGACTGCCGATCAGTAGCGGAACCGCAAATCATTTCGAGAGCTCGTTTGGATGAACCATGGAAATCCTTGCTCGGTGAGAGAATGCGGTTTTAATGAATAATCCAAGCCTGGGTTCCTGCCTACTTTCTTTCTAGGCTGCTCGTAATTAAGCCTTGCAGCCCGAAAGAAAAGAAAACTAGAGCAGAATCACCACAATCTCCGTCGGCTGGTATGTAGGATAAATTTACTGCGGTAAGGCCAATATTTTATTAGAGATTTTCTTTAAATTCAGCATCATGATCAAGATGTGCAGATTGATTGAAATAAAGTTTAGGGCCGCAGGAGGGCCGGTCCACATCAAAATCTTGTCCGGGGCCAATCGGTTTTAGTAAAACGGAGGCATTTTATTTAAGCTCATGTGGTTTGTCTATAATTGGCATAGTTCTTTACAAGCCGTCTGCTAGAGTTATTGAAATAGCGGTAGACTTGGAGATATGGAGAGAAAGTGTTGTTATGGCCCAAAGAGAGCAATAATCATCGGGGAAAGGCTTATTGCAGGAGAAGATACATAGCTTCTAGAACGTTCTACAGACCAGATAGGCAAAGTTCAGCTTGCCACTTGACAGGGGAACTTATCTTCTCATGACTGCGACCAAGAACACAACCACGGATCGGGTTGTAGCCTACCATTGTGTCGCCAAAGTCTGCGTGTTATTCCAAATACTCACCTGCCCCAGCAGTACCTCCTAGGCAACAATCCCCCGTTCCATCGGACCCTGACAGCGGCCAACTTTGGGCTTGTAGATCGTGTCTGGACCTTTGCAATTGTTTCCATTTTCTCTCCACAAATAGAACCTCCCTGATCTACTGTCCCGTGGGTCGCCGCTGAGATCTGCATCGCAGAACCCTACCTGCGTCTGTCTAAATTCACGCGTGGTGTTTGATTGGCCCGTCGGGTGCTATTCGTCTCCAGGGTCTCATCAGTGTGATAGTAACGTTGCAATCTTGCGAGGGGGTGGCGATCAAGAGAACCTAGCTCGTGGGCCTTGGTTGCACCAGTTCACATGGATGTCCTGGAAACTAGACCCAGTTTCTTGTCTGAGCTTCCCAAAGGTCTGGACCCTTTTTGGCTATCATGCCAAAGAAAGACAATCTTCATCCTGAGCTTGAAAGTATGCCAGGACCTACGCACCCAGGAGGTAGAGATTTTAGTAAAGACAACATAAGTCAGCTGCGAGTAGAAATGAAAGTCAGTGGCGCGAGCCTAGAGATGAACGGGTTGGTTCTAGTGAGGCCAAAATGTCATCCGGCCAACCCCAGGTACAGCTCAGCGTTTCCGTCGACCACAAAGTCTGCAGCCCATTATTTCGGCATCTGTCGAAGCACTTCAACCCTCATTAAGAAACGGTGACCGTGGTTCAAACGGGGACATGTACAATGCAAGCGCGTTGAGCGATTTAATTGCAAATTCGATGATATGTACGAACCATACTTTTGCGGCGTTGCTTTCTTTTCAACAGTTGATGAAAGTGGTTCACCACACTCAACGCACAATTTTGAGATGAAGATGGCCAGGTCGAGACTTGGCTCTGTAGGCCACAAAGTCTCCAAACACCCCTTCAACGTCGTTGAAATCGCTTCAACGCTTATTAACGAGACAGTGATTCTCGCTACCATCTGCGCAACGGGTTCCTTGGTAGAGACGTAGCCGAAAAAATATAAAAGGAGCCGGATTCCCAGCCCAAAAAAAATCAGGACTTCGGTCCTCACACTCCGTTGTGTCATGGTGTCCCTCTCTTGCCTGCAGGCTTGAGAGTCTCCGTGACCACGGCTGTCGCTGCCACGAGCCCAGTGATGTAAGACTTGCGCTCCCTCGCTGCCACGAGCCCCGCGAGTGTAAAAAGGTGCTTCGCAGGATAGGTCTGCGTGAACAACAATCCTCGCAGGGGGGGCGCTGCGTTACCAAGTGAACTCCGCAGGGGGACGCTGTGATGACAAGTGAGACCCGCAGGAGGCCGCTGCATTACCAAGTTCTCCGCAGCCTAGGCTCTGCGTCAACAACTGTGTCTCGCAAGGGGGTGCTGCGTCAACAAGACTACCCCGCAGGATAGGTCTGCGTTATCAATATGCCTCGCAGGGGGGGTGCTGCGTCAACAAGTCTACCCCGCAGGATAGGTCTGCGTTATCAATATGCCTCGCAGGGGGTGCTGCGAAAACAAGACTACCCCGCAGGATAGGTCTGCGTGAACAACAATCCTCGCAGGGAGGTGCTGCGTCAACAAGACTACCTCGCAGGGGGGGCGCTGCGTTACCAAGTGAACTCCGCAGGGGGACGCTGTGATGACAAGGGAGACCCGCAGGAGACCGCTGCGTTAACAAGTTCTCTGCAGGAGACCGCTGCATTACCAAGTTCTCCGCAGCCTAGGCCCTGCGTCAACAAAGCGCCTCGCAGGGACATCTGCGACAACAAGAGTCTCCGCAGGGGCATCTGCGACAACAAGCGCCTCTAGCCCGTGCAGGCACCTCTTCGTGGTGCTAGGGACCAGTATTCGAGTGTTCCAAGAGTATTCGGAGAAGCAAAGACCTGCGCAACATCTTCATCGTGTGTTCATTGTTCCGAAGGGTCATCATTGGATACATAGAAGGGGCCCTAGTTAGATCTTTGCCAATTCAATAGCCAAAATCATAAACTAACAACTGAAGCGTCTTCAGTACCAAATGACGTATTTCACATTCCTTTCCCTTGGTAGCTTGTGATGCAATAGCTTCCTCGCTACAATAGAAATTGGCATCTTTCATTCAGATGTAGGCAAACAGAGATGAGTGTTGTCTAGGAATGCTTGTTGCGTTGATGTGAGTGTTGATGTGAGTGTTGATGTGAGTGTTGATGTGAGTGTTGATGTGAGTGTTGATGTGAGTGTTGATGTGAGTGTTGATGTGAGTGTTGATGTGAGTGTTGATGTGAGTGTTGATGTGAGTGTTGATGTGAGTGTTGATGTGAGTGTTGATGTGAGTGTTGATGTGAGTGTTGATGTGAGTGTTGATGTGAGTGTTGATGTGAGTGTTGATGTGAGTGTTGATGTGAGTGTTGATGTGAGTGTTGATGTGAGTGTTGATGTGAGTGTTGATGTGAGTGTTGATGTGAGTGTTGATGTGAGTGTTGATGTGAGTGTTGATGTGAGTGTTGATGTGAGTGTTGATGTGAGTGTTGATGTGAGTGTTGATGTGAGTGTTGATGTGAGTGTTGATATGAGTGTTGGTGAGTGTTGATGTGTGTTGATCGGGCGGTGAAAAAGGTGGTCAACGTCTAGACCTTGCCATCGGTCCATGCCACCCTCAGATTAGTAAGTTTCCTGAATAGGGGGTTCAACTTTTGGAAATCTATCACTTGTCACCTACTCCCAATAACCACTAGTATAGCAGATAATTGATCATAATAAAGGCGAATCCTAGTATGCAGTATAACTAGTATGTCGTGTTTATAATAAATTTACTGATGCGCTGGTAGGCATTATATTGTGAGTGGTTTTGTAGGTTCAGCATGTTTTGTAGTCATATATATATTTACGCGCAATGTAGACGCATCACACTTTTTATGCATTTCGGATCACACTTTCAACTTCACTTAGACTCGATAGTCCATTGCTTTTACTAGGTTTGGTTATAGCTGAACACATCCATTGTATACCTTTTTACTCAAATAACCTGAATACGTAGCACTATAGGACATGCGTGCGTGGCTAAACATTATAAAATTATAAAATTTCATGTGACTGAAGTGCTTATTAGTAAACGACACATGGGCCCATTAAATGACACGGGGCTACGGTCAACCGCCCGCCCGCCCATAGGCAGGGGGAAGTAACTCAGTGCGAATCCATGGGCCTCATGGCCCGCGGCGAGGTCTATCAATGTCTCACGGACGTAGTACGGAGATTTTCATGTCATCTCACCCACATGGATAAATGTATCAATCACTATATATTCTATCTCGTAAGCGAAAATTCTAGTCCCATTCTGATCACTCGGTGAAGTTGGCATACAGCCTCAATCCGATAGGGATAGTAGATCCACTGGTTCAACTATGACCAAGCAATACGCCCAAGACCCACGTGTAGAAGCATGTGATGAGGTGCCGAACGAATGGCTTGAGTAAAATTAGCCATGCGGTAGGCTTTGTGCCTTGCGAAGTCAAAGCCATCACTTGAGGCGGCGATTGAGTCACTCGACCTTACCCTATTTCAGCTCTTATATCCCAGAGAGCGCAAGAATCAAAGTAATTTTACCGCAGAGACAACCATGTTGCTGAGAGATTTGGACAAGCAAGCAATCAAGAATACCCGGTTCGCTCCTACTATGCCTCGGCAAAGACGGATCATATTTCAACCAATCCCGGATCGAAGTGACGGCAATTGCCTTTTGGGAAGTGGTGTCCGAAGTTAATGCAATCAACCATGTTCTGCTGATAAGGGAACACGGTTGAAACCCGATTGAAACCCGATTGGGTTCTAGCAGTGCCGTCTGAAACGAATTTCCGTTGGGTGATATCCCCGCAGGAGTGCTAGTTCGCTCGTAGTCGTAGTAGACAATCCGGCCATGCTTCCAAAAGCAACCATCACATGAGCGTTGATTGACGGTGGAAAGTTTGCTCCAGGATCTAGGGGCTAGTCCAAGAGGTCCCATAAACATTCTGATTCGATATTGTTTCGGACACCAAAGTCTTTACAGTGGCTGCCTGGCCGAACAGTAATATGCCCACGTGTCCTCCGCGGCGCGGTGGGCTCGACGAATATATGATTTATTCTCAAAAAAAACCATCGAGGTAGGGGATGTAGGGAATCCGGGTTTCCTGACAAGTGCGTGATATGTTAGGAGACGGTATGAACGGATAAAGGATACGCGCGGTCGACTTGACTAACCTGCAGCTGCAGTGACACCCAGGGTAAATGGTCTTTGCAGATAGTGCTTCGGCTTGGATAGGAAATGCGTGCATAAGAACCAACCGGGTACACCACAACTCTTTTGACAGCCCTCATGATGCAGCTTCCTGTATGCCCGAGGTGATTCTTGGGTAGTGAGCTCTCATTGGCTTGCCTGTGCCCCGATCTTATCCTCTCGGTTTGTACCTGAGATGACCAATGTCAAATTGTAGGCTAAAAATGAGAAGACTTTGCGTCTCCTTCCCCTTGCAGGTGGACTTGTGCTAACAGCCTGATTGTCTGCAGAGGTACGCCCATCTGCCAGGAAGCAAGACAAAACATCAGCATTCCTGTGCCTTTTTCCAGTTCTGGGAAGACACCAAATGTCATCCGAAGACAACGAGGATCACGCATTCGATACCAGCAGCCTACGCCACTTGAAGATATTTGAAAGGTTGCATGCTTAGCCACAGGTATGATTCGGGTAGTGGTATAGGCTGATCGGAGTTCAGGAGTTGTATCATGTAGACAAATCGAACAATGACCCGATATGCAGAATCAATAGGGAGAAAGAGGCCGAGGTGCGCGATACGAACCTTCTGTGACTCATCGTCGATAGTATTCATGTGGAAGGGACAGAGAGCATGCAATCGTATTTGTATAGGGGAGCTCGAGCAGACAAGATATTTGTTCGCGTGGCATTCGACTCGAGTGGCAGAAATGAGGGTGTTCTCCTGTTGTACGATCCGAGTCAGCAAGGATTGACCTAGTTGGACAAGTTGCCGTAGCGTACCTGTTCATGGAAATCCCAAAGTGCGCTTGAGACGGGACAATCAGTTTGCGCAATGATTATATCGGCTTCACAACTAGATCACTTACAACTCTCTGCAATGCAGTCACCAGCCATGCCACGTCGCATTCAAGCTCATCGCAATCTGCACTCGCTTCAAAAAAGCCGCGCTGGGGTGCACAAGACAATTTGCTGTTGAGACAGTAAACGCGCGTTACGAACCCACTTGCGATAGACAGATAGACATTGCACTTCCATGGTGGATGAATGTCGCGATGCCAGAGGTTCAGGACTCCACAATAGTGCGAAGGCGGTGGGGACGAGGGCGGAAGACGCGATGGAGCACGCTCGTCGGCCGTCACCTTGGTCTTATCTTCGATCTGGCGGAATAGGCCACTCGCCACAGTATATTTCACCGTCGATGATGGGGTGCCCCTACAATAGTGTGAAGATGTCAGTGGTGTTCGTGGTTAGGGGAACAAGGCTTGGCGCGGATGATCAGACACAGCGCAGCTGTAGGCGTTAGATCTCACTCACCTTAGCATGGAAATGGGAGTCTCAAGGTTCTATGCAGCGGAGTTCGCACGTGGATGGCCGCACCCTGTTGTTGACTCGCTATCTTGGTTTGCGATCTTCCACCTAGGACATGCTGCATTGTTCGAAGCGACGGGGCTAGGAATAGTGTGCAAGCCATGGCTTTGCACGGAGCACTGACTGGGATGCTTAATCCTCAAGGGTCACTGTCGTTCATTAGCTTGTAGATCGGAGAGACATCCCAGGACTCACCTGTTTTGGTGGACCAGGGACGAACAGACAGCAAAGAGCTGTGATCCTTGCGCTCGTGCGTTCTAGTCGAATGTCCTCGGGTCTATTGAAATCGCATCGTCTTCCTGATCAGTAGAATTCAGACAGGTCAGGCTAAGATTAACATACCTGCGACGGGGATATTCGCGCTTTGTCTTGGGAAGACACATAGAGGCTGTACAGTAGATCAGCTCAGTCGGCTGCTATAGCGGAGACATTTTTGCATAGACACCTTGACCGGCTTATCCAAAACTCGTATCTTTAAGCGGCTGGCGTGAATGGCAGTGCATCTGCTGGGAATCATATCTTTCACAGGCACTGTCTGACTTGCTGGTCCGCAATGTATTCTATAAATGTCAGCACAGTGGATATTCCGTACTGGGTGGGGGAGAACTTATCAAGTGACTCAGACACAAGCCTGCTCGACTTTGCGTAGTCAAGTGATCAAATTGTAGAGCAAATCGCCGGGGTAGAGGACATATTTATAGACTTCTCGGCTTCTGACACTCACAAGCTCGAGAGAAAGCGTTGAAGGACATGTATCGTTATTGAGAGCTGTTGACACCCATGTCTTCTTTTTACCGCAACTATTTGCAGCGACATTCTTGATGCCGTTAGATGCTCAGCGAGAGAGACGAGTAAGAGTGGTGTTGAGAAAAAGGGATGCTGAGTCGGTCAAGAAACGTTGGCTGACTGTTGAATCCTTCACGCCTCTCTAAAATTGAGGCACTGAGTGCTATTCAATCCACAATGACAGGCTCATATTTCTTGTTCTGATACCTCATCTGTGAGCGACTCAATGTCAAATCACCGAAAAATGCCTACAATTTCACCCCTAGAAATCATGGACTTTTTTTCCTAGCCTCGCTTTAGTGTTGTGTTGGTTGTGTTGAGCTGTGGGTCTGTCCGTCTAGACTGCGGAAAGCGAGGTCACAGTACCTGTCAGGGATATACATGAAGCGTACAGGATGTTTGGAGAAATGATCTGCGGGACCCACATGGTGCATATGGGTTCCCCTGAACGCGAGGAAGCCTGTACCTTTTGCTCCCTCACGCTACGCTACGTCTTGTGTCTAGAGTCAACTATAGTTGTTCTTAATATTGATTATTCATCTCGAAACACTATCCACCTCTATGTATACGTGAGACCCTCACAGGGATCTGTTGCGCTCCTAGGACCCTACTTCTGGATCCTAGAGTCTAAATTCTGCCTTCTGAGGTCGCGGAAAGCGCTCACAAGGCACCTTCACCAGGCATGCGCACAAATCTGAGACATTCGACCACTCCCAGAAGGCTTAGCCATAGCCCCAGGAACCGCACTTGAGGTTCCAGGGATTGGTGAAGCTGCCGACAGGAACATGACTTTAATCCCTCGAAGTGGGGGTAGAAGGCCCCAGAAGCTACGTCGGGCTTCCTGGGGTCAAATAGACCCCTAGGAGCTGCTTATATGCTCCCAGAAACAGCACTAAAGTTTCCGGGAGCGAGAGAACTCCCAGGGCCAAGACGTTCGTTCCCGGGGCCGGTAGAGCTGTCAACAGGAACGTAACTGATTTTGTGAGAGTGGGAATGGAGAGTGTGCAAGCTACGTACGATTTCCTGGGGCTATGTCACCTTTGGGCAGCTAACACGTTTCTATGGTTGGCTTTTGATGCCTACGTGCCAACCTAGGTTGATGGATATTTATGCGGAGCACATCGTCAACCATCACCTGTCTTTTACATTAACCCACTCAGAATACTGCTCCAATGTTGGCCAATATCGGCCGGCTAGTCAGATCCAGCGATGGCCATACTTTGATTCCAATTAGGAAATTCAATATCTAATCTCAGCAACTGCAATATAATCCATTCCTTCTCATGACCGTCCCGTCGCACCTCTAGTGTTTCTAGTGTTTTGGATTCCACCTCCCTCATTCTTCGATAATCATCATGATATTTTGTATTTTGCGATTGCTTTTATTTGTAAACCTCGCTGCCTCTTCGTCACAGCCCTACTGTAGTAGGCTGTTGGACGCGCCTCTTTGACTGTTTTGTAGCTCGGTCCGTGTTCTCTGCTAGTGACCTCGTAAGCCACATACGGCAAAACGCACGAGGGACATAATGATCACTAGAGATCCGAAAGCGGCCTGGCCAACGGATCCATAATACATAATCTTGTAACATGGAATGTGGCTCCTGTCAAAAAACTCGAAAGATGTTTGAAAACCGTGGACGCGGCTGGCAATACAGCCCCCTAATGAGAGAACGATCATGCTCACGACGATTTGAATGCACCCGTAGTAAAACCGAGCGGCGCAGTTCTCTTGTAGCCACTTTGGGTAGATCACAAGGACAAACCCGAAGATGGAAAACAGGGCTGAGACCAGGGCCGCAATCACCATGCCATCGACGACGTTGTCCATGAGGGTTTGGAATGTGATGCCCAAAATAGAGTCGCTCGGTATCACGAGGTCGGATTTAGCACGGTCTCGCAGGAGGACAGCAAAGTGTACAGTGGCCGAGTTGAGACTGGCAAGGGCTAACCAGGTGACGGTAAGGGAAGCAATGATAAGACGCGTCCGAATCATGGTCGCGTAAGTAGTCAGAGACATTGTGTCCGCAGATTTTCCGAATGCAGGAAGGTGAGGCAGATCTCATTCAAGGAAACAGTGACAAGAAGTAAAGGAAAGGCAGCGGAATGATGAAGCAGGTCAACCTCGGAGCAGAGTGAATTTATATGTACTATGCGCTCTTCACACAAATGCTGCCTTAACAAGAAATAGCGCAGTTGATAGTGAGCCGTGCCAGGTGCCTTTTTCATGCTTTGTCGCCTCAGTGGCAATCATTATAGGCGCAGTAAGAATGTTTCAAATAGAAGCACTATTTCTATCTTAAGATCGACGGCCACGGAAAGTATTCCTGATACTTGGTAGTAAAGCAGCTCTATGAATCGCTTCGTGTATTCCTAGGATCTACTATCCGGTGAAACAGGGCCACTATATCATCATCATCTCCAGGACGATGGATTGGGCATAGCATATCTCAAGACAAGTGGTGATTCCAGAAAAATATTCGATACAGACAGAGATTGCCTTGGTATTTTTGCGATACATCACTTTGCTATACTCGAGGAACATTTTCTTTGCTGTTGATTGGGAAAGTCCCGAACACTTCCACAGGAAGACAAATCCTCATTTTCTGCCATTTTTGTTGAGCTTACTCTATTTCTTTGCCAGCTAGCTTAGGGTCTGCTTCCAACCATATGGCAACCCTTACTGTTCGTTGAACCAAGGCAGCCGATTAAGAATCGATTCTGAACTGTGAAATCTAACCAAATACCGCTAATGAGTAGGTAACTAACATAGATCAAGTAGGTATTCTCTGTGTGCACATGCTGTTGGTGTTAAGTAATCTTCATGTTCAACGTTGATGTAAACGTTGATCTGACCCCAGTCACCACCCGTACACCGACAAAGGTGGTTATCCGAGAATACTCGGTAAATGTATCAGCACGACACTACCAAGCTATCGTGGACGAGGGCAAAGGCCCTAGCGCTCCTGGAAGCACAAATGAGACTCCGCCAGTCGCCCATTTTACTGATTTTACCGTGGCTTTTTGCGCGGCTGAATCATGACGCAATAACAAGCCCCTAGATATAGGAAATTCATCTCACTTCCGTATGTTTCCATTTATGACCAACTTCTGGAGGCAGTGATGGATCGGCGCGCCTGTCTGTCTGGGCACCAATTAGAGGGCGACCGGGGCGGACCACCGAGGTAAACCCCTGCAGGTCCTGTACGTAGCGAACTATGGAGCACGCCGAAGCACACATACTAACACTAGATACATCCAAGCTAACAGGAAGTCTTCCTACTTGTTCACATAAGTAGGATAGTGATCTGATATAGCACCTGCAACCCTAGGAGCTTCCAATCGTAGACCAGGAAGCGGGCCCTAGAGCGCCTCGTAGGCGCAGCTGGGCTAGACGCAATCCGAGCATTCCGAGCTCCCTGTTTATTTACTATATCAAAGACTGGAAGCTTTCAGAGCCACATTTTTGTTTATTACTCTGAGGTGGATTACGTACACGGGTTGGCCAAGTGGCAGATCCAGGAAATAAAACGCTTGCCCAGCAATAGATGCGGATATGGCCCCAACCCTTAGCGCATTTTGTTTCACTTGCGGGGGTATCGTTTGCTCTGCATCTTGATTAGTGTTTAAAACTTCACAAATCATAGGAGCCAGCCACAAATTACAAACAATGGTGACAAATTCGAAGGCATGGCTTTCAACAGGTCTCAATTAGTTTAGGCACCTCGGGCCCTTCATTTTCTGCTACCAACTAGATCTTTTAAGTGACTGGGCATGCCTAGAATGCTATAAATTCCTCCCCTACTGCTTTTCATCATATGATAATTTGTGAATCACTCAATAGGCGAGCAGGCCTTGCGTTCGAGGCGACCTGAGAATTTCTTCCTCTTTGCTCAAGTCCACTTTTATAAACCTCTGCGAGCTTCTCATTGAATTTTGACCAAGACCTTTTGGGTTCTCCTTTACATCATCCCAAGCCCTATCCCTCCAAGCCCGATTGCCATGACGGGGACAAAACCTACCCCTGGCTGTTCAGACATTGGGCCCGAGTTTGATCACCTGAGGGCCGTCAGGGCAATATCTCTCAATGCAAAACTTGTGGCTTTTGTCGAAAAAGCTCATTCATCACTTCAGTCACGAGGACGTTTCAAGCAACGGGACTGCTACAAGAGATCTCTCCTTCATTACGCTGCTATGGGGAACTGTACAAACCTCCTTCTATATCTTCTGCAAAGCAAGCCAGATATTGATTCTCGTAACCAGTGGGGGCGGACAGCACTTTCCTGGGCTGCCGAATATGGCTCATTGGCTGTAGCGAATATTTTACTGGAGCAAGGGGCAAACCTCAATGCCTTGGATTATGAGGGTGGCACACCTTTGACATGGCTGATACACGCCGGCAACCCTGAAATAATAAGCCTAGCGGCCACTGAGGCTTATCTAAGAGAGAGGGGCGCGAAAGAAGTCAAATTGAGAGGCATCAAGTCGGCCTGGGTTTGGGTTTTGAGTTATTCTCATTTACTCCGATACATTCGCCCTCGTATCTGAGGCCCCCGATGACATGGAGAAAGCCCATTCTATACTATACCAATACGTATATTAGATGAACGTTATAACTGGGGCAGCTGGAAAGCACTGCGGCGAGAGGTTGGACCATCCGATTTCACACTATTGTTGTCTTTCTTTCATGTGAATTTGGACTTGTTGAAGTAGAGATAAAAAGCAAGCAAGTTTATTTGAGCATAATGGATATGCGGATATGTATTTCATTAGTAAAAGCCCTAGTCTTGCCTGGCGATCCAGAGCTGTAGGGTAAGGGTACACGTACTCGTTTCCACTTTAGCCCGTAGCGGGGCTGGCACATTCAAACCCGAGCTGTCTACTAGAAGGCTTTGAGTTCATTATTATTTGTACTGGCCATATCCTTGACCGTTTCAATTAGTACTAGATCTTGGAAATTTTGTTTAGTATGGCAAAGGGCCTGAGCGATGTTTGGGAGCAGGATAAGACGACACATTGATTGTCTATTCTATTCTGGCTGTAAAAGCAAGTCAGCTTGTTACGTAATAAATAGGATGTCGTAATGTCCTAGTGCTGGCTCCGCCTGCTAGTGACTATGCCACACATCTCTGAGGTAGGGTAGTATGCCGCTTTAGAGCTAGTCTAATCTTCTAGCTGAACCACAATGGTAGAGATTCTGTAGATTCTGTTGTAGTTCAGAGGTATGAATTGACTTGTTATTTCACAGGGATACATGAGCCTATATATACAACAATGAGCCAAGTTGATTGGAAATCAACTTGGTCGTCTGTATAGGCACTTCGGAGCTAATTCCGACGGAGCGGCTTGCTTCCTGATCTGTACCAGCCTCATATCACAACAGATTCTCCATAACCCTTGGCATTAACCAAGTAAACACACGATTTTTCTCCGATGCGCTTCGAACGAGTTACTGTATGAGATAGCATTGAAAATATGCACTTCGTGATATTCTAACCACGGCAGAGGCCTACCATATTCGAAAGACAGATATAGATTTCTTACTCACGAGCACGCATGTCCACGGTAGCGCTGGCATCTTCAACAGATAGGTTGGAGCGGTATCACTTTAATCGATGCATAATGGTCTTTCAAGTAAAGTAACGTTCAATTTGAATGAGCCAACCCAAAGAGCTTTGTCCTTAACAAGCTCGACGGGTTTGAGTAGGCAGCCTGAGCTGGGTGCTATTCTTTTGTACATCAGACAAATCCCGGTGACGTTCCATTGCATTTCATGTGGGAAAGGGTTCTTCTCGAGTCAGGGGGTAGCGTGCCTTTATGGGCTCCACAGTGCAGTCTTTGCCAGTTCATTCAAAAAGTACCGCCCGCTCCCATCTCATCATTTAATCGGTGCTTCTTAGCATTCTTCATCTTCTTCACGCTATGACAGAATGGAATAGAAGTCGCTCTCCGTTTGCTCACTTTGTCTTGTTGCAATGAATTCGTGTTCAATGGATCCAGGAGGACTATAATGAATATACGCACTGGATCAATTCCTTGCCAACCAGTAGGCAAACCTTCAGAGAGCATACAGCGAAGTCCACATATGATTGTAAACAAGAGATGCTCCATTTACTTAACATAGAAGTCATGAAGCTAAAGTTCTACTATAACAAACCCGAGGGAAAAACTTGGATGATCTTCCTTTTGATCGAAGCCCGTGTTGCACCTCTCCTCGTCGCACCCTTACTTCTCAGGTAATTTATTGTAGCTGCTCGATTCGGGCCCCTACCCGCTTGTACCAGCCACGACAAGGGTGTTGTATACATATCATCCATGGAATTGATCTCCGCTCCATTGTCCAGCAAAAGCTTCACCGCACGCAATGCACTGTATTGCGCGGCCCAGGAGAGCGGCGTCCTCTTGTTCTGATCTAGGTCATCCTTTGCTGTCCCGTCTTGGAGGAGATAAAGAAGGAGCTCGACACAGTCACCCATTGCAGCATAGTGAATGAGAGACCTTTTGGAAGGCCCTCGTTGGTTGTATATTCCTTGGTATTTGAGTGTTGCTTGTGCATCGTGAAGAAACGCCATAATGTCTTCATCAAAGCATATCTCTCTAATGCCTTTTAGGTGTTGAAATTCACCATCAATGACAGTCATGGAGCGAGGAGGAATCGCCATAGTGATTGTAGGTACCCCGAGAAGGCTACAAAAAGGCCATATAAAGAGATACCAGAGGCTTATTTGGTCGCTAGGGAAGGGGAATGATGGGGACCTCTATATATGTTGTGACCTTCCGCTTTATATAGCAAGTATTCAAAATGTACACTACTCACATATGATGGAATGGGCCAGTGCGGAATAGTCGATTGCATAGTCGATGGATATCGTCAGTTTATATGATTATTTTTTTGCGTCCACTAGGTAGGCTTTTTGATATCAATGATGGACCAAGTTACTGAGGGTTGGCAACCCGAATTCAAATACATAGTTAAAAAGGGAGGAGGGTAAATATAAAAGCAACAAAAATGGCCCATCAACCCTGATGAACAACATAACTGGTCCGATTTCGTAGTTCCAGCCATGGTCTGGAGTCTGTACATCAGTGTCCGCCTCTCCGTGGGTAAATGCCCCGGACAATTCTCGCCGCACTTGGTATCAGTGGTGCCCAACAGTTGAGCTTGCTATTATTATATGCTTTTAGATCGCATACAAGTGGTGAACCCTTGTCCGGTTATGTCAAATCATGACCAGTGGCGCGCTGAGAAGTTGACGCACGATTCGTTAAACTTTTCTAGCAAAGTCAGGTCCTCAGAATATGATGTACATTTCTGATGGCGAGTTAGTTTCGAAGGCTAAAATATGATGAGAAGGTATAAAGAAGTCGAGCAAGATTTAATCGGAACAAATCACGATCAATATACTCATTCCTTCCATAACCATTTGCGAGGACTTTGGAAAATTGCCAGCAGGCCTACCCAGTTGCATCGCCCCCAAATCATTAGCGATTAAGGGCTTTGTCAGTATCACGCTGGATACAGGATGGCTACCCGCTGATTAGTATCGCCTATACTGGATGCAAACCAACACCCAATGCAGGTCGTTCATGGTCTCAGTGTGGAAAACCAGGAGAACTTCCAACGCCAACACCAAAGCGAGTTTGCGCGAAGCCATGACGCCCATCATCCCGTAAATATACTCGCACTCCCCATCGAGTTGCTGTATGATGCCCTAGATTATCTATCCACGGAGGATTTGGTCTCGTTCGCATTCTGTCGATGGGACCTGTTTCAAACTCTGATTGGCTTCCTTGAACGCAAAGCAAGGCCATCTCTACAAGGTCTTGGCCTCTTAGGCACACTGTTCGAGGAACAGTGGCCAAAGAAATGGCTTCGAATTATCGTCCCGATCTGCGCCAGGTCCGAATAGCCGATATTGAGAGATCTTGAGACACTTGTGGAGTTATTCGAAGATAATCATTGGCCGAAAGAGCAGCTCTGAGATATCATTATAGTATCAGCTAGACGTGACCAACCAACCGTGCACAGTTGTGTTGAGCTTGGATTTGAAGAGCTGACTTGCCGGTATTTGCGAAAAAGGCCGCATACACTATTCGATACGAACAATCTCCACATGACAGTTTTGCACTTCTCTGTGCTCAATCGTTCCCAAAACATTGTCCAGGAAATTAGAAGTATAGCTCAAAACATGCGTGAGTTTGATGTGCAGGAATTTCTCAATCGGCATGACGACATTCAAAACACTCCACTCGACTATGCTATCACGACCTCATCTTCGACTATTGTGGATATTCTTATTAGCGCTGGGGCCAGAATCGACGATGAACATCAAGAAGAGTTACAACTAAATCAGAGTCTTTATCAACCTCTGCACGAAAAGCCGCTTGAGACAGTCGCCTTATCTCGCCCATTTCAGAACCGGGAAGTACGATCTAACGACACACACACACACACAAACACACACAATTTATTAACGCCCGGCGGCTAAGCCGAAAGGGCAACCATCTCTGATCTACTGTACATGTCATAAATATATACAGTACTGTGTCTCCTCCGAGCCCATACATTAAGCATTGCACGATATATCATCTCAGATGTAGATCTAACTACTCTTAAGGGTTACAGGGTAATTCTACAGAACTCGACCCCCTGCTAATTTGGCATTTAGGCTATAGCTAGGGTGAGGCAGCGATGGTCGTCTGCCAATCGCACAGCAACGCACCTCTTTCAGAGATCGCAACAGGGCTGGCAATGCTAATTTCCATACTTGCGCCCTTGAGGGTCGTCCATCTGTGGTTGCACATGACCGATTGATCCGATATCTTATCCTATGAAGATTGCGGGCTTGTTGTAAATTAATGACATGAGTTTTAATCTGTGCGCAGTTCTCGCAGGCTAGGCAGATTGAAAAATCCATGAACACTGACAAAAAGATGACGCACAGTGCTAGGTTACTGTCGTTCCGCCTGAGAATCTTCTTCGGATATTATTGATGAGCCGTGTGACAGGCGGAGGCAGGAATGAGTCATCCTCGCCTTTAGCCGTTATATCCTGCTCCAGGCAATTTGTAGGTGGGATTTCCAGCACCGCTGTCTCTGCCTGACTGTTTTCGTCGTCCCCAGAGCGCTCGTCAATGCTCATCTCGGCTGAATCCCATTCATCATCGCTGATCGGTTCAGGCCTTTCTGCCTCTACTTCGAACTCCTCCCATTCTTCGTCACTCGCCATGTCACGTTGCACCCGGCTGATCGATTGCTTCCCTGATTCGGATCCCTCCGAGTACGCGTACATCACCAAATCTCGCATGGTCGACTCATCCAGAGATCCCCCACGAGTACGGCAGATGTTTTGTGCAACGGTGAGAAGCCGTTCTGTGCCAGCTCCTGTAGCCGGAATGGAGAGTAGATCGCGCGCCAGTCGAGTGAGAACAGGCCATTCGCGTTGATGGTCTTTCCAGTAAGCGCATGGCGAGATATTGAGAACCCCTGTTGCGTGTCAGTAGTCAACAGGAAATATACTGGGCAGTTGTCCAGACCTTCGCGGAGATATTGATCAACTTCATCTTGCGCACACCTTGAGCTACCCGCCAGACCAGCTAGTGGGTGCAGAAGCCGGTCAAGCCCCAACAATTGCGGGGAACAAGACAGTCCATTCACGCAAGACAAGCTCGTGGGCATTTGCGGTCGGTATTGTAGGTGAAAGATCCTCAGATACTCGATGTAGCGCTCGGGTTGGCCCAAACCTTGCGATGATGTGGCCTCATCGAATGCGGACACCTTATATTGGGGAGCAACGAAAGTTCCAGGGCCATACATGACCCCAAAGTTTTGAAATGTCTTTTCATATACTTCTCCAAGTTCCATCTTCATGATAAGCGACGCCTCAGATAGTTTGCGCTTCCACGGTGCTGATTTTCTTCTCAATATTCGGGTTGACTCGTCGAGATGCTCCATTAGTATCTTAAACACGAAACAGACCTTGTGGACTGTCGCCTCTCTCGACGCCAGGAGGGCCGTAGTAAACTGAATGAATGGCAATATCAGTTGCACAAGGTAGTCGACCTTGCGCCAATCCGTACTTGTTAATTTGTACTGTAAATTCCCACTTTCTTGGCAGTATTGGTCGATATATCTCCGCAGTCTGCCGGCTCGTTTTAACATCAGGAATACCGAATTCCATCGGGACTTCGCATCGTCTAACGGCAAGACTCGAGTCGATGCAGGCTGGAGACACAAAAACTCATCGCGCTTCCTAGGGGTCTCGTTGACAAATTTTGCAAATGATCGAATCTGCGAAAAGCAAGGGTCAGATTTTATTTTCTAGTCAAGAGAATGGAGGGTTTTCACCTTTCCCAAAACATGTGATATTTCGTCGCCATCTGATGGGTCGGTCCAACCATTGGCGTGTGATATCTCTCGCACATTCTCAACCCTTTCCCCTTCTGGGGAGCTTGTGATGTTCTCGATATACCGCCGAAGGCAGAGCTGAATGGCCTGTACTGTGCCAGGAACCCCAACAAAGCACTGCCAAGAGCTGATACCACCAGAAGAAGTGAGCTTCTCTCTTAATGACAGCATCAGGTTCTCATCGACCCTATAGTCGACTGTCACGCTGAATATCCGATGAAGCAACCCTTTTTCCTGGATCAGTCCAAGTATTTGATCACAGGGGTCATTCCCTGTCTCGGACCTGCAAATTAGCTTGAACCCAAGCAGCACCTCTCGGTAGCTCCACTCTTTATCAAAATAATAGGCAGTAATAGCCATAAAGTCCTGCCCGAACGGACCTTTCCAACAGCACAAAGCGATCGATACCTTGGAATCTCCGGGCAGGTCCTGCAGCTGTGACTCTTGGTAGGCGGTTACTATGTCGTGCATATAATGGCGGAGCTTCTTTGACGAGGGAACCTCCAAAGCTTGAGGTCCGGAATAGACTAGATCCAACAATTCTCGGAATGTGGGTTCTTCCGTGACCTCAAAAGAAAGGTTTGCGGACGTGATTGTCCGCAGAAGGTGTCCTTCGAGCTGTGCCTTGGTGAATCTGCTCCTCATGGGCGAGAAGCTTGCACGAGGTTCCTCAATTGGGCCTGGGGTGACAGCAGAAACGGACACTTCCTCTTTGCTTCTGCGACATGAGTTGGACTTCAAGTGCTTACCCATTGTGCTTGTTCCATGGGATTTATGACGTGGATGATGTGGGTGATTAAGCGGCGTGAGGCAAGACCGACAAACTACCTTGGGTCGGCCAGACCTGAGCCCTGCCACCTGGTCAAAGTGCTTCCACACCTTTGAGGAACGAGACTCAACCGACCATCTGAATTTGTATTTTCCGTTTTTGGTCAGCTGTTGTCCGTAGTCGGTCTCCAGCCACCAAGATAAAAATTCTTTCTCCTGGTCGGAGTCGTAGAGCACCCAATCCCGGCGGTCCGGTGCAAACCGTGTGAGATTTGCTGAGGGGATTCTGGGTCGGTCTTCCAGCGTTACGATGCCTGAGGGGCCAGTAAATAGCTTTAAGTGGTAGATTAAGTTAGAATCAGTTGACTGGCTCCAGGTGATGACATACCGAAGACAGCGACATTGGGACTGACGACGATGATGAGGCGGTCTCAATCGAACACATCGCGCTGAGGGGTGTAAAGCTGGCGGGGGACGCCGCCAGAATAAATGGGATCGCAGCCAAAGCAAGCCAGACTGGTGCCAGCTTTTTATGGTAGGGCGACCGCTGCGTCCCACGAATCAGTCATCGCGTTAAACATTATATACCGTGGTCTCCTGACTAATCCGTCCGTTCTTTTGCCCTGAGTATTGAAGTCGATGAATTCCAGTTACCAGATTGAGGAACCACCGAAGGGGATTCGGGATGGTGAGTTAAAGGTCTTCAAGAATGTAGATAGCCCACAATTGAACCACCAGCGGTTCTTGTCCCAAAGTAGGCAAACGTTGAAAAATGTCTCACAGCATCGACGTGTATTGTTCTATCGCATTTTTGATATTTCCACTAGCTTCAGAATTGTCAGGTTATAGATGAAGCCTGTGCTACACCAAGGGGGAATATCTTGAGCGGTGAAAGTCGATGACGTCAACGATTCCCGACGTATCACTGGCTCATTAGGTATTCAGGTGAATCAACGTTTCAGTAATTTGAGCCATAAGCACTAGTTAAATTCTTTCGCTTGTCGTTGAGACTTTGCATGGCTCTTTAGGCATGTTCAAGGCATATTATAATAGACCCTAGGGCTACATAAATGGGCGTCGTACCTGAATTGAAAATCCAAAATTTGTCCATCTTGTGTTGTAAATTCATCTGGCACCGGCATTTCCTACCTAAGATGGCCATGGAAGAAGAAAATGAGCTTTCCGAAATTATATCCTTGTACAGTGAGCCCAGTGAATCCGAAGAACAAGAGTCAATCTCTGAGCACTCAGAGGAAGATATTTCGGAAACAAGTGAAGACCGCGCGTTCGTGGTGTCGGATGGAGATCAATCACCCTACTCGAACAGATCCTCTGAGTCTTCAATCTACAGCCAGCACTGTCACCACAGACATGATGATGACTTTTCTAAACCTGTAAGTTGCATGGGAATACTGTTTCTAATGGATGAGCTGACATCCCTAGGTTGGCCACAAAATACCGATAAGCACAATTGCCAAACGGGTTATCCACCAGAATGATAGTCCTGTTGTACAATATTTGGTCCTATGGCGGTCCTGGGAGCAGGAAAGGCCACAATGAGTGGTATGGCAGAAAAGACATGATTCGTACATAGTACTGAAGCTGTGCACATCATTAATTTGCCAGCTAGTAAGCTGTCTCTGTATCAACGCGTGTGAAGCAATGTCATCGCTTTTTAGCCGAAAGCCTTATGATTTTAGTGTTTTCTCCAACCAAATTTGGCCCTATCGCCATACGCTGGAGACAGTACGTATAACCGGTAGGCTTTGTATATCAACTCTCCGAAGTTAGTTCTGAGTAGGTCTCTTCTCATTGCTTGCATGTGTCTGGTTCCACCACTAGTGAAGGGCTGGCTAGTCCCAACATCTACATCTTCCGCCCGGTCAAACAACCACTTTATCCGCAAGGAAGTAACAATCCTAGGAGATCCAACCGCAAACTGAGTGTGGAAGCATCTCACTGAAGCAGTCCAGCTTTGTAACTTTCTGCTTCAGCCATAGTCAGACCCTCCTAATGAGCAGAGTAAATTCTCAACAAAATTGGTGAGATTTCAACGGACATTGTCATGGAAATCTTATTGAACTAAGCCTCCCAATGGCGAAATTCTCTGCATGTCCATCAGGTAAAGTGATCTAGATCTTCGAGCCTGTTCACCTCGGCGATTTTGACTCTCGCCATGTGAAAGACCTATTTTCAGTAGCTTTTACTCAACGTTGAGTGAAAGGCTTTTGACCAGCACGATACTAACGTATATTAAATAGTTTGTGAACGTTTGCGGTTTATTATTTTCACCAGGGTTTAAAAATGGAAACTCCGTTGGGTTCCAGTGAACATATCAAAGTTGTGATAGAAAAACGATTGATCTTGACTGGCCATGGGTAAATTGCGTTGTACTTGTTCCTTGAGGGGTGTTATCCCATGTAAGGCCTCCCGAAACAGTTTTATAACCTGATCTCATTGCCAAAAGTCGACCAAATTAGCGCTGGTTCTGCATATTCACATCCACGAGGACTAGTACCCCTGGATTGCTACTCCCGGATTGCTACCAGAAGCTCTTCCTGAGAGAGACTGTTTGATGCTGCACTTGATGTTACAGCTACTCCAACATCCGTTTCTGTCGTATTGGCGGCGTGCGAATAGGTGCGTATTATGAATTCCAATGACCATGTGTAAATATGCTGAACGCAGCAGGCAGCATATCCCTCGTGTGGGCCTCTCCTCGAAAAACCCGGTCACGAAAGCCCCTTTCATATATTCAAAGACCGAGGAGCTCGTTTGGAAATGGGAACAGTCAAAGCTCTGTGGTCAGAGTATCAACATCAAACTCCCTTCTACCGTGCTTCCGCAAGGCCGCCCACCAAACAAACCGGATAGCCGAGAAGAATTCATATCAATCGAGGATGGCGTTGTTCAAGTCTTCCCTCAAGCACAGCTGACTAACCTGGAACATCATGACTATCAGATCGGAATTCTGGAGATAGCGCAGTCAGGAAACAGGAAGGTTATCCTTGCCAATGCGAAAAAGGGAAACAAGCAAAGAGTCTCCGGGCAAGCCTCTTTCACTTCCAGCATTGTGTATTGGAGAAGGTCCCACCTTATTTCAGTAGCTGGTCAACCGAATTCTGGGTATCGGACTCGGTTGTTATTGATTCAAAGTCGATCGAGGAGGCAGAATTGATACTCAAGGCTCTGCGTCCAGAGAGACTCGACGAGACTGGATATGTCTGTGTTGGCCTTCCAGTCACAATCTTCGGGCCATTATTCAACACGCTGATATCTGAATGGAACGCGAGTGCCGCTTCTTTCGAGCACTCTAACGTATTTATCTGGATATATTCCGCAGTGGACCCGGCAAACTTCAAGATAAACGCGAGCGAATCTGATAGTTCCACCAACCACTCAGTTTCCTCCCTGCTGGAGCGAATGAGCGGAAAATCTTGGCTTGTTAGGGCAAAGCTCACGTTTAGACTCGAAACTTCGTGTAGAGAGAAAGCGGCTATTCTTGCTGAGCTCCTGGAAGTTTCTCATATTCAGGTCACCTCTTCCCATAAGCCCATCACTCACTCCTAGAGGCGGCATGGGTGTTGGAAGGTTTTGGTGGCTCACACCGTAACTGCTGGCATTGTTGGTTTGGTTTATTGTTTTTTTTTCCCTTCCCATTTCATTGTACCATTGTACGTTGCCAAAATTGGGAATTGAATTTTAGAATCTCGAACTTGTGACAAAAATATTTTCTTGTGGTCGACGCAGGAGGGCCAGAGGAATGCCTGGGATGATAGGTCTTTAGCCAACTCCCCTCATCTGGAGTTAGTTCACGCCTGAGGACAGTCCATAATGGAAGGGGCCAAAGAGATTCAGTTACATGATTACAAGGTCTCCTGAGGCTTGCAGGATCAGTGATCCCGGCACAAAGGTCTAGATTTAGCGAGAGGGATCCGGACGTAATCGCAGAATATCACTATAGCAGTACAATACTTTACCTCGAAGGAGTCATAGAATATGGATTTGCGAGGTTGTGTCTACCTTTGACGACTTGAGATTAATTTGAACGCCAATCCGAAATGCAGCTCAAACGCATGTTTGCGGCAAACAAGTTGAGGGTCACGAAACAGTTTTACATTGTCTTCTAACAGTGTCGCGGTCTTGTTGCGCCCCATCCGCTATTTGCACTCAGGCGATTTATTTGAAGAATTCTTGGACCCAAGAGCAGAAGAGAACCAGGGAAACACATGGTCAACAGCGGATCGATATTATATACATGCTATTTCGCGCTTTCCTCGCCGTCGCTGGTCAAGGTGTTCCTGGCATACCCGTCACCAAAATCAGATGTGACTCACACCTACACCGATGGGCCACCAAGATCCAACCAATTGATGTCTCAGAAGATCACGTGCAACATCCTATAGTCTGGTAACTCCAGATGTTCAGGGAAAGAGAAACCATGATCACGCCCAGTGAGCAAGACCAAGACCCACCCTCAGAGGCTTTTCTATACATATGCGACTACCTGTGCCGGAAATCACAGTACCATCAGCTGCCACTTTGGGACAACCGACCGCGTGATCATCGATCAGTAGAATATGCCAAGGGAAATCCACTACTCTACTATCTACTCGTCTACACAGGAAGAACTGGGATATATAAGGACGCCTATTCGTGTACCTAGTTGGGTCCTTCGTCTTCAATCATACATTGTTGCTTGTGGTTACCTTGTGGATAACTATGTGACTCTTTGCTTGATTACAACTTGACAACTCTCACAGATAGACCAAAACTTGAGAATAGACCTATTCGGCGCTCCACCTGGCATCTTTCCTCGATACCTCAAACGGACCTACTCTGTAGAAAGCCCTGATAGGAAACAGTACGGTTGAGAGACAGATCGTTGACGTTGGAAGCCTGAGAAAGCGTAAGGCAAGTACGACCTGGAACGCTTCTAACCTAACTGTGACCAGTTTGAAGAGCGTATCACGAGGTTGCCTCAACGATATTTCTAATAAAGACGGTCGCCGTCTATTAGATAAGCGACCATGCACCATGTGGAGATGCTTCTCAGACGTTGATCAACTTCAACTGTTGGAACTATGTGAACTCACAATTGTAACATAATGCAGGAATATGAGAACCGTAGAATTAAGGCTCAACGCCGAAAGTCGTTTCTCCGAGACGCACGTCTTGCAATCGACATGCGGCTGATTACCACTGTTACGCTGCCGATGCAGATCATTTTCAGCCATCAACCTGCCACACCATCCCAAGTCATAAAATGAGGTTTCTGATCGTTACTCACCAGTGTCATTTTTGCCGCATCACTCTCCCAAGCCATTTTCGCCTGTCTGAATAAAAGCTGTAGGTCAACGTTGTCCAAACAGCCATTTAGAAAACAAGATATAAACCCGCTGATGTCCAGTATTGCCTGTCCCAAAAAGCATGTCCCGCCCTGTTTCAAAGTTTGCCGAATGGCTTGCCAGAGCTTCCATCCACGATAGATTCGGTATCTGTGGGATCCTTGCTCTTTTATGCTGGATGTCTTATAGCCTCGGACGCAGGTTCAGTCATTTGCCTTTGAGGTTGCAGCAGGTATCCTGGAGAAGTTTCTTCCAGGCGCCAACACCAGGCCTGCTCCAGTGGCTAGATATCCCATCATACTTGCAAGGGGGAGTACTTACAGTCTTGCTGATTGCAAATATCATTGTAATCAGCCTTCATGCCCGGACGTGGGCGGACGTGCAGAAGCGAGCTGGATGCTTGGCGGTCACACACCTTGTTCCCCTCTGCTCCGGGTTTAGCTTCAGTCTTCCGGCCCACGTCTACTATGTCGAAGGGGACACGTTCTACTGGGCCCATCGGTGGCTAGGTCGCATTTGCGTGCTGCATTGCCTTCTTCATGGGTCCGTCTTAGGAGCAAATGCTCGAAATACAAGCCTTGGAGCTCCCCTCGCCATCCCACTCCTGGTACGTGAAGCGAGTCCGAGGAGGGCGGCCTTCCCATGCCCCCGCAGTGTGTCTGACTACAAGTGGCTAACAATTAACAGGCCGGATGTAGTCTCGTTTCGATCTTGCCTTGGACGTTGGCTGCGATCCTCCGCCGGTGGCCGCAACTCGGCCTCAAGGTCCACCATATGCTTGCTTCTATCGCCACCGGCGCCCTTTTCTACCATTTGATCGACCGGGTATCCTCCTACCGCTGGGTCTTGCTTGGTGGTATTTGCGCCGGATGTGCCTGGAGTGCCGGGACATGTCTGCATACTATGTGGTTCCACAGGTCGTGGCGCATCACCTCCAGACGGGCACTCGCGCGGTCTTTCAACCAGCTTTTATGGCTTGATATTGCGGTTCCCATGGGGTGGGAGGCTCAACCGGGGCAGTATGTCCGGCTCTGGATGCCACGCTCAGGGGTGAGGTCTTTCTTGCAGCTTCCCTCATTCTACGTAGCTTCAGTGGACACAGCGCAGAATGCGCCAGGACCACCAACCACTCGCACATTACGCATAGTGACCCGACCCCGACCAGGAGTGACTGGAAGGATCGCACAAGCTGCGGATCATGCGACGTACTCGACGATTCATTTTCCGGTATGCGTGCTGGGTCCATATGGGCATCCACCTAACCTTGGCCAGTACGGGACCGTCGTCTTTGTACTTGAGGACATTGGACTCTTCCGCGCGTTGCCGTTCATACGACATCTCGTTCAAGAAAGCCGAAGCCGGAGAAACACGGTGCGAAGGCTAGAAGTCCTGTGGCAAGTTAGGCTGAAACATTTCAGTGAGTCCCCCATTATGCTCGGATGCTTTGCGGTGTCCTGTGCTTACCGGAATAGACCACCCCCATTGGGTGGGGGATGAAATCTCGCAAATCCTCGAGCTCGACCGTATGTTTGACCGAAACGATTGTCCCGAGCATAGACACCGAGATGACCGGGGTTTTGATGTGAGTGAATCTTTCTTCTCGCTATCACTCCTACAATAGGTCGGGCTAACTCGGTAGCAGATTCTGCAATTCACTATACATATCCTAGATACCCAGCCAGTGGACCGGATTCGTTACCGCAACCGCAATTGCACGCGCCTGAAATACCATTTTCATGTCATCAATATCGGCAAGGAGATGGCACGTCTAATGGATGGTAGAGGCGGAACGACCGCGGTTTCGGGTATGAGCGCTCTCCCGTTTATGCACTTGGGTTTTGCCAGGCTAACTGGTATTAGTGTGCGCAAGCAAATCGACACGCGCAGCAGTACGCCGCATCGTTCATTCCAGAACGAGTTGTGATTGGCGATTGATCGACCTTGATCTAGAACCCTCCTGCGAGTGGTGGGCGGACGGTGACCCTTTCGCCAATGGCGCATCCGACACAATTGCAGCGCCAACAGAACCCTCCAATATTGAAAGAGAGTTTGAGCCCGGTCGGACACCGACTGCCATGCCCGCTGCATATGCTGTTCCTGAGCAGACCACCCGGCTGTCCGGGGAGATCTTGGTGGATAGTAGACGATCCTGGCGGAGTGACGATGCGGTGGTTGGAGGGCAGAATGCCAACCACAAAAGGTGGGTCCGACAGAAAATTACCGAAGGCGGTGTCTAGTTAGTCAAGCATGTTCAAGTCACATGGTATGCTTTCATGCAGCTGTTGAGGCTCAACACGTTCCAGAACAGGCTGGAATCTGCTCTTACCCGCCTTCACTAAACATTTACATCAAGCTAGAGTTAGTCGGTAGCCGCGAGCAGAGACGAATGAAATTTGATTATTGATGTGAGATATGGAATGTTGTGGGGATATCTGAGTAGGCGGGTGGTGGACCAACGTCTCAAAAGCACGGACGTTCTCTTTCCACGTCACCCATATAAGATGGGTTAGCGTGCATCTTTTTGTCAGTTGTTTTACTTCCTTCAGTAATGTACTTCCCTAAAACAACAGGAGCAAGCCGTTTTCTCTGGTCTATCTCCACTATGCGAGATTGTAAAGACACGACTAGCACAATGTATAACGGACATTCCAGTGGTTAATACTATATGTTCTGCGTTTTTTTAACCTCTAAAATATTCATCTCCTCACCTTCCCACTATATTAAGATGCCCGCGGTTAATCAACTTGGGACAAAATCATTCTGACGCCTTGGATATAATATCTGCTGGCTGCGGATCAGTCATGCAGTTGTCTTGAGCAAAAACGTAGGTAAAAGAGGTAGTTATAGACCTTCCCGCTTGTCTTGCCATTTGCAAGCTTCTAGTTGGCGTCAAATGTAAAAGCATATTTGTGAGGGTGTCTAACAAATGTGAGGCCTGTACATATGTCTGGATTATATTTCCACTGGCTTAAGCGACACATTCGGTGAAGAATGGACGTTATTGTAAACGGTTGATGCACTAACGTTGACTCAACGACCACACTCCACAGCACCAAGAAACAGCCTACAGCCCAAATGCAAGAGGCAGTTTCTGAGTAGACGAGTGGGTGAAATAGTGCGAAGAGCTGTGGGAAAAGATTACGTATCTCCGGAATACACCTTACTAACAGCGGTAAGCTTTCGGAGGTTATTGATATTCAACAGTTGCAAAACTATGGGGAGGTAATGGCCTCGAGAATTTCTTACTATCACTACGGTCACCATACAATAAGCGGAGGAATTCCTTTTTTTTTTTTCTTTCTTTGTCCCTCAGGTTTCGTCCAATGGTGAGCAGATGGTACAATGAAAAATAGAAAGTCGACCAAAAAAAGAAATTGGTTATATCAAGTCCGAACGTTGAAAATAAATGTTCAAGGAGGTCTCTGATATGTATCGGGTCATGGTTGCGTTGGACCAGCTATGCCACCTTTGTCACGGCGTTGAACTAACTGTTTGATTCTGGGAAGGCTATAAGAGAGACCAGCGCCAGCTGGTAATTATATGTTTTTGGGCGCTGAGTTTTTGCAAGTGAACAGGATGGATTCCTCAGAACAACTACCGGACCAAGATAGGGCAGACCGTCAGCCGAGTGAAATGCCTATGGAGAGTGATGAGGCCTATCCGCAGGCCGTTTCCGATTCCGAACCCCCACTTGTAAGCTAGGCGAAGACACTTTCTATACTGTGGCTAATCACTACATTTCTCTCGCAGCAGCAGGAAGAAATCCTAAAGAAACCTCTGACGATCGAGCATTATCAACCCATATTGGAGACACTGGCAGATCTCGATCGCGATGACCCGAAACTGGCCTTCCAAGCGGCTCGACCCGTGGGACTCTTCCGACGTCTATGGGCCTCATGTGAGCCGAAACACTCCGAGAGCGAGATACCAGACGAAAATGACAGACCTCCGAAGGAAGCTACCACCAAATTGAACAAACAGCGGGACGGTTTCCAGCTTCATCCTGATGAGCAGCTATCCCGTCTGGTTTCCTTGGAAGAAGCTTTAGAGCAGACTCAAGAAAGACTGATCAGCGTGCTCAAGGACTGGAATCAATCCTCTCGGGGTGATTTGGCCATGCTGATGGATATCGAAAGATGCTCGTGAGAGGTCGCCAGCGGAGGAATGTGTCATGGAATATAGCAGCCAAGGCCGGAAAATCATGGAAGACAACCTATTCAAACGTAGTATCAGAGTTTTAACCGAGTATCTTGATTTACAGTACGGAGCAGATTGCAAATATGTGTGATTATTGACGAGCCTCGGATATGTTGCCAAACGGTTTGAACGAGCCGCACTGCGTTGACCAGTAATTTGCCCGAAGATAATTTACAAATAGACGAATCCAGGAATGGCAGGGGCAGTGGTATTATTTAAGTGCCACCTTTGCACTATTGGGGCTATCGGTGTGTTTCCTAATGTTGCATACATTCGGCATGTTTGACGACAAAGCACTTTTGTAGGCAGAAACAATGGACGAGAAGCTTGAGGGTTGGCAGGGCGACAGGCCATTGCGCAGCAGGTTCTTCCCCAGCCGCATCGTAAGCAGATGAGCTTGGATGACGGTGGTTTACTTTGGCCACCTAGTCCCGCCTACTTGCTGTTGGCAAAATATGTCCTTGATGTTTATTATTGCCTAAATTCACGGTTGCAGAGGCTTAGCTTTAGGAACAGAGCTAATAGGAGCTAAGAACCTGAGTGGGCGTCCATCAAATGACAGCTGGCCACGGAATTCTGGGTCATAGTCGGGGCTCGCCTCGTCGAGGGTAGCAACATAACGGTTGCGACCGCCGCGTCTCGTATGTGTCTTCGCACAATGGACTTTGAGGTTGTCGCGGCGTGAAAAGGCACGGTGGCATCCAGGCACCCAGCACACATATGGCTTTTCTTTTAAGTGACTCCTTGTGTGACGCTCGAGGTGGTCCTCCGCTTGAAGCCCATTCTGCAGCCAATGATTTTGCATTTGAACCTCCGCTCGTGCATATCAGATTGCTGGTTCTCAAGGTTCAAGTTATGACCATGCTGCCTGCTATTAACGTGACAGTCAAGAAGTGAATGGTCATTTACACACATAGTGGTGCCATGGAGTACCTGGGACTTCTCTTGTGGCTGGTCAAGAATCGAAGTAGAGACGATACCGGTACCCGAGGGTATGGGCCCAACTTCGGGGGCCGCGGGGAGACTTGATGTAATATCCAAGGTCTCAGAAGCAGTTGCCGAAGCTGGAAATACCAACGCAGGGTTGACAGTTTGCATTGTCGAGAAACCAGCCCCCGGCGCACGTTCAACTAAATTGGACATTGGGGATGAGTCGTTTTGTCTCAAGTGGCAGGGTACCAATGTTGGCAAGCAAGGTATGGAGGTCGACTCAAGTGAACGGTCTGTTTTTTGAAAGAGACAGAGACTAGGCATGCCATGGTCCCTTAGCGGCATTGGTGCATGGTAATGAGAACCTGGGAAACAGTGGTAGGCCTGGATTACCCCATGGTCTACCCGATATTCGCGTTCTAGAGATGTAGTATCGAGCTTATTGGGCATCCATATGCCGTGACCCGCGTCGGGCCAGCTTGGGAGGACTCGTGAGTCCCCATTAGGGACAGGAGTGGCAGGTGGGGTCAGCGGGTTGACCTTTGGGAGACTCGGGCCATCATGCTGGTCAAGCTGCGGCAAAGGCTGAGCCGGCGAAAGTAGGAGGAGATGTTTGTCACGTTCTTGGAACATACTGCCGGCTAAAGCTGGGCAATTTCTCAAGGAGCATGTATAAGAGGGGCGGCTTGCAACTTTATTGGACAGTTGGCCATGAGCGTGCAGGGAGCGGCAATATTGCATGAAGAATTTTGCATTGGCTATAGCCCTGAGATAATCAATGATGCGAGAGGGTAGAATGCACAAAAGTGCGTCGATACCGGGCACCTTTATGATGGTTCTAATGCAAATCGTGTCTACGGAACATCAGAGACCGTACAATAAGAGTCCCCAAAACCCTCAACATTCTGAACAGATTTGAACGCCCTGGTAATCGTACTGCGTGGGCTGCTTTCACCTCTCCCTCCGGCGATTTACCGTTCAGCCCTCCAACAGTGATCAAATTTTACTCACCAGTGAGTGACGAGTCCCTTTTCTAGGAACATACTCGATCTAAGAGTTCAAATTCGCAGAACCAAAAGCAGCTTTCAATTTCGGATATGCAAGATTTTTCTTCCGCTCATTAAGCGTGCAAGGAAACAATGTCCCCATCCCGCACAATATCCAACGAAGAGAAAATGCTGTTTATCTGGCGCAAACACGTGATCCTCAGGCAAGAATGGCTCAAAGATTTGAACACAATCCGCTCTTAGTCCAAATATGATGAAAATTCTGGGCAGGATTCCTAGTGTTGGGCAATGAATGGTTGGTTTATCAGGAGGCAATCAAGCTAAAGTCTTTTCGTTCAATAATATATAGCGTTCATACTCATATTGTATACGCATCCAACTTCATCTAACGTGAGAAGGCAATAGATCTAATAGTTCATGTTTATAGATAACTTTATCGGGAAAAACTTTGCTATAATTGGTATCCAGCGATTTCGCATGGTGCTATAGCATGGCAGTGATGGGGATCCTTATATTAATATCAGCTATTAGTGGTAGGAGAACCCTAGCCTCGAGTGCAATTCGTGTTATATCATCCATACAAACTATATCGTGACCGCAGCTGTCCGAGCTGCCGTTCCTCATTCGGACAATGACGGCGATACGGTGGCGCTTATGATCCAAAATCCATCTCTGAACCTTGAGGCCTTGCCTTTCATGGATCGAAGGCCATTCACCGGGTAACCCTATACAATGCTCAGTGACTACAGAACTTGGGCTATTTCAACATATGCGGCGAAACAAATATAAACTGCCTCTGTTGAAATCTACATACCGCTAACTCAAGGACGCACTCTACCTGTGAACTGGTTATTGTGCAAATAAAAGGAGAACTGCACGTCATGGCGATGGGTTGGCCTTAGGGAAATAAGCGCTTCAAAAGCATTAGTGGGCCATTTGGAGCGAGCGATTCATCGCCGGACTTGCGAGATTGCTTGAAGATGGGAATGGGCAAGCGGCGAAGGAAGGTTCTTGATTGCTAAAGTCGAGGTCGGAATCCGTATTTTGCTGAAGGTATGGACCTGATATTATGGTTGTTGTGTCAGAATTACAGTACATACCAAGCAACTCGGAAATATTGCCCTTTCTCTCCCGGATCTAGCTGAAAGGACCATGTTGACACCGCCCCTAGCTGGGCCGACTTTGAATCACCACCTCTCACTTGTGGTAGCCGTTGGCTCTTCCAGGACATTTCACTTACCCGACGTTTCCAAGACTTATATTGCAGTGCAATATCTCCTCGGTGCCTTCCGCAGTGGGTCCGAATTCACTAGGTGCAGGTCGTTTCGCGTGATATTGGAGGGGCGAAGTTGGAGGAAAGCGGGAGGGCGCGTGTGGTGCTGCCAAAAAGGTTGCTGACGGAGGTCTTTGTAGATGAAGTCGTATTTTTGATAGCAAGCCTCGAGAATATGTCGTCCACCACTGGGGGTTATCCGAAATGTAATGTGGTGAGGCACGTGAGCTTGTGTTACTGTAGTCCCCTGACCGAATGTGACCTGATTTCAAGTACCCATTTGATCCAGAGTGCAGGCTTTCCGATGGACCCGGGAGCTTCCCCGAGTATTTGGGGACAACACCACCTCAGGTTCTTCTTTCATAATGAACGGTATATTTATGGTGGGTAGTAATAGGAATGATCGTTGGGTTTTTCCTGGGAGTAGGTTTATCGAGGGTTTGGGGGGAAGGGTTGTGGCGCTTATTCTCGCTCTCGGGGCATTGTACTAGCGGATTCCTCTAACTACTCTTCCTCCCATTCTCTCATTCCCATTGGACGCGGGAGTAGGTGAACCAAACTATGATACTGTAATTGGTCCGAGGTAGGCGCAACTGGTGTCAGGGTCAAAGTCTAAACCATAACCGCTAGCTTGAAAAAGGCCTTAGTGGCTGATCATCCTTCCCAGGGCCCTCCCTCAACCTGATAGATCCGCACTTGTTTCCACGGCCAGCCGTATGGCATATGCACCAACGCTGGATACCCACGGAGAAATATTACCAACGTCTAGAGCATGGAGTGCCAAGCCATATAGTACGTAGACATTACTAGGGGTAACTTACCGCCTAGGGCCATGGCTGATTCGTTTCCCCTCACATTCTGACTTCTCTTCATTATATCATTCCAGGGCCTCTGCGTCTTTACGATATTTCGTAATCTGGAAAGGTCCAACGTTCCAAGATGACCATCAAATGGTTGAAAGGCGGCTGTCAAGGTGCATTATCTCAAGGGAACCCCCATTCAGATAATTCTTCGACATGGCTCAATGGGTCTACCCGGCCACATCTGGAGAGAATAGAATTGGTATCATACCCTTGCGCTAGGCTTCCCTTTCCAGAGATTACTGTTTCTAACAGATCTACAAGCCCCAGCCCCAAAGCCATCAGGATGATACCAGAAAGCCAATGTCGACATCCATGAAATGTATTCGGGATCAGGTAAGTCTGAAACTAAAGCTCGGGCGAGAGTGCCTTCGCTCTTATAGCAACTTTTACTAACCCTTCTTCCTTTCCACTCAAGCAACCATTCAAGCACGAAGGAAAGCTATCCAGTCATCGTCATTCCAGTTCTGATGAACAGAGACACTCAGGTATCTATGATGCGTCATTTGAGAATATGACTCGGGTATTGACTTGCATCAGCCACCGTCTTCCCTCGTGAGGAACCAACCGATATCAATAAAAGAAAGCAAAGGACATATATCTTCAAAGACTGCACTTTTGATGGCACAAGCATGGTGATTACCGGAGGTGCAGGTTCTATGGATGATACGATGGTCTTCTATAATTCCAACACTGGACGAACCTTTTGTGTTCACGGAGGGATGGATACAGAAACATTCTTAAGAGAATTTTCTGGGAAACGGAAGTAGTCTTTATGGGAAACAAAGGTTCATGCAGCTGTCTCTGTGTTGCTCTAATATACTTTAAAGCAGATTGCAGGACGCCAGATATGTACAAAAGTTAGGAGCCGCCTCCCAAGATCTCCCGGTCAGCATCAAAATCATTAACGTATTCTTGTTCCATATCCAGTGGCATGATTCCGCTGTCATTGTCTTTACTATCAGCAAAGCATAGATTATCCAGATAGTTGAAAGAAAACATGGTTTCTGCATGATATGCATTGTAGAGCATCCTTCGTATCATCAATAATCTTGCCGTATCAGAGTTGTTAAGTCATAGAAGGAAAATCCGGCAAAATAGGGCGTTTACAAGGCAACCGATGTTAGGGTCTTCCAGTTTCTCCGTTGTGTCATCGAGAAATCACTACCAAATGACAGGCAAGTACGCAAAACGAGTAGGTGACGCGGATTGAGTAAGAGGACAGAGGATGGGCTTAGTCCTGTCTAAATGCCCTATATATATGTTACTCCGGCGATTAATATAAGCTCAGTTGTTTGGGCTTGTTCCGGAAACTGAATATATGAATTTCCCACCTCTTATCACAATCTAAGACTATCTATAATTTTTGCCTAACATGAAGACGAATTATCCCTAGGCCCCAGACAAGTTTCAAGCGTTTATCGTCTATTATCTCCCTATGTGAAGTCGTTACTAGCCGTCGTTTACTGCGAGGACATCTCATAAACGGCCATACGCACCTGGCAGGTTTGACTAGTGTAGCATTCGGCCAAGGGTATTTAGGGACTGTCTTCTGATAAGAAGAGATGGAACCAGTGTCCAGTATGCGACAGCTTGTTCCGACGTCTCATCTTAAAGCAAAAATGCTCGAGAGTTGTTACGCCGCGGTCGCTGCGCTTCTAACCTGTCAGACTAGCCCTTAGAGCTCACGCAATAATCCGCACCGGTGGTGGAGAAGTAAAGAACGGTATGTTGATATCGTGTGCTGAAACTAGCCTTATACAGGAGTTTAGTCGAACAAAGTCGAGTAATCATGCGCGACGTTCGTGTGACGGAAGGATGGATGGGGGAGGCACGAGTCTGGTCGGTCTAAAGATTGCTATTGTTCGAACTAGGGTAGTACAATACTAGATTGCAATTGGAATCAGCCTTCGGAACGTTTGGTAGCAAAGGATCGAGGTGGGTAGCCTTCAGGCTTGAGCCCGAAGACCCTTGGTAGGTACAGGTTTGGAGGATTCGGTGAGTTCGCACTTACCGGGAAGGATACCGAGAGAAAGTGAAATTGTAACACGGGCATAGATTTTATCTAATTAGGGCGAACTGGTGGTGGCAGGAGACAAGGAAGGCCAGAATACTCAGGTGCTCGCGTCAGGGTAAGGTGGAGGGCAGAGGACCCAAATCTGCCTTACCTAAAACAGACAGTCAGTGATACATTTCTCCTTTCCCCGACCTTCCTTCCTCGCATTCCCTGGATTATTCAACAACATATCACAACCCTAACAGATCGAGACCTTTTGTTCCTTCGAAGAGTCCACATGCTAACAGAAAGCACCATTCAGCATCTGCCGTCCACGGACCACATCCTATGCAAGCGAGGAACTTCTGGGATCCTTTTAGGCTACTACGACTTGCCTGCACAGCCAGCAAATATAATCCTGATACAAGGCTTGCTGTGGAGGAGGAAATCAAGAATTTTCTTGATTGACGGTGAGTGAAAACTCTCAAGGCACGTTCTCTTCCTATTATTCCCCGAGTCTTGCTTCCTATTTCTTACGTATCTGCAAGCTTAGATGGACTTATTATCTGTACACAACGAGATACCTTTCTACCCAATTACCAAACGTGCACAAGAGGGCCCTATACCGAGCCCTAGATGAAGTGGAACCTGTCCAATGGAGACATAACGCAACCAGTCTGTCGAGTCTCTCAGTGCGTACCCAAAGTGAAAGCCTCGAGCTAATGGTCTTGGAATCCTATCAGGGTGTCGACTGAGCGAATCGGCCCGACCTAACATACACTCTACTATACGAACAATGAAACCGAGCAACAAGTATACTCCTGTTCATCGGTAAGGTAGTATTTGGGATGCGAAAGCAAGGTTGAATGCCTCCGTATTCCCAAAGATTAAGGGCTGCCACGACGGAGAATTTATATGTAAGCATACTCCTGGACCTAGAGTTGTTGGACTGCGCGATATGTATCCTGTACCTCAAAAGGCACGTGGCGGGAATGTCTGGAACAGCAGAATGGCAGCGGTAGAGCCTTCATTACTGACAGAAGGGTATTAAGCATCTTCAGTATGTGACATGTAATGAACACTCCAGAGAGATCTCAATTTTGAAGACAAATTAGGCAGAAAATGACTCGTATACAGCAAAGGACTATGCGCGACCTCCCGGGAGAACAACATTATTTGCCCATCTTATTATCTTTGCCTTGGCTGAGTCTTTCTATATACCTACCAATGTCAAGATGGACCCGCAGGTTTTTGAACAGGTGATACTCCTCCGCATAGGTCTGTATATATTTCAACAACTCTAGTGCCTGGTTCCTAACAATAAAGACTCGTATGGGTCCTGAAGCTGTAATACATTTCGTGAGGATAAAGTTTAGCTTTTCGAAAGGAACAAGTAACTGGACCGCGGTGCTTGATGGGACAGGGATCAATGTTTCGTCAACTTCCCTGATCTCTGCCACCCAGTTATCAATCGTCTCAAGCCCCAAGTTGAAGGCGCGGAACTCCTTGGCGATCTCACGCAAAACCTCGAGTGATTGTAATACCTAGGCCTTTAAGGCTCTCTGAAGAGCCCCTACTGAAGCTTGGGGGCTATCCTCCGGATGATTTGAAGAGCAATTAGGCGACCGAGGGCGTGGGCCTTGTGTGGCTGAATCACCCCCCCGGAGCTTTCGGGGGTTTCGCTCTGCTGTAATAGGCGACTTAGCCATTTCCCGGGTTACCAGTTAGAGAGTCTAGCCGTACATACCTTATTCTGGCAACTCTCACTTGCTTCTTGGTCGTATCCGTAACCTTAGATGCCGTTCGAATCGCGCTTCTGGCTGTCTTCTTGAGGTGTCCTTAATCTAACTGTCTGTGGCCCTTCGAGTGCTTTTTTCCCCCCAATTTCCGGTGCTGGCTGTGCTGTTTCTCTTTGCCAGGCTGCACTGGAGGCAAAGTGGACGCTGATTCGTGCGGCGGTCGAGGTCTTATTCCTCGATATCTCGGAATCGGGTGGGGAGACAGTGTGACGGTTGGCGACGCGAGTGTTGTCGTCCAGGTTTGTGCTTGCTCAAAGCTCCAACAAACATCACTCGCTGGGCCGACTGCAGGAGCCGAGTCCATCAACGGAGCGGGTGTTAGCCCATACGGGTAGTCTATTGGGACCCCCACGAGTGGGTAGGTTGTGCTCCCACTGGATGAGTTTTCGTCATGGTACATACTGTCGCAATCATTAGTTTAGTTAGAGTCTTGATTGCCCAAGTAGGTCAAGGGTGGGTTACCTGTGAGCAATTCCGCGCAGCAGACCTGACGAGTGGGAAGTGGTTTATATCCTGCCTTCAGATCAAAACTAACTCGAAGGTGTTATCTGTATTCTTGCATATGAGATTGATTATCCCTTCTGGCTTAAAAGGCGGTATTAAATACGCCCATCGCAAGCGAAATAACCCTGGAGATGGTCTCGTAAGGGGCCAGTGGATATCCGATAGGAGGGCTTTTGCCTAAACCGGATGTTCCGATGTTGCCCGGATCGACCTCGAATCTTTGGCCCGAACATTCGCTCCGCCTACAGAACATGTCTTTTCCAACGCAACCAGTCTAGTGCATAACCCAAGGTTCAATATTACAAGGTCACATACCAACCCCTGCTTGCATCCAATTACGAGCCAAATGGAGCCCAGTTAGCGCCATTACGAGGTCTTTCAAAAGGCCGTGTTCGCATGACTGTGTAAATTTCTAGCCCCGGTGCTTTGGGAAAGTATGGCTGAGGAAGCGGTCTAGTGCTAGCTGTGATGATGCTCGCGGAAGTCTACGTGTTTTAAAAGCTAGAAAAAGAAGAACTGCTTGAATGATCCACATGGAGGCATATGTCATGGCCCTCGCTGGAGGAAATGAGATTTAAATTAACCAAACTGACCATCAGCACCCTGGGGGCTGCTTTGATATACTTCAACATCGTAATTTGCATGCGCGTTGATCACCACGTTAGCCAAGATTAAGCCCTGGGTAGCGATATCTGATCCAGGACAAAGAAAGTGCATTCCAGGTCTAGTGTTCATGTTTGCGGATACCTTCGAAGATCTTCCCTGGGTTGATGAAGTAGCCACTGTCCCAGCGCTTTTACAATAACAGAGGGTATCTCAAAATCGACTGCCCGCAGAGAAATCAGCCATTATTTCCCATGAGCGTGCCACTAACGTTGACTTTGTATGAATGATTCCCTGACATGTTGAATGACGTAATGGCTATGCTTCCAAAAGGTGCGGAAATACAAGCTACCTTACGATCCAAATGGTGTCAAGATATTCACTTTAAGAGGCCTTATAACAATAACAGTGGGACCCAAAATGCTCAACAACATGAATGCCTTGACAATCTCAAAATAATAATACGTGGACCGCTTTTCCCATTTGTTGGTTTTAGTAACTAACCGTTGAGCCCCCTAATATCCATGTTTTTCTCACCGGCATCTCCATGGTCTACACCAGGAATAACACAACCCTATCAACTCCACATGAAATCCTACATTCCTTAGGCGCGGACTAAACCAACTTATCAATTTAAATACAGGCACACAGTTGGTACAAATTTTCGGTTATCACATAGGCCTGCAAGTCACTTGATAACACCCCTCGTGGGGCGGGCAAAGCGTATCGGTCCTAGATCTCGACATGCTGCGGGCAAAATACCTATCCAACAAGCTTGAGTTTCCGTTCTATTATAATACGTGAGACCCAGATGCAAGAGATTATGGTGCTTGGGAAAAATCAAAGGTCGCAAGGGGCGGAGGAATTCTGGCTTGGAGGATATTCCCAATCGGGTATGGTTCAGATTTCATACCATCCCTAATATGCTAATGGGAACCAGATATGAGGGCAACTATTTGGAATATTGGCTCAACACGGCATGCTAGCTAACTTTGGGGCGTGGGCTTTGCCTTGGCTAACTCCGCGCCCCCTCCGGTCTCGCCATATATTGTCAGAACGCTACACCAGGCCCAAGTGTGGTCGTCGACGGTATTTCCGATACAGACCACTCCTACACACAAGGTGACTAGCGGTAAATTAAAATATAGGTAGATGGATGGAACTCTCTCTGTCCCTGGGTCTGCCGACATATCCCCCACCTCCAGGATACCACCAACTCAGTGCTGCCGACTTTGTCTCAAATGATGCAAATCCCAACGGGAAGCGCTCCCCCCGTGGATATGGGGTCATTCCTGTTTGTCTTTCGGCCTAATGTGGCGATTCCTCAATTTTGCGTCGCATATCGATGGTGGGAAGATGAGGCAATCAATATGCTATGGGCTTACGATTTCAATGATATCAGTCAAGCGATCCGATTTGGGCTATTCCACGACGAATCTTCTCCGCGAAGCTCACTGCTGAGCCGTAATATGCAGTTCATCAATGAGTTCCTCCTTGCGGCGTCAAAGCCGTACGAGCATTGCCGCCTATCAGAGTTGTCACATCCGCAGAAAGTGGAAGAGATCCTGCTTCGATCTAGTATCCCGCAACGTCCATTACTTACATGGAACTGGATTCCCACTATATCAGGGGGTTCGTCGGACCCTAGAACAATCGCTCTAGAAATCGAGGCAGAGAGTTATTTTCATTTCCAGCAGATCGCTTTTGAGGATATCGTACGCTCCGCTCTTGGATACAAAGCCGTGTCAGTAGAGTGGTTCTTGCAGCAGCATACATCATTATATGGTATTCTTGTGAATCATCTACACATGTACCCGGAGGAACTTCTGCTTTATTTAGAAGTGGAGAAGGTTGGTGATCCATGAAGCTCAAAACGAATGATCTGCATACTCCGCCATATGACAATCGACTAATTGTTTCACATAGCACCTACGGGACCGGAGCCCCTTTGCCCATCAAGCCCTTGCAAAGTGCATCATGGCCATCCAGCCTGACGGCAAGCACAATATGCCTTCACGTAACACCCCAGGATTTGCATTCATCGCAGCCCCAATTCAGCAACTGTTCAAAAACCATTCCTCCAGCCTATCAACTATATTCAAGGTTCTCAGTGTCCTTGCTGTACGTTTCCAGAAAGCATACAGACACTCTGACCGAATGAATTGGTTCGCACCCTTCGAAACTTCTCTTCCTCTGTTGGAAGACTGCCTTTCTTCGTCAGCGACCGATTTGGCAAGCCTTGACACAGACGGATAAATGTTTATTTGAGAGACTGTCGCGAGAGACACTAATAGCGGAAGATGCTATGGGTTTGGAACCCCTCATCCATTGGCAAGTGCTAAGCAATTCTGTGTTGGAATACTGCTCTGGACTGTCGGACCTAGTTCCGTACCTTCAGACCTGCACATTGGTAAGGACTCCAACTATCGAACATACCAAGAAACTGAAATTTAATTTGTTTTCTCACAGGAGCTTTATGAGGCGCGCAACTATTATTCTATAATGGCTATACTAGACGGCCTTTGCAAATATATTGCGGTCGGATCTAATACATTCCGTGCTTTCGACGCCAGTCGGACTGTTGTTACTCCTACCTCTTTGATCCCGCCCAAAGTTTTGCCTCTCATAGACCCAAGCCACAATTTCGCTTCATACCGCAAGCGCTACGATCAGCATCCCGGTATTCCATTCCTCCAGCCTCATATTCGGGAGTTCAGACAGTGCGGCAAGTCGGCGCAACAGCCGCTACTTCGGCTATTCCAAGCTATAACCAGTTCCCAGCGTGAGGACAATGACCCGGTGTCCTGTTAATTCCTTATGTCTGCCGTACTATGCCTCCCACTGTGGCCACTGAGCGCTTCCCTGAAAGTGGAATAACGCGGCACATCTTCGTGGCGTCAATAAAATGTACCCAGGTGACCAACAATGTGGATCAATCAATTGATGGTGAAATGAATTTTGGTGGAATATTTTGTTGCTGGACGAGAGAGAGTGAGGCGTGTACGTAATGCTCAGTCCTTGAGCCAGGAGCATGAGCTGGGTGAGGATGCAAAGTCAGCTCAGCATACGATGATATGATGATATTGTGGCAATTAACCCTTGTCCTTGTTGTGATGTTTTCCGCTCACCACAAGGATACCATATTCCGTCTTCGGGTCTTTTGCATTCCGAAGAAATATTCTAGTTTTCAGTATATGGCAGATAGTTGGATCGTCTAGCCGCACAGTCGGGGAGTATTCAATTCATGGCATTTATACCTAATTCAGGATAGGTATTGGCCTAACCCAGACTGACAGCTATGAAGTGCCCAACTAAAGCTTCCGCCAGCAAGGTCACATAAGCCAAATGGTGATATGCGGTGATATGGAGAAGAGAGATATGGAAACCTTGTTGTTCGGGACCTACGCGGGATCAAGCAGTCAGGTCAGAGGAATGCCTCTGGATGCACATTTGAAGAAGTCGACAATATCGACATGAGAAATATGTGCTTTCAGGCTTACCAGCAACATGCCGGATATCTGTGACTCTATCCAGATATCGGTTTAGCCATGGAATAAACGCTTTAGCTTCCCACGTCAATGCTTTTTTTACCATCTTCGTGCAGTGTGTGATAGAGTACTT
Organism: Penicillium chrysogenum; assembly: GCF_028827035.1. NCBI lineage: Eukaryota > Fungi > Ascomycota > Eurotiomycetes > Eurotiales > Aspergillaceae > Penicillium > Penicillium chrysogenum. The sequence goes on along the minus strand of NW_026622750.1, from coordinate 3,557,522 downwards.
CTCCCATAGTACCGTAGTAGCTAAGTCCACGGTGGACCTTGGAAGGTCAACCTCTGGAATAACGTGTTTCGAGGGGTTGGCGATATAGCCCTTCGCCCTCCCCTTCGATTTTTCAGTCGTGTCATCGCGGAGCAGCTCTACTACACAGCGGAGTAGGAGGATAAAGGAACGGGCTTTGTAGGGTATGGATATTCTGCGGGCAAGAATCATAGACCGTGGTTGAAGATTGGATAGGCGTAGATTCCAGCTGAGGGCATTCAGCGACATCCTTTTGAGCAGAAGAGATAGAGTCAGAGTATGGTACGATATGTGTCAGATTAAACAGAGGGGGCTTACCTCAACTTATCTTGGATCAACAACGCGCGCGAGCTATCTCCCACTGGAGCCGCAGGGCTTCTGGCCGGGGGTCTGACTAGCGCCTTCAAGACACACCAAACCATCTCACCAGTCGTGTAGAGGATCCCTTTGTTGGAAGCATATAACATTGGGGTAGTGCGCTGACCCTTGTGCTATACGGCATCTTGGTCGAGTAAAGACAAGCGATCGTTTGACGAAGAGACAGATGGGAGAGGTCAGTAGTTCGATGGGCCTGACAATTATCATTTGGACCAGCAAATCGCAATCAAACGATAAAGTCCAAACCAGTCCGGCCAAAGTTCGGAGTAAGCATCCATATGCACCCGCACGGTTATCGTTAATCCTATCGCGAGACCGGTCTTATCAAAGTTATAAATATTGTCGGGCTCTGTTCCAAAATGTTTTCAAACAGGTTAAGCCACACCTAATGATTTTCGAATCTTCACATTTCGCACGCTCGTAATCATAACGTTTCGAGAATCGGGAGGAAAGAAGTTGGTCCAGTTTCATAAAGTTATATACCCACTTTTCGGCGATTGAAAGAACCGGGGTAGTTTGAAGCAGGTTCGCAGTTCCTCGTACAGTAGAAGGCCGTAGGGGGCTGCTCCGCGTGCATCAAGCGAGTGGATTTCCTTGGCCAGAGTCCGTTCGCGAATGGGCTCACAATTCAAGAGTATCGGGCACGACTTGTCACGGCCGGCTACGCACGAGAAAGCATTGAGATCCGCGACTTTTCAGAAAACGTGTTCGGGCAGTTGGCCGAATTCTTATAGAAAACGGAACCTGAAGTGAAATTGCATGGCTTATTAATTGGTCACTTTCAGTACGCGGCGAGGATGTTCGATTGGTGGCGCAGAATAGGTGTGGCCAGAGGCTAAATCGCCGTTGCGAGGAAGTTTTAGAAAGAGCATTCCTCTCATTCTTTCTTTGCACAATCTAGCAAGAATAAAGGGAAGACTAACCTTACGCACACTGCTCTAGCAATCCACTTTGTCGTGTATAGCTAATCTTAACTAAATGGCCCTACTAGAGAAAGTGTTAAACTATAGCAAGTTGTATAAATTCATCAATAGGTAGGTGTATCATCCTCGCCAACCTTATCGCCGGCGCGCTCGCTATCTTAAAACAAGCAAAAGCGGCAATAGCTAGTCAAACCGTGCTCAGAAATGCATCTATACTAGTGCCGATACGACTCGAGAGTGAGTCGTCGTTTACCGTATCGCGCGGTATTAGATTAAACGTTATTACAATTGCCGACTATTTCTATAAGCCGGAATAACTAATATATCGGCTATCCTAAAGAAATGCTCGAATAGAAGTTTTGAAGTCGACGATAGGGCGAACGTTAAAGCGAGAGAGTACAACCCTAGAAGTCGATAGCGGCGTCTAGACCTAAAGCACAGCGCTAAACGAAGAGGGCAACGTAAGTGATTTTGCTATATATTCCCCCAAGGGTGTCGCCTCGGGAGTCTCGACTATTATACCAATGTTTTACGTACACCGCAAAATTAACATAGGTCGTAAAGGCGGGTAGAAATCTCCTCTGTAAAGACCGATCCGCAACGAGGAACGTTAGGACAGAGCCGAGGCCGAAGGGAAGCACATATATGGTTTTAGTCATTTCGCCGAGAGTAGCCGTTATGCCTAAATACGAAGATAGCCGCGCTGACCCCAAGGACGAGGAGCAAAAGCAGGCCCGGCTTTCGAAGAGCACACCCATAGGTGAGGATGGTAAGCCATACGTTGAATGGGATTTCAACGTATGGTTCATACGCCGTAAGTAGTAGTGAGAAAGCTATGAGATGATGAACCGCGTAGTTCTATCCGAAGCTTTGACTCGAGCTTTCCCAGCTGTCATGCGGCCCACGCCTAATTGCGCTCTCGTAGCTTGAAATTAAATTCAATCAAACGCACCAGAGCGGCTCGTATAAAGGCGCCCGAACGACCATGTAAGGGGATGAAAGAGGTTGAAATTGTTTCTTAACGCACCATCAGCACAGCCAGGAGGAACACGTCTGCTTGTTACCATGGAGCTGTCTACCGAACCCTCACAACCTATCGACTCTCAATCTCCCCATAGCTCAATGCCGTCCCCTCGACTCAGCGTCGACTTTGGCTAGCGCAAGCCAAATCACTCATCTCCTACAAAAATACACCAAATGTAGATCCCGTTACATCCTCTCGTATCCACTCGCCAAGAAGCGTCTCAAGTTTAAAGGCTACTCGACCGGCGAGTTATTCGGCGTCGGCTGTTTAAACCTAGTCAGCATCGATGCCGACTACGAAGTCCATGGCCGCAAAGACCAAATCGTTGCGCAGAGGCGCCTCAAAACTTCCTACGCTCACCGATCTACTGCCGCATTGACCACTGGCAAGCCGGTTACCTTGACCTGGTACAGCGATAGCAACTTCACTAAGTGGGACTTCATTTGCTGCGATGAACAGCAATTGCCCGTGGCCAAGTTCACGTTGAAAATTTGGGGGGTAAGGAAGCTAGGTCGAATCAAATTCATGGGTCCAATGGCGCACAACCAGAAGCTGCAAGAAGAGATTGTTGTGACTAGTTTGACTTTGTCCTACCAAATGGCGGTACGGACCGGTAATATCCTCAATTGGCCTGAGCCCTCATTGCTCGTCCCGGACACGAGCCTAAGGCTGGCAGCTCGGGCCCCAGGACTGTTCCTTTCTCTTCCCCTCGGGAATCCACTGAGATTGGGCAACCCCAGGCTGAGGCTTCTGAACAGCCTGCTAATGGAACTCAACTTCAATCGGCTATCTAAGTTTTGGCTGTATCGAGTTTGCGGGGTTGCATTTGTTTTCAGGGATACCATACTACGATACACACACACAATTTATTACCGCCCGGCGGCTAAGCCGAAAGTGCAACTATCACTGATATATTAATACATACATGTCCAGATATATGTCGTGTCTCCTTGGAGCCCATACATGGTTACTTTCAGTATCTGTCATCTCAGCAGTCGATATTGTGGCGGGTCCTCGTGGGTTAGTATTCTGTTAGTAGGCTGGCTTGAAGGCGCTTCTTCAAGTGTTCAACATCCTACCCTCGGCAGTTGAAGCGCGTCTACCGCTTCTGGCACGAGGCGGTCGGTGTAAATTAGGTCGGGGAGGGTGAGTGATTGGTATCGGTCGAGATGGTTAAGCGGCGTCGAGTCGGCCCGAAGCGATTGAAAGCCGTATTGAGGCCCGCACTGCTTCCAAGCTCGGCGTCCAATTTCGAACATCGGAAGGCGATTTCGCGCCCAGGAAGAAGGTTATGTTGCCTCGGTGGGTCTGAGTACATTATAGCATGTCCGTCTGGTGCGTAGTCCACTTCCAACAACGAAAGAGGAAGAACAAGAGCCTTTGCAATGATCTATGATTGCTTGCTCCACTCTGGGATAGCGAGTTAGTAGTAGAGATGTCTGACGGAAGGCGGGCTTGCATCAGTGGCGCAAGACTCGGTATTTGCAATATTTTCATTCGATTACCACTAGGTTGGACTCTATGCCCATCAAGGTAGATAACATGAAATGTTGTGATCTCCAGTAACCGCACGATGGGTTTCGGAAACAGTATCATGATGGGTGTAAGAGATCTTCTTCAGATATGATTCTCATTCAGCAAACGAATTTTACTGAACGTTTGCCCTTTCCTGATGGTTGTCTGGGATACCCTCGTAGTAAAAAACTGAGCTTCCCGGCGTCCAGCAAGCCCAACCAGCAAGCTTGAAATTATTGACCAAAAGATACCGACAGAAAGACCCTAATATGTCCCACTCGTTTCTTCGGTCATCAGAAGGTCCTCAAAATCTCCATTAGGTGGGAGGTCATCATTTTGCCAGTCGCAGGCACCACGGTGATAGTTCAGAACCTCGAAATACCTTTCAATCGTTAGCTCAACTCAACGCGTAACCAGATCAGAGGACATACATTGTGCTCTTCCACTCGTCAGCTGAAAGCTTTGGGTCCAGAAAAGACCAATCAAGCTGGCTATCACAAACAGGCTCATCATCAGAATCCTGGTAGGTCACGACATATGGGTGCTTAATGGCATCCGCCGTGGTGATTCTCTCATGTGGATCGACGTTGAGCATTTTCTCCACGAGATCAATGGCTATAAAAGTGAGTATACCTGTGGCAAAGGAAATGTATTGAAGTTTGTCAAAGGCGATCGCTTACCTTGAGGGTCGGCATCTCCAAGGATAGATGTAAGTCCAAAGGACTCTTTCTTTGGTAGCGAGTCCACGAATTCCAAGGTCTACAAATCGTCATCAGTAATCATTGACCTGGGCTTGGGTTGCGTGTCTCAATCATACACTCTTGCTGTAGACTCTCTTCATAACCTCCTCGGATGGCTTCCCCAAAAGTTCGGTAATCAAGATGAACTGATGCACATGGTTCCTCCCGGGGAAGAGAACCTTCCCTAGAATCATCTCTGCCAGAATACACCCAACGCTCCACATATCCACCGCGTAGTTGTAATTCTGCCAGGTCAACATGATCTCCGGCGCGCGGTAGTATCGTGTGGCGACATAGCCGGTCATCTGGGCATCTTGTTCTCGGGCTAAACCAAAGTCACAAATCTTTAAATCGCAGTTGTCATCGATCAAAATGTTGCTTGGTTTGAGGTCGCGGTGAATGACTCCGGCCGAATGAATGTATTTCAATCCACGCTGTTTCAATTAGATATGCCGCGTGTCTGGTGACCATCTCGGGTGGACATACCAGCATTTGGTAGGTAAAAAATTGAATGAATTGACACTCCAAAGGCTTTGACGACGCTCGCAAAAGGCGATGAAGATCTGTCATCATACAGTCTGTCACGATATAGCTGTAACACAAAATATTAGCATTTCTTTCAACTTTAGCATAGTAATTCTCATACAGATCCTCGGATGGAGAGATAAAGATGTCCGTCATGTTAATTAACTAGTTGAGGTTAGTTAACAGTCCCTACGCCGAATATGCGTGCCACGCATATACACATACATTATCATGTCGCAGGTTACGTAACAAATGAACCTCACGACACGTACGCTTGGCCAGAGCTGTAGAACCGAATGGCCTCGAAATTTTTTTATAGCGACCTCTGAATTGGCTATCGAATCATGCGCTGAACTATTCATTTGTCAATAATGAATTGGGGAGGATGGATATATGAGTAATATACCAAATCGTTCCGGCGCTGCCACAGCCTTGCACTTCCAAACCCGAATATCTATCTGTGGTTTCAAAGCCTGTGCCCATGACTTTTGTCCCTAAGAATGTGACCATAATTGCTTAGTTGAGTGAAGAATACAGTGGTAAGTAAATATCAAGTAAATGGTGGAAGAATATTGAACTGTTGGATTTGCAGCCTAAGGAGTAAATTGTGCCAAAGAGAAATTGATGACGTCATAACCTCGCCCAAATCAGGATAACCTGATGCGGCGGACCGACCGCATACCAACGGCTGATTTGTCGATCAAGTATAGAACGGCAGCATCTCCTGTCCACTGGAGGTTTCGTAAGCTTCCTCGGAGCAAATGAGCTCCTGAATATTGATATCCCGGGTAATCCTCATATAGACTAGCGCGACCTGGCATTATATTAACTCGAAGGCAGGCTAGGGCTCGTTCAAGAGATCATCCACACTTTACAAATCTACTCTGTACAAGCAACAGCTTCTCCTATATCTGAAAGGGTGTTTTTGCATATATCCTAGGTTCTGTAACGCGATACAGGATCACCGTTGGATTTTCGGAAGGTGCCAGTCTCATCGTAGAAAACATTTGGAATAGAGCTTTTTACCTTCTTTTCTAGAAACAATCGCCAGTAGTCACTCGGGGCCAACACTAGGCCATCTTTTGTGTCCTTTACTATGGCCATTTGTTGTTAAGGGTGACTCGACATTCTTGTTACGCACTGCAAACTGGTCACAGTTAGGTTGGAAGGTTCCGGTTATACTTGCCTTGTACTCCTCAGATTCCAACGTCAACGATCTGTGCTCTCAACCGTACTGTCGCCTAACAGACCTTACTGCAGACTGGGTCCTTTCGAGGTATCGAGGAACGGTGCCAGGTCGAGCGCCGAATAGGTCTATACCGAGGTATTGGTCTATTCGTGAGTGTTGTCAAGTTATAATCAAGTAAGAGAGTCACCAGTAATCCAAAAGGCAAACACAAGTAACAATGTATGATTGAAGACGAAGAACTCAACTAAGTACATGAGGGAGTGTCCTTATATATCCTTCGTTTCCTACTCCTGGCGTGACTCCCTGGAGTCACCGCTGGAGTCGCCCGTATACTCCTGCGTATACTTCTCAAAGTCGACGTGGGAGTCACGGTCACGTGTCCCTGGTTCGGTGCAGAGTAACTTCTGGTGTAGGTATTGTCCCGTACCCTGAAGTACATATGTATTAGATTTCAGTCGTGACCATGCTTTTTCTCACTCATTCGCTCGTAGTTCCTGAGTCACCGCAGACGGAAAGCATCTAGCCCCGCTTTCCTATTTAGCTCACTGCTTACGGGATCTCATCCAAGACGGCATGGATTTGACCTATTCTAGAGATGTGGTTTGAGTCTGGTCTCTTCCTCAATGAGCAAAGACCCTATTCAAATGACAGAATTTTACCGGAACTATACTCTTCATGGAAGGATGTACGCTAACTGATTCATGCCTGATATATCTGGTATAAGCCATATATTCATGCAGGAATTTCCACAAAGCTAGCACGAAATGCTCTGTGCTTTATTGCATGAGGCGAGGCAGCTTTGAAATAGCCACCACATTCCCAGGACTGCGAGATCGTGAAGTTACATGCCTTTCCTAATACCTAGACCCCCATTCCCTTCCGGCCTCCGGGCCCCTGTGACATTTCACCCAAAGTCACTGGGGACGCGCGCTGGCGAACGCATTTGCCCTGAGACAAGGCATAACAGAAAAGGAGAACACGTGAGGGGAAGGGGATTGGAACGGGCGCAACACAGCATCAACTCTTGCATTAGATTCAGCCTCGCGCAGACCCACAGTTTGTAACCCCTTTCATGCCATTCCATTTCATGGTATTTCCTTCAGAATATTACAGTGTTACCAGTATTCCTGTATAGTGGTTTTCGCAATTTCCTTCATACTATGACTTTGCTCACTCCGGTGTTTTCTGGCACAAGCTCGACATTCAGCCGCAGCTGAACGAGATAATGATTGAGTATTCGGGGGCAAGTGCTAAAAAAGGATAGTCGTTTCTGGGCTGGATACTTGACCAACAAGGATGCTGGGCAATGAGTGCACCAAACAAAACAAGTGGCTAGATCCCATATCCAAGTGTGCCTTTCGGAAAATTAGCGTGGTCCGAAACAATCATTTCCAAAATAACATGAGCATACTTCATTATGAATGGGATTTGCAAGGAAGGGTCTCACACATTCCATTCGTTTTTCCATAGGGTAGATCTCCGTCTATGTCTGTGTAACCCATGTGACCCGAATGTTTCTGAAATACTGTACATCACTCATGCAGGGGTCCACGGCCATCTATCCGTCATTGATCGCAATTGGGAAGAGGGGCCGATCTACGCTGACTTGCAGTGGTGGGTGCTGTTATAGCCAGTCAGGCCAAAAGAATGGTCTTGCCACTTGATCTCGTACCTACGGCACTTTATATGTGTCATATATCTCAGGAAGAAATTCAAAAGCTTGTTGGTTGTGGCTGCTTTAACCTGCCGCGGTCGCGCATATTACATTCGCTGTACTGGGACAATGTACTTATGCCCTCTATGACGAGCTCTAGGCCCTTATTCGCTCTGGCTAATACATATGCATCTATGGAAGTATAGAAAGTCCCCCCCTCGTGGGTCGAGCTCGTGAGGTTCCGGATATGACCAGCTCGATAACGAGAGATCGGCGATGGCTACCTTTAGCCGTCTGTTTCACCCACAATAACGGGGAACACGTCATCTGGATTGGCCGGCTAAACGTGCCGCCTTGAAATTAATCTGTACCGCACGACATCATAATAAGCTACAAAGTTTGTAGATTGTACCTATGATTACTCTGGCCTACGTTACTGGTGACGGGCTTTTTTCTCCGCATGGTTGATCCATCATTAGGGCAATGGAAACCCATGGCTTTATTGCTGGCGTTCGGTAAATTCCTCTAGCTCCATGAGGGACTTCACTAAATTGCCTGTCTCAACGAAATGAAGCATAACTTAATATTCGAAATAACTTGCAAGATTTCTTTCTAGGTCCCGATCCTTCACCGCTATTCCAAGGTGGGGAAAGAAGCTACGGCTGACCAATGACATATAATACCCTGCAAAGGAACATAATTGGCTTGTCGTTACCCCTTACCCTGAAGCCGAACACTAGAAAAGAATCAAATTATTGCAAAGTGACATTCTTATCGATACTATCAGTTTGGAGGTAATCTATTTTGGCGAGATAGGTGCCGGTAGGCGATCAGTGGCGTCATCTGTCGGAAAATAATGGCCTAGCGTTTTGCATCTGCTCTTAGCCCCCATGTGATGAATGTCCGCTGCTGAGGGAGTCCAATTTACCAATGAGAATTGGCCAATCAAGCAGGGCGGCTTTCGTTCCGCCAATGATTACTCCCCTTTTCAGTGTTATCGTTGTGACTCACTCTGACTACCAAGGGATCTTACCGTTAAGACGAACGGCTACGATCGACGGTTTAATAACTTTTTTTGGTGTCTGCTCGCTTTGGTTGATTCTGATTTTCAATCAGTATGTGCATTTGTTTCCCACAACATTCCTAATATGGCTGCGATTGGAACTTCTGATGCGCAGTCACACTACCGACTGGCGCAGGAACGGGATACCACAAGTGAGACTGATTCTCTCAAATGACTATCCTCATCATCACAGTAGCGATTGATAATATCGCTGACCTTCGCCTGCGGCAGATATATTCCGCACGAGCAATCTGCATCGCACTTCGCCCCTTTCGATCATGCCAGCACAGTACTTTTGTCCCACAACCGTCGCGAGATTCGGCCCTGACTTCCTTCGTCCAGCTGGGCGCCATCCGTGGGACCCAGCGCGCCTTGGTCTCGCTTTTCGATCGTACCCACAAGCACGTTGTTGCAGAAGCCACTCCCGCCTTGAATCTGCTGGGTGGCTGCATCAAAGATGACCGGGAGCGGCTACAATTAGGATGCTGCGTGCTTCCAAAAGACAGGAGTTTTTGCCACCATGTCGAGCGCTTGCCGTCGTGGTTTTCTACGGATAATAGTGGAGTTGCCGGAGCTAGCGCTTTGGTTATAATGGATGTGACCAAGGACGAGCGTTTCAGGTCCTGCGAAGTACTTGAGGCGCTCTCCGACGTGCGCTTCTACGCGACGGTTCCTATAGTCAGTCCCCGAGGCTTTACGATTGTTGCCTATAGTGTGATGGATAACGAGCCGAGGACGTTGGATCCTGATCGTCACGCCCTGCAGTTCATGAATGAGATGGCTGCGACAGTAAAGGATCACCTGGCAATGGTGAATACTACACGCAGAAGTCGCAAAGCGGAACGAATGATCGTGGGACTAGGTGGTTTCATCGAGGGAAAGTCCATCCTTCGCCATTCGTGGATGGAGGCCAACGCACAGTTTGCTGCATCGGAACAGTCTGGGGAGGCGCCAGAGGGCCAGTTGAACATTGTGCAACAGCGTGTACAGGAGGCCGCCAAGGAAAAAGGCCAGGCAATTCATGTCTTCCGAGACTCATACCGAAGAGCCGAAGAAACCTGGAGCCATCCATCAAATAGCTGCAGCCAAGGGGTGGACCGAAGCCAAAGACCCAGGATCGTGTTGTATTCGGAGAACTCTGTCCGAACCGTGCTCGCAGGCGAAAGCTTGCAGGACGACACCCTTTCATCCAGCATCAAACTTGTCTTCTCTCGCGCGGCAAATTTGATTTGGGAGTCGGTTGGAGCGGAGGGAGTCATGTTTCTCGATGCGAATAGCAATCGCTTTGGGAGCCTTGTCAACCGCACTAGCCGCAAAGTATCCCCAAGCTCAGAAGTTCCTACATCGGGTAGTGACGGAAGCACCGCCTCAGAATCTTCATTGAAACACAAGCTTTTTGGCGAGCCTGACAGTACATTTGCGTCTAAATGCTTGGTATTTTCGAGCTCACAGACATCTAGTATCAATGATGAGCCGAGAACAGGTCGAGCAGCCGTGTACCGGAACCACTGTTCAGTTCGCTTGTACGGCGATATCCCCGCGGGAAGATTTTCTCTTACAACGACAATGGATTAGTCTCAGAAGACAGCAACGACACTTCACAGAATAAGCCCGGATCCAAGCACCGCGGCACAACCGATAATGCTTACCATATCGATGAGCGACGTTCATCCAGCAAGAAGCGGAATAAGTCAACTTTCCGACAAGATGCTGACCACCTGATCAAAATATTCCCTGAAGCTAGGAACATTCTTTTCTTGCCGATCTGGGACTCAGGCAAGCGCAGGTGTTTTGCCGGAACGCTGGTCTGGACGAATATTCTTGAACATATCTTTACATTTGAAAATGAGCTCGTGTTCGTTTCCGCTTATGCCAACAGTATAATGGCTGAAATTCATCGGCTTGACGTGTAGGCGGTGGAAAAGGCAAAAACCAAATTGGTCACCAGCATCACACACGAGCTCCGAACGCCGCTCCACGGGATACTAGGCACAGCTGACGTACTCAGTGATACGGCCATGAATGCCACGCAATATGGCATGATTCATACAATCGAGTCATGTGGCCGCACCCTCTTGGACACCATCAACAATCTACTTGATGTCACCTTCATCGACAAGTACCAGAAAAAAACCATTTCGCCTGAGCGAAAGTTGAGGAGAGGCGCAGATTGTCTTGCCTGCCAATTCGACGGAGCGGGGCGTGCAGAGTAAAGACCGCGGTGAGAAGGCATCATCTTCGCATGTCAAGCTGGATGCGGTGCTCGAGGAGGTCACCGAGTCCGTATTCGCCGGATATAGCTTTTATCCTCACGCCCACTCGCCGCCCTCCGGCCTTGACTGATTCTTCTCCGCGGTCGGCCGGCCCAGCGAGCGCATCAGACCAGGTTGGCGCTCGAGCTAGTCAGGTTACGATCATTTTCCGACATACAGCCAGATACAACATGGGACTTTGACACACACCCTGCTGCTTGGCGCCGCATACTGATGAATGTTCTCGGTAATGCGCTAAGGTACACACCCTCGGGCTATATCTATGTCGGGTTGGCGTCATACCAAAGCTGCGCCTCTCGGAGCTAAATGGGGCCCGTAAGCAAATCGCTCGGAGAGCAAAACCAGGAATTCGACGTCACTCTCACCGTGAAGGAAACTGGGAAAGGCATTGGATCGGAGCATTCGCAAAATGATCTCTTTACCCCTTTCATGCAGGAGGATCCACTTGCATCCGGTAGCGGACTGGGGCTGAGCATCGTCCGCCAGGCCGTTAATTTCCTCGGTGGCTCAATCGAGATTAACTCTACCAGGGGAGTCGGTACTGAATTGACGATCCGGACTCCGCTCACCCGCTTTCTGGTGCATCAGACACCTCGTCATCTGACTCGGTATTCAACTCCCTGCAGACTTTTACTCAGGGGAAGACGATTGGTCTCGTAGGCTTCGGGCTCTCTCTCCGCTCTCACCGGGATACAGCGCTGTATTCATCCTTGGAACGATTGTGCCGCGACTGGTTTAACTTGAAAGTGATTTCCGTGTCTCTCTTGAAGGATGAACCTGTTCCCTTTGACTTTTACCTTGCCGTGCAGACGGAGCTGGATTCCGAGGATGTCGAGGGAAGAAATATTTTTGCTCTTAATAATCACCTCGACGGCGGAAACGGATCCAGCCCTCCAGTCGTGGTCATCTGCCAGTCCCCCGCGGAAGCGCATAGTATGTTTGTTGCGGCCAAGAATCGGGATGAAACGCCCGTCTTTGAATTTCTCAGCCAGCCTTGCGGGCCCCGAAAACTGGCTCGCGCTCTGAGTCTGTGTATGAAGCGACAGCTTAACCAACAGTCTGGCCGGCCCAGCCCTGAAGAGCCGACTCGCTGGGTGGAAATGCCAGAGTCTTCTCATCTGCCGTTGAACCTAGAAGTTAGCGATCCACCCCCGGAAAGAATGAAAATTAGCAAGCGACCGGCGACGGACGCAGTCCGGAGTCCAGAGTATCGAAGTCCTCGGTCTCTGTCAAGCGAGAACAGCCGAGAAGTGGGTTCGCAGATTATCGCGCGACCGACATCGGCTTTGGAGGAGGGCCAGGGGAATTCAAAGCTCCCCAGTTCATTCGTCTTACTAGTGGATGATAATGACCTAAACCTCCGGCTACTGTGTGCCTACACCAAAAAAGGGGAATTATGAGTATATGACGGCTCAGAATGGGGCCGAGGCAGTCGCTACACATAAGGTCCACCCCAGCAAGTTCCGCCTTGTTATCCTTGGTATGTTTGAGGCTTCCTCTTGTTTTTAGTTCTAAACCTTTCTTATTTTGCTGCCAATGCTGATGGCACCAGATATCTCAATGCCTGTCATGGATGGCTTCGAAGCGGCCCGGCAAATCCGCCGCCTCGAGAAAGAATACCGAGCCGGATTGGGTGAGTCGGCACGACAAGCGTTGCCGCCCACAATCGTCGCTGCTTTGACAGGGCTCGATAGTCATGATACTCAGAAAGAGGCTTTCGGTTTCCCGTATTGATACTTTCCTCATTAAGCCGGTCCAGCGACCGGATTTGTACGCAATTCTGGAGCGGATGGAACAACGCGATTAATCAGGACAAATTCGCAACTACATCTCAAACAGTCAACCAAGGCTGTTCTCTTTCCCATTGGCAGAGCCCGTTGTTAAGCTTGTACGCCCGTGGTAGGTTCTGAGAGATGTCCTGTGCAATGTAAGAAAGGTTGCATGCTTCATCGAAATATTTGTTTGCTGTAAAGTCCCCGTACGGACATCGCTTCCCCTTTCCATTTGATGAGTTCCCCCATACCTTTCCGCTTCTGTCAGGAAGTCGGAGCCCTTTGTTCGAACATACCCCGATACAGCATAAGCCTCAAGAGTAGTTCCCGGAGTGTAGACTGTATTTTATTTCTCCCATCCGTCGACAATAAATGTGTTTTTCTGCATTTAGTGAAGCAGCCCCGCCCTTTACTTTCCAAATAACAGAAAGTTTGCGAGCATGCGGAAATAATTGTACGCTTGACGAGACGATCATTAACCTCGTGATCATGTCATCTTACCGACTATGTTTCAAAACTCCCTCCGGTAACGTAGTCATAATTCATCCAGCCGGGATTCGCACTTCGCAGCATAGCCGAATTGTCTTCGAGACGCCATTTTTTGTGCGCTTACTACGTCGGGTAGTAAGACCGTAGCCATGATCTCGCGCGAAGGCATTCACTGTAGCAATTCCGAGCTGGAGTGTCGTAATACGTGCCCTCGGCCGGGGGCATTTCGGACCCTTGACTGACGCTATGGGTCAAGAAATTAACCCGGGTGGTATGCTTGGTTGACCGCTCCTGAGACGGCATTTCTATTGATTGCAAAGCCTGTCCTGCGAGCCATTTTGATCGCCCCCAATAAATTCGGATGCAACAATTTGAGTCCACCAGCCAGCCCAAACATGCTTTGCCACTCCGTTTTGGGAGCAGCAGATTAATCTACTGCTTATTGGTCAAACGTGCCTCGCTTTGCCCTTTACTGAAATGCCAAGTACAGCCAGCACATCTTGCTGCTGAGCCCAGGTCCTGATTGACTGGTTTCGCATTGGGCCCGGTTCTGACCTTTCTAAAACAAGCCTCAAATATCGCACCATGGAAGTAAACATATGCATATTGGAAAATAAAGTAGGAATGTGGGGAAACGATAAGAAACGATATGATAACTTCATAACGCATGCGCTTTGTTATTGACTGGACTCCTTCGCTCGTACTTCCTGGATCGCCCCGAGACGAAACACATCTGTGACTCATTGAATGAGGCAAGGGAGCTCCAACAGCTGATCAGTAGTTAGTAACAGATTTCGAGAAAGCCTTTTTTTGCATTATCGGGCGACAAGTGTAGATCGTATTGCTCTTGCAGAGCAGCTGCACGAACGATAGGATCAAATGGCATTATCACGGATACTCGCCATGAAAATGCCCGGCTCTGTCGCAGTATCGTCGTGAGATAAGGCCCAACAGAGACACACGTTTGCGGGACATGATCAGAAGGATCCAGATTATTGCCCTTATCACTAAGGATTGATTTGCAATTCACTGGGCTGCTCTTCCCCTCCTTTTTCCTGGTCTCGCGAGCTGTTTGGGGAATCCATCTTGTCCGCGGGAGAAAGTCAAGGATCCGGGCATTACTGTCTCCAACAGGCCTTGGTGACTCTTATAGATATGCAGACACAGGTAGCTATGGACTGGGTTTTATGATCACCGAGTTAGGTTAGTCAATCAGCGCAATCAGCTTTTGAAGGAATTTGTTCTTATTTTTAGCGGGCGGTTGGCAGTAAGTTTGATAGAAGGGATCAGTACCCGTGGATCTGAAGCCGCCGAGGATGTTTTGTCTTGCATTTTCTTCTCCTATCACCGGAAGTAGCCAAGATTGTAGAATACGTGTATCGTATCAGCTCTTCAGTCCACTAAGCCATTTGGCCGTTGGATTCTGTTCTCAGAAATTGCGACATAAAAAGGCCGCATTCGCGGGATAGTCTGGCGTACTTGGAGTGACAGGGGCGGTATCATACTTTCTATATAAGCCCCCTCTACCCGGCGAGCTCCGTAACAATAATATCCCCCAATATCTCTTCATAAAATAGCTGTCCCAATTCTACCTATGGATGATCATATCGATCTCTATTCATTCTTTTCTGAAGATCGATTCTCCTGCCTGGACTATCTTCATGACTCGGAGCTCGACACAGCCAGCCGTGTCCGCATCTGCGAGCAAGTGTGCGATATTCTGGACTTGTTCTTCCACGAGCAAAAGCAGGCCCGGGTTTCGAAGAGCACACCCATAGGTGAGGGTGAGGATGATGGTAAGCCATACGTTGAATGGAATACCAACGTACGGTTTAAACGCCGTAAGTAGTGGTGAGAAACCCATAAGATGAGCCGCGTAGTTCTATCCGGAGCTTTAACTTGAGCTTCCCCAGCTATCGTGCGGCCCACGCCTAATTGCGCTCTAGGTATCTTGAAATAGCCAGTTGGGTTTTTCAAACCGTGGGACAATTTAACCCAAGAAGAGTTTACTAAGATGCTAGGAAAACCAGAAATTGGCTATGTCCGAAGGAGAGATGGAAAAGACGAAAGCCTAGCATACCCGGATATACCGGTAGGCCTATCTCATTTCGGAAATATTCTTGGAATCCGACCCAATCGGACAAGATCATCGGAGAATCGCTTTTACGCACTACAATTCCACAAAACTTTACACACGCCTCTACCTGTTCGGTGGCCGAGTCGTATTCCAAGATTATCGTGCTACCTTGTGGAGCATGGTTTATATGGTAGCCGTTTTTCTGAGGTTAGAAGTTTTACCATAATAAACTTAAGGGTATGACATCTGTTTGAACTGTTCGTTGGCCAACCACTATTTAATAAATTGTTTTTAACGCCCAGTATTCTCTTTGGCCAAATGTGAGAGATGGCAAATGATGACTTGCCTGATAGATGGCAAGATATTTAGGATACGATGCATGTAGGGGAGAGCGAGACCAAGAAGCACGGGGCCCAAGTTGCAGGAATGGTTGGAAGAATTGTACTATAAACCAAGAAGTGGTCTAGTGTTAAACTGGCGGCAATATCACGGCCGGAAGATGATGACTAACGGCGCTAGGTGGGTGCAAAATAGCGATGGTACTGGACGGTGGGCGGTGAAGCGCCGGCTCGCCCTCCAAAGTTACGGGTGGAAAGACGGCCGTTTCTGGCGCCAAAAGTGGTCGTTTTCGGTGTCATTTTCACAGGTCCTCATATTCTCGTAGTTGTAAAAGGGGAATATAAACATTTTACTTCAAAACCCCGATTGTCCATTTCGTCGAATCTACCACTCCACTCTCCCCGCCATTACTTAATTGTCTACTTATTACTATTTACTCCGACCCAAATACAAAAGCCGTGTCTCCTCAACCAAGCACTGTCATCTCCTAAGCTGATACGTTCAATTTGCTATTAAACATCGTTATTAGATAAGGTAGGGCTATGAACTACCCATGATTTACCCATGCAAGTCGGCTTGTTAATTGACCTTCAATTACCAGCCTCAGCATTTTCATTCCACATATCATACCTTCGGCGTGCCAGCCATGTTTTTGACCAGAGTGTAGCTAGCCATATTTTTGTGTTTTTGTTCTGATTTTCTATGTGTGTTCTGTCAATTTGATACGTGTTGCCCAGGCAGCTTATGCATTCGCTTCGCGCGAAATACTTCCTCACTTCGGTGGTTCCAAATTAAAAAACCGTCTGCTATGATCATATGAACAAAAGTGACTGGCGTACCGTGGCCTGATGCCAAATTGAGGGTGGTAAGTTGAGAGAGATCAGTTGGCCCATATTCACCAGTGTAGTGACCGATCTTCTCCAGCTTCACAGTGATGTCTTTGCTTTTAGTTGGACACTACAGACTTCACGCATGAGGGATGTACACAACGCGATGTAAGGAACTGCTCGTCTTTGAATCTCATCTCGCTAACGACGCATTTGGGCTACACCCTGCTCACCAGAGTCACCAGCAACGACGTGTTGAATAATTTATTGACTTCAATGAAAAGGGCCGTCAATAAACAATTTTGCAGGGTGGATAGCTTCCAGTAGAGCCTAGCCACTGAATAAATAGTGTGTGATATTGAGCTGATGTGGAAGGCCATGGAAACGCGCAATTGTTCAGCCACTCGTATCCTCCCATTCCTAGCCTCCATGCTTATGCGCATCGACATACTCTTTAGCAATCCATGCAATCTTTCCATATTATTGGGTGAACACCTGCCAGGAACAGGGAGGCTTTCTATTGGCTGGAGCTGAGTGCCGGAAGCTTCGACGCACGGAGCCACGCCATGAAACACTAACCACATGACGCCCAGTCTCCCGAGACAGCGCTTCACTTTCGCTGCAAACGCTGTCTCCGGTGCTTAATGATCCTATTTTGCCCAGCGACATCATTCTATTATCTTTCGCTTGTTCATCGTCTTTTCTGAATAGCCTTTGCTGCTCTGTTGACGCTATGGCGCGATTTGTACGATCTACAGTCTTGGGTGGAACATTCGAGACGACGGTGAGGTAGGAGCTGCCTAAAAGAAATCCTTTTTTTCCCTCCTTTACCATAAAGCCCACATACTAACATTGCCTGACATCCAGATATACTGGGCTAGAACCTTTGAGTACCGGTGTATCTGGAGCAGTATGGTCGGTTCCCCAATAACCAAGCGTGGGAGAGGAGAAAGGCCCGATGTTGGCTGACAGTTTCAAATCTTCAGCTCGGCGAGGGACCAGATTGGCCAGCAACTTGTTGCGGTGAAAAAGCTATCGGGGCCGTTGAAGACGGCAGGCAACGCGCGGCATATATTCAAGGAGATACAATTGCTGAAACACCTGAAGCATGAGAACGTACGTTGACAGAAAAGCAACATTTGGACGGGTAGGCTTGACGAAGAGCAGATCATCAATCTAGTCGATATATTTATATCTCCTTCGGAAGATATGTATGTCGCTTCAACCTTCCAGATTCAAGTCCTATGTGTTGACCTATGCAGTTACCTTGTCACGGACCTGATGCAAACCGATCTTCAGACTCTTTTGAAGACGAAGCCAATTGAGGGCGAATTTGTCCAATTCTTTGTATACCAGATAATGGTCAGACTGCATGTAACTGTTCGCGGGTACCTGTCGCTAACCGGATGCTTAGCGCGGCCTAAAATATATCCATTCGGCTGGTGTAGTTCATCGTGACCTGAACCCGGGAAACATCTTGGTCAATGAGAACTGCGATCTCAAGATATGCGATTTTGGGCTGGCGCGAGTTCAGGAACCTCAGATGACGGGCTACGTTTCCACCAGATACTACAGGGCCCCTGAAACCATGCTTACATGCCAAAGATATGACGAACATGTTGATATTTGGAGTACAGGATGCATCTTCGCTGAAATGCTGCAAGGGAAGCCACTTTTTCCGGGGCGGGACCATATAGACCAGTTCCGTGTTACGACAGAAGTTCTTGGAACACCGTCTGAAAATGTCATAGCCAAGATAACAGCCCAAAATGTTAGTATGGTAAAAGCATGTGGTGCGGCACCAACCATGAGTCCCCAAAATGTGCAATTGAAAGAAGATTCCTCAACCTCTCCTGCTGACCTGTGGTTGCATGGCAGACGCTGAGATACATTGGCTCGCTCCCGAAGCGTGAGGGCAAGCCACTTTCAGACATCTTTCGAAACGCTGACCCAAAGGGTAAGCTGCTGTAACCCGGTTCATATGTCTGCATATTAACGTGGCAGCCATCAACCTCCTGGGGAAGACATTGGTTTTTGATCCGCAGGGGCGTATTTCCGCTTCCGAGGCTCTTGCTTCTCCATATTTTGCGCCTTACCATGACCCCACGGATGAACCGACAGCCGAAAAAGTATTCGATGGGAATTGTGACGGATCTTATTGCTCAGATGACGTGTGGAAATCGAAGCTGTATGTGTAACCTTCGTTATGTCTAAACCCACGCTAACTTTGGTCCAGTTACGCCGAAGTTCTAGGATTTTATGAGAAAGCAGTGTTGCAGGAATCCGTTGAACGGTGGACACTTTCTCAGCCCATAGCCCTAGGCTGACCCATGACTACTTGCTACAAAAGTATCCATTTTCCGGATCCTACCTGTCTAGCTTGTGCTTTTTTATTATTCAAAACAACTTTCGGTGGCATCTCTACCTCTCATTGTGATCCAAAGTCTGAGATATACCTCAACCAGACAACACTGACGAAGAAAGCTTTAAGCTAAGAGGGCGGAAGCGCTTTAGTGAGGATAAACTTGGTGTTTCTCAAGAAAGGTCGATTCGGACGAAACCATTTCGCTCGAGATAGGTAAAAAATTAGTAAAAGTGAGATAGTACAGTGACACTGCCAAAGTGTTCACACCCCTTCATCACACCTTGATTACATGATATTCTGCCGATTCAAAAACTTCATGAATTCGTAAAAAGTCAGCTAGTATGGCGTATACCAGCCCTGGCTCTCGATAATAGCTTCCACGCGGTGTGGCATAGTGGCCGATAGTTTCTCTAGGTGCTTCCACTCTAGTGGATTCCGTGCTTCCTGCGCAGTAGCCACTAGTAAATCCTTCATTTCATCAATATATCGCATATGAAGCAACTTTGGCCGCAGCTCGTATATTTCTTCTTTAGCAAAGTCCATAGATCCACGATTGGATTCAGATCAGGTGAATGTGGTGGCCAATTCATAACTTTGACCTGCATTCCATCCAAAGCTTCGCGTACGATGATTGCAGTGTGTGAAGGCGCATTATCATGGTGAAAATGCCATTTTCATGTACGATTAAAATAGGCAGAATCGACGATATAGCTCTTCAATAAAGAAGCGTTCAATACCTCCTCTTTCAGATCGAGAATCGCTAAATAGGGGAATTAGACTAGTCCTCCGTAAATCCCTGCAAAAAGCGCCCTGAAATATCTGCTTCACCTGCTCCCCTTTATGGGGTAATCCTTGACATTGCTTCTCTCTTGGTTGATTCTTCGGGCATACAAAAGGCCATTCTCTTTTAACACCAACCTAGACTGCGACATCACCCATGGGAAGGTGCGCAAAGCTTCAGGGTTATTCGTGTAGGAAAGATGGTTCACTCTGTGTGGGACTAGTTTGAGGGGTATCACTGACGCGTGCCCCTGTGGCATCTACAGCTTCAATGGTGACCGGCTGCAGCCGGCTGGACTGACACTGTTGTCACAGGATTGCGGGTTCCGTGCCCGACTAGTACTCTGGGGGCTAGGGAGATCTTGAATGGGAGAGGCTGATGGTTACTAGGCAATATGTTAGATTTAAATGAAGCAATATAAGCTTGAATGTACTCTTGCCGATTTCTAGAGAGTGATAGTCACACCAGGCTAGCACATACTCAGTCCCAACTACCGCGTGCGAATCGACCAAATTTTGGCAGTTTGTTTTATCGGGAAAGTAGCATCACAACGTGCCTCAAGGGGACGCGATTTCCACCAAGATACCGCTACACCGTGTCAGTGAATTTGAGAACAAAGATTTTTTACTTGAATACAACCCCTTAGAGACCCCTCTTAATGCGTACAAAATGCAATATCTAGTGGCGGGGGAGGGGACCGTCCCGCAAGAAGTGACTTGCATATGATTTGCTCTGCTATTGTGACGCGGTTTATACATACCTGTCCGACGTCCACGATCTGCACACTGGTTTTGGTGCCGAGAAGAACATTGCGGCCTGCGTGATGTTGGAGCTAGACCTTGCCTTGCAACGAAAAACTCTAGGTTAACTTGCAAAACTGATAATGAACAAAGGCCCCCGGTAGATGTCGTGCCACGTATACAAGGCCTCGCCAAAACCCGTCCAAAATCCCAACCCACCCAGGAAAATCCAACCTGTGGGTAGGGCCGGGTCTTAATCAGCAACCCCATGGGCAGGTTTTGTTCTGGAAAACCCAACCCAAGACCCAGACGGGTACCCCGTATACCTCGCAAAAGCAAAAAAGGCTGACCTGTCACTTTATATAAATTTATGGCCTCTCCAGAGACATGTTGTTCTAAGGTGTCATGTTACTTTTCTGTTCATGAAAGTTGAAAGATTTCCATGGGTGCAGCGGAACCAAAGGCAGCAATGATAATGGATAACATTGCATCGTGCAGACCCTTAACCCGCAGGAGTCTGGCTCTCCAAAGTGGAGTTATGTAAACCTTGGCGGTTGATCAAGTGGATGAGCACCGATCAACATAATGCTATGTTCCCCGACTCCAACTCTACTTCGATTACATACAGCAGAATGCAACAGGTTCAAGTTCGGGAGTAGCCATTTCAGCTAATTGCAATCGCTGCCACTAGCGCGTCCATTGCTGAACTATGGGTGGACGCATCGGCTTTCGTGATTGGGCCTCCCCAGTCCGCTCCCAGCTGATTGTTGGTGCTGTTCCGATCATGGGCCCAAATGCTCTCCGCGCATGCTCGAATAACCTTGACATACCCATCATTAGGTGTGACACTATGCAGGAGCCCTAGGTTTCGGATGAAGATGCCCTTGAACTGCCTTGCATTGGCGTCACAGCTGTTTGGCTCGCATATGTCGTGGATCACATCGTTCGAGTCGGCTAGTGTTTCAATGGCGGCTTTGGCAATCCTGGAAGCAGCTTTCAGGTATGATGGATCGGGAGCAGCTCGATCCAACTCGACGAGACCACCGAGGACGACGCCCTGGTTGTAGGACCATCTGGCAGAAACATTCACACCATTAGCCATAGTTTGATAACTTTCGCAAAGTATATGCGACCCACATAGGTTGCCCGCTGTTCTTGCAGTCTGTTAGCCCATCATTAATGGTGCCCTGGTCGTTGATCATTCCGCTGGCCTGGAACCAATTCCACTGGCGTTGAGCCCAGCCAACATACTTCTCGTTGTTTGGAACGCGGTTTGCCAGTTGTGCCGCAACAGATAGGAATAACTCATTAGTAATAGCGTTCACATAGTCGTGGTTATAATCCGAATAGATTCCGCCACTGCTGCAAGTGGTTGGCCCGTCGCTGGTCTGCATGGAAGATCAGCATTGCAATTGTGCGTCGTTTTCTTGTTTGTGGATCCATACCAGATGGTCAAAGATGCCGATCGCCAGGTCCAGGTAATCTTGATTCTTCGTGGCATCATATGCTGCGATCCAGGCGAGTGCCCACCAGGAATCGTCATCGAAGGAGCCGTCTGTCCAGTTTGAGGCCTTGACGATGCCTAGCGCCTGGACGTCCCCTGTCCGTGGTGGCTCCGGAATGACTTTCCCCAAGTTGGGATGGGGATTTGCTTTCGAACCAACAACAAATGTGTGGTTGAAAACCTCGGTCGCAGATTTCCGGACTGTTTCATTTTCATCCGTCAGAGCCAGATAAGCAAGTACTGTCATGCAATTGGCTCCGTTCCACCACCCAGATGTGTCCCATATTCCTGTGCTGCCATTATACCATGTCTGCAACACATCGAGGGCAGTTTCTGCCTTTGACGTTGCACTCTGCGCTGAGGTCCCGGCCCCAAGAATGATAGGGATTAATACCACTGAAAGGAGAGCATACATGGTATGTTCAAATAGAACTATTGGATGCAGTATCGAACTTGTTGGCAGATCTCGGAATTTGTCAAGTCCATTAACATCTGAGGGTTTCAAGCATAGACAGATATAGGGTAGTATTCGACTAAGAAACCTAGCGTAAAGCATTACCTGGCGATGTCACTCTGAGCAAGATATGTCGAATAAAATGGTTCTTATATTACTAACTTGCTCGATTGTTACAGCACCTACTTGCTGATGTAAGGAAGTCAGTTTCCTGAGACATCTACATGCTTATTAAATCCTCAATCGGTTAAATATTCACAGCATTAGGTAGTTTAGAAGATACACTCAATATGTGTCACGGAACCTACCATTGGTCCTTTTGTATACTAGCGCGTACCGTGTTCTCTTGGAATTCTTTCAAGAAACAGGATGATACGGTCTCAATACCGTAAAACACGTGACATTTTATTACGCATTTTGCTTATCAATCATGTCCGACCAAATTGTCAAAACCGGACCATTGTGTCTTTTTAGAGAATTTACCATCGTGAATTTACCAGTACGCTCGCCATACACCTGATTTCCATAACAGAAATATATATTGTATTCTATTCTAGACGGAAAGATGAGCTATATATACAACACGGAGCCAAGCTGATTTCCAATCAACTTGGTTGTCTGTATTGACATCTCGGAGCTAATTCCGATGGTGCGGCTTGCTTCCTGATCTGCACCAGCCTCATAACACAACAAAAGCACGCATCCCTGCCAAGCCGAGGCGAAATGTCCAAGACCTGCGGGCTAAACTGTAGTACCGTGTAGTTTCTTTGTTTGCTACGAGACCTCAATCGCTGAGGCCGAGTACGGGAATGTGCATGGGGCTGGTCTCAATACTGGTCGCGGGCTCTCGGTCTCTTTCCGTTGACGGAGCTGCTAATGTGTTCTTTATCTCGCAAACAGCTCCCAGTCCCAAGTATACTTCCAATCTGGATATCCTGATCCACGTATGAAGATGCCATGAGAGTACCTGTTGTCTCATTGACCAATGCCACTAGCTGGAGAGACAAGCCCTATAAAAGATTTCGGTAAGCAATACGTCATGTACAGAGGTGGAAAGGAGACTTGCATTTCGTTCAAAACGCGTTGAAGCTCGGCAGGAACATTATGTCCTTCGATTCCACTAATATCGAAAGCTTTCGTCCATCTCTGAAGGACCCCGTCTCTGACCGATGCTTGCGTGACTGGGTAAGAAAATGTAAATGCCAGTGGGATCTTCCGTAGCTCATGATCAGGAATCGGGTGGTGCTTCAAAAACTTACGCAAACAATCGATAATGAAGAGCCACAGCTGCTGTGCGGTACCGGATTTTACCGCATCAGGTATCTTTGTGTCCACTTGCGTACTGCCGTATCTACCACTGCCTAGCAGCTCAACCTTGCAGACCCGAAAATCTGTGCCTCCCATTTCAAAGGTAGGGAACACCCCTCTCTCTTTCCCAGTGGGAAGCGCCATCACCCAAGTGGGATTCATAGGCTATGTTGTGCAACCAATTAGTTAATCTTTGCTCACACGTAAATGCAGCGGTACGGACTTACTATATCACCTCCATTTTCGCTGAGGCCTATGCAATATTAGCACCCGTATTGGTCGTAGCGGCGGCTGGATAGCCATCACATACCGACATAGAGTTCCTGAACAAATTTATCAGTTATCTGTTTGAGGGCGACACGTCCGACGGTATTAAATCCTGGAGACGAGCATATTCTTCTCCGAGACGGACCGAGAGGTCCGGAAGTAAGTTAGTTACTGTAGGAACTGATTAGTGACGCCTCATCGATCGGACCAGAATGCTCCTTCCACCCGACGCAGAGGTAACCGTCGGTGAAGTCGACATAGCCGATCGAAGGCAAATGGCATAAACCTAGGGGGACTGAGATCCTGCGGCTATACTTCCACACCGTTTTGATGCAGAAGCTACCCTTCTGTAAACCAGAAGTGAATTTAATATACCAGAGGCGCGTCACAGAATCTGGCATTGATGTGTCGTTGGTTCCTTGTTTCATGTTAGCGTGTGGGCCGGGGCTCTGTATATGGCCCTGATTTTCAATGTCCCACTTATTCTACTTCAATGGAAATTGGCAGACGGGATAACGTCTTTTCGTGCGATACGATAGGGGCTTGATCCGCAGGCACAACCGTCAATATGATCCTTGACTTGCGTCACAGTGACCACGAAGAAACCATGGAAAATATTGCGTAGACTCGGCTTGTTGCGTCTTATCAGTACTGTTCCTTTTACCTAGTGGTAACGACATAAATATATAACTTGAAACCGGGCGGATGGTCCTTTCCGCAAGTAAATTAGCTTTTTGCACTAACCTGTTTGCCCCTATTACATCTAGTATATTCTAAGCTCGGCTTAACGGCTCGTTTGCCATACTGACCCCTGTAAATGAACCGGAGTTTACTTCTGGAGCCCTCAAAGATGAACGATTGCCCTTCAGACGAAGAGCGTCATCTAGCAGCAAAGTACCCACATTACGTTCATCTACCATTGTCACGATCCACAGACTGACAACACAGACAGACAACATAAATCACGATTTGGGATTGCGCAAGACCACGAAAAACTCGAACCAGCAAAAGCCCCATTATGACCTCCGGGTGAAAACAGCATCATCGACTAAGCTTTTCAACGACTTTCGGGTTGCGTCAACTTCCCGAAGTCACAAATTCCTTCTGTAAATAACATAGAGTAACGGCGCAGAGTTTGGAAAAGCAGCGAAGGAAAAGTCTTACAAATTCAGTCGGATCCACCAGATCTATGACAGTCCTGTCGCCAACTGTGATCACATTACCTGAAACAAGCTCTACAATTTTGCGCCAATGCAGCCACGTCTGCCGATGCAGCAGCATTTCCCAATCGCACCGCGCTATTGTTCGGAGACAGGATATCCTGCCCCCGGCTTACTGTGCTCTCCTCAGGCCACCGTACTCCAAGAGATATTAACAGGCCCTTATTCTTCACCACGGAGGATGCCTGGGCAGTTGGGAGGTAGCACCAACGGAACAATCCAGTATAATGTCCACCGAACCCCAATTGCAACCACGGAGCGTTGCAGTGAGATCAACGGTTTGACCTGAAGATCGCGGGATAATAGATACCTCCTCCACACCCGATTCATCCATAAACGCCTCTGATTCCTGCCGTTCACAAACAGCGCAGATCCATGGTCTAGCGAAAGGAAGTGTCGCATTTTTCGCCCGCAAAAGCTGGATAGCAATTGGTCCGATTTTACGTCGTCCCCGTATACGACCAGCGCACGTGTTGGCTGCGATTTGGTCGGATTCTCACTGCTTGTCGCAGCAACCCAATCCCACAATACCGGAGAAGCGTCTGGCAAGCTACCAGAGCTGGCGTAACCACCGAAGCTGCCTCCACGGCACTGATATTCATTGGTTTCAACGCGACCTCATCCGTCGTCGCAAGCGCATAGTCGGCCGCGCCGCCGTTTCGCGTATAACTCACAGCGTTGACATGCAGTTGAAAGCGTCGCCAGCCTTTCTTCGGAGCTCTCTCTTTATAATTCCCCGGTATAAGGCATGAATTCAGAAAATAAAACAAAAATAATAGTTAAAGAAATTGTAAGTATGTGGGCAATCTAAGACCACGTGGTGGACACTTTCCCGTTCGCCACAGACGCATAGCCGTCAGGTACTCTCGATTTCTAGGCAGAGATCCGTAGAGCCGTCTAGTGTACTCAGCCGGCAGTGTGTGGTCGGTCTGACGCAGATGGGTGCCGTGGTTCCATCTTTCCTTCCATTGGGCGCGGATTCCTTGCCTGATGTGTGTTCTCTCGCGAGACGGAAAAAAGCACAACGTGTGTCTCGTTCCAGGTATGGCTGGCTCCCTGGCCAGTAAATCAGCGATGCCATTGCCGGACATTCACTGCAGTCGTATCGATTTGTCATGGGTCTTGTTGTTCATGGTAGCCTGTAGAAGGGCATAGGTGATCCGTTGTCCCGGCATTTTTTCAGAAGGCCTGCAGGGCCGACTTGCTGTCGCGAGCATGGCAGATCCTACCCGCGTATGGGATGTTTCCAGTGTCGGAGAGTGACCCTATTGATAATGTTGATGGCATTCAAGATCTCAATCAGCTCGGCGCTGGGAAACACGAACGGGCCATCGATCCATGGTTCCGACCTGTACTTGCTGTCGATTATTCCAGTGAGTAATTTAGCACTGCCGCTGCAGCGTATAAATTACCGCGTCGTCCCGAGACGTCCGAAAATACCACGATGTCCGCGGTTGCCCGCGTAGCCTCGGCCCTTCCTATCGCGAGCTCATGTCTGGTTTAATCTCGATTTCCGGAAAGGGCTCTTTCGTTATGGTGATAGCGGGGTCTCTCCAGGTTCATTGTTCCCAAGTGTTCCCATGGCGGGAACCAGGCAAACGATCCACTATTGTTACGTCTTCTCGGGGCTCGGAGTAGGGCATCTCCTATAAAGTGCTTTTTCGGGCGGGGTATGCAGTCTAGTGATGTTATTTTGTGCAACGGTCGCACAGGAGAAGGCGAATTGGCAGTACATGTGCGTCCACGCCAATTGTGGTTGTTGCCACCGTTCGAAGGTAGGTAGGACGCGGATGAAAGCCGCTCATTTCACGGAACGGAGGTGTCTTAGATAGGTCCCGTCTCGAAGTGGATCATGCATCAGAGGGTCGAGGTGTAGTCGACAACCGCTATGACGCGCGCTCCGTGGAGCTGTCGCATTTGCTCTGGGCATTTGCTCTGGGCGAAGCTATCGCAATCCCCCAACCGCGATGTTGACTTTGGTTGGTCGCTTGACTGCTTGGGTTATGTCCTCCTTCTACCGTAGCTCATGGTTGAAGACTACTCCCAGGAGCACGGCAGTCGTAGATAGCTGGATGGAATTACCATTGATAACCAGCTGGTCCTGGCTCTGTTCTTTCCTCTTCCGGGTAATGTGAATAAGTTCGGTCTTTTCTGCAGCGAAGCAGGACCCAGTTCTTCGGACTCAGGCTGCGGCACGAGCTGCGTCTTCGGACTCAGTTTTGACCAAGTTTTCCGCGGCGCTCCAGCAGAAGTAGTCGTCGACGAAGGCATATGCCCCGCCGTGAAAATGGACCGTTTGGTCGACCAAATCGCGGTCGAATAATGCAAGGAGGATTGGTGACAGCGGAGAGTCTTGTCTTGCACGAGCCCGGCGTTGTCTAGCGGCACCACCTCGGCTCGGTAATCGTTGAATCTAATGCTAGCCTGGCATCCCCTCATGAAGCTCGCAATTCACGTCCCCGCTTCCGAGTGCGATACCCTTGGGCTGAGGCGAATATCCAGGCTTGCCTTATTTACCCCATGAAAAGCCCCCTCAGGTCGAAGACCACCAGTGTGATGACCTTCTGCCTTACCGCGCCCGGTCGACTGCATTAACAAGCGTCAGGAGAGCTTGCTCGGGTTGTTCGTCCCGGACGTCCTCCGAACTGAGTATCCGGTAGAAGACCGTAATGCTCCGCAAAGAAGGGCAGCCGCCGGGCCATCACCATTTGCAATAATTTCCAGAGTGCGTTAAGTGGCAAGGTCGGGCGGTACGCTTTAGGTAGTGCCTAGTTGGTTCCAGGGGCTTCCGCAGGACTACAAGTCGCGCGCTTCTTCGTCGCTGTGCGTGGTTTCCTAGTTCAATCGACGACGGGAAAATCCGAGTAGTGATGTTTCCGAGATATTTCCAGAGACGTTCCCAGATCAACGTACGGAGACCGTCCTCGCCTGGCGTTGCTGCGCCTTTTGCAGCCTTGAAATTATCGATAAATTTCAGTTTCGGGATTGAATGGCTTCGAATCTCGGTTAGGGCGTGAGCGGGTGCTCCCACTTGCGCAGTCGCTGTCGGCGGGTAGAATGAGCCCTGAACGCCTGAGCTTTCTCCCTGTTGTCAACTAGCTCCTCGTCGCCCACCTTAAGGGCGGGGATGCAGTCTCAGGAGACTGGTGGTTTCTTGTACGTTGCTGCCTTCCCACAGTTTCCCTTCACTTGTTTCATCTAGAAATTGTTTCCAGTGGGATGTCGTAGCCTTTTCATGGTCCCCGTCGTGACTGGTGCATGTTCTCGAAATAGCCACGGTGCGGAAGTCGGCTCGTCCGGCTTCAGCGCAGCTCTCTTGCCACTTGCATGTAGGCAGTTCACATCTTTTTGTTGAGCTTTAACGTCGCCAGGGAACACCGCTTGGAGGACAGTGACGTACTCGTTAGTCTCTCTACAACTGTGTCGAGCGCAGATGCTCGTTCTAGTTTCGCAGATGTAGCACCAAACCATGCTGTCGAAATACTATCTAGTGCAATTATTCAGAAAATAGTCCCTGGCTTGCAGAGGAAAATATCGCTAGCTTGAGTAGACAAGGACAGAGGGTCTAGGCTTGTCCACTTGAAGGCCGACAGATTGTCATTACTGGAGTGGAAAAAGCATTGGCCTGAGTCTCCTAACTTGTATGCTAATAGTTCATTCAAAAGAATCCGTCGCGTATCACAGAGTGTAGAGCCTAGACATGAAGCGGTGTCGTTATCTCAGAGGGCTCTTGGCGGATAGCGTGAATTAATAGCACTGTAGCAAGGAAGAACGTTGAAGCCACGGGGAAGATCCATTTAACCCCGCCAGGTTCAATATCACGATCCAATCAGCGAAGAAACCTCCCTTGGGCTATTTTCCTGTTTACATATGTTACCACGAAGTCACTTTCCATAGTCGCCTTTCGCTCACTGCATGTAAACGCGAGTAGGCAACCAAAGGTCAGTGCCGCCAGATTCCACGGGATCTGTTGAGATGGGGAGGGGCGAAGCTTAAGCGTTGCTGGGTGACATCGACCATGTGTGGCGTTAGCCATATTTTTTCGCAGCAAATATTTAGAGGCAAAGTCTTCGTGCTGCGTTTACTTTATTCATGACAGGCCCTTGACCCTCTATTAAATCAAGTACAGCGCCTTATATGCAGCAAAAGACTCGTACCGCCTAGTATTCTCAATTATCGGCTGGGTCCAGTAAACCAAATGAGAATACGTGTCGTGAAGCTCGTAAATACCGGTAGGTATTCTCTCCCATTGTCGATGAGGAACCGTTTGATCTGGGCGCCGAACTGTCAGTGCACCCGGGCCTCGAATTGTCGAAACTTCTGGAGCGCTTCATTCTTCCATCTGATGGCATATGCCCACGAGCCAAGAGAATAATCGCCAGTCAAGGTGATCACGTACCTGGAGCCATCTTTGGCGATCGGCATCTCCATGATGTCCGAATGAAGCATTTCGTATATTCTCGTTGAATGCACACGTGGTCGTCTTGCACGGGAGTTCCTCTTCTGATGCCGCTTACCCGACATGCACGCTGGGCGCTGCGGCATTGCAGCAGCGGTCGGTACGGAGTGCCAATCCGCCGGAGTACTGCCATGACGGTGAGGTGAGGAACCATCATGACTGTAATGGCCACCCACTTCAACGGCCGGAACCTCAGAAATCAGCACTTATATTTGAGTCGCCAAAAAGTGCTTTATCGTCTCAACGATATTCAACTGGCGGACCACCCCACTGACCTCTGAGTGTGGTATCAGTGTCCGTCATTATGCAATTGCGGGCCCTGAGGGTCAGGTGTGATTCTTTCTCTCTTGCATGATAACACCTTAGGCAATCGAACAGAATGGAAGATATTGTACAGATTGTACGTCAGATCGGTTGACAGCAAGCACGTAATGTAGTCCCACTATCACAACGCTAAGCTGTACAATATAGATAGTGCTGCACAAATTCCAGTTATTGTGATTGAGGAATCTGGATATCCAAATAACGAGTTCCGCGTCAGACCGATGTGAGGGATTTGGAAGAGACTTTAAAAGTTAGGGATCACGGATCACCAAGGTCACGGGGTAAAAGATGTGGTTCAGCTATCCTTGCCAGTTTTAGGAGTTTGGTGAACAAAATGGTCAGGATCTGTCGCAGCATGGCCATCTTTGGTCTCGATATCAAAATTCGGAGAATTCAGAAAAGCCTAGCAGGATTGAGAATCTATTACAATACGGCGAGACCTGGTACCTGGCGCAGAGGATATAGTTACACGATAGACAGCAAAAGCTGATTCGTTATGGTTGTCTTTCCGATTGGATGCATCTTGAGTAGGGATACTTGGTCGGCTAGCTCATTGCCGGGGCACATTCCAATACCCGACGACCCGACCCAGATAATTAATTACCACCAACACTCCGGAGGGGTAATAATAGGGTTAGGTCTACCCGTGGACGGAAAAAGTACCCCCTTCTGCCTTTTTTAAGCATCTTACACGAGTAAAACCTAACACCTACCTGGGGTTTCAATACCCTACTAATCCTAAACCAAGAGGTCTCTACGAGTGCAAGGCTCTAGAAGGATTTAAGACAAATAGAAATGCGAAATTACGATAGGGCAGAGGCATATTGAGGCCGATCTGGATTGGCCAGGCTTGGCCTGGTCGTACGGTCGACCGACCCTTCATGTTACCCCTGAGATTCAGTGCTTGCTCTATTTTCGGCCACCATCATCTTCACGGGCTGGGGATCTGGTACAGGCAACACGGCACTGGTGGGAGCATGTCATGACCATGGCCGAGTAGATTGACTAACCAAAAGTTTTAGGTAGCAAAGCAAGAACGTGGCTCATTTTGAAGAGGGGTTCCATGAGCACGCTGGTTGAGGGAATGGGCAGGGAGCTCTTTACTTTCCGATCTCCATAGTACGAAGATCGACGATCCATGGCTCCAGCGTGGTTGGCAGAGGTTAGAAAGGCCTGGTAATTTTTAGGTGCTGAAGGTGGTCAAAATGGTCGGGATCTGCCGCAGCACGGCCGTGTTCGGTACAGCTGTTTCAGAATTTGCGGAAACTAACCAAAGGCATTGAGAAGCTTCTACTATCCGCACTACTCAATACGCCATACCGGCAGGAAGTAAAGCGAATCTTTGGGTTTTGTTCCATCGTTTGGTTGTATACTGAGAAAGATACCTGGTCGCTAGTACATAGCCGGAGCAAATTCCGATACCCCCGATACGCTAAACCATCAACGGCCCGCGTGGTTGGAGACTGACTTGAATTACCATGAAGAACCCCTGGAGACTTCGCGACACAAAATTTTCCTGTTGACATCCGGGCTGTTCTCTGGCACGACGAGCAGATCCAACCGGAGAATAGCTGAGCTTCGCCCAGGGTTGAAAGCAGCCGCGGATATAATATAGCTCTCGGCAGGGCCAGAAAGTGCAGGTGAAGTCACAAGACTGGAGCAGTTGACTTTAGACGTCTAGAGTGGTATTGATAGACCTACCATTGCTTCTCTCTCAACCGATATCGGTCCATTGATATGTTGTTGTGGGTGTTGTTGTTACTGTGTTATATATTATTATCAGTATTACCAAATTATATTAAACATTTTTTTATACTAGAGACTTACAATAGGCGATCCTAACTACCGGGATCCTTCTATTCGTGCCAGCGTTTCCCTTCCCTTCGAATTAACTCCAATGCGGTGATTTTAGTCCTGCTAGGCGCTCGTTCCTGGTTGTCAAGGGTGCGGGGTGCCGACCCTAACCGCCGCAGGTGAGGGACACTTGGCGGGGAAAGTCGCGGAAGGCTTGAATATTGCTCGTGCAGCGAAGTGACCGTCAGTAAAACCGCCGTTGTTGTGTACCGCACGGGCGCGCAAGGCATCGGCGCCTATCTTCGCCCAGTCCTCCCCATCGGTGTCATCGTCTTCAGCCCACTCATTCTCTTGCATTCCGTCGGGAGCGTCCGAGGAAGAGCAACACTTGCCGTCGTCGCCATCAAGCGACATCTTGTCAGCTCCGTATTCCAGCATGTCAAGGTCGCTGCGCATGCCATAGTCATTGGTGTACGAGAATGTCTCGGATGTGGACTCGGCAAAGCTCTGACGGTATGGGGAACGGCATGGGGAACGGCTGCCACCTTGCCAACCCGTCTGTCCCTGAATCTGTAGGCCACGCTGCTGTAACGAACCGGCAAGGCGCGAGGGAGGCGATGTCGACGTGTTCAAATCACGGTCGTGCGCAGGCTCACCGCGGCGACGCGCGTCCCAACGACCACAACTGATCTTCTCGCACACCACGTTGCCTTCGATACCATCCGCCTCTCCTCCGTTTCCTCGACCTTTCACCGCCGCAATAACAAGTCTGCGCGCCTTAGCTGGGGGAATAGTGGAAAATCCGGGGACCGAAGTTGTCAGATGACCCATGATGTGGCGGATAGCCAAGGGGCCCTGCTCGAGCATGATATCGGGCAGATAGTATTTGGCCAGCATCGCAGGGGTGATCGCGCCCGTGCTGCCCAGGTCGTTGGCAGGTTGGACGTTTTGGCTGTTGTCGTTTTGCACGGCATCCTGAAGACCGATATCGGAGTTCAACTGGGGAACTGTCGACAGCGGTGATCCCGGTGACAGTGTCACACCTTGCTTGAAGGTCTGAGGAGCTAGGGTCGGCGAAATAGAGTTGGGTGGCGTGGGCAGCATGGCACGCTGTCCGGGTGGTGTAGACACATGGCCGCCACTCAGGATAGCGCGGCGGGGAGAGATATCAACTGAAGCAGTTTTGCCAGCAACAGCCATAACGATGCGGGAGTTTGTCTGGGAAACCATGATGAGAAAAAGAAAATCAGGAGCCAGCTCGTTGAATTCTAAAATATTGGGTTCGTGACCACGGTGCTTTGAGGTCATCATGCATATAAATGATCTCAATGTCGGAGAGTGACGCGACCAAAAATGTCAATTATATCATTTCTGATTCCCGTCCCACACGTGATTTACTTCATTTACGTTCAGATTTATTTAGATTCATCTCTGAGCAGATTCTCTACGAAATTTCGTGTACTCCCGTGTCCATCTCCGCTGTGCGCATCATCCTAGGCTGTGATTAAACGCGTATAATCGTACTTTTCCACGGCCCACCTGGCTTATATGCAGGAATCGAACAATACTGTTCTTTTTGAGAGTAGCAGTAGTAGTAACAACAGTAGTAGTAATAGTAGTTTACCCCGACCTTTCGCAAAATTGGATCCCAGGTCACGTGAGAATTATAGGTCTATAGGAGTGGCTGCCTGTTAGGCTGACACTCCACTAGGCAGCAGGGAAATGAGCTGCTGCAACTACAAACTACCTGAATCTCTTAACATAGGTCAGTCATCACACTTGTACCTTAATTCAGGGTTTCAACTGGTTATGAGCCTCTCTTTGCTAGACTAGCCTTTGGACTTTTTGTGATATGAGGCTGGTGCAGATTAGGAAGCAAGCCGCACCATCGGAATTAGCTCCGAGATGTCTATACAGGCAGCCAAGTTGATTTCCAATCAACTTGGCTCCGTGTTGCATATGTAGCCTCGTCTTACCATCTAAAATAAAATACAACTCATACCTCTGAACTACAACAGGTTTTGAGCCCGGGACCAAAACTCTCGGTGCCGTTTCTACGCATCTGAGAATCGTCTTAACTATCTTGATTATATATCTACCCCGCTTTCAATATCCTTACCCATGCCTGCTCTGGTCCATGACTCGCCGCGACCGAGTCGTCACGGCCATCGAGCCTCTGACAGGAAGCCACAACTTCGCAGCCTGGGAACGTCCCATGACCTCCTACCTGAAAGCTAGGCAGGTTAGGGATGTAGTGTCAGGCGACCTTCAGCGTCCCGACTGTCTATTGAAGTACGCCAAACCCATTACGGCGCATATCCACCCCTTGGTGGAGCCCCACCTGAACGGGGCGGTGAGGCAGCGAGCCATTGAAGCGCGCCTCGAAGGGGAGGTCCAGGCGTTCGCAGCGCCACCGTGAATGGTCGCGCCGCGAAGCCGAGGCCTATCTTCCGGTATCTGTCCCCCCACATCAGCATTCATGTCGCAGGACTTGGGACGTCTCACGGCCTCTGGAATGAGCTTGAAGAAAGGTACCGGCGCATGCAACTCGCCTCATTTTGCGAACTGTTTGCCCAGCTTCGCGAAACGAGCGGCGAGCGTAGCGGCAGCGCGCGAGAATTTGTCGATCGCGTACGGCTGCTCGTACATCGACTGAATGCCATCGCCCCCAGGATCCATTGGCGACAAGGCACATATTGCGATCTTGCCCACGCAGATCGGACCGGAATACATCCCGGTTGTGGATGCCATCCAGAATGACAAGGATCCGGTTAACCCGACCACGATCGGAAATCGGGTGTCCAATGCCGAGCAAACGATCGGAAGGAAGGAGTCTCCCGCGCCACTGCAGGGAGCCCCAGTGCCGTCAATCAATGCAGTACAAAGAAATCCCAACAAATGTACATATTGCAAGAAGCGCGGCCATGTGGTCGCGGAGTGCTGGAAGAAACAGCGCGAAATGCCCCCGCCCAGGGACCATGCCCTGAAGGCTGCACGGAGTGAGTGCTTCCGGCTCACCAAGAAACGACACGCAGAATATACCGTCAAGCCAGAGAGAATATCTGCAGGGCCCGCTGACTTCCTAGGGAGTGAGGATCAACATTGTGAGGAAGAGGGTGACGACCCTTTATACTCACGCACCGCAATCCCGGTGGTTCCTGGACACGGCGGGCGATCCAGCAGAAGCCGAAGGGATTGGTACCGTGAGGCTCACGCTCCAGGGGCAGTTCAACTAACCCCTGGCGTTAAAGGATGTGTACTTCGCGCCACGCGTCGGGATAAACCTGATCAGCGTGCCGAAGCTGTTGCGAGACCACTACTCGGTGGTGGCGCACCCGCAGAACGTCTTTGTGCAACGCCGAGGACGGACGGTGGGGACCGCCTACCATGCGGAGGAGGATCTGATCCGCTACAGCGCGCTAATGCCATGGCTGGCTTCTCGGCAATGGTGTATGTCGGTCCAGCCCTTGGCCCAGTCATCGCTGGCTTCCTCGAGCTGAACAAAAATTGGCGATGGAGTTTATTTGTGCTGCTCTGGCTTGGTGGAGCAACAGCTATCGTGATGTTGACCATCCCCGAGACATACGCGCCGATAATCTTGTACAACAAGGTGAAGAGAACTCGAAAGGCAAATATTCCCGGGTACGAAAATGTGAAGGCGCAAGTCGAGGACAGCGATAGAACACTTATGGCTATCTATAAGGTCGCACTGACACGGCCATGGGTTATCCTTTTCGACCCAGTCTCCCTACTATGCGCCATCTATATGGCAGTCGTGTATACATTGCTCTATATGCTTTTCAGCATTTACCCCACTCGGGTGTAGGCGAGTTGCCTTTGGTCGGCACCGTTATCGGTGCGGTGATCGGGGGTCTGATCGTTTTGGCAGACACTTGGGTCCGCCAACGACGAATTGAGAAGGGCAAGAAGAAGATAGAAGACACCGTTCCTGAAGACCGATTAACCTTAGCGATGATTGGTGGCATTCTCTTCCCCGCAACCATGTTCTGGTTTGCATGGTCGGCTGAGTACAAGTGAGTCTCCTGATAATTATCCTGAGATCATGCGAAGACACTAACTACCTTTGAGTGATGTCCACTGGATCGTACCCACCCTCGCTGGATGCTTCCTTTCCAGCGCTCTACTTCTCATCTTCGTTGCATATTTGAACTACCTGGTGGATTGCTATCTGATGTACGCTGCGTCTGCCGTCGCTGCGAACACCATTGCCCGATCGGCCTGCGGCGCTGCCGCCCCGCTGTTCACCGATCAAATGTTCTCCGCTTTAGGTGTCGGAGGTGGAGGAAGTTTGATCGGCGGAGTCGCTACTCTGCTAGCGTTCATTCCATTCCTTTTCTACAAGTATGGGAAGCAAGTCAGAATACGCAGCCGATTTGCGCCGATGTCACATACTCGCACGCAAAAGAAATCCGACGAGGAAGCTGGCCCCGAGAATGACCATATTCAGATACCTGTCTCGTCGAGGAGTGACACCGAGAGCTCCATCTCGTAACTCAGCGAAAGCGCTGAAGGAGAGAGAGAAGAACATGAGTGAGAAACTTGGAAAGTGAACATGTAGCTTCAGGTAAATCCTCCTCTGTACATAGTTCAGCACATAGCTATGGGCGGCCAGAAAGCATTGTCATCCACCTACCAACTTCAAGCTTCAATTGGGTATGTACTGTCTAGGTAGAGACTCCAGTTGCGGCATGTTTTCGCGACTTTTATTTCCCGCTGCGTTAACAGGAATGGCTACAGATATAGTAAAGGGGAATCTTAGGGGGTTCCATGATCTTATTCCTTTTCCCAATCCGGAAGTTCGAACCCAACGAGGGGCCGAACCCACTCACATAATACAAATATACGGATTCAAAGGGTAGCTATAATACGAATCCATTGCCTATCTATCGTGTATGCTTTGTGTATCCTTACAGCAGCGCGCATGCACTGGTTGCCGTGAGGCGAAATCGCCGTTGAAGTGATAAAAGAATACGACTGAAATGAATCTGTTCACTAAAGGTTGATACTCGCTTGAGAGTTCCTGGGTGTCTTCAGCGGGCGCCGGAGTCCTCCTTGGGGCCAGGAGTAGAAAGCCCATTTGGGACTTCTTTTAACGATTAATACAAATGCGGCTGCCTTCAACAACCCGAGGAAGAAGAACCACCCAACGATTGACAGGCGTAATACATTCGAAAAAGAAGTTGGCAAGGGAAACACGGGATAACTACTCAAGCTTATCCGGACCGGACCTTCGGAAATACTGTTTACAATAATAAAAACTTTAGCTGAATTTACCGGCAACAGTAGGCGACTGCCGGGTTTGGATTTTCAAGCCGTTGTCCTTGGCTGGAATGCAAAATAAAGGCACGGGTACTAACCTTCGGACGCACCATTGCCCACCATGGACCTTACCTGCGGGTCAAGCCTGGCCGCCGTCGTGACTTACAGCTGGGCGTATGGAAGCTAGCTTGAGCAGCCGCGTCTGCTGCCACGAAGGCCTTTCTGTCCATCCATTCAGAATTACTGGATGGCTGGGGTCATATTAGCTTGTGAAGAGTAGCCTTTCGGGAGTTATTTTTCAATACCTACCTCATAGGACGCCCTGGTTATAGTTGTTTAGACACGTATACAATTCGTGTTTCTATCAGCCAGTAACTACTCGAATTTATTCATCTGTCGAATGTTGACCGGTAAGCTAACAAATGCCTGGATAAAATGTGGGTGTGGTGCCATTTGATGCTGCTGGTAGGCTCACCCCACTTATCCGCCTGCTAAACACATGCATTTCTTGCCCACAAAAAGCAAGTAGACCAAAGGAACTGTTCTTTCTCCGCATCCTCTCGTATAGTCTACACGTCGTCTTTTTCCCTTATTACTGAAGTAGGCGTCCTTTGCTGGACTCCTTAACCCCAGTAACTCCGGCCGTGCGTTATCATCCAATTTCCCTGGCCGTGTGCACTATGAGTGCAAGCCCTTAAGGTTACACTAAGTTTATGTCTGACAGTCATCGCACAGGATAATCAAACGCGACAGGCATAATGAGGATGTGTTGGCGGACTGACGCCGTCGATGCTATCGCTGCTTACTGTCGATTTGAGGAAAAACATGCTGTCTGCCGCGCAACTATAGTTTTTTTATAATGTGGCCGAACTTGATTGTCTTAGCAATTACGCCCAAAAGGACGAAGCGACCGAAGAGAATTATACATAGCACAACGGTCTATGTAAGGTCACTATACGGGTATAGCAGTTTATTTGGCGCTATTACGTAGATACTGTTCCGGGTGGGCGAAATGCCGAGGCATTTTGCCCCATGAGTGGTCACCCACTCTCGATTTCAGGACTATAAACGTTATAAAAGCGATCGCCGACCGTAGTATCCGCTCCTCGCAGTGATTTTCGCAGTTGCGAGAAACAACCACCACTAGACAAAATACGAACCCGCACTCAGTCTGGTGGTCGGGGATTCACAAGAAATCGACCAGGGATCAGGGTAAAAGAAACTCTCGCACTGTGGGTGAGTACGGCTGGTATAAATGCCCTGTTCAAGTCGCTATCAATCTTGCCCGGCACACTTCACGCCTTCTCCGAATATGGAGCTACTACTGCGCCGATCAGCCTATCTGTTGGCACAGCTAATTTTGACTAGGCCGATATTCTCCACTCGATGTTGTAATGTCAATTAATTGATCGGCAAGTACAGATGTAAAATGAACAGCTTGTGCGATCTACTGCCGCACAGAGATGATTCTGCGGACTAGCCTTCTTCATAACCTTTGCTCTCCCACTTAATCGGTTTTGTTCCCCTCATATCCATAGCTACCCAGCATTGTACGGACATCATCCGCCCCCTGCTCCAATGCCTTCATGGCGACTGTGCTCCAAGGAGCCATCTGAAGAAATCCATGACATAATGTTTCGTGGTGTCGCCAGAAGACACGATTCCCTGCCTTTTCCAGATTTGATGCGAACTCCACACCGACGTCGCGGAGACAATCAAATCCGCAAGTATGGATTGCAGTGGGTGGGAAGTCTCTTAAAGCATTCACATGCTGCGCCCCAGGGGTTATTTCTGGGTGCGATGGAGAGACACCATTCGGTATATAGTTGTGCGCAAAGGAGAATATCCCGTTGCCTGTTCTGTCAGCCTTGCTCTTCCCCAATTTGGAAAGGCCGCTTACATTCAAGGTACGGACCAGAATTGCTGTCTGTCGCAGCAGGTGTATCAAATGGTAAACGAGGCTCTGGATAGAGCAACAACAGACCCGCTAGAGGCTCCTTCCTTTTGCTTTTCAATCGTAGACATAGACTCGCGCTCATATTGCCGCCGGCGCTGTCACCTGCCCCGAAAATTGAGTCCACATCAACAGCTCGTTCCTTTCCTCCCTCTCCACGCAGCCAGTCTAATACGAACTCGTACTCATTTAGCTGAACCGGATAAGCCCATTCCGGAGCCAAACGGTAGTCTGGAAGATAGACCTGCACCCGTGCCTTTTCCGCGAGAATACGACACCCATTCTCGAAGTCGTCTGCGGTACCGACTGAGTAACCCCCACCATGGATATAGATTAGGGCAGGTACAAGGTCGGAATTATATTTCAGCGCTGGTTTTGAGGGATACAGCACTCGCAACGGAATGGTCCCATAAGGACCTCTGATTGATAGGAACTCAACCTTACCAATGTTCGCTTGTAGAGGCCGGGGATGGGATGCGAAGCCGAAAACTTCCGTATGAACTTTCCTTTCTTGGGCCAATTCTCTTGCGCCCAGAGATAAAGTCGGATTTTCGGAAATGAACTTTCGGATTTCAGAATCGAGGCTGGCCTTTGATGTCGTCTTGGGTATCATACTGGCGATGAAGGTTGGATTTGTAGTTAGGTATACCTCCGATATTAACTTGCCAGAAAGGCCGAATCTATGGAACCTACGGACACAAGTTGGATCGGGTGCATGTTGCCTGCTCTTTAACGTGTTGGACTGGTTATAGATACGTCACTATGATTTACCCGGGCATCATCTGTATACCCCGATCATCGGTCCCGGTTCTTGCCCCACTGCTTGCAATTGGAAAATCCTCCAGAAATTACAGAACTCTGCGTGTGCCAAGAAACAGGATGATACTCTCTTTTTACCTCGTAAAAATATGACGTACCTACACTGGTTCCAATGCACAGGTCCGGCAAAGATGCGATCGGAATGCCAATGCGACTTTCTAAAGCCCGTAGAAGGCCCAGTTGGATCAGGCCGCGCACTCCACCACCATCTAAAGTGAGAATCACAGGGGGCTTCGTTGGAGGCAGTTGGCGAACAGTGACGTCGGACCTCTCCTCGCAGATGGGACATTGAGCAATCTCGAAATGGTAATCCCTAAGACGACTTGACTTTCCGAAGATCACGACACAAGTGTCACATATTGCATGTTTACACGGGAGCATATGCTCCGGGGGTCGACTCAGACAGACCAAACAAGTAGTGGTGGAGCGAAGACCACCCCACTGGCGATATAAGCGACACAACGTCTCTTTTCGAATGGCTGCCGATGTCTTTACTGCGCTCAATTGCGCAAAGTGGTGCCCGAAGCCGGATGAAACGCCAGCAATATGGTATTTGAACTCATCGTCCCAGATGCTTAGACATCGCTTCTCATAAAGTGCGGCGAACACCACGGTAGGCGAGGATCCTGGACAGGTTAGCTTCTTAATTGGGTTCAGGAGAGTATGAGTCAAGAATTATGGTCATACCATGCATTTGAGGGGGATAGGCGTCCATCAAGAAGGCCGGGGCCACAAGGTCATCAAGGTCCTCCTTTGAGTAGCCAATGCATGTTTGCATAACCTCT
Source organism: Penicillium chrysogenum (assembly GCF_028827035.1). NCBI lineage: Eukaryota > Fungi > Ascomycota > Eurotiomycetes > Eurotiales > Aspergillaceae > Penicillium > Penicillium chrysogenum. The sequence continues at coordinate 3,516,662 of NW_026622750.1, read as the reverse complement.
CGAAGGCAATCGTCCATCGTTTTGTTCCTCACATAGTCCCTTCGGGCTCTTTCCAAAAGATCAAATGGTGGTGCATGCAGGAGCCATTCGTGGGTTTGTACCCCCGTGCTCCAGAAAGCGCTCAGATGAGATGCCGAGAAGCGTCGACAATTGGAAATTTGCTCGGCCTGGACTATACTCAGCTGCTTAACGATCAATGTTTGCAGTGGCTGGAAAACGACACTATCTGAAAGCCCGTGACGTGGACGCAGGTCCAGAATCGTGACTGTCCCAATATCGAGCTTTTGGAGCCGTGCGCATTCCTGTGCGAAGGCCTCTGTTGCATGTTGACCGTTGGTCAAGACAATGACTATCTGCGTGGGAGCGGGAACAACTTGGTCACCAATGGTAAGTTGTCGACGTGGTCGCTGTAGAAAGTTTGTTGCGGCTTGGATTTCAGGGACGGAATCGAGGAATAAACACAGGATCTGGGTCCATGGCAAAACGAGTTGCCTCTTGACCTCTTGCTGTAGCCTTGCAGGGGTCAACGTCCCATCTGCACCCGCTATTGAGAAGGTTTGATGCTTTGTAGTTGAATTCTTTAGCCACTTGGAATCGCCCAAGCTTTGTTCGAGGCATAGACCGCTTTCAGCAAACAATATAGGATTCTGTGTATGGGCGGTCTTGGTGCTGACATGGAGACGGACCAAGCCTGCGGGGCCTTTCCGTGTGATGTTGTTGTAGGGGAACAGAGCCCGCAAGGCTTTCTTGCGGTTTGAATTTCCGTAAAAGTAGAGCAGGGATGGATATTGATGTTTTGGATTGGGTAATTCCTGCACTAGTTGTTCAAGGCGGTTGGTATCAACTAAATCCCAAGCTTCATTCTCTTTGGCGAGGTCAAGCCAGGCAGCCATTAGAGAGATTGAGAGATTGAGAGATTGAGAGATTGAGAGATTGAGAGATTGGCAAAAGAATGGGCCTATTGGGAACCTTATATACGGGCTCTCATCTGAAAGGGACAGGCAGTGGCTTAATGGTGGTCGACGCTCAGGTTGAAGTTGGCATAATCCTGTCTCGCCTCAAAATCCCCTCTGAACCAAAAATATGTCAAGCACCAGATTCCTTCCGCCAGTGCATTCGCAGACGACGCTCGCTTAAACCAATTATGCAGCAACTTTCACGGTTTGTCAGACGGCATTGTTTTTTGACATCGGAAACCAGACCACATAAGTCTCACCGCAAGATAAAAATGCGTCTTCCCCTGTACTAGGACCCCTAGACCTAGTTAGAGCACGTACCATAGTGGCCTTTCATATGGACTATTTAAAGAGCTGACACGGTTCTTTGTTGATTTGCCTCCTTACGGTAACCTTAAAATTTTTTGGTCATGGCCTTCGGTGTGGACGATCACACAAGTACCCCAGCGAAAACGGGATCGGAAAAGACTCCACTTCGTGAAATTGACCCTGTGCTTGTTCTGTCTTGCTCAGCTGCGGATGTGGCCCCGGCGCTGTGTAGAGTCAACCAGATACACCGCGCCGATGAAACTTCCTATGTCAGAATGCTTAGAGAAGAAGCAGAAATGGATATGCGTTTCAGTATCACAGTTGGCGCGGCTAACTGGGCACTGCTGGCCGGCTATCTAGTCATTCCCGGCACATTCACTTCGCTGCAGACCTCAAACCAGGTTGAAAAGACGTTGCAAGCCAACGAGGCCGGTCGTACAGTTCTACATATGATCCAGAACCCCCCGTTACTCGCTATTGCGTGCTTGCTTTTTGTTAGTAGAATTGCGGCTCTCATGTGGCTGATGCATTTCCCAAATCTCAGGGGAAACTACCCCTGGCTAATCAACAAAGTTTTTTTGTAAGTGAACAAGTCCCAACTGAAAGAGGTATGAAAAGCCAGATCCAACTCTAATCCTGGACTAGACCCCTATGCCTGCATGCTGCTGCCGGGCTGCTGACCACTGTCATCAATGTTTGTACATCTCAAGGTGGGGATTGGTCGGTGATGGCTATCATAACAACTGCTGTTACTGGAGCAACTCTTCTGAGCTGTTCAGCACTTCTTGCGCTTTACAAGTTCTACAAGCTGGAGCGAATCAGAAAAGAAGATGAGGATATTCGACGTTCTCGAGGATCCACCACTCTTGATACGTGAAAGGGTTTTCAGACCGGGGAAGAGCCTGGTCAGAAGTATCAGCGTTGCATCGAGACTGGTATTTCCCATCTTTTCTGTTTTTGATTCTACCCCTGATTATGTTCTGTGGAAGCCATTTTCTGTGTAATTTGGACATGAATTTCCACAAATAGCTGAATGTGTACGTAGATCTTTGGGTGCTTCCCGATAGTTCACTCCCTCATCATGCCGCACAACTTCCTGTTCAGTTCTCCGGTCTCCATCCACTAATCATCCCGTATACCATCGTCTAATAACATTCGTCCGCGCCCAGAAAAATAGCATGTTCAATCGTAAAGAGATTTTCGTACGGAAGCACTCGATTGTCAGTAGATTGAAGGTCAGCCAAATGACTCTCTACGCTGTAATTCCCCGAAATGTCAAAGAGACTGCTCAACATGACAGCCATAGGGAGCTACGTACGCGCATGGCATACGGTGACGGAAGTTGTGCTAACAGACCAAGCTCTTAAGTCATGCCGTTAATTGAGGGCAACAAGATTTAGTTCAAGTAGCCATGTTGAGAAAGGTTGGCTAGTCAAACCTGCTACGTAGCCATTCATACTGTTGCGCATGATCCGGATACCGTTGAAGCTATTTATTAACTAACGTTGATGTTTCAGGTAGTTGGTGATCGTAGTGGCAGCATGATTTTTTTAAAGGCTAATATATAAGTGAAATATGAGAGAGCATAAATATTAGGTCAACCCCCTTTGTGAGTCCTCCTTTCTACTCAAATACCTGAGTCTTATCCCCAGGCAGATCACCGAAAACGCGCTGCTCTTGGAAATTAGCCAGTTTGCCAGTGCGTACGGTAAGAAGCCCCCACTACGCAACCCCATTCCCTCGCAATATCTCTAATACACGGAGCAGGACATAACTAGGAGCCAGGTGTTTTCCGATAGGAAGCAAATCTAACCTGGGCCAAATGACATGTCTGCCAAAGCCCCAACGACTACCGTGACGCCGGAAACAGCGCCTCACGCACAAAACCAGTACGTAGATCAACCAACATTACAGTACGTCCCGAAACTGGTGCAACCGCCTGCACTCTTTGAGCGATTCTCTAGCCCCACCGCCAAGAGACACTAGACCACATTAGGAATAAACCAGGAATATCAATATTCCTCTAGCAGTCTCGTTACTATCATTTACTTTCATTAAATACGATGCCTTGTCTCACAACTGTATTGGTAATTCTTGAGCAGATTCAAATAGGTCAAACACCAGAGCAGGGGTTTGTCTCGTGAATCTGGTGAATCTCCCACATCCTTTGTCGACTTGCGAATGTCCCTCGTTGAACAGAAGATCACCCACCGGCAATAGTTCATTATTGGGTAGAAATGTAACGTTGCACTATATCTGTCTATAAAACTTTCGAATCTTTGAAAGCCTGGAGTTTTTGGTGAACACGCACGCTTGTTTCTTATAAATTCTGGACTTTCAATCATTCGACCTCAAGAACCGGGGAGGAGATGTATATACATATATTGCACATTGGGTCCGACACTAATCCCTGCAGTTTGTAACACAGGACCTAATTATTGGTCTACGAATTTCTTTCGTTATTCGTAGAGATATTTGCATTAGAAGGCAGCCCCTGCCTAAGGCCCGGGCCAAAAAAATAGGAAAGCGGACAGCGAGCAAACTATTTTGCCTGATGGCTAGATTACGATTTATCAAGCGAATCAGACGGGATATTCAATATTTCATGAAGTCACCCTACTCCCGCATGCTCCACTGGAATGTAGAACATGATCCGAGATGACGTCACAACGATACGTACAGCCTTAGAAAGGCAGGAAAGAATTTAGCAGTCAATCGGCTAGCAATGTAAACTTCTGTAACAAAACGTGCGAACGATCGGTTTTTTACGGTATACAATTTCGAGATCTGCGCGCAGAGCATGCTCGTGCTAGAGCTCATGAGGGCCCGTCACAGTGCTATTTCCTTCCCTCAATAGATTGACATGATGGAGAGCGAACTTCGTGACAATATTTGCGCACAGCAGTTAGCAGATGTCCTCCCCGTCGGCGTGGCGATCGTCAACGCGCACGACGAGATTGTCTTCGCCAACCGACGCTTTCATGAGCTTACAACGAGCCACCAACCAATAGGACTGGACTGCCTCTCGCAGTCGGTCCACGCAGACGATTATGAGCATATAGCCCAGGCATATAATGCTGCGGTATATACGAAGATGGCGACCCGGAGAGAATACCGGGCTTTTGGGGGAGCGGAGGAATGGCGAGGGCTGTCGCTGACACCACTAAACGACGACGATTTGAAGCAGTTCGAGCTAAACGGTGACGGCGGTCTGATTTGTGTCATTAGTGATATCACACCGGAGAAGACAGCAGAGATATTGCAGAGGAAGATTGCGAATGATGCGAAAGAGCGGAAGCAGCAACAGGAACGCTTTATAGATATGATCAGCCATGAAGTGCGCAATCCGCTCTCTGCGATCCTGCATTGTGCGGAGGATATTATGGATATTTTGCAGGATGGAGCGCAGGACGATGGGAAAGAGAAGATGGCCAAGATTGCCGAAGCCGCAGAGACGATAAATCTTTGCGTTGCACACCAGAAAAAAATCATTGACGATGTGTTGGTTTACTCCAAGCTAGATGCGTCGATGCTGAAGCTAGCCCCACAAGAAGTCCAGCCAAAGTCGCATTTTGCAACGCTGCTGAGCATATTTCGCCCTGAGCTGCGCAAGCAGCAGATCGAATTCGAGTACCTTCTTGACACGTCTTACGCAGATTGCGACCTCGACTGGGTCGTCGCCGATCTCGACAAGATGGGCCAGGTATTAGTCAATCTTGTCTCTAACGCCATAAAATTCACTGGCGAATCTCAAAGTAAGAGGAATATTCGGGTCTCTATGGGAGCTGCGAAAGTCCGACCGCCATCATACCCGCCAAATGTCGTCTTTTTCGAGCCGAACGAAGCTGCTTTGAAGTTTGATTGTACCGGAGGCCCTGAATGGGGCCATGGCCAGACTGTGTATATCATGGTCGCTGTGAAGGACAACGGGATCGGAATAAGTGATCAGCATCAGAAGCTGCTATTCGAGCGCTTCAAGCAAGCTACCCCGCGCACGGACAGGGTGTATGGGGGCTATGGCCTGGGCCTTAACATCAGCCGCAGACTGTGCCACATGCATGGAGGTGAGATTGGTGTTAGCTCCAAGGAAGGCGAGGGTAGCACCTTTGGATTTTATTTCACTGTCCGACGGTGTCCCGATATAGACAACGCCAAGGAGGACAGAGAGTCCCCTGTTGACAAACTGTGCCATCAGGTTCGGGAGCTCGACAGTAAAATTCCGGACATCAGAAGAGACACGTCCATGGCAAATTTTTCTAAAGAACCGCCAATAAAGCACGTCGATGAGGTCGCGATCAGCACTGAGAGTGACGACCGAAGAGAGCACTCAGCGAAGCTGTCAGAAGCCGCTATACGAGATAACAGCCCTTCAATAGATCGGCGCATGTCGAACATCGACAAATTTTCACCCAAACAAGAGCCCAAGACTATAACAGAAATGTCTAAATTGGAGGAACCACACCGCATTCTATTTGTCGAAGATAACGTCATCAACCAGCGGGTTCTTGCGCGCAAGCTTAAGATAGCGGGGTTTGAGGTCACCACGGCCAACAATGGGCAGGAAGCCCTTGACGCGTGGAAGCACGATTCATTTGACTGTATTCTCATGGACCAGGAAATGCCTGTTATGGACGGAAGTTCGGCGGCGCGAGAGATTCGGGCGCTGGAGAAGGACAATGGAACGCATACCCCCATATTAGGGGTCACCGCCAACGTGCGGCAGAACCAGCAGGCAGATATGCTGGATGCGGGCATGGATGGAGTTGTACAGAAGCCGTACAAGATGCAGGATTTATGTGACAGGATCCGTCATTCGGTTGCCGCAAGAGTCGGTGGAGGACACTCGCAGAGTCATCGCACATCATAGTCGAGGCCGTCTAGTTTCGGGGGAAATGCATCGCACAAGTAAAGGAATAACATCGGATGTCCCTTTATGTGTCAATATCCACATTTACGACTACGAATAAAAATTCCGCCGACAAACCACAACCAATCATAATATACAATCGCTTACGGATATGCCTTGTCAAACATTTCGAGTTGCAAGTACTAATTACCTAGATTCGTAATGTCGGATTTTCGGCACCGTTGACACGAGGGATGTTGGCCAGTACATTTTGTCTTCTGTTCACGTTAAGTGTCACATGCCCGGCTGACTTTCATTCTAGAAATGAAATAGTCGAAATTCGGTCCCCGTTGAATATCAATTTTATCCAAGTTCAAAGGGTGTGTAGCATAGATATCCATGACTGGGAGGGTCGGGCCTCTGAGCAGCAATCGGTCTTCATTTGACCCAAAGGTTTACGGATCACTGTTAAGCTCTAGGTATGTTATAGCAACGAGTGACTTGCCTAGTAGTCTAAGATCCCTACTTCAGGAGTTGGAAGCGGACCTCTCATCATAGTCTATTAGCTATCACTCGAGGTTTCCGAGCTTCTTTATCCGCTGGTTTCTCTAGGACGCTGTCCAGATATGAGTCGAGCTAACTAATTATTATGCCGGTAAAAGACGGGAAGCTGTTAGGGAGGGGTAGCGAGGTGTCAGGTGTATGTATTAAATTTACAAATGAATACATTCCGAAAATCATTATGTACAGAACGTACGTATGATTACATACGCAGCTCCCGGTATAACTCCAAATATGGACTAGCGTTTCCTGGCGTAAGGGGCAGCAAAGTTATTGACAGTGTGGAGTTGTTGCACCGGTTTTGCAACGCACTGTACCGACATTGGAGTGGAACATCACTGTATAACTGAATGAGCAAACTGATTTCGAGCGCGTCTGTACCCCTGTCAAGTTCATAGATAGGGAATCGTGATTTCGAATATCACTGTATAAGGTGAAGACAGCTGGATTTGAATTCAGATTCGGAGAGTGAAGACCCATTGTTACTCGACGCAAGGGGTCAGAAATGTCGGGACGGGCCGAGACGCGAACCCCTGAACCGCCCGACCGCGACGAACACGAAAAATCGCCGCCACGATTATTGAGACCGAGACGCACCACCAGACCGCGTAACAACTATGACCAAGAGCAAGAGATCGAAATCCAGCAGAGAAATGCGCGCTCTCAACAGAAGAAGAGAACCCGGGGCAAGCCAGTAGCCCAACGTGAAGCGATGACTTCGGACGACGCGTCGACTGAGAGCGACGATACGAACGCCGCCAATCTTGTGAAAGAGCTCGTGAAACTGAGGAGAGACATCAAACGGCGAGATGATTCGCACAGAGAGGAGATGCAGAAAGTGCAAGAAGAATTGCAGAAAGTCAAGGAAGAATTTAGCGCCGCCCTTGCAGAGGTTCAACAGGAGCTGCAGACCTTGGCAGAGAGACCCCTCCCCGAACCATGCGCGCGGAACAGCCACGATAAGATCCTTCGCGAAGTCCAATCCTTACGCGAAGAAATCAGCACCCCCGCCCCCGCAAGCTCCCCGTCCTATGCAGATGTCGCCCGTACCCCCCACTCAGTCACCCGAGCAACATACGGACCCTCCCAACGTCGAACAACACACCAACCACTTTAACCGACACGCTGTACTGCACGATAGACACCTCGAAGATGACTGAAAGCGAAAGTGAGAAGGCATCCGCGGGTTCAATCAGGGCCACAATCGAGACAGAGATCCGGAAGATGGATGATCACACTCACTGGCGCTGCCGCGCGGTCACTGTAAGCCCAAGGGATACCAACCGGATCAGAATCGCGTGTCGCGATGAAGCCGAACACCAGCTAGTGAAGAAAGTGGCGGAAGCAAAGATCGGTGCGGGAGCCCGGGTGCTTCGGGACGAGCTCTACCCGATTAAGGTCGACAGCGTCAAGAGGACCGCAGTACTGGATGAGAACCATGAAATTCTGACAGGAGCGGCGGCAGCCATGGGTGAGGAGAACGAAACTACTGTCGCCAAAATGACGTGGTTGAGCAACAAGGAAATCGCAAAGCCCTATGGATCGATGGTCGTGTACCTAACCAAAGGGACTGATGCACGGAGGATCCTGGCCGATGGATACTTCCATGTCGGAGGAGAATCCGGGACAACCAGCGTTTTTGAGTACCGACCACGACCGGTGCAATGCTACAACTGCCAGGAGGTTGGTCACAAGGCATTCCAATGCAAGAAGATCCAGAAGTGCGCAAAATGCGCGACGGAGGGCCATCACCACAGTCACTGTGATCACACGGTTCCGAAGTGCGTTCCATGCGGTGGACCGCACGAATCGTATAGCAAGAACTGCCGGAAACTCTACCCGTCACGTCATGAATAAGTCACTCCGGATAATCCAGCTGAATGTGAGGAAACAGGGAGCAGTGCATGAAAGCCTAATGAACGACGAAGATACTCAAAACGCAGTGGCGTTGGCGATCCAGGAACCCCAGGCGAGGTGGATTCAAGGCCGGCTCTTGACCTCCCCGATGGGACATCACAAATGGACCAAGATGGTGCCCTCCACCTGGAGGGAAGGGAGATGGGCAATCCGAAGCATGCTTTGGGTCAATAGGGATGTGGAAGCGGAGCAAGTGCGGATCGAGTCGCCAGATCTGACAGCGGCCGTGATTCGACTTCCCGAACGACTTGTCTTTATAGCATCAGTTTACGTGGAAGGAGGGGAGGCGTCTGCGTTGAGCGACGCATGCGATCGCCTAAGAAAGGCCATCACAAAGGTACGGCGAGATACAGGGACAGTGGTGGAGATCATGATCACGGGAGATTTTAACCGCCATGATCAACTTTGGGGAGGGGACGATGTGTCCTTGAGTAGGCAAGGCGAAGCGGATCCGATTATTGACCTCATGAACGAATTTGCACTTAGCAGCCTGCTCAAGCGAGGCACCAAGACATGGCACGGCGGAGGACACAGTGGGGACTGCGAGTCGACCATCGACCTTGTCTTGGCCTCGGAAAACTTGACGGACTCCATGATTAAGTGTGCAATACTTGGGACCGACCACGGCTCGGACCACGACGCCATTGAGACTGTATTTGACTTCCCGTGGCCGATCCCAAAATATCAGGAACGGCTTCTACTGAAGAATGCGCCATGGAACGAGATTAATGCCAGAATCGCGAGCACCCTGGCCGCCGCTCCGTCGGAAGGCACAGTACAGCAGAAAACCGATCGACTAATGTCTGCGGTCTCGGACGCGGTGCACAACTTAACTCCGAGAGCGAAGCCGTCGCCACACGCGAAGCGGTGGTGGACAACTGACCTGACACAACTGCGTCATATATATACATACTGGCGAAATCACGCTCGTTCGGAGCGACGGGCGGGGCGAAAAGTACCTCGGTTCGAAAGGATGGCCCAGGACGCGGCGAAACAATACCACGATGCCATCCGTAAACAAAAGAAGAAGCACTAGAATGAGTTTCTCGCAGACAACGACAACATATGGAAAGCAGCGAAGTATCTGAAGTCCGGGGAGGATGCGGCATTTGGGAAATTACCGCAGCTCGTCAGAGCAGATGGGACTACCACCGCTGACCATATGGAGCAAGCAGAGGAGTTGCTTTCCAAATTCTTCCCACCCCTGCCGGACAACATTGACGATGAAGGGATCAGACCACAAAGAGAGCCAGTGGAGATGCCGGCCATCACCCTGGAGGAGGTAGAACGACAGCTTCTTGCAGCGAAATCGTGGAAGGCGCCGGGAGAGGACGGCCTGCCGGCGATAGTTTGGAAGATGACGTGGCCCACGGTCAAGTACCGGGTCCTTGAACTATTCCAGGCGTCGCTGGCCGAAGGCTCGTTGCCAAGACAGTGGAGACACGCGAAGATCATACCGCTCAAAAAGCCGAATAAAGAAAATTACACCATTGCAAAATCATGGAGACCGATCTCGCTCCTAGCGACACTGGGCAAGATACTGGAATCAGTAGTTGCAGAAAGGATCTCGCACGCGGTGGAAACCCACGGCTTGCTCCCGACCAGCCACTTTGGAGCCCGGAAACAGCGGTCCGCGAAGCAAGCACTCTTGCTCTTGCAAGAACAGATCTACACGGCGTGGCGGGGCCGACGGGTATTGAGCCTGATCAGCTTCGATGTCAAAGGAGCCTACAACGGAGTGTGCAAAGAACGTTTGCTCCAAAGGATGAAGGCACGAGGCATACCGGAGGGTCTGCTCCGGTGGGTTGAGGCATTCTGCTCGGAACGAACGGCGAACATCCAGATCAATGGGCAATTGTCGGAGGTCCAAAGCCTGCCACAGGCTGGGCTACCGCAGGGCTCGCCCCTGTCCCCGATCCTATTTCTCTTCTTCAACGCAGACCTCGTGCAAAGACAGATCGACAGCCAGGGAGGAGCAGTCGCTTTTGTGGATGACTTCACCGCATGGGTGACCGGGTCAACCGCGCAGAGTAACCGGGAAGGAATTGAAGCAATCATCAGAGAAGCGCTCGACTGGGAAAGGAGGAGCGGAGCGACCTTTGAAGCTGAGAAGACAGCTATCATACACTTTGCTCCCAAGACGCATAAATCGGACCACGATCCGTTTACCATCAAGGGACAGACGGTTGTACCCCAAGACCACGTCAAGATCCTGGGCTTATTGATGGACACGAGACTCAAGTATAAGGAACATATTGCAAGGGCCGCTTCCAAGGGCCTGGAAGCAGCGATGGAGCTTCGGCGACTTCGGGGCCTAACCCCAGCATCAGCGCGGCAGCTATTCACCTCGACGGTGGCGCCGGTCGTGGACTACGCCTCCAATGTCTGGATGCACGCGTGCAAGGATAAAGCCATGGGACCGATTAACCGAGTCCAAAGAGTAGGAGCACAAGCCATCGTGGGGACGTTTCTCACGGTCGCGACCAGCGTAGCAGAGGCGGAGGCTCACATTGTCACTACGCAACATCGATTCTGGAGACGGGCCGTGAAGATGTGGACGGACATACACACTCTACCGGAAACCAATCCTCTCCGCAGAAATACAGATCGGATCAGGAAGTTCAGAAGATACCACCGCTCGCCGTTGTATCAGGTAGCCGACGCGCTCAAGCATATCGACATGGAAACACTGGAAACGATCAACCCATTTACATTAGCCCCGTGGGAGGAACGCATGCAGACCGATATTGATCAACCGCAGGATCTCCAGACCAGACCAGGCGTGTACATGCAGATCGCGGTCAGCAGCTCGGCTCGGAACAAGCTGGTCGGATTCGGGGTGGCGATCGAGAAACAGCCACCTCGGTATCGAAAACTGAAACTGAAGACGCTTTCCGTCACATTGGGTGCAAGAGCAGAGCAAAATCCATTCTCAGCGGAGCTAGCAGCGATGGCACATGCACTGAACATGGTAGTTGGAGTGAAAGATTACCGGATTACGCTGGTCACGAGCAACAAAGCGGCGGCTCTGACAATAAGAAATCCTCGGCAACAGTCAGGTCAGGAATTCGTCTCCCAACTGTACAAGTTGATGAGAAAACTGAGGAGAAATGGAAACCACATCAATGTCCGGTGGATCTCAACGACTGAAGACAATAAACTGCGGGGTCTGGCCAAGGAACAGGCCAGAGCCGCGACACAAGAAGATGCTGTCCCGCAAAAGCAGGTCCCAAGGATGAAGTCAACAACACTCAATATTGCACGGTCCCAAGCAGTTCCCAGCAATGACCTGCCAACTAATATAGGGAAACACGCAAAACGAGTTGATGCAGCACTCCCAGGCAAACACACCAGGCAGCTGTACGACCGATTATCGTGGAAAGAAGCGAGCGTGCTAGCTCAACTCCGAACCGGCATGGCAAGACTCAATGGATATCTCTATCGAATCAACGTGGCAGACACGGACCAGTGTGCATGTGGACAAGCGAGAGAGACCGTGGAGCACTTCCTATTTCGATGTCAAAAATGGACGGCGCACCGGACGGAACTACTACAGTGTACCAACACCCACCGAGGGAATATATCCTTCTTCCTAGGAGGAAAGTCGCCTTCCGATGATCAGAAGTGGACGGCGAACTTAGAGGTAGTACGGGCCTCAATACGATTCGCCATCGCCACGGGCCGACTCGAGGCCACCTAACCAAGCCGACGAACATAAATCACCCCCCTTTTCGCCGATCTAACCCACCAACCACCTCGTGTTACAGACGGTAGACGCGCTTCAACTGCCGAAAATAGGATGTTGAACACTTGGAGAAGCGCCTTCAAGCCAGCCTACTAACCAAATTACTAACCCACGAGGATCCGCTGCGACACGGACATCTGAGATGACATATATTGCAAGGCTTTATGTATGGGCTCTGAGGAGACACAGTACTATATATATTATGACATGTACAGCAGATCAGCAATAGTTGCCCTTTCGGCTTAGCCGCCGGGCGTTAATAAATTGTGTGTGTACCGACATTGCTATGTTTATGGGCTGACAATTTCAAGTACCGAGAGTTTTGCATGTGATGTAATTACGAGCCACTCTACTGTCGGCCCTTGTGTCGGAGACGAAATGGCGTCCACTGAAAGCATGAACACAACACAAACGCCCTCCTGGAACAACGCCGCCATGCCCTTAGCTTTGATAATTCCAACATTCACACTGCCAACTGGGAGTACGGTGGAGGCTATCACAACAGCTCATATTCCTGCCTCTACACGAATCGGACCTACCATACCGGCTGAAGGGTCTGGAAATGTGGTGTGGTCATCGACCACTCGATGGCTGACTTTATGCTATCTGCTCCTCCTAGTTGTCAAAATAATTGATGAGAGTCAATCCATTCGATTTGCTCAACATCCTCTACGGAGGAGCAGAATAGGGCTAGCCCACGATATCTGTCTCTGTCCAGGAGTCATTTTACCTCCTGTTGTCCTTTCCTGCAGCGAGACTCTAGCAAAAAGGAAAACAAAATGTTGGATATTCAAGGGGAACAGCATCTGAACATGTTGAAAGTAGACCTGTTAAAATAGACTGAAAATTCTAGGCTATTTTATGATGGTGAGCAACCGCACCTCAACTTTCCACACGTCAATTGACGGTGATGGTGATGGAAATCCCGATCAACAGAGGTTCACGGTAACCTACTATAATTGCGGCAATTCACCACCACACTTAAAGATCCAATGTCGTTATGTTGTTACCAATGGACTGACATTGCGGAGACGAAGGTCATGTGTCAAAATAAGATATTGGAGCTATAAATGGTTCTTTGACCCTTGTCCATCCTCGCTATGTTTTTTCACGCCGCGAAGCCAACACAGCATTATGAACCGCGCTAAGACCAAACACAGCCGACCTTCTACCGTGTGGCTTGATGAGTCGGCCTTCTGCAATGAGCAGCTGAGTCCAATCTCAACGGCGTCTCCGCATATCCAACCCCCAACAATACAGAAAATGGCCACCGCCATAATCACACCTGGTTCAATGGAGCCACACTCGGGTCGCCCGAACGCAAGGATCCCACAACTGAATCAGAACCCATGGGATACTTTTGAACCTGCCGCTGGGTCATCCTAAGATCGGTCTCTGATATTTGCCCGAAATAAGTCGGAAAAAGGGAAGTCGGTGCATATCCAACAACTTGAAAAACAGTTCTCTCCCGCCACAGGTTTCCTAGAACTGATGGAACAAGTCGCCCATCCAAGCTTCCTAAAATTGCTCGAATGTTACCATCATGATGCTTCATGCACATTGGTTTGGGAACCAACGGAAGTATCAGTCAGTCACATTTTAGCCTCCAGCTGCTCGATCACCACCATTATCCCTCGCTCGATCCCCTGGTTGGCAGACTCAATAAGAAGAGCACAAGTTGAGTTCAATATCAATCGGTGGCCATAACCAGCCGACCACAGCCCATAGATAGGTTAGGCCTTTGCATATACCGAATAGAGCCTCTCAATACCGAAACTTCTCAAGTTTACTGGAATTATGATCTGCTCTCAATATGGCCGTAGGAAACAAGACAAGTATTACAACCAACTGAAATTTATTTTTCCGCTGCTAACTAGCCTTCCTACTGTCCTCTTTGGGTCGTCGCCAAGTATTGGCCAGACCCATTCCAATCTACTCCTGGCCTAGACCAATTCGGGCTGTCGAATAGGAAAAGGGCGATGAGCAGATTATCTTCGACTAACTACATCCGGCCTGGCGTGACTAGACTTAGAGTTTGAGAAACAATCAAAGACATAAAATGGTGACATTAGTTTCGATTCTCCCTGTTGTATGTAGTGAGATGTCATACCCCGGCTTCTATATTGAACCGGTTCCATTGCTTTGACCACCGTACTGAGACCGGTATTTCTTGACGTGCGCCACGGATCCCACTGTGCACCGAAGTGAACTAACTAGGCACGACACGTTTGTATTACTACGAGACCATGCGACAACTATTGTTCAGATGATTCGCCAGAGCTTCCCATTTCTGGTTTTGACGAACTGGGGCACAGAAGACCGGGATGTCTCTGCCAACTGACTGAGCAGAGGTCGCAGAAATATAGTCGCGAGGCGTTCGAACAATAGTGGGGTTGGGCCGTGTTTTCTTTCACCAATCAGCACCAAATCACTGAATACTCATATTAATCTTTGTCTTACCATATCTTCCCTTGAGGGCGGAGGGGTATCTGGATGGGAGTGGTATGTAAAAATCTGACCATCAGGCAGTTCCATGATGAGCCAGCTTTTCATCCCATACAGAAGCCAAAATTCATTGTGGCGTCGTAGTAGATTGTTGCGACGCTTACGGAGTTGCTCTCGTTTGACACGGCTTAGGGGAGGCGCCATTGTCCACTAATTTGCTGCAATGGAACTAGTAGTTTGCCTTGGCCGGTGGATACACTTATTTATGTCGGACATCTGCGATGGCCTAATCGTCCAATCTATTACTTCAACGATGGTCACCATTTGCAGGAACTTTGAACGATGTTTACTGCTACGACTTATATTGCGGCCTAGCGAATAAAAATATGCGGCTGGGTATTGACGTGCAGAATTGACATTTTCCAAGGCCAGCACCAGACATAACTAACTGTTATAATAGTCTATGTGCCTTTTATATTGCCACAATCCCTAGCCTTGGAAACTTGGAATTATATCGGCGATTCCCAGAGACCCAATATATTGAACATTCCACCTTATCTTATTGACACGCTCTGGTCTTCCCGTGCTTGATCAATGCATAATCAGTCTGTAAAGCAGCTTGCCATGGAAAGTCATAGCTATTCCTCAGCAATCGTATGTATCATACATGCCTCTTCCAGATTTTTTTCATACTTTCCTAGCCTTCAGAGACGATATATTGCCTTTGAACACCATCGCTGACAATTATTGACTTACAGCCGACGTTGGCTTCACTAAAGCCAACGTACACTCAAGCTATTGGTTTTAGGACAAGCCAAGCACTACATGATGAGGGATCAAGGCTTGACGTCACACCAGTCTCGAAGCAATTCCCTTTGTCGGCCTTGCATCGACCATCACACTGTGATTTGCTATTACACTCCAGTTCTCCAGTCAGCGCCCCTGGTGATGAGCCTACGACGGAACCCAAGCACAATGGAGCAATTACCGAAAAAGATTCCATAACCGGTGCCATAAGAGGATCATATACCAGCACCGGTTCTGATGACCATAGCCTCTTTCCGATTGAGAATTCAAAGAATAACACTACCGACTTGCTTCAGAACGTGACCACAAGAGCCACCTTTTCGCCGTTTGCATTCAATCATACCTCTCAAGTATGGGCTAGTTTGGAAACACCGCACTCTGAGGACTCGTCGGGACCTTTCGTGGAGTCCCTGTATCATTCGACTAGCCAAATACATACCGAAGCTTCCAAGATCAGAGAAACCGGACAGAGCAGGGTTTTCCAAAGCGACGGAGCTTCTGGCACCGCATGGTCTGGCACTGCTGGTCGTATCACTGGGACAGCTGGGTATCACTTATCTCTGGCCCCTAGTGATAAAAGCCAAACTTTGTCGAGGACGTTGACAGGAACGGTGGCTAGCTCTCAAACTATTTCGTCGATTTCTGGACCAACATCAGCCACAAAACCTCAGATCATGAATGGCATGATACAGCAATCTATGGTAGTAATCTATCGGCAAGGCTTTCAAAGCAGGGCACATTACTTATACTCAGCAGCGTTTTTGGAGGCAGTGTTGCTTTGATCGGGGTCTTTATTATACACTGTTTTATCCTCCGTTATCTCCATAGGCATGCCGTGGGTTCGACCTCTCTTCTTCCCTCGCAACGAGTGGTAGATTCCCCGGGAAAAAGAGCGAAAGTCATACCAAGGACAGCTGAATTCTCGCATTTTTCAAATGATACTTCAGTTGACACCTCAATAAAATACCTCGCAATATTTATCTAAGAATTAATCTTGATAGATCAGGCCGATGCTTCATTTCAAGACCAGCAATTTCTCCAACTAGACTCTGGGACACACAGTTTTAATGTTCAAACTCTAAGTCTAGTGCATATGAGATGTAAGTCACTCTAACGATGAAGCTGGTGCAGGTGCTGCAGGTGGTGAAGGTGGTGAAGGTGGTGAAGGTGGTGAAGGTGGTGAAGGTGGTGAAGGTGGTGAAGGTGGTGAAGGTGGTGAAGGTGGTGAAGGTGGTGAAGGTGGTGAAGGTGGTGAAGGTGGTGAAGGTGGTGAAGGTGGTGAAGGTGGTGAAGGTGGTGAAGGTGGTAAGGTGGTAAGGTGGTAAAAATGATCACGGTGAAATCAACATCAGCACAGTCGTGCTTTGAACATGTACGCTACGCCTTCTAATTTGGGGTCGACCTGGTATGGACATGGCCATTCTCATAATGAGGCTCCACCGTCTCCATTCTGCTGCCTGCCAGCATAATCCTTATTCCGTTGATGCCGACAGCGTTACAAGTGGCCTAGCCTCAAAGATCGACAACGGTGACAGCGGTCGCATTATGATGCACTGGCAAACTCATAGCGTCCTTCCAGTTATTATAGCAAACTTAATCACTATTTAAGGTTGCTAGTCCCGCGCAGTAAGTTCAGGACAGCTACCATACGTCACGTTGGACTTCAGCTTCAACACACATCCACGGCGCAAGTGGGTGCGTACAGCATCCGTGCCGGCCGGGTCATGACTTCTGGGCATCAATTGATTAGCCAAAATCCCGTAAAACTTCAGAAAGAAAGACGCCGCCAAGTGGACGAGTCCAAATCTCCGATGAATGCTGCATCAGTTGCATGATCCTGTTGGTTTCACTCTTTTCGGGCCCTTCCCCAATCCATCGTATCACCGCCGTCGAGAATGAAGTGGACCGGCCAGTGAGAATATTGAAGGCAACAATACCAAATATCCATCGTCCCACTCTAGATCCAACGACCGCGTTATCGCGTCTGTTGGCTCAAATGCAGCCTAAACAGTTGCTCCAGCGAAAGAGGGATGATTATAAGATTACGTCCCCTGCCAAGCAATCTCGGGTACCATTAGTAAATCTATTGGGTACAGGTCAAATCCTGACCAAAATTGAAACTCTGAAGACACGAGGCTGGCCCAAATTGAAACGACTTAGTCGGGCTGTTTATCGAAATTCAAAACGGATTTCGCGTCTTCGTGCGCACTTGTCATTCTTACAAGCAGAGCTCGAAGAACTGACATCTCGAAACGGTTCATCAAAGGCAGTTGTAAGCAAGCAGGAGACGGCTAAAAATGAGCTATCCCCGAGGCGGATATGTTTGATTGGATCTTTGTTGGTTCAGCAGTATCTCGAGAAATGCAGTGAGGTGCCAGTTGATGGAAATAGGGTGAATATTCCGCGGTTGACCGCTCTGGTAATTGACCGATTTCCTTCCCTACGCGCGTGGCATTATTTGTTTTGTGCTTTTTGGCTATTTTGGGCGGAAGTACTGTCGAAGTATTATCTCATCGGTCATGCAATAAGCATGAGCACAATGATTGAGTTAAGGCTGGTACTGGTTTTCAACGATTTTACAATGCAACGCGGCGTATGCTATTCCAAGCATTCTAAGAAGCTTCTTGGGTAGCGATAGCCTTCGATATTTTGAAGGAAGGGCATTACCAACGCACGAGCTTTACAGGTCCGCTCGAAATTCCTTTCACCACTTTATTCTCTTTGGCTTTTTCCTAAGTCTTGGCCAGACCACCTCGGCCTACATCTGGCTAGCCCATCAATTACTTATCGAATAGGAAAAGGGCAATGGATATTTACTAGCTACATTAAGCCTAGCGTCAATAAAAATAGAGGTTGAGAAGCAATCAAAGAGAACAAATTGGTGAAACTCATTTCGAGCGCGTCCATAGGAAAAACAGCTCCCTAATTTTGAGAGTTCTATAAGAATCTACATACGAAAATGTGAATCACATCCATGCTACGCTCCGGTAGCACCTTAATTGATCCACCTCGAATACCAATCCGACTCAGTGGCAAGGTCGTGAGGTCTGAACTACTCTATAGGATACCCCATGGTTTCGCCCGCAACTACCAAGTGAAAGTCAATCGAGTCACTCGCGTTTTGAGAAGAGCCGCCGATTATTCCAAACGTATAAAAGTTGTCTACCTGGCATGTTTGTTGAACCTTTGTCGCCAGGGGCACAAGGCTTCCACAGTTTGTTGAGATGCGCTCGAGGCTCTTAGTGCCGTCAGCACGGAGCCCTATTTGCCTTGAAGTTTGGAGCACTTACATAGTTGCAAAGGAATATACCAGATAGGTTGGCATATGACAGACGATGACAATTTCCAGCATCAACATTGCACGAGGTTTCGCTGACTTTGCTCAAGTGGTCAATGTTCTCCGTCGTAGCGTCCATGTAAGCAATTTAGTGCGAATATACACAAGCCGGAGTTTGCTGTTGCGATCATTAGATACTTGCAAACAATCAATGATAGGGACCGACCTCTATGATCATTTCGTACGGTAGTTTCGGCAGTGGAAATGTTGGCTAAGAGTGATACTAGAAATACGTCAGCGGGTCACGTTCTCGGATGCGCTTTCTGGGGATCGCACTGGATGGGTAGATGTTGCTGTGTGGATCTGTTCATCATGGGGTCTTGCGACCTATGAAAGTCAGTATATGCGAACCGCATAATGCAGAGCGAATGTGCAGCCACTCACGACTAAAACGGCGAGAAGCAGCAACAAAATGCTAGCAGAATCTACACCGGCCCTCATCACGTTAATTGGAAATAGACAAAGTCCGTTAAAGAGGGGGAGATCGAGGGTAATTATATCTCTTGGGTCTTGGAAATGGTATATTTCAACAGTTATAGCTTCACACGCAAGGAATCTTAAATTGAGCTATACGGGCACAAATCTGCTGTCCCAAACTAAAAGTTGATTCTTCCGCTGACATCAATTTTCAATGTCATTGGCATTTCTTTGACGCCAGTGATGCCAACATAATGATGCACCACCCGTCGTTCTTCTCTATTTCTTTTACTTTTATGGATTGCCACGCCTCCTAGGTAAATTGGTGCCTCACAAATATGCTCATTGAGCCTTGATGATATAAAAGCGCTTCGCAGCACCACCCGCCAAAACCAGGTCTTTGGATACCAAAGTTGTTTGATCATGTTCAGGTCTCTGCTTACAGTCATCGCTATCCTCGGTCAAGTTCAAACCCTTGATCTTAGGCCCCTCATTCAATCTACATGTAATACAGTCAGCACATGGCACCAAGCTATGGGCGGAAGCTTGAATGCCACGCTTTCAACTTCTGGACACACGCAATCAGTTTCCTTGTCGCCTGACTGCGAGGCTGAGATGGAAAGCGCACTCAGTAGATGTAGGTATCATACTACCCTCGCATTATACCTGACTGCTAATCTTTACAGATGTTGATGGTCCTTCCATCGATTGCCGTAATATTGCAGTCTCCCTGGACAGTCAAATTCCCCCGATGTCTTCGGTGAGGCAACATGCAGAAAGGGCAGTTGGTGATGAGGTTCCCTCGCAACAGCAGGGCAATTGTTCATGCCAATCGCCGCCACTGAATAAAGAGACTACAAGACGCGAAAGCACTCAACAACAGACAAGCACCAGTACCGAGAGTACCGGGTCTGCTACCCATACTGCGAGCTCTAGCTGCGAGCTCCCGAATACATCAAGCTTTGCGAGCATCTCGGCATCCCCAAACGCACCTAGCGAGACACATGGCCCCACCACAATACCCTCGCCGAAGGGTTCTGGGGAACTCGACCTGAATACCTGCCTCATCAAGTAAGCCACTCTTTGATATGGAATTCAAGTTGTGTTGTCTAATTATATCTTTAGGGAGGCGGACCATCGTGAGGGTGGTCTTTGTCATTGCGCCTCTGGGTCAGCAAAGGTATTTGAGTCGGCGGAGTGTACCATAGTCCATTGAGATAAAAGAGGCAGCACCTCACTTGTTAAACTTGAAGCGACGCCATGTGGTGTAGAACCCTTGATGGTGGCCAGAGGGTGAACTACAAGTATGACGCTCTGTGTTGAATGGAAGAAGAGTATATAAATCAGAGAATAGTTGAAGCCATTGAGATTCCTCGGGCTATGGAACTTACTATCTAATGTGTCAGGCTGTAAAATATAAATAACGATCAGTGCCGGACACCAAGCGTATGTCTAATAAATCTATTTAATCGAACCACAATGCATCCCAATAAATCAAGAAGTGCATTATCATCTATTCCTAAGCACTATATAAGGTAGATACCATAGGCTTGCTCGCTTCAAGCTAAAACGTTGCCGTTTAGATGAACATACTCCGAGATATGATAGATCATTAACATATGAATTTTTACATGCCTCACTCATACCATCTCTACTATACCAGGCCTCCTCTATACCGTGAGCCTCTTCAAGGCCTTGGTGAAACCCGAATTCGATACCTCCTTTCCCGCCAAA
The DNA here is from genome assembly GCF_028827035.1 of Penicillium chrysogenum. NCBI lineage: Eukaryota > Fungi > Ascomycota > Eurotiomycetes > Eurotiales > Aspergillaceae > Penicillium > Penicillium chrysogenum. The sequence continues at coordinate 3,495,588 of NW_026622750.1, read as the reverse complement.
GGTCTTCGTCGCCGTTATGCGGATCTGAAAGCCGCGCAATTTGCTCCTATAACCATATTTCCGCTCTAGCCATCTGCTCGTCTTCATCAAGCATCCTTCTCTTGCTTCCAGAGCCGATTTGCGAGGGTGCAATAGCGTAGGTAGTATGCTCATTTTGTCTGAATTCGGCGTGTAGCACCGACGACGGATTGTGCAGATAATGAGAGTAGCACGTATATGGGGAAATGGATCGCTTCTCCCTCTCATCGGTCTGGATGTTGAAGTTGTTGTTGAATAGGCCAGTCGAAAAGTCTTTCATAAATGAGTCGTGGTTCGGTAGGTCTAATATTCGTGTAGTTCCTCCAACTGTGATGGTCATGACACCGAAGGGCGGTAGTATGTCAGCTGGTGAAGCAGTAGCCGCGGCATTATGAGTCCGGGCTGCTGAGATGACGAGAGGGTTTGGCCTGAGATTCCCAGGATCCACATCCATGCCGTCTGTGGCCATCATGGCTCGACCAACATTTGCTGTAGTGGGCCTTTCGTCGCGATGTTGAACTTCAATGTTGTCGTCAGGAGGATCACCACCGGCCATTTGACTATTGCTATCCCACAGATAGCCAAAGAACGCCTTAAAAACAGACTGTCGGAGAAACCCCGCTGTCACGCGAACCGAGGCTTGACTTTGCCGCAGCGACTCTGCGGACAAAGCTAATCGATCTGCCTCGACAGTATTCGAGTATGGCTTTCCACATCTTTTCGCAACTCCTATTTCTTCGGCTAAGTCTTCTGGGTATTCGCATAGTCAAGGGGAAGGTAGCTCCCCTGTTGCAAATGACGTGTCGTCTGTGACGGGTGCTTGGAATCCCCTTGCCCTCACCAATGTAAAGAAATGGCGCATATTTCCTGCTTGGGGAGAAAGGACAATCTGGAGCTCCGCTGACCAAGCAAGTTCTCAGGGTCTGTCGGCCATTTAAGGCGTTGGTGATCGGTCATTTCAATTCCATACTGGAAGCTGAAGCGCCAAAATTCGAGTAGGTCGGATCCCAGCCATTCCTGTCTCAGCGCCATCGAGACAGGGACCGGAGTGTCATACTTCCCATACACACCCTGGTCAATGGTAATCTTTTCCCCTCGCGGCTGGACGAACAGCCTCTTCATGACACTTTGAGCCACCTCGAGATAGAGCCGATCTTTGAAGAATGTTTTCAAGGTTGGAATTGGGTAATCGATCTCTTTCAAACGCGCCCATATGTCCTGCCGGGCCTCTTCCGAGAAGTTCGGAAAAAGCCGGCCCTCCTCCAATTCGACCTGCAAGGATTGCAAATCTTTACGGGAGATTTTAGGCACGCGAGATTCAAGCAACCCGACCGTAACCCCGTCTATCAGCAATAAAAGCTCTTCCCTTCCTCCAACCAGTCTCGAAAAAGTGGTGAAGATCAATTCCCAGTAGCATGCTACTGGCTAGATTTGCAATCGAATCAGCTGAGATGGATCTGGCTTTGTGGTTCCGAGTAAACTTACCTCGTCGCAATGCATGGCTGTCAGTTTATGAAGTAGCCCAATCCGCATACCTCCCCAGAGACCCGGAATAACGAGCAAAGAATTTAGCTTTTGGTGTAAGGTCTCGTGTTTGAAAAATTGCTTCAAATATTTTCCTTTCTTGCTTCCCGCGAGGGCCTCCAGTACAGCCCACCAGTTATTCACAGCGAGCGGATCCCTGGGCGTATCGAGGTAGCCTTCGTACCGGTTAATCCGCTCGTATATCAGTCCATCAGGTGGGCGATTGTCGTTTGGATACCGCTCCTTCAGCGATTGGATGAATTTGTGGCGAACAGACTCCGCTTCATTTCTGTGGTCGTCTGGTGACACTATAAACTTATCAACGAGGATCTCTGAGAGCTGAAACTGAGCAAACGCACCTTCCTCGTTATCTGTTAGATAGGCATCTACGATCCACCACTGATTGTTGTGGCCAAGGAAATCCCTTGCAGCCGTTATGAGGTTCTCGTGGTCGTATGCGCACAACCTATAGTCCAGCTCCATATCCAAGCTAGGAATGATTCCACCGCCAGATCGGGGCCGCACGCGATCTTGCTAATGAGCCCTGGGGACTATAACCGGCACATGGTTGTCCATCATCAAACGTTGACAGCCTTGTATCTTCATGATTTGTTTCAATCGACGGATATTCTGCCGGCCGTCCATCTGTCTTCTGAACCCAGTCTCGAAGGCGAGGTGAGAGATGTGCACTCTGGCAGATAGCTCGAAATGACTTTCTCGATAGTCATATAATTTCCGCTCCCAATGTTCAACTTCTGACTGCCTGGAAAATGACATGACGGAGCCAGTACAAGTCACCTGTGATTTACAGGTGAGTATGTAATGACGTGAGACAATTTACATGTCGACAGACACACCTTGCGGTAGTACTTATACAGCTGGATTATTGAACCTATCTGAAACTGGTTGTGAGCCGAAGATCTAACTTCGCCAGCCAGACCACTTGTAATTGCATGCCCTCTTTTCCAGCGGTCAATGCTGTCAATTATCTGCCTGCCCTCACAACGGCTATGTATTGTTGATTCATTCTGGTAGTAGTTTATCTGCCATACTACTGCCTATAGGGTGAGGCTGAAAATTGCGTCAGCCTCAGTTATCTGGTTAGCCGAGTTCTAGTCTGTCTATCTATTGTCTTTGTCAGATGTTCGTCGTCTTCCTCGCCGAAGGGTCTACATTTTCTGAAAGTAAGTTTTTTTATTCCATTCTAATCAATGTGCTAAGCAATCGGCAGGAAGGAATTTCCAAAGCTTCATAATTTGAAAATTCGAGGCTCATTCAATATTGACAATACGCGTGTCGAAAGTGGGGGAAGAAATGCCGTCGAAGGCGTGGTGTACAGCGTCCATACCAGCGCGAATGAAGCAATCCATGAGACAACGTCGGCCGCCAGTAGCATGATTGAAGCCCAGGTACACGTATTGAAGTCGCGTCCGCCTCAATACTATTTGGTTGGCCTCTGGAGCTACTGTAAAGCCAAGGATGGCTCGGAGATGGTTTGCTCCAACCCCAGCACCTCTTTTACTTTTGATCTATCCGCCTTGCTTGACACCACACCCATAAAGCTCAGCGAGGTACTTCTAGCGGTTGACCTAAGTTTGGTTTCCGGCTACCGACGATTTTCCCAGAGTGTGATCTGTCTGTATATTTCTGGGTTTATGGTAGCCACATTATCCGGAGTTTTGGCTTGTCGCAAAGTTTTCTTTTCAAAAGGCAGCAGACCACTTGCCATATTTTGCACGGTATGTGATACTTGGACAAATATCGAAGAGACATGCTGATAAATTAACCTTTCGTCGATGCTGATTACGACTGCCACAATTGTGGTCACGGTGATGTATGGGGTTTTTGCTTCCAAGGTCAAGAACACCCTGCAGTCTTACGGCGTTGAAGTTATCCTTGGAGCTAAGGTGTTTACCACAGCATGGTTGGCAGCGTTCTTTTCTATTGGTGGTTTAACCATATGGTTGGTCCATCTTTTCTGCTGTTGCATCTAATTGCCAAGCCCGTAGATCGTCATTCGGCTGGGAGTCCGGGAAATGATATATAAGGCCGGTAGCAGATGGTGGAGCTAAATTGCTCGCCTCTATGGTGCACATTCTGTGGTAATCGGGACTTCTTGGTAGCTGTGTCTGATTCATGAGAGGTTTGTGTTGGTGGGCTCCTACATGGTGTATGAGCTTGTGGAGAGAGCTACTGTGATACACAAAGTACATTATGGTTTTCACGCGGCTATATAGAATTACAGAAATTCCGCCTTTGAAAATATCACTATAGTAGAGTGACCAGTCGTGCTCGTCCATCTTCCCAGGCTACGATGCCAGGCTAGTAGTTCCACCATCATCTTCTGCCCTGCAATGAGGCTTGTGGGTCGGTGTACATCCTCCCGATGGGCTCGAAGACAACGCGCGCTGAGTGTGATTCATTCACTGAGCAGAACTCCTCGCATTCCGCTTGGGCTTCGCATGCTCTTTCAACCAGATTACAGATTGTGTTCTGAAAATTTCGGAGAAGTTGATGGACAGAATTGGTCGGGCGCTCGGTGCCGGATTTGTAAAGTCTTTGTAGTTCGGTGAACGTATGTTCTGTGAGCTCTTGGAGTAGCTTGAAGAGGGAATAGCAATCACGATAATATGCATTATGAGCTTGTTTTTGACCGATCTGACGTACAATCTGTACAATATCTTCCATGGTGCTATTATGGAAGAGAGAAATAAAATTACAATTGACTCTTAGGCCCTGCATTTGCATAATGGGGGACACCAATTACACAGTCAGAGGTCAGTCTGTCAGTCGGACAGGTTGAATATCGATGAGGCAAAATAGCAGTTTTCGGCAACTCAACATAAACGTGCTCATTTCTGAGGCTCCGGCCGTTGAGATGGGTGATCATCACAGAGATGATGGCTCCTCACTTCACCGTCCTGTCACTCAACACCGCACAAAGCGGCATTTCAACCCTCCATATGTCCCCACAAACATCTCATCCCATAGTCAATGAGGATGCTCTGAGCTCCACTCTTGTCTATAAAGCCAAATGCTCGCCCGAGGAATGCTGCTCGAGAGGGCCGGGGCTTACTCTAACTTAACCGGCGCCCAAATGGCCGTGTCGTCCCGAGGCATCTGGGTATACAACGATGTCGGCGGTTGCTTGTGCAGTCTCGGCTCTTTCTATCGCAAGCTCACTGTCCGATTCAATCTCGATTTCCGAGAAGCCTTCTTTTCGCCATGGGGGTAGCGGGGCTGGGTCAATCATTTCGATTTCCTGTAGTCTCTCCAGGTCCATGGTTTTCAAGGGTTCTGATAGCGGGAACCAGGCGAACGATCCACGATTGTTGCGTCTTTTCTGGGCCCGACGTAGTGCGCTCCATATGGGATGTTTTTTGGGGTAGGGTATGTAGTCTAGTGATGGTATCCTGTGCACGGTAGCGTAGATGAAGGTGAGTTGGCAGTACATGTGCTTCTACGTCAAGTGTGGTTGTTGCCCTGTTCGAAAGGCAGATAGGACGCGGATGAGAGCCGCTCGTTGCACGGTACATACGGAGGTGTCGTATATGGATCTTGTCTCGAAGTGGGTCATGCCCGACGGTCGAGGCGTAGTCGACAACCGATGTGACGCACGCTTCGTAGTGCTGTCGCATTTGCTCTGGTTGAAGCTGTCGCAATCCTCAAGCGCAATATTGCCTTGGTGGCTCGTTTAACGGCTTGCCGTACGTGTTCCTTCCATCGAAGCTCATGGTTGAAGATTACCCCCGAGAGTTTGGCAGTCGTAGATGGCTTGATGACATTGCCATTCATGATAAGCTGGCCCTGGTTTTGTTCTTTCCCCTTCCGGGTAATGTGAATGAGTTCGGTCTTTGCTGCCGCGAAGCAGGACCCAGTTCCCTCGGCCCAGGCTTCGATCCGGGGTATGTCTTCGGACTGGATTATGGCCAAGTTTCTTTCGGCGCTCCAGCCAACTTGCCAGCGGAAATAGTCATCAATGAAGGCGGATACCCCACCGTGGAAGTCGACGGGCTGGTCGACCGGATCGCAGTTGAAGAATGCAAAGAGGATAGGTGACAGCGGGGAGCCTTGTGCGAGCCCTGCGTTTTCTAGCGGTACCACCTCAGTTTGGTAATCGTCGAACCCAATGATAGCCTGGCGCCCGCTCATTAAGCTTGCGATCCACCTTCGGGCCTCCGAGGGGATACCCTTGGACTGGAGGCGAATATCCAGGCTTGTCTAATCAACCCCATTAAAGGCTCCCTTCAGGTCAAAGGCCACCAGTGTGACGACCTTCTGCCTGTACCATGCCCGGTCGATTGCGTTAGCAAGCATCAGGAGAGCTTGCTCGGTTGTTCGTCCCGGGCGCCCTCGCTTGCTACAACTTCTTCCAAATCAAGCTCCTTGGATGAAAGACGGCTTGGCATTGGCGTCGATGAAATCGACTTGAAAGGCATATAAAGACGACCGTTCCCCTAGAGCAAGAAGGTTTTCATGATCATTCGAAGACCAACATAACGATTAAAGAAGCACTCTCTAACAGTGTCTTCCATTTATTGTTGCACTTCTCCGTCTCCTTATCGACCGGCCCATCCAACGCACGAGCCAAGTTTGAGCCGTATATTGCTTGGGCCAAAGGATCTGAATCATCCTCCTCTGCCGTTTCAGCTTCGTTCTTCCAGGACCCTGTAAAGGGTATCTCTTCAAAATGTTTTTGTACGCCTTGGTGGCATTCCCTGTAACATGGTACGAAGGATATCGTCATGTTTCTGATTTTACTTACTGACGTGGAAAACACTTGAATTGGCACGTCCCACGACGGTGGGACTAAACGTTTAGTATCTAGCAATGTAATTCTGGGTAGTTACTGACCCGGGTGCTAAATGAAATGTCAAGACGCGCAGTTACGCAATCAATCCAAACCGACTGGTCAGGATGACGTACGGAACTCGCCACTGTCCAGATGTAAACCATACATTCAGCGTCCGTGCACCCAGTTGACCTTGGCATCGGCCAAGATTCGTCCGGCAAATTCGAGAAGCACACTGGGTGACCCTGGAATTCGGCCGCATGGAACGAGTCACGGGGCGGTGAGGGCAGGGCGTCAAGATTGATTTCAGGCCCTTTTCTGTCCCACCATGGATATAGACTCACATCTGTTCCTTTTGTGTTCTCGGATATCAAGATGACTTTGCACGGTGGAAGCGCCTGGGTTGCTCTGCTTCCTAGCGAGATTATTCTACAGATAGTAGAGTCCCTTTCGCGCTTCGAGCTTAAGACATTTTCGTGTATCAACAAGCGTTTGAGAGAACTTTGCGTTCCATCCATTTTCTCCAAAGTAAAATTTGAATTCTCAAAGTCCGGGCTCGAGGCCCTTAACCACCTTTTGGGGTCCGATGTGCGTCGACACGTCAGGTCGATGACCTACGTAACCACGGAGTTACTGGAACCCGGTAAGAAAGACCTCTCTCCGTTTTCGGCCGTTTCACTAATACCTGCCCAGAAACGCTTGAATTCGAACGTTTCAGGTTCAATACGCTTGCGCCAAACAATTGCGAAGAGAACAAAGGGATTTGGTATGACGCGAAACACGCAACTGACGTTTGTGCCTTCAATGAGATAGTGAACTATACAACTATACTTTGCGGGACACTGGCAACGAACACCTCGATTTGATTTGCGCGGCCAATGTTGCGGCATTATCGTCTGCCCTGCGAGAGTTGCCCAGGTTAGCAGAGTTGAAAATGCACTTTTGTCCGACCATGGTGGGCGCGAACGCACTAGAATCCTATCTAGCTTTCGGAATGTCGATGACAGCGGAATCCTACGAACATCATATTCGCGTGTTAACCAAAGCCATCCGAGTTGCGGGCGACACTGGGAACATGGTGCGGGCGATTTGTTTGCGCAAGTCGGATTGTAGACGTCTGCAAAACGCGGGTTGGATTGGCTTGCTCTCTGCGCTGGAAGGGCTACTCAACGACTTTGATACATATGAATTGAAGATGATGTAGACTTGGCGAATCAGTGCCTGATTCCAGATAACTGTATTCTTGTCGGGCAAACTGCCAACGAGGCGTGGATCGGCTTACTGGTGCCGCGGTCACAGAATGCACGATGGCCGCTGGACGAAGTTGGTTTTTTTAAGGGTACGTTAGTAACATTAGTTGCGAATCGTGGCCACTGATACCGTCTTATAAACTGGATCCAAATTCGTTCAAGCACGTTTGAGATTCCGAGACTAAAAGCCACCGCTGATGTCTTTTCGGCGCCAATCAATCAACAAGGTGCCATGACTCCATCGCAAGAGATATGCTATGTGGCTATTATAATAGAGGCAGGTGGGGGCGTTTCTCGACGGAGCTACAATATTCTTAGGGAGAAAAATGTGTCGTCTGATACTAACCGTTGCAAAAAAAAAGGAATTTGAAAGCGCCCTCACATCATTGTCCGACGAATACTGGCACGGCTGATTTGGGTCTCGGCGCTCTGTTTTTCCTGTCTTACCAATATTAGAGTCTACTATAGTCTACAAGTGGTGCCATATTGGCTCATCTGAATTAATATGCTGACATTTAGGCACAGAATGACCACCAAACGGCCGAGTTGTAAGAACCAGCAGTCATGAGTCGATTAGCAGAACGGCACAAATGTTCCAGTTCTTGTAGATGGCGCAGCACAAACAGTTGCATCGCTACGAGTGAAGCGGGTTGAGTAACCCAAAGAGTGGCTGGTTTTGATATTTGAGTGGTCTCCTCACCCAAGGAAATCGTTCATATTCAAAAAACCAGTTGTTCTATCAAAAGAGAGCCAACAAGGTTATAAGAACGAGTAGCCTCTCAGTCATACAGCCGCTCCTCGCCCACAGCAGCACACTTCCGGCACTTTTCTTGTGGCTGTGTCGATGGGAAGGTAAAATAGAACAGAGCGTCTGTTTCCATCTCTTCCCTCGCAATGGTATATTCGTACCTGCTCTGTTGCAATTGCGTGGTGAGATGTATCGTGGCCCGCTCCGTGGAGGGGATGGTGTCGGGGATCAAGGTGCGGTCGGATAGCGTTTGTAGGGATTGAATTGTATCGCTAACCAATTCCCTACTAATTGTTGTAAGGGTTAGGGGTCTCTTTTGATACATTTCTTGAGCCGCCCGTTATGAACCGTCCTGTATTTGAGAGGCGGAGGGCGAGTGTCGACGTTGCTTTCGTGGGAAGGTTGAGGAGTTGGCTACTCTCTTTCTCGCGTTCGGTGGGGGTAGGTCTCGACTTTCGGCCTTTATGGCCGTTTTTGGGCATCATATAGTCCCTCGAGCTAGCAACAGAAGTGGCTACCTCTGTAGATACAGAGCCAGTGGACTGGTCAACAGACGGCTGTAAAAACCTGGCCTGTGTGGCCGCGATTCCCGTGGATAAACTGGCCAACGACCTGACGGAAGTTTTCAGCCGATTCATTGCCTCCATAAGATAGATCGTCAGCCGATGGATTCCTCGAGAACAGGATCTAGGATAACGATACCAGTTTGCCATGTAAGTCTATTGCGTTCTTCTGTGTCTGGGGTATTGGACATCTTTGATACCTGTGACAGCTTGTGATCCATGATGATTTCTTGGTCTTACTATTGATGGTGCTGCAATGGCAAGCTATTGGAGCAAAAGAAGGGCATAATAGCATCCGCCATGGGACAATCATGAGCTTTTGAATGTTTGATGTCTACCATGAAAGATATATCCACTATCAAGTTTTCGCGGGTTACCAATATCAGCGCCGGCACCCAGGAGGACTGCGGGTGTTTATTTGTTGCCTCAATCACGGTACGTAGACCAATGCGACGATCGAATCAACGATGTTTCAATCCAGTTGCCGTATCCACATGTTGCCCGAACCACCAATTGACTTGAAGCGCATTCCCGGGAGCAACCTGGCTGCCAGATTGAAGTTGGTCATGAGTAGAAGCATGCGGAAGAGAGTTGCATTTCCGATGTCTCGGGGGTTGTTATTGCATCATGATTCAGCCGCGCCAAATTCCATAGTAAAAAAGACGACCGGAGGAGTCTTGTTTGTGCTTCCAGGAACACTGGGGCCTTTGGCCTCTTCCACAATAGATTGGTAGTATCGTGTTGATGCATTCGCTTGTTATTCTCAGATAACTACCTTTGACGATGTACGGGTGGTGAATGGTGTCAGAAAGTTGATGTCAACGTTTACACCAACGTTGAGCATAAAAACCACTGCACACCAACAGCATGTGAGTTTTTCGCCTACAGGAAATATTCACTCGAGCTACGTTAGTTATCTATGTTGTGATATGAGGCTGGTGAAAAGCAGGAGCCAAGCCGCACCATCGGAATAAATCCCGAGTTGTCTATACAAAGAACTAAGTTGATTGGAAATCAACTTGGTCTTTGTGGTGTATATATATAACCTCGTGCTTACCTCTGAATCAAACCAATTCATACCTCTGAACTACAACAGGTTATGAGCCCGGGAGCAAACTCTCGGGTGCCGTTTCTACTCATTTGAGAAACATCTTTATCATCCTGGTTATATTTATCTACCCCGCTTTCACAGCCATTACCATGTCTGCTCTGGTTCACGACTCGCCCGGCCGACCTGCCACGGCCTTTGACAGGAAGCGACAATTTCACGACCTGGAAACGTCTCATGACCTCCTACCTGAAAGCAAGGCAGGTCTGGGACGTCTTGTCGGGCGACCTTCAAGCGTCTCGATTGCTTATTTAAGTACGCCAAGCCCATTACGGCGGACACCACCAATGATGGTCTAGGGGCAGTGTATGGTGAAGGCAAGTGCCTCAGGTGTCTTAAAGGGTATGATCCCTTCCATTTATACACCAGGTTATGGGTGAGGCTAATGCCCCTTGAGTCCGGACGGCAGAGTTCTGTGGGTGTACTTCTCTAAGCAACACACGAAGAACTACGGTGAATTTTATCTTAGTTAGTACTAACCACTCGTCAGGCGCTGAAAAAAGAAGATGCAGTAAGTTTGATTTTTTCTGTGTAAAGTTATACATATTTATGATATATAAATATGCAGGATAGTTTTCGTATGCAAAACTTTGATTGTAAGAATACTTATACTTGTTCCGAGTTCTAGTATGCCACGAAAAGATTCTAGGTCTGGAATATCAGTCGAAGAAAAGTCTTTGGAGCGACGATTTAGCACGAGGCTTCCTCAGGGCTCGACCCAGCCCACCGGGGGTGGGTCTGCCGGAAAATTACTTCCATCGAGTCTAGTGATCAGCTGACGTCGGCCAGTTGGATAAAATGCCGGTCGCACTTACCATGATTGCCGCAAGCTGCGTCCCCTTCCCTTTCGACAAAACGATGACCGACGGTGATTCTCCAGACTACAAACCGCTCTTTTTGCAGGAAAAGAGGCGGAAAGAGGCAGGCAGCAGTCAAAAGCAGGCAGAAGACCAGGTGAAACAGGCGCATGACGAAAGGAAACAGGACAAGGAACGCACCCGAGCAGCGAATCTTGGAAATTTTTTGGGCCAGTCTCATATCGGCCAGTCTCATACGTACCCTCCCGACCCTTGAGAGTCGGAATACCTATCGCTGGACCGAAGAGGCTATACCGCGACCCCCTTGGAAACTACTGTGCACAACTGAACCAACGTACGGATTGCCCGGCTTGACAGTAAAATCTCCTGAACCCCATCTGTGGATATTGCAACCAACAAAGGAGGGTGAGCCACGCCTGTTACCGTCTGTGATCGGGTCGGAAGAGGTGGGATGCTGTCAGGGATCAATGAAGGTTAGACCATGGGTGGAGGATACGCGGTTGGCGGACTTCCATGGCGGGTTCCCCTGAACGCGACGAAGCTGTCTTTATTTCGTTCCTCGAGCTACGTCTTGTATTTAGAATCGACTATAGTTGCTTTTAGCACCGACTATTCATCTGGAGACGCTATTCATCTTTATGTATACGTGAGAGCCTCACAGCAAATCTGTAAGATATCAATTAAAGAGACCGAAAAGGCTGACTCTGGGGGCATGCAAGTTCGACATATATTGTCCGTCGGTAAGAGAATTATCTCACTTGCATATGGCCTTTTAGCATCCACGTCATGTCTGATTCTCATGGTACTGAGCGTCATTGTATGTGCGATCGTGCGATCCATATAGCTACTGGGAAATCAGTTGTACGAGAGGGGTAACGAATGATTTTGAAAAATACTGTATTTCTGGAAGCGGTAAGAGTGCAGAGGTTCGGGATTCTACTGTTTACCAAGGAGAGAGAGAAGTAGGTATTGTTAAGGAAGACGTTGTGGTTGATACTATTGCGAAATAACGTTATTGTGTTGTGTGCCGAGCGGGAGCTAACGCCAGACGGATGACGTACCCACCCGAGCCCCTTGCCACCACAACCACGCGAAGAGGCACAGAGATCGATGTAAGGAAAACCTTGCACCAACGACCACGGTCCGGACCAGGAGACTTACACGAGTGGAAAGCGAGCAGATCCACGCGGCTCCGGAACCCGTGGAACTGACCAATACCGGAACCAGCACTGGACGAGGGACAACCGGAGACATTTGGCAGATTATCGTACACCTGCAACGCATCATTGAGCAGCAAACCACGCTCATTCACGTCACCCGGACCGAACTGAGAGAAGTGAAAGGTAACTAGAATGAGCTCCAAACTCAGAATGAGAAGCTACAGGAAGAGATTGTAGCGTTACGGTCGCAGGTAAACGGGCGGAACGCTCCAACCCCGACACGATTATGGGCGGCCGTTGCAGTCAGCGTAGACAATCCGCAACCCCGTGAGCCCCGGCGACAAACAGACAAAGACAAGAACTGCGTCGGAATTAGCACCCAGCGATCTGTCACTGAAGCGCTGGGCGCAGAGTACAGCGGAGACGCGTTCGGCCGCTAGCTCCCCTCCCCGGCCGCGAGCGCCCGCATCAGGACGGCGCTGTTAAAGGCGCCATCCACCCAGGATGTACAGATTGCGGGGGTCGGCGCTACCAAGACCGGATATGTGATCCGATTCAAAAGCCAGGCGTCAGCCGAAACGGCCCGCAACAAGACCCAGTGGCTGGCCGAGCTGGGCAATGACACTAGAATGGTGACCACGTTCCGGAGTAGCTGTTCACCATATCCCGACCTTTGGGTTGGACCTCGAAAACAGGAAAACCGAAGCCATTGAAAAGATCACAAACGAGAACGACCTCACAGACCGCGGCTTTCGAATCGAGGACCTTGCCTGGCTGAGGAAAAGAGACAAAGGACTGGGAATGTTTGCCTATGGGCATCTGGTTTGATTAATTAGAGACAGCAGAGTGGATCTGGACAATGTCCTGCCGATCGATCAACGGTACATTGGAAGAGTGGAAAAGTGTGAGATCGAAAACAGACGGTGCTTCCAATGCCAAGGATTCGGCCATCTAGCGTGGTCGTGCAAAGAGACACCTCGATGCGGCCACTGTGGCGGCCAACTGTGAGCGAGAAAGATGTCCCCCGGGCATCAGAGCGCGCTGCCTGGAACGCAGCGGGAACATCCGACTGGAGATTTGCTGTGCCCGACGCCAGCCACGGCGCCCCCATCGCAATGTTAAGAGAACAGCCTCCGAATTCTACAACTGAACACCATGAAATCGAGGGCGGTCATGGAAGTTCTCATCAACGACCATCGAAGCCAGAAACTAGACGTGCTCCTTATCCAAGAACCGTCGATTACTGCCTGTCAAACACACGTGAACCACAGCGCGTGGCGACTCTATCAATCCACAGTGGAGAGCGATTTGGTTCGATTCCGAAGCCTTATCTATGTCATCGTAAACCCTCAACCTCCTCTCACCGACAACTGCGGCGCAATCACCCGGATCTGACGGCGGTCAAGATCCGGACGGCCAACTCCCAGATCCTGATCTTCTCGGTCTACATGCCGCCCGTACCGATGCACACGCCTGATGGGCGTCGGCGGAAGCTACCTTATCGGCAATCCACGACATGACTCAAAACGTCAAAAGAGACGACAGCAGAACCTTTAGCCTTGTTTTGGCCGGGGACTTCAGTCGCCACCACCCAGCGTGCGGAAGCAACCACATTCAACCTCGATTCATCGAGGACACCGGCGAACTGATCAATTTCTTTCATGACCATGGCCTTCAGAGCTGCCTCCCTTGGGGAACCGCGACTTTCTGGTCGTTAAGCCACAGGGGGAGGAATTCCACGATCGGCCAGAGCGTTTTTGCAAGGTCTGCCAATTTAACAGCCATTATCTATGTCTGTGTCTTTATCTAGTCCTCTGTCTAGATTTCTCCATGCTGCACGAAGGCCTGCTTTATACGTCTGGTCACGATCAAGTGAAAGCCGCTGACGCAGATTCCTAAGCAGCCCCATGGTGTCTCTTGGTCTATAAAGACCAGGTATTGCTCGTGAATGCTTTGACGAATAGCATTTGCAACTATCTTCCTGTCTTGGAGCTTCTTCTTATAGGAACTGAGCTTTTCTCTCATACTGCGTATTCATTACGCCGTACACATGAAACCAGTCCATTGGATGATCCTTCTTTGGACCCTCCCAATTCGGCTCAATTGGCTCTTTCGGAAGAGCGGGTCCAGTATCTGACTCCGGATCACATAGATCCCAGATCTCGAACTGCCGCCCGTTCTCAGAAATATTCGTGAGATAGGGGTGGTCACCCCGCCTTTGCGATCCTTTTAGCAAGACGTGTGAATTTTGAAGGGACTTTTATACCGGCTTATATTAGTAAATTGGGCTTTCTGATAGAAAAATAAAAAACTTAGATACTGAATTATCTATTATCACGGTTAAATCAACCAAACAAACGACGGAAGAAGTCATTTTTAATATTGATGATTTTAGGAGAATGGTGGTGTGGTGGTATAGACCTCTGGTGCTCAAATATACTTCTGGCATGAAGTTACGTGTTTGCACCACTCCAGTAAATAACCTACCACCAACACTGTCTAGCTTCGAGACAAGGAAGCATCTAGTATAATTAGGGTATGCGGAATCTAAATACAAGCATTATTTATTCAATTTCAGGGCGGGGGTAGATAAATATTAACACCCAGTATAGACGGAACTGGAACAGGGGTAAAAAACAGGTAATTTATCGGGTGAATCATCAAGTTATGCTTCCAAATTGGGAGAACTGTGCACCAAATGGGCCAGAACGGACCGTCCTGGGCGGCCCTACGCGGGCACCCCGGGCGGGAGCGGGCGGCCGGTGGCTGCCCTACTGGCTCGGACGGGCGGGCTACGGGCGGTCTCCCACCGCCCACGGGCGGGCTGTGCCGAGTGTCTACCTCCGCTGACACCTCACCGTAACAGGTAGACTCTATACCTTCCATTTTTGCGTCATCATGCTTTATTTTTACGGTATTTTTAAGGGCTGAATGACACTAGAAGTTCATACACTTCTAGAAATAGGAAGAGTATAGTGAAAATTGAGGTCTATCAAAAAGTAGTCGTAAGAGTAAACAGTATTTTAGGGTAAAGTGCTTCTTTAGGTATAGTCTTAGCATAGACTAGGGGCTTAATAAATGACCTAAGCGGTCTCTAAGTAATTGGTGAGCTATTAGCGACACCCAATCAGACTTACTAGGCCCTTACTAACGTATTTCACATGCGAGCCGGCCACACAAGCGAGCCGGCCACCCCAACCAAAACGCGTATATGATTTAGCACTTAGTTAATTCAACCACCCACCATGCCACCAATTCGCTCTCAATCCTCTAAAAATTCAATGGAGCAAGAGGGTAGGATTTTATTAGCTATCCAGGCTTTTAAAAATCAAGAGATCTCCTCTATTCGTGAAGCGGCGCGCCATTATACGATTCCACGTTCAACACTTCAAGACCGACTAAAGGGCCACCAAAGCCGCGCGATTTCTCGCGCCAATTCACATAAACTGACAGAAATTGAAGAGGAATCTCTTGAAAAATGGATTCTCTCTATGGATCGACGTGGAGGCGCCCCCGGCCTTCTATGGTACGAGAAATGGCGAATCTCCTTCTCGAAAAGCGTGGAACTACCCCGGTTCCTTCGGTCGGCGAAAATTGGGTGACAAACTATGTGAAAAGACGCTCTCTTCTATCCTCTCGGTTTTCGAAGCGGTATAACTACGAGCGTGCGAAGTGTGAGGATCCGGAGGTTATAAAGGGGTGGTTTGATCTTGTTTAAAAAACTATCCTACAATTTGGGATCGACCCGGACGACGTTTATAACTTTGATAAGACCGGTTTCGCGATGGTATTAACGGCGACCGCGAGGGTGATTACGAGAAGCGAATACTACGGTCGGAGAGCACTTTTACAACCTAGAAATCGTGAATGGGTGACGGTTATTGAGTGTACGAATGCTGCTGGTTAGGCCCTTCCGCCGTGTGTGATTTTTAAAGGCAAAGTCTTTATTGAATCTTGGTTCGATAGTCTTCCTTCCGACTAGCGTTTCGAAGTTAGTCCTAACGGCTGGACTACTAATGAAATTGGACTCCGTTGGCTTAAAAAGCTCTTTATTCCGACCACTTCTATACGGATGAAGGGGGTATATCGGCTTTTGATACTAGATGGCCACGGAAGCCATTTAACCCCGAAAGTCGACGAAATCTGCGAAAAAAACCGGATTATACCAATCTGTATGCCTCCGCATTCATCCCATCTTTTACAACCTCTGGATATAGGCTGTTTTGCGGTGTTAAAACGGGCCTATAGGAGACTGGTTGAATTCCGGATGCGGTGCGGATCTAATCATGTGGATAAATTGGATTTCCTCGAAGCTTATCCTAAAGCACGAATGGAAGCTTTTAAATCAGAGACTATTAAAAACAGCTTCCAATCTGCCGGTTTAGTCCCCTTTGAACCAGATAGGGTGATTTCGAAGCTGGATATTCGGCTTCGAACCCCTACCCCCCCTAGCCAGGGTAGTGATTGGGATCCAAAAACACCTTCAAACTGTGTACAATTGGAAAAGCAAGCTTCCTCTATCAAAGCATTGCTTCGTATAAGATCAAAAAGTCCCCCAAGCCCGCTGAATTCCGCTATAAATCAGGTTTTAAAAGCCTGTCAAATGACGATGCAATCCGCTGCACTTCTAGAAAGAGAAGTGAGCGATTTACGCGGTGAAAACGAGAAGAAGAAGCAAAAGCGTACTAGATCTGGGAAGCATCTATACGCAGAGAGCGGTCTCTCCGTGCAGGAAGCATCTGCGTTGATTACACAGCCGGTGGAAGCAGCTGAACCCGGTCCCGGTCAGCATAGTGAATCAGCTTTACAACCGCGTACAAAACCCCCGGGGGGGTGCGGAGTATGTAGGAAGCCAGGACATAGGAGAGAGACATGTCCAGATAGATGTTGCTTTTTAAAAAATCTAATTTAATGGCGTTTTGGTTGAAATAAATGGATTTGCAATTGGTATGTTGGTTGGGGTGGCCGGCTCGCTTGTGTGGCCGGCTCGCATGTGAAATACGTTAACCTTGGAAGTGTTCATTAGATCTCACTAATTAATCACGTGATTAGCCTAAGCAGCTCAGTGTGCCTGAGCCCGGACTGAAATCTACTCAGTGAGCCTGACTCTGAGCGCCCTCATAAAAGCGGCGGCAGCTAAGAAGGAAAGCCCCAACCCGGCAGAGGAAATCAAGGACGTATAGCGACCTATGTAATGCGTTGCACATACTTGATTTCCTCTGCTACTTCTTGGCGTTCCCATTCTGTTTTAGTGCTTAGGCCTTGCCGCTTTTTGCCCACTGAGTAGGACTGAGCAGAACCTGAGCCTAGGGCCTGCGAAGCGACCTCAATAATTGCACTGCTCTAGCCCCGCTTTAAGTGTCACTTTCTCTTATTGGGTTGTGTTGCGATATGAGGCTGGTGCAATCAGGAAGCAAGCCGCACCATCGGAATTAGCCCCGAAATGTCTATACAGACAACCAAGTTGATTTCCAATCAACTTGGCTCCGTCTTTTATATGTAACCTCATGTTTCCCTCTGAAATAATAATCAATTCATACCTCTGAACTACAACAAGTTGCCCTAATCGTCCCATCCGAAATAGCACTCGCACGAGGTCCACCTGTAAGATACCTGCAGCTCACACATATCCGACCATACCACCTTTATAAAAATGAACTTCAGAGACGGGTGTCCCAAAACGCACTGGTAAGGGTACAATCCCAGCCCCAATATATGCCACGCAGACATACCATCAAGCCAAATAGAGCACGCCTCAAACATGACAGGTAGGTAGGCCTTCCCGCTCCCAGGACGTTGCTCAAATGTGATGCCAACTCGTGCATAACAATCTCTGGCCATAACCAATAGTGTTTGCTGTGCGTGATTTACCCCTGCTGTTTCGTGATTTGCCTTCGCTGCAATAATGCCAGGCGTTCGCCCCTAGCCGGAGGCCAGTCGTTGCAAGTAATTAAGAATGCCTGGTTTTAGCTTAGCAAAAATCACCCATAGAATGACTAGACTCACCTGTCACTCCATGCGTCAACATGGTCTTAGCCTCAGAACCCTGTGAGCCTATGGTGACTGTCATGGAGTAATCGACTGCTCCGGTGCTCTCCAGCTCATTGGCCCACCTAAACAAATCCTCGTCCTCACGGCCGCCACCAATGATCAACAAGAAGTCAGGCTTCGAATTGTTGGAGCTCTCCGCATAGCGCCACACCACCTCCGCCGCGGGACGCTTGTTCGTATTAATAGGCTCAGCTATCACAGCAGATTCATGGATAATAGCGTGAATCCCCTGGTTGGCACAGGCATCGTTAATCTGGTCTGCGCACTCAGCTGCAAGACGCTTGGTCATTGCTCTGTCGGCTACCGAACCGTAATGAAAGACGAGCGAACTGTTGCGGGTTTCGACCCAGCTGCCTTCCATTCGTTCCTGGAAGTGTGCAAGGATACAGAATACCCCTTCTTTCCAGGTATCCGTGCGCCCTTGGTCCGCCAACTTATTCCATTCGTTGGCGTGTGGCTCACACAAACAGCACCCATTTTCGGCAATCAATCCCACTCCGGCAACATGGCGGAAGTGTCTCTCCTGTTCCTCCAGCGTCCGCGAGCTTACCACGTAAACGACATTAAGAGGATCGTCTGTTAGGTCAGTCAAGGTCGTGACTGCACTTTGGGGCGTGGCAAGAAAGAAGACGCCACTTGGGGGTCTCCAGGGTGCTAATGCGCCTTCGTATTGGATAAATATCATGCGGCGGCCCGCCTGTCGGTATTGCTCTTTCAGATGATCGACGGAGAGACACGGTAGTGTTATTCTTCGGTGCGATAACTGCTCGCTGCAGACAAAAGACATCCTTTCTCTAAAAGACTTAACCCAATTTGTTGCTGAATTATCCAATAGTAATCTGTGAAGCTGCTCCCAATCTTTCTTTCGCTCTTTCTGGTCCCGAACTAATGCCGTATAAATCGCATTTGCGCACTGACGGGAATCCCAAGGATTGACTAGCAGCGCATGATCACCAAATATGGATGCACTACCGGTGAATTCGCTGAGAATCAATGATCCGTAAGCCTTATCACTATTGAGGCCGTCTTGGCAGTAAACAAACTCGTGGCTGGTCAGATTCATTCCTTCTCGAAGGCTGGTGACCATCAGCACGTCTGCCACCGCGATAAGCGCGACGTACTGCGGAGAGATAAGGTCCTGCTTGAGGAATATCAAGGGCTGATGTAAATCAAGAGATGTGAAGACAGAATTTATTCGTAAAGCAATGTCGGATATACTCGCTTCCAGCTCGGGCTGCCGTGTAGTGCTGGTAACTAATTGTATCAGAACAATATGATTTGCCCATTCCGGGTATGTGTTAAGGAAATGTTCGTAGCTTAACAGCTTCTGGCGGATCCCTCCGATGGAGTCCATCTTGTCATGGGAGATGATGATCCGCTTACCCCGGTACCGAGCCGATATAGTGTCAATCCCGCGCCTAATATCGGCTGGCTGCCTTCGCCGGTCCCATAAGGTTGGGTCAATGCCAATTGGGAATGTGCTCACATTGACAAAGCGGTCGTTCAACTGAATCCCTTCGTCGGTAGCTTCCACGGAAAGGATTCTGCTGCAAGTCCGGAGGAAACGACCGGAGTACTCGTCAATCTGGAAGCCGATCAAGTTGGCACCGAGCATACCTTTAAGTAGCTCCTTACCCTGGCCCAAGCACCTGAAAACTTCGGAGGACGGGAAAGCGGCATGAAGAAAAAATCCAATCCGGAGGTCGGGAAGTTTCTTTCGGAGCATGGCTGGGACCAGCATCAAGTGATAATCCTGTACCCAGACCGAATCGTCTCCCTTGCAACGTTCTGCAATGCGTTCCGCAAAAGCTTGGTTGAGATTCACATAGTAGGCCCAGGAGCAGTCCTCGTAGGCTTTGCTTTTGGGGCTATCGGGAGCCTGGTAATGGAAGATCGGCCAGAGGATGGTCTTGCAGTGCGTGCAGTGTCCCTGGAAGTCAAGGTCGCATACAAACACGGGCAAGGACCCATACTCGTCCTTCAGTTTTTGCTTAAAGGCCAGCCGATCACAGTCCTCCATTGTGTCTATTTGTGTTCCGAGCGTGCCCACCCACATCGTGTCATTGAGGTAGCCGACATCCGCAGCGGAACGTATAGCGCTTTCTAAGCCATCATTGACTCTTGTTGCAGGAATAATGCTCCATTGGGGCTCGCCTTTTGTAGGTGGCTGACCATCTGACTGCGATTTTGAGGGAAACGGATAACCCATACCCTTGCTTGCTGGAAGGGGTGAATCAGAAGTAAATACGTGCTTGTGGTCTGTTGTGGCATCAGGGGTCAAGCCATTTCCGTGTAGTGTCCCATCGTCAAATTCGCCATTACCTCTACTCGGTGGTGAGTTAAGGCTCTGAGGCAGGAGGGCAGCTGGTGATGGAACTTCAGAGCTGCATGACTTTTGGCGGGCCACAGTGTAAGGGAGGGAACTAGACTATGGCGATTCGTATCAGATATGTATGCGCGGAAGTAAAACTCATGACCACATACAGAGACGCGACGAAAATCGTCATAATAGCGAATACCTCAGGCGGGGCTCAGAGAAGCCAACGACATATGTACGAAGGTCCCAAATATTCACAATCTGTACATGTAATACATCCCTGGATAGCTCGAAACAACCCCCAATGCGATCTGATTTGGCTTTTATAACTTTTGGGGCCGACGTCATATTCTGAAGTTACATCATATAAATAATATCAATCTCTGACCTGTTTTAAAGTCTTTTTATTCTCGATTGTATTTTTCTCGATTGTGGCTAGTTCTACTGTTTTAGATTGGCGACCGATACGCCCGATCATCGGTACAAACCATCAGGCAGTAATTTATGAAATCTGTGGCCGAATGATTGGACTAAACCAGGACTCGAAATATTACATTTAGAACTTCAATGTTTATGTTATCTAATTGGCAAGGAATTATCTCCCGTAGCGCTAGGGATAGCAGATCTTGTTCATCTAACTTCCCCAATTTGGAAATACTATAGACCTCATGCAGTGCAATACACGGTTGAGCCATATCAAGGGCTTTTGACTACACAAGTCCGCGTGTACAGCTCGATAGCGATGTCGAGTTATTTATTAGAATTAGTGCTGACCGCTCATCACATCCTGTTAAAATACTTGAACTTCATAGTCTTAACCCGGCTTTGAGGCACCGAAACTCGGCATTTGACTAGTTCGAGCCGTTGGCACCTAGGAAATATCCTGCTCCAAGATAGGAGCCGTCTGTCATCGGCAATAAACATGAGGTCGTATACCGGCAAACCAAGCGTTCTCGTTGAGCAGGCGCTTCTGACGGCTTATGTTCTCACAATTTGATCGCAGTAGTTGATGCAGCCGTCGATGGCTTGTGACCAATGACTTCACTTGTCATCGTCTCCGTTCTGAAGCATATCGACGTATGTTTGCCAACAGGCTTTGAATTAGATATTCCATGGTTCAGAACAGCTGGAAAACAAGAAACGAGTTGCACGACCAACTTATGACCATGCAATGACTGGTTAGACCACAGGTTTTCCGTCCAACAACTGTTATATATTCCGGACGCCTCTTCCTCGTTTTCGGGTCGTTGCTTTGATTTTGAAATCTTGAAATTCAACACATAATCCACTCCAGCCACAAGATGTCGAACCGCGCCGAGAGAGTCGCAGAAGATAGTTATGAGAGGGAGAATGATCCTTCACCCGTGTCCGGGGACATCAAAGATGATTCCTATACCAAAGAGACCAACGCAAACTTGAGAGGTCAAGTCCCTGTTCAGGAAGACGATCAGCAATATGACGATCCAATGCAACCTCCTTATTCCAATACTGATCAACAGCTTGGTAAGTTGATGTTACGTTAGAAGAACAATTTTATAGTAAATATGGAAGGCCACTAACATGGTCTAGAGGAGGACGAACAAGAAGCGATCGATAAGTCCAATATCTCGAGGGGAGACCGTCTCCGTCATGCGAAGCCTAGAACCTCGAACAAGTACAGCGAGGGGCCAGATGAAGATGACTTGCCGGACCCGCCGTGATTTGTTTCCTTCTGTATTACCTGTTGGTGGTCTTAGGCCTAGGCCGATAGTTCGGGTGTCTTGTGATCCGTCCCTTAAGTGTGCTAGTTAGTCGGGAGCTCGCTCTCTTTTTTCTCTCTCCCAATACAACTATTATAGCTCTATTCTTCTGTCCTTTGGTCCCCACAATCTGTAGTACCTTAGGTGATCTACTGCTATCCAAGAACTTATAATACTCTTAGGAAATTCAAAAGACAAAACTCTGGGAGGTCAGCTTCTAGAGAAGGAGCCGTGATTTAGGAACGTCAAAAGATATGATTATGACGATTATGACGATTATGAGATCTGTTGGTAAAGGTCTTATAGTGTTCTAAAAGGCACTCTCTTGATTATCGACGTCTATTGCTAGAAACATAATCAAAGAATGGCTGATTATGTTGAGCCTGCAACCAGCCACCACCGTTAATATTTTTTTACTTGGTTGGCGTTCGAAAACGTTAGCCGCTCATGGACCCCGGCTAAAGATTGACCTTCATATGACTCTTCTGGAGGCGCGTTCTAGATGTACGAAGTCGGTTTATCTTGTAACCGAACCCAGAACTATTGCTTTATACAGAACCTTATTAACGTAATTTAGCTATATAAAGTTCCATTTGCCCTAACTTCGCACCGGTAGCCAGCCACAGGAAGCATATAAAAAACAGGTTAGTCGCACATCCAGGAGCCGATGGCTCCATGGCTTTTTTTGGTCTCGTTATCGCTCTTCCTATGAAAATATCCAGAACGAACTAATAAATCATAGTGACACGACGTCCCTCCAATACAGGTTCTGATCAGGTACCGACCTAAGCAAGAGACGAGAAAACCGGCATTGACATTGCCTCATCAAGAGTACACTCACTCTGCCCTGTTAGGTGCATCTACGCCTCTGAAGTCATCCGAGACTGATGCGTTTTTATGTTGGGGTGGAGATATCCAATCGAAGTTGACTGACGTCAAATGTAACTTCAGCCCATGAACAGCTCAATCTTGGCGGCACACATAAATAACCAGTGAATATACCAATTGGAAGACTATCTTCGACTTTGAATTATGTTGCAATTATACAAGCAAAGTAAACAATACTACCACATCACTACCAAAACACTACCACCAAAACACTACCACCAAAACACTACCACCAAAACTCTACCACCAAAACACTACCACAACACTATCCTTACAATGCCCGACAACCCAAACCCTGGTAATTTCGCCAACCGACCTCACGAAGAGGTTGAGAATATTGCTCGCAAGGGCGGGCGGTCTAGCCATCAAGGCGGATTTGCTTCTATGGATCCAGACAAGCAGGTTTGTAAAAGCACCTACTGTGTGTATGATAAACAGACTGACTCTATATACAGAGGGACATCGCCTCGAAAGGCGGTCATGCTTCAGGCGGAAGCTTTCAGCCTGGAGACCCGAGAGCTAAAGAAGCAGGCCGGAAAGGAGGTCACTCATCCGGGCAACCTGAGGAGTAGGGCGATTACTTTATTTTAGTAGTTGGGTTATATTCGTTGTCAACGAGTTGCTAGCCCTGTTGGGAGACGATGGGGGGTGAACAGATGAGAAGATTTCTTTGTAATACATTTCGTTTTAAAGTGCTTACGGAACGATCGATTTCTGTTCAAAACGTATATCCGCCTGAATTCTATAATTAGGGGCTTCTGGCCCACCGTTTTGTGTGAGAGCCATCGCATTCTTTAGATCACTCCACTCCCAACTCACGAATAGGATGTCCTTCTTAACCTCTTGGGGAAGATGCAACGAAAGAAAAGGAATGAAAGAAAAGATAACAAGATTTCTACGAGAATCAAGAAAGTCCACTCACATAAAACGAAGACAAAAACGACTTGCCATTAATGGGCCACGCACTTTTATTGTCCCTATGTTGGATGCGCAAAGTACATACATTGTTCGTCCAACCCAACCCACATCTTGATGTCCATGGAAATTGAAATCCTCAAATTGTCCAACCTTTCATTGTTCAAATGGCGGGTTATCGCTTGTTCCAGCGAACACAAACGAACCCAACGAGGCCCCTCTGACCCGCTTCTTCTCCAGCTCCCCTGTCCATCACTGGCTGTCATTACTTCTTGCATCCAGGGAGATCGAGCCACCCATGACTACTCATCTCGACCCTCAGCATACAGCAGGATCCAACCCCCAATGCACTCGGTTCGAACATTCTCAATCAACTCGGCCTCAGTCCACACACGGAAGGCCCGACGGAAGATCTGAAACGACCGCTCATACTTGTCGAGTTCAGGGTCAAGCCTCATCAGCCGCATGTGGCTGTCAGAGATTCTCTCATCCTTGGGGTACGTGAGCATGGCAGTGCAACCACGGCACGAGTAAAGAGTTTTGCGCGTATTGTCTCGATTGATGACAGGCAAATGTAACGAGAAAAGGTGATAAGGACCGCCAATCAGTAGAGGAAACTCGAATTGGGAAGCGCGCGACTGCGGCCTGGCATGGCAAACGCGATGTCAGTGCTCAAGTGCATGGCATACCATATTGCTTACGCGTGAGCCTTTTGGTGAGCTCATCGCGGACAGCGAACTGGAGGTTATTCTGACCATTGTGCCTTCCATATGCACTATCACTATGCATTGAGCATATCCGGAGTGCTTGCATGACTGTCAGCCAGCACGGGCTCATGGAATACTGCGACTTGATCTAGAGTCCACAAACAAAGAGGGGAGGAAGGCTTCAAGGAAGATACTCTATGCGATGTTTTGCAATTTTGTTTGAGGTGCCGCTCTACAATTAAGCTTGAAGAGTCTAGTCCTTTACTTTTCCTGAAGCAGTGGGCTAGGGATGCTGAATATTACCCCGAGTCAGCTATAAGGCGAGATACATGCTCGTATTTGTCTCGTCTCGCTCAAAGTGATCATACTGGGAAGACAAGCTAACATAAATCCACTACTGCTAATAAAGAAGTAGTTACAGCCTGCCGGAGCTCCAAAAAGGGCCAAAACCAAAAACTAGCCAAAAGTCTTATTCCAAAATACGTATCCTGAGTACAGGTAGTAATCACGGAAGCTAAACACGGCTGCAGTAAATGCAGCTACCCCTGACGCTATTCACCCCACGGTTTTGTGTGCATAATATATCGGGTAATCCAGGTGAGATTGACCCAGAACATGCGGGATTGTTCGCAGACACATTGCAGTGAAGACGTTGATAATGAACTATTGGCTATTTTATGCCCTTCTTATTATAAACTCTCGGAAAGATATAGCTGCTTTCCATGCGGTAATTCCCCCTGAACTGCATGGACGCTTGTAGTATTTCCCTATCGCCAAGATAGGACAGGTCAATCCGGTATAGGCAATTCCTCACCCTTCTCTTGCAACGTCCGGCAGCCCTGTCAGATTGGGCCTGAAAGGATAGTTCCAGTCATCGAGTAGGCTAATCAGTCGTTCCCGAGATGATTCCAATGCCTGTTCGAAAAAGCGCAGTTGAGCTAGCTGCTTCTCGTGGTAAAGCTGAAGACTGTCCCTCTCTTTTCTCAGGGACGCACCAGCCTCCTTCAAAGTCTGATTGCTCTGCTGTAGTTTTTGGCCATCGATGTGTTTGGACACGCACGACTCCCACAGGCGTCGATAGAGTCCAACAAGTCGAGCTGCTGGAGATGCAAACTTGGGATCGTCGCGTTCGAGGTCTGCTAGCACCTTCAAGGTGGGTTGGAAGGGCTCGGTCGCCAAAGTATGTCTTGTTCCTTCTTCATGTTGCGCAGGGGAGGGCTGCGATGGTCAGCAAGAATATTTGAAGCCAAATCATTTCACATACCAATGGAGGGACATGATTAGAAGTTACCGGTGGATTGTCTTTGTCACCAAGGCTTGGCAACTCACTAGGCTGCTGCTCTCCTTCTTTTTCCTGGTCTGGCGAGCTGTTTGGGGAATCCAGTTTGTCCGCAGGAGAAAGTCAATGATCTGGGAAGTGCTGTTTCCAACAGGCCTTGTTGTCTCTTATAGAATATGCAAATGCAGGTGACTATGTAGTGTATTTTATACTGTTAAATTATGCAGTCAGGCTTTGACTTGAATCTGGTCACTTTTCGGCGGGCTGTTGACAATCAATTTGGTCATGGATAGTGGTCAACCAGTCGGTCGGGGGAATGATCAAGCCTCACGATAGTGAGGGCCAGATATGAACGCTCATTTATGAGATATGTATTTCAATCAGACATCACTTTAAAGCGAGGCTAGGAGAAAAAGCCCATGATTTCTAGGGATGGAATTGTAAGCGCCTTTCGGTAATTCAACGTTTGAGTCGCTCACAAATGAGGTGAACAGAACCAGAAATAGGGGTCTGTCATTGCGGATTGAATATCTCCCACAAAGCTCAATTTAAGAGCGCCGTGGATCCTTCCAACGTTGCTTGACCGACTCAGCATCCCTTTTCCC
Source organism: Penicillium chrysogenum (assembly GCF_028827035.1). Lineage (NCBI taxonomy): Eukaryota > Fungi > Ascomycota > Eurotiomycetes > Eurotiales > Aspergillaceae > Penicillium > Penicillium chrysogenum. The sequence continues at coordinate 3,469,106 of NW_026622750.1, read as the reverse complement.
AGCACCACTCTTACTTGTTTCTCTCGCTGAGCACATAAAGGCATCAAAGATGTCGCTGCAAATAGTTAGTAAAACAAGACATGGGTCTCAACAGCCCTCAATAAGCATAGGTGTCTTTCAACGCTTTCTCTCAAGCTTGTGAATGTCGGAAGCCGAGAAGCCTATAAATACGTCCCCTACACCTAGCAATTGCTCTGCGATTTATTCACTTGACTCTGCAAATTCAAGCAGGGTTGAGTCTGGGTCACTTGATAAGTTCTCCCCTTTGATCGAATACTGGAATTCCTAGTGTACTGACGCTTATAAAATACATCGTGGACTAGCAAGTCAGACAGTGTCTGTGAGAGATGTAATTCCCAGCAGATCCACTCTGCCATTCACGCCAGCCGATCAAATATATGGGATTTGGGTTAGCTGGTTAATGTGTCTATGCGAAGATGTCTCCGCTATAGCAGCTGACTGAGCTGGCCTACTGTCCCGCCTCTGGATGTACCCTCAAAGTTGATGCGCGACTGCTCATGCTGTAGATATGGGAAAGTCTGCAAATCCTGTTTGAAACTGCACTGGCTTGAAAGACGCGGGACAGCCAGAACCGTGGACATTCGACCGCAATGCACCAGTGCAAGGGCGACAGCTCCTGGCCGTCTCTTCATCCCTGGTCTTGGTCATCAGAACAGTGAGTCATGAAATGTCACGCTGATCTACTGGCTAATAATAAACAGTGAACCTTTGAGAGCTCACCAGAGCGGCCCTGATAATCCTGCACTACCGTCAGCGCTCCACGCAAAGCCATGGCTTACACACTATTCCTGGCCCCGTCGCTTCGAGCAATGCAGCATGCCCTAGGTGGAAGATTGCAAACCAAGATAGCGGGTCAACAACAGGGTGCGGCCATCCACTTGCGAGCTTCGTTGCATAGAACCCTGAGACTTCCATTTACATGCCAAGGTTTGTGAGATATAACGCCTACTGCTGCGCCGGGTCTGATTATTTGTGCCAAGCCTTTTGTGCCAAGCCTTTTGGGCCAAACTGATCTCCTTGGAACACCTTTCAGGAGTAAACCTACGATTGAGAGACTACAGTGTCATTGTAGGGACTCACGGGCTTTGATTTCCCTCTATGAACAGACTTACCCTGTCTCTGCCTTTATTGAATATTAAATAGAGTAATTTTACACTCAAGAACACTGATGCTGTTATCGGCCAGCGGTCATTTAGTAGTTCCGCGGCTGAAGGCACCAACCAGAAGTCTGGTAGCGTCACTTACTGTGGGCCCGTGAGCATGCGCTCGACTAAGTAGTGGCATCTATGGATCGATTTCTTCTTACTCAATTGCTTTGCACTTGGTTTGTACTTGGTTTGTACTTGGTTTGTACTTGTTGGAGCACCTGCTTTTGATGATATTGTTCTGTTATCCTGATACGCACTACCCATGCATTAGGGTTAGACCTGTATCTATATTACTGAATTGCTATCGTCATTTTCACGAAATACGGTGACCACTTGCTGAAGGGTTTCTTCTAAACGATTTAGCGTATATGTTGTAGGGTACATTGAACGGGCTTTTTATGTGGGAACCCCAACCCCTGCAGGAGTTGGGATGACTAGCAAAATCCCTGATAACTAAATTTGATTCAAAACAAGCAGCCGTCAAGGAGCACGACGATACAAGTTGCGTTATCCTTGGCTGAGCCGCAAGTGACATCCCGGACAAGTGCGTCTGCTATTTCCTGTACATCCGACCCACTTCCATGGCGCCTCATGATTTCATCGATGATCACATGATCCTCCAATACATTTGTCACCCCGTCTGTAGTTAGAGCAAGGATATATCGATGGTCCTCTTTTAAGCACATCCGAAAGAGCGACGGCTCGCTGGATAAGAGGTCACCCTGTTCTCGCGCTGGGGTGATGGCTGCTCTTTCTTGGCCTCTAGTTACCGGACCTGCGCCAACATTGTCGAGGGGGTTCTTATATTGCAAGTCCCCTAGGGCACGGGACATGTTCAAAGCTCCTGTAGTCTGTGAGCATCTGCTCTGTTACTTTTAAAGTCTTGCTAGTCCGCGAACTGACCCAGCCTTGCTGTCCCGCTTTCGTAATTGACCGAACCCCCAGCACGCTCAATTCGATCTCTTTCAGGGGGATCAGAAGGTTTATGAGACTTTGTCAGGTGCAGCTGTGATACTTGTTATACTATGGCCAAATAATAGGTGGCGAATTTATGACTTGCCAGATTGTCCAATTTCCTTGCTCTCCCGTATTGCCCCATCAAGATGCTAGAATCCCCGAGGTTTCCCGGTACCAGGATCCCTTTGGTGAGATTCACGATTGCCAGAGAGACGGTCGATCCCGAAACTGCAAATTCGTGATCGCCGTTCCTGAAACTTTCAAGTAGAGAAGACTCTTCTTTGCTAATCGCTTCCCGTACAGCGTCCTCATAGCGACCTGCTTGGAATGCAGGACTCTCGAACAAGAAGCGCTTTAGATGTCTGTTAGCATGCTGTGCGACTCTCTTCGATCCGCTAGTTTGCATGTGAGTGCTGTGATCCTTCCAGCGGCGGGATTACACTTACTGTCCGTCATAAACGGCAAATAATGCCAACGTATCGCTAATTTGGACCGGGATGTGATCAGAAAGGACAATTGCGAACTGATCTTGCTGAGAGGGTCGAGATCCTTTGGCCTGAGACCGTCAGTGTCCATATACTCTAATCAGTAGCCGCCGGAAATGTACTTACACTTGCACCTCCACTGCCTCCAAGTCTGAAATTGTCGGTGAACGAGTGTGTATCTGTATCCATGAACATAGGTACTATTCCCAACTATTACCAGCGTCGGTGATCCGTTTCGACCGAATAGAGTAAACCTGACAGCAATTATTTCTCGTTATCTTTTAGATCTTGTGTGCTTGCAAGCTACCTCACTGTTTATAGGATTCGAATTAACAAAACTGGAATGTCGTCCTTGCCTGTTGGCTACTTGCCAAGGTACCCAAACGTCAGGGGTACATCATCCTCGGAGCACGAGCCATCCATGGGCGTCATTTATTCTGAACTAGTTGGGATGATGCTTGAATGATATCAAAATAAGGTTTGGGACACATACAAGTTCGAAAACTCAACATGAACTGTAAATTTTCGGAGAGTCCCAATTACAACCATCAATGCAAAACCGGGGTCCAGGGTTTCGTGGTAACAGATAATGCCGGGGTAGCTCATAGTTGACGTATGTGAGACCGATGCAATAGTTGAGCAGGCAACAACGGACCCAATTTTGGTTGTGCCCGTGTATTTCGTATCCGTGTATTCCATGATTCAGACGCTCTGTCGGATACTTATATGAGAGGCAGATCCGGCTTAAATCCAGTCTTCGTCGCCAGAATGATACCTAAGACAGCATCAAAGAAACTTGATCTGGAAATTCAAATTTTAACATCCGGCGTCATCTCTGGGCACGAGAGGATTGACCCAGGAAGGGAAAGTTTATGCACATGTTTTCGGCTTTGTATGCCATCCCCGGCCTCTACAGGCCCAAATAGTTCGTATCAGTCAGAGGACCTTACGAGACTATTACCTTGCGAGGGCTATATCCCTCAAAGCCAGCAAGGAAGCAAAACTCCGACCTTGTACCCGCTCTCATTTATATCCATGGTGGGGTTTACTCAGTCGGTGTGGCAGATGAGTTCGAGAATGGATGTCGCATCCATGCGGAAAAGGCAGGGGTACAAGTCTATCTTCCGAACTACCGTCTGGCCTAAAGTGGATTTATCCAGTTCAACTAGATGAATACGAGTTCCTATTTGAGTGGCTGCGTGGACAGGAGGGAAAGGAACGAGCTGTTGATGTGGATTCAATTGAATGCGTGATGGGATTTTTCGAATCTTGCTTGGGCTAAACGGACCAAAAGCGGTTGGCCATTGTGTACCAGGTGATAGAAAAAACTAAAGAAGAATAGAAGGCAGACGGGAATTCAGTAGATGCTTGTTCGATATGTAACAAGAGCAACTAGTTTGCCGCATCTGGCCCGATCAGGTGGTGTTGAGGTGTTGAAAAGGTGGCCGTAATAATCGTTCTCCAAATTGAACGCTTTCAACAACCCCTTCCATTAAAGTCAAGTCTTGCTGTTTAATAAGACGTTGGTGTCATCAAGTCCGGCTAGCATCTTGATTTCTTATACAGTGCCGAGGTACGATCGGATTTTTCTGGGTCTTTTTAAATACTTGCAGGCAAAATTGATACCTTTCTGAATAGCGAGGCTGCCTGAGGACAAGGAATAAGGGTTATTTTACCCGATAACCGTGCCAAGCCCACCACCACCTACCCGTTGGTGGGCCCCAGTCGATAACAAATTCCCACTCGTTAAGAAATTTTCGCCTTTTCAATACTTTCTTACCTATTTTACCCTCCACCACGATGTCGGATCAAAATGAAAACGTTGAGATAAACAAGTAACGTGTAGCACAAACCATTAAAAGCGGGCCACGACCCTGGAAGACGATTCATTATTGGAAAAGCCAAGCACTGATCCGGCGCCGCTAAGGCCAAATGCTACCTTTTCCCTGAAGTAATGCATGACAACCCCAATGCGCTGGCCCCCTTTCAGAACCAAGCAACCTGCTGCAGTGACTAGGTAGAACGTCAAAATCATACCGGACAACTGGGTATATATGTACCTCCCCGACGCATCCACACCTAAAAGTAGACCTCTATTTGGCCCAAGCCATAGTAAATTCCCCATGACAACATGTTTTCTGTTGTATCAAAGTCGAATGATCAGTTCTCGGCCATCAAGGTGTTCCAAGCCCATTTTCTGACAGACTCGCGACCCTCTGGTTGTTTGATATTCTAGTACCTCAGCGTACCTGGAACAAAGTCAGCATTATAATAGCCAAATGTATGTATGAACATGCAGCTTCTGCTTCCAGGAGTCGTCAGAACCGTGATCTCCGTCGAATGTCTCATAGAATAGTTCTCTAGCAACAGGTTCATCTGTGGGCTCATGACAGGAGACAAGATACGGAGCGGTAAGAGCGCCAGACGCAGAAATCTGGCCGTACGGGTTGAAGATCAGCATTTGTTGAGAGGTCGAGCACTGCAATCTGTAAATAACCAGTCAACCGACACAGACATGAACATACCTTTTGGTTCGACAACCGAGGACACACTTGAGACACCTGTAGCCTCACGCTGAGGGAGTGACTGAAGGAAGTTCAGGGCCTGCCACAGGTTCAACAGTCAGCACTTCGTTAATCAATTTTTTGATGCTGCAGGTAGATTTTTATATCAACTGACAATTTCTGAGGCTACCCTGGCCCGAATTTCCTCATTAGGAGTAACCAAATAACTCTGTAATGGCACAGAGCTGATCCACTGGTGCCTTCCTGTAAAAAGAGGCTTCCCTTGTAGCATTTTAGCGAAGATGCATCCTGCACTCCAAATATCGACCTGTTCACCATACCTCTGCCAAGCCAACATGATTTCTGGAGCCCGGTAATATCTAGTTGAAACATAGCCCGTCATCTGAGGTTCATAGACTCGCGCCAGCCCGAAATCGCATATATTGAGATCACAGTTATCATTGATTAGAATGTTCTCGGGTTTAAGATCACGATGTATCGTATTTCAGTCCCCTCTAGACATACAATCAGTAACATTAACCATGGAGGACGGGAGGTACCATGATTTCGTATAGAAAGAACTGAACAAACTCATGGTCAATGGACTTCAAGTTCATAACCGTTCGCAGATCGGTCTGCATGAGGTTTGTGACGAGATATCTGCGCATATCAGCAAATAGCACGTGAATCACCAGTGCATTGAATTTGCACATGGAAATGAAAAATGCAAGACACTGAGTACTGCGTATTGTAAACTAAAACATACTATAATACCACTATAATCTCACGTGATTGAAACGGGCTGCGGCTACGCGACTGACGAACGCCAGGAGGATCCTGATTGGACTTAGGACTTGGTGGAGAGCGGCAGACAAAGAAAACAGAGTGGAGAGGGGGGAAAGGCTGGTTTTAGCCCCGGGGGGAGCCATGTTGATCCGATCTGCACGGAATTCGGGGGCTTCAGGGACTAGGATTGCCTGTGAGGAGAGGCTTGCCAAGGGGGGTCTCGGAAACAACGGGCCATACAGAAGTGGCGGATGGTGCCCTAATTAAGTATGGATTTGGCGCTTGCGCAAGTTGACTGCGCCGCAGAGATACGATCACAACGTTTTTGCCTTTGTTTTTTTCCCTTCTTTTTTCCTTTAGCCCTGGTCCTTTTCCTGTTTCCGGACATTTTTGAGAGAGATCGCATGGGTCAATGTCTCCGAGTGATTTAGAACAGGTTTCTATACCTGATACCCTGGGAATACTACGTCTACCTGCATATACCTGCCTATATTGTATAACCCCTTTTTTTAATCAAATTGAATGGTCCAAACGGTCAAACCTTGAAGAAAATCCAAGAAAACCGTTGGCGGCTGCAGATGACTAACGATCGGCCTGGTCAAGGCGTAGATCGAGGGGAAAATGGCGCAGAGGAAAATTATTATCACGCGAGTAACATCACAGTAAACGGGATCCGTAAAGTGGACATGTATCACTTCGATATTTTAATGCAAGTTGACTGCGCGGGAAATCCGCTGTGTCGGCTGCTGCGGAGTTGAAGTTGGATTTTCCCCCAATTCCCCCCGCGTCCGGTGTTTGGGACAAAGAAATCAACCATGGTTTCGGGTATTTGAGATCTGTAGGTATACATAGTACGGAGTACATCTATAGATTATCGGCAGCTCCGAAAAGGCCCTGAAGAGGATCGACGAGACCTGTGTGCCACGGTCTTCAAGGATCTCTCTTACCTCATAATGCTTGGAGATGTGTTGGCAATGCCAAATTGAGCTTGCATTAGCTCCTCACGCTCATTCGTCCTGACATCCCAGGACCATGGCGTACGTCGCAACATATGACTTTTGCGTCTACCAATAGACGCCGCGCGTTTGTGTTGGTTTTCTCGTTTTATAAGATTTGAACTTTTTAGCATGTGTTTATCTTTAAGATAAATTGCACTTCCCTTCCCACATCCATGACCTCGAAAAAAGAAAAGAAAATCACACCTGACTGTATCTATTAGTTCGTTACCTATCCACTTCTCACATGAACGGGTAGCGTTGGATAGCGTTGGATAGCGTTGGACAGCGCAAATGAAACACTAAGATAGAAAATGCACACGAGTTCTTCGATTCTTCATCTCTTTATTAATTATTTAGTTTTGTTATATTAACTCATATGTGTCCTCGAGTCTCAAGCCTATCACCTAATCGCTCATGCAATAACAGTGCAGATATGTACAGAAACAAGAAATCAATCCCCTTTGATCTTTTAGGAAGCCGTTCATTCATCTGTTACATCTCGAATCTTCTCGGATAACTACTTTGATATTCTCCAAATTCGGGATTTGTCATTCATAAACTTCGCCTTGGCGCTAAAATTGCAAAAGGCTAAAGGTAAATTGTAATTTTGGTTACCGCGTGGCCCCAGTTTTTTTCGTAACTGCATATGTACAATACCAAAAGAAAAAGAAAAAGAAAAAGGAAAAAAAAAAAAAAAGATTCGATCGGATTGTGTCATGAAGCTAAGCCAACAAGCCAACGGTATAGACAAAGCCAAACTTTCCCATAAAGATTCGAAAAGGTTAAGGAGCGGAGTAGACCAAAGCTATTGCCACATCTTCAAAAGATATCAAATTAATTGAAAAATAATAATAAAAACCAGTATGGTCTCTCCACTACACCGAACACGGAGCAACTGTCCGGTTCACCGGTCTATTAATTCCTTTTTTTTATAAAATTATTTTCCAATTTAATTTTTTTTTTTTTTTGAATAGAAATATGTCTCTCTGGGGGTGGGACCGAACCTCTAGAAAAAAGGACCCCTGTTAGCCCAACGAGCCTTGTGTATCCGCGGTACACAGCTATACAGGGGGGCCAAAAGGAACACCAGACCCAGGCAGTCGGTCCAGTGCATCCAACAGCGCTTTAGTCTCTGACTTTTTTTTTTCGAATTTCTGCTCTTTCCCTCATTTAAGCCCGAGTGGTGCTCCAGCTTTTCTTTTTCCTTAGAGATCTATAAACCTTGCTTACCCCAAGGACATATTATACTTCATCTTCTGTACTTCACACCGTCCAGGGCTCTCTGATATAGACCTCTCTATATTCCCCACTTCTACTATCAGGCCTGGTCTGAGCATTCTGGAAAGCTTGGTCCTCTATAAAATCCCCAAAGCCAAATTCTTATACGTACTGGCATCCAAAATGGCAACCCACACAGAATCATACGCAACACTCCCATCAGCACGACAAAGCAAAATGAAAATCGACGCCTTACTGAACCCAGGCGACGGAGACATCTCTCCACGCTCCCAGAACGCCTCAATCTCATCCAACCGTCACAGCTACCACCAACCCTCACCAAGCTTCCCCCAAGCCCAAACTACTGGTACAACCGCAGCTACCACGACACCAGCCCAGCACTATCCACCACCACAGCAACAACCCAAAGTAGCACCAACCACGTAACGGGCCCATCCCAAATGTTCTTCAGCTACCGGCCCTCCGACAACCGCGCCAGCACAAGCAGAACCCAAAGCTCGCTGTCCGGCCCTTCCTCGCCAGACCCTTAGCGCCCTGTCGTATGCCATCCACTACGAAACCTATTCCACCGTGAAGAGAGTTCTAGAACAACCTAACGTCAGGGTGGACGTCAAGCACAGACACGGCCGCACGGCTCTCCACCTAGCAGTCTTCGCAGGCAGAATAGGGTTCGTGCATCCGCTACTTTCTAGTGGCAGCGACCCTGATCTACAGGATGACTCAGGCCACTCGCCATGGGACTGGGCACGTCGCTTCAACAGGCCTGTGATGGAGATGATCCCTTCAAACGATCCGATGTCCGAGGTATTTCTTGGTACTCGATCATCACAGGATGCTGAGCTACCTCTTCACCAAGCAGTATCCTATGGGTCGGCAGATGCTGTCAAACGGCTTCTCAGAAAAAAGCGTCTCGATTTAGACATCCAGGACCGGAAAGGCTATACGCCGCTCCATCTCGCCATTCAAAGCAAACGCCTGGAACTTGTCAATCTGCTCCTAAGTCATCCCCGTGTCAACGTAAACTGCACAGACAAGGATGGCATTACACCACTTTGGCTGTCTACTTACTCGTCATGCGACGAGATAACCGAAAGGCTGTTGGCCGAGAAAGGCATCAACGTTAACTTTGTTGGAGGCCGCGGGAGATTCGAGACTGCGTCTACATCTCTACACCACGCCGCGACCAGGCTGGATACCATGGTCCTACGACAGCTGCTTGCAGTGCCGGGGCTTGATCCGAATCTATGCGTTGCAGGCCACTCTCCAAGTTCTATTGCCGCATATCACGGACGCATGAGCACGGTTGCATGCCTGTTCAGTATCGAGGGCGTGGAGATCAATGGAAAGGACATAATAGATCCGCCACTTTGTCGAGCGGTTGCACATGGCCATCTCGTTGTGGTAAGTCTTTTAGTGCAGCAAGGCGCACGTCTGCACATCAACGAGAGCACGATCACTGTTCACGACACTGCTCTCTGCATGGCGGCCCGTATTGGTGACTTGGAGACGGTCCGAGTACTACTACGCCATGATCGAATTGATGTCAACCTCAGAAATCGATGGTTTGAGGATCCATTGATGTTGGCGGTCAAGGGTGGACATTTCTCAGTTGTTGATGCACTTGTAGTCAATCCCAGACTGACACACTTCAGTTTGAAGAGATCTCTGGATCTAGCCAGGGACGACTGCATCCAGAGGGCCATTCGAACCAGAATGGAAGATGGCAATACTCCTCAAGCATTGTTGAAGCGGTCTCGGAGGGGACGGTTTGGTGGTCTATAAGAGCTGGCGACATCCACCTCCGGTAGCTTTGGTGATGCGATACGATATGGCTGTTTCCAGCGTTTGTTGACATCAACATTTAGAATCTAATTATCCGCACCTCCACGCTTAATAATTTGCAGTCACGGTAAAGCTTCAATGATTTCAAATTAGTATATAGCATCCATGCATCGGATGTACACTTGTAGACTACCATTATGAGACAGTTATGCAATGGTTTGTGTCAATGTTTTATGTGTTATTTAATCCTGCTTATAATTGAGCTGTTTGCCCTGAGCAGCTGGTGAGATCGAGCATCAGCGGATGAGCTAACTGTTCACTGGCTCTTCAAAAGTTCAGTCGTTCCTCGACGACGAAGCATTGGTAGAAATGACAGCAGCCTCGGCGTGGCTTGTCAGCTATAAATGGCTCTAGAGCACAATTCCACGACCAATATCTCATGACCGAAATGGATCATCCCACGTTCCCAATTGATCGGCCAGCCAAGAGACAGTGCCGAGTATCCCAAGCTCCCGAAGATGAACCCAAGTTGGAAAACTACCCACAGCAAGCCTCAAAAGGCACAACCATCTAACCGAAGGTCGGTCATATCCGCCTCGGCGGGGAATGAAAAAAAAAACCCACTAATTCTGAACAGATTCCACCGAGAACACGCGGTACCCTTGCGGCAGAGCTCATGAAAGTAGTAAACTTCAATGACTCTTTCGCTACACCAACCCTCAAATTGCTTGACTTCTACTTTTCCCTGTGGGATTGCTACATCGTCAAATCGGCCCAGAAAATACGACTCGAGGAGGAGCAGCGACAGCTTCAAGCGTCAAATGACTTGCTAGCAAGCGATAGCGATATCCTTCTACAGCTCTGCAATGTGCAAGCATCAATATTGTGGGACCGCAAACGAGCGGTTCAGGCTCTTTGTAGTGGTGTTGTTTCAGCCTTGGGAGCGAGCGATCTTCAAGCCTACTCCGTCGATGAGCCTGAGCCTTGATAGAGTCTCCATGTGGTAGAGCGTTCATGGGCAGGAAGAATGGCATTTGGATTTTCCGCTATCTATTTGCGTTGCCCCTAAGGAGAGATAAGGCTTATACTGCTGGTGAACTTTCCTTGGGTTGGTGCCGGGTGCCAACGGTGCACGCTGTTGATACATTCAACGCATTCGATAACTTAGCATACGGCTATAAATCCCCCTAGTTTGTCCTGATTCTGTCTAATAAGAGGGGAATAAAATAACTGCTCGGCCTCCAGCTTTCCATCCCTCGCAACCCGCGTTAAATCGCTGCTTTATACATTTCCATATTTTCCCTACAGCCTTCGACGGCCAGTCATATAGCAGAAATGAACGGATTGAACGAGAATGGTCTGTACCCGTTTCTCTGATGAGAGTTTGCGCTAATGTTAATAGACCACGATTTGGATCTCGACCTTCACGCTATCTGGCATGAATCCTCCGGCATACCGACACCGCCTCCCTGTCTCGCTACTGATCCCAATGATCTGTGGCGGGATTTTCTTGGCAAAGACGACCCTGCAGAATATGAAACTCAAGGGTCTTCCTTTATCGAATGTCTTTTCTACCCCAATCTCGACAGTCTGTCCGGGTTCAAGTGGACAGGTCCAGATCCTCTGTCCAACTCTACTCGGACTAGCGACATTTTCCTCCACATGTCAGCGCTCCTTTTCCCTAAAGAGGTGCACTGGATAGGATTTCGATTTGTGGCGATTTGACCGGGTATCTGGTGAGACTACAGGAGAGGATCTGTTCTTCCTGCCGCGGGTTGAAACGGCCCTGGGAAATCTGTGTCGGTTTCGCAGACAGTTGCTAGACACAATCACCTGGCATGCTGTCCGTGCAACAGACACTAGCTTCCGACTGTCCCTTTGGCCTCGTACGGAATCTCCACCGTATTCGAGTCTCTCGAACATTCTCTGTTGACTAGGCTTCCCCCAACGCTATCCCTGGACCCACGGTTTTTTGTACATAATACATCCGGTAATTTTTGATAACACTGATCTAAACATGTGGAATTGTTTGCCAACGCTTAGGGAACATGTCAAGCTTGAACCGGTGACTATGCTATACGCTTATTATCAAAAGTACTCGGACTTAACTGTAGAGGTTGGTTGCTTTACATGGAATAGATCCCTTGGAATGAGATATCAATTGTAGTATCTGTGTTTACAGGAAAATTGAACAGGAGAGCACGGAATAAGCAACCCCTCACCCTTGTTTTGCAATGTCCGGGGTCTCTGCCAGATTGAGTCTGGAAAGGTGATTCCAGCCGTCGAGTACCCTAGTCAGTCGTTCACGAGATGATTCCAATGCCTGTTCGAAAGCGCAGCCGAGCTAGCTGCTTCTCGTGGTAAAGCTGAAGACTGTCCCTCTCTTTTCTCAGGGACGCACCAGCCTCCTTCAAAGTCTGATTGCTCTGCTGTAGTTTTTGGCCATCGATGTGTTTGGACACGCACGACTCCCACAGGCGTCGATAGAGTCCAACAAGTCGAGCTGCTGGAGATGCAAACTTGGGATCGTCGCGTTCGAGGTCTGCTAGCACCTTCAAGGTGGGTTGAAACGGCTCGGTCGCCAAGGTATGTCTTGTTTCTTCTTCGTGTTGGGAATGGGAGGGCTACGATGGTCAGCCAAAGGATTCGAAGCCGAAGGGTTTCACTTACCAATGGAGGGACATGATCAGAAAGTTCCCCATTATTGTCGTTATCACTAAGGATTGGTAATTCACAGAGCTGCTGTTCTCCTTTTTCCTGATCTGGCGAGCTGTTCGAGGCATCCATTTTCTCCGCAGGAGAAAGTCGAGACCTGGGCAATACTAGTTCCATCAGGCCTTGGTGTAATTTATAGACTATGCAAATACTGGTGACTATGTAATGGATGCAGTCAGGCTTTGACTAGAAGTTGATCACTTTCTGGCGGGCCGTTAGCAGTCAATTCGATCATAGTGATCAACGAGTCTGTCTCGTGAAGTGATCAAGCCTCACGATATTGAGCCAAGTATAACCGCTCATTTCGGGTATATATATTTCAATCAGACACCTCTTTTATCTTCGTTGAAAGGCTCGAAAGCGGTTGACGGGGTCGAGCACCCGCACATCCTACCGTGACCTCGCTTTCTGCAGTCTAGGCGGACAGACCCACAGCTCAACACCACTAACACAACACTAAAGCGAGGCCAGTGTAAAAAATTCCATGATTTCTAGAGATGAAATTGTAGGCCCCTTTCGGTGATTCAACGTTGAGTCGCTCACAGATGAGGTGATCTGGACAAGAAATATGGGCCGGTCATTGCGGATTGAATATCTCCCTCAGAGCCTCAATTAAGAGGGCCGTGAAGGGTTCAACAGTCAGCCAACGTTTCTTGACCGACTCAGCATCCCTTGTCTCAACACCACTCTTACTAGTCTCTCTCGCTGAGCATTTAAAGGCAAAAGCAGCTGTCGTTGGAAATAACTGCGGTGAAAAGGAGACACGGGTTTCAACAGGCCTCAGTTAAGAGTGTCCCTCCACGCAAGCTGAGCACTTGCGAAACAGGATAAACCGAGAAGGCTATAAATACGTCTTCTACCCCCGGGCAATTTGCTCTACAATTTATTCACATTTGACCACGCAGAGTCAAGCAGGCCTTGTGCCTGGAGCACTTGATATGTTCTTACCCTTTGACCCAGTATTGAAACTTGTACTGTACTGACTTTATAGAATACAACATGGACCAGCAAGCCATACAGTGCCTGCGGAAGATATTGTTCTCAGCAAATTCACTTTGCAACCAGCCAGCCGATCAAAGAGACAAGACTTAGCCTGGCTGGTACAAACGTTTAGGCGAAGATGCCTGATGTCTCTCCGCCCCAGCCGACTGAGCTGATCTACTGGACAGCCCCGCGTGTATCTCTAAGGCAAAAGCGCGAATACCACGTCGCAGGTATGTGAATCTTAGCCTGGCCTGTCTAAAGTTCTACTAATCCTGAAGTCGAGAAGATCTAGAACCGAGGACATTCGACCACAACGCACGAGCGCAAGGACTACAGCTCTTGGCCGTCTCTCCGTCCCTAGTTTTGCCACCCGAGCATGTAAGTCATGGAGTGGACTTACCGATCTACAAGCTAATGAATGACAGTGAAGCATCGACATCGCAGCAGAGTGGCCCCGAGGATACAGCACCCCATTAGTGCTGCATAAAGCCATGGCCTAAACGCCAGTCCTGGTCTCGTCGCTTCAGGCCACACAGCATACCCTAGGTAAAGTATATAACTCGAAGGAGGGGGCCAATATCAGGGGTGAACATCCGATTGCGAAATTCGCCGCATAGAAGCTTGAAACGTCCATTCTTCCTGGTAAGGTAAGTGATATATCGCGCCTCCTGCTGCGCTATATCCAGTTATTTGTGCCATATTTTGTGCTCCACAACAGGAACGCCATTACTGATCTTCATGCCATTGTAGGTAGGAGCAGCCCATCGCCGCCCGTGAAACACCCTTGTGCGGAGTCCTATCACGGATCGGACTACGATGCGTGCTGTTGTAGTACAGAGGTATGAATTATAGTAGAGGGGAAGATAAGTTATGTGTACAACACGGAGCCAAGTTGATTTACAATCAACTTGGTTGTCTGTATAGACGTTTGGGAGCTAATTCCGATAGTGCGGCTTGCTTCCTGATCTGCATCATATCACAACACGTGCTCCATCGCGTCCTCTGCCCTCGGTCTCACCGCCTTCATCCCATGAACCGCGGAGTGTATGAACCTCTGGCCGTCCGCATCGCGAGGTCTTATTCCGTTACGACTGTACAATTCATTATCAAAGGTGGGTTCATCACGCGCCTTTGTCTCTCGGAAGTTGCCCGGTGCACCCAGCGTGGCTTCTTCGAAGCGACAGCCGGAGATTGCAACGATCTGGATACAACATCATGTCAACATGGCATGAATGGTGACCACATCGATGAAGACTATTGTAAGTGATCTTGTCAGTAATATGATATTATCACGAAGCTAATTGGTCGTCTCGTTTCAAGCAAAAATTTTGCGATCTTTATGAACTGGTAAGTCATAACAACTTGCCCCAGTGGTTCAAGCCTTGCTGACTCGGGTCGTACAATAGGAGGTGCCCTCGTGGTTCCGTTCGAGTCGAATTTGAAGCGCGCAAGTGCATTGTCTGCTCGGACTCCCCGATACCGATGCGATCCCATGCTCTATCACCCGACATGACCATTGGTGGCATAGATGATGAGCCAATGTAAAGTTCTGATCGCCTTTACCTTCGCCATTCTCTCTCAGTCGACTCTGTACATCAGTTCATATGCTGATGTGTCTACGCGATACATCCGCCAAATTTCATGACCGTGTGTCTTTCGGCATTCGAACACCGTGAAATGATAGTCCTCGTGAATTGCACTAGTGGCGTCCAATGGGTGCCCCACGTTGTTCTCGGATGACATCTGGCGTCTTTCCAAGCCTGGTAATTCCACAAACACCGAGAAATGCCGATGTTTCGTCTTGTTTAATGGCAGGGGAGCCCTACCTTCGCTGTTGGCCATGTTGTTAGTCCAAATCCGCGTGCAAGGAGAACGTGAGGCAAAACTCCCTTCGTTTCTGACCTACAGGCTAATTTTGGTCATACCAGCTACGAACGAGAAGACAAGGCCGTTTATACCGAGGCACAGCCGAGCCAACTAAAGAGCCAAAAATACCGTCCGATACCGTCCCATCTCCTACTCTGCGTTGCTCAGGTGTTCGACATATACGAACGAGCGGAAATGAACCAAGCGGAAATATACGAAGCTATCAAGTCGGCATCAGAAATGTCTCCTTCGGAACAGATGTTTGGTAGATTTGGATCCCAAGCACCCGTTTCTCTATCAAAGCCCAAGAAATATCCAGAAAGTCGCATATGCAATATGCACAGGATGTCACTGAAACTGCAGGTCATCAAGCTGGCCGCGTGTCTCTGTCTATTTATGTCGTTTTCTGACCTATCGCGCGCAAGCAGCTCCTGCCAGGGACTCGTCGGATTCTGTCCACCCATGCGTCGGCTATCCTTTCAGCATTAAGTATATATTTGTCAACTCACCACTCCCTGGACGACATTTGGCATATCACTGTTCAAGCAGGTCCTTTGTGAAGATGAGTTTTAGTCTGTAATAACACCACCTAGAGCCATCCTGCTGCGTTCTCTCGGCAGCAGAGCATGCTTGATCGCATAAACCCGGGTAATACGCCCCAGAAAGCAACGATCGGCGGTTTGAGCGCAGTAGTGGATATTGATACATGGGAGACGGCTGGCGATATAAATTGTAGTTACCAACGGGGGGATTACTTACAATGTTGCGGCGACTCCCAAATGTAGGAGCCGATCGGATATTCTTGGGCCAAAGAAAGCCCTCAATAACTTCGTTGTCTTTGTTGCGAATCCACTTTCACTCTCACGATGGTTCTAGGATATAGCCATCCTATAGTAGAGTAGGCTTGAGTGACTTGCAACCACCGACTGAAGCAATGACTTCGACTACGCAAGGCAGAGTCTATCGCATCACGATGTTTAGTTGAGCCAACAAATGGTATTTCGAGCGGCCCTTCATCAAATGCTTCTATACCTGGTAGGTCTGATATTGAGCGTATGTATTGCCTATTCATAGTTGAACCGACGGAGGGCAGTCTGGTCTTTGCATTCGACCAGCTCAATTAAATTGGGGGCTGCTATGCCAAATTCACCGAGTGATCAGAATGGGACGAGATATGGGCTTGTTGAATAGAGTCAATCCGAATTGATACATATATCATGTGGGTGGGATGGCAAGAAAACCTCCGTGCTAAGTCTGTGAGATATTGATAGACCTCGCCACGGCCCATGAGGCCCATGGATTCGCATTGAGTTACTTCCACATGCCTATGGGCGGGCAGGGCGTTTGACTGGCCCATGGGCCGCTTGTTAACAAGCCCTTCACGCATGCACTTACTTTATGCTTTAGACACGTACAGGTCCCACAATACTACGTATTCAGATTAGCTGGGTAGAAGGATGTATAATGAACGAGATCGGTTGAGCCAAGTTTGGTCAAAGCAGTGGACTGTTGAGTCTTGAGCGTGTGATCCAAAATAAATAGAAATAGTGATGCGAGTATAATGTGTGTAAAATATATATATGACTACAAAGTATGCTGAACTACAAATCCACCCACATTATACTGTCTACCAGTCTCACCAATATATTTATTATAAAAGCGATATATCTAATAAATTATATAACAGGATACACTGCTATTATAATCAATTACCTACTACACTAGTGGTTATGGCGGCAGGTGACAGTGACAGACGTAAATAACCGATAAATTCCAGAAGTTGAGGTTGAACCCCCTATTCAAATAACTTACATAATCTGAGGCTGGCATGGACCGATGGCAAGGTCTAGCCGTTGACCACCTCTAGCCGTTGACCAACTCCTTCACCGCCCGAACAAACCACCACGCTCGTCACAACGCTCATCACAACACTGACATCAACACTCACGTCTCCGTTTGCTCTAAAGTTTGCTGGCAGATACCGTATAACACCGCGGCAAAGGGACCTTACCAGGTAGCAGAATATCAAGGCAGAGGCTGAGAATACGGCAGTCGCTAACGAAGAAACTCCAGTTTGGATCTTACTTTGGGCGATGACATTTGCGAATATCTATCTAGGGCTCACTCTATGTATCCAATGGCAATAATTCGAAATATGAAACAGATAAACGGAGATGTTGCGCAGGTCTTGCCTTCTCCGAATACCCATGAAGACTCGAATACTGGTCCCCAGCACCACGGAGAGGCGCCTGTACGTTGCTGGGGAGCCATAACAAGTCCTTGGCGAGCCAAGTCTTGCGTGGATGAGCGCATTTTTACATGCACAGGGCTCATTGGCTGTGAGGGAGCGCAAGTCTTACATCGCTGGGCTCGTGGCAGCGACAGTCGTAGTCACGGAAGCTCTGAAGTCCTTGGTTGCGCAGCTCTTTCCTGCGAGGTGTCTTGTTGACGCAGGGAGATCTGGTTAGACTAACCAGATCTCCCTGCGTCAAAAGCAAAGGATCCCTGAGCATTGGGATAAGCAGGAGAAACTACACAATCAGTGGCACGGCCAAATAGGAAGAGACATCCCTGATCGTTCACCCATCCCTTGCCCGCTGGGTTCTTTCAAAGCACAGAAGGAGGAGAGAATAAAGCGCGAGCTTACAAGGGAGCCTTCTATGCCAAGTACACAAAGTATGGAGCTGGTCCCCGAGGGGAGGTGGGGGTGGTGGGAGGGGGGGCGCTAGGAAGTCGCCAACCAGCGGTGGACAACACACAGTGGCTTGCTATGTCTACCTAAAGTTACATTCAACATAATTTCAAGATCTTTTCCGCGTATAGCTATGTAGGTTTGAGTATCCCGTAAAAATGATTCTTTCCGGTAGGGATTCTTCATTCAGCCGATTTTGGCTGTTCTTTATCTCTCTAATGGGTCAACGTCGCGACGTGCTTGGTGGAAGACTAGATAGCCGTCGCGCGAGACTGGGGAAGCAGCCGAGGAGAACATGAAGCATGAATGGAGGAGCCAATGTCGGACGTATCTCATCAGCGACCTCCGGGTACATTGAAATTAGTCGAAAGCTCTCTCTGTATTACATTAAATGGCCACAGAAAGCGCTGCTCGCCTTTTACCTTACGTGGGCCTGCTGGTCCGTTATGTAGAACTTTCGAGCAGGATGACTTCCCTCGGTATGCTAGGTGCCGGTAGCCCTTGGGTGCGATATAGAGGCCACCCGCCATATTGAATATGACCGGGCTATTGCACATATTGTATCATTGCTAGAAATGAGACTTACATTGAAGTACACGTGACTGGAAACTGTTATTGCAAGTGTCGGGCAATGACAGTAAATAATTTGCAATTGAACTGCCGCCGGATCCTTAAGGAGGCTGCTCGGGAAGGGGGACCCGAAAAGGCATTCCGTTGGATGTAGGCCCCTCGCGACCAGAATAGCATTCCGGATATTATTGGAATGGCATCAACCATATCCTTCAATTGTTATTACCCAAGCCAGTATAGACCCTGTCCATTCTTCCTCTTCTATAGTTGGAAAAAGTAAAAGCTCATGGTTCTCAGCCTAGGCAAAATTGTGAAAATGGAACACAAAGCAGACTTGTCCGGGCGTTCATTCCATAATGTCTTGTTGCTCTTCACAGATGCCGCCAAAACATCCTGTACTAGGGTATATGATGGGCAAGCATCAGACAGAAAACCATAGTCCTCGATCATCCAGTCAGCGTAGTCACCAGGGGATGAACAGTTCAGACCAGAACAACCCCAATCGAAATCTCTATTCAACTGTTGGTTCTATCGTACCGAAAGCTTAGAACCGTTCATAGTATTAGATTTGGGTATTTCTGAAGCAACGTATGTCAAGATAACACATGATGCCGTATATCAGAGCCTGAAAGTTGTTCTAGTCCATTCAGGCTGGACTTGGAAGATTCAAATATAACTGCGCTAAAGGGCATTGGTATTGACGCCTCCTTGGGCCACTTGTTGACGCCAAGGCAACTCTCCAATATTCCCAGACTGGAGAAATTTCACATAACCTGCGAGAGAGTATCGGAGTAGAGGAGATTGAGACGACTATGTAACCGTTCATGATCAGCAACACAGGACATGGAGATGAAGACGGAATGTAATGCCCGAAATGGAGTGAGACAGGCATAAATTACCACAATTTGAACATATAAGAAGGCGCAACTCTCAGGCTCTCGTTGACCTTTTGTTCCATCATAGACATTCCAGTCTTTTGCAATACTTCAAGCATACTTCTCTTCATCGTTAAATCGCACAACATGGCATCTAAAAAGGCTTCTCCCCCTGTCACTGGGGCTTGACGCCGCCAATAGCCCCACTAATGTTTTGGCTAGCCTCAGGCTACTGTGGAGGACCTGAAGCAGCTCTATGAAGTCCGTGAAAAGGTATTGCCCAACCTTGCCAACACGCAAACTGCAAACACTCCTGTCTTCCAGGATCATCCCCAACCAGCCCAGACGTGGTTCACCTGAAGCAGTTGCTGATGAAGCTCATCGATGATGAGTATTGTTCAGCTGAGCGCCATAGTAAAGGAAGAGGGGTAATAGGTGAGGAGGTCGAAATTTCCGGTATTCTTAAGTACTTTACGAGAGCTGCTCCTTTTGTTACAATCCGAAAGTGAGAACCGGAGGATTTGCAGTTAAACCATATAATGATAAGCGTGTCCTGAAGGAGGGCCGGACAAAATCGCTATCAATTTGGGGTGAATACAATGTTGAACTTCGCTGCGTCGAGTTTTCCAATTGTGGAGCTTGAGAAACTAATCTAAAAAAGAAACCAAAGAACCGCACCCGACGCAAACATGTTCTCTTCTAAACAAACCATTTCAACCGGTCTTGCATTCTTCACGTTCTCAACGCAGCCACGAATACCCTCTACAAAATTCGAGCTATTCCCGGCTTGACCCCTTCGCCGAAGAAGAAGCCTGAGTTTTGGTCCTTAGATATGTGCTCAAGTTCAAAGCTATCTGACAGCGTTACATAGCACGGCTTGCTAGAATACAGCTTTGAGAGTCTCATTGGATACAGTTGATGCGAGCTCCTCTACATATCCTTTGGAGGCTATGAGGGTCTAGGTGGTAAAATCGCATGCCATCTCAAGTCAGACATAACGCCAAATTGCTTGTTACCCACATATATGTTCTTCGGCCTCTAGCAAGCAGTGCGTCTGTGTCCAGAGGGGATTTGTTTTTTTTTGACCCTCACTGTATATCACAGAAACAATGATGGTTTGGGACTATACTAATAACAGATGAACATGAGTACAACACACATCAATTCTACAAAAAGGTATAAAAGCGGCAGCTCATGGGGATGTTTTTGGGAAGGGCGACGGATCCATCAAAAGCAAATCAGACCTTGTGTCGCCTTGAGGCGTTCTCTTTGCTTGCACCAACATGTATATATGCCATGATACACACCACCCTTCAGGAACTCACCATCTGAAATCTCTATTTCCACGCCTGCATGGCGAAAATGACCTTTGGCACTTTCTTCTTTTGTACCGACCACATTGATACACCATTCGAGGCAAAATAAAACCCCTGGCTGGAGTCTCTTTCATAATAGCTCCAATTACGTTTGATGAAACCTTCAAGCTCAGCAAAGAAATCTTCAATTGGATTAAGATCCGGCGAATAGGGTGGCAGATAAACCAATTTCACTGCAGCCTCCGCACACATTTCTGCAAGCAGCTCTGAGCGATGGAATGATGCGTTGTCCATCACGGGGACGGATCTAGGCTCTGGCCATCTTCCGCAATGCTGGAGAAGCTGAGCTATGAAGCTCTCAAACACAGTGGCATGGGTGGAGCCGCGGAAGACACGCGAGGAGGATACCGTCTTGGGTATACGCGGGCAGTATCTGATATCGCTGGTCGCGATGGAACTGTGTTATTTGCAAAGGAGTTCTGTCAAGTGGTTCCCAGCCGGTCCGCCTGAATCCAACCCTCTTATCACTCCAGATTCACCGACATATACCAGGTGATACGAATAAAAGTCCGACAGATCTTGCAGATAATAGTCACGTAAGTCGGCATTCTGCTCCCTTGCGCGTTGCCGGGAGGTTTTTCTGGACCAGCGTTTGGCAACAAGTGCTCGTCTGATGCTGGAGGTTGTCACCATGGTCTGGAAGTCATCCCAGAGGAAAACAGCCATCTCATCAAGATAGAGATCAGGCTTCTCCAGTATGTGTGTGTGTGTAATTCATTTACGCTGACCCCTCGTCGAAACGATACACAGCCTACAACTACTATATATATCTTCCTATGTACATGTATCGTGTACCACTTCCTAAGCGAACTTGGAGCCTCGCCGAGGCCTGCCGTGGCCTCTATGCCGTCGTTGTGTTTATGCTGCCCTTATGGCGCGCGGGTTTAAAACCGTTGCGATGCTTCAGCGAAATCCAAGACAGCCTCCACTGTCTTGGTCCGTGATGCACTGCCAATCTTATCTCTTCCTTCTTCTCCTGGTCCACCCAACAGTGTCGATATGCTGTTGAAAGCATCGCCAACCTTAATTCGCAGCTCTCTCCTCAGTTCTCTCAATCGTCGGCAATCTAACAACACGTGGTGGACGCTTTCCAGTTCACCACAGACGCACAGATCGTCGTCTCGGAATCGGAAAGTCTTTGCGTATGTTGACAACCAGCAGTGTCCAGTTCGCAGCTGCGTTAGTAAGTACGCTCGATTTCTAGGCAGAGAGCCGTAGATCCGTCAGGGGTACTTGGCCGGCAGTGTGTTGTCGATCTGACGCAGATGGGCGCCGCTGCTTGAGTCGTTCCATTTTTTCTTCCATTGAGCGTGGATTCCTTGCCTGACGTGTGCTCTCTCGCGTGACAGCAAAGAGCAAAACGGGCGTGTCTTTCCCGGTACAGCTGCCTCATTGGCCAGAAAATCGGCAGCGTCGTTCCCTGCCACTTCGCAGTGTCCGGGTGTCCACTGTAGTCGTATCGACGTGCCGTGGGTCTTGGTGTTCCTGGCTGCTTGGAGAATAGCATGGATGATCTGGTTGTTCCGACTTGTTCGCGGGATTCTGGACTGCTTGCAGGGCCGACTTGCTGTCACTGACGATAGCGGCAGATCTCACCCGTGTATGGGATGTTCTCCAGTGTCGGAGGGCGACCTTGTGAATGATGTTGATGGCGTACAGGATCCCAATCAGCTCGGCAGCATGTACGGACCATCGACCCATGGGCCCAACTTGCACTTGTATGCTGTCGATTGTCTCCAGCGAGTCATTCAGCGCGGCCGCTGCGGCACCCAGATGACCTTCTCCTCCCGAGGCATCCGAGTACGTCACGATGTCCGCGGTTGACCGTGCACCCTCGGCCCTTGCTATCGCGATCTCCCTGTCCGATTCGATCTCGAACTCGAGAATGCCTCCTTACGCCACGGTGGTTGCGGGGTAGGGTCAATCATTTCGATTTCCTGTAGTCTCTCCAGGTTCATTGTTTCCAAGGCTTCTGATAGCGGGAACCGGGCGAACGATCCACGATTGTGGTATTGAGCCAGGCATTTCCCCGGGAGACTCCTTATGATTGAACCTGGTATAGGTAGTAGGAACTGCCAAATCTTGTTGTTGCGCCTGCAACTGCTCTTACTTCCGCTCCAACTTCCGCCGCTTCCATCCACCATAATAGATTGCGAGACCAGCCGCGATCAAAAGTGTAGCTCCGCTACAGAGAATACAACAGGGGACGAGCCACCTCCTCAGGAGGAAAACGACTCTGGCGACCAGAAAAATAACACCTCAGATGATGAGAGTGAGCAGGAAACTGTACAACAGCGGACATCTGGGTTCAGACATAAAACGGACTTGGAAATACGTGGGCAAACTCAGCTATCCGGAGACAGCGATACGGGCGCTCTTGAATGCCTGACGGAGTAAGTACAATCCCACACGGACATAATTTAGAATTGGCCTGCTAACAATATCCAGACTAGATAACCGAATGGGGTCAGTTGCGGTTGATACTGAGTGAGAATGTAAAGCACTAACCGTCTCCGCAGGTCTATTGAGCGCTCATCGCATGACCAAGTCACCTGGAATGAAACCGTTCGCAATGATCTGGCCGACATCTTTGGTCGATTAGCAATCGCCGAGACTGAGGTGCAGAAGGTGATCAGACAGGGTACAAACAAAACTACAGAGGGTCAGAAGACCGGGCGATCCCTGCGTCGGCAGCAGTGATGCGAGCCAAACTGTATTTTGATATCCGACCATGTACACCAGAGAAAGGCATGAATCCGTGTTGGTCTTGAGTTGTCGATACGACTGTTCCACCCGACTGAAAATATTACTGAGTATGGACACTCTCATCATGGACGCTGGGTTGGAGGGTCACTGGAAAAGGCCTGATTGACCCAATGCCAAGCTGATACCTGGGCGAATCATGTATAATCTTGTCGTTGTATTAGGGTCTTCGAATTTTATCAATGCTTGCCTAGGTTGTGCACACCAAAGCTATCTCACCCGAGCCGAGGGGCTATAGTCGCGAACCACTATATGTAAATGAGTACTCTAAGCCCTCCATTAGTTCCACCATTGCAGATGATTTGTACTGTCTAGTCCAGTATGCTTGTGCACGGTTTGTACAACTGGAGACATTCCCCAAAGGCTAAAGCCACAGTAGTACATAAGAATTATACGCCATGTAAAGGTGATTGCAGATTGGTCGCGACTATTGAGGTACGATCCTTCGCGGTTGATACTAGTACAGTAGTTCAATGTACCATATCTAACTAACTAACTAAATACAACAATGGCCTGAATTTAACAATCTGGTCAAACACAGTTAGTAAGCAAAAGTAAAGTAAAGAAAGTCACATGTTTACAGCGTAAAAAGACAGTATCATCCTGTATCTTGACCCTTCTTTTATCTATTCCCACTAGGGGACATGACAAGTACCGTTATCGCAACCCCAGCCTCGTGGGAATGTTATAAACTAAGACCTCACTCTTTGCGAAACACGAACTGCTGAAATAACGTATTCCACATGCGAGCCGCCCACCCTCAAAACACATAGTAAATGTGATAAATTACAATTTGATATTTCAACAACAGTAGTCTATACAGAGTCTACCTAATAAATTCATATATTTTTGCTGATATCTAGCCACTCTATAGAGATAAAAAGATTTTAATGAGTCGATGGTTGCGATCTACATATTTCTAGCTACGAGCATCGTAATCTTCAATACCGCGATAATGCAACTCTTCGATTTTCTTGCTTCGACATATAGTGTTTAAATTCCTTATCGATAGCTACCGAATGACCATGAAATAAAACGATAACGTGGTTGTTGTGATAAGAGGTTCTAAAATATCGCATTTACTATGTGTTTTGGGGGTGCGGCTCGCTTGTGTGGGCGGCTCGCATGTGGAATACGTTAGCAGGTTTGGCGCTTCGCAACCTACCTTACTAATTTCTCTACGAATAGACGATTCAATTGACCCAACTTTTACCCTCATTCCGCCGCCCGTGGTGGCCACTATGGGCGGTAAAAGGGAACAAGGGGTCCTCCGCGTGGGTCGACCCAAACTTCGACCACGTGGAATTAGAACCAAAGGCGCATGCGAAAAAACTCCTGTAGCTCACCCAGCAGTGGAAAGCTGCTGCTGACGAAGGCGAACTACCTCTCCATGATCGATTCGTGGAATTTCTGGGTGCAGTGACTTCACTGACGACCAGGATGCGCGACAGCGAAATGCTCCAAGAGCTAGGGCGCATCCGCGCCCTGCTGAGTGAGCACGACAGAAAGCACTCGGACATGATATGCGAAATGCAACGTACCACCGAAGTCCAGGGTACAAAGACACCAGCAACCACCAACCCCATCAATACTCTTCCGATCCCCCGACCGGCCTCATATCGCGATGCACTCGCGAATCACGTGACACCCCAGTCCTCGCTGGTCTCTGGATGAATCAACAGAACACAGAGTAATGGGAGTTCTGTCCCGAGTAATGATTTGAGCAGTAACAGCAGTGCACCTGCACCAACGATGATGCGCGAGCATCTCCAGCTAACCGTCCGCGGCACTGACCGTGCCATCGTTGACCCTCTTCGCAGGAAGGAGGACGAGCTGGTCAAACGGCTGAGCAGATCCGTCAATCACGTAGCTAGGGAGCTAGAAAATGCTGAGCCTAGCACGAGACTTCTAGTGAGTCGTTTCCGCAGCATGAGTTCTGCCAGCGGCGACGTCCTCATCCAGGTAGATGACATCAAAAACTACGAAGACCTCATCAAGGCTGCCCCCGCATTTCGCCAGGCGGGGTTGAAAATAGAAATGTTAGGTGGTTGAGAGTCGAACCCCGACAGGACGGTAGGTTTGGCGACTTATACACCTAAACCACTGAAATGCAAAGAAAGAACGCTTGTAAAGGCTCGAGATGTAGCGGGAGCTGACTTTGACTTCTTTGATAGGGTTGGCATTTTGCAATGTCACAATGAGTTGCTGCTATTTGGTTTTTCAGTTGCAGTATTGTTATCCGTCGCATTCTTAGTTATAGAGGATATTAAATAAAAGATTCACCATTGCCATGTCATTCGAGTAGACAATCACAGAGGTACAGTAGAATTCTAGAACAATTTACCCCCAGACACTCACGCGATGTTTCTCGGCCCATACCCCGAACTACGCTTGGTCGTAGTTACTATGAAAGCAACATTACTAAGCGGTATAACATATTGGACCGTGGGTCATTGTAAATATCGTATTCTCACATGAGAACCCTAGCGAGGGAGATAGAAGTGGCGGTTAGATCTGCCATCTGGTTGATCCACGCCCACGCCCACTTCCTTGTTTCTATTTTCCCCGTCATCTCCTTTAACCATCCAAATTCAATTTAGGATTGATCCAGCCATCTCCAGATTTCTGCCTTGCTCTTGGGCCTCTGCCCTGGTCTTACGTAGAAGCAAAGGGTTTGCTGTTGGTGGCAGCGTGAGCACTGCGGTCGAGCGCGATCGCAGAGGGCATTTAACTCGCAACATACTGTGCAGTCTAACGAGTCGTTTTGAAGGGGCTGCCTATAAAGCCGCGTATGGACTGGGCGCGAGTGGGAAGGCGTTTCCGGCGACAGGGATTCGTCTTGTGGGGTGGCCGACCGCCGTAGGGGATTATGGCCAGGCGCTTCTCGTGGGGTCGTGGCCGGCTCGATCGACCACCTCGGGACGGCCGCGCTGGCTTTGGCTGAGCTACCCGACTGAGCAGTGCACCGTCGCGAACCATTTTTGGGTTGGGAGTGCTTTCTTATGCTTGTCAGTAACCCTGGAATCCTAGAATGAGCTTATTTCGACTTGCCGTGCCGCCCAACATGCCATGTTTCAGGGAAATACGGAAGTAAGAATGAGAATGTTGTGCCGCTGGCAAATCCGGTGAAGATATGGGCAAAGATTCGATGGAAATAGCTGGCCAGCTCTTTCTCGAGCTTCTGAAAGGTATCACTTGCTTTGCGGTCAGCAACTATCAATCATAAGCTTAAGCCTTCATCGGCATGCTCATTTACGCAGCAGCCTCACGCTGGGCATCGAAGGGAAATTCTATGGTCGGTTGCGGCGAGTGTAGGAGTGTTGCGTATGTCTGCAACTTACGTAACCCAAGCGGCTCGAGCAGCCCGAGCCGCCCGCGCTACCGTATAAGTAGTCTAATTGGCGGGTATATATCCCAGGAATAAACGGCGGGAGAGACGCGAGCATTTTGTGGCTTTCGACTCGCAATATTGGGGTCAGGATTCGTTCGGAACTTGAGTGGATTGGACGCTTAAAATACGATGAAAAGGAGGGGGTTACGTCGCCGTGTCTGGATCAGACGCTCGACAGGTTCTGCTACCTTGGTGTCGTGCTTGGACGATGCAGTTGTAAATGAGCTGCGCGACCTGGTGGTCTTGAAATTTGTAAACTCTAAAAAATGTACTGGGAGGTGATGGAGGGGAAAAAGTGTTGGCCTTAGAAAAGTAGCGAGATAAATTTCTACCATGCCGCATAGTGATTGGCTGAGCATGGAGGTGAGCCCTCTGAAACATCTGGGTGTTGGCAGAGCAAGCAGTGAAATTATCGCACACAGTCTGAAGGTCCCGAAGAGGTCAACTTGCTGAGCAGGAGAGTCCGATAGTCCAACCCATTTTCCACCCCACCCATCAACAAGCAGCCTTGTGAAGCCCCACCCATTCTCCACATGCGGAAGAACGTAGATTTATGGGACCAAGGATGGTACCCTGTCTTGGGAGATTGAGCGTTTCAAGATCAAGGCGACAATTTCAAAAAGAGCCCAATGTATATCAAGTATTCTCGCAAAATCCGCCTTGTCCCTATATTGTGCAGTATTTTCTCTTTTCTAGCAGTGGCATCTTCCTCGAGTACATGAAAGGTGCGACACCTTTTGGCAGTTAAAAGGTTGTCTAGTGTACTTCCTAGACATGTCACTTTCTTCTAGGATACAAAAAATCATACTCGGGACCAGCCAACTATGGTGGTTACTACAGTAAAAAGGTTGGAACTTCTACACCTACCAAAACAATGAATGAACGATCTTGCTCAAGCCACCGCTGTCTTGGAATCCGTCAACCTCGCTCATGGTGATTTACGGCCTGAGAGTGTTCTGCCTGATCGCAACCGACTAAAGCTATCCAACTTTGATTGTAGGCAAAAATTGGCACAAATTACGAAGCTTTCATGGCTCCGTATGGCCGAGTGCTCAATGATAACGAGTCGGATCAAGATATTTCAGCGAAGTGGAGCCCTGTTGAGTATGCTACACCTCGTTGGCTGAAAGCACAGGACTTGGGTAGTGTGTCGCGTTTCGAGGCGTCAAGGTAGGGCAATTGCGGGGTCAATTGGCGAAATAGAGAAAAAGGGAGGCTCACTAACTTGCTGCTCCAATCCTTCACTTTTCAACTAGAAAACCGTAACCTGGTTTCTGCAAACGGCGCTACCATTGCGGGCCTGGGCCACACCCGTTCGTGATAGGTAATGGATTCGAAGATGGGTTTGCCGGGTTGTGGGGCCGCAGAAAGTGGTCGGCGTTTGGAAAATCATCTTATCCAAAAACTTACCTTTTCCACCAACCTGCTTACGCAAATTGCCCATGGCGATCTGCTTATCAAAATAGTGCTCTGCGAACGATCATTTTCTTACCAAACGAATCATTGCTGTTGGTGAAGCAGGCTTGATAGGTAGACCCGATTTGGCCGGGTTAATTGCTCAAGGTCATGAAATGAACACCTAGATTAAAATGCGGGTTGGGTCGATCCCGATCGCAGGGTATACAATGGCTGTATTGGCCGGAATGACTATTGGAGGCTGAATTACAGCTTCGCGAGATCCCATGTAATGATCGGGGTCTGAACGGGATTTGAAGGAACTTAAAAGATCTTACCAACCACGCAGAATCTTGCTACGGGATGCACAGACCTACGAAAAAGAGAGCCACATACCTTTCGCGCTGAAGCTTCCGGTCACCGCAAATCTTCTCGGTTTTCCTACAAAAGCAAGGTAGAAGACCGCGAATGCATACACCGGTTATGCATTTAGACAGGTTCAGTTAGTTGCTGTCTATCTGTGTCCTCCCTTGGTTATTGTTTGCGCTATCGGTATTATCCGTATGCGCTTGCCCACAGCAATCAAGCCAAAGGCGGAAAAAGTGACACATGATGTTAGGGCCTAGTGAAGGGCAGCAATGTCCGCCTGATTATGGAAGAACTATTAGATTTTCACAGGAGCCCCCCTTCATCTTACAACATGGCGCTTCTTTTATATCCGTGAGAGTCCAGAAGATTCTCAAGAATGCAAACGCAAGCATCTGCTGTCAACGTGTCCCTTGTCGACGAATACGGTGCGAGAACAAGCGGGGGACTACAAGGCAGCTTGACCTCTAATATACAGTTTCGCCCCGACGAACATGCGCACGGCGTCGCTGTGTTTAACAATATCGCCATTTGCCAGACAGGGCCGCGGCGACTCCGGGCTTTGCTGGGGCAACTTTCATGCTCCGGAATGACCGTCGAGGCACGTGCCGATTCAAATCTTTTCCACATCAGTAAGTAAAATTAGAAAAATGACGATATCCTTCGTACCATGCCACAGGGAATGACACTAAGGCGTACAAAAGCATTTTGAAGAATATGCCCTTTACAGGGTCCTGGAAGAACGAAGCTGAAACGGCAGAAGAGGATGATTCAGATCCTTTGGCCCAAGCAATAGACGGCTCGAACTTGGCTCATGCGTTGGATGGGCCGGTCGATAAGGAGACGGTGGAGTGCAACAATAAATGGACGACGCTGTTAGAGAGTGCTACTCTAGTCGTTATGTCGGTCTTTGAATGATCATTAAAACTTTCCTGCTCTAGGGGAACGATCGTCTTACTATGCCGTTCAATTCAATCTCATCGACGTCAATGCCAAGCCGTCTTTCATCCAAGGAGTTTAACTTTGGATGAAGTTGTAGCAACCTAGTTATAGAATGACGGCCACATGTATTTCAAAAGGTACATGTATCCAAGATATTGCACACTTGATTTTCCGATAATATATTCGAAGCGCGCGGCTCCTGAAAAAAATAGGCGGTTTATACTTGCTACCCTGATCACTTGCTAGATCGTCTTTTTATTGTACAACATGCCACGAAGAAGATTTCTATACACGAAACTACTGCGCACAAACTATCCTTTGCGGTTCTCAAAAGCAATGAACATGACATGGTTGTTGTAGTTCAGAGGTATGGATTATATGTTATTCTAGAGGGAAAGATGAGGTTATATATACAACAATGAGCCAAGCTGATTTCCAATCAACTTGGTTGTCTGTGTAGACATCTCGGAGCTAATTCCGATGGTGCGGCTTGCTTTCCGATCTGCACCAGCCTCATATCACAACATTCCCCCTCAGGATCGCTTTGCTGGCAGGGCGAGACTGGAATTGCGCAGAGCAGTCAGGCCTCAGTAAGACCACTCAAAAAACCTTCGTGGGAAAATAAAGTGGAAAGAGCGCCTGCGCCGTCATGCATGTTGCCTTGGAGTCTCTGAGGCATCGACTCCTAAGAGACTACAGAATTTCGCAAAGGCAGTAGGTCCCGATGGCTTGGTGAGACCGTCTGCGGCCTGTTTCTCGGTTGGAGTATATTGAAACCCAATCTCGCCTGCATTCAGCACGGCTTGCTGATAGTGAAATTTCACATTGAAATGCTTCGTCCGTTTGTGGGATTCAGGGTTGCGAGAAAGAGCAATGGTGGACTGGTTGTCAGCCATGATTTTGGTGACCGGAGACCGATACAGTTGCGTTTCAGTTAGGAAAGTGCGGAGCCACTGCAGATGCAGAATGGCATTGTACTGTCCGATGTATTCGGCATGTGTCGTAGACCTGATTACTTCCCCCTGTCTCTTGGACGACCAGGAAACTGGCGCACCTGCAAGTTGGAACACATAGCCGGATGTGGAGTATGCCCCGTCAGTGACGACGAAGCCCCCGAAGTCGGCGTCCGTGTATCCAATCAACTGCCCACTGCGG
This sequence comes from Penicillium chrysogenum, assembly GCF_028827035.1. Taxonomy (NCBI): domain Eukaryota; kingdom Fungi; phylum Ascomycota; class Eurotiomycetes; order Eurotiales; family Aspergillaceae; genus Penicillium; species Penicillium chrysogenum. Next base: position 3,438,096 of record NW_026622750.1, on the reverse strand, counting down.
TAGGTGATACGATGAGACTGCGTGGCTTTGATGTAGCGAAGCATTCGCTGTAGAGCAACTTGGTAGTGCGATTGCGGCTGAGACGCGAAGCGACTTAACAAGCGCAGTGCAAACGCAATATCCGGTCGTGTGCCAACCATCAGATACATTAGCGATCCAATGGCGGTCGCAAAACGCGCTTTTGCTTCCTCGTCCGGAAGTTCCTCGTCTGGGCGATGATTCAGACTTTGTTTGGTATTCATAGGCGTAGACTTCGGCTGACAGCTCTCCATACCAAAGGCAGGGAGAACCTTCTGGATATACTGGTGTTGGTGAATAGACACGGACCCATCGATGTGATGGTCGAACTGGTTTCCGAGGAACGATCGCGGGGTGCCCAGATCCTTCAGTCGAAACTCTGCTTGCAAGGCTCGTTGCACTTGGTTTATTTCGTGGGTGTTTGCCGCAGCAACGAGAAAGCCATCGACATACACGCAAACGACGCAATCCGGTTTGTAGAACACACAGTTGCCTGGTTGGGCCATGGTGAAGCCATGAGAAGCCAGGACGCGGTGGACACATTGGTACCAAATCCGTGGAGCCTGCTTCAGCCCGTACAGCGAGCGGCGCAGCCGGCATACGTACCCTGGCTCTTCCAAGCCTTGGCGCAACTCCATATAGATAGACGTATCGACGTCTCCATGAAGAAATGCCGTGGCAGCATCGAATTGTTGGAGTTTCCATCCGCGCAACACGGTACTGGCGATAATGCAGCGGACGGAGTCCATCCTGGACACAGCAGCAAAAGTTTCGTGATAGTCAATCCCTTGTTTTTGCCGGTAGCCTTTGATAACCAATCGCGCTTTGCGCGTTCCGTTGGCCTTGGTCTTGAAGACCCATTTGCAGCCAATCACATGATCTCTGGCTGGCACGTCCTCTCGCCGAACCCTTTCCCATGTTCCGTGTACGAGAAGCGACGCGTATCCTTTCTGGATGGCGGCCCACCATTCCAGCTTGTCTGGGTCTGACGCAGCTTCGTGAAAGGTCGCGGGTCGACTTGTCTGGCCCGCGGTGCGGTATTCAATGTGCCTGCCGAGTACACCTTGCCTAGTGATCCGAGGAGACGCCGTGATAGCCATCCTCTGTGACCATATATCGGATACCCAAGATCCGACGTCAAGCCGGGTTCTTTGTTGACTTGGATTGACCACTGGTGTCTCCTCTTCTCGCTCAGGTAGCGTTTCTTCTCGCTCATTCGAGAGGTAATGGCGATGCAGGTGGTGTTGGCAATCGGCTGGCTGAACTTGGCATTGATGGAAAGACGGGTGATGGTGGAGCGATGTCCGGGAGGTCGTTGCCTGTTTCCCTCTTGATGAGTGGCGCCACTGAGGTCCTCTCATCGAACTCGACATCACGGGAAAAGACGGTCTTTCCGGAATAGACTGCATACAGCTTATACTGGTTCGGTTAGCAATCGGCACTCGGACGATCTGGGTCCCAGTTTTGCTCGATGCTCTTTCGGGGTCAACACCCAAGCGCGGGAGCCAATCCGTCGCAGATGCGACAGCGAGGGCGGCTTCCCTTACAGTATTTCGAACGGTGTCTGCTTCTGTAACATTGATGCTGGAGCGCGCAGCTTCAGATAGACTACCGTTTCTAAAAGCTCGGTCCACCAGGAAGGAGGAAGTCTTGCATCGGACAGGAGCGTGTTGATCCGCTCCCGGATAGTGCGATTCGTTCGTTCGGCCAAACCATTCTGCCCTTTGCAGTATGGCGGCGAGATGTCAAACTCGACTCCCTGGGTCTCGAGGTGTGTTCCGATCGGCAAGTATTCTCTCCCGTTGTCGGTGAGGAACCTCTTCCTGTGGGCGCCGAACTGACGGTGCACCCAGGCCTCAAATTGTCGGAACTTCTGGAGCGCTTCATGCTTTCATCTCATAGCATATGCCCACGAGCCACGAGAATAATCGTCAGTAAAGGTGATCACGTACCTGGAGCCATCTTTGGCAATCGGCATATCCATAATGTCCGAATGAATCATTTCGAACATTCTCGTCGAATGCAGACGCGGCCGTCTTGCACGGGAGTTCCTCTTCTGATACTGCTTACCCGACATGCACGCCGGGCACTGCGGCGTTGCCAGCAGGTGCGCTTGCGTCAGCGGTCGGTACGGAGTGCCGGTCCGCCGGAGGACCACCCTGAAGTCTCCCCGGTTCAGATGTCACATCCGAGCGTGCCACGACGCTTCGGAGGCCTGGTCCACTCTGCACGCATCTTCTTCGAGTATCACAGCTTCACCACCGAGTTCAGAGGTTGACGCTGCGCATTCTGTGCCACTTGACTCCTGAGGGTCGTCGACGGCCATAGCCACCGCCTGCGGTTCCAGGGAATCTGCATGGCCGTGGGTCGCCGGCGCCCTCGCCAGTTGGGCTCGCTCTCGGGGTGTTTTTGCTCGCATTGCACCGCAGGATCAACAGATCATCCTCAGCATGGTAGGCAGTCCACACAGTCCGTCCTCGGCGTTACACGAAGACGTTCTGCGGGTGCGCCACCACCGAGTAGCGGTCTCACAACAGCTTCGGCACGCTGACCAGGCTCAATCCCGACGCGTGGCGCCAAATATACATTCTTTAACACCAGGGGTTGGTTGAACTTCCCCCGGAGCGTAAGCTTCACCGTACCAATTCCTTCGGCTTCCACTGGATCGCCCGCCGTGTCCAGCATCTCCCGGTGGCGCCGCAGACTGCTGAAGCAGCCCCGATCCCAGCGGATGTGGCTGGTGGCGGCCTAGTCCAGGATCCACCGGGGTTGCGGTGCGTGGGTATAAAGGGTCGTCACCCTCGCCCTCACCATATTGATCCTCGGTCTCTTGAAGTCGGCTGGCCCTGCCAATCTTCCCTCTGGCTTAACGGTATATTTTGCACGTTGTTTCTTGGTGAGCCGGAGGCACTCCGTTCAGCCTTCAGGGCATGGTCCCTGGGCGGGTGTTTTTTGCGCTGTTTCTTCCAGCACTCCGCGACCACATGGCCGCGCTTCTTGCAGGATGTACATTTCTTGAGGTTTCTCTGCACTGTATTGATGGACGGCCCTGGGACTCCCTGCGATGGCGAGGGGAACTCCTTCCGTCGGACCGTCTGGTCCATTGTCCATTGTTAAAAAGAAGACTCTGTTGGACCCACCTTCTCGCTGCTTCAACTCTGGTAGCTCCTAGACATATGTACACAGCCCGCTCACACAGCGCTGAAAGTCAAACATAACGTGGCGAGAGTTTCGCTCGAGCTCGTCCCGATTCAGCCATCTTCCACTGGTATACGAATGCGGATCATGTCCTACAATGCAAAGACAGTGACGTATTAACTTGTTGGTCAACGCCGGTGAGTGTGCTACTAACAACGAGTTACTTCGTGCGAATCTGTTCCTGGGGATGTACTGTCCAGCCGGGTATGCGGCGAAGGTGCGCTGTTCTTGTTTCCCATGTCGGATAATGTTCGAGATGGGCAACGGAATCGACAATGCTGAACGATTGACGAAGCGACTCCCAACCACCGCCAGACTCGGAGCATATCAGGCTATTGGTTTGCTTCTCCCAGAACGTAAGCCGCACGGGAGTTTGAGATCGAAGGTCTGAAGCCCCCTTTGGCCCTTCATGCGGCCAATTGTTTTGCCGTCCTGGCATTCACCAATTAAATTATCCGTCTTGCCACCCACACCTTACCGCTTTTGATTTGGGACCGACTCAGTGAGATTCAAACAGCCTACCAATTAGTTAATGACTGATTACATGGATTACCGAGTCCAGTACCATTGAATCATGTGATTTTAGACTATGCAAATTACTTACTAATAGTGTTCGACCAGATTGTCATAAACGGCCCATTGTTGTTTTTATTTTTAATTAGTTAGAGAATTTTACCATCGTGAATTTACCAGTACGTTCGTCATACATCTAATTTCTACCAGTTAATTATCCATAAACAAGTTTGTATTTTTAGGCATGCATCTTCTTCCCGTGTTTCAAGTACAGTAACTGGCGGCTAGGAAAACGGTAACTCCGCTTCTCAAAGCAGTTGATTGGAGCCGTGCTTTCCTTACCCTTGCGATCGGCACGCAAGAACACAGGGCTGCGGTTGAGTTGAAACCTACGGCAATGTGAGAAGAATCGGTTGAACATGGAAAGGCCTATAAATAAAGGCTGCTCTCCCTAGCGTCTGTCGTTTTTGAAAAATATCAACAACATCAGATTCTAAAGGTCTCGCACAACTACTGTCTGCTTGTTTTGTTGAGAATTGCCCTTAATCCTATTGGGAATTTAATTCCCGAAGTGCATCGCAAACTCCATAATTCTGACCTGGTTGTTGTCCCACGTGGATAAGCCAATAGGAATTGCCTCACATTTCGATTACCCTTGATCGGCAGAGGTTTCTATGCCTTGGACATAGTAAATCGGGTCCCAAGCATGTATTTAAAGAGCATCTTTTTTTCCAGGTTTTACCTAGATTAGACAAACCCACTTGTTTGATTCTCACCCATACATTTCAGCTCATTAGATCAAGATAGCTCCTTCATGCTGCATTATTCTAGTCAGCTAATCTAAGTCATCATAACATGCTCCATGTATTATCGTCTGGCCCGAGGAACGTCCTAATTTTAGTGGTACTTGGTCTGCGCTGTATGCTTTCTATCTATCTATGATCTAGCAAGAGTGCTCTACCTTCTCTCAGAAAAGCTCCTCCGCAATGAAGCAAATCAAGGATTTTTTTACGAAAACCAGAAAGAACTTTGACATTGCCAAAAAGTTCGGCGGAACCGCGGACCCTTCACCCCCGGCAGTCGTATCCTTCCATCGCAGACGAACAAAATGATGCAGATTACCAGATGCGCCTTGATGCGGGCTAACTGATCACAACCGATACCTGAATGTTGTTCTGCAAGTCAATTCGCAAGCTAAAAACACGAGTCTGCGTGAATGGTTGGAGAAACAAGCGCGAGGCATGGGCTTCTCCATTCTTGTTATCGCAAGATTAAAGGAAACGAGCGCGGTACTTCAACAAGGAGATTTTTCCGTCATCAGAGGCGAAAGACGTGGTCTGTTCAACGTACGGAAAACTAGCTTTGTTGGAATTCTTGGTGTAGATTACGCCGTCATTGGCATGTTCTCTTCTGTGGGCTTACGCATGCGACGGTATGTCTCGCGCACTGGATCTCCCCGATGATTGTACACTTTCCACTCCCCGATTTCGCACCCAATAGGAAGCCTCCCCCGCATTTTACCTTCGATGAGGTTTCTTGGCCGATAGCTGGGTTTAGTCTGCATCCGATGAATAGCTGATCCATGAATGTTGGAATCAGCCGGGATACTCCGCGCTTCCCCCGTGGAAGGGCCATCGAAACGTATTCCAAGCTCCATCCCGCACCAACGACATCCTCCGAATTGGGAGATACGCTAGAATCCTCCAGCTCAGTACTCCAATCCGCGGAGTACCCTCATGATATTGCAGGTCATCATGGATTTTGCCATGGCGCTTGCGCTTCGAAGAGCATGGACGAAGTGAGACTCATAGTATGCGTCGCCAGCGTCGTTTTCTCTTCGTCCAATCATCTGTCCGCCGGCGTTATCATGTTCTGCGGCACTATCTGTCTTAAGCGTAGAATCTTCGACACAATTAAACTGCTTCAATTTGTTCAAATCGAATCGTAGTCCTGCGCGCTGTGCTTCTTGCACCATCCACACCAATGGCACGTGGCTTAGTGGCCAGTCTTCATTCTTTGCTAAATGAAACCCACCACCGATATCCATGTGGCATCCAGGGAACCACACTTCCTCCACGTCCTGAGTGTTCTCCGTCTCACCGTGAGCATGGCCATTAACGTGGTAGCCCACGCTAACGTCATGCCCGACCGAAAACCGTTTCGTCCGGTAGAATGGATCAGAGTCGCAACTTTCCTGCCGAGCTGGTGGCGGACCAACGATTCCAGGCCCCGAAGTCTCGTCATTGCACGCGCGGAAGCCGTCTTGTCTATCTTCGCGGCGAGAGCGGCTGATATGGCGCAGGACTTGCTTACGCCAATACGACTGCGCCGGTGCTTCCTTTGGCCGCGTGTCTGAGACCAACTCATTCCGAACCCTGGAACGCCGCTCGTCGATACTAAGTGCGTGCCGGATAACTTTGGCTGACGTCCGCATCAGAAAGGGATACAGCAGTTTGTCCCGGCGAATTTCAACTCGTGGAACGCTATTCACCAAATCAAACAATCCCAGGAAACGGATCTGCGGCACGGGACGACAAAAAGTTTCCCTGAACGACTTCATATGTTTGAGCTGCTGATTTCTCTTTCCTGGCTTCGTGTTCCACTGGGTGCCGCTTTTCTTCCAGTAAGCAAAGGTCGTCCAAGCGAATCGAATAAGGTCGTCATTTCCGGACCTTAACAGTCCGACATGATCCAACATTTCAGCTAAAATACGTGCAACGAAAGCTCCGCGACTGCATCCGAACATATAAATGCTATCACCCGGGGAGTAATGGCGCATAACCCACTGGTAGGAAGCCATAACATGCTGAGGATATGTCGCGCCAGTGACCGCATCTTTTGCTCTTAAATACCGCGACTTAAGGCTTCCAGGATTTTGAGATAACCAAGTCGAGCTGACATAGGTCCCGAATCCGGGTTGATAATAAGAATGCTGGTAAGTACCATCGTCGTCGAGCATCTTCCTCACCCTAGCGTCAGTGACGTTTGTAATCAGATGAAAACTTTACTGAAGACTTACTCGGGATATCCGCAGGACATTGCTATCAGAGTCGTCACCGTGAAATATATATCCTGTCGCATCAAGACACAGTACCAATTGCCTATTTCCTGGCGTGAGCGCCATATGAATGGTTGCTTTCCGGTCGGAGTGCCGTCATGGGCTGTGACGGTTCTGTTCGTTGTAGGGTCATCGCGTCGAGCTGTCCATCATTTAGATTAATTAGTTATTTTGGTATCATCCGGATGGGCCGGAATCTGCCAGGGAAACCTTGGTAAGTCGAAAACTTGTCAGCCGCAATTACTCTAATACTAAGATATGGGGTGCACACAGCAAGTGCGGTACGTTGATGTCATATCACCACCGGTATATTTCCTGGAGCACGGTACACGTCGCAAGCAAGATTGACAACAGCGGGCTTCTCCGCGCCCCTCGGAAAAACCTAGTATATGATTCGATTTGCAGTTTGGTCCAGACGGTTCGTCATATCGAACACGCTACTCCAATTCTTAGCCTAAAATTTCGAGGAGTATCCTCTGAAGTTGGATCCCTATAGTGCTCACTTCATTCGTGCGGACAGGGCCTTGTGTCTTAGCTGGGCGAAAATGAAGAATACCACGCCTGACGTCTTCTCTCGGCATTCCATTTAGTATCTTTTCCGTGGCTTGAATCGATAATATACGTGAAAAAGAACGCGGGGACTCCAGTTGTGCTGCGCGGACAAATCCTACTCGACGTTCACAATAAGAGCAGTATGGCACATTGTTCGTTAAATTTCCTTGGGTTGTCCAAAAGCCAAGCTCATTTCGGTGAGCGATGCCCATACGTGGCTTTGAATTCGGTACTGACCACAGAAGGGGCATGTAAAACGAACAAAATAATCAATCGGACATGGACTTTATACCCGGAGAATGGTTTGGGGAACGGATGCAGCTTGAAGCTTGATGGTCATCCGCCCGTGAACGGCGACGTTCGCGAAACCCGGCACTGTCAGTTGCGAAAGGGAAGTCTCTCGTTAAGGAACATTAAAAGATGTCTTTCAAATGCAACAACTGTCCTAAACAACAAATTCGCTGTCGTCGGGCCCAGGGTTGTTTACCCAGGCCGGTATGTGCAAAATTTCGAACTGACCGTCGGTTCGCGACTGCCAGAGACCATATGTCTAGAACGTGCCAGTGTGTCTTATCGTCTCCAAGTTCGGGTCAAACCAACCTCGATTTTTGGTCACAGTGTCGTACACTGTAAAGAGGTCCCGTTGGTCAGTTCCCCAGACGATACGATACGTCTTTGGATTATGTGGAGCCAATCAACCTTTCAAAACGGTGGGGAGATCAGATATCATGTGACATCCTTATCGGTGGCCGAGCAGCACCACTGAGTGAGCGGGTTCCCGTCACGATAAGATTTGTGCCTACGAGAAGGTAAAACGCCTCAGTTTAAAACTATTTTTAGCTGAGACGGTCCATGATTCCTCTAATGGGGTGGCCCGTCTCTCCTCGGAACGGTCAAATCTCCTGTGCCACTGTTCCATTGATCCTTCAATATCCTCCAGGACTGCGTTTGACTCGGCATCCTCGGGTAACGAACTTGGGGATGACGTACAGGACACAGGCAGCGGCGAGGAAGCATCGATTACTGATAAGAAGCGGCATCAGACACAATGCTTAGATCACTTCTTTGCAAATTTGTGCAACGGGCCGATAGAATTGGAAAGGCACGTTGCAATGCCGAGCTGCGAAGTTCACAACCACAACAATAATGTTGCGTCAATGCATTTTGATGTGAACCACGAATATGCACGTAGAACATTGGATGAAGGTAAGCCTCGCAGGCTGATAGTCTGACATTACCGCTACCTTTAGGTCCATCAGCTGATACTTGAGATAGTCGGTAATAGAAATTTGGATATCCACTGGGGACGAAGACGAACACTATAATAACTCAACTTGCCAAGCTCCTTTCCATTTATGGTCCTGCTATCTAGGAGGCGACAATCTCTGGGCCCCTCCCTGCACGTCGAGTTCCCCGAGTGTCTTTCACACAGCCGACGGCAGCCAAACTACCACTGAGGTGGAAACTAGACTCAACCATGTTGCTCAGGGAGAGCGCCAACATTAAAACCCTGTCAGATCAGACTTTTGGTCCCTTTACCCCGTCATTCCCATGGGACTCCCAAGGGAGTGATAAGGCTCTTACAGTACCCGGAGATAATGACCTGCTTCATCTTTCTGTCTCCCACTCTTTACTTTGCTCAACTGTTCCCTTGAGCGACACCCCCTCACCTTTTCACCTTCGATAAATCTGTTCTTACGGAGACAAAATGTCTCCGAGTACTGTCGCCACCAAAATTCGAATGCGTCTCGTCTTTATTTTCCTTATCATCACTTGGCCGGCCCTCGCCAGACTCAGTTCAGCCACTCGAGACTTTGCGGTCGTCCTGCGGGACCGTGCAGAATCTGACCTCGTGACGCCGTCCGACTTTATTTTGGACATGACATTCCAAAACCTCATGGACAACGCCGTCGACGGCATGGTGATTGTGGCCCTAGTCTCAGCCCATTTTCCGTTTCCGGATTGGCCTTTCTGATCTACCCAGAGTAGTTACAGTATAACTGCACCGCTCGGTTTCACTACGGTTGCGTTCAATTATGTTCGTGATCGTGCTCTCCTTAGGGGATTGGATTGCCAGCCGCGTCCACACTTCCGGACATTTTTCGAGAATTTTTAATAGCGAGCGCCACCTTCCATATTATAGATTACAGAGCTGTTAGCCAGGTTGCTTTCAGATCTTTAGTTGTCATCGCGTCTTTCGTGCGTTTCGCGCGTTTCGTGGCCACTGGCAGAGTCCGCGAACCGAGCCTACAACACGGTTCTAACTGCTTGGTAGAGTAGGGATATGAAGGAACGAGGCAGGGAGCAATCCCAATGAGCACAATGGCGAATGTTCATGACGAAGTATCGAAATATGTGAAAAGTAAAGTGTGACTCCAAGATCACTGAGAGATACGACAGTGAATGTCATGCAAAGGAAGGAACGTAAGCGGTAAGCGCATGGGTCATATAAGCGAGTGGACTACCCATCCTACTGGTTTTAGATGCATTTATCTTGAATGTAATCGCCTTTAAATCAATTCGACTGCAATGATTTATCTAGTTACGCATCTATTGATTTTGTGCCCTATTCGTCAACACCCTCTAGTTCAGCAATTAAGTAATTAGCCAAGAAGTTTCTTGAACTGAGAGACCTTCTTCGGCGGGTACTTGCCTTTTAGGTCGAGTGTGCTTTTGCTCCTTTCTTTCTCAGCGCGTTGCAAGGTCACTGTACTTTAGCTTTCCAGCTACAGCGGTGATTCGATCGGAAGCAAGCGATTCTGGGGCTCGCCACGCCCTGTATGATACCTCTCGGCGTCATGTACATATTACCGGTACCATATCTTCAATCCAGATCAAAGAAATGAAGCGGAAAGTATATAAACTGAGCGAAAAAGCCGGCCAAAAATGGAAGCTGTTTGTTGGAATCAGGAAGAACGGAAGGGCCAAGAAACAGTAGGGACGGTTATAATTTTGTACTCTAAAAGAAGATTGGCCAATCAATCTATATCCTGTTTCGATTAATTGATTTACTGCGTGCTGACATAGTAAATGGTGGTTGAAGCAAATACAGAAAATTCTGGCGTTTGGGTGATGTGATCCTTCCATTTGGGTGGCGGACCCCGAAAAACGCAAGGGCCGGTTAGTACCTTCCACAAGAATGATTGTCCCCTCAATGTGCGATCTCCGCGGAGTTAAAGTTAATAATTTCCGAACTAAATAGTGGGGAGGCGAAATTAGGGTCTGATGCAGGCGCACGGTCATACTTGTCCATCCATTCGAGTATGCTAGTCATTGCCATACTCCGGTATTCCCGCAGCAGACTTAGACTGGGAAATGAAAACACGGTGCGCCGGTATGCACAGGTTACGATGCTTGACTTCGGAAAAAAGCCAAGTCTTTGGTTAACGTGACTGTTTACCACTGTTAGTCTATCCGCAAATCTCACATCTTAAATCCTTTCCACATAAAGCGGTGTGATATTCCTCCTGCTTAATTTACAGAGAATCCACTTACTGGCGTTGCGTAAGGGGTTGGCCTGTTTATGGCGGTGAGATATTATCGAATCATAGCATCCCTCATTAAACGAGATGAACGAGAATGAGGTGTCAAATCTTCTTAGCGAACCAGAAACAGGATGTGGGGAAGATGACGTTTAGCAGATAAAGTTCCATAGCAGTGTTCGCCATTCTTATATGTGGTCGAACAGGACAAAGCATGGACATGTGTCTGCTCTGTGTGTTCACCACAATTAAATATAGGCAAATTATCTTTAAGGTTTTGACGTTCTGGCCGGCACAGTGACCACTGTTCATCATCTTCCGCATGAGGACAGCATTTTGAGGCGATACAATGACACCTACAGCAAAACCTCACTACACACGTCCCAACCGCAGTCATGGCGGTTCGTCCAAGGGGGAAATCCAAGACGAACCAGACTGGGTCCGGACTCATAACCACCGAATCGGATTCCGCGATAGAAACGATCGGCATGCAGGGCTCACTCACGCCGGCGATGACTGGAACACCGAGCAACAGCGTCAATTTCTGATCCAGGCGAAGGAAGAAGCCGAGGAACTTGGTACGGAACTAAGCGACAAGAAATTGATTGATGTCCGCGAGTTCATGACCAAACAAGAGGTGCGCTTCGGAAACTCAGCAGTGTTCCGCGTTGATTCTAGCAGTTTGTTCATGACTGATCCATTCTTCTAGGACTATCACCTGAGGTTCCCTGGAAATCACCCACGGGGCTGGCGCTACGTCCTTCACACCACAGAAGATTTCATCAAGTACAAACAGGACTGGCCTGTAAATGTAAAGAAACGACAGCAAGACGAAGATCAGAAAAGGAAGGAGTCGGAGCAGAAGGAAGATGACAGTCAGGCCCCGGAAAAAGAACACGAATGGCGACGAGGTCGCGGCGAGAATGAGACTCACAACGAGGCTCACGCAGCAGGTGAAGGCGATGGCCAGAAGAAGGATGAGAGCCAAAGCCTCCAAGACAAGTACTCACCACAGGAATTGTCTCTGCTCCGCTCGCTACAAGGGGAGAGTGAACTGATGCGGACTATCAAAGAGAACGATGGTACGGTCAAGTCGCCCATCAAACCAGCTAAGGAACAAGACCTTTCCATTGACGAGGCCGACCAATTTACTCCGGACAACTGGATCAACCGATCTACCAATCTCATCCGTCTCACGGGCAAGCATCCACTCAACTGCGAGCCTGAACTGACAGCGCTCTTTGACGCGGGGCTCATCACACCGAATCAACTCCATTACATACGCAACCATGGATCCGTACCTCATCTTCTGTGGGAAACTCATAGAATCGACGTTCAGAATGGGAAACTCGTCCTTTCCATGGACAATCTGCAGAATGACTATGAGGCCATCAATATCGCAGTAGCATTAGCATGCGACGGCAACCGTCGGAAAGAACTTAACATGATCAGAAAATCCAAAGGCTTTAATTGGGGCGCTGGCGCCATCAGTTGTGCGTTTTGGAAGGGACCCCTCCTGCGTGACGTGCTTCTGGCTGCCGGCTTCGAAGGCGAGAGCACTCAAAATAATGGAATTCGCCGTTGGGTGCACTTCGAAGGGGCAGATGAGCTCAGCGAGGGCAAGTATGCCACATCCATTCCCTTGGCGTATGCCATGGACCCAGAGAACGACGTGATTTTGGCCTATGAAATGAATGACGTTCCACTACCGCCGGATCATGGTTATCCGGTGCGATTATTGATTCCCGGCTTCGTTGGTGGTCGTTGTGTCAAGTGGCTTCACAGAATTTGGGTCTCCGAGAAGGCGAATGATAGTTATTATCATATTTGGGATAATCGTGTTCTCCCTACTTTCATTCGTGATATGGACTCGGAGTTTGCCGAGACGATGTTCCGCCATCCGAGTACGGCCTGCAATGAGCAGAATCTAAATTCGATTATTGTCAAGCCAGAGCATGGCGAGACCATCCGCCTTCCTGATTCAGACAGCAACCTGAACTACCGAATTTCTGGCATAGCATACGATGGTGGTGGCCATGAGGTCCAGAGGGTGGAGGTCAGTCTAGATGGTGGAATAACCTGGCTATACTGTATCCGCAAGGTGAGCTTATACATTTACCACTTGAAGGTCTTGTATCCTTATATCTAGCACTAACTTTGACGATTAGTTCCCCCAATACCCAGTCCGACATGGATGTAAGTTCTGGACGTGGCTTCACTGGCATGTGGACGTTGGATTGTCACATCTTGTTCGAGCCAAGAGCGTCGTCGTCCGCAGCTTCAACGTCTTCAAGAACACACAACCCGAGAAACCTGCATGGAACATAATGGGGTAAGCCAATATCACCCATAATGTTAGAAGCCCAGTTAACGCTTTATAGTATGATGAACAACTGCTGGTATACCGTGCGTCCGGAGATTTTACACGATGATGAACATCGCGCGATAACCCTTTACTTCCGACACCCGTGCGAGCCTGGCACAGGAAATGGAGGCTGGATGCAGCCCTCTGCAGAGAATCAGATCGAGAGAATTAAGCACGAAGTGGCATCACCGCAAAAACAATTTACGCGCGAAGAGATTGAAAAGCACAACAGAGAAGATGACTGTTGGATTGTTCTCAATGGCAAGGTCTACGATGCGACGAGCGTGCTTGACTGGCACCCTGGTGGCAAGACACCAATCATGGCACATGCGGGCAAGGTGCATGTAGATACCACCGACGAGTTCGCTAGTATTCATGACGATTACGCGGAGAAGAAATTGAGTGGTAAGGTATCATGTCCTAAATCCGTTTTCGCCCCCTGTCTGACCGGCTGGTTATAGAATGTGTCCTGGGCCAAGTCACCAAGAAGGCGATGGGATACATCAAGAGACAGGGAAGCCACAGCCAAAGAGAAAGCCAATCCGTCAGGAAAGGCCTCGGGGATTGTGCTGGATCGCCACCGTTGGAACGCTGTTTGCTTCAAAGAGAAGAAAGCGCTTTCCGAAGACACCAACCAGTACATCTTCACCCTTCCACCGGGTGTAAAGAAGATCGGGCTTGGGACCTGCCAGCATCTTCAACTGGGTTTCCATTTCAGAGATCGGCTTGTGGTCAGACCATACACGCCTACACGACCTATTTTTGAAAAGGAGGAAGATGGAACATTCAGTCTCGTGGTCAAGACATACCCCCCGACAAATCCCAGCCCGGTGGCACTATGAGTAATATCCTCGACTGTCTCCGAGCCGGGGAGGAGATCGAAGTGAAGGGGCCCGCTGGCGAAATCATGTACGTCGGTCAGGGCAAGTTCGTGATCGATAAGAAGGAATATCATTTCGACAAAGTCAGCCTTATACTAGGCGGTTCTGGTATAACGCCTGGATACCAGCTTATATCACGGATATTACGTGCAAAAGACCAGGATGACAAGGAAGACAAGACTGCTCTCAAGGTCATCGATGCGAATAAGACGGAGGGCGATATTCTGTTGAGAGGGGAATTGGATGAACTGGCCAACAAACACCCCGACCAATTCGAGATTACGTATGTAGTTTCGCATCCTGGAGATGATTGGAAGGGAGAAAAGGGTCATGTTCGAAGAGTATTCTGGAAAAATATGCCTTCGGGCCTGAAAAGCGTACTGTGGCGCTACTTTGTGGTCCTCCGACAATGATCCAGAAGGCTGTCCTTCCTGCCTTACAAGAGATGGGCTACAACGAGGATGAGAATCTGTTTGGATTCTATTCTAAATTCCTGGCTTCTTTCGGTCAGGTGTCATGGTGGGATCAAACTAGCTCTACTAGCACTATAAGCATAAACTTGTATTTTCGTTAAATTCTAGTGCCGCTATAACCTTTTCTGTCAGGACTCCTGGTATTCAAATGCTTCACTCTGCGTCCGAGACCTGCCTGTACACTCGTTCTGCTGGCGGCTCAATTCCTACCTTCCTACTTGATGCATGACGCCTTGCCATATTGCAGCTACAGGTCGGTCAAGCCGAACGCGTGTATCATTTTCTCACCGAAATCGTCTTTTAACATATGGCGTGCAAACAGCTCTTGCCAGGAAACGGCCGAGCTCTCTACGTCCCCTACGTCAACTGTCCTTGAACATCTAGTATATATTTGTCATTCTCACCGCTCCCTGGCCAACATTTGGCGTATCACCGTTCAAGCAGATCATTGGTGAAGGTGGCATTGATATCCGTAACGACACCGCCAAAAGCCATCCTGCTGTGGTACCTCTTCGACTATCCCCGACAACCTATCCTGAATTTTTTACCCCTAATCAGCGCTCATGTCATGTTTACCTTTGGGGGAATGGTTTAGGGGCATGCCTGCTGCGATTACAAGCGAAATGGATTACCACTTGCGATGACATCACCTCACGGAGGCCCGTCGTAAATGACGGTGGAGATGTCTTTACCAGATTTGGTTTCAATTTGCGCTTGCTAGACCCCGATCGGGCTTCAACTATGTTCTCTAGGCAGCAGAGAATGCTTCATCGCATAAACCCGGGTACTACGCCCCAAAAAACATGATCGCCGCTTTGAGTGCAGTAGCGGATGTTGATAAACGGGAGATGGGCTGGTAATATAAATCGTAGTTACCGACGGGATTACCACAAGGTTGCGGCGGCTCCCGTATGTAGGAGCCAATCGGATATTCTTGAGCCAAAGCCCTCAATTACTTGGTTGTCTTTGTTGCGAATCCACTTTCTCTCGCGATCGTTCTAGGATGTGGGCATTCTACAGTAGAGTCGGTTTGAGTGACTTGCAATCGCTGACTGAAGCGATGACTTTGACTACGCAAGGACAGTCTATCGCATTACGATGCTTAGTTGAGCCAGCAAAATCGTATTTCGAGCGGACGGATTTTGGCGAGGTCTAACCCATACACCAAAGGCTCGCTTCTTAACGAGGACATGCCAAGAATGAGACGAATGTGGGGCTGATTATGGGTAAGGTAGGAAAAATTCTGGCTCTATGTCCTAGGGTACGGTTTCACTGGCAACAAAAAAAGATCGTTGACTGTTCGCTAGGTCTTTACCTACCAACTGGCCTCTGCTTCATGTTTTAGATCTGATTCTGATCGTACAAGACAGTTGCGACCGTGGATACTATTATTGTAGGATACTGGACTCTAGCGGCCTTCCAAGATATGGTTGGCCGTTGAGAACCATAGGTAGTCGCATCTACGGATCGAAGACTTTGCCCGAACTGTTGTTCACCCAGGAGGCCCAATAGGCTTTTTGTTGGTGGGAGACTTGCTTGGATCTTTGGTGCGGTTGGCAAGGGGTATGGAGTTGAGGAAGCTGATGGTGGCATAGCATGGCACGAGAAAGATATCGGGATGTTAGGAGACTGGCGGCTTTTGATTGTGGTTTGCAAATGATACACCTTGGTTCAAAGCTTGTTTGCATGGGCTCTGGCTACGGCCTGGAGTGACCTATCACTATGCTTGGATTTCAAATATAAATGGGAATAGATAAATTCTCGGGAGAAGGAACAAACGGATGAGATGACTCTCAATGGGAAATTAGACATGGCCATCCCCTTGTCATCCCATTTTGGCCACCTCCACTGCGCGCTTCAGCCGAGACATATTTTCTGGAGTAATACCACTTCCTTCAAATGCCATATCATTGATCCACCGTCCGTGTGGCCGCACAGGCTCGCCTTTGGAAAGCTTCGAGCACAGGTACAACCAAGACAGCGCATTTCCCACCGTACTAACCTCGTCGCAGACGTGACTGATTGCATGCGCCGCCATGCGGTCATAGAGTGCCTTGTCGACCCACAAATCGTACAAATGTCCCGCTACTGCATCGGTGTCGCCGATATCCACCAAGAAGCCGTTTTTCATATTCTCAATTTGAAGTGGGATGCCACCGGCCCGGGTGGCAATAACCGGCTTGCCCTTGTGGATCGCCTCGGATACTTTTACCTCGAATCCTTCTCGGGCTGAAAGTTGCAGTGCAATTGCGGCTTTTGAAAGAACCGCATTCAAAACCTGATCTGAGGGTCTCAGTCTCATCACGCAGATGAAATTACGGACGTATGCAATCCTGTTCTCGATGTGATCCATCACTTGATCGTAAATCACAGCTCCATCTGGATCATCTACGGAGCCGTGTCCGCAGATCAAGAGCTTGGGCGGTTTGAGATCTGGCCGATTCTGGGCGAGTCGGTTATAGAACTTCTCGTACGAGTCCAGCACATCAAAGATCCCTTTAGCTGGGTCAAACCGTGCGATCTGCACAATGTAACGATCTGCATGCGTGGATCAGTGATTTGTCCCATGCTCTCAAATTGCCGAGGAAGCATACCGTCTGGGTATTGGATAATCGGCATGTCCGCATTCCTGCATGCTGCATTGAATATGCGACCGTAATGTGCCACATCCCAGTCGCGCATATCCTTGTTCAAGCCATCCAGCCTGCGCCACATTAGCAAGATTCTGCATATCTATCGGGCACTTACCAATCGGTCGAGGCCGGCATGTAGCCCAAGATCTCTGTTGGCACATCTTGAGGCACAAACGCCTTGACTGGGTGACTGATGAAGCAATCGGCAAGTTTGATTTGGTTCCACAGAAACTCCCATGCTTCTGCCTGTGGAGTGCCCGGCGTGTTAACTAGATCACTTCGTATCTGAATGTGACTCCGGAAGATAACTGGTCGGTCTGGAGCTTCTTTCTTGGCGATAGGAATCAATCCTGGCATCTGAGGATCATCTATAACGATCACATCTGCTCCCCCGTCCGATGGTGAACATAGAGGACCGCCGGGGCAGGACCAATAGCGTCTTGCATTCTCCTCGATCCATTCCGTCAACAACTTTTGATCCTCGGGGCTTAAGCGTTCATCTGGGCTTGCAACACCCTGCAGGATGTTGTGATTATTCTTGGTAACTCGGAAGACGCCCGGTCTGGGTTTCGGCACGTACCTGCACTAAGTCAGTCTTTCTCCGCATCACCGTAGTAACGTATAGACCCACCATTTGATATCCGTGTCCAATGAATGAGAAAGCCGCACAAGGGCGTGCCGCATCAAAGCTACACCACCTCCTTGCGGCGTCGCACTAAAGAATGCAATGCTGACGTTCCGTTTCTTAAGGTCCGAGGCATAATGCTGTACCGCTCCCCAGGTGTCGGGAGACACGGTGTTCTGGAAATCTTCAAGGTTCGCTAGCCGCACGTGGAAATTTGTGTCCACCTCCACGAGGCCCATAAAACCAACTTGCAACAAGGGAACGTTTTCTGGTCCAAATAACCTGCGCATGCAGTCAGCATCTTGGGTCCACATCTCGCCGATCCTCACTCACCGAACACATTTCCGCGACATGGCTTCAGCCTGTTCGTCTATCGATTTAACATCCCATGCAAGCGATTTGACCTCTGCCCGCGTTGCATACATATCCATCAAGCTGGAATCGGGCAATATTAGTGGGATGATGTCGAGCTCGCCCCATAAACGGGAACATAGTCTAGGGCAACAGTCCGCAACGTGCTTGGGCATTGCCGCTCCGATGATCTTCTCCAAGTGTCTCTCTCCATATGCCCGGAGTTGAGTGACGAAAAAATTGGTTGCTTCTTCGACGGACGGTCTTTTCCCTTGGTCAAATGATATCTCGATAAAGTCGAGCAGGTACGTGGTGTCCCGAATGGAGATGGAAATGACGGAAACATGATGGTTGGAGAAGTAGGCGGAAATCCCTGCGTAGATGTTCTGAGGTCTGTTAGTCTTTGCTCAAGCTTATACTCCTCCTTGGTAGAGCTGCGCGTACATCTGACGGTGGTGCCAGCCAGGCATTCCTTCTGAACTGCTGCGATAGCCGGCGCTGTATAGTCACAGATCCATGGCGTTGGAATTCATGCCCTTTGCCTGCCATGGTAATACTGGACGACAAAGGAGACACAGCAAACACAAGTGATAATTAATAGTCGGGTAGAATCCGGAGTAAAACAGTACATCGAGGAGGCTTTATCGATCATGACGTAGGGTGCTTGACAAACCGGTTCTATAATTCCAAACCAAACAAACAATACCAAATATGTAGCACATCGAGAATCTCAATTGATACACTGGCATTTGAGATAGTCCACCATCTTATTACATACAGCTCTATTTCACTTGATGCAATCTCAAAAATAATGTCAAGATACAGGATGGTACTGTCTTTTTACCCTGAAAATAGTGATATTTTACTATACATTTTGCTTACTAATTGTGTCTGACCAGATTGGTAAATACAGACCATTGTTGTATTTAGAGAATCTTACCATCGTGAATTTACCAGTACGCTCGCCATACACCTGATTTCTGTCAGTTATGAGCCGGAATCGCTTCAATTTTGATCCCTTTTTCACATCTCCTTGTTGATCTCACACATTGAGCCATTGGCTGCATGGAGATAGGCCCCTGGGAAGCATCAACAACATCGGAAATCCAACTTGCGAACGTTGACTGAACCCTCACGATGTCGGATTACACTCTCTCCGCGACTTCGTCCTCTCGCGTCACCCTAAAAGACTCATCGAACTGGGAGCTATGGCTCTCGACGATCAAAACCACTGCAGCGCCCTTGTCGGAGCAGATGCATTGGCATACCGGCATACCGGGGGATCTATTGATCCCATATGTTTTTGTAATTTAAATTAGTAATCGGCGGCCCTTATAAATTGCTAGGAAAGCCGATAACAGCAATACAGAGAGTTGAATACCATTGATTGGACCCCTACATTTTACAATACGGCCCACGCCGACAGTCTTCAGTTCTTGGTCGCATATCGCCGTCCCTTGGACGTCGTTCTTGGTTACTCCCGATATCCGAGATTCTAATCTAACAACTATGCTGGCTTTGAGACAGAGTCCACATGCTTAGCCCGGACTTGTGTCTCCGCATGACTTGGGAATGGAGCCAGGCGTCATTGTCGTCGTGCGGGTGGTGTGATCCCTAGGAACGGGTAGAATAACGATCTTGAATTTCCTTGTGATAATCTTCATATTATAGCTTTTACTGTTCAAATTGGAAGACTTTCCACCAAAGGGGGGTGTTCGACTAATAAGATTTCACCTACTAAATACGCACATGGTGGTGGCCGCGCGCGTATCTGAGATTCGGCAAATCGATAAGATTACAGTTTGCGAGGCGGCGAAGGCGTTGTGCTTGCAGCGATTTAGTGCATGCCACATCATGCAGGTGGTCTGGCAAGAAGCACGTAATGCGTGCGTGAACCCCTGCAGTCTACATAGGTACCCCTTTTTAAATTGGGGCTGCAGCCTCAGGCTTCATACGAGCCAGAGGCGGTTAGCGTTTCTCTTCACGTTTGCTCAGTCACGCTGGGCCCAATCAAGACACTACTGACCATATTTTACCACGGCGCAAGGCTAGAAGGCCATGCGAGATTTGTCTCTACAGAAAAGAGCCTGGGATTAAGAACTACGATTGGCTACCGCCGCATATACGTACAACCCTTCGCCGCTGATGCTGCTTCGCCGCTAATGCTGAGATCTTGGAATAGAGGCTTCACTCGACTCGCATTTGAGACAATCGGTGCTCTTAGGATTGTAGAGGAACAGTCATGCGTGGTGGCTTGAGCAAGTCATCAAAGCGCTCGGTCAAATGCGGTGAAAATTAAAAAGGGCAGCAGGAGATGGCGCGCACAAAGAAACGCTGATCAACTATAGAACCGGACTCTCGATTCTGCGGAGATTTATGCACCTTGGCTGTCCGTTCTCTGCCGAGTGGGTATTTACTGCTTGCCGGGGAAACATGGCAAAGAGGGGTGCGGAGTGACGTCAAGTATTGGAAATCGGCTGAGAACAATCTTGTAAGAGCGGGGTGAAAAAATTTATCGCTGGTAGACTTGGGGGGTGGCAGGGTATTAGGAAATGCACGAACATCAAAGCAAGTGGGGACAAATAAGCCAATAACATGTAAAAACATCATCTTTCCTTTGCTACTAAGGTGATGATCAATTAAATCATTAAAACATATGATTTCCTCGAGCATGCAAAACATTCACTAGGAACTTTCTTCTCCTTTGGCATGCACATAAAGGACAGGGACTAACACTACCGTCAACAACTGTTGACTTCCTATTTACTGAACGTTTATCGAGTTCGTCGTGTGCAATGGTCAACACAAGTCCAGGATCAACCAATCCACCCGATTTGCACAATGACATTTCTTGAAGGGCCTCCGTTTCCTCACTCTACTATGGCAAGAGCTCAAACACATTGAATCGGCCTCTTCACGCCATCGAAAATGAGCGGAGTCTCAATCCTTCAACGCCGCCGCACTTAATTGCGTTTGCCTGTCTTGTTCTGGTCTAAAATCAGGCTGTTTTTCTGATCAACCTACGATATGCTGAGTTAAGGAGCTACAGTTATCGCTCCTAGGATCATGCTCACGGCCTCTGGGAGCTCAATGTCCTCGGGGAACTGTTGTGACAGATTGTGGAAGCGAGACAGATTGTTCCTGGGCTCTCTACCTTGGATCCTGGAGCCACACCCGTCCGATCACGGGAGCGTTGACTACTTCGGGGAGCAATTATTGTGCTGCCCGCAATTATTGCCTGCATTTTAGATCCCACTTATTATCTAGAAGACCCACGTTCCTAGGATCATATCCGGCCCTAGGATCCATAGCATGGCTCCTAGGCACGCTCTTGGTCGCTCGCAGGAGTCAGTCTCATAGTTCCCAGAGGACCTACAGCTCCTGAGGATAGTCGTAGATTCTCGGATCATTCGCGAACGAGCTAACGCAAATCGGTTGGCGTTTCTGTCCTTTAGTTCAGAGTAACATTAGACCAAATTTGATAAATGGAAACCATGTCGATTAAGATGCCGTTGAAGCTCAGCGCGGAGTAATTCTCTCTCTCTAGCCTTACAAAGGCTTTACCTGGCAAATGTCTTCTACAAAACATTTGGAGTGTCACCGATCCGGTAGTTTCCTACTTGAGGCTCGCGCAACCCAACCTACCAACGTCAGATGACTACTTTTAACGTCCAATGATGGGACCCCGCCCATGATTAATAAGTCGCAGACATCATGTGATCGGAATTTGCAAATGTCGGGCGGAGCTGGACTTTCCAGATCATTTCCACTACAGCATTCTTCCACTATGTCCACTACTCTTCATCGACTTAGCATCAGCTATCTATTGAATCCTACCTCAGATTCTGCAGGGTGCGTGATTATTGATGCAACGTCGTCCCTCCCATTACATCACACTAGAAGCCCTTTTTCAGAGTCAGGGCAAGAAAAATTGGGTCATAGACTCCGACTTCCCTCGAGGCAGCTGAACCATTTTTTCGCAATCGGGAAAAGACAACTCAGTTTTCGACTATGCAACAGAGGCTGATGGTATGGTCAGGCAGGCTCCCCTGTCTTCCTCGTCGGTAGGTCAAGACGACTTGATCGAATCGACCCATTCCAGACATCAATATACACCCACATCTAACGATGCACGTGCCATGAGAATTACAGAATTGATGAATGACTACCGTACACTCCAACTTCACATAATGGAACAAACCTCAAGCTTACCCTTGAGTGGCGCTCTCCTGGAAGGCCATCTGGTTCTCATTCAGAACCGTGCGGCTGCCTTGAACTTGTTGCGTACCAGCTACAAACCCTCCGCTGCCGCCGACAACAGAGGGAACGATGACACTCAAACGTCCCAACTGAGACGGTAAGCGAAGCAACATTTTCATTTCTGCTCGCTTGCTATCAACACGGAATTAATCGTACAGAATCATCCTCGACGCGAGTGCCCATCGCCACGAAGCATACAAAATTTACCTCCGCGTTGCCGCCGCTAAACGGTGGGAGATAAATCGTGTCAATCTAGCGCGTCGTTCGGGACAGTGTGAGGTTACTGCACAGCAGCAAGTGATTGACGGGATGCTACAAAGTGTGAGTGAGGATGCAAGTCCCTCCGTTTCATGTCGCTGAGAAGCTTGAGAAACCAGGAATTAAGCAAGGTTTCAGATCAATTTGTTGCTTCGGAACTTTTCGCAGCTGACAAAAGGGCTGGTTACTGGCTGAACGAAGACCCTAGTCTGGAATCAATCATATTTTGGGTCCGGTCAGGGATGGCGGAACAGAGCTAAAACCAGTTTTGTATCGCTCCGGCTCATTTTATTAAGCTAAAGGTACATATCCCATTCCTTGAAGTCAGCTATTACATGGCCTGAGTATTCCTGAGTCCGAACATCTATACATCACCGAAAGACCGATGAAGACTCTCAACCAAGATTCCATGTTTGTAGAGGTTACGAATCTACGATCGACTTAAGGGCTAGAAATCTTGTGCCTGTGACACATAATCCGAGATCAGCCAGGTCCTAGGATCCCGGTCTCCAGACCTGGCTGACCAAAAAGACCGCCGACTGAAGATTTTCGGGGCCCAAGGCCCATGCGGTCGCTAGAATGAGGGCTAGAATAAATCACGACCTACGGCACTAATACGAAGCTAGAAGCCGAGCTACGCAATGCTATCGCCATCCTTTTTTATTTTTTTTTCTCTTTAACCCGCGCCGGATTGGTTGGCCACCTCGGCTCGGCCCCTTAGTCCCACGTCACTACAGATCTTCGGCCGCTGCACAGCGGGTTTTTGCTTCGGTATACGATAACAGCGGGCAATCCATCGTGGCGACTCTGGAAGATCTCATCTTTGCCAAGCGCTCGGCCGTATGTCGAATGAAAGTACACAAACGCGCTCTGTTTGTTGCTCTTCTCTCGCAGAGGGGAGTATATGGAAACTTACATAGCATGGCAGGCTATGTAGGCATTGGTATATATCGGAGTAGTCGACGTAGCATCGAAAAACTTATCGGTCTTAAAATTGTGTCAGAGCAGATAGGATTTACAGATTCTTAATGACCCAGCAAGCGCACTCGGTCTCTGCTAATCATTTCGAAGCCAACGAACCGAGCCTCATGATGAGTGAGAGGGACAGTGATGTTTTTCATGCATGCAAGGGCAATCTTGCGATGTGTTCTCGAGTATGTGGCTTTGGTGTACGTGAGGCATGGCATGCAGAGGTGCAATAGTCAAGATAGCACGTGTCGTTCAGACATGGTCGCATCACTGGGCCTGCTGCAAGCTCTGAACAATCTGCCACCGAAGACTGTTTCACAACGTAGGAGAGAGATTAGGTGCTGAGGAGGGTGCGGCAAGGACCACCGCCGAGTTGAAGGCCGCTGCGGGGACCCACTCCTTCAGCACAGTTCATAAACCAATGAGATCAACTTGAAGAAGTGGCTGTCTGGCTGAGAATCACCATCCGCATTCTCCGGCATCTAGACTATGTCAACGCTGGTCTAGGCCTAGAATGATTGGACTAGGAGAGTAGTAGTACTAAGAGCCAGCTCAGATGGTGTGTGACCTACTGTGTCGCCTTGTGCTTTTCGGTGGGGCGTACTGTGACTGGTTTTTTCCTCAAGAGTTTTGCCCCATGAGCGGAACCCTCCCGAAAGAAGTCTCTTATTTTCTGCCTTCCAAGTGACCCTCACTCCTGACATGAGCTTGCTGAAAATGATCTGTTATCAGCGTCCTTTCGTGTTACCACTGCCAGGATTCTCTACATAGGTCCATTATAGACACAAAAGCAGTCCCTCAGTCCAGTATCACTTCTATCAGATTTCTCTCGGGATGTCATAGATCTTGTCTGTAGTATGCCCTTGTTTCAAGCAACATAGGTCTGTTCATGATCCAGGAGGCGTGTCTCTTTCATCTTCTACCCGGTCTAGGACTCTAGGTGCCATCCATAGAAGTTCCTTCTCCATTAGAACTCGGCCTTCTGCCGCAAGCTTCTCCTTTTCATGCTCGGAAACTACAAAGAAGGCATTACTGCCATCAGCAGTCGCTGCGCGGTAACACTGAGCTTGCCTCAGATTGTGCAGATTCCTATCGTACAGTTAATAATCCTTCCATAAATACTTTTACGCCAGTCGTTCCAGCAGCGATGGATCCAACGGATTGATGCGGAGACGGTCTGACCATTTCCACTCTCCGCGTTCAAAAGACCAGATCTCAAGTGTTCTCTGGATGCGCCGCTCCTCGACCATCCATAAGAACGAACATATGATTGGCTGCGGGGGACGTTCGGACCGGGGAGATCTCCAGCAACTGGAGGTGGTGGAATTCTTATTGCGTCATGCATCTATGACAACCATGTTCAATAGGGAGTATTTCTGAGCTACTGTAAACTCAGTTTGCATGGAAACCAGTGGGCACGCGGCACTGCTCCTCTATCGATAGAACGAGAGTGTTTAATGTGGGGTCTGGAATGCCGATGCCTTGCATGATCAGCAGTGGCGCTCCGGTACCGAGAGTTAAAGTGGCCGGGGGCTCCGACGGCAGTTACTTATAATGCTCTCCTTCCCTTCGAACTTCAGTATGCGAACTGATCACAGCTTAAACGTGCCCGGTTAATCGCAATGCGCTCGTTCTTCATCATAGCCGTGCTAGCCATCGCTGCGTCTATCGTGGCTCAAGATGTGGATTCAAGTGATATTCCGTCCCAATGCAAGAGCGCTTGCGCCCCTGTTGTCAGTCTGACTTCCACTTGCGACAAATCCAATAACGATGATGCGGCTGAGAGGAGATGTATCTGCAATGACCACCGCGCCTCGAGAGACATTCCCAACTGTGCTGCTTGCCTTGACAAGTACAGCAAAGACGGACAGGACAACGGTATGTTCACCTAGTGAGGAGAAATTACAGATGTGCTAAATCATTAGACGCCAATGATCTTGCTCGCAAGTGCTCTTTTACCTCAACCACGTATGACGCTATTGTCTCTTCTTCCGCAACATCCAACACCTCGGCCAGCATGACTTCTCCCAGTACGGCCTCGGCCAGTGGAACTATGTCAGCCACATCTATGGGCGGAACTGCGTCTGCCACAGGTAGTTCTACTAGCCCGAATGTTGCGTCGTCGACTCCAAACTCAGCAGACAGGTCAACTAAGCTTACAATTGAACTTTTTGGATCAACTCTCCTTGGCCTCATGGCTCTTGTTGGAATCTAAGTATGTCTCCCATCAAGCTAAGGTTTGACTCGCGTTTCAATCATGAGGATTTGGTGCCATTAGGGATGATATGAAAGGACTTGTTTAGATACGCACACACACACACACACAATGTATTAACGCCCGGCGGCTAAGCCGAAGGGCAACTATCTCTGATCTACTATACATGTCATAATATATACAGTACTGTGTCTCCTCAGAGCCCATACATAAAGCCTTGCAATATATGTCATCTCAGATGTCCGTGCCGCAGCGGATCCTCGTGGGTTAGTAATTTTGTTAGTAGGCTGGCTTGAAGGCGCTTCTCCAAGTGTTCAACATCCTATTTTTGGCAGTTGAAGCGCGTCTACCATCTGTAACACGAGGTGGTTGGTGGGTTAGATCGGCGAAAGGGGGTGATTTATGTCCGTCGGCATGGTTAGGTGGCCTCGAGTCGGCCCGTGGCGATGGCGAATCGTATTGAGGCCCGTACCGCCTCTAAGTTCGGCGTCCACTTCTGATCATCGGAAGGCGACTTTTCTCCTAGGAAGAAGGATATATTTCCTCGGTGGGTGTTGGTACATTGTAGTAGTTCCGTCCGGTGCGCCGTCCATTTTTGACATCGAAATAGGAAGTGCTCCACGGTCTCTCTCGGTTGTCCACACGCACACTGGTCTCCATTGAGTCTTGCCATGCCGGTTCGGAGTTGAGCCAGCACGCTCGCTTCTTTCCAAGATAATCGATCATACAGCTGCCGGGTGTGTTTGCCTGGGAGTTGCTGCATCAACTCGTTTTGCGTGTCTCCCTACGTTCACTGGCAGGTCATTGCTGGGGACTGCTTGGGACCTTGCGATATTCAGTGTTGTTGACTTCATTCTCGGGACGCGTTCTTGCGGGAGAGCATCTTCTTGTGTCGCGGCTCTGGCCTGTTCTTTAGCCAGACCCCGCAGTTTATTGTCTTCGCTCGTTGAGATCCACCGGATATTGATCTGGTTTCCATTTCTCCGTAGCTTTCTCATCAACTTGTACAGTTCGCAGACGAATTCCTGGCCTGACTGTTGTCGAGGATTCCTTAGTGTCAGAGCCGCCGCTTTGTTGCTCGTGAGCAGCGTAATCCTGTAATCTTTCAGTCCAATTACCATGTTCAATGCATGTGCCATCGCTGCTAGCTCCGCAGAGAACGGATTTTGCTCTGCTCTTGCACCCAATGTGACGGAAAGGGTCTTCAGTTTCAGTTTTCGGTACCGAGGTGGCTGCCTCTCGATCGCCACCCCAAATCCGACCAGCTCGTTCCGTGCCGAACTGCTGGTTGCTATCTGCATTAACCCGCCTGGTACGGTCGGCGACTGCGGAGTTGCTTCAACGCCAGCCTGTGCGCGTGCTTCCCATGGTGCCAATGTGGACGGATTGATGGTTTCCAGTGTTTCCATCTCAATGTTCTTCAGCGCGTCTGCTACTTGATACAACGGCGAACGATGGTATCTTCTGAATTTCTTGATCCGTGCTGTATTCCTGCGGAGAGGGTTGGTTTCTGGTAGGGTATGTATGTCCGTCCACATCTTCACGGCTCGTCTCCAGAAACGGTGTTGAACAGTGGCAAGGTGGGCCTCCGCCTCTGTTACACTGGTCGCAACTGTGAGGAATGTTCCTACAATCGCCTGCGCTCCTACCCTTTGGACGCGGTTGATCGGCCCCATGGCCTTATCCTTGCACGCGTGCATCCAGAAATTGGATGCGAAGTCCACGACCGGTGCCACCGTCGATGTAAATAGCTGCCGCGCTGTCGCTGGGGATAAACCCCGAAGTCGCCGAAGCTCTATCGCGGCCTCCAGGCCCTTGGATGCTGCCCTCGCAATATGTTCCTTGTACTTGAGTTTCGCGTCCATGAGGACGCCCAAGCTCTTGACATGGTCCTTGGGCGCAACGAGGCTGAGGAGGACATCGTGGCCCTGAGTAGCCGGGCCGCTTTGTTCGGCCCAGTCCGCGTGAATCACCCCGGAACCTGGCAAATAGGATGCCAGTCGTCTGTTCTGGAGGGCATCAATCGTGTCCCAAAATCGAGTGGTCGTTGATACCATGTCCCCGTGTGCCTGATCCAAAACCAGCTGAATATCATTCCACGGCACCTGATCCTGCAGAGCGGCATTTGTGGACTCCAGCTGCTGCTGCAACTCACAGATCTTGCGCCCGACCCGCTGACTGTCAGCTAATGCCGCATCTCTTGCTGCTATAGCCAGCTGCAATTTCGAAGTTTCTTCGGTTTTCTCGGCTTCAAGTTGTTCCAGCAACTGGTAATTCTTGCGTCGTTCCTCTTCTCTCTCCTCCTGTGCTTTTTGAATCTCTTCCTCAATGATGCTCATCAGCTCAAGACATTTCCTATGGGTCGCTTCATCATGTTTCGGCCTAAGCTTTCGTTTTTTTGTGATGGAGGCCTAGCATAGTCAGTACGGAGTACATCAAGGTATGCCTCCAGGGCAGTGTTGGCCATGGCAAAACCAGAGAATATGGTGGAAGGTAGAGATTGGGTACCGTATGCTTGTGCAACCCAGTCGCCGGTTTGAGAGGGTTCCGATCATCTTTGGATCTAGATTGGGTAGACCGAAGGGAATAACACGAAGGCGCAGCACGCAGCTGTACTTCGCTGCAATGGTCCGCCTGTTCCCGGAAAGCCTTGTGATCCTTTGCCATGCTAGGTGTGTTCGATCGTGAGATGAACAACGGCTCAAGAAAAACCGAGACGTAGAAAGCTTGAAAGAAATACAAGCAGCGAGTTTCGAGAAGCTGAATTATATAGGAGTATGCGGAGGCCCAAGCGCAGGACTTGAACCCGAATGAAGCCGCTCTTGCTCCTGCCCAGGAGGTATGCCAAAACAAGGATCATAATCCTAAGAAAACTGAGCACTGGGCATTAGCGCGAACGCACAAAATACCTACCGCTCGATTATGGAGGTGCGAGCAACAGGTCCGCACAAATATGTACGTTGTTGCATACAACCCTGTCTCATGATAGAAAGGACCAATCGGTCACATCCCATCCAAAGTTTAGTACTAAGACTACAATGTCATCTTTCAAATGCTTTGTGGAGTTTGCCGACTCCCACTGACTCCCACCGACTCTCCATTGGTCCTGCCTAAGAAGATAGCAGCCTTGTTTTTCCGAATTAACAATTTTCAGTTTCCTGTCCCCATACGTCTGGATTCCTCAACAAGCCGTTACTTGAGTTTTGTTCTGAATTTTGTTTGTCCAGCATCATTGATACTTGTGCCCTTGTTACGGGGGAAAGGCATTTCTTGCGGCCAAGACGCAGTAGTAAGGGTATCCATCTAGTGTCCACCATAACATAGACATGCTTGAGGGATAGGAATCTCCAGTGCTACCAATCAAGCGACAGTCATAGCAGGTACCTGAGCATGTTATAATTGTCAGTTTAAGCTACGGCATGGGCCTCGGCCTTAAACAGTTGAGAGTTCTGCTATCAAGCATCCAACTCGAGACTCCTATAGTTCACTTCCCTGGTAGCCCACGTTCACAGTCTATGGATACTATACATCACGAGGCCGGTGTTGATTTGAATCTAGATGAAGTTGGTACCAAATTGTAAGGCGTATTATTGGAGGTATACATTCACTGTTGCCTTTGACGCATGACAACTAGGGTACTCAGTAGGCTGTTAGCGCATATGGGATCTCTGTCGCGTGCTCCCGTCAATCCAAGACCTCGCTCGCTACCCCATGGATGCCATTGGCTGATGATTGGATATCGCGGGTGCCAAGTGAGATCTCAATTCCCTCCGTTTGCAATGAGTTCAAGATCCGCCTTGCTCCAGCAATGCCCGCTCTCGCCTCTGTTAGCTCCTCATGCAGTTTCTTATTGGCGACTGAAGAATTTGCGTATCGTGGCGGAGTTCATTGGCCTCAGCCCGGACCGTGTGACTTTCGTCAAGACGGTCATTCAGTCGGGCACGCGTGCGTTCCAACTCGATTTCTATACTGCTATTAGCAGCCTTAAGCTTGGAGATCTCTGCTGTGAAAGAACCATCCATTCCGTCACCAAAACTCTCCGCCTCCAGGCTCTGTCAGCAATGCTATATTGATAAGGATGTCTAGTAATGCTCACCTCCTTTGGAATACAGCTCGTATTTGTCTGCGAGTGTCCCAACGTGTGCGGGGAAACAGCCTCGATTGAATGACCGATCTCATTGCAAATTTTCCGGTATAGATGAATGTTGCCGCTACTTAAGCTAGATTTGAGCAAACCAGCATTTGCGCTCGTGACGGACCAAGCGTATCCATCTTCAGGTCGCCGTTGAAGACGGACTTTTTCAGGAGCGACTACGATGCGAAGTCGGTCATCTAGGAGTATTAGCTGAGTTATTGTCAGAAGAGGACCACAAATACATATATTTGCCGCTAGGGCTACTCGACATTGCTGATTCTGTTTGAAGCGCTTCTCGTTGCTACGTTTAGGCATCGTAGGGTACCTTAGCACTCAAAGAATATCAAGGAAATGGTGAGGCCGGTATTTAAGATATGATTCGAAACTGAGCCTTGCGCCAAAGACCGGCTCAATGTAAGATCGATGATTCGTTCTTTCCTAGGTCGAAAATGGTATCCGTGGGTGGGGCCCCACTAGTATCCCATTCATATTGGATAAATAAAGTTTCAGCTGAAACTTGGATTAGTTGAGGCTTGGTTGAAAGTCGAGTATAACTTTTATTGAGACCTCATCAACTAAACTGGACTACTGAATAAAACACAGGAAAAAGTAACCTCAATTTCTGTTCAAATACATCCTCAATCATTAAGTTTTGGTCGGCAAACGCTGGGATTAATTTGGTTGGGGCCTCTTCACGCTGCCAAAGATTTCTGCCTCCCAAGGTGCCGGCGGAACCCATAGTGACTTAATGGAGGGTCGAAAACTGATGCCACTGAGCAGACTGTCGGGCTCGCTAACAACATTCCCAAAGACACAGCAAACATTGGAAGATATATATTGAGCAAGGTTGGGTCGACTCCATGTCATTTGTGCCACCTATCTGTTAAAATTGCGATGACTCCAACAGCTCACTGGCCCCGCCGCCAAAGACTAGCCAGCGCCCACGATCTGACGCCATTACTGTGTGACTCCTCAAAGCTTCTGCCATCAAAGATGATCACTCGCCATGCCGGTCGTAACATTCGCACTGACTCATCGAGCCCACCTTCGCAGCGAGCCAAGAAGGTCCTTGAAATGAGGATTCATCATCGATTTCATGGCTCGCACGTTACGTTCCTAGAAGGACAGCCTGGCAGACCCCAAAGGAAGGGTGCCAAAGAAAGCCCGCGCCGGAAGCGAGCGATTTCGGAGCGAGAGGCAATTCGATTGGATTGGATGCGGCGACTTCGTCCCAAGCCCCATAGACGTTGTTATATCGGACAAGGATAGGGCAAAATGAAGCCCCAGGGGTCGGCATGCCGCAATTACTAATTTCGTTCATATATCGTTGAATAGATGAAATTGACTTGCAAGACAATGAGTATGATAATGCAGTGCGTGATGAGGTAGCCCGTAAACATGGACTCTATGTAGGGGATTGCTCAGCTAGGCCTCCTATCGATTGATATACGCAAGATTGCCAGTATACCCATGCTTTCATGATTGCTGTGTATTACCAAATTGTTCTGAGAGAGATCATGCTACTCTACATGCACTGAAGCAAGGAGAACGCAGTTTACGGTGTAGGCAGAGTTCATGGGGCGTCATGTTTTATTTTTCTATACCTAATTTAGACTTGAAAAACGATCCGTTGCGTGATTCTTGTGAATATTTTATCTTTTAGAGACAGCACGATTAACAAACTCCTGGTTTCAATGGTCTTGTCTGAGCCACCCGTCCACATACCACAAGCTAGTTGGAGATAACCAAGGATCCACCTATTTGGCTCACGGGATTGACTGCAAGGACGACGCCCAGATGGCGATGATGACCAGTTCGACCTGTTGAGTGTCAGCATTATTGGTATAACGGCATAACGTGGGAATCTGCAATTACCTCCAATGCAACCATCCACGATCTC
Organism: Penicillium chrysogenum; assembly: GCF_028827035.1. Taxonomy (NCBI): domain Eukaryota; kingdom Fungi; phylum Ascomycota; class Eurotiomycetes; order Eurotiales; family Aspergillaceae; genus Penicillium; species Penicillium chrysogenum. The sequence continues at coordinate 3,406,210 of NW_026622750.1, read as the reverse complement.
CCCAACGTACCAATGACGGCAATTACAAGCAAAAGAAGTGCCATTGCAGAGAGATGACACGAGATACACCGCAGCTTAGCTCGACCGGCAGTTGACTGTTGAAACAACCACCAATACCATGCAACTACACAAAGGTAGTCCGCGAAGAGAATATAGAGGCTACCCAGATGAGCAGATTTCAGAAGGAAGGTTCCAACTAGGGAGACTGCTATTTTCGCCAAAGTTGAAGCCACAGAGAAAGAAGGGCATATGAAACGTAGTAATCGAGGTGTGAGTGGGTTTTCGCGCTGCTGGAAGATTATGCGAATGTACTGCAGCATTGTTAGCTCAGAACGAAAACACTGTATGTGACCGAGTTCGGTGTGCTGTCAACTTACCGCTTGTAGTGGTGGGAATATTGGTGTAATCCAAAAGAGTACTTGACTCCATGCTGGAAACCTGTTGCTCCAGAACAACCCAGCAAGAATAGCAAAGGAACTACAAGACAAGGCACACAGCGCTAAATCGACTTTATACCAACGCCAGTGTGGCTGGATACGATACAAAAGAAATAGTCTCCCAAAGTTGAGGAGTAGAAGAATAGTCACTAAGACGGACCTGATGGTGTTTTGTGAAACCATGGCCATACTTGACTGCCAGCTAATGTTCTTGTTTGAACGAGGCCTTGAGATTTATATACCGAAAAAGAGACATATTGGCCGGGTAATAGTGTATAAATTCCCAGGATGTCTTCATTTGATTCTGAAATTTTCTTGGCGGATAGCATACTATATTTCCTGCGTATAGAAAGGAGCTGCCCTCAATCTTATGGCACTGAAGACGAATTGGGGACCCTCAGTTGAGGCTTCGGGGCAAAATTTTTGCTCTTCTTTTGTGCTGACCCGAGAATAGACTCCACATTGAAAGGGTTTGTTTCTGATCTAACTTGCATCGTGTACCAGACCACATTTAGGAGGGCCAATCGCAGTTGCAACATCCTGCTTTCACATAGACATCGAGGATATGCAGTAAGGTGGTGCATACATTTATAAATGCCAAACTCAATTTCAGGAGAGCACTGCGATTCTCTCAGGGCTCAGCCTCCGGACCCGTAGAAAAAGTAAAGTGTGTGCTCGCTACAATATGCCTGGAAGTCACACAATGTTTTGATAAAACAGCATTCACCTTTAAAATGGCTGGAATTAGCCATAGAGTACACGGTGTCTTGAATGAGTGCATCCCAGGGGCAGTTTTCATGCACCGCGGATTCTCCGTGTCAGTTTCAGCAGTCCATGATTGTCTGCCCTGACGGACTCATTAGCTTATCGTGATTACTCCTTCGGCCGAAACCGTAACTAACCTTTGCTCAAGGCCCATTATTTGATGATGTTTTACCATCGGCAAAAATCAATACGTATCTCCTTTCCAAAGGGTGCTGGGATCAGCAAATGTGGAGACCGGGGTTACAATATCCGTTCACCGTCATGATAGTATCTTGGGATTCGTCGGTACTCTATGTAACGGAGACAAATGGATAGCTACATCACTAAACCATCAAAGTAAGCGAAATATGCTCTATTCATGGGTTATCGCTTATAATCTTCACTGGCGGTCTGAAGTGCGTATATATTGTGTTGGCCGATGAGTAGTTGTTCCAACAGCGTGAAGTTACCAAATCGGCAATGATATATAGATTGTGTTTCCCTTTTCTCACTCGTGTCAGAAGGTTCCAGACAACAGGTTATACAGGGTATCGTAAATTGGTTCCTGTAATCTACAGCATGCGATGTGCAAATAAACGTCGATAGATGTGACAGAAATACTTCTGCTATTTCAAAGTCAATCCGCTCAGAATGTGGGACTTTTCAAATTGATCACGTTTCTCCTTGCTCCTCTAAAAAATACACGCAGACTTTCCCAACTAAGAAACAAAAGTTAATGACATATATAAGAGATAATAATGAAATCGAAAACAGCATCTGGATCACCGCGACGCAGACATTTCATATGGTGAATAAGTCACGCACTTGAATGTTAACGGCTCATCTAGACAGTAGACCGGGAATAAACCGAACGATGGACAACAGGACATGACGTTTCATGCGTGCGAGCCTTTGTAGTCCACTATTGCCATAATTCCACACACTCGATATCAAGACATGTAAGGAATTGCTACCTGCAACACCGCTTTGGAATACTCTACGAGGCTGTATGTCAAGATCAAGTACATGCCGTGGAGACTGGGCTGCCAGAACTGGACCATTCCAATTCTCTCAAGAGGGCGCAAAGCGTACAGAGCATAACCGCAGAGGTTGAGAAGCACTAGTCTGCCGAATGCAGTGGCCAGTGGAGAGGGAGCGTGGAGCGGCTCGGCCAATGCGTGAATGGACGGTACCAAGGCCAACAGGACCACTGAGGCAAATTGAAGAGACAATTGGGCGGAAAATGCCCCCATGTCCATGTCCTTGAGATAGCCGTCCGAGAGGCTTCCAACCGCGATCATTGTGAAAGCCGATGCACACCCAAGTTGTAGCAATGGTTGGGCTGGGAAGAGAAAAGCGATCGTGGGAAGAGCTGCGGTCCAGACCAGGAATAAACCACCAAACCACACGGAATCTTGCTCTTTCGTCATTTTCTCCTTCTGGAATGCACTGAAGCAATTCTGAAAGACAACACACAAATACCATATGGCGCTTCCTCCACCAAACGCCATCACTGCTAGAGCGTATGGGATTGACTGTTGAGATGAGGGGAAATGGAAGATCAAGAACATCAGTAGATAAATGACAAAGTAGGAGAATCCAAGCGTGCCTATGATGGCACCGATGGCGCAGCTGCGCAGGTTTTGGTAATCGAGAGTGTCCATTGTGTAAAGTTGGAGTAAGCACCGGCCCTCTTGAGGCAGCACCCCTCGGGCGAGCATTTGGCTTTATAGACGAGAGTGGAGCTCAGTCTTTACTCCTTGACCGTGGGTCAGGTATTGCAAAAACATAAGTGTTGGAATAATGATGGGTACGGTGTTGATCACCAGAACGGTGAGGAACCATCATATCTGTAATGACCACCCACCTCAACGGCCGGCGCCTCAGAAGTGACCACGTTTATGTTGAGTTGCCAGAAACTCCTTTTTGCCTCATCGATATTCAATCTAACCGACCGACCGACAGACCTCCCTGACTATGTAATTGGTGTCTCATTATGCAAATGCAGGACCTGAGAGTCGTTTGTGATTCCTCCTCTCTTCCATGATAGCACCATGAAAGATATTGTACATATTGTACGCCAGATCGGTCAACAGCAAGCTCATAATGCTTATTATTGCGATTGCTATTCCCTCTTCAAGCTACTCCAAGAGCTCACAGAACATACGTTCACCGAACTACAAAGACTTTACAAATCCGGCACCGAGCGCTCGACCAACTCTGTCCATCAACTTCTCCGAAATTTTCAGAACACAATCTGTAATATGGTTGAAAGAGCATGCGAAGCCCAAGCGGAATGCGAGGAGTTCTGCTCAGTGAATGAATCACACTCAGCGCGCGTTGTCTTCGAGCCCATCAGGAGAATGTACACCGATCCACAAGCCTCATTGCAGGGTACAAGATGATGGTGGAACTACTAGCCTGGCATCGTCGCCTGGGAAGATGGACGAGCACGACTGGCCACTCTACTATAGTGATATTTTCAAAGGCGGAATTTCTGTAATTCTATATAGCCGCGTGAAAATCATAATGTACTTTGTGTACCACAGTATTTCTCTCCAAAAGCTCATACACCATGTAGGAGCCCACCAACACAAAGCTCTCATGAATCAGACGCAGCTATCAAGAAGTTCCGATTACCACAGGATGTGCACCATAAAGGCGAGCAATGTTTAGCCCACCATCTGCCACCGTCCCTATATATCATTTCCCACACTCCCAGCCGAATGACCATCTACGGGCTTGGCAATTAGATGCAACAGCAGAAAAGATGGACCAACCATATGGTTGAACCACCAATAGAAAAGAACACTGCCAACCATGCTGTGGTAAACATCTTAGCTCCAAGGGTAACTTCAACGCCGTAAGGCTGCAGGGTGTCTTTGACCTTGGATGCAAAAACCCCATACATCACCGTGACCACAATTGTGGCAGTCGTAATCAGCATCGAGGAAAGCTTAATTTATCAGCATGTCTCTTCGATATTTGTCCAAGTATCACATACCGTGCAAAATATGGCAAGGGGTCTGCTGCCTTTTGAAAAGAAAACTTTGCGACAAGCCAAAACTCCGGATAATGTGGTTACCACAAACCCAGCAATATACAAACAGATCACACTCTGGGAAAACCGTCGGTAGCCGGAAACCAAGCTTAGGTCAATATCTGGAAGTATGTTGCTGAGATTTATGGGTGTGGAATCAAGCACGGCGGATAGATCAAAAGTAAAAGAGCTGCTGGGGTCGGAGCAAACCATCTCCGAGCCATCCTTGGCTTTACAGTAGCTCCAGAGGCCAACCAAATAGTATTGAGGCAGATGTGACTTGAATTCGTGTACCTGGGCTTCAACCATGCTGCTTGCAGCCGACGTTGCCTCATGGGTTGCTTCGTTTGCGCTGGTATGGATGCTAGATGCCACGCCTTCGACGGCATTTCTTCCCCCGCTCTCGATACGCGCAGTATCAACATTGAATGAGCCCCGAATTTGCAAATCACGCAGCTTTGGAAATTCTTTCAGGTCTACCTGCCGATTGCTTAGCATTGATTAGCATGGAAGTTTTTCGGGCGTATCTTACTTTTAGAAAATGTAGACCCTTCGGCGAGGAAGACGACGAACATCCGACAAAGACAAGAGATAGACAGACTAGAACGGCGACGGTAAATGACAATGCTGTGGTTGAAACTAGCGAATCCAATCTGCTCTTGGTGGAAAGCTTCATGGCTTCAGAAGGGAGAAGATAAAGGATTGTATCTTGACCGAATAATAGACTTTGAGATCGAGAGAACAATTGAGAACTATGCTGTATCGCAATTCAGGGAAGCATATATATAAACTTTCCAGATATGGTCAACTTAACCCGTGTGGGCAGTGTTCTGCAAATTTAACTGAGGCCGGCGCAATTTTCCGCCTCATTCTATGGGCAGTAGTAGATAAATATGTCAGGTAAACTACCAGTGAATGGGGATCCATAATACATAGGTGTTGTGAGGGCAGGCAGATAATTGACAGCATTAACCGCCGGAATATGAGGGCATGCAATTACAAGTGATCAGGCTGGCGAGTTAGATCTTCGGCCCACAATTATTCTCAGATAGATTCAATAATTAAGGTGGTATAAATACTACTGCACGGAGTGACCCTCGACATCTAAGTTGTCTTTCTCGTTATTCCATACACCTCCTCACCTGTAAATCACAGGTGACTTGTACTAGACCCCGTCATGTCATTTTCTAGGCAGTCAGAAGTTGAACATTGGGAGCGGAAATTATATGACTATCGAGAAAGTCATTTCGAGCTATCTGCCAGAGTGCACATCTCTCACCTCGTCTTCGAGAGTGGGTTCAGAAGACGGATGGACGGCCGGCAGAATATCCGTCGATTGACACAAATGATGAAGATGCAAGGCTGTCAACGCTTGATGAGGGACAACCACGTGCCGGTGATAGTCCCCAGGGCTCATTGGCAAGATCGCGTGCGGCCCCGATCTGGCGGTGGAATCATTCCTAGCTTGGATATGGAGCTGGACTATAGGTTGTGCGCATACGACCACGAGAACCTCATAACAGCTGCAAGGAATTTCCTTGACCACGACAATCAGTGGTGGATCGTAGATGTCTATCTAACAGATAATGAGGAAGGTGCGTTTGCTCAGTTTCAGCTCTCAGAGATCGTCGTTGATAAGTTTATAGTGTCGCCAGACGACCAAAGAAATGAAGCGGAGTCTATTCGTCACAAATTCATCCAATCGCTGAAGGAGCGGTATCCAAACGACAATCGCCCACCTGATGGACTGATCTACGAGCGGATTAACCGGTACGAAGGCTACCTTGATACGCCCAGGGATCCGCTCGCTGCGAATAACTGGTGGGCTGTACTGGAGGCCCTCGCGGGAAGCAAGAAAGGAAAGTATTTAAAGCAATTTTTCAAACACGAGACCTTACACCAAAAGCTAAATTCTTTGCTCATTATTCCGGGTCTCTGGGGAGGGATGCGGATTGGGCTACTTCATAAACTGACAGCCATGCATTGCGACGAGGTAAATTTACTCTGAACCACAAAGCCAGTTCCATCTCAGCTAACTTGATTGCAAATCTAGCCAGTAGCATGCTACTGGGAATTGATCTTCTTCACTTTTTCGAGACTGGTTGGAGGAAGGGAAGAGCTTTTATTGCTGATTGACGGAGTTACGGTCGAGCTGCTTCAATCTCGCGTCCCTAAAATCTCCCGTAAAGATTTGCAATCCTTGCAGGTCGAGTTGGAGGAGGGCCGGCTTTTCCCGAACTTCTCGGAAGAGGCTCGGCAGGACATATGGGCGCGTTTGAAAGAGATCGATTATCCAATTCCAACCTTGAAAACATTTTTCAAAGATCGGCTCTATCTTGAGGTGGCTCAAAGTGTCATGAAGAGACTGTTCGTCCAGCCGCGAGGGGATAAGATTACCATTGACCTGGGTGTGTATGGGAAGTATGACACTCCGGTTCCCGTCTCGATGGCGCTGAGACAGGAATGGTTAGGATCCGACCTGCTCGAATTTTGGCGCTTCAGCTTCCAGTATGGATTTGAAATGACCGATCACCAACGCCTTAAATGGCCGACAGACGCTGATCCCGAGGATATACTTGATCGGCGAAGCTCCGGATCGTCCTTTCTTCCCAAGCAGGAAATATGGGGCCATTTCTTTACACTAGTGAGAGCGAGAGGTTTCCAAGCACCCGTCACAGACGACACGTCATTTGCAACAGGGGAGCTACCTTCCCCTAGAGTGTGCGAATTTCCAGAAGACTTAGCCGAAGAAATAGAAGTTGCCAAAAGATGTGGGAAGCCGTACTCGAACACTGTCGAGGCAGATCGATTCGCTTTGTCCGCAGAGACGCTGCGGCAAAGTCAAGCCTCGGTTCGAGTGACGGCGGGGTTTCTCCGACAGTCTGTTTTCAAGGCGTTCTTTGGCTATCTGTGGAATAGCAATAGTCAAATGGCCGGTGGTGATCCTCCTGACGACAACATTGAAGTTCACCATCGCGGCGAAAGGCCGACTACCGCAAATGTTGGTCGGGCCATGATGGCCACAGACGGCATGGACGTGGATCCTGGGAGCCTCAGGCCAAACCCTCTCGTCACCTCAGCAGCGCGGACGCATAATGCCGCGGCTACTGCTTCACCAGCTGACATACTGCCGCCGTTCGGTGTCATGACCATCACGGTTGGACGAACTACACGAATATTAGACCTACCAATCCACGACTCATTTATGAAAGACTTTTCGACTGGTCTATTCAACAACAACTTTAACGTCCAGACCGATGAGAGGGAAAAGCGATCCATTTCCCCATATACGTGCTACTCTCATTATCTGCACAATCCGTCGTCGGTGCTACACGCCGAATTCAGACAAAATGAGCATACTACCTACGCTATTGCACCCTCGCAAATCGGCGCTGGGAGCAAGAGAAGGATGCTTGATGAAGACGAGCAGATGGCTAGAGCGGAAATATGGTTACAGGAGCAAATTGCGTTGCTTTCGGATCGGCGTAACGGCGACGAAGACCTTTGACGGGAAAGGAGGTATCAAATTCGGGTTTCACCAAGGCCTTGAAGAGGCTCACGGTATAGGGGAGGCCTGGTATGGTAGAGATGGTATGAGTGAGACATGTAAAAATTCATATGTTATGATCTATCATATCTCAGAGCATGTTCCTGTAAACGGCAACGTTTTAGCTTGAAGCGAGCAAGCCTATGGTATCTATCTTATATAGTGCGAAGGAATAGATGATAATGTACTTCTTGATTTATTGGGATGCATCGTGGTTCGATCAATTATATTTATTAGACATGCGCTTGGTGTCCGGCACTGATCGTTATTTATATTTTACAGCTGACAATTAGATGTAAGTTCCATAGCCCGAGGAATCTCAATGGCTTCAACTATTCTCTGATTTATATACTCTTCTTCCATTCAACATATAGCATCATACTTGTAGTTCACTCTCTGGCCACCATCAAGGGTTCTACACCACATGGCGTCGCTTCAAGTTTAACAAGTGAGGTGCTGCCTCTTTTATCTCAATAGACTATGGTACACTCCGCCGACTCAAATACCTTTGCTGACCCAGAGGCGCAATGACAAAGACCACCCTCACGATGGTCCGCCTCCCTAAATATATAATTAGACAACACAACTTGAATTCCATATCAAAGAGTGGCTTACTTGATGAGGCAGGTATTCAGGTCGAGTTCCCCAGAACCCTTCGGCGAGGGTATTGTGGTGGGGCCATGTGTCTCGCTAGGTGCGCTTGGGGATGCCGAGATGCTCGCAAAGCTTGATGTATTCGGGAGCTCGCAGCTAGAGCTCGCAGTATGGGTAGCAGACCCGGTACTCTCGGTACTGGTGCTTGTCTGTTGTTGAGTGCTTTCGCGTCTTGTAGTCTCTTTATTCAGTGGTGGCGATTGGCATGAACAATTGCCCTGCTGTTGCGAGCGAACCTCATCACCAGCTGCCCTTTCTGCATGTTGCCTCACCGAAGCCATCAGGGGAAGTTGACCGTCTAGGGAGACTGCAATACCACGACAATCGATGGAAGGACCATCAACACCTGTAAAGGTTAGCAGTCAGGTATAATGCGAGGGTAGTATGATACCTACATCTACTGAGTGCGCTTTCCATCTCAGCCTCGCAGTCAGGCGACAAGGAAACTGATTGCGTGTGTCCAGAAGTTGAAAGCGTGGCATTCAAGCTTCCTCCCATAGCTTGGTGCCATGTGCTGACTATATTACATGTGAATTGAATGAGGGGCCTAAGATCAAGGGCTTGAACCTGACCGAGGATAGCGATGACTGTAAGCAGAGACCTGAACATGATCAAACAACTTTGGTATCCAAAGACCCGGCTTTGGCGGGTGGTGCTGCGAAGCGCTTTTATATCATCAAGGCTCGATGAGCATATTTCTGAGGCACCAATTTACCTAGGAGGCGTGGCAATCCTATGAAAGTAAAAGAAATAGAGAAGAACGACGGGTGGTGCATCATTATGTTGGCATCACTGGCATCAAAGAAATGCCGATGACATTGAAAATTGATGCCAGCGGGAGAATCAACTCTTAATTTTGGGACAGCACATTTGTGCCCGTATGGCTCAATTTAAGATTCCCTGCGTGTGAAGCTATAACTTTAGAAATATACCATTTCCAAGACCCAAGGGATATATATTACCCTCGATCTCCCCCTCTTTAACGGACTTTGTCTATTTCCAATTAACGTGATGAGGGCCGGTATAGATTCTGCTAGCATTTTGTTGCTGCTTCTCGCCGTTTTAGTCGTGAGTGGCTGCACATTCGCTCTGCATTATGCGGGTTTCATATACTGACTTTCGATAGGTCGCAAGGCCCCATGATGACCCGATCCACACAGCAACATCCACCCATCCAGTGCGATCCCCAGAAAGCGCATCCGCGACCGTGACCCGCTAACGTATTTTCTAGTATCATTCTTCGCCAACATTCCCACTGCCGAAACTACCGTACGAAATGATCATAGAGGTCGGTCCCTATCATTGATTGTTTGCAAGTATCTAATGATCGCAACAGCAAACTCCGGCTTGTGTATATTCGCACGGAATTGCTTACATGGACGCTACGACGGAGAACATTGACCACTTGAGCAAAGTCAGCGAAACCTCGTGCAACGTTGATGCTGGAAATTGTCATCGTCTGTCATATGCCAACCTATCTGGTATATTCCTTTGCAACTATGTAAGTACTCCAAACTTCAAGGCAAATAGGGCTCCGTGCTGACGGCACTAAGAGCCACGAGCGCATCTCAACAAACTGTGGAAGCCTTGTGCCACTGGCGACAAAGGTTCAAGAAACATGTCAGGTCGACAACTTTTATACGTTTGGAATAATCGGTGGCTCTTCTCAAAACGCGAGTGACTCGATTGACTTTCACTTGGTAGTTGCGGTCGACTCCATGGGGTAACCTATAGAGTAGTCCAGACCTCTCGGCCTTGCCACTGAGTCGGATTGGTATTCGAGGTGGACCAATTAAGGTGCTGCCGGAGCGTAGCACGGATGTGATTCACATTTCCGTATGTAGATTCTTTTAGAACTCTCAAATTAGGGAGCTGTTTTTCCTATGCACGCGCTCGAAATGAGTTTCACCAATTTGTTCTCTTTGATTGCTTCTCCACCTCTATTTTTATTGACGCTAGGCCTAATATAGCTAGTGAATATTTATTGCCCTTTTCCTATTCGATAGTAATTGATGGGCTAGGCCAGATGTAGGCCGAGGTGGTCTGGCCAAGTCTTAGGAAAGAACCAAAGAGAATAAAATATGGTGAAAGGAATTTCGAGCGGACCTGTAAAGCTCGTGCGTTGGTAATGCCCTTCCTTCAAAATATCGAAGGCTATCGCTTCCCAAGAAGCTTCTTAGAATGCTTGGAATACCATTCGCCGTGTTGCATTGTAAAATCGTTGAAAACCAGTACCAGCCTTAACTCAATCATTGTGCTCATGCTTACTGCATGACCGATGAGATAATACTTCGACAGTACTTCCGCCCAAAATAGCCAAAAAGCACAAAACAAATAATGTCACGCGCGTAGGGAAGGAAATCGGTCAATTACCAGAGCGGTCAACCCCGGAATATTCACCCTATTTCCATCAACTGGCCCCTCACTGCATTTCTCGAGATAATGCTGAACCAACAAAGATCCAATCAAACATATCCGCCTCGGGGATAGCTCATTTTTAGTCATCTCCTGCTTGCACACAACTGCCTTTGATGAACCGTTTCGAGATGTCAGTTCTTCGAGCTCTGCTTGTAAGAATGACAAGTGCGCACGAAGACGCGAAATCCGTTTTGAATTTCGATAAACAGCCCGACTCAGTCGTTTCAATTTGGGCCAGCCTCGTCTCTTCAGAGTTTCAATTTTGGTCAGGATTTGACCTGTACCTAATAGATTTACTAATGGTACCCGAGATTGCTTGGCAGGGAACATAATCTTATAATCATCCCTCTTTCGCTGAAGCGCCTGTTTAGACTGCAATTGAGCCAACAGATGCGATAACATGGTCGTAGGATCCAGGCTGGGACGGTGAATATTTGGTATTGTTGCCATCAATGTTCCCACCGGCCGCTCCACTTCATTCTCGACGGCAGTGATACGATGAGTTGGGGAGGTGCCCGAAAAGAGTAAAACCAACAGGATCATGCAACTGATACAGCATTCATCGGAGATTTGGTCTCGCCCATCTGGCGACACTTTTGTTTCTAAAGGTTTGCCGGGATTTTGGCTAATCAATTGATGCCCAGAAGTCATGACCTGGCCGGTACGGATGCTGTACGCACCCCCTTGCGCCGTGGGTGTGTTGGAGCTAAAGTCCAACATGACGTACGGTAGCTGTCCTGGACTTACTACGCGGGACTAGCAATATTAAATAGAGATCAAGTATTCTATAATAACTGGAACGGCGCTACGAGTTTGCCAGTACACCATAATGCGACCGCGGTCACCGTTGTCGATCTTTGAGGCTAGGCCATTTGTATCGCTGTCGGCATCAACGGGATAAGGATTATGCTGGCAGGAAGCAGAATTGGAGGCTGGAGACGGTGAAGCCTCATTATGAGAATGGCCATGTCCGTACCAGGTCGACTCCGAATTAGAAGGCGTAGCGTACATGTTCAAAGCACGACTGTGCTGATGTTGATTTCACCGTGATCATTTTTACCACCTTACCACCTTACCACCATACCACCTTCACCACCTTCACCACCTTCACCACCTTCACCACCTTCACCACCTTCACTGTCGCTGAGTCTTGAATGGGAACCACTCTTAGGCTTAGATTGACTTCCATCCCATATACACTGAACCTAGAATTTCAACATTAAAATGTGTCCCAGAGTGTAGTTGGAGAAATAGGTGGTCTTGAAATGGAGCATCGGCTTGATCTATCAAGATTAATCCCAGATAAATTTTGCGAGGTATTTTATTAATGAGGTGCCAACTCAAGTATCATTTGAAAAATGCGAGAATTCAGCTGTCCTAGGTATGACTTTCGCTCTTTTTTCCGGGGAATCTACCACTCGTTGCGACCGAAGGAGAGAGGTCGAACACACGGCATGCCTCTTGAGATAACGGAGGATAAAGCAGTGTATAATAAAGACCCCGATCAAAGCAACACTGCCTCCAAAAACGCTGCTGAGTATAAGTAATGTGCCCTGCTTTGAAAGCCTTGCCGATAGATTACTACCATAGATTGCTGTATCGTGCCTTTCATGATCTGAGGTTTTTGTGGCTGATGTTGGTCCATAAATCGAGGAATTAGTTTGAGAGCTAGCCAGCGTGCCTGTCAACGTCCTCGACAAGGTTTGGCTTTTATCGCTATGGGCCAGAGATAAGTGATGCCTAGCCGTCCCAGCGATACGACCAGCAGTGCCAGACCATTCGGTGCCAGAAGCTCCGTCGCTTTGGAAAACCCTGCTCTGTCCGGTTTCTCTGATCTCGGAAGCTTCGGTATGTATTTGGCTAGTCGAATGATACAGGGACTCCACGAAAGGTCCCGACGAGTCCTCAGAGTGCGGTGTTTCCAAACTAGCCCATACTTGAGATGTACGATTGAATGCAGACGGCAAAAAGGTGGCTCTTGTGGTCACGTTCTGAAGCAAGTCGGTAGTGTTATTCTTTGAATTCTCAATCGGAAAGAGACTATGGTCATCAGAACCGGTGCTGGTATATGATCCTCTTATGGCACCGGTTATGGAATCTTTTTCGGTAATTGCTCCATTGTGCTTGGGTTCCGTCGTAGGCTCATCACCAGGGGCGCTGACTGGAGAACTGGAGTGTAATAGCAAATCACAGTATGATGGACGATTCAAGGCCGACAAAGGGAATTGCTTCGAGACTGGTGTGACGTGAAGCCTTGATCCCTCCTCATGTAGTGCCTGGCTTGTCTGAGAACCAATAGCTTGAGTGTACGTAGGGTTCTGTGAGGTCAACGTCGGCTGTAAGTCAATAATTGTCAGCGATGATGTTCAAAGGCAATATATCGTCTCTGAAGGCTGGGAAAGTATGAGAAAAATCTGGAAAGAGGCATGTATGATACATACGACTGCTGAGCGATAGCTATGACTTTCCATGGCAAGCTTCTTTACAGACTGAATATGCATCGATCAAGCACGGAAAGACCAGAGCGTGTCAATAAGATAAGGTGGACTGTTCAATATATTGGGTCTCTGGGAATCGCCGATATAATTCCAAGTTCCCAGGGCTAGGATTGTGGCGATATAAAAGGCACATAGACTATTATAACAGTTAGTTATGTCTGGTGCTGGCCTTGGAAAATGTCAATTCTGCACGTCAATACCCAGCCGCATATTTTTATTCGCTAGACCGCAATATAAGTCGTAGCAGTAAACATCGTTCAAAGTTCCTGCGAATGGTGACCATCGTTGAAGTAATAGATTGGACGATTAGGCCATCGCAGATGTCCGACATAAATAAGTGCATCCACCGGCCAAGGCAAACTACTAGTTCCATTGCAGCAAATTAGTGGACAATGGCGCCTCCCTTAAGCCGTGTCAAGCGGGAGCAACTCCGTAAGCGTCGCAACAATCTACTACGACGCCACAATGAATTTTGGCTTCTGTATGGGATGAAAAGCTGGCTCATCATGGAACTGCCTGATGGTCAGATCTTTACATACCACTCCCATCCAGATACCCCTCCGCCCTCAAGGGAAGATATGGTAAGACAAAATTAATATGAGTATTCGATGATTTGCCGCTGATTGGCGAAAGAAAACACGGCCCAAGCCCACTATTGTTCGAACGCCTCGCGACTATATTTCTGCGACCTCTGCTCAGTCAGTTGGCAGAGATATCCCGGTCTTCTGCGCCCCAGTTCGTCAGGACCAAAAATGGGAAGCTCTGGCGAATCATTTGAACAATAATCGCTGCATGGTCTCGTAGTAATACAAACCGTTTCGTGCTTAGTTAGTTCACTTCGGTGCACAGTGGGATCCGTGGCGCACGTCAAGAAATACCGATCTCAATACGGTGGTTAAAGCAATGGAACCTGTTCAACATAGAAGCCGGGTATGACATCAGGGAGAATCGAAACCAATGTCACCATTTTATTTCTTTGATTGTTTCTCAAACTCTAAATCTAGTCACGCCAGGCCTAATGTAGTTAGTCGACGATGTACTGCTCATCGCCCTTTCCTATTCGACGGCCCGAATTGGTCTAGGCCAGAAGTAGATTAGAGGCGACGACCCAAAGAGGACAGTAGGAAGGCTAGTTAGGAGCGGACAAGTAAATTTTAGTTGGTTGTAATACTTGTCTTGTTTCCTACGGCCATATTGAGAGCATATCATAATTCTAGTAAACTTGAGAAGTTTCGGTATTGAGAGGCTCTATTCGGTATATGCAAAGGCCTAACCTATCTATGGGCTGTGATCAGCTGGTGATGGCCACCGATTGATATTGGCCTCAACTTGCTTCTTATTGAGCCTGCCAACCAGGGGATCGAGCGAGGGATAATGGCTTATCTTCTACGACACATTGCAACCGTCACCCTGTGTCCAGTTCCCCGATGCTACCTCCGCCTAACGTGCATCCGGCGATGTCGGTGGAATCGACCGTGTTTCGCGCTTGGATCAAGAGAAACTGTAACATGACATAAGTACTGTAAACGGAACGCTTCAAAAGGGAGTATAATACTTACTGATTGGGTCACTAGAAAGGCGATGGCTTCGCCTCACGCTGTGAGTAGGTAGCGAGCCAGGTGTCTGTGTTGCAGAGAATTGTCAGCGCAAGTCTTCGTGATATCATAATATATGGGCAGTGTGTACTACCGGCTCTGGTGGGAACATGATTGCCTTTAATGGCCTGGAAGCCTGGTGGATTATTAGCATATCTCGGACTCGGACGGCGAAAGAAAGAGCCATACCACTGGAATGGTAACCAGTAGGACGCCCAGAATGAAGAACCCCAGTGCGATCATCTGTATTATTTTTTTAGAAACGCTATATGCATCGTGAAGGGGAATGAGGGAAAGAGTTCGATGTTATATACCTGACTTTTGTAGGCAGTCTTGCAATACAAATTGTGGTTTTGGGGATATATATAACATGAGGGAGAGAGCTACCGACCCCTGTTGAAGTCACAATCTAAACTCTTTGGCCCGCAGCAATTTGATGCTATCGCCTACTCAGAAACATGAGGAATTTTTGAATTCATCCTACCCACTTAAACGGTACCCCAACCTCAGCCAACCAGGTTCTCACATTTAGCAATGATATATATTTAGGGGAATTCAGCAGCTCACAGGCTACGTATCGCTTCATTAGTTTAGATCATTATTTATAAAACCCCCAAAGGGCTAAAATTCACAACTTAATCACCTCTATGGTCCCGAAAGATTTGCTACATGAGGGTATGTTTGTCACCGAATTTGACAACCGGCGTGCTTACTAATTAGCTAACCACTTCGGACAGGGGTGATAGAAAGCATAATCTCGCTATCCGGATTTTCGGCTCGCTACTTTCCATTTTGCGCTCAACACCAGATTCTGCAGTTCATATAGCGACAACTCGAAACCCATGCCTTCTGCTTCCTTCAGCGTTGGCTTCCATCGGAGTCTCTCGCAGCCGGATGGACTTGCCCAGAGGCCTTAGAGTTGCACAAATTCTTTCGTCTCTTGGAAGTCCATCAAGGAAAAGTCAAGGGCGAATGTTTTCAGTTGACCTGGAGCACGTTGATAGGATGGCGTCGCGTGATTAGTAGCATTCGCCACGCAGCTGTGCACCGCATTCCACACGATCGGAAACCATTCCTTAAGATGGTTCGCGCCGCCATCAAATTTTCGAAATGCATCGCTGGCTTCGAAAGCTCCAAAAGACTTTGTCGCATTCAAAAGTTCGTGAAGACATCGGTTTCAGAGTTCGACCAGCTGAGAGCCCAGCTAAAAAACAATGCCCGCTTACAAATTTCTTTGGGTGAAGCCCACCCCGATCATTTAGCCCGGCGGTTAGTTTTGCTTCCGGAAGCTGTCAAGAGAGTGCTTCAGAGCGTTGAAGACGACTTCGTCTCTAAAGTGAAACAGTTTTTACATGCGGAGTTCAAAAGTACTTAGGGGTCGTCCGCGTATCCTACCTACAACGCTAAGCGCATGGCGAACTGCACCGTCTCGTAAAAAGAGTAGGAATATAAAGAATAAATTCTGAAATTGCTCCTATACTTTCAAGTTCCGTGAAAATGCTCAAGCCACAGATCTAATTCTGTCTAGGTGTCAGGTCACTCGGTCCACTTTCATTCCGAACCCACCTCATCCACTTGTCCTCAGTCATCTGTCTTGAAAGGAGTCAAAGCAACACAAAGCTCTGGAAGTGTCAAAGCCATCGAAGCGAAGACTGCCTAACAGGAGAGACGTTCCACTGCTGCTTCCACTCCTGTTCTGCACTGGTTTCCTCGGCCCGCGATTTGTCAAGAGCCACTCTTAATGAAACGATAGCTCGAATCAAGCGAGGATCCCTAGAAGGGCTGTTTGCCCGGTTGAAATGATACTGCAAAGCCAGGCTTTGAGTTGCGTCTATTGTGGTGCTGACAAGTTGGTGGAAGCTCTCAAAACACTTGCAATAAAAGTCGTTCTCAAGTCCCTGTTGACGGTGCTGCTGTATCCTTTCGGTCTTCAATTCGGACATTGACATTTCGGTCAGTGTTTTGGATTTTCTCAGTCGTGGCCGGGTTGTTTCCAAGGCCATGGTAGATCCGCTCGCCATAGAGATTTGGTGGTCCAGTGAATTTATCTCAGGAAGAGATGGCTTGATTTGTAGGGTAGTTGGTATGGTAGTAATAGGGATAGTATCTTTAGCTGTGTCTGTGGATCGACTGTAGATGCTTGAAGTGTTGTCGCGAGAGTAACCGGGAGTTCGATGTTGGAAAGGGTTCATATCGGTCATGGACTGTCCACGTCTCGGCTCTCTGAAACCGACGTACATAGGGAACGGGAGTTACTAGCGTTTTAAGAACGGAAAGTCCATTTCATGGGCGAAACAGTCAATTTGTGCTCTAAGGTAGTTTCTGAACGGCTTCCCTCACATTCTCACCACGTTGACGAACCGCGCACTCTTAGCCGTAGACCAGCATCGGCATAGTACCAAGTTAGTCTGTTGAGAACTTCAGCAATGTTCCCAGACGCCAAGTATATTGCCATACTAAGGGGTGGTATTATAGAGACAACGCATGGTTCTTTGACAGCGAGCGAACTTTTGTCTTCGCCCCGCCACCTACTCGCGCTTTCAGATTTCAACTAACGAGGGCGACCATAACACGAGTCCACGGGTTACAAGGTATAGACAGATCATATCCCGCAGTTCGAATTCAGACTCCTATCTATGATAATCATATGATTCTAATTGTTGTTAATATTGCCAGAGTAAACCTAGTCTCCGTGCGTCTCGCATTTCATGGGGTAACCCGTCGAGACCTAACTAGATTTTGTATTCTACTTACTAACTGACTTAAACGCCAAACTGAAACTTCACCCAACTCATTACCGCCGCCTTTTCTGCCCCAGAGCAGGTTCTAGGAAGTGAACTACTCGCTTTGACCCACGATAGCAGTAACAAGATCTCTGCGGCGGCCATTCTTGATTCTGATGATCTGTGCGACCAAACTGGGCGTATGCCTTTTGCTCATCGAGGAATTCCTGCGCCGATTTGGGGAAACCACCAATCCTTTCGCGAAAGGTATCATTAGCAATTTCAATTGTGACCATTTCGTCAAGGCTGGTGACCCGAAAATCAACGCGCTTCCTGAAGTATCCACAAAACCGGCAAATGTCGACTAGATCTATGCTTCCTAAATCAAGATCCTGACCAGACTTAAATCTGGCGCCGGGGAACTCGACAAGCACCCGCTGCAAGATCTCGGCAGGATTTGGTCTTGAACAAAGAACAGATCCCCGACAATGAAATGAAGCCTTACCCTGGATAGGGGTTTCATCCAACTCAAAGAAAAACATTGCCGACGCGAGAATGGTCCTCACAAGCTCAGCTGGAACTGCAAAATCCATATTCGACATCGCTTCCAGCGAGCACACATCGTCTAAATCAGGGAGCGTCCCATCGATTGCCTGGTCTAGTCGGAAAATATCAGGCGTCGACAGATGGGGTAGGTAATTCAGAGCTTCCAAAAACCCTTGCTTTCCATCCATAGATAGAGAGGACATCATGGCCCGGAACAGTCGGGGAAGAGGCCCCTCCCAGATTCGACCCAGTATGCCCGTTGGACGACTGGGGGGAGATGTGGAGAAGCCTGTTCCGACAGAGAGGAGAAGGTCGTGTCGTTTCGCCATGGGCCAGATGATGCTCGACTCTCGCAAAGCAATAGCGAGTGGGTTGTTCGCACGGACCCCACCGTCTTGCAGACAAAGGCCTGGCAACTCTTTTGGTTGGAAGTAGCTAGAAAATGTCAGCGTGTTGAAATGTCTCATGGTGCTTGGACTCACATGGGTGCTGCACCACTACATATCGACCTGTCAAAAGCTAACTGTTAGCAAGATCGACTACCACTGTCCAAATCAACTGGCTGCAAACGATCACTTACGCGTCAAGTAAGGAAGGGTCTTGTCGGTCGTTGTGTGGAGTTAGAAACTCGTAGGCGGTATTGGTGGAACGTGGACTTGTTCCTCGGTAATTGGCTAGCACGCAGGCTTTACCATCAGATGTGCGGCTTGCTACAATGGCGATCCGGCAACCCGCAGGATTGGCGGTGGCGACATCGAACATGCGACGAGATGGGTTAACGGCTGCTTTCAAAATCTTCGACAGACCTTCGGAATTATAAAGGCCATCTATGGTCAAGTTGAACGCCGAGGCAAACCACCGGATACAGCGAGGAATTGGGGTTTCGGATGAATGACAAAAAATGTTACGCGCCAGGTGCGGGAACGCATCGAAACATTGCGTGACCGAAGATTGATTGAGAAAAACGTCAATTGCCGTCAATGCGCCTAGAGGAGGTTTCTTAGTATATCAACCACAATAAAACACTCGGCCACTCGGCGTACGTACCTACACTGGTTCCAATGCACAGGTCCGGCAAAGATGCGATCGGAATGCCAATGCGACTTTCTAAAACCCGTAGAAGGCCCAGTTGGATCAGACCGCGCACTCCACCACCATCTAAACTGAGAATCACCGGGGGCTTCGTCGGAGGCAGTTGGCGAACAGTGACGTCGGACCTCTCCTCGCAGATGGGACATTGAGAAATCTCGAAATGGTACTCCCCAAGACGACTTGGCTTTCCGAAGATTACGACACAAGTGTCACATATTGCATGCTTGCACGGGAGCATATGCTCCGGGGGTCGACTCAGACAGACCAAACAAGTAGTTGTGGAGCGAAGACCACCCCACTGGCGATACAAGCGACACAACGTCTCTTTTCGAATGGCTGCCGATGTCTTTACTGCGCTCAATTGCGCAAAGTGGTGCACGAAGCGGGATGAAACGCCAGCAATATGGTATTTGAACTCATTGTCCCAGATGCTTAGACATCGCTTCTCATAAGTGCGGCGAACACCACGGTAGGCGAGAATCCTGGGCAAATTAGCTTCTTAATTGAGTTGAGAGTATGAGTCAAGAAGGATGGTCGTACCATGCATTTGAGGGGGATAGGCGTCCATCAAGAAGGCCGAGGCTACAAGGTCATCAAAGTCCTCCTTTGGGTAGCCAATGCATGTTTGCATAACCTCTCGAAGGCAATCGTCCATCGTTTTGTTCCTCACATAGTCCCTTCGGGCTCTTTCCAAAAGATCAAATGGTGGTGCATGCAGGAGCCATTCGTGGGTTTGTACCCCCGTGCTCCAGAAAGCGCTCAGATGAGACGCCGAGAAGCGTCGACAATTGGAAATTTGCTCGGCCTGGACTATATTGAGCTGCTTAACGATCAATGTTTGCAGTGGCTGGAAAACGACGCTATCTGAAAGCCCGTGACGTGGACGCAGGTCCAGAATCGTGACTGTCCCAGTATCGAGCTTTTGGAGCTGAGCGCATTCCTGTGCGAAGGCTTCTGTTACATGTTGACTGTTGGTCAAGACGATGACTACCTGCAGGGGGAGCGGGAACAACCTCATCGCCAATTGTAAGCTGTCGACGTGGTCTCTGTAATAAGTCTGTTGCGGCTTGGATGTCAGGGACGGAGTCGAGGAATAAACACAGGATCTAGGTCCATGGTAAAACGAGTTGCCTCTTGACCTCTTGCTGTAGCCTTGCAGGGGTCAACGTCCCGTCTGCACCCCCCTAGTGAGAAGGTTTGATGCTTTGTCGTTGGATTCTTTAGCCACTTAGAATCCCCCAAGCTTTGTTCGAGGCATAGACCGCTTTCAGCAAACAATATAGGATTCTGTGTATAGGCGGTCTTGGTGCTGAGATGGAGACGGATCAAGCCTACGGGGCCTTTCCGTGTGATGTTGTTGTAGGGGAACAGAGTCCGCAAGGCTTTCTTGCGGTTTGAATTTCCGTAAAAGTAGAGCAGGCATGGATATTGATGCTTTGGTTTGGGTAATTCCTGCACTAGTTGTTCTAGGCGGTTGGTATCAACTAAATCCCAAGCTTCATTCTCCTTGACGAGGTCAAGCCAGAGTGCCATTATAGAGATCGAGAGATTGAGAGATTAGCAAAAAAATGGGCCTACTAGGGACTTTATATACGGACTCTCATTTGAAAGTGACTGGCAGTGACTTACAGGTGGCCGACGCTCAGGTTGAAGTTGGCATAACCTTGTCTCGCCTCAAAATCCCCTCTGAACCAAAAATATGTCAAGCACCAGATTCCTTCCGCCAGTGCATTCGCAGATGACGCTCGCTTAAACCAATTATGCAGCAACTTTTGCGTTTCGTTAGAAGTCATTCGTTTTGGCTTCGGAAACCGGACCGCGTAAGTCTCACAGCAAGGCAAAAATGCATCTCCCCCTATACTAGGACCCCTAGACCTAGTTGGAGCACGTATCATAGTGGCCTTTCATATGGACTATTTAAAGGGCTGGCACGGTTCTTTATTGATTTGCCTCCTTACGGTAACCTTAAAATCTTTTGGTCATGGCCTTCGGTGTGGACGATCATACAAGTACGCCAGCGAAAACGGGATCAGAAAAGACTCCACTTCGCGAAATTGACCCTGTGCTTGTTCTGTCTTGCTCAGCTGCGGATGTGGCCCCGGCGCTGTGTAGAGTCAACCAGATGCACCACGCCGATGAAACTTCCTATGTCAGAATGCTTAGAGAAGAGGCAGAAATGGATATGCGTTTCAGTATCACAGTTGGCGCGGCTAACTGGGCACTGCTGGCCGGCTATCTAGTCATTCCCGGCACATTCACTTCGCTGCAGACCTCAAACCAGGTTGAAAAGACGTTGCAAGCCAACGAGGCCGGTCGTACAGTTCTACATATGATCCAGAACCCCCCGTTACTCGCCATTGCGTGCTTGCTTTTTGTTAGTGGAATTGCGGCTCTCATGCGGCTGATGCATTTCCCGAATCTCAGGGGAAACTACCCCTAGCTAATCAACAAAGTATTTGTGTAAGTGAGCAAATCCCAACTGAAAGAGGTATGAAAAGCCAGATCCAACTCTAATCCTGGACTAGACCCCTATGCCTGCATGCTGCTGCTGGGCTGCTGACCACTGTCATCAATGTTTGTACATCTCAAGGTGGGGATTGGTCGGTGATGGCTATCATAACAACTGCTGTTACTGGAGCAACTCTTCTGAGCTGTTCAGCACTTCTTGCGCTTTACAAGTTCTACAAGCTGGAGCGGATCAGAAAAGAAGATGAGGATATTCGGCGTTCTCGAGCATCCACCACTCTTGATACGTGATATCAGAGATTTCAGACCGAAGAGCCTGGTCAGAAGTATCACCGTTGCATCGAGGCTGGTATTTTCCATCTTTTCTGTTTTTGATTCTACCCCTGATTTTGTTCTGTGGAAGCCGTTTTCTGTGTAGTTTGGACATGAATGTCCACAAATAGCTGAATGTGTACGTAGATCTTTGGGTGCTTCCCGATAGTTCACTCCCTCATCATGCCGCACAACTTCCTGTCCAGTTTTCCGGTCTCCATCCACTAATCATCCCGTATATCATCGTCTAATAACATTCGTCCGCGCCCAGGAAAATAGCATGTTCAATCGTAAAGAGATTTTCGTACGGAAGCACTCGATTGCCAGTAGATTGAAGGTCAGCTAAATGACTCTCTACGCTGTGATTCCCCGAAATGTCAAAGAGACTGTTCAACATGACAGCCATAGGGAGCTACGTACGCACATGACATACGATGATGGAAGTTGTGCTAACAGACCAAGCTCTTAAATTATGCCATTAATTGAGTGCCACAAGATTTAGTTCAAGTAGCCATGTTGAGAAACGTTGGGTAGTCAAACGTGTTAAGTAACCATTCATAATATTGCGCATGATCCGGATACCGTTGAAGCTATTTATTAACTAACGTTGATGTTTCGGGTAGTTGGTGATCCTAATGCCAGCATGGTTTATTTAAAGGCTAAGGTGTAAGTGAAATATGAGAGGGCATAAATATTAGGCCAACCGCCTTTGTGAGCCCCCCTTTCTACTCAAATACCTGAGTCCTATCCTCAGACAGATCACCCAAAGCGCGCTACTCTTGGGAATTAGCCTGTTTTGCCAGTGCGTACGGTAAGAAGCCCCCACTCCGCAAACCCCATTCCCTCGCAATATCTCTAATAAACCGAGCGGGACATAGCTAGGAGACAGGTGTTTTCCAATAGAGGAATCAAATCTAGCCTAGGCCAAATGACATGTCTACCAAAGACCTAACGACTACCGTGACGCCGGAAACAGTGCCTCTCGCACAAAACCAGTACGTAGATCAACCAACATCACCGACATTGCTATGTTTATGGGTTGACAATTTCGAGTACCGAGAGTTTTGCATGTGATATAATTACGAGCCACCCTACTATCGGCCCATGTGTCGGAGACGAAATGGCGTCCACTCAAAGCATGAAGACAACCCGAACGCCCTCCTGGAACAACGCTGCCTTGCCCTTAGCTTTGATAATTCCAACATTCACGCTGCCAACTGGGAGTACGGTGGAGGCTATCACAACAGCTCATATTCCTGCCCCTACACGAATCGGACCTACCATACCGGCTGAAGGGTCTGGAAATGTGTTGTGGTCATCGACCACTCGATAGCTGACTTTATGCTATCTGCTCCTCCTAGTTGTCAAAATAATTGATGAAAGTCGATCCATTTAATTTGCTCAACATCCTCCACGGAGGAGCAGAATAGGGCTAGCTCACGATATCTGTCTCTGTCCAGGAAAATTTTATTCCCTGTTGTCCTTTTCTGCAGCGAGACTCTAGCAAAAAGGAAAACAAAATGTTGGATATTCAAGGGGAACAGCATCTGAACATGTTGAAAGTAGACCTGTTAGAATAGACTGAAAATTATAGGCTATTTTATGATGCTGAGCAACCGCACCTCAACTTTCCACACTTCAATTGACGGTGGTGGAAATCCCGATCAGCAGAGGTTCACTGTAACCTACTATAATTGCGGCAATTCACCACCACACTTAAAAATCCAATGTCGTTATGTTGTTACCAATGGACTGATATTGCGAAGACGAAGGTCATGTGTCAAAATAATATCTTGGAGCTATAAATGGTTTTTTGACCCTTGTCCATCCTCGCTATGTTTTTTCACGCCGCGAAGCCAACACAGCATTATGAATCGCGCTAAGACCAAACACAGCCGACCTTCTACCGTGTGGCTTGATGAGTCGGCCTTCTGCAATAAGCAGCTGAGTCCAAACTCAACGGCGTCTCCGCATATCCAACCCCCAACAATACAGAAAATGGCCACCGCCGTAATCACACCTGGTTCAATGGAGCCACACCCGGGTCGCCCGAACGCAAGGATCACACAACTGAATCAGAACCCATGGGATACTTTTGAACCTGCCGCTGGATCATCCCAAGATCGGTCTCTGATATTTGCCCGAAATAAGTCGGAAAGAGGGAAGTTGGTGCATATCCAACAACTTGAAAAACAGTTCTCTCCCGCCACAGGTTTCCTAGAACTGATGGAACAAGTCGCCCATCCAAGCTTCCTAAAATTGCTCGAATGTTACCATCATGATGCTTCATGCACATTAGTTTGGGAACCAACGGAAGTGTCAGTCAGTCACATTTTAGCCTCCAGCTGCTCGATCACCACCGATAAACTCGTTGGAATTGTCAAGCCGGTGAGCCAATAAAATCTCTTGCGGGTGCATTCGAAATTAACTTGGAATAGGTACTAGAAGGAATTCAATATCTGCGCGGGGTCGGGCGAGCACTCGCTACCCTAGGCCCGGAAACAATCCTGCTTACGCGGTCTGGTGATGTCAAGATTAGTGAGGTATCCGCGAATATTGCGAAAATTGATAAAAACTGACTTTCAATAGTGGGCGTCGAGAATAGCTGCGAAATTAAAAAATCGGAAATGAATCCTGCGACGATAAAATTATGCGCTCTAGCCGATGTTGTCACGAAATTGATGTTGAAAAATCGTACATACGAGTGGGAAACGGAGATTCAGAACTTACCTTGCCAACTGGAAAGTATCTCCGTCGAGGAAATCTTGCAGGTAAGTTCATTCCGTCTCATCATGTTCTCGGCTAATGTGACAGAATGAGATGTTTACCCGAGATTCATGCGAGGGAGAGTTGAAATTGTTGGTCAGTGTAGCCAACAAGACTGCCTATCACGGTATCAAATCTTACTATGCTCGTTGCTGAAGGACAAACTCATTGGCTTTTGCTCGGCTGTTTTTTGAGGCCTACCAAATTGAGAAGGAACCCGCGATCCTATTTTCCATCTGTGCTGTTCGGACAATATATTATTGGTGCATAAGGAAAGCTAGGTACGGCAGATTAGTAGATGGAGCATGGTTCAGACGGTGGTAGTTTCAAACGCTCTTCAAGCGAACAAATATAGTAGGCTCAGGGTAGCCCCTCGACTACATTCAATTTGCGACCTGTTGTTATAATCAGTTCTTACTTATATGACCCATCGGTATTGCCAATTTATTTGCATTCGTTTGCATTCGTTTGCATTCGTTTATCGCCTATTTAACTAGGGTCTATGTAACACAAGGAGTGCGTTGCTTCTGTTGGGATTTGAGACATAACCATACCCGCTGGGCAAAATACTATCATTATCTCGCAGATGTGCTCCCCGCTGGAACTATATTACTGAAACTAGATTTGTATCAACAAAGGGAGGTGAATATTATTAGACTGGAATTTTCCACTTCACAGACGATCTGGATTGAGCTAGATGGGTCTGAACGCTCCCGTCTATATATCTCTGCGATGCAGGACCCCATTGCTCATCAGAATATTTATTTTATACAAGTTTAGCTACCCTGGCAGCCACACGAACAAGGCATCGAGTTGGCATTTTCAGTAGTGGAATTAGCCTCGCCGGTGTCGGCTGTATCGGTGATGGGAATTGGGCCGAATGTAGGATTTCCGGTGCATACCGGTTCGCCTTCTTGCGGTCGATATTTGCTGTCGCCATTATGTTCAACAATACTTCCAGGCCAAGGGAAGTGAATGTCTACATTTTCTCTGGTAATGCAACCATTCACGTTGGCGATGAACATAGGAGGAAAAGCCAGCGATTGTTTGGGTGTGTTGTCCGACGAATTTGACGGCGACTCATTAGCCACAGTGATGGGTGCGCAGTTCATGTACATCTCTCGATTGCCGATACGATTAAACCATGTCCAGGCCAAGGTGTATTTCCCGGGTGCAATACTGTCAGGGATCGCGAAGTGGAGTTGGAGAGAATGGTCCGACTCGGCACTCCCATCAAGATTTCCAGGTCCTTTTGCGGGGCATCCCCCTTCGTAGGACTTGATGACTTTCCATTCCGAATTCTTTGTCGGCTCGCGATCACTGGTGAGGCTCACCTGGCAGGACCCACCGCCATGGGTGGCGCTGCCCAGAAGCTTGATGGAATTGTTGCTCCCAGTCCGATAAGTCGCCTCTTCAGTCGGAACGATAAAGTCACCTGGGGATATCTTGCAAGGAAAGTCACTACCATCTGCTGCAAGTGGCGAGTTGTCAAGTGTCTTCCTACTAGATCCGTAGGGCTCGAGAGACGCCATTCTCAGGTGCGCATATGTCGGCGAAAATGCAACTGCCTGCAAAAGCAGACACCATTTCACGAGTATCATAGTAAAAGGCGAGATGGCCTCCTGTGGTCAAATACAGGTTAGATATCATGTAGCTGAAGGTTATACTAGGTTTGGCAGCGGCTTATATATCTCCGAAGTGCACATGAATGGAAGGACGCTTGAGCTGTTGAGGCTGCCGCGGATATGTGAGTCCATCACAAGAGCACAGTGCAGCCTAGTTGTGCTGTCCTTCGGCTAAAAGTGCGCCACAGCAGATAAAAGGTCGATATTTGGCTTTCGAGACCAATGTGATTGTACCGATTGAGTGGAACAAGTGGTGAGCCCATCATTGCGATAAAATGTTCTCACATCCGAAAGGGAAATGGAGTTCCCCGTTTAAGTGAGTCGGGTTGACTCACCACTCCTTGTACGACCTGTCGCGAGTTCAACGATGGACTTTACCAACCAACATCCCTTATCAAGACCAATGCTACTAACATACTGTCCCTGTGTTGAATTTCCCTTGTCACAAAAATGCGGCGCTCGCCACGGACCACCATTTATCTATCAAGTCACTACTACCAAACTCGACTCCTAAAATCGTCCGCTCAATTCCTCCTAGGTTTTATCCTCCTACTTCTTGTCCGCTCTCAGTCAGAGCCAGCAAAGAATCTCAATATGGATGTTCAACCAAAGCTGAAAACAAACCCAGCCGACGCAGTGAATCAAAAAGCACGCAGGAGAAGAAAGTCTCTTTTCAAAAAGGCATCGGAGTATAGTTCGGAATGCGATGCCGATATCCATCTCGTTCTTCGGATGAAGAAATCCGGGAAGATCTTCGTTCTGGCCTCAAAAACAAAAGATTGGCCTCTTTCCCAACATCAACTAGTAAGTTCACTGGGTCATCGATTTCGTCGCCAGAAAGGTAATAACTTGATTCCAAGAGGTCTTATCATCCCACACCCATTCAAGTGTCTCCAGGCGACCCAGAGTCCAAGCCGTGAATCTCTACCATGCTAGCTACAAGTGTCTCCCTCAATTGGATGCCCTTGTAGGGGCCTCCTGACTAGTTCAGTCCACCCCTTGCAACCTATATCCCTCTAAAGACATTCTCCTCTTATCACTTTGTGCAAGGGATCAACTCCCCCAAAGGCTTCTGCTGTGCTCTACTAATTAGAACATGTGCTCTGGGCCCTGAAGACTGTTCAAAGTCGATCAACGTTATGATTCATGTACAAGTGCTGCGGGATTGTATAACAAATTTAGTCGATCACGTTAAATGTTATGAACGGTCACTTCCACTGAAGGGACCAACGATGAATTCATCGTCCGAAATGTAAATTCTTTAGGAATCAGAGGTAAATAAATCTCCATCACAGTTCAAGATTTGCGCTCGCCTAGTCAGATAATAATTGCCTTGCTTTACGCTAAGCCTTCCGTCAGCTTTCATGATTGTTCCAAGTACGAATTGCAATGCAGGCTGGTTGCTCAATCAGGTTTACCTCCAGTGGCCTGAAACCGAAAGGCACCTTGGCAAACATCGTTGGACAACGAACTTGCGTGCAGATAGTACGAGACTTGTTTGATGACATATCCCTTGTATACTCCATCACTTATCTATACATGTATTTCCCATTCTATCCCATCCTACGAGTGGTCTATCGCGCCGACCGACATTGACAACATTCGCTTAACAAGCGTAGAACAGCATCCTCCTAGGCACGATGCATCAACCACACCGTCTAAAAAGTCTTGGTATCAAACGTCTCAGTAAGGATGTCGCCACCTACTAACCAGCAAGGTTGTACGGAATTATACATGCCTGGCATAAAGGCACAAGATCCCCCCACCGCTGTTGATGGCCCGAAATAAAGGAGCAGGTCTTCGTCGTGGAATGCTCAGACGTCGAACTTTGGTGAGAATTGTGACAGGGTCAATTCTAGCGCAGGTAGGGTTTCTGAGGAGTCACTCGGAAGGATGTTTGAGTGGCCCTCTGATAGTGTTGCCGATGAAGGAGCGTCTCCAGGGGGCACCATATTCTCGCTCGACGTCTCGCGTAGCGCTTCATCGTATCCATAGATGCTGCTTGGCCGCAACGAACGTGGCATATCGGTTTGGGTAGCTCCAGATTGCGAGCTCACATCCGGTGCGACAACTGGTTGTGAAGAGGCCATGCCAAAAATATTCTTATCGTTTGATCGACGGCTGTCCTCGGGTCCATGCTGGCAGATGCAGGGGTTCGTACTTGTCAGCAACCGGAGACGGTTGAGCACAGAGAATTCCAACTTCAGCTTGACGCTGTACACCACCGTCTTGAAGCTCACTTGAATGTAGTGTAGCTTGCACTCCGCGAGGAGTAGTAAAACGTTCAGGATTACAACGAGGATGTTGATGCAAAATAGATGGATAATGGCGTTGCGGCCGTCGCGGCCGCGGATTGTAATGGCACTCTTAAAATGATGCACCGCTTTATATATATATATGCCACAGATGACGAAGTCTTGTATGCAAAAAACCGTCGATTGGATCCGGTCAAATATCGCGGCAGGGCGAGCAAAGCGTGCATCGCCGCGGTTGAGGCCGAAGAAAAAAACGGTCATTGGGATATGTAGGATGCAGGCGTTTGTAATGATCATCCATAGGACCCACCGCACCTTTCTCATGTCGGCGATAACGAGGTGCAGACGCGAGTAGAGGACGACGGCTTGGCCGGTAACCATGGCGTACCATCCTATCATGAAGGGGATGGACGTCGAGATGTTGGACGCCTGAGAAACAAAACGAGCCATAGCAGGAATGGCGTGCAAGAGAATACCCCAGGACGCAAATTGCATGCTCCAGAAATAGAGGCCCCGGTAGCGCTTGAATGTGTCGAACGTGACAATCCCTGTTTCTAGGGCATTGTACGCGCCGATAGAGAACATTGACACGATCTGGATGATGGAGATGTTCTCCATGAGGATGGCCCCAACATTTGGTGGCAGGCTGGTCATGAGTGTATCCATGGTCTAATATGGCTTAACGAGTACAAAGGCTAGAGGTATAGAGGATAAACGATCCGCAGCTTGGTTTATAAAAGCCTCCGAACCGAGAACTGTCCTCCCAATGAGATCATGACATTGTAGCTAGGGGGCTCCTTTGAAGCCCTAAAAACGTCTGGACTCTTATCGGCTCGGGATATGCTTGGCTGGGTTTCCAGTGGTCTGAATGGGTCTAACGGGTAGCTATATCGTAACCAGAGTGGTTTGTAGTTGGTACTGAGACATCAAATTGTTTTTCAATTCATGCCATAGTTATTTTTGACGTGAAGTGAAAGCTTTCCCACCGTTCGCAAGTCATAGGCTTAGTTTCACGACGACTGCAAAACCGAGGGCGGGATCGTCGACACGTGACTGATCGCCTCAATTCCGAGCCTTGACAAATGATTTCGATGAACCATGGAAACACTGCCTCGGGAGAGGAAGGGATTATCCATGGATACTTAGGATTTAGTATCGATCTCATTCGAAACCTTACCAATAAAGTTCTGCTCCACCTGCTTCCTAGATCAGCCATGGTTGAAGTTGTCCCTACAGTCATAGGAGAATCCAGAAGAATCGGGTATGCTCACTACGGGCGTAGACCTTTGAAATATTATGAGGTAGCACTACTGTATCCAAAATATTCTCGATCTCCCGAGTCTGAGGACGGGTAGAATGAGCCGGATGCTGGAAAAGGAGTGGGACCGCAGATGGTCGGCCCACACCGCCGACTCTTGCCATTTCCGTGAGCCAATCGGTTTCTCGGCTCTTCAGGCAAGAACCAGAAAATATGATTATATAATCTCAGCTGGTCCGTTCAAATCCGTTGAATGTTTATAAACTGTCTGCTAGGGTTATAAGAACTGGCGATCGAATCTGAGCAGATAGAAAGCGCAGATTTCGGTTTTAAAGGGAGTATACTCATTAGGGAAGCTAGTACAGGAGAAGATACATACCTTCTTGAACATCCTCCAAAGGACGAGACTAACGAGAACCAACAGGTCGCCACTCGACGGAGGACCAAGTTATTTTCTTGTGAGAGCAGGTAGGAGAACCCGACCATGGATTGCTTTCAGCGTACCATTCTTTTGCTGGACACCTGCGTGATATTCCAAATACCTCAACTGCCGTACCTGTGAGGGTGGTCCCTTCAGCAGGACCAAGCAACAAAGGTATGTTGCATCATTACTGTTCTGTCGAGACTGGGCTTGTGAATCGTGTCTGACCATTGAAAAACTTTGCTATTTCTTCTCTGGGCTACAAATAGAACCTCCTTGATCTATTGTCCCGTGGGTCATCGCCGAGTTTTTTATCACAGGACCGTACCAGCGTTGGTCCGTGTTCACGCGCGGTGATTGATTGGTCCTGCAAGTGCTTACTTTGTCCAGGGCCTTATCAGAGTGTGATAGTAGCGTTACAATCTTGTGGGGTAAATTGGCGATCGTCGTGGACCACAGCTAATGAGCCTTGGTAGTTGAAATGCCACAAATGGTTGCCCCGGAAACTAAGCCCAGGTTCCTGTTATAACTTTTTCGACACGATCTAGATGTCTCATAGCCAGTTATGGAACCGTGGTGAGCTTCGACGAAGGAAAATTTAGCACGACAGCGGCAATGGTTGGTCCAACTTGGATTCCAAATCCTAGTTCCATATAACGAAGCCCTATATATGTCCTTCCATGACTTCCGGATTGTTTGCTTCTCAGAATGAAATGGAAGACTTTATGGCCCAACTTTCGGAAACTGTTGTAATAGTGGGACCGTGTAAATAGTGGAAGTTATATCTGGGACAATAGTACAACTACACCGCATATGGCTGAGGCCAGAGGGCCCTTCTTGTTTCCAAGAGCGGCTCGGATGGTTCGACTCTGGTCGATACTGAGACACAACCGTATACCTCAACGTAGATCCCGATGTGGGGCAGTCGATCACTTCCTCCACAATAAAATCGCAGATCTTGTGCTTTCGCGCTAGCGCACCGTGGGGCCCCTGTGTCAATGGGCACTTGATTCTGGCACAGCTGCTTGGCAGGAGGGGAGTCACGCTTTCACCTCGTTTCAGGGCTTTCAATTGTCCCCACCTAAACCTTTAAAGTCGAGACCCCCCAGAAGGCCACTGCGATCAATCATACCTTCACTTTGCCCGGCGTCTCGCTAAGTCCGCATTGACTCACCAGACGGAGGATCCAGCATGGCAAAAAGCCACAAGCCCTCTCGACGTGGTGCAGACCGCGGTCCTGCCATGACGAAGCCCGGTACTGGCAGGTCATGTGCCTCTTCGCCATGTTCTGCTCGGTCGACTGTCTCTAGGTCCAAGGCGGAACGTAACCCTCTCAAAGCGGCAGGGAAGCTGCACAAAGGGCTGGTAGGTCAATCTCTGTTTTTCATTTCCTCGCTCGAGCCTTGTTGGATTCTTTTACTTATCAGATCAGTTATTTATGACTACACCTTGCTAACGCTGGCTATTAGAGGCATTCTACAGCGAAAAGTACCCAAAAGAAAGACCATGAAGCGACCCATCGAAAGTGCCTAGATGTGATGGACGAGATTCAAATGCAGTTTCAGCTGGCTCTTGAGGAGATAGACGCAGAAAGAGCCCATGATTCCCAGTCGATGCAGCGTTTGCATGCTGAAAAAGCCCAGGACACCTCGAAACTACAGGAGGCTATCACAGCAAGAGACAAAGCGTTGGGAGAGAACCAGAGGCTTGAAAGAGAGCTCTGTCAACTGCAGCAGGCGCAAGAGTCATCTCACGCCACCATGCAGGGCCTGGTCTCATGGCACGATATCCAGCCGGTCTTGCATCAAACGCATGGCGAGCTAGTATCGGCGACTACTCGGTTCTGGAACACGATCGACGCCCTTCAGAACCGTAGGTTGGCATCTTACTTGCCTAGCTCCGGGGGATCCACGGAAGTTGGCCCGAGCAGGATGGCCCGCTTGGCACTCTAGGTCACAATGCCCTACCCGGGTTTTCTGCTTCGAGTGATTATCCCCTTGTAACCCAAGAGGCGCCAGTTTCAATCAACCAATATTAATCACTTGTGTGAAACATGGCAAATTCAGCGTTTCTGGCGGTCCTGGCTTTACTATGGAGGAACCGGCTAGTCGGTTTATATAGCCACTACGCAGGTAGATAGCTCATGAGATTATCTTCAGTAACGCCACAGCCATTCCATCACAACAGTAAAAATAGAAAAAAATGGTTGTTGTCCGATGTTCTGCCGTGGAAAGAATATTGACGTAAATCCTTTGACGATTAGACTCGCTCCGCCAAGCGCAGCTTGGAAGGCAGAGAGAATGTTCCATGGTCGCTGAATGTGGTTAGCGGCAGGGCCCACAGCCCGGGGAGATGATGCGCTGATCCGTCGGAAGCAACCGAATCTGACCGATCATGACCGTGGTCCCCACCCAGTATTTGATAGGCAATATGACTCGGCGACATTCATGAAGAAATTTGGCTGTTTCCTTGGCGCTTGGTTCACATATGCTTTTCTTGCCACTTGGCAGATAATAGGATTTCAAACGACAGCCTACGACGCTGGCACGAACTACGGTATTTTTCTGGTCCGCCCACAGTAGCCGAAACTCAATTGAGCGGGCTATCCGCGGGTCATAAGATTTGGAATACTCTACCAAGCGTACGACAGCCAATCTATATCTCAAATTGATCCACCACTGAATGTGGACGTGAGGGTCCAGTGGGCCAGGGAGAGGGTAGTCGATAAAATGATACCCAGGCGCTCGAGAAACCTTAATAGCATGAATCAGTTTACAACTGTCACTGGCGAGGCCAGAGAATTCGTCCCAAGGAATTCAGTTTGTTACACCGGAATTATAGTAAATATTTGTCTACTTTCCGCAGCCTTACGGTTAGTTACAGCTTCCAGTCTGCCCCAGTGAGATATGATTGGTCGCGAAGCACAATGCGATGGTGATACCTCAGCTAACAAGGCTGACAACAGGCTCTGGGATATATTCTACAACCACATCATATTTCGATCCAGATCACTGCTGCGACCGAAGGGTTCGCCTAGTTGCATTATCCTCTGTAGTACTGTTCTTCCCCTCTTTGGCCATCATCTCCATAGCTGTCTCCACGACCGCCAACCGACTGCGGATGTCCTCCAAGTCACTGCGAATAGTTGCAATCCAGCTGTTAAGAGTTATCCAATGCTTTTTGCATGAGCCTGGGAAAAGTCAGCCTTTGTTCGTTCTCTGATGTGTCGCATAACTAACTTCGTTCGGATATCTAGGCTGATTGTTGTAAGCAGACGCATCACAAAACATTATTATAGGGGGGCAAATTCGCACTCACTCTGCGGCACATTGTAAGGCGATCACATTGCAGTCCTCCGCGAGATTAGCCTGTCCGGGTTGTTCCAGTTCTTCTTCTGGTCGCGGGCCCATACTCCAGGTGTGTGGAGGACTTTCCTGGCCATCCTCCACTACGATGTCGTTGTGGTGGTTGCCAAAGGAGCCATTCTCCTGCAAAGAAGACTCTTCTTCAGTGGTATCACCTTCCGCTGACCCTGGCGGACTCCAGATATTCTCGGACTCGGAGGATGACAGGGACAGTGCACGTTGTAATCGGCTCCGAAAGCTTTGTCGTTGATCAGTGAACGGAATCTTTCGAATTCTTCCCATAGTTGGATCTGTGTCCAGGTAAGATAATGAGTTCTCCCAGCCAGATGTTACAGGAGAAGTCGCACAAGCTGATATGAAGAGTTTGTTCTCCAAACCGGAGGTTGCGATCAGGGTTTGCAAGGCCCACTATCTTACATCCGTAATTACCACAATTGTCGCTTAATTTGGCAACCAATCAGTCATGAGATTCATTAAACTTTAGGGAAATGAACTTTGTAGGAAGGCAAGTTTTGCCTCTAAAGTCTGTTTGAGGTTACATTATTCAGTACCCGGTGGGGCTTGGTCTGGGAACTCATTGCTGTGTTCCTTTGGCGTACAGTAATTGCATTCAAGAACAATTTCCAGGAGTACGAAATTGACAGTTAGGTGTTCTTATAGCTAGGGATTGTTTCAACACAGATGGCTTGGGGGAGCCTGAAATACGGAGTCAATAATTCAGAATTCAGACTCACCGAACCGATTCCCCAGAATGGTCCATGGGTCATGTTATTGAGACTTTAAAAGAATTTTCGTGAACCAAGGGTACTATCTTAACTTTTTACTGGGACCTGGAGAGGATTTATGCTCACTTTTCCCTTCTATCAGGAGCTCAAGTCGTGCTATTGTCCGAAAAGGTCGTTCTGGTTACTGTCAGTTCATGCGATATGTCCCCTCGAAGCGAGGTGGCCTGGGAGGAATGGGAGGAAAAGAACCTTCTCCCCTGGCTGGACGCTCATCGGGCGCTGCCGTGGAAAGCCCGCTCCCACGCATATTCTGCACAATATCAGGTGGGCCGAAGCGTTGAGTCTCTGCGAGGGAAAAAGTACCATATTCTGCGCAAGCAACGTCGCATTGGTGCCAGACCGCTTGAGCATTCAGGCCATCCAAGCCACCCAAGCCGAGCAGGAGCTCATCGCTCGGCCGGCCATAAGGCTTCATTAGCGAATCTCACAAGCAGAAGGCCTGCGCAAAGTAATATTGAAAAATGGTTTCAAACAATCCTAACCACTGAGACTAGCTAGATCGACAGCATTGAATCAACAAAGAGAAAAGGTTCGAGACCAGGTACGAACTAATGTTTACCACCCTTTGACCACAAGCTAATCACACATCACAGGCCGCGCGATGCCATTACTCCGCCCTTTACGGCGTGAAGAATCACGATCGTCGTCGCAGATTTGGAACTATGTACATCGTGTCTGTGCAGCCAGGAAGCTGAGATACCGATGAGCGGAACATCCATGCTACCAGCAGTTCGTTGGTATCTGCGCTACATCGCGATCTCGAAGCAGCAATAGCGACTATCTCGATGAATTAGTGTTGTTGGATGTTGCTACGAACGCGGAAAATGGCAAACATGGCAGCTGAGCAATCAAGCTACTGCATGATTGTTGTATGTGCGAATACACATATT
Source organism: Penicillium chrysogenum (assembly GCF_028827035.1). Classification (NCBI taxonomy): domain Eukaryota; kingdom Fungi; phylum Ascomycota; class Eurotiomycetes; order Eurotiales; family Aspergillaceae; genus Penicillium; species Penicillium chrysogenum. The sequence continues at coordinate 3,370,773 of NW_026622750.1, read as the reverse complement.
ATCAAAATATAAACAAGCACCATTCCTTGGAATTACGACAATAGCGAGGGAGTACCAAGGTTATAGTTTGACAAAAGTTAGTTCCCCAGAGATCGTAGAACATGGCCGGGATCGTCGATCGATCGCCGAACCCGGAAAATAAAGTTCGATAAGCCATGGAAATGCTCCCTCGGTGAGAGGATGCGGGAGGATGCGGCTGTCCCGAATGATTCTCATGGAAAGCTTATCTAAACAGCCTCTGCTACACTTGCTTTGTAGATTGCTAGCCCAAAAAAAAGAGATCCGGAGCAGGATCAACAAAACCACAGTCTGCTCATATGTAGGATATTGGGAAAGGGCAATATTTTATTAGAAGATACTCTACATTCAGCGTCATTATCGAGACGCGCAGGGTGCTTAGGATACAGTTTAGGTGCCGCAGGTGGGCCGGCCCACAGCACCCACTCCCGGGAGCCAATCGGTTTTTCGGGTTTAGTTCAAAAACCGGAGATAATTTACGTAAGCTCATGTGATCCACTGGCATTATTTCTACAAGCCATCTGCTAGAGTTACCAGACTGGCGATAGAATTGGGCATATGGAGAGGAATTGTCTGGCTCGAAGAGAGTATAACCAGTATAATCATCAGGGGAAAGCTTGGTGCAGGAGAAGATACGTAGCTTCTAGAACGTTCTACAGACTAGATAGGCAAAGTTCTGCTTCCCACTTGACAGGGGTACTTACTTTCCAACGACTGCGACCAAGAGAACACAAAAGAACACAACCACGGGTCGGGTTGTAGCCTACCATTCTGTCACCAAAGTCTGTGTATTCTTCCAAATACTCACCTGCCCCAGCAGTACCTCCTAGGCAATAATCCCCCGTACCATCGGACACTGACGGCCGAAAGCTTTGGGCTTGTGGATCGTGTCTGGACCTCTGCAATTCGTTCCAGTTTCTCTGCGGGCGACAAATAGAACCTCCCTGAATCTACTCTCCCGTGGGTCGTCGCTGAGATCTGCATCGCAGAACCGTACCTGCGTCTGTCTACATTCACGCGTGGCGTTTGATTGGCCTGCCCGGTCCTATTTGTGTCCAGGTCCTCATCAGTGTGATAGTAGCGTTGCAATCTTGCGACGAGGTGGCGATCACGAGAGCCTAGCTCGTGGGCCTTGGTTGCATCAGTTCACATGGTTGTCCTGGAAACTAGACCCAGTTTCTTGTGAGCTTTACAAAGGGTCCGGACCTTTTTTGGCTATCAGGTCCTCCCAAAGACAATCTTTATCCTGAGTCTGAAAGTATGCCATTGTCTGTGCGCCCAGGTAGTAGCGATCCTAGTAAAGGCACCATAAGTTGGCTGCGAGTAGAAAGGAAAGAAATAACATTCAGCGGCGCGGGCCTAGAGATGGACAGGATTGATACCAGTGAGACCAAAGGGTCCTCCGGCCAACTGCAGGTACAGCACAGCGTTTCCGTCGGCCACAAAGTCTCCAACCCATTATTTCGGCATCTGTTGAAGGATATCAACCCTCATGAAAGAGACGGTGACCGTGGTTAAAACGGGGAGATATAGAATGCAAGCGCGTTGAGCGATTTCCTTGCAAATTCGGTGATGGGTACGAATCTTACTTTCGCGGCATTACTTTCTCCTCAACAGTCGATGAAAGTGGGCCACCAGACCCAACGCACAATTTTGAGAGGAATACCAGGTCGAGACTTGGCTCTGTAGGCCACAAAGTCTCCAAACACCCCTTCAACGCTTATTAACGAGACCGTGACTCTCGCTACCAACTGCGCAACTGGTTCCTTGGTAGAGACGTAGCCGAAAAAATATAAAAGGAGCCCGATTCCCAGCCCAAAAAATATCAGGACTTCGGTCCTCACACTCCGTTGTGTCATGGTGTCCCTCTCTTGCCTGCGGGCTTGAGAGTCTCCGTGACCACGGCTGTCGCTGCCACGAGCCCAGTGATGTAAGACTTGCGCTCCCTCGCTGCCACGAGCCCCGCGAGTGTAAAAAGGTGCTTCGCAGGATAGGTCTGCGTGAACAACAATCCTCGCAGGAGACCGCTGCGTTAACAAGTTCTCTGCAGGAGACCGCTGCATTACCAAGTTCTCCGCAGCCTAGGCTCTGCGTCAACAACTGTGTCTCGCAGGGGGGGTGCTGCGAAAACAAGACTACCCCGCAGGATAGGTCTGCGTGAACAACAATCCTCGCAGGGGGGTGCTGCGAAAACAAGACTACCCCGCAGGATAGGTCTGCGTTATCAATATGCCTCGCAGGGGGGTGCTGCGTCAACAAGACTACCCCGCAGGATAGGTCTGCGTGAACAACAATCCTCGCAGGGGGGGTGCTGCGAAAACAAGACTACCCCGCAGGATAGGTCTGCGTTATCAATATGCCTCGCAGGGGGGTGCTGCGTCAACAAGACTACCCCGCAGGATAGGTCTGCGTTATCAATATGCCTCGCAGGGGGGTGCTGCGAAAACAAGACTACCCCGCAGGATAGGTCTGCGTGAACAACAATCCTCGCAGGGAGGTGCTGCGTCAACAAGACTACCTCGCAGGATAGGTCTGCGTCATCAATATGCCTCGCAGGGGGGGTGCTGCGAAAACAAGACTACCCCGCAGGATAGGTCTGCGTTATCAATATGCCTCGCAGGGGGGGTGCTGCGTCAACAAGACTACCCCGCAGGATAGGTCTGCGTGAACAACAATCCTCGCAGGGGGGGTGCTGCGAAAACAAGACTACCCCGCATGATAGGTCTGCGTCAACAACAATCCTCGCAGGGAGGTGCTGCGTCAACAAGACTACCTCGCAGGGGGGCGCTGCGTTACCAAGTGAACTCCGCAGGGGGACGCTGTGATGACAAGTGAGACCCGCAGGAGACCGCTGCGTTAACAAGTTCTCTGCAGGAGACCGCTGCATTAACAAGTTCTCTGCAGGAGACCGCTGCATTAACAAGTTCTCTGCAGGAGACCGCTGCGTTACCAAGTTCTCCGCAGCCTAGGCCCTGCGTCAACAAAGCGCCTCGCAGGGGCATCTGCGACAACAAGCGCCTCTAGCCCGTGCAGGCACCTCTTCGTGGTGCTAGGGACCAGTATTCGAGTGTTCCAAGAGTATTCGGAGAAGCAAAGACCTGCGCAACATCTTCATCGTCTGTTCATTGTTCCGAAGGGTCATCATCGGATACATAGAAGGGGCCCTAGTTAGATCTTTGCCAATTCAATAGCCAAAATCATAAACTAACAACTGAAGCTTCTTCAGTACCAAATGACGTATTTCACATTCCTTTCCCTTGGTAGCTTGTGATGCAATAGCTTCCTCGCTACAATAGAAATTGGCATCTTTCATTCAGATGTAGGCAAACAGAGATGGGTGTTTTCTAGGAATGCTTGTTGCGTTGAACCGTTAGTGTTGATGTGAGTGTTGATGGTGAGTGTTGATGGTGAGTGTTGATGGTGAGTGTTGATGGTGAGTGTTGATGGTGAGTGTTGATGGTGAGTGTTGATGGTGAGTGTTGATGGTGAGTGTTGATGTGTGTTGATGAGCGTGGTGGTGAGCGTGGTGGTGAATGGTCGGGCGGTGAAAAAGGTGGTCAACGCCTAGACCTTGCCATCGGTCCATGCCACCCTCGGATTATGTAAGTTTCCTGAATAGGGGGTTCAACTTTTGGAAATCTATCACTTGTCACCTACCCCCAATAACCACTAGTATAGCAGATAATTGATCATAATAAAGGCGAATCCTAGTATGCAGTATAACTAGTATGTCGTGTTTATAATAAATTTACTGATGCGCTGGTAGGCATTATATGGTGAGTGGTTTTGTAGGTTCAGCATGTTTTGTAGTCATATATATATTTACGCGCAATGCAGACGCATCACAATTTCTATGTATTTCGGATCACACTTTCAATTTCACTTACACTGGATAGTCCATTGCTTTTACTAGGTTTGGTTATAGCTGAACACATCCATGGTATACCTTTCTACTCAAATAACCTGAATACGTAGTACTATAGGACATATACGTGCGTGGCTAAACATTATAAAATTATAAAATTTCATGTGACTGAAGTGCTTATTAGTAAGCGACACATGGGCCCATTAAATAACACGGGGCTACGGTCAACCGCCCGCCCGCCCATAGGCAGGGGGAAGTAACTCAGTGCGAATCCATGGGCCTCATGGCCCGCGGCGAGGTCTATCAATGTCTCACGGACGTAGCACGGAGATTTTCATGCCATCTCACCCACATGGATAAATGTATCAATCACTATAGATTCTATTTCGTAAGCGAAAATTCTAGTCCCATTCTGATCACTCGGTGAAGTTGGCATACAGCCTCAATCCAATAGGGATAGTAGATCCACTGGTTCAACTATGACCAAGCAATACGCCCAAGACCCACGTGTAGAAGCATGTGATGAGGTGCCGAACGAATGGCTTGAGTAAGATCAGCCATGCGGTAGGCTTTGTGCCTTGCGAAGTCAAAGTCATCACTTCAGGCGGCGATTGTGAGTCACTAGACCTTATTCTATTTCAACTCTTATATCCCAGAGAGCGCAAGAATCAAAGTAACTACCAAAGAGACAACCATGTTGCTGAGAGATTTGGACAAGCAAGCAATCAAGAATACCCGGTTGGCTCCTACTATGCTCCTACTATGCCTCGGCAACGACGGATCATATTTCAACCAATCCCGGATCGAAGTGACGGCAATTGCCTTTTGGGAAGTGGTGTCCCAAGTTAATGCAATCAACCATGTTCTGCTGATAAGAGAACACGGTTGAAACCCGATTGAAACCCGATTGAGTTCTAGCAGTGCCGTCTGAAACGAATTTCCGTTGGGTGATATCCCCGCAGGAGTGCTAGTTCGCTCGTAGTCGTAGTAGACAATCCGGCCATCCTTCCAAAAGCAACCATCACATGAGCGTTGATTGACGGTGGGAAATTTGCTCCAGGATCTAGGGGGCTAGTCCAAGAGGTCCCATAAACATTCTGGTTTCGGACACCAAAGTCTTTACAGTGGCTGCCTGGCCGAACAGTAACATGCCCACGTGTCCTCCGCGGCGCGGTGGGCTCGACGAATATATGATTTATTCTAAAAAAAAGTCGAAATAGGGGATGTAGGGAAAACGGATTTCCTGACAAGTGCGTGATATGTTAGGAGACGATATGAACGGGTAAAGGATACGCGCGGTCGACTTGACTAACCTGCAGCTGAAGTGACACCCAGGGTAAATGGCCTTTGCAGATAGTGCTTCGGCTTGGATAGGAAATGCGTGCATAAGAACCAACCGGGTACACCACAACACTTTTGACAGCCCTCATGATGCAGCTTCCTGTATGCCCGCGAGGTGATTCTTGGGTAGTGAGCTCTCATTGGCTTGCCTGTGCCCCGGTCTTACCCTCTCGGTTTGTACCTGAGATGACCAATGTCAAATTGTAGGCTAAGAATGAGAAGACTTTGCGTCTCCTTCTCCTTGCAGGTGGGCTTGTGCTAACAGCCTGATTGTCTGCGGAGGTACGCTCATCTGCCAGGAAGCAAGACAGAACATCAGCATTCCTTTGTCTTTTGGATTTCCAGGCCTCGAAAGCCACCAAATGTTATCCTAAGACAACGAGGATCACGCATTCGATACCAGCAGCCTACGCCACTTGAAGGTATTTGAAAGGTTGCATGCTTAGCCACAGGTATGATTCGGGTAGTGGTATAGGCTGATCGGAGTTCAGGAGTTGTATCATGTAGACAAATCGAACAATGACCTGATACACAGAATCTAGGGAGAAAGAGGCCGAGGTACGCGATACGAATCTTCTGGTGACTCATCGTCGATAGTAGTCATGTGGAAGGGACAGAGAGCATGCGACAGTATTTGTATAGGGGAGCTCGAGCAGACAAGACATTTGTTCGCGTGGCATTCGACTCGAGTGACAGAAATGAGGGTGTTCTCCTGTTGTACGATCCGAGTCAGCAAGGATTGACCTAGTTGGACGAGTTGCCGTAGCGTACCTGTCCATTGAAATCCCAAGGTGCGCTTGAGACGGGACAATCAGTTTGCACAATGGTCATATCGGCTTCACAACTAGATCACTTACAACTCTCAGCAATGCAGTCACCAGCCATGCCACGTCGCATTCAAGCTCATCGCAATCGGCTGTCGCTTAAAAAGCCGCGCTGGGGTACACAAGACGATTTGTTGAGACAGTAAATGCGCGTTACGAACCCACTTGCGTTAAACATTGCACTTCCATGGTGGATGAATGTGTCGCGATGCCAGAGGTTCAGGACTCCACAATAGTGCGAAGGCGGTGGGGACGAGGGCGGAAGACGCGATGGAGCACGCTCGTCGGCCGCCACCTTGGTCTTATCTTCGATCTGGCGGAATAGGCCACTCGCCACAGTATATTTCACCGTCGATGAGGGGTGCCCCTACAATAGTGTGAAGATGTCAGTGGTGTTCGTGGTTAGGGGAATAAGGCTTGGCGCGGATATTCAGACACAGCGCAGCTGTAGGCGTTAGATCTCATTCACCTTAGCATGGAAATGGGAGTCTCAAGGTTCTATGCAACAAGTGGATGGCCGCACCCTATTGTTGACCAGCTATCTTGGTTTGCAGTCTTCCACCTAGGACATGCTGCATTGCTCGACGACGGGGCCATTTACGGGGCCAGGCACAGTGTGTAAACCATGGCTTTGCGTGGAGCACTGGCGGTAGTGCGGGATTACCGGGGCCACACTCTGGTGAGCCCTCGAAGGTTCTCTGTCAATCATTAGCCAGTAGATCAGCATGACATTCCATGACTCACATGTTCTGATGGTCAAGGCAAGGGATGATGAAATGGCAAGGAGCTGTGGCCCTTGTGTTGCGATATGAGGCTGGTGCAGATCAGGAATCAAGCCGCGCCATCGGAATTAATCCCGAGTTATCTATACGAAGAATCAAGTTGATTTCCAATCAACTTGACCTTCTCGTTGTATATATAGCCTCATGTTTCCCTCTGAACAATCAATTAATACCTCTGAACTACAACACCTTGCACTGGCGTGTTGTGGTCGAGTGTCACATGGATCTGTTTGTCCCGCGTCTTTCAAGTCAGTACAGTTTCAAACAGGACTGGTGGGTTTTCACATACCTAAAGTATGAGCAGTTGTGCTTCAAATTTGAAGTCCATCCAGAGGCGCGACAGTAGATCGATCAACTCAGTCGGCTGCTATAGCAGAGACGTCTTCGCATAGACACTTTGACCAGCTAACCCAAATCTAACTATTTGATTGACTGGCGTGAATGGGACAGTGAATCTGCTTGGAATCACATCTCTTACAGGCACTGTCTGATTTGCTGGTACACGATGTATACTATAAATGTCAGCACGGTATAAATTCCAGTACTCGATCAAAGGGGAGAACTTATCGAGTGCGTCAGACACAAGCCTGCTCGACTTTGCAGAATCAAGTGAATAAATTGTAGAGCAAATCGCCGGGGTAGAGGACATATTTTATACACTTCTCGGTTTCTGACACACAAGTTTGGGAGAAAGCGTTGAAGGACACCTATGCTTATTGAGGGCTGTTGAAACCCACGTCTCTTTTACCGCAACTCATTGCAGCGACATTCTTGATGCCTTTAGATGTCTAGCGAGAGAGGCGAGTAAGAGTGGTGCTGAGAGAAAGGGATGCTGAGTCGGCCAAGCAACGTTGGCTGACTGTTGAATCCTTCACGGCCCTCTTAATTGAGGCTTGTGGGAGAAATATAATCGACAATGACATGCTCATATTCTTGCTTTTGATCAGCGCATCTATGAGCGACTCAACGTTGGATCACCGAAAAGCTCCTACAATTCCATCCCTAGGAATCATGGACCTTTGTTTCTTGCCTCGCTTTAGTGTTCGTTTGTGTTGAGCTGTGGGTCTGTCCGCCTAGACTGCAGAAAGCGAGGTCACGGTAGGATGTGCGGTTGCTCAACCCATCAACCCGTTGAAGCTTGGCCAAACGTTGTCAACACTCAATTTTTGAAGTTGTGACCAATCTTCGTTCTTTTCTTTTCTTTTTCGTTTCTTTCCGAACTTCTTTTTTGGTGACTCTAAGGTCTACAATGCTGTTTGCCGAGTTTCTGAAACTTTTAACGCAAGTGGACGAGGTGTCTGATTGAAATATATATCTCAATGAGGGTTCATATCTGGCCCTCAACATCGTGATGCTTGATCAGTTTCCCCGACCGATTCGTTGATCACTATCACTTCTATCAAATTGACTGCCAACCGCCCGCTAGAAATAAAAACCAATTCCATCCAAAAGCTGACTGCGTTGATTGACTATGTGGTGACCGTAAAACATAGTCCATAGCCACCTGCGTCTCATAGTCTATAAGATTACACCAAGGCCTGATGGAACTAGTATCCCCCAGACCTTGACTTTCTCCTGGGAAAAATGGATGCCTCGAACAGCTCGCCAGACCAGGAAAAAGGAGAACAGCGGCCCCGTGAATTACCAAACCTTAGTAATAAGGACAGTGATGTGGAACCTTCTGATCACGTCCCTCCATTGGTAAGTGAAACCATTTGGCTTCAGATGCTTTGGCTGACCATCGTAGACTTCCCCTTCGCAACACGAAGAAGAAACAAGACATACCTTGGCGACCGAGCCGTTTCAACCCACCTTGAAGGTGCTAGCAGACCTCGAATGCGACGATCCCAAATTTGCCTTTCCAGCAGCTCGACTTGTTGGACTCTATCGACGCCTATGGGAGTCGTGTGTGTCCAAGCATATCGATGGCCAGAAGCTAGAGCAGAGCAATCAGAACTTGAAGGAGGCTGGTACACACCTGAGAAAAGAGAGGGACGGACTTCAGCTTCGCCACAACAAGCAGCTAGCTCGACTCCGCTTTTTTGAGCAGGCACTGGAATCATCTCGGGAACGACTGACTAGCCTAGTCGATGACTGGAACTACCCCTACAGTCCCAATTTGGCAGGGCTGACGGATGTCGCAAGAGAAGAGTAAGGAATTGTCTATTTCGGGTTGCGCTGTCCTATATTGGCAACATATAAATACTACAAGCGCCGGCACAGTGCAAGGGAAATTATACCGCATGTAAAGCAGGTTATATATTCCCGAGACTTTTAACAAGAAGGCACCAAATAGTCATTATCCATTATCGTGGTCTTTACTGAAATGAGTATACGAACAATCCCGTATAATATGTACAAAAAACCGTGGGTCCTGGGGTAGCGTCGAGGGAAGCCTAGTCAACAGGGAATGTGTCGAGAGACTCGAATACGATAGAGATTCCGTACGAGGCCAAAGGGACAGTCGGAAGCTAGTGCCTGTTGCACCAACAGCATGCCAGGTGATTGTGTCTAGTAGCTGTCTGCGTATCCGATAGAGATTCCCCATGGCCGTTTCAACCCGTGGCAGGAAGAACAGATCCTCTCCTATAGTCTCATCAGATACTCGGTCAAATCGCACAAATCGAAATTCTATCCAGTGCACCTCTTTAGGGAAAAGGAGCGCTGACATGTGGAGGAAAATGTCGCTAGCCCGAGTAGAGTTGGACAGAGGATCTGGACCTGTCCACTTGAACCCGGACAGACTGTCGAGGGTGGGGTAAAAAAGGCATTCGATAAAGGAAGGCTCTTGAGTTTCGTGTTCTGCAGGATCGTATTTGCCAAGAAAATCCTGCCACAGATCATTGGGATCAGTAGCGAGACAGGGAGGCGGTGTCGGTATGCCAGAAGATTCATGCCAGATAGCGTGAAGGTCGAGATCCAAATCGTGGTCTATTAACATTAGCGCAAACTCCCATCAAAGAAACGGGTATAGACCATTCTCGTTCAATCCGTTCATTTCTGGTATATGACTGGCCGTCGAACGCTGTAGGGAAATATGGAGGTGTGTAAAGCAGCGATTTAACGTGGGGTGGGAGGGATGGAAAGCTGGAGACTGAGCAGTTTTTATTCCTCTCTTATTACACAGAATGAGGACAAACTAAGGGAATTTATAACCACATGCTAAGTTATCGAATGCGTTGAATGTATCAACAGCGTGCACCGTTGGCACCCGTCACCAACACAACCAAAGTTCGCCGGCAGTATAAGCCTTATCTCTCCTTAGGGAAAACAGAAATAGATAGCGGAAAATCAAATGTCATTCTTCCTGCCCATAGACGCTCTACCACATGGAGTCTCTATCAAGGCCCAGGCTCATCGACGGACTAGGCTTGAAGATCGCTCCCTTCCAAGGCCGAAACAACACCGTTACAAAGAGCCTGAGCCGCTCGCTTGCGCTCCCACAATACTGAAGCTTGCACATTGCAGAGCTGTAGAAGGATATCGCTATCGCTTGCTAGCCACTCACATTCCGTCCACACGGCGGGCGAACCATCTCCCACTGGTGGGCCCCGTCGTCAGCCAGATTATCAGGGGCTCATCTACCGCCAGACCCTTCTACCTCTGCACCGCTTCGCTGGTCGGCACGGCTGACTTCCATTCAGCATGGAGGATTATAGTTTACAGACAACGCGTGATGAAATGGGAAATTAGCGAAGCGACTATCAATCACCGTGAATACACGTGACCAGACACTCCGCATTCGGACCAGCAACAGAGAGCGTAGCCGTGATATTAAGTTTTAGAGCAAGCTTAGCGGCCAAATAAAATACTGATATATATACCATCAGAACACCACGCGACCGCCCCTCTTTCAAAGCACTAGATTTCAGTGCACCCCAAAAGCTTTGCATTTTCGACTGATTTTAGATGTTTTACCTCTAAATAGTGCTAGTAGATAAGAGTTCTCCTTTTCGTCATACCTAATGAAGGAGACCAAAAGAATATAGACATTGGTTTTAGCTCAATGGACCAATGTTGAGTGAAGACCAAGATTGTTGGCAGAAAAATCAAAACTTGTGGTCGGGTGCCTCGACAAATTTTCTTCCTTGGGAATTTGACTATGACAATAGGTGCATTGACACTGGAAACGTCGAAGCGCTTGTAGGAGCTATGTATCCGCTGGGAAATACACAGACCAGAGCTCTTACCGAAGGTTGAGATAAAGCCCTAGGAACCGCAATTGACGCTCCAGGAGTTAATGAAGCAGTCAACAGGAACACCACTTTGGTTCCCTGAGCCGGAAGTACAAGACCCCAGAAGCCACGTCGGGTTTCCTGGGGCCTATCTGACTCCTAGAAGCTGCATCTGTGCTCCCAGAAATTGCACCAATGCCCCCAGGAACAAGATAGCTCCTAGGGCCAGGATGTGAGTCCCTAGATAGAGTCATCCCCAAGAATGTGACTGAAACATGTATCGAAAGAGACCCCCAACCCTCACAACAATTAGTAGGAAATTGGTTATCGATATAATACAATATCTACAAACGCTATCCGACCGCACCTTGATCTCCGACACCATCCATCCAGGGAGTGGGTCACGATGCACCTCGCCACGCAATTGCTACAGAGCAGGTACGAAGATGCCATTGCGTGGGAAGAAATAGAATCGGACACCGCGTCCGAGAGTACTTTCTCACCGAAACAGCCAGAAGAGAAGTGCCCAAGCGTGCTGTTGCGGATGAGGAGGGGCTGTACGAGTGAGAGGCTACTCGTTCTTATTTCCTTATTGGCTATCTTTTTATAGAATAACTGGCAATTTGGAAATGAACGAGTAAATATAGTTTTGTAACCAAGGATCAATATTTAAGAACGTGCTAAGCTCCAAGTCTATCAGTCCATGAAAAAGAACCTTCGGGTGTGGAGAAGTGTTGAACGATTTCCTGAAGGGTGAGGAGACCACCCGACAAGCAAAAATAAATATACATATAAGCCAGCTGCACCTTTAATCCCCAATCACTACAATAGCGATCAAAGAAGTCAGAAAGTGCAGGTATGTACCAGGAAAATTGGAATTGGAACGATGAAACAGTAGCATTCTTCGTAAGTCGAATTGCCTCGAATATCAAAACCAGCCACTCTTTGGGTTATTCAACCCACTTCGCTCGTAGAGGTGCAATTTTTTGTGCTGTGTTATCTATGATCTTAGTATACAGCGGTGTGACGAGAATGAGAAATTAGCGAAGGGACTGTCAATCACGCGTGGATACACGTGACCAGGCACTCGGCATAGGGATCAGCAACAGAGAGCATAGCCGTGATTTAGAGCTTGGAGTAAGCTTAGAATTGATACGAATGAAGTTCTGAACGCCCAAACTGCAGGCTCATTTCGATCTCAACACGGCCGCACCAATTCACCATTCATCGCCGTGGTAATAAGTGAAACACCCTACCAATACCGAATTTTTAAATGGAGACCTTTCAACCAAAACGCATTAATTAATTTAAATATAGCGATTTTTACATGAATTGATCTTGTGCCCAATCTCTCTACACCCACTACACCTGTGTGTGCGAAGCCCCTTTGGCTGGCTGACCTGGCTGATTAAGCAGATCGCCCTGCGTATGTGATACTACTCTATCACGTTCAACTGGCTGGTTTAGCTGCTGAGCTAGCTGTAGGCCCTCTTCAACTGAAAGACCTCCTTCATGTGGTATCTGCCGATTCGAACGTGTGCGTTTCTGGCGTTTCGGGTTTCGTGATAAGGAAATCTATTTTCTACCTCTTAACTCAGCGATCTGGACAACGAGCACCGGAGAAAGTGGACATGTTGACACGCTTTCACGCGCGATGGTCCCTCGTTTCCCTCTACTTCCTCCTATAAAGTTGACTTTGGTTTGTATCACTTTATTATCTTCTGAACGCTCCTCTCCATAAGGAATGGAGAATACAATTGCCGAGCTTCAGCGTCAGCTTGATGAGGAGAGACGGGCGCGTGAAGAGGCGGAGCGGCGTCAGGGAGAGGCAGAACGACAAGTGCAGCCCAATACCTTATTTCGCCTTCTCGATCGCTGCCACCAATTTCTTTCGATAGACGACCTCTCGGCTGGCGATATTTCCTATTTTTAGAGCAATCTGGGGTGTCCCAGGACAGTAGCTGATAGAGGAGCCCCCAGAGGGCCTCTGCCAGTTGCTATCGCAGGACACCCCAGATAATGCTAAAAGTAACCAGGGGTTTGTCGTAGCTCTTCTTTGGGAATCAAAGAGCGGGTATGGTCGAAACTAGTTTCCCAGACATGAAGTTGCGATCGCGCAAAGTTCCGCCACTCTTAGTCGCGCGTGGGGGAACGAAAGCTCATTAAACAAAGGCATAACTCGCTCTAAATGCGCAAAAAGCACAATGCTCATCATAAGTTCATAATGAAGTGTGGTTCATACTGTCTATGTAAAGCACGCTAATCTGACTCTCAATTTAATTAAAGCGTTTTAAGGAAACCAACGGCGAGGGGAGGAGAGGGGGAGCGGGCAGAAGGGCATCCAATGGAAATCGACAATAGGTCAAAAAGTCAGCAAGCGATTTTTTGGGTTAGTTGCCCATTTATTAAGGCAAGACAAAGCTTCCTCAGCAACTGCTTCAGTGCTAAAAGGTCGCTAGGCTGAGGAGTTATCGGATTCCGCATCAGCGGATTTTGCCCACGCTTCAACATCTTGTCGTGAAAATTCTTCGGGAAAATTGCCTGTCATCGACAAATAAACGACCGCCGTATCCAGTGCAGCGTAAGGTTTTACGGGTTGCGGATTCTCATGCAGTACGTATGCAATTATAGCGTCCAACGGGAAGCGGTTCTGGTTTCTATATTCGGTCAATTTGGTTGTAGTGGAGGGAATGGCGGAGAAAGTGTGACTGACATTTTTTTGCCCGCCTCCTTGCTGCATCGCAGGAGGAAGCTGGGGCCGAAGAAAGAAATACACCACCACCAATACTCGCCGATTTTCTTTTTATTGTGAAATGACTTGTGGAGCTTTCTCTTCTCCGCTAATCCAAGGCCTCTCGAGTTGCACAACTTAGCGTTTCTTTTCAAAGCAGTGTTCGCTGTCCCGCGTTAACGTTTATATATAATTTCTCTCTTAAAAATAGGAATAGGGAAACTCTTCTGATGCGAAGTTTTATATTATATATATTACTCTTGTTTTGCAAATCGAGTAAATATATTATAAGCTTGGCACGATCTTATCTAGGGGAGTTTCGTATACACTACTCTGAAAGTCAGTAAGTGTTGTCAAGCAGGACTATTGGGGATACTCACTCTGAACAGTGAAAAGAGGGAAAGCAGCTGCAAGACCATACCGAGCCAGACTATTTGCACTCATCGCGCTTGCCACCGTCGAGCCTTGGTAGGTGTCGACAATATACTGAGCGGTACTAACAAAGACGCAAATATTTCCCCAAGCAAATAGCGTAATTGCAGCCACCGGACTTGCCCATGGAATTTCAGCCCTGGATGTCCAGCCAAACCAGAAGAGGCTAATGGGTAGCCCAATACTGCCAATTAATGATGGGTAGAGACGAAACTCAGGTGGTACCTGTCGCTCTCGATAGCTTGCCGCCTTTCGGCGATAAAGCAATATGTCACACAACAGCACAGTGATGGCACCAAGCAAGCATCCGATGACTATGGAGAGAAACACAAGACCAGATGCCTCCATTCCAAACCCATAAATGTCCCGAAAGACAAGGGGGAAATCAGCAAAGAACGAGAAAAGTGTTGCAAATTCACAGGCCACATAGAGGCAGGTTAAAGCTACTATGGGCTCAGTAAGAATCATCTGAGCTGGGCGGAGAAGAGCGACAGATGTGAAATTCCTTAGCTTGGAAGAAAATGGTGGTGAGGGCGAGGATAAGCCAAGGTTCTTGAAGCGCCGGCGCTTGATCACTGGATGAAGTGTCTCTCGAGCGATGAACGTAGTGATAATGGCACACATGGCTATAAGCAGCATTGTACACTGAGTCCAGCGCCAGCCCTTGCGATTGACCAAAAAGCTACCAATGACAGGCCTGCATACGTCAGTAAGTCTGTCAGTATTGTGATACGGGGATATGGGGCTTTACCCAAGACCAGGACCAAGGAAGGGTGTCAGGATAAATATAATGGACGGGATAGCTCGAGAGGAGGGCTTGAACGTTTCATTGATGGTTCCTGCAGCTATGGCCAACGGAGGTGCGAAAAAAGGGCCAGAGAGAAACCGCAAGGCACAAACCGCTGTAAATGTGTGACTGAGCCCAACGCCTAGTGTGAATATACTTCCAAGCAATATAGAGCCGATATAAACGGGATATCTTCCAATTGTCCCAGACAGCGGTCCTCCCAGTACTGGACCTAGCGCCAGGGCGAACACGTAAAGCGACATAGGTAGAATGGCGACTGTACTGTTGACCCCAAACTCTTTCATAAACTCCGAATGGGCTGGCGACAAAATAGACACGCCAAGAGAGCTAGATGTTTCGTCAGTCTGAATGGCTAGCACACCAAAGGGAAATTTTGGCCCACGTTGTGAATGCCGCTGAGGCAACCATCAGCACCTGTTGAACCTTCCACTTTTTCGGCCAGTTGTAGGGATTGTTTGGATCGACGTCCCATTTCCAACCATCTTGATCATCCGGCGCATCTTCATTGCGGAGTGCAGCTTCGAGTTTGGGGGTTGCAGCGCTCGACGGAATTTCCACCCATTTGCTGTCATCGTAATGTTGAACAATGATGTGATCCATGACGTATCGCAAATATTGAATAGCACGTGGTTGTAGTTTCAAAAAAATAGAAATAAGTGAATGCCGATCTGATGGCTGCTAAACGACGTCGGCGTTGGGGTAAACTGACTATATAAATAAAATATACATTGAGAAAGTATTGAATGAGAAAGGGCTATATTAGAACCCCAAAAAATCAGACGACAGATTAGCAAGGCAAATGAAAGTGAGAATCTGTATTACCCAAGCAGAGTAGGTCTTAGAGATTATTTGAAACTGGGTAGTGGCATTACCTAACCGGAAATGCTAGTGTTCTTACACAGGTCGGAAACGCAACCGTTCAAAATGCTCGAAGATCATCATTGATGCCGTTATTACTACGAGATGTCAAACCGGTCATAACGTATTTTGGGTGCTAAAATCACCGACCACGTGAGGCAGGTGTAATTCCAAGAAGAGATAGGGGAATTTTGTACGTGATAGTGGCTCGCCTGTTTCCAGGGACAGCTTTTGTTGTCGTTGTAAAACCAAGGTTGGTGGATATTTACACAGAGCAGATCGTCAGTCTTTACCAATCTTCTCTATTGAGCCACACGAGCATGAGCATTAATTTGGAAATACTGCTCCAGCCGCAGGCTGAATTATGGTGATGTCTCAATTATTGCAGATGTAGAGACGTCAACGTCAAAATATTCTGGGGCATCCATGATCATCCAGCAGCACCAGCAAACAGTCAAATTTCGACTTTCAGCCCCAGGTTTAGGTCCATATTTGTGCCGGCTTTGAAGAGTACACAATATCTACGGCGAAGCGATAATTAAACAATCCTCTGGCCTTCAACTACTGTAGGCAGGTTTGATTTCTTTCGCCTCTTGTGTTGTCAACGCCGCCTCAGATTTCGGTGGCTACGGAAACCTGGAACACAACTTCTGGACTCAAAATTCTACCATTTTGAAAACAAGTGTCAACGCCAAAGAATAAGGAGGCTCGTGATGTCATAAAAAAGTCCTAAAAAAGCCCAAAAATATTGAGGCACTTGGAGCAAGCCGCAGAATACCTCCTTCAGCGGGGGAACATAGTTGGACTCCGCTGTGATTTCGGCTTATAAATATCTCGAAGTATTTCTGTAAAAACATGAATAATTTGCATCTTGCTAATATTTCACAAAAGACCTCATAGAAGATCCACATTATGGTCTCCAATGCCGGCGTGAAGAAAACGCCCAATAATGATCGCAAGACACCCAAACATCTCCAGGAAACGCTGGAAAATCTCCTTGGAGAAGCACAAAAAGAGGAAAACTCCAATGAAGAGGGTCCAAGTGATGGGAAACATGGTGCTGCTGCACCGGGGCCCGTGGATGACCGACCACCCGCCGACAGGGGGCAGCCAGATCAACCAAACTCAAGTCAACGTTCTGATATTTCTGGAGACCCACACGATGAAACAGGGCCTGCAGATGAGACCCCGGTGAGGGACGAGGAAATGTCGGATGCTGAACCTAAACTCACCGACGAGTCGACCTCTGATGGCACGGCGGGAGCACAAACACGTGGAATGAATGATTCAAGCGTCGGCCCGCAACTATTTGTGGACTTCGAGAAGTTGAACATAAATGAATGCCGTCGTGAAAAGAAAGGACGCCACGAAGATCCCCAACCAGGCGACATAGCCGGGTTTGGCGGCACAGGGAAAAGTCGGTTCTTCATTTTTCGGGTTGGTCCCGCCCAGGCCCCCAGGCACGTGTTTCGAAGAACAAGGGCGTATAGCACCGAAGGTTTCGAAAATCTGTCCCACAATCGGATTTCCCTGCTCAGATACAACGCCCCAAACGGGGATCGACATTGGCAATATACGAAAAGAAATATTGCCGGGTTTAGAGGCATCGCCATTGATGAAACGGAGAGCAACCTTAAGTGTCCACAGACATGGATCAATGTCGAATGGAAGGATATCAAGGAAGAGCACCGGTACTTGTTGGTCGACGAATGCAGCTGGACCCCTAGGACGGATGTGATTCGGTTGTCGGGCAGGAAGGTGGCCAGCACTGGAATCCGCGCAATCTGGGTCTTGCAGGAGACTCTGCACATTAAGGCGATGCAAAAGGGAGGGTAAACTGGTTTCACATTTGCCATTCCCTTTGGATACCTTCGAGGCGGAGAAAATCAAGCCAGAAAGATCTCGCACACCGGCTCAATTGGGGTCTTTTTCATCGACTCCAAAGAGCCGATCTAGCATCTTAGGAGACAACATGGCTAATGGTATCAAACAAGAGCAAGAGCAGGAGACAAGTACTGTTGTCCCGTCCCGTTCCGCCACTCAGGACGCTCCTGGATCGAATGTTGTCGAAGTCGAAAGCAGTGGGAGCAGTCCAAGCAAGAACCAGGCGCCTAAAAAATTTAATGTTCAAGATTACATGGCAAGTGTGGAAAAGATGGAGAAGTGGAACGCCATGAGCGAAGCCGAGAGAGAAAAGAGATACAGAATAGCCTTGGCAAATTACGATCACTACAAGGAGGAGAGGCTGAACAAGGGTGATGTGGAGGTTGAGGAAGAACTTTGAGGCGAAAGTGAAGGAGCTGGAAATCAATCCCCGCGTTAAAGATGTTATAGACTTGATTCTTTTGCTTTTGCTTTTCTTTTTTCTTTTTTTGGCGAAATTTTGACTAAATCTATGTGTCAAGAAACCAGATGTTATTTTGGAATTACCGTCTTTGCCACTGAATCATGCGACATTTCTACAATGTGTCTTCCTTAATTATTATGTCTGACCAGATTGTTAAATTCAGACCATTTTTGTTTTTAGTCAGATAATTTTACCATTGTAGATCTTACCAGTACGCTCGCCATACCTTGATTCCTGTCACAACCGAATCAAACTGATCATGTTGGATCCCCTGGTACTTTATCTTGGAAAGAGCCCTCCGCATTAATCACCCGCCACATATCGCGGGTCAATTCCAATGTTTCTTCATCCCAGCTGCCTTTTGAATGACTGGAATTCTGCTACGCCTGTAAACCACATAGAAGAAGCAGGAACGACAAGATCCCTCGAATCACCAGTGGCAGGATGGCGACGAAGGGCAAAATGGATATTGCGCCTCAATTATTTGGTTTGGAAGTTTGATTGATGTGCCGGCTGGGGCCCAGCCCTCGTTACTGCCAAGGACCTAGAATCAAGTGCCTCCTGGGCTAGGGTTCCTGTGAGGGTCAATCTGATGATCGAATTCTGCCAACTCTATATCTAGCAGACATGATGGTAAAAGCAAATAAAGATAGTTGTGAACACCGAAAGAGTTACAAGTAATCACTGACTACCTACAAGCTGCAGGGCGTCCGCTCGTCGCAACCACATTTTTATGACCGCTGCAACAAGACTGACAGTGCTAAAGGTGAGAATTGTAACATTGACTGTCCTATATACGCGCTTTCCACAGGATCGATTAATATGATGCATTCTCCGTTGGAAAGATTTATTGTAAATCAACGACAATGAATTTGTACTGCGGATAGGTAGGGCTGGGCCGGATTCTAGCAAACAAATGCTGGATAAGAATGATGACACACCCTGCTAGATCACTGTCATCTGCCGGAGAATCTTCTTCGAAGGCTATTGATGAGCTGCGTGACAGGCGGAGGCAGGAATGAGCCCCCCTCGCCTTTATCCGTTACATCCTGCTCCAGGTCTCCTGTAGGTGGGATCTCCAGTATCACTGCCTCTGCCTGGCTGTTTTCGTCGTCCCCAGAGCGCTCGTCAACACTCATCTCGGCTGAATCCCACTCGTCATCGCTGATCGGTTCAGGCCTTTCTGCCTCTACTTCGAACTCCTCCCATTCATCGTCACTCGCCATGTCACGTTCCACCCAGCTGATCGATTGCTTCCCTGATTCGGATCCCTCCGAGTACGCGTACATCACCAAATCTCGCATGGTCGACTCATCCAGAGATCCCCCACGAGTACGGCAGATGTTTTGTGCAACGGTGAGAAGCAGTTCTGTGCCAGCTCCTGTAGCCGGAATGGAGAGTAGATCGCGCGCCAGTCGAGTGAGAACAGGCCATTCGCGTTGATGGTCTTTCCAGTAAGCGCATGGCGAGATATTGAGAACCCCTGTTGCGTGTCAGTAGTCAACAGGGAATATACTGGGCAGTTGTACAGACCTTCGCGAAGATATTGATCAACTTCATCTTGCCCACACCTTGGGCTACCCGCCAGACCAGCTAGTGGGTGCAGAAGCCGGTCAAGCCCCAACAATTGCGGGGAACAAGACAGTCCGTTCACGCAAGACAAGCTCGTGGGCATTTGCGGTCGGTATTGTAGGTGAAAGATCCTCAGATACTCGATGTAGCGCTCGGGTTGGCCCAAACCTTGCGATGATGTGGCCTCATCGAATGCGGACACCTTATATTGGGGAGCAACGAAAGTTCCAGGGCCATACATGACCCCAAAGTTTTGAAATGTCTTTTCGTATACTTCTCCAAGTTCCATCTTCATGATAAGCGACGCCTCAGATAGTTTGCGCTTCCACGGTGCTGATTTTCTTCTCAATATTCGGGTTGACTCGTCGAGATGCTCCATTAGTATCTTAAACACGAAACAGACCTTGTGGACTGTCGCCTCTCTCGACGCCAGGAGGGCCGTAGTAAACTGGATGAATGGCATTATCAGTTGCACAAGGTAGTCGACCTTGCGCCAATCCGTATTTGACATCGAAATAGGAAGTGCTCCAAGGTCTCTCTCGCTTGTCCACACGCACACTGGTCTGTGTCTGCTACGTTGATTCGATAGAGATATCCATTGAGTCTTGCCAAGCCGGTTCGGAGTTGAGCCAGCACGCTCGCTTCTTTCCAAGATAATCGGTCATACAGCTGCCGGGTGTGTTTGCCTGGGAGTGCTGCATCAACTCGTTTTGCGTGTTCCCTACGTTCGCTGGAAGGTCATTGCTGTGGACTGCTTGGGACCGTGCGATATTCAGTGTAGTTGACTTCATTCTCGGGACGCTTTCTTGCGGGAGAGCATCTTCTTGTGTCGCGGATCTGGCCTGTTCTTTAGCCAGAACGCGCAGTTTATTGTCTTCGCTCGTAGAGATCCACCGGATATTGATCTGGTTTCCATTTCTCCGTAGCTTTCTCATCAACTTGTATAGTTGGCAGACGAATTCCTGGCCTGACTGTTGTCGAGGATTCCTTAGTGTCAGAGCCGCCGCTTTGTTGCTCGTGAGCAGCGTAATCCTGTAATCTTTCAGTCCAACTACCATGTTCAATGCATGTACCATCGCTGCTAGCTCCGCAGAGAGCGGATTTTGCTCTGTTCTTGCACCCAATGTAACGGAAAGGGTCTTCAGTTTCAGTTTTCGATACCGAGGTGGCTGCCTCTCGATCGCCACCCCAAATCCGACCAGCTCGTTCCGTGCCGAACTGCTGGTTGCGATCTGCACTAACCCGCCCGGTACGGTCGGTGACTGCGGAGTTTCTTCAACGCCATCCTGTACGCGTGCTTCCCATGGTGCCAATGTGAACGGATTGATGGTTTCCAGTCTTTCCATCTCAATGTTCTTCAGCGCGTCTGCTACTTGATACAACGGCGAACGATGGTATCTTCTGAATTTCTTGATCCGTGCTGTATTCCTGCGGAGAGGGTTGGTTTCTGGCAGGGTATGTATGTCCGTCCACATCTTCACGGCTCGTCTCCAGAAGCGGTGTTGAACAGTGGCAAGGTGGGCCTCCGCCTCTGCTACACTGGTCGCAACTGTGAGGAATGTTCTTACAATCGCCTGCGCTCCTACCCTTTGGACGCGGTTGATCGGCCCCATGGCCTTATCTTTGCACGCGTGCATCCAGACATTAGACGCGTAGTCCACGACCGGCGCCACCGTCGATGTAAATAGCTGCCGCGCTGTCGCTGGGGATAAACCCCGAAGTCGTCGAAGCTCCATCGCGGCCTCCAGGCCCTTGGATGCTGCCCTCGCAATATGTTCCTTGTACTTGAGTTTCGTGTCCATGAGGACGCCCAAGATCTTGACAATGTAAAGTAGTGAGGTTCTGATGATGCAACCACTTCCAAGCATTCAAAAAGCTCTCTTCCAGCCCATAAAGTCCGAAACGATTCGACTGAATACCTTGGAAGAAGGCAATCTTTTATACCGTCAACATGGACGCTCATAACTTAGCACAAATTGCTGCAATCTCGTCGTCATTTTGGCTGTCGGGTATGTGTCTATCTTAAGAAAATACAGAATACTAAGTATATCAATAACACAGGCGAAATATTCACCTACTCTTGGGGCGTAGTGCCCGCAGTCTTGGAGGCCTGTTCAACCTCCCAGCATTTTATCATAAGGGACATTCGCTAGGGCCGCCTTTCGCCATCCTGGGAGCAGGGGGCTTTGTATGGTTGGCTTTGGAGTCGGGTTGTTGGTTGTACTGGCGGGCTGCAATTCTCGATGTTGGTATCGTTCCATACACCTTCGCTTTCATGATACAAACAAACTCAAGCATATTCGAGATTGCGAATGTGAAAGACTCGTCGGAAAAGCCCGCCAGTGAGGAGAACCGACTGGCTCCCCTGCTGAACAGATGGGCGTGTCTTAATACTGTTCGCTCGCTTTTCCCATTGGCCGGTGGTATTTTGGGATTGGTAGCAGCCTTGTACTAATCTTGTTGACTTCCTATGCTGGATTGAACAACCGAGTCTTGTTTCGTTAGAGACAACCTGCCATACCGCTCACATCAAAATGCCAACAATGTCCCATGTCCATAATTATCTTAGCATATCATGCATAGTATGTGTCGTATTGGCTTTCTGCATCCAGGAAAACAGTGTCACAATCCCCTTGTCCACGGGAGTAAGGCCCTCGATTCCACGCCCAGTGTCGAAATCGTGGACATACAAAATGACGCGCAAGCGCTACCCGTCCACTTTCTAGATCCAGGGACCGCTGACATGGTGTCCCGACGGGGCGCTTTTGGCTGGCTGTACTTGGGTGACCCAACCACCCATTTTCCACGCGCAGTATGGACGGTATCCCTCGGATAGCATATCTGCCGGGCCATCTGGGGGGTATCATGTAGCTAGCTTTCATACTAGATAGCAAGAGCATCCCCAGTCTCGCGAACGACGGCGTGGGCCCCATGGTCAGCACATTTATTCTTCACTTTCTATAGTATATGACGAACTGAGAGAGTGGTCAAATACCACTAGGACCATTTGGGACAGGCTTATTCATCGTTCACCCAATTCCCCCTAGTATTTGTACGGTATTCCGGGCACGTTCGGAAGTACGGTGTTGCAACACGCCGAAGCTTATTTGTATAGACCCCTGAGATCATTCGACCGATCTTTAACACCTACAATCAATCACCTGATTCTATTGGACATGTTCAGTACTAGCCAGTACATCAATTCCTCATCCTGACAGTATATAAAAATCACACTCTCAAGTACTCAATTGGCTATGCCCATACTAGTCCGTACTGTAACGACCACGTTTCGACAATAGAGTTATGTGGGTCACGACCCGGTAATATAGATACAGGTCTAACCTAGATACAGGTCTAACCCTAATGCATGAGTAGTGCGTATCAGGGTGACAGGACAATCCCATCAGTACAGGGGATCCAACACCCCATTGAGCTATTTCAACACTAGGCTGAATGAGGATAGGGTTCAGGGGGTCATGGGTGACTCATATCATCCCCCAATGCTTGTCAAACCCCGAAACAACTCAGGCCAACATCTGACTATCTGTTATTATTGCCAAGATGCTGGACAGACTCCCACTAGAAATTTTGCACATGGTTATGCACCATGTGAGATCTTGGAACCCTTCGCAAGGTCTGACACATCTGACAGTTAATAGGTGCCAAGCATCAAGGACCTCGTGCTTTTGTCTGAGGTATCTAAAAAGCTGCATCGGATCGTTTTGCCCATTATCTACGCCAAAGTGTACATCTCAGTACCCGAGCATCACTTAGACCAGGTGACGATTAGTCCCATGAAGACCCGTTTCAAGGGAGACGGATCCAGAGATACCTTCAATAGTCTTGAATTCTTGAAAAATGTGCAACTGGTCGCTCCATTCAATGACCTCAGAAGGAACAGGTGCTACCGGGGCGAAGTACCACTCCTACCAGTCGAATATGATGACTATCTCGGCGACGAGGAAGAGTTTGACATGTGGGAAGAGGAGAAAAACAGACGACGTCCTCATGACGTGATGATGACTAATCTTGCCAAAGCACTGAAAGAACTTCTCTCTCATATCCCCAAAAATACTTTGAGAGGCTTTTCGTATGCTCTTTTTCACCACTCATTTAACACAAGAACTGTCGTGCTAACAATCCATAGTTGGAATCTGGGATGCTGCGTTCCTGACCAAGTATTTGGTGAAGAAGGTTTTCTGAATTTCGACCAGAATGCAATCCAAGATCTGTCACTGATTACGGACGGGACATGTCCAAGTCCGGAATGGGAGCATCTCGAGGGTCTCTCTGACCTCCGGCACCTGCGGCGCTTGTCGTGGAAAGGTCTAAACCCCAACCGTAGCCAAATACTTCTTCGTCACACCCTGATGGCGAATTGTGCACACCTTGAATGTCTAGAACTAGAGCCGATTGGGTGTGGAGAAGTTTACGTGCACGTTGAAGAAATCATTGGCGACACGGATGTACTAAGGGATGTATTCCATTTCAATAATCTCCGACATCTGTCTTTGACCAAGGTTGCGCTCGCTGCACCGTGTGCACGAATGGCAACTACATTTTGCATAGAGCAATTGCAATCATTGAAATTGCGTGATTGTCACCAAACACTGGAATTTCTTGAGGGACTTACGGAGTCATCTCACATCATCAAACTACGGTCATTTGAGGTTGCCATCGACGAGGAAGCGTATCTTCAAACTTATTACGAAAGCAACAAGCCACATCCGATCGAATCGTTCCTGCTGTCTTTTCAGGGTCTTGAAGAACTGTCGATTTCAATTTCGAACACGTTCCACCCGGTAAATCCTATCACTGACCCTATCTGCCACCATCGAGACACACTAAGACGGTTGGTATATCACGAGGAGGGGAACGAGATTCACAGGGAAAGTGAAGGCCCGCTTGCATGGAAACTCTTCACCAACCGCATAGTTGAGGGAATGAATTTGGAGTGCATTGGATTCTGCTTATCTCCTTCTCTTCTGGTACGGCTGGCTTTCCCAGGTCACATTATATTGTTTGTCTATTCTTACACAGCCTTCTTTTCAGATACCGAGGCTTGGAAGAAGCATCGCGGCTCAAACAGTTAAGCTCTTGCATTTTAGGGAACCTGGATCTGGATGTGTGCCACACACCAACGCTCTGTTTGAGTTTGCGAACTGGGCATTTGGTCCACAAGGACTTGATAATCTCTTGATCATTGCACATGGTGATTTTTCGCATGGTAATCGGTTTGAGCGGACTCAGATCCTTATGGGCCGTAATTGTGAGCAATCCAGTGGATATTTTCGGGTCATATCTCGAGATCAGCGCGACTTCTGGCTCAATCGGATTGATGGCGCACATGAGATGTTGTGTGTTTGTCCACAGGAGGTTACCTTGGGCGCCGGGCGTAATTTGTGGGACATGGACATGGAGGTGAATTCGGACATGGAGGTGAATTCGGACATGGAGGTGAATTCGGACACGGAGGAGGATTCGGACATGGAGGTAGATTTTTATGTCGAAATAGATACCGATAGCTCAAATTCGGACTAATAAAAAAAATCCTTGACCCCAATTACGTCGGCTCCTCGATCAAGCCCACAAAGTTCTATCAAGACGTGAAAGGATCGAATCCCGGAGCATTGTCCCTACACACCGATCATGAAAAGTGGGCGGGAGAGGTTTCGGTCTACACTAGGGAGATCACTGATGCAGACTTTGTCCAGCCCGCAGCATTGAGGGAGGTTATTGGCCGGGAGCCTGGTCACCAGGATAGGCTTATTGACAATCTCGTTTCCAGTGATAAGGGTGTAAAGTACCCCCAATTGCGCAAAGCTGTCTATAGTATGTGAGCCTTACTGCTATATTCGAAGAGATCCGCCCACTGCAGTGCAGTCTTACACTAACACTGAATATAGGCCTTTTTAGTCGAGTCAACAAGGACCTTGGGTCGAGGTTGCAAGAGCGTACTGAAGCAACAATCAAGGCCGCATGAGATCGATCTCCTTCTCTAGTATCTCTGCTGCTCTACCAACGTGCTTGTGTCTTTGGAAGGCAATTCCAACGCGATTGGATAGTTTTGATATGATTTGTCTTTTATGGATGATAAATCGACAGTAGCAATACAATCTGATAATTGGCTCCCTTATATGACTAACTCACACAATATTTGAATTTTCTGTTTTTCTTTTTTTCTTTTTTTTTTTTTTTTTTTGGCATTGGTCGTTCCACAGAACCATTGTTGGGCAAAGACTTGGCCGCTGATTGCACTACGGAGCGATGCGTGTGGCGAATGACACACCGCGATTGGCTAAGAACCAATCTTCTATTAGATAAGTCTTGTTGCATAACACCACATGCAGCCAAATTCTTTGGCACATACCGCCACCAGAGCCCAGTGGATTTCCGAATCGCACTTTAGATAATCGAGCACATCATGTTCTCCATCTCCACAGGTGAAGATTCCAAGGCGGCGGGGCTGCTCAAACACTGGTGGCGGGCGGGGTAGTACAAAGCGCGTATTTATTGGAAGAACAGGGCGTATTCCATTGCCAGGCTGCTCACCCGGATTATTCAAGTGTGGACTACCTGTCCGCCTTTAATGCGTTCCTCGATTGG
The DNA here is from genome assembly GCF_028827035.1 of Penicillium chrysogenum. Classification (NCBI taxonomy): domain Eukaryota; kingdom Fungi; phylum Ascomycota; class Eurotiomycetes; order Eurotiales; family Aspergillaceae; genus Penicillium; species Penicillium chrysogenum. The sequence goes on along the minus strand of NW_026622750.1, from coordinate 3,344,414 downwards.
CTACGAGTTCTCTTAGGCTAGCAGTATGGATTACTATTGCGGTACTCAATAATGTTGAGAAAAATTGTTCACTTAAACTTTTGGTGCAAATACAAGTCCTGAGCAATAGAGTTGCAGGGGTGCAATATCTGAAACTTGCCCATTTTCAGGACGAACCGCTTTGCATCTCCAATAAACGAATACACCTCGTGATCCTAGTCACAGTAACAGTTGGTGTGTAAATTCATACAGAAACTGCATATATATGACTCACATCTGTAATTGGCTGCGATAAAAATAACCCAGCCTCGTGTCGATTTGACTACGATTTAAATCTCCTTAAGCTCTGTGAGTCCGTGTTCCACGTACTAACCCGTTTAAAACTAATTTGCTTACCATAGTCACTTGATTCATGAGGTTCTCTCAAGTGTTGTCCTTCCTAGCTGGTTTAGGAATGGCTCTGGTCGATGCTAAAAGACCCTCTGGAAGTAGGTAACATCTTTCGCGCTTTATGAACCATGGCTAAAGGTAGATTACAAGGCCATTGCAGTAGCTACAAATCCTGTGTGGACTAAAGCTTAGAGAATTGTAAATCGAGGGATCGTCGGTATGTCCAATGCTCTATACTCATAACGTAACCTACCAGCTAGCCATATTAAAGCTAAATGCGGCTTGTCCTTATTACGCTAGTCATCCCGTTCTGCATTTGACATGCCATACAAAAACGAACCCAGCGCGAGGAAGAAACTGCCGACGTTCCAAGCCGTGCCCCATTCCCCAAAGGTGAGCTTAGCAGCAATGAGAGCAGAGAAAAGTGAAGCCATCGTAAAAATTATCATGGTATACCGGGACTTGATCTCCCAAGCTTCCTTTATCAAGATTCCACGGAACTTCATCTCTCGGAGTTTTGGGCGATGCCACTCATTCATCATCATGAGAATATCACTATTGGCCTAAGATTAATATACAGACAACAAGCCAAGCAGTGGTTATCTTTCATGAACACTTACCTGTGTCCATAAATTACCTTCTCGCCCTGAAGAAAGTCATTCAAGGATGCGAGCTTGGGATTAGAAAATGCAAGTTTCATAAGGGGACGTGTTTCAAGGTTTTCAAGCTGTCTTTCGGCCTCGAACTTCGTTTTCTCAGGACAATCCACGTCTATATAGTATGACGCACAGGTTTCGAAACAGTCTATTTTCCCTGTGGATAGATTGTATGGGCATGGGTATTCATGTTCCTGATAATTTTCAATGATGCTTTGCAGTCTCCTTTTCTCGACTTGCAAGTCCTTCGTTTTATACATTCCGACAAACTCCACAGCTCCTCCGGGGCTTCGTAAGTTCATACCCGCAATAGAAATCTAAGAATATTTGTCAGCAAATTTAGTAGAAAACTCTTATTCTCGGAACAGACCTCGACTAGTTCAGCGCTTTTGACACCAGGAAAAGGAATGTATCTTCTCCACCAACATCTATGAGAGCACCATGCCTGCCTGATTGCTTCCCATATGATAGTCTCGTCGGCTGAATCTGAGACTGTGACTGGCCTAACCGAACACTCATATTCTCCTCCCCAGCAAAGAAGAACACAAACATTAGCGCCATCTCCAAGCATTGCCTGTAACTCAGTCCCCAAAGCATTTTTGCGAGATGTGTGGGCAGCTTCACGGCTGTCTCTCGTAGTGGACTCGAACTCAAAGTCCGAACTTTGCACTTCTGCTTCCGCCCTATGTGAATTTCTATATCCACGGGTATCAAGGCGATGGGGTCGTATCGTTCGACCTGCAAGTTTTTGTGGTTTCGTTTCCAGTGGTGAATCTTCCCTGATGCGGGCCTGGCGGGTATGATGGGCAATTGTAAATGGCAAAGAAGGTATTTCGAGTATAAAATATGACAAGGTTCTCTGAACCAGGGTAGGATATCGACGATTATGATCTCGCGATGTTGGAAAATAACCTCGGTTGAAGTTGTATACAGGTTCGTCGGGTACGGCCTCTTCGAGACGACTCGGCATTAAATGAGCTCTTTCCGGCACCAGGAGGTTATTCATTTCTGCGCTAAAAATTTTGAAAAAAAACTTTAAATGTAAGCCATCCACTGTTGGAAGTAAGGAAGTGTTGATAAATAAGCTATATCATCGCGAACCAACGATGAGGCTGAGTTATTTACCCCGCACCTTCGTCAATCTTGCAGGCGCCTAACGTGTGCCAGCAAGGTTTTTGCAGCAGTATTAATACGATGGCTGATAAAACTGCGGTCAGATTATTTTTGGGCAACCTACTATGAATCTGCGGACCACAGCCCGTCCTATAATTAGACCGGCCCCAGCGTGAGATCAACCACTACCCTAACCATGCTCTCGAATCTGTGGGCTGTGAAAGGCAAAGCTGAGCCTGTCAAGTCCAAGAAGGCCACAGCCGCCCCATCCAGGTTCGTAGAATGCACTTATCATTGGCTCATCGCCTTGGCCATATCAGCCTCGCAATCAGCCTCGCAATAATCGATACGCTAGATCTCATGCCTACATATCTGAGTGCGCTAGTTTCAGATTGCAGGCATATTACTTAGGATGCGGTGACCGGAGAACAATGGCTGGATTGTTTTTCCAAGAATCGATCCCTAATTTATCCGTAGACCAAGATCTTGGGTACTATTTGTGTCACAATTTTACTCCAAAAATGAGTATTAGGCAGCCGTCTCCCTGCAAGCTGGATTGTAGGGATCAGTTCCAGGTTTCTACGGTATTCTGATAGATCCAGCTGTCAAATTGCGGGGCTGTGAATAGGCTAATTAGTTGGAAGAAATGAAATTGTTGAGGCTATGATGGAATTGCTATTATGGTGACCTTAAGCAGTCTAACACTATGGCTAGAAGTGCTCTGAAGTATAAATTATGGAGCTAGACATGAATGCATGTGATGATGTGCATAATCCTTTCTGAAGTTCATCGTCACCTAGAGATTCTTTTCGGTTCTCTGAACTGGTGTAGGATAGTGGGAGACCTAGTAGAGTGAGCTCCGGTAATGACCGATATTTCTTTCGAGGCTTACTAGTTGAGAAGCAAAGAAGGACCAGAATCCTGATGTATCCGCCGGGAAATAAAAGACGAGACGAAGGGGGAACTTCTACCACCGTCGTTTGTTGCCCATGCCGGCGATAAAGGAAAATATACCGGCCTACGTCGTGCGACACGGTTCCAGTTCCTCGATGAACGTACTGATATTATTGGTAGTGGAGATTTTTGTCGCAAAAACCCCTGCGACACTGGTTTTTGCGGGCGAGAGCTGGGTGACAATCATACCTTCCATCCAATGCAAACATCCCAAATAATTTATAACTGTTTTTCAGGAACGAAGGGGCATCACGTATCATTGAGACAGTTGGGACAGGATCGATACTCCGTGCGAAATGGTGTGCCCAGATTTGTAGTGAGCGCTAATTGGCCCGTGAGATAAGTCCTGTCGAGTGTGTTCAGCTGAAGGGGTCAACGCAGTCAGTGATCGCGCGACGGGTGATTCTCGCCCTGATTCTCGCCCTGATTCTCGCCCTGTCTATAGTGCACTCACCCTTGTCACCCCCGGTAAAGCGGCGCACACCCATTTCTCACTCGGGCGACACCCACCGAACTGAACTATTTACCGCGCTTAAGCCGAACACCGGCAGATCAGTAGTTAAGTGAATGATTAATTTATATTTCAATCAGACACCTCTTCCACTTTCGTTGAAAGTCTCAGAAACTCGGTAAACAGTCTTGTAGAACTTACAGTCACCGAAAAAAGATGTTGGAAGAAAGAAACGGGTAAAGGAAAAAAATGAAATGTATCTTCGTTGGTCACAACTTCAAAAATTGAGTGTTTGACAACATTTGGCCAAGCTTCAACGGGTTGACAGGTCGAGCACCCGCACGTCCTACCGTGACCTCCTCGCTTTCTGCAGTCTAGATGGACAGACCCACACAACTCAACACAACCAGCACAATAAGGCCAGGAAATCAAGTCCATCATTTTTAGGGATGGAATTGTAGGCGCTTTTCGGTGATTCAAGGTTGAGTCGCTCACAAATGAGATGATCACAACACGAAATATGAGCTCTGTCAATGCGGATTGCGTATCTCCCACAAAGTCTCAATTTAAGAGGGCCGTGAAGGATTCAACAGTCAGCCAATGCTTGACCGACTCTGCATCCCTTTTCCCCAACGCCACTCTTACTCGTCTCTCTTGCTGAGCACGTAAACGCATCAAAAATGTCGCTGCAAATGGTTGCTGTAAAAGAAAGACGTGGGTTTCAACAGGCCTCAATCAAGAGAGGTGTCCTTCAACGCTTCCTACCAAGTTGGTAAGTGAAGAGAAACCTATAAATACGTCCTCTACCCCTGCAATTTGCTCTACGATTTATTCACTCGATTCTGCAAAGTCGAGCAGGCTTGTGTCTGACGCACTCGATAAGTTCTTCCCCTTTGATCGAGTACTGGAATTTATACCGTACTAACATTTATAGTATACATCGTAGACCAGCAAATCAGACAGTTCCAGTACTGTAAGAGACGTGATTCCAAGCAGATTCACTGTCCCATTCACGCCAGCCGATCGAAGATACGAGATTTGGATTAGCTGGTCAAGGTGTCTATGCGAAGACGTCTCTGCTATAGCGAGCTGATCTACTGTCGCGGCTCCGGTTGACCACAGATTTGAAGTGCAACTGCTCACACTGTAGGTATATGAGCCCACAAGTCCTTCAAACTGCACTGACCCGAAAGACGCGGGACAACCAGATCCGTGGACGTTCGACCACAATGCACCAGGGCAAGGGCAACAGCTTCTTGTCGTCTCTTCATCCCTGGTCTTGACCATCAGAACATGTGAGTCGTGGAATTTCACGCTGATGTACTGGCTAATAATTGACAGTGAACCTTTGGGGGCTCACCAGAGCGGCCCTGTTAACCCTGCAGCGCATGACGCCAGGTCGAGCGGGGAACGGAATCCGACAGTCATAACAAGGAGAATAAGATGCATCCAAAGACAAAACAGCTTCACAACGCGCGCAGCGAACACCCGACGAGCTTGCAAGAATTGGAACATGGCAACGCAAGCAGGGGCGTGTTTCAAGCACAGGAGACAGAAAGGAAAGCCGACAAGCAGGACATCTCGGTGGTTGAATGGCTGCAGATAGACGAACTTGGCGCCCACAGTCACAGCAAGGCCGATTAGATAACATTTTGGAACAAGGAGACAAAAGCAACAAGAGGGGCAAATACAGGAGAGAACATACTGACTGGAAATCGTGGTGGTAATAAACAGCACGACGTTGCAATAAAATGAAGGACAAGGTGCAGAAGACGAAGCAATCATACCTGCTCAACATGCATAAGTATGCGGAGAAAACCCTAGAACCCTAAAGCCAAGACCATCTAATCCGAAAAAAGCGACAATAATGCAGGTACCGGTGGGCAGGAAGAGCGAATAAGCGACGTGCGTGGCAGAACAGTCCATACGTAGTTAAGCCACCTCTTTTTGCACCGTCTCGCGCACACGTACATCCGTGTTGACTATTCCCTTTCTCTCACTTCCTTCGTTTCAGGGCATTTCGGCCATGTATTATCTCGTAATTTCAATACGTCTGACACCTCTATTCCCCTCTCCCGAAGCAGCTTTCCTCGGTAGGCGCACTTAACAATCAATCGCGAGTGGTCCAACCAAAGATGGCTCCAAACCTTGCTCCTTCCAAGCATGAGCTTATCTACGACATGATCCACAGTGGCGAACGATCTATCACTAAGATGGCACTGGCCGCTGGTTGCAACAAGAGCACCATCTGGAGAATCTCTTCCAATATAAGAATGTTTGGCACCGTCAAAGCACCGCCAATTAAAGGCGGACGACCCCGTAGTATCACTCCACTCATACTCGAGGCTTTATGCGACCATCTGATTGAAAAGCCTGCCTTATATCTGGACGAAATGGTGATTTTTTTATGGGACGAATTCGCTCTTCAAACAACGAAATCGAGCATCAGTCGCGCCCTTAAGTCCAAAGGCTGGTCAAAGAAGACTGCTCGGGTCAAGGCACGAGAACGCAACCTTGACCTTCGGGACGAGTACCATCATTTTATCTCAGACTTCAAGTCTTACCACCTTGTCTATGTCGACGAATCTGAATGTGATAAAAGGATAGGCTTCCGGCGAACGGGTTGGTCCCCTCTTGGTACTGCACCGGTCCAAGTGTCGAAATTTCATCGTGATCAGCGCTATCAGATTCTGCCTGCGTATGCGCAAGACGGCATTGTTTTGTCTCGAGTGTTTAAGGGTTCAACCGACGCCTCCGTCTTTGAAGATTTTATCGAGCAGCTTCTCCAGCACTGTGGGAAATGGCCCGAGCCAAAGTCTGTGCTGGTGATGGATAACGCGTCGTTTCATCACTCGGACAGAATTAAACAGATGTGCTCAGAAGCTGGCGTAAAGCTAGTGTATTTGCCTCCATATTCTCCTGATTTGAATCCTATTGAGGAGTATTTTGCTGAGCTGAAGGCCTTTATCCGGCGTAATTGGCAATCCTACGAAGAAAACCCAGCTCAAGGATTCGATAACTTCCTCGAATGGTGTGTTGACGTTGTTGGTGCGAGGCAGAAGAGCGCGGAGGGACATTTTCGGCACGCTGGCCTAGCTGTAGAGATATAGCGCTACTGCGGCAGCAGGGTTCGGGACTAACCTCACGGGCAAACTAGAACGGATTCGTTTACGGACATTATTGCGAACCATATTGTATTCTGGGCTCCTGCAACATTCGGATATACGAACTGCATATATTCTTCGACATGTCAATGTCATCGTACCAATTTCTAATGCACTGACAGGGTATCTAACCACCCGCCAAGTCGTAAGCCTGTAAGATATCCCAAATGTGTCGATCCGTCTTCTCTGACATCTAGCTCCTCCATATCACGAAGGACCCGCTCAATATATTCGCCAGCGCCGCTAAGGTTCATAATAAGTGCAATGGCGCGGTGGACACCGAGAAGCCGGGGTGATGGCGGATCTACCGTGCGATGAGGACTTAGGGTAAGCGATCGTGTGACGGGAAACAAGGGGTCACGTAAGAAAGGACTGCGTTCTGTCGAGTCAATCCTATACTGGTGTCGTGTGCCAGTGCGTTCGAAATAGATCTTGAATTCGCCGAATAGCCGGTGGTAGTCCAGCGTTAAAGTGAGGGCGTTCATGGGACTGTCAATTTTGGGTCCATCAATAAGATGGATTATTCCGGGATCGAACATGTCCAAGATCCGAAGAGCATTTTTCTTTGAATCGCTCTGTGCATAACATTAGCACCGTCAAAATACCAATCCCAATAATCGGGCATACCAAATCGGATTCACCAGAAGCTACCGTCGTCAGACAATGAGGGAGAATGTGGGCAACCTCCAAGTATTGAAATTGATCGCTGGACTCATCCTTCAATAGGTTTCCGTCATCATCAGCACAAGATTCCGAATTCTCCTCGAACCGCTTTCTGGCTTCTGCTCTATCGAATTTCCGAGACACTACACAGCGGTGGCGGTCGCGCATAAGACATTTCTGGCGCAAAACAGATACACGTTGCCTCGTTCCGGTCGGTGTTGAGCTCTGCAGCGATGATAACGACGTGGGCGTTGGTTGTGGTGTCTTGACTGATGATGCTCTAACTATAACTGCGAATTAGCATATACTCACTAGAGATCAAGCATATGTATATGTAAGGAATTAACGAACGGGGAAGGAGAAAATTTTCAACGATAAACTCAGCAAACTTTTCCAGGACTCCATGAAGCTTGTTTATTTGTTCTGGTTCCCATGAAGAAAATCCCTCGAAGAATACCAAGGCGTGAGTAATCTCAGAATCAACGGCATGTCCTTCATCAGAACGCAGGTCCTCATAGATGTATGTGAGGAAGAAAGTCATAAAGGTATCCGGCGATGTAACGTGCTCGAGAGTAGCCTGGATAAGTGCCGCAGGCCGATAGCCCTTCCGCCCGGTCTTCTCGGAGCCATAATGCTGTACAAGCGTGATCACTAGGTTCCTTGCCGACTCATGCTGTTGTGGTGTTAATGATAAGGGTATTGAGAAGTCCAAAACCCCCTCTAGGGAGGACTGGTGACGGTGAGTCGCCATCGCTGGGAACTTGCGAGCCTTAGCGTGAGGGGCGAGTAAGATGGTGGAGGAGGCATGTGATGAGCTGACTCATCACGGGTCAAGGTCGGCCCGACAGAATCTCCACAGAACGCAAAGGTAGCGAAGTGCATTATACGGGTGCACTAATAGGATCGGTAGCAGGCTTCGAGTGGGAAACTTAATCAAGTCCCAATATTGGCAAAGAAACAACATGGCTTAGATGGATATCTTCTACAGGCGGAAAACTCACATGCTCCTGGTGTTCAACGGTGTTTTATGTTCAACGTTGATGTGAACGTTGATTCAACTTTCTGACATCATTCACCACCCGTACATTGCCAAAGGTGCTTGAATGAGAACACTCAAAAAATACTATCATGTCGGCACAGTACCAACGAATTATGACCAAAGAAGTTAAAGTCTCCAGAGCTCCTGGAAGCACAAAACACCCTCGGCCAGTCGGATCAACCCCCAAGTCGTGAGAAATGGGACTCCCTTCCACACGCCCTATGAGCAACAATAATTTGGCAGCCATGTTCCTCCTGGAAATATGCCCCAAACAAATTGGAGGCTCGAGCATCATGTGGATGCAGCAACTGGATTAAAATATCCTTGATTCGATCGTGCGTGTACGTACCACTATTGTGGCCACATATTGACATCCATAGTCCTCCTAGGAGCCGGCGCTGATAATAATAACCCGCAAAACCTTGACTGTGGATGGTGGGCATGACCGCTTCAGCCCGAAACATTTAAAAGGTCATAATTGTCCTCACGGTTGATGCTTTCTTGTCCATCTTTTGCTCCAATAACTTGCCAGTACAACACCATCACCAACGAAGCCAATCAATCATGGATCACAACCTATCACAGGTTCCAAAGAAGTCCAATACCCCAGACACAGAAGGCCACAATGGACGTACATGCCAAACTGGTATAGTTATTTTAGATCCCCTTCTCGAGGAATCCATCGACTAACATACCTATTTCATGAAGGCAATGAATTGGCTGAAAACTTCCGTCGTGTCAATGGTCTATTCATCCACGGGAATCGCAGCCACACAAGCCAGGTTTTACAACCGCCTGTTGGCCAATCCACTGGCCCTGTAGCTACAGAGGCAGTTACTTCCGTTGGTACCTCTCTTGGTAGCTCAAGGGCCTCTACGTTGTCTCCAAGCGTCATAAGGGCTGAAAACCAAGACCTGCCCCCTCTGAACGTGAAAAAGAGAGCAGCCGAATTTTCAACCGTCCCACGAAAGCGACGCCGGCATTCATACTCCACCTCACAAATACCGGGCCACCCACAACTGGCGTATCAAAAGAGACCCCCATGCCTTATAAAAATTAGTAGGAAAATGGTCAATGGTACAATTCAATACCTACAAACGCTATCCGACCGCATCTTGATCTCCGACACCATTTCCCCCAGGGAGTGGGCCACTATGCACCTCGCCACCCAATTGCTTCAGAGCAGGTACGAAGAGATTATCGTGAGGAAAGAGATAGAAACAGACGCTGTTCCCGATTCTGATTCCCCACCAACACAGCCAGAAGAGAAGTGCCGGAAGTGTGCTGCTGCGGACGAGGAGCGGCTGTATGACTGAGACGCGCCCCGTTCTTTTTACCTTGTCGGCTATATTTTGATAGCGTAACCGGTCATTTGAACTTGAGGAGCAATTATAGTGTTATGCAACCGTTAATCGGCATTTGAGAGCCTGTTGAGCTCCAAATCTATCAGTACATGACTAAGGGACTTCCAGGTGCGAAGGATTTGAACGGTTTCCTGTGCGATGTCACTACGCTCAGGAATAAGAAAGAAATGTACAAAACCAGCTGCATCTTGATCTCCAATTAATGCAATATATTAGAGAAATCAGACAGCGCGTGCGAAGCCAATCGGGGATAGCAATGAAGAAATAGCAATTTCGCAAGTCAAATTGCCTCGAATATCAAAATCAGCCACTCCTTACATTATTCAACCCGCTTCCTTCGTAATGGCGCAATAGCTCCGTGCCCTACAAGTATCGAAATATTTGTGCTATTCTGTTAATCAGCTCATGGCTGCTGGTCCTGATAACTCGGCAGTTTGGCTGTCACTTTGAGTCTAAATGTCAGCATATTAATCCAAGTGACTCATTATGGCATCAGTTGTAGACTATATTAAACTGTAGTATTGGTAAGACAGGTAATTCTAGAACGCCGAGGCCCAAACCAGCTGTGCCAGTATTCGTCCGAGAATTTTGAGAGAGCGACTCGCCCTGCTGAAAAGCGAGCTTCCAAGCCAAAGGCATACCTAGCCATAAATAAGTCCACCGGATTATCTCTCTTCACCTGGCCAACATGGTCGTTGCAGCGTCAACTAGATGCTGGTCGCATGGAAGTTGCGAGTGATCATTACATGGCCATGTAAGTGGAACTCTGTGCAACGCAATAATCACTGGCAAGTTTGCCACTTCATGGACCTACCAATTATTGTAATAACCATACCATGTCTGATCCGATGCGCTCGTTGACTCATGAGCGAAACATGAGGCCGCCATTACAAAGAAGCTGCCGCAGACTCTGGCTCGCTTGATAGCTTCCGTCTCTTTATTTTTGGCGCGTTGTCGGTCATAGGAAACCTAGAATCTGTCCGTGGACATCATTCCCTAGCGCTGTTAAGGGTAACAAGATTCTGAGGAAGTTGAGTTATGTTGAGCAGTGCGGTCATTTGTCAATTCGCATTGGGTTTTTAATTAGCTCGGAACTCAGGTTCATGATGGCTGAACAGCTTATTGTCAGTTATAAAAGGATACACGTACCGTTAACAGTTTGTATGTAAGCACTGTGGCTGATCGGCCTCATCTTGCGACAGTCAGTCGAAGCTGGCATCTCCTATCACAGCCGAGAGTCGAATCCTTAACACCGCGCGTACAAAACAAACGAGTTTTCACTTTCTCTCTTAGTTCTTGCACGTTCTGAATCCGAGAAAACACCGCCCTGTCATCATGTCATCCAACCTACCCAAAGACAACATGATATGTGACCTTGGCACTATCAAAGCCCAATCTGAGCTCCCCATTTCGATGTCGGCCCCCACTACCCGCGAGAGTCATACGGCGGCCACTACGAAACTAACAGAACCTCACCGCCGCGGTAGATTGAAGGTTGTTACGGGGCCTCCCAAAAGCCTTTGCCTACCCCATTTGTGTGGTCTGGAAAATATTGCATCCGTCCTGATTGTAAGGCAGGAGTCACCATGGGATACCTATCGGAAAGTCATTACGTATGAGAATGCTGGCAAAGTTACAATTGCCACACGCCGCACTCGCCCGTCTCGCATGGTAGCCATCCGGACATACGGGAAAGAGAATGCTCGAAGATTGATTTACAGATTCGGACGCCTAGAAAACAGGAACGTTCTCTCCTTACATGAATGCTACATGCACGAAGATCTCGCGTTCTTCTTAGTTGACGACTTGCCGCTGACGCTGGCGCATGTTGCCGCTTTTCCATCTGTTTATCCTAGCGAGACAGAATTGGGATCCATTATCTGCCAGGTTGGTCCCTCATGCCCTTCGATGAGCTGTTCTGACATTTTAGATCCTGGATGGTGCCTGCTACTTATCTTCATTTGGCCTTACGAACCAATCACTGGCCTGTGGTGACATATTATTTGGCATTGACGGGATCATCAAGATAAGTTTGTTGACGGCCGTATCCTTGCATTATCTGACTAACATTTCGCAGCAAGCTTGGACCTTTATATAGATTGCACGCCAAAGCAATCCGAAATCGCATATATTGTGGCTCTTCCGTCAATCATGATGCGGCTCATGCAGAAATATGACAAAGATCGCACACGTCTGAAAATACCACATATACGACGATAGAACTCTCTGCGTCGTATGTAGAGGCTCTCAACATTACAACACTCGGCTAACTGGATCACTATACTAGACATGCTATTTTTCCCACCTCTAAGAGCATCTTCAATAAGGAGAGAAATGCAGTATTGTCCAGGGAAATGAAATATCGTTGCAGTTGTTGAAAAAAACAAGTGGCAACATATAATTCAGGACAGGCGGCTGGCACTCCAGCGCATCACTCATGAGGCCGAAGGTCAGGCCATAGGGATACAAAAATCCCGAGATGTTTTGCAAGGACAAAAGTCTTTCCTTCAGACCTTGAGAGGAGTCATATCCGTACTTGAGGCCTCCCTTACACACCGCCACCCGCCACCCAACCAAAAGAACTTTACTTGCCTATATTCATATCTTCTTCTTCCCAGACGGGGAGACATTTTAAGTCCCGTGTTCTTCAGTTGAGTAAGACCTACGGACACTTACCCCTCCCACATAATAGGTTGACCAACGGGTTCAATAGTATGGTTCGAGAGGCTCACTAGCGGGCTTTTACAGTATGAGCCCCGGTCCCCAAAAGCGCCCAGACTTGCAGCGTCACTTTCCCAAAGGGGGAGTGGAAATATGGTGCGAATGCGTATGAAAATGGAAAAGAGCCGTTCTTCCCTCGCCTTTAGGCAGATACATGATATTTCTGGTGTGCATCTTCTCAGTTTGTACCATTTCATGCTGACTTACAGACACCACTCTGAACTGTCAGACGGACCCAGCTTTCCCTCATCTTGGAATAGTGTTGGTCCTCAGTAAAAAGCTTGGATGAAGTACGGAAGACGCCTCCAATGGGACGAACGCACGGCATCTGGATCCTTGATCGATTTAGATCTAAGACAGTAGAAGGGCCCCTGCCCATGCACCTCAGCCTACCATCTCCGTTCTAGAACCCCAAACAAGAGGCGGAACCTCAAAAACATTTTGTCGCCGATAACATGCCCTGAGCACGTCAGTTTTATATGACAGTTCCAGTAACGATTGTTCCTGGACCAGCGGTCAATGCGTGATAATTTTTGAGCGGCTTAGGCTGGGCTGTAGGCATCTTAGCGGTGTTCGGATGATACTTGAATGGTGCTTGAATTCTTGAAAATGATCATGAGAGGAATCTATCCATTTTAATACTCGAAAGGTCCTTTGTGACTGAAGATGGCCTATTATATCTTATGGTCTTGGATAATGTGGGTTCAATATGCATTGTTAATATCTAAAAGAGATACATAAACGGTGTAGATTAAAACCTCCCCGACCACCACCCCAAAAGACTACATACACTCAACTGGAAGCATTTAGCTTTATAGTTCATCATCCTCTCCGTCAAAGTGAATATTCCATCCATATGTCGGGCCCACACAATATGCGCTCCCAACGAGCAACTTGGAGTTACAACTGTCCGCATTCAGGGATGGATTCACTTCCAAGAACAAGCTCCAAGGAATCGATTCTTGAACACAAATCGCGGTGCAGGTTACTTCAAGCTCCTCATTGCTCACAACGTGCCATTTGCCACACCGCAGAGTTGTTCCATTGGCGACAGGCACGTCATCGGGCGGTGTAATTTCCGGAATGGCGTAACCATTGGCATAGTCTGGCGTAGTCGTATCCGTGTCTGGAGCATCACCCGTTGAGTTTCCGGCCTGCGGGCCCAGACAGATGACATGTCCGTAAGCTACGTCGCTGTTCATGTGCAGGTTTGTACACTGGTTGTTGATCCACGAGTTATACTTCTTCAAAGTGAGGCCGTCCTTGTATCCGACATTTTGGGCCTTTTCGATAGAACTGCAGGTATCGCCTGTTTGAAGAGTATAGATATTGTCGCACTGGAACGGGATGCAGATCTTCGTGCCTGCGGGAATATCGTTACAGTCTCTCAAATTGACGTTGCCCATGAAAAGAGCAGCAGAGGCGACCCTGTGTGTCTGAGAAATCGAGTCGCAAGTGTCTCCTATTATAGAAGTATAAGTGACATCCGAGGCACAGAAGTCGGTGGTTGGCTCATAGGGATCGATGACTGGCGTCAAAGGGTCTGGGATATCCGTGGGCACAGTGAGTCCGCACTCGGAGTTAATTTCTTGTAGCTGTGATTGCCAGACTTCACTGTAGTAGGAGTAGGGAGTGGATTGCATCTTTTTGTAACGGTCCACTCTGCAAAACGAGCAAAGCTCGTCGGTTGACTCGTCAAAGGATGTTTGTTTATTCAGGACATCTGTTGGCAAAGTAATTTGGGTTAGAAATATTGAATAATTCGCAAACTCGAGCGTGATATCGAACTTACCACCGCAATACTTCCCAGTATCGGGGTCTTTAACACAGGACTGATTCCACGACGCCCAGAACCTACCTCCCCTGAGAGTAAGCGGGAAGTTGGTTTGGTCGACACTGGCACAGTTGTCTGTGACATGGTCGAACCACGACTTGATGGAGACTTCGCATTCGGCAGAGCAGACCTGCCCAGTGAGCGTGTCATTTTCAAAGCCGCCATACCAACGAGCAACTTGAAACTTTTGGGCATCATCAGGGCAGTCGATCACTTGCGTGAGCGCGGACTGACAAGATGACGGAAGAGTGTTCAGCAAGTTTGCATCATATTGGTCCTCGTATAGGTAAAACCCGGTGAAGTTGCGTCGGCCTATAATATCGTTCTCGGCACGGAACCAACCTAGCAAAGAGGAAGTGTATCCGTTCTTAGCATCTCTGGACCAGATCGCTGTTTCACCAAGGGGGCTAATTGATTGGACAATTGCCTTTGTAACAAGATTGACCAGCCAAATACCACTGCTTTGCTCCACATGGAACCCTTTGTCTTGACAGTTGTTCGTTTGCAAGCAACCCTGAGAGTATGACCTGAACCAACTATAGAGGCCTAGGAAGGAAGATTTAGATATAAGCGCATCATCACAAACCGGTTCGAAAATATATAAAACATACCTGCCCCAAGGATAGAGATAGATTCCGAGTCCACAATCCTCACTGCCCACGAGCTAGTGCACGTATCGCAATCAACATCCTCGGGATCATCAGGGAATCTCCCAGGCGTGAAAGGTTCTGGCATTGGAGGACTAGGCTGGAAATAAGGCGATTCTGTTTGAATCATCCCCATAACCAAGTCCTTTGCTCCAGACAGCTGATACTGGTAGAAAACACTATGCTCAGACGCTGTACCATACATCCACGTAGGTCCTTGGCTTTCCACAAGAATGCCTCGTGCCACGTAAATATCGATCTGATCCTGTGAAATCGCGTCAAGATCGTGGTCTGCAACCCATGCCCACATATTCTCCATATAAGCTGAGGCTTGTTTGGTAATGCGAAGCAAGAGCGACCCGGCAATACAATCCTTACGCAGTGAGGAAGCTTTCTTGGGACAATTTTCTGCCTGGAGATGGGACCCTATAGCGCCACCCACGCGGAAATGAGAATCTTTTTGATATTAGCAAGGCTCTTGGTATAGGGAGTAACCTACGTACCCCAAATTCCGGCAGATCCTTGAGTGGATTCATGGACATTCCACTCCATGAGAACAGCTCCTGCTGTAGGCCCAGATGCAGTAAACATCATATTTTGAATCTCGAGAATTCCAACATCTCCCTCCTTGCCAACTTGAACAGCCACACGGGGATTCTCCATATCCTCAAATCTGCTACCAGTTGCCATGATTTGCGGCCAAGCCTGACCAATTATTCGGGACCCGAGTGGTACATGAATGGTATCCTTAATCGTATAGACTCCATAGGGAATATAGACAACCGAGGAGATATTCGCCGCAAAGGCCAAAACACTGTTTAAAGCTGCTGTGTCGTCCGTGACTCCGTCGCCCTTTACGCCGTAGGCCTTCACATCGAACACTTGTCCACCACCCAGATCGTAATACTGGGGACGGCGCCTGGTGAAGAAGTTAAATGTCTCACCAGCATAAGACTTACTTCCAGTTAACGACCTTTTGCGACTGATAGATGGCAATTGAGTCTGTTGGGCGAAATGAAGCCCAGTATCGTCAGCATAAAGGCCAAACCCCCAAGCGTCAAGCATGACTTCATCTCCGCCAGCCAAGAGAGGTTCAGTACGGGTATCGGCAATAATGGCCTTTTGGACATTGAAAAAGCCCACGTTCTGTAAAAGAACTGCTGTAGAGTTTTCCTGGTGTAAAGATGTGCGGATACCGGTCGGTGTGTTGGCTATGATAGCATCAACTAGGATATAAGAACCAACAGACTGGCCATCACTTGTTGGCCCGCCAGCCTAGTAGGAATTAGAGAAATATGGGAAAATAGAAATAGCAAAACGGTACTGACGCCTCCAACGACAACGATTCCAGTTCCACACGACTCGATGACGACATCTTGCATCGTCCATGCCCAGTCCCAGTGAACCTGAACCGCTGTTTTGCAGTTCACGAACACTAGTTCGCTTGTGGTAAATTGTTGATTACCAAGATATGCGCTGCCTTGTGTCAGATGGCAGCTTCTCGGGTGCTGTGTTGTCTGATTCTTACCCAAAATTTCCACCCACAAAGGTAAGATTGCCCATAAAGCCTCCGCTTCCGTTCTCCATGTAGATACCCTTTCTTGCATCAGCCTGGACATAAAAAAATAGGGAATAATGGTGATGTTACCTGCTGCGTATTTCCATCTGCTTGAGACATATAGAAGTCTATATTCTCAAGAGTGGTTCCCTGAGCGACTTGCCAATGGATAGCGCAGACGTAGGCGTTAGGGTCAGTGTGGGTAATATCCATCTTGAAGTTGCGAACACTACGCAGGAAGTTGTTCGTATTCAGATACCTGAATATATGTATGGTGTTAGAATATTTTATATTCAAAGCATATATGCTCGTCTTACCATTCCTCTGAATCTGCAACATAGACATCGGAGGTGATCACGCCTAGCCCAACGAAACTCGCAGCAGCAAGGATAGTTGGGTAGTCCATGGGCTATAATTGGCAAGAAAGGGTCAGAGCCAGTTGAATCAATGATGGAAAATGGCAGGCATCTTACATCGCCGAGGAATTGAGTGTTGTAGTACTGTATAAGGGGACTGCTGATGAGATAGGTTCCAGGAGGAAAGAAGACTACTGCGGGATAGATCGTACTGGAGCCACAATTGACTCCACAGCGGCCGCCATCCGAGATCGCCTTATTGATCGCAACTTGGAAATTAATTAGAGAAACAATTTCTCTCTACTGTGAGATGGCGGGCCACTTACCAGTGTCATCAGTCACACCATCTCCCTTTGCGCCGTAGTCTTTCACATTTCTCCAGACCTGCGAACAGTTTAATAAACTTCCCACGCGGATATAAATTGAGACTTGATCACCTTGTACCCGCTTGGAGCGAATGGGCTATTTCCTCTCTGTTCGAGGTTTGCCAGCCAGTAGTTGGAACCAGAAGTAGCACGCTTTTGTAAACTAGCCTGATGGGGGCCTTCCGCAATCTGATACTCTATTCCATTATCCGCAACGTACTCAAATAGTCCATTCGCATACTGGAGACGCTGCGGAGGCCTGTTGGTGTCGTTGGACTTTGTTCCATATTTTGCTCGAACCTGTGCGGACAGGGCTGCCTCCTCTCCAGTAGAAGGGGATGGTGGTGAAGACTCTGCTAGCACACGAGCAGCTTCGGCAAGATCTTCCGGGATCGTGTAAGCAAAGCTCTTTTTTGTTGCGGTGCTTATTTTGTCGCGGCGTTTCGTTGGAGAACCAGAGCGGGAAGTATTCGCAACAGAAACGGAAAGCTTAGCCACGGCATCTTTCGAATAATCCAGGGGAGGGGCAAACTCTCTTCTCTCAGAGCCTTTGGCTGTATCATCCAGAATGTAGTTGTTGAAATTGATATTGTCGATGCGCAGCTTATTGATGACTGATAGCGCTTCCAAGGCCTCAGAGACTTTCTGGACAGCAGCAGTATCTCCAAGGTGGTTCATATTAGCGGCCGGGGTAGATTTCGGTATAGCAGCATCAGTGGCAGCAATTTCATGACGTCCATAATGTCGGTGTAAATGATCATGTTTATGGTGTCCGGCCCATACAGCAGTGATTTGACATACAAGCATAAGCCAGGACAAGGCTGATATAGTCCCCCGCATTTTGACTGCAGGATCTTGAGATATGCCACCAAGTTTTGAAACTCTTCTTGGACTCAGCGAATATAAAGAGTGGACTGTTGAAAGATAAAGAAATCAGACGGTACTGAAATGCAAACTACCCACGGTGCGCTTTCGCAAAACTGTTGGCGCTTCTAACCCAATTCATGTGGGAGGTTACATCGCTTGCAATAGTCAAAAGGGTGGAAATGAGATGTCTTGGAATTTCTGCTTAGCGAATTCAACGATCCACATATTACGACTTCATAAGTCGTTCTATAAGGGATTCACATGCACAAATCCCGGCATAAGATCCAAATCAGAACCGTGCCATTACGTTCGGGGGTTATACTAGGCAAATATCGGCATATAATCGACCGGTGAAATCCGTGCCCGAAAGCGAGGAGCGAATTTCTCAAGTAATGAAAAAGAATGAATGGCCCACAAAGCATAACCGGCTGCCTATTTCTAGTGGAGGGTCTACAAGAAAATAAGACGGTTTAGCGAAAGAGTCCAGTTTCGGAAAGACCGAAATATATTCCTACGCTTGACCGAATAGGAGACTAAGACTAATCCTAAGCGAGGTCGTCATTGGCCAAAGTTAAACCAGCGGCCAAGAAAAATGGGAGAAAGGAGCCAAGACCCTACTGAAGCAAGTGGAAGACCCACTCAGGGATCCTGATGGTCGGATTGGATATAGCGAGGACCCAATTTCAATGACTCCATAGAACTAGGAACAAATACTACACTGCTATTCCAGTAGCAGGACTAGTAGAAAAGAAGCGAGTATTTAGCGTAAATGGATAGCCTACACAAGATTCTCATGTCTCAGAGGGCAAGCACCCCACAAAAAGGGACTGAGAGATCGGGCCCTGGTAAATGTATAAAGATTCATGGTTTGCCAAAATTCAATTTCGTAAAACGAGGTTCTCAAATCAAGATGTTGGGCCGATACTTGGTGACGCTCGTCGCTTTGACATGTGTCCTCTTGATACCGGTTATAGCACAGGACTGTAATGCGGATATGCCTTGTGCTACTGGTTGCTGGTAAGTCCTTGCCTAGTAACGTGGGTTACATGCTTGGTATTAATTCTTCTTTTAGCTCAAAAGATGGCTTCTGCGGGACAACCCCTGAGCATTGTGGTGGAGGATGTCTCGCGAACTGTGACTATAAACTTGGATGTGATGCAAATAACCCCTGCGAAAAAGGATGCTGGTAAGGGATTCCACCCTGTCATTATGTCGGCATTCCATAATTCTGTCAATCTCATTGTGGTTATCATATCATATAGCAACAATTTCGGATTTTGCGGCCATGGGCCAGATTTCTGCGGTAAGGACGTTTGTGTGAACAATTGTGACCGCAAATCGGAATGTGACCCTGGCTTCGGATCCGAGTGGGCGGAAAGCTCGACTTGTCCATTGAATGTTTGTTGCTCGGAATTTGTAAGTCGTCACATCGTCGGGTGTATATGGGTTTTGGCAGGCACTGACGGTTATTCTGAACATGTAGGGGTACTGTGGAACAACCAAGGAATTTGTAAGTTATACTAAACCCTGCACTTAACCATCCGCTATTTAGGTTAACAGTGTTCGGTCTGCGTATAGTGCGGAAACAAGACTGTAAATCACAAAACTTGCTCAAAAGACCGATATCTGTCTAGAGTGGTGGGCTACTATGAAGGATGGTCCACTCGGCGCCCCTGCCATAGGTTCTGGCCCGAACAGATCCCACTTGGCGTCTACAGTCACATCAACTTTGCGTTTGCCACGATCGACCCGGAAACATATAAGGTCCTGCCAGCCGATAACAGGGATAAAGACCTTTATAAGCGAATTGCTGCCTTGAAGACATACGATCCTAATGTGAAAATCCTCATCGCGTTGGGTGGTTGGACCTTCAACGATCCTGGTCCCACGGCTACGATTTTCTCCGACCTTGCTGCCTCTGAAACCAAGCAGAAAATTTTCTTCGAATCTTTGATCAATTTCTTGTCTGTTCATGACTTTGACGGCGTTGATTTGGACTGGGAGTATCCCGAAGCCGACGATCGCAGCGGAAAACCTGAAGATTATAAAAACTTCCCGACCTTCATGGAGAATCTCAGGAAAGCCCTAGATGGAACAGGAGGGCGAAACACCCTTTCTATCACCTTACCTGCCTCATACTGGTATCTTCAACACTTTGACTTGAAAGAATTAGCGAAACATGTCTCGTTCTTCAACATTATGTCCTATGACATGCACGGCATCTGGGACGAAGGAAACAAATGGACTGGGTCTTATCTCAATGCCCATACCAACCTTACTGAGATTAAACAAGGAATGGATCTTCTGTGGCGTAATGACGTGAACCCTGATCAGGTGGTGATGGGTCTTGCATTTTACGGCCGCACGTATACCACTTCGGGGGGTTGTGTTGAGCCTGGGTGCGAGTATTTATCGGGAGGCTTTGCCGGAGAATGCAGCCATGAAACTGGTATCCTTCTCAACAACGAGATCATGGACATTATCAACAAGAGGAATCTCGAGTCCAAACTATACAAGGAAGCTACTATCAAGGTCGTCACCTGGGATGACCAATGGGTTTCTATGGACGATAAAGAAACCCTGGGCATGAAGGCAGATTTCGCTCGCGAGCAATGTCTTAGTGGTGTGATGGTTTGGGCTATCAGCCATGACACACCAACGGCAGACTTCTCTCGGGATTTGGCAAAAGTGTCTAACAGACAAGTATCCATGCAATTTGATAAAATCGATAACGACACGGTCATTGAGAGAACCGACCATAGCCAATGTCGCTGGACAAATTGTGCACAGCCATGTCCAGCAGGATGGTCTATGATCAAGCGAGCGGACAAATGGAAGACATACGAGGGTGAGCCAATGATGGATTCCACTTTTTGTTTGGGCGTCGGCTACGCCTCATTTTGTTGCCCACCTACATCGCCCCTTCCAAAGTGTGGCTGGTATGGCTACAACGATGGTAAGTGTAAAGCTGGTTGTGAGGATGGAATGCTCGAGATTGGCTCAACCAATGAGGGATGCCAGTTTGATGTCCCTCAACAGTACCAGTCAGCTTGCTGCTCTCCTACAGATGACAATGGAAAAGAACTGAGCAGTATGGCGCTATACAACACGTGCGAATGGTCTGAACCACTTGTCCTTTGCGACGATGGTAAGTGCTCAGGCACGAAAGATACCGTGTTGGTTGAATCGAGCCGCGGCAGCGGCGTTACCCATTGCAGTGCTTGGAATAACGGTGAACGTCACCAGCACAAACGCAAATACTGCTGCGATGCCTCGAGAAAGAACAAGAAGTTCGAAAACTGTGAATGGCATGATGGCAGTGACCTGATCCACCCAGTCACGTCCGACATGCGTTGCTGGTCTGGTTGTCCCGATGGCCAGATCCGTGTAGCAATGAACGATGATGGCAAGTGCCTTTATGGTGGTGCTCGGGCATACTGCTGCGATGGCACCGACTACACCGAGACAGAACATCTTTCGGACGAATTGCAACAGTTTCAAGATGAGCTAAGCGATTGGATCACCAATGCAAAATGTGAGCTCCATCTCACGAAAAGAAGTGGCGGCCTCGAGGTCCGTGAGGATCTTTGTGAGATTGTTGCGAAGCATTCTCTGGTTGTCAAACTAGCTGCACTTTTCGCTGGCTACTTGAATTTGAGTGGAAGGACAAGCCACTACAATCGCCTAGCCAATATCTGGAACTCGGTCTCTAATACATTCGAACATCTCAGTACCAGATACATGCTTCCCTGGATTACGTCCAATCTTACATATCCAGAGTTTTATCGACAGGGCTACGAAGACACTGCAAGACGCATTTTACAAGTGCCTGAGTGGTACGATGAGATGATTGCTGATTCTAAAGGCACCATTTTCTGCACATTAGATTTGTGCGAATACGGCGATGGCATGTGTGATCAGGATGAGGATACTTTGGGGCTGGTGCGCCGGCAGACTCAGTGGACAGAAAAGGTTACCAATGGATCACCCCGTCCTTTTCTTTAATTGACTAACGAATCTTACGCTTTCCAGAGAGATGTACTTGTGCTGCTGGGAAAACGAGCAAAGGCAAAAAAGGAATTCATTGATTGCGAGGACGATGATAAGACCAAAACGAGAGTCCACTATACTCGATTTGCATATCCTGGAGCAAGCGAGTGGCCCTTGACATCCGTTCAAGCTCGAGAGGCCATTGTCAATGCAAAAATGGGCAGTTGCACAGAAACTGAAGTGCGCGAACAGGAAGCCACTGAAGCGGACCTCAATGCAGGGGAAAACAATAGCCCTCCGAATATTAACAGTAAGTGGATGTCTGTGAAAATAAAAGCAAAAGGCCCTATGAACTAATTTTAGTGGCAGCGGAGCACCTCATTGAAGTAAAACTGATGGCCCTATTTATGCAATGGGCTGTCAAAGGGGACAATTGTGCTGTTGACTGCGGTTTCTTTGCTGATTTCTTCACTCAAGAGGTTATCAACGGCGCACCTCGGACACCAGGAAGCGGTCAAGACCTCAAGCGTCCTATTGATCGCGTCATGGAACAGTTTGGAAGCAAATCCAATAAGGAAGTATTCCGACTGCTCCGACAGAGTATCAATGTGATCAAAGGTGATGTAAGTATCATCTCTTTCCGCTGCAAACTCACCATGGACAAGTATTAAAACAAATCATGTTTAGCTTTGGAGCTTAAATCCAGTTCCAGGAAATCCATTAAAGTGGCCGGGGATGGTCCAGGATGAGGATCCTCGCAAGGCATTGACTCTAATACGCGATGTAGGTTGCTTCACAACACAAAATGAAAGCTACATGACTGACTGGGATTTGCTAGACTATTGCGGTCTACAACTACCAAAACATGCCGAGAGTCTTAGAACGGTTCAAAATGGTCAACGACGGCATTCGCAGTGAATTGAACCGCGCAGCAAAGGCATATAAATCACAGAAGGGCAAGGACGTCGACCTTGCAGACTGTTGGGACCGGTTTTTCAAACAGAGAACGAATAAAATGCTAGAGACGGGTCGCAAGTTTGTTAACACCGCGATTGAGCAAATGCGCAATAAATGGACTCACAATCCGGAGGCTAGCGTTATGTGGAATGCCCAGGCTCAGGAGGTCCGCGATGCTCTGGAAACTCTGGAGAGCCACGTGGGAGAGATTTACATGGCTGATCTCGAGCTTGAAGAACTCAGTTAGTCTGCCGATAAGTATCTAAACAATTTCTATCACGACATGTATATTTTTGCACTAAATATACGAATGATCCAGTTTGAAATACGAAGTTTGTGATGGACGAGTCATTTGTGATGTTACAAATCAAACACAAGTTACTTGACTATCCTAGATGATAGGTCTCTGAAGCTCATGATACTGAGACTCCGTGATCGTCTCTTTTCTCGGCTCGCTAGGATAGCAGGAACGAGAGAAAAGATCGTAATCGGACGGACAAAGGAAAACGTCTTCCTCCTCGACGAGTGAAGAATGTCCATCTGTATAAATCACTTTCCCAGGACGTTCCATCCCCCAGTCTCCCCATTGTTGTTCTCCAGTATTCAGATTCTCACAAGACAGAGCAAACTGGAAGACAGATGTCAGACAAATCCTGAGCGATCCATCGTAGTGCTCTGAACACTCATTTTCCGGATCGTGTGGATCAAAATCACAGTCAATCACGTTAACGTATCCGACCATACCAGACTTGTCATCTGGATCTGAGCTCGCCAAAATCGACCGCATAGAGCGGTCATCCAAGACAAGGCAGTAGTCAAATCGAGGTATACCGAGCCCACGATCGAAAGCCCGGCTTTCTACCCATTGTATGTGTCGTTTGCGAATAGCATCGGTCGAGGCTCCTTCTAAGTTTGGATCCTGAACGATAACATTTCGATAACCCTCGTAAACAAGGCTATGGACATCAGGCTGGAATTGGAACTCTTCCAAATCTCTGAATGCAGCCATTGCGGCGTAGCAGTACCAATTAAGCTTCGCGATCACGGCCGCCCAGTCCTGATCAGATGTGGTTGTATAGCTCGTGCGATAGATAACATACCCCCATGGCCAACCTCCGGTCTTCACAGACTGGAACCGAAAAAACCGAGGGATCCAACCATTCCAGCCATTAGGCCATCCTGGTTTTGTACTGAATCGCTTTCTTCTCTCAAGAGAGGTTTCCTCGGGTGGAAACTCGGATGATCGCCACGGCGTAACCCATGACTCGTCGTGAAAGATGTCCATGTTATCCGACATGACTCTTCAGGTATCACAGAATGAATCCAGTAGGCCCGCTACCTCCGCTTAATATGGTTTTGTCTGTTAGAGATTTTTTTTACGAGCGTTCGCTAGTCCACTAGCGTCTTGGCGACTGAGTCATTCGCGGCACTTACTAACCCTCTCTTGGCATACACATAATGAATAACTGGCTAAAGCTCTAACTAGATATATCGCGATGGCATTACATAAGTTTATCCCCCTCTAGTCGTTCCACCTTCTCTATCTCCAGCTGGCTATCAATTTAGACGCCAATGCATACAAAATACTTAACCCACAAGCTGGCACATGAGCTTCCCACCAACGGATTCCAGTTATTGAACTGCGCCGCCGTGATCCCGTACTTATGCTATAAAAAAAACTACACTAAAGGGAGAGGGGGAAATGGGAGGTTTGAACCAAAACCGTGGTCTTTCGACATTCAAAAGGACCATTCCCTCCTTTGTACATCTTGAACGCCAATGTTGACCATTTTACGATCATATTTAACCGAGCTTGCCCATTCATTTAGCCAGGAATATCCATCTAGTCAAGACAATGGCGAGAATTTCAAAACAATCAAAGAACGCCAGCGTGGAGAAGAAATTACTGCAACAGAAGAGAGGCCGGCGCAAGTTATGCCTAGAGAAAAAGGCACGGGACTATAGCAAAATGTGCGGGGCGGAAGTCTGCTTGGGCATACGCATTCGACAATCAGGGAAAGTTTTCTTATATTCCGCAGGCGCCTCCGAGTTCTGGTCGACACTCTGCTCTCAATTAGTAAGTTCGGGTGAGAATGGGAGATCACAAGTTTTCTAACTCTTTCAGGACTCTTACTATCCAAGGCCAGTTGAGAGGCATGAAAAGTGCCTCTAAACGCAACTCTTTGATGGACCATTTTGAGCGGTTTTGGCGGTCGGGCGGGCTAGCAGCGCATGTGGAGATCAGACCCCGAAGATCCAGCGAGGTCAGATCTCACGCCCTCAAGGATAAACAAGAGCATCAATCACAAGGACTATGGTCAACTTTTCCTGTTCAAAAGAGCATAGGGCGGAGAAACTCAAATCAACAAAAAATTGTTTGTTTTAAAAATTCACTTTTTGCATTTCCACTTGTCGCTGGATCATATTCGCTCCCATAGATAGCAACCCAGAGGGTCCACGCACCCGTAGTTCCCTAGAGCCCAAAATGTAATTATGTACACATTTACAAGTTACCACAAATCAGTCTCTTTCCCCGTAACGTATAAATAAGAAAGCAGCCCATATTTACTGCCTATTGATCAACAAACTTTCGATCATGCAAGTACACATGTGAGGACTTCCCACATGTGTAACTCAAGTTCATCCAACACATAGATCGGTCAACATAGTATGTAAGATCTATGTGGAATTGCTACACATGTTCCGCCTACTTTACCTGGAAAAATTCAAGGCATTCCTCAGTCAACGTTAAACTTGTCTGGTGTTCTTCTGACCCTGTCGAATTTCGTGGTGGTCAAAAAAGCTTATGGTGGGACCTATTGATGGCGCTCATGTAACTACAAGGTTCCTCTGATGACTCACATACTGAGCAAGGGCACTGACCAATCATTGGAGTTCTCTACGCGCGCGATATTGACGATGATGCGGGCCAACCCTTTTTCGCACGCACGCTGACTTCCAACTCTAGCAATGGCAGGACTCCCGATGGACGCGGGACAATTGTCCAAGTGCCCAACTAGCTAGGTGATCATGGGATGGCCCACAGTTTTCCAATCCTTTGAGTATCCCTGGAGCATTGCCCTCTCTGGATAAGTGGTTCCTGCGACAGGCCACAGTTTTTCCTATATGCGGAAACCCCGTGCCGATTGAGTCGCTTCTCCGTATCCTATCGGCTGTCCGATCGTGACTGGGCGCAAGTACATGATGTGGCGTAACGCTCTACCAAGAAACACTGTAGGGTTCCTAGCAAATTCTTTTGCCCAAGCTGTTACTAGACCATAAACTCCGTCTAGTTATTTTATGAGCTGACCTCAGAGAGGTAGAGAATCCCAAGCATGTTACATCGACAAGTCATACTGCTTCCCGTTTTCATATAGAGACCGTTCCCAAAAATATTTCTGATGCCTCGACCCTACCCTGCTCCTCATATCGGTTCTGGGTCAATGATATTCAATATGCGAGCGAGACCTTAATTTCCCTCTGGAAAGCCTGTGAATCCAAATGAGTAGCGTTAGTCCAACATCAAGATGATCAAACACAAGTGCGCCTCCAAAAATGACTGCATAGTACGTCCAGGCCAATGAACCCGGCAAAGAGAGAACAGTCACAACGATGGCACAAGGAAGCATCCAGCATAAGTTTGAGCCGAGTGCTTGGTATAGATACCACCTCGGCCCCAAGTTGGTAGTTGAGTCCATAAAAGATGTAGGTCCAGTCAATGGCCTGTAAAATGTAAGCCAACGGGAAAGGAAACATCATTCTCTCTGCAGAAAGATACCTTCCACATTCTTTGGGTGACAGCCGCCACGTCGTTCGAAGCAGATAAATAAAGAGCGAAAGATTGTATCCCATGCACAGATAGCGCAATGCACACGGTAGTTTCGAAAACCATGACAATTCCGCAGGATAAAAGCGCTGGTCGAATAATAGCTTTCGGAATGTTAATAGCTTATCCAGACCTCGTAAGTTTCAGACGTACCGAAAACTTCCGCTCTAGTGGCCTTAGGGTATTCTATTTGCTGTGTTGCTCGAAAACGGCCCCAATTATGCCCGACGAAAGCCAACGTTGACGCTTCAACAGCCTGAACAGGGACCATTATGAGCCCCCAGCGGATTGTGGTAAAAATTCCCCAGGCCGTAGCATAGAGATCTCCAAGCTGAACTATTCTGTTGACTAGCCATAAATAGATGGAATTCCTGATCGCCGACTCGGCGAATGTGTATAAACTTGGCCGAACTAATGTTTTCAGTGCATCGAGGCTTATTTTCAAGTTTCCGTGGCCATCGGCTTCTCTTTTCTTGCGCTTCACAACCACACAAACAAAGTAAAGAAGTCCTACTGTCACCGATAATATGTCGCAAGTTAGTCGAATAATAGCCTGTGTTACAATGGTTGGCGTATATTTTCCAACACGGAACGTTGATATCAGTAGGAAATCTAACACGATATTGATCAAAAACTTGCTCGCGTTGGTTATCAAAGGGATGTCCGGTTTATCCAGCGCTCTGGTTGAGGAAGAGATCGCCGCTTCGGTCGCGGATGTCAGGCCTTGGATGGAGGACCAGCGTACATAGGCAAGCGAGGCATGTCGCACTTCAGCCGGGACAAAGGCGGCTGCAAGCTTGGTCGACGTTGCAAGAAATATAACGGTCATCAGAAGCCCTTGTGCTGCACAGACAATGATCATGGTCCAGGCAAGGTTCAGCCGTGAGTGCAGGCTTCGCGATGATTTGTCCCCAATAATCAGCCACGCAGAACGCGGAATACCATCATTCATTACCTCAACAGTGATGCCGATGTATGTGTATACATCAGTTGTGACCACCTCGCTGGAGCTTAATTTGGCGACCCATAGCTTGCTTAGGGTGCTGTAAACGGCGGGTGGGGCGAAGGCAAGTAGGTTAAAGATTGCGGAACCAGTAAAACTTTTAAATCTGCAGTCAGCATCCATCTTCGACTTCAATACTGACACACTCACGTCTCTCGGCTCCAGAACGCGCGTGTCCTAGATGAAAGCTCTTCCCCTCTGCTCCTCCCTTCGTTGGATTGATGAGCAGCTTCATCTTGGACCGTTGTAGATGCTGCGTTGGCCCCCATGTTATTTTCTTCCCTTTTGGTGACTTACGCAACGCATAAAAATGAAAAGAGGATGGAGAGTTCCCAGGCGGTGCGTTCCCAAGTCTTTGCCGAGGCGCCAAAGTGAATGCGGGGTCCAAGAACGTACATTGCTACTGCATGAGACTCCTTTAACTGACCTAAATCTTTCGGCCTGCATTGTAACTGTATCTCAAGGCATGATATGTCACGGAAACTAGAACTTGACTTGGACATCGTAAGCGCGAGGTTGGCACTCTACATAGCTTCTTGCGAGCCTTTCATACATGCATTTTCCCGTGGAGAGGCGAAAGAAAGAGGGGAGCAGGCGCTAAAATGTGGCTGTGGTCCAGAGTGCAATTCTACAAGGACAACAGAGCCAATCATACTTCAGCGGTACCTAGAAAGTCACGGGACCCATTCTGGAGCCACTTGTAGTCCCGAGTAGAGACTAGGGCCCGGTTCGGAGATTCATTGTACATGTACAGAGACACATGCAAAGTGGAAACTGATATTGTGGTATTTCCACGTTGTTGTGTAGCAAAGAATGAATTGGCGCGTCTGGAGAGGATGCATGATTTGTTGCTTGCAAAGGTTTCCCAGATCATGTCCCAGAAAACAATGGCTTTCCCCGACCCAATTCAGCTTAGCGCGATCTGAGTGGGGCGCTGGGAGCGCTGGGAAATAGAGCGTGAGTGTCCCGTATTTGTGTGAGACCTCGCAGTCGCCCATATTAGATGACGGCTCTCAGCTAGACAGCCACGTTGTCCCAGTGAGGATTGGTTTTACTTCCTTACCAGCTTGCTGTAGGAGCGGGTCTCCGCAGTAGCTTTCATTGGGCGACAATATAACAGCGCTGCGGACGCTAGACGGTGACTGAAAGCAGAGCCAGGGCCTAGCCGATAACTATAAAGAGCCACAGGAATCCTCTTCTGTAAAAAGAATATCGAAGAAAATCTGTGCTCTCTCTACTATCTTACTATTGAACCGCCTTGATATCTTTCTATCTCTGAATACTCTCTACATAATGCGGTCGCATATCATAATTAAGTTGCCCGCTTCTCAGGTTATATCCCTCCAAATCCTCTTCCCCAATCAACAGATAAGGCCCGACAATGCAGCGAAGCAGACCAAGAGATACAATATGGTCTTTGTTTTCTTAACTTATCGGCCGGTTGGGAGGCTGGTGGGCGAGAAGAGATGAGAGCGCACCAGACTCACGATGCACTTGTACATAATGGGACTTCTGTCGCCTCACTCTTGCGCCCCGTCTCAAATTCCATACGATCGAACAAGCCGCGCCGCCCTCAAGGCAGCGTGGGGCGATGGAGAAACGGCTGCAGGAGCTAGAGAAGCAGGTCCAAGCTTACGATCGGCTTCTCCAGGTCTGGGCAATATTTCACACTTTGGCTGCCAGCAAGAGTAGCTTATGCTTCGAAACATGAAATCTTGATAATGATCTCGGTGGGTGGATCAAGGAGTGGCGATGAATACGTTCCCTGGATGAAACTTAACTAATAATACTTTAGTGTGTTTCGATCCAAGCTCCTGAAATTGCCCGTGGGGGCGAGGAGTAAGACTTGATTGTCTGCTTGACTTTTCTAGGGCCTTCGATCAAACCACACGCACTCTTTTTGACTTCTGTTCTTTAGGAGCACATCGTATTCGCTTGAGAGAGCCTGCCATTGGTCGGTGAACCAAGCTGCACCCATGGAAGCCAATGATTAGGGCCCGATTTAGTTCAGCATTCCATGGAATATTCCCTTGTCGAAGATCCTGGTGGAAAAGAGTTTATCTCCTTCAACGACCGTTCTATCGCAGGACGGAGCGACTTCTCGGGCTTGAGATGGCTCAAATCTCCACCACCCCAACCCATAAGGAGCATGTGGCGTATATCTCCAGCGCCATGTAGAAAGTAGACGTTGGCGAGGTCAATTACTCCCAGAAAAACTGGAATCGCTGATCCTTGTGCGCGCTGAAGGATACGGTAAATATCCGCTCCTCACGACACCGGTTGCCACTTCCCTACCCACACTCGTTGTAATATTAATTTTAGCTCGCGCTAGCATATTTATGGCTTGATTGAAGTGGCCGGTGAGATATAAAAGCAGAATGGATTAGTTGTCGTTACATTGTGATGCTGCCACTACATCCAGGAGTAGTCAGTCGCCAACGGATCAGGCAGCTTTCACTGTCCTGACAGAAAGAATTAGCCAAAACATGGCAAGGGCCATCAGAGATAGCTTGTAGCTTACAGTATAGAGGGATGAATGTAACTAGCAAGCACGACGCACTATACTGGTCTCTATAGAGTACGGAAGCTTTTTGGCCCGCAAGCGCTTCGGAAAGTATATCAGGTTCTCCCTCACCCAAGCCTTGCAGGAAAAATAAGACGTTGCCAGGCTGATCTTACCATTGCTTCGCCACTACAGGGTACCAGTGGATGCATGCCCATTCGAGATTGTTGTTCAAGCGAGCCCGCCTTGTCTGCGGAGTGGCACATTAAGGAGAAATCTCAGCTGTTTATATGTGGCCCCGAATAGCAACTGCTGCCAAGAGCCAGAGAATCCCCTATGCTGGTGGGCCTCAATGGGGAGCAGGAATTATTCTACATCTAGCCTAGGCCACCAAAGAACATGTTGATACTGCTGCTTAACGCGGATGTCATGCGGATGGAAACTAGCATGCCTCAACCACTCCCAGTGGCCTACGAAGCCCAAATAACGACGCCCACCCTCAACTCAAGCCTCCCCGCCCACTTAACAGTGCAATACAAGCACGGTCCCCCAGCCCTACGAACAACGGCCGCCCTGGCAACATGCGCACACCACGCCCGCGCGACCACTTCGGCCCCGGGAGCAGACGCGTTGATAATAATGATCTCCTCTTCCACAGACTCCGGCGTTACCTCCGCTATCTCATCCATCGAGACGTTCCGGAACCTGTAATCATCAAGTTGTCGGCGGTGGATCTTATGGCCCCTTGCTTGATCGGAAAGCGAGCAGGGCGGGAGGGTGATAAAGACGGGGGTATGGTCCAAGGCGAAGGTGATTTCCTTCCCCGTCCCGGGCTGTCTGAAAGCCAGAGAAGCGCTCCAGAGCCAGGTACCCCCAGGCTCGAACTGGTGGGAGCGATAGGCGCGGCGGAGATCCAGCGAGCGTAGTTCCCACGCGGCAGTGTCCCGTTGCGGAGGGTGCAAGTTGAAAATCTCCGGCTGGTTTGTGGCGCGCCAGAGTGGCGCAAGGTCCAGGTTTCCCGCAATGACGATGTCTCGAGTTGACTCTGCAGAAGGCGGGGGGAGCAGTGCAGAGGCCGGGTTGAACGCCACCGTCGTGATGAGGCAGTGTGCCGCGGGGGCCTCCTCGTCCGTCTGTGTGTGCAACGTTGCTGCTGGGCATGGGCCGACCCAGCCGTTGAGCGAGGTGACGCCAGGCAGGCAGCCGAGGACGCGGCCGAGGACTGAGCGGCTGCGCCAGTAGCTGCACTCGGGCAGCGCGACGCCGCATTCGCTATTCGGCGCCATTCCCACGCTTTGGGTTGCCGGCGTGCTGAGGACCAGCATGGCCATGAGGACGTGTGCGAAGTGCTTGCCCGGGAGCACCACGGCGAAGAGCCAGTCCACCTGGACAGGGTAAATGGGTTCGTGCGACGCAAGCCAGTCCTCGCGGGCCTTCTTAGCGCAAAGCCGGACGGCTTCAAGGTACGGCCACTGCATCCGCTCTGCGAAGAGGAACAGCCCCTCGAGCTGCTGCTCGTCCTTAGCCGGTCGCGGCGCGATCGTTCGGCCCATGGGGTCCAAGTCTGCGATTCTCCGAGCGCGCATGAGCGCCGCTTTTTCTTTCTCGCCTGCGGCTTGCTCGATTGCCTTCAACTCCCCGCCGAGCGCGTCTTGTGCTTTGTCTAGGTCCTGGAGGATCGGTAGCTTCTCGTCGAATGCGTGTGCGAGGGGCACGGCTTCGCGGAAGGCCTCGCGCGCCCGGAGATAGTTCTTGTAGCCCAGGCATGCCCTGCCCAGGAGGACATACCCCGCCGGACGATCCGGGTCCAGTCGCTGCAGTATCACTGCATCCCTCGCTGCATCCCTGTAGTTCTGGAATCTGAGCAGCCACTCGCCCCTCGCCTGGACGGTGTCGTAGTTTGCCGGATTAACCGCGAGCGCTTTGTAGAAGAAGACCGCAGCACGCTGAAACTGCTTCGCCTCGGTAGCCTCCTCCGCGAGACGAACCAGCTCCCGTGCCTCCTGCCGATCCTGTTCGGGTACGCCAGCCGCTTTGGCATCCTGCACTTCCCGCGCGAGCGCGCCATGCCCGCCAACGTGGATCCTCGTGTTTGCAACCCACCGCTCGCTGGTAATCAACGACGCAAGGATCGCACGCGTGAAACGAGCATATATCCCCTTCGTACCCCCGGCCCCTTGCATCCCCATCCCCGCCCCCGAGGCAAGCCGCAGCGCGAGCTCCCTCGCCATAACCATGCGCATCCGGTCGGCCCACGCGCCCTCATACGAGCCCTCCTGGAAACGTGTCATCGCCTTGGCAATAACCGAGCGGCCCGAAATATCCTCCTGCTCGTGGTGAAACGCAAACAGGAATTCGAGCACGCGCTCGCTGTGCCCCATCTCCTGCATTTCCCACGACCCCGCTATACCCTCCCACGCCACCTTCCCAACCGTCTCAACCAACGCGGCGATTTGCTCCTCGGGGTCATCGGCAGGCACAGTCCCGGATCGGATCTCCTCGATCCTGCAGAGCAGCGTCGCCGGGTCGAAGGTTAGGTCGGGGACCTCGAGGAGGAGGTTTGGGTGTGCCCGCTGGGGCATCCGGCCGTGTGCGAGTTCGGCGTTCCAGAGGTCGAGGCCGAAGCCCTCGACTGTAACCGTCCCGTTGGCATGGGCGTGGTCGTACAGTGGTGAGGCTTCGGGGTCGAAGAGGATGCAGTCTTCCTCGTTTAGCTCGTTTGGGCTCTCGGAGTGGCGGCGGAGGTATTTCCTCTGGATCCGGTAGAGTTCTGGTCGCGGTTAGCTGTCTTCAAGCCTATATAATGTGCCAGGTAGCGTAGCTCTATATACCAAACGACGGATGCTCCGCCTCCACGAACCCGTGCTCCGCCCCCGACATCTTCATCAAGCCGGCCAGCTTTCCATATGGCCCGTCCCCTTGTTCCTTGCCAAACCGATGCACATCCACCGCGATGCGCGGGCGATAAGCGGTCGCAACCTGGATGGTAAACACCAAACTGCCCTCCCGTTCGTCTTTGATGAACATCCGCGCGGCAGCGAGACCACTGTCAACATTCGCGGCATTGGAATTGGCTGGCGCATTCTTCCGGCCTTCGTTTGGCGTCCTCTCTGCCGAGGCTGCGGCGTCTGTCTTTCCACTTGCATTGGGATCCTTCCCGGTCCGACCTATTGACATCCTCTTGAATCGGGCTTTGATGCTGTTCATCTTTCCTGTGAGATGAGGCGTGGAAAGCCTATTGCCTGAGGTGAAGTGGAGGAGTTACTCTGCGAGATTGTTGGGACGACCGTCCTGCTTTAAGGCACTGCAACGCCGTGCGCTAATGCAATTGGATACGAGCCGTATGAGAACTCGCTCATCTTACTGCTATATGCCGAGAGGGCCATTCGCGGGGTTCTACTGGCCGAAGGTCTGGGCGGGACACTTGGCAGTTTCTGGGCGTCTAATCCCGGCGTTGGTGGGATCTATGTAAGTCCGTGGTAAGCGCAGGGTATAGGAACTATCTGGTCGGGTATATGTGGGTGATAGTAGTTATTGACGAGCATTCATGGACAGAGGGGGATGCTGCAGCTATGGTCTTGCTTCTATGCTTGATTATATCTTTTGACATCAATATTGACCCGACTTTCTAGATATTATTCCGGCTGTATGCGTTCTCATCGATACCTCGCGGGACAAATATCCAGCAACGGTTTGAATACATGCTGCAAACTGACTTCTGAAACGTGAAATCATTCCAATCCGGTTTCGGCGCCGAGGTAGTAAATGTGCATTCTACTTGGACAAAGCATATACGATGCTATAGTTAGCAACATTCCTTTTAGTCTAGGGAGATTAGAAGTTACTCCATTTTCCGCTCGATCCATATATCAAGCCTGTTAGAGGTAGGTTGGATGACATTCTGAAGGGTTGAAGAGCAAGTGCCAGAAGAGTGCCAGAAGAGTGCCAGAAGAGTGCCAGAAGAGTGCCAGAAGAGTGCCAGAAGAGTGCCAGAAGAGTGCCAGGAAAGTGCCAAGAGCTACTTACGAATCAAGGTTCGTGCATAGTGTGATGAACCATTGGCCAATTTACCCCGGTCTTTGCATGATACAAATGCTCCTAGGATAGATTCACAGAAGGTAGCATTTCTCAGTCTATACTTTGTTTGATTGGCTGGTTAATGCTAGCTGCCTAGGTTTTTTTTTTCGTGGTAAAGATAATACCAAAGCTCCTGGGATGCATTTTGCTCTGCCGGGTACTGGTTTGATTGGCTACAAACGACCAGGGGTTGCTGCAGCTAAGGCGCAGACTCATCTGATCTCCAAACATCCCACTGGTTCCCAGATTCTATGGTTCTGTTGGCAGAGGCAGCCTCCGTGTGTACCATAATGGCTTCAAGCCTAGGTCTGTGACAGCGTTTGCATTAGCTGCATGGGCATCGGCCTTGCTTGTGATTAGTCCTCGATCTTCTTAACCACCCTTCTTAACCACCCTTCTTAACGACTCTTCTTAACCACTCTTCTTAACCACTCTTCTTAACCACTCTTCTTAACCACTCTTCTTAACCACTCTTCTTAACCACTCTTCTTAACCACTCTTCTTAACCACTCTTCTTAACCACTCTTCTTAACCACTCTTCTTAACCACTCTTCTTAACCACTCTTCTTAACCACTCTTCTTAACCACTCTTCTTAACCACTCTTCTTAACCACTCTTCTTAACCACTCTTCTTAACCACTCTTCTTAACCACTCTTCTTAACCACTAACACCCCCACCCTCTACTTGCCACTAGATATCTCTGAATATTATTTGCGACGATGCTCAGTAGGTTGCTTGTTGACGCAAACAGATGTGCTGATCTCAAGAATTCATTTATTAGGTACGTTAGCCAGATTTCAATTTTAAGAATTAGAGAAAGCCAAATTAACATTTCGCAAAATACATTGTTTACTTGTATTTCTCCCCCAGCAGGAGATTGGACTCATACGGTATCAGGTTGTGCATCTGGTCCTGAAAATTTGCCCACTTTACGATTACACTGACTTGGTCTGGAGGTCCATCCAGCCTCACATAGATAGTCTTTGCTCCTAAGCAAGAGTAGCGTCATTGAGTGTCATTTAGCCGACCTTCAATCTACTGACCATCGAGGGCTTCTGTACGAAAATCTATTTCACGATTGATTGGACATGCTATTTTTCTGGGTTTGGATCAATGTTATTAGTCGATACAGACACGTGATGAATAATGATTGGGGATTGGAAAACTGAACAAGAAGTGATGTTATACAACATAATGAAGGAGAGAAATATCGGGAAGTACTCAAAGATATACGTACACATTCAGACTCTTTGTGAGATTTCACGCCTAAACTCAACAGGTAAAGACTTCCACAGGGGTAGAATCTAATAGAAGAAAAGATGGGAAAGACCAGTACCAATGCAACCGTGATGCTTCAGATCACACGCCCTTCTCCTGTCAAAAAAATCTTTTATCATGTATCAGGAGCTATGGAGGCTCGATAACGCCGAATATCTTCATCTTCTTTTCTGACCCGCTCCAGCTTGAAGAAGTTGTAAAGCGCAAGAAGTGCTGAACAGATGAGAAGAGTTACTCCAGTAATAACGGTTGTTATAATAGCCATTACCGACCAATCCCCACCTTGAGATGTACAGACATTGATGACAGTGGTCAGCAGCCCGGCAGCAGCATGTAGGCATAGGGGTCTAGTCCAGAATTAGAGTTGGATCTGGCTTTTCATACCTCTTTCAGTTAGGATTTGCTCACTTACACAAACACTTTGTTGATCAGCAAGGGGTAGTTTCCCCTAAGCTTTGGGAAATGCATCTGCCACATGAGAGCCGCAATTCCACTAACAAAAAGCAAGCACGCAATGGCGAGTAGTGGGGGGTTCTGAATCATATGTAGAACTTCACGGCCGGTCCTGCTGGTTTGTAACGTCTTTTCAACCTGGTTTGAGGTCTGCAATGAAGTGAACGTGCCGGGAATGACCAGATAGCCGGCCAGCAGTGCCCAGTTAGCCGCACCAACCGTGATACTGAAACGCATGTCCATTTGTGCTTCTTCCCTAAGAATTTTGGCATAGGTAGTTTCGTTGGCGTGATGTTCCTGGTAGGCTCTACACAGCCCCGGGGTCACATCCGCAGCTGAGCAAGGCGGAACAAGCACAGGGTTTATTCCAGGAAGTGGGGACTTTTCCGATCCTATCTTCACTGGCATACTTATATGGTTGTTCACAACGAAGGCTATGACCAAGGAAATTTCAGGGTTACCATTGGAAGACAAATCAACAAAGAACTTTGTCAGTTCTTTAAATAGTCCGTAGGGAAAAGGCCGCTACCGTACTTAGTCAAACTAGGTCTAGCTTCTACTATAGGTGAAGCCTCATTTTTGCCTTGCGATAAGCCTTGCATGGTCTGGTTTCCGAAGTCAGAAACGAATGGCTTCTGATAAAAAAATGCGGAAGTTGTTGCATACTTGATTTAAGCGGTCGTCATCTGCGAATGCACTGGCGGAAGGAATCAGCTGTGTGCGGCGGTTGCTGATATAGCGGTAACATCATTATATTACCTTCAGTGGCCATTATGTCTAGGTTCAGGTATTTGTGACAACATGGGAATCACGCTACGTTTTCTTCGGCGGCCAACATAGATCTTTCTCAAACAGGCCCACTGATGAGAAGCCAGATCCCCACTGTCAATTTTGCTTGTATATACATAGATATCTTGAAACATGCAAGGTGGATAGCATCATGTCCATTGATTTGTGGGCAGAAGGGATTGAACATTGAGGATCATAAGCTCGCTACATTCCGTGACGCTCTCGCGGCAGCTGCCATACGATGTACAAATTTCCAGCAATATGAAACATGTCGCGAGGGTTCGGATCTCAGAGTGTGTGCCAGTCGGATCGTAAACCCTATCGAATCATTAGCCCACCTGGACCACCGCCAAGGCTACCGTTATATCTTACCTGGTAGTCTCTCGTTTGCTCTATCCGAGTCATTCGTCAAGGGACGGCATACCGAAACGGCCAGCTGCTCGATCGCATGAATCAAATGGCGAATCTTTGTGCGGGAGCCTTTAGGTATGAAGATTGGAAGAGATGGTAAGCAAGATATCCGAGCTTCTTCGTGTCGGACAAAAGCCGAAGGTTGAAATGATCCCAAAAATGTACATTGACGACAGGCCTATCATTAGGATCCCGTATGCAATTCGTCTCTTGACACCAGAGGCCACCTTTCTTCCTTAGCATCGCGTACGATACTAGATTTGTATGGAATCCAGGTGAGTATAGAGTATAGAGTATCACTCAATGTGATCTCCTTCCTTCCTTTCGCTGGGTGTCTTCCTACTAGGCGAGCTGTACCCCTGCCGAGTATCTTTGTGGTGCTGTCTCCAGTTGAAACTTCTATATCATCCGGGGTGAAGTCAACAAATAAGCTCCTATCATTACAGATATGCGTACTCGATCCGGTATCGAGAATCCATCGGTCATGTAGAGAGGGCTCATCACTTTTTGCTACAGATAGCACATGCTCGCTGATCTGTACGGCTTCATGCTTTTGGTAGGTGGTGGCAAAGCTAACCTGGTTAGCATATTCAGCCTTTGGCTGAGCTTCAGCAACCACCTTTTCCACCCATTGCTTCCAGGCGAGGTCCTTTGCTAACTTCTTTTTCGCTTTCTCTAGCGTACGCTCATTGAGAGTGTATCCCTCCGGTCGAATTGCTTCATTCATGATATAGCAAGTAGCAACCTTATGCTTCGGGTGAGAGCTGCCACAGGGACAGCGTCTCTTTTCAAATGGGAGCTTCTCTTGCTTCACTTCCGGTTTCGCTTCTTGGTGTCCTTGCCAGGTTGAAAATGCACCTTTTGGAGCATTAGTTGAGGTCACAGTTTGAACACCTATCTCACGATTCATAGCGCGGAATGATTCGAGAAGATCTCGAGTATCGTACAGTACACCTTCTTGTCCATGACAATCTCCTGGTATTTCCCTTGCCACCAGATAGGGAGCGCCTCTTTCACAGTGTGTAGGAAATCCCTATTTGCATCTCCATCATTGATGCCAAGGCTGACGGCTTGCTCTCTTAGTGAGTTCCACTGCTGAAGCCATTCCTCGATATCTCCTGTCGGCTTCTGCATTGCAAAGACCTTCCACTTCATACGGATTTCTTCTTCGTACGCAGTCGATCGGGCAAAGCGAGACTTCAGATACACAAGCCTATCATACGGAGTACGATATGCAACTAGAGAGAGACGGTGGATTGGATCAAGGTATGTGAGGATATATTCATTTACATCGCTCAGTCCCTTTGTCTGCTTCTCCCACCTTGTGTACTTCACTTTGTACACATCCATACGGTCTCGCCAGATCCTTCGTTCCTTCTCATCGCCTTCCTCGGGGTATTGGGGTTCCACCGGTTCTTGGAGAGGCTCGGGCCGTTTATTAGCGGGATCGGTTGTCGACGAGGTGAGGTCTGGATTACAGAGATCCCACACATTCTTTTGTACGGCATATAGCTGCACCTTTGCAAACCAGGTGAGCCACTGCGGCGAGTCCTTCAGTTTTTCGCCCTTTGTGGCGGAGAGGAATGATGCTGCCTCCATTACTGGATTCAGGGGTAGCTTTGCACAGCTTCAGAATAGCTTCGGGGGTTGCGAGACACTTCTAGCAGCGGGCTAGATACTGTATTCCAACTACAGTAGCCTCATTCAGTGCGAACCGGGCTCATAACTGTCGGCGTGGGCCGTATTGTAAAAATGTAGGGTCCAATCAATGGTGTTCAACTCTCTGTATTGCTGTATCGACTTCCCTAACAATTTATACGGGCCGTCGATTACTAATCTAAAATTACAAAATGCATAGGATCAATGGATCCTCCGGTATGCCGGTATGCCAATGCATCTACTCCGACATATTCTGTCAACCTTAGGATTCGGCCCCAAAAGATTTGATCTCATAATTTGGCTTTTTGATCGTCAGGGTTCCGCTCGGTATTGAGAAAGTGAAACGGCCTTGTGGGCTTACTAGTCTCACTCTCTAACAAAGCCATGCAAACTCAATATTATTCTTAAATCCGATCATCTTCCAGAACTGGGGATGGTTGGAAACCTACAAACATAGTTATCTCCACTAAGGGCGGGCCTACTATTTTTGCACGTTACATGCGTGCAGCTCTTAGTACTATGTAAGACATCCAGTTTCAGGTTGAAGCTCTCATTTTGACGCAGCTACTGTTTCATGCAGAGAACTCGGTATCACGGTCACACCTATAGAAGAGCTCTAAATTTAATATAAATAGCTGACCTAGAATCTTAAACCTGTTTGTTTTTCCTAGGCCCCTAAAGTTTTTGGTCCTGCTTCCTGGCTCTCATTTCTTGTCATTCACCATGCTTCTCACTAAATTCTCATCTCTTCTATTGCTGGCCACTCAAGCTGCCGCACATGGCCTAATCACCCGTATCATGGGTGCGAACGGTGTTGAGATGCCGGGACTAACAGGTAACGGGTTATCGTTGAGCCCTCCGTATTTTCAACATTGGTTAATGATTGACTCTAGTTGTTGATGGAACGCCACGCGACTGCCCCTCTGCGGTGTGCGGTGGGCAGAAAGATACCGCAGTGATACGAGATCAGGAAATGGGAAGTATCAAGGCTTCGGCTTTGGGCCGCACTCTAATTTCTGGTCCTGTAGACCCAAAGAGAGTAATCATGAATTTCATGACACCTAATACCGACACGCGGGTTCACACCCGCCATTTTCATCAAGGTCTTCCATATTCTCGCAATATTAAATCCTACTCCGGGTACTAATGTCTTTTATAGCCCGCCAACTGATCAACGACGCGGCTAGTGTCGTCACTAATGCCGGCGGAGCTATTCTGAATGGTTAGTATGAGCGTTAAATTTTCTTTATTCTGCACAAAAAAAAAGAAGAAAAAAAACTAAGCTATCTAAAGGCGCCCAGGATGTTGCAGACAAAACGCCTTTTGGTGGTGCTATCAAGGGTAAACCCTCCCTCCTTAACCACCAAGATTTGGTGCTCATGACATCAAACAGGTGCGCAATCAGCTGTTGATGATGTGGCGGGTACTCTACCACGGACAGAATCTGGCGCAGTTACGCCCAGTGGCACTGTAGAGAAAGGGGTCGAGGGTTATGCTGGCAAAGGTTCTGTCAATGGATTGCCCTCTGTTTCCGACGCGGGGGTCATCACGATGACTTATCATCAGGTTCGTCACAGGCCGCGGCTCTACTTTACTCACCCCATGCTTACTTTTCCGACATAAAGGTAAA
The DNA here is from genome assembly GCF_028827035.1 of Penicillium chrysogenum. Taxonomy (NCBI): domain Eukaryota; kingdom Fungi; phylum Ascomycota; class Eurotiomycetes; order Eurotiales; family Aspergillaceae; genus Penicillium; species Penicillium chrysogenum. The sequence continues at coordinate 3,303,716 of NW_026622750.1, read as the reverse complement.
CCAAGACGGTGCAGGTCCTTTGTCGGCGGACATCGACGCAACGAGTGGAGGTACGGACATTAAAGCGTTCAAACCAGCCAAAGTTATCCAAAACATTCCAGGGGTCGCGGGATTTTCAACCTCCAGCACCATGGATTATGAGGTCAAGGTTCAACTGCCCTCAGGGATGAAGTGCAGCGGCGTTGTTGGTAACACCAAAAATGTTTGCATCATGCGGGTCAGAAACAATGCCATTTCAGGCCCATTTGGGGGTTCGGCTGCTTTCACAAACTGATGTGTTGGATCATCCCAGAAGCTGGTAGATGCTTACAGACTGAGCGCTTTGCCTGTCTGTCTTTGCCTGTCTGTCTTTGCCTGACAGCTTGGTTTGCCAGTTTCTCGGGGTATAAATACCCTGCTTTTTCCATAGATCTAGGAATCAAGATTATTTCTTTCTTCTCTCTCATTCCATCTTCATAGAAATCTTCCAGCTACCGGATCTGTAGCTGCGTCATAATGTAATATGGAAATCACTACAATTTTGAACACGTTGATAGCCTACTACATGGTGCTTGAAACCTTCTTAATCGCACGGGCTAGAAAATATTTGCATCTAGCTATTGTCATGAACGGCCTGTGATGTAAGTGGCTCTTGTCTAGTGAAGGGAGATGAAGGCAACGTTGCTTACTATCTGACTCCCTGCTGTCCCCTCAGATCCAAAATGAGCTTCACTTTCGCGGAAATTGTAGAGCGATTTAATCTTCCTTTAAATTCCGTTTCTGCACCAACTACGATTTCCTATCGGAGTGGGTCCTCGAGGAATCGATCACCATTCCCTGTGTGATGCCCCGGAAATCGACGACCTTTTTGCGGCGAGGCTATTATGACCGGCCTAAAGTCATTCCCGACGGTATGAGGAACATGGCCATGGTGGGCAGTTCGTCGTTATTCCTTGTGAAATGTCTGTTAGTATGGACTATTGCGTGCGTCGGGCAGACAATAGATCATCCCATGGGATTAGGCTAGAGCTTCAACGGGTTTGAGCGAGCGCATTGCAATATATTTGCCGGAAATATGCCCCTGAAGCGCCTTAAAAAGTGACAACCTTGAATGGGGCTCTTTTCTTGTCAGTGTCGTTAAATTCGAAGTGCGCAGGCTGCTTATAGGATAATTCGTCCAATTTCCAAAGCCGCTGTGGCAATGCTGCAATTTACTGTACTACTTAAGACGTGATATATGTCCCTCCTCGTTATCGTAGAAGTATTAAAGTGGTAGGACTCTATGCAAGAGCAAAAAGCAACATAGAAGGAATTACATCCCCCAGTGGCTCTCGGAAAATTTGACACCAGTCCCCTATTTAGATCATTCCCGGCGGAGGGCTGCAAAGAGTTCAAGGGCTCATTGGCTTCCGGGGTTGAAATTAGGATCTTCGTCGCCTGAGGTCTGCGTCACCGTTAGGAGGCTTGGGATTCTTTGCATGTGCGATATTTTCCCTCCCAGACTGAGCGGTGGAGTAACGAGGGTCTGTGTGAGGAGTGTCGGAGCTGAATAATCCGGAGTCTAGGATGCCGAATTCGCTGAAGTTGAAATTATTGAATCCGGAATCAAGAAGATTGCTTTTCTGGATGTCATCCGAAGGACCATCGTCTGAATCGGCAGGAGAGACATAATCTGAAGGAAGCAAGTCTGCCCACTTGTCGCCCACAAAGTTAATCTGCTCCCCGATTAGATAAAGGAGTTTGGCTGGCCAGATGCACCATCAAAGATATCGAGTATCATCCCAGTATGGCATTTGAAGACCTGCGAATGAAGGCCGTCGTGGAGCAGTAAAGGGAAAATGTGTTGCTTATTCGGGGATAATTGTTGTCATTTTTGTGACCGAGGACCTTGCTGGCTTTTTTGGATATGCTGCATGCGCTCCACGGAGGGATGGACAGGTGTTATTGGCGACCTAGTATTCTTCCCTTCATTGAGGCTTGGAGAAATCGAGGGCAGCGACAACCAATTATGACAGGAGTGTTGATCAGGAGGTGATGTCGACGAGGAGTCGGGCTTGTGGTGGGGGGGGCAACTCGAAATCAAAGGTTGGACTCTTGAAAAGACGGCCGGGGTCATCATGTGGAGTGATTGCATGATTCTCCTCCTCATCGTCCCGCTTGTCGTGAGGCACTGCGAGCGCTGCATTGGGGAGAACAGCTTCTCACAAATAAGACACCAATCAACGGCCCCTTTTGAGCGTTTGGGGAAAGCGACCTTCGCACATGCTTTGGGGCGAGGCCTTTGTTATCTGTTCTCGAGATAAGTCGCACTTCCATATTCCTCGCCATATTAGATTAGAAGGCGCGCTGCAGGTCCTCCATCGGATGCTGCTCATGTCGACGATGTTCGGCCGTATAAGTAAGCCGGCGCGTCTCGGCGCTAATTTCTCGGTGTTGGTTGTCTGCCTCTACGTCGTCGCCATTGTCATGGGTACTGCTCATACTAGGAGTTACTCCTTTGGTTAGAATGAAAGACAACTCAGTGGGCTCCGGAGATGATGCCAAAGGCTTGTTGGAGGCAGCCTACCTCCGAGTTCTGAAAGCAGGGCGGGAACTGAACGGGCCAGTCTTTCGGTTCCTCAATGGACGTTTTTCTTTTTCTCTAGTAGCTTCTTGTTCCACCTGTTTCCTGGGCGCATGCTCTTGAACCTATAGAGCCGGGCCACACGGATTGCAGAAGAGCATTTGGACCCACTCATCGACGGTCTTCCCAGGAGCTTTCCTATAGATCTTGAATTTTTGCATCTCATCCTGGGCGTTGTGTTCCAAGGCCAACCAGAAAAGCCTGCTAGAGTCCACCTCTTTTTGTCTCTTTTGTCGGGCTTATGTTTACCAGCCAGCGTAGGATGCGTCTCCAAGTCATAAGAAAACCGTCACTGTTCGGTAAACCAACGCGACCGATTGGGAAACAAGTCTGCACTGGCAAAAGCCAAGCACTGCTATCCACAAGGGAGCCAACGTGGCTCAGATGAATATCTTCTATGGAAGAAAATCATATGCTGCTGGTGTTTGGTGTGTTTTGTGTTCAAGTTTGTTGTCAACTTCCTGACACCATTCACCATCCGTCCATCGCCAAAGGTGCTGGAACGAGAACACTCCGGCTGAACCACGGCCATCTAACAACCCCAAAAGCGCCAGAGATGCAATCCCTTCCTCACGTTCCTATTCATGACCAAATATGATCTGGCAGCCACGTTGCTCCTGGAGATATGCTTCAAACCAATTGGTGGCCCGGGCTTCATGTGGATACGGTAACTAAATTGAAACATCCGCGATTCGGTCGTTGGTATATGTACCGCTATTGAGGCAAAATATTGGCATCTTTAGTCCTTCTAGAAGCCGTCGTTGACAATGGTAGCCCGCAAAACTTTGACTGTGTATATATCCCTCACGGTGGACCTGACCGCTTCAGCCCCAAACAATTAAAAGGTTCTGATTGTCCACATGATCGATGCCCTCGTTGCTCCAATAACTTCATAGTACAACACATCACTAGCAAGGCCAAGCGATCATGGATCGCAAACACAGTGGACGTACATGGCAAACTGGCATCGCTACTTTAGATCCCCTTCTCGAGGAATCCATGGGCTAACAAATTTACTTCATGAAGACAATGAATCGGCTGAAAACTTCCATCGGGTCGCTGGCCAATTCATCCATGGAAATAGCGGCCACACAAGCCAGGTTTTACAACCGCCTGTTGACCAGTCCACTGGCTCTGTAGCTACAGGGGTACTTACTTCCGTTGGTACCTCTCTTGCTAGCTCAGGGGCCTCTACGTTGCCTCCAATCGTCATAAAGGCTGAAAGCCAAGACTTGGCTCTCTGAATGCGAAAAAGAGAGCAGCCGAATCCTCAACCCTCCCACGAAAGCGACGCTGACATTCATTCCACCTCTCAAATATCGAGCCGCTGTCAACGGGTGTATCGAAAGAGTCTCCCAATCCTTATCAAAATTAGTAGCAAAACGGTTAACGATACAATTCAATACCCCCAACGCTATCCGACCGTATCCTCTGTTTCCCGGATACCATGCATTGTGCATGTTATGTAGCTTAGCCTAATTAAATACCTACCTGAAGAGATCAAAATGAACAATATTGCAGGGGCGGTCAGAGTGGTCTGACGAAGGAACGAAGTCGCTACAGTCCGCTCCAGGTCACTATTATTTCAGAAATATCGTGGCTACATTAAAAAAGCCGAATGAGTCATATTATATTCTAGTTTCATACATACTACAAAATTTTAGATTCGAGAACTCGCTGTATTGGTTAACGCCAATCACCAGCGCAGAAAGGCTTTCCGGGCGCTTTGAACGACAGGGCTAAAGATTCTATCTATCCAAGATATTCCCACACACTGGAATGCTACATTCCTAACGCTCGAACGTGCGAAGAAGCTCCAACGAGAGTTCAATCACTCCTGTCAGCTCGATCAAGAGGAATGGTGCTAAGTGCTTTTGATCACAATGTCTTTTTCCGTTACACTAAGACCTTATCAGACTCAAGATGTTACTCTTCATTCCGTCTGTATCATCTATAATGAGCTCTTCTGCTACCTTGATAATGCAGATGAGTTATTAGGACACAAGGCTGTTCCCTGACAAAGGAGAATTCTCCAGGCGCCTCGGGGGACGAGAATGGAGCTCTCAAAATACTGCAAAGTTTCTGACACTGAACAGTTTGGTACAATCTATGCTATTGCAACAATTATATGTCCATCAAAAAATCTTCAGTTCTTCGGGGGCGACAATTGGAAAGTGAAAAATGAGAAGGGAGGACATATTCCTTGGTGTCGATCTTTCGGGTTATAATTCAGAAGGAACTCGACCAGTGCCAAAAACGTATTACCCCCCAAAAGAAGCCCTTAAAAGCCCAAGTCTCAAGAGGTCAAGGAACAGGAGCTTAATCTTATGATGGACTCGCACGCTGCATGCAAGGAGAAGTTGACCAAACAGAGGATGAAATTACACGGTATATAGCAAAGGATCTGTATACCTCCCTGCTTTCATTGTATGTTTTTTCAGCTAAGTAGTCTAATAGTTCTTACCAAATGCAAACCAAAAGTTTTATGGAAGATGCATAAGCTTGAGTATCCAGTGCTTGCAGCGATGTGCGTGTTCACCGTCCGACCCAGACCCATTACTGTGTCGTACGGAAGACCATTTAGAACTGACCGATCACTTCTTGGTGGCTCCCAGTGGTAGCAAGAACGGTATGTGGACGCAGTCCACCGATCTTCCATTCCCCGCCAGTCAACACATAGCACAGCTCAAGATAGGCACTGGAATCCCATTCGGCTGTCTTGCCGTCGGGGAACTTCCTGACATGCCGAGCTCGGACCTGCCAATTTCCTATCGCTTCGGTATCATTGACACGTGTGAAGGCTACACTCCCGAGAAAATGTTGGGTTTGCACTTCCAAGTACATTAGTAAAAACAAGGAATTTCCACGAGGTGATAACTTACATCTTGGGTCACCGAGCCGGTCCTCTCGGAACGCGAAATTAACAAAATCGTCGGGAGGGCAGTGTTTAACCACCCCAACAGCTGGGTAATCGGTATAGTCGGCTATTATCCGCGATGTAGCGATGGAAATAAAAGCATCTTTATCCTGTCATGGCATCAATTGAGAATTGTAGAGGTAAACGTGGGATACTAATGTAATTACCCTACCTTTTTGTCCCAGGCCATGGCCCATTTATATGCCAGTTCACGAAATTTTCGCTCATCTGCGATGGTGTAATCCATTATTGATGGGTGGTACTGTGCCCTGCGTGACGATGTCCAAGTCCAAAACAAAATTGCTGCCTCTATTTATGTTAAGGTTAGTGCGTTTTCAAAATCCGTAGGAGTCTTCTGCAGCTTACACCGACGCCGTAGGTTGTTCATTTAAGGGCCCATAATAGGGGTCATGCTTCCAAATGATGTGAATGATAATGCACATGGCAAACTTCACCTGCCGAAAAACACGGCTATTCGGCATCCCTCGGGTTTATCGGTTGGATTTCGGAGATAAGCATAGCGTCTGCTGTTCTTCCTGACTTGGTTAGACAATTGTAGTCGGTTCAGTGGCACATTTAAGGTTTTAGTATCCAGTTTTAGATAATGATAGACAACGGGTTTTGGTGTTGGTCAGACGCCGAGATGGCACGCTAAATGCTGCATCTGCAACTCGAGCCCTGCCATGAAACTTGATCTCGCTACCCTCCGGTTACTCCTAGCTAGGTTTTATAGCCGAGATGCCGTAACGAAGACCTACACTGCCCAGCTCCGTGTTCAGTTATCTGTGCTTGAGTTTCTATTGTTCTTGGGCGTTCACTATCAGAGGAGTTAGTAAGCGGAAGTACGGAGCTTTCCCATTTTGCCGAGCAGATTTCACGGACATGGATGCTGTATGTGGGTCCGCCACATTTTTTCCTAACTAGACTGAAAGTCTGCATCGCCTCTTTGTAGCCCCATTGAGCTCGCACTGGGCAGCAGTCCTTGCCAGGCCGTTGAGACTATGGATTAATACCTTCTCGTGGTGTCCGGTGTTAATCCCTGTTGGGGAGACCGATGTAATCTGCCAAGGTTGTGCGGTTGCGGCCCGTCGCGGGGTAACCCGACCGCACAATCACTCCAAAATCAGGGGATACGGATAATAAAAACCATCCGACTTATTTTTATCCGACTCACACTCGAGCCCAGAAGCTGGTCTTGCGTTACCAGTAGAAGTGGTGTCGCCCTACAAATAAGGCAGGACACCCCGGAGCTTGCGTACGGTCTGGGGTCGCATAGTGCGAGATGCGGCGAGGCGGTAGTAAACCGATGACACAGGCAGTCAAGCTGACTTTGGACAGACCTCGCTCAAGGCCCGGGGGCCTTGTTAGAAGTCGAACTCGTTAAGACGATGACATTCTGCACTTCACACCTCGTTAAGGCTCAGCCACGGGCAGCCTTGGGTGCAGCTGTTCTTCGAGACACAGGCACACCGAGACACGGGCATCCTCCTGGGAGATACACGGGCTATCTGGAAGAGGGTGGTAATTGGCTGGAGGCCACCGACGGGCCTCGTCAAGGCTTTGCCACGGGCAAACCGTCGATCCTGTTTAGACATCGGGGACCAAGCTTGGTTAGTGGAGAGCAACCGACATACACCGCCGGATGGGGTGTAATTGAGGGCTTCCTGTAAGTCACGGTCGGCCTGGCGGAGGGAGGCTTCCTCAGGTAACGCGAAACAAGGGTGCGAGGTCTTGCGGGGCGTGGTATACAATGGCAGCCACTGCGACCTGGGTCGCGATCGTTGGGAAAGATCGTCATCATCACGGGACGATTGAATCGACGTGCCCAGGCACATGGCGAGAGTCCTGAATTATCCTGTAGATCAGGGTCGCTGCCACCAGAAAGTAGCGAATGCACGGACCCATTTCTGCCTGCGAAGACCGCTAGGTGGAGCGCCGTTCGGCCATGTTTGTGCCTGACGTCCACTCTAAGGCAGGGCTGTTCTAGTAGTTACGCTCTTGCCAGCTGATTATCTCAGCTGCCTCAGGAATGCTCGGCAGCAAGATATCTTCCCTTTTCTTGCCATGTATCACTTCTAGCATGTCCTCGGTACAATACAAGGTAGCAAGCAGAAAGAGAGTTTCGTGCCTCATGACTGATCATGTCCATGGATAGTTCCGATTATTGTTCTTTGTGGTCTTATGCATCCATTGCGAGTTGTCGCTGGGAGGTCCGGCCTTCTTTCCCGGTGTTGTATCCGCGACTGTGCAAATGGAAACAACACGTTCGTTTATATCAAAAAGTTGCCCAGATTCGACGCCCAACCGAATTCGAACATCATTGCAGACCACATTGTATCCTGACCACGGGTATGATACCCAATGCGCAATGCTTCTTTATTTCTCACGCCATCACTATAGCCAGTGACACCCGATTAAAGTAGTCTGAAAAGGCCGAACACAACCAACAATCCGGGAAAGTCGCGTTAGAACACGTAATCAGATCCCAACTGCGCTTCACAGACAGTATTGATTTTGACGATTAATAATAGCTATGCCATGCGAAATGATGTTACTCAGCTGTTGTGCAGTCGGTTTCTCAATCAAGTTGAGGTCCATGTCGTTCTGTATATCAGATTGATGAGTTTACTGTTCCCGAGAAGCAGGACTCTCATCTGCCGTTCACGCAATCCATCATTGTCCAAGTTTGGTAATTTTCATCGCAAATGTAGACATTGAGACATGACTAAATGTTGTGGCTGCTGTCTTGCCTTCTTGGAGCGGATTAAGCCAACATGGTACGCCCTGTCTAAAAAGCCCAGGATTGCAAAATGAAGAAGATGCCGCAAGAGGTTACGTGTACAGTGAGATTCTTTATCGAATGCCATTTCTATCCTGATCTCGACAGTCTGTCCGGGTTCAAGTGGACAGGTCCAGACCCTCTGTCCAACTCTACTCGGGCTAGCGACATTTCCCTCCACATGTCAGCGCTCCTTTTCCCTAAAGAGGTGCAATGGATAGAATTTCGATTTGTGCGATTTGAGCGGGTGTCTGGTGAGACTATAGGAGAGGATATGTTCTTCCTGCCGCGGGTTGAAACAGCCCTGGGAAATCTTCGTCGGTTTCGCAGACAGTTGCTAGACACAATCACCTGGCATGCTGTCCGTGCAACAGGCACTATCTTCCGGCTGTCCCTTAGGCCTCGTACGGAATCCCTACCGTATTCGAGTCTCTCGGCACATTCTCTGTTGACTAGGCTTCCCCCGACGCTATCCCTGAACCCACGGTTTTTTGTACACAATATATCGAGTAATTACGAGTGAGATTGATCTGAATCAAGCGGGATTATTCGTATACTCATTTCAGTAAAGACCACGATAATGAATAATGACTATTTGGTGCCCTTCTTGTTAGAAGCCTCGGGAATATATAACCTGCTTTGCATGCGGTGTAATTTCCCTTGCACTGCGTCGCCGCTTGTAGTATTTCTATGTTGCCAATATAGGACAGGGCAACCCGAAATAGGCCATTCCTTACTCTTCTCTTGCGACGTCCGTCAACCCGGCCAAATTGGGACTGTAGGGGTAGTTCCAGTCATCGAGTAGGTTAATCAGTCGTTCCCGAGACGATTCCATTGCATGCTCAAAAAAGCGCAGTCGAGCTAGCTGCTTGTCGTGGTGAAGCTGAAGTCCGTCCCTCTCTTTTCTCAGGTGCGTACCAGCCTCCTTCAAGATCTCATTGCTCTGCTCAATCTTTTGGAGATCAATGTGCTTGGAAACGCATGACTCCCATAGGCGTCGATAGAATCCAACGAGTCGGGCTGCTGGGAATGAAACTTGGGAACGTCACGTTCGAGGTCTGCTAGCACCTTCAAGATGGGTTGAAAAGGCTCGGTCGCCAAAGTATGTCTTGTTACTTCTTCGTGTTGCGAAGTCGAGATCTACGATGGTCAGCCAAAGGATTTGAAGCCGAAGGTTTTCACTTACCAATGGAAGGACATGATCAGAAGGTTCCACATTATTGTCCTTATCACTAAGCATTGGCAATTCACTGGGCTGCTGTTCTTCTTTTTCCTGGTCTGGCGAGCTGTTTGGGGACTCCATTCTGTCCGTAGGAGAAATTAAAGATGGCAGTACTGTTCCCATCATGCCTTGGTGTCTCTTATAGAATATGCAGCCGTAGGTAACTACGCACTGGGTTTTACGATCACCGAGCTAGGTTGGTCAATAAACGCAAGCAGCTTTTGAAGGAATTTGTTTTTAATTTTAGTGGGTGATTAGTAGTAAATCTGATAAAAGGAAAAGTGATCAATAGGTTGGTGGGGAAACTAATAAAGCCTCACTATGTTAAGGGCCAGATATGAACGCTCATCGAGTGAAACACATTTCAACCGGGCATCTTCACTTTCGTTGAAATTCTCGGAAACTCGACAAACAGAACATTGTAAAACTTATAGTGACCCAAAAAAGAAGCCCAAATCAATAAAACGGAAAAAAAATCTTGACTAATGTCTCTTCGTCGTCACAAGGTCGAAAATTGAGTGTTGACAACGTTTGGCCAAGCTTCAACGGGTTGACGGCGGGTCGAGCACTCGCACAATCTACCGTGACCTCGCATTCTGCCGTCTAGACCCGACAGACCCACAGCTCAAAACCAATACAACACTAAAGCGAGGCCAGTATAAAGAATTCTATGATTTCTCGGGATGAAATTTTAGGCGCTTTTCGGTGATTCAACGTTAAGTCGCTCATAGATGCGCTGATCAAAAACAAGAGATACGAGCATGTCAGCGGATCAAATTTCTCCCACAAGCCTCAATTAGAGGGCCGTGAAGGATTCAACAGTCAGCCAACGTTTCTTGACCGACTCAGCATCCCTTCTCTCAACCCCACTCTTACTACTCTCTCACTGGGCATTTAAAGTCAAAAGCAGCTGTCGCTGGAAATAATTGCGGTGAAAAGGAGACACGGGTTTCAACAGGCCTCAGTTAGGAGTGTCCCTCCATGCAAGCAGAGCACTTGTGAAACAGGATGAGCCGAGAAGTCTATAAAATACGTCTTCTACCCCCGGGCAATTTGCTCTACAATTTATTTACATTTGACCACGCAGAGTCAAGCAGGCCTTGTGCCTGAGGCACTTGATAAGTTCTTACCTTTGACCCAGTACTGAAATTTGTACTGTACTGACATTTATGGAATACAACATGGACCAGCAAGTCAGAAGGTGTCTGTGGAAGATATTTTTCTCACCAAAGCCACTTTGCAACCAGCCAGCCGATCGAAGAGACATGACTTAGGCTGACTGGACCAAACGTCTATGCGAAGATGTCTGATGTCTCTCCGCCCCAGCCGACTGAGCTGATCTACTGTACAGCCCCTGTGCATATTCCCAAGGCAAAAGCGCGAATATCCACGTCGCAGGTATGTGAATCTTAGTCTGACCTGTCTGGAGTTCTACTGATTCTGGAGTCGATGCGATTCCGATAGAACCGAGGACATTCAACCACAATGCAACGCAAGGACCACAGCTCTTTGCCGTCTCTTCGTCCCTAGAATTTGCCAACAGAACATGTAAGTCATGGACTAACATACCGATCCACAAGCTAATGCATGACAGTGAACCATTGACATCGCACCAGAGTCTCCCCGAGGATACGGCAGCCCGTTGCTGCTGTATAAAGCCATGACTTATACACCAGACCTTGTCCAGTCGCTTCATACCACACAGCATACCCTAGGTATAGTATATAACTCGAAGGAGCGGGCCAACAACAGGGTGTGAACATCCGATTGCGAAATTCGCCACACAGAACGTCCATTCTTCCTGGTAAGGTAAGTGATATATCGCGCCTTCTGCTGCGCTATATCCAGTTATTTGTGCAAGTTTTTGTGCCCCAAATCATGAACGCCATTACTGATCTTCATGCTATTGTATATAGGAACCGCCCATCGCCGCCCGTGAAACACCCTTGTGCGGAGTCCTATCACCGAATCGGACTACGACGCGTGCTCCGCGTCTTCTGCCTCGATCTCACCGCCTTCATACCATGATCGGCGAAGTGTATGAACCTCTGGCCGTCCGCATCGCGAGGTCTTATCCCATTACGACTGTACAATTTATTATCACATATGGGTTCGTCACGTGCCTTTGGCTCTCACAAGTTGCCCGGTGCGTCCAGCGTGGCTTCTCCGAAGCGACAGCCGGAGATTGCGACGATCTGGATACAACATCATGTCAACATGGCATGAATGGTGACCACATCGATGAAGACAATTGTAAGTGACCTTGTAGGTAAGATAATATGATCACCAAGCTAATTGATCGTCTCCTTCCAAGCAAACATACTGCGATCTTTATGAACTGGTAAGTGATAACAACTTGTCCCAGTGGTTCAAGCCTTGCTGACTCGGATCGTACAATAGGAGGTGCCCTCTTGGTCTCGTCACTCGAGTCGGATTGAAGCGCGCAAGTGCATTGTCTGCTCGGACTCCCCGATCCCGATGCGATTCCATGCTCTATCGCCCGACATGACCATTGGTGGCATCGATGATGAGCCAATGTAAAGTTCTGATCGCCTTTACCTTCGCCCTTCTCTCTCAGTCGACTCTGTATATCAGGTCATGTGCTGATGCGTCTACGCGATACATACGCCAAATTCCAATGGCTTATACCACCTGTGTCTTTCGGCATTCGAACACCGTGAAAGAATAGTGAAAGAATAACCCTCGTGAATTGGATTACTGGCGTCCAATGGGTGGCCCCACGTTGTTATCGGATGGCATCCGGCGTCTTTTCAAGCCTGATTATCCGACAGGCACCGAGAAATGCCGATGTCTCGCGTTGCTTAATGGCAGGGGAGCCTACCTTCACTATTGGCCATGTTGTTAGTCCAAAGCCGCGTGCAAGGAGAAGGCGAGGCAAAACTCCCTTCGTTTCTGACCTAGGGGCTAATTTCGGTCATACTAGCTACCAACCGAGAAGACAAGACCGTTACCGAGGCACAGCCCAGCCAGCTAAAGAGCCAGAAATACCATCCGATACCGTCCCATCTCCTACTCCGCATTGCTCAGGTGTTCGATGTATACGTAAGAGCGGAAACGAACCAAGCGGAAATATACGGAGCTGCATCAAGTAGGTGTCAGAAATGTCTCTTTGGAACAGGTGTTTGGTATATTTGGATCCCAAGCACCCATTTCTCTATCAAACCCCAAGAAATACCCAGAAAGTCGCATATGTCCTGGATGCCACTGAAACTGCAGGACAGTCAAGCCGGCCGCGTGTCTCTGTCTATTGATGTCGTTTTCTAACCTATCGCGCGCAAGCAGCTCCTGCCAGGGACTCGTCGGTTTCTGTACACCCAGCATCGACTATTCAGCATTAAGTATATATTTGTCAAACTCACCGCGGCCTGGATGACATTTAGCATATCGCTGTTCAAGCAGATCCTTTGTGAATATGAGTTTTAGTCTGTAACAACACCACTCAGAGCTATCCTGCTGTGTTCTGGCGCTATGAGTTGTAGTTACCAACGGGGGGGTTACTTACAATATTGCGGTGACTCCCAAATGCAGGAGCCGATCGGATATTCTTGGGCCAAAGAATACCCTCGATAACTTGGTTTTCTTTGTTGCGAATCCACTTTCACTCTCGCGATGGTTCTAGGATATAGCCATCCTACATATAGAGTAGGCTTGAGTGACTTGCAATCGCCGATTGAAGCTCTGACTTCGACTACGCAAGGCAGAGTCTATCGCATCACGATGTTTAGTTGAGCCAACCAATGATATTTCGGGCGGCGACTCATCAAATGCTTCTGGTAGGTCTGATCTTGAGCGTATGTATTGCCTATTCAGAGTTGAACCAACGGAGGGCAGTCTGGCGTTTGCATTCGACCAGCTCGATCGAATTAGGGGCTGTATGCAAATCCACCGAGTGATCAGAATGCACTAGAGACGGCTTGCGAGATAGAATCAATACAAATCGATACATCTATCATGTGGATGAGATGGATTGAACCAAGCTTGTCAAAGCGGTGGGCTGTTGAGTCTGGTCTGAATGAGACTTGAGAGTGTGATCTAAAATAAATAGAAATAGTGATGCGAGTACAAAGTGTGTAAATATATATATATATAATGACCACAAGATATGTTGAACCTACAAATCCACTTAGATTATACTGTCTACTAGTCTCACCAATAAATTTATAATAAAGCAATATATTTAATAGATTATATAACAGGATACATCGCTATCAGCATCGATTACCTACTATACCGGTGGTTATGGCGGTAGGTGACAGTGACAGACATAAATAACCGATAAATCCAGAAGGTGAAGTTGAACCCCCTATTCAGGAAACTTACATAATCTGAGGGTGGGACCATCTCCTTCACCGCCCGACCATTCACCACCACGCTCATTACCACGCTCATCAACACTCTTAGCAACACTCACATCAACACTCTTATCAACACTCCCATCAACACTCCCATCAACACTCCCATCAACACTCCCATCAACACTCCCATCAACACTCCCATCAACACTCCCATCAACACTCCCATCAACACTCCCATCAACACTCCCATCAACACTCCCATCAACACTCCCATCAACACTCCCATCAACACTCCCATCAACACTCCCATCAACACTCCCATCAACACTCCCATCAACACTCCCATCAACACTCCCATCAACACTCCCATCAACACTCCCATCAACACTCCCATCAACACTCCCATCAACACTCCCATCAACACTCCCATCAACACTCCCATCAACACTCCCATCAGCACTAACGGTTCAACACTACAAGCATTCCAAGACAACACTCATCTCTGTTTGCCTAATCTGAATGAAAGATGCCAATTTCCATTGTAGCGAGGAAGCTATTGGATCACAAGCTACCAAGGGAAAGGAATGTGAAATACGTCATTTGATACTGAAGACGCTTCAATTGTTAGTTTATGTGGCTATTGAATTGGCAAAGATCTAACTAGGGCCCCTTCTATGTATCCAATGATGACCCTTCGGAACAATGAACAGACGATGAAGATGTTGCGCAGGTCTTTGCTTCTCCGAATACTCTTGGAACACTCGAATACTGGTCCCTAGCACCACGAAGAGGTGCCTGCACGGGCTAGAGGCGCTTGTTGTCGCAGATGCCCCTGCGAGGCGCTTTGTTGACGCAGGGCCTAGGCTGCGGAGAACTTGGTAATGCAGCGGTCTCCTGCAGAGAACTTGGTAATGCAGCGGTCTCCTGCAGAGAACTTGTTAACGCAGCGGTCTCCTGCGGGTCTCACTTGTCATCACAGCGTCCCCCTGCGGAGTTCACTTGGTAACGCAGCGCCCCCCTGCGAGGTAGTCTTGTTGACGCAGCACCTCCCTGCGAGGATTGTTGTTGACGCAGACCTATCCTGCGGGGTAGTCTTGTTTTCGCAGCACCCCCTGCGAGGCATATTGATGACGCAGACCTATCCTGCGAGGTAGTCTTGTTGACGCAGCACCTCCCTGCGAGGCATATTGATGACGCAGACCTATCCTGCGAGGTAGTCTTGTTTTCGCAGCACCTCCCTGCGAGGCATATTGATGACGCAGACCTATCCTGCGAGGTAGTCTTGTTGACGCAGCACCTCCCTGCGAGGCATATTGATGACGCAGACCTATCCTGCGAGGTAGTCTTGTTGACGCAGCACCTCCCTGCGAGGATTGTTGTTCACGCAGACCTATCCTGCGGGGTAGTCTTGTTTTCGCAGCACCCCCCTGCGAGGCATATTGATGACGCAGACCTATCCTGCGGGGTAGTCTTGTTGACGCAGCACCCCCCTGCGAGGCATATTGATAACGCAGACCTATCCTGCGGGGTAGTCTTGTTTTCGCAGCACCCCCCTGCGAGGATTGTTGTTCACGCAGACCTATCCTGCGGGGTAGTCTTGTTTTCGCAGCACCCCCCTGCGAGACACAGTTGTTGACGCAGAGCCTAGGCTGCGGAGAACTTGGTAATGCAGCGGTCTCCTGCAGAGAACTTGTTAACGCAGCGGTCTCCTGCGAGGATTGTTGTTCACGCAGACCTATCCTGCGAAGCACCTTTTTACACTCGCGGGGCTCGTGGCAGCGAGGGAGCGCAAGTCTTACGTCACTGGGCTCGTGGCAGCGACAGCCGTGGTCACGGAGACTCTCAAGCCCGCAGGCAAGAGAGGGACACCATGACACAACGGAGTGTGAGGACCGAAGTCCTGATTTTTTTTGGGCTGGGAATCGGGCTCCTTTTATATTTTTTCGGCTACGTCTCTACCAAGGAACCAGTTGCGCAGTTGGTAGCGAGAGTCACCGTCTCGTTAATAAGCGTTGAAGGGGTGTTTGGAGACTTTGTGGCCTACAGAGCCAAGTCTCGACCTGGTATTCCTCTCAAAATTGTGCGTTGGGTCTGGTGGCCCACTTTCATCGACTGTTGAGGAGAAAGTAATGCCGCGAAAGTATGATTCGTACCCATCACCGAATTTGCAATTAAATCGCTCAACGCGCTTGCATTCTATATCTCCCCGTTTTAACCACGGTCACCGTCTCTTTCATGAGGATTGAAGTGCTTCGACAGATGCCGAAATAATGGGCTGGAGATGGCCGACGAAAACGCTGTGCTGTACCTGCGGTTGGCCGGAGGACCTTTCGGTCTCACTAGAATCAATACTGCCATCTCTAGGCTCGCGCCGCTGAATGTTATTTCTTTCCTTTCTACTCGCAGCTGACTTATGATGTCTTTACTAAAATCTCTACTCCCTGGGCGCATAGGCCCTGGCATACTTTCAATCTCAGGATGAAGATTGTCTTTCTTTGGCATGATAGCCAAAAAGGGTCCGGACCTTTGGAAAGCTCAGACAAGAAACTGGGTCTAGTTTCCAGGACATCAATGTGAACTGGTGCAACCAAGGCCCACGAGCTAGGTTCCCGTGATCGCCACCCCCTCACAAGATTGCAACGCTACTATTACACTGATGAGACCCTGGAGACGAAAAGCACCCGACGGGCCAATCAAACACCACGCGTGGATTTAGACAGACGCAGATAGGGTTCTGCGATGCAGATCTCAGCGACGACCCAGGGGACATTAGATCAGGGAGGCTCTATTTGTGGAGAGAAAATGGAAACAATTGCAAAGGTCCAGACACGATCAACAAGCCCAAAGTTGGCCGCTGTCAGGGTCCGAAGGAACGGGGGGTTGTTGCCTAGGCGGTACTGCTAGGGCAGGTGAGTATTTGGAATAACACGCAGACTTTGGCGACACAATGATAGGCTACAACCCGATCCGTGGTTGTGTTCTTGGTCGCAGGCATGAGAAGGTAAGTTCCCCTGTCAAGTGGCAAGCTGAACTTTGCCTATCTGGTCTGTAGAACGTTCTAGAAGCTACGTATCTTCTCCTGCAATAAGCCTTTCTCCGATGGTTATTGCTCTCTTTGGACCATAACAACACTTCCTCTCCATCTCTTCAAATCTACCGCTATTTCAATAACTCTAGCAGACGGCTTGTAAAGAACTATGCCGATTATGGACAAACCACATGAGCTTAAATAAAATGCCTCCGTTTTACTAAAACCGATTGGCCCCGGACAATATTTCGATGTGGGCCGGCTATCCTGCGGCCCTAAACCTTATTTCAATCGATCTGCACATCTTGATCAAGATGCTGAATTTAAAGAAACTTTCTAATAAAATGTTGGCCTTACCGCAGTAAATTTATCCTACATACCGCCCGGCGGAGATTGTAGTGTTTCTGTTCTAGTTCTCATTTTTGGGCTGCAAGGTTTAGTCACGAACAGACCAGAAAGTGGGCAGAAACCCAGGCTTGAATTCTTCATTAAATTCGCATTCTCTCACCGAGCGAGCATTTCCATGGTTCACCGAAACAAGCTCTCGAAATGATTTGCGGTGCCGCTACTGATCGGCAGTCTCGCTCGTGGTTCCGCAGTCTGTGTCAAACTTAATTTCCTTGGGACTTGGACGTGGGTCGAAAGCAGATCGGATGCTTCATTCCAAAGATCACTCCGCTCTCGACCACCGATCCAATTAAATCCAATCGGACATGTTTCCTTGGGCTAACAAGAACCCATATTTTTTAGTGTTGCTACCCTGTCCTATCTCTCTATGGGAACGCGCATAGTACCGTGAATCCTTATACACTGTCCGCAGTATTTTGCAGGTCACATGGGCCATGCCCCTGGTTTAGAATGACAAGGACGAAACTGTGTAGCTGGGCCTGCTCAGAGGCACCACGATCATGCTCGAATGTTCACCTTTGACTTTGGAACTTTCTCACTACTGTTGTAATTCCAAACAAGGGTGATTGCTTCTTCCTATACGAAATCCATGGAGTGATTCATATCTCTCATGCTGAGTGTTCATTGTCGAGTAAGCACAGCCTTTATGGTAATAACATACACCAGGACTATTTCATCGAAATAGTTGGCCACTGTTCCTTCGACATAGCAATGTAGCGCTCCAGTCGATGACATGCTGCTAGTGTGGACGTTCTGTTCGCCGGTATCTCAATTTTCTGGCGGCACAGACACGATGTACATAGTCCCACATCCAGGACGACGATCGTGTTCTTTGAGGCGAGTATGGAAGCGGTGCTGGCGTCACGCAGCCTGTGGCAAAAGGGTTAGCGTCTAATATAGGAAGAATAAAAGTATTTCATACGTATTTTCGAGCGTGCTGTTTGAGCTGGTTTATCGCTGTCACCAGACTGGCTAGGGTCGGCCGCTAGAATTGTTTGAAACCATTTATCAATGTTCCTTTGGGCAGAGTTATTGTCTGGCAGGGGTGATCGTGAACCGCTATCGACCAGCGAGCGCCGCATGTCACCTGGGCGCTTTTGTTTTCCTGAACGACCGGGGACTTTGGCGCTAGTGCGACGCTGCTTCCGCAGAATATGGTACTTTTTCCCTCGTAAAGACTCAACGCTTCGATCCACCTGATATTCTTCATAATATGCGTCGGAGAGGGCTTTCCACGACAGGCCCCGATGGGAATCCAACCAAGAGAGAAGGTTTTTCTCTTCCCATTCTGGCCAGCCGCATGCGCTACGTGGGGACATGGTGATGCTCGGGTAAGTCACAAAAGTGGGAAGAACGGTTGAATAAAACAGCAGAAAGTGAATTCGAAGAGGAAGGGTTGTTGAGTTTAAAAGATCATAGTGTTGCACATAAATATGGCGATTGCGTTTATGAGCCATGGCTCAGCTTGGTGAACTGGTACCAGACTCTCACGACTCGCCCCAGCTCAAGCTTCTGAAGGCCAAAAGCCTTTAACTTTTGATGTACTGTGTTTCGTTGAGAATCAACAACGTTGAACGGCCACCGTGCACCTGTTGACAATATCACATGGTTTCACCAGTTCGTTGAAACATGTCCGACTCTTAGTGAGCCATGCAGAAATAGAATAGATATCTACGTGCAGAATCAGAATGCATGGGTGTAAAATGCGTGCGCTTGCAATTCCCGTTATCGTGAGCAAGCAAAACACTTAATTCTAGTCCCGCGATACAACTTGCTATAAAGCCGGAGTGCTTTCCCTTCCTATCACACTCAACCAGAAGTGGGAACACTCGTTACCCCAGCGTAACCAAGACGCAGACATGGGCGGAATTCGAAAAGCCTCGCGCCCTCTTCGACGACCAGACTTTCGAAGCAGATTGCAACGTGCATTGTCATTGTCGTCCTTAGAGTCTGAGGATACCGGCAGTGTGTCCAGCAGCGCTACAGGTGATACAACAAGGGACGAGTCACCTCAGGAGGAAAATGACTCAGGCGACCAGGAAAATAGTGACGCAGCTGATAAGAGTGAGCAAGAAGCTACACGACAGCGGAGAACTGTGTTTGGACATGAAACGGACTTGGAAATACGTGGGCAAACTCAGCTATCCGGAGACAGCAATACGGTTGCTCTTGAACGCCTGACAGAGTAAGTATAATCCCACACGGACATAATTCAGAATTGGCCTGCTAACAATATCCAGACTAGATAACCGAATGGGGTGAGCTGCTGTCGATACTGAGTGAGAATGTAAAGTACTAACCGTCTCCGCAGGTCTATTGAGCGCTCATCGCATGACCAAGCCACCTGGAATGAAACCATTCGCAACGATCTGGTCGACATCTTGGGCCGATTGGCAATCGTCGAGACTGAGGTACAGAAGGTGACCGGACAGGGTACAAACAAATCTACAGAGTGCCAGAAGACTGGGCGATCCCTGCGTCGGCAGCAGTGATGCGACCCAAACTGTGTTTTGATATCCGACCATATTTACCAGAGCAAGGAAATAATTAGCGTTGGTCTTGAGTTGTGGATAAGATTGTTTCACCGACTGAAAGTATTACTATGGACACTCCCATTATGGACGCTGAGTTGGAGGGTCACTGGAAAAGGTCTGATTGACCCAATGCCGAGCTGCTGCCAGAGCGAGTCATGTATAGTTTTGTCGTCGTACTATGGTCTTCGAATTTTATTAATGCTTGCCTAGGTTGTGCACACCAAAGCTATCTCGCCCGAGCCGAGGGGCTAGTCGCGAGCCACTATATGTAAAAGAGTACTTTAAGCCTTTCATTAGTTCCACCATTGCAGATGGTTTGTACTGTCTAGTCCAGTATGGTTGTGCACGGTCCGTACAACTGGCGACTTTCCCCAAAGGCTAAAGCCACAGTAGTACATAAGAATTATACTCCATGTAAAGATGATTGCAGATTGGTTGTGACGATTGAGGTGCGATCCTTCGCGTTGATACTAGTACAGCAGTTCAATGTGCCATATCTATTGACTTGCGATAACCTAGTACTGTGTGATTGCTATTTGTGACTGAGATAGGTCAGGACATACTACGGCAAGCTTTGGCTGAAGACCA
The DNA here is from genome assembly GCF_028827035.1 of Penicillium chrysogenum. NCBI lineage: Eukaryota > Fungi > Ascomycota > Eurotiomycetes > Eurotiales > Aspergillaceae > Penicillium > Penicillium chrysogenum. The sequence goes on along the minus strand of NW_026622750.1, from coordinate 3,283,322 downwards.
AGAAGAGATAATAACTGTAGTGCGCGAGAGCAGCGGGGGGTTCTCGATTAAACCCATAGCCACAGAGCCCCCTGATCGGACTACTAAAGATGCATTCCATTTACATAATGGGGAGACTAGGGTAAATGCGAACTCCACAGACCAGCGTGCCAAGGTCTTTCTTATATCTGAAGCGTATCTGAGCGGTGTGATACTGAACCACCGCGGCTGCGTCTGCACAAGTACCAGCCCATTTCCTCATACCTCTCCTCATTCTGTAAGAAATGACCAAGGACTCTGGAGCTGGTAGGCCTAGGGTGTGGTGGACGCCACGGCTAACCTGAACTGAATACTGTATCGAGACGCATGTGCTTACTCGTACTGGTGATTCTTAGGCCAGGGCGCCTAGCGATACTCTATAGAGCAATTAATAGAATTTGGCAACACAAATAATTAGTAGCGACTACTACCCTTAGCATGGTATGTTAAGAGTGTTGCAGAAAGCCTTTTCATAAGCTATATGCGCGTTGACTCCATTAAAAAGGCAATTCTATCCACAGGAAACTAAGCCCCAGCAAGTCCAACGCAGATATTCGTTCAAACGAGAGATCCGAATTGGTTGGTCGCAGACGGCTCCTGCTGGCTAGGAAGCGGGACATTCGATTCAGAGAGGCTGAGGAGGGCATTGTGGCCCTGAGTAACCGGGCCGCTTTGCTCGGCCCAGTCCGCGTGGATCACTCCGGAGCCCGGCAAATAGGATGCCAGTCGTCTGTTCTGGAGGGCATCGATCGTGTTCCAAAATCGAGTGGTCGTCGATACCATGTCCCCGTGTGCCTGATCCAGAACCAGCTGAATATCATTCCACGGCACCTGATCCTGCAGAGCGGCATTTGTGGACTCTAGCTGCTGCTGCAACTCACAGATCTCGTGCCCGACCCGCTGATTGTCAGCTAATGCCACATCTCTTGCTGCAATAACCAGCTGCAATTTCGAAGTTTCTTCGGCTTTCTCGGCTTCAAGTTGTTCCAGCAACTGGCAATGCTTACGTCTCTCCTCTTCTCTCTCCTCCTGTGCTTTTTGGATCTCTTCCTCAACGATGGACATCATATGAAGACATTTCCTATAGGACGCTTTATCATGTTTCAGCCTAGGCTTTCGTAATCTCGTGATGGAGGATGCCTAGCATAGTCAGTTGGGAGTACGTCAAGGTATGTCACCAGGGCAATGTTGGCCAAGGCAAATCCAGAACATATGGTGGAAGGTAGAGATTGGGTACCGTATGCTTGTGCAACCCAGTCGCCGGTTTGAGAGGGTTCCGATCGTCTTTAGATCTAGACCGCGTAGACCGAAGGGGATAACAGGAAGACGCAGCACGCAGCTGTACTTCGCTACAGTGGTCTGCCTGTTCCCGGAAAGCCTTGTAATTCTTTGCCATGCTAGGTGTGTTCGATCGTGAGATGAACAATGGCGCAACGAGACGTGGAAGGTTGAAAGTAATACAAGAAGTGAGTTTCGGGAAGCTGAATTATATAGTACGAGGAGACCCAAGCGCATGAATTGAACCCGAATGAAATCGCTCTTGCTCCTGCCCAGGACGTATGCCAAACAAGGGTCATAATCCTAAGAAAACTGAGCACTGGGCATTAGTGTGAACGCACAAAACACCTACCGCTCGATTATGGAGGGTGCGAGCCACAGGTCCGCACAAATATGTAGTTGTTGCATACAACCCTGTCTCATGATAGAAAGGACCAATCGGTTACATCCCGTCCAAAGTGTAGAGCTAAGAGTAAAATGTCATCTTTCAAATATTTTGTGAAGTTTGCCGACTCCCCGGACTATCCATTGGTCAGCCCTAGGAAATAGCGGCGTTGTCTTTCCGAATTAACAGTTCTAAGTTTCCTGTCCCCATACGTCTGGATTCCTTAACAAGCCGTTACTTGAGTCTCGGGGGAAAGGCATTTCTTGCGGCCAAGACTCAGTAGTAAGGGTATCAATCTAGTGTCCACCATAGCATAGGCATGCTTGGGGGGATAGGAACCTCCAGTGCTACGAATCAAGCGGCAGTCATAGCAGGTACCTGAGCATGTTATAATTGTCAGTTTAAGCTACGGCATGGGTCTCGGCCTTCACCCGTTGAGGGTTCTGCTATCAAGCACCCAGCTTGAGACTCCTACGGCTCACTTCCTGCTCGATTGAATGGCCGATCTCAGTGCAAATTTTCCGGTAAAGATGAATCTTACCGCTACTCAAGCTAGATTTGAGCACACTAGCATTTGCGATCGTGACGGACCAAGCGTATCCATCTTCAGGTCGCGGTTGGAGACGGACTTTTTCAGGAGCGACTACGATGCGAAGTCGGCCATCTAGGAGTATTAGCTGAGTTATTGTCAGTAGAGGGCCACAAATACATATATTGGCCGCTAGGGCTTCTCGACATTGCTGATTCAGTTTTTAAGCGATTCTCGTTGCTACGCTTAGGCATCGTAGGGTACCTTCAGCACTCAAAGAATATCAAGGGAATGGGGACGCGGGTATTAAAATATGATTCGGAACTGACCCTTCCGCCAAAACTCCGGCTCAATGTAGGATCGATGATTCGTTCTTTCTCAAGTCGAAAGTGGTATCCGTGGGTGGGGCCCTCCAGTATCCATTCAAATTGGGTAAATAAAGTTTCAGCTGAAATTTGATTAGTTGAGATTTGGTTGAAAATCGGGTATAACTTTTATTGAGACCTCATCAAGTAAACTGGGCTACTGAAGAAAACACAGGAAAAAGTAACCTCAATTTCTGTTCAAATACATCCTCAATCATTAAGTTTTGGTCGGCAAACGCTGGAATTAATTTGGTTGGGGCGTCTTCACGCTGCCAAAGATTTCTGCCTTCTAAGGTGCCGGCGGAACCCCGAAAACTGATGCCACTGAGCAGACTGTCGGGCTCGCTAACAACATCCCCAAATATCCAGCAAAACATATATATAATGGGCAGAGTTGGGTCAACTCCATGTCTTTTGTGCCACCTATCTGTTAAAATTTCAATGACTCCAACAGCTCGCCGGCCCCGCCGCCAAAGACTAGCCAGCGCCCACGATCTGACGCCATTACTGTGTGACCCCTCAAAGCTTCTGCCATCAATGATGATCACTCGGCGTGCCGGTCGTAAAATTTGCACTGACTCATCGAGCCCACCTTCGCAGCGAGCCAAGAAGGTCCTTGAAATGAGGATTCATCATCGATTTGATGGCTCGCACGTTACGTTCCGACAACCAGAAAGACCCCAAAGAAAGGGTGCCAAAGAACGTCGGCGCCGGAAGCGAGCTGTTTCAGAGCGAGAGGCGATTCGACTGGACTGGATGCGGCGACTTCGTCCCAAGCCCCATAGACGTTCTTAGGTCGGACAAGGATTGTGCAGACATAAAGACCCAGAGGGCAGCATGTTGCAATCTCTAGTTTCATTCCTATATCGTTGAATAGATGAAAGTAACTTGCAAGAAAATGAGAGTGAGAATGCAGTGCGTGATGAGTTAGCCCGTAAACATGGACTCTATGTAGGGGATTGCTCAGCTAGGCATCCTATCGATTGGTATACGCAAAATTGCCAGTATACAAGAGGATATTCTCTACGCTTTTATGATGCCTGTTGTATATAATTGCATACACAAGTGTCTACTGTAATTGGGACGCATAGAACGGGCCAGAAGAAGTGTACTGGGATTTAATGCTGCTTGCTTGCATGATAGGTGTGCCATTATCCGTGTCATTCTCGAAATTCGCAAGGGTCTCTCAAAACACATATTTTGCAAAGCGTGTAATCACCAAGTTGTTCTGAGAAGAGATGCTACTCTACATGCACTGAAGCAAGGAGAACGCAGTTTACGGTGTAGATAGAGTCCATGGGGCGTCATGTTCTATTTTTCTATACCTAATTTAGACTTGAAAACGATCAGTTGCGTGATTCTTGTGAACATTTTATCTTTTAGAGACAGCACGATTAACAAACCCCTGGTTTCAATGGTCTTGTCTGAGCCACCCGTCCACATACCACAAGCTAGTTGGAGATAACCAAGGATCCACCTATTTGGCTCACGGGATTGACTGCAAGGACGACGCCCAGATGGCGATGATGACCAGTTCGACCTGTTGAGTGTCAGAATTATTGGTATAACGGTATAACGTGGGAATCCGCGATTACCTCCAATGCAATCATCCACGATCTCTCCAACGTACCAATGACGGCAATCACAAGCAAAAAAAGTGCCATTGCAGAGAGATGACACGAGATACACCGCAACTTAGCTCGACCAGCAGTTGACTGTTGAAATAACCACCAATACCATGCAACTACACAAAGGTAGTCCGCGAAGAGGATATAGAGGCTACCCAGATGAGCAGATTTCAAAAGGAAGGTTCCAACGAGGGAGGCTGCTATTTTCGCCAAAGTTGAAGCCACAGAGAAAGAAGGGCATATGAAACGCAGTAATCGAGGTGTGAGTGGGTTTTCGCGCTGCTGGAAGATTATGCGAATGTACTGCAGCATTGTTAGCTCAGAACGAAGACACTGTATGTGACGGAGATCGGTGTGCTGTCAACTTACCGCTTGTAGTGGTGGGAATATTGGTGTAATCCAAAAGAGTACTTGACTCCATGCTGGAAACCTGTTGCTCCAGAACAACCCAGTAAGAATAGCAAAGGAACTACAAGAAAAGGCACATAGCGCTAAATCGACTTTATACCACCGCCAGCGTGGTTGGATGCAATACAAAAGAAATAGTCTCCCAAAGTTGAGAAGTAGAAGAATAGTCACCAAGACGGATCTGATGATGTTTTGTGGAACCACAACCATACTTGACTGCCAGCTAATGTTCTTGTTTGAACGAGGCCTTGAGGTTTATATACTGTGACAAAGACATATTGGCCAGGTAATAGTGGATAAATTCCTAGGATGTCCTCATTTGATTCTAGGATTTTGTTATACTGAGTTTCCTGCCTATAAAAAGCAGCTGCCCTCAATCTTATGACACTGAAGGTTAACTGAGGATTCTCAGTTGAGGCTTCGGGGCAACACTCTTGCTCTTTTGCTGCGCAGACCCGAGAATAGACCACATTTAAAAGCTTGCAGTATAGTTTCTGATTTAACTTGCGTCATGTAAGACCACATTTACAAGGGCCAATCACAGTTGCAGTATCCTGCTTTCACATAGACATCAAGGATATGCAGAGGTGGTGCATACATTTATAAATGCCTAACTCAATTTCTGGAGAGCACTGCCATTCTCTCAGGACTCAGTCTTCGGACCCGTAGAAAAAGTAAAGTGTGTGCTCGCTACAATATGCCTGGAAGTCACACAATGTTTTGATAAAACAGCATTCACCTTTAAAATGGCTGGAATTAGCCATAGAGTACACGGTGTCTTGAATGAGTGCATCCCAGGGGCAGTTTTCATGCACCGCGGATTCTCCGTGTCAGTTTCAGCAGTCCATGATTGTCTGCCCTGACGGACTCATTAGCTTATCGTGATTACTCCTTCGGCCGAAACCGTAACTAACCTTTGCTCAAGGCCCATTATTTGATGATGTTTTACCATCGGCAAAAATAATACGTGTCTCCTTTCCAAAGGGTGCTGGGATCAGCAAATGCGGAGACCGGGGTTACAATATCCGTTCACCGTCATGATAGTATCTTGCTATTCGTCGGCACACTATGGAACGGAGCAAAATGGATAGCTACATCACTAAACCATCAAAGTAAGCGAAATATGCTCTATTCATGGGTTATCGCTTATAATTTTCACTGGCGGTCTGAAGTGCGTATATGTTGTGTTGGCCGATGAGTAGTTGTTCAAACATCGTGAAGTTACCAAATTGGCAATCATATATAGATTGTGTTTCCCTTCTCTCACTCGTGTCAGAAGGTTCTAGACAAGAGGTTATACAAGATATCGTTAATTGGTTCCTGTAATCTACAGCATGCGATGTGCAAATAAGCGTCGATAGACGTGACAGAAATGCTTCTGCTATTTCAGGTAAAGTCAATCCGCTCAGAATATGGGACTTTTCAAATCGGTCACGTTTCTCCTTGCTCCTCGAAAAAATACACGCAGACTTTTCCAACTAAGAAACAAAACTTAATGACATAAATAAGAGATAATAATGAAATCGAAAACAGCATCTGGGTCACCGCGACGCAGACATTTCATATGGTGAATAAGTCACGCACTTGAATGTTAACGGCTCATCTAGACAGTAGACCGGGATTAAACCGAGCGATGGACAGCAGGACATGGCGTTTCATGCGTGCGAGCCTTTGTAGTCCACTATTGCCATGATTCCGCACACTCGATATCAAGACATGTAAGGAATTGCTACCTACAACACCGCTTTGGAATACTCCACGAGGCTGTATGTCAAGACTAAGTACATGCCGTGGAGACTGGGCTGCCAGAACTGGACCATTCCAATTCTCTCAAGAGGGCGCAAAGCGTACAGAGCACAACCGCAGAGGTTGAGAAGTACCAGTCTGCCGAATGCAGTGGCCAGTGGAGAGGGAGGGTGGAGCGGCTCGGCCAATGCGTGAATGGACGGTACCAAGGCCAACAGGACCACTGAGGCAAATTGAAGAGACAATCGGGCGGGAAATGCCCCCGTGTCCACGTCTTTGAGATAGCCGTCCGAGAGGCTCTCAACCGCGATCATGGTGAAAGCCGATGCGTACCCAAGTTGTAGCAATGGTTGGGCTGGGAAGAGAAAAGCGATCGTGGGAAGAGCTGTGGTCCAGACAAGGAATAAATCAACAAACCACGGGGAATCTTGCTCTTTCGTCATTTTCACCTTCTGGAATGCACTGAAGCCATTCTGAAAGATAACATACAGATACCATATGGCACTTCCTCCACCAAACGCCATCACTGCTAGAGCGTATGGGATTGACTGTTGAGATGAGGGGAAATGGAAGATCAAGAACATAAGTAGATAAATGACAAAGTATGAGAATCCAAGCGTGCCTATGATGACACCTATGGCGCAGTTGCGCAGGTTTCGGTAATCGAGCGTGTCCATTGTGTAAAGTTGGGGTAAGCACCGGCCCTCTTGAGGCAGCATTCCTCGGGCGAGCATTTGGCTTTATAGACAAGAGTGGAACTCAGATTTACTCATTGACCGTGGGTGAGGTATTGCAGAAACATACAGTAAGTGTTGGAATACTGATGGGTGCGGTGTTGATCACAAGAACGGTGAGGAACCATCATATCTGTGGTGACCACCCACCTCAACGGCCGGCACCTCAGAAGTGACCACGTTTATGTTGAGTTGCCAGAAACTCATTTTTTGCCTCATCGATATTCAATCTGACCAACCGACCGACAGACCTTCCTGACTATGTAATTGGTCTCTCTCATTATGCAAATGCAGGACCTGAGAGTCGATTGTGATTCTACCTCTCTTCCATGATAGCACCATGGAAGATATTGTACAGATTGTACGCCAAATCGGTCAACAACAAGCTCATAATGCTTATTATCGCGATTGCTATTCCCACTTCAAGCTACTCCAAGAGCTCACAGAACATACGTTCACCGAACTACAAAGACTTTACAAATCTGGCACCGAGCGCTCGACCAACTCTGTCCATCAACTTCTCCGAAATTTTCAGAACACAATCTGTAATATGGTTGAAAGAGCATGCGAAGCCCAAGCGGAATGCGAGGAGTTCTGCTCAGTGAATGAATCACACTCAGCGCGCGTTGTCTTCGAGCCCATCAGGAGAATGTACACCGACCCACAAGCCTCATTGCAGGGTACAGGATGATGGTGGAACTACTAGCCTGGCATCGTCGCCTGAGGAGATGGACGAGCACGACTGGTTACTCTACTATGGTGATATTTTCAAAGGCGGAATTTCTGTAATGCTGTATAGCCGCGTGAAAATCATAATGTATTTTGTGTACCACAGCATTTCACTCCAAAACCTCATATACCATGTAGGAGCCCACCAACACAAAGCTCTCATGAATCAGACGCAGCTATCAAGAAGTTCCGATTACCACAGAATGGGCACCATAGAGGCGAGCAATGTTTAGCTCCACCATCTGCCACCGTCCTTATATATCATTCCCCACACACTCCCAGCCGAATGACGATCTACGGGCTTGGCAATTAGATGCAACAGCAGAAAAGATGGACCAACCATATGGTTGAACCACCAATAGAAAAGAACACTGCCAACCATGCTGTGGTAAACATCTTAGCTCCAAGGGTAACTTCAACGCCGTAAGGCTGCAGCGTGTTCTTGACCTTGGAAGCAAAAACCCCATACATCACCGTGACCACAATTGTGGCAGTCATAATCAGCATTGAGGAAAGCTTAATTTATCAGCATGTCTCTTCGATATTTGTCCAAGTATCACATACCGTGCAAAATATGGCAAGTGGTCTGGTGCCCTTTGAAAAGAAAACTTTGCGACAAGCCAAAACTCCGGATAATGTGGTTACCACAAACCCAGCAATATACAAACAGATCACACTCTGGGAAAACCGTCGGTAGCCGGAAACCAAGCTTAGGTCAATATCTGGAAGTATGTTGCTGAGATTTATGGGTGTGGAATCAAGCACGGCGGATAGATCAAAAGTAAAAGAGGTGCTGGGGTCGGAACAAACCATCTCCGAGCCATCCTTGGCTTTACAGTAGCTCCAGAGGCCAACCAAATAGTATTGAGGCAGATGTGACTTGAGTTTGTGTACCTGGGCTTTGACCATGCTGCTGGCAGCTGACGTTGCCTCATGGATTGCTTCATTTGCACTGGTATGGATGATAGATGCCACGCCTTCGACGGCATTTCTTCCCCCGTTCTCAATACGCGCAGTATCAATATTGAATGAGTCCCGAATTTGCAAATCACGCAGCTTTGGAAATTCTTTCAGGTCTACCTGCCGATTGCTTAGCATTGATTAGCATGGAAGTTTTTCGGGCGTATCTTACTTTTAGGAAATGTAGACCCTTCGGCGAGGAAGACGACGAACATCCGACAAAGACAAAAGATAGACAGACTAGAACGGCGACGGTAAATGATAATGCTGTAGTTGAAACTAGCGAATCCAATCTGCTCTTGGTAAAAAGCTTCATGGCTTCAGAAGAAGATAAAGGAGTGTCTCTTGACCGAACAATAGACTTTGAGATCGAGAGAACAATTGAGAACTATGCTGTATCGCAATACAGGGAAGCATATATACAATCTTTCCAGTTATGGTCAACTTAACCCGTGTGGGCAGTGTTCTGCAAATTTAACTGAGGCCGGCGCAATTTTCCGCCTCATTCTATGGGCAGTAGTAGATAAATGTGTCAGGTAAACTACAGTGAATAGGGATCCATAATACATAGGTGTTGTGAGGGCAGGCAGATAATTGACAGTATTAACCGCCGGAATATGAGGGCATGCAATTACAAGTGATCAGGCTGACGAGTTAGATCTTCGGCCCACAATTATTCTCAGATAGATTCAATAATTAAGTTGGTATAAATACTACTCCACGGAGTGACCCTCGACATCTAACTTGCCTTTCTCGTTATTCCATACACCTCCTCACCTGTAAATCGCAGCTGACTTGTACTAGCCCCCGTCATGTCATTTTCTAGGCAGTCAGAAGTTGAACATTGGGAACGGAAATTATATGACTATCGAGAAAGTCATTTTGAGCTATCTGCCAGAGTGCACATCTCTCACCTCGTCTTCGAGAGTGGGTTCAGAAGACGGATAGACGGCCGGCAGAATATCCGTCGATTGACACAATTGATGAAGATGCAAGGCTGTCAACGCCTGATGAGGGACAACCACGTGCCGGTGATAGTCCCCAGGGCTCATTGGCAAGACCGCGTGCGGCCCCGATCTGGCGGTGGAATCATTCCTAGCTTGGATATGGAGCTGGACTATAGGTTGTGCGCATACGACCACGAGAACCTCATAACAGCTGCAAGGAATTTCCTTGGCCACGACAATCAGTGGTGGATCGTAGATGTCTATCTAACAGATAATGAGGAAGGTGCGTTTGCTCAGTTTCAGCTCTCAGAGATCCTCGTTGATAAGTTTATAGTGTCGCCAGACGATCACAGAAATGAAGCGGAGTCTATTCGTCACAAATTCATCCAATCGCTGAAGGAGCGGTATCCAAACGACAATCGCCCACCTGATGGACTGATCTACGAGCGGATTAACCGGTACGAAGGCTACCTCGATACGCCCAGGGATCCGCTCGCTGCGAATAACTGGTGGGCTGTACTGGAGGCCCTCGCGGGAAGCAAGAAAGGAAAGTATTTGAAGCAGTTTTTCAAACACGAGACCTTACACCAAAAGCTAAATTCTTTGCTCGTTATTCCGGGTCTCTGGGGAGGGATGCGGATTGGGCTACTTCATAAACTGACAGCCATGCATTGCGACGAGGTAAATTTACTCTGAACCACAAAGCCAGTTCCATCTCAGCTAACTTGATTGCAAATCTAGCCAGTAGCATGCTACTGGGAATTGATCTTCTCCACTTTTTCGAGACTGGTTAGAGGAAGGGAAGAGCTTTTATTGCTGATTGACGGAGTTACGGTCGAGCTGCTTCAATCTCGCGTCCCTAAAATCTCCCGTAAAGATTTGCAATCCTTGCAGGTCGAGTTGGAGGAGGGCCGGCTTTTCCCGAACTTCTCGGAAGAGGCTCGGCAGGACATATGGGCGCGTTTGAAAGAGATCGATTATCCAATTCCAACCTTGAAAACATTTTTCAAAGATCGGCTCTATCTTGAGGTGGCTCAAAGTGTCATGAAGAGACTGTTCGTCCAGCCGCGAGGGGATAAGATTACCATTGACCAGGGTGTGTATGGGAAGTATGACACTCCGGTTCCCGTCTCGATGGTGCTGAGACAGGAATGGTTAGGATCCGACCTGCTCGAATTTTGGCGCTTCAGCTTCCAGTATGGATTTGAAATGACCGATCACCAACGCCTTAAATGGCCGACAGACGCTGATCCCGAGGATATGCTTGATCGGCGAAGCTCCGGATCGTCCTTTCTTCCCAAGCAGGGAATATGGCGCCATTTCTTTACACTGGTGAGAGCGAGAGGTTTCCAAGCACCCGTCACAGACGACACGTCATTTGCAACAGGGGAGCTACCTTCCCCTAGAGTGTGCGAATATCCAGAAGACTTAGCCGAAGAAATAGAAGTTGCCAAAAGATGTGGGAAGCCGTACTCGAACACTGTCGAGGCAGATCGATTCGCTTTGTCCGCAGAGACGCTGCGGCAAAGTCAAGCCTCGGTTCGAGTGACGGCGGGGTTTCTCCGACAGTCTGTTTTTAAGGCGTTCTTTGGCTATCTGTGGAATAGCAATAGTCAAATGGCCGGTGGTGATCCTCCTGACGACAACATTGAAGTTCACCATCGCGGCGAAAGGCCGACTACCGCAAATGTTGGTCGGGCCATGATAGCCACAGACGGCATGGACGTGGATCCTAGGAGCCTCAGGCCAAACCCTCTCGTCACCTCAGCAGCGCGGACGCATAATGCCGCGGCTACTGCTTCACCAGCTGACATACTGCCGCCGTTCGGTGTCATGACCATCACGGTTGGACGAACTACACGAATATTAGACCTACCAATCCACGACTCATTTATGAAAGACTTTTCGACTGGTCTATTCAACAACAACTTCAACGTCCAGACCGATGAGAGGGAAAAGCGATCCATTTCCCCATATACGTGCTACTCTCATTATCTGCACAATCCGTCGTCGGTGCTACACGCCGAATTCAGACAAAATGAGCATACTACCTACGCTATTGCACCCTCGCAAATCGGCGCTGGGAGCAAGAGAAGGATGCTTGATGAAGACGAGCAGATGGCTAGAGCGGAAATATGGTTACAGGAGCAAATTGCGTTGCTTTCGGATCGGCGTAACGGCGACGAAGACCTTTGACGGGAAAGGAGGTATCAAATTCGGGTTTCACCAAGGCCTTGAAGAGGCTCACGGTATAGAGGAGGCCTGGTATGGTAGAGATGGTATGAGTGAGGCATGTAAAAATTCATATGTTATGATCTATCATATCTCAGAGCATGTTCCTGTAAACGGCAACGTTTTAGCTTGAAGCGAGCAAGCCTATGGTATCTATCTTATATAGTGCGAAGGAATAGATGATGATGTACTTCTTGATTTATTGGGATGCATCGTGGTTCGATCAATTATATTTCTTAGACATGCGCTTGGTGTCCGGCACTGATCGTTATTTATATTTTACAGCTGACAATTAGATGTAAGTTCCATAGCCCGAGGAATCTCAATGGCTTCAACTATTCTCTGATTTATATACTCTTCTTTCATTCAACACATAGCGTCATACTTGTAGTTCACTCTCTGGCCACCATCAAGGGTTCTACACCACATGGCGTCGCTTCAAGTTTAACAAGTGAGGTGCTGCCTCTTTTATCTCAATGGACTATGGTACACTCCGCCGACTCAAATACCTTTGCTGACCCAGAGGCGCAATGACAAAGACCACCCTCACGATGGTCCGCCTCCCTAAATATATAATTAGACAACACAACTTGAATTCCATATCAAAGAGTGGCTTACTTGATGAGGCAGGTATTCAGGTCGAGTTCCCCAGAACCCTTCGGCGAGGGTATTGTGGTGGGGCCATGTGTCTCGCTAGGTGCGCTTGGGGATGCCGAGATGCTCGCAAAGCTTGATGTATTCGGGAGCTCGCAGCTAGAGCTCGCAGTATGGGTAGCAGACCCGGTACTCTCGGTACTGGTGCTTGTCTGTTGTTGAGTGCTTTCGCGTCTTGTAGTCTCTTTATTCAGTGGTGGCGATTGGCATGAACAATTGCCCTGCTGTTGCGAGGGAACCTCATCACCAGCTGCCCTTTCTGCATGTTGCCTCACCGAAGCCATCAGGGGAAGTTGACCGTCCAGGGAGACTGCAATACCACGACAATCGATGGAAGGACCATCAACACCTGTAAAGGTTAGCAGTCAGGTATAATGCGAGGGTAGTATGATACCTACATCTACTAAGTGCGCTTTCCATCTCAGCCTCGCAGTCAGGCGACAAGGAAACTGATTGCGTGTGTCCAGAAGTTGAAAGCGTGGCATTCAAGCTTCCTCCCATAGCTTGGTGCCATGTGCTGACTGTATTACATGTGAATTGAATGAGGGGCCTAAGATCAAGGGCTTGAACCTGACCGAGGATAGCGATGACTGTAAGCAGAGACCTGAACATGATCAAACAACTTTGGTATCCAAAGACCCGGCTTTGGCGGGCGGGTGGTGCTGCGAAGCGCTTTTATATCATCAAGGCTCGATGAGCATATTTCTGAGGCACCAATTTACCTAGGAGGCGTGGCAATCATATGAAAGCAAGAGAAATAGAGAAGAACGACGGGTGGTGCATCATTATGTTGGCATCACTGGCATCAAAGAAATGCCGATGACATTGAAAATTGATGTTAGCGGGAGAATCAACTTTTAATTTTGGGACATCACATTTGTGCCCGTATAGCTCAATTTAAGATTCCCTGCGTGTGAAGCTATAACTTTAGAAATATACCATTTCCAAGACCCAAGAGATATAAATCACCCTCGATCTCCCTCTCTGTAACGGACTTTGTCTATTTCCAATTAACGTGATGAGGGCCGGTGTAGATTCTGCTAGCATTTTGTTGCTGCTTCTCGCCGTTTTAGTCGTGAGTGGCTGCACATTCGCTCTGCATTATGCGGTTCGCATATACTGACTTTCATAGGTCGCAAGGCCCCATGATGAACAGATCCACACAGCAACATCTACCCATCCAGTGCGATCCCCAGAAAGCGCATCCGCGACCGTTACCCGCTGACGTATTTTCTAGTATCATTCTTCGCCAACATTCCCGCTGCCGAAACTACCGTACGAAATGATCATAGAGGTCGGTCCCTATCATTGATTGTTTGCAAGTATCTAATGATCGCAACAGCAAACTCCGGCTTGTGTATATTCGCACGGAATTGCTTACATGGACGCTACGACGGAGAACATTGACCACTTGAGCAAAGTCAGCGAAACCTTGTGCAACGTTGATGCTGGAAATTGTCATCGTCTCTCATATGCCAACCTATCTGGTATATTCCTTTGCAACTATGTAAGTGCTCCAAACTTCAAGGCAAACAGGGCTCCGTGCTGACGGCACTAAGAGCCTCGAGCGCATCTCAACAAACTGTGGAAGCCTTGTGCCACTGGCGACTAAGGTTCAGCAAACATGCCAGGTCGACAACTTTTATACGTTTGGAATAATCGGCGGCTCTTCTCAAAACGCGAGTGACTCGATTGACTTTCACTTGGTAGTTGCGGGCGAATCCATGGGGTATCCTATAGAGTAGTTCAGACCTCACGACCTTGCCACTGAGTCGGATTGGTATTCCAGGTGGACCAATTAAGGTGCTGCCGGAGCGTAGCACGGATGTGATTCACATTTTCATATGTAGATTCTTACAGAACTTTCAAATTTAGGGAGCCTGTTTTTCCTATAGACGCGCTCGGAATGAGTTTCACCAATTTGTTCTTTTTGATTGCTTCTCAACCTCTATTTTTATTGACACTAGGCCCAATGTAGCTAGTGGATATCCATTGCCCTTTTCCTATTCGATAAGTAATTGATGGGCTAGCCAGATGTAGGCCGAGTTGGTCTGGCCAAGACTTAGGAAAACCCAAAGAGAATAAAGTGGTGAAAGGAATTTCGAGCGGACCTGTAAAGCTCGTGCGTTGGTAATGCCCTTCCTTCAAAATATCCAAGGCTATCGCTACGCAAGAAGCTTCTTAGAATGCTTGGAATAGCATACGCCGCGTTGCACTGTAAAATCGTTGAAAACCAGTACCAGCCTTAACTCAATCATTGTGCTCATGCTTACTGCATGACCGATGATATAATAATTCGACAGTACTTCCGCCCAAAATAGCCAAAAAGCATAAAACGAATAATGTCACGCGCGTAAGGAAGGAAATCGGTCAATTAACAGAGCGGTCAACCCCGGAATATTCATCCTATTTCCATCAACTGGCCCCTCACTGCATTTCTCGAGATAATGCTGAACCAGCAAAGATCCAATCAAACATATCCGCCTCGGGGATAGCTCATTTTTAGTCATCTCCTGCTTGCACACAACTGCCTTTGATGAACCGTTTCGAGATGTCAGTTCTTCGAGCTCTGCTTGTAAGAATGACAAGTGCGCACGAAGACGCGAAATCCGTTTTGAATCTCGATAAGCAGCCCGACTCAGTCGTTTCACTTTGGGCCAGCCTCGTCTCTTCAGAGTTTCAATTTTGGTCAGGATTTGACCTGTACCCAATAGATTTACTAATGGTACCCGATATTGCTTGGCAGGGAACGTAATCTTATAATCATCCCTCTTTCGCTGAAGCGCCTGTTTAGACTGCAATTGAGCCAACAGATGCGATAACATGGTCGTAGGATCCAGGCTGGGACGGTGAATATTTGGTATTGTTGCCATCGATGTTCCCACCGGCCGCTCCACGTCATTCTCGACGGCGGCGGTGATACGATGAGTTGGGGAGGTGCCCGAAAAGAGTAAAACCAACAGGATCATGCAACTGATACAGCATTCATCGGAGATTTGGTCTCGCCCATCTGGCGACACTTTTGTTTCTAAAGCTTTGCCGGGATTTTGGCTAATCAATTGATGCCCAGAAGTCATGACCTGGCCGGTACGGATGCTGTACGCACCCACTTGCGCCGTGGGTGTGTTGAAGCTAAAGTCCAACATGACGTACGGTAGCTGTCCTGGACTTACTGCGCGGGACTAGCAATATTAAATAGAGATCAAGTATTCTATAATAACTGGAACGGCGCTACGAGTTTGCCAGTACACCATAATGCGACCGCGGTCACCGTTGTCGATCTTTGAGGCTAGGCCATTTGTATGGCTGTCGGCATCAACGGGATAAGGATTATGCTGGCAGGAAGCAGAATTGGAGGCTGGAGACGGAGAAGCCTCATTATGAGAATGGCCATGTCCGTACCAGGTCGACTCCGAATTAGAAGGCGTAGCGTACATGTTCAAAGCACGACTGTGCTGATGTTGATTTCACCGTGATCATTTTTACCACCTTACCACCTTACCACCTTCACCACCTTCACCACCTTCACCACCTTCACCACCTTCACCACCTTCACCACCTTCACCACCTTCACCACCTTCACCACCTTCACCACCTTCACCACCTTCACCACCTTCACCACCTTCACCACCTTCACCACCTTCACCACCTTCACCACCTTCACCACCTTCACCACCTTCACCACCTTCACCACCTTCACCACCTTCACCACCTTCACCACCTTCACTGTCGCTGAGTCCTGAATGGGAACCACTCTTAGGCTTAGAGTGACTTACATCTCATATGCACTAGACTTAGAGCTTGGACATTAAAATATGCGTCCAAGAGTCTAGTTGGAGAAATAGGTGGTCTCGAAATGAAGCATCGGCCTGATCTATCAAGATTAATTCTTAGATAAATATTGCGAGATATTTTATTGAGGTGCCGACTCAAGTATCATTTGAAAAATGCGAGAATTCAGCTGTCCTTAGTATGACTTTCGCTCTTTTTTCCGGGGAATCTACCACTCGTTGCGAGGGAAGAGTGGTCGAACCCACGGCATGCCTATGGAGATAACGGAGGATAAAGCAGTGTATAATAAAGACCCCAATCAAAGCAACACTGCCTCCTAAAACGCTGCTGAGTATAAGTAATGTGCCCTGCTTTGAAAGCCTTGCCGATAGATTACTACCATAGATTGCTGTATCATGCCATTCGTGATCTGAGGATTTTGTAGCTGATGTTGGTCCAGAAATTCGCGAAATAGTTTGAGAGGTAGCCGCCGTTCCTGTCAACGTCCTCGACAAGGTTTGGCTTCCATCGTTAAGAGTCAGACATAAGTGATGCCCAGTCGTCCCAGTGATACGACTAGCAGCGTCAGACCACTCTGTGCCAGAAGCTCCGTCGCTTTTGGACACCCTGCTCTGTCCGGTTCCTCTGATCTCGGAAGCTTCGGTATGTATTTGGCTAGTCGAATGATACAGGGACTCCACGAAGGGTCCCGACGAGTCCTCAGAGTGCGGTGTTTCCAAACTAGCCCATACTTGAGAGGTACGATTGAATGCAAACGGCGAAAAGGTGGCTCTTGTGGTCACGTTCTGAAGCAAGTCGGTAGTGTTATTCTTTGAATTCTCAATCGGAAAGAGACTATGGTCATCAGAACCGGTGCTGGTATATGATCCTCTTATGGCACCGGTTATTGAATCTTTTTCGGTAATTGCTTCATTGTGCTTGGGTTCCGTCGTAGGCTCATCACCAGGAGCGCTGACTGGAGAACTGGAGTGTAATAGTAAATCACAGTATAATGGTCGATGCAAGGCCGACAAAGGAAATTGTCTCGAGACTGGTGTGACGTAAAGCCTTGATCCCTCCTCATGCAGTGCCTAGCTTGTCTGAGAACCATTTGCTTGAGTGTACGTAGGCTTCTGTGAAGTCGACGTCGGCTGTGTGCCAATAACTGTCAGTGATGGTATTCAAAGACAATATCTCGTCTGCAAAGGCCGGGAAAGTATGCGAAAAATCTGGATAGAGGTATGTATGATACATACGATTGCTGAGTGATAGCTATGACTTTCCATGGCAAGCTGCTTTACAGACTGACTGAATATGCATTGATCAAGCACGGGAAGACCAGACCGTGCCAGTAAGATAAGGTGGACTGTTCAATACATTGGGTCTTTGGGGAATCGCCGATAGAATTCCAAGTATCCAAGGCTAGGGATTGTGGCAATATAAAAGGCACGTAGACTATTATAACAGTTAGTTATGCCTGGTGCTGGCCATGGAAAATGTCAATTCTGCACGTTAATACCCAGCCGCATCTTTTTATCCGCTAGCCCGCAATATAAGTCGTAGCAGTAAACATCGTTCAAAGTTCCTGCAAATGGTGACCATCGTTGAAGTAATAGATTGGATATTCAAGCCATCGCAGATGTCCGACATAAATAAGTGCATCCACCGGCCGCGGCAAACTACTAATTCAATTGCAGCAAATTAGGGGACAATGGCGCCGCCTCTAAGTCGTGTCAAGCGAGAGCAACTCCGTAAGCGTCGCAACAATCTACTACGACGCCACAATGAATTTTGGCTTCTGTATGGGATGAAAAGCTGGCTCATCATGGAACTGCCTGATGGTCAGATCTTTACATACCACTCCTATCCAGACACCCCTCCGCCCTCAAGGGAAGATATGGTAAGGCAAAATTAGTATGAGTATTCAGTAATTTGCCGCTGATTGGTGAAAGGAAACACGGCCCAAGCCCACTATTGTTCGCACGCCTCGAGACTATATTTCTGCGACCTCTACTCAAACAGTTGGCAGAGAAATCCCGGTCTTCTGTGCCCCAGTTCGTCAGAACCAAAAATGGGAAGCTCTGGCGAATCATTTGAACAATAATCGTCGCATGGTCTCGTAGTAATACAAACCGTTTCGTGCTTAGTTAGTTCACTTTGGTGCACAGTGGGATCCGTGGCGCACGTCAAGAAATACCGATCTCAATACGGTGGTTAAAGCAATGGAACCTGTTCAATATAGATATAGAAGCCGGGGTATGACATCTCACTACATACAACGGGGAGAATCGTAACCATTGTCACCATTTTATTTCTTTGATTGTTTTCTCAAACTCTCAGTCTAGTCACGCCAGGCCTAATGTAGTTAGTCGATGATGTACTGCTCATCGCCCTTTCCTATTCGGCAGCCCGAATTGGTCTAGGCCAGAAGTAGATTGGAGGCGACGACCCAAAGAGGACAGTAGGAAGGCTAGTTTGGAGCGGACAAGTAAATTTCTGTTGGTTGTAATACTTGTCTTGTTTCCTACAGCCATATTGAGAGAAGATTATAATTCTAGTAAATTTGAGAAGTTCCAGTATTGAGAGGCTCTATTCGGTATATGCAAAGGCCTAACCTATCTACGGGCTGTGATCGGCTGGTTATGGCCGCCGATTGATATTGACCTCAACTTGCGCTCTTCTTATTGAGTCTTCCAACCAGGGGATCGAGCGAGGGATAATGGCTCATCTTCTACGACACATTGCAACCGTCACCCTGTGTCCAGTTCCCCGATGCTACCTACGCCTAACGTGCATCCGGCGATGTCGGTGGAGTCGACCGTGTTTCGCGCTTGGATCAAGAGAAACTGTAACATGACATAAGTACTGTAAATGGAACGCTTCAAAAGGGGTTATAATACTTACTGATTGGGTCACTAGAAAGGCGATGGCTTCGCCTCACGCTGTGAGTGGGTAGCGAGCCAGGTGTCTGTGTTGCAGAGAATTGTCAGCGCAAGTCTTCGTGATATCGTAATATATGGGCAGTGTGTACTACTAGCACTGGTGGGAACATGATTGCCTTTAATGGCCTGGAAGCCTGGTGGATTATTAGCATATCTCGGACTCGGACGGCGAAAGAAAGAGTCATACCACTGGAATGGTAACCAGTAGGACGCCCAGAATGAAGACCCCCAGTGCGATCATCTGTAATATTTTTTAGAAACGCTATATGCATCGTGAAGGGGAATGAGGGAAATAGTTCGATGTTATATACCTGACTTTTGTAGGCAGTCTTGCAATACAAATTGTGGTTTTGGGGATATATATAACATGAGGGAGAGAGCTACCGACCCCTGTTGAAGTCACAATCTAACTCGTTGGCCCGCAGTAATTTGATGCTATCGCCTACTCAGAAACATGAGGGATTTTTGAATTCATCCTACCCACTTAAACGGTACCCCAACCTCAGCCAACCAGGTTCTCACATTTAGCAATGATATATATTTAGGGGAATTCAGCAGCTCACAGGCTACGTATCGCTTCGTTAGTTTAGATCATTATTTATAAAGCCCCCAAAGGGCTAAAATTCACAACTTAGTCACCTCTATGGTCCCGAAAGATTTGCTACATGAGGGTATGTTTGTCACCGAATTTGACAACCGGCGTGCTTACTAATTAGCTAACCACTTCGGACAGGGGTGATGGAAAGCATAATCTCGCTACCTGGATTTTCGGCTCGCTACTTTCCCTTTTGCGCTCAACACCAGATCCTGCAAGCCATACAGCGACAACTCGAAACCCATGCCTTCTGCTTCCTTCAGCGTTGGCTTCCATCGGGGTCTCTTGCAGCCGGATGGACTTGCCCAGAGGCCTTAGAGTTGCACAAATTCTTTCGCCTCTTGGAAGTCCATCAAGGAAAAGTCAAGGACGAATGTTTTCAGTTGACCTGGAGCACGTTGACAGGATGGCGTCGCGTGATTAGTAGCATTCGCCACGCAGCTGTGCACCGCATTCCACACGATCGGAAAACATTTCTTAAGATGGTTCGCGCCGCCATCAAATTTTCGAAATGCATCGCTGGCTTCAAAGGCTCCAAAAGTCTTTGTCGCATTCAAAAATTCGTGAAGACATCGGTTTCAGAGTTCGACCAGCTGAGAGCCCAGCTAAAACACAATGCCCGCTTACAAATTTCTTTGGGTGAAGCCCACCCCGATCATTTAGCCCGGCGGTTAGTTTTGCTTCCGGAAGCTGTCAGGAGAGTGCTTCAGAGCGTTGAAGACGACTTCGTCTCTAAAGTGAAACAGTTTTTACACGCGGAGTTCAAAAGTACTTAGGGGTCGTAGGCGTGTCCTACAACGCCAAGCGCATGGCAAACTGGACCGTGTCTCTACTATGCCTAATTCAAAAAACATACTGTACCATGAATTCTGAAATTGCTGCTATACTTTCAAGTTTCGAGGAAAAACTTCAGGTCACACACTTAACATCGGTTGGGTCCTAGGTCACTTCGTCCGCTTTCTATCTAAACTCAGCTCAACCGGTTGCTTTCAGTTGACAGATATCAGAGGTACACAAAGTGTCAAAGCCATCGAAGCGAAGACTGCCTAACAGAAGAGACCTTCCACTGCTGCTTCCACTCCTGTTCTGCACCGGTTTCCTCGGCTCGGGATTTGTCAAGCGCCACTCTTAATGAAACGATAGCTCGAATCAAGCGCGGGTCCCCAGAAGGGCTGTTTTCCGGGTTGAAATGGTACTGCAGAGCCAGACTTTGGGTTGCGTCCATTATGGTGCTAACAAGTTGGTGGAAGCTCTCAAAACACTTGCAATAAAAATCGTTCTCAAGCCCCTGCTGTCTGTGTTGCTGCATTCTTTCGGCCTTCATCTCGGAAACCGACATTTCGGTCAGAGTTTTGGATTTTCTCAGTCGTGGCCGGGTTGTTTCCAAGGCCATGGTAGATCCGCTCGCCATAGAGATTTGGTGGTCCAGTAAATTTATCTCAGGAAGAGATGGCTTGATTTGTAGGGTAGTTGGTATGGTAGTAATAGGGATAGCATCTTTGGCTGTGTCCGTGGATCGACTGTAGATGCTTGAAGTGTTGTCGCGAGAGTAACCGGGAGTTCGATGTTGGAAAGGGTTCATATCGGTCATGGACTGTCCACGTCTCGGCTCTCTGAAACCGACGTACATAGGGAACGGGAGTTACTAGCGTTTTAAGAACGGAAAGTCCATTTCATGGGCGAAACAGTCAATTTGTGCTCTAAGATAGTTTCTGAACGGCTTCCCTCACATTCTCACCACCGTTGACGAACCGCGCACTCTTAGCCGTAGACCAGCACCGGCATAGTGCCAAGCTAGTCTCTAGGAATTTCACCAATGTTCCCATGCGCCAAGTGTATTGCCATACTAAGGGGTGGTATTATAGAGACGTCGTATGGTTCTTTGACAGCGAGCGAACTTTTGTCTTCGCCCCGCCACCTACTCGCGCTTTCAGATTTCAACTAACGAGGGCGACCATAACACGTGTCCACGGGTTACAAGGTATAGACAGATGATATCCCGCAGTTAGAATTCAGACTCCTATCTAGAATAATTGTATGATTCTAATTCTTGCTAATATTGCTAGAGTAAACCTAGTCTCCGTGCGCCTTGCATTTCATCGGGGTGACCCGTCGAGACCTAATTACATTTTGTATTCTACTTATTAACCGGCTTGAACGCCAAACTACAGTTTCACCCAGCTCATAACCGCCGCCGTTTCTGCCCCAAAGCAGGCTCCAGGAAGTGAACTAGTCGCTTTGACCCGCGATAGCAGTAACAAGATCTCTGCGGCGGCCATTCTTGATCTCGATGATCTGCGCGACCGAACTGGGCGTAAACCTTTTGCTCATCGAGGAATTCCTGCGCCGATTTGGGGAAACCACCAATCCTTTCGCGAAAGGTATCATTGGCAATTTCAATTGTGACCATTTCGTCAAGGCTGGTGACCCGAAAATCAACACGCTTCCTGAAGTATCCACAAAACCGGCAAATGTCGACTAGATCTATGCTTCCTAAATCAAGATCCTGACCAGACTTAAATCTGGCGCCGGGGAACTCGACAAGCACCCGCTGCAAGATCTCGGCAGGATTTGGTCTTGAACAAAGAACAGATCCCCGACAATGAAATGAAGCCTTACCCTGGATGGGAGTTTCATCCAACTCAAAGAAAAACATTGCCGACGCGAGAATGGTCCTCACAAGCTCAGCTGGAACTGCAAAATCCATATCCGACATCGCTTCCAGCGAGCACACATCGTCTAATCCAGGGAGCGTCCCATCGATTGCCTGGTCTAGTCGGAAAATATCAGGCGTCGACAGATGGGATAGGTAATTCAGAGCTTCCAAAAACCCTTGCTTTCCATCCATAGATGGAGAGCACATCATGGCCCGGAACAGTCGGGGAAGAGGCCCCTCCCAGATTCGACCCAGTATGCCCGTTGGACGACTGGGGGAGATGTGGAGAAGCCTGTTCCGACAGAGAGGAGAAGGTCGTGTCGTTTCGCCATGGGCCAGATGATGCTCGACTCTCGCAAAGCAATGGCGAGTGGGTTGTTCGCACGGACCCCACCGTCTTGCAGGCAAAGGCCTGGCAACTCTTTTGGTTGGAAGTAGCTAGAAAATGTCAGCGTGTTGAAATGTCTCATGGTGTTTGGACTCACATGGGCGCTGCACCACTGCATATCGACCTGTCAAAAGCTAACTGTTAGCAAGGTCGACTACCACTGTCCAAATCAACTGGCTGCAAACGGTCACTTACGCGTCAAGTAAGGAAGGGTCTTGTCGGTCGTTGTGTGGAGTTAGAAACTCGTAGGCGGTATTGGTGGAACGTGGACTTGTTCCTCGGTAATTGGCTAGCACGCAGGCTTTACCATCAGATGTGCGGCTTGCTATAATGGCGATCCGGCAACCCGCAGGATTGGCGGTGGCGACATCGAACATGCGACGAGATGGGTTAACGGCTACTTTCAAAATCTTCGACAGACCTTCGGAATTATAAAAACCATCTGTGGTCAAGTTGAACGCCGAGGCAAACCACCGGATACAGCGAGGAATTGGGGTTTTGGACGAATGACAAAAAATGTTACGCGCCAGGTGCGGGAACGCATCGAAACATTGCGTGACCGAAGATTGATTGAGAAAAACGTCAATTGCCGTCAATGCGCCTAGAGGAGGTTTCTTAGTATATCAACCACAATAAAAGACTCGGCCACTCGGCGTACGTACCTACACTGGTTCCAATGCATAGGTCCGGCAAAGATGCGATCGGAATGCCAATGCGACTTTCTAAAACCCGTAGAAGGCCCAGTTGGATCAGACCGCGCACTCCACCACCATCTAAACTGAGAATCACCGGGGGCTTCGTCGGAGGCAGTTGGCGAACAGTGACGTCGGACCTCTCCTCGCAGATGGGACATTGAGAAATCTCGAAATGGTACTCCCCAAGTCGACTTGGCTTTCCGAAGATTACGACACAAGTGTCACATATTGCATGCTTGCACGGGAGCATATGCTCCGGGGGTCGACTCAGACAGACCAAACAAGTAGTGGTGGAGCGAAGACCACCCCACTGGCGATACAAGCGACACAACGTCTCTTTTCGAATGGCTGCCGATGTCTTTACTGCGCTCAATTGCGCAAAGTGGTGCACGAAGCGGGATGAAACGCCAGCAATATGGTATTTGAACTCATTGTCCCAGATGCTTAGACATCGCTTCTCATAAAGTGCGGCGAACACCACGGTAGGCGAGAATCCTGGGCAAATTAGCTTCTTAATTGAGTTGAGAGTATGAGTCAAGAAGGATGGTCGTACCATGCATTTGAGGGGGATAGGCGTCCATCAAGAAGGCCGAGGCTACAAGGTCATCAAAGTCCTCCTTTGAGTAGCCAATGGATGTTTGCGTAACCTCTCGAAGGCAATCGTCCATTGATTTGTTCCTCACATAGTCCCTTCGGGCTCTTGCCAAAAGATCAAATGGTGCTGCATGCAGGAGCCTTTCGTGGCGTTGTACGCCAGTGCTCCAGAAAGCGCTCATATGAGACGCCGAGAAGCGTCGACAATTGGAAATCCGCTCGGCCTGGACTATACTAAGCTGCTTAACGATCAATGTTTGCAGTGGCTGGAAAACGACGCTATCTGAAAGCCCGTGACGTGGACGCAGGTCCAGAATCGTGACTGTCCCAGTATCGAGCTTTTGGAGCTGAGCGCATTCCTGTGCGAAGGCTTCTGTTACATGTTGACTGTTGGTCAAGGCGATGACTACCTGCAGGGGGAGCGGGAACAACCTCATCGCCAATTGTAAGCTGTCGACGTGGTCTCTGTAATAAGTTTGTTGCGGCTTGGATATCAGGGACGGAATCGAGGAATAAACACAGGATCTGGGTCCATGGTAAAACGAGTTGCCTCTTGACCTCTTGCTGTAGCCTTGTAGGGGTCAACGTCCCGTCTGCACCCCCTAGTGAGAAGGTTTGATGCTTTGTCGTTGGATTCTTGAGCCACTTAGAATCCCCCAAGCTTTGTTCGAGGCATAGACCGCTTTCAGCAAACAATATAGGATTCTGTGTATGGGCGGTCTTGGTGCTGAGATGGAGACGGATCAAGCCTGCGGGGCCTTTCCGTGTGATGTTGTTGTAGGGGAACAGAGTCCGCAAGGCTTTCTTGCGGTTTGAATTTCCGTAAAAGTAGAGCAGGCATGGATATTGATGCTTTGGGTTGGGTAATTCCTGCACTAGTTGTTCTAGGCGGTTGGTATCAACTAAATCCCAAGCTTCATTCTCCTTGACGAGGTCAAGCCAGAGTGCCATTATAGAGATCGAGAGATTGAGAGATTAGCAAAAAAATGGGCCTACTGGGACTTTATATATAGACTCTCATTTGAAAGTGACTGGCAGTGACTTACAGGTGGCCGACGCTCAGGTTGAAGTTGGCATAACCTTGTCTCGCCTCAAAATCCCCTCTGAACCAAAAATATGTCAAGCACCAGATTCCTTCCGCCAGTGCATTCGCAGATGACGCTCGCTTAAACCAATTATGCAGCAACTTTTGCGTTTCGTTAGAAGCCATTCGTTTTCGGCTTCGGAAACCGGACCGCGTAAGTCTCACAGCAAGGCAAAAATGCATATCCCCCTATACTAGGACCTCTAGACCTAGTTGGAGCACGTATCATAGTGGCCTTTCATATGGACTATTTAAAGGGCTGGCACGGTTCTTTGTTGATTTGCCTCCTTACGGTAACCTTAAAATCTTTTGGTCATGGCCTTCGGTGTGGACGATCATACAAGTACGCCAGCGAAAACGGGATCAGAAAAGACTCCACTTCGCGAAATTGACCCTGTGCTTGTTCTGTCTTGCTCAGCTGCGGATGTGGCCCCGGCGCTATGTAGAGTCAACCAGATGCACCACGCCGATGAAACTTCCTATGTCAGAATGCTTAGAGAAGAGGCAGAAATGGATATGCGTTTCAGTATCACAGTTGTCGCGGCTAACTGGGCACTGCTGGCCGGCTATCTAGTCATTCCCGGCACATTCACTTCGCTGCAGACCTCAAACCAGGTTGAAAAGACGTTGCAAGCCAACGAGGCCGGTCGTACAGTTCTACATATGATCCAGAACCCCCCGTTACTCGCCATTGCGTGCTTGCTTTTTGTTAGTGGAATTGCGGCTCTCATGTGGCTGATACATTTCCCGAATCTCAGGGGAAACTACCCCTGGCTAATCAACAAAGTATTTGTGTAAGTGAGCAAATCCCAACTAAAAGAGGTATGAAAAGCCAGATCCAACTCTAATCCTGGACTAGACCCCTATGCCTGCATGCTACTGCTAGGCTGCTGACCACTGTCATCAATGTTTGTACATCTCAAGGTGGGGATTGGTCGGTGATAGCTATCATAACAACTGCTGTTACTAGAGCAACTCTTCTGAGCTGTTCAGCACTTCTTGCGCTTTACAAGTTCTACAAGCTGGAGCGGATCAGAAAAGAAGATGAGGATATTCGGCGTTCTCGAGCATCCACCACTCTTGATACGTGATATCAGAGTTTTCAGACCGAAGAGCCTGGTCGGAAGTATTACCGTTGCATCGAGGCTGGTATTTTCCATCTTTTCTGTTTTTGATTCTACCCCTGATTTTGTTCTGTGGAAGCCGTTTTCTGTGTAGTTTGGACATGAATGTCCACAAATAGCTGAATGTGTACGTAGATCTTTGGGTGCTTCCCGATAGTTCACTCCCTCATCATGCCGCACAACTTCCTGTCCAGTTTTCCGGTCTCCATCCACTAATCATCCCGTATATCATCGTCTAATAACATTCGTCCGCGCCCAGGAAAATAGCATGTTCAATCGTAAAGAGATTTTCGTACGGAAGCACTCGATTGCCAGTAGATTGAAGGTCAGCTAAATGACTCTCTACGCTGTGATTCCCCGAAATGTCAAAGAGACTGTTCAACATGACAGCCATAGGGAGCTACGTACGCACATGACATACGATGATGGAAGTTGTGCTAACAGACCAAGCTCTTAAATTATGCCATTAATTGAGTGCCACAAGATTTAGTTCAAGTAGCCATGTTGAGAAACGTTGGGTAGTCAAACGTGTTAAGTAACCATTCATAATATTGCGCATGATCCGGATACCGTTGAAGCTATTTATTAACTAACGTTGATGTTTCGCGTAGTTGGTGATCCTAATGCCAGCATGGTTTATTTAAAGGCTAAGGTGTAAGTGAAATATGAGAGAGCATAAATATTAGGCCAACCGCCTTTGTGAGCCCCCCTTTCTACTCAAATACCTGAGTCCTATCCTCAGACAGATCACCCAAAGCGCGCTACTCTTGGGAATTAGCCTGTTTTGCCAGTGCGTATGGTAAGAAGCCCCCCACTCCGCAAACCCCATTCCCTCGCAATATCTCTAATAAACCGAGCGGGACATAGCTAGGAGACAGGTGTTTTCCAATAGAGGAATCAAATCTAGCCTGGGCCAAATGACATGTCTACCAAAGACCTAACGACTACCGTGACGCCGGAAACAGTGCCTCTCGCACAAAACCAGTACGTAGATCAACCAACATCACCGACATTGCTATGTTTATGGGTTGACAATTTCGAGTACCGAGAGTTTTGCATGTGATATAATTACGAGCCACCCTACTGTCGGCCCATGTGTCGGAGACGAAATGGCGTCCACTCAAAGCATAAGACAACCCGAACGCCCTCCTGGAACAACGCTGCCTTGCCCTTAGCTTTGATAATTCCAACATTCACACTGCCAACTGGGAGTACGGTGGAGGCTATCACAACAGCTCATATTCCTGCCCCTACACGAATCGGACCTACCATACCGGCTGAAGGGTCTGGAAATGTGTTGTGGTCATCGACCACTCGATGGCTGACTTTATGCTATCTGCTCCTCCTAGTTGTCAAAATAATTGATGAAAGTCGATCCATTTAATTTGCTCAACATCCTCCACGGAGGAGCAGAATAGGGCTAGCTCACGATATCTGTCTC
Source organism: Penicillium chrysogenum (assembly GCF_028827035.1). Lineage (NCBI taxonomy): Eukaryota > Fungi > Ascomycota > Eurotiomycetes > Eurotiales > Aspergillaceae > Penicillium > Penicillium chrysogenum. The sequence continues at coordinate 3,255,419 of NW_026622750.1, read as the reverse complement.
TGTCCAGGAAAAATTTATTCCCTGTTGTCCTTTTCTGCAGCGAGACTCTAGCAAAAAGGAAAACAAAATGTTGGATATTCAAGGGGAACAGCATCTGAACATGTTGAAAGTAGACCTGTTAGAATAGACTGAAAATTATAGGCTATTTTATGATGCTGAGCAACCGCACCTCAACTTTCCACACTTCAATTGACGGTGGTGGAAATCCCGATCAACAGAGGTTCACTGTAACCTACTATAATTGCGGCAATTCACCACCACACTTAAAAATCCAATGTCGTTATGTTGCTACCAATGGACTGACATTGCGAAGACGAAGGTCATGTGTCAAAATAATATCTTGGAGCTATAAATGGTTTTTTGACCCTTGTACATCCTCGCTATGTTTTTTCACGCCGCGAAGCCAACACAGCATTATGAATCGCGCTAAGACCAAACACAGCCGACCTTCTACCGTGTGGCTTGATGAGTCGGCCTTCTGCAATGAGCAGCTGAGTCCAAACTCAACGGCGTCTCCGCATATCCAACCCCCAACAATACAGAAAATGGCCACCGCCGTAATCACACCTGGTTCAATAGAGCCACACCCGGGTCGCCCGAACGCAAGGATCACACAACTGAATCAGAACCCATGGGATGCTTTTGAACCTGCCGCTGGATCATCCCAAGATCGGTCTCTGATATTTGCCCGAAATAAGTCGGAAAGAGGGAAGTTGGTGCATATCCAACAACTTGAAAAACAGTTCTCTCCCGCCACAGGTTTCCTAGAACTGATGGAACAAGTCGCCCATCTAAGCTTCCTAAAATTGCTCGAATGTTACCATCATGATGCTTCATGCACATTAGTTTGGGAACCAACGGAAGTGTCAGTCAGTCACATTTTAGCCTCCAGCTGCTCGATCACCACCGATGAACTCGTTGGAATTGTCAAGCCGGTGAGCCAATAAAATCTCTTGCGGGTGCATTCGAAATTAACTTGGAATAGGTACTAGAAGGAATTCAATATCTGCGCGGGCTCGGGCGAGCACTCGCTACCCTAGGCCCGGAAACAATCCTGCTTACGCAGTCTGGTGATGTCAAGATTAGTGAGGTATCCGCGGATATTGCGAAAATTGATACAAACTGACTTTCAATAGTGGGCGTCGAGAATAGCTGCGAAATTAAAGAATCAGAAATGAATCCTGCGACGATGAAGTTATGCGCTCTAGCCGATGTTGTCACGAAATTGATGTTGAAAAATCGTACATACGAGTGGGAAATGGAGATTCAGAACTTACCTTGCCAACTGGAAAGTATCTCCGTCGAGGAAATCTTGCAGGTAAGTTCATTCCGTCTCATCATGTTCTCGGCTAATGTGACAGAATGAGATGTTTACACGAGATTCATGCGAGGGAGAGTTGAAATTGTTGGTCAGTGTAGCCAACAAGACTGCCTATCACGGTATCAAATCTTACTATGCTCGTTGCTGAAGGACAAACTCATTGGCTTTTGCTCGGCTGTTTTTTGAGGCCTACCAAATCAAGAAGGAACCCGCGATCCTATTTTCCATCTGTGCTGTTCAGACAGTATATTATTGGTGCATAAGGAAAGCTGGGTACGCAGATTGGTAGATGGAGTATGCTTCCGATAGTGGTAGTTTGCAAACGCTCTTCAAGCGAACAAATATAGTAGGTTCAGGATAGCCCCTCGACTACACTCAATTTGCGACCTATTGTTATAATCAGTTCTTACTTATATGACCCATCGGTATTGTCAATTTTTTTTGCAATTTTTTGCATTCGTTTATCGCCTATTTAACTAGGGTCTATGTAACACAAGGAGTGCGTTGCTTCTGTTTGGATTTGAGACATAATCATACCCGCTGGGCAAAATACTATCATTATCTCGCAGATGTGCTCCCCGCTGGAACTATAATACTGAAACCAGGTTTGTAATCAACAAAGGGAGGTGAATATTATTAGACTGGAATTTTCCACTTCACAGACGATCTGGATTGAGCTAGATGGGTCTGAACGCTCCCGTCTATATATATCTGCGATGTAGGACCCCATTGCTCATCAGAATATTTACTTTACACAAGTTTGGCTACCCTGGCAGCCACACGAACAAGGCATCGAGTTGGCATTTTCAGTAGTGGAATTAGCCTCGCCGGTGTTGGCTGTATCGGTGATGGGAATTAGGCCGAACGTAGGATTTTCGGTTCATACCGGTTCGCCTTCTTGCGGTCGATATTTGCTGTCGCCATTATATTCAACAATACTTCCAGGCCAAGGGAAGTGAATGTCTACATTTTCTCTGGTAATGCAACCATTCACGTTGGCGATGAACATAGCAATGGACGGTCGCAAGTATCATATAACCTTAGCACCGAATTTCTTCCGTGGCCGCTAGTATAACCTGTAAGATGGATGTAGATACCTAGAACTCACCATAGTTGCCCAGGTGGTTATATGGTGTTGTAACCTTTGTCATTTTTGTGGATATACAGACTGTCACGTGGTCAATAGCTGCCCGAAAGGTCGACCTTGCACACTGGGCGGCAATGATCCATCATTTATTCAGTTCGCAGCAACCAAACCACCAAGGACAGACTGCGCACCACTTTTCACTGTGCTTCGAGTTGCATGCTTCTAGTGTGTCTCAAATACTAGATTGAGATGTTCCTCGATCCATTACCAGCCGACACAAAACCCTCTATCCTTTTTCGCGCTGAGTGCAGTAGCAACACAAGCTTCAGAGAAGGCTACTTATGTGCACGGAAAAGAGAAAAAAGGCCGCCATCACGGAAAGACTTTGGTGATCATCTCTCTTGGAATCGAAAACCCACGCGGTTCCTATCCTTCGGCACTTGGAGGCGGGCCATGCAGCAACGCAAAATACTAGAGGATGAAGGAAGAGTTGACATTGTTGTGATTGCTGTATGGGTAGAGGGTTTGGCAGGCGCGTATAGTGCGGAGGAAGCTGCTTCCAGGCTTGAATATATCGATACAGGGCTGGGTCCAAGAAAGTCGCCCCACTATGAGGAATACCTTGTTGAAGGTGGCATTGCTGCTGATGAATATCGTATCCTTGCGGTCTTCGAGGGGGGAGGCCTTGAAAATGATGCTGTCTTCGAATATCCTTCCTATCGGATACAAGCAACAATTCCCAGTCTATGTTTCCTTGGGCGGAGATCAAGCTACGCACTGGAGGATATAGGGAATGAGATCTACAGTCATTCGGGAGTTCGCGATGATATGAAACGAGATGTGCTTGTGGAAGCAATCACGGGAAATCAGCTGTTTTTCCCGACTTTGCGGTACAAGTACCCGGGCCAAAGTGAAAACCTCGCTCACCACCGAACCAAGTCTATCACCAATTAAGGATGTCGGAGGACCTAAAATCGTCACAGCTCGAACAAATTTAGCATATGCTTTAGATTGGATCACTGAATTGCTCCGAAATCGCTTTTGTTGCTAACTGTTGCTGTCAAAACCTGGGGGGGGGTGGGGGTTGGTATTTTACCACTAAGGACAGGGTTATTCGTCATTCTCTCTTTGTCCCTGCATGGTAAACGGGGTACACTCAACATTCCAGCGTCATAACATGCTGAGAACGACTCCTGGGATCCGATAACGCTTCAACAGCACGATCCAGATAGAAAACAATTAATGCATCTCAATGGGACACCTCAATATTAGCATATACCAGTATCCGTAGCGAAAAGAAAGTGTAATTTTGGTCATTTGTAATGTACTGAGACTGTTCTTGCTGCTTATCATTTACGATCATAGTACACTGCCAGGAACTCGATTGGAATTACAACAGTGGTGAGGAAGTTCCAAAGTCAAAGGTGAACATTCGAGCATGATTGTGGTGCCTCTGAGCAGGCCCAGCTACACAGTTTCATCCTTGTCATTCTAGACCAGGGGAATGGTCCATGTGGCTGTAAAATACTGCGGACAGTGTATAAGGATTCATGATACTATGCGCGTTCCCATAGGGAGATAGGACAGGGTAGCAAGGAGACCCTGGGACTGAAAGTATCTGGAACCTTGTTAGCTCAAGAGAATATGGATGATTTGGTTTGATTGAATCGGTGGTCGAAAACAGAGTGATCTATGGAGTGAATCCGATTTGCTTTTGACCCACGCCCAAGTCACAAGGAAATCAAAGTTCGACACAGACCACGGAACCACGAGCGGGACTGCCGATCAATAGCGGGACCGCAAATCATTTCGAGAGCTCGTTTGGATGAACCATGGAAATGCCCACTCGGTGAGAGAATGCGGTTGTAATGAAGAATTCAAGTCTGGGAGTTTTCCCACCTACCTTCTGGGATGCTCGTGATTAAGCCTTGCAGCCCAAAAGAAAAGAGAACTAGAGCAGAATCACTACAATCTTCGTCGGCTGGTATGTAGGATAAATTCACTGCGGTAAGGCCAATATCTTATGAGAGACTTTCTTTAAATTCAGCATCTTGATCAAGATGTGCAGATCGATTGAAATAAGGTTTAGGGCCGTAGGATGGCCGGCCCACATCGAAATATTGTCCGGGGCCAATCGGTTTTAGTAAAACGGAGGCATTTTATTTAAGCTCATGTGGTTTGTCCATAATTGGCATAGTTCTTTACAAGCCGTCTGCTAGAGTTATTGAAATAGCGGTAGATTTGAAGAGATGGAGAGGAAGTGTTGTTATGGTCCAAAGAGAGCAATAACCATCGGAGAAAGGCTTATTGTAGGAGAAGATACGTAGCTTCTAGAACGTTCTACAGACCAGATAGGCAAAGTTCAGCTTGCCACTTGACAGGGGAACTTACCTTCTCATGACTGCGACCAAGAACACAACCACGGATCGGGTTGTAGCCTATCATTGTGTCGCCAAAGTCTGCGTGTTATTCCAAATACTCACCTGCCCCAGCAGTACCGCCTAGGCAACAACCCCCCGTTCCATCGGACCCTGACAGCGGCCAACTTTGGGCTTGTGGATCGTGTCTGGACCTTTGCAATTGTTTCCATTTTCTCTCCATAAATAGAGCCTCCCTGATCTACTGTCCCCTGGGTCGTCGCTGAGATCTGCATCGCAGAACCCTACCTGCGTCTGTCTAAATTCACGCGTGGTGTTTGATTGGCCGGTCGGGTGCTTTTCGTCTCCAGTGTCTCATCAGTGTAATAGTAGCGTTGCAATCTTGCGAGGGGGTGGCGATCTCGAGAACCTAGCTCGTGGGCCTTGGTTGCATCAGTTCACATGGTTGTCCTGGAAACTAGACCCAGTTTCTTGTCTGAGCTTTTCAAAGGTCTGGGCCCTTTTTGGCTATCATGCCAAAGAAAGACAATCTTCATCCTGAGATTGCAAGTATGCCAAGGCCTACGCGCCCAGGGAGTAGAGATTTTAGTAAAGACAACATAAGTCAGCTGCGAGTAGAAATGAAAGTCAGCGGCGCGAGCCTAGAGATGAAGGGTTGATTCTAGTGAGACCAAAATGTCATCCGGCCAACCCCAGGTACAGCTCAGCGTTTCCGTCGACCACAAAGTCTGCAGCCCATTATTTCGGCATCTGTCGAAGCACTTCAACCCTCATTAAGAAATGGTAACCGTGGTTAAAATGGGGACATGTAGAATGCAAGCGCGTTGAGCGATTTAATTGCAAATTCGGTGATGGGTACGAATGTTACTTTTGCGGCGTTGCTTTCTTTTCAACAGTTGATGAAAGTGGTTCACCACACTCAACGCACAATTTTGAGAGGAAGTAGGCCAGGTCGAGACTTGGCTCTGTAGGCCACAAAGTCTCCAAACACCCCTTCAACGTCGTTGAAATCGCTTCAACGCTTATTAACGAGACGGTGACTCTCGCTACCAACTGCGCAACTGGTTCCTTGGTAGAGACGTAGCCGAAAAAATATAAAAGGAGCCCGATTCCCAGCCCAAAAAAAATCAGGACTTCGGTCCTCACACTCCGTTGTGTCATGGTGTCCCTCTCTTGCCTGCGGGCTTGAGAGTCTCCGTGACCACGGCTGTCGCTGCCACGAGCCCAGTGATGTAAGACTTGCGCTCCCTCGCTGCCACGAGCCCCGCGAGTGTAAAAAGGTGCTTCGCAGGATAGGTCTGCGTGAACAACAATCCTCGCAGGGGGGGCGCTGCGTTACCAAGTGAACTCCGCAGGGGGACGCTGTGATGACAAGTGAGACCCGCAGGAGACCGCTGCGTTAACAAGTTCTCTGCAGGAGACCGCTGCATTACCAAGTTCTCCGCAGCCTAGGTCCTGCGTCAACAAAGCGTCTCGCAGGGACATCTGCGACAACAAGAGTCTCCGCAGGGACATCTGCGAAAACAAGAGTCTCCGCAGGGACATCTGCGAAACCAAGAGTCTCCGCAGGGACATCTGCGAAACCAAGAGTCTCCGCAGGGACATCTGCGACAACAAGAGTCTCCGCAGGGACATCTGCGACAACAAGAGTCTCCGCAGGGACATCTGCGACAAAAAGACCCTCTAGCCCGTGCAGGCACCTCTTCGTGGTGCTAGGGACCAGTATTCGAGTATTCAAGAGTACCCGAAGAAGCAAAGACCTGCGCAACATCTTCATCGTCTGTTCATTGTTCCGAAGGGTCATCATCGGATACATAGAAGGAGCCCTAGTTAGATCTTCGCCAATTCAACAGCCAAAATCATAAACTAACAACTGAAGCGTCTTCATTATCAAATGACGTATTTCACATTCTTTTCCCTTGGTAGCTTGTGATCCAATAACTTCCTCGATACAATAGGAATTGGCATCTTTCATTCAGATGTAGGCAAACAGAGATGAGTGTTGTCTTGAAATGCTTGTGGTGTTTAACCGTTAGTGTTGAACCGTTGGTGTTGATGTGAGTGTTGATGTGAGTGTAGATGTGTGTGGTGACTGAGCGTGGTGGTGAATGGTCGGGCGGTGAAGGAGGTGGTCAACGTCTAGACCATGCCACCCTCAGATTATGTAAGATTCCTGAATAGGGGGTTCAACTCCAACTTCTGGATTAATCGGTTATTTACGTCTATCACTGTCACCTACCGCCGTAACCACTGGTATAGTTGGTAATCGATCCTAATAACGTTGTATCCTGTTATATGATTTATTATATATGTTGCTTTTATGATAAATTTATTGGTGAGACTAGTAGACAGTATGATGTGAGTGGATTTGTAGGTTCAACATTTTTTGTCGTCATATATATATTTACACACATTGTACTCGCATCACTATTTCTATTTATTTCAGTTCGCACTTCCAAGTTTCATTCAGACTAGACTCAACAGTCCGCTGCTTTGACAAGCTTGGTTCAATCCATCTCGTCCGTTATATATCCTTCTACCCAACTAATCCGAACACGTAGTATTGTGGGACCTGTACGTGGCTAAAACATTGTAAAGTAAATGCGTGCGTGGAGGGCTTGTTGACAAGCGGCTCATGGCCCAACCAACGCCATTCCCGCCCATAGGCAGGTGGAAGTAACTTATTGCGAATCCATGGGCCTCATGGGCCGTGTCGAGGTCGATCAATACCCCCAGACGTAGCACGGAGGTTTTCTTGCCATCTCATCCACATGATAGATGAATCAATTTGTATTGATCTATCTAGCAAGCCATCTATTTCTAGTGCCGTACTGATCACTCGGTGGATTTGCATACAGCCCCTACTTCGATTGAGCTGGTCGAAAGCAAATACCAGACTGCCCTCCGTTGGTCAACTATGAATAGGCAATACATACGCTCGAGATCAGACCTACCAGGTGTCGAAGCATTCGATGAGGAGCCGCTCGAAATATCATTTGTGGCCCAACTAAACATCATTGATGCGATAGACTCTGCTCTGCCTTGCGTAGTCGAAGTCAGAGCTTCAGTTGGCGATGGCAAGTCACTCAAGCCTACTCTACTGTAGGATGGTTATATCCTAAAACCATCGCGAGTGTGATAATGGATTCGCAACAAAGAAAACCAACCAAGTATATCCGATCGGCTCCTACATTTGGGACTCGCCGCAACATTGTAAGTAATCCCCCCGTTGGTAACTAGAATTCATATTGCCAGCCGTACCCCATGTATCAATATCCAGTACTGCGTCCGAACCGCCGGTCGTTGCTTTCTGGGGCGTAGTACCCGGGTTCATGCGATCAAGCTTGCTCTGCTGCCGATAGAACGCAGCAGGATGGCTCTGGGTGGTGTTGTTACAGACTGAGACTCATCTTCACAAAGGATCTGCTTGAACAATGATCTGCCAAATGTCGTCCAGGGCGTGGTGAGTTTGACAAATATATACTTAATGCTGAAAGGATGCCGACGCTGGAGGACAGAATCCGACGAGGTCCCTGGCAGGAGCTGCTTGCGCGATAGGTTAGAAAACGACATCAATAGACAGAGACAGGCGGGCAGCTTGGTGACCTGCAGTTTCAGTGACATCCAAAGCATATACGACTTTGTAAATATTTATTGGGCTTTGACAGAGAAATGGGTGCTTGGGATCCAAATCTACCAAGCACCTGTTCCAAGGAGACATTTCTGACTCCGACTTGATGAAGCTCCGTATATTTCCGCTTGGTTCATTTCCGCTCGTTCGTATATGTCGAACGCCTGAGCAACACGAAGTACGAGGTGGGACAGTGTCGGACGGCATTTTTGGCTCTTTAGTTGGCTCAACTGTGTCTCGGTATAAACGGCGTTGTCTTCTCAGTTCGTAGCTGGTACCGAAATTAGTCTGTAGGTCAGAAACGAAGGGAGTTTTGCCTCGCCTTCTCCTTGCACGTGGATTTGGACTAACAACATGGCCAACGGCAAAGGTAGGGCTCCTCTACCATTAAGCAAGACGAAACATCGTTATTTCCCGGCGCCTGTGGGAAATATTCGGCTTTAAAACACGCCAGAGGCCATCCGAGAACAACGCGGGGCCACTCATTGGACGCCAGTAATCCAATTCACGAGGGCTATTCTTTCATGGTGTTGGAATGCGGAAAGACACAGGTGGTATAAGCCATTACAATTTGGCGTATGTATCGCGTAGACACATCAGCATATGACCTGATGTACAGAGTCGACTTGAGAGAGAAGGGCGAAGGTAAACGCGATCGGAACTTTACATTGGCTCATCATCGATGTCACCAATGGTCATGTCGGGATGATAGAGCATGGGATCGCATCGGTATCGGGGAGCCCTAGCAGACAATGCACTTGCGCGCTTCGACTCGAGTAACGGGAACATGACGGTACCCCCTATTGTACAATCCGATTCAGCAAGGCTTGAACCACCAGGACGAGTGGTTATGACTTACCAGTTCATAAAGATCGCAGAATTTTTGCTTGGAACGAGACGATCAATTAGCTTCGTGGTCATATCTTACCGACGAAGATCACTTACAATCGTCTTCAGCAATGCAGTCACCATTCATGCCATGTTGATATGATGTTGTATCCAGTTTGTCGCACTCTCCGGCTATCTCTCCGGCTATCACTTCGAAGAAGCCGCGCCGGATGCACCGGGCAACTTCTGAGCCCCAAAGGCGCGCGACGAACCCACCTGTGACAAGAAATTGTACAGTCGTAATGGGATAAGACCTCGCGATACGGACGGCGAACATCCCACCCCACCATCATGGTGTGAAGGCGGTGAGGTCGAAGGGGGAAGACGCGATAGAGCACGCGTCGTAGGTCTTATCTCCGACCCGGGATAAAAGGTCTCCTCACAAGTATGTTTCACGGGTGGCGATGGGCTGCTCCTATCTACAATGGCATGAATATCAGCAAGGGTGTTCGTGTTGTGGAGCGCAAAATATTGCACAAATAACTGGATATAGTGCAGCAGAAGGCGCGATAAATCACTTACCTCAACGGGAAGAATGGACGTTTCAAGCTTCTATACGGCGAATTTCGCAATCGGATGTTCGCACCCTGTTATTGGCCCGCTCCTTGGAGTTATATACTTTACCTAGGGTATGCTGTGTGGTATGAAGCGACGGGACAAGGTCTGGTGTATAATAGGCTATGGCTTTATATAGCACTAATGGGGTGCTTTATCCTCGGGGCCACTCTGGTGCGATGTCAATGGTTCACTGTCATCATTAGCTTGTAGATCGGTAAGTTACTCCATGACTTACATGTTCTGTTGGCAAAGACTAGGGATGAAGAGACGACAAGAGCTGCGGTCCTTGCGCTTGTGCATTGTGGTCGATTGTCCTCGGTTCTAGATCTCCTCTTCAGGATTAGTAGACCTTTAGACAGGTCAGGCTAAGATTCACATACCTGCGGCGTGGATATTCGCGCTCTTGCCTTGGGAATACACGCAGGGCTGTACTAGATCAGCTCAGTCGGCTGAGGCGGAGAGACATCACACATCTTCGCATAGACGTTTGGACCAGCCAGCCCAAGTCTTGTCTCTTTGATTGGCTGGCTGTAAAGTGGATTTGCTGAGAACAATATCTTCCACAGGCACCGTATGGCTTGCTGGTTCATGTTGTATTCTACTGTACAAATGTTAGTACAGTACGAATTTCAGTACTGGGTCAAAGGGAAAGAACTTATCAAGTGCCTCAGACAAGGCCTGCTTGACTCTGGGTGGTCAAATGTGAATAAATTGTAGAGCAAGTTGCCCGGGGGTAGAAGACGTATTTATAGGTTTCTCGGCTCATCCTGTTTCTCAAGTGCTCTGCTTGGTAGGAAGAGTTGAGACACCTCCTAATTGAGGCCTGTTGAAACCCGTGTCTCCTTTTCACCGCAATTATTTCCAGCGGCAGCTGCTTTTGCCTTTAGATGCTCAGCGAGAGAGACTAGGGATGCTGAGTCGGTCAAGAAACGTTGGCTGACTGTTGAAACCTTCACGGCCCTCTTAAGTTGAGGCTTCGTGGGAGATATTCAATCCGCAATGACACGCCCGTATTTCTTGTCCTGATCACCTCATCTGTGAGCGACCCAACGTTGAATCACCGACAAGCACCTACAAATTCATCACTAGCAATCGTGGTCTTTTTCGCCTGGCCTCGCTTTAGTGTTGTGTTGGTTGTGTTGAGCTGTGTGGGTCTGTCCATCTAGACTGCAGAAAAGGTCACGGTAGGATGTGCGGGTGCTCGACCCGTCAACCGTTGAAGCTTGGCCACATATTGTGAACACTCAATTTCGAACTTGCGACTTTGAGGAGACATTAGTCAAGCCTTTTTTCCGTTTTATTTTTTCGAACTTCTTTTTTTTTTGTTACTATGAGTTTTACAATGTTCTGTTTATCGATTTCTGAGACTTTCAACGAAAGTGAAGAGATGTCCGGTTGAAGTATGTTTCCCCAATGAGCGTTCAATCTTGCCCTTACCATATTGAGGCTTTATTAGTTTCCCCATCAACCCATTGATAACTATCCCTTCTATCAAATTCACTCCTAACCACCCACAAAAATTAAAAACAAATTCATTCAAAAGCTGTCTGCGTTGATTGACCAACCTAACCTCGGTGATCGTAAAATCAAGTGCATAGTCACCATATTTGCATAGTCTATAAGATCACACCAAGGCCTGATGGAAACAGTATTCCCCAGGTCTTGAATTTCTCCTGCGGAAAACATGGATGCCGCGAATAGCTCGCCAGACCAGGAAAAAGGAGAACAGCAGCCCGATGAATTGCCAAGCCTTAGTGATAAGGACAATAATCAGGAAACTTCTGATAATGTTCCTCCAATGGTAAGTAAAATGACTCGGCTTCAAATGCTTTGGCTAACCATCGCAGCCCTCCCCTTCGCAACACGAAGAAGAAACAAGACATACCTTGGCGACCGAGCCCTTTCAACCCATCCTGAATGTGCTAGCAGACCTCGAACGCGACGATCCCAAGTTTGCCTTTCCAGCAGCCCGACTTGTTGGACTCTATCGACGCCTATGGGAGTCGTGCGTGTCCAAGCACATTGATGGACAGAAGCTAGAGCAGAGCAACCAGATCTTGAAGGAGGCTGGTGCGTCCCTGAGGAAAGAGAGGGACGGTCTCCAGCTTTACCACAAGAAGAAGCTAGCTCGACTGCGCTTTTTTGAGCAGGCACTGGAATCATCTCGGGAACGGCTGATTAGCCTACTCGATGACTGGAACTACCCCTACAATGCCAATTTGGCAGGGCTGACGGACATCGCAAGAGAAGAGTAAGGAATTGCCTATTTCGGGTTGCCCTGTCCTATATTGGCAACATAGAAATACTACAAGAAATACTACAAGCGGCGACGGAGTGCTAGGGAAATTACACCGCATGCAAAGCAGGCTATATATTCCCGAGACTTTTAACAAGAAGGGCACCAAATAGTCATTATTAATTATCGTGGTCTTTAATGAAATGAGTATACGAACAATCCCGCTTGATTCAGATTAATCTCGCTCGTAATTACTCGATATATTATGTACAAAAAGACATGGGTCCAGGGATAGCGTCGGGGGAAGCCTAGTCAACAGAGAATGTGGCGAGAGACTCGCATACGGTAGAGATTCCGTACGAGGCCAAAGGGACAGTCGGAAGCTAGTCCCTGTTTCATGGACAGCATGCCAGGTGATTGTGTCTAGCAACTAACTGCGAAACCGGCACAGATTTCCCAGGGCTGTTTCAACCCGCGGCAGAAAGAACAGGTCCTCTCCTATTGCCTCACCAGATACCCGGTCAAATCGCACAAATCGAAATTCTATCCACTGCACCTCTTTAGGGAAAAGGAGCGCTGACATGTGGAGGAAAATGTCGCAAGCCCGAGTAGAGTTGGACAGAGGATCTGGACCTGTCCACTTGAAGCCGGACAGACTGTCGAGGGTGGGGTAGAAAAGGCATTCGATAAAGGAAAACCCTTGAGTTTCGTATTCTGCAGGATCGTCTTTGCCAAGGAAATCCTGCCACAGATCACTGGGATCAGTAGCGAGACAGGGAGGCGGTGTCGGTATGCCAGAAGATTCATGCCAGATAGCGTGAAGGTCGAGATCCAAATCGTAGTCTAGTAATGTTAGTGCAAGGTATTATCAAGGCAATGGGTACAGACCATTGTTGTTCAGTTCGTTCATTTCTGTTATAAGACGAAAATACCCAAGTGTATAAAGATTTAACGTGGGCTGGGAGGAATGGAAAGCTGGAGGCTGAGCAGTTATTTTATTCCTCTCTTATTACACAGAATCAGAACAAACTAGGGGAATTTATAGCTAGATGCTAAGTTATCGAATGCGTTGAACGTATCAACAGCGTGCACGTTGGTACCCGTCACCAACCCAAGGAAAATTCACCAGGAGTATAAGCCTTAACTCTCCTTAGAGAAAACAGAAATAGATAGCGGAAAATCAAATGTCATTCTTTCTGCCCATAAATGCTCTACCACATGGAGACTTTACCAAGGCTCAGGCTCATCGACAGAGTAGGCTTGAAGATCGCTCGCTTCCAAGGCTGAAACAAGACCATTACAAAGAGCCTGAACGGCTCGCTTGCGTTCCCGCAATACTGAAGCTTGCACATTCCAGAGCTGTAGAAGGACATCGCTATCGCTTGCTAGCAAGTCATTTGACGCTTGAAGCTGTCGCTGCTCCTCCTCGAGTCGTATTTTCTCGGCCGATTTGACGACGTAGCATTGCCATAGACAAAAGTACAAGTCAAGCAGTTTGAGGACTGGTGTAGCGAGGGAGTCATTGAGGCTTACTACTTTCATGAACTCCCCGGTAAGGGTACCGCGTGTTCTCACTGGGATCTATTTAGTATTAGTGGGGGTTTCCATTCCTTGCCGTGGGGGATATGACCGACCTTGGGTTCGATGGTTGAGCCGTTTGTGACTTGCTGTGGTTGGTTTTCCAACTTGGGTTCATCTTCTGGAGCGTGAGATACTCGGCACTGTCTCTTGGCCGGCCGATCAATGGGGGAAGGCGAAGTGGGATGGTCCATTTTGGTCATCAAGATGAATGGGATCAGAAATTATGCTAGAGGGGCATTTATAGCTGACAATTCACGTGAGGCTGCTGTTATTCCTACCAGTGCTTCCTCACCTAGGGTCGACCGCAATTTTGAAGCCAGTAAACAGTTAGCTCAACCGCTGACGCTCGATCTCACCACCTGCTGAGAGCAAACTGCTCAGGAATAAGCGGGATTAAATCGCATCTACAGCATTGACACGAACTAATGCAAAGACTGTCTCATAATGGTAGTCTGCAAGTGTACTTCCGATGCGTGGATGCTATAAATTACTTTCAAATCATTGAAGCTTTGCCGTGACTCCAAACCATTCGAAGTGCGGCAGTGCAGATAATCTGATTCCCAATGTTGATGTCAACAGGCGCTGGAAACAGCCATCTCGTATCACATCACCAGAGCTACCTGAAGTAGATGTCGCTAGCCCTTACAAACGATCAAATATTCTCCTCGGAGACCGTTTCAACAATTTTTTAGTAGTGTTGTCGTCGCAAATTCTGCTTCGAATGGCCTTGTGGATGCAATAGTCCTTCGCTAGATCCAGGGATCTGCTCAAACTGAAGTGTGTCAGTCTGGGATTGGCCACAAGTGCATCAACAATCGAGAAATGTCCACCCCTGACCGCCAACATCAATGGGTCCTCGAACCATTGATTCCTCAGGTTGACATCAATTAGGCCATGGCGTAGTATTTCCCGGACCATATCCAGGTCACCGCCACGGGCAGCAATGCAGAGAGCAGTGTCATGGGTTGCGACTGTGCTACATTAACATTCAGACGTGCGCCCTGCTGTACTAAGAGTCTTACCACATCGAGATGACCATGTGAAACCGCTCGACAAATGGGCGGATCTATTAAACCCCTTCCATTGATCTCCACGCCCTCCATACTCAGTAAACAAGCAATTGTCTTCACGTGTCCGTGATATGCAGCAACGGAAATTGGAGAGTGGCCTGCAACGCAGAGACTCAGAGCAATCCCTGGCACTGCAAGCAGCCGTCGTAGAAGTATAGTATCCAATCTCGTTGCGGCATGGTGTAAAGATGTAGACGGGGCCTCAAGTCTCCCACGGCCTCCAACGAAATTAACGTCGATGTCTTTCTCCGCCAAGAGCCTTTCGGTTATCTCGTCGCATGACGAGTAAGTAGACAGCCAAAGTGGCGTATTGCCATCTTTGTCTTTGCAGTTCACGTTGGCAAGGGGGTGGCCCAGGATCAAATCGACCACTTCCAGGCGTCTGCTTTGAACGGCGAGATGGAGCGGCGTATAGCCTTTCCGGTCCTGAATGTCCAAGTTCAGATCCTTTTGTCTAAGACGCCACTTGACAGCATCTATCGACCCATGCAACACTGCCTCATGAAGAGGTAGCTCGGAATCCTGAGCATTTCGGGCACCTAAATAAACTTCACAGTCGGGGCCATTGATAAACATTATTTTCATGACGGGTCTATTGATTCGACATGCCCAAGACCACGCCGACTGGCCTGAATCATCTTCCAAGTTAGGGTCGCTGCCACTTAAAAGTAGCAGTTGCACGAATCCTATTCTTCCTGCGAAGACTGCTAGGTGAAGCGCCGTTCGCCCGTATTTGTGTTTAATGTCCACACTGGCGGCGCGGTGCTCTAGCACGCTCTTGACGATGGAGGAACTCCCGTAGTGGATAGCATATGACAGGGCGCTGTCGCGCGCTTGGTTTTGGATGTTGATATCTAGATCTCGTTGACTGAGCAGCAGTTCGCGCACAGCAGCGGAAGAGTATTTCAACGCCCGCATCAAAGGAGTTTTGCCTCGGTAAAATGCATTGATGTTGGCGTTGTGCTGGAGCAAAGCATCCGCAAGGCCAACGTTGTCGTATTTGACGGCCAAGTGCAACAGATTGCTGTTCTGAAATCTAATGTTGTATTTCCAGGTGCTGGGCTGCAGTCTAAAATCAAGGTCTTTGCATGATTTGGCGAGGGCGAATAATGCACTGCCATCCAAATGCGACACGATCCACAGCAAAAGCTCGTTGGGCAGGTCTCTGATGTTTGGCTGTACTTTGTTAGCTCATCCGTAACTTCAGTAAGAAAGAATTGGAACTGACCATAGTGGAACAGCAGAGTAGAACTAGGAATCAAATAAATTGTAGATGAGGGTGAGGTGTGGGGTGTGAAAGTTGCACGTGGAGAGGTCCTTATATACTTGCCTCAGCTAAATTCCGCGGTCACATAGGGTGTAGCACGTCACTCCGCTGAGAGGTGCGTAGCAATCACGCGGCAGCATCAAAGTCTTGACAACAATGTTTAGGCGGGTGAAAGAATCCTTGGACTCTAGCTCCTGGGAACACCAAAGCTGTTCCTGGTAGTTGTCGATGGCCCTAGGAACCGAATCTAGTCTCTACATGCCCACACCTCGGATCTAGCGCCATAGGCGTCGAAGCAAATAACAATCTAACAGGCACTTCGAAACTTCCATAGGCAACCAAGAATTTAACCTAGCATTTATCGACTTTGCTGCGTCCCACCGCAGCCAACCTGTTCGCCAATGCATGGTCAACGCAACCTACAGCTACAAGTGCAGCTGATTTGGGCAGCAGTGATGTGGAATGATATCCCTTCTTGCAGGCCACTGATCGGCCTATACCGGCGCGTACTGCATCCAAATGCATTCTTCGACGTACCAACTGTTTCAAGGAAGGCGTTGCATGTCAGCAGCCACGCAGCCATGTATGTAAGGAGGCTACGGCGATGGCATATAAAGCTGACGAGGGAACACTGCGGAGATTGCCCAACATCAACTCCCATCCAAAGTATTTTCTGCCTTCCAAGACAACCTCAATGACTACCATGCCTTGGAACCCATTTGCTGTCTGCGGGATCCCTCACGGTGGTCCTGCGTCCTGTTGCGGGGTGACGAAGAAAGGCCAGCCGTGCAAAAACTCTGTCAAATTTCAAGACACCAAGATCGGCCATGAAAGGTTGACCACTCTCGCCAGAGAGCCGTTTGACTTGTCAGCTTTGCAGTCAAAGCTATGTGATATTGCTAGAGCCTTCCTCTGCGCGAGATGGCACCGTCAACAGCAGGCCGACCAAGTTGGCCAGCGGTGGTATGAAGCAGCCATCCGCAACCAGGCGCGAGTGCCGCATGGCTCTAGAGTTGCCGCTCCATCCATTGCGCATCCGGGCCAGCGTCAGATGTCGTCAGTGTCCAGGAGTCGCCCTGCACCAGGCAACACCGACAGGTCACCTCACGGGCTCAGACAAGACCCACCGGTGCCGCTGTCAACCAACCCCGAGCCAGTGCAACCATTCAATCCATTTGTGACTTCCACAATACTGCGGACAAACAGTGTTCCATGGCATGTTTCGCTGGCTCAACCAGCGATCCTGACATCGGTCGCTAACGTCTGGGCTGGCGTCCAAAGCTTGACGCTCAAGGATCTCACCCTGAGTGACGAGTTCGACGACATCCACTGTGTATTTTGTCTGGCCGAGGATGATGACCTTGCAAATGAGAGTGTGATCTTGCGCTGTCAGTGCAAGGCGCTTTCCCACCTGGCCTGCGCGGAAGAGTGGCTGGAAAAACGAACTACGGGTTTTGGGACGTCATGCTGTGTGTGGTAAGTAAGGCTAATTCCAATGATGCAATACCCAAGATGCTGATTAATACAGTCGAAATGAAGGGCCTTTAGACGCCTTGGTTCGCCCACTACGAGTCCAATCGTCGGATGCTGAGACACGTCATATCCACACGGCAACTGAATCATCTCCCGAGAGAGAACTTGCCACTATCAGGAATCCATCACAAAATGACCCGAGTCGGAGTCAGCTGCGACAGCGCTCAGTGGGACCCCAAGGGAGATCAGTCGAGCAGAGTGTGGATAATGGCCCCCGTCGCTCGGCTAGGCTAGGAGCTCATCTACCACGAGGCCCTTCTACGTCTGCACCACCCCGCCGGTCAGCACGACTAAACTCCACTCGAAGGTGATCTTAGTTTACAGCGGAGGTGTGATGGGAATGAGAAATTAGCGAAGCGACTGTCAATCACAGGTGAAGACACGTGACCAGACACACCGCATTCGGCCCAGCAACATAGAGCATAGCCGTGGTATGGAGTTTTAGAGCAAGTTTAGAAATGATGCAAATGAAATTCTGAATGTTCGAACTCGCAGAGCACCAAAACTAAAACCACGCTACCTTTTCATCTTTGCAAGTACTAGATGCTAATACACCCCCAAGGACTGTGGGCAGTTTCGCTTAATTTTTTTTTAGATCGAAACCATATTCATACCCAACGGTGGTGGCCAAAGAACTGTAGACATGGATTTATCTCAGTGGTGCGTGTCGCGTCAAGACGGAGATTGTTAGCAGAAGAAAAAACATCTCGGGCCGGCGAGGGGCTCTGGCAAACTCCTATGCTGGTTAGATTGACTCTGGGAATCAATATGTTAACCCTGGGAAACAAAAGCATTTCTGGGAGCTGTATATCCCCTGGGAAATACACCTTAGCTTGCCAGAGATCGAGCATATATAGTAGCTTGGGTGTTTGGTCGCTGACCAAACATTGTGCCTTTTTGGCCAGATGGCGTAGTGGTAAAACCCAAGCAACCATGAACCGTCACGATTATGCTCGATCTCTGACAGGTATTTATTTACGAGGCGTATCAGACCGCGTGTGATCGGCGGTCTTGTTTCGGAGGTCGGCCCATCCTTGGACCCCACAACACTGTGTTGAACGGAACAATTCATCTTTCTGAGGCACTACAGCATAGTTCAGGTGAGTTGCCTCCCATTTTTTTGATATCCTTTTCGTCTCTTCCACCAAACTGTCCGCTGCGCATTGACTGTTGTGATAGCCGCAATTTGCGAAGACCCATGAAACAGGTACCGATACAACAGAAATTCCCTCCAACCTTACTCATGTACTTCTAACTAGCACCAACTGCATCACTAAAATGAAGTACAGTTCACCAGGACGCACTTAGATGGCAAGAGGAATATTCGTATTCTATACCCTGGGAGCTATGGAACTTGTCTTCCACCATTACTATATAATCTATGAGCCCCTAGCTTGTTCATGGGCCCAAAACACCCTTCTTGCGATTCTCAGTTTTGGCTCTTTTGAAGCCTCTGAATACTATGCCACCACAAACCACCACCATCATAGATGGAGAATTCGAGCGCCTTAAGAGCATACAGATGAACGCGCTGGACAAGAATGTAATGGCATTCCTCGAAGCAACTCACAAGTCGGTCCAGGCCAAGGGCATATACAACCCAAGGGGCCCTTTTGAGAGGTCTCTCATCCATTATGCCGCCATGGGGGACTGTACTGAGCTTCTCTTGCAACTTTTGGAGACAGAAGCGCCAATAGAGGATCGCGATCAGAACAAACGCACGCCTCTCTCCTGGGCTGCTGAATACGGCTCTTACAATGTGACGAAGATCCTGGTCCAAAACGGAGCGCAGGTCAACTCTCTGGACGATACGTACACGTCGCCCCTGACGTGGCTGAAATACGCAGGGCACCCTGATTGTAAAAGCCTCCCAGCCACCAAAAGATTTCTCAAAAGTAATGGCGCAACCACAAGAGGGTTTAAAAGGGCCTGGATTTTGCAGAAGCTTGGACGTCTCTAAGTGTGTTATAGGGAACCCTCAAGTACCTTTCCCGACCTAGTCCTTGTTGATCGTCTGTATTTGACTGCGCTTGTTATTGTGACCTTGGGGGATATATACTGTCATTTATACTGTCATTTCGGAAGGCTGTGGTGGCTTGTTACGAAAGAATCTATGCTTTCTTTCCTGGTTTTTTTTTAGCACTAATACACGTCTCCAATAAACATTCATCAATGGCGATGGCGCTTTTACTCCTGTTTCTGTATTAGTTGGCATATCCCTTAGGACAGAAATAGAACACTGAATTTCCCTACGGTCATCGTCGCATTGGTGGGTTGAGGAGAGGCCGGCCTTCTGTAACAATGATTAGGCCTACAGATTATTCACATATTACCGATGGCTGATTGACTTTTTAGGCTCACGAAGCATGAGAAGATACAGAGGAATTTAGCAAGATTCAGTCCAAAGAAATGACGATTAATAAACTCAACTTCTATGTATAGCCACTTGCAAGGATTGAAACCACATAGCAGCGATATGAGCACCAAGTTACGTCGAAACAAGTATTTCGTACTATCTATATGGTTATTTATTCGTACTAAAAGGTCTCTCTAACTGCTAAAGACAGGCACGTTACCGTAGTTGTACAACGGAAGCCGGAATACATGGGAGAACGACCCGTCTTGGACATACTGCATTTGGTATCGCTAATCACGGCGAAGCTGTGCTACTTGTTAAGAAGCTCCTGAGAAACGTCATCGCAAGAGCCTTTATCATTAGCGGGAGATCACGGGTTTTTGGCCGATTCGGTTTGGATATTAATAGTACCGAAAGGGCGTTCATTTTTGCGAATATTAATAATCGTAAACTTGGTAATTCCAATTTGTGCGGCCATCTGAGACATGTTAAAGGATTGGTTTTGTAACATAAAGCTTCGGAGTGGGGAGTTTTCTGCCTGATGTTGGCTACGGAAATTTAGCACAGGCGAGTGGTGGCAGGGGAAGTTTACCTCAACATGGGATGAGGCGTACACCAACAGTATAGCACTTTCATATAAGATACAACTACCATTTCTGAACCTTCAGAAATCGGTAGGAAGGCGGGGTCTTTGTCACCTATCCAATCAGAATTAACGGCACTAGGATATATTTTCCGGGAATCAATTCACAAGAGTGCGGAGGTATACCTTGTTGTAGCTCAGAGGTATGATTTTGATTATTTATTCTAGAGGGAAACACGAGCTTATATATACAACGAGAAGATCAAGTTGATTTCCAATCAGCTTGATGCTTCGTATAGATAACTCGGGATTAATTCCGATGGCGCGGCTTGGTTCCTGGTCTGCACCAGCCTCATATCGCAACAACCTCAGCTTGGTCGCATGAGACAAGGGTAGGAATATGATAGAAATATGGCGACCATATTCTTACGTCAAACAAATTCTCCCAAGACAAAGAGATTCAGGCCATATGCCAAATGCGAACCTTGCTTGGGATGGATAAGCTCGATCTATTGTGGCAGAACGCTTTGCCGTCGTGGTCTCTTTCCGGTGCAAGCATCCTATATTTCGCAACAGACCCAGGGATACTCCCTCGGGAGCGGATAAATATGATACATGCAGTCCCACCCTAGAATAACTCATACATTATCTTGGATATTGCCATATTCAGGCAGAGCCCATTTTAGCATCCATTCTGAATCGAGAATTTGCTTAGTAGTAGGGCGATTCTCAGGTCTGAATGAGAGCATCGGCCGTAGCATGTCGAAGAAAGCTTCCCTCTCCCTTGCATCAAACGGCGGTATGTCACTCTCTCGCCTAGGCTGTTGCACGCTATCCTTAAACCGATCGTCCCAAGATCGGAAAGGGTTGCGGTTCATTGGCTTACCATCCTCAGTAAATTTCAGTCGTCGCGCGTCCCACCTCCTCCACCATTCAAGCGGCAAAACACCAAGAGTATCGACATGCTCGCAGGTCATGTCGTCCTCCGTCGCGAGAAACCCTTCAAATAATGGCCGTTGGGCTATGATAGACCATATGGTACAGGCGAGAGTCCAAATATCCGATGAAAAAGACAGAGGGTCATTTGCCTCAAACCGCGCCTCGGGGGGACGAATGACAAGGGGGGTGCGAGATTCGTATTTCCGTTCTTTTGAGGGGGAGAAGGCTTCACCAAAGTCTGTAAGCAAGATCCTGGTCTCTGAAAGTGTGATTCTCTCACTCGCTTCCCCTAACCATATGGGCGCAATGCCGTGGGATGGGACACCAGGCAGAAGCGGATTGCCATCTAGACGAACAACTGGTTCTAATTCTGGTGCTCCATATTTCTCATATAATTGTTTAAGTGGGAGCTGGTCAAAATTGGGTGGAACTTTGAGAAGAATATGTCAATGGTCGCCCAGCTGTGGCAGAGTGGCTGCACACTAACGAATGCTTTGGTAAGATAAAAGAGTCTTTGTAGAGCGTCGGAGTGTGACAAAACTGCAAGAGAATGTTGGATTCTACCGAGATTGGGATTTTGGTCCGCAGCCTTTCGGTACCAATACCGCGATATGCCTGCCAGATGTTTCCGATGCTGTCTTTGCGCAGCCATATGATATCATGTCACATCACCCAGCTGCTCATACACTATCACCCCAAGAGCTGGATCGAACTCTAAGAATCGGTTCAGCGTTGATGAGACGTGGTAAATGAAATGGAGCATGGGGCCCAAAGATCCTGGAAGGTTTTGGTGCAGAAGCTCTAAGGGTGAATATATTCCATAACGCCACATTCTGTTAAACATGGCATAGTCGTAAGGAACATCTCTGATAGCAGCTCTAGCAGATGGCATCTGGGACATGGAGAAGAAGTGTTCATGCTCTTGAAGCAAATGCTTGTGTATGGCGAGAAGGGCTTGCCATCTGTGGAAAGGTATGTGGATTTTGGATTGCGGTTGTTTCTTGTCAAACCAAATACACTTTTTTTCCCACAATATAAGCTTTGTGTATTGCTGTCTGAGAGTAGCTATATCGGCCTTTGTTTGGTCGATACTTCCAGTAACCCCCTCATTTCGAGATGTCGATGGTAGCAAGCGTGAAGTCATTTGGCAGGGCTGTCGGGTTTTCGTTAAGCTGTCTCAGAATCAGACCCGCTATGGCCCTAGATGTGACTGTTTTTGACGCTTAAGGGGAAATTGGACGTGAATCTTCGTTCTGAAAGCATGTTAGATAGTTCCTGCTACCCCGGCTTTTCAGCAAGACGAGAAGTTGTACCACAAGACTAACCGCTTCTGTATATTGTGATAAAATGTGGATGTAAATCTGATCGATAGAATGGAAAATGGAAGAGGTAGGGTCTCGATTAAATAGACGAGGAAAAGGAAAGTCAGACCAGTCAACCACCCGGTGAAGCCCGGGCTATACCACAGCCTGCTGTGCCAAGTTTCTCGATCCTTCCAGGGGTAGTGCTCTCTGAGGCTCTAGATCCCAGGAGGTAGAATACAAGCGTGATACACAGAGCCAGGCCCTGTATGGGCCTTTGGTAAAACGGTAATATACCGTTGCTTAGGGATCAGCCCTGAGAACATAGTCCCGAGTGAATCGAGCAAAAAGGCCTGTGTGGATATAGGCACCGCCCTGCTGCAATTTTAGTGGTGACGTTTCCACTGCGCTTGTGGATGTCACCCGATTTGCTCCATTAGGCATGATTGACAGAAGGCCATGTCTCATGGAGGAAGGTGTGATACAATGAACAACCTGATGATTGGTGAAGTTTCTCTGGTGCTGAATACCGCAAGTTTGCACCGGTCAGTGCACATGGCACCGAAAACAAGATCAGCAAAATGGTCTCGTAAGTGTAGGACTTTGATCCACACCGATGTGGGTGTTCCAGCTGATCTCAAGTTCCTGATCTGAGCCTTCTGATTGCCTGCATCTTTGGCGTACAGAAAGTGTGCCATTTTGGTGGAAGACCAATTTACAACGTGGCCAAGCAGTAGGTTTACATCCTTCATAGTCAGAGTCCTGGATACGCAAGGAGCACTAGATATAGAGGATGCGCTTTCTTTCACCTTCCAGACTCTGCCTCAACGTCTTGTTTGGTGCTAAGGCTATGAGCAGATTCTGGTAAATTAGACCGCATATTCACCTGGGATGGGCGGAGCACGGCTTGGCCATCATTGGACACTGGCCTTCGATACCCAAGAGGCCGGTGGATTCCAACCTGAGTCCCTACGCTATCAACCAGTGGCTAGCACTTTCCCCTGCAGGCCAATTCAATCACAGTGCCAGTACGGTGCATCCGCGGAAGATCAGGGGAAGAGTACTGGGACCTTAGGACGGGGCGGTGCAGTTACAGGTGGACGCCCGGGACATTCCCTCTAGGGTATGGTTCAGATTTCATACCCCAGAGTACTAATAAAACACCGGGTACAGGGTGAAACTTTCAAAATACCTGTTCAATACGGCGATCCCCCCAACTCTAAGCGGTCTTTTTCACATAAGTACAGGTGTTCGAAAAGACCGATATCTTAATAATAGTCTCGTTGTGGATATAATATGTCGGGCCTACGGGCAACCTAGATGATTGATCAAGAGGAGCTACTTCCCATATCCGGGGTTCCACTACGTTCTTTAAAGACAGCTGTTCTCTATGCCGAATTTCAGCACGCGCCAGGTCACAACGGAACATCCAGTTTCCATACCTTTGAGATACCGAAAAATTAGTGGAATCGTAAAATATACATGGCAGGTGGAGAATCCGGAAGATTGGCCGAAAGATAGAAAGTCCACTCCAGCATGGGCAATCAGAACACCAAGATGGAATTAAGATTTGAGCTGCAATCGCGGTATGGATAGGGCAGCACTATTGTGTCATTTGTAACCAGGGGTTATGCACTAGTCAGATGTGCTGACATTGAAATTCCACCCGAGCGCCTAAAGCTCAGGTTAAATTCCTGCGGCGCGGTCTTACCTATAATGTTTCCAGAGAGCTTTCATCTCAGCCTAGTGATTCCAGGCACGCGTCGTCGCTCATTCCCAGCAACCATCATGCCACCAGCTACCGCGGAAATGCTTCTGGCAGACTTATCAACACAACTGGAAATATTCATTCGCTTTCTCAAGCTCGACTTAACTTCCATCATCTTGGAGGGTGACTTGGTACGAGGGGGAACTCGGCGGGCCACCGAGCTCTTGGCCCCGGGAAAGAACACCCAGTGCTGGATACAGCGACTCCAAGAAGTTCACCAGTGGACCAACCTAGCTTTGTGGGAGCAAGACTGGCTACAACGGACTGGAAGGAATGAACCTACTCCATGTTCAGGGTCCCATCGCTTCGGAACCATGGCTCCGTTTATCCAAGAAGAAGGATTGCCTGACAATCACAACACCAAAAAAGCACTCCAACATGGACGCAGGCTGATGCGGTTTGAACGTGAATTTGGACATGGAATTACGCTCCTTTTGTTACCCGTCCTTTCCGCCTTCCGTTCCCTATCCATTGGTGAAGAAGCTCGAACAATGGAGATGCTGCGAAGCAGTGACTCTGCATACGTCGCGCATCTGGCTCAATCTCTAGCTCGCCTGAGGCTCAACTACCAATGTATCCATGGAATTTATCCCGGTAAGCTAATACAGTCAATCTGCTTATATTCTCTACCTAAGGTCTTCTCCGCAGAAATACGCTGTTCAGCACGTGCAGCATCAACAAGCAACCCGGTGGTTCCCACTAGATCCTCATAAAGGCAAAGGCTTCGGGGGCTGACGGATCTATTCCCCACGGATCCTCGGAAAATCCCTGCCACACCAAGAATCCCCCGGCAGGCAGTGAAATCTCCATCTTAAGTGCACCTCGCACGAAAAGTACCTCGTTCGATGTCAGATTGAAAGATCTTGATGTTCCTCTTTCCTGTGCGAATTCGGTGCTCGACAAGTGGTGTGAGACCGGGTAAAGCTTCAAGATTGTCACTCTGTCCTCCAGGCTCCCTGAGAGGGTTCGGAAAACTGAGACTCCGTTTCGGACCGGATGGGCGGCCTTGATTGCCCAGTTGGTTAGTAAATCGGGAGAGTGGACGATGACTGGGCCTTGGTGGAGAAGAAAAGCGGGCCTTCCGATCACTTCTTCGATCGTCCTGGTGAACTTCCATAATTTTAGTTCTATATATCGACCACTGTATTGAAAGACATACGTCACGATCCTGGATTCCGAATCTCAAGAAGCTTTCGCATGCATCATGATCCCCTCTTCCATACGTGACTGTCTTTGACACTTCGTTTGGCCGCGACCGGAGAGATCTTTCCACTTCTCTGACCATACTCTCAGGCGGCGAGCTGGCTTGGAGTTTGCTGTAACCCATAACCTCCATGGCCGAGTATGGGATGGTGTGATCGAACGACATGTCTTGGGTGGATGTCATATTGCGGAGAAATAGAGACTAACCAAATGAAGCCTAGTTCCAATTTGGCAGCAGGTGTAGGCCTTGCTCTCACTGTAAGGAAAGGAGATGGGTTTTGCCTATGTCACCTTTAAATGTTGGGGAAATGTGGCCTTTTATACTGCCGCGACTCAGCAGCCAGTCTATGGCGTGGGCCGCACTAGCCTTCCATGGGAAGATGGGAACGCAACTACGCATGGGGGAATACCACATTCTTCGGGTACTATCGAACTAAAACGTAAATATTGAGTGATGCAGGCCTAAAAAGACGGTCAGCTCGAAATTTTAGCTCGCAGCTTTTCGGCTACGACCATTGGAGGATCCACCCATTGGGCCCATTACGAAACCGTTCCATTCTACATCAATGCATGCGACTCCGGACGTTCTATACAAAGCGATACACAAGTTTGCGATACACAAGTTTCAAGGATAGGCTTT
Source organism: Penicillium chrysogenum (assembly GCF_028827035.1). NCBI lineage: Eukaryota > Fungi > Ascomycota > Eurotiomycetes > Eurotiales > Aspergillaceae > Penicillium > Penicillium chrysogenum. The sequence goes on along the minus strand of NW_026622750.1, from coordinate 3,229,079 downwards.
ACCAGATCGAAGGTTGATGGCTTCGGAAGCAAGCGAAATACTAAGTGGTTTATAAAGAAAGCAATAAATGGGTCTTCTATATTACAGTAAGATATTGAATATTTCAACTTGGACAAACTCAAAAAGGCCCATTCACCCGTAATTTCAACTAGATCAAGTACCGTCCCCTCGTCCCAAGTGTTCCGCATGGAATCCTGAAGTGAAGTTAGATATGCATGCTCGAGAAATAACTTTGGATGACCGAGACATACATTGATTTTCAATAACAAACGCTCCTCTTGTAGAGAATATGCTGCGGTCCGAGGATGCAGAAAATATTTCCAACGTACGTTTCAGTATAGACCTGACCTCTTGGTATTGGTCATTTTCCTGTAGCGCTGCACGACTTCTGCTGAGGGTATATGCTGACTGCTCAGCATAGTAACTTCCGAGACCTCGAATATACCATCCATAGGATTTGGACTGCATGTCCTCAGCCAAAAGGTTGAAACACTGTAATGAGGCCTTTGCAAAGGCAATGCACTTCAACTGAGATATTCTTGTCCCAGGTGCGATGTCCCCATTTAGGTATCGTTGGAGATCAGGCAGGAAGAGAAGATGAAGCAGATAGTTGATATAGCAGTGCAGTATGCCCTGGATCCCTGGGTGAGATCCAAGCTGCGAGCCAGATTCACTGACTTTGGTGTAAATCTCGCTGCACTGTTTCTCTATGCGGAATAACTCAGTCTCAAGCCCAGCGAGGCTCCATTCTGACATCAAACCACGCTCTGTGCCCACGCAGATTTTGTCTGATATTTCCAAAAGTTGCAAATTCAGGATTGTGAAAGTCATCTGCGTGGTAGGTGATCCTTCGACACTTATTGGTAGGTGTGGTCTTTCAGTGGACTTGTAGATATCAGCTCGTCGCTCTATACCTTGTGTGATATCCCGGTTGCGGTAGTAGTCGTGCACTTGGGCATTGAGAAGAAAAAGCATTTTCAGGCCAATCAAAAGCTGCCGATATTCCGCGCAGACCATGGGCTCGACAACACACTGCGTGGTATCGATATGGCATTTGGTAGAACTTGCTGTATGATAAGCCAGTTGGAGGTTACTGAATACATCGGCTCCACGGTGTGTGCGACCATAGATTATGAGTACGATTGCTTTCAGTGAAGTGGGTGATGGTTCAAACGGTGGGTGGTTGGTCAACAAACAGTCCCAGGCGGATTTCTCGTACAACATCGACAGATCGTCAGAAAAACAGCCCCTCTCAGGATCTTCTTCTGCACGGTAAGATAGTGCTAGGACTGCAAAAAGCAGGGATAGCCAGGATTTAGGCGTGACGTTAGGATTGCGGCAGAATACCTCGTACTCAGCTTTGAAGCTGGTGGCATTGATGACACAAAATAGCTACCTTGTTGTTAGTAATCAACCTCAAAATGTCTGGTAGACCAACTTTACCGTGGAAATAGATTCAAAGTATCTTTCTATTAAGCAATCGATCATCTGACAGTTTGGGAGGACGTCAAGTAGTTCCCCATGTGAAGAGCAGCCTATCAATGAAGCTGGATGAGCCCCCTTGTCTGAATCACTGCCATCCAGACTTGGGCTTTTTCTCAAGTCTGACAGGGGATTCCCATTGCTAATTGTGGAAAACGACTCGCTACAGCCGAGTGATTCGCTGCGACATACTTGTCTCGTGTCGAGAGCAGTAAGCGTGTTGGGTGACGACCAATTCTCGGGCCTTTCATCGGGGGTGCTCTCCGGTTGTTGGATTGCCTCCTCCATAACAGCATTTCGAGATAACTCGCCATTTCCATTGTATTGATTTTGAGTTGCATGTATTCCCGTCTCTCCGGGGTGGTCTTCTGTCGTTTTCATAAACTCGCACGTACTTTCAGTCCCTCGGGTAGTACATGTTCCACAAGGAGGCCCTCCGCCAGTGCAACGAATTTTCCGTAAGCGACACGGTAGGCAGGCCCATGTGCGTCTTTTTCTTGGACGAACCTCCTTGTGAGATTCCAGATCAAATGCGCAGACTTCTCTTCCCTCTGTAACGCAGTTCTCGCAAGGTGGTCCACCCTTACAAAGCGATTTTTCCATGCAGCATGGGAGGCATGCATTGCAGTCAGGCCTGGTTTCCGGCGCAACAAGTTTCTTGCTGGACGGAGTGTGCACAAATTCACAATTTTCCTTTCTAAGTCGAATACAATTCTCACACGGAGGTCCCCCAATGCAGCGAGTTCTCTTTTTGCGACAAGACTGGCATGCTGTACGGGCGCGAGTTCGCACGGCACACTCATATTGATGATGTGGAGGCATCGAGGAAAGCAAAGACGATGGAATGAATTGAGAAGGATTACCCAGGTCCCAGGGTCTGTACAGTTTTGAGTCTTGTTCTTTTCGACGGCAGAGGCTGGTATTAAGTATTCTCATCTGACGGCGGGAGGACAATTTCTCCCGACCAGAGCTTGCATTCCATCATTGCCTTGGTGGAGGAGGGCCCAGATTCTTGGGCCCGCTTGTATCGTATGTGCTATTATACGTCCAACGCATTATTTGGTCAATCCGTGTCATTGTATCCGATAGATTGCCATGCTGAGTACATACCTCTTTTGCTAGATCCATTCACCCATCTCATTCGAGTTATACTTTTTCTAGCTAGTAGAGGACCGAGCGTATTCCAATAGATATCACACTAGACTACTTCTAGTTGGTTGTGCAAGGATCCCCATATTAATGAAATAATACAATACTAACCCAATGCCCCAATGCGAGAACTGCGCGTACCAATCACCATCAGGTCATTTAGGGCTCATGCCAAGATTGCGCGGACTAATCTCATAGTAAACTGGATTCAGCTCTGTGGCCGCTTCATCTATATTGTGCCTTTGACCTCTCATTGTAGTAAATATCGCAAGGAAATTTTGTCAAGTTTGACATATTCAAGTGATACTATTCACAATCTGAACACTTTTCGTCACCTGTGCCTTCCCATCGAACATTCGCACTGTTTCGGATATCTCCATTCCACTTATAACAGTCCCTTCGCGTGTAGAACCCCATTGCTGTATCTTTCTATTCGCGATCTCATAAGCCAGATGAAATTTCCAGTCTACTCCTAGACGTGCCTGGATTTGTCAGAAATGAAAAATTATCATCAAGGCTTCGTACCTGTTGGTTTCGAAGCCAATCCAATGTACATCTGGCCATAATAAACAGAGTTCTTCGGTCCATGTTTGTCTCGCTGGGATACCGTCTGGTCTTGGCCGGGGAGACAAGGTGTAAGGACTGCCGAGCGACAGGACTGCAACTTATATGTTACTCTTCATTAACAATCGCAGATATTGTAACCAAAAGCCCGAGGTAAACATACATAGAACAAGACTTTTCGGATGTGGCGACAAGTTATTGGTTTTCGACTCCTGGTCATACACGATAGAGGTCATGCGAATGTGGTAAATTTTGGTGTACTTATATTACCTCGGACAGAAAAGCCAGGACGCGCAGCAAAGGGCGTTTCTCCAAGAACAAGATTCCAGCATGCAAGTATTTGCATACCTTCCTCGTGTTAGGCAAGTCTGGATTGCCCACTACTAAAGCTCTAGACTCGCTAAATGGGCTACCGTCGTAAATCGAGACCAAGAGTGTCTGGTTGGATTATGAATTGCTGGGAGAGGTAGATTTTGTAGGATTTTGTATGTGATTGGTGATATTTAGCCAAAAGAAAGCTTAGACAACATAATTACGCATTCCATAGAACAGATTATTCGGCCCTCCACTGGATACCCCTTTGCCTTTCTCGAACAGTAGAGCAGTGTTTTAGTATTTGTCGCCCCAAGTGACAATCTTGTTGGGGAACAAATTAAGAAAGTGAAGGGTGTCATCGGGGGCCCAATTTACAAAAAGCACAAATTTTGACCTAAAAATGAAACAACAAGAATGCATGCAATCACTCGAGAGGCTCGAAGGAGTTTGCGAAGCTTTGTTCCCACATGATGTTTACCAGCCTCATGGTTATGACAATCACAATCAACATGACTCGTTGCCCACAGATGGCGAAGTCGAGGATCAAACGTCGAAAAAACTTCCAATTTCCGATCAAACCCGCCTTGATGATTTGAAGGAGTAGTTTGGCCTTGAGTTGGAGCGTGTACTGGGTCACTTGGTTCTCCGCCAGCCAAATCATTATTCGACCGGGTGTCGTCATTTCCAGCATTGAGAATGGAACCAAAGCGGAAGTATTCCCGTAAAAGACGGGACATAGATGCAGTATTCCTTTTTGGGTTTTACTGCCAACTCGTAAGCCATCGGCTCCGGATAGAGGCCTCCACTCTGAATTCCTCCAATGCTGCAGGGTGTGACGGATTATGCACCAAAAATATCCTCCATGGTCAAGCAGAAATGCGCACCCAGATATCGAGCTTTTCATTTCGTTGAGAGAGATTTCTAGCTTCCATCCCGTTGCTCCTACTGTCACCATGTTTCCATGTTGCTCCCGGATGTGTAACATGTCCCATGGCTGGTCAAGTGATTAGTACAGTAACTCCCTCGGCGGGAAAAGGAGAGCTCACTTCTAATTTCAAGACCATGAGGTATGTAATTGCTGCAGAGAGGAGTTTCTCCATGCTGGGTCGCAGGCGCGCATATACCAAAGATTCGTATTTGCAATAACCATTTCCATTCGGGAGGCCTTGTGATTTATATCAAAGTATCAATACACACGACTAGACCCGTGCAGTAAACCAATGCACCGACAATGGGGCCCATTACCTGAACTGTATTTCGCGTACGCGACAGGAAGACCGAGATTACGGTCAGATTTCCATCCGCCGTAAGAGGCATTCCTGGAATGGGTCCATCCAGCACTCTTGCACATTGTATTCCATGTTCTCAATGTAGTGCGTACAGGAGGCACAAACAATGGACAAGTAACGTTGGTGGCACAACGGTTCCCGGTTTGTTGCTTTGTGCCGCATGTTGAGGGACCAGCTTCAGTCCCCGAGGAGCATAACGCAACGGCTTAGATATTTTTATGGACTCGACGGAGCAGGATTTTCCGGGAGAAGCATAGTTCGGCATATCTTGATTCATATGATCGGGTTATCTTCAGTTACTTTGCGTCCCAGCCGTATCAGCTTACAGAGGATTCTATATTCTAGAATTGACGATATACCTTACAAAGGAAAAAGTGTCGCATATATGTCTTAGTCTCTGTACATATCAACAATTGCCAGCTTCACAATCGCCATCCAGGCAAGGTTGTATCCCACCCCCCTGTGGCACCCAGCTGAGTGCCCCTGATTCGGGTTATTGCTTGGTGGCTAGAACTGCAATGGTAAGTGAGGGAATAACAGAGCTTCCATCAAAACAAGGTTTCCGAGGTGATTGTAGGTCATTCCAGTGCATTTGAGATCTGGATAATCCTAGCCTTGTCTTCGAGAGTTGATATTGTAAGCCAATTTTGAAAAGAAAATATGGTTTGTCTTTTATTTGAGGTTTGAGGGGATGTAGAGATCTTCGGTGCCTTGAGCAGTGTCCCATTGGCCTCGCAGTAAAGGAACAGCAAGGCTTTATATGTTGTGGGGGTGTGATTAATTATCATAAAGTCATGCAGCAAAATCGAGCAGTGAGTGGCGTGATGTAACTTTCACAGTGACTCACCTATCTGCCACTTAGAGGTCATTATAGAAAAACAATATCACAAAGCCACTGAACCGACCGTATTAAGTTTCGTATAATACAAGCGATCTGGACTAGTCTCAGAAACGAAACGATTTTCTTCCGCGTAAAGTGGCTACCAGGATACTTGGGTTGCCGGATCATTAGCTGGCCAGGTAACGTCGGACTCAAGGCCGTAAATGTGACCCGCTCTGAGGCGGTAACTTATTACATAACAAATTCAACAATCTTGGGTGTAACTAGTTATTGCCTAATTATGTGAGTTGAGGTAACGAGGGATCTGGTGTTACCTCACAAAACATAATCATCTGGCTCTGGAAATATCATGCCTTGCACCCTCGATTTTCGAAATAGAACTCGGGGGTCCTAACCCTCAAATGGATGGAATCGGCGTGCAATTACCTCAGGGGACAGGGTTGCTTGCTGTGGTGGGATGGTTTTGCCTCTTTCCAATCTTACAGGGTGCCAACAGCCCTAATCAGCCCAAAGGCACCCAGCTGATTGCCCCTAATCCGGTTAGCCACCAAAGCCTGACAGTTGTAACCGAACCTCTAGTTAGTCGGCTACCCCTAATCTAGTTAATGTTAGTCGTCATTATCAGGTCCGCAGTACCTAAAGTCCACTGTCCCTTGACGGCTACGACAAGTTATCGCTGTATAATGCGATAAATGTCTGGATGCTTATACATTATTATGGGATGAACTATCGACTGTTCGGTCTTCCTAGGATTAAGGGCTTAAATTTGAGTTCAAGCATATACAGTAGCTTGGGTGTTTGGTCGCTTACCAAACATTGTGCCTTCTTGGCCTGTTAGCCTAGTGGTAAATCCAAGCAACCGCGATCCCAGGGGGCGGCGTATGACTTCGTAAGGCTAAGAAAAAAGAGATAGTTAAATATTTTGCCTTGCCCAAGGGGTATGAGGAGATATTTTTGCAAACAAATCGGACAGCGGTGTGATGGTTCTTACACCTCCTGTGATAGGACTTACAGAAGCGCCCAGCACGGACCCATGGTCTGGCCCAACCACTTGATTCACTTGACGCCCCCTTCCTGTAAGATCATCCTGGGGGAAGGGGCCAGGACGACGACGTAGTCTCACTTGCTCTGCGAATTTTTTTCCCTCTTGTCTATTCACAGCAAACATGGCACGCAAGATTCCATTTGACGGTGACGACGCTGCTTATATTCTGTTCCTTGAAGCACGAGTTCTGCACCTTGAAGACTCTCTTCGGCAATCATCTCAACAATTTACCTACATTGGAACGTCATCGAGCCCAGCGGACTTCAACGGAGTCCGTAATCAGAACGGGGTCCTTGAAAGGCCTTATCGCCCCACACGTCAAATCCCGATCGCACCAGACACCCAAAGCCACGACGGTGACACAGAACCGGCCCCGGAGGATTTCGATGAACAACGGCATATACGCAAAGATGGCGGTAATCCTGACGCGTTCAACATTATCGAATACAATCCAACAATCCACGTTGATCCAAATAGGACCGGTAAATCTGCACATGACCAGAGCAAAAAGCATCAACTCAAGACCCTATCAAGATTTATCAGCTTCATTGACAATCTACCCGAGTCAGGAATTTGGAAAGATTGGGTTTCCGCCCTTGATGAAATTCAGCGCAAAGAATTTCTCGAGGCACTGGTACAAAATTGTGGCTCGAGTCCATCGAGCTTTGCCTCACTGGGAACAGCGAAGGAGTTGGCAGAAGTGTCATCCAAGTCGACAGATATTTCTATTTTGTCTCAATACGCCAGCTTTATGGTCTCTTTCGGCATGCTGAATAAACAACTCGCATGCTTTCAAAATTTAGTGTTTGTTTCTCTTTGTGCAGTTGCATTGGAAAAAGCCGAGGACAAAGATGGCGTCTATGCAGTTATGCGGAAGGTTCTCGGATCCGATTCTTCTTCAAAACAGCTTGTCAAACTTGTTCGTGGCGCCAAGTGGGCCAACGGTCTTGTATCGCTCTTGTCTAAGACAAAGTGGGCATCCAGAAGCTGGGATATCCTCTGTGTCGGTATGGTGGCCGTATTTTGTTGTCTTGACAAGCTAACTCTGTCAAGCCCAGCGTCCCGTTAGCTTTTACGCCCGATTAAATGACTGTTCCGTGGATCCAAAGGAAGTATTGGAGAAAATGGGAACTAATGTCCATGAGAGCCGTTTTTCGCCCGAATCTATAGACTCACCGGCACCCTTCGCAATCCCTTTGATCGTAAAAACAGTTTTCAAGCACAGCACGTCGTGGGTAAATTACTTCTGCTTCAAACTTGCATAACTGATTTTTTCCAGCCTAAAGGTCATTTGCGAATGTCTGGGGTACGAATTATCCTCTGTCAGGTCTTATCAGCCCCTTTTCAAAAACGCCTTGGATGATGGTCATGCCAGGAAAAGGTTGGCATTAACGCCATACAAGCCGTCGAAAAGGCACTGTCCGGATCATTCTTCATCGCCACTAAGTGAAGCTCCAACCAGGTTGATAAATGGTTGGAAGCTAACCTGCGCAGACCACCAAGGCCAACGGGCTCAGTGTCAATCTTATCGCGGTGTCAATATCACAACTGAAGGCTCTGTTCTACCAGAAGGTATGGACGGCCAGCTATCAAGACCTTTGGTGGCTTTTTATCAACTAACTAATCAGCTCGAGATGATGATAATTCCGAATTGATGTCTCAATGCCAATCCCGGTGCCAGACTTCTCGAGGTCACACCACCCCGACTACTGTTTTCCCACAATCAGAAGATATAACTGGGCAATTGTCCCGTGTGGGCCCAGCGAAGCATTCCGCTCTATCAGAGGATATAGCTGGTCGGCCGCCCGCAGTGTTCCCCATTCCCAGTTCAATAACCCGCCCTCCTGGTACAGCGGAAGCGTTGTCAGATTTCTGTCCAGAGCCGGATGCTGGAACAGCGAGCGTGACCTCCCCATGCTCGAAGACACCTGAACATACCTTAGGGGAAACAAATGTTTCAGAAATTTTACATCCCACCTCGATGAATTTGTTCTTGCCTCTGCAGCAAGAGACGCTCTGCCAACCACTGCCGAGCGAAATCCCTTTCAACCCGCGAGACGCTTTATATCCGGCCTCGATCGACTCACTCTTGTCTCTGCAGCAAGAGACGCTCTGCCAACCACCGCCAAGCGAAATCCCTTTCAACCCACGAGACGCTTTATATCCGGCCTCGATCGACTCACTCTTGTCTCTGCAGCAAGAGACGCTCTGCCAACCACCGCCAAGCGAAATCCCTTTCAACCCACGAGACGCTTTATATCCGGCCTCGATCGACTCACTCTTGTCTCTGCAGCAAGAGACGCTCAGCCAACCACCGCCAAGCGAAATCCCTTTCAACCCACGAGACGCTTTATATCCCACCTCGATGGATTCGTTCTTGCCTCTACAGCAGGAGACGCTCTGCCAACCACTGCCGAGCGAAATCCCTTTCAACCCACGAGACGCTTTATATCCGGCCTCGATCGACTCACTCTTGTCTCTGCAGCAAGAGACGCTCAGCCAACCACCGCCAAGCGAAATCCCTTTCAACCCACGAGACGCTTTATATCCCACCTCGATGGATTCGTTCTTGTCTCTGCAGCAAGAGATGCTCAGCCAGCCACAGCCAAGTGAATTTCCCTTCAATCCAAAAGAGGCCTTGCATACATCATCAACAGCATTATTCCCCAGAGCTGTCGGGCAAGCCTCCCTGCCTGAGCAAGACGCTACCTGGCGATCAGATATCATGTCTGATACTTCAAGAACCGAGAAGCAACCGCCACCAATTTTTCCCAGTGAACTACAGCTGGGTTATCGACAAAACAGGCTTTCTTCCGTTTCTCCATCATCATGCTAAGTCTGATAATGATCGCCCCGAGGTCATTCAACACCAACATGTCGGTATTCAATAGCCAACTATGCCCCTTAATAGTATGGACGATAGATTGCGAGCTCTCAACCTTGCTCCCTAGAATTACTATCTCATCTAGGATGCCCATGCGATTTGTTCATATCGAGAAATTATAATAATGAAAGAATGGGATTAAACGACCATCAAATAAGTGCAATGAAAAGTACAGGTGCACCTGCACTTAGAGAGGGCTCGTCCTTAATGAATCTGAAAAACCCTTCTTTCAGCGTTCCTCCAGGATTGATGACAGCATCGTCGGAAAGTGGTACGAGATAAATCTTTCCCAGCTCATTTATGATCGGTCGAGTCTCTGAGAAAACAACAAGGGTCCAGCCCCAGCCCTGCAGGTTTATCAGTCGCAAGGCAAACAAACCGCTCATTGTAGGGTGGAACGCTCACCTCCCCTAACTCCATTGCTGCAACTAGTTCAGACGCCATAATACCGAGTGACGTTCCACCATACAAGGTATTCCCATATTTGTCTTTCGAATAAAATATAGTTTGCTTTTGGTCTGGATCACGTTCCTGCGCTTCGGGCAGTAAAATCTTGATTTTCTTCCGTAGACGGTCGGCTTTCTCCGTTAAGGGCTGGTTCATCTCGGTTGGTTTGAATGGATGTTGATCTGAAGTAATGATCTAGGGAGAGGACACAATATTAGCTTGTCTGATAAGAGTAGGTCTGTCATGGCCTTCTCACGTACGTTGTAACAGATATGATATGGCCCGTTGCGAGGAGTAACATTGAGGGGTTTCGCAAAAAGCAGGCACTTTTCTGCCCGATGGACAAAGTCACATGATACATACCTCGCCAGCCCGACTGGGCACAATAACCGACAGATTTATTCCCTCTGGCACAAGAACACTCAGTCTCCTTTGGATTACGACAGTTATTACACTCATGGCGACAATATAAAATTTACCAAAGGGTATCGACCGCAAATAGGAGTACCCTCTATGCTGCGAGTGACAAAGGTGCTTGGAACGGTTGATTCTGATCGGTCTGATCACGGCGTAGCAGAGCCAGAACCAACTCCGAATTCCCATCACGGGCGGCTGTGCAAAGCGCGGTATCATGAGCTGTCATCGTGCCCCGGTTGATTTGCAGACGCTCGCCCTGCTGAACCAAGAGACGCACCGCTTCCAAATGGCCTCTCGAACTGCCTAACAAATCGGCGGATCTGCCAATCCGCATGCGTTGATATCTACGCTGCCCATGTTTAGCAGTACCATCATCACTTCAAGGCGCATACTCGCGAGAAAATGGCGACTGGCTCGCACTACTGCTGTTGAGAGAGAGCCCCATTACTAGTTCCCCCTTCTGATGTTGCTTGCTCATAGCCATCCTGGAGATTTGGCCGTCCAGGGAGATTACGATGCTATTGCAATCAATATAAGGACCACTAACACCTTTGGATATTAGCAGCCAGGTACAATCTGAGGGTAGTATGATACATACATCTAGTGAGTGCCCTTTCCATCTCAACCTCACAGTCATGCGACAAAGAAACCGTTTGCGTGGGTTCAGAACTTGAAAGTGTGGCACTCCAGCTTCCGCCCATAGCTTGGTGCCAGGTGCTGAGTGCATCACAGGTGGGTTGAATGAGTGGGCCAGGCTTGAAGGCTTGAACTTGACCGAGAACAGCAATGACTGCGAGCAGAGATCTGAACATGATCAATGAAATTAGGTGTTGGTGGGTGGTAAAGCGAAGTGCTTATATATCATCAAGGCTTGATGGGCATATTTGTGAGGCGCCGATTTACCTAGGTGTGGTAACTCATAAGAAAGGCAAGGAAAGAACGGCGGGTGGCACATAATTAAGCTAGAATTATTGCCGTGAAAGTAATGTGAGTGGCTTTGGAAGTTGATTTCAGTAGACAAAGTGCCGACGTGGCCGCAATCTGAGATCCCTTCGCGCAGCAATGGCTGAAGTCTACCATTTCCAAAAGACATAAATCTCGCTACCCCTCACCCCCTGTTCCACGGAAAGTAAGGAGATATTTGAATTTTCATTCGCATGAAGGCCGGCATGGATTTCGCCAGCCTCGTGTTCCTACTATTCGCCGTTCTAGTCGTGAGTCGCTGCACCCTCGCCCTCCGTTATACGGCTCACACTTACTGACTTTTGATAGGTCACAAGGCCCAACAATGAACCGGTCGAAAAGGCAACATCCACCAACCTAGTGCGGTCCCCGAAAAGCGCATCCGAGAAGAGGAACTGCTGACGCATACGCATCTCTAGTATCACCCTTCGCCAACATTTCCAGTACCTAGCCTACTGTACGAGATGATAGTAGAGGTCGGTATCCATTACTGGCCTTTTACAAGTACCTAATGATTATCACAAAAAGCTCCAGCTTATATATACTCACACGGGATTGCCTACATGGACGACGCTACGACGGAGAATACTGACCATTTGAGCAAAGTCAACGGAATCTCGTGCGATGTTGATGCTGGAAATTGTCATCGCCTCTACTATGCCAACCTATCCAGTATATTCCTTTACAACTATATAGGTGCTCCAAACTTCAAGGCAAATAGGGCTCGGTGCTGACGGCACTTGGGTTGTAGAGAATGGCCCGACTCGGCACTCCCATCAAGATTCCAGGGTCCTTTTGCAGGGCATCCCCCTTCGTAGGACTTGATGACTTTCCATTCCGAATTCTTTGTCGGCTCGCGATCACTGGTGAGGCTCACCTGGCAGGACCCACTGCCATGGGTGGCGCTGCCCAGAAGCTTGATGGAAGTGTTGCTCCCATTCCGATAAATCGCCTCTTCAGTTGGAACGATGAAGTCACCTGGGGATATCTTGCAAGGAAAGTCACTACCATCTGCTGCAAGTGGCGAGTTGTCAAGTGTCTTTCTACTAGATCCGTAGGGTTCAGGAGGAAGGTTCGCATCAGACAAGAGCGTGTTGATCCGCTCCCGGATAGTGCGATTCGTGCGTTCCGCCAGTCCATTCTGCCCTTTGCAGTAAGGCGGCGAGGTGACAAACTCGACTCCCTGGGACTCGAGGTGTGTTCCGACGGGCAAGTATTCTCTCCCATTGTCGGTGAGGAACCTCTTGATCTGGGCGCCGAACTGTCGGTGCACCCAGGCCTCAAATTGTCGGAACTTCCGCAGCGCTTCATGCTTCCATCTCATGGCATATGCCCACGAGCCACGAGAATAATCGTCAGGAAAGGTGATCACGTACCTAGAGCCATCTTTGGCAATCGGCATCTCCATGATGTCCGAATGGATCATTTCAAAAATTCTCGTTGAATGCAGACGTGGCCGTCTTGCACGGGAGTTTCTCTTCTGATGCTGCTTACCCGACATACACGCTGGGCACTGCGGCGTTGCCAGCAGCTGCGCCTGCGTTAGCGGTCGGTACGGAGTGCCGGTCTGCCGGAGGACCACCCTCAAGTCTCCCCGGTTCAGATGTCCCATCCGAGCGTGCCACAACGCTTCGGAGGCCTGGTCCACTCCTTTGCACGCATCTTCTTCGAGTATCACAGCTTCACCACCGAGGTCAGAGGTTGACGTTGCGCATTCTGCGTCACTTGACTCCTGAGGGTCGTCGACGTCCATGGCCACCGCCTGTGGTTCCAGGGAATCTGCATGGCCGTGGGTCGCCGGCGCCCTCGCCAGTTGGACTCGCTCTCGAGATCTTCTGCTCACATGGCACCGCAGGATCAGTAGATCCTCCTCCGCATGGTAGGCGGTCCCCACGGTCCGTCCTCGGCGTTGCACGAAGACATTTTGTGGGTGCGCCACCACCGAGTAGCGGTCTCGCAACAGCTTCGGCACGCTGATCAGGTTCATCCCGACGCGTGGCGCGAAGTATACATTCTTTAACACCAGGGGTTGGTTGAACTTCCCCCGGAGCGTGAGCTTCACCGTACCAATCCCTTCGGCTTCCACTGGATCGCCCGCCGTGTCCAGCATCTCGCGGTGGGGCCGCAGACTGCTGAAGCAGCTCCGGTCCCAGCAGATGTGGCTGGTGGCGGCCGAGTCCAGAATCCACCGGGGTTGCGGTGCGTGGGTATAAAGGGTCGTCACCCTCGCCCTCACGATATTGATCCTCGGTCTCTTGGAAGTCGGCGGGCCCTGCCGATCTTCTCTCTGGCTTAATGGTATATTTTGCAAATTATTTCTTGGTGAGCTGGAAACACTCCGTTCAGCCTTCAGGGCATGGTCCCTGGACGGCTGTGCTTCTCGCTGTTTCTTCCAGCACTGCGCGACCACATGGCCGCGCTTCTTGCAATAGTTGCATTTCTTGGCAGTCTGCTGCACCGTATTGATGGACGGGCCAGATGCTGCCTGCAAGGGCGTTGGAGACTCTTTTCCCCGGACCGTCTGTTCGGCATTAGACAGACGGTTTCCGATCGTGGTCGGATTCACTGGATCCTTGTCATTCTGAATGGCATCTACAATCAGGACATATTCTGGTCCGATCTGCGTGAGCAGGATCGCGATGTGTGCTCGATCGCCGATCGACCCGGGCGCGATGGCATTCAATCGATGTACCAGCAACCGTACACGGTCAACGAATTCGAGCGCACTGCCGCAGCGCTCGCCAGTGGTTTCGCGAAGCTGGGCGAACAGCTCGCAGAACGTGGCGAGTTCCATTCGCCTGTATCGTTCTTCGAGTTCATTCCAGAGGTCGCGAGACGTCTCCAGTCCCGCGACATGAATGCTAATGTGGGGGGACAGGTATCGGAAAATAGTATGGTAGGCCTCGGCTTCGCGACGCGACCATTCACGGTGGCGCTCGAACGCCTGGACCTCCACTTCGAGGCGCGCTTCAATGGCTCGCTGCCTCACCGCCCCGTTGAGGTGGGGCTCCACCGAGGGGTGGATATCCGCCGTAATGGGTTTGGCGTACTTGAATAGACAATCGGGACGCTGAAGGTCGCCCGACACTACATCCCAGACCTGCCTTGCTTTGAGATAGGAGGTCATGAGACGTTTCCAGGTTGTCAGAGGCTCAATGGCCGTGTCCGCTCGGTCGGGCGAGTTATGGACCAGAGCAGACATAGTGAAGATAATGAAAGCGGGGTAGATATATAATCAAGATGGTCAAGAAGATTCTCAGATGAGTAGAAACGGCACCCGAATGTTTGCTCCCCGGCTCATAACCTGTTGTAGCTCAGAGGTATAAATTGTCTTATTATTTCAGAGGGATACACGAGCCTATATATACAACAATTAGCCAAGTTGATTGGAAATCAACTTGGTCGTCTGTATAGACACTTCGGAGCTAATTCCGACAGTGCGGCTTGGTTCCTGATCTGCACCAGCCTCATATCACAACATGCCTGTCATTGCGGATTGAATATCTCCCACAAAGCCTCAATTTAAGAGGGACGTGAAGGATTCAACAGTGAGCCAACATTGCTGGACCGACCCAGCATCCCTTTCTCTCAGCACCACTCTTACTCGTCTCTCGCTGGGCATCTAAAGGCATCAAGAATGTCGCTGCAAATAGTTGCGGTAAAAGAAGACGCGGGTTTCAACAGGCCTCAATTAAGAAATGTGTCCTTCAACACTTCCAACCAGGTCGGTGAGTGACAGGAGCCGCGAAGCCTATAAATACGTCCTCTACCCCTGCAATTGCTCTACTATTTATCCACTTGATTCTGCAAAGTCGAGCAGGCTTGTGTCTGACGCACTCGATAAGTTCTCCCCTTTGATCGAGTACTGGAATTTATACCGTACTGACATTTATAGTATACATCGTGGACCAGCAAATCAGACAGTTCCTGTACTGTAAGAGACGTGGTTCCAAGCAGATTCACTGCCCATTTACGCCAGCCGATCGGAGATACGAGATTTGGATTAGCTAGTCAAGGCGTCTATGCGAAGACGTCTCTGCTATAGCTGATCTACTATCGCGGCTCTGGTTGACCACAAATTTGAAGTGCAACTGCTCACACTGTAGGTATATGGGCCCACAAATCCTTGAAACTGCACTGACCCGAAAGATGCGGGACAGCCAGGTCCGTAGAGGTTCGAACACAATGCACCAGGGCAAGGGCCACAGCTTCTTGTGGTCTCTTCATCCCTGGTGTTGACCATCAGAACATGTGAGTTATGGGATTCCACGCTGATCTACTGGCTAATAATTGACAGTGAACCTTTGGGAGCTCACCAGAGTGGCCCTGATAACCCTGCACTACCGTCAGTGCTCCACGCAAAGCCATGGCTTACACATTATTCCTAGCCCCGTCGCTTCGAACAATGCAGCATGTCCTAGGTGGAATATCGCAAAGGATAGCGAGTCAACAACAGGGTGCGGCCATCCACGTGCGAACTTCGTTGCATAGAACCTTGAGACTCCCATTTCCATGCTAAGGTGAGTGAGATTTGACGCCTACAGCTGCGCTGTGTCTGAATATCCGCGCCAAGCCTTATTCCCCTAACCACGAACACCACTGACATCTTCACACTATTGTAGGGGCACCCCTCATCGACGGTGAAATATACTGTGGCGAGTGGCCTATTCCGCCAGATCGAAAATAAGACCAAGGTGGCGGCCGACGAGCGTGCTCCATTGCGTCTTCCGCCCTCGTTCCCCACCGCCTTCGCACTATTGTGGAGTCCTGAACCTCTGGCATCGCGACACATTCATCCACCATGGAAGTGCAATGTTTATCGCAAGCGGGTTCGTAACGCGCGTTTACTGTCTCAACGAATTGTCTTGTGCATCCCAGGGCGGCTTTCTTGAAGCGAGTGCAGATCGCGATGAGCTTGAACGCGACGTGGCATGGCTGGTGACTGCATTGCAGAGAGTTGTAAGTGATCTAGTTGTGAAGCCGATATAATCATTGCGCAAACTGATTGTCCCGTCTCAAGCGCATTTTGGGATTTCCATGAACAGGTACGCTACGACAACTCGTCCAACTAGGTCAGTCCTTGCTGACTCGGATCGTACAACAGGAGAACGCCCTCATTTCTGTCACTCGAGTCGAATGCCACGCGAACAAATATCTTGTCTGCTCGAGCTCCCCTATACAAATAAGATCGCATGCTCCCTGTCCCTTCCACATCACTACTATCGACGATGAGTCACCAGAAAGTTCGTATCGCGTACCTCGGCCTCTTTCTCCCTATTGATTCTGTGTATCAGGTCATTGTTCGATTTGTCTACATGATACAACTCCTGAACTCCGACTAGCCTACACCACTACCCGAATATTACCTGTGGCTAAGCTTGCAACCTTTCAAATACCTTCAAGTGGCGTAGGCTGCTGGTATCGAATGCGTGGTCCTCGTTGTCTTCGGATGACATTTGGTGTCTTTCCAGGCCTGGAAATCCAAAAGACATAGGAATGCTCATGTTCTGTCTTGCTTCCTGGCAGATGAGCGTACCTCCGCAGACAATCAGGCTGTTAGCACAAGTCCACCTGCAAGGAGAAGGAGACGCAAAGTCTTCTCATTCTTAGCCTACAATTTGACATTGGTCATCTCAGGTACAAACCGAGAGGGTAAGACCGGGGCACAGGCAAGCCAATGGGAGCTCACTACCCAAGAATCGTCTCGGGCATACAGGAAGCTGCATCATGAGGGCTGTCAAATGTGTTGTGGTGTACCCGGTTGGTTCTTATGCACGCATTTTCTATCCAAGCCGAAGCACTATGTGCAAAGACCATTTACCCTGGATGTCACTGCAGCTGCAGGTTAGTCAAGTTGACCGCGTATCCTTTATCCGTTCATATCGTCTCCTAACATATCACGCACTTGTCAGGAAGTCCGGATTCCCTACATCCCCTACCTCGATGGTTTTTTTTTAAGAATAAATCATATATTCGTCGAGCGCCCCGCGCTGCGGAGGACACGTGGGCATGTCACTGTTCGAACAGACAGCCACTGTGAAAATTTTGGTGTCCGAAACAACATCGAATCAGAATGGTTTTGGGACCTCTTGGGCTAGCCCCTAGATCCCGGAGCAAAATTTCCATAGTCAATCAACGCTCATGTGATGGTTGCTTTTGGAAGGATGGCCGGAGTGTCTACTACGACTACGAGCGAACTAGCACTACTGCGGGGATATCACCCAACGAAAATTCGTTTCAGATGGCACTGCTAGAACCCAATCGGGTTTCAACCGTGTTCTCTTGTCAGCAGAACATGGTTGATTGCATTAACTTGGGACACCACTTCCCAAAAGGCAATTGTCGTCACTTCGATCCGGGAGATTGGTTGAAATATGATCCGTCGTTGCCGAGGCATAGTAGGAGCCGACCGGGTATTCTTGATTGCTTGCTTGTCCAAAGCTCTCAGCAACGTGGTTGTCTCTGTGGTAAAATTACTTTGATTCTTGCGCTCTCTGGGATATAAGAGCTGAAATAGAGTAAGGTCGAGTGACTTACAATCGCCGCCTGAAGTGATGACTTTGATTTTACTCAAGTCAATCGTTTGGCACCTCATCACATGCTTCTACACGTGGGTCTTGGGCGTATTGCTTGGTCATAGTCGAACCAGTGGATCTACTATCCCTATCGGATTGAGGCTGTATGCCAACTTCACCGAGTGATCATTACGAAATAGAATCTATAGTGATTGATACATTTATCATGTGGGTGAGATGGCAAGAAATCCTCCGTACTACGTCCGTGAGACATTGATAGACCTCGCCACTGGCCATGAGGCCCATGGATTCGCACTGAGTTACTTCCCCCTGCCTATGGGCGGGCGGGCGGTTGACCGTAGCCCCGTGGCATTTAATGGGCCCATAGGTTGCTTACTAATAGGCACTTCGGTCACTGAAATTTCATAATTTTATAATGTTTAGCCACGCACGTATGTCCTATAGTACTACGTATTCAGGTTATTTGAGTAGAAGGGTATACAATGGATGTGTTCAGCTATACCCAAACCTAGTAAAAGCAATGGACTATCCAGTGTAAGTGAAATTGAAAGTGTGATCCGAAATGCATAGAAATTGTGATGCGTCTGCATTGCGCGTAAATATATATATGACTACAAAACATGCTGAACCTACAAAACCACTCACAATATAATGCCTACCAGGGCATCAGTAAATTTATTATAAATACGACATACTAGTGATACTGCATACTAGGATTCGCCTTTATTATGATCAATTATCTGCTATACTGGTGGTTATTGGGGGTAGGTGACAAGTGATAGATTTCCAAAAGTTGAACCCCCTATTCAGGAAACTTACATAATCTGAGGGTGGCATGGACCGATGGCAAGGTCTAGACGTTGACCACCTTTTTCACCGCCCGACCATTTACCACCACGCTCACCACCACGCTCATCAACACTCACCATCAACACTCACCATCAACACTCACCATCAACACTCACCATCAACACTCACCATCAACACTCACCATCAACACTCACCATCAACACTCACCATCAACACTCACCATCAACACTCACCATCAACACTCACCATCAACACTCACCATCAACACTCACCATCAACACTCACCATCAACACTCACATCAACGCTAACGGTTCAACGCAACAAGCATTCCTAGACAACACCCATCTCTGTTTGCCTAATCTGAATGAAAGATGCCAATTTCTATTGTAGCGAGGAAGCTATTGCATCACAAGCTACCAAGGGAAAGGAATGTGAAATACGTCATTTGGTACTGAAGAAGCTTCAGTTGTTAGTTTATGATTTTGGCTATTGAATTGGCGAAGATCTAACTAGGGCTCCTTCTATGTATCCAATGATGACCCTTCGGAACAATGAACAGACGATGAAGATGTTGCGCAGGTCTTTGCTTCTTCGAGTACTCTTGAATACTCGAATACTGGTCCCTAGCACCACGAAGAGGTGCCTGCACGGGCTAGAGGGTCTTTTTGTCGCAGATGTCCCTGCGGAGACTCTTGGTTTCGCAGATGTCCCTGCGGAGACTCTTGTTGTCGCAGATGTCCCTGGGAGACTCTTGGTTTCGCAGATGTCCCTGCGGAGACTCTTGTTGTCGCAGATGTCCCTGCGAGGCGCTTTGTTGACGCAGGACCTAGGCTGCGGAGAACTTGGTAATGCAGCGGTCTCCTGCAGAGAACTTGTTAACGCAGCGGTCTCCTGCGGGTCTCACTTGTCATCACAGCGTCCCCCTGCGGAGTTCACTTGGTAACGCAGCGCCCCCCTGCGAGGATTGTTGTTGACGCAGACCTATCCTGCGAGGTAGTCTTGTTGACGCAGCACCTCCCTGCGAGGATTGTTGTTGACGCAGACCTATCCTGCGGGGTAGTCTTGTTTTCGCAGCACCCCCTGCGAGGCATATTGATGACGCAGACCTATCCTGTACCGTGGGAGTGCGGGCTATTAAACAAATTAGAGCAAAGTTGAATGCTCGAGAGATGCCAATACCGGAAGCAACGGAAAGACGGTACTCTTGTGGATTCGATGACTTGTAGTTATGGCCTGTCTGGCGAGGCGCTCGACCTTTATATGTTGGTCTTGTGGGGAGAATATGTGGGGGAATATCACGGATAGAAGATCTGGAAGGGTAGGACTTGAAGCATGGTAGATGTAGCGACCAATCCAGTCCCGGAATATCTGGTGCAAGACAGCAGACCCTGGGAGCTGACAGGGTGATTCCAGGAGCTGGTTTACTTCCAAGATATCGGACACATTTTGCGGGGCCGTCGACCAACTATCAGCTCTGCGTAAATATCCATTAAACTCTGTATTTGTAAAGACTTCAAAGCGGTGTGCTATGGAAGTATCATAGCTCCAGCAAGTCGTACGTAGCTTGTAAGACCATCCATCGTCACTATCAAGGATCGATCATGTTCCTGTCGGCGGTTCTATCTGTGCTAGGAACACACGCCTTGGCCCTGGGGGTTCTCTCTCGCTCCCAGAGGCATTTAAAGGGTTTCTGGGAGCAACCTAGCCCCTGTCCAGGATATACATGAAGCATACAGGGCGGATGGAGATATGATCTGCGCGGGACCCACATGCTGCATATGGTGCTCGCTCCTGAATATTTTTGCTAACCACCTCTATGTATTCGAGAAGCCCTCACAAGAACCTCGCTCCTAGGATTCCGATCGGCTGTCCCAGGAGATAGCAATCCCTTGCATTGATGACGAGGTGCAGATCATGGAGGGCATGGCCAAGTAGATACTTAAGGAGTGCTATATCCGACGTTTTGCTTCCTATCTTTCAGTACTTCACAGTCCTCAGAGCCTCATATCCCAGGTGACTTTCAATCTATCACCACAATAATGGTAGCATTCTCCTCTTCTATCAAATCGTCTTGCAGTCAATGACTGACCCAATGTCTAGACAAGCAATCTAGAAACTCCAGCGAGATTCGAGCTTCGCGACTCCTACAATCAGACAGCTCTTTGGCATGCCGTCTCCAAATGCAATGTGGCAGAGGTGAAGTCGCTGCTGAAGAGCGGGCAAGATGCACTGGCGGCGGATCGCGACCGAGTCACACCGCTCAACTGTGCAATTATGCGAAACAATGCTTCGATCACACGACTCCTGTTGAAGCATCTGAGAGCCCTTTACTCTACGACCACATTCCTGGATGACACGGATATCAACGGTGCCGAGCTGCCACTGTGTCTGGCCGCTGGATATGACCGCACGCGAATGATAGATCTGTTACTCGAATTTGGTGCGAATGTCAATGCAGCCAACCGGCGTGGATACACTCCGTTATACCACGCGGCAGATCAGGGGCATTTGGGGGCCGTGGGACTGCTCCTTGAACAGCAAAACATTGATTTGCAGGCACAGGATCCTTCAGGATCTACTGCTCTTCATGTTGCTACCAAGCGAAATCACCTTTCTATCATCAATCTGCTTTTAGCCAACCCGAACATCGATATCAACTGCAAAGATGTGCACGGAAACACACCCCTCTGGTGGTCTACTCGACTGGGGCATGATGACATCTCCTTCCGACTGCTAGCTGAGGTTGGTGTGGAACTCAATGCTGTTGGTTGGAAGAGTGGCCTCTCTACCACGCCTCTCTTTCATGCCGTGGCAAGACAAAACTATTCGCTTGTGGAACGACTTGTCGGAAACCCCGAGTTAGACCCAAACATTCCAGGGTATTTCCGTTGGACACCCCTCGGCCACGCTGCACGCGACGGCAATGTTGCTATGGTGAAGCTACTGCTTCGGAGAGACGATCTTCGATGTAATGCAGTGGGCCCGGACGAAGATTCCCCGCTTTGGCTTGCTACGAAGTGTGGTAGAACTAGGGTGGTTCTTCTCCTGCTGCAGCAGGGCAACCGAGTGGATATCAACTGTCGAAACAACAAAGATGGTGAAACTGCCCTGTCAGCGGCAGCTGGCTCTGGAGATCGAGATCTGCACATCGTGAAGCTCATTTTGGAGGATTCGCGAACAGATCCCAATGCTGTGGACAAGTCGGGCAAGGCTGCGATATGGCACGCTGATTCAAAGGGGCATCTTCAAGTCGTAAAGGAGCTCCTGAAGGATCCAAGGCTTCGCTGCGATCTGACAAATATTCTTTCGGTGGCGGGCAATCACTAGATGCTCTCGACTAGGTCAAGCGACCCGGGGGGGGTGGGAAATAGCCGGATCTGCTTTGACCAAAAAGGTGCTGTATGTCGTAGACGTGCGGGGCTTCAACTTTGGGATTAGTTATTCAGTGACCCTCTGCTTTATGTAGGCAGACCAATAGCCAAGCCTTATCTCGTCCATGTAGCCAGCATATTGGCTTTGTCCATCTCTCTAAAAGCATTTTGCCTTAGCTTCAATCTGGACCCTATTGACCAGTAATGTGCAACCAAAACCGTAGTGCTAAAAACTAGTCTCTTTGGGGATCACCGTTGAAATTCGTTCATCCTCACCTTAATCCAGCGCTTCGTAAATACATTTCAAATGGGGTGGTATATTGACGAAGATGTGAGGCAGAATGCTCACTCGGATAGACTGATTCTTTGGAATCACTATAAAACCAAGGAATAGCTTTTGGCGTACACGTGGAAACACACTGGCTATAATGTCTATTTCCTTTTTCACAACCTCACCATTTCTGTTTCATATCAGTCCCATGTGTACTTTAAGTCATAAAGGTTTCGGTGCAGACATTACAAAGTCAAGGCTCTAGTTTGAAGGGGTTTCCTGGACTGTTCGACAACACATTCAAAATGGACGAGTTAACCAATTACAGAGCGGCAGCCAGGGCTATATTCACGGTAGGCAAAATCGACGGGGCTGGCTGGCGTAAACACTATGTGCAACTACAGTAATATTCGAAATCAGTTATACCACCTCACTCTTGCGACTTGGCTCCCGGAAAATAAACCCGGCGGCCGTGATTCCTGATAGGATAGAGCCTGGAGGCTCAGCTTTTCAGACCGCTTTCTAAATTAGTAGGTATTTTTCATAATACCATGATTCGACAACAGAAGATGTATTTTACACGAAAGTGCTATACGCACGCTACCTAGTGCGCCCTCCCCATTCCATGGCGCGAGCCATATTCCCTCCCCATCCACCACCCGTCTGTCTTCGAAATCCCAGTATCCGAGATCCCTCCAAGCGACATGGCTCCTAAGCTTTCTACTTGGAAGCTTCATCTAATCCGTGATATGATAGAGAGCCAGTCTTTTACCACGTCTCAGATGGCCGACGAAGCTGAATGTACCAAGCTTACGGTTATCAATATTCGCAGAAACCTACGCCACTTTGGAACTATCTATGCTCCCCAAACTCGAACTGGCCGAAAACGAACCGTGACGCCGCTAATGATAAAAGCTCTCTGCGAACACCTTTCTGAAAAGCCAGGTCTCTATCTCGATGAGATGGCTGTCTTCCTGTGGGATGAGTTTCGAACCATGATTACAACCTCCAGCATTAGAAGAGCCCTTGTAGCAACAGGTTGGTCGAAAAAGGCAGCGCGGCAGCGCGCTAAAGAGCAGAACGCGGATTTGAGAGACTACTACCTACACAACCTGTCGGAGTTTCAGTCGTATCACCTAATATATGTTGATGAATCTGGTTGCGATAAGCGAGTCGGATTCAGGCGAACCGGTTGGGCACCTCTTGGCAGAGCTCCTCTGCAAGTTACTCAGTTCCATCGCGACCAGCGATATCAGATACTACCCGCGTATTCTCAAGATGGGATCGTCCTCTCGCGAGTGTTCCGCGGCTCTACGGATGCTATCGTCTTTGAGGACTTCATAGCTCAGCTACTGCAGCATTGCGGAAGATGGCCAGAACCCAAATCAGTTCTTGTGATGGACAACGCATCATTTCATCACTCAGAGCGTCTCGCACAAATGTGCGCGGATGCTGGGGTGAAATTGGTTTATCTGCCGCCCTATTCGCCTGACCTTAACCCAATTGAAGAGTTTTTCTCTGAGCTTAAAAGCTATATCAAGCGTAACTGGAGTCGTTATGAGAGAGACCCCGGCCAAGGCTTTGATACATTCCTCGAGTGGTGTATCAATGTGGTGGGTGCAAAAGAAGAGAATGCCAAAGGCCATTTTCGCCATGCGGGATTGAAGATAGAAGTGTTAGGTGGTTGAGTCTTTGAGTCCCGACAGGCGGTACAGCAGAATTCGAACATAGTTTACCCCGATAATAAATGACGTAAATAATCATTCCTTGAGAATAGGCATATATTTTAATTCCAGAACGACCAATTTACGATAATTTACATGATCGCATTACGTAAATTCCCAATGAGTCTTCAAGATCTGCACGTGACATATTTTAGTAATTATCGATGTCCTGGGTGACTCACACGAGGTTGCTCCTATGAAACCGAAAAGCCCGCAATAGGCAACTCTCATGAGTAGCCTCCATTTCGAAATGTCTTCATCGTATGACGTTCTTGTCACTGGCTCGGCTGGTCATCTTGGTACCGCTTTGATGCTTAGCCTGCCTTCTCTGGGCTTCAAACCACTGGGTATCGATATCTTATCCTCCCCAACTACGACACTTGTGGGATCTGTTAGCGACCGAGACTTCATTGCCTCCCTCTTCGACTCTTACCCCATAAGACACGTTCTCCATGCCGCAACACTGCATAAACCGCATGTCTGTAGTCACAGCAAGGAGCAATTCATCTCAACCAACATTGTCGGCACTTTGATTCTCCTAGAAGAGTCTTCCAGATTTAGGGCGCAAATAGAGAGCTTTATCTTCTTAAGTACAACCAGTACCTTTGGTATGGCACTCAGCCCCAAGCCAGGACAGCCCGCTGCTTGGATCGATGAATCTGTTGTGCCCGTCCCAAAAAATATATATGGTGTGACGAAGGTTGCGGCCGAGGATATGTGCGCACTGATGCAGAAGCAAAGTGGAATGCCCGTTTTGGTTCTCCGCACTAGTCGCTTCTTCCCCGAGGAAGACGACGATGAAGACCGTCGCGCGGCCATGGCCGATGAGAACCTCAAAGTTCTAGAGCTAGCCTACCGCAGATGCGACCTTCATGATATTGTTAGCGCATCAGTCTGCGCAATGGGAAGAGCCAAGGATATTCTATGGGGAAAATACATTATAAGCGCCCCGCCACCTTTCAACAACGACATACAAACACTCAATGCTTTGAATCGGAACCCCGCAGAGGTGCTTAGGAAGGAATTTCCCGAGTTGGATATCGTTTTCGAGGAGAAGGGGTGGAAGCATCTCGCGAGAATCGACAGAGTGTATGATTCAAGCCGGGCAGTGAAGGACCTGGGATGGAATCCAAAGTACACGTTTGAAAAGACAGTGCAGAGATTGGTGCGTGGCGAGCAATGGAAGAGTGATTTGACAGCGACGGTAGGTATGAAAGGTTATCATGCCATGAGCACCGGGGTATATACAAAGAGATGAGCCTATACAGCACCTAGGCAGAAGGGTGCTGTGTTCGTGAGATATAGGATGGATCGAAATCAGTTTCACCACTTGCACACGGAGATTCTTTCTCGAACCCTCTTTCAAAACACACTATGCCTATTATAGTTACTCTATCCCTGACCCCGTTTCTTGGCAGTATTCCAATACAATTGTAGAAAATACACTTGGATTCGAAATTGGCTTCCATATTCAACAGGCACAGTATCTCAAACCCTGACACTGGGACCATGGTGAAACTACCTGGTCATTTAACTAGCTTACAGAACTTCCTTCGTGTCACTTCAATACTGTAAAGTATCTCACAAGGCTTATGCACTACGTTTCCTGTATCATCTGATTAATTAGTATTCTTTCTGCCAATTTTGCCTTGGCCGCCTAGGCGCCTTCCTAGGAACCCCTAAAAGGTCTGCCAAGACAGATGCCTATAGGAGCAAAAATATTCTGCCATTTATTTCCGTCTTCTCGGACACATAAACCACCACCTGTTCCCCATAGGTTCTATTCTACCATCCTCGCATCAATTTCGACTTGCCATAGTGCACGGTACAATAACACGACATGGTGGGAAGACAAGTATCAATGATAAAACAAGATTACGGTGAAATCGGCCAATCATTAATTGATAAAATAACGGATACATTGCGTACTCGCAACGCAGCGTCGTTACTCTACATTGCCGAACAAAAATGCTTTCAGATCACTGGCTTCTCTGAAACACAGCGAGCAAAATGCGTTGAAATACTCTCTGGAGTGCAATCCAGTGCTTACCACTTAAGAATCAACGAAGAAACCGACCAAGGCATCATACGTTTTCAACTCATCCCTATTTTAAGGGAGAGTGACCTTGACCGGACAGCGTACGATTTTGCTCGATCCGGGCAAAATTTTATCCAAGGGCAGCGCGACTCCCGAAGCCGGAGTGCCATCCGAACACGATTGGAGAGATTGCGAAAAGAGCGACAGCTATCACCTCGAAACCTTTGATCATCTTCGTCTCATCATATCTACGACAACGAGGGCGCAACCTACCTTACAGCAATGTGGCTAGCGCTCACAAAACCATAACGGTAGATATCTCGCACGGCGCCGGATGCTCCGAAAATATACCCCAACTCTCGCGCTTGCACCGACGTTATTTGTGGAAATCCGCCGGACTTTTTTACGCTCTCCGTATGTGATCAAAAGAAGGCATTTTAATTCTACATATGGCACTGAGTTTCTCGCCGCGGATTCCTCCGTGCAATTAGCCATTCCGATCGAAAGTTTTGGGTTTCTCGTCTTTTGCGTACCTCGCCCTCGCTGTTCTATCTCGGCTCATTGAATGTTTCAGTGATTGTTAAATGAGGATCCCTTGTCTCCTCTGTGTCATGCCAATTGAATGTATTATATTCAAATGAAATCTAATTCCTGGTGATTGACTAGTTCTGGCGTCTTGCCAATCGAAATGATTGGTAATATAGATGATGTAAGCTAGATTAGATCACATGACCTTAGTAAGCACATAGAATAACCACGCGCTTAGAATAATGGACTGACAGATGCATATACTCGACTGGAGATTATTGGTCCAACTTCACCGCCCTAATTACGTGTTCCGACATGAACACCATAGCACGTGATAACGCCCTTCAATACGATTCAATACTTGAGACGGAGCTAAGTCGGAAATGGATTAGTGTGTTTCGCACTAGAGTTCGAGATAGATTTTATGAGTGCAAAGTGGTGAAACTAATTTCGATCCATCCTGTATAAATGGTCGAGGTGGTATAACTGATTTCGAATATTACTGTAATCGATCCAGGTACTGTACATCTAGGGGAAACAGCAAGCCCCCACTGTTAAAACTGATTTCGAATTTGACTGTACTGAACTTGCACTGTATCTATTGCGGACTGTAACCAGTGAGGACCCTGCCGACTTTGGAGTTTTGCGGAGTGCCACGTGGCGACAGTACCGACTCCCTGTACTGATCGAGAGTAATGGCGGGACGGGCCGCGATGCGAACCCCTGAACCGCCCGACCGCGACGAACGCGGAGACTCACCACCGCGACTGTCGAGACCGAAACGCACCACCAGACCACCAAGAAACTACGCTCGACAACAAGAGATCGACAATGAACAGAGGAAGACGCGACCCCAGCAAAAGAAGAGAATTGAACCCGAATCTCAGCCTGACGTGGCAACTTCGGACGACTCCGCGACCGAGAGCGACGACCTCGATGTCAGCAATTTGGTAAAGGAGCTGGTCAAACTCAGGGAAGAGATCCGACTGCGAGATGAGCTGCATAGAGAAGAACTCCAGAAGGTCCAAGAAGAGTTTCGGAAAGCCAAGGAGGAATTTGGCGTCGCCCTTGCAGGAGTTCGACACGAGCTACAGACCCTGACAGATAGCCCCACGACACCGCAATCCTACCCCGAGGCATGCTCTCCGAACCACCATGATGAGATTCTTCGCGAAATACAATCCTTGCGCGAGGAGATCAGCGTTCCCGCTCCCACGGGATCTCCGTCTTATGCAGATGTCGCCCGTACACCCCCGCTCAGCCACCCAAGCAATATACGGAGTCTCTCGACATCGAACACAACACCAACTACGTTTACCGACACATTGTACTGCACAATCGACACCTCGGAGATGGCAGCAAATGAAAACGAGAGGATGTCCGCAGGCCCAATTCGGGCGGCGGTGGAGACAGAGATTCGGGCGATGGAAGGCCACACGCACTGGCGCTGTCGCGCTGTCACCGTGGACCCGAAGAACACCAACCGAATCAGAATAGCGTGCCGCGGCGAAGTTGAACACCAGCTGGTTAAGAAAGTGGCGGAAGGCAAGATCGGCGCGGGAGCGCGGGTGCTTCGGGATGAGCTGTACCCAATCAAAGTCGACAGCGTTAACAAAACCACCGTGCTAGATGAGAAAGGTGAACTCCGAGCCGGAGTGGCAGCAGCCTTCAGCGAGGAAAATGAAGCTACCGTTGCCAAGATCGCATGGCTCAGCAAAAAGGACAGTGCAAAGGCCTATGGGTCAATGGTCGTCTACCTCACCAAAGGCAGTGATGCCCGAAGGCTCCTGGCTGAGGGGTTCTTTCACGCTGGGGGAGAATCTGGGGTGACCAGCGTCTTCGAACACCGACCACGACCGACGCAATGCTACAACTGCCAAGAGATTGGCCATAAGGCATTCCAGTGCAAGAACGCCCAGAGGTGTGCAAAATGCGCTATGGAAGGGCATCGCCACAGTGACTGCGACCAAACCGTTCCCAAGTGCGTTCCATGCGGGGGTCCTCATGAATCGTTCAGCAGAAATTGTCGGCAGCTCTACCCGTCACGTAATGAGTAGAACACTCCGAGTGATGCAACTGAATGTGAGAAAACAGGGAGCAGTGCAAGAAAGCCTCATGAACGACGAAGATACTCAAAATGCAATGGCACTAGCGATCCAAGAACCCCAGGCGAGGATGATTCAAGGCCGGCTCTTGACCACCCCGATGGGGCACCACAAATGGACAAAAATGTTTCCCTCCACGTGGAGGGAAGGGAGATGGGCGATCCGAAGCATGCTGTGGGTCAACAGAGATGTGGAAACGGAGCAATTGCGGATCGAGTCGCCGGACCTAACGGCGGCCGTCATTCGGCTTCCCGAACGACGGATTTTTACCGCATCAGTTTATGTAGAGGGAGGGGATGCCTCTGCGTTGAAGGACGCATGCGATCACCTCCGGAAAGCAATTGCAAAGGTACGGCGAGATTCGGGGACGGTGGTGGAGATTATGATCATGGGAGACTTTAACCGCCATGATCAACTGTGGGGAGGAGACGATGTGTCCTTGACCAGGCAAGGGGAGGCAGACCTCATCATCGACCTCATGAATGAATTTGGACTCAGCAGCCTGCTTAAACGGGGCACCAAGACATGGCACGGCGCAGGATATTCGGGGGACTGCGAGTCGACGATCGACCTCGCTCTCGCCTCAGAAAACTTGACGGACTCGATGATCAAATGTGCGGTCCATGGAACGGAGCACGGTTCGGACCACTGCACCATTGAGACCGTCTTCGATGCTCCGTGGGCTGCTCCAAAGCAGCCAGAGCGACTGCTGCTGAAGAATGCGCCGTGGAAGGAGATCAATGCTAGAATTGCAGGAACACTAGCTGCCACTCCGGTGGAAGGCTCGGTGCAGCAAAAGACCGACCGGCTCATGTCCACGGTGTCTGAAGCGGTGCATGCCCTGACACCGCGGGCCAAACCGTCACCACACGCAAAGCGATGGTGGACGGCGGACCTGACGCAACTCCGTCAGATATACACATACTGGAGAAACCACGCCCGCTCGGAAAGACGGGCAGGGCGAAAGGTGCCACAGTTGGAGGACATGGCCGCAAGCGCCGCGAAGCAGTACCATGACGCAATTCGGAAACAAAAGAAGAAGGACTGGAATGAGTTTCTGGCCGACAACGACAACATTTGGAAAGCCGCGAAATACCTGAAGTCAGGAGAAGATGCAGCCTTCGGCAAAGTTCCGCAGCTTCTCCGAGCAGATGGAACGGTCACCACTGACCATGAGGAACAAGCCGAAGAACTTCTGACCAAATTCTTCCCGCTCCTGCCGGAGAACATTCAAGATGAAGGAACAAGACCACAAAGAGCGCCGGTAGAGATGCCGGGCATCACTATGGAAGAGGTAGAGAGGCAGTTGCTCGCAACGAAGTCTTGGAAGGCGCCAGGCGAGGACGGCCTACCGGCCATAGTGTGGAAAATGACCTGGCCCACGGTCAAGCATCGCGTTCTCGATCTTTTCCAGGCGTCACTGGAAGAAGGCACGCTGCCGAAACAGTGGAGACACGCAAAGATCATCCCGCTGAGAAAACCGAACAAGGAAGACTACACTATTGCTAAGGCGTGGAGACCGATCTCACTCCTCGCGACGCTAGGCAAGATCCTGGAGTCAGTGGTGGCAGAAAGGATCTCGCATGCAGTGGAGACTCACGGCCTGCTCCCGACCAGTCACTTCGGGGCCCGAAAGCAGCGGTCCGCGGAGCAGGCACTCCTGCTCTTGCAGGAGCAAATCTACGCGGCGTGGCGCGGCCGACGGGTGCTGAGCCTGATCAGCTTCGATGTGAAAGGGGCATACAATGGAGTCTGCAAAGAACGACTGCTCCAAAGGATGAGGGCACGAGGCATACCGGAGGGCCTTCTCCGCTGGGTTGAGGCGTTCTGCTCTGGACGGACGGCGACCATCCAGATCAATGGGCAACCATCGGAGGTTCAGGACCTGCCACAGCCTGGACTGCCTCAGGGCTCGCCCCTGTCTCCGATTCTATTCCTCTTCTTCAACGCCGACCTCGTGCAGAGACCGATCGACGGCCAAGGAGGAGCAATTGCCTTCGTGGATGACTTCACCGCGTGGGTAACAGGGCCAACCGTACGAAGTAATCGGGAAGGTATTGCAACAATCATCAATGACGCGCTCGATTGGGAAAGAAGGAGCGGCGCAACCTTTGAAGCAGACAAAACAGCCATTATACATTTCGCACCCAAGGCTTGCAAAGTCGACCAAGAACCGTTCACTGTCAAGGGACAGACGATTGAGCCTAAACACAAGGTCAAAATCCTGGGGGTCCTGATGGACACGCGACTGAAGTACAAGGAGCATATTGCAAGGGCAGCATCTAAGGGCCTGGAGGCCGCGATGGAACTACGACGGCTCCGAGGCCTCTCCCCAGCGACAGCACGGCAGCTCTTCACAGCGACCGTGGCCCCGGCGGTGGACTATGCGTCTAATGTCTGGATGCACGCATTCAAGAATAAGAACATCGGACCGATCAACAGAGTGCAAAGGGTAGGAGCACAAGCAATTGTGGGGACATTCCTCACAGTTGCGACCAGCGTAGCGGAGGCCGAGGCCCACATTGCCACGGCACAACACCGTCTCTGGAGACGAGCCGTAAAGATGTGGGCAGACATCCACACACTACCAGAGACCAATCCTCTTCGCAGAAACACAGATCGGATCCGGAAGTTCAGGAGATACCACCGCTCGCCACTTTATCAAGTAGCGGACGCGTTGAAAAACATCGACATGGATTCACTGGAAACCATCAACCCGTTTACACTGGCACCATGGGAAGCACGCGTGCAGACTGATGAGCCTATCTCAGAAGGGTCAACTGTACCAGGCGGGTCAATGCAGATTGCGTTCAGCAGCTCGGCGCGGAATGAGCTGGTCGGGTTTGGAGTGGCGATCGAGAAACAACCACCACGCTATCGGAAGGTGAGACTGAAGACCTTGTCCGTCACGTTGAGTGCGAGAACAGAGCATAATCCATTTTCCGCGGAGCTGGCGGCAATGGCGCAAACACTGAAGACACTCGTGGGATTGAAAGACTTCAGGATCACACTGATCACGAGCAACAAAGCGACGGCTCTTACGCTGAAGAACCCGCGACAACAGTCGGGTCAGGAATTTGTCTGCCAAATCTACAAGCTGATGAGCAGATTGCAGAGGCATGGAAATCAGATCAGCGTCCGGTGGATCCCCACTAGCGAAGACAACAAACTACTAGGGCTGGCGAAAGAGCAGGCGAGAGCCGCGACGCAAGAAGATGCCATCCTGCAAGGACAGGTCCCCAAAATGAAATCGACCACTCTAAAGATGGCGCGCGCCCAAGCAGTCTCCAATAGCGAGTTGCCCGAAAATGTAGGGAGGCACTCCCGACGAGTGGACAAAGCACTCCCAGGAAAACACACGCGACAGCTGTATGACCGATTATCGTGGAAAGAGGCGAGCGTGCTAGCCCAGCTCCGCACGGGCATGGCAAGACTCAATGGATATCTCTTCCGGATCAATACTGCCGAGACAGATCAGTGCGCATGTGGACAAGCAAGAGAGACTGTGGACCACTTTCTGTTTCGATGTCGGAAGTGGACCGCGCACCGGACGGAAATGCTGCAATGTACCAATACCCACCGAGGAAACCTGTCCTTCTTTCTGGGAGGGAAATCGCCTTCTGATGATCAGAAGTGGACGCCAAACCTAGAGGCCGTACGGGCCTCAATCCGATTCGCCATCGCGACGGGCCGACTCGAGGCCACTTACCACTTAACCACGCCGACCAACCTAAACCACCCCTTTTTCCGATCTAACTCACCAACCACCTCGTGCTACAGATAGTAGACGTGCTTCAACTGCCGAAGATAGGATGTTGAACACTTGGAGAAGCGCCTTCAAGCCAGCCTACTAACCAAATTACTAACCCACGAGCATCCGCTGCGACACTGCGTGCTGAAAAGACACATACGGCAAGGTTTTATGCATGGGCTCCAATGAGACACAGTACTGTATATATTATGACATGTATAGTAGTTAGCGATAGTTGCCCTTTCGGCTCAGCCGCCGGGCGTTAATGAATTGTGTGTGTGTGTGTGTGTATAAATGGTCGGAGTAATTCATAATCATCACTCATGGAAGACTCAATATGTCATAAACTTAGTTGTGCGATCCTTGCTTGTAGACTCGTAGTCATTTTTGGAGGCCATTATCCCCAAGAACCATAGGATTTCCTTGCACCTTGACACAGGCCCCTTGAAATTGAATAGAGGCTTCTGGGAGGACTCCAGCTCTTAGGAACTCATACTTGAGCCCCAGGACTCAGATTTCCATATTGCGCGGGGAAGTCTAGGGACTTGCCATCTATTGGAGACTAGGAATCTTTTTTCCAACCCGGCATCCACCTCGTTTGATCCGTGAGTAATATTATTTACATAATAAAGGTCCGAGTAACCAACTCTCGCTTCCCAGGAACCTAAACCGATCCTGGATTTCTCTGGATACTTCATACCGTACAAAAATGGTTCCTGCGTTCTGAGTTCGGACACTTACCACACAATGTATCTTCTGATAATATAAAATAGTTAGTAATTCTCTTCCATCTCTCAGATTTCTATTAAACTCACCGATTGCTAGGTTATTGTGAACCGAACCAGTACAAGCTGTATGAAGTCCATTCCGGAAAGACCGTCTTTTCCCGTGATGTCGAGTTCGATGAGAGGACCCCAGTGGCGCCACTCATCGAGGGGGAAACAGGCAACGACCTCCCGGACAACGCTCCTCCATCACGTGTTTTTCCAGCAGCGGTGCCATCTCCATTTAGCGCATCACCTGGGCCGCCTGCATCGCCTCCAGACTCGGCTGAACGACCGAAGACGCCATCTCAGCGTGTGGAAGAAGCACTTCCACCGGTCAATCCAATCGAACAGGAAGCAGAGTCCACACAGGATCTCGGCTATTCCATCTATGGCCGTAGAAGAAGACCCTCACGGCGCCCAAAGCACCTGGGCATGTTTTCCCTTCAGCCTAGAGCCTCAAGCTACATCTCCATCATCTATCACATAGCAACATCATCGATTGTGGAGAAAAATGCAATCTATCAGTGCACACCTGCTATGTCTTCCTACAGAGATCCCATCCACACGCACTAACAGCGCTCGGGCAGTCCATTAATCCACAAAAGTGCTGCATCAAGACTATTACGTTCTGGAAGACCTATCAGGAACCAAGATGCTGATTGAAGCAGGACTCTGGCTAGATCTCAGACCTGCTCTGAGGTCACACGAGGATGGCAAGTGTATACTTGAAGGGAAATCATCCTCGGCATTAAACCTATAATAGGCGGCAGGATGGAGCATTCTCTTCCAGCCACATGTGTGGTCGTGGGCGCTAGCGTGCTGTAGTTTTCGCTGCTCCCGGCCTCGCAACGGCACCAGTGTTATCGAGTGTGAGATTCACAACAGGCAGAATTCAAGCACGTATGCGCAAAGTCGCAGGAATTAACATATTAATTCTTGTTTTCCCCGTCCCGAAGCTCGAATAACCATTCATGCCTAGGTTCAACAACAGCAGCCGCCCATGGTTTAATTGGAAATATTGCAGCGGGGAACGCGACGGCTATAGGACAGAGCGCTGGTGCACTCGTGATCGTCAATAGAGCTAGACAATTAGGGGGGGTACTACGATCACTAACTATGGGAAGTGTTAGTTTAGCGTGGGTCAAAACCAGACTATGAACATATCCTATACAGTACAATGCAAGAAAATGTTATCCTTTGCAGCACTGGCTCAGAGACCCTATATTCGTCGCTAATTTCGCTACAGCTGTCAGAGAACGCGATATTTTGACCTCATAAGTGATGAAAGGCTCGATACTCATCCATTGCGACTTGGTCAGTGACTAATCCTAAGAGTTCCACAATTTAAACTTATACTATCTAGCTGCCGTTAAGTTTGCATGCAACCTTGACAATCTCTAGGGTCAACGTCTAATCTCTTAATTCAAGTTTCAAGTCTGGGGTCGGCATGCACTGCAAACACCCGCGACCCACATACCGGAGACGGTAGCGTCACTACGGCCACGTCTAGTGCCAATCTCGTTCTTCCAATTCTATGAACGATGATTTGTGGAAGCACACATGAGTATTTATCGCTATGGTACACCATACTGCTTTCGTCAATAATGAGAGGCCAAATGCGGATATCGTAGATAAAACCAAAATATCAGCGTCTTTTGTTTAATATATAATCTGCGAAGTACTCTTACAGAACTCATACCAGTCCTCACATTAATATTCATATCAATATTCGCTATAACTCACTATATGATGGCCAATACTACGCAAATCCTCGATGACGGCCTACAGCTTGACCTATCATCACTTTCACTCCGTGCTGAGAATTCACCGGCGGAGCCTCCTTCTCTGCAATTGCTCAATCCATTCCAGGATCTGCTAGACCTCCATCAAGACCAAGACCAGATCGAAGCCTATCTACGACAGCATCTGCAGCCGTATCTAGATGGGTGCCAAACACTAGAACGGCTGGCACCTGACAACCCCTTTTTCCAGCAAGTAAGGGATTTCTGGGAAAAAGAAGGCCTCGAAGGCAACGGACGGATTGTCCAACTACATCGACTTGCTTTGTGGTATCCTAAACTTTCCACCTATTCTGTTGTTGAATCCATCCAACTGGGATCGTCTCGCCTTGGATGATATGATCAGCAACTCACCTACCCTATCCTGGCTTCAGGACACGCTGGAGTCTTTTGGCTTTACTCTCAGAGATATCGCCATCACCGACATGTTTCCCTTGCTGACGGATCGGAAGCTGAACTCCATAGAAGAGGAAGAGAGAAGCCGTCTGTGCAACGAAGCATTCAACCTCACGGTCAGCTTCTTTCGCCAATTCCAAACACCTGTGGTCATCTCTTGTCAATGTTCAACAAGACGAGGCCACGCTCGCTGGGACATCGTGGATCATCCCCTAGCTGATCAGTTAAGCTCCTCGGTTTACAAGGCACGGGGCCGACAAGTGACCAGTACGACTGGATGATCAAATTATCCATGTCGCTCAGGGGTTCCATCCAATGCACATTGAATACGCAAAGAATGTGCACAATCGGCTGGATCTCGAACAAGTTCTACGTGGCTTACTTAGTGCACTCTATGAGCCCTGCGAAGGTTGGCGGATTCGTCGTCGACAGCACTATGAGGGAGAAATCGACGAGGCCGCAAAAGAAGTGATCACCAGAATGACGGCATTTCTGGACAGTATCACAGATTACCGTCGAGCTCAACGCAGGGCAGCGTCTTTTGGAACCGTAACTCCCCGTTTAGGGCATTACTCGACGCCTAGGTGGACGGACTTCAAAGACAAAGTCCGTTCTTTTGTTGACATCTTATTACCTGTGACCTCATGAGCTACACTCATTCATGGTCTCGTCTACGCATCTGCTTTTCTGAACCTAAAATCAACATGTGATCGTTTACAAAACGGGGTGGATCTTTTGAGTGCAGCAAGCCTCCAGGTGTGGCGCCATTCCCACCGGGAGGGGACCAGTCAGACTGACTGGAGATTAGGGTCTGGCGTTAGCTACTTTCCGACCTGTGAGAAAACATAAAATGTACCCCGCTCCAACGGAATATTATACTTTTCACAACGGCGACCGCTAAATTTATTCCTGCTTATTCTCTCCCACTGTAAAACTGAAAATCACTACGGATACTGTGCCACTCTACGCGAATCGGATTCTAGTATGTCAGGTCCAAAGAATGCAAGGTCTCGAGTTAGACTCGACCCAGTCGACGCGTATATCGATGAATTTCATGACGAGTTGGATGGAATTTCTTCGGCCCGCCTAATGCATGTCACAATGAGCTGCCAGAAATAATCTACGCAAGCCAGTGTCTACCTGGTACAAGATGGCAGGTGTTGAAGAGTACTTGCAGGGCGCATCCAGAGCCAGGGTTCTCAGCCTAGTCAAGATGCCCATCGAGAGTGGAGAGGCGACTGACGCGGCTGCGCAAGCAATATGGGATGCCGCCACAGATGTGGTCCGAGTAGGTGAACAGATCATCGGCCACACGGATACCTGCATCCGGGAAGAAGCAGCGAAGACATACTAGCATAGAGCCCCACAAAAACTCTTAGAGGCATTGCAGGATATAGAAACACTCCAACGCTATGCGGAGCCATGGCAACGTGTATTGATGTTCTTTGTACAGACACAGGTATGTCGTTTGGTGTCTGGAAGGTTGACTGCTCAGACGTGACCCACATGCTGTAATTAGCGATATCGGGGTGTCGGGTTAACGTCTGCTAAAATTAGTAGGTTGGGTTTACTGATCCACTCGCTTGTGTGATCCACTCGTATATGAAATACGTTAGTTAACTAACTTAACTTTAGTTAGACGTTGACCATCTCCTTCACCGCCCGACCATTCACCACCACGCTCATCAACACTCACATCAACACTCATGGTTCGTCACAACAAGCATTCCAAGACAACACTCTCATTTCTGTTTGTCTACATCTGAATGAAAGATGCCAATTTCTATTGTAGCGAGGAAATCACGCCAGATGATAGTAAGGAGATCGGAGACCCCTTATTTCCCGAGCAAGGATAGATCGACAAGCCAGCTTACTGTAAATATGTAGCCCTTGCCGCAGCCAGGGAGGCGAGGGATAGCCACTGATGGTTGCAGTCGGCAAGGGATCCCGCCCCCTCGAAAGCGACCATGCCTGAATCCGAAGTATAAAAAGCTACAAGTGAGCACTGCAAACAGCCGGCACACTGAGCCGCTTGCAACCTGGTCGTCAATCACCGCTGTTCCACGGTCGATTTGGTTGAGTGGCTTAAGACGTTCCCGAGGTTTGGAGGCCGGGTCCGTTTCCGACTCGGCATGAGTTAATCGCAACTATAAAGAGACCGGTTCGCTCGTTATTTTATGTCCCCAAACTCTCTTTTTGAACCTGAAAATCAAATACGAAGCGACAATTTCGATCATCTGCTCAAAGACATGGAAGAAAATCTGACCCCAACGTCAGAAGATCCGGGGAGTTCGGAAGAACAATGGACCGCGATCGACTTCCGTCGGGTCGGAGACGAACTTGGTCTCCAATCCTCGAGAACGTCCCAGCGACTCAACCAAATCGACCGTGTCCGCGCCAACGGTGTTGGCGATCATGTTGCACTGCCTCAGCTAGTGGTATGTGGCGATCAATCTGCTGGCAAAAGCTCCGTGCTGGAAGGAATTAGCGGAATCCCTTTCCCTCGACAGGATGGGTTGTGCACCAGATTCGCGACGGAAATTGTCCTCAGACATACCCCGCAAGCTATTCGCATGACAGCGACCATAATCCCTCATTTGTCGCGAGACGATGAGGAGAGACGGCGCTTGGCCTCGTTCCGGATGGAATTCCGTGACTTCGCTGAGCTACCTTGTATCATCGAAGCTGCAGGCCAGTCCATGGGTATTCGTACCTCGGAAGATCAGACCGACGCTCCCGCGTTTGCTGCCGATGTTCTGCGATTGGAGTTAGTGGGCAATACCGGACTGCATTTGACGATTGTTGATCTACCCGGCTTGATATCGGTTTCTGAGAATGAGCGTGACATGCAGCTTGTCAGTGATCTTGTTGATTCTTACCTCGAAAGCTCGCGGACTATCGTACTCGCGGTTGTTCCAGCAAGTAGTGACGTTGATACTCAAGGCATTATCCAACGAGCCCGTCGCTACGATAAAGATGGGGTACGAACGGTTGGGATCATCACAAAACCGGATCTTATCAATGCCGGAACTGAGCAGCGGGTTGCACGCCTCGCGAAGAACATGGACCGTACAAAGCTCAATCTGGGGTTTTTTCTGCTCAAGAACCCGGCCCCTGCCGAGCTGCGGGAGGGCCTGTCTCCAGCTGCTAGAAAGCGGGCAGAGCATGCGTTTTTCTCTAGTGAACCATGGAGCAGCCTGGGACTTGATCTATCGCGTGTTGGGATTGAAAATCTTCGAGTGTTCCTCCAAGAGCTTTTGGATAGTCACATCGAACGTGAGCTCCCCAAAGTTCGCGAGGAATTGCGTGAGCTTCTCGAACGATATTGCCAGGATCTTGCTGCTCTTGGAATGGAACGAAATACCGCTGGTCAGATCCGGATATATTTGACGCAGATCAGCGCCGATTTCCACGGGTTGGTGCGAGCTGGTATTGATGGCGACTATGGTGGCCGGAACGCGAATTTTTTCAACGTCCAAGGCAAGAATTTTGCAAACCGGCTGCGCGCTGTCGTCCATCTAGAGAATGAGAAGTTCGCGAATCACATGAGAGAATACGGTCAGGCACGGAAAGTTGTCGGTCAGGAGGACAATCAGTCTTTCGAGTCAACTGGTCAGGCGATGGAGTCATCTCTCAACGAAGAGGGTCAGATTCTTGTTAGTAAGGAAGGAATGGCTGCGTGGGTCAAGGAAGTGAGTAGAAAGTATATCGACTGTTGATCTCTTTCTAATAATACCAGGTCTATCATCGGACGCGAGGCAGGGAATTACCAGGAAATTATAATCACGCCCTTCTGGCAGAGCTTTTCCATTCGCAGTCAATGCGTTGGGGCAAGATCGCTCGTGAGCATGTGGACTCCGTCGCAAACTTGGTCTCCACGTTCTTACAAGCAGCACTGGGCTTTGTGATCAAAGATATCAAAGTGCGCCAAAATGTCCAAAACTGCGTCGAGAAGTCTGTTCAAGGAAACATCAAGCGCGCGAACGATGAATTGAACGTGTTGCTCGAGGACGAGGCGCGTCAGCCCATCACGTACAATCATTATTATACAGACAACATCCAGAAGGCTCGAAATGACCAGTCAAAGCATCAGATTCAAGATTCAATGTACAACGCTATCCGGACTGACTGGAACGGGAAATTTCATGTGAGCAATTCGTCCGACGAAATAGAAAAGCTCGTCACATCGCTCCAGCAGCGGGTAGTTGTCGACATGACGAAGCAAGCCTGCTCCGAAGCACAGAATGACCTTACTGCATACTACAAAGTCAGTGTACCTTTTCTAATCGCAATATTTTGTGCTAAAATTGTATCTTCCAGGTGGCCATGAAAACTTTCGTCGACAACGTTTGTAGACAGGTCATCGAACGGCATATCATCGCGAAGCTTCCAAGTGTTTTCGAGCCTGTCCTTGTGAGTGGATATGGGACTGAGGAATTGCTTCGAATGGCTGCAGAATCTGCGCAGGTCAGTATCCGCCGGGATGAAGCACGTCATTTCCAGGAAGTGTTAGAGAAAAGTCTTGAGGATTTGAGTGTTTAATTGGGTAGCCGTGGGCTTCGGGCAAGGTTTTTTCTCACGAAGTTTTCCCTTGCCCTTTCGTGAATGCGAGGGCCTACGTACATGTGCCATTGTTCTTGTCGTGCTTATTCTTGCGTTACAAGTTCTTAAAATTTGTATTTTGTATTTTGTCTTTGAACCTGCGCTCTATTTTAAATCGGAAGTAAACGAATACCGAGTCAATGGCTTCGTCGATTTATGGCCGGCCTAATCTTGTTTTTGAAGTCCCTGCATCGGATTCGGGCATCGCTAGCGACTCCGCACGCGATGCACATCAGAAGCATGGCGCTGGAACGCCATTCGATGTAGCAAGACTACTTCAGACCATTTGCAGTTGAGTGGTTCTTCTTTAAGATGAATAGCATCAAAGTGGCGCGTAACACACCCAGGATCATGAAACATCTGAAAGCGAACCTTATCCAGAAGCCCCTCACTTGCGAAGCATTGAAAGCATGCCTCTGGCTGCTTAACCGCTTCGAGGTATTCCCTGGTGGCACGTAACGGCTTGCCATGTAAAGGGGCAGGTACCTTGCATGAGTCGACATCACTCCAGGTCTGCTGTAAATCCTTCGGCTGAGCTATCGGTCCAGTAGGCGGAGCAGATCCAGGAGCTTTCCGTTTAGGCCGGCCCCTTAATGGGCCTCCTTCAAGGACGTCACAATACTGAACAACCGCTGCAGTACCCGTATCGCGCCGATGCCACTCATCCTCTAATGAGTTAGAATGATAGGAAGGAAGACTCTGCGCGAGATGCAACTGAAGGGGGTGCATGGTGTCCTCCAAGGAGGATTTGTCTTCATTCTCTTCCTTGACCGCGGCAGCTCTGCCTCGATATTCAAAAAGGCTTGCTCTTCAAAATTCTCTCGGATGTGATGCCGTAAGCTCCGATGCAAGCTTTTCCGCGTGTTTCTCACTTCTCCCGTTGCTGGAGTCGAGGAAGTAGGCCGGGCTCCTGAGTCTCCTCATATTGCGCGCGGGGCTTGCCTAGGTTGCGCCGGGCCTCCTCCAACTCGGAATTATCTTCAACCTGTGTCCGTTGTTCATCAGTCAAGCAGCGTGGGCGTCGCGTGTCTCGCTAACGGCTCTGCCGTGTGACGGCTCGCATCAGCCCCACATCGGGGTCGAGGCTATAGATGACCCGGATCATGTCGGTGTCGGGTTGCAGGGGATGATAATGGTTGAGAAAGGTGCACGGGCTGGCGTGCTTCATGATCAACATATGTTGCTCCTTGCTCACACGGGGCGATTGCAATATATCCAGTATGGTCTGGTCATTATTAGAAGCCGGTTGCAAGAAAGCCTTCTCCTTGAGAGTGTATATATCGACCAGATAGGTTTCATCAAGCGGAAGAACGTAGATTTGAAGGACCGAAATGATACCGTTTCTCGAGAGATTGACCCCTTCAAGATCAATATAAAGAGACGGCGGGTTGGTAGGTAAGCCTTGCAGTTTCCCAACCAGACTCGCAACCTTAGCTTCGGTATCAACAAATTCTGGAACCCGGCCAGTCTTGAGGTCGACTCTTTTGAGGCCTCGAGAGGTGAACTTCCCAAAATTTCTGCAACGGTGCACCTGCCTAAAGATTCTGGGTCTGGACCCCCGGCAGGTGACATTTCGGAAGCTATGGAAGTTAATGATACGCCCAATACATCGACTGCGGCTAGAATGATACACTTACCAGACATTGCAAAAATGCGGCTTGTGGAGTATCTCTTTGAATATGCTACTGAGGAAGCAGGGACATCAATATTCAATGGCCGAAGGTGTTATACTGCTGACTTTATGACCAGATGTAAGAGTGCAGGATCATCACCACCCTATCCCTATCGAACACATCTCAATGTGCGTGCTGTTCTCATAGGCCACCAGACGACAAAAAAGGAACATCTGAGGGAAAGCTAAATCTATTGAGTGGTTGATGACGACTATTTTGTCTTCGCGATTACGCTTCCAATCTCTCGGTGGGGCAGATCAAAGGATACAGTAGTTCATATTTACGTACTTGGCCCACAAGTGACGTAGCCACCCAATAGAGACCTCGGTACTCCGTATTGTACGCTGCCATTACCAGCTGTTTATTATTGACCAATAGTAATGGCGAGCACCCTGACCCCTTTTCACCCCACAAAGTTGGAATGCAAGATCCGTGCAACGATCACTTCACTCTGTGTTGCTTCTCCAGATCAATTAGCAAGCTTTTGGCTTCCTTTATATCAGGTCCACGCCCCCTGGAGGCTTCCCCGCCGTCGGCTATCGGCGTGCCTTTGAATATGAGCGACGAGATTATCGCTGTTGTGCGTGGGGTATAACCCAAACTCTTCGAGTCCCCTGATCAGTCTTCTCGCCCGCTATTGTCAGGATTCGGATCTGTCCCTCCCCTATAGCACAAATGGCCCCGAAGATTGGGCGTCGTATGTCACTTGACAGCATGACCCTTGTCGAAATGACCAGACATTCAACATCGTCGCCTAGGCAGACAAATTCGATCGGATCTTCGATTTAAAGGGGCCTAGTGGAAAATGGCAGGCGGTAAGATGCGCATCAACATTAGTGTTCGCTTTTGAAGCTGACATCACTGTTGAGTTACTAAACACTCCGGGCAGAGGAATACATGTAAGTCAGGGAGTTGCATATGATGATTGATGAAAACCAACCCTAACCTTATTTTATTGACGCAGTATCCCTGTTTGAAAGTTACGAAGCCGGGTATGCCTGGGCAAAACCCCTCACCCACATTCTTCACTGACAACTGCTTTTAGGCACGGAGTAGCTCTTGCTATGCACTCAGATAAGGCGAATCCGCTGTTTCTTTCGCCGATCCGCGGTTCGTCAAAGGTACGATACACCCCATACGTGTCCATTGATCATGGAATATACCATATGCGGTCTCTGACCAAGCGCACAAAGCATATCCTGGACATCGGAACCGGTGATGGCCCTTGGGCATGTCAGTAAGATCCAAATTCCCACCGTAAGACCTAAATAATCTCGCTAACTGGATTCAGAGATGTCGCTGATAAATTCCTGCCCGGCAAGTACTCTTCTCGTTGTTTTATAACCATACGGCTAACGCGCCACAGCTACTGTTCGGGGAGTAGACCTTTTTCCACGTCCTGTCAACTGGGTACCGCCAAACTGCATTCTCGATGTGCTGCAGGAGTGGACATGGAGTCAGAAGTTTGTTTTAATCCATATGCGCCATATGGCTGGACCTTTTAGTTCTACGGAGTCGGATTTGGTCTACAACAGGTGTTATGAGTTAGTATCTTGATAGTGGAGTC
The DNA here is from genome assembly GCF_028827035.1 of Penicillium chrysogenum. NCBI lineage: Eukaryota > Fungi > Ascomycota > Eurotiomycetes > Eurotiales > Aspergillaceae > Penicillium > Penicillium chrysogenum. Next base: position 3,185,744 of record NW_026622750.1, on the reverse strand, counting down.
ATACCCGCCTTTGTCTTCTATTGAAAATACTGACATCGATAGCAACATGAGGACTGGCGGGTGGATCGAACAAGTGGAAATGAGCTTCGTTGTCGTCCAGACTGATGATGATAGCCTGCCGCCCGATAGTGTTTTGTCCCACTTAGGTCCAAACGTAATTCGGTGCGGCGCGCACGCCGGCCGGCCATGTGACGTCGTCGATACGATTTCTAGCAGCATCCGGAAAGCTCGTTTTGTCAATGTGCATGAAAAAGATTTACAAGTGGCCGATTCGCCCATGGCTCAAAGACAAACAGTTAAAGGAGGCTGGCGTGGTCAATTTCCAACGCTAGGTAGCCGGTATGGAGGCATAGTGTATGTGGCTCCTCACCTAAATTGGCGAGCCAGAGCCGTGGACAAAAGAGGAAGTCCACGTGTATGTAGCTCAGCTGCGTAGGGGGCTCCAAAATCCCTATCACCATGTTTGGCAATGGGTGTAAGTTCTTTCTGTCCCGTGTTCGATTCTGTACAACGTCTTTCTTACTGACTGGTGCTGCAGACGAAGAGTATGGGCCCAAAAAGCCTGTAACCGTCATGACGGAAGCCTTGAGTTTGATATGCTCTGTGTAAATTGTCCCACTCTTACTCTTTGTTATGGGCAAAGGCCATTGCTTTTGCATTGGAAGCTATCCACTTCGATCATACATTTCTTTCTCTCGTGTTCGGGGACCATTCCGGACTTCTTCGTTTGATGACCCCGACTTAATATTATTTCGTGCCGATTTACAGGTGCGTAGTCTTAGATGAGACGGGCGTGTCATTTGCGGCGGAAAACGGACGCTAAACATGACTAGCGCTGCCAGGCAAGGGGATCCTCACGACCTCTCGACTTCTTTTTCACTCCTCACACCACATCACTTCTCTCTCTACATCACTTCTTCTCTCTACATCACTTCTTCTCTCTACATCACTTCTTCTCTCTACATCACTTCTTCTCTCTCTCAGTTTCGTTCTTATCTACTGTTCATTTCGTATTCCAGCTTTCCTCGGCTTGACGTCATGTCAGATCAACCCCACGGCCGCGGCGGTCGCGGCCGAGGACCTCGTGGCGGAGTCTTTGGGGACCGCGGTGGTCGCGGAGGACGTGGCCGAGACCGGGGAGATTTACAGGATCACCCTTTTCGCCCTTCTAATCGTGGGGGGCGAGGTGATTTCCGCGGTGGCCACGGTGGTGGCCGTGGTGGTGGTGATTATCGCGGCCGTGGAGACTTCCGGGGTGGCGGCCGAGTTGGTGATTCTCAGGGCCCTCGAATCTTTAAGTGTGTGTTACTGCTTTCATGGCCTTTTTCCAATGATCTGTCTCTGCATTTCACGAACAGCCACTCTAACCTCCAAATCCCCGCAGTGAGGGCAAACCTATTACTCCGCCGGATACCACTGTCGTCAAGACAGAAGACGCCGTGGCTAAGGCGCTCGTTGCCAGCCGCCAGAAAAGTGCAAAGAACGCTGCACAGGCATATCCCGACCGGCCAGGGTACGGTACTCTCGGTCGGCCTGTTACGCTATATGCTAACTATCTGCCCTTTACCTCCGTGGGCAAGCCAATCTTTCGCTATCATGTCTCCACCGCCGCAGGGGGCGGCCGGGAGCCTGCTGGCAGAAAAGCACGACACATCGTGCGTCTTCTGCTGGAGGAGCACTATTCTGCCAACTTGAACAGCATTGCAACTGACTATCGTTCAACACTTATCTCAGTGGCCAAGCTTGCTGAAGGCCAGTTCGATGTGCGCTACAAAGATGAAAACGATGAAGAATATCCTGAGAACCCGAAGGTGTACAAGGTTACCATCCAACATATAGGCGACATTAACCCAGCCGACCTGATCAACTACCTCACTTCCACCAATGCAGGGAGCATGCTTAGCTCCAAGCCTGAGATTGTTCAGGCTCTGAACGTCATTCTGGGTAATCATCCGAAGACCGAGCGCTCGGTAGCCTCCATCGGCGGAAACAGACATTACAGCTTTCAAGAAGGTCTCAAGGAGAGTGCCAGTCTCGAGGGTGGTCTGGAGGTGCTTCGCGGCTTCTTCGTCAGTGTACGAGCTGCCACTGCCCGTGTCCTGCTGAATGTCCAGGTCAAGTACTTGGCCTGCTACAAATCAGGACCCTTGGAATATGTGATTCAAGAGTGGAAGACTAGCAATTTTAGGGCCAGTTCCTACCAGATGGAGGCTTTCCTGAAGCGTATGCGTGTTTGCATAACTCATATCAAGCGCAAGGGCAAAAATGGCAAAGAAAGACCCGCTCGCGTCAAGACCATATCCGGTCTGGCAACTCCCCAAGATGGTAGATCAGCACCCAACGGGCCAAAGGTGGATAGCTACGGAGCTGGTCCCCACGGAGTGAAGTTCTTCCTGGATGCTCCTAGCTCGCAGTCTCCACGGCCTGGTAGTGGAGAAGGAAAGGGCAAGAAGGGCAAGAAAGCCCCTCCCAAAGCTGGCCCTCCTCCAGCCGGGCAGTACATTAGCGTTGCTGATTTCTTCAGGAAAGGTGAGTCGTATTGATACGGATAGTGATGATACTCTGCTCAACATTGATTCGTTCCTCTAGAGTACAACATCACTGTGAATCCCGACCTCCCTGTTGTTAACGTCGGAACCCGAGACAAACCCGTCTACCTCCCTGTGGAGGTTTGCGAGGTCGAGGCTGGCCAGCCTGTGAAAATCAAGCTCTCTCCTAAACAAACAAAAAATATGCTTAACTTTGCGGTCAAAGGCCGAATGCCAGCAAAGAATGCTCAGTCTATTGTCACGAAAGGCGTAGGGGTATTGGGAATCGGTCAGCCACTGAATGCCACACTCGTAAGTGAACGACTGTCATGACATCCTCACCCCCTCATTTCAGCACTGCCGTATCAAGGAAATTCCTGAGCTCAGCTGACCATACTCACTTTCTATCCTAGTCTTCCTTCGGAATCAACCTTGGCGACAATCTTATAACTTTGCAAGGCCGTGTCCTGCCAGCTCCCCGGATTATGTATGCCAAGCAGAAAGAGCTCCAGGCCAAATTTGGCAGCTGGAACATGCAGTCCATTAAGTTCTCCAAACCAGCTGCACTGAAGAACTGGGTTTGGCTTTTTATCGACGCCCCTAACAGCAGACACGGTCTCTCTCCACAGGGGCTTGCTGGCTCACTAGATGAGTTTGTCCAGACTCTCAGAAATATGGGTGTCGCGGCTGAGAAACCTAAGGGAGGCACAAGGATTGAATATACCTTTAATGCTGACAATGCTCCGGCTATTGAGAAGGCCGTACGTTTCTTGCAAGAAAAACATAAGCCCGAGCTCATTCTGGGTATTCTGTTTGCCAAGGACGCCCAGGTCTACAATACGGTTAAGAAAGTGTGCGACGTACGCTGTGGTGTGCGAAACGTGAACGTGCAAGCCGAGAAGGTGAGGGGTGCCAACATGCAATATTGGGCAAATGTCGGCCTGAAAATCAACCTCAAGATGGGAGGTGTCAACCAAACCCTTCGAACCTCGGATCTGGGCTTCTTCGCTGACGGCAAGACCATGCTCGTCGGTCTCGACGTCACCCATCCTTCTCCGGGTTCCACCAGTTCCGCACCCAGTGTGGTGGGGATCATCGCCTCAGTCGACGCGCAACTCGCACAGTGGCCCGCAGATATTCGCATTCAGCCTGCGCGCCAGGAAATGGTTTCTGAGCTCGATACCCTTCTACAATCACGCATCAAGATCTGGGCAAAGCATAACAATGGCAAGTTGCCGGAACACATCGTCGTCTATCGTGACGGCGTGTCAGAGGGCCAATATGACATGGTCATTGAGAAGGAGCTGCCCCTCCTGAAGAAAGCCTGCCAGAACATCTACCCAGCCTCGGATACAAAGAAAGGCTTGCCCCGCATGGCCATCGTCGTTGTTGGAAAGCGCCACAACACTCGCTTCTACCCAACATCCGATGGTGAAGCCGATCGCTCCGCTAACCCTCAACCTGGCACCGTCGTCGACCGCGGAATCTCCGAGGCCCGTTACTGGGACTTCTACCTGCAGGCTCACTCCGCGCTACAAGGCACCGCCCGTCCCGCTCACTACTTCACCGTCTGGGACGAGATCTTCTACCCACTACTCCCTGGCGTCGGACCCGGTATCGGCGCTGCCGATAGACTCCAGGACCTCACACACAAGATGTGCTACCTCTTCGGCCGAGCAACCAAGGCCGTCAGCGTGTGTCCACCCGCCTACTACGCCGATCTCGTCTGCACCCGTGCTCGCTGCTACATGAGTGATCTGTTCGACCCGACTCCCTCTGCGACTCCGACGGGTAGTGTGGCTGGTGAACGTGGTGGTCATGTATCCGAGGAGAGCCAGACAACTGTTCACCCCAGCACCAAGGATACCATGTTCTACATTTAAGTGAGATATTTCCAACCATTGGGTGGGTGGTTGTCATGTCTTGGCATTTTTGAGAACTTTGTATATCTCGGGCGTATGGGATACCTGATTCCTACTTTGCTCCAACTGGGTGCGCCCTTCTTGGTCCGCGACTGAGCGTGGACCTGGTTCTTCCTGAAGTTTACGGTTTTCCTCTGCCTTGGTCTTGCGGCCTTGGATGTCGCTATTCTTGCGGCCGCTTTTGTTACCTACCACCTACTAGAAGGGCCATGGCCGAGGTTTTGGATGTGGTTGTTCTGGACCGCGAACTTCAAAGTATTCTTAACTTCACGAGTAGGCCCTCGACCAAAGAATAACTAGCGGGGAACTTGTGGTTCTCCGCAAGGTTGGTTGGACACAGGTATATCGTGGTTTCGGATAGCGTTTATAAATATTGAATTGTATCGATAACCAATTTCCTACTAATTGTTGTGAGGGTTGGGGGTCTCTTTCGATACATGGCTTGGGCCGCCCGTTGTGAGCCGCCCTGTATTTGAGAGGCAGAGGATGAGTGTCGACGTTGCTTTCGTGGAAAGGTTGAGGAGCCGGCTACTCTCTTCCTCACTTTCAGTGGAGATAGGTCTTGACTTTCAGCCTTTGTGGCGCTTTGGGGCATCATATAGTCCCTCGAGCCTGTGAGTAAGAGGTATGAACTCACGACTAGTCTTACCAATTTGGAAGCTGCTTCTAACAGACTGCTCCCAGATCAGTAAAAAGTTTGATTGAACGTTGTCGAGGGAAGGTCGATACCATCTTCAGTAAGTTAAAGCTACAATTTGAGGAAATCACCGACTAATCTACGGCCACGAACAACAGTAGTACAAAGTCTATACTCACTTCTCGGAGTTCCGATGACAAGCATCCCTTTCCGCGCACAAAATCTTCTTCTTCAAGCCATACAGCGACATCTTGAATTCGATGCGTTTCAATTCGTTCACAAATGGCTTTTGGAAGAGTCTCTCATGGTTCGGTGGACATGCCCAGAGGAACTGGAGCTACACAAGCTTTTCAAATTCTTGGTGAAACATCGGGACAAGATACAGTGCAGCTCTTGCCGTCAAGCCGCTAATACCATACAAAAAATGGCAAAGATTGGTTTCTGGTATCCGCCACGCTGCTGTCCACCGTCTTTCACAGGATCATGAATCTCTACTCCGGATGAACCGCGTCGCCATTGATTTCTTTATCTGTATCGGTGGACTTTCGCGCGTGGACAAGCTTCGCCGTCTATTGGAGTTCCTGGAAAATAGACTCCCAAAGTCAGAGCGCCGTCGAACGTAGTCAAGACGGAACTTCAAGCACCAAGCTTCTTTGCCAAGACTGTGCCTCGTAGGTCTGAAAGACCGATTTCTGTTGCTGCCGAAACACACCCAGAGAGTTCTTTACCGGATTGAGGAAATGTACAATTTGGAAGTGGAATGGTTCTTGCAATCTAAATTCAGATGACATCTACTCACTAGTTTTAATCTCTTGATGTTGAAATACGACATTGTTGACATGTATCTCGCAATAAAGAGGTGTGAAATGATTTGTTAAGTGTTCCGACGATTTGAATCTCAGTGTCGGCCAAAGGGACAGTGGATGAAGGAGTTTGATTTGTGGTTCGGAGAAGAAGTTCCAAAAACCTGCAAAGGTTCAGACACGAGATACAACGCCAGACTTGATAGCAGTCATCCTGGAGTTGGAACGGGTCCCTGTTGCTTAGGACGTGCTATTGGTGTATATCAGGTATTTAGAACATCCCGCAAGCTTTGGCGACAGAACGCTAGCTAGAACCCGATCCGCGGTTGTGTTTTCCTTTGCTCGCACGAGACCCATTTCGCTCTCTTAACGAGTGGCAAGCCGCCGCTCCGTCTATCCAGCCTATGGCGGCCTCAGAAAGATACTATGTCACAAGAATGCTCCGGTTTCCAGTTTTCCACATTTTCGCAATGTGATCTATTCATGGTTGACTCAACAACGGCACTTCCAAAATCCGAGACGCATGATTGCCGATACGCCGTTACATGTCACCACTATCAATTCACTGTCAGTACTTATTGTAGACTCGGAGGCTCAAGCTAACTAGTTTGCTTTCTGTTGTGAACTAGGGTCGGGGTCAATGAGCCTTCCCTTGCGCGAGGATGGTCGCACAGTATATGCAGCTGGTATCCTGCCACAATGTTTAGAGCATCGAACGAGAAAATGTGCTCTATACTTATACGTTGTGTTTTCCTTAGAAGTGACAGAATGACTTATCGTGTGTGTGATACCTTCCTTCTTCTCCCCAAAACTGTCCCAACAGGTCGGTAAATTGCTTCGTGCGGTAATAAATATTCTCAAAAAGGGGAAAAATTGCGCATATTGGCTGATGTAAAAGTTGATGCCTAATGCGAAGAAGCGGGTGTGAATTGAATTATTGACAGAGAGGCAGCTGATTGGTGACCGCTCGCATACACCACGTATCAGAGTCTTAACCGAGTATCTTGATTTACAGTACGGAGTAGATTGCAACTATATGTGATTATTGACGAGCCTCGGATATGTTGCCCAACAGTTTGAACGAGCCGCACTGCGTTGACCAGTAATTTCCCCGAAGATAATTTACAAATTGACGAATCCAGGAATGGCAGGGGCAGTTGTATTATTTAGGTGTCACCGTTGCACTATTGGGGCTATCGGTGTGTTTCCTAAAGTTGTATACATTCGGCATGTTTGACGACAAAGCTCTCCTGTAGGCAGAAACAATGGACGAGAAGCTTGATTGTTGACAGGGCGACAGGAAATTGCGCTGCAGGTTCTTCTCTAGCCGCATCGTAAGCAGATGAGCTTGGATGACGGTAGTTTACTTTGGCCACTTAGTCCCGCTTGCTTGCTGTCGGGAAAATATGTCCTTGGTGTTTATTATTGCCTAAATTCACGGTTGCAGAGGCTTAGCTTCAGGAACAGAGCTAATAGGGGCTAGGAACCTGAGTGGGCGTCCATCAAATGACAGCTGGCCACGGAACTCTGGATCGTAGTCGGGGCTCGCCTCGTCGAGGGTAGCAACATAACGGTTGCGACCACCGCGTCTCGTATGTGTCTTCGTACAATGGACTTTGAGGTTGTCGCGGCGTGAAAAGGTACGGTGGCATCCAGGCACCCAGCAAACATCTGGCTTTTCTTTAAGTGACTCCTTGTGTGGCGCTCGAGGTGGTCCTCACGCTTGAAGCCCATTCTGCAGCCAATGATTTTGCATTTGGACTTCCGCTCGTGCATATCAAATTGCTGGTTCGCAAGGTTCAAGCTATGACCATGCTGCCTGCTATTAACGTGACAGTCAAGAAGTGAATGGTCATTTACACACATGGTGGTGCCATGGAGTACCTGGGACTGCTCTTGTGGCTGGTCAAGAATCCAAGTAGAGACGATACCGGTACCCGAGGGTATGGGTCCAACTTCGGGGGCCGCGGGTAGACTTGATGTAATATCCAAGGTCTCAGAAGCAGTCGTCAAAGCTGATGGAAATACCAACGCTGGGTTGACAGTTTGCATTGTCGAGGAACCGGCCCCCGGCACACGTTGAACTACATTGGGCATTGGGGAGGAGTCGATTTGTCTCAAATGGCAGGGTCCCAATGGTGGCAAGCAAGGTATGGAGGTCGACTCAAGGGGACGGTCTGTTTCATGAGAAAGACAGAGGCTGGGCATGTCACGGTCCCTTAGCAGCATTGGTGCATGGTAATGAGAACCTGGGGAACAGTGGTAAGCCTGGATTACCCCATGGTCTACCCGATATTCACGGTGTAGAGATGTAGTATCGAGTTTATTATGCCTCTATATGCTGTGACCCGCGTCGGACCAGCTTGGGAGGACTTGTGAGTCCAAATTATGGACAGGAGTGGCAGCTGGGGTCAGCGGGTTGACCTTTGGGAGACTTGGGCCATCATGCTGGTCGAGCTGCGGAAAAGGCTGAGCCGGCGAAAGTGGGAGGAGATGTTTGCCACGTTCTTGGAACATACTGCCGGCTAAAGCTGAGCAATTTCTCAAGGAGCATGTATAAGAGGGGCGACTTGCAACTTTATTGGACAGTTGGCCATGAGCGTGCAGGGAGCGGCAATATTGCATGAAGAATTTTGCATTGGCTATAGCCCTGAGATAATCAATGACGCGAGAGGGTAGAATACATAAAAGTGCGTCGATACCGGGCACCTTTATGATGGTTCTAATACAAATCGTGTCTACGGAACATCAGAGACCGTATAATAAGAGTCCCCAAAATCCTCAACATCCTGAACAGATTTGAACGCCCTGGTAATCGTACTGCGTGGGCTGCTTTCACCTCTCCCTCCGGCGATTTACCGTTCAGCCCTCCAACAGTGATCAAACTTTACTCACCAGTGAGTGACGAGTCCCTTTTCTAGGAACATAGTCGATCTAAGAGTTCAAATTCGCAGAACCAAAAGCAGCTTTCAATTTCGGATATACAAGATTTTTCTTCCGCTCCTTAAGCCTGCAAGGAAACAATGTCCCCATCCCGCACAATATTCAACGAAGAGAAGATGCTGTTTATCTGGCACAAACACGTGATCCTCAGGCAAGAATGGCTCAAAGATTTGAACACAATCCGCTCTTGGTCCAAATATGATGAAAATTCTGGGCAGGATTCCTAGTGTTGGCCCATGAATGGTTGGTTTATGAGGAGGCAATCGAGCTAAAGCCTTCTCGTTCAATAATATATAGCGTTCATACTCATATTGTATACGCATCCAACTTCATCTAACGTGAGAAGGCAATAGATCTAATGGTTCATGTTTATAGATAACTTTATCGGGAAAAGCTTTGCTATAATTGGTATCCAGCGATTTCGCATGGTGCTATAGCATGGCAGTGATGGGGATCCTTATATTAATATCAGCTATTAGTGTAGGAGAACCCTGGCCTCGAGAGCAATTCGTGTTATATCATCCATACAAACTATGTCGTGACCGCGGATGTCCGAGCTGCCGTTCCTCATTCGGACAATGACGGCGATACGGTGGCGCTTATGATCCAAAATCCATCTCTGAATCTTGAGGCCTTGCCTTTCATGGATCGAAGGCCATTCACCGGGTAACCCTATACAATGCTCAGTGACTACAGAACTTGGGCTATTTCAACATGTGCGGCGAAACAACTATAAACTGCCTCTGTTGAAATTTACATACCGCTAACTCAAGGACGCACTCGTACATGTGAACTGGTTATTGTGCAAATAAAAGGAGGACTGCACGTCGTGGCGATGGGTTGGCCTAAGGGAAATAAGCGCTTCAAAAGCATCAGTGGCCCATTTGGAGCGCGCGATTCATCGCCAGATTTGCGAGGTTGCTTGAAGGTGGGAATGGTCAAGCGGCGAAGGAAGGTTCTTGACTGCTAAAGTCGAGGTCGGAATCCGTATTTTGCTGAAGGTATGGAGCTGATATTATGGTCGTTGTGTCAGAATTACAGTACATACCAAGCAACTCGTAAATACTGCCCTTTCTCTCCCGGATCTAGCTGAAATGACCATGTTGACACCGCCCCTAGCTGGGCCGACTTTGAATCACCACCTCTCACTTGTGGTAGCCGTTGGCTCTTCCAGGACATTTCACTTATTCGACGTTTCCAAGACTTATATTGCAGTACAATGTCTCCTCGGCGCCTTCCGCAGTGGGTCCGTATTTATTGGGTGCAGGTCGTTTCGCGTGATATGGGAGGGGCGAAGTTGGAGGAAAGCGGGAGGGCGCGGGTGGTGCTGCCAAAAAGGTTGCTGACGGAGGTCTTTGTAGATGAAGTCGTATTTTTGATAGCAAGCCTCGAGAATATGTCGTCCACCACTGGGGGTTATTCGAAATGTAATGTGGTGAGGCACATGAGCTTGTGTTACTGTAGTCCCCTGACCGAATGTGACCTGATTTCAAGTACCCATTTGATCCAGAGTGCAGGCTTTCCGACCGACCTAGGAGCTTCCCCAAGTATTTGGGGACAACACCACCTCAGGTTCTTCTTTCAAAATGAACAGTATATTTATGGTGGGTAGTAATAGAAATGATCGTTGCATTTTTCCTGGGAGTAGGTTTATCGAGGGTTTTGGGGAAAGGGTTGTGGCGCTTCTTCTCACTCTCGGGCCATTGTACTAGCGTGGTCCTCTAACTACTCTTCCTCTCATGCTCTCATTTCCATTGGACGCAAGAGTAGGTGAACCAAACTATGATACTGTACTTGGTCCGAGGTAGGCGCAACTGGTGTCGGGGCCAAGGTCTGAATCACAACCGCTAGCATGAAAAAGGCCTTAGTGGCTGATCTTCCCAGGGCCCTCCCTTAACCTGATAGATCCGCACTTCTTTCCACGGCCAGCCGTATGGCATATGTGCCAACGCTGGATACCCACGGAGAAATATTACCATCGTCTAGGGCATGGAGTGCCAAGCCATACAGTACGTAGACATTACTAGGTGTAACTTACCGCCTAGGCCATGGCTGATCCGTTCCCCCTCACATTCTGACTTCACTTCATTGTCTCATTCCAGGGCGTCTTTGCGATATTTCGTATTCTGCAAAGCCCCAACTTCCAAGATGACCATCAGATGGTTGAAAGGCGGCTGTCAAGGTGCATTATCTCAAGGCAACCCCGATTCAGATGATACTTTGACATGGCTCAATGGGTCTACCCGGCCACATCTGGAGAGAATAGAATTGGTATCATACCCTTGCGCTAGGCTTTCCTTTTCCAGAGATTACTGTTTCTAACAGATCTACAAGCCCCAGCCCCAAAGCTATCAGGATGATACCAGAAAGCCAATGTCGACATCCATGAAGTGTATTCGGGATCAGGTAAGTCTGAAACTAAAGCTCGGGCGAGAGTGCCTTCGCTCTTACAGCAGCTTTTACTAACCCTTCTTCCTTTCCACTCAAGCAACCATTCAAGCACGAAGGAAAGCTATCCAGTCATCGTCATTCCAGTTCTGATGAACAGAGACACTCAGGTATCTATGATGCGTCATTTGAGAATATGACTCGGGTATTGACTTGCATCAGCCACCGTCTTCCCTCGTGAGGAACCAACCGATATCAGTAAAAGAAAGCAAAGGACATATATCTTCAAAGACTGCACTTTTGATGGCACAAGCATGGTGATTACCGGAGGTGCAGGTTCTATGGATGATACGATGGTCTTCCATAATTCCAACACTGGACGAACCTTTTGTGTTCACGGAGGGCTGGATACAGAAACATTCTTAAGAGAATTTTCTGGGAAACGGAAGTAGTCTTTATGGGAAACAAAGGTTCATGCAGCTGTCTCTGTGTTGCTCTAATATACTTTAAAGCAGACTGCAGGACACCAGATATGTACCAAAATTAGGAGCCGCCTCCCAAGATCTCCCGGTCAGCATCAAAATCATTAACGTATTCTTGTTCCATATCCAGTGGCATAATTCCGCTGTCATTGTCTTCAGTATCAGCAAAGCATAGATTATCCAGATAGTTGAAAGAAAACATGGTTTCTGCATGATATACGATGTAGAGTATCCTTCGTATCATCAATAATCTTTTCATATCAGAGTTGTTAAGTCATGGAAGGAAAGTCCGGCGAAATAGGGCATTTGAAGAGGCGACCGATGTTAGGGTCTTCCGGTTTCTCCGTTGTGTCATCGAGAAACCACTGCCAAATGACAGGCAAGTACGCAAAACGAGTAGGTGACCCGGATTGAGTAAGAGGACAGAGGATGGGCTTAGTCGTGTCTGAATGCCCTATATATATGTTACTCCGGCGATTAATATAAACTCAACTTGTTTGAGCTTGTTCCGGAAACTGAATGTATGAATTTCCCACCTCTTATCACAATCTAAGACTGTCTGTAATTTTTGCCTAGCATGAAGACGGATTATCCCTAGGTCCCAGACAAGTTTCAAGCGTTTATAGTCTATTGCTTCCCTGTGTGAAGTCGTTACTAGCGGTCGTTTGCTGCGAGGATCTCTCATAAACGGCCATACGCACCTGGGAGGTTTGACTAGTGTAGCATTCGGCCAAGGGTATTTAGGGACTGTCTTTTGATAAGAAGAGATGGAACCAGTGTCCAGTATGCGACAGCTTGTTCCGACGTCTCATCTTAAAGCAAAAATGCTCGAGAGTTGTTACGCCGCGGTCGCTGCGCTTCTGACCTGTCAGACTAGCCCTTAGAGCTCACGCAATAATCCGCACCGGTGGTGGAGAAGTAAAGAACGGTATGTTGATATCGTGTGCTAAAACTAGCCTTATACAGGAGTTTAGTCGAACAAAGTCGAGCAATCATGCGCGACGTTCGTGTGACGGAAGGATGGATAGGGGAGGCAGGAGTCTGGTCGGTCTAAAGATTGCTATTGTTCGAACTAGGGTAGTACAATACTAGATTGCGATTCGAATCAGCCTTCGGAACGTTTGGTAGCAAAGGATCGAGGTGGGTAGCCTTCAGGCTTGAGCCCGAAGACCCTTGGTAGGTACAGGTTTGGAGGATTCGGTGAGTTCGCACTTACCGGGAAGGATACCGAGAGAAAGTGAAATTGTAACACGGGCATGGATTTTATCTAATTAGGGCGAACTGGTGGTGGCAGGAGACAAGGAAGGCCAGAATACTCAGGTGCTCGCGTCAGGGTAAGGTGGAGGGCAGAGGACCCAAATCTGCCTTACCTAAAACAGACAGTCAGTGATACATTTCTCCTTTCCCCGACCTTCCTTCCTCGCATTCCCTGGATTATTCAACAACATATCACAACCCTAACAGATCGAGACCTTTTGTTCCTTTGAAGAGTCCACATGCTAACAGAAAGCACCATTCAGCATCTGCCGTCCACGGACCACATCCTATGCAAGCGAGGAACTTCTGGGATCCTTTTAGGCTACTACGACTTGCCTGGACAGCCAGCAAATATAATCCTGATACAAGGCTTGCTGTGGAGGAGGAAATCAAGAATTTTCTTGATTGACGATGAGTGAAAACTCTCAAGGCACGTTCTCTTCCTATTATTCCCCGAGTCTTGCTTCCCATTTCTTACGTATCTGCAAGCTTAGATGGACTTATTATCTGTACACAACGAGATACCTTTCTACCCAATTGCCAAACGTGCACAAGAGGGCCCTATACCGAGCGCCAGATGAGGTGGAACCTGTCCAATGGAGACATAACGCAACCAGTCTGTCGAGTCTCTCAGTGCGTACCCAAAGTGAAAGCCTCGAGCTAATGGTCTTGGAATCCTATCAGGGTGTCGACTGAGCGAATCGGCCCGACCTAACATACACTCTACCATACGAACAATGAAACCGAGCAACAAGTATACTCCTGTTCATCGGCAAGGTAGTATTTGGGATGCGAAAGCAAGGTTGAATGCCTCCGCATTCCCAAAGATTGGGGGCTGCCACGACGGAGAATTTATATGCAAGCATACTCCTAGACCTAGAGTTGTTGGACTGCGCGATATGTATCCTGTACCTCAAAAGGCACGTGGCGGGAATGTCTGGAACAGCAGAATGGCAGCGGTAGAGCCTTCATTACTGACAGAAGGGCATTAAGCATCTTCAGTATGTGACATGCAATGAACACTCCAGAGAGATCTCAATTTTGAAGACAAATTAGGCAGAAAATGACTCGTATACAGCAAAGGACTATGCGCGACCTCCCGGGAGAACAACATCATTTGCCTATCTCATTATCTTTGCCTTGGCTGTGTCTTTCTATATACCTACCAATGTCAAGATGGACCCGCAGGTTTTTGAACAGGTGATACTCCTCCGCATAGGTCTGTATATATTTCAACAACTCCAGTGCCTGGTTCCTGACAATAAAGTCTCGCATGGGTCCTAAAGCTGTAATACATTTCGTGAGGATAAAGTTTAGCTTTTCGAAAGGAACAAGTAACTGGACCGCGGTGCTTGATGGGACGGGGATCAATGTTCGTCAACTTCCTTGATCTCTGCCACCCAGTCATCAATCGTCTCAAGCCCCAAGTTGAAGGCGCGGAACTCCTTGGCGATCTCACGCAAAACCTCGAGTGATTGTAATACCTGGGCCTTCAAGGCTCTCTGAAGAGCCCCTACTGAAGCTTGGGGGCTATCCTCCGGATGATTTGAAGAGCAATCAGGCGACCGAGGGCGTGGGCCTTGTGTGGCTGAATCTCCCCTCGCAACTTTCGGGGGTTTCGCCCTGCTGTAATAGGCGACTTAGCCATTTCCCGGGATACCAGTTAGAGAGTCCAGCCGTACATACCTCATTCTGCCAACTCTCACTTGCTTCTTGGTCGTATCCGTAACCTCAGATGCCGTTCGAATCGCGCTTCTGGCTGTCTTCTTGAGGTGTCCTTGATCTAACTGTCTGTGGGCCCTTCGAGTGTTTTTTTCCCCCAATTTCCGGTGCCGGCTGTGCTGTTCCTCTTTGCCAGGCTGCACCGGAGGCAACGTGGACGCTGATTCGTGCAGCGGTCGAGGTCTTATTTCTCGACATCTCAAAATAGGGAGGGGAGGCAGTGTGACTGTTGGCGACGCAGGTGTTGTCGTCCAGTTTTGCGCTTGGTCAAAGCTCCAACAAACATTACTCGCTGGGTTGATTGCAGGAGCCGAGTCCATCAACGGAGCGGGAGTTAGGCCATACGGGTAGTCTATTGGGACCCCCACGAGTGGGTAGGTTGGGCTCCCACTGGATGAGTTTTCGTCATGGTACATACTGTCGCAATCATAAGTTTGGTTAGAGTCTTGATTCCCCAAGTAGGCCAAGAGTTTGGTTACCTGTGAGCAATTCCACGCAACACACCTGACGAGTAGGAAGTAGTTTATATTCTGCCTTCACGTCGAAAGAATTCGAAGGCGTTATCTGTGTTCTTTCGCAGGAAATAGATTCTTCCTTCTGGCTTGTAATGCGGTATTAAATCTGCCCATCGCAAGTGAGACATCGGGGGACAATCTCGTAAGGGGCCAGTGGATATCCGATAGGAGGGCTTTTGCCTAAACCGGATGTTCCGATGTTGCCCGGATCGACCTCGAATCTTTGGCCCGAATATTCGCTCCGCCTACAGAACATGTCTTTTCCAACGCAACCAGTCTAGTGCATAACCCAAGGTTCAATATTACAAGGTCACATACCAACCCCTGCTTGCATCCAATTACGAGCCAAATGGAGCCCACTTAGCGCCATTACGAGGTCTTTCAAAAGGAGGTGTTCGCATGACTGTGTAAATTTCTAGCCCCGGTGCTTTGGGAAAGTATGGCTGAGGAAGCGGCCTAGTGCTAGCTGTGATGATGCTCGCGGAAGTCTACGTGTTTTAAAAGCTAGAAAAAGAAGAACTGCTTGAATGATCCACATGGAGGCATATGTCATGGCCCTCGCTAGAGGAAGTGAGATTTAAATTAACCAAACTGACCATCAGCACCCTGGGGGCTGCTTTGATATACTTCAACATCGTAATTTGCATGCGCGTTGATCACCACGTTAGCCAAGATTAAGCCCTGGGTAGCGATATCTGATCCAGGACAAAGAAAGTGCATTCCAGGTCTGGTGTTCATGTGTTACGGATACCTTCGAAGATCTTCCCTATCTTGATGAGGTAGCCACTCTCCCAGAGCTTTTACAATAACAGAGGGTATCTCAAAATCGACTGCCCGCAGAGAAATCATTTCCCATAAGCGTGCCACTAACGTTGACTTTGTATGAATGATTCCCTGACATGTTGAATGACGTAATGGCTATGCTTCCAAAAGGTGCGGAAATACAAGCTACCTTATGATCCAAATGGTGTCAAGATATTCACTTTAAGAGGCCTTATAACAATAACAGTGGGACCCAAAATGCTCAACAACATGAATGCCTTGACAATCTCAAAATAATAATACGTGGGCCGCTTTTCCCATTTGTTGGTTTTAGTAACTAACCGTTGAGCCCCCTAATATCCATGTTTTTCTCACTAGCATCTCCATGGTCTACACACCAGGAATAACACAACCCTATCAACTCCACATGAAATCCTACATCCCTTAGGCGCGGACTAAACCCACTTATCAATTTAAATACAGGCACACAGTTAGTACAAATTTTCGGTTTTCACATAGGCCTGCAAGTCACTTGATAACACCTCTCGTGGGGCGGGCAAAGCGTATCGGTCCTAGATCTCGACATGCTGCGGGCAAAATACCTATCCAACAATCTTGAGTTTCCCTTCTATTGTAATACGTGAGACCCAGATGCAAGGAATTATGGTGCTTGGGAAAAATCAAAGGTCGCAAGGGGCGGAGGAATTCTGGCTTGGAGGATATTCCCAATCGGGTATGGTTCAGATTTCATACCATCCCCAATGTGCTAATGGGAACCAGATATGAGGGCAACTATTTGAAATATTGGTTCAACACGGCATGCTAGCTAACTTTGGGGCGTGGGCTTTGCCTTGGCTAACTCCCCGTCCCCCTCCCGTCTCGCCATATTGTCAAAACGCTACACCAGGCCCAAGTGTGGTCGTCGACGGTATTTCCGATACAGACCACTCCTACACACAAGGTGACTAGCGGTAAATTAAAATATAGATAGATGGATGGAACTCTCTCTATCCCTGGGTCTGCCGACATATCCCCCACCTCCAGGATATCACCAACTCAGTGCTGCCGACTTTGTCTCAAATGATGCAAAACCCAACAAGCAGCGCTCCTCCCGTGGATATGGGGTCATTCCCGTTTGTCTTTCGTCCTAGTGTGGCGATTCCTCAATTTTGCGTCGCATATCGATGGTGGGAAGATGAGGCAATCAATATGCTATGGGCTTACGATTTCAATGATATCAGTCAAGCGATCCGATTTGGGCTATTCCACGACGAAACTTCTCCGCGAAGCTCACTGCTGAGTCGTAATATGCAGTTCATCAATGAGTTCCTCCTTACGGCGTCAAAGCCGTACGAGCATTGTCGCCTATCAGACTTGTCACATCCGCAGAAAGTGGAAGAGATCCTGCTTCGATCTAGTATCCCGCAACGTCCATTACTTACATGGAACTGGATTCCCACTATATCAGGGGGTTCATCGGACCCTAGAACAATCGCTCTAGAAATTGAGGCAGAGAGTTATTCTCATTTCCAGCAGATCGCTTTTGAGGATATCGTACGCTCCGCTCTTGGATACAAAGCCATGTCAGTAGAGTGGTTCTTGCAGCAGCATACATCATTATATGGTATTCTTGTGAATCATCTACACATTTACCCGGAGGAACTTCTGCTTTATTTAGAAGTAGAGAAGGTTGGTGATCCATGAAGCTGAAAACGAATGATCTGCATACTCCGCCATATGACAATCGACTAATTGTTTCACATAGCACCTACGGGACCGGAGCCCCTTTGCCCACCAAGCCCTTACACAGTGCATCATGGCCATCCAGCTTGACGGCAAGCACAATATGCCTTCACGTAATACCCCAGGATTTGCATTCATCGCAGCCCCAATTCAGCAACTGTTCAAAACCCATTCCTCCAGCCTATCAACTATATTCAAGGTTCTCAGTGTCCTTGCTGTACGTTTCCAGAAAGCATACAGACACTCTGACCAGATGAATTGGTTCGCACCCTTCGAAACTTCTCTTCCTCTGTTGGAAGACTGCCTTTATTCGTCAGCGACCGATTTGGCAACAGCCTTGACACAGACGGATAAATGTTTATTTGAGAGACTGTCGCGAGAGACACTAATAGCGGAAGATGCTATGGTTTTGGAACCCCTCATCCATTGGCAAGTGCTAAGCAATTCTGTGTTGGAATGCTGCTCTGGACTGTCGGACCTAGTTCCGTACCTTCAGACCTGCACATTGGTAAGGACTCCAGCTATCGAACATACCAAGAAACTGAAATTTAATTTGTTTTCTCACAGGAGCTTTATGAGGCGCGCAACTATTATTCTCTAATGGCTATACTAGACGGCCTTTGCAAATATATTGCAGTCGGATCTAATACATTCCGTGCTTTCGACGCCAGTCGGACTGTTGTTACTCCTACCTCTTTGATCCCGGCCAAAGTTTTGCCTCTCATAGACCCAAGCCACAATTTCGCTTCATACCGCAAGCGCTACGATCAGCATCCCGGTATTCCATTCCTCCAGCCTCATATTCGGGAGTTCAAACAGTGCGGCAAGTCGGCGCAACAGCCGCTACTTCGGCTATTCCAAGCTATAACCAGTTCCCAGCGTGAAGACAATAACCCGGTGTCCTGTTAATTCCTTATGTCTGCCGTACTATGCCTCCCACTGTGGCCACTGAGCGCTTCCCTGAAAGTGGAATAACGCGGCACATCTTCGTGGCGTCAATAAAATGTACCCAGGTGACCAACAATGTGGATCAATCAATTGATGGTGAAATGAATTTTGGTGGAATATTTTGTTGCTGGACGAGAGAGAGTGAGGCGTGTACGTAATGCTCAGTTCTAGAGCCAGGAGCATGAGCTGGGTGAGGATGCAAAGTCAGCTCAGCATACGATGATGTTGTGGCAATTGGACCTTGTCCTTGTTGTGATGTTTTCCGCTCACCACAAGGACACCATATTCCGTCTTCGGGTCTTTTGCATTCCGAAGAAATATTCTAGTTTTCAGTATATGGCAGACAGTTGGATCGTCTAGCCGCACAGTCGGGGAGTATTCAATTCATGGCATTTATACCTAACTCAGGATAGGTATTGGCCTAACCCAGACTGACAGCTATGAAGTGCCCAACTAAAGCTTCCGCCAGCAAGGTCACATAAGCCAAATGGTGATATGCGGTGATATGGAGAAGAGAGATATGGAAACCTTGTTGTTCGGGACCTACGCGGGATCAAGCAGTCATCAGGTCAGAGGAATGCCTCTGGATGCACATTTGAAGAAGTCGACAATATCGACATGAGAAATATGTGCTTTCAGGCTTACCAGCAACATGTCGGATATCTGTGACTCTATCCAGATATCGGTTTAGCCATGGAATAAACGCTTTAGCTTCCCACGTCAATGCTTTTTTTACCATCTTCGTGCAGTGTGTGATAGAGTACTTCTCCCATAGTACCGTAGTTAGCTAAGTCCACGGTGGGCCTTGGAAGGTCAACCTCTGGAATAACGTGTTTCGAGGGGTTGGCGATATAGCCCTTCGCCCTCCCCTTCGATTTTTCAGTCGTGTCATCGCGGAGTGGCTCTACTACACAGCGGAGTAGGAGGATAAAGGAACGGGCTTTGTGAGGTATGGATATTCTGCGGGCAAGTGAATCATCGACCGTGGTTGAAGATTGGATAGGCGTAGATTCCAGCTGAGGGTATTCAGCGACGCCCTTTGAGCAGAAGAGATAGAGTCAGAGTATGGTACGATATGTGACAGATTAAACAGGGGGGGCTTACCTCAACTTATCTTGGATCAGCAACATGCGAGCTATCTCCCACTGCAGCCGCAGGGCTTCTGGCCGGG
This sequence comes from Penicillium chrysogenum, assembly GCF_028827035.1. Classification (NCBI taxonomy): domain Eukaryota; kingdom Fungi; phylum Ascomycota; class Eurotiomycetes; order Eurotiales; family Aspergillaceae; genus Penicillium; species Penicillium chrysogenum. The sequence continues at coordinate 3,165,923 of NW_026622750.1, read as the reverse complement.
GGTCTGACTAGCGCCTTCAGGACACACCAAACCATCACACCAGCCGTTGAGAGCGGCCCTTTATTCGAAGTATGTGACATTGGGGTGGCGTGCTCACCGTTGTCCTATACGGAATCTTGGTCGAGCAAAGACAAGCGATCATGTGACGAAGAGACAGATGGGAGAGGTCAGTAGTTCGATGAGCCTGACAATTATCATTCGGACCAGCAAATGGCAATCAAACGATAAAGTCCAAACCAGTCCAGCCAAAGTTCGGAGCAAGATGTCATATCTTGATGGCTAAGACGTTTCCGACTCAGGTGCGAAGAGCTTTAGTCGGGGGAAGTTGGATGATTCAGTAAGTTTGAGCATAGCAGAAGAGGAACTGCGCAGAAGTGACATTGCAACCGGGGATGGATTGTATCTGATGGTAGGAGGACTAATGGTGGCATGAGGCAAGCAGGGCTAGGATGGTCGGATGCTCTAGGAAGGGTGGAAAGTAGGTGGCCCAGGTGAGTCTGACTTACCTAAAACTGACAGTCAGCGGTTCATCTCTTCACTCCTCAAGCTCACGCCTCGCACCCAGGACTCAACAACAGGTATCCAACTAGAGGAAATTGAACTAATTTGTTTATACGGGCAGACAAATACATAATCGAAAGCTCTTTTTGACATTTCCCATCAACGGCCTTGCACAAATAATATCACAGGTAAGTGAGCAACGCAACTTCTCAGATACTCTTATGCTACTGCATCTTCACCGTGCAGCAAGAGAATGAAATACTGAAAAATGGCTTACCGTGGGTTAATAGATTAAGCATCCCGTCTAGATCGAAGGTGTGCCCAAGAAATGTCGGCTTCCTATTCACCGCGCCTCCCCTCCAGCATCCCCTTTCCCCTTCCCCTTTCCCACATCCATTCAGTGGTTGTAGGCCCAGTCGCACAACTCTAGCGCTTGCTGATGACGTTTTGTAGACGAAGATTTGTTCCCTATCCAGCTGTCGATTTTGGTCAAACAAGCAGGAGGCGGCCTTTTCAAAAAGCCACGGATGCAATTATAGGGTTTTCATGGAGGTAGTAACACAAACTCTCTGTTGAACCTCGGAATCATTATTCGCAGTGGAAGCCACAGGCTAATGATTTACGGTTCTCCTGCAGGATCTTTCCGTGAAAGAATCGGTCCAATCCCGTGTGCCACATGATGAAGAGGTACCAATGATGCATCTGTGAGACAAATATACTCCAGTTCCCAAAGCCCAGAGGAGGCCTTAGGGATCGGTGTTTACAAGAAACTTCCCAACGTACCCGTGCATCCCAACCAGCTAGCGACCACAATGATGGAACCAACAAGACACCCATAACACTGGAATAATACTAGCTGGACATGATGATATTCATTCTGTGTCGCAAAGGACGATGGAAGTACCGAGGTGAGCAATCGGTAAAACATTGGAATAGTCCCTTGACACCCATCTCAGGGAAAGGACAGAAGCTTTCATCGGTCTAATACGGGATAGCGGCACTGGGACTCTCGGATGTGACATTACAGAACATATTCCCATAACATTGAAAAGAGATCTGGTACAAGAAGAAGATAACATCCTACACATAATTCCAGAGAAAGAGCGATGGAATATTCCAGACCCTCTGGATAATAACATTTCACTTCCTCATGTTTGTCTTGGTGAGTCTTTCTATCCATCTACCAATATCAAGATAGACCTGCGAACCCTGGACTAAGTAGTACTCCTCCGCATAAGCCAATATATATTTCAGCAACTCGGTTGCCTGGTGCCTGATAGTAAGCTTTTGCATCGGGCCCGTAGCTGTGATGCATTTCGTGAGAATGGTGAATCGTTCGAACGGAACAGACATCTGCGCCGCCATGCTGGATGCAATTGGGATATTTTTTGCATCAACTCCTTCAATTTCCGCCACCCAACCATCTATTATCTCAGGGACCAGGTTAAGTGCGTGGTGGTCCATAGCAATCTTGCGCAAAACCCTGAGTGAGTGTAAGACTTGAGCCTTCAAGGCTTTCTGGAGAGCCTCGACGGAAGCTTGGGGAGGGCTTTCTTGATTATATGGAGGGTAATTGCATGAGCGAGAGCCCTGGGCCTGAGTGGCTGTATCGTGACTCGTCATGGCCGGTGTTTTTGCTGCGCTGAAAGAGCCTACTTAGCCGATGTGACGAATGTTCGGGGAACCATCCATGCAGACCTCGTTTCATTACGCCGGGGTGGTTGGTTGGGCGTGCCAGTAAGCCCATATACCCTTCGACGTGTCTTTTTGGTGGGCCTCCGGACTCGTTGCTTTTCTTCAATTTTGGTTTCCGGTTGAGGCAATGTTGGTGCTGGCCGAGGTCTTATTTCTCGATATGACGAACTTGACCGGGGAGAGGGAGTGACGGTTGAAGACACAGATCCTGTTAACCAGCTTTCCGATTGTGGAACGCTCGGATGGAGAGAACTTCCTGAACCTATCTCCGAAGGTAGCGGATTGTATGTCGGGCCAATGGAATAGTTTGTTGGGACTTCCGTGAACACGAAGCCAGTGACATTAAATGGGTTTCGCGCATGAGACATAATGCTGCAACAACGAACCAACTTAAAATGTCAGTAGCTCATGAGGTTGAGTTACCCTTAAAGAGGTTCATGGAGCAGGCTTGATGAGTAGGAATGAGGTTGCTTGCTGCCTTGAGGGCAGAATGCGCGCGCAGATCCCAAGGGGTAGTCTGTTTTCTTGTGCATGACACAGATCTGGCTTATGACTTTGAGCACGCATTGGCTGCATTTACCTCGCGGAAGAATCCTAGGAACCAGACTTGCAAGGGTCTGGTGGATCATGATAGGCGCTCTTGCCTCACGTCGTTGTTCCGATGTGACCCGGACCGACTTCAGTTTTTGGTCTGAACCTTCTCTTTGCCCACCTCCTTGGCCCACTATGACCTGGCCAGTTTAGTAGCTGTTTCTGTGTGCGTACAAGCGGTAGGTGTACCACCCTTACGGTTGGAGTCTAGCATACGCAATAAATGCCACAGGTAGGAAGATTGTTGCTTTCACCTTCCCGAGTCCACCTCATTTCTTGTTTAGAATCGCACCATGGATACAATTTATTCGTTAGATCCATCATTCGTTTATTTAGGGTGAGCGCATGATGGCTTGGCCATTATTGGCCACTGGCTCCCGATAGCTGGAAGGCCCGTGGGCATCGGCCTGAGTCTTTTACGCTAACGGTCATATTGACGCCCCAGCAGCTAGCACTTTCCCTATAGGCCCACCCAGTAATTTTACTGAAAGTTTCATGACAATGTTATTACGTTGCACCGGTGGATTATTATAGTGCTAAACTGGATCCAAAAGGGGCTGGTCTCCTTTCACCTCCACCTTCTTCATATTTCTTCCGTTGAACGGTATCAGCGCTGAATACCCAGACGATTCTCGTTTCAGAGAGCACTATCCATATCATGGCTATCACTTACTTGAAGAAAGAGTTGCCTCGTCGGACTAATCAACACTCCGATCGGGAGGCACCAAAACCTGGGGAAGGGACCGCGCAATCGCTACCAAATCAGGATCATACAGTATGGCCCTGCCAGATCTATCATTGTCAGTCGTGTAGAGTTACTTACTGAGTGATGATATCGCTAGTATTCTTATCCAATCTCTGAGGTTGATCAGGTGACGAGCACAGAACCAATTCAGGTACTTCCACAGCTCCCATTAATACTTTCCACAAATGCGACCTCTAATGGCAAGGCCCATAGGCCACACCACCATACGTTCGATCCCATTGTACCTTCGACGACGGATCAAGTTTGAACGGCAGGAATGCATCGACCGTGTTCAAACCTAGAGAACGGGCGAAGCAGATGGACAGTACACCGGTTCTTGGGGGACCTGAATCGCCTGGCGAGGGCGTCGGCACCGTATGTTAACGTTTCCCGGATTATTTACCTGTCCCGTCAAGGTACTCATCCTTATAGGATCGAAATACGCAAGATGGCGCAGAAGAGAAGGCCCCCGTTCGCGCGGGCCACGTCAATATTAGCCCGGGCGCCAAGTTTGCGAACCGCGACATGAGGGGAGACGAGTTTTTGGAATATTTCTGCGGCAGAAGAGACTGAATATGAGTAATTCAGAGCATTAAGCTCCGTAGAAGATTCTACGTATGGGCCCGTGGATCCGGTTGGGGGGCTCAAGTTAGGATTGCTGTCTTATGGGATGGTCGAGAATGGTGCGGAATGGAACGCGGATGCTGGAGCCAGTCGGGTTGAGGATTCTGGGAGGGACCATCACAAGGGATATGAACTTTTGGAGTCAAATATATGTTACGATCGGCAAGTTCAATGGATCAGGCAGGATTACCCTCGATATGAAGCGAATCCCCTCCAAGCTGTCCAATGGTAGTTGGCCACCGTTAGATACTTTCCAGGAAACCCGGATTTGCCTTCCATTGCTGTTCATGAAACGAACTCTCAATGAATTAGGGTTATGTAAATCTGAGGAACTGGAATCTGTAGCTCGTAAAGGGGTGTGATTCTGGCTCACATTGGAAGATTTCCCTATACGGTATGGTTCAGATTTTATACCCTCTTTCCGGGTATGGGTTCCTAAACACGCCACATCCTACCCACGATAGCAATACTTCTGCTGCGAGTATTTTTTCATACTGTAATCAAATTGACTTTGGTCAAGACCTAGAAATGTCTTTTGGGGGTTGATTCTGGGGTTCGCCGCTTATTACCAACTATTCTTGGTCAATTTCATTGTCATTAAGTGTGGTACAAAATCTAAACCATGCCCTACAGAGAACGCCCTCAAAGCTAGAATCCCCCGCTCCATAGCAAGCTACCAGCTCATATTTCAACCTGTCACAGTGACAAGTGTTGTGAGCTTGTGCAGGGAATAATGCGTCGCTATGCTCTATGTTGCTGGTCCCAATGCCGAGTGGCTGGTCATATGGAATCACGCGTGATTGCAGTCACTTCGCTAATTTCTCATTCCCGTCACACCTCTGCTGTAAACTAAGATCACCTTCGAGTGGAATTTAGTCGTGTTGACCGGCGGGGTGGTGCAGACGTAGAAGGGCCTTGTGGTAAATGAGCTCCTAGCCTAGCCGAACGACGGGGGCCATTCTCCACACTCTGCTCGACTGATCTCCCTTGGGGTCCCACTGAGCGCTGTCGCAGCTGACTCCGACTCGGGTCATTCGGTGATGACTTCCTGATAGTGGCAAGTTCTCTCTCGGCGTCCGACGGTTGGACTCGTATTGGGCGAACCAAGGCGTCTAAAGGCCCTTCATTTCGACTGTATTAATCAGCATCTTGGGTATTGCATACCTGGAACCAGCCCTACTTACCACACACAGCATGACGTCCTAAAACCTGTACTTCGCTTTTCCAGCCACTCTTCCGCGCAGGCCAGGTGGGAAAGCGCCTTGCACTGACAGTGCAAGATCACACTCTCATTTGCAAGGTCATCATCCTCGGCCAGACAAAATACACAGTGGATGTCGTCGAACTCGTCACTCAGGGTGAGATCCTTGAGCGTCAAGCTTTGGACGCCAGCCCAGACGTTAGCGACCGATGTCAGGATCGCTGGTTGAGCCGGCGATATATGCCATGAAATACTGTTTGTCCGCAGCATTGCAGAAGTCACAAATGGACTGAATGGCTGCACTGGCTCGGGGTTGGTTGACAGCCGCACCGGTGGGTCTTGTCTGATCCCGTCAGGTGTCTCCTGGAGGCTGAAAACATCTGACGCTGGCCCGGATACACAATGGATGGAGTGGCAACCCTAGAGCCACGTGGCACTCGCGCCTGGTTGCGGACGGCTGCTCCATACCACTGCTGGCCAACCTGGTCGGCCTGCCGTTGACGGTGCCATCTCGCGCAGAGAAAGACTCTAGCAATATCATAGAGCTTTGGCTGCAAAGTTGACAAATCAAACGGCTCTCTGCCGAGAGTGGTCAACCTTTCATGGCCGATCTTGGTGTCTTGGAATTTGACGGAGTTTTTGCACGGCTCGCCTTTCTTCGTCACCCCGCAACAGGACACAGGACCACCGTGATGGATCCCGCAGAAAGCAAATGGGTTCCAATGCATAGTAGTCTCTGAGGTGGTTGTCAAAGGCAGGAAATCCTTCGGATTGTTGGTGTTGGACTATCTTTGCAGCGTTGCTTCATCGGCTTTATATGCCATCGTCGTAGGGTCCTTGCCTACGTGTCTTCGTGGCTCCTGGAAAAGGTGCCTCCCTTGAAATTCCCGACGTGTCGATGAATTCATTCTGATGCAGTATGCCCCAGTCAGTGGCCTGCGAGAAGGGATATCATTCGAGATTACTGCTCCCAAATCAGGTGCACTTGTGGCTGTAGGTTGTCATGACCATGCGTTGGCACGAGGGATGTCTATTCTTGTTGGTAGCATAGTCGGCAATTACGAGATTTCTCTATACATATTGAAGTGTGTGTAGGTTGTGATTGGCGCTTATGCGCTAGATGCGAGAAGTGGGTGCCAAGATAGATTCGGCCTCCTGGAGCCATTGACACACTACCGGGAACAGATTTGGCGTTCCCAGGAGCTAGACCAGATATCCTCTAACCCCACCTAAACATTGTTGTCAAGGCGTTCATGCTCCCGTCTGATTGCTATGCACCTCTCAGCGGAGCGACAGGCTACACTCCTAGCTCGCCACAGAATTTATTACTCTAGTTTACTCTAGAAACAAGATGTAGCGCGAGAAAGCAAAAGAGGCAGGCTTCCTCGCGTTCAGGGGAACCCATATGCACCATATGGGTGCCGCTCAACCTAAAGAAAGTATGACACTAGTCAGCATTTTCTAGAAGCCTTCTATTCTTGTTTGCGGTGTACCGTCTCAAAGACGTTAAAAGCTGCAGTACATTGTTTGGCTCTATCAGCACTTGTATACGAAAGTGGTCGATACAAAAAAGCAAAACGTGGTTATGTAAAAGTCAACTATGGTCTAAAAGTATGATCTATTTCCCTCCGAAGACCCCATATTGAAAGTAATGCAGCATAACTCGCATTCCATTGGCGCGTATAAAGTAAACTAGCTCAGACACGTCCTTCAATGGCCATATCTCTCCGCGAAAGTATGTGCTAATTCGAACCTCCTCGTTCTCGTTGGACTGTAAGTTATCCAGCTACCAAACTGTATGACAAGTCAGTACCTGTGCTGTCTCCCTCAAATGAATCATATCCCAAGTGATGCCAACTGACCTTTGCTATTTGCACTCCTAGCCAGAGGCACCTATGTCTTCTCACTACTTCCTCAGAATCCCTTTCATCGATTGAAATGCCGTACCCTGAGGTATCTTTGAAGAAGTTGTTTGGGTAATAGAATTGACTCCACGCTTGACCCCGTATCAAAAAGTCTTCTGGTAGCTGTGGAGCTGTTTCATATTCTCCAATTGGGAACTTCTCGTCTTGGATCCTCGAGAAAACAGTATTGTGCGAAAACAGACTATTTAGGAATCCAGCGACTGCTTGCCAGGGAACCGTGGCCTCTAGGCCTTCCATAACGGAGCGATGAAAGGAGACGCGCCAGAGGAACGCCAGAGAGATATGAATCCCTGGGATTGCATTGGGGAAGTTACTGAACCTAAGAAGAACGAAGAGAGTTTGAAAAGTGAGGCGGATTGCCTGGAATGCTTGATTCAGTTTGAGCTGCGAACACAATTCAGTAGGGCTATTGCTTACATATTCTGTCTCCATTGCCGGTGCCGACTCATTCGCAGCACCGGTACTCTGCTTCTTGGAAAACAGATCGGCCACCTGTGGGTATACAGGTGTACCGTAACCAAGTACAGAGGCGATGTTGCAGGACATTATGTACACCTCATGTTGATTTCGGCTAGTGGGGCGTTGGATGTGCATTGGGAAGAGCGACAGGAAGTCATTTGTCAATGCCTTAAGTCGTTCTCCCGAGCAATTCTCGAGTAGGAGACGGTGTGCAATCACAAAGTGAGCGGCCATATCTCGTTGAAAGGTAAAACCCTTCCAGTGGTCGAAGAAAATGTCAATGGTCGCCCAGCTGTGGCAGAGTGGCTGCACACTAACGAATGATTTGGTAAGATAAAAGAGTCTTTGAAGAGCGTCGGAGTGTGACAAAACCGCAAGAGAATGTTGGATTCTACCGAGATTGGGATTTTGGTCCGCAGCCTTTCGGTACCAATACCGCGATATGCCTGCCAGATGTTTCCGATGCTGTCTTTGCGCAGCCATATGATATCGTGTCACATCACCCAGCTGCTCATACAATATCACCCTAAGAGCTGGATCGAACTCTAAGAATCGGTTCAGCGTTGATGAGACGTGGTAAATGAAATGGAGCATGGGGCCCAAAGATCCTGGAAGGTTTTGGTGCAGAAGCTCTAAGGGTGAATATATTCCATAACGCCACATTCTGTTAAACATGGCATAGTCGTAAGGAACATCTCTGATAGCAGCTCTAGCAGATGGCATCTGGGACATGGAGAAGAAGTGTTCATGCTCTTGAAGCAAATGCTTGTGTATGGCGAGAAGGGCTTGCCATCTGTGGAAAGGTATGTGGATTTTGGATTGCGGTTGTTTCTTGTCAAACCAAATACACTTTTTTTCCCACAGTATAAGCTTTGCGTATTGCTGTCTGAGAGTAGCTATATCGGCCTTTGTTTGATCGATACTTCCAGTAACCCCCTCATTTCGAGATGTCGATGGTAGCAAGCGTGAGGTCATTTGGCAGGGGTGTCGGGTTTTCGTCAAGCTGTCTCAGAATCAGACCCGCTATGGCCCTAGCTGTGACTGTGCTTGACGCCTAAGGGGAAATTTGGACGTGAATCTTCGTTCTGAAAGCATGTTAGATAGTTCCTGCTACCCCGACTTTTCAGCAAGACGAGAAGTTGTACCAAAAGACTAACCGCTTCTGTATATTGTGATAAAATGTGGATGTAAATCTGATTGATAGAATGAAAATGGAAGAGGTAGGGTCTCGATTAAATAGACGAAGAAAAGGAAAGTCAGTCCAGTCAACCACCCGGTGAAGCCCGGGCTATGCCACAGCCTGCTGTGCCAAGTTTCTCGATCCTTCAAGGGGTAGTTCTCTGTGAGGCTCTAGATCCCAGGAGCTAGAATACGAGCTATAGTGATACACAGAGCCAGGCCCTGTGTGGGCCTTTGGTAAAACGGTAATTTACCGTTGCTTAGGGATCAGCCCTGAGAACATAGTCCCAATTGAATCGAGCAAAAAGGCCTGTGTGGATATAGGCACCGCCCTGCTGCAATTTTAGTGGTGACGTTTCCAGTGTGCTTGTGGATGTCACCCGATTTGCTCCATTAGGCATGATTGACACAAGGCCATGTCTCATGGAGGAACAATGAACAACCTGATGATTGGTGAAGTTTCTCTGGTGCTGAATACCGAAAGTTTGCACCGGTCAGTGCACATGGCACCGAAAACAAGATCAGCAAAATGGTCTCCTAAGTGTAGGACTTTGATCCACACCGATGTGGTTGTTCCAGCTGATCTCAGGTTCCTGATCTGAGCCTTCGCATTGCCTGCATCTTTGGCGTACAGAAAGTGTGCCATTTTGGTGGAAGACCAATTTACAACGTGCCCAAGCAGTAGGTTTACATCCTTCATAGTCGGAGTCCTGGATACGCAAGGAGCACTAGACATAGAGGATGCGCTTTCTTTCACCTTCCAGGCTCTGCCTCACGTCTTGTTTGGTGCTAAGGCTATGAGCAGATTCTGGTAAATTAGACCGCACAATCACCTGGGGTGGGCGGAGCACGGCTTGGCCATCATTGGCCACTGGCCCTCGATACTCAAGAGGCGGTGGATTCCAACCTGAGTCCCTACGCTATCAACCAGTAGCTAGCACTTTCCCCTGCAGGCCAATTCAATCACAGTGTCAGTACGGTGCATCCGCGGAAGATCAGGGGGTACTGGCACCTGAGAACGGGGCGGCGCAGTTACAGGCGGAAGCCCGGGACATTCCCTCTAGGGTATGGTTCAGATTTCATACCCCAGAGTGCTGATAAAACACCGGGTACACGGCGAAACTTTCAAAATATCTGTTAAATACGACGATCTGGCCAACTGTAAGCGGCCTTTTTCACATGAGTACAGGTGTTCGAAAAGACAAGATCTTAATAATAGTCGCGTTGTGGATATAATATGCCGGGCCTACGGGCGACGAAGATGATTGGTCAAGAGGAGCTACTTCCCATATCCAGGGCTCCGATACGTTCTTGAAGACAGTTGTTCTCTACGCCGAATTTTAGCACGCGCAAGGTCACAACGGAAGATCCAGGTTCCACACCTTTGAGATACCGAAACATTGGTGGAATCGTAAAATATACATGGCAGTTGGAAGATTGGCCGAAAGATAGAAAGTCCACTCCAGCATGGGCAAACGGGACACCAAGATAGAATTAAGGTTTGAGCTGTAATCGCGGTATGGATAGGGCAGCGACTATTGTGTCATTTGTGTCCAGGGGTTATGCACTAGTCAGATGTGCTGACATTGAAAATTCCACCCGAGCGCCTAAAGCTCAGGTTGAATTCCTGCGGCGCGGTCTGACCTATACTGTTTCCAGAGAGCTTTCCTCTTAGCCAATTGATTCCAGGCACGCGTCGTCGCTCATTCCCAGCAACCATCATGCCACCAGCTACCGCGGAAACGCTTCTGGCAGATTTATCACCACAACTGGATATGTTCATTCGCTTTCTCAAGGCCGACTTAACCTCAACCATCTTAGAGGGTGACTTGGAACGAGGAGGAACTCGGCGAGCCACTGAGCTCTTGGCCACAGGAAAGAACACTCAGTGCTGGATACAGCGACTCCAAGAAATTCACCAGTGGACCAACCTAGCTTTGTGGGAGCAAGACTGGCTACAGCGGACTGGACGCAATGAACCTATTCCATGCTCAGGGCCCCATCGCTTCGGAACCATGGCTGCGTTTATCCAAGAAGAGGGGATGCCTGACAATCATAAAACCATAAAAGCACTCCAACATGGACGCAGACTGATGCGCTTTGAACGTGAATTTGGACATGGAATTACGCTCCTTTTGTTACCCGTCCTTTCCGCCTTCCGTTCCCTGTCCATTGGTGAAGAAGCTCGAACAATGGAGATGCTGCGAAGCAGTGACTTTGCATACGTCACTCGTCAGGCGCAACTTCTAACTTGCCTCAGGGTCAACTACCAATACATTCATGGACTTTATCCCGGTAAGCTAACACGACCAACCCGCCTATATTCTCTACCTAAAGCCTTCCCCACAGAAATACGCTGCTCAGCACGTGCAGAATCACCAAGCAACCTGAGAGTTCCCACTAGATCCTCATAAAGGCAAAGGCTTCCCGCGCTGACGGATCCATCCCCCACGGCTCTTTGGAAAATCCTTGCCACACAAGGAATCCACCAGCAGGCAGTTTAATCTCCATCTTAAGTGCACCTCGCACGAAAAGTACCTCGTTCGGTCGCAAATAGAACGATATCGGCGTTCCTCTTTCCTGCGCGAATTCGGTGCTCGACAAGTGGTGTGAGACCGGGTAGAGCTTCAGGATTGCCACTCTGTCCTCCAGGTTACCTGAGAGGGTTCGGAAAACTGAGACTCCGTTTCGGACTGGATGGGCGGCATTGATTCCCCAGTTGGTTGGGAAATCGGGAGAGTGGACGATGACTGGGCCTTGGTGGAGAAGAAAAGCGGGCCTTGCGATCACTTCTTCGATCTTCCTGGTGAACTTCCATAATTTTAGTTCTATATATCGACCACTGTATTGAAAGACATACGTCATGATCCTGGATTCCGAATCTCAAGAAGCTTTCGCATGCGTCATGATCCCCTCTTCCATACGTGACAGTCTCTGACACTTCGTTTGGCCGCGACCGGAGAGATCTTTCCACCTCTCTGACCATACTCTCAGGCGGCGAGCTGGCTTGGAGTTTGCTGTAACCCATAACCTCCATGGCCGAGTATGGGATGGTGTGATCGAACGACATGTCTTGGGTGGATGTCATATTGCGGAGAAATAGAGACTACCCAAATGAAGCCTAGTTCCAATTTGGCAGCAGGTGTAGGTCTCGTTCCCACTGTAAAGGGAAGATATCGATCCTATGCCACCTTTCAATGTTGGGGAAATGTGGTCTTTTATACTGCCGCGACTTAACAGCCAGTCTATGGCGTGGGTCGCACTAGCCTTCCATGGGAAGATGGGAACGCAACTACGCATGGGGAAATATCACATTCTTCAGGTACTATCGAACTAACACGTAAATATTGAGCGATGCAGGCCTAAAAAGACAGTCAGCTCGGGATTTTAGCTCGCAGCTTTTCGGCTACGACCATTGGAGGATCCACCCATTGGGCCCATTACGAAACCGTTCCATTCTACATCAATACATGCGACTCCGGACGTTTTATAAAAAGCGATACACAAGTTTGCGATACACAAGTTTCAAGGGTAGGCTTTACCAGATCGAAAGTTGATGGCTTCGAAAGCAAGCGAAATACTAAGTGTTTTATAAAGCAATAAATGGGTCTTCTATATTACACTAAGATACTGAATATTTCAACTTGGACCAACTCAAAAAGGCCTATTCACCAGTAATTTTGACCAGATCACGTACCGTCCCCTCGCCCCAAGTGTTCCGCATGGAATCCTGAAGTGAAGTTAGATACGCATGCTCGAGAAATAGCTTTGGATGACCGAGACATACATTGATTCTCAATAACAAACGCTCCTCTTGTAGAGAATATGCTGCGGTCCGAGAATGCAGAAAATACTTCCAACGTACGTTTCAGTATAGACCTGACCTCTTGGTATTGGTCATTTTCCTGTAGCCCTGCACGACTTCTGATGAGAGTATATGCTGACTGCTCAGCATAGTAACTTCGAGACCTCGGATATACCATCCATAGGATTTGGACTGTATGTCCTCAGCCAAAAAGTTGAAACACTGTAATGAGGCCTTTGCAAAGGCAATGCACTTCGACTGAGATATTATTGTCCCAGATGCGATGTCCCCATTTAGGTATCGCTGGAGATCAGGCAGGAAGAGAAGATGAAGCAGATAGTTGATATAGCAGTGCAGTATACCCTGGCTCCCTGGGTGAGATCCAAGCTGCGAGTCAGATTCACTGACTTTGGTGTAAATCTCGCTGCACTGTTCCTTTATGCGGAATAACTCAGTCTCAAGCCCAGTGAGGCTCCATTCTGACATCAAACCACGCTCTGCGCTCACGCAGATTTTGTCTGATATTTCCAAAAGTTGCAAATTCAGGATTGTGAAAGTCATCTGCGTGGTAGGTGATCCTTCGACACTTATTGGTAGGTGTGGTCTTTCAGTGGACTTGTAGATATCAGCTCGTCGCTCTATACCTTGTGTGATATCCCGGTTGCGGTAGTAGTCGTGCACTTGGGCATTGAGAAGGAAAAGCATTTTCAGGCCAATCAAAAGCTGTCGATATTCCTCGCAGACCATGGGCTCGACAACACATTGCGTGGTATCGATATGGCATTTGGTAGAACCTGCCGTATGATAAGCCAGTTGGAGGTTACTGAATACATCGGCTCCACGGTGTGTGCGACCATAGATTATGAGTATGATTGCTTTGAGTGAAGTGGGTGATGGTTCAAACGGTGGGTCGTTGGTCAACAAACAGTCCCAGGCGGCTTTCTCGTACAACGTCGACAGACGGTCAGAACAACAGCCCCTCTCGGGATCTTCTTCTGCACGGCAAGATAGTGCTAGGACTGCAAAAAGCAGGGATAGCCAGGATTTAGGCGTGACGTTAGGATTGCGGCAGAATACCTCGTACTCAGCTTTGAAGCTGGTGGCATTGATGACACAAAATAGCTACCTTGTTGTTAGTAATCAACCTCAAAATGTTTGGTAGACCAACTTTACCGTGGAAATAGATTCAAAGTATCTTTCTATTAAGTAATCGACCATCTGACAGTTTGGGAGGACGTCAAGTAGTTCCCCATGTGAAGAGCAGCCTATCAATGAAGCTAGATGAGCCCCCTTGTCTGAATCACTGCCATCCAGACTTGGGCTTTTGCTCAAGTCTGACAGGGGATTCGCATTGCTGATGGTGGAAAGCGTCTCACTACAGCTGAGTGATTTCTTGCGGCATACTTGTCTCGTGTCAAGAGCAGTGAAAGTGTTGGGTGATGGCCTATTCTCGGGCCTTTCGTCGAGGGTGCTGTCCGGCTGTTGGATTGTCCCTGCCTCCATAACAGCATTCCGGGATGACTCGCTATTGCCATTGGATTGGCCTTGAATTGTATGCATTCTCGTGTCTTCGGGGTCGTCTTTTGTTGTTTCAATAAACTCGCACGTACTTTCAACCCCACGACTAGTACATGTTCCACAAGGAGGCCCTCCGCCAGTGCAACGAATTTTCCGTAAGCGGCACGGCAGGCAGGCCCATGTGCGTCTTTTTCTTGGACGAACCTCCTTGTGAGATTCCAGATCGAATGCGCAGACTTCTCTTCCCTCCGCAACGCAGTTCTCGCAACGTGGTCCCCCATTGCAAAGAGCTTTTTCCATGCAGCATGGGAGGCATGCATCGCGGACAGGCCTTGGCTCCGGTGTAACAAGTTTCTTGCTGGACGGGGTGTGCACAAATTCACAATTTTCCTTTCTAAGTCGAACACAATTCTCACACGGAGGTCCCCCAATGCAGCGAGTTCTGGTTTTGCGACAAGACTGGCATGCTGTACGAGCGCGGGTTCGCACGGCAGACTCAGATTGATGATGTGGAGGCATCGAGGAAAGCAAAGACGATGGAATGAATTGAGAAGGATTACCCAGGTCCCAGGGTCTGTACAATTTTGGGTCTTATCCTTTTCGACGGCAGAGGCTGGTAATAAGTATTCTCATCACTTTCTCCCGACCGGAGCTTGCATTTCATCATTGCCTTGGTGGAGGAGGGCCCAGATTCTTGGGCCCGCTTGTACCGTATGTGTTATTATACGTCCAAGGCATTCTTTGGTCAATCCGTGTCATTGTATCCAAAAAAATTTTCATGTTGAGTACATACACCTTTTGCTAGATCCATTCACTCATCTCAGTCGAGTTATACTTTTTCTAGCTAGAAGAGGGCCGAGCGTATTCCAATAGATATCACACTAGACTACTTCTAGTTGGTTGTGCAAGGATCCTCATATACTAATGATATAATACAATACTAATACTAACCCAATGCGAGAACTGCGCGTACCAATCACCATCTGGTCATTTAGGGCTCATGCCAAGATTGCGCGGACTAATCTCATAGTAAACTGGATTCAGCTCTGTGGCCGCTTCATCTATATTGTGCCTTTGACCTCTCATTGTAGTAAATATCGCAAGGAAATTTTGTCAAGTTTGACATATTCAAGTGATACTATTCACAATCTGAGCACTTTGCGTCACCTGTGCCTTCCCATCGAACATTCGCACTGTTTCGGATATCTCCATTCCACTTATAACAGCCCCTTCGCATGTAGAACCCCATTGCTGTATTTTTCTATTCGCAATTTTATAAACCAGATGAAATTTCCAGACTACTCCTAGGCGTGCCTGGATTTGTCAGATGTGAAAAATTATCATCAAGGCTTCATACCTGTTGGTTTTGAAGCCAATCCAATGTACATCCCGCCATAATAAACAGAGTGCTTCGGTCCATGTTTGTCTCGCTAGGATACCGTATGGTCTTGGTCGGGGGGCAAGGTGTAAGGACTGCCGAGCGACAGGACTGCACCTTATATGTTACTCTTCATTAACAACTGTAAGCCTTATAACCAAAAGCCCGAGGTAAACATACGTAGAGCAGCCTTCTCGGGCGTGGCGACAAGTTATTACGCAAAACAGAATATTTGAATAAAGAATTAAAGAAATGGTATATGCAAACACCGAGCGAAAGGCTTTCCAGCTCCTGGTCGCACATGATGGATATCGTCGAATATGGTGCACTTTTGGTGTACTTATACTTTTGGTAGCAAATCCACAACGCACAGCACTGGATGTTCCTCCAGGAATAAGATTCCACCATGCAAGTATTGCATAATTTCCTGTATTACACATGCTGGATTGTTGCCATCAAATACCTAGACTTGCAAAATGAACTACCGTCGTAAGTCGAGACCAAGAGTGCCTGGCTGAATTAATAACTGCTGAGAGAGGTAGATTTTGTTCGAATACAAACGTGATTGGTAATATTTGATTAGGAAGGGTTAGAAGTATTATACATTCCACATAATAGATTATCCAGACCTCAGCTGAATGCCCCTTTGCCTTTTTTAAGCAGTAGAGTTGTATTGTAGTATTATTTCGCCCCAAGTGACAATCATTTTTGTGTATGATATAGAAGATTGGAGGGTGTTATCGGCGATCCAATTTACAAAAGGAAAGATTCTGACTAGTAAAAAAGAAACAAGAATAATGCGTACAATCACTCGAGAGGCTCGAAGGAGTTTGCGAATCTTCGTTCCCACATGGTGTTTACCAGCCTCATGGTTATGACAATCACAATCAACATCACCCGTTGCCCACAAATGGCGATGTCGAGGATCAAACGTCGAGAAAACTTCCAATTTCCGATCAAACCCGCCTTGATGATTTGAAGGAGTAGTTTGGCCTTGAGCTTGAGCGTGTACTGGGTCACCTGGTTCTCCGCCAGCCAAATCATTATTCGACCAGGTGTCGTCATTTCCAGCATGGAGAATGGAACTAAAGCGGAAGTATCCCCATAAAAAACAGGACATAGATGCAGTATTCCTTTTTGGGTTTTACTGCCAACTCGCAAGCCGTCGGCTCCGGATAGAGGCCTCCACTCTGGATTCCTCCAATGCTGCAGGGTGTGACGGATTATGCACCAAAAATATCCTCCATGGTCAAGCAGAAATGCGCACCCAGATATCGAGCTTTTCATTTCGTCGAGGGAGATTTCTAGCTTCCATCCCGTTGCTCCTACTGTCACCATGTTTGCATGTTGCTCCCGGATGTGTAACACGTCCCATGGCTGGTCAAGTGATTAGTACAGTAATTCCCTCGGCGGGGAAAAGAGATCTTACTTCTAATTTCAAGACTATGAGATATGTAATTGCTGCAGAGAGGAGCTTCTCCATACTTGCTCGCAGGACGTAGCAGGCGTACATACCAAGAAGTAGATATTTGCAATAATTTATATTGCTTGGGGGCCATACAATATATTCCATGATATTGCGATATACGAGTTAAAACGCCCATACAGTAAGTCAATGCAGCAACAATGGGGGCCGATTACCTGTTCCGGGCCTGTACTACGAGTACTACGCGCGCGTTGTCAAAGAGACCCGATATTTCGGGGACGCTAACTTATCCCGTCCATTTATCTGCGTTTGGCCTGTGGGGCAAAAATAGAATCTGGTTAAATACACCACCATGATTCATTAGTACATGTACAATTTTCTGATTATTTAGCTCTGCCAAGGCCACCAGGTTGCTCGGCAAAAGCTGCGGGGCTCAATTACAGTGGGAAAGCTATAGGTATTCTTTCTCAATAAGATCAGAAATAATAGGCTTGCTTACCCATTTGACACTACGAAAGGTCTACAGTTAGCTATATCCGACAATTGTGAAATTTTAACACTAAGCCAAATTTAGAGCCCCTCACTGTGGGATTCCAAATCGGTCTATTTTTGTTAGCCACAACCCACTTAACCTCATTCAGAACCCCCCATTGCGGGTTTCCTGATCAAGTAAGTTGTGGCTGACCACTTTGCCCAACTGGAAATCCACCCCTACCTATTAGGCCGATTGTGGAAAGCTCTCTGGAAAGTCACAAACTTCTCAATAAAAGGCCTCACACAACATGTATGTGAACTCGGAATTGAATGTGAGACCCTTGAAAAGGTGATAGAACTGAGAGGAGAGTGAGTATATTCGTGCACGTATACAACACGGGATAGTGCATATTGGCAGGACCACAAATATGACAGGGGAAAGTGGAAGGAAGATCGTTCTCGACCTCTACGACAATGGCTATCAGTAAAGCACGGGGTATCTATCCAGATTTAAGTAAATGCAGCGTGACAGATATACTAAGCGCCCCATGTGATCCATAACGTTACACAGCTGGCTGGATTTATTGCCCCGTTGCTAGTCCGCAAGGGCTTACCCAAGACGGAAAGCCGATTATCACATGACCAGCGGTCACAAGGCTTTCCTATCTTTCTCTCTTATTTTTCATTTTCTATGTGGAACATAAACTCCACTACAGTATTTCACAGGCACTGTCTGGCTTGCTGGTCCATGTTGTATTCTATAAATGTCAGTACAGTACAAATTCCAGTACTGAGTCGAAGGGTAAGAACTTATCAAGTGCCTCAGACACAAGCCTGCTTGACTTCGCAGAGTCAAGTGAATAAATCGTAGAGCAAATTGCCGGGGTAGAGGACGTATTTGTAGGCTTCTCGGCTTCTGTCACTCACACCGGTAGGAAGCGTTGAGGAACACACCTTTTATTGAGGCCTGTTGAGACCCATGGCTTCTTTTTGCCACAACAATTTGTGGTGACATTTTGATTCCTTGGATGCTCAGCGAGAGAGGCGAGTAAGAGTGGTGTTGGGAAAAAGGGATGCTGAGCCAGTCAAGCAACGTTGGCTGACTGTGGAATCCTTAATGGCCCTCTTAACTTAAGTCTTTGTGGGAGATATTTAATCTGCAATGACAGGCCTGTATTCCTTGTCCCGATCACCTCACCTGTGAGCGATTCAACGTTGAGTTACCGAAAAGCGCTTACAATCTCGTTTCTAGAAATCGTGGTCTCTTTTATTTTCCCTTGCCTGTAGTGTTGTGTTGGTTGTATTAGCTGGGTCTGTCCGTCTAGACTGCAGAAAGCGAGGAGGTCACGGTACGATGTGCGGGTGCCCGACCCGTCAACCCCTTGAAGCTTGGCCAACCGTTATCAACACTCAATTTCGAACTTGTGATCATGAAGATACACCCTTTTATTGTATTTTATTTGAATTTTTCGAACTTCTCTTTTTGGTGGATGTGAGTTCTACGATGTTCTGTTTATCGAGTTTCTGAGACCTTCAACGAAAGTGAACGAGGTTTCTGATTGAAATATGTCTCAATGGGCGTTCATATCTGGCAGTTCATGCACAGCTTTAGCGATGCCTTGGAATGACAGGAGTGGGAGAGCTTCGAGCGGGCGCTCCAATAACACCGCATCGACATCCTCGCCTATAATGGTAAAATGCAGACTAGAAGTTCAGCTAGTTAGCTCCGACAAGATGCTAGTTGCGGAAGGTAGCTCTGTACTATCATCTGACTCATTCCCTCCGCAAGGTTCAACGTCAAGCTTACCCGCGTTCTGTTAATTGGAATGGTTGTATTGATGGTAGATATTATTAAAGATCAATCGTACAGCGGTATATTAATTGAACAATGATTTTTCTTCAGTCCAGACCCAGGGTACAAAATGTATATAATATAGGCGGAGTAGTCATTCCAGAAGCAGAGGAGCTTATGCTGCCACCAATAGGGCCTCAATCGAGCTTGAATATCAACCAGCTCTGTGGGATATAAGCATTGATATCTTTATATTTAGGTCAATGCTATATTATCGGATAAGGGTTAAGTCATCCTCGCGAACCTTCCTGTGGACTGTAAGCGGCATTGACGGTTCTCGTAATCGATTATACACATCCCAGAGCTAGGCAACGATGCTAGGATGTGCTCAGATAGATAATCGACAAAGACAACGAATTGAAAGAGTTCCGGAGCAGTAGGTGTTTGTGAACTAAACAGGTCCATGATATGCTCTGACAGGCGCACATTGAGATCTGGAGCGAAGAAAGGGAGTGCTCGCTTTGCTACACGATATGATCGTGAACCACTGGTTTAGCTTCGTTGTCTGGGCTAATTTTTATCTTTGTGGGTTGAGTTAAAGCTACACTCTGCGCAATAAAGACTTTTTCTACGTGATGTTACGCGTTTGCCGCTATATGTTCCACAGCCCCATTTTAAAAACTCGGTACATCCTCCAACCAGCCACGAATTACACGGAAGACAAATATGAAGTCTGATCCAAATCTAGAGTTGGGTATTTCCTCTCAGGCTTTGTTACATTGAGCCGAGAACCCCAATACTAATTCATAATTATCAATACCATATAGCTAGAGAATGACAACAGTTGGATAGATATGCTTCGACCTCCTCGTGACAGTCACACTCCTGAAAGTAACAAGCAATATTCCGCGGCCCCAGGCATGCTTCGCGAATCCTCGTGCATAACTCGATGCTGCAAGGCAGATACTTAATTAGCTCGCTATAGAGACGGGATTAGCTGAGCGTTAATCCCAACGTGAAGTGGTGGGGCTGGAATTACAGTCTGCTTTGACTGGTCCTCCTGAGCGTGATTGCCTTTGACCTTGCTACCGGCGCCGGTCTCACCCTGAACAGAATAGTGAGCGTTGGTATCACCAAGGCTACTATGAGACATGTTGCTGGTGATGGTTAATCAAGATAGCGTAGATTGACTGAATTAGTCACTCACGTGATTGAGAGTTGCTCCATCTGCTTCATGTCATCGTCCTTGAACAGCTTGCCGTTTTCAAAGGGCGCCTTAACTGTAGCAAAAGCCGCGTCCTTGACCTTTTGGTCGATGTAGGCAGTCAAGCGAATGAATCCGTTCCCGGATTCGGCGATATAGACCGGGATATACTTGTTGAGAACTCTGTTGAAGACATGACCGATTAGAGCCATCTTGAGTTTGTGATCGAAGTCGGATAATTGAAATATACACGAGTAGGTATGGAAGTGACAGAGCCAACGAATTTGTATCAACTTCGAGAAGCTGCCCCCTTTATATATTCCACTGTCATAGGTTCCTACCTCAATCCAACGAGACCGCTTCATCTCTTTGGGAATTGGTTTTTCGACGGGACGATCTTTGCTGCCTGTTTGATCTGACCCTCTTGATCAAAGCCACTAGGTTCCAAGTCATTCACGCCGAGTTATCCTGTTCGAATATAGCCAAAACAGAAATGAGCTTTGCCTTTGTAAAGCCAGCGGGGCTCATTCTGATTGGTCGGCTTTGAAGGGCTGAGGCATGGCCCAGCATTACTGGCTCAAAAGGCATGCGCGATCTATCCAAATTTTCTATTGAGTTGCAGGGTCTGGTATTTTCTTTTCTGAAAGCAGGCCGTCTCGTTGGAAAACCCAGCAATCGCCGTAAAGTTGGAGGATCCCCTCTTTCATTGGAAGATCTCCTACGGCATTCATTTCGGTTATCGTACTAAGAAAGAGCAGGCGGATGACCGCACCTCTGAAGGCTTGAATGGCATGGTGGTAGGCTAAGACGACTAGGTACGGCAGCAGCAGCAGCAAGGAAACAGCAGGGGAAAGGGAAACGAAATCGTTCCGTGTGAGACGCTGCAAATTCAGATTTGACTTATTCACTATTCTCCACTATGGCAAGACACGATCCCCCATTTTGGTTAGATTACACGTCCACGTAGTTTTCAAACCTTCGAAATTCCC
Organism: Penicillium chrysogenum; assembly: GCF_028827035.1. Classification (NCBI taxonomy): domain Eukaryota; kingdom Fungi; phylum Ascomycota; class Eurotiomycetes; order Eurotiales; family Aspergillaceae; genus Penicillium; species Penicillium chrysogenum. The sequence goes on along the minus strand of NW_026622750.1, from coordinate 3,144,417 downwards.
TCGACGCAAGAACAGATGAGGCGGAAGGCCTTGCCTTTGGATCAGGTACCAGGATAAAACGAAGAAGATCTCTTAACTGCTGCGGCATCTCCACCTTTTGTGTCTCCTCGTCGAAAGGTAAGATCGCTAGTAGCTCTGGCATCTCTTTACATAAAGATCGGGCAGAATTTACTGCAACTTTGAGGATATCGCCATTCACCATTTCAGGAGGTGGGATCTCCCAGTGGGGGAAGAGCCGCTGTATCTTTGCCATAGACCAAGCCTCGTTAATCAAAGGATGAGGGCTGTCCCATACGCCCAATACACCAGGCTTGATCCAGCAAAGTAACATCGCAGCAACGGCCCAGACTTGCGATGGTTCAGTGCACGCATTGCCTATGAAGACTTCAGGGGCGCGCATAGCATACGGTTGGGCGTTAAAAAGTTCGCCGACCGGGACAACTATAAGAGTGTTATTAGAAGGTATGTCTCGTACATCAATGCTTGCTCACCGAGCCCCAAGTCTCCCACTTTAGCGATTGCACGATCTGTCCGGATGCCAGAAAGTAGGATATTGGCAGGTTTATAGTCTGGAGTAATTAGTAAATGCCAGTTCTTCAAGACAAGAGATTCTACCTGTATTCACATGTCTGTGGTTCTCCAGAACCACACAACTTGTGAACGCTGCTCTTAAAAAAGTCCCAATGAGGGAGTAGGTCCGGATGTCAGGATGGTATTCCACCTCTGCGAGAGTAGTATCCAACCATTCCAAAGCGATGGTGCTGTCGTCGATTACATCATACATTTTCCGGAAGCACTTCGCCGAGGCGACATCAGGAAGACGATAAGTCAGAACTTCACGTTGCAAGTTCTTGGTGGCATTTTGATCACTAGGCGACGCTACTTTGATCAAAGCCCTATATGGCAGAGTTAGGCTTAAAGAGTCTGGATATGGTTAATGCAACGAACCATTCGGGGACTTCGGGGACGACGCGGGAGTCACGTGCAACAATCTGGGCCTTAAAAACGGTGGAGATGTGTGTGTTATCTCCTTTAACAGGTTCCAGAACGCGGTAGTTCCAACAAGCGCCTCGAAGAACATGTCCAGAAGTAAGAGACGACATTTTTCTTGCCAAAGAGTTCCTCGCGGCAGATAAATTCGGACTGATGACTGGGGACATTAAGACGAATTGAATAAATCACAATTGTGTGGAGATAGACATATATGTGGGCGGATGGATGGATGCAAAATGCATGAGAATGGGAAATCATGGAAGGATGGAGGATCCTGTTGCACACGGACTCATACTCAGGTGTGGCTGTTCAATTTTGTTGGCAGACTGGTGCCAAAGATACTTGCCAAAAACAAAAAGGAGAAAAATGATGAAGGGATGGGATAGCGACGATCAATTACCAGGTTAGGGTCGCCCATTGGGGGAGCCAAATCAGACTAGCGTTGCTTTGCGGGGATGAGCGTTGGATGACCACGACGGGCAACATCCATTTTGAGGTCCAATCTGGTGTATTCAGCATGGCTGTTAGTCTGACATACTGGGCAGATGATATGGCTGGGTGATAGGGGTAGAGCTTGCTTCAAGAACTGGTAGGCCGTCTTGGTTTTAGATGGTAAACAAATTAAAGAGCGAAACTGAACATATCACAAAGGAAGTGGCAATGACGACTGCAGGATACTAAGAAGGGGATTTGATTTAGAAAAGGCGAGACAAATCCATTCTAATACAAGGATGAAGACGTGCAAGCGCGTTGGTCTCACATCAGACGCATCGGCGTGATGAGACTGCAGGCATGGCGCAGCACGGGTCATTTCATGTGCATCTTGTAATTTGATTGGCTTGTGGCTCGCGCCGCGTCAACGTCCATATCTGGGGGGCGAGGAGAGGGAAAAAAATTATCCAGTGGTTCTTCGTTCTTCGTCGATGGACACCTAGGCAACTATGCCCTGTTCCCGGCGATTTGGATTTGAGGGTGATGATGCCGCATATATTTGGTACCTCGAGGATAGGATCTTTGAACTTGAGACTAGTCTTCACCGCCTTTCTCGACAAGATGCCCGTATCGAAACCCTTCATCCTTTACGAGGCCAAGACAATTTTGTCAGCAATCGAGGAAAAGATTTCGCAGGTGCGAGGTACCATAGAAGCGGTGATTCCGGCACTTTCGACGGGCAAGGACGGGGTGATCGGACGCAACCCGAATTGGAGGCTTCACCAAGTCGTGGTGATGAGGATCACAACCACGAAGCTGAAGATGCGGATAATGACCGGACAGGATTGAAAATCATTGAATACAACCCGCTCAGTAAGGATTCGAAACGCGCCGGGCCCTCTCTGAATCAAGGTGGTGGGCAACAGCTTAGGGTGAAATCTGAATTCACCTCGTTTCTTACGGACTTACCTTCTTTGAAAGATTGGACGTCCCCTATTGACGAAGCTCGACGCAAGATCATTCTTCGGGAATTGGTCCGAGACTGCAGGTCGGCTGCGTCGACCTGTATCTCGTCAAATGACCAATCTGAAGCGCAATCGTGCACGTCGGCTGAGCCTGTCAATATAATACCAATCCTACATCAATACGCACATTTCACGGCGAGGGATAGCAGCTTGGATCGGAAAATCGCCTACTTTCGAGAGCTCGTCTTTGTTTCATCATGTGCTGTTGCATTGAGAATCCATAAAGAGAAGGACCAAGTGTACGAAGTTATGCGAGCTTTCCGTGGATCTAATGCTCAGTCAAAGCATTTGAGCAAACTTGTTTGTGGTGCGAAGTGGGCAAATCGTGCTATATCTCTACTAAGCCAGACTAAATGGGCATCTAGAAGCTGGAGTGTTATTTTCGCTGGTAAGTCAGATAATCCTATCACGCTCGTTGCATCTGCTAAATCCAAGAAGCGGAGCGCCCAGTTACCTTCTACGGTCGATTCGCCGAGTATTCTACCGAGACCGAGGGATTACTTTTGAAGAGAATAAGGGATATTGTCAATGACTCTTCCGGACATGGAATCACAGACGAAGCAGCCCCTCTCGTGATACCTCTGATCTTAGAAAGGCTGTTCAAAGACACCACTTCGTGAGCCCCTCGTTGTTACCTATTTACGATTCTAAAAGCATGACTGACTAATCACAGGCTGAAAGTAATTTGCGAATGCCTGGGATACAGCTGGACTGACGTGAATTCATATCGGCCCTTGTTCAACGAGGCATTAAAACCTTATGATAATAAAAGACCGAGCACATCGGAGCAATCAAGGCATTCTAAAAGGCGATGTCAAGGCCAACATAACAAGCCAGGTAAGTCTATGTCCAACTTCGTATGTTACCAGTAAATGACATTTTCTAGATTGCGACGACAACACGCTGCGACCAAGGACCCAGCATTTGATACAAAGAAGTGGCAAAAATCGCGGCATCCAACAAAATTCGGAGCAAAACAATGCGATATTCGATGAGGCCACTAGCTTGAGCCCCAGAACTCCACAGAGCCACCGGTCGCTATCATCTGATCTTCAAGCAAGTTTGGCATCATCTAGCCATACAAGCCCCCGGGCAAACAGCACCTTTTCTGCCTTAGCAGCCCCCTCCCTGGCTAGTGGCTTCCCCCAAGATGTTTTCAATGATCTACCCAACCCGTCTTGCCCAGCAGACCCTTTCCCAGCCAGTGACTTCCCCCATGGAATATTCAGGGATCTACCCAACCTGCCTGAGTCCGGCCAGCCTTCATACCTAGCAGACCCTTTCCCGGCCAGTGACTTCCCCCATGGAATATTCAGGGATTTACCCAACCTGCCTGAGTCCGGCCAGCCTTCATACCTAGCAGACCCTTTCCCAGCCAGTGACTTCCCCCAAGATGTGTTCAATGATCTACCCAACCATTCTTTCCCAGCAGACCCTTTCCCGGCCAGTGACTTCCCCCATGGAATATTCAGGGATTTACCCGACCTGCCTGAGTCCGGCCAGCCTTCATACCTAGCAGACCCTTTCCCAGCCAGTGACTTCCCCCAAGATGTGTTCAATGATCTACCCAACCATTCTTTCCCAGCAGACCCTTTCCCGGCCAGTGACTTCCCCCATGGAATATTCAGGGATTTACCCGACCTGCCTGAGTCCGGCCAGCCTTCATACCTAGCAGACCCTTTCCCAGCCAGTGACTTCCCCCAAGATGTGTTCAATGATCTACCCAACCATTCTTTCCCAGCAGACCCTTTCCCGGCCAGTGACTTCCCCCATGGAATATTCAGGGATCTACCCAGCCTGCCTGAGTCCGGCCAGCCTTCATACCTAGCAGACCCCTTCCCAGCCAGTGACTTCCCCCAAGATGTGTTCAATGATCTACCCAACCATTCTTTCCCAGCAGACCCTTTCCCGGCCAGTGACTTCCCCCATGGAATATTCAGGGATCTACCCAGCCTGCCTGAGTCCGGCCAGCCTTCATACCTAGCAGACCCCTTCCCAGCCAGTGACTTCCCCCAAGATGTGTTCAATGATCTACCCAACCCTCCTTTCCCAGCAGAGCCTTTTCCGGCCAGTGACTTCCCCCATGGAAGTTTCAGGGGTTTACCCAATCTGCCCGAGTCCAGCCAGCCTTCTTACATAGCAGACACCTCCCCTGCCAGTGACTTCCCTCATGAGTCGTTCAATGCTCTGCCAGCAGGATCTTTGCCAGCTGAAGATAGTCATGACACGCCAAAAGGCTGCTCTGTCAACTTCGCCGTCACGGGAGAACCAGGGAAGTGTTCGACAGATTCCGTTGCCACGCCTGGTTCTCGTCAGGGGAATTTGGCCGATTTCATGTCCCCTTCCAGTCACCTTCCAAATCTGACAAGCTCCGTCGCATAGCGATACTTCAGAGCGTTTGTCTGAATATCCTTCTGGGCGACAGCGAGCCTATTCTGCAGTTCCTGGCATGTCAAATTTGCCAGAGCATGCACGGTGTGAAGTTCAAAACTCGCGGAAACATTGCCATTTCCCTTGGCTGGAAATTAAAACAAACCTTCTGATGGTATATACAAGGTAACGAATACGATAGTTAATTTTATCTGATGCTTGAGGTCATATGTAGAAGGTACTAGTACATACATGATTTGAGGGGATGCCAATTTACATTTCATTACTCAGCGACGGATGAGTCGTCCGTCTTGGGTAAATAGACAATTAAACAATCCAACTGACTGTCGAGAGTCAGCGGACTAGAGAATGAAATATAGCTACCCGGTGTAAGCACCTCGCCTGCAGCTTGCACCTCCCCGGCCGCACTACCAGACCCGGACTTGATCGATAAAGGAAAGAATAGAGACTGGTAATGACGAGTGGCCTTCAAAGCGATCTTTCCCGTAATCCGCCAGATGGAATACCCGTATCCCTACGAATGTTAGGGAAAAGTTTCAGGCAAGCGGTATAATGATTTACCTTGATTTTATTGAACCCCAGTTCCCCCAACAAAGGATCAACTCTCACATGGCGGCCTTCATCTGAGCATCTGAATAGATTTTCCTGCTCCGCCTTGAATTCGTTCGTTTCGGAGACCCATGCCGAGAGTTCCGTTAAGCGCGAGAGGGCATTCTGATTTATCGTCGTGGGAGGCATTGTAAGGATAGAGATGAGCTGTAATTTTGGCTGTCAGAATATATTGAAGGTCAGCCGCAATCATATGGGAAGCTTACTCAGGAGACAGAGTGGTTACGTAGCTGACGAGCGCCAGCATTTATGGCGGGGTAGATATAACGAGACCTTGCTTTGGGTGCCCGAGATATTGTCGGGCAATGCTTAATAAACATATCCTATCACGTGAGAGGAAAATGGAGAGAGAGTTCTGGTCCAGTCATCTGTTGTCGGCGTGGGCCGTATTGTAAAATGTAGGGGTCCAATCAATGGTGTTCAACTCTCCGTATTGCTGTATCGACTTTCCTAACGATTTATAACTTATGGGCCGCCAATTACTAATCTAAAATTACAAAATGCATAGGATCAATGGATCCTCCGGTATGCCGGTATGCCAATGCATCTATTCCGACATCTGTATGTGGCCTTAGGCATCAAATATTAGTTTGCATGGTTTGTATAGTCGCATTTTCAATATATGAAGACATAACTACTAAATAGCCCCTTTGGACAGACTTGAGAGGCTTATGTGCCTTTTCTCCTCAAGTTTTATTCAATGTGGATAGGTTTGCTGCAGTTATTTATGAAGGTCGACCAGGTGACAAATTGGATGGACTATCTATGAGCGATTGATGGTGTCTTAAATTATTGTGATATGAGGCTGGTGCAGATCAGGAACCAAGCCGCACCATCGGAATAAACCCCGAGGTGTCTATACAAAGAACCAAGTGGAAATCAAATTGGACTTTGTGATGTATATATAGCCTCATGTTTCCCTCTGAATAAATCAACAATAAATACCTCTGAATTACAACAGGTTATGAGCCCGGGAGCAAAATCTCGGGTGCCGTTTCTACTCATCCGAGAATCATCTTGATCATCTTGATTATATATCTACCCCGCTTTCACTATCCACACGATGTCTGCTCTGGTCCATGACTCGCCCGACCGAGCCGTCACGGCCATCGAGCCTTCGACGGGAAGTGATAACTTCGCGACCTGGAAACGTCTCATGACCTCCTACCTGAAAGCCAGGCAGGTCTGGGATGTAGTGTCGGGCGACCTTCAGCGTCCCGACTGTCTATTCAAGTACGCCAAACCCATTACGGCGGACATCCACCCCTTGGTGGAGCCCCACCTCAATGGGGCGGTGAGACAGCGAGCCATTGAAGCGCGCCTCGAAGTGGAGGTCCAGGCATTCGAGCGCCATCGTGAATGGTCGCGTCGTGAAGCCGAGGCCTACCACACCATTTTCCGGTACCTGTCCCCCCACATCAGCGTTCATGTCGCGGGACTGGAGACGTCCCGTGACCTCTGGAATGAACTTGAAGAACGATACCGGCGAATGGAACTCGCCACTTTCTGCGAACTGTTTGCTCAACTCCGCGAGACAACCGGCGAGCGCTGCGGCAGTGCGCGCGAATTCGTCGATCGTGTACGGCTGCTTGTACATCGATTGAATGCCATCGCGCCCGGATCGATTGGCGATCGGGCACACATCGCGATCTTGCTGACGCAGATCGGACCGGAGTACATCCTGGTTGTGGATGCGATCCAGAATGACAAGGATCCGGTCAACCCGACCACGATCGGAAATCGGCTTTCCAACGCCGAACAGACGGTCCGACGAAAGGAGTCTCCCGCGCCCCCGCAGGGAGTCCCAGGACCGTCAATCAATGCAGTGCAGAGAGATCCCAAGAAGTGTACCTACTGCAAGAAGCGCGGCCATGTGGTCGCGGAGTGCTGGAAGAAACAGCGCGAAAAACACCCGCCTAGGGACCATGCCCTGAAGGCTGAACGGAGTAATTCCGGCTCACCAAGAAACAACATGCAAAATATACCGTTAAGCCAGAGAGAAGATCGGCAGGGCCCGCCGACTTCCAAGAGACCGAGGATCAATATCGTGAGGGCGAGGGTGACGACCCTTTATACCCACGCACCGCAACCCCGGTGGATCCTGGACTCGGCCGCCACCAGCCACATCTGCTGGGACCGGAGCTGCTTCAGCAGTCTGCGGCCCCACCGCGAGATGTTGGACACGGCGGGTGATCCAGTGGAAGCCGAAGGGATTGGTACGGTGAAGCTCACGCTCCGGGGGAAGTTCAACCAACCCCTGGTGTTAAAGAATGTATACTTCGCGCCACGCGTCGGGATGAACCTGATCAGCGTGCCGAAGTTATTGCGAGACCGCTACTCGGTGGTGGCGCACCCGCAGAACGTCTTTGTGCAACGCCGAGGACGGACGGTGGGGACCGCCTACCACGCGGAGGAGGATCTGTTGATCCTGCGGTGCCATGTGAGCAGAATATCTCGAGAGCGAGTCCAACTGGCGAGGGCGCCGGCGACCCTCAGGAGTCAAGTGACGCAGAATGCGCAACGTCAACCTCTGAACTCGGTGGTGAAGCTGTGATACTCGAAGAAGATGCGTGCAAAGGAGTGGGCCAGGCCTCCGAGGCGTTGTGGCACGCTCGGATGGGACATCTGAACCGGGGAGACTTGAGGGTGGTCCTCCGGCAGACCGGCACTCTGTACCGACCGCTAACGCAGGCGCAGCTGCTGGCAACGCCGCAGTGCCCAGCGTGTATGTCGGGTAAGCAGCATCAGAAGAGGAACTCCCGTGCAAGACGGCCACGTCTGCATTCAACGAGAATCTTTGAAATGATCCATTCGGACATCATGGAGATGCCGATCGCCAAAGATGGCTCCAGGTACGTGATCACCTTTACTGACGATTATTCTCGTGGCTCGTGGGCATATGCCATGAGATGGAAGCATGAAGCGCTGCAGAAGTTCCGACAATTTGAGGCCTGGGTGCACCGTCAGTTCGGCGCCCAGATCAAGAGGTTCCTCACCGACAACGGGAGAGAATACTTGCCGATCGGAACACACCTCGAGACCCAGGGAGTCGAGTTTGACACTTCGCTACCATACTGTAAAGGGCAGAATGGTTTGGCCGAACGCACGAATCGCACTATCCGGGAGCGGATCAACACGCTCCTGTCCGATGCGAGACTTCCTCCTTCCTGGTGGCCCGAGCTTTTAGAAACGGTAGTCTATCTGAAGCTGCGCGCTCCAGCATCGAAGAAGACACCGTTCGAAATATTATACGGGAAGCCGCCATCGCTGCTGCATCTGCGACGGATCGGCTCCCGCGCATGGGTGTTGATCCCGAAGGAGCATAGAGCAAAACTCGGACCCAGATCATCCGAGTGCCGATTGCTAGGTTATTGTGAACCGAACCAGTACAAGCTGTATGAAGTCCATTCCGGAAAGACCGTCTTTTCCCGTGATGTCGAGTTCGATGAGAGGACCCCAGTGGCGCCACTCATCGAGAGGGACACAGGCAACGACCTCCCGGACAACGCTCCTCCATCACCTGTCTTTCCATCAATGCCGAGGTCGGGCGGGCTGCCAACACCTCCTGCATCGCCATTACCTCCGTCGAATGAGCGAGAGGAAACGCCATCTGATCGTGAAGAGGAGACACCTCCATTGGCCAACCCAAGCCAACAAGAAACCGACTTGACATCGGATCTTGGGCATTCGATCTATGGTCGCAGACGAAGACCGTCACGGCGTCTCCTGGAATCACTAGGCAAGGTGTACTCGGCAGGCACATTGAATACCACACCGGCCAGACAAGTCGACCCGGCGACCTTTCACGAAGCTGTGTCAGGCCCAGACCAGCTGGAATGGTGGGCCGCCATCCAGAAAGAATATGCGTCGCTTCTCGAACACGGAACATGGGAAAAGATTCGGCGAGAGGACGTCCCAGCCGGAGATCATGTGATTGGCTGCAAATGGGTCTTCAAGACCAAAGCCAACGGAACGCGCAAAGCGCGACTGGTTATCAAACGCTACCGGCAAAAACATGGGATTGACTATCACGAAACGTTTGCCTGTGTCCAGAATGGACTCCGTCCGCTGCATTGTCGCCAGTACCGTGTTGCGCGGATGGAAACTCCACCAATTCGATGCTGTCACTGCATTCTTACACGGTGACGTAGACTCGTCCATCTACATGGAGTTGCCCGAAGGCTTCGAAGAGCCAGGCTATGTATGCCGGCTTCGCCGCTCTTTGTATGGTCTCAAGCAGGCCCCGCGGATTTGGTACCAATGCGTCCACCGCGTGCTAGCCGCTCATGGCTTCACCATGGCACAATCGGACAACTGCGTGTTCTACAAATCCAATTGCGTGATTTGTGTCTACGTCGATGACTTTCTCGTTGCTGCAGCAGACTCACATGAGATAGCCCAAGTGCAACGAGCATTGGAAACAGAGTTCCAACTGAATGATCTCGGTATCCCACGTTCGTTCCTGGGCATCCAGTTTGACTTCCAAGCCGATGGATCTGTGTCCATCCACCAACACCAGTACATCCAAAAGGTTCTCTCCGACTTTGGCATGGAAACCTGTCAGACGAAGAATACGCCGATGGATCCCAAGCAAGCCTTGAATCGCCGTCCAGACGAAGAACCTCCAGACGAGGAAGCAAAAGCACGATTCGCAACCGCCATCGGTTCATTGATGTACCTGATGGTCGGAACGCGACCGGATATCGCGTTTGCGCTGGGCACGTTGAGTCGCTTCACTTCTCAGCCACAATCGCACCACCAGGTCGCCCTGCAGAGATTGCTTCGCTATGTCAAATCTACGCAATCCCATCGCATTACATACCGCAGTGGTCAATTGATTGGATACACGGATGCCGACTTCGGCGGCTCCGTCGTCACCGATGGAGCCTACTCGACGTCCGGCTACGTATTCCAACTTGCGGGTGCGCCGGTTTCCTGGTCATCCAAGAGACAGGGGGAAGTAGCCACATCTACAACCCATGCCGAGTACATTGGACAGTACAATGCCATTCTGCATCTGCAGTGGCTTCGCACCTTTCTGGCCGAAACGCAACTGTATCGATCCCCGGTCACCAACATCATGGCTGACAACCAGTCCGCTATTGCCCTCTCGCGTAATCCCGAGTTCCACAAACGGACCAAACATTTCAACGTGAAATTCCATTATCAGCGAGCAGTGCTGAATGCTGGCGAGATAGGTCTTCAATATGTTCCTACTGAGGAACAGGCCGCTGACGGTCTCACCAAGCCGTTAGGACCTACGGCTTTTGCCAAGTTCTGTAGTCTTCTAGGAATCGAAGCCTTGGAGACGCGGAGGCAACAAACGTGACAGCGCAGGCGCTCTTTCCACTTTATTTTCCCACGAAGGTTTTTGAGTGGTTTTACCGAGGCTTGCCTGCACAGCGTTAATCCAGTATCGCCTTGCCAGCAAAGCGATCCTGAGGGGGAATGTTGTGATATGAGGCTGGTACAGATCAGGAAGCAAGCCGCTCCGTCGGAATTAGCTCCGAAGTGCCTATACAGACGACCAAGTTGATTGGAAATCAACTTGGCTCATTGTTGTATATATAGGCTCATGTATCCCTCTGAAATAACAAGTCAATTCATACCTCTGAACTACAACATAACTGAATTCGAATACTACTGTATGTGATAGCTGATGGAGATGTAGCTTGAGGCTCTAGGCTGAAGGGAAAACATGCCCAGGTGCTTTGGGGCCACCTCTTATTATTTTCAATCACGTGCAACCTGGACATTCCACTCTGTCCGTCCGTGGGTCAGGTAAACATTAGTATGCCCGTGGGTGAAATTTGATTCGGAAAACACGTTCCATGACTCAGGCGCGTGCTGCCAAAACCTCTAAATCAGGAAAGTCGGTATTTCAGTTCTCATGGTTCGTGCTGCAATTCAATATGGTGGGTGCTCCGGGCTAGGGCTCCGAAAGGAATAAATAAATGCGAACAATGCGAATATAGAGCATATTCATATTCGCATTCGTATTAATCATATCATGCAGTTTGCGTATTGATAGTTCTTCCGTTTTCCAGATTTCGTATTACCGCAACACGTTTCCAATAGTCAGTCGTCTTATATCTGTTGTGGTATGAAGCTGGTGCAGATCAGGAACCAAGCCATCGGAATAAATCCCGAGTTGTCAACACAAAGAACTAGGTTGATTGTAAACTAACTCGGATTTTGTGGTGTATATATAGCCTTATATTTCCCTCTGAATTAAACAATTTATACCTCTGAACTAAAACATTCTTGACATTTTTGCGCGTCTGCATCTCTCTTTCCATCTCTCCTTTAAAATACCACTATGCCAACATAAAGAAGAATACGTTTAATAAGGGGAAAGATACCACCTACCAAGGTGGTAGCATAACGTTTGCGATCAAGGCTATTCATAACAAAACAATATATTCTGTTGCGGTTGCAGCGCGCGCATACGCTTTAACGGAGCACTTGCAGCCTCCAGGGCTACATAACACCCATAAGCTGACTTATTTGGATGAGAGTACTTCTACTGAAAGGATTTAATCTACAGAATATCGTGGTGTAGCTCCGCGCATATATCGATGGTGCGTGTGTAGGGGAATTTGTTACTTGCAGCCACCACCACCGACATGCTGGGTATATAATCCGTGAGGTCAACCCGAGCTTGATGCAAGAAGCAAACCCTAGGAATTCTGTTATATTAAGGTATTAAGATTCGATATCAAAGTTCGTTAAAAATGATCGTTATATTCAAAAAATAAAGTTGAATAGCTAAACATTACTTAACAGAATTCCTTTGTCCCTTACGGACATTTCCAACAGACACTGTATTTAGTCCTGCTGCTGCTTTACATGAAGAATAAGATCATACGTTTCGGTTTTCCTTTCACATGGCCCCCATGGCGCGAGGCCGGCAGGTGTTGGACGAATGCATGAAGCATTGGCAAAGATTATTACAGCTTCTAATACATATATCTGGGAGTTCAAGCCGTGCTCACTTTATTAAAATACTCAAAGTTAATATACGATAAGGTAAGAATTGAAGTACTCAAGCCTAGCTCTTCTGACTTCACAGTAGGGAGGAGACAATGGTGAGGTAATGCGAAATAATTATTTCCATACTATGCTCGCATAAAAGACGCAAACATATCCAAGTTTACCAAGACATAAATGAGCCAACGAAGAAAACGTTCACATGGTACCACCATATCGTATATGCTAATCGAGATGCATGGTGTTGAATAGTCTGTGGCCCGTGTCGGTCGGCCCTTTGCCGGTGAATTGATTATTGGACAGGCGAAGAGCAACGAAGGACAAACGCCGGAATCGTGAGAGCTCTTGCGCAATCCTACTGGTGGACACCGATTTGGCCTGGATGACACCAGCAACGACGATAATGCGAATAGAGGCATGAAGGCTTTGAATGTGCTGCACGAATTCCAAGATTGACTGGCCGGTGTTGACTACCGAGTCAACGAGAAAGATTGTCTCACGACCTTGAAGATGCTTATGCTGAATATCGCCTGGATTTTTTGCATGAAGAAACATGGCGCGTGGCAACGCCTTGCTCACGCCCAATGCCATTGGTTCACCACCTCGCATCAAAGGCACAATCAGGGTCTCTTTCTCATGAAGTATTCGATAACCATCTGTTTGATGACCTTGAACATGGGCAATATTGCAGGTCTCAACACCAAGAATTTGGGTACAGAATTCAGTGGCAAGATACCATCCAACTTGGGAATGTGCATCCCGCAGTGCTGGCCCCGAGATCGCTGCATCGCGCATTGGTGTCATGAGCAATTTGGCCGCAAAACGATCAGTAGCATGAAGAAGATGAAGGCTTTGGCGCCGGACAAATAACGACTCAACGAAAAATTGATCCGTCAGTTGTACTAAAGGCAGCCGGGACGCATCAAGGCGAGCAGTTGCATTTGACGGGAGCACAGCCTGGCGCGGCCGAAATCCGGCCTTTCCGATAGAACTTGTCAAAGCCTCGTCCATGCTAGTACTTCTCAATGCTTTGTCGCCCGTCACAACAATTGCTTGGTTGGCCGCTTGGAGCATTTCCACATCCAGTGGACTGTCGCCAAAGGCCCAAACATAAGAGCCGTGCACATCACGCAAACGCGTCACGAGTGCCGCTTTCAGTGCGGGTGTCATGACAAGAGCGTCGGACAAGCGACCCCCGCCGATCACTGTAACTGTTTTCGCCAGTCTCCCCCTCTTCAGAACCTTCTCCCAGACTCTGCGAAGTCCACAGGTCAACACCAGCGCGCGGACATGAGTCTGACCTGACACCAAATGCAGAAGATCTAAGATCTCAGAATGGAGCTTGATCATGAGGGCCACTTTGTCGCAGCAATCATCATATTCTTTGTTGTCGCCAATGGCTTCTTCGCAGAGGAAGGTCGCTTGGCGGAAGGCAGTATATGAGTAGCGCAAAGGGCTGCTAAACAAACTTTTCAAGGGGAATCTCTCGTCCGCCTCAGCCGAAGGTATGGAAGCCAGCTCCCAAAATAGTTCACCGCTGTCCTGTGGTGCGAGTGTCTTGTCGGCGTCAAAGACTAGCACAGTCTCCGGCCGCTCGGATCCGGTCGTTATGAAGTCGTCCATGCGTTGCTGGGCCAGTCTGGAATTCAAATCGTCTGTATGGGTCTTAAGATCCTTAATGAAGGGAACAATTTTCCCCATGGATATCTGGCGTTGGGTAATGGTGGTGAAAATGATGTCGTGGGACCTGCAAAGGTGACGCAGTTGTTTTTTCTCCTCTTGCTGCCATTTGATCAAATGAGCAATTGACACTGCTGGACGACTTCGTTTCTGATCACTCGACCGATACCCCGCAATTTCCTCAGCCGGCACATCAAGATACAAAATGTGAGTGTAGGTGTCTAAATCAGCTGGTGTATATACCAATTGACCAGCAACTTCGTCTTCGGCCCAAAACATGGCATGTCCAGTGACTATGGCACTTCTCCCACTGTCGGAGCTCTCTTGCTTGATCCTTCGAATCGCATGATCGCGAACCCTGTCTTTGTCATCTTCATCCAAGTTCTGGAATGCTTGAAGGCCCCCTAGAGTGCCCGCTGCAATGATTTGGCTGCCATCATAGAAGGAGAATTCGGCGTGGCTCAGGCCACATTTGAGGATATTCAGCAAGAACGATTTGCCAGATCCAGGTAGGCCATAGAGGCCAATGATGACTGGTCTTGGACAGTTGGCTGACGCCGGGCAGGTGGATGTGAGATCGTGGCTGTCACTGCCGTTAAGACATAATACAGGGGGAGGCTGCATGACTGAAGCTTTGGTAGAAGAGGAGTTGATATCAAGCAAAGTAACTGTGAAAGTTGGTTCTCGATGGAGAGAAAGAGAGAAAGACAAGTACAACTTATACTAGCAAGGTTTATGTCACGACCTTCTATCAAAAGTAGCGGTCTAAGGGTACACGTGGACCGGTAGGTAGAGTAGGCGTTGAAACATGAGAGGAAATCGAAATCAGACAGAGTGAGCGAAAACAAAGCGAGCGACCGGGATCACAAGGTGCCACGTATCACCAGTAGGCATGCAAGACCACGTATTAGGTCGCGCAATGAATATCCCGAATCCCTGAGCTGCAGCGAGGTGATCAAGGTAGAAGAGGCCAGACACGTCGGAGACCACGGCTGACTCGCTGGAATATTTCGGGGTCCATTATATGGCGACAGGCCACCGAAGCGACCTTTTCATCCTTGCTCGGGTTCACCACTTCATGTATCGAGTTCCAGTGTTTTTCCTTGCATATGAGAGCAGCTACTTTGAAAAAGAACCATCGCGAAGTGAACTTGGCCAACATGTAAACATAAATTGGGGCCATTTGGTACCCAGAGAGAGAAGGAATCCGGCGAGATGCAAATCCGTCATATTGAGCCCGTGTAATTGAAAAGATGACATCTGAAGCTTCACTCAATCTAGAGAAATGTGTTTTTGCAAGTCGGAGCTCCTGAAGCTCCTCGCGAAGTCTGTCGCGATGCCAGGACGCTTGTGGCTGCCGAGGAAGATTCAAGCTCTTGAGCCACAGCCGTAGTGTTGCTTGCCCCAGTCGTATTGGTACTTGCGCCACCGAATGCATGTTTGAGTTCAACGGTAAGAGGTTACGGTCATCCAATCGACAGTTCGTCAACGGCCAGAAAGGGGCCGCTAGGATCCAAGTCCTCATCGGAGACGGAACATCTCAGTTTCCGGTTCTTGTTGCTGCGGCAAGCGCGCCAAGCCGTCTACTAAGCATCTTTCGATGGTGTCCCCAGGTCCAAAGATTACGATTCTCCACCTCTCATTGCTTACTGCATGCGTTCCGCATTGTGAGCTTCCCGCATCATAGGCCTCCAGCATAGTGGCCTCCAGCATAGTGGCCTCCAGCATAGTGGCCTCCAGCATGGTAGCCTCCTGCATGGCAACATGGTGTACTTGAACCTATTGGGAATATGGCTGGCAGCCAATCATTGACATGAAATTATTTATTGGGTCAAAACTGGAATGCCCGATTATCAATATATAAAATCCTCCGTCGGCCCTTGCTTGTGTTCTCACTCGCCAATTCTTTCGACAGGAAGCCGAATTTTGCGCTCAAGCGGGAGAGACCAAATATTAGAAGTATGGCTTCAGAAGATGCATTGCGAATACTACTTGTGAGACCATCAAACGCTGAGACTCACAGTCGCTGCGGTAACTTTCTCTGGGGTGATCTATACCTACAGCTCCTCCGCAGATTGCTATATCATATCGGCTGTGGAACGGCTGGCGTAGTTCGAAACTGCTGGAATCGGAATGGGCTGTCGGAAAGCTTTCTTGACAAGCCTTTTCCAGGGGATACATCGTGATGTCCGCATAAATAATATTCTGGCAAATATCCTTAGCCATTACTTCGTGACCACCAATTTCGGTCGAGAGGGTAACAGCATCGATGATTAATCCTAGAATTTCCTTTGCGGTCGTCGCAGTAACCTCAACAGGCGCCATGCAGAGGTCAAGCATGCTACGACAAACAGAGTCCAACTTGAATATGCTTGTTTCCAATGCCATTCCTTTCCCCACCTACTTCGTCACTTCATAGAACGAAGCTTCTCCTTTTAGATTCGGTCTACTCGCACTCTTTCTTTGGTTCTCGGAAAGAGTATCACCACCTTTATCTGACCATCCCGGAATCTTAACTTTAGTCCTCAATATGAAAACGGAGGTGTTGACGAACTCTTCTCTCCAAATCTAACAAATCACGATAAGCCGGATGGAAAGATAGGTAATCCATCCACAGCTTGGTTGGACCAGCCACGATCTCTTCAGCCGCCGTCTCTTTGCGTTTAAATTGAAGAGAATCGTTCCAAGTAGACTGTTATGATATCAAGACACTCGCATAAAAACCAAGAATTCTTGGGGAATTCTAGTTTCTCCAATCGGGGGTCATCAGCAGTGCGCAAAAATATAATGAACAATGCGTAGGATAGTGATGCGGATGGTGCAGAAGTCGAAAACTAAGGAACCTCCAATCGGTAGCGACAATGTACCAAAGATGGCTTTCGTGCCCCATCTATTACGCAAACTCGGACACTGCTCAATCGCAGTGTTCGATGCAAGTATCTTACAGCGTTATCCTTCCGCATGGTGGGCCTCCCACTTGATCATGATAGCAATGGTGAATCGCTGCCATGAGCCTGGTGCGTGATATCAGCTCAGTACTTTTGTATCCAAGACACTAAAATGTTGGCTTAAGTCTTCTTAGTTTGCTTGATAGAGAAAAGAAGGTCAAACCCTGATTTTTAACCGTATCACCAATCACATACTTGCAGTTCTACCAGCGACAATTTTCGTACAAGTTATGCCTCTCATATCTTCAACGTAGATGTATATACACAGTCCATCCCAGGAATCCAAAGGTGCAACGCGTACCTGCCTTTGCACCCATTTGTGTGTTTTCGACCTGCAATCTTTCCTTTATCAAATATGCTACAGAGAAACTGGGACACTTTTGCTTTTGAAGTCCCACCTTTACTCTGCAGTCGGTTGCACCTCACTCCATGAACAGATCGTATCACTTATAGAACAAATGTCAAGAAGAGCGCAAAGCCAGTCACAAAAGAAGAAAGGTCAAGTAGTACGGTCTCGTTTCCTCCATGCCGGATCACCCACCTCGGCCCAAGATAAGATAAATCGCAGATTTTTATTTCATAACGTACGTTCGTTGCAGAACAAATGTTTGTTGAATAATATAAAAATCGAATCCTCATTCCACGGGGGCACCTGCAGTCTGCCCTGACTGCAAGTTAGGTAGGGATCTTAACTATACGTAATCAGGTGCGATCAGTCTCAAATTTTGGTCAATTATAATAAACTAACTACATTATCCCCCGTCCCTCAGGGTTACCTGTAGTTGGGGTTTTCTCTTTACTATTGGGTGGGGTGTGAGGGGAGACTCCG
The DNA here is from genome assembly GCF_028827035.1 of Penicillium chrysogenum. NCBI lineage: Eukaryota > Fungi > Ascomycota > Eurotiomycetes > Eurotiales > Aspergillaceae > Penicillium > Penicillium chrysogenum. The sequence goes on along the minus strand of NW_026622750.1, from coordinate 3,126,520 downwards.
GTCCGACATGACACTGGGTTCATTTCTCCACCTGACTTCCGAGGCATAATACGGTCCAATTGACAGATTTTAGCAAGTTAAAATAGTCGTGATGTCGTATCATACAATCAGAAATATACATTTACATTACATTACATACGGTCAATACTTCTTGGGTTACCTGTCCAGATGTGGCGATGCGAGCTATGTAATTGAAATGTAACTATTTTTAACCTTGTAACAACCTGGCTGTAATCGGCTTTCGTCAAAACACGATGCAGTGGTTTGGTTTGGCAAAGAGGTTAGTCTCTATTAATCTCGAAATGTAAATTAACTGCATGTTTCACTTGCATGACGGCATCCTGTAGGGCAGCCTATTTATATTATCGAGGACTTATGGTTCAGACGTCGCTCGTCCTTTCCCAAAACATGTTGCCCCACAGATGTCTCAGTACTGTAGGTACAGTGGTGAGCATTCGCTCGGTCGCGTACCCTATCAACGCGCCATTCCACGCCCTTGCTTGATATCACCATGTTTTCTCGCCAATCGATGTTCTACGTTACATAATCCCGTTCTTTGGCGCAATTCATGTTAAACGCTGTGTGGTCCGTATTATGGATAGACGAGGTAGGTATTCCAATTGCGTCAGACATGAGGTTGTAGTCTCCTTGCCGTAGGATTAAGAAATTATTACGAAAGAATGGCAGTCACCGGACTCGCCCATGGAATGTCAGCTTTGAGTAATATACTTTGCCATATCTTAGTAGTTAAAGGGCTATTGAAGATCTTTTAATGTACGCTTTTCTTTTTCAGGTCTTATAAACAGAGTGCTGTTTAAATTCAACTAGGAAATTGATCTACGGCCTGGCCAGGAAATGAACCCCTGTCGCGGGCCACAACCCAAAAAGCAAGGCGCAGGTCGTCACTGCGTAGTGACCGTGCGACAGCGCCGATGGTGCTTTTGCAAAAGGATTTCCAGAAACAACACATGACTGTGCTATATATCCATTAAGTTCAAATATTTTGTAGTTGGGAAAACATCGTAGTAATAACTAAATTGCATTGTTGACTAGAAGCTTGTCGTCTTATTCCCAGAAGAACAGTAATTGTATCGTAAGTAAGTCTTTCATACAAGAAACGGCGTGGGTGGGATTAAGTGACGGCGAACGCACGCTGAGCTCTAATGCAATCGTGTCTCGCCCCATTCCAAAATGGGACGATACACGTGACTGTACAATGATATTGGTGTATGTAATCTGAGGCTTGGCTGATTTCAAACGTACATGCGATCCGCGAGAATTTATTGGCTAGGTGGTTGTGTGGATTCGGTCGCATTTACGATTAACCGAGATTGCTGTTTCTCCCGTTCCAATTAAGATACGTGAGCGGCTGACAACTCGTTGGAGGAGCGGAATCACTGACATTGCAACATCTTATCAGGCTGAATATTCATCAATGCCTCTTACAGATCCGTCAATTTACTGTCCATTGTGCCAATGTGATCTGGATGCGGCTCAAACGTGGCATTACCTGCTCGAGGAAGGGACGGAGGAGGATGGCAGTAGAACGGGACAACCGGTACACCGTTATTTCATGGACATGATTCGCTTGACGGAAGAGGAGCGATCGCAAGAAACAACTGTGCACGACTACTGTTGGTGGATCGTTATGCGCATCTTTAGGAAAGTCAATTTCGACCAGGCTTGGATTGATCAATTCAAGAGCTACATTCATCTCCTCTCTCCTTTCATGCAAGAAGCCCCTTTTTGCGACGAATCCGATACCCTGGATCTCGATGTGTTCATGGCTTTCAAGACAGCCAGCCGTAAGGAGAAAACGCAACGCCCGCTCTACATACCTTTGCCCCCCGAGGCCATTCAACGAATTTATCGCTTCCTCGACCGAGAAGAAGATATTATCAACCTTGATGACACCTTATCCGTTGGCCCTTGTCCCAAACAATGGAGAGAGCTCGGGTTCAAATACATGCTGGTAGATGATCTCGACCCAAGAGAAAATATCAAAACTCTTATTCGCAACCTGCAAGAGCAGCCAAAAAGTCGCTTCCCAAAGACCACAAATTATCGAATCATTTGGGCCAATGTTGAAATTTTGTGGACCGTTATGGATACTCTGTTGGTGATAACAAATGTGCCAGCAGATGCCTCAGTGGCGCATAGTATAAAAGTCGATGATTACCACAACTCTGTACGGTACGCGATTGGGCTTCGTGGGGCTCACTACATCATCTTCATGTTCAGTGAGACTTAGGATATTCAAGTTCTTTGTGGAATCGCTATTAATGGCCGAACAATTGGTCACGAGGGCCCGATATGGCGGTTTGTTCAAGTGACTTCTTTGACAGGGCTCAGGATTGCATATGTCGAGAACCATTTTGTTGGCATCTAAATAAAGGATAATCTCAGTTGGCAGGATAAATGGCATGGGGAACGTCCGGAATACAGTGCTTGCACCACTTTTGAATGGGATTCTAGAAGCAGTGAAATTGTGGCATCGCATGATGTAGGTTCTTCTGCTAAATTGTACTGTGAGGTAATTTTACTAACGACCACCAGGGTAATAAAATCACAGAACTCGGATATCGGGTTTCTCCTGGGTAGACATACTCAACCTGAATGGCTTGTAAGCAAACCCGGATGTTGGTCTCGTTTGCCGGAGAGTACACAAAGCATCGCACATAATTTGTACATTTAATCTCCTGTTTTCCACTAACTTATTTGTTAAAAGGAACTTCAAATCTGGTCAAAATAGCACTGTAGATTGCCATCAATGTACACTGAAGATGTACTAACGGTACAGTATGTGTGAGAGTGTGCGTAATCAATGTACCCTGGCTACTCGTCGAGTTGAAACCCTGAATTGAGGTACATGTGAGGTAATCCAGTCCAATCTATGAGAAATTATCCAGCTACTTGAAGTCGTAGTAGCTCATCTCTCTTCGGCGTAGCGGAATGGCAAGAGGTTGGTTCAAGGGCCCGAGGGCGCTTCGACTATTTCGCGTCCCCCGAATCATTGGCGATCAAACGGCCACCTAAGTCATCCCACAACATTTTGCGCCACTCACTGTCGCCGAGGACCACACCATGCGAGCGGAGCACAGCCAGGGCTTTCTCGTGCTCTTTGTGCAAGATATTCGAGATTTAGTGGTTGATGACGTGCTGAAGCCTGCTCTCTGACTAATTCAGGGTCATCGTCTGCTTCATTTGTTAACAATGAGGCTCGTGGTATAAATACGGCAACGGTAGGCCGAACTAGTTGGCCAGCAATGGTATGAAGCTGCCGTCCGCAACTAGGCGCAAGTGCCACATGACTCTAGAGTTGAGTAATATGACAACAAAGAAAGGAACATGATCGAAGACCGCGTGAAGGCTTTGTCCTAGACATCCATTCTTGCGCCTCTTGCTTTATTTTGGTTTAATTGTGGTGGGTGTTGGACCTAGTCGTGTTACAGTGAGCAGCCCATTGAGCGGAACAAAGAGCCATGTCCATGCAAGAAAAATTGCTTGCTTTTCTAATTTGGTACGGGCTCCTCGCTGGTTGTTGTCTTGTAGTATTTAATACTGGCCAATTCTCCACATTGTCATAGGCGTTGAACCACTGCCTGCGCGGTTTCCCGATTCTTACGTAACAAACGCGATCACGGTATTAGAAGAAACATGACTGCTCGAAAACCTGCTACAGTAATGCAAGAAGAACATCTTGGGCTCTAAACACAACGGAACGGTTCAACAAGATCAGACTAGGAGTCAAACTTAGCGGATGGCGGTTAGATTTGGGGGTAGTCGGTTGAACAAAAACACATCACGCAGTAGTGAGTCAAGCAGGAAATTTATACCAAAAATCCCTCTTATTGTATAGAGGAGCAACTTCGTCGACAAGCTTTATCAATGAAAACTTTACTTCATATAAGATCTCAGAGCCAACTAAGCCCGTTAGATCGTCCATCCAACCAACTTGCTAAAGGATTACGCCTTAGATTATATAGCGCTCTTTTACTCGCGAAGGAAAATAAGTTATTACGCGCCGCCAACCAGAAGCAAAAGCAAAAGCGCATTCGGTCCCGAAGGCAGATACCCGTCGGAGAAGGCCTTTCTGTTCAAGAAGCATCTGCATTAATTATGCAATCGGTGGAAGCAATTAAAACACCCGGAGAAGGCCTTCGCCACGTTTACAGCCGCAAAGGAGAGCATTAGCAACAAGGGGGTCACGCAAAAACCAGGGCCATAGGAGAGATGCATGTCCAGATAGATGATGATTTTAGTTTATTTATTATCATGGCGTTTTGGTTGATAAAATGGATTTGAATTTAATAAGTTGGATGGGGTGCGTCTCTCGATAGTGTGCGCCACTCGTAGTGTGCGCCACTCGGTAGTGAAATACGTTAACTAGCGAATATAAGGAACTCACCTTCTCGGACACTTCCACCTCATATCGGCGACAGGGGTCTGCATTGATAAGGTATGCGGAAGCGAGGCCTGCCATTCCGGGGCCTATTATGACCACTGTCTGACGATGGGAACATCGCGATGACAGGCGAAAAACAACTACTCTGCATAACCACTTCAGCCGTAGACAAGTGAGCAGGTCGCCTGAGATGTTTGTTAGTTTTGGATTGTTCACTTTGTGCAGACAGTCTACGATCGAGCTAACGGGGATTTGTCAGCATTGCGTACGTTATCGACTGCCAAGATCTCGTGCCTGGTAACTTGAAAACACCGGTCCGTCAGTTTATCCGAATCCCGAACCTGGCTCCAACCCCCTCGCGACTTCAACTGTACCGAACTGAAACAGCAACGCTGCCATACGTTTTGTTTGAAAAGCTCAATGGATCAAAGCAGCTCACCCGATTACAAAGAACTTTTCGAAAGAGAAACAAAGCTACGTAGACAGGCTGAGGAAGAACGAATACAGGCTGAGGAAGAACGACAACAAGCTGAGGAAGAGAAACGACAAGCCGAAGAACGAAACAGGCAGTTCACTCGAAAGACTTCTTTGCTGGAATATCTTCGAACCTGCCATAACTTGCTCTCCTGTCCCTTGCACGTTAGAACTCCGTCTCGTTCTACGAAGGGCAAGATCCCAGCCCCTCAAGGGAAGTATTGCCCCGCTCGCCTTCTCCCATGGACAGATTGTGCCGCTGCATAGCAGGAAATATATGACTCGGTTTGCAGCTACCTCCAAGCAACGAGTGACCACCCTCCCCAGTTATTTTCGACTGTTGCGCGTCTGGAAGGCGTCGCCGACTCGTTGGACCGTCCACTGAGCAGTGAACGGGATCTTGAAACTTACGAAAGACTTGCCGTTGAAAATCATGTTCGAGATATCATTTCTGAACTCTGCAAAATACCTGAAGCCCGGCGACGGTTCCGTCTTGGCGATGGCGTATGGTTCGAGAGCCATACCAATAGTCTAGAGGATGACGCAGCTCAGAATGATGGCACTCTTTACGATGAAGACCGCTCGTCAACACAATACCGGCCAAGGCCTGACCAGTTCTGTATCCACCGAGCTGATGACAAAAATTCTCTGCTTATGACGGTGGAATACAAGCCCCCTCATAAACTGACTGTTGAAAATCTGCGCGTGGGTCTTCAGCCAAAGTTGGACTTTTGGGATGAGGTGGTGCAACGCAAACAGATACCTACCGATGAAGCTGAGAAGTTGAAATATAATGCCGAGCAGATTGTTGGGTCAGTTCTCACCCAGGAATATCACGTTATGCTTTGGGAGGGCCTTGAGATTTCCTATGTGACCATCGGTCTTGCACTGGTTCTTCTCCGAATACCTCAGGATGACCCGGGCACACTACTTTACTTCCTTTGCGAGCCCAATATGGAAATTGATGGGAATGATGATGACAACTATCGACAACCAAGAACAGCTATTGCTCGGGTGCTTTGTCTTTCTTTGATGAGTTCTCTTTCTGCCATCCGCGATCATGCTTGGCGGACTCGTGCAATGGGTCAGCTGAACACTTGGGAAACTAGTCTTGAACTTATACGGTCCGGAATACCTGATGACGAGCTCCAGCAAGCCCCACCTGGCTTAGAATATACGGGATCTCCTCATACTAGTACCGAAGGCACTGGTTCTAAATGGCTACCTTCGTCACCCATGCCATCGCCAACACTGCAGGGCCGTGCGCAGCTCCGATCTGGTTGTGCACCGTCGCAAGCTATCCCTGGCCCAGATCAGTCCTCCGATGATTCGGATTCAAATCATACGGCGCCCGAAGCTAGGCGAAAGCGGACTCTCAGCAAAGTCACTTCTTCCCCTCCTAATCAGCCAAGAAGGCCAAGAGGCTTTGGCAATGGTCGAAGTGGGATCCACCGACATCATACCGCGCAATTTTGTACCCAACGATGCTTACTTGGGCTTCAACAGCACGGCTTGTTGGATAACAAATGCCCAAATGTGGACCTGCACAGAATGTGTGAAAACGACGAACGGCATCCTATTACAAGAGCTGGCTTAGTCCAAGAGCTGAATCAACAATTGAATAAAGACCTGGATCATTATTGCACCCTATTGGGATATTGTGGGGCGTGGACGTCTGGGGCACCTTTCAAGATTGTTTGTGCCCGATATGGCTACACGGTTATTGGAAAGGGGACAACCGACCGACTCTGGAAAGAGGTGTCTAATGAAGCAATGATATATCGTATCCTGCAAAAAGCGCAAGGGTCCGCCGTACCAGTTTTCCTGGGAACAATCGACCTGGCTATGACTTATTTCCTCTATGGGGCGGGTGAAATTCGACATATGCTGCTTATGGCCTGGGGCGGCGAGAAAATAAGCAGATTGGAGCTTCCCGTGGATCTTGATTATGAGTTTCGACGATCTCGGGAAGAGATCCACTCCCTCGGGGTGGTGCATGGCGACCTCAATGACGGAAATCTACTATGGAATTCAGAGTTGAAGCGGATTCTCATCATTGACTTCCATGACGTGGCACTGAACCCTGGTTTGAAAAAGAAGAAGTCGAGAGCATCAAAGAGGAAATTGTTTGAGCCACAACATCGAGAACGAAAACGCCTTCAGATGGCATCTGTATAGACACAGATTTCGCCCAACGGAAGCATGGCTGAAGTATTACCATGTCAAGCTCTTGGCTATTGCATTGTGGGCTTCGAGGATAAACGTACGTACTCGCAAGAAATACAGAACACTGCGTATTACCGCGCTTACGCGATGATGGCGTTGACTAAAATCACAGTCATTGATCTGTCGGTAACGCGGCATATTGACGCAAAGGACAGAGAAATGAAAGGTTTTACGAAAGGGGGACAAGGACACTGCTTTTAGATAAAAACATACAGATATGACGCAGACTCACCGGGCCTTGCGCATGCTGTGGCTAAGCCAAAGGCAAGTTCAGCTGTGACATTGGCTCCTTAATGCCCACCTTTGGCAGCTGTTTAACTTTAGTAGAGATCACCAGGCGTCCTCGTAGGTCGTACCAGGCAGGACAACATAGCACCCCCCCAGAATGCAACTGACACGTCATTGGGGCAGATTCCAGTGCTTTACACTCCCGCACGCATTCAGCAGAACCGGAAAAGCGCGCGAGAATTAGTCGATTAGGCGAGGTCGAGACGGACATCTACCTTTTTGCGTTAGTGTCAGTTTCACTTGTGTTTCCCAACGAAGCTCTGCGAACTTAAAGTTATGTGTAGGGCTGTAATGTTTATGCATGTAATCCAAAATATTTAATGACGGCCGCCTGCGGAGAGCCACCCAGCTAATAACCAGCTGGCCTACTGCCATGTGCACAAGTTGCCGCGGAGGTACCGCCTGGGTGGGAAATTGATGAGCACCGCTTTGTGGTCAAATATGATATAGATAGTGTTTCCCCGAACATGGCGAACTGATCTCACGAGGCTCACAATAGGTTGTATTACCATCTTTGGTAGACAGAATCAGCCAACTGCGTCCGTCGGACGCAGGCTGGACATCTGTAATGCCGATCCCGTCACCATTGTGATTGTCGGTCACATGTTTCGCTGGGCTTCAGCATCTGTCCGTCACAACATTAGTCGAATACAGACTTCTTCAGCGTAGCTAGCGGAGAAAGGAAGGATCGATTGGCTCGAATATTGTAGAGGTTCCATAAGAGGCCGTAGGGGCAAGCGGAAGCTAATCTTTATTGAACCAACATCGTGCTAGGATATTACGTTTAGTAGATGTTTTGCTTTCTGGGTTTCGTTGTCCGTGTTGGCTGCCTACCAGTGCTTTTCCTTGCTGTTTTTTTCTCTGCTACCATGTGCTGTTCGTTGTTGGATTTTCTTGTCTTTTGCTAAATTTGGTAAACCATGAATGAATGGCCTATTCCGTGTTTTTCGGCCCTTTTTTTCAGAGATACCAATTCCTGGGAGCTGATCAGTGCAAAGTAGATAGACTTGGACTGTACTTCGTAGTCATGTCTTATCAGATAACTATACTCATTATTTTCAATATATGTTATTTGTGTATTGGGTGGGAAGCCTCCAAAAAAGTAAGGTGTTGGCTTTACATGGAGTCGGCGATTCGAACCAAGCGTAGGCTGAAGGGGAACGTCTGTATGCTCCGACATACAATACAATATGGACTGTGTAGTAAATATAGCGGATATGGGATGTATGCTTAAATTTTCTGTCAAGCCAAATCCTATCTAGTGTGTGGAAAGGGTGTACAGGCATTCTATTTCCCCCCAAGTCACGTGCTAGCTAGAAACCACATGATCTTACCACTAGCCTAAAAGGTACACCTTAGTAAGGGTAGGAACTCTTGGGGCCGCATCCTCAACTTGCCATCAACTGTTCCGTTCTTTGACACGTCGCCCATCCAACTATGTCTTTCTCCGTTCCCTATTATCGGGATGCTGGTCAATTACCTGGGCCGCTTCCCGATCAAAATGAGATTGAACGGGCAACACGAACCCTCCCCAAGAGATCAGACTACGGTGGGCGCATGGTCGTAATCAGAGACAAATACGTTGTGAAATATGGCCCGCTTGTGACCGAAAATGAGGGATATACTCTAATTTTTGTTGAAAAACGACTCAACATCGCAGCACCACGACTTTACGCCATGTACCGCGATCGGGACATTTTGTATATCATCATGGAATACATCCCCAGCATTTCTCTAGGGATGGCATGGCCTTCGCTCACCGAGGCAAATAAAAATTTGGTTGTCGGACAATTGCGATGCATCTTTGATCAGATGAGAGCGCTGCCATCGCCCGGATATTATGGCAGCGTCAACAGAGGACCTGTTCCCCACAGGTATTTTTTTTCTCGTGAAAAGGACGCTTCTATTACCGGCCCTTTCCAGACGGAAGAAGAATTTGGAAAAGCCATTGCAATTCGCTCAAAAACTATGTGGAGCGAATCAAATCGTCATAGCTTTCTCTCCGACTATCTTGCTCGCCACCTCCCATTGGCACTTCGCAACCATCCACCTATTTTCACCCACGGAGATCTCTCCAGAGAGAATGTTCTTGTACGAAAGGTCGTTAATTCTGTCACAAATGAAGAAGAGTACGAAGTAGCTGCCCTTGTCGACTGGGAAGCGGCTGGATGGTATCCTTCGTACTGGGAATACTCTCATATCTTTCCCCTCCTGCAGTGGATTGACGACTGGCCAGCATATGTTGAGAAGATTCTCGATCCCTTGCCGCTGGAGGGTGCCATGATGCGGGTTATCTTTAGTGATCTTGAGTTTTAGAGCGAGATAACACGATGTTGACCCCGGTGTCTGTTGGTCACAACGTAATGTTGGATTGGTGGGTTCGTTCGTTTGGGCTGTATTTTCCAGCATCCCACATTACAGAACTGAGGCCATCCACACTTACCACACACAGTATGATGTGCTAAGTCCTGTATCTCGCCTTCCCAACCACTCTTCCACGCAGGATAGATGACAGAGCGATGTGCACTGGTCGCAGCGCAGCATCACGCACTCGTGAGCTTGTTCCTCATCTTCCGCCAAGCAAAACACAGCGGACGTTTTCGAGCTCTTCGCTTGAGCTGAGACTGCGAGGCGTCAAGGTCTTGGACAATCGCCCAGATGTCAGGGACGGATGTCAGGATAGCCGGGCGAGTCGGCGGAACGTGCCATGCAACACTGTTGGTCCGCAGCATTTCGGCGGTGACAAAGGGATTGATTGATTGCGCTGGCCCGCGACTGTTCGACAGGGGCACCGGCGGGTCTTGTCTGTGCCCATGAGGTGAGCGGTCAGTGTTGCCTGATTCCACCAGGCGTCTCATGGAGGCTGACGACATCTGACGCTAGCCCTGATACACAATTGATGGAGAGGCAACTCTAGAGTCATGTGGCACTCGCGTCTGGTTGCGGACGGCTGCTTCATGCCACTGCCGGCCAACTTTGGTCGGCCTGTCGTTGTCGATGCCATCACGCGCAGAGGAAGTCTCGGGCAACATCACAGAGCTTCGATTGCAAATTTGGCAGGTCAATTGGCTCTCTGGCGATAGTGTTCAGCTTTTGACGGCCTGCCTTGGTGTCTTCAAATTTGATCGAATTTTTCGCACGGGGCGCCTGTTTCGTCATCCCGATGTAGAAGCTAGCACCGCCATTGGGGCTAGCTTCTACCCCACAAACCAGAAATGTATTCCAAGGCAGCATGGTGGTCATTGTGGTGGACAAGGGCAGAAAATGCTTCAGATGGGAATTGGTATTGGGCAATCTCTGCAGCATTCCCTCGCCAGCTTTATATGCCATCGACGTAGTTCCTTACCTACATGGCTGCGTGACCGTTGGCACGGGACCCCTTCCTAGAAACACTCGATCCGTCGAATACGGCATTCGCGTGCACTATGCGCTAGTACCCGGCCACCAGTGGCCTCCGCGAAGGGATATCATTCCAAGTCACTACTACAGTAAGCTACAGTCAGCTACACTGGTGCCTGTAGATCGCGGTGACCATGCACTGCCGAACAGGTTGACTAAGGCGCTAGGCAGCAACGTCGACAAAATCCGGGTTAAGTTATGGCTTGCGTGGAATTCCGAAGTGCATGATGGATTGTGATTTTCCTCTTATGCCGCAAGGTCCAATATGTGGGTGCATAGAGATAGGTTTGGTCTCCTGGGCCATTGACACACTACCAGGAACGGATTTGGCGTTCCCAGGAGTTAGACTCCAAATATTCTCGAACCTCGCCTGAACATTGTTGCAAAGGCTTTGATGCTGCCGTGTGTTTGCTACGCATCTCTCAATGGATTGACGGGCTACACTCCTAGCTCGCCACAGAATTTAGCTGAGGCTAGTATAAAGCCTTCCATGTCCAACATTCACAAGTCTCATTTCGGCCTCATCTACACTTAGTTTGCTTCCTAGTCCCAATCTGCTGTCCAATCATGGTCTGTGTCAATTCGTGCTCACTGGGTCTACTGATGAGCTAATGCATTACAGTCAAACATCAGAGACCTGCCCAACGAGCTTTTGCTGTGCATCATGTCGCATTTGGATGGCAGTGCATTATTCGCCCTCGCCAAATCATGCAAAGACCTTGATTTTAGACTGCAGCCCAGCATCTGGAAATACAACATCAGATTTCAGAACAGCAATCTGTTGCACCTGGCCGTCAAGTACGACAACGTTGGCCTTGCAGATGCTTTGCTCCAGCACGACGCCAACATCAATGCATTTTACCGAGGCAAAACTCCTTTGATGCGGGCGTTGAAATCCTCTTCCGCTGCTGTGCGCGAACTGCTGCTCAATCGTCGAGACCTAGACATCAACATCCAAAACCAAGCGCGCGACAGCGCCCTGTCATATGCTATCCACTACGGGAGTTCCTCCGTCGTCAAGAGCGTGCTAGAACACCACGCCGCCAGAGTGGACATTAAACACAGACACGGGCGAACGGCGCTTCACCTAGCAGTCTTCGCAGGAAGAATAGGATTAGTGCAACTGCTACTTTTTAGTGGCAGCGACCCTGATCTACAGGATGACTCGGGCGACTCGCCATGGGACTGGGCACGTCGCTTCAACAGGCCCGTGATGGAAATGATTTTTTCAAACGATCCGATGTTCGAGGTATTTCTTGGTACTCAATCATCACAGGATGCTGAGCTACCTCTTCACCAAGCAGTATCCTATGGGTCGGTAGATGCTGTCAAACGGTTTCTCAGAAAAAAGCGTCAGGATTTAGACATCCAGGACCGGAAAGGCTATACGCCACTCCATCTCGCCATTCAAAGCAAACGCCTGGAAATGGTCAATTTGCTCCTAAGTCACCCGCGTGTCAACGTAAACTGCACTGACAAAGATGGAAATACACCACTTTGGCTGTCTACTTACTCGTCATGCGACGAGATAACCAAAAGGCTGTTGGCCGAGAAAAACATCAACGTTAATTTTATTGGAGGCCGCGGGAGATTCGAGACTCCGTCTACATCTCTGCACCACGCCGCGATCAGGCTGCATACCGTGGTACTACAACAGCTGCTTGCAGTGCCAGGGGTTAATCTGAATATCTGTGTTGCAGGCCACTCTCCAATTTCCGTTGCTGCATATCACGGAAACGTGAACACTGTTGCTTGTTTACTGAGTATGGAGGGCGTGGAGATCAATGGAAGGGGTTTAATAGATCCGCCCATTTGTCGAGCGGTTGCACATGGCCACCTCGATGTGGTAAGACTTTTAGTGCAGCAAGGGGCACGTCTGAAAATCAATGAAAGCACGATCACGACCCACGACACTGCTCTCTGCATGGCAGCCCGTGTTGGCAACTTGAAGATGCTCCGTGTACTACTACGCCATGATCGAATTGATGTCAACATCAGGAATCAATGGTTCGAGGATCCATTGATTTTGGCGGTCAAGGGTGGACATTTCTCGGTTGTTGATGCACTTGTGGTCAATTCCAGACTTACACACTTCAGTTTGAAGAGATCTCTGGATTTAGCAAGGGACGACTGCATCCAGAGGGCCATTCGAACCAGAATGGAAGATGACAATACTCCTCAAACATTGTTGAAGCGGTCTCCGAGTATACGGTTTGATGGTCTGTAAGAGCTGGCGACATCCACTTCCGGTAGCTCTGGTGATGTGATACGAGATGGCTGTTTCCAGCGTCTGTTCACATCAACATTCAGAATCAAATTATCTGCACCTCCGCGCTTCGAATAATTTGCAGTCATGGTAAAGCTTCAATGATTTCAAATTAGTATATAGCATCCATGCATCGGATGTACACTCGTAGACTACGATTATGAGTCAGTTATGCAATGGTTTGTGTCAATGTTTTATGTATGATTTAATCCCGCTTATAATTGAGCTGTTTGCCTTGAGCAGCTGGTGTGATCGAGCATCAACAGTTGACCTAACTGTTCACTGGCCTTTCGAAAGTGCGGTCGATCCTAGGTGAGGAAGCACTGGTAGAAATAACAGCAGCCTCGCGTGAATTGTCAGCTATAAATGCCCCTCGAGCATAATCTCTGATCCAATTTATCTTGATGACCAAAATGGACCATCCCACTTCGCCTTCCCCCATTGATCGGCCGGCCAAGAGACAGTGCCGAGTATCCCACGCTCCAGAAGATGAACCCAAGTTGGAAAACTATCCACAGCAAGATTCAAACGGCACAACTATCGAACCCAAGGTCGGTCATCCCCCCCTGGGCAGGAAATAAAAAAAACCCACTAATACTGAATAGGTTCCAGTGAGAACACGAGGTGCCCTTACGGCGGAGTTCATAAAAGTAGTAAACCTCAATGATTCCCTCGCTACACCAGCCCTCAAATTGCTCGACTTGTACCTTTGCCTATGGGAATGCTACGTCGTCAAATCGGCCCAGAAAATACGACTCGAGGAGGAGCAGCGACAGCTTCAAGCGTCAAATGACTTGCTAGCAAGCGATAGCGATATCCTTCTACAGCTCTGCAATGAACAAGCTTCAGTATTGTGGGACCGCAAACGAGCGGTTCAGGCTCTTTGTAATGGCGTTGTTTCAGTCTTGGAAGGGAGCGATCTTCAAGCCTACTCTGTCGATGAGCCTGAGCCATGATAAAGATCATGTGATAGAGCGTTCATGGGCAGGAAGAATGACATTTGATTTTCCGCTATCTATTTGCGTTGTCCCTAAGGATAGATAAGGCCTATACTGCTAGTGAACTTTCGTTGGGTTGGTGACGGGGGCCAACGTGCACGCTGCTGATACATTCAACGCATTCGATAACTTAGCATGTGGTTATAAATTCCCCTAGTTTGTCCTCATTCTGTGTAATAAGAGAGGAATAAAAACTGCTCCGTCTCCAGCTTTCCATCCCTCCCAACCCACGTTAAATCGCTGCTTTACACACCTCCATATTTCCCACAGCGTTCGACGGCCAGTCATATACCAGAAATGAACGGATTGAACGAGAATGGTCTGTACCCATTTCTTTGATGGGAGTTTGCGCTAACATTACAGACTACGATTTGGATCTCGACCTTCACGCTATCTGGCATGAATCTTCTGGCATACCGACACCGCCTCCCTGTCTCGCTACTGATCCCAATGATCTGTGGCAGGATTTCCTTGGCAAAGACGACCCTGCAGAATACCAAACTCAAGGGTCTTCCTTTATCGAATGCCTTTTCTACCCTGATCTCGACAGTCTGTCCGGGTTCAAGTGGACAGGTCCAGATCCTCTGACCAACTCTACTCGGGCTAGTGACATTTTCCTCCACATGTCAGCGCTCTTTTTCCCTAAAGAAGTGCACTGGATAGAATTTCGGTTTGTGCGATTTGACCGGATATCTGGTGAGACTATAGGAGAGGATCTGTTTTTCCTGCCACGGGTTGAAACGGCCATGGGGGATCTCTATCGGATACGCAGACAGCTACTAGACACAATCACCTGGCATGCTGTCCGTGCAACCGGCACTGGCTTCCGACTGTCCCTTTGGCCTCGTACGGAATCTCTACCGTATTCAAGTCTCTCGACACATTCTCTGTTGACTAGGCTTCCCCCGACGCTATCCCTCGACCCACGGTTTTTTGTACATAATATATCGAGTAATTAAGAGTGAGATTGATCTGAATCAAGCGGGATTGTTCGTATACTCATTTCAGTAATGACCACGATAATGAATAATGACTATTTGGTGCCCTTCTTGTTAAAAGCCTCGGGAATATATAACCTGCTTTGCATGCGGTGTAATTTCCCTTGCACTGCGTCGCCGCTTGTAGTATTTCTATGTTGCCAATATAGGACAGGGCAACCCGAAATAGGCAATTCCTTACTCTTCTCTTGCGACGTCCGTCAACCCGGCCAAATTGGGACTGTAGGGGTAGTTCCAGTCATCGAGTAGGTTAATCAGTCGTTCCCGAGATGATTCCAGTGCATGCTCAAAAAAGCGCAGTCGAGCTAGCTGCTTGTCGTGGTGAAGCTGAAGTCCGTCCCCCTCTTTTCTCAGGTGCGTACCAGCCTCCTTCAAGATCTCATTGCTCTGGTCAATCTTTTGGACATCGATGTGTTTGGGAACGCATGACTCCCATAGGCGTCGATAGAATCCAACGAGTCGGGCTGCTGGGAAGGCAAACTTGGGATCGTCACGTTCGAGGTCTGCTAGCACCTTCAAGATGGGTTGAAAAGGCTCGGTCGCCAAAGTATGTCTTGTTACTTCTTCGTGTTACGAAGTCGAGGTCTACGATGGTCAGCCAAAGGATTTAAAGCCGAAGGGTTTCACTTACCAATGGAAGGACATGATCAGAAGGTTCCACATTATTGTCCTTATCACTAAGGATCGGCAATTCACTGGGCTGCTGTTCTTCTTTTTCCTGGTCTGGCGAGCTGTTTAGGGACTCCATTCTATCCGCAGGAGAAATTAAAGATGGCAGTACTGTTCCCATCATACCTTGGTGTCTCTTATAGAATATGCAGCCGCAGGTAACTATGCACTGGGTTTTACGATCACCGAGCTAGGTTGGTCAATAAACGCAAGCAGCTTTTGAAGGAATTTGTTTTTAATTTTAGTGGGTGATTAGTAGTAAATCTGATAAAAGGAAAAGTGATCAATGGGTTGGTGGGGAAACTAATAAAGCCTCACTATGTTAAGGGCCAGATATGAACGCTCATCGAGTGAAACACATTTCAACCGGGCATCTTCACTTTCGTTGAAATTCTCGGAAACTCGACA
Source organism: Penicillium chrysogenum (assembly GCF_028827035.1). NCBI lineage: Eukaryota > Fungi > Ascomycota > Eurotiomycetes > Eurotiales > Aspergillaceae > Penicillium > Penicillium chrysogenum. Next base: position 3,110,389 of record NW_026622750.1, on the reverse strand, counting down.
AACAGAACATTGTAAAACATATAGTGACCCAAAAAAGAAGCCCAAATCAATAAAACGGGAAAAAAATCTTGACTAATGTCTCTTCGTCGTCACAAGGTCGAAAATTGAGTGTTGATAACGTTTGGCCAAGCTTCAACGGGTTGACGGGTCGAGCACTCGCACAATCTACCGTGACCTCGCATTCTGCCGTCTAGACCCGACAGACCCACAGCTCAAAACCAATACAACACTAAAGCGAGGCCAGTATAAAGAATTCTATGATTTCTCGGGATGAAATTTTAGGCGCTTTTCGGTGATTCAACGTTGAGTCGCTCATAGATGCGCTGATCAAAAACAAGAGATATGAGCATGTCATTGCGGATTAAATTTCTCCCACAAGCCTCAATTAGAGGGCCGTGAAGGATTCAACAGTCAGCCAACGTTTCTTGACCGACTCAGCATCCCTTTTCTCAACACCACTCTTACTACTCTCTCTCACTGGGCATTTAAAGTCAAAAGCAGCTGTCGCTGGAAATAATTGCGGTGAAAAGGAGACACGGGTTTCAACAGGCCTCAGTTAGGAGTGTCCCTGCACGCAAGCAGAACACTTGTGAAACAGGATGAGCCGAGAAGTCTATAAATACGTCTTCTACTCCCAGGCAATTTGCTCTACAATTTATTCACATTTGACCACGCAGAGTCAAGCAGGCCTTGTGCCTGAGGCACTTGATAAGTTCTTACCTTTGACCCAAAACTGAAATTTGTACTGTACTGACATTTATAGAATACAACATGGACCAGCAAGCCAGAAGGTGCCTGTGGGAGATATTTTTCTCACCAAATCCACTTTGCAACCAGCCAGCCGATCGAAGAGACATGACTTAGGCTGACTGGTCCAAACGTCTATGCGAAGATGTCTGATGTCTCTCCGCCCCAGCCGACTGAGCTAGTCTACTGGACAGCCCCGCGTGTATCCCCAAGGCAAAAACGCGAATACCACGTCGCAGGTATGTGAATCTTAGTCTGACCTGTCTGGAGTTCTACTGATCCTGAAGTCGATGCGATTCCAATAGAACCGAGGACATTCGACCACAACGCACGAGCGCAAGGACACAGCTCTTTGCCGTCTCTTCGTCCCTAGTTTTGGCCCCCTGAACATGTAAGTCATGGAGTAACTTACTGATCTACAAGCTAATGCATGACAGTGAACACATCGCACGAGAGTGGCCCCGAGGATACGGCAGCCCGTTGCTGCTGTATAAAGCCATGGCTTATACACCAGACCTTGTCCAGTCGCTTCAAACCACACAGCATACCCTAGGTATAGTATATAACTCGAAGGAGCGGGCCAACAACAGGGTGTGAACATCCGATTGCGAAATTCGCCACACAGAACGTTCATTCTTCCTGGTAAGGTAAGTGATATATCGCGCCTTCTGCTGCGCTATATCCAGTTATTTGTGCAAGATTTTGTGCCCCAAATCATGAACGCCATTACTGATCTTCATGCTATTGTATATAGGAGCAGCCCATCGCCGCCCGTGAAACATCCTTGTGGGGAGTCGTATCGCTGAATGGGAGATACGGCCAAGGTGGCAGCACTACTTGTGCTCCGCGTCTTATGCCCCGATCTCACCGCCTTCATACCATGATCGGCGGAGTGTATGAACCTCTGGCCGTCCGCGTCGCGAGGTCTTATCCCATTACGACTGTACAATTTATTATCACAGATGGATTCGTCACGTGCCTTTGGCTCTCACAAGTTGCCCGGTGCATCCAGCGTGGCTTCTCCGAAGCGACAGCCGGAGATTGCGACGATCTGGATACAACATCATGTCAACATGGCATGAATGGTGACCACATCGATGAAGACAATTGTAAGTGACCTTGTAGGTAAGATAATATGATCACCAAGCTAATTGGTCGTCTCGTTTCAAGCAAACATACTGCGATCTTTATGAACTGGTAAGTCATAACAACTCGTCCTAGTGGTTCAAGCCTTGCTGACTCGGATCGTACAATAGGAGGTACCCTCGTGTTCTCATCACTCGAGTCGAATTCGAAAGGCGAAGTGTGTTGTCTGCCCAGGCTTCCCGATACCGATGGGATCTCATGCTCTATGGCTATTGGTGGCATCGATATTGAGTCAATGTAAAGTTCTGATCGCCTTTACCTTCGCCCTTCTCTCTCAGTCGACTCTGTACATCAGGCCATATGCTGATGCGTCTACGCGACACATACCCCAAATTCCAATGGATTATACCACCGTGTGTCTTTCGGCATTCGAACACCGTGAAAGAATAGCCTTCGTGAATTGGACTACTGGCGTTTAATGGTTGGCCCCACTTTGTTCTCAGATGGCATCTGGCGTCTTTCGAAGCCCGATAATCCCACAGGCGCCGGGAAATGCCGATGTTTCGTCTTGCTTAATGACAGGGGAGCCCTACCTACGCCGTTGGCCATGTTGTTAGTCCAAAGCCGCGTGCAAGGAGAAGGTGAGGCAAAACTCGCTTCATTCCTGACCTACAGGCTAATTTTGGACATACAAGCCACGAACCAAGAAGACAAGACCGTTGATACCGAGGCACAGCCCAGCCAGCTAAAGAGCCAAAAATACCATCCGATACCGTCCCATCTCCTACTCCGCATTGCTCAGGTGTTCGACGTATACGAACGAGCGGAAACGAACCAAGCTGAAATATACGGAGCTATCAAGTCGGCGTCAGAAATGTCTCTTTGGAACAGGTGTTTGGTATATTTGGATCTCAAGCACCCATTTCTCTATCAAACCCCAAGAAATATCCAGAAAGTCGCATATGCCTTGGATGTCACTGAAACTGCAGGTCAGTCAAGCCGGCCGCGAGTCTGTCTATTGATGTTGTTTTCTAACCTATCGCGCGCAAGCAGCTCCTGTCATGGACTCGTCGGATTCTGTACACCCATGCGTCGACTGTCCTTCCAGCATTAAGTGTATATTTGCCAAACTCACCGCGCCCTGGACTACATTTGGCATATCACTGTTCAAGCAGATCCTTTATGAAGGTGAGTTTGAGTCTGTAACAACACCATCCAGAGCCATCCTGCTGTGGTCTCTCGGCAGCAGAGCATGCTTGATCGCATGAACCCGGGTACTACGCCCCAAAAGCAACGATCGGCGGTTTTGGCGCAGTAGTGGATATTGATACATGGGAGACGGCTGGCGATATAAATCGTAGTTACCAACGGGGGATTACTTGCAATGTTGCGGCGACTCCCAAATGCAGGAGCCGATCGGATATTCTGGGCCAAAGAATGCCCTCGATAACTTGGTTTTCTTTATTGCGAAACCACTTTCACTCTCGCGATGGTACTAGAATATAGCCATCCTACAGTAGAGCAGGCTTGAGTGACTTGCAATCGCTGACTAAAGCGGTGACTTCGACTACGCAAGAGTCTATCGCCTCACGATGTTTAGTTGATCCAACAAATGGTATTTCGAGCGGCTCCTCGTCAAATGCTTCTACACCTGGTAGGTCTGATCCTGGGCGTATGTATTGCCTATTCATAGTTGAACCAACGGAGGGCAGTCTGGTGTTTGCTTTCGACCAGCTCAATCGAAGTAGGGGCTGTATGCAGATCCACCGAGTGATCAGAATGGCACTAGAGATGGCTTGCGAGATAGAATCAATACAAATTGATTCATCTATCGTGTGGATGAGAGGGCAAGCAAACCCTTGTGCTACTTCTGGGGATATTGATCGATCTCGACACGGCCCATGAGGCCCATAGATTCGCAACGAGTTACTTCCACTTGCCTATGGGCGGGCATGGCGTTGGTTGGCCCATGGGCCGCTTGTTAACCAGGCCTTCACGCACGCATTTACTTTGCAATGTTTTAGCCACGTACAGGTCCCACAATACTACGTGTTCGGATTAGTTGGGTAGAAGGATATATAACGGACGAGATGGATTGAACCAAGCTTGTCAAAGCAGCGGACTGTTGAGTCTAGTCTGAATGAAACTTGGAAGTGCGAACTGAAATAAATAGAAATAGTGATGCGAGTACAATGTGTGTAAATATATATATGACGACAAAAAATGTTGAACCTACAAATCCACTCACGTCATACTGTCTACTAGTCTCACCAATAAATTTATCATAAAAGCAACATATATAATAAATTATATAACAGGATACACCGTTATTAGGATCGATTACCTACTATACCAGTGGTTATGGCGGTAGGTGACAGTGATAGACGTAAATAACCGATTAATCCAGAAGTTGGAGTTGAACCCCCTATTCAGGAATCTTACATAATCTGAGGGTGGCATGGACCGATGGCAAGATCTAGACGGTGACCACCTCCTTCACCGCCCGACCATTCACCACCACGCTCAATCACCACACACATCAACACTCACCATCAACACTCACCATCAACACTCACCATCAACACTCACATTGTTGATTGATAAGTGATGCCTCAGTGTTCATATTATGAATGGGAGTTGATTGTGTGTTATTGTTGCATGTTGTCTAAGATACAAGTAGGCTGGTGAACAGGTATATATGTATGCACGTGATCCCAGCCTCATTATTATCTCAGCAACCGGGATATTTCAACACACATCAACACTCACATCAACACTCACATCAACACTCACATCAACACTCACATCAACACTCACATCAACGCTAACGGTTTAACGCAACAAGCATTCCTAGACAACACTCATCTTTGTTTGCCTACATCTGAATGAAAGATGCCAATTTCTATTGTAGCGAGGAAGTTATTGGATCACAAGCTACCAAGGGAAAAAAATATGAAATACGTCATTTGATACTGAAGACGCTTCAGTTGTTAGTTTATGATTTTGGCTGTTGAATTGGCGAAGATCTAACTAGGGCTCCTTCTATGTATCCAATGACGACCCTTCGGAACAATGAACAGACGATGAAGATGTTGCGCAGGTCTTTGCTTCTTCGGGTACTCTTGAATACTCGAATACTGGTCCCTAGCACCACGAAGAGGTGCCTGCACGGGCTAGAGGGTCTTTTTGTCGCAGATGTCCCTGCGGAGACTCTTGTTGTCGCAGATGTCCCTGCGGAGACTCTTGGTTTCGCAGATGTCCCTGCGGAGACTCTTGTTGTCGCAGATGTCCCTGCGGAGACTCTTGGTTTCGCAGATGTCCCTGCGGAGACTCTTGGTTTCGCAGATGTCCCTGCGGAGACTCTTGTTGTCGCAGATGTCCCTGCGGAGACTCTTGTTGTCGCAGATGCCCCTGCGGAGACTCTTGGTTTCGCAGATGTCCCTGCGGAGACTCTTGGTTTCGCAGATGTCCCTGCGGAGACTCTTGGTTTCGCAGATGTCCCTGCGGAGACTCTTGGTTTCGCAGATGTCCCTGCGGAGACTCTTGTTGTCGCAGATGTCCCTGCGGAGACTCTTGTTGTCGCAGATGTCCTGCGGAGACTCTTGTTGTCGCAGATGTCCCTGCGGAGACTCTTGTTGTCGCAGATGTCCCTGCGGAGACTCTTGGTTTCGCAGATGTCCCTGCGGAGACTCTTGTTGTCGCAGATGTCCCTGCGGAGACTCTTGTTGTCGCAGATGTCCCTGCGAGGCGCTTTGTTGACGCAGGACCTAGGCTGCGGAGAACTTGGTAATGCAGCGGTCTCCTGCAGAGAACTTGTTAACGCAGCGGTCTCCTGCGGGTCTCACTTGTCATCACAGCGTCCCCCTGCGGAGTTCACTTGGTAACGCAGCGCCCCCCCTGCGAGGATTGTTGTTGACGCAGACCTATCCTGCGAGGTAGTCTTGTTGACGCAGCACCTCCCTGCGAGGATTGTTGTTGACGCAGACCTATCCTGCGAGGTAGTCTTGTTGACGCAGCACCTCCCTGCGAGGATTGTTGTTGACGCAGACCTATCCTGCGAGGTAGTCTTGTTGACGCAGCACCTCCCTGCGAGGATTGTTGTTGACGCAGACCTATCCTGCGAGGTAGTCTTGTTGACGCAGCACCTCCCTGCGAGGATTGTTGTTGACGCAGACCTATCCTGCGAGGTAGTCTTGTTGACGCAGCACCTCCCTGCGAGGATTGTTGTTGACGCAGACCTATCCTGCGGGGTAGTCTTGTTGACGCAGCACCCCCCTGCGAGGCATATTGATAACGCAGACCTATCCTGCGAGGTAGTCTTGTTGACGCAGCACCTCCCTGCGAGGATTGTTGTTCACGCAGACCTATCCTGCGAAGCACCTTTTTACACTCGCGGGGCTCGTGGCAGCGAGGGAGCGCAAGTCTTACATCACTGGGCTCGTGGCAGCGACAGCCGTGGTCACGGAGACTCTCAAGCCCGCAGGCAAGAGAGGGACACCATGACATAACGGAGTGTGAGGACCGAAGTCCTGATTTTTTTTGGGCTGGGAATCGGGCCCCTTTTATATTTTTTCGGCTACGTCTCTACCAAGGAACCAGTCGCGCAGTTGGTAGCGAGAGTCACGGTCTCGTTAATAAGCGTTGAAGCGATTCCAACGACGTTGAAGGGGTGTTTGGAGACTTTGTGGCCTACAGAGCCAAGTCTCGACCTGGCCATCTTCATCTTAAAATTGTGCGTTGAGTGTGGTGAACCACTTTCATCAACTGTTGAAAAGAAAGCAACGCCGCAAAAGTATGGTTCGTACATATCATCGAATTTGCAATTAAATCGCTCAACGCGCTTGCATTGTACATGTCCCCGTTTGAACCACGGTTACCATTTCTTAATGAGGGTTGAAGTGCTTCGACAGATGCCGAAATAATGGGCTGCAGACTTTGTGGCCGACGGAAACGCTGAGCTGTACCTGGGGTTGGCCGGATGACATTTTGGTCTCACTAGAATCAACCCTTCATCTCTAGGCTCGCGCCGCTGACTTTCATTACTACTCGCAGCTGACTTATGTTGTCTTTACTAAATCTCTACTCCCTGGGCGCGTAGGCCTTGGCATACTTGCAATCTCAGGATGAAGATTGTCTTTCTTTGACATGATAGCCAAAAAGGGCCCAGACCTTTGAAAAGCTCAGACAAGAAACTGGGTCTAGTTTCCAGGACAACCATGTGAACTGATGCAACCAAGGCCCACGAGCTAGGTTCTCGTGATCGCCACCCGCTCGCAAGATTGCAACGCTACTATTACACTGATGAGACCCTGGAGACGAAAAGCACCCGACCGGCCAATCAAACACCACGCGTGAATTCAGACAGACGCAGGTAGGGTTCTGCGATGCAGATCTCAGCGACGACCCAGGGGACAGTAGATCAGGGAGGTTCTAATTGTGGCCCGGAGAGAAATTGGAAAGAATTGCAAAGGTCCAGACACGATCCACAAGCCCAAAGCTTTCGGCCATCAGTGTCCGATGGAACGGGACTTTGTTGCCTAGGAGGTACTGCTGGGGCGGGCGAGTATTTGGAATAACAGCAGACTTTGGCGACAGAATGGTAGGCTACAACTCGATCCGTGGTTGTGTTCACTTGGTCGCAGTGGAAGAAAGTAAATTCCCCTGTCAAGTGGCAAGCAGAACTTTGCCTATCTGGTCTGTAGAACGTTCTAGAAGCTATGTATCTTCTCCTGCAATAAGCCTTTCTCCGATGATTATTGCTCTCTTTGGGCCATAACAACACTCCCTCTCCATCTCTCCAAGTCTACCGCTATTTCAATAACTCTAGCAGACGGCTTGTAAAGAACCATGCCAATTATGGACAACCCACATGAGCTTAAATAAAATGTCTCCGTTTTACTAAAACCGATTGGCTCCCGGACAAGATTTCAATGTGGACCGGCCCTCCTGCGGCCCTAAACTTTATTTCAATCAATCTGCACATCTTGATCATGGTGCTGAATTTAAAGAAAGTCTCTAATAAAATATTGGCCTTACCGCAGTGAATTTATCCTACATACCAGCCGACGAAGATTGTAGTGATTCTGCTCTAGTTCTCTTTTCTTTTGGGCTACAAGGCTTAATCACGAGCAGCCCAGAAAGTAGGTGGGAAAACTCCCAGACTTGAATTCTTCATTACAACCGCATTCTCTCACCGAGCGGGCATTTCCATGGTTCATCCAAACGAGCTCTCGAAATGATTTGCGGTCCCGCTACTGATCGGCAGTCCCGCTCGTGGTTCCGTGGTCTGTGTCGAACTTTGATTTCCTTGTGACTTGGGCGTGGGTCAAAAGCAAATCGGATTCACTCCATAGACCACTCTGTTTTCGGCCACCGATTCAATTAAACCCAATCATGCATATTCTCTTGATCTAACAAGGTTCCAGATACTTTCAGTCCCAGAGTCCCCTTGCTACCCTGTCCTATCTCCCTATGGGAACGCGCATAGTATCATGAATCCTTATACACTGTCCGCAGTATTTTACAGCCACATGGACCATTCCCCTGGTCTAGAATGACAGGATGAAACTGTGTAGCTGGGCCTGCTCACAGACACACAATCATGCTCGAATGTTCACCTTTGAGTTTGGAACTTCCTCACCACTGTTGTAATTCCAACACCATAATCACGTTTCGATTTTGAATAGTAAAATACAAACGGACAAGGTCAGTAATACCCGTGGACAAATTATGTATTATTACTGATCCCGCCTCGTTGTTGTCCCAAGTTAAGTCTCTCAGCTCAAGCGTCCTAAGCTAGGCAATAATCAACCCCTAAATCGCTGCAAAATGGCGCGAAACTCGAGTTCCTGGCAGCGTACTATGATCGTAAATGATAAGCAGCAAGAACAGTCTCAGTACATTACAAATGACCAAAATTACACTTTCTTTTCGCTACGGATACTGGTATATGCTAGTATTGAGGTGTCCCATTGAGATGCATTAATTGTTTTTCTATCTGGATCGTGCTGTTGAAGCGTTATCGGATCTCAGGAGTCGTTCTCAGCGTGATATGACGCTGGTATGTTGAGCGTACCCCGTTTACCATGCAGGGACAAAGAGAGAATGACGAATAACCCTGTCCTTAGTGGTAAAATCCCTCCCCCCCCCAGTTTGACGGCAACAGTTAGCAACAAAAGCAATTTCGGAGCAATTAAGTGATCCAATCTCAATCATATGCTAAATTTGTTCGAGATGTGACGATTTTAGGTCTTCCGACATCCTTGATTGGTGATAGACTTGGTTCGGTGGTGAGCGAGGTTTTCACTTTGCCCCGGGTACTTGTACCGCAAAGTCGGGAAAAACAGCTGATTTCCCGTGATTGCTTCCACAAGCACATCTCGTTTCATATCATCGCGGACTCCCGAATGACTGTAGATCTCATGTTCTATATCCTCCAGTGCGTAGCTTGATCTCCGCCCAAGGAAACATAGACTGGGAATTGTCGCTTGTATCCGATACGAAGGATATTCGAAGACAGCATCATGTTCAAGGCCTCCCCCCTCGAAGACCGCAAGGATACGATATTCATCAGCAGCAATGCCACCTTCAACAAGGTATTCCTCATAGTGGGGCGACTTTCTTGGACCCAGCCCTGTATCAATATATTCAAGCCTGGAAGCAGCTTTCTCCGCACTATACACGCCTGCCAAACCCTCTACCCACACAGCAATCACAACAATGTCAACTCTTCCTTCATCCTCTAGTATTTTGCGTTGCTGCATGGCCCGCCTCCAAGTGCCGAAGGATAGGAACCGCGTGGGTTTTTGGTTCCAAGAGAGATGATCATCAAAGTCTTTCCGCGATGGCGGGCTTTTGTCTCTTTTCCGTGCACATAAGTAGCCTTCTCTGAAGCTTGTGTTGCTACTGCACTCAGCGCGAAAAAGGATAGAGGGTTTTGCGTCGGCTGGTAATGGATCGAGGAACATCTCAATATAGTATTTAAGACACACTAGAAGCATGCAACTCGAAGTACAGTGAGAAGTAGTGCGCAGTCTGTTCTTGGTGGCTTGGTTGCTGCGAACTGAATAAATGATGGATCATTGCCGCCCAGTGTGCAAGGTCGACCGACCTTTCGGGCAGCTATTGACCACGTGACAGTCTGTATATCCACAAAAATGACAAAGGTTACAACACCATATAACCACCTGGGCAACTATGGTGAGTTCTAGGTATTTACATCCATCTTACAGGTTATACTAACGGCCACGGAAGAAATTCGGTGCTAAGGTTATATGATACTTGCGACCGTCCAAATATGATTTGTCCTATGTACAATTCGCGCAGGCAAGAATGTCAGGGAGGTGCATGCCATGTTTTGAAGAATGTGGATCTCGATAGAAGTCACTGGAAACTGCCTAAGCGAACTTTCCGACAATTGAAGTTGTTTCCCCGAGGCACTGAGGAGACATGCCTCAATCTCTCATCAGTATAAACACTGAGCGCGCTCGACTGGCGTGTTGTTTGTTGGATATCTGCAGTGGAACTGCTCTAGCTTCGTCAAGGCGACAAAGGACAAAACGATACATGTCAAACCTAAACCAGCTATTCAGAAAGGGCCAGCAACATTGGGAACGCTGAGACTATGTCCTTTTAAAAGCCAATCACTTCAATCTACGGTCAAAATTGTCTGAGGATTGGGGAATTTCCAAATTCATATAGGGATACAAAACACATTCGCGCGGTCGTGCAGTACTCGGATACGGATACAGATTTCGCTGAAGAAATTCAAGACGTAGCCACTGTCGCTCATTCGATACAGCAGGAAAGAACAGCACGGAGAAGAATCTATCATGGAGATGAAAAATTTGTTACCTTCACATATGCCTGCAAACTGACGGGAGCTTATATTCCTCGCAGAACAAGAGACCTCTTTTAGGAATTCAAAAAAGAACCACAAAGTAATGTATATCTCGGCCATGTTTTCTCTATCTGACCTGCCGCAAGTAATCTTTTTCATCACATCATTCATTCTTTATGTGGCTCATCAGGCTACATCGGCGACTCTATACAAAAAGGTTATTGTAGCCTTGAAAAATTCACAGGAAACCTTCGGAAAAGGGATAGCAGAGCGACCAATGACATACCAAACATGAGATTCTATCAAATGCAACCACAATTATATCGAGGCTCTGCAAGAAATAGGGATCGACCAGAAAATAAATAATTACGCTTGGCGTTTCCGCGTTACTTCCATACGATTTTTCCAACAAGGGAATAGCAGGTCTGCCATTATTCAATTGATCTTCGAGGACTTGAAAAATCACCCCTCTAATTTAATATCCCATATATAGCATAGTTTGCATTCAAGGAATCGCTAGATTACATTTTGGTGTATTGTTAGGTGAGTTGTAGAGCACTTCATGCCCTGAATGGACGCTCATGTGAAGGATTTACTTGCTAGGTTGCTTGGAAACGGCCAGTGGACGACGTGGTGACGAAATTCACGAAGTTGAAACTGCAGCAAACGTTGCCTGCTATTTCTACCCTGTGGCAGCCTTCGATCTACCAAATAAGTTGGTTCCGCAAATTGTTAGCAAGTGTTAGGGAAGTATGTGCATTCCCAAAAGATTAAAAAGAGCTTCGGGTTCTCAATGAAGGCTCATATATATCGCTGCTTTAGAGTCAGGGAGCTGGGTAAGCGCAACGTCACTTTGAATAAAGGCGAGGATAATTTGTGCTAGACACATGCAGCAAAAAGCAACAGATCTAACCACGACCTTATTGCTTGATCCTCATTCAATCCTCAAAACTCGTTTGAAGACTATTGATGATCATGGCTTCTGGTCTTGGAGCATAATCAGCGGTTTGTTGGGCTGACTAAGTCCAACGAGTCATCAGATGATGGAATATATGCTCCAGGAGTGTGTCTTTTGAGTCCCCCAAACTGGTTTCGACAAAGCTCAACAAGAAATAAAAGAAAGCAAACGGCCAAATCTACATCTACGACGAGCTGCGAGCATGGTCTTTCACCATTTCTCTTAACAAATGTCAATGTTCCAGGTGGAAGAGAATTTGCGGATAATCGAAAATGCTATTTAGACAAATCAAAGCGTCTATTTATCGTCATATCAAAGGCTATAATATGTTGAATCAAAAATCTTCCAATATTTGATGTCGTGAAAGTACAATCAACCCAACCCAGAAGTGGATGGATTCGTTCATTGCAAGACCCGCATCTGATGAAATCATGAAATAATATCATTGAGGACCTTCGGTATTCATATTAGCTCTAGTGAGATTGTAAGGTTTGGTCGGAATGGTCAGTCTGTACTCACATCAGATCCGAGAATAATGCGTTGCTCCACGACATTTAGCAACGTGCTACGCATATCTAATTAGGTAATCAGTGACTGTGTACCTGTGGAGCCAAAGATACATAAACGTGGGCTAATCCCGCCTGCTTAGCCTACGGGTAGCTCTTATTCTCTGGATTTAGCAATATCGTCTGCGCACTTGAGCATCAATGTTTTCAATCATCACCACCTCCGTTCGAATGCTCGTCGGCTGCCAGGCACTATCGAACACTGTGATTGCGGAAATATTCACCGTGGCTGGTACCAGCGAGCTACCCCCAGATGCAAACCGTGCGCTTGCACACGTGGGCGAGACTGTTATTAGTTTTTTGATTGCCAGCATTGGTGCGAAGAAGAATGTGTCTCAAGGTAAGCTCCTTAAAGAAGGAAGACACCTAGTCTGACAACTTGAAGATATCGTGGCAAGCTTGACGGCTCAAGCCAAGGACGTGACCTATCAGGCATTTGTAGCAAGGCAATCCGGCATCGGAGCTTTATTAGAACAAGTCTTTCCAAGTGGAGAATTTACCATTGTACAGCTCTCATTGGCCCTTAACTCTCTGGTTGGAGCTGTGTGGCAAGCAACACAAAACTTGGAAGACGTGGCAAGGGCTATTATGCTTTTAGGGTGCGTATATCTGTATAGAACCAATGGTTTGACTAACTAGCCAAAACCCCAACAGAATTGTCGACGCAAATCGAGATGGCTTGGATTTGATGGCCGGTTTCGAAGAACAACTTTGTGCTAGGTCTTGCTTGTCTATTCCACTCGACATAGAAACAAGGGAGTTTGATGCAGCGGCCGAGGGCAATGAGATCTACGATACATCTTCATTCCATCATACGTTTGAAGGAATTGAAAGAGTGATGGAGCCTACGCACGATGGTGGCATGTCCTTCCAGGCATCGTGCTTATCATTTGGAAATCCCAGGGGCATGTCATTGCCGTCCACAACCATCGTGGAATATGATCAGTTGGTGGATTTAGGAACGTTTCCCGAAGTAGCACAGCTTGAGACACTCTCTGTAGGCTTTCCTGCCTTTGCCTGTGAACTTTCTATGGGCCGTGGCTTTACCACGCTTGAAGATTCCTCGTCGCCCGGTGTTTCCGCTCGACCACCTGCGAAACCTCAAGTCACCGTTGCCAGCCCTAAAGCAAAGATTACGAACGCCCAAACGGGAGAAAATGGCTGGAAGCTATCAATTCTACATGAAACGAAGAAATGCAGACAAAGTGGATTACTTCCTCGACAAGACACTTTCTTTCGGAAAGAGATTGAACTGAGACTCCAAGCTTTGGTCAATTCTTCGAAGCCTTCAATCAATGGAATATTTACCATTTTGGTACAGGTAGCCAGTGCCAGCTCGATTGTGTCACTTCAGGAAGCTCTTCGCTCCTCACGGGCCATTGCAGAGAAGTCGCAATCGGAACGGTATGCACGTGATTTGTCTGGCAGCATCAGGCTCCAAGTCATTGAAGATTTACAAGGAACTATTCGCCACTCTAATATATTGGAACTACACCACACGGTCTGTCTATACCGTAGCTGCGGTGGCAGTGTGCAATCCCCCCCATACCGACATTATCGTCGTTAACAGGGACCAACTCGGGTCTCAACCAAAAAAGAAAGGAAACCCAGTGAAAAACAAAGAAGCCGAAATCACGGACTCGATGATGGAAAGAATTTTCCCGTGCCCACGGGATTTGGAACAAAACGCACACAAACGACGAAAAGTGTCAGATTTACGAAGACTTGGACAGAGATTACAGCTCTTGATCGATCAGTTCGGCTATGGGATCATCGGGCTGTTATCTCATTGCAGCAGCTGTGATGGTCCTGGGCCAAAAATTTCTATGAACATGTACGTCTTCCTGCTTTGATGATTACCAAGAAAGATGAGCGTTAATAAATGCAGGATACTTGCCCCAAGCATCGAGATCTTCCGAGAATTCATCAATATACTTGAAGCTTCCCAGGGGCAATCTTCGCAGAATGAGTGACGTCGTGATTCCAATCATTCATCACCTGGTCTTTGAAGATAAACGCCAAGCCGTACCGTTCCCCATAGAGGATGTGGACACCGATAGTATTCTCCAAGAACCTAAATGGTCTGAAAAGCTATTTAGTATCTTCTCTTAGTTTATTGGAGCGAAATGGAACCAAAAAAGCTTATCTTATTGCGATGAATATATTTCGAGTCGAGGGATATTCAAAAACCAAAACGATTGATCATTTTGAGTTTTTTTATTTTTTTAATTTTTAATTTTTTCAATCATCCGTCGGATGAAGTCTCCAGACAAGCAATCACCAGGCGGGGTAGGCCAGGGAGTTTCAAAGCTAAAAATACGCTTGACTGATTATCGGGCTATGTATTCGCCTAACTGCGATCAAACAACAAGCAAATGCATACAGGGTGGATTGGAAACAAATCCTAAACTCTGCTTTCTTAGTACAAATGGACGGACTAACGAATCATGCTCAAAGACTTCATATGCCACGCCGTAATTTGAGCGGTCTGGTATTGAGCATAAGCAGTCCATCAATCGTTTTTGGCCGTATAAATGAGCCAAAAAGGTAGATTAGCTGCGGGAAAGAGTCAAGACTTCCCGCATGATCGCTGATGAGATGGTCTTACAAAAACCGCAACTAGCATCCCTACGCTGATCATTCCCTACTTTAGCCACTATCGACAACCGGCGGTCGATAGTCCTGGATATGGTACGGCGCAAAGCCCTTGGTGCTCTAGACCCCTTATGGCGTATCGAACAGGACAAACCGTTTCACCGCCTCTTTTAAGTCATTGACTTCAGCCAGCAGTCATCACAGGCAATTCAACATCTGACTAATAACAGCCTAGTTTTTTTAGTAGGAACCCAATATGCATCGCTTGTAGCAATGCAGAGGATAGAGTTGAAACATTAGCAAATTCTCTGTTGCTGTTTTTCTTACGCATGATTTCTATAATGATGCTATTCTTATACATTATACCACGCATTTGACCCACTGAGCTAATGGCTTAGCAGGAAGATGAAAGCTTGCTCTACGCAGGCTACTATTATGGAGCTATATTTCTATTAGCTGCTCATATTGAACACGCATATACCTTGATTCTCTTCCTCAACTATGCGAGTTTCGAAAAGTCGGTGTGCGTATATTGGCGAGTATAAATCACACTGTGATTATGGCGGAGGAAGGTGGTTATTCTTCCTATCCTTTTCACAAGTAAATTGGCACAATGAATACCACAACAAACGTCACCAAGGCTGAGCAAGTCCGAGCTCTTTTCGGCATTCAGGCACTGCCTGATGAGCTTATACACGAAGCTTTGACAGCCGCTGGCGTTGATCCAAACATCCCAGATGGCTTCAAAACGCTTGCACAAATCGGAACATCCTTGATTGATACTTCGATTGCGAAAATTGGTCACAAGGCGTCCAAGTCTACCAAAACAAGGGGCATGTTGAAGAATCAGAGAAGAAGAAAGCCTTCTAACATGATGCAGGATTGATATCGGCGGTACGGGCCGACTATAATACTGTCAAGAGTCGAGCCCACATTGCGCAAGGGAACGGCATTGACAGGTTAATCAAATACGGCACGAGTGGACACGGGGCTGAGAATAGTCTCGCTTCGGCCGTCAGCGCCCTCATAGCAGTGATTGGGATAGGGACCGGTAGTTTGGATCTCGTGTTAGATGGCATGTTGCGGCTTGGGTGAGTTAGCTTGGGCCCTTTATCTGAAAGTGTCATTAATTCTGGGACAGGTTTCTTCGGGAAGGCAAGGGAAAGATGCTTTTAGAAGCTTACGAACTTGCCACCGCTCAACCTATAGAAGAAGACTTCCAAAGGTCTGGATATCTTCCAAGTACTGGCGACATCCCACCAATCCAATCAAGTCCACCACGTAAAACTCCACTTCCATCTATTCCGTCTCCTGATGACAGGGCCATTAATGGCGTTCGAGTCGGTACGGAGCAGATAGTTCTACGCTCTACGCCGGACATCACTGTACCTCCATCGCTGACCTTTAGCGACGACCCGGAAACCTGGGCTTTGAATGATTTAGATATACGTTCTGTGAATCATTCTCGACCCTGTTCTCCAGAGGGCGAGGTCCTGCAAGCGACGAACATACCTGTCCCTCTGGATTTGGAATATCCCCTTCAAAGCTCGTATGATTGTTCCTTGCCGACAGTTCCTGTGACTGCTTGCCTCTCGTTGCAAGGTCTATCTTCACGCATTGAGGAACACTGTTGGGCAGACCTAGAGCCTAGCAACCAAAGTGATGCGATCGTTCAAGTTTTGAAAGAGCCATGTATCAGCCAAGTCTCCAGAAAACGGCACAGCAGCACCCAACTGAGTAACAGACCAGAGAAGCGTGCAGCGACAAGTCCAAAAATCAAGTATGGTGGCTTTCTAGAGAAGGAAAGCCAGAAATGCGAAGCAAAAGGGCACCCTTTACCGTGTGAAACATATTTCCAAAGACATATCGAGCAAAGGCTTCTAACCACGCTCCGCTCTTCGGACCCATTGGGAACCATTCTCATTCGCATTGCTGATGCTGGTGCTTTTATCTGTCTAAAAAATGCCCTGCTGAGCTCCAACTTATCCTCAGGAGAAAGAGTATCGCGACAGACATCCAAGAAGGACCGATACGAAATCATAAATCGTCTCGATGGGAAGTTTGCCCTCAATGTTCTTCTCAAACGCTACCACCTAATGGAACTTTTTCGAGACTGTGGAGGGCTTCAAAGCCGTACCTCTACAAACTCGGTTTCTTATACAGTTGAATCCTTCCCGCCCAAGGCTCAAAAAAGGGCAACCCAAATCACAATGACGATGCTATGATTACGGAGAGAATGATGAGGGAGGTCTTTCCACGATTGCCGACAGATAATCCTGAGTACGAACGAAGACGCAGGGCAATGACGCGATTACGAATCATCGGACGACGATACCAAACCCTGGTAAACAATTTTGGGCAGAGTATAATATGCCTCTTACAGCCATGCTCATTGACAGGAGAGCTGGACAAAGGAGTTTCAGATAACATGTATGTACCCTGCGGGATTACACCTATAGGTAACTGACATTTCAAAGGATCTACGACTTGAAGGAGGCGGACTTTAAATTGTTGATCGAACTCCTGGAGGCCTCCCAGGGTAAGCCATTGCGCGATCTTTGCACAAAGGCAAATCCAGTGGTGGAAGAGCTAATATATGGCCATCAAACTCGAGCTCATAGACTACGGTTGCAAGAAGTCGAAATTGAAGACATAGTGACAATCCCTAAAGGATCTCCTGATCTGGAATTGTTACTTAGCTCTGAGGATTCCATGCAGGAACATAGCGTAATAGCATGATGAAGAGAAGCTGAACTGCAATTTGAGGTTTTCATGAACCAAGGAGTATGAGTCGCATCATATGTATGTTAAGGAAAAAGATTGTTGTCCCTAGTTTCCCAAACTGTTTCTGGGTCCGAATGGGTAAAAGATTGTTGATTTCAGCTGAGCTGGACCGATGCCAAATATACTAGGTCTGTCGATAGTCGATTAAGGAACAAGGATATTTTGATAACATTTTGAATTCATTTTACGATAAAAGTCCGCCGTCTGCAAACGAGTTTTACAAGTAACAGATACAATACGATTTACCCTTCCATTTGAACCTCCGATGTGACTCCGCGTTGATATAACCATGATGTAAAGGAATAATTTTTTAATTCACATGTTCGTCGTCGACCATACTCCAATTCCAAGTCGCTATAGCGTCAATCTAAAAAAGTGTTAATGCATAGCTCTTCTCTTATGACTTGCAACTGACAAACCGATCTAGTTGTGCTACCCAATCCTCATCTGCTTGAGAGCAGTGTCCAGCTTTACATCCCTCACAAAGCTGACGGTTATGGGGACCTTTGCTGTCACGGGATATTGGAGGCCTCTCCACGCGGATTCCGTTCCATTGCCTGATCCAGTAGACGATCCTCTCGGCATATGACTGGTCCAACACCGGTCGGCTCAGCCAGCGGCAAAATTTACAGCGTTGGTGGTATACCCTCGCATTATATTTCTGCCCCGGAAATAGACGAATAGTGATAGCGATCATGTTGCTGGACCATCCACGAGCTCTGCAAGCTCGATTATGACACACAAAGCGGCCCATAATGTTTGTGTCACGCATATTGGTTGAACTCATGTCATCATCATTCTCGTAGAACTCATAGTGAAGACCTGGTTCAACCAGCAAACTTGACACCTCATCATGAAGATTTTTGTACATAGACCATGTAGCTATAGGCTTTTGTTTCTTGGTCGGAAGCATTTGTCGCGTGTAAAGAGCCAAAAAAATCAGGAAATATTTTTGCTGTTCAGATACAAGATTCACCAAAGCTCGTGGACAGTAGAAGGAGAGCGTAGATTTATAGCAATAATTAAAATGCGGTAGTTGACTCTAATTCTGACCGTCAAAGATGAAGTATTCGCGTAAGGGGAGACAGAAATATATCCCAATTGACTATTCCAAAGCAACGTTAAAAGCCCATGAATGAAAGACCTGCCTCGATATCAACCTACTTGGTCATTACAACCTTGAAGCGGACGTAATGCCCGCTTTTAGAAAGATGAATACCTTGATCTTGGAAAACGCTCTCACTAGCCCCGGAATCCCTTGCAATAGGCAGAGTGTAATTGGAATCAGCAAATGAATCCATAATATGCGTACTTTTTTTTCGGTGCGCAGTGAGTGGTCGAACCGCCGATCTATTTCCCGATTGAATTAAAACGGAACTCTGTTTAAAAGACCGAAAAAGGCAAAGCTTGTATCGGAAGATCTCCAATAGCCGGTCAGTGACTATGAGCGAATGCAGTTTCACGTCAAACAAAACGACCTTGAATTTTTGAATGGCAAACATTCCTCCCTAGTTCTACAGCAAGGAGACTGCACTCCAGGTCTGACGCAATCAAGACAGCCAGCTCATCTCTTAGTTTAGACTCAAGAATTTAAGATAAAGTACCCCAAAAATGAGGGATTGTAGTCTCAAAAATCGATTGGCAAGACAGCCTGCAGAAAGAATGCCCCCTGCTATATACTCTGGTATCCAGGAGGCAATATGTTTGGAAAGGAACGGGCGGTCTAGCGGAATATAAATATGCGCATCCAGTAGGCTGCCCCGATATTTGTTGAATCCCAAGCTACTTGTTCCAACAATATTGACCACTCCATCCGTGTCTCCAATTCTCAGCATCACCATGACCTTGACGCAATTTAAGACAGAGGCGCTTGAAGGCTTATGCACTCAAGAGCAGCTGGATCTTTTGGATTCCATCGACACCCTCCGATCCCAAGGCATCAGCCACTATGTCTCCCTTCCACAGATCATCGTCTGCGGTGACCAATCTTCCGGAAAAAGCTCCGTTCTTGAAGCTATCTCCGGTGTCTCTTTTCCGGTGAAAAGTAGTCTCTGCACTAGATTTCCAACCGAATTGGTTCTGCGGAAGAATTCGCAAGTGGGAGTCCGGGTTTCCATTGTCCCCCATCAATCCCGCAGCGACGCAGAGCAGCATTCGCTTAGCAGCTTTTGTGAATCACTCGATAATTTCAATGGCCTTGCGGAGTTGATAGAGAACGCAAAGGCAGCAATGGGAATCTCGACCCACGGAAAAGCGTTTTCGAATGACCTTCTGCGAGTTGAGGTCTCTGGCCCAGATCGGCCACATCTCACAATTGTTGATCTTCCGGGACTGATCCACTCGGAAACACGGCAGCAGTCGGCAGCCGATGTTCAGTTGGTTCAAGATGTCGTCCAATCGTATATGCGAGAGCCACGAAGTGTCATCCTTGCTGTCGTCTCCGCAAAGAATGACTTTGCAAACCAGATCGTTCTACGTTTAGCGCGGGATGCTGATCCATCTGGAATCAGGACTCTAGGCGTTATCTCCAAGCCTGATGTATTGGTGCCAGGATCTGAGAGTGAAGCTTCGTTTGTGTCGCTTGCTAAGAATCAAGAGGTGGAGTTCCGTCTAGGATGGCATGTTTTGAAGAATATGGACTCGGAGAAAGGCAAGTCAAGTCTGCTTGACCGGAACGTTCAGGAATGCGAGTTTTTCTCCCAAGGAATTTGGAAAGAGCTTCCGCCGTCACTTGTGGGCGTGGACTCTCTGAGAACGCGTCTGAGCGGTCTACTTCTTGGCCAGATCGCAAGCGAACTCCCTAGCCTCATCAACGAGATCAATGCAAAAGTCAAGTCTTGCCAGTTACAGCTGCAGAAACTCGGCGACCCTCGGGCAACAGTGATTGAGCAAAGGTCGTATCTTTTGCATATAGGTCAAGCTTTCCAGTCTCTTGTCAAAGCAGCCGTGGACGGCACTTACAGCGAGCCTTTCTTTGGGGATGCAAAAACAGACACTGGCTGCCAAAAGCGAATCCGAGCAGTCATTCAGAACTTGAATGAGCAATTCACGAAGAAGATCTCCCTGCGCGGCCATTCACGACATGTCATCACAGACGAAGATGGACGATTGGTGTCTAAACATCAAATGTCAATCACACGAGACGAATATGTTCAGCATATTGAAATGCTTCTCAAGAAGACAAGAGGTCGAGAGTTGCCTGGAACATACAATCCTATGATCGTCAAAGATTTGTTTCAAGAACAGTGCGCCCCATGGGGAGACATCACGCAAAGCCATATTGACAGGGCTTGGGCAGCTGCAAGGGATTTTCTTCAGCATGCAGTCTGCTATGTGGCAGACGGGGCTACCTCGAAAACCATTTTCAACAAGATAGTTTTGCCAGCTCTGGGAAGCTTACGGCATGCCCTAGAAAAAGGGAGTAGAGAGTTCCTCATGTCGCATCAACGAGGCCATCCAATTACTTACAATCACTACTTTACTCAAACCCTGCAAGACACTCGAGCTGATCGCCAAAACGAAGCGTTCCGTGAGGCTCTACAATCATACTTTGGGGCTGATACGCTTTCGACCTCCCACCCCGTGGGACACACCGTCAATCTCTGGGGCCTTTACAACTCCCTTGTTCAGAAAAGCACACCAGACATGACTCGATTTGCTTCAGAGGAGGCACTGGACTGCATGCTTGCGTACTACAAGGTAAGACGCGTGACCTCCATACTGTTCTAAACATCCCATTGATCTCGATGCTGCTGAGTATAGGTTGCACTGAAACGTTTTGTTGATGACATCGCCACTGAAGTGATCGAAATAAAACTCCTCACCGCTCTGCCAGCACTCTTTACACCTATTACTGCGTTTGAGATGCCTGAAGACTTGGTCTCTGAGATCGCAGGTGAATCGGAAGAAAGTCAAAGCCTGAGGGAGCAGTTGAATAGAAAATTGTGGATTCTGACAAAGGGCTCTGATACATGCCGGCGTTTTGTTGGCATAAGAGGACTTGGTAAGGGAAATAAACTCACATTAGGTTGCACATACACTGATCGGACCATTAGATACGAACGATGGGCCTGGGTCTAGGGCTCAACAGGACCAGGAAGCACTGTCCGAGGGCTCTTGCAGCTCAATCGAACTGCTTGAAGAAGGTGTTGCTAGTGGCTATGATTCAGAAAGTCCAGTCCTATCGTGCAGCCCTACGTTATCAGAACCGACTCCGCAACCCGAGTACGCCATCGAGCAGCATACTGTGGAGCCGACGCCGCTGTCCTCAACCTCTGTCTCAAGCATGAGTGGCAAAAAGAAGAATAAGAAAGGAAAGACCAAAGTTCAATCTTCTGTCGAGTCCCCGCTTAGGTACCCTGAGTAGGGATGAAAGGAATTTGAAACTTGATCTACAATCAGTCTAATCAAATACTAGCCGATGAGCGATGCACGTGTTGGAGGCCGGTGGAGCGTGTATGTTTCATTCGTTTTGATAGAAAAGGTTGAGCTAAATGTCTTATCCCTTCTAATATAAAATATGTTGATCTTGAAGTGAGCAAAGCGTGGCTCCACAGTTCGGGTCCAATGAAAATGACGTCGCACATTTTGCGACGCTATCAATTCCGTATGCTGCCAATCGCAATAGGGTCAATGTCCCTCGAATGTGACTAAAATAGAAGAAATGCGACTGCTATTCCGTATTTACTTAAGACTCTGATTGACGGAAGGCGCTTGAACCTAAAAGCCGATAATGCGTCCCTTCAACTTCACTCACTGCTTAGGGTTTAACTTTGCACCGAAGAAGGGGGGTAATGCGCAGACAATTTGAAACATGAATTCTTATTGGACATGTTGGTTTCCACCGTTTCAGCAAACCTGGAGCTCAAAAATGCAGACCCTTGAGGGTCATTCAGGTCGGATCTTGCCAGTGGCCCTCTCACCCGACTGTACGCCACTGGCGTCAACATTCAGGATCTACAAAAGTACTGCCGCTTCGGAGCGAATGTATCAGTCACTCATCGTAGATTTGAACACGCTGGACTCCATCTCATCACTAGTCTTAGGTCCCTTGATTTACATGCGGGGCTGCCATGCGACTAGGTCAAATAATGTGAGTCCGAAGATCTTCTTTGAGCAGCAGTGAATAAACCTCCACGGCAATGCAGTCACCAGGCATGCCATGTAGATAGATATGATGTTGTATCCGGTTTGTCGCACTCTCCGGCTGTCACTTCGAAGATGGCGCGCTGGATGCACCGGGAGGCTTCTGAGCCCCAAAGGGGCGCGTGGAACCCACCTGTGACAAGAAATTGTACAGTCGTAATGGGATAAGACCTCGCGATACGGACCGCGAACACCCCACCATCATGGGGTGAAGGCGGTGAGGTCGGGGCGGAAGACGCGATGGAGCGAGCACGTGTTGTGATATGATGTAGATCAGGAAGCAAGCCCCACTATCGGAATTAGCTCCGAAATGTCTATAGAGACAACGAAGTTGATTGTAAATCAACTTGGCTCCGTGTTGTACACATAATCTCGCCCTTCCCTCTAATATAATCCATACCGTATACTACAACAATACACGTCGTAGTAGGGAACGCACGTATTGAGCGTATGTGTCCTATTCTTAGCCAGCGACCTTGGTTTGCAGTATCTTACATAGGACATACTGGATGGTTTGAAGTGATAGGATAAGAATTGGCGTGTAAGCCATGATCCTGTGCGGAGCGTTGACGGAGTGCTGGTTCGGACTCCGGTGCGCTGTCAACGGTTTCCTGTCCACCGTTAGATTGTCGATCCACGAGGAATGCATGACTCACATGTTCTAAAGAAGACGCGGGAAAGGGCTCCGTGTCTGGTGTATATTGGACGGGATGGACGGATCTGGTTGTTTCGCATCGTCTTTACAGCCAGACTAGTCGCGGAAAGGATCGCGCTGAGATCTATGTACGTATACTGTATATAAACCGCTCTTTTGCATCGATAAATTCATGGGCGGACAGTGCTCGGCTGCTATGGTGGAGAGACGTCCGCATAGATACTTTGACCAGCCAACCCAGTTTTTTTTTTTTTTTTGTTTCTTTTTTTCTTTTTTTTTGGGTCGGCCTGGCATGGATGGCATGGTAGACCTGGTGGTGTTCACGTCTCTCACAAGCACTTTCTAGCTTGTCGGCCCACATTGTATCTATAGATGTCAGTATAGTGAGTATTCCAGTAGGGTCAAAGGGAAGACTTATCAGGTGCCTCAAACCGAAGGCCTGCTCGCCTTTACGCAGCTAAGTGATAGCATTATGGAACAGATTGCTAGGTGGTGGGAGGAGGGGGGGCGAGGCGGGGTGGCAAGTTTATAGGCTTCCCGGCTCCTGTCGCCACGTACTCTACTAGGTAGCAGAAGTTGAAGGACACGATGCCTATCCTAAGTGAGGCCTATTGCAACCCCATGTCCTCATTCTACCGCAAACTATTTGCAGGAAAAATTTTGGTGCGATTCTAGATGCTCACCGAGAAAATTATGCTAGACTCATGAGAGCGAGTGAAAGTGAGTCGGTTAGGGAACGTTGGCTCACTGTTGAATCTACGGTCTTCTATGTTGAGGCAATGGTAGCTTTTTATTATTTCATTTCACCAAGTGCTCTCACATTGTCATCACTAAGAAACATGAATTTTTCCGGCCTCGCTTGTTATCTGTGCCGTGTGTTGTTCGGTCCGTCTACACTGCGGAAAGCCAACCCGTTGAAGCTTGGCCGTCCTTGTTGACAGAGTCAATTTTTGAACTTATGACCAGTGTTGAGATAGATACCTTGTTGTTTCACTTTTTTTGTTTTCCGTGCTGTAAATTTTACAACATCTACTTTTGGGATTTCTGGGCTTTTCAACGAATGTGGAAAAAGTGTTGTGATTGGGATATTATATCCTTGGACCTTTCACCAGTAAGCCACTAAAAATGAGGCACACTCACCAACCAGCAGATGTATATACATGTTATAGTGGAAATACTTAAATTCGGCCGGTTCCATGGGCTCACAGGAGTTGTTGCTTTCCTAGCAAAAGAACACGAATGGTTCGCTATATCCACGTGTATGGCAGACAGCATGGAATTACCATGGAAACTGCATACCAACATATTCAACTTCTAGAGCAGGCTATCAATCACAAATTTGAGGGAAGTGCTCATTGGCACGGGAAATGCTATCACCAGGATCGCATACGACCCCACCCATCCTGGCTCCGAAGGGACATTGTCTATGCATGTGCAGGGGAGAAAGGGAACAACCGCCTGAACGAGGTGTGGTACAACACATGGATATTCCGCATCAATCTCAAGATTGACGGCGATTTGGATGAACGGACCACACGCACGCTGCTAGGGTTACACATGAAGGTGGAGAGGATCCAGTTTACAGAAAGGAGTCCCAATGAAACTACGAAGCGTATGCGTGATTTGAGAGACGAGATCCCATGGCTAGCAGATGGGTCGGTAGAGATGAGAAACACGGGGGATTGCCGATTCTTCGGAAGACGATTTGAGATTGGAAGGGATATCTGATGGACGAAAACAGGAAAGGCGGAAGGAAATGCTACACGTCCGGCAAAACTGATTGTTCATCACTTGAAATCCCATCAAGGATCAGAGCTTCGTTTACATCAGCCCCAAAGATATTTGTGGACTCAAGGAATACACATCGACATAAATTTAATTTGCCTGATCCCTCAGAAGTTGATTTAACCACTAGACCAAATACGAATCCAAACAAGTTGAAGAATGGCGCGCTTACTCTGTCCATGAGCCTGAGCCTTGGTAAGGTCTCAATGTGGTAGAGCGTCCTGTCCATCTCTACTCAGACTACACTATAGTGGCATTTCCTCTGGATATCAGCGTTCATTTCTCCAGAAGAGGCGCACTGGATAGAGTATGATTAGCGCGTTTTCATAAGCCATCTGGCGAGACGTAGGAGAGAAACTGTTCTTCCTGCCTCGTATTGAACCGGCCCTAGGAAATCCCTGTCGGGTACACGGACAGCTACTATACATAATATCCTAGCACGATATTGGTGCAATAGGAATTAGCTTCCGCTTGCCCCTACAGCTTCTTATGGAACCTCTACAATATTCGAGCCAATCGATCCTTTCTCCGCTAGCTACGCTGGAGAAGTCTGTATTCGACTAATAATATTGTGACGAACAGATGCTGAGACCCAGCGAAACATGTGACCGACAATCACAATGGTGACGGGATCGGCATTACAGATGTCCCCGTCTGCGTCCGACGTACTTGGCTGATTCTGCCTACCAAAGACGGTAATACGACCTATTGTGAGCCTCGTGGGATCAGTTCGCCATTTCCAGGGAAACACTGTCTATAGCATATTTGACCACAAAGCGGTGCTCATCAATTTCCCACCCGGGCGGTACCTTCGCGGCAATTTGTGCACATGGCAGTAGGCCAGCTGGTTATTAGCTGGGTGGCTCTCCATAGGCGGCCGCCATTGAAGATTTTGGATTACATGCATAAACATTACAGCCCTACAGATAACTTTAAGTTCGCAGAGCTTCATTGGGAAGCACAAGTGAAACTGACACTAACGCAAAAAGGTAGATGTCCGTCTCGACCACGCCTAATCGACTAGTTCTCGCGCGCTTTTCCGGTTCTGCTGAATGCGTGCGGGAGTGTAAAGCACTGGAATCTGCCCCAATGACGTGTCAGTTGCATTCTGGGGGGGGGTGCTATGTTGTCCTGCCTGGTACGACCTACGAGGACGCCTGGTGATCTCTACTGAAGTTAAACAGCTGCCAAAGGTGGGCATTAAGGAGCCAATGTCACAGCTGAACTTGCCTTTGGCTTAGCCACAGCATGCGCAAGGCCCGGTGAGTCTGCCTCATATCTGTATGTTTTTATCTAAAAGCAGTGTCCTTGTCCCTCTTCGTAAAACCTTTCATTTCTGTCAATATGCCGCGTCACCGACATATCAACGACTGTGATTTTAATCAACGCCATCACCGCGTAAGCGCGGTAATACGCAGTGTTCTGTATTTCTTGCGAGTACATACGTTTATCCTCGAGGCCCATAATGCAATAGCCAAGAGCTTGACATGGTAATACTTCAGCCATGCTTCCGTTGGGCGAAATCTGTGTCTATACAGATGCCATCTGAAGACGTTTTCGGTCTCGACATTGGGGCTCAAACGATTTCCTCTTTGATGCTCTCGACTTCTTTTTCAAACCAGGGTTCAGTGCCACGTCATAGAAGTCAATGATGAGAATCCGCTTCAACTCTGAATTCCATAGTAGATTTCCGTCATTGAGGTCGCCATGGACCACCCCGAGGGAGTGGATCTCTTCCCGAGATCGTCGAAACTCATAATCAAGATCCACGGGAAGCTCCAATCTACATATTTTCTCGCCGCCCTAAGCCATAAGCAGCATATGTCGAATCTCACCCGCCCCATGGAGGAAATAAGTCATAGCCAGGTCGATTGTTCCCAGGAAAACTGGTACGGCGGACCCTTGCGCTTTTTGGAGGATACGATATATCATTGCTTCATTAGACACCTCTTTCCAGAGTCGGTCGGTTATCCCCTTTCCAATAACCGTGTAGCCGTATCGGGCACAAACAATCTTGAAAGGTGCCCCAGACGTCCACGCCCCACAGTCACCCAAGGGGGTGCAATAATGATCCAGGTCTTTATTCAATTGTTGATTCAGCTGCTAGACTAAGCCCTCTCTTGTAATGTGATGCCGTTCGTCATTTCCACACTTTCTGTGCAGGTCCACGTTTGGGCAATTTTCATCCAACAAGCCGTGCTGTTGAAGCCCAAGTAAGCATCGTTGGGTACAAAATTGCGCGGTATGACGTCGGTGGGTCCCACTTCGATCATTGCCAAAGCCTCTTGGCCTCCTTGGCTGATTAGGAGGGGAAGAAGTGACTTTGCTAAGAGTCCGCTTTCGTCTAGCTTCGGGCGCCGTTTGGTTTGAATCCGAATCATCGGAAGACTGATCTGGGCCAGAGACGGCTTACGACGGTGCACAACCAGATCGGAGCTGCGCACGGCCTTATGGTGTGGGCGATAGCATGGGTGACGAAGGTAGCCATTCAGAACCAGTGCCTTCGGTACTAGTATAAGGAGATCCTGTATATTCTGAGCCAGGTGGAGCTTGCTAGAGCTCGTCATCAGGTATTCCGGACCGTACAAGTTCAAGACTAGTCTCCCAAGTATTCAGCTGACCCATTGCACTAGTCCGCCAAGCATGGTTGCGGATGGCAGTAAGAGAACTCATCAAAGAAAGACAAAGCACCCGAGCAACAGCTGTTCTTGGTTGTCGATAGCTATCGTCATCATTCCCATCAATTTCCATATTGGGTTCGCAAAGAAAGTAAAGTAGCGTGCCCGGGTCATCCTAAGGTATTCGGAGAAGGACCAGTGCAAGACCGATAGTCACATAGGAAATCTCAAGGCCCTCCCAAAGCATAACGTGATATTCCTAGGTGAGAACTAACCCAACAATCTGCTCGGCATTATATTTCAACTTCTCAGCTTCATCGGTAGGTATCTCCTTGCGTTGCACCACCTCATCCCAAAAGTCCATCTTTAGCTGAAGACCCACGCGCAGATTTTCAACAGTCAGTTTACGACGGGGCTTATATTCCACCGTCATAAGCAGAGAATTTTTGTCGTCAGCTCGGTGGATACAGAACTGGTCGGGCCTTGGCCGGCATTGTGTTGACGATCGGTCTTCATCGTCGAGAGTGCCATCGTTCTGAGCTGCGTCATCCTCTAGGCTATTGGTATGGCTCTCGAACCATACGCCATCGCCAAGACGAAACCGTCGTCGGGCTTCAGGTATTTTGCAGAGTTCAGAAATGATATCTCGAACATGATTTTCAACGGCAAGTCTTTCGTACGTTTCAAGATCCCGTTCACTGCTCAGTGGACGATCCAACGAGTTGGCGACGCCTTCCAGACGCGCAACAGTCGAAAATAACTAGGGAGGGTGGTCACTCGTTGCTTGGAGGTAGCTGCAAACCGAGTCATATATTTCCTGCTGTGCAGCGGCACAATCTGTCTATGGGAGAAGGCGAGCGGGGCAATACTTCCCTTGAGGGGCTAGGATCTTGCCCTTCGTAGAACGAGACGGAGTTCTAACGTGCAAGGGACAGGAGAGCAAGTTATGGCAGGTTCGAAGATATTCCAGCAAAGAAGTCTTTCGAGTGAACTGCCTATTTCGTTCTTCGGCTTGTCGTTTCTCTTCCTCAGCTTGTCGTTTCTCTTCCTCAGCCTATCGTCGTTCTTCCTCAGCCTATCGTCGTCCTTCCTCAGCCTATCTACGTAGCTTTGTTTTTCTTTCGAAAAGTTCTTTGTAATCGGGTGAGCTATTTTGATCCATTGAGCTTTTCAAACAAAACGTATGGCAGCGTTGCTGTATTCAGTTCGGTACAGTTGAAGTCGCGAGGGGGTTAGAGCCAGGTTCGGGATTCGGATAAACTAACGGACCGGTGCTTTCAAGTTACCAGGCACGAGATCTTGGCAGTCGATAACGTACGCAATGCTGACAAATCCCCGTTAGCTCGATCGTGGACTGTCTGCACAAAGTGAACAATCCAAAACTAACAAACATCTCAGGCGACCTGCTCACTTGTCTACGGCTGAAGTGGTTATGCAGAGTAGTTGTTTTTCGCCTGTCATCGCGATGTTCCCATCGTCAGACAGTGGTCATAATAGGCTCCGGAATGGCAGGCCTCGCTTCCGCATACCTTATCAATGAAGACCCCTGTCGCCGATATGAGGTGGAAGTGTCCTCCGAGGTGAGTTCCTTATAATCGTGACTAAGCATTCACCTACACCCGTCCCGCGTGTAGGTGAGCCAATGCCTAAACACAAACCAATGCCTAAATAAACACAAAAACTTCAACCTTCAATTTTTGTCCTTACCTTTTACCACCAAAACTATGCCAATTTCGTCCGAAAAAGAAGAGATTCTTCTCTCAAATGCCGTTGAAGCCTATAACTCAGGCCAATTCAAGAGTATTCAGGCCGCAGCCTCTCATTTTGGCGTCTCAAAGTGGAAGCTTCGGAATCGAAGTAACAGCACGCCTAGTAAAAATGGCCGTACAGCCACCAACAAAGCACTAAATCAGTCGCAAGAGAGATCCCTGATTCGCTAGATTGAGTTGCTTAATTCAGTATATACACCACCGACTGCTTTAGACATTGAGGGCGCTGCAAATCGCATTTTACAGCACTGCGGTTCCGACCGGCAGGTTAGTAAAATGTACGGCTACCAATTCATCGCGCGCCTACCACCGCATATCACTCTCCGTACGCAAAAACCCATGGAAAAAGCGAGAATCGAGGCCGAATTACATGGTGAATTGGTTCATTGGTATAAGGTCTTTGGCCAATTCCTTAAAAAGAATAAAATTCAGGCCCACGAACTCTATACCTGGGATGAAACTGGCTTTCAGCTAGGCGTTGGAACTAAGGAAAACGTCGCTTCTACCCGTGAAAATGAGACGATTGCGACCGGTGGAATAGGCCAGAATATCACTGGTATTGAATGCATTTCGGCCGATGGCTGGGTTATGCATCCCTGGTTTTTAATGTGTGGTTCTGAACAAATGGAAGATTGGTTCGACGGCGATAATGACCCTTCCAATTATAAGGTCATTAAACCAACTGCTAAAGGCTGGACGGACGATAAAACTGCGAGGCAATGGCTATTGGATTTCCATTATACCACCAAAAAGCGAGTTACCAAAGGTAGACCTAGGGTTTTGGTTATGGATAACCATGGTTCTCACGGAATCCCGGAATTCGAATACCTTTGCCAATCCCTTAATATCATACCTTGGTGGTTTATACCGAAACTAACACATCGATGCCAGCCTCTCGATGGTAAGCTATTGTCGGTCCTTAAACAGAAATTCCGGAAGAAGAATAATGAGATCGTCCGATGGGGTGGAGATGTTGATGATAAACGGCATTTTCTTCGGTTGAATAAAACTGTTCGCGAAGACACATTCAAATCACGAACTATCAAATCGTCATTCTATGATACTGGTATTTGGCCTTGGAATCCACATATTGTCTGTGATCAAATTGATCCTGGCTGGGAAGATGAACCAGTGCTTGAGATCTATGGTCATACACCTTCGCCAGAGGCGGAAATTCCTAGCTCAGTCACGAATTCGCCGCCGAACTCGGATCAAAGGTTCTCAAAAATTGAGAATAAGCTTCAAACGATATTCGAAAATGACGAACCAGACCTTCCGAAGGTTCAAAAGCATATAAACCGTGCAATTCGTGGCGGCAAGCAGGCTATCCAAGACCTAGCCCTTGCAAAGCAGACGATTAAAAAGATGCAAAGCCATAAAATTCCTGTCAAAAGATCAAAGCGTATTATAAAGGGTGCTTCTAAGTCCCCATTATCGTCAATTGCAGGCAATTCGAGGGTTCATCGACGCTGTACGAAGGAAACAAAATTGGACATTGGGAATGAGAGTGCGCACGCAAGGATTCGAGACTACTGGCTTCGGGCCAACCAAGCTCTCAAAGAAAAAGAAGAGGCATCAGGAGGTAGAAATTATCTCGATGTAGAAGATGAGGTCTTCAAATATGTAAATATAGATAGTATGGTGGCTGAAAAATAGGTCTGAAATTGAACACATGAAGTTTTTGTGTTTAGGCATTGGTTTGTGTTTAGGCATTGGCTCACCTACACGCGGGACGGGTGTAGGTGAATGCTTAGTCACGATTAGAATGAACGTTGGGCCTGCAAACAAGACAAACGAGACAAACAAAGCAAACAAAAGGGGAATGGATCTATCTGTCCTCTCTGATTTGGAAATTGTGTACGTCAGATCATTGACAGACTAATTATGTCGCCTAATATCAACACACTTCCTCCTGAGATAATTATACTCGTCCTGGAGAATCTTCCAAACTCAGATACTCTGTTTGCAGCAATTTTGAGCTGTCACCGAGTCTACGAAGCAGCCAACCCGTATATCCATTCGGTTTTGACCTCGATAGTCATTTTACAGATTGCTTCTCTGCGTGGCACTAGCAATGCTCTTTATGACGTGGTTAAGAGCATGAGCCGTGTCCGGCCTGTCGTTCGGGACCTCCAAGACCAAGCGAGGTTTCTGACACAGACACTGGGTGCCCTTGAGGGCGCGGCACACGATTATGGCGATGATATTTTAGCACTGGAGCTACCACTTCAACAATGTGATCTACAATGTGCATCCATTGCCGAGAAGATCGCCAAACGTACCGTGAAGCGAAGCGACAATACTATAAGTAACTGGAAATCTCTGTTATCCAGTTATAACCTGACATTCAGAGTGGCTTTGGGGAAAGCAAGACTGTGCGTATCTAGCCTTCCTCTCAACTAACGGTATTGTCTAATGGCCTCATTAGTCAACAATTTCCCCTTGCTAGCGTCGTGCTTGAGCAATATCAAATGATGGTTGAGCAGGCTAAGATAGACTTAACCGAGCAAGCGAACACCCCTGTAATTGCGGATCTGCTTCCGGAGACATCCAACACACAAAATATGCTTAAACGGGAAAAAAGATCTGTCGAACGGTGTCTTTATATCTGCAATGGAGCTTTGGAGTTTACTATGACTAGCGACTTTCAAGCCCGTAGGGGGCAGTCGACTGTTATCTCTTCTATCAACGAACTACTTCCTGAAGAACGAAAGAAGTTCACGATGTTTGCAGAGCTCATTGGGATATTGCCGGCCTCGTGAAGAGTATGGAAGGATGCCTAAAGTGTTCTACGAACTGGACTTTCCCTGACAGCCAAGACTTACAGGATTCACGTGACTAGGCTACTTGACAGCTATCCCCGGTTACCCAGCCATTCAGGGAATCAGAAGAGTAAAAGCACAAAGGACATGAGGACGCTCCATTCGCATGTATCTAGTTACTATATAATAGTAGAGTAGTGCATGGAAAGCTAAGATATTCTTACCGCTAGTATTGCGGATCGCTAAGTTGCTAGTATTCCCGATACTAGTATTATAGTATATTATTGAGCATGCCAGCACGTGATAAGGTCTTTCAATACGATGCAAAAGCTAAGTCGGAAACAGATTAGTGTGTTCCGTACTAGGGTTCGAGAAAGATTCCGTGACATCAAGGTGGTGAAACTGATTTCGATCCATCATGTAGCACCAGACGGCACTGTAGCAGACCCAAGCGGTAGCAAACACAGCTGTAAGAGAAGGACTGGACGACTCGGCCTGATCTGCTGGCGTTGTGGTTGATATTACGACGATATAAATCTGCGGCGTTGTGTACCGAGCGGGAACTAACCCCTGACCGATGGCGGATCCACCCGCGGGAGGGCCCGAGTGTCCTCCCACAAACTCCCAAGAAAGCACCATCGGCTTCACTGAGGAAGACCTCGAAACTAGAACCACTATCGAGAACCGGAAGCGAACCCGGAGTGGAGATGCCTTCGCTCCGGCGGATCCAGCCGGTCGAATCACCACCAAGGAGGTGTGGAAACTGATCGACACGCTGAAAGACGTCATCCGCCACCAAACAGCGACCATCGCAGCTACCCAAAACGAACTCCAGGAGATCAAACACAACCAGAATGTCCTCCAGGAACAGAACGAGAAGCTTCATGAGGAAGTGAAAGCGCTACGAACACAGGTTGAAAGCGGCCCAGCAGTGACGGCGACTAGGACCTGGGCGGCAGTCGCAGCCAACGGCGGCAATGCCACACCCTTGCTGAACCACCAACAACCTGAGAAAGATCAAAACTGCGTCCGAATCAGCACCCAGAGAACCTTTGTCGACCCAAGAGACAACGAAAACAGCGACGGAAACGTATTTGGACGATATCTCCCCACCGATGCCGTCAACACATCCGCACGGCATTGCAGAGCGACACTACAACGCAAAACGCCCAAGTGGCTGGCATTGGCACCACCAAGACCG
Source organism: Penicillium chrysogenum (assembly GCF_028827035.1). Lineage (NCBI taxonomy): Eukaryota > Fungi > Ascomycota > Eurotiomycetes > Eurotiales > Aspergillaceae > Penicillium > Penicillium chrysogenum. The sequence continues at coordinate 3,076,879 of NW_026622750.1, read as the reverse complement.
GCTATCTCATCCGATTCAAAACCGTGGAGTCGGCTGAGATGGCTCGCAATAATACTGAGTGGCTATATAAATTGGACAATAACACGAAGCTGGTTAAACCACGGTTCGGCGTTGTAGTACACCGCACCCCCACCGAGGAATTCGACCTGGAAACAGGTGCCACCCAAGCAGCAGAGAAAATCATCCAAGACAATGACCTGGCAGAACACGGTTTCCACATCGAAGAACTGGCCTGGATGAAAGCGAAAGACAAAGCGCTAGGGAAATTCGCGTCGTTAGGAATCTGGTTCGACTCCGCAGAGGGAGCAGAACATATGCTTCGCAGCGGTTTCGTTGTCAACCAGCACTACATTCCCCATGTTGAACGACGCGAGATCAAGAAAAAGAGATGTTTCCGGTGCCAACGGTTCGGACACTTGGCATGGACGTGCAAGGAAACACCACGATGCGGACATTGCGCAGGGCAGCACGAGCGTGAACGATGCCCACCGGGAGTGAGAGCACGGTGTCTCGATTGTAGTGGCGAACACCCTACCGGCGATCGACAATGCCCAACTCCTGCGACCTCCAGCCCCACCAGATGCTAGAGAGAAACCTGCGCGTTCTACAGTTGAACATGATGAAGTCGGCACCGAGAATGGAAGCACTAATCAACGACCATCAGAGCCAATATCTAGATGTTCTTCTGATCCAGGAGCCATCTACTACGACCTATCGCACCCATGTCAATCACAGCGCCTGGCGACTATATCGACCCACCGCACCAACCGACGCAGTTCGGTTCCGCAGCCTCATCTATGTGAACAGGCGAATGTCCACCTCCTCACACCGTCAGATACCCTGCGATCACCCAGATGTCGTAGCTGTCAAAATCTGGACCGCCGACTCCCAAACACTTTTCTTTTCTGTCTACATACCTCCAGTACCACTCTTTACAGCCGACGACGGGTCAGCAGTGCCGGCGCTTTCAGTAATAGAAAATACCATCACGGCCGCTATGCAAAACAAACAGCGAGCTACCAGTATTATTATTGCCGGCGACTTCAACCGGCATCACCCAATGTGGGGCGGCAATCACATTCCGCCCAGATTTATCGAAGACGCCAGCGACCTAATCACCTTTTTCCAAACCCACAATCTCTCCAGCTGCCTCCCTCGGGGTACGGCGACGTACTGGGCTATGAATAATCCAGGACAAAACTCCACCATCGACCAGACAGCGACAGACAGACCAGATCTGCTTATCAAATGCCATCTATACCACGAGAACTATGGCTCCGACCATCGCGCCACCTACTCTGAATGGAATCTTCAAGCTCAAAGTAGGCCAAACACCAAGTCGAGGAAAGCGTATGAGCGCGCGAACTAGGCGAGAATCGGCGAGGAAGTAACCCAGCAGATGAGACCATGGAAAGACATTAAGACCCGGCCAACACTTGACAAGGTGGTGGAAGAGCCCATATCAGCAACGGCCCAAGCCGTTGACCGGTTCACACCGGACACACGCCCAACACCATACTCCAAACGATGGTTCACACCGGATCTCAAGGCCCAACAAGTCGAAGTCAACCAACTGCGCAGGAGGTGGCAAGCGAGCTGCGCGGAGCTCGGACGAGACCACGCCAGCACCACTGCCGCCTTCCGGACCATGCAACAAAAGCGTCGAGCGTGGACCCGGACGATCGAGAAGACCAAAGCATCACACTGGAGACAGTTTCTAGACGAGGCAGGCGAAGGAAAGCTCTGGAAAGCTGCGACCTACATGAAGCCTCGAGAAACATGGAGTTGTATCCCAGCATTACGAGTTGGTTCGGAGGAGCTCGTCCAGAACGAGGACAAAGCGAAGGCTTTCCTTAATGCGTTCTTCCCTGCAACTAACACACCCGACCCCAGCCCACCGACCTTGTCACAGTCGGAACTCCCGTGGCACCCTATCACCGAACTCGAGATCGAGCGATCACTGAAGGCGGCGAAAGGCGCTATTGCGCCAGGGGAGGACAAACTGCCGATGCTGGTCTGGAAGAAGCTATGGGTACATTTAAAAACACTTATCACCGACATCTTCAAGGCGTGCGTGGAGTTAGCACACCACCCACAACAATGGCGCAGTGCGAAGATTATTGTGTTGCGGATGTTGCGGAAGCCAGGCAAACCAGACTACGCAGTGCCCGGCGCCTACCGCCCAATATCATTGCTGAACACGCTAGGCAAGCTACTTGAAGCAGTGATGGCCCGCCGGCTGTCCTACCTAGCGGAAAAGTACGGCATACTGCCGAATAGCCAGTTCGGCGGCCGTCCGGGCAGAACCACCGAGCAAGCTTTGCTGGTGCTGTCTAATGCGATCGACAAAGCGTGGTACAAACACAAGGTGGTGACTTTAATCGCATTCGACCTCAAAGGCGCCTTCAATGGAGTGAACCAAATAAGCCTAGACGCCTCTTTACAGGCTAGAGGAATACCAAAGCTGGCAAGGAAATGGATTGCAAGCTTCATGAGTGACCGACACGCCAACATTGGATTCGTCGACTTCCGCACCGACACAGAGCTACTGATGAATGCAGGTCTAGCGCAAGGGTCGCCACTTTCCCCCATCTTGTTTGCATTCTTCAACGCCGATCTCGTGGACCAGCCAGTCGACTCACACGGAGGCGCGTCGGCATTCATTGCTAGAACTCGCAGTATGGGTAGCAGACCCGGTACTCTCGGTACTGGTGCTTGTCTGTTGTTGAGTGCTTTCGGGTCTCGTAGTCTCTTTATTTAGTGGCGGCGATTGGCATGAACAATTGCCCTGCTGTTGCGAGGGAACCTCATCACCAGCTGCCCTTTCTGCATGTTGCCTCACCGAAGCCATCAGGGGAAGTTGACCGTCCAGGGAGACTGCAATACCACGACAATCGATGGAAGCACCATCAACACCTGTAAAGATTAGCAGTCAGGTATAATGCGAGGGTAGTACGATACCTACATCTACTGAGTGCGCTTTCCATCTCAACCTCGTAGTAAGGCGACAAGGAAACTGATTGTGTGTGTCCAGAAGTGGAAAGCGTGGCATTCAAGCTTCCTCCCATAGCTTGGTGCCATGTGCTGACTGTATTACATGTGGATTGAATGAGGGGCCTAAGATCAAGGGCTTGAACCTGACCGAGGATAGCGATGACTGTGAGCAGAGACCTGAACATGACCAAACAACTTTGGTACCCGAAGACCTGACTTTGGCGGGTGGTGCTGCGAAGCGCTTTTATATCATCAAGGCTCGATGAGCATATTTCTGAGGCACCAATTTACCTAGGAGGCGTGGCAATCCATAAAAGTAAAAGAAATCGAGAAGAACGACAGGTGGTGCATCATTATGTTGGCATCACTGGCATCAAAGAAATGCCAATGACATTGAAAATTGATGTCAGCGGAAGAATCAACTTTTAATTTTGGGACAGCACATTTGTGCCCGTATAGCTCAATTTAAGATTCCCTGCGTGTGAAGCTATAACTTTAGAAATATACCATTTCCAAGACCCAAGAGATATAAATTACCCTCGATCTCCCTCTCTGTAACGGACTTTGTCTATTCCCCATTAACGTGATGAGGGCTAGTGTAGATTCTGCTAGCATTTTGTTGCTTCTTCTCCCCGTTTTAGTCGTGAGTGGCTGCACATTCGCTCTGCATTATGGGGGTTTCATATACTGACTTTCGATAGGTCGCAAGGCCCCATGATGACCCTATCCACACAGCAACATCCACCCATCCAGTGCGATCCCCAGAAAGCGCATCCGCGACCGTGACCCGCTGACGTATTTTCTACTATCATTCTTCGCCAACATTCCCACTGCCGAAAGTACCGCACGAAACGCTCATAGAGGTCGGTGTCCATTCCTGGCCTTTTACAAATGCCTAATGATTGTAACAGAAAGCTCGGGCTTGTGTATATTCGCACGGAATTGCTTACATGGACGCTACGACGGAGAACATTGACCACCTGAGCAAGTCAGCGAAACCTCGTGCAACGTTGATGCTGGAAATTGCCATCGTCTCTCATATGCCAACCTATCTGGAATATTCCTTTGCAACTATGTAAGTGCTCCAAACTTCAAGGCAAAGAGGGCTCCGTGCTGACGGCACTAAGAGCCTCGAGCGCATCTCAACAAACTGTGGAAGCCTTGTGCCCCTGGCGACAAAGGTTCAACAAACATGCCAGGTAGACAACTTTTATACGTTTGGAATGATCGGCGGCTCTTCTCAAAACGCGAGTGACTGGATTGACTTTCACTTGGTAGTTGCGGGCGAAACCATTGGGTATCCTATAGAGTAGTTCAGACCTCACGACCTTGCCACTGAGTCGGATTGGTATTCGAGGTGGACCAATTAAGGTGCTGCCGGAGCGTAGCACGGATGTGATTCACATTTTCGTATGTAGATTCTTATAGAACTCTCAAAATTAGGGAGCTGTTTTTCCTATGGACGCGCTCGAAATGAGTTTCACCAATTTGTTCTCTTTGATTGCTTCTCAACCTCTATTTTTATTGACGCTAGGCCTAATGTGGCTAGTGAATATTCATTGCCCCTTTCCTATTCGATAGTAATTGATGGGCTAGGCCAGATGTAGGCCGAGCTGGTCTGGCCAAGACTTAGGAAAGAACCAAAGAGAATAAAACGGTGAAGGAATTTCGAGCGGACCTGTAAAGCTCGTGCGTTGGTAATGCCCTTTCTTCAAAGTATCGAAGGCTATCGCTACCCAAGAAGCTTCTTAGAATGCTTGGAATAGCATACGCCGCGTTGCATTGTAAAATCGTTGAACACCAGTACCACCCTTAACTCAATCATTGTGCTCATGCTTACTGCATGACTGATGAGATAATACTTCGACAGTACTTCCGCCCAAAATAACCAAAAAGCATAAAACAAATAATGTCACGCGCGTAAGGAAGGAAATCGGTCAATTAACAGAGCGGTCAACCCCGGAATATTCACCCTTTTTTTCCATCAACTGGCCCCTCACTGCATTTCTCGAGATAATGCTGAACCAACAAAGATCCAATCAAACATATCCGCCTCGGGGATAGCTCATATTTAGTCATCTCCTGCTTGCACACAACTGCCTTTGATGAACCGATTCGAGATGTCAGTTCTTCGAGCTCTGCTTGTAAGACTGACAAGTGCGCACGAAGACGCGAAATCCGTTTTGAATTTCGATAAACAGCCCGACTCAGTCGTTTCAATTTGGGCCAGCCTTGTCTCTTCAGAGTTTCAATTTTGGTCAGGATTTGACCTGTACCCAATAGATTTACTAATGGTACCCGAGATTGCTTGGCAGGGAACGTAATCTTATAATCATCCCTCTTTCGCTGAAGCGCCTGTTTAGACTGCAATTGAGCCAACAGATGCGATAACATGGTCGTAGGATCCAGGCTGGGACGGTGAATATTTGGTATTGTTGCCATCGATGTTCCCACCGGCCGCTCCACTTCATTCTCGACGGCGGCAGTGATACGATGAGTTGGGGAGGTGCCCGAAAAGAGTAAAACCAACAGGATCATGCAACTGATACAGCATTCATCGGAGATTTGGTCTCGCCCATCTGGCGACACTTTTGTTTCTATAGCTTTGCCGGGATTTTGGCTAATCAATTGATGCCCAGAAGTCATGACCTGGCCGGTACGGATGCTATACGCACCACCCACTTGCGCCGTGGGTGTGTTGAAGCTAAAGTCCAACATGACCTACGGTGGCTGTCCTGGACTTACTGCGCGGGACTAGCAATATTAAATAGAGACCAAATATTCTATAATAACTGGAACGGCACTACGAGTTTTCCAGTACACCATAATGCGACCGCGGTCACCGTTGTCGATCTTTGAGGCTAGGCCATTTGCATCGCTGTCGGCATCAACGGGATAAGGATTATGCTGGCAGGGAGCAGAATTGGAGGCTGGAGACGGTGAAGCCTCATTATGAGAATGGCCATGTCCATACCAGGTCGACTCCGCATTAGAAGGCGTAGCGTACATGTTCAAAGCACGACTGTGCTGATGTTGATTTCACCTTCACCACCTTCACCACCTTTGTTGATTATTAAGTGATGCTTCAGTGTTCATGTTATTGAGGGGAGTTAACTGTGTGTTGTGTTGCATGTTCTCTAAGATACAAGTAGGCTGGTGAACAGGTATATATGTATGCACGTGATCCCAGCCTCATTATCATCTCAGTAACCGGGATATTCAACAACCTTCACCACCTTCACCATCGCTGAGTCCTGAATGGGAACCACTCTTAGGCTTAGATTGACTTCCATCTCATCTACACTGAACCTAGAATTTTAACATTAAAATGTGTCCCAGAGTCTAGTTGGAGAAATAGGTGGTCTTGAAATGGAGCATCGGCCTGATCTATCAAGATTAATCCCAGATAAATATTGCGAGGTATTTTATTAATGAGGTGTCAACTCAAGTATCATTTGAAAAATGCGAGAATTCAGCTGTCCTAGGTATAACTTTCGCTCTTTTTTCCGGGGAATCTACCACTCGTTGCGAGGGAAGAGTGGTCGAACCCACGGCATGCCTATGGAGATAACGGAGGATAAAGCAGTGTATAATAAAGACCCCGATCAAAGCAACACTGCCTCCAAAAATGCTGCTGAGTATAAGTAATGTGCCCTGTTTTGAAAGCCTTGCCGATAGATTACTACCATAGATTGCTGTATCGTGCCATTTATGATCTGAGGTTTTTGTGGCTGATGTTGGTCCAGAAATCGACGAATTAGTTTGAGAGCTAGCCGCCGTTCCTGTCAACGTCCTCGACAAGGTTTGGCTTTTATCACTAGGGGCCAGAGATAAGTGATGCCCAGCCGTCCCAGTGATATGACCAGCAGTCCCAGTGATTCGACCAGCAGTCCCAGACCATTCGGTGCCAGAAGCTCCGTCGCTTTGGAAAACCCTGCTCTTTCCGGTTTCTCTGATCTCGGAAGCTTCGGTATGTATTTGGCTAGTCGAATGATACAGGGACTCCACGAAAGGTCCCGACGAGTCCTCAGAGTGCGGTGTTTCCAAACTAGCCCATACTTGAGAGGTACGATTGAATGCAAACGGCGAAAAGGTGGCTCTTGTGGTCACGTTCTGAAGCAAGTCGGTAGTGTTATTCTTTGAATTCTCAATCGGAAAGAGACTATGGTCATCAGAACCGGTGCTGGTATATGATCCTCTTATGGCACCGGTTATTGAATCTTTTTCGGTAATTGCTCCATTGTGCTTGGGTTCCGTCGTAGGCTCATCACCAGGGGCGCTGACTGGAGAACTGGAGTGTAATAGCAAATCACAGTATGATGGTCGATCCAAGGCCGACAAAGGGAATTGCTTCGAGACTGGCGTGACGTCAAGCATTGATCCCTCATCATGTAGTGCCTGGCTTGTCCGAAAACCAATAGTTTGAGTGTACGTTGGCTTTAGTGAAGCCAACGTCGGCTGTAAGTCAATAATTGTCAGCGATGGTGTTCAAAGGCAATACATCGTCTCTGAAGGCTGGGAAAGTATGAGAAAAATCTGGAAAGAGGCATGTATGATACATACGACTGCTGAGCGATAGCTATGACTTTCCATGGCAAGCTTCTTTACAGACTGAATATGTATTGATCAAGCACGGAAAGACCAGAGCGTGTCAATAAGATAAGGTGGACTGTTCAATATATTGGGTCTCTGGGAATCGCCGATGTAATTCCAAGTTTCCAGGGCTAGGATAGTGGCAATATAAAAGGCACATAGACTATTATAACAGTTAGTTATGTCTGGTGCTGGCCTTGGAAAATGTCAATTCTGCACGTCAATACCCAGCCGCATATTTTTATTCGCTAGCCCGCAATATAAGTCGTAGCAGTAAACATCGTTCAAAGTTCCTGCAAATGGTGACCATCGTTGAAGTAATAGATTGGACGATTCGGCCATCGCAGATGTCCGACATAAATAAGTGCATCCACCGGCCAAGGCAAACTACCAGTTCCATTGCAGCAAATTAGTGGACAATGGCGCCTCCCCTAAGCCGTGTCAAGCGAGAGCAACTCCGTAAGCGTCGCAACAATCTACTACGACGCCACAATGAATTTTGGCTTCTGTATGGGATGAAAAGCTGGCTCATCATGGAACTGCCTGATGGTCAGATCTTTACATACCACTCCCATCCAGATACCCCTCCGCCCTCAAGGGAAGATATGGTAAGACAAAATTAATATGAGTATTCGATGATTTGCCGCTGATTAGTGAAAGAAAACACGGCCCAAGCCCACTATTGTTCGAACGCCTCGCGACTATATTTCTGCGACCTCTGCTCAGTCAGTTGGCAGAGACATCCCGGTCTTCTGCGCCCTAGTTCGTCAGGACCAAAAATGGGAAGCTCTGGCGAATCATTTGAACAATAATCGCCGCATGGTCTCGTAGTAATACAAACCGTTTCGTGCTTAGTTAGTTCACTTTGGTGCACAGTGGGATCCGTGGCGCACGTCAAGAAATACCGATCTCAATACGGTGGTTAAAGCAATGGAACCTGTTCAATATAGAAGCCGGGTATGACATCAGGGAGAATCGAAACCAATGTCACCATTTTATTTTTTTGATTGTTTCTCAAACTCTAAGTCTAGTCACGCCAGGCCTAATGTAGTTAGTCGACGATGTACTGCTCATCGCCCTTTCCTATTCGACGGCCCGAATTGGTCTAGGCCAGAAGTAGATTGGAGGCGACGACCCAAAGAGGACAGTAGGAAGGCTAGTTAGGAGCGGACAAGTAAATCTCAGTTGGTTGTAATACTTGTCTTGTTTCCTACGGCCATGTTGAGAGCAGATCATAATTCTAGTAAACTTGAGAAGTTTCGGTATTGAGAGGCTCTATTCGGTATATGCAAAGGCCTAACCTATCTATGGGCTGTGATCGGCTGGTTATGGCCACCGATTGATATTGACCTCAACTTGCGCTCTTCTTATTGAGTCTGCCAACCAGGGGATCGAGCGAGGGATAATGGCTCATCTTCTACGACATATTGCAACCGTCACCCTGTGTCCAGTTCCCCGATGCTACCTCCGCCTAACGTGCATCCGGCGATGTCGGTGGAGTCGACCGTGTTTCGCGCTTGGATCAAGAGAAACTGTAACATGACATAAGTACTGTGAACGGAACGCTTCAAAAGGGGTTATAATACTTACTGATTGGGTCACTAGAAAGGCGATGGCTTCGCCTCACGCTGTGAGTGGGTAGCGAGCCAGGTGCCTGTGTTGCAGAGAATTGTCAGCGCAAGTCTTCGTGATATCGTAATATATGGGCAGTGTGTACTACCGGCTCTGGTGGGAACATGATTGCCTTTAATGGCCTGGAAGCCTGGTGGATTATTAGCATATCTCGGACTCGGACGGCGAAAGAAAGAGCCATACCACTGGAATGGTAACCAGTAGGACGCCCAGAATGAAGATTTCCAGTGCAATCATCTGTAATATTTTTTAGAAACGCTATATGCATTGTGAAGGGGAATGAGGGAAAGAGTTCGATGTTATATACCTGACTTTTGTAGGCAGCCTTGCAATACAAATTGTGGTTTTGGGGATATATATAACATGAAGGAGAGAGCTACCGACCCCTGTTGAAGTCACAATCTAAACTCGTTGGCCCGCAGCAAATTGATGCTATCGCCTACTCAGAAACATGAGGAATTTTTGAATTCATTCTGCCCACTTAAACGGTACCCCAACCTCAGTCAACCAGGTTCTCACATTTAGCAATAATATATATTTAGGGGAATTCAGCAGCTCACAGGCTACGTATCGCTTCATTAGTTTAGACCCTTATTTATAAAACCCCCAAAGGGCTAGAATTCACAACTTAATCACCTCTATGGTCCCGAAAGATTTGCTACATAAGGGTATGTGTCACCGAATTTGACAACCGGCGTGCTTACTAATTAGCTAACCACTCCGGACAGGGGTGATGGAAAGCATAATCTCGCTACCCGGATTTTCGGCTCGCTACTTTCCATTTCGCGCTCAACACCAGATCCTGCAGTTCATACAGCGACAACTCGAAACCCATGCCTTCTGCTTCCTTCAGCGTTGGCTTCCATCGGAGTCTCTCGCGGCCGGATGGACTTGCCCAGAGGCCTTAGAGTTGCACAAATTCTTTCGTCTCTTGGAAGTTCATCAAGAAAAAGTCAAGGCCGAATGTTTTCAGTTGACCTGGAGCACGTTGACAGGATGGCGTCGCGTGGTTAGTAGCATTCGCCACGCAGCTGTGCACCGTATTCCACACGATCGGAAAACATTCCTTAAGATGGTTCGCGCGGCCATCAAATTTTCGAAATGCATCGCTGGCTTCGAAAGCTCCAAAAGACTTCGTCGCATTCAAAAGTTCGTGAAGACATCGGTTTCAGAGTTCGACCAGCTGAGAGCCCAGCTAAAACACAATGCCCGCTTACAAATTTCTTTGGGTGAAGCCCACCCCGATCATTTAGCCCGGCGGTTGGTTTTGCTTCCGGAAGCTGTCAGGAGAGTGCTTCAAAGCGTTGAAGGTGACTACGTCTCTAAAGTGAAACAGTTTTTACACGCGGAGTTCAAAAGTACTTAGGGGTCGTCCGCGCATCCTACCTACAACATCAAGCGCATGGCGAACTGCACCGTCTCGTAAAAAGAGTAGGAATATAAAGAATGAATTCTGAAATTGCTCCTATACTTTCAAGTTCCGTGAAAATGCTCAAGCCACAGATCTAATTCTGTCTAGGTGTCAGGTCACTCCGTCCACTTTCATTCCGAACCCACCTCATCCGCTTGTCCTCAGTCATCTGTCTTGAAAGGAGTCAAAGCAAGACAAAGCTCTGGAAGTGTCAAAGCCATCGAAGCGAAGACTGCCTAACAGGAGAGACCTTCCACTGCTGCTTCCACTCCTGTTCTGCACTGGTTTCCTCGGCTCGCGATTTGTCAAGAGCCACTCTTAATGAAACGATAGCTCGAATCAAGCGCGGGTCCCCAGAAGGGCTGTTTGCCGGGTTGAAATGATACTGCAGAGCCAGACTTTGAGTCGCGTCCATTGTGGTGCTGACAAGTTGGTGGAAGCTCTCAAAACACTTGCAATAAAAGTCGTTCTCAAGTCCCTGTTGGCGGTGCTGCCGTATCCTTTCGGTCTTCAATTCGGACATTGACATTTCGGGTTGTGTTTTGGATTTTCTCAGTCGTGGCCGGGTGGTTTCCAAGGCCATGGTAGATCCGCGAGCCATAGAGATTTGGTGGTCCAGTAAATTTATCTCAGGAAGAGATGGCTTGATTTGTAGGGTAGTTGGTATGGTAGTAATAGGGATAGTATCTTTGGCTGTGTCTGTGGATCGACTGTAGATGCTTGAAGTGTTGTCGCGAGAGTAACCGGGAATTCGATGTTGGAAAGGGTTCATATCGGTCGCGGACTGAGCACGTCTCGGCTCTCTAAGACTGAGGTAGGGGCCGAGAGTTGCTGGTATTATAAGAACGGTAAGTCCATTTTATGGGCGAAGCAGCCGATTTGTGCTCTAGGATATTTTCTGGACGGCTATCCTCTCATTCTCACCACCGTTGACGAACCGCGAATTCTTGGTCGTAGACTAGCACTGGCATAGCACCAAGTTAGTCTGTTGAGAACTTCAGCAATGTTCCCAGACGCCAAGTATATTGTCACACTAAGGGGTGGTATTATGGAGACGTCGCATGGTTCTTTGAGAGCGAGCGAGCTTTGCGGCGATTGTCTTCGCCCCGCCACCTACTCGCGCTTTCAGATTTCAACATACGAGGGCGACCATAACATGTGTCCACGGGTTACAAGATATAGACAGATAATATCCCGCAGTTTGAATTCAGACTCCTATCTAAAACAATTGTATGATTCTAATTGTTGCTAATATTGCCAGAGTAAACCTAGTCTCCGTGCGTCTTGCATTTCATCGGGGTGACCCGTCGAGACCTAATTACATTTTGTATTCTACTTATTAACTGACTTGAACGCCAAACTACAGTTTCACCTAGCTCATAACCGCCGCCTTTTCTGCCCCAAAGCAGGCTCCAGGAAGTGAACTAGTCGCTTTGACCCGCGATAGCAGTAACAAGATCTCTGCGGCGGCCATTCTTGATCTCGATGATCTGCGCGACCGAACTGGGCGTAAGCCTTTTGCTCATCGAGGAATTCCAGCACCGATTTGGGGAAACCACCGATCCTTTCGCGAAAGGTATCATTGGCAATTTCAATTGTGACCATTTCGTCAAGGCTGGTGACCCGAAAATCAATGCGCTTTCTGAAGTATCCACAAAACTGGCAAATGTCGACTAGATCTATGCTTCCTAAATCAAGATCCTGACCAGACTTAAATCTGGCGCCGGGGAACTCGACAAGCACCCGCTGCAAGATCTCGGCAGGATTTGGTCTTGAACAAAGAACAGACCCCCGACAATGAAATGAAGCCTTACCCTGGATGGGAGTTTCATCCAACTCAAAGAAAAACATTGCCGACGCGAGAATGGTCCTCACAAGCTCAGCTGGAACTGCAAAATCCATATTCGACATCGCTTCCAGCGAGCACACATCGTCTAATCCAGGGAGCGTCCCATCGATTGCCTGGTCTAGTCGGAAAATATCAGGCGTCGACAGATGGGGTAGGTAATTCAGAGCTTCCAAAAAGCCTTGCTTTCCATCCATAGATGGAGAGCACATCATGGCCCGGAACAGTCGGGGAAGAGGCCCCTCCCAGATTCGACCCAGTATGCCCGTTGGACGACTGGGGGAGATGTGGAGAAGCCTGTTCCGACAGAGAGGAGAAGGTCGTGTCGTTTCGCCATGGGCCAGATGATGCTCGACTCTCGCAAAGCAATGGCGAGTGGGTTGTTCGCACGGACCCCACCGTCTTGTAGACAAAGGCCTGGCAACTCTTTTGGTTGGAAGTAGCTAGAAAATGTCAGCGTGTTGAAATGTCTCATGGTGCTTGGACTCACATGGGCGCTGCACCACTGTATATCGACCTGTCAAAAGCTAACTGTTAGCAAGATCCACTACCACTGTCCAAATCAACTGGCTGCAAACGGTCACTTACGCGTCAAGTAAGGAAGGGTTTTGTCGGTCGTTGTGTGGAGTTAGAAACTCGTAGGCGGTATTGGTGGAACGTGGACTTGTTCCTCGGTAATTGGCTAGCACGCAGGCTTTACCATCAGATGTGCGGCTTGCTACAATGGCGATCCGGCAACCCGCAGGATTGGCGGTGGCGACATCGAACATGCGACGAGATGGGTCAACGGCTGCTTTCAAAATCTTCGACAGACCTTCGGAATCGTAAAGGCCATCTGTGGTCAAGTTGAACGCCGAGGCAAACCACCGGATACAGCGAGGAATTGGGGTTTCGGATGAATGACAAAAAATGTTTCGCGCCAGGTGCGGGAACGCATCGAAGCATTGTGTGACCGAAGATTGATTGAGAAAAACGTCAATTGCCGTCAATGCGCCTAGAGGAGGTTTCTTAGTATATCAACCACAAAAAGACTCGGCCACTCGGCGTACGTACCTACACTGGTTCCAATGCACAGGTCCGGCAAAGATGCGATCGGAATGCTAATGCGACTTTCTAAAGCCCGTAGAAGGCCCAGTTGGATCAGGCCGCGCACTCACCACCATCTAAACTGAGAATTACCGGGGGCTTCGTGGGAGGTAGTTGGCGAACGGTAACGTCGGACTTCTCTTCGCAGATGGGACATTGAGCAATCTCGAAATGGTACTCCCCAAGACGACTTGGCTTTCCGAAGATTACGACACAAGTGTCACATATTGCATGCTTGCACGGGAGCATATGCTCCGGGGGTCGACTCAGACAGACCAAACAAGTAGTGGTGGAGCGAAGACCACCCCACTGGCGATACAAGCGACACAACGTCTCTTTTCGAATGGCTGCCGATGTCTTTACTGCGCTCAATTGCGCAAAGTGGTGTACGAAGCGGGATGAAACGCCAGCAATATGGTATTTGAACTCATTGTCCCAGATGCTTAGACATCGCTTCTTATAAAGTGCGGCGAACACCACGGTAGGCGAGAATCCTGGGCAAATTAGCTTCTTAATTGAGTTGAGGGTATGAGTCAAGAAGGATGGTCGTACCATGCATTTGAGGGGGATAGGCGTCCATCAAGAAGGCCGAGGCTACAAGGTCATCAAAGTCCTCCTTTGAGTAGCCAATGGATGTTTGCGTAACCTCTCGAAGGCAATCATCCATCGTTTTGTTCCTCACATAGTCCCTTCGGGCTCTTGCCAAAATATCGAATCGTGCTGCATGCAGGAGCCTTTCGTGGCTTTGTACGCCAGTGCTCCAGAAAGCGCTCAGATGAGACGCCGAGAAGCGTCGACAATTGGAAATTCGCTCGGCCTGGACTATACTGAGCTGCTTAACGATCAATGTTTGCAGTGGCTGGAAAACGACGCTATCTGAAAGCCCGTGACGTGGACGCAGGTCCAGAATCGTGACTGTCCCAGTATCGAGCTTTTGGAGCTGAGCGCATTCCTGTGCGAAGGCTTCTGTTACATGTTGACTATTGGTCAAGACAATGACTACCTGCAGGGGAGCGGGAACAACCTCATCGCCAATTGTAAGCTGTCGACGTGGTCTCTGTAATAAGTTTGTTGCGGATTGGATGTCAGGGACGGAATCGAGGAATAAACACAGGATCTGGGTCCATGGTAAAACGAGTTGCCTCTTGACCTCTTGCTGTAGCCTTGCAGGGGTCAACGTCCCGTCTGCACCCCCTAATGAGAAGGTTTGATGCTTTGTCGTTGAATTCTTGAGCCACTTGGAATCCCCCAAGCTTTGTTCGAGGCATAGACCGCTTTCAGCAAACAATATAGGATTCTGCGTATGGGCGGTCTTGGTGCTGAGATGGAGACGGATCAAGCCTGCGGGGCCTTTCCGTGTGATATTGTTGTAGGGGAACAGAGCCCGCAAGGCTTTCTTGCGGTTTGAATTTCCGTAAAAGTAGAGCAGGGATGGATATTGATATTTTGGATTGGGTAATCCCTGCACTAGTTGTTCTAGGCGGTTGGTATCAACTAAATCCCAAGCTTCATTCTCTTTGACGAGGTCAAGCCAGGCAGCCATTAGAGAGATTGAGAGATTGAGAGATTGGCAAAAGAATGGGCCTATTGGGAACCTTATATACGGGCTCTCATCTGAAAGTGACTGGCAGTGACTTACAGGTGGCCGACGCTCAGGTTGAAGTTGGCATAACCTTGTCCCGCCTCAAAATCCCCTCTGAATCAAAAACATGTCAAGCAGCAGATTTCTTCCGCCAGTGCATTTGCAGATGGCGGTCGCTTAAACCGATTATGAAGCAACTTTCACGTTTTGTCAGATGGCATTCTTTTTTGACTTCGGAAACTAGCCCACGTAGGTCTCACCGCAAGATACAAATGCGTCTTCCCCATACTAGGACCCTAGACCTAGTTAGAGCACGTATTATAGTGGCCTTTCATATGGACTATTTAAAGCGCTGACACGGTTCTTGTTGATTTGCCTCCTTACGATAACCTTAAAATTTTTGGGTCATGGCCTTCGGTGTGGACGATCACACAAGTACCCCAGCGAAAACGGGATCGGAAAAGACTCCACTTCGTGAAATTGACCCTGTGCTTGTTCTGTCTTGCTCAGCTGCGGACGTGGCCCCGGCGCTGTGTGGAGTCAACCAGATACACCACGCCGATGAAACTTCCTATGTCAGAATGCTTAGAGAAGAGGCAGAAATGGATATGCGTTTCAGTATCACAGTTGGCGCGGCTAACTGGGCACTGCTGGCCGGCTATCTAGTCATTCCCGGCACATTCACTTCGCTACAGACCTCAAACCAGGTTGAAAAGACGTTGCAAGCCAACGAGGCCGGTCGTACAGTTCTACATATGATCCAGAACCCCCCGTTACTCGCTATTGCGTGCTTGCTTTTTGTTAGTGGAATTGCGGCTCTCATGTGGCTGATGCATTTCCCAAATCTCAGGGGAAACTACCCCTGGCTAATCAACAAAGTTTTTTTGTAAGTGAACAAGTCCCAACTGACAGAGGTATGAAAAGCCAGATTCAACTCTAATCCTGGACTAGACCCCTATGCCTACATGCTGCTGCCGGGCTGCTAACCACTGTCATCAATGTTTGTACATCTCAAGGTGGGGATTGGTCGGTGATGGCTATCATAACAACTGCTGTTACTGGAGCAACTCTCCTGAGCTGTTCAGCACTTCTTGCACTCTACAAGTTCTACAAGCTGGAGCGGGTCAGGAAAGAAGATGAGGATATCCGGCGTTCTCGAGCATCCACCGCTCTTGATACGTGATACCAGGGTTTTCAGAACGGAGAAGAGCCTGGTCAGAAGTATCACCGTTGCATCGAGACTGGTATTTTCCATCTTTTCCTTTTTTTATTCTAACTCTCATTCTGGTACTGCGGAAGCCCTTTTGCTTCTAGGGTTTAGTTGTGAACTCTCACAATGGGCCTAAATGTGGATCTTTGCGCGCGCCCGATAGCCCCTCTCGTCCATCCCTGTCTCACAGCATCACTTCTTGTTCAGTTTTCCGATTTCCATCCAATATTCATCATGTATCCCTATTATCTAAGGAAATTGGTCCGAGCCCAGAAAAATAGCATGTTCAATCGTAAAAGAGATTCTCGTACGGAAGCCCTCGGCGGTCAGTAGATTGAAGATCGCCTAAATGGCGCTCTAAATCGATAGAATGGTTAGACTGATTGCTGATAGACCGATAGATAGCATGCTTTTATTTAAATTGACACTTCTCATTCTGCCAAATACACTTCATCTTTCCAAAAGAAATTGTACGATAACCCTGTAGATAGTAAACATATACTGTTGTTTATGTACCTCGAAAGAACCTTTACTTTGGTTTTTGCTGGCATGTTGATTGTTAAATCCTACTCTTATTTCCTGCGAGTCTATCTCATCTTCCAGTAAAAATCATCAAATTTTGGAAATGGCCATCTTGATGAATAGAAGTCTGTATTAGCAAAGCAATAGTATCAGTCAAATTCAAGGAAGCTAGAAGCCGGCTATATTTTCTTTTGCCACCAAAACACAATACGATACACGAACTTCCCACCTGATGTTGGATGTTGTTAGCAAACAAGCTTATAGACAGGGTATGTTTCGAGAAATTTAATATCTCAAGTTTTGGTCTATCGATTTCCCAGATCAATATGCTGTGATTCCCCGAATTGTCAAAGAAAATGTTCTACATGAGAGCCGTAGGGAGCTACATACGCATATTACATACGGTGAAGGAAGTTGTGCTAACAGACCAAGCTCTTAAATCTTTCCATTAATTGAGTGCAACAAGATTTGGTTCAAGTAGCCATGTTGAGAAACGTTGGGTAGTCAAGCGTGTTAAGTAACCATTCATCATATTGCGCATGATCCCGATACCGTTGAAGCTATATTTATTAACTAACGTGAGTTGGTGCCCTATTGCCAGCATGGTTTAATTTTAAAGCCAAGGTATAAGTGAAATATACGAGAGCATAAATATTAGGCCAACCCCCTTTGTGAGACCTCCTTTCTGCTCAAATACGTGAGTCCTATCCTCAGAAAGACCACCCAAACGGCGCTACTCTTGGGAATTAGCCAGTTTTGCCAGTGCGTACGGTAAGAAGCCCCCACCACGCAAACCCCACTCCCTCGCAATATCTCTAATCCGCGGAGCAGGACATAGCTAGGAGCCAGGTGTTTTCCGATAGAGGAATCAAATCTAGCCTGGGCCAAATGGCATGTCTACCAAAGTCCCAACGACTACCGTGACGCCGGAAACAGTGCCTCATGCACAAAACCAGAACGTAATTCAACCAACATTACCGACATTGCTATGTTTATGGGTTGACAATTTCAAGTACCGAGAGTTTTGCGTGTGATATAATTACGACCCACCCTACTGTCGGCCCAGGTGTCGGAGACGAAATGGCGTCCACTCAAAGCATGAAGACAACCCAAACGCCCTCCTGGAACAACGCCGCCATGCCCTTAGCTTTGATAATTCCAACATTCACACTGCCAACTGGGGGTACGGTGGAGGCTATCACAACAGCTCATATTCCTGCCCCTACACGAATCGGACCTACCATACCGGATGAAGGGTCTGGAAATGTGGTGTGGTCATCGACCACTCGATGGCTGACTTTATGCTATCTGCTCCTCCTAGTTGTCAAAATAGTTGATGAACGTCGAACCATTTAATTTGCTCAACATCCTCCACGGAGGAGCAGAATGGGGCTAGCCCACGATATCTGTCTCTGACCAAGAATAATTTTACCTCCTGTTGTGCTTTTCTGCAGCGAGACTCTAGCAAAAAGGAAAACAAAATGTTGGATATTCAAGGGGAACAGCATCTGAACATGTTGAAAGTAGACCTGTTAAAATAAACTGAAAATTATAAGCTATTTTCTGATGCCGCGCAACCGCACCTCAACTTTCCACACTTCAATTGACGGTGGTGGAAATCCCGATCAACAGAGGGTCACTGTAACCTACTATAATTGCGGCAATTCACCACCACACTTAAAGATCCAATGTCGTTATGTTGTTACCAATTGACTGACATTGCGAAGACGAAGGTCATGTGTCAAAATAATATCTTGGAGCTATAAATGGTTCTTTGACCCTTGTCCCTCCTCGCTATTCTTTTCCACGCCGCGAAGCCAACACAGCATTATGAATCGCGCTAAGACCAAACACAGCCGACCTTCTACCGTGTGGCTTGATGAGTCGGCCTTCTGCAATGAGCAGCTGAGTCCAAACTCAACGGCGGCTCCGCATATCCAACCCCCAACAATACAGAAAATGGCCACCGCCGTAATCACACAAGGTTCAATGGAGCCACACCCGGGTCGCCCGAACGCAAGGATCCCACAACTGAATCAGAACCCATGGGATACTTTTGAACCTGCCGCTGGATCATCCCAAGATCGGTCTCTGATATTTGCCCGAAATAAGTCGGAAAGAGGGAAGTTGGTGCATATCCAACAACTTGAAAAACAGTTCTCTCCCGCCACAGGTTTCCTAGAGCTGATGGAGCAAGTCTTCCATCCAAGCTTCCTAAAATTGCTCGAATATTACCATCATGATGCATCGTGCACGTTGATCTGGGAACCAACAGAGGTGTCAGTCGGCCACATTTTAGCCTCCAGCTGCTCGATCACCACCGACGAACTCGTTGGAATTGTCAAGCCGGTGAGTCAGAAAAAGGCTCTTGCAGGTGCATTCGAAATTAGCTTGGCATAGGTATTAGAAGGAATCCAATATCTGCGCGGGCTCGGGCGAGCACTCGCTACCCTAGGCCCGGAAACAATCCTGCTTACGCAGTCTAGTGATGTCAAGATTAGTGAGGTATCCGCGGATATTGCGAAAATTGATGAAAACTGACTTTCAATAGTGGGCGTCGAGAATAGCTGCGAAATTAAAGAATCGGAAATGAATCCTGCGACGACGAAATTATGCGCTCTAGCCGATGTTGTCACGAAATTGATGTTGAAAAATCGTACATACGAGTGGGAAACGGAGATTCAGAACTTACCTTGCCAACTGGAAAGTATCTCCGTCGAGGAAATCTTGCAGGTAAGTTCATTCCGTCTCATCATGTTCTCGGCTAATGTGACAGAATGAGATGTTTACCCGAGATTCATGCGAGGGAGAGTTGAAATTGTTGGTCAGTGTAGCCAACAAGACTGCCTATCATGGTATCAAATCTTACTATGCTCGTTGCTGAAGGACAAACTCATTGGCTTTTGCTCGGCTGATTTTTGAGGCCTACCAAATTGAGAAGGAACCCGCGATCCTATTTTCCATCTGTGCTGTTCGGACAATATATTATTGGTGCATAAGAAAAGCTAGGTACGGCAGATTGGTAGATGGAGTATGGTTCAGACGGTGGTAGTTTCAAACGCTCTTCAAGCGAACAAATATAGTAGGTTCGGGGTAGCCCCTCGACTACACGCAATTTGCGACCTGTTGTTATAACCAGTTCTTACTTATATGACCCATCGGTATTGTCAATTTATTTGCATTCGTTTGCATTCGTTTCTCGCCTATTTAACTAGGGTCTATGTAACACAAGGAGTGCGTTGCTTCTGTTTGGATTTGAGACATAATCATACCCGCTGGGCAAAATACTATCATTATCTCGCAGATGTGCTCCCCGCTGGAACTATAATACTGAAACCAGGTTTGTAATCAACAAAGAGAGGTGAATATTATTAGACTGGAACTTTCCACTTCACAGACGATCTGGATTGAGCTAGATGGGTCTGAACGCTCCCGTCTATATATCTCTGCGTTGCAGGACCCCATTGCTCATCAGGATATTTATACAAGTTTAGCTACCCTGGCAGCCACACGAACAAGGCATCGAGTTGGCATTTTCAGTAGTGGAATTAGCCCCGCCGGTGTCGGCTGTATCGGTGATGGGAATTGGGCCGAATGTAGGATTTCCGGTGCATACCGGTTCGCCTTCTTGCGGGCGATATTTGCTGTCGCCGTTATATTCAACAATACTTCCAGGCCAAGGGAAGTGAATGTCTACATTTTCTCTGGTAATGCAACCATTCACGTTGGCGATGAACATAGGAGGAAAAGCCAGCGATTGTTTGGGTGTGTTGTCCGACGAATTTGACGGCGACTCATTAGCCACAGTGATGGGTGCGCAGTTCATGTACATCTCTCGATTGCCGATACGATTAAACCATGTCCAGGCCAAGGTGTATTTCCCGGGTGCAATACCGTCAGGGATCGCGAAGTGGAGTTGGAGAGAATGGTCCGACTCGGCACTCCCATCAAGATTTCCGGGTCCTTTTGCAGGGCATCCCCCTTCGTAGGACTTGATGACTTTCCATTCCGAATTCTTTGTCGGCTCACGATCACTGGTGAGGCTCACCTGGCAGGACCCACCGCCATGGGTGGCGCTGCCCAGAAGCTTGATGAAATTGTTGCTCCCAGTCCGATAAGTTGCCTCTTCAGTCGGAACGATAAAGTCACCTGGGGATATCTTGCAAGGAAAGTCACTACCATCTGCTGCAAGTGGCGAGTTGTCAAGTGTCTTCCTACTAGATCCGTAGGGCTCGGGAGACGCCATTCTCAGGTGCGCATATGTCGGCGAAAATACAACTGCCTGCAAAAGCAGACACCATTTCACGAGTACCATAGTAAAACGCGAGATGGCCTCCAGTGGCCAAATAAAGTTAGATATCATATAGCTGAAGGTTATACTAGGATTGGCAGCGGCTTATATATCTCTGAAGTGCACATAAACCGAAGGACGCGCTTGAACTGTTGAGGCTGCCGCAGATATATGAGTCCATCACGAAACCACAGTGCAGCCTAGTTGTGCTGTTCTTTTGGCTTAAAGTGCATCGCAGCAGGTAACAGTTCAAAATTTGGCTCTCGAGATCAATATGGTTGTACCCATTGACTGAAACCAGTGGTGAGCCCATCATTGCAATAAAATGTTTTCACATCCGAAGGGAAGTGGAGGTCCCCGTTTAACTGAGTCGGGTCGACTCACCACTCCTTGTACGATCTGGCACGATTCAACGATGGACTTTACCCACCAGCATCCCCTATCAAGACCAATGCTGCTAACATTCTGTCCCTGTGTTGAATTTTCCTTGTGACAAAAGTGCGGCGCTCGCCACGGACCACCATTTATGTATCAAGTCACTACTACCAAACTCGAATTCTAAAATTGTCCGCTCAATTCCTCCTTGATTTTATCCTCCTACTTCTTGTCCGCTCCCGGTCAGAGCCAGCGAAGAATATCAATATGGATGTTCAACCAAAGCTGAGAACCAACCCAGCCGACGCAGTGAATCAAAAAGCACGCAGGAGAAGAAAGTCTCTTTTCAAAAAGGCATCCCAGTATAGCTCGGAATGCGATGCCGATATCCATCTCGTTCTTCGGATGAAGAAATCCGGGAAGATCTTCGTTCTGGCCTCAAACACAAAAGATTGGCCTCTTTCCCAACATCAACTAGTAAGTTCATTGGGTCATCGAGTTTTGTCGCGAGAAAGGTACTAACTTGATTCCAAGAGGTCTTATCACCCTACACCCATTCAAATGTCTCCAGCAGACCCAGTGTCCAAGCCGTGAGTCTCCACCATACTAGCAACAAGTGTCTCCCTCAATTGGATGCACTTGTAGGGGCCTCCTGATTCGTTCAGTCGACCCCTTGCAACCTATATCCCGCCAAGGTCGTTCTCTCTTATCACTCTGTGCAAGATATTATCTCCCCAAAGGCTTCTGCTGTGCTCTACTAATTAGAACATATGCTCTGGGAATTGAAGACTGTTCAAAGTCGATCAACCTTATGATTCATGTACAAGTGCTGCGGAAAATGTATGACAAACTTAGTCGATCGCGTTGAATGTTATGAAAATTCACTTCCACCAAAGGGACTAACGATGGATCCGCCATCCCAAAGGTAAAACGCGGTAGGCTCACCTAGCCAGATAGGGATTGCCTTTATTTGAGCTAAACCTTCTCTAGTACCCCGTTTCAGCTTTCATCATGGTTCCAAGTACGAATTGCAATAAATGGCCCTTCTCAATCAGGTTCACATCCAGTGGGCTGAAACCAAATGGCATCTTGGCAAACATCGTTGGACAACGAACTTGCGTGCCGATAGTACGAGACTTGTTTGATGACATATCCCTTGTATACTCCATCGCTGATCTGTACATGTATTTCCCATTCTATCCCATCCTGCGATTGGCCTATCGCGCCGACCGACATTGACGACATTCGCTTAACAAGCGTAGAACAGCATCCTCTTAGGCACGATACATCAATCACACCGTCTAAAAAGACTTGGAATCAAGTGTCTCAGTAAGGATGTCGCCACCTACTAACCATCAAGGTTGTACGGAATTATGCCTGTCTGTGATAAAGGCACAAATTCCCGCACCGCCGTTGATGAGCCGAAATAAACGAGCAGTACTCCCTCGTGGAATGCTCAGACGTCGAACTTTGGCGAGAATTGCGACAAGCTCAATTCTAGCGCAGGCAGGGTTTCTGAGTCACTCGGAAGGGTGTTTGAGTGGCTCTCTGGTAGTGTTGCTGAAGAAAAAGCGTCTCCAGGGAGCATCATATTCTCGCTCGACGTCTCGCGTAGCGCTTCATCGTATCCATAAATGCTTGGCCGCAACGAACGTGGCATATCGGTTTGGGTAGCTCCAGATTGCGAGGTCACATCCGGTGCGACAACTGATCGTGAAGAGACCATGCCAAAAATATTTTTATCGTTTGATGGACGGCTTCCCTCGGGTCCATGCTGGCAGACGCAGGGCTTCGTACTCGTCAGCAACCGGAGACGGTTGAGCACAGAGAATTCCAACTTCAGCTTGATGCTGTACACCACGGTCTTGAAGCTCACTTGAATGTAGTGTAGCTTGTACTCCGCGAGGAGGAGTAAAACGTTCAGGATTACAACGAGGATGTTGATGCAAAATAGATGGATAATGGCGTTGCGGCCGTCGCGACCGCGGATTATAATGACACTCTTGAAATGGTGCACCGCTTTATATATATATATGCCACAGATGACGAAATCTTGTATGCAAAAACCCGTCGATTGGATCCGGTCAAATATCGCGGCAGGGCGAGCAAAGCGTGCGTCGCCGCGGTTGAGGCCGAAGAAAAAAACGGTCATTGGGATATGTAGGATGCAAGCGTTTGTAATGATCATCCATAGAACCCACCGCACCTTTCTCATGTCGGAGAAAACGAGGTGCAGACGCGAGTAGAGGACGACAGCTTGGCCGGTAACCATGGCGTACCATCCTATCATGAAGGGGATGGACGTCGGGAGGTTGGACGCCTGAGAGATAAAGCGAGCCATAGCAGGAATTGCATGCACGAGAATTCCCCAGGATGCAAATTGCATGCTCCAGAAATAGAGGCCCCGGTAGCGCTTGAATGAGTCGAACGTGACAATCCCTGTTTCTAGGGCATTGTACGCGCCGATAGAGAACATGGACACGATCTGGATGATGGAGATATTCTCCATGAGGATGGCCCCAACATTTGTTGGCAGGCTGGTCATGAGTGTATCCATGGTCTAATAAGGCTTAACGAGTACAATGAAGGCTAGAGGTATAGAGGATAAACGATCAGCAGCTTTGTTTATAAAAGCCCCTCGAACCGAGAACTGTCCTCGCAATGAGATCATGACATCGTAGCTAGGGGCTCCTTGGAAGCTCTAAAAACGTCTGGACTCTTATCGGCTTGGGGGAATATGCTTGGTTGGATTCCCAGTGGTCTGAATGGGTCTGACTGGAAGCTATGTCGAAACCTGAGTAATGTGTAGTTGGGACTGAGGCATACAATTGATTTTCAATCCATGCCACAGTTATTTTTGACGTGAAGGAAAGCTTTCCCACTATTCTCAAGTCATAGGGCTAGTTTCACGACGACTGCAAAACCGAGGGCGGGATCGTCGGCCCATGGCTGATCGCCTCATCTTGAATCGTGACAAATGATTTTCAATGAACCATGGAAACGCTGGTTCGGGGAGAAAATGGGATTATCCGTGGATAAATAGGATTTAGTTTCGATCTCATCGGAAACCTTACCAATAAACTTCGGCTCCACCTGCTTTCTAGGTCGGCCGTGGTTGAAGTTGTCCCTACCGTCATAGGAGAATCCAGAAGAATCGGGTATGCTCACTACGGGCGTAGACCTTTGGAATACTATGAGGTAGCACTACTGAATTCAAAATATTCTCGATCTCCAGAGTCTGAGGACGGGTAGAATTCAGCCGGATGCTGGAAAAGGAGTGGGACCTTGCCATTTCCGTGAGCCAATCGGTTTCTCGGCTTTTCAGGCAAAACCCAAAAGAATATGCTTATGTAATCCCAGCTGATCCGTTCAAATCCGTTGAATGTTTATAAACTGTCTGCTAGGGTTATAAGACTGGCGAACGAATCTGAGCAGATAGAAAGCGCAGATTTCGGATTCGAAGAGAGTATACTCATTATGGAAGCTAGTACAGGAGAAGATACATACCTTCTTGAACATCCTTCAAAGGACGAGACTAACGAGAACCAACAGGTCGGCACTCGACGAGGACCAAGTTATTTTCTTGCGAGACCAGGTAGGAGAACCCGACCATGGATTGCTTTCAGCGTACCATTCTTTTGCTGGATACCTGCGTGATATTCCAAATACCTCAACTGCCGTACCTGTGAGGGTGGTCCCTTCAGAAGGACCAAGCAACAAAGGTATGTTGCATCATTACTGGCCTGTCGATACTAGGCGTGTGGATCGTGTCTGGACTTTTTTGAAAAACTTTGCTATTTCTTCTCTTGACTACAAATAGAACCTGCTTGATCTATTGTCCCGTGGGTCATCGCCGAGTTTCTATCACAGGACCGTACCATCATCGGTCCATATTCACAAGCGGTTTTTGATTGGTCCTACAAGTGCTTCCTTTGTTCAGGGTCTTACCAGAGTGTGATAGTAGCGTTGCAATCTCGCGGGGTAAAATGGCGATCGTCGAGGACCCCAGCTCAAGAGCCTTGGTAGTTGAAATGCCTCAAATGGTTGCCCCGGAAACTAAGCCCAGGTTCCTGCTATGGCTTTTTCGACACGATCTAGAAGTCTCATGGTCAGCTATGGAACCCTGGTGAGCTTTGACGAAGGAAAATTTAGCACGACAGTGGCAATGGTTGGTCCAACTTGGATTCCAAATCCTAGTTCCATAATACATGCCCTAATATTTCTGGATTGTTTTCTTCTCCGAATGAAATGGAAGTCTTTAGGGCCCAACTTTCAGAAACTGTTGCAATAGTGGGACTGGGACAGTGTAAATAGTGGAAGTTACATCTTGGACAGTAGTACAACTACACCACACATGGCTGAGGCCAGAGAGCCCTTCTTGTTTCCAAGAGCGGCTCGGATGGTTCGACTCTGGTTGGTACTGAGACACAACCGTATACCTCAACGTAGATCCCGGTACGGGGCAGTCGATCACTTCCTCCACAATAGAACCGCAGATCTTGTGCTTTCGCGCTAGCGCACCGTGGGGTCCCTGTGTCAATGGGTACTTGGCTTTCAGGCTCATGATGCCGATGCCGGCACAGCTGCTTGGCAGGAGGAGTCACGCTTTCACCTCGTTTTAGGGCTTTTGATTGTCCCCACCTAAACCTTTAAAGTCGAAACTCCCCAGAAGGCCACTGCGATCAAACATTCCTTCACTTTGCCCGGCGTCTCACTAAATCCACATTCATTCACCGAACGGAAGGATTCAGCATGGCAAAAGACCACAAGCCCTCTCGGCGAGGTGCAGGCTGCGGTACTGCCACAACGAAACCCGGGACTGGCAGGGCATGTGCCTCCTCGCCTTGTTCTGCTCGGTCCACGGCCTCTAGGTCCAAGGCGGAACGTAACCCTCTCAAGGCGGTAGGGAATCACAAAGGGCTGGTATGTTAGTCTCTGTTTTTCCTTCACTTGCTCGAGCTGCGTTGTATTCGTTTACTTTATCCCATCAGTCGTTTATAACTACACCTTGCTGACGCTAGCTTTTAGGGGCATTCTACAGCGGAAAGCACCCGAAAGAAAGACCATGAAGCGACCCACCGAAAGTGCCTAGATGTGATGGACCAAATCCAAAAGGAGGTCCAGCTGGCTCTTGAGGAGATAGACGAAGAAAGAGCCCATGATTCCCAGTCGATGCAGCGTTTGCATGCTGAAAAGGTCCAGGAGACCTCGAAACTACAGGAGGCTATCACAGCAAAAGACAAAGCCTTGGGAGAGAACCAGAGGCTTGAACGAGAGCTCTGCCAATTGCAGCAGGCGCAGGAGTCATCTCACGCCACCATGCAGGGCCTGGTCTCATGGCACGATATTCAGCCGGTCTTGCATCAAACGCATGGCGAGCTAGTATCGGCGACTACTCGGTTCTGGAACACGATCGACGCCCTCCAGAACCGTAGACTGGCATCCTACTTGCCTAGCTCGGGAGGCATCCACGGAAGTTGGCCCGAGCAGGATGGCCCGCTTGGAACTCTAGGTCACGATGCCCTGCCCGGGTTTTCTGCTTCGAGTGATTATCCCCTTGTAACTCAAGAGGCGCCAGTTTCAATCACCCAATATTAATCACTTGTGTGAAACATGGCAAATTCAGCGTTTCCGGCGGTCCTGGCTTTACTATGGAGGAACCGGCTAGTCGGTTTATATAGCCACTACGCAGGTAGATAGCTCATGAGATTATCTTCAGTAACGCCACAGCCATTCCATCACAACAGTAAAAATTAAAAAAATAAATGGGTTTCGATGTCCTGCCGTGGAAAGAATATTGACGTAAATCCTTTGACGATTTGACTCGCTCCGCCAAGCGCAGCTTGGATGGCAGAGAGAATGTTCCATGGTCGCTGAATGTGGTTAGCGGCAGGGCCCACAGCCCGGGGAGATGATGCGCTGATCCGTCGGAAGCAACCGAATCTAACTAATCATGTCCGTGGTCTCCTCCCAACATTTGATAGGCAATATGACTCGGCGACATTCATGAAGAAATTTGGCTGTTTCCTTGGCGCTTGGTTCACACATGCTTTTCTTGCCACTTGGCAGATAATAAGATTTCAAACGGCAGCCTACGACGCTGGCACGAACTACGGTATTTTTCTGGTCCGCCCACAGTGGCCGAAACTCAATTGAGCGGGCTATCCGCGGGTCATAAGATTTGGAATACTCTACCAAGCGTACGACAGCCAATTTATACCTCAAATTGATCCACCACTGAATGTGGACGTGAGGGTCCAGTGGGCCAGGGAGAGGGTAGTCGATAAAATGATACCCAGGCGCTCGAGAAACCTTAATGGCATGAATCAGTTTACAACTGTCACTGGCGAGGCCAGAGAATTCGTCTCAAGGAACTCAGTTTGTTACACCAGAGTTATAGTAAATATTTGTCTACTTTCCGCAGCCTTACGGTTAGTTACAGCTTCCAGTCTGCCCCAGTGAGATATGATTGGTCGCGAAGCACAATGCGATGGTGATACCTCAGCTAACAAGGCTGACAACAGGCTCTGGGATATATTCTACAACCACATCATATTTCGATCCAGATCACTGCTGCGACCGAAGGGTTCGCCTAGTTGCATTATCCTCTGTAGTACTGTTCTTCCCCTCTTTGGCCATCATCTCCATAGCTGTCTCCACGACCGCCAACCGACTGCGGATGTCCTCCAAGTCACTGCGAATAGTTGCAATCCAGCTGTTAGAGTTATCCAATGCTTTTTGCATGAGCCTGGGAAAGTCAGCCTTTGTTCGTTCTCTGATGCGTCGCATAACTAACTTCGTTCGGATATCTAGGCTGATTGTTGTAAGCAGACGCATCACAGAGCGCCATTTCAGGCGGGCGAATTGAGACTTACTCCGCCGCACATTGTAAGGAGATCATATTGCAGTCCTCCGCGAGATTAGCCTGTCCGGGTTGTTCCAGTCCTTCTTCTGGTCTCGGGCCCATACTCCAGGTTTTTGGAGGACTTTCCTGGTCATCACCCGCTGCGATGCCGTTGCAGTGGTTGCCAAAGGAGCCATTCTCCGGAAAAGGAGACTCGTCCTCCGTTGTATCACCGGCCGCGGACCTTGGCGGACTCCAGATATCCTCGGACCCGGAGGATGACAGGGACAGTGCACGTTGTAATCGGCTCCGAAAGCTTTGTCGTTGATCATTGAACGGGATTTTTCGGATTCTCCCCATAGTTGGATCTGTGTCAGGGTGAGATAATGAATTCTCCCAGCCAGATGTTACAAGAGAAGTCGCACAGGCTGATATGAAGAGATCGTCCTCCAAACCGGAGGTTGCGATCAGGGTTTGCAAGGCCCACTATCTTACATCCGTAATTACCACATTTGTCGCTTAATTTGGCAACCAATCAGTCATGAGATTCATTAAAATTTAGGGAAATGAACTTTGTAGGAAGGCAAGTGTTTGAGGTTACATTATTTAGTACCCAGTGGGCTTGGTCTCGGGATTCAGTGCTTTGCTCACTTTGACGTACAGTAATTACATTCAAGAACAATTTGCAGGAGGACGAAATTGACAGTTAGGCGTTCTTATAGCTGGGGATTGTTTCAACACTGATGGTTTGAGGGAGCCTGGAATACGGAATCAAGATTCAGAGTCACCGAACCGACTCCCCAGAATGGTCCATGGGTAATGTTATTGAAGCTTTAGAGAATTTACAGTGAACCAAAGGTACTTAGCTTTTACTGGGACCTGGAGAGGATTTAGGCTCACTTTTCCCTTCTATCAGGGGCACAAGTCGTGCTATTGTCCGAAAAAGTCTATTCTGGTTACTTTGAGTTCATGCGATATGGCTCCTCGAAGCGAGATGGCGTGGGAAGTATGGGAGGAAAAGCACCTTCTCCCCTGGCTGGACGCTCATCGGGCACTTCCGCGGAAAGCCCGCTCCCACGCATACTATGAACAATATCAGGTGGACCGAAGCTTTGAGTCTGCGAGGGAAAAAGTACCATATTCTGCGCAAGCAACGGCGCACTGGGTCTGGATCGCCTAAGCATGCGGCCCATCGAAACCGAGCAGGAACTTGTCGCTCGGCCGGCCGTTGGGCTCCGTTAGGGAATCTCCCAAGCAGAAGGCCGGCCCAAAGTAATATTGAGAAATGTTTTCAAAACAATCCTAAGGACGGAGCCCAGCCATATCGACAGCATTGGGTCAGCAAAGACGAAGGATTCGAGACCAGGTATCAACTAATATCCATCCACCTTTTACTACAAGCTAACCGTGCGTCACAGGCCGCGCGATGCCATTACTCCGCCCTTCACGGCGTCAAGAAACACGGTCTTCGTCGCAGATTTGGGACTATGTACATCGCGTCTGTGTAGCCAGGAAGCTGAGATACCGATGAGCGGAACATCCATGCTACCGGCAGTTCGTCGGTATCTGTGCTACATCGCGATCTCGAAGCAGCAATAACAACTACCTCGATGAATTAGTGTTGTTGGATGTACCTACGAACAGAGAATATGGCAGCCAGGCAATCAAGCTGCTTCATTATTGTACGTACGAATTCACATATTATCAAAATATAATAAGCACCATTCCTTGGGATTATGACAACAGCGAGGGAGTACCAAGGTTATAGTTTGACAAAAGTTAGTTCCGCAGAGATCGTGCATATTACCGGGAGCGTCGATCAATCGCCGAACCCCGGAAAATAAAGTTCGATAAGCCATGGAAATGCTCCCTCGGTGAGAGGATGCGGGAGGATGCGGCTGTCACGAGTGATCCTCATGGAAAGCTTATCTACCAGCTTCTGCTACACTTGCTTTGAAGGTTGCTAACCGACAAGAAAAGAGATCCGGAGCAGGATCAACAAAATCCCAGTCCGGTCATATATAGGGTATTGGGAAAGGGCAATAGTCTATTAGAAGATACTCTACATTCAGCGTCATTATCGAGACGCGCAGGGTGCTTGGAATACAGTTTAGGTGCCGCAGGTGGGCCGGCCCACAGTACCCACTCCCGGGAGCCAACCGGTTTTCCGGGTTCAGTTCAAAAACTAGAGATATTTACGTAAGCTCATGTGATCCATTGGCTTTATTTCTACAAGCCATCTGCTAGAGTTACCAGACTGGCGATAGAATTGGGCATATGGAGAGGAATTGTCTGGCTCGAAGAGAGTATAACCAGTATAATCATCAGGGGAAAGCTTGGTGCAGGAGAAGGGTACAGAGCTTCTAGAACGTTCTACACACCAGATTGACAAAGTTCAGCCTGCCACTTGAGAGGATTAATTTCTCTTCACTGCGACCAAGTGAACACAACCACGGATCGGGTTGTAGCCTACCATTCTGTCGCCAAAGTCTGCGTGTTATTCCAAATACTCACCTGCCCCAGCAGTACCTAGGCAACAATCCCCCGTTCCATCGTACACTGATGGCCGAAAAGTTTGGGCTTGTGGATCGTGTCTAGACCTTTGCAATTGTTTCCATTTTCTCTCCACAAATAGAACCTCCTTGATCTACTGTCCCGTGGGTCGTTGCTGAGATCTGCATCGCGGAACCCTACCTGCGTCTGTCTAAATTCGCGCGTGGTGTTTGATTGGCCCGTGAGGTGCTATTCTTCTCCAGGGTCTCATGACTGTGATAGTAGCGTTGCAATCTTGCGAGGGGGTGGCGATCACGAAAACCTAGCTCGTGAGCCATGGGAGCTGAAATAACTCACTTCATTGTCCTGGAAACTGGACTCGGGTTTCTATTCTGGGCTTTCCAACAAGGTCTAGACTTTTTATTCTCCGTCAAGGAAAACAAACAATACCCTGGATTTGGGAGTATGTTCATAGTATCTGTACCGACAGGTAGCAGAAGTATTAGCGGAGGCAACATCAGTTGGTTGCGAGCAACACAGAAAGTACCGTTAGCGCGAGGCTAGGCAAAGGGGATTGTAGAGGGATCAATGGGAGGCACGTCTTATGGTCAACCACGGGTACACAAAGCCTCCAACCCATTATTGCGGCATCTGTTGAAGCACTTCAATCCTCATGAAAGAGACGGTGACCGTGGCTAGTGGCCATGGTCAAAACGGGCAGAGTAGTCAGTCTGCCACAGCGTTGAGCGGTTTAATTGCAAATTCAATGATATGTGAGAATCATATCCTTGCAGTATCACTGTCTTTTCAACAGTCGAAAAAGTGGTTCACCATACTGAACGCAGGTTTTTGAAAGGAATAAATCCAGGTCGAGACTTGACTCTAAAGTAGTTGTGATCCAATAGCTTCCTCGCTACAATAGAAATTGGCATCTTTCATTCAGATGTAGGCAAACAGAGATGAGTGTTGTCTTGCAATGCTTGTTGCGTTGAACCGTGAGTGTTAATGGGAGTGTTGATGGGAGTGTTGATGGGAGTGTTGATGGGAGTGTTGATGGGAGTGTTGATGGGAGTGTTGATGGGAGTGTTGATGGGAGTGTTGATGGGAGTGTTGATGGGAGTGTTGATGGGAGTGTTGATGGGAGTGTTGATGGGAGTGTTGATGGGAGTGTTGATGGGAGTGTTGATGGGAGTGTTGATGGGAGTGTTGATGGGAGTGTTGATGGGAGTGTTGATGGGAGTGTTGATGGGAGTGTTGATGGGAGTGTTGATGGGAGTGTTGATGGGAGTGTTGATGGGAGTGTTGATGGGAGTGTTGATGGGAGTGTTGATGGGAGTGTTGATGGGAGTGTTGATGGGAGTGTTGATGGGAGTGTTGATGGGAGTGTTGATGGGAGTGTTGATGGGAGTGTTGATGGGAGTGTTGATGGGAGTGTTGATGGGAGTGTTGATGGGAGTGTTGATGGGAGTGTTGATGGGAGTGTTGATGGGAGTGTTGATGGGAGTGTTAATGTGAGTGTTGATGTGTGTTGATGAGCGTGGTGGTGAGCGTGGTGGTGAATGGTCGGGCGGTGAAAAAGG
Source organism: Penicillium chrysogenum (assembly GCF_028827035.1). Lineage (NCBI taxonomy): Eukaryota > Fungi > Ascomycota > Eurotiomycetes > Eurotiales > Aspergillaceae > Penicillium > Penicillium chrysogenum. Next base: position 3,044,420 of record NW_026622750.1, on the reverse strand, counting down.
TGGTCAACGTCTAGACCTTGCCATCGGTCCATGCCACCCTCAGATTATGTAAGTTTCCTGAATAGGGGGTTCAACTTTTGGAAATCTATCACTTGTCACCTACCCCCAATAACCACTAGTATATCAGATAATTGGTCATAATAAAGGAGAAACCTAGTATGTTGTATATCTAATATGCCGTGTTTATAATAAATTTACTGATGCGACTGGTAGGCATTATATTGTGAGTGGTTTTGTAGGTTCAGCATGTTTTGTAGTCATGTATATATTTACACGCAATGCAGACGCGTCACAATTTCTATGCATTTCGGATCACACTTTCAATTTCACTTAGACTGGATAGTCCATTGCTTTTACTAGGTTTGGTTATAGCTAAACACATCCATTGTATAACTTTCTACTCAAATAACCTGAATACGTAGCATTATAGGACATATATACGTGCGTGGCTAAACATTATAAATTATAAGTGACTGAAGTGCTTATTAGTAAGCGACCCATGGGCCAATTAAATGACACGGGGCTACGGTCAACCGCCCGCCCGCCCATAGGCAGGGGGAAATAACTCAGTGCGAATCCATGGGCCTCATGGCCCGTGGCGAGGTCTATCAATGTCTCACGGACATAGTACGGAGATTTTCATGCCATCTCACCCACATGGATAAATGTATCAATCACTATAGATCTATTTCGTAAGCGAAAATTTCTAGTCCCGTTCTGATCACTCGGTGAAGTTGGCATACAGCCACAATCCGATAGGGATAGTAGATTTACTGGTTTAACTATGACCAAGCAATACGCCCAAGAGTGTAGAAGCATGTGATGAGGTGCCGAACGATTGGCTTGATTAAAATTAGCCATGCGGCAGGCTTTGTGCCTTGCGAAGTCAAAATCATCACTTCAGGCGGCGATTGTAAGTCACTTGGCCTTACTCTATTTCAGCCCTTACATCCCAGAGAGCGCAAGAATCAAAATAATTTTACCACAGAGACAACCATGTTGCTGAGAGATTTGGACAAGCAAGCAATCAAGAATACCCGGTTGGCTCCTACTATGCCTCGGCAACGACGGATCATATTTCAACCAATCCCGGATCTAAGTGACGGCAATTGCCTTTTGGGAAGTGGTGTCCCAAGTTAATGCAATCAACCATGTTCTGCTGATAAGAGAACACGGTTGAAACCCGATTGTAACCCGGGTGGGTTCTAGCAGTGCCGTCTGAAACGAATTTCCGTTGGGTGATATCCCCGCAGGAGTGCTAGTTCGCTCGTAGTCGTAGTAGACAATCCGGCCATCCTTCCAAAAGCAACCATCACATGAGCGTTAATTGACGGTGGAAAATTTGCTCCAGGATCTAGGGGCTAGTCCAAGAGGTCCCATAAACATTCTGATTCGATATTGTTTCGGACACCAAAGTCTTTACAGTGGCTGCCTGGCCGAACAGTAACATGCCCACGTGTCCTCCGCAGCGCGGCGGGCTCGACGAATATATGATATATTCTCAAAAAAACCGTCGAAATAGGGGATGTAGGGAATCCGGATTTCCTGACAAGTGCGTGATATGTTAGGAGACGATATGAACGGATAAAGGATACGCGCGGTCGACTTGACTAACCTGCAGCTGCAGTGACACCCAGGGTAAATGGTCTTTGCAGATAGTGCTTCGGCTTGGATAGGAAACGCGTGCATAAGAACTAACCGGGTACACCACAACACTTTTGACAGCTTTCATGATGCAGCTTCCTGTATGCCCGAGGTGATTCTCGGGTAGTGATCTCTCATTGGCTTGCTTTTGCCCCGATCTTACCCTCTCGGTTTGTACCCGAGATGACCAATGTCCAATTGTAGGCTAAGAATGAGAAGACTTTGCGTCTCCTTCTCCTTGTAGGTGGACTTGTGCTAACAGCCTGATTGTCTGCGGAGGTACGCTCATCTGCCAGGAAGCAAGACAGAACATCAGCGTTCCTGTGTCTTTTGGATTTCCGGGCCTGGGAAGACACTAAATGTCATCCGAAGACAACGAGGATCACGCATTCGATGCCAGCAGCCTACGCCACTTGAAGGTATTTGAAAGGTTGCATGCTTAGCCACAGGTATGATTCGGGTAGTGGTATAGGCTGATCGGAGTTCAGGAGTTGTATCATGTAGACAAATCGAACAATGACCTGATACACAGAATCTAGGGAGAAAGAGGCCGAGGTACGCGATACGAATCTTCTGGTGACTCATCGTCAATAGTAGTCATGTGGAAGGGACAGAGAGCATGCGGTCGTATTTATATGGGGGAGCTCGAACAGACAAGATATTTGTTCGCGTGGCATTCGACTCGAGTGACAGAAATGAGGGTGTTCTCCTGTTGTACGATCCAAGTCAGCAAGGATTGACCTAGTTGGACGAGCTGCCGTAGCGTACCTGTTCATGGAAATCCCAAAGTGCGCTTGAGACGGGACAATCAGTTTGCGCAATGATCATATCGGCTTCATAACTAGATCACTTACAACTCTCTGTAATGCAGTCACCAGCCACGCCACGTCGGATTCAAGCTTATCGCAATCTGCACTCGCTTCAAAAAAGCCGCGCTGGGGTGCACAGGGCAATTTGTTGAGACAGTAAACGCGCGTTACGAACACACTTGCGATAAACATTGCACTTCTATGGTGGATGAATGTGTCGCGATGCCAGAGGTTCCGGAACTCCACAATAGTGCGAAGGCGGTGGGGACGAGGGCGGAAGACGCGATGGAGCACGCTCGTCGGCCGCCACCTTGGGCTTTATCTTCGATCTGGCGGGATAGGCCACTCGCCACAGTATATTTCACCGTCGATGATGGGGTGCCCCTACAATAGTGTGAAGATGTCAGTGGTGTTCGTGGTTAGGGGAATAAGGCTTGGCGCGGATAATCAGACACAGCGCAGCTGTAGGCGTTGGATCTCACTCACCTTAGCATGGAAATGGGGTCTCAAGGTTCTATGCAACGAAGTTCGCACGTGGATGGCCGCACCCTGTTGTTGACTCGCTATCTTGGTTTGCGAACTTCCACCTAGGACATGCTGCATTGTTCGAAGCGACGGGGCTAGGAATAGTGTGTAAGCCATGGCTTTGCGTGGTGCACTGACGGTAGTGCAGGGTTATCAGGGCCACTCTGGTGAGCTCCCAAAGGTTCACTGCCAATTATTAGCCAGTAGATCAGCGTGGAAGCCCATAACTCACATGTTCTGATGGTCAACACCAGGGATGAAGAGACCACAAGAAGCTGTGGCCCTTTCCTGGTGCATTGTGTTCGAACCTCTACGGACCTGGCTATCCCGCGTCTTTCGGGTCAGTGCAGTTTCAAGGATTTGTGGGCCCATATACCTATAGTGTGAGCAGTTGCACTTCAAATTTGTGGTCAACAAGAGCCGCGACAGTAGATCAGCTCGCTATAGCAGAGACGCCTTCGCATAGACGCCTTTTGACCGGCTAATCCAAATCTCGTATCTCCGATCGGCTGGCGTAAATGGGGCAGTGAATCTGCTTGGAACCACGTCTCTTACAGTACAAAAACTGTCTGTTTTGCTGGTCCACGATGTATACTATAAATGTCAGTACGGTATAAATTCCAGTACGCGATCGAAGGGGGGAACTTTATCGAGTGCGTCAGACACAAGCCTGCTCGACTTTGCAGAATCAAGTGAATAAATAGTAGAGCAATTGTAGGGGTAGAGGACGTATTTATAGGCTTCTCGGCTTCTGTCACTCATCGACCTGGTTGGAAGTGTTGAAGGACACATTTCTTAATTGAGGCCTATTGAGACCCACGTCTTCTTTGACCGCAACTATTTGCAGCGACATTCTTGATGCCTTTAGATGCCTAGCGAGAGAGGCGGCTAAGAGTGGTGCTGAGAGAAAGGGATGCTGAGTCGGTCAAGCAACGTTGGCTGACTGTTGAATCCTTCACGTCCCTCTTAAATTGAGGCCTTGTGGGAGATATTCAATCCGCAATGACAGGCACATATTTCTTGTCCTAGTCACCTCATATGTTGGCGACTCAACGTTGGATCACCGAAAAGCTCCTACAATTCCATCCCTAGGAATCATGGACCTTTGTTTCTGGCGTCGCTTTAGTGTTGTGTTGGTTTGTGTTGAGCTGTGGGTCTGTCCGCCTAGACTGCAGAAAGCGAGGTCACGGTAGGATGTGCGGGTGCTCAACCCATCAACCAGTTGAAGCTTGGCCAAACGTCAACCCTCAATTTTTGAAGTTGTGACCCACCCTCGAAGGTGCATTTTTTTCTTTCTTTTTTTCTGGTTTCTTTCCGAACCTCTTTTTTGGTCACTCTAAGGTCTACAATGCTGTTTGCCGAGTTTCTGAGGCTTTCAACGAAAGTGGAAGGGGCGTCTAGTTGAGATATCTCTCACGTCAATGGGCGTCCATATCTGGCCCTCAACATCGTCAGGCTTGATCAGTTTTCCCGGCCAACCCGTTGACATTCCTCCTCTCAAATTTACTACCAAGCGCCCGCTGAAAATAAAGCAAATTCTATTCAGAAGCTGACTGCGTTGATTGACTATGTGGTGACCGTAAAACCCAGTCCATAGCCACCTGCGTCTGCATAGTCTATAAGATTACACCAAGGCCTGATGGAACTAGTATCGTCCTGACCTTGACTTTCTCCTGCGGACAAAATGGATGCCTCGAACAGCTCGCCAGACCAGGAAAAAGGAGAACAGCGGCCCTGTGACTTACCAAACCTTAGTAATAAGGACAATAATGTGGAACCTTCAGATCATGTCCCTCCATTGGTAAGTGAAACCCTTCGCTTCGAATTCTTTGGCTGACCATCGTAGCCCTCCCCTTCGCAACACGAAGAAGTAACAAGACATACTTTGGCGACCGAGCCATTTCAACCCATCTTGAAGGTGCTAGCAGACCTCGAACGTGACGATCCCAAGTTTGCCTTTCTAGCAACCCGGCTTGTTGGACTCTACCGACGCCTACGGGAGTCGTGTGTGTCCAAGCATATCGATGGCCAGGAACTGCAGCAGAGCAATCAGATTCTGAGGGAGACTGGCACACACCCGAGAAAAGAGAGGGACGGTCTTCAGCTTCACCACATGAAGCAGGTAGCTCGACTGCACTTTTTCGAACAGGCACTGGAATCATCTCGGGAACGACTGGTTAACCTACTCGATGACTGGAACTACCTCTACAGTCCCAATTTGGCAGGGCTGATGGATGTCGCAAGAGAAGAGTAAGGAATTGCCTATTTCGGGTTGCCCTGTCCTATATTGGCAACATAGAAATACTACAAGCGGCGACGCAGTGCAAGGGAAATTACACCGCGTGCAAAGCAGGTTATATATTCCCGAGACTTTTAACAAGAAGGGCATCAAATAGTCATTATTCATTATCGTGGTCTTTAATGAAATGAGTATACGAACAAGCCCGCTTGATTCAGAACAATTTTACTCGTAATTACTCGATATATTATGTACAGAAAAACCGTGGGTCCAGGGATAGCGTCGAGGGAAGCCTAGTCAACAGAGAATGTGTCGAGAGACTCGAATACGGTAGAGATTCCGTACGAGGCCAAAGGGACAGTCGGAAGCTAGTCCCTATTGCACGGACAGCATGCCAGGTGATTGTGTCTAGTAGCTGTCTGCGTATCCGATAGAGATTCCCCATGGCCCTTTCAACCCGTGGCAGGAAGAACAGATCCTCTCCTATAGTCTCATCAGATACTCGGTCAAATCGCACAAATCGAAATTCTATCCAGTGCACCTCTTTAGAAAAGGAGCGCTGACATGTGGAGGAAAATGTCGCTAGCCCGAGTAGAGTTGGACAGAGGATCTGGACCTGTCCACTTGAACCCGGACAGACTGTCGAGGGTGGGGTAAAAAAGGCATTCGATAAAGGAAGGCTCTTGAGTTTCGTGTTCTGCAGGATAGTCTTTGCCAAGAAAATCCTGCCACAGATCATTGGGATCAGTAGCGAGACAGGGAGGCGGTGTCGGTATGCCAGAAGATTCATGCCAGATAGCGTGAAGGTCGAGATCCAAATCGTAGTTGGTCCGCAAATAGCATCCATATGCACCCGCGCGGTTATCGTTAATCCTATCGCGAGACCGGTCTTACCAAAGTTATAAATATTGTCGGGGTCTGTTTCAAAATGAAGGACAGTTTCCAAACAGATTAAGCCATACTTAATGATTTTTGATTCTTCACATTTCGCACGCTCGTAATTATAACGTTTCGAGAATCGGGAGGGAAGAAGAGGGTGAAGTTTCATAAAGTTATATACCCATTTTTCGGCGATTGAAAGAATCGGGGTAGTTTCAAGCAGGTTCGCAGTTCCTCGTACAGTAGAAGACCGTAGGGGGCTGCATTTGTTTTCAGGGATACCATACTACGATACACACACACAATTTATTACCGCCCCTGCGGCTAAGCTGAAAGGGCAACTATCACTGATATATTAATACATACATGTCCAGATATATGTCGTGTCTCCTTGGAGCCCATACATGGTTACTTTCAGTATCTGTCATCTCAGCTGTCGATATTGTGGCGGGCCCTCGTGGGTTAGTATTCTGTTAGTAGGCTGGCTTGAAGGCGCTTCTTCAAGTGTTCAACATCCTATCCTCGGCAGTTGAAGCGCGTCTACCGCTTCTGGCACGAGGCGGTCGGTGTAAATTAGGTCTGGGAGGGTGAGTGATTGGTATCGGTCGAGATGGTTAAGCGGCGTCGAGTCGGCCCGTAGCGATTGCAAACCGTATTGAGGCCCGCACTGCTTCTAAGCTCGGCGTCCGATTTCGATCATCGGGAGGCGATTTTGCGCCCAGGAAGAAGAATGTGTTGCCTCGGTGGGTCTGAGTACATTATAGCATGTCCGTCTGGTGCGTAGTCCACTTCCAACAACGAAAGAGGAAGAACAAGAGCCTTTGCCATGATCTATGATTGCTTGCCCCACTCTGGGATAGCGAGTTAGTAGTAGAGATGTCTGACAAATGGCGGGCTTGTATCAGTGGCGCAAGACTCGGTATTTGCAATATCTTCATTCGATTACCACTAGGTTGGACTCTATCCCCATCAAGGTAGATAACATGAACTGTTGTGATCTCCAGTAACCGCACGATGGGTTTTGGAAACAGTTTCATGATGGGTGTAACAGATCTTCCTCAGATATGATTCTCATTCAGCAAACGAATTTTACTAAACGTTTGCCCTTTCCTGATGGTTGTCTGGGATACTCTCGTAGTAAAAAACTGAGCTTCCTCGGCGTCCAGCAAGCCCAACCAGCAAGCTTGAAATTATTGACCAAAAGATACCGACAGAAAGACCCTAATATGTCCCACTCATCTCTTCGGTCATCAGAAGGTCCTCAAAATCTCCATTAGGTGGGAGGTCATCATTTTGCCAGTCGCAGGCACCACGATGATAGTTCAGAACCTCGAAATACCTTTCAATCGTTAGCTCAACTCAACGCGTAACCAGATCAGAGGACATACATTGTGCTCTTCCACTCGTCAGCTGAAAGCTTTGGGTCCAGAAAAGACCAATCAAGCTGGCTATCACAAACAGGCTCATCATCAGAATCCTGGTAGGTCACGACATATGGGTGCTTAATGGCATCCGCCGTGGTGATTCTCCCATGTGGATCGACGTTGAGCATTTTCTCCACGAGATCAATGGCTATAAAAGTGAGTATACCTATGGCAAAAGGAAATGTATTGAAGTTTGCCAAAGGCGATCGCTTACCTTGAGGGTCGGCATCTCCAAGGATAGATGTAAGTCCAAAGGACTCTTTCTTTGGTAGCGAGTCCACGAATTCCAAGGTCTGTAAATCGTCATCAGTAATCATTGATCTGGCCTTGGGTTGCGTGTCTCAATCATACACTCTTGCTGTAGACTCTCTTCATAACCTCCTCGGATGGCTTCCCCAAAAGCTCGGTAATCAAGATGAACTGATGCACATGGTTTCTCCCAGGGAAGAGAACCTTCCCTAGAATCATCTCTGCCAGAATACACCCAACGCTCCACATATCCACCGCGTAGTTGTAATTCTGCCAGGTCAACATGATCTCCGGCGCGCGGTAGTATCGTGTGGCGACATAGCCGGTCATCTGGGCATCTTGTTCTCGGGCTAAACCAAAGTCACAAATCTTCAAGTCGCAGTTGTCGTCGATCAAAATGTTGCTTGGCTTGAGGTCGCGGTGAATGACTCCGGCCGAATGAATGTATTTCAATCCACGCTGTTTCAATCAGATTTGCTGCGTGGCTGGTGACCATCTCGGGTGGACATACCAGCATTTGGTAGGTAAAAAATTGGATGAATTGACACTCCAAAGGCTTTGACGACGCTCGCAAAAGGTGATGAAGATCTGTCATCATACAGTCTGTCACGATATAGCTGTACCACAAATATTAGCATTTCTTTCAACTTTAGCATAGTAAGTCTCATACAGATCCTCGGATGGAGAGATAAAGATGTCCGTCATGTTAATTAACTAGTTGAGGTTAGTTAACAGTCCCGTACGCCGAATATGCGTGCCACGCATATATACATACATTATCATGTCGCAGGTTACGTAACAAATGAACCTCACGACACGTACGCTTGGCCAGAGCTGTAGAACCGAATGGCCTCGAAATTTTTTTTATAGCGACCTTTGAATTGGCTATCGAATCATGTGCTGAACTATTCATTTGTCAATAATGAATTGGGGAGGATGGATGTATGAGTAATATACCAAATCGTTCCGGCGCTGCCACAGCCTTGTACTTCCAAACCCGAATATCTATCTGTGGTTTCAAAGGCTGTGCCCATGACTTTTGTTCCTAAGAATGTGACCATAATTGCGTAGTTGAGTGAACCATACAGTGGTAAGTAAATATCAGTAAATGGTGGAAGAATATTGAACTGTTGGATTTGCAGGCTAAGGAGTAAATTGTGCCAAAGAGAAATTGATGACGTCATAGCCTCGCCCAAAATCAGAATAACCTGATGCCGCGGACCGACCGCATACCACCGACTGATTTGTCGATTAAGTATAGAACGGCAGCATCTCCTGTCCACTGAGTAGCAGACACAGTTTGGCAGACCCTGGTCGTAGGTCTTGTATTACTCCCGTTCAGCTTCTTGGAGCAAAGGCATACAGTACTATCTAGTCGAGGCTGGCTTGCGGGAATGGGCTCATTGCCAAGTAGGATAGATCGGGAGGAATTGCAGTTGAACTGTGTAGCACAAGATTTTCGGAAGTATCCCGGGGTAGGTGGGGAGTATTGTGTCAGTAAGCGCAAGTGGGTGCCTATAGCAGTGGGTAGACACGCCTATCAATGAACGTAGGGAAGATTGGGGAGTTAGAGCCATAGGAAGCCTAAAAGGGAACCATATTGGCCTACCGGATTATTCCTCGACAGCAGTCGCCCATTATTCGTCATGAACGGACCAGATGAATTTAAAGGCTGCGGAGGAATAGGTAAAAAGAGTGTGGGGGGCTTGGACCGGGCCAGATCATCGCCAGATATCCCCCAATTTAGATACCGTCCTAGAACATTCCAAGGTGTTATACAATAATTTACATTGACCCAGCAGACAGGAAAGCCTAATATATCCAATACCGCAATACGGCAAAGCAGGGGTTGGTTTTAAAGGTAACCTAATACAGAAGGGTGGTTTCGGGTACGAGCCGAGAAACAAAGCGTGAATGTTTTAAGGGGTAACCGTTTTTCAACCTGTATCAATTTATGGCCATTAGAGCGGGTTTCAGTGCGAAACGAAGACGCGTCCGGAGGGTTGATTCGGGTACCTTAAAACAGCGCGCTGCTTCAGGAATAGCACTGATTTTTTGGGATTTCAAAAGCCTGTATAGCTGATTAGATTCTATCCTCTTGCTCTATTGAATTTGTAGAGGATCGGGTGCGAATTAGTGGCATGGTAGGTGGTTGAATTAACTAAGTGCTAATTCCCGGACGCGTTTTGGGTGGGGTGCGCAGCTGGGCCGGGAAATACGTTATGAGGTTAGGGTGTAATGAGTATGATTAATCATGGCGTCATTCGATATCAGACGGTTTTATCATGAGATAAATAGTGCTTGTTTCCAGCGCTCGAATGCTATCTACACAAAACAGAACAATCAAAACATATTATAATTTCTGCACCACTTCCTCTCTTCGTTTTTCATTTCCACCATGGACACTGCCAAGGTCTGTGAATATGCGAATCTGTGTCCTTGCACAAACTTACACATGCATACAGAACGCCGCCAACTATATTACCGAGACCGTGAAGGGCACTGGTGCTGAAGCTTCCAAGGAGACCAACAAGAACGTAGCAAAGGATGACGATGCTAAGATAAGCACTCGTGCAACCGCTGCCAAGGATGCTCTTGTCGACAAGAAGGACGAGAAGGCTCACGACACCAAGGCCGATCTCAACAAGGGTTAGTTCATCTGCCTAATAGCTACGTGGTTAGTTGTTAATGGTCTCGCAGAACAGGCTAAGCATGGCTAAGCATGGGTACTCACCAATGTTGACGGTTTTGAATCAATGCTTCAGTTGCCGTTGCCTACCCTCGCTGGTCTGATACGTGGTGACTGTATGATATGTAACTATATAAAGCAAGCGGTGATAACCAAAATGACACTAATAAATGTCTATTTATGAGAAACAAACGTATCACCAGAAGTTAATGGGTAGGAACGTCTTCCGTTTTCAGGTCTATGAAAAGTCAATGACGCCATAGAGGTACACGATCGATAATAATTCGATAATAGTAAAAATTCGGACTGTCCTTCGAGATCTTCAGTCGCCAGCCAACCACCTACTTACTGATGTCACGTTAAGGGGATATTTCAGAATGTCAAACCACAGTGGGTCGTAGGATGGAAAAGCATAATGGGCACTGGGAAGGGGTTGGACGCCCCACCATTATCTGATTGGTGGGTGGGACAACCGATGTTCTTAAAAGATGGAGTTGCAAGTACATACACAGCGCACTTTGACCTCAAAACAAGCCTCACTGTGTCCCCTTCACAAAGTTCTTTCCTCATTCTCAATCGTTGGCCTTACAGATTGCTCCCAATGATTGACAACTGGTAAGATAATCCGCTAAAGTCTGCAGATCATTACCCTGTATGCTATTTGAGCTGCAATGTTGACGGAACACCTAGAAGCCGACGACGGTCTTATCAATAAACTCCAGAAGAACCTCTTTGATATCGCCCCGCCTACCAAACGCAATCACTCTGGGTATGTCTCATGGCTTGAGTGATACTTGAACGCAGAAGTTCCTGTTGACCAATGGGGAGTTAGACAGACTATATGGCTAAATAGCAACTGCATCGTGGAAAACAGCAAAATCGGGTATATGTGAATCAGCTGTGGGATTGGGTAAATGTATGGTGACATTAGTAGTGTTTGAGAATGCCTCTCTGGAGGTAGCGTACCTACCCGCGGCAAGTGTTTGATTTTACCGGCCGTGTCCGCCCACGTAATTCCGTAGCTTCCTCATCCTCCAGCCAAAATGCAACCATTTCAGGGGGCTGGTGGGTGATGCGTATTAATTAATGACGGGGAAGACCGGGCCTCCTTCGAATGCGGCGATTTCGCTCTTTATCGCTGATTGCATGATCGATAGCGGCGCTATCAGACCGCACCCCCATCGGGACAGCATTTCGTGTCCCCATGACCCTATCCCAGCCAGAAGTAATGACATGACCAAGATCCGTATAGGAAGAGTGTGAATCCAGAAATATGTCCTGTCCTTCAGGAATATTGAGGATGAAGAACCCACAAACAGAGAGGGACAGGGTCCCACGAAGGCTGAAACCGAATTGTCGCATCGAAATTGAAATAGACAAAATATCATTCACAGTGTTTTCTACTTTGTGAGAGGAAAGCAGGCTATGGGATACTTCTGAATTTACGATGCATATTTATAAACGGTGAGTTTATATACTCTATCTCAAACAATCCAAGAGTGTAGGTGTGACACCAACGCTTTTCGGAAGTATTGTATTGTACATATGGTCAAAAAAGTAGTGGCAGGAATGATGGCAGAATTCTAATCACGTCGGTACTTCAAGGCAAGGGAGGTGCGTAATCAACATCACCCTTTCAAACACAGCGGCGTATCATTAGTATTTGTACCCCATTACTCCCGCCCCTGACCGCTCTTCCTATACCGCCTGCCTATTTCCAATAAAGTGCCAGAGGTACAAAAGTACATTCTTGGCACATCTCATTCGTGCTTAAGCCGAGTCTAAGTGGAAACCGTACCGCGGAGAATGGGTAAATTCTGCGGCTGATGCAAAGCTGCGTAAGCTGTGCCGTGGTACTTCATCTATCAGAGAAGTTCAGGATGTCTGAGATCAAGTGCACGAGTGACGTAACCGATCAGCGCTACCTAGGTATAGCCCCGCGAATTTTACATATTCAATTTGAACATATCGTACAATTTACTTATTGTAGCTTAGTACAGAAGTAGCTCCTCTCCCGATGCTCTTATAAGGTCAGATCGGCCAACAATCGACCCTATATTCAATACAGCTCATGTCATGCTACTATCATAGTAAATCTGATAGCTCGGGAAGAAATGCCGTTACGTAGCCCTAATTGGGACCTCTAGGCCTTACCTAGGCCTTTCGAAGAATTGTGGAGAAGGTAGTCAATGGCGAGAAATATTGGACGTCCTGTTATTGAGATGATGTAAGCGGAGAAGGCGTCGTTTATTCACACCCGTGTAATTTGCGTGTTTGTGTACCTTGGGATGAGCCCGAGGGTTAGCTTCATACATTAGACCAGTAAATTCATAATGTTCGGTAATGGATGCAGGTCCCATACGTTAGCTTCAAAGCTGATCATTCGAGTGCAGGTTTAAGCAATATTGGTCGGTGGTCTTCCAGCAATGAGCTGTTTTTGACTGGGCTGTTTTGACCTGGTATGTGGCTGTATTCTATTGTATCGATGACACATCATGCCTTACATTCCACCTTAGTATAAATCACACAAGCTATGACCATTATAAACCATCCATGGCTGTCGGTGAGCAGACTAGTTTATACAATCAGAAATATAGACGACGGTAGCTGCAGTTTGATGCACTATGAGACGCACCAGCCTCTATGCATGAGTCCACTGGTCTCCTTGAGCCGCGGTAGACCGAATATGAGGTCATCGACATGAATTAAATGTTTTAGGCAACACCAACTGTTTCAATGAACATATTCCTGGGCCCAGCCGATGGATTCCAACGGAACGACATATATCAACCGAAACAACATCAGTTTTCAAGACAGATCCGTCGGGCCGTCCACCTATCACGCCTAACAACCAGAGATTGACGGTTCCACACACCTCCTTCCCGGCTAAAGTACTTTTGTATGTTGCACTCCGTACAATGTACACTCTAGTATGAGATCAGAGTCTGGATATATCGCGCTGTGATGTTGGTCCATTTGAGGTCTGGAATAATAGACCAAAACTAGAAACGTCCATGTATAAAGTGCTCGTATGATATAACCCTAAATAGCATTGATTTGCTGCTGAACCCAACAACAATATGGAAGTGTCATTTCGAAGTACATTACCTACCGAGAACGGGAAATATTCCAACGGTCTCTCCCAAGTACCCGTGGGCGTGAGCCGTGTTCGGAAAACTCGCCGATCATATAGTGTGTTGACGCGATGCTAAATAAAAAATGTTCCTAGACTGAATGAAAGGAACAAGATATGTATACTATGGCAAATTATATCATCTATATGTGTCTATCCATGGATATTGTACTGCCCAATAGGGAAGCGTAATGAGTGAAATGTACTCCGCGTCGTAAATTTACAGGTTTCTTCATACCTGAACACCTTTCCATAGCTCGGTAACCTTTCTCACCCTGTTCTCCACAATATATTTCTCCTTACCAATCACTTTCTTCCGAGCAAATGTATACAATTTGGAGAATCATAGAATTATTGAATTGCGGATTTCATTGGGGGGATACTTAGGGGAAAGAAGGGAAAAAAAAAAAAAAAAAAAAACGCCGACATTTCTTACCAGAAGTGGTCCCTCCCGAGATCACAACTCCAACTCCTTTGAAAATCTTCGGAGTATATCCAATGGCCCCCTGCTCTGATGAAAGTCCACTGTGGCTCAGTGGATGACAGTCCTGTGAGATCTCTTTTACATCTTTCATTGGATGGTCGTCAACCGTACCATTTTCCCCTCCCTTAAAACATCGTCATATCCCCCTCCTTCCACCCCTCGTCTCTCAAATTATACCCTATAAGAAGGAAACATTCTCCATTACTATTTTCTGCAATCTGGTTCGGACTTCTTTATCTACCTTCACCATTCTGATCTAGTCCGAGCTTCCATTATTCCTTCAAAAGGCAAATTCCTCATAGGACCTTTCACTTGATGCAAGGTTTCGCACAATCTGAAGCTATCGAACACTCCGCACAATATTCGGACACTCCCTGACCTCGATACTCCACATTTTGACACCGAAGACCAGACGGGACGCATCCAAGCGTGCTGGCAGTTGGCCGTGGACATATTTCGTCTTTTCTCCCCCTGGCTCAAGCGAAGCAGTGGTAAAATAAACAATGTTCAACAACCGGTGAGCTTTTTACGCTGAAGTTGTCAATAATATAATTGGTTTCCTCTGTAACATTATATTCTTTCTGCGCAGGAGAAAGTCTCAAAAGCCGGATACTGAGTTCATCAGTCGGTTTCGGCAAGCATTCTCAGACATTGTCCCTCGGCGAGATAGCCAGAGCTCGCGCAATGTGAGGGCAGGCGAGCCTTTGATGGTCTCAAGGTATATAACATCATGTGTTCTACCAGACAATAGGTGTAAGATCAGAACTGACCCAATTCTTGCTCATAGTATGGCCGAGAACAATGATGTGAAAATTGAGGATCATGATGTCAAGTTACCCATCACCAACAACGACCGCACTCCCCAAAATATGCACGAACTGGGGTTGACGCACTCATGGATGGAATCTGCTCCATATTCCATGACACCGCCTGCCAACCAGCATACAAGCTTTTATGCCACCACTTCTTGTGGAATGGGTGCAATGTTCTATAATCAGGCTGGGGATTTGCATAGTCCGACAGGGATGCACTTGACCCCGTTGTCGGAAATGCCAGCTGTACACAATAACCACAGCGTCAGCTTTGAGCCGTTCCACCCGGAGTTCATGAATCCAATGAATGACATGAACACTCAGCAGCCGTCATATACGCCAAGCGCATTCATGCACCCCGACTCCGGATATGATGCTATAGATGATACCATCCATGAATTTTTAAATGATGTACATGTCGAAACAGCATCCAATTTGATGGCCTCGACGGAATTTTCGGCTCAAATGGCTGGTGACACGTCCTATGCCAATGGCGAGAAGTGGGTTAAACCTGATCTGTAACTTTCTGTTCAATGCTCACCGCGCTCTACCGCATCCAGATTCCGCTTCAATGTTTCTTTGGGAGCACCGACCGCCATGGTCAAGAACATGAGTGAGATACCGGTGACTTATCTCAATAAGGGCCAAGCGTACAATCTCTCAGTTGTCGACACGAGCCCACCAATCGTCAACCACGAACCGCTTCGATATAGAACATTTGTCCGCGTTTCCTTTGAAGAGCGAGAACTACGGATGAAACCGTCAGCATGTTGGCTACTATGGAAGGAAGGCCGCGGTATCACAGAAGCCCATCAACGAGGCGGGAAATTATTAGCTGTGGAATACGTGGATCCATTACAAGGTGGCAGCGACGCACAGAGGAACCGACAGGTGCAAGTCGAGAGTATGTCAGTCGACGGCTTCTGCGTCACTTGGACTGCCAATCCGACGACTGGCGCGTCGGGTTGCAACATTCCCGTGCGGTTTAATTTCCTTTCCACGGATTTCAGTCACTCAAAAGGTGTAAAGGGAATTGCTATCAGGCTATGCTCGAAAACCGAGCTATTGTCCCCAGGCGAGGAGGCAGGTATATCGCGTGATACGGAGCTGTCTTACTGCAAAGTAAAGCTTTTCCGGGATCATGGTGCTGAGCGGAAGCTGTCCAATGACGTTGCGCATGTCAATAAGAACATGGATAAACTTAAGCAGCAAATTTCCCAGGCAGACGTGGGTGGGTTTACGAAACGCAAACGGGGAAACAATGCTTCTGCCGCAAAGAGATCCGGCGGGTCTTCGGGTAATAAACGAACTTGGTCGTTGGACTCGGAAGATGTGCCTCCAGAGAAAGTCTCGTTGGAGGATGATCTCCAAGCCAAGTTGGCTACAACGCAAGAAATGCTTTCATCTACTCGCTCAGTGAGCATTTTCGGTTTACGCGGTGATAAATTCGACGATCCCGACCTATATCCCATTCAGTTATCTGATAATGGCGATTCCCCTCAGTATGTAAATATAGGACGTCCAAACTCGCGTGAATTGGAGGCAATTATGCCCTCACCTCCCGACACGAATACCTCTTCGAATTCGCCGCCTACTCAATCACTCAGACTAGGAAATCGCCCGACCATCATCCAGAGATTTCCCGCTGGTGACCAGGTCTCAAGGGGGTTTCATAGAGGCCGCGGGTGTAGACTTAACCTATCGACCTCCAGCTGAGTTTCCTAAGCCTGGTGAGTTTGGGAGCGCAACCCGATCATTACTATCCTTGCTAATTATCTTAGCAGTCGCATGCTTCTATGTCCGGATTTCTGGGAATGCGAAGCGTTCAGAGGACTTCTACCGTGCAATATATTTGACAGAGCGCACAGTTCAAGACCTTGAGAGGCAAATTACCGAGAAATATCAAATCGACCAAATTCGAATCTCAAATATAATGCATGCCCACGAGAAAGGCATGCGAGTCATAGTCGATGACGATGTTGTCCGCCAGCTTCCAGAGGGTCAAGACATAATCCTCGACATCTCCGAAACACCGAATCCGAATGACCATGCTACTGGCACATCCGGATCTCCCATGGAAATAACGTTAATCTACTAAAACTGCACCGCCCATACCTCAAAAGGCCATGTCCCGCCTCTCATGTTCGAACACAATACAGAAGTAAAGATTTTTCGACTCGCCTCATCTCACCTTGCTAGCCACTGGTCTCCCCGCACTGGTTTGCAGCGCAGGACTTTTCTATCTTACACCAGTTGCATTCGCCTTGTCTTTTTATGTTCTGGTATTTCCTTTCTCTACGGGCCGGCATTTACTGCTGCTTTACGGGGCGTTGAACAAGGGATTATAAACGAGTCTCAGAGCAACGATACCCTGTTATATTGTCTTTCAATTTTTTACGTCTCTTTGTTCAAACTTAGCGTTGCATACCCATTACCGACGATATATGAGTCGGTGGATTACGGAGCTATTGATATGTTATGTCTTGGTTATTATTTCGATCTGTTGAAGGCTGAGCATACGACGTTGATACCCTGTTCACGTTAGTTCACCAGATATTGCAATACGTGTATTGCTAGAGACATAGCTAAGCATCTCTCTTACCTGACATTTGTCGATACCTACATGCAGTGATATCGAGAAATAGATGGCTTACTCGATGCCACCTTTGGTATACCTACTAATCTTCGCCATATACCTAATTCATCCAGCCGCTCGGAATGAAAGAAATGAGGAGAAAAGGATATACCAGCATAGGAGTAACGGCTTATCGTTTATTCCATTCGTTACATTGTACTATGAACTAGAGCTGAACAGTCGCTCGGAGCGAACCCGATCAATAAGAACATGATGTTTTGGATCAATTTCGTGGCAAGGAGTCCAAGCGAGAAGTGATTTTCCTCAAAACATATGGAGGCAGCCAGCACAGTGGTCAATTTGATTACTTATCCACAAATCATGACATTGTTTTAGTAGAACATAGCGAACGCGAAGCAAAAGGACGCTAGGCTTTACAGGTCACTCAGAAGGGGCTATCGAACGCCGAGCCTAGGAGAAGCTATCGGGTGTGATACGATAAATCAGAGGATCGGACTGAAGGTTTTCGAGAACTGCATCTGTTATAGAGGCACTGGGACGCACATTAGTCAAACATCCGATGAAGCGTTGTAGTAGAAGGACACATACGCGAAGCCTCTAGCGACCATGTCTGGGAATATGTTGATTACAGTCCCACCGTCTCCATAAATCTGTTGGATGCAGGCACTGATTGCTCCCTGGTGGCGAGCCTGAAAGGTTACCTGTCTTTGTTAGTGGGGTGTGTAAAAGGCGAATTAAAGTTAACTCCCATATAATACATGGTCATATTGTCAGGCTTGTACAATTGCTTCCAATTCTCGTTGAGAGGAAAGAATAGAAGCTCGAAGAAATGAGATGTCAGATGCAGACAGGTTGCAATATATCATTTTTGAACTCCCCGGTGTCTGAAAAAACCCGAATGTAGTAGGCTTACCGTCAGAAACAGCCGCACAAAATTGACCTATTTTGAGATTGTACAACATCAGCCCCGAACTCGGCCCACTCGCGACACTCCAGAGGCCAGAGGATGACAGTCAAGGCTGTTTCCCCGCATACCTTGGGAAACTCGCAGTGAAATACGGACGGTATTCCGAAGGAGGTGAGCATCGCTAGACATCCTTATTGATATTGCATTGCTGACAGCCCCTGGAGGCGGAGAGTTTCGGTGAAGGAATGGGCGCTTCTTTCACGGCAGAGATTTTCAAGCCTAAGGCTGCTAATAGCAGCGTAGAAACGGGGTTGGAACGCACTCGTGGCCGACTGAATGTCTGTCTTGACGAAAGTCACACGGTCCGGGCTGAAGCCCGCGTTTCAGATTTATCGCACCTGGGTTAGAGGTCCCGCATGATAAGGAGGCGTTTGCGAGGCGCCAGAGGTTTACCAACATACCTCATGAAAAGGACAGCATCCCAGGCGTCCTACTTTTTGCAGCCCCAGACCGGTTAGCGGATCTCAACCTCGAGATTCGTCGCTTGTTCTCCATCGCACATGAGAATGTGAGCATGAATGACAACGATCCCGTTCCCACTGGACTCTACCGTGAGCCTGTGCGTCGAGGAGATTATGATATGGAAGAGGCAGGTTTCCGTCTCGTGCTACCATTTGCACTACGACCTGGTTTCTTCCGAGACGAGGAAGGGGCTAGGGTGAGTGATTGGAGACCAGTTACCTCGGGCTCATTCACGGAACTCTTTCAACATGGTTACTTCCATCCGTTTGGGGGTGAACGGAGATCGCAGAGATTAGAGAGTGTGTTTGAATGGTGGATAGTGCTGGTTGAAAGTGGTGTATGGACAGTGGGCGAAGATGGCGTGGAGGGAGGGATCGATAAATTCGGAGATGCGGATAGGGGTGCCTGGAATGAATGTTCGATCGCACCAAGCTGGTGAGGTTTCCATTAGTTTTATGTGTTCTTGAAGATATAGGGCCACTGTGTGTGTCATATTCCGCTAGGCTAAGCCAGTAGCCTGTATATAGTACTTATTTCTCTTGCCTCCGCAGCGCCTGAATAATCACGTTATTGCTCAGCAGTTCAGTATGCATATTTTACAGTCGGATAGGGAAATAAAGAGTACCTCGAAATAATGAGTACGCATACATACATAAACAGTGGCTGTGTAAAATTTCCCTTTTAATTGCACCCCTATGCTTAAATTTTACGATGTTCACGTTCGCTTGAAGCAGGAGCAGTTTTAGGAAGCTCATTAACCGGCTTCCTATGCTACCTCTAAGAGACACAAGAGCCACTGTAACAATTTGTACCCGAGCAATAACCACTCGAATTGCCACAATATCCAGCCACGGAGCAACAATCACCAAACAATGATCCAACACATGTCATGTTGTTCGCAAAGTTGGGACCGCATTCTCCATTCGTAGAGGTGTATCCCGACGTTAAACAAGCCCCAGAGTAACAGTTAGGGGGACTGCAGTAATCGTTGGTGCTACCACAATATCCGTTGACAGAACAACAATCACCAAACTGTGTCCCAGTACATGTTTTGTTGCCAACGAACATAGCTCCGCATTCGCCGCTGATTGATGGGCCCCCGTTGTCAGTGTCACATTTTCCAGCGTAGCAGTTTCCTGCGCCGCAGAATTGAGTTCCATTGCCGCAATATCCGAAAACTATTCAAGTGAAGAGGTTAGTCGGTCAGTCATGATGGTCGCGCTCAGTCTCCTTTGACGCAGAGCCAAGCAAGAAGCAGGGTTGAATATGAGGGATGAAGTACTTACTACTGCAGCAGTTACCAAATCCAGAGCCGGGGCAAGCCATATAGCTATTATCGGGCCCACAGAGACCATTAGTGCTAACAGTGCTATTTCCGGCCGAGCCACAGTCATCCATGCATTGTCCTGAAGATGAACAACAGCTAACACAAGAAATGTGCGTTAGTACATATTCTCTGGAAATTTCATTCCTCGCCGTCTATTTCAAAAGAGACGGGTTAGGATGATACTTACTTCCCAAATCCACTTTCAGCACAAGTGACACCCACACCACAGGACCCATCAGACGAGACAGTCGGCGCAGAGACCGGTGCCACACAGACATCATAGTCGAGCCAGAGATTGGAACAGTTGTCATCAAGGTAGGTGTTCAGGGACTGCAACTGTGTGATATTAAGTCCAAATCCGAGATTCACTGTAGCACAGACATCACCTGAAACTACCTGGTAATACTTGCCACAGCTCTCGGTGGTACCGCTCTGTGTTGGGTAGGCTGGTGTTGCGGTCGTATAGTATGAGGGCAGTGCCTGTGGGAGCTGTAATGGTAACTGATGGCGTAGTCCATGTACCGCCAGGGGCTTCCATACAAACGCGCTGACTGTTGGCCACTCTGCCGCAGCTGCCTTGAATGTTAGAGTTCCATGCCAAATACTGAGACTCGGAAACGTTGTTGGTGGGGTTGAGGCAAGCTCGGCGAGAGATGTACTAACATAGTATTGAATATTAACACATACCCCTTTGGACCTTGGAATCTCGAATATGAGGGAATATTTTGGGAGGATAGTTGGGTATTCTTACCAGCTGGGAGATCCCCAAACAGTGTATATCGGGCATGGCAATGGCAGACAGGCAGGAGTATCGAAGAAGCAATCGTAGTCTCCTGTCGCCGTGCGTGCATCTCCCGTGGAGACGTTATATCTGTCAAAGGTTATCAGTTGTTGTTCATTCAAATTTCCTTTCTATCCCTGCAATGCAGGCTCTTGAAACTATTCCTGACTTCTTACGTGTCAGAAAGGTCGTCGCATGTTAGCCAATTGGCTATTGGCTGCACGACTTGTCCTAGACAAACTGCGGTAGATGCGGCGGTATTGATTGTTGTGGCAGCATCCGTAGTTGTGGCGGTTGTGGTTACGCTTGTCTGTGCACCAATATACAAGGTAGAGGAAGACATAGTATACGGCAATGTTGTGGAGCAGTTCTGTTGTACAGAATCAAATTGCCCAATCAGATAATCAGTGAAGTTGGTTGATGCTAACCAGGGATCCAGGAGTCGAAGCCGATATAGTTCTAGGAAACATTCACTGCAGAACTGGCGAGTTTTAGCACGCTTCCAAAACATATTCTCCGGGGCACGCTGATTCATACCATGGAAGGATTATAAAGGTTGGTCATTGCTTGCATGTCAGCAGTGATTGATTGGATGTCGAAGTCTTCGTCGTTGCAAATATCAGGCATGTCGCTCTCATCAGCGCACATAAGCGAGTCATATCGGATATAGTCACTGCCCTGCCACGACTGGGAATCGAAAAAGCACCAATTGAATTTACTGTGACAAGAAAACAGGCCTTAATTTATATTCCATACCAAATCATCCAGCACTCGTGCCGGGTTGAATACTTACGAGTCTTGCAGACAGGCGATCTGGACATTATATGTGAGGGAAAGTGACAAGGCTTTGGCCTCCACGATAACACCACCCTGGACAACTTTTTCACCTGCACAGGCTTGTTCCACATCTGAGCCCCATGCCTTAAATGAGTCGTGACATGTTGTTGTGCAGAGGGCAGTGATATTATCCATATACCAGTCTACATATCATTAATGATTAGATCATGCAGACGGTACGACGAATTACTAGAATTCGCCATGACCGTAGCCATTGGACTACCCGCGTTATTACCACTTACAATTAGAATCAACACCACCACCCAGTAATGTAGACACTGATTCATCGCAGGTAACTGTTGAATTCCTAGTCTCCTCTCTTAGCGGCCCTCCCCGGGAAGTCTTTGGGGTAGTATGGATAAAGGTTTCATTTTGCACTTACAATGCGTCAATGCAGCCGCTCGTCAAGTCCCATCCTGCTAGTAGAGTTTCTCTATCGTAATAGGCTTATAGTTGGAAGTCGGCCACAACCAACGACACAGTTGCGATCCAAGTCGCAACAGTGACAAGAATGGAATTCCACTGCATATTTGCCCACGAGAACCCGAACTGATGTGAAGTTGGGGCAAAATATACGAAGAAAAGAGCAGTCCGAAGTCGCCAACAGAATGACGACCTACTGGAGAAAGGTCATTTCCCAGTCGTGGATTCAGCACACAACAATCCTCGCTTATCTCTTAGTTTCACCCGAGTAACAACTACTGTGGACACACATTGATAAATACACACTCTTTTGATTCTCCGTTTCCGGGTGCTTTCCCTTGTTATTCGGTCTCACAGTACGATCTCTAGGTCTGATGGTGGTAGCTCACTCCTATCTCGACTTGTCTGCCTAGTCAGATTGCCGCCGAGCGCTTCCCTCTTCGGTACGAATTGCGGGCTATGTATGATCTGTTTCCAGTTTTGCCCGGTCAGGCCCGAGGCCTCGAAATGGAGCTGAGGTACTCACACCGTTTGTCCTTGCAACCAGGCTGAACTAATTGCGGCCCGAGCGTATTAGGAAAATGCACGGACCTTGGGTCTAGGTGGAGAAGGTGATGCAGTTTAACCAATCCTACTCAATCAACGCAACTTTTCTACAGAAATATTAATAATTATCCTAATCTCAAGGTTTCCATGGCGGATCCAAGCGTCTTCTTTTAGTCTGTGCGCACAACCCACGTGATCCCACGTGGGACTGTCTATACTTATAACCTGTGGACACATGTTATGGTCGCCCCCGTCTGCGAAAATCTGGCTTACTTTTGAAAAGCTTAATAGCTTCAAATATTCCGTCATGGTGATATGTGTCTAAAATTTGCTTGTTTCCTTTATTGCGGTGTAGCCGTGAAGAGAAAAAGCGCACTCAATATGATTGGGTCAGGTCGTGGTTTAGTACGAACCGGCCGATGTGCCATCCTTATTTGAAAGTCTTAAGTATTTTCCGGCGCGCAATTTTATACAGTCCTCAGTCAGTACTCAAGCTGATCTGATAGGGCCAAGATGAGTGGAGCATAGTTAAATAGCAAGCGTATGGAATCGCGGACGCCAATGAGTCTTTCTCCTGTAGATAGCTCCGAGTAGTTTCATGGCATTTTAGCGGAAGTCACTATCAGCTGCTGCTAGTAGAGAGAGATCGAGGCTTTGAGACTGTTCTGTTCCGCCGGTAGGGCTTTAGCAAGTTTCAGCTAAGACCAAGAAATGGGTGGTAGCTGATCTTGGTGCGGCCTCCCCCAACACAACCGAATCGTCAGATGTCGTAGCTTCGACAATAAAGGATTTCGCTGGCTACATTGACTTGAAGTGACTGGTTGGTCCATTGCTCTGTCCTTTGATATTCGTGACGGGCCCGTACGGCTCATAGTTCTTAAGCAAGGGCATTGGTCTAGCCGGTGTGCCATCCCACCATGGACCTACACTAAGTCATTAGTCGCAGCAGATTCTGAGCAGACTCTCAAGGACACCCAATGGACGTAGAACTAGGTTTCCGGAGATCAAAGGCTCATCGTCATCGTTGACCCACGCCGTAATTTCAATTGCAGCAGATAAAGTGGCAAGAAGGCTAAGTCCTCGTATTATTTTCGCGTGCCTACAAGCTCCTAGACTTCTCCGAGACATTATAAGGCCACGAGAGCAGCCCGTCAACATCTGCAATGGCCAAAAACATATCGAGTGGTTTTACTGGGATATCAGAGAGAAAGAAAACAGTACCAATATATCTGTGGGTTGTAAGCGAAACGAGTTGTATGGTAAGTTCATTCCTTTTCTACTTGGCAGTGGCCGCGATAACAGGAACTTGAGGTGTAGCTTTTGAATAAGCATTCTGGTTTTACGAAAGCCGATACACTTGAAATCAAATTTCTGTAATGCCCACTAGCTTTGCTTGACCATGCAATTTCCATCGCCCGCTCAGTGTAAACCCCCGCTGACTGGTTTCTTTCCATAGCTTGGTGTGGCTAAAGCAACAATCGTACGCCTTCAATCTGAAACTTGCTCGTTCAGAGAGTGTCGGATATTGGCGCTGACGGCTGTTTTGGTCATCTTCAACGTCTTTTGCGTGACTCTGAGGCGCTTACAAACGACTAAGTCAATTGCATCCGGCAGAAACAGCTCTAATACTTCATCCGGTAATTCTTCAAATTTGAAGTTGGGGACGTATGCTCAGAAACACTTCGTTGACTGTGCTCTGCTAATAGTCGACAGGCCGACGAAAACAAGGCATTGCCAGAACTGCTTTTATTACAGGTTTTGTATGAACGGAATGGATGTTAATGCGGTAGTGGGGGAATAAGTTACAGGTAGAAGTGCATTTCTCTTCTCAATTAGGTATAGGAAAGAGATAAACTGAAAAATAAATGCGGCGACTGAAATTTGTTCCAATATTGTCATCCCGTCCGCCACCTGTGATATTAGTCGCCGTATTCACCAGGTTCCAATACAACGACCGTGTAAGATATTTCAGCCGAGTAATTTTGACCATGCGTTTAGTGGTTGCACCGAGCCTTGATGCGAGCCATCCTTCGGCAGCTTGCGATAATTTGGGAAAGGAGAACAAAAACAATATCACTCCTACCAGCATGGTGCGACATATATCCCCGCAATTACTAAGTCCAGTGATCTAGATAACTATGCCCACACACTGTGAGGCGAGCTTTTTTCAATATGTTTTCGCTGTGTCACCAACACATCATGATGACGTCCAATGATTTCAACATGAAAAAGAGTATAAGTAGAGCCAAAACAAGCGTTCGAAACATTTCGTTCGCTCTTTCTCAACACAATCCGATCCACTTCTATTATTATTGACTTCGCCAAACATGGCCGACAGAAAGGATAGGGGATTCGCCAGTCAACGCGGCACCCTGGACCCCCAATACGATGAAGAGATTCAAGGCCCAATCAAACCCGGCTCGAATGATACCCGTGAGGAAATCAGTAGGTATTACCTTTTTTCCTGCTTCCATCTGGCTGACAGTAGATGTTAGTTCAGGATGACAAAGTGTCCGACAGAAAGGACAGGGCATTTGCCAATCAGCACGGCACCCTAGATCCCCAATACGATGAAGAGATTCAAGGCCCCATCAAACCCGGCTCGAATGAATCCGCTCCAACTTCCTGAGCGATGATAGTGTACGGCAGGCAACGTATCAAAACGCCTTCTGCTTCCAAGAAAGACCAGGATGTAAATGATATATTCTGGTGGCCTGATCCTTCAGGTAACCCCAACAAGGCTTTTGCACCGTGTCACAAGCGACATCTAACTATATTACTTCGCAAATTAACGATTATTTTGAGCAATCATTCCGTATATTGTGACTTAAACTCTGGCCTACAGTCTGTCTGTAGAATTGGTTGTTTCTTTAGTGGTCAAAGCAGGAAAACGTTTTTAAGACGCTCTCTATAAGCTGCCCTTATTGCTAGGCGGGGTGGTTAGTTCGTGATCAAAAGCTACATTGGTTACGATGAGTGTACTCCGCTTCAAGCGGGTCAGATTTGGGATTCGAGCTTCCCACAAAAAGTATACTTTACTCCGTCCCCAAGGCATCATTTTAGACACGCAGGAATATGACCTACCACCCATTATTGTTTTTTGAACACGATTGATCTACGGAGCGGAGGGGGAAAAAAACAAAAAAACAAAAAAAGCCGCCCCCAAATTAATATAGTAATATACACGCTAGCGGGCAAACGATAAATTATCTATGTGTACACACACGCAACGAATGGATTTATAACTAGTGACAGACATCAGGTGTATAGCGAACGTATTGGTAAATTCACGATGGTAAAATTCTCTTAACTAAGAACAACAATGGTCCGTTTTTGACGATCTGGTCGGACACAATTAATAAGCAAAATGCATAGACTAAAATCACATGATTTAATGGTATTGGAATCGGTAATCCATCTGTATTCCGACAACTAGCGCTGTCGGATAATATTGGTGTCACCGTGACACTCACTTGCTCGAAACGAAGCTCAACACCCACCTTTCCATCTTTGAAATTCTAATAAAAAATGTCTCAACAGAGACCAAACTGTATTTAGTTCTAACCAGAAGCCTATTCTTGGCAAAAGGAAGTGATTTGTCGTCCGAAAACTTCTCAACGTAGGAAAAACTGATTTTGGTTACTCCTTGCTTCCTTGCCCTTGCCTGGAGGTACACTCGTCACATTATTTATTACTGAAGCAATACCTCGCAGCAGGCAAATAATAGCGAAAACTGGGATTTTATTAATTCCACTATTTCTTTCAGTAGTCCGGGTTTGCGGGCCTAGATTAATGTACAGCGACGAGCCCTAAAAAGGAGAGAATGGCCTTCCAAACAGCAGAAGTTTAGACGTCAGGTGAACCCATTGTCCGCATAAATGAAGATTTCGAAAACTGAATCTGTCCAAAGTCCATTCGTTTCATAAAGTGAAAACTCATTTAACAAATCCGGCGGCTCCGTCCAGTCGTTATTGCTATCAAATGTTGTTGTAGTTCAGAGGTATGAATTAACTTATTATTTCAGAGGGATACATGAGCCTATATATACAACAATTAGCCAAGTTGATTGGAAATCAACTTGGTCGTCTGTATAGACACTTCGGAGCTAATTCCGACAGTGCGGCTTGGTTCCTGATCTGCACCAGCTTCATATCACAACATTCCCCCTCAGGATCGCTTTGCTGGCAAGGCGATACTGGATTAACGCTGTGCAGGCAAGCCTCGGTAAAACCGCTCAAAAAACCTTCGTGGGAAAATAAAGTGGAAAGAGCGCCTGCGCTGTCACATTCGTTGCCTCCGAGTCTCCAAGGCTTCGATTCCTAGAAGACTACAGAACTTGGCAAAAGCCGTAGGTCCCAACGGCTTGGTGAGACCGTCAGCGGCCTGTTCCCCAGTAGGAACATATTGAAGACCAATCTCGCCAGCATTCAGCACTGCTCGCTGATAATGAAATTTCACGTTGAAATGTTTGGTCCGTTTGTGGAACTCGGGATTGCGCGAGAGGGCAATAGCGGACTGGTTGTCAGCCATGATGTTGGTGACCGGGGACCGATACATTTGCGTTTCTGCTAGGAAGGTGCGGAGCCACTGCAGATGCAGAATAGCATTGTACTGTCCGATGTATTCGGCGTGTGTCGTAGACGTGGCCACTTCCCCCTGTCTTTTGGATGACCAGGAAACTGGCGCACCTGCAAGTTGGAATACATAGCCAGACGTCGAGTATGCACCGTCAGTGACGACGGAGCCACCAAAGTCGGCGTCTGTATACCCGATCAGCTGCCCACTGCGGTAGGTAATGCGATGAGATTGCGTGGCTTTGATGTAGCGAAGCAATCGCTGCAGAGCGACTTGGTGGTGCGATTGCGGCTGAGCCGTGAAGCGACTCAACATGCCCAGCGCAAACGCAATATCCGGTCGCGTGCCAACCATCAGATACATCAACGAACCAATGGCAGTCGCATAACGAGCTTTTGCTTCCTCGTCCGGAGGTTCCTCGTCTGGACGATGATTCAGGATGTGCTTGGGATTCATCGGCGTAGACTTCGGTTGACAACACTCCATGCCAAAGTCGGAGAGCACCTTCTGGATGTACTGGTGTTGGTGAATGGACACGGACCCATCGACGTGATAGTCGAACTGGACCCCGAGGAACGAACGCGGGGTGCCCAGATCATTCAGTCGGAACTCTGCTTGCAGGACTCGTTGCACTTGTTCGATTTCGTGGGTGTTTGCCGCAGCAACGAGAAAGTCATCGACATACACGCAAATGGCGCAATCCGGTTTGTAGAACACACAGTTGTCCGACTGGGCCATGGTGAAGCCATGAGAAGCCAGGACGCGGTGGACGCATTGGTACCAAATCCGCGGAGCCTGCTTCAGCCCGTACAGTGAGCGGCGCAGCCGGCATACGTACCCTGGCTCTTCGAAGCCTTCGGGCAACTCCATATAAATAGACGAATCGACGTCCCCATGGAGAAATGCGGTGACCGCATCGAATTGATGGAGTTTCCATCCGCGCAACACGGCGCTGGCTACAATGCAGCGGACGGAGTCCATTCGCGACACAGCAGCAAACGTTTCGTGATAGTCGATGCCATGTTTCTGCCGGTAACCTTTGATGACCAATCGCGCCTTGCGCGTTCCGTTGGCTTTGGTCCTGAAGACCCATTTACAGCCAATCACATGATCTCCGGCTGGGACGTCCTCTCGCCGGACCTTTTCCCATGTTCCGTGTTCGAGAAGCGACGCATATTCTTTCTGGATGGCGGCCCACCATTCCAGCTGGGTTGGGCCTGACACGGCCTCGTGGAAGGTCGCCGGGTCGACTTGTCTGGCCGGTGCGGTATTCAATGTGCCTGCCAAGTACACCTTGCCTAGTGACTCCAGGAGTCGCCGCGACGGCCTTCGTCTGCGACCATAGATCGAATACCCAAGATCCGATGTCAAGTCGTTTCCTTGTTGGCTTGGATTCACTACTGGAAGTGTCTCCTCTTCACGCCCAGGTGGTGTTTTCTCTCGCTCACTCGCCGGAGGTACTGGCGATGCCGGTGGTGTTAGCAGCCCTCTGGCTGAACTTGGCATTGACGGAAAGACAGGTGACGGAGGAGCGTTGTCCGGGAGGTCGTTGCCTGTTTCCCCCTCGATGAGTGGCGCCACCGGGGTCCTCTCATCGAACTCGACATCACGGGAAAAGACGGTCTTTCCAGAATGTATCTCATAGAGCTTGTACTGGTTCGGTTCACAATAGCCTAGCAGTCGACACTCGGATGATCTCGGTCCGAGTTTTGCTCGATGCTCTTTCGGGATCAATACCCAGGCACGGGAGCCAATGCGTCGTAGATGCGACAGCTGAGGCGGCTTCCCGTGTAAAATTTCAAACGGCGTCTTCTTCCGCAAAATTGATGCTGGCGCGCGCAGCTTCAGATAGACCACCGTATCCACAAGCTCGGTCCACCAGGAAGGAGGAAGGTTCGCATCAGACAAGAGCGTGTTGATCCGCTCCCGGATAGTGCGATTCGTGCGTTCCGCCAGTCCATTCTGCCCTTTGCAGTATGGCGGCGAGGTGACAAACTCGACTCCCTGGGTCTCGAGGTATGTTCCGATCGGCAAGTATTCTCTCCCGTTGTCGGTGAGGAACCTTTTGATGTGGGCGCCGAACTGACGGTGCACCCAGGCCTCAAATTGTCGGAACTTCTGGAGCGCTTCATGCTTCCATCTCATGGCATATGCCCACGAGCCACGAGAATAATCGTCAGTAAAGGTGATCACGTACTGGAGCCATCTTTGGCAATCGGCATCTCCATGATGTCCGAATGGATCATTTCGAAAATCCTTGTTGAATGCAGACGTGGCCGTCTTGCACGGGAGTTTCTCTTCTGATGCTGCTTACCCGACATACACGCTGGGCACTGCGGCGTTGCCAGCAGCTGCGCCTGCGTTAGCGGTCGGTACGGAGTGCCGGTCTGCCGGAGGACCACCCTCAAGTCTCCCCGGTTCAGATGTCCCATCCGAGCGTGCCACAACGCTTCGGAGGCCTGGTCCACTCCTTTGCACGCATCTTCTTCGAGTATCACAGCTTCACCACCGAGTTCAGAGGTTGACGTTGCGCATTCTGCGTCACTTGACTCCTGAGGGTCGTCGACGTCCATGGCCACCGCCTGCGGTTCCAGGGAATCTACATGGCCGTGGGTCGCCGGCGCCCTCGCCAGTTGGACTCGCTCTCGAGATCTTCTGCTCACATGGCACCGCAGGATCAGTAGATCCTCCTCCGCATGGTAGGCGGTCCCCACGGTCCGTCCTCGGCGTTGCACGAAGACATTCTGTGGGTGCGCCACCACCGAGTAGCGGTCTCGCAACAGCTTCGGCACGCTGATCAGGTTCATCCCGACGCGTGGCGCGAAGTATACATTCTTTAACACCAGGGGTTGGTTGAACTTCCCCCGGAGCGTGAGCTTCACCGTACCAATCCCTTCGGCTTCCACTGGATCGCCCGCCGTGTCCAGCATCTCGCGGTGGGGCCGCAGACTGCTGAAGCAGCTCCGGTCCCAGCAGATGTGGCTGGTGGCGGCCGAGTCCAGAATCCACCGGGGTTGCGGTGCGTGGGTATAAAAGGGTCGTCACCCTCGCCCTCACGATATTGATCCTCGGTCTCTTGGAAGTCGGCGGGCCCTGCCGATCTCCCACCTGGCTTGATGGTATATTTTGCAAATTATTTCTTGGTGAGCCGGAAACACTCCGTTCAGCCTTCAGGGCATGGTCCCTGGACGGCTGTGCTTCTCGCTGTTTCTTCCAGCACTGCGCGACCACATGGCCGCGCTTCTTGCAATAGTTGCATTTCTTGGCAGTCTGCTGCACCGTATTGATGGACGGGCCAGATGCTGCCTGCAAGGGCGTTGGAGACTCTTTTCTCCGGACCGTCTGTTCGGCATTAGACAGACGGTTTCCGATCGTGGTCGGATTCACTGGATCCTTGTCATTCTGAATGGCATCTACAATCAGGACATATTCTGGTCCGATCTGCGTGAGCAGGATCGCGATGTGTGCTCGATCGCCGATCGACCCGGGCGCGATGGCATTCAATCGATGTACCAGCAACCGTACACGGTCAACGAATTCGCGCGCACTGCCGCAGCGCTCGCCAGTGGTTTCGCGAAGCTGGGCGAACAGCTCGCAGAACGTGGCGAGTTCCATCCGCCGGTATCGTTCTTCGAGTTCATTCCAGAGGTCACGGGACGTCTCGAGTCCCGCGACATGAATGCTAATGTGGGGGGACAGGTACCGGAAAATAGTATGGTAGGCCTCGGCTTCGCGACGCGACCATTCACGGTGGCGCTCGAACGCCTGGACCTCCACTTCGAGGCGCGCTTCAATGGCTCGCTGCCTCACCGCCCCGTTGAGGTGGGGCTCCACCAAGGGGTGGATATCCGCCGTAATGGGTTTGGCGTACTTGAATAGACAATCGGGACGCTGAAGGTCGCCCGACACCACATCCCAGACCTGCCTTGCTTTGAGATAGGAGGTCATGAGACGCTTCCAGGTTGCGAAATTGTCGCTACCTGTCAGAGGCTCAATGGCCGTGACCGCTCGGTCGGGCGAGTCATGGACCAGAGCAGACATAGTGAGGATAATGAAAGCGGGGTAGATATATAATCAAGATGGTCAAGAAGATTCTCAGATGAGTAGAAACGGCACCCGAGTGTTTGCTCCCGGGCTCATAACCTGTTGTAGTTCAGAGGTATGAATTAACTTATTATTTCAGAGGGATACATGAGCCTATATATACAACAATTAGCCAAGTTGATTTCCAATCAACTTGGTCGTCTGTATAGACACTTTGGAGCTAATTCCGACAGTGCGGCTTGGTTCCTGATCTGCACCAGCTTCATATCACAACAGGGGGGACAAGGGGAGGTCGCAAGAACAATAAGAAAAGGCCCTGACGAAGCCGCGGAAATGTCAAAACCGCACTAAATGGTTCACTAGATAGCTCCTAGATCCGAGGTCTTATACGAACTCAACAGAAATACGAGATATAGCGTTCATCTTGGCGTGAAAGTTAAGACCCATGATCGACGGATCTGAAGGATTGACCGGGCAGTGGATAAGTTGTCGTTCATCTACGTATCCATGTGGGAACACAATGGTTGTGGATTGACAGTGCTGCATATACATGTACGAGACATATGCTTGTATGCCCGAAACGGGTCAAAATCCAACGGGTTTCCGGCTATCCTTCCTGGACTGGGTTGGTTGAGGCCGGAACCTCCGTGCCGAATATATGGGGCGAGGAATGACCATGTGCGTCGGGACTTGGAATGTAGGTCAGGAAGGACAAAAGCAAGGGGAATTTGTGTGTTCAACAAAGATGCAGAGAGGGTAACGGACATGCAGAGATTCATGTGTGATTCGTCATACCGGATAAATGTGGAAAGAAATGATTTTAATCGGATTCGACATCGACTCTTTAATGTAATATCTAGATCTAAATCCGAATGGGTTCGACTCTCACGGTATGGATTGCTCCATACGACATATTGTAGATATTATAGACCAAGAAACAAGCTTGGAAGTAGGAAGAGAAGGTGTAGAACGAAAAGACAGGATCCCGGTGGAAGATTGGGGAAGGGGGGAGTAAAGAGAGAACATCCAAAAGACAACAGACCTCCCACGCTGAAAAGACGTATCTTAATAAAGACGAAGACCGACCCACGCAAAACGGGAAGACAGACAAGTGACCTCGCCAAACAAAAGAAAAGAAAAAGAATCACCGTCGCAACGCAACATCCCCATCCTTCCTCATCCAAGGATACCAAACATTAGTATATTCCCGAACACCAAACTTCGGCGCACCGCCATGATCCTCCATCGAAGCAGAAGCACCCTCCCTCAAGAACTCTCCATCCCGCATACGCCTCTGCTCCCGCAGAGTCGGGCACTTCTTCTCCTTAATGAAGCGGTAAAACTTGCACTGGATACCCTGGAAACCGCGTCTCCGGCGATTAGGGAACTGGCGATTGAAAGCCTCGCGGACCTCCTTCCACTCCTGACACAGATCAACGCGGTGGTACCAGATGAAGTACATTTCCTCTTCTTCGTACTTTGGCCGCGGGGGACGGCGACTGTCGCCGTTAGTGGAGGAGGAGATTGAGACGCTTGAGTAGCGCTCGCGCGGATGGTAAGGGTCTGGCGAGGAAGGGGTGGACAGCGAGCTTTGGGTTCTGCTTGTGCTGGCGCGGTTGTCGGAGGGCCGGTAGCTGAAGAAATTTGGGATGGGCCCGTTACGTGGTTGGTGCTACTTTGGGTTGTTGCTGTGGTGGTGGATAGTGCTTGGCTGGTGTCGTGGTAGCTGCGGTTGTACCAGTAGTTTGGGCTTGGGGGGAAGCTTGGTGAGGGGTGGTGGTAGCTGTGACGGTTGAATGAGATTGAGGCGTGCTGGGAGCGTGGAGAGATGTCTCCGTCGCCTGGGTTCAATAAGGCGTCGATTTTCATTTTGCTTTGTCGTGCTGATGGGAGTGTTGCGTATGATTCTGTGTGGGTTGCCATTTTGGATGCCAGTACGTATAAGAAATTGACTTTGGGGATTTTATAGAGGACCAAGCTTTCCAGAATGCTCAGACCAGGTCTGATAGTAGAAGTGGGGAGTATAGAGAGGTTTATATCAGAGAGCCCATGGACGATGTGAAGTACAGAAGATGAAGTATAATATGTCCTTGGGGTAAGCAAGGTTTATAGATCTCTAAGGAAAAAGAAAAGCTGGAGCACCATTCGGTCTTAGATGAGGGAAAGAGCAGAAATTCGAAAAAAAAAGTCAGAGACTAAAGCGCTGTTGGATGCACTGGACCGACTGCCTGGGTCTGGTGTTCCTTTTGGTCCCCCTAGATGTGGATTCTCCACGGCAACGTAACTGAACGCGGAGACGTCGGGGGTCCTGCGAAGAGTTCTCTTTTCTTCTTGACAGCCTATCACCCTGAAATCGGTTTGTCCGGAGCTAGGGTTCTATGGCTGGCAGAATGCCGCACTTTTGCGGCGTCCGGTGCACCCCCGACGACCCTGTATAGCTGTGTACCGCGGATACACAAGCTCGTTGGGCTAACAGGGGCCCTTTTTTTCTAGAGGTTCGGTCCCACCCCCAGAAAGACATATTTCTATTCAAAAAAAGAAAAAAAAATTAAATTAATTAAATTGGAAAGATTTTATATAAAAAAAGGAATTAATAGACCGGTGAACCGGACAGTTGCTCCGTGTTCGGTGTAGTGGAGAGACCATACTGTTTTTTTATTATTATTTTTCAATTAATTTGATATCTTTTGAAGATGTGGCAATAGCTTCGGCCTACTCCGTTCCTTCACCTTTTCGAATGTTTATGGGAAAGTTTGGCTTTGTCTATACCGTTGGCTTGTTGGCTTGTAGCTTCATATGACACAATCCGATCGAATCTTTCTTTTTTCTTTTTCCTTTTTCTTTTGGTATTGTACATATATGCAGGTACGAAAAAAACGGGGGCCACGCGGTAACCAAAATTACAATTTACCTTTAACCTTTTGCAATTTTAGCGCCAAGGCGAAGTTTTATGAATGACAAATCCCGAGTTTGGAGAATATCAAAGTAGTTATCCGAGAAGATTCGGGATGTAACAGATGAATGAACGACTTTCTAAAGGATCAAAGGGGATTGATTTCTTGTTTCTGTACATTTCTTTACTGTTATTGCATGAGCGATTAGGTGATAGGCTTGAGACACCTATGAGTTAATATAACAAAACTAAGTAATTAATAAAGAGATGAAGAATCGAAGAACTCGCGTGCATTTTCTATTTTAGTGTTTCATTTGCGCTGTCCAACGCTGTCCAACGCTATCCAACGCTGTCCAACGCTAACCGTTCATGTAAGAAGTGGATAGGTAACGGACTAATAGATACAGTCAGGTGTGATTTTCTTTTTCTTTTTCGAGGTCATGGATGTGGGAAGGGAAGTGCAGAAATTAAGGAAAAAAACGAGAAAACCAACACAAACGCGCGGCATCTATTGGTAGACGCAAAAGTCATATGTTGCGACGTACGCCATGGTCCTGGGATGTCAGGACGAATGAGCGTGAGGAGCTAATGCAAGCTCAATTTGACATTGCCAACACATCTCCAAGCATTATGAGGTAAGAGAGATCCTTGAAGACCGTGGCACACAGGTCTCCTCTATCCTCTTCAGGGCCTTTTTCGGAGCTGCCGATAATCTATACATGTACTCCGTACTATGTATACCTACAGCTCTCAAATACCCGAGATACAGCGAACCATGGTTGATTTTTTCGTCCCAAACACCGGACGCGGGGGGAATTGGGGGAAAATCCAACTTCAACTCGGCAGCAGCCGGCACAGCGGATTTCCCGCGCAGTCAACTTGCATTAAAATATCGAAGTGATACATGTCCACTTTACGGATCCCGTTTACTGTGATGTTACTCGCGATAATAATTTTCCTCTGCGCCATTTTCCCCTCGATCTACGCCTTGACCAGGCCGATCGTCAGTCATCTGCAGCCGCCAACGGTTTTCTTGGATTTTCTTCAAGGTTTGACCGTTTGGACCATTCAATTTGATTAAAAAAAGGGGTTATACAATATAAAATATAGGCAGGTATATGCAGGTAGACGTAGTATTCCCAGGGTATCATGTATAGAAACCTGTTCTAAATCACTCGGAGACATTGACCCATGCAATCTCTCTCAAAAATGTCCAGAAACAGGAAAAGGACCAGGGCTAAAGGAAAAATGAAGGGAAAAAAAAAAGGCAGAAACGTTGTGATCGTATCTCTGCGGCGCAGTCAACTTGCGCAAGCGCCAAATCCATACTTAATTAGGGCACCATGCGCCCCACTTCTGTATGGCCCGTTGTTTCCGAGACCCCCTTGGCAAGCCTCTCACAGGCAATCCTAGTCCTTGGAGCCTCCGAATTCCGTGCAGATCGGATCAACATGGCTCCCCCGGGGCTAAAACCAGCCTTTCCCCCCCTCTCCACTCCGTTTTCTTTGTCTGCCGCTCTCCACCAAGTCCTAAGTCCAATCAGGATCCTTCTGGCGTTCGTCAGTCGCGTAGCCGCAGCCCGTTTCAATCACGTGAGATTATAGTGGTATTATAGTATGTTTTATTTTACAATACGCAGTACTCAGTGTCTTGCATTTTTCATTTCCATATCGCTTCTTTATCTCGACAATCCAATATACGGAATACACTAAGAGAGGAGATGCAGATAATATGCACCGCGCTTGACCCCCGCTGCGACACGAAGATCGACTCCTTCCTGAATAGACATATCGCCGTGCTCATCCATGGTTGCAAAAAGAATGTGATTTTCCAAGTTTAATTATCGTCACATTGCGCGAGTCATGCTGTGCATATTGGGCCCTACTCTTTAACGGCCAACCATTAACTAGTAGAAAAAAAAATAAAAAAAAAGAAAAAAAAAGAAAAAAAAAATAAAAATTAGGAGGAATGATATTCCATTTAATTAATTCAATTTCAGGACGTGGGCGGATTGGGCCAAAATTCATCTGTATCTATCCAATCACCTTTTCCTATCGCTTAACGTCTGATTTCATTTCTTTTTCTCTGCGGTGAGAGGTGCCGAAATCTCCAAATCTCCCCTTTTTCCGTTACTTTTTTTCCTTTGTTTGGTTTTTCTTTGTTTATAGTAGCTTCTTAATTATGAGCCAGAATATGCAGGGTTGAATTCCAAATTCTTGTTCTCCGGAACTTTACATTGGCTCATCACCGATGCCACCAATGGTCATGTCGGGATGATAGAGCATGGGATCGCATCGGTATCGGGGAGCCCGAGCAGACAATGCACTTGCGCGCTTCGACTCGAGTAACGGGAACATGACGGTACCCCCTATTGTACGATCCGAGTCAGCAAGGCTTGAACCACTAGGACGAGTGGTTATGACTTACCAGTTCATAAAGATCGCAGAATGTTTGCTTGGAACGAGACGATCAATGAGCTTCGTGGTCATACCTTACCGACGAGATCACTTACAATTGTCTTCAGCAATGCAGTCACCATTCATGCCATGTTGATATGATGTTGTATCCAGTTCGTCGCACTCTCCGGCTGTCACTTCGAAGAAGCCGCGCCGGATGCACCGGGCAACTTCCGAGCCCCAAAGGCGCGCGACGAACCCACCTGTGACAAGAAATTGTACAGTCGTAATGGGATAAGACCTCGCGATACGGACGGCGAACACCCCACCCCACCATCATGGTGTGAAGGCGGTGAGGTCGAAGGCGGAAGACGCGATAGAGCACGCGTCGTAGTGACGCCTTGGTCTTATCTGGATCCGACGATAAAAGGACTCCCCACAAGGATGTTTCACGGGTGGCGATGGGCTGCTCCTATGTACAATGGCATGAATCTAGTAATGGTATTCGTGTTCTGGGGCACAAGAATTGGCGCAAATAACTGATATAGCGCAGCAGCGGGGGCGATAAACCACTCACATTATCAGGAAGAATGGACCTCTCAAGCTTCTATGCAGCGAAGCACGCAATCGGATATTCGCACCTTTATTTGGCCGCTCGTTTGGTTCATATACCTCACCTACGGTATGCTGCGTAGTTTGGAGCGACGGAGCCAGGAATAGTGTGTAAGCCATGGCTTTGCGCGGAGCACTGACTGG
Source organism: Penicillium chrysogenum (assembly GCF_028827035.1). Taxonomy (NCBI): domain Eukaryota; kingdom Fungi; phylum Ascomycota; class Eurotiomycetes; order Eurotiales; family Aspergillaceae; genus Penicillium; species Penicillium chrysogenum. The sequence continues at coordinate 3,006,930 of NW_026622750.1, read as the reverse complement.
GATGCTTAATCCTCAAGGGTCACTGTCGTTCATTAGCTTGTAGATCGGAGAGACATCTCAGGACTCACCTGTTCTGGTGGACCAGGGACGAAGAGACAGCAAAGAGCTGTGATCCTTGCGCTCGTGCATTCTAGTCGAATGTCCTCGGTTCTATTGAAATCGCATCGTTTTCCTGATCAGTAGAATTCAGACAGGCCAGGCTAAGATTAACATACCTGCGACGGGGATATTCGCGCTTTGTCTTGGGAATACACATAGAGGCTGTACAGTAGGTCAGCTCAGTCGGCTGCTATAGCGGAGACATCTTTGCATAGACACCTTGACCGGCTAATCCAAAACTCGTATCTTTAATCGGCCGGCGTGAATGGCAGTGCATCTGGTGGGAATCATATCTTTCACAGGCACTGTCTGACTTGCTGGTCCGCAATGTATTATATAAATGTCAGCACAGTGGAGATTCAGTACTGGGTGGGGGAGAACTTATCAAGTGACTCAGACACAAGCCTGCTCGACTTTGCGTAGTCAAGTGATCAAATTGTAGAGCAAATCGCCGGGGTAGAGGGTATATGTATAGACTTCTCGGCTTCTGACACTCACAAGCTCGAGAGAAAGCGTTGAAGGACATTTATCGTTATTGAGGGCTGTTGAGACCCATGTCTTCTTTTTACCGCAACTATTTGCAGCGACATTCTTGATGCGCTTAGATGCTCAGCGAGAGAGACGAGTAAGAGTGGTGTTGAGAAAAAGGGATGCTGAGTCGGCCAAGAAACTTTGGCTGACTGTTGAATCATTCACGGCTCTCTAAAATTGAGGCACTGAGTGCTATTCAATCCACAATGACAGGCTCATATTTCTTGTTCTGATACCTCATCTGTGAGCGACTCAATGTCAAATCACCGAAAAATGCCTAAAATTTCATCCCTAGAAATCATGGACTTTTTTTCCTAGCCTCGCTTTAGTGTTGTGTTGGTTGTGTTGAGCTGTGGGTCTGTCCGTCTAGACTGCGGAAAGCGAGGTCACAGTACCTGTCAGGGATATACATGAAGCATACAGGATGTTTGGAGAAATGATCTGCGGGACCCACATGGTGCATATGGGTTCCCCTGAACGCGAGGAAGCCTGTTCCTTTTGCTTCCTCGCGCTACGTCCTGTACCTAGAGTCAACTATAGTTGCTTTTAATATCGATTGTTCATCTGATTATACGTGAGACCCTCACAGTTCTAGAAACATGAGATCCACACCTTAGCTCTACGTTCCTAGCTAAACACGACACTATCTAGGAATGCATTGGCAAGACTTGGGAGCTATGAAATCCCTGGGAGCTTACGTTAGGGCCCTAGAGTTACTATATAGCCTTCCGAGATCGCGGAAGCTGTCACAAAACACCTTCGCCAGACCTGCGCACAAATGTGAGTCATTCGACCACTGCCAGCAGGCCAAATGATCGCCCCAGAAATTAACAAGCTGTCAGGAACATGATTTTGATTCCCCGAGGTATGGGTAATAGACCCCAGGAGCTATGTCGGGGTTCCTGGGGGCTGGGTGGCTCCTAGAAGCAGCTTCTTTGCTCCCAGAAACGATTCTGTCGCCTCCGGGAGTAAGAGAACTCACAGGATCAAGAGATGAGTTCCTAGCACTTACAGTATTGAACCTGGTTTCTTGTTAGTAACAGTGGATAGTAACAGTGGATAGTCTTACAAGCCACGAACCAAACCCGCGTAGTTGGTTCTAGGTTCACACTATGGCCTAAGTTTTTGACTTTTAGGTACCGATGGCTTGAAATAGTGTTGACTTCGAATATTTGACGTTGAGTATCAGCTATGCAACACAAATCCATCGCCGGGGGGATATCACTGACTCATGGGGTATCTATCCCACTGGTTCTCATCATTAAAATTATGTACCTAGTAACAGATGTGGGCCTCACCGTTGCACACTCTATCTCTTGTGGAAAAACTTCATTCCTCATTTTAAAAATTTGAGGGTCGGGAATGGACCGATCAAGAGCATGTCTACGTTTATCAACGTTCCACCTTGAGAATATATATTGAATTCAAAGCAAACAACCACATTCAAATTGACTGCATTCATATCATTGATAGCAATGCATTGCAAAGATCCCTTACTCGGGGCTAGATATGGTTTGTATGTCCCTTATGGTTCAATATGTCTTTCTAACAGCAATCAGATTGAAAACGTGCGGAGCACTATCACTTGGCCTTTGAATCACAATCTTTAATTAAAAGGTGGAGAGAGCAATACCGTATGGCAAAAGCGATGACGATATCCGGTGTTCACATGTCGTCCCACACCCTTGATCTTAAGATAGCACAAAACAGACAAGTTTCCTGCCAGGTCAAAGCCTTCCGACGCCAGGTCAAGAAAGGGCTTTTAACGACTCAAGAGGTGGAAGAGAAAAGGCAAATTGTCTTCAGTCTCTATGCTGATGGTATGAATGATCTCGAATCCTGGACCGGTAAGGCTTCTAGGTTATTACCAGGGTAATATTGGGGAACTAATTGATTTCAGAGTACCGATTTCAATTCTTTCAGACATGAGCATGGATAACGGTCAAAGGATCCGGCGATTTACCTCGCTATCAAGGAGATTACCGCCTGCTATACCGATATATCATTCACCTGTCGCCGCGCATGCTACCAATAGTACAAAGCAAACAGAAGGTTTGGAGCCAAACTTGCTCATTTGGGGGGGAGGGGCCGGGTATAGATACAAGCGAATTGGTTTATGAGAAGTAACAGACAAATGATATGGAAGTCCCACCGAGCGCGTTAGTCACTATATTCAAGAGAGATATGCGTTGATTGTATAATCTTCTGGTACAGTAGAATTCGAAAACAGTGTCCCCTGGGGAAATGACGCTTTGGTCTTCGGGCCTTGATAAAAACGGGGCTTAGCCTAATTTGGCAATCTTGTAAAATGATATTGTCTGTGACTGGTGATTGTTATACCGCTTATCTGAATACTGGTTAAACTTGTACGAGCCGAGAAACAAAGTGTGTCTGCCTGAGGGGTAGACTGTTTTCGAATTCTACTGTAGCCCCCGACTTGTCCACCGTCGAAGACATGAAATATGTGGTGTGCTGTGGCTTGACGTATGTCATAATACTGTTCGTCGCATAGTAACCCTGAAAAGAACGTGGTGCAAGAAGAGCCAATTTGGGAGGAGTTTTATTGTGCCGGACGACGAAAACAATCACCTAACAAAGCAATCACGGCCTATCTGCAGGTCAAGGCCCATTGAAAAGTTGCCTTGCTCATTCAAGCAACCTTCAAGGTAAAGCACAATTCTACGGTTGGAAGCTGCTTCAATCGCCCTTTTCACATCACTAGCACATTTTGCCCGAGTGTCCCTGCACAGATGCTTGACGACGTGTTCGTGTCCGAACCGAGCTGCTTTGCATAACGCTGTGTCCCCGAATTGATTAGTAGCGGTAACGTCCAGTTCATCTACTTCCAGCAAAAGATTTATGATAGCCGAGTGGCCACGGTAAGCGGCCAAGGAAAGTGCAGTGTCTCCCATGTAGTTTTTGAGATTGATGTCGGGTGGTGTCGTGTGCTCAAGGAGTAACCTGGTAACTTCCTGGTGGCCCATCTCGGAGGCAACACAGAGAGGGGAGCCGTTCGATGATTGTTGATCTATGTCGATGGTATCAACGCAAAGTAATCGGCGTACAACTTCTACATGGCCCTCGCTGGCAGCATAGAACAGTGGAGGGGCTTCTTGCACGTTCACTTGTATGTCTTCCCTTGCGAGGAAGAGTTCCACCATGCGTAAGTCCCCGTTCCAAGCAGCGTAAGTGAGGGGGGTGTATCCGTAGTCGTCGCAAACGTTGGGATCTAGGTCCTCATTGGCGAGAAGGACACATGCGATCGGTATGTTTTTCGTTCTCGCCGCATGGTGGAGAGGTGTCCTGCCAGTTTGACCGGCCATGTTGACGTCTACATGGTCTTCTGCGAGAATCTGTAGGGCTACAGCCGTGCGTTCGAAATCTGCAGCTGAGCAGAGTGCCGTTGCGCCTTTAGCATCTGGGGCGTTGATATCCACAGCACCATAGGCTAAGAGAAGCCCTGTGATCGACGTATTGCCATATTCTGCTGCGATTTGGAAGGCGGTGCGACCGTAAATGTCTCTTGCTCTAAAATTTATGCCGCATTTGGCCAGCAGGCACTTGGCTACCGACATGCATCCATACTCTGCTGCGATGTGGAGAGCAGTGCAGGAGTGTCTGTCCGTTGAATTGATGGAGATCTCTTCATAGGTGAGCAATTGTTGGACTGCCTCCGCGTCACCGTTTTTCGTGGCTTGATGCAACAGGCTCTGGCCATCTCTATTCCTAGAATTGGGATCTGCGCCATGGGAAACCAGTAGAGCGACGAAATCTTGAAGGCTTGCCTGTACAGCCTGACAGAGCAGACTGTTTCTGATAGTGACATTCTCCAGTAGAGTCATTCTTAAATTGGGATCTGAATGGAGAAGTAACAGCCGGGTAATCTTGGGGGTTGTTTCCTTGGCAATAGCAAGGCTGAATGGTGAAAAGTGTTTGTAATCTGGCGTTCGTAGATCGCTGCCCCTTTCCAGAAGGGCTTGCACCAGGTTCTCATCGCAGTGAGCGATGGCATACCAGATAGCAGACCGGCGCTTGATATCAATTGTATTCAGACATGGAGCAAAATCGAGTAAAAGTGTTGCAGTAGACAGTTTTTTGCTTGCAATGGCATATACCAGTGGAGTCTGCCTGCGGTGGTCTTGCCAATTGATATCCGCCCTCTTATCAAAAAGAAGTGTACGAATCATTGTCTCGTTCTCAGTGCGAATTGCATAAAATATTGGTGTGCGAGATTTATCGTCTGTGGTATTGGCGTCCGCTTGATAGCTGCGCAACATCATTTTCACAAATTCCGAGTCGCCTCGAAGAACCCCCCAAAACAAGGCAGAGCTGCGTTGGTTTCGGACGTTGAACTTGTACAAATATTCGAGCAAAAGAGCATTTGTTGCTCGATTGAGGCAAGCCAGCTTAAGCAAATCTCTCGCTTGATCTAGGTTGTCTGCTATGCAAAGAGTAATTTCAGGAGGAAAGTCGAGGAAAGACATCTACCAGTTACGTTAGTATCAACTCATGTACCAAGGCGTGCAGTATCGGGAGCCGGATATATTCACATTGGAGTATTGGGTTGAAGAGGGGCGGGAGTACGATTTGTTGCGTGTGGGGTTGGTTTTGGCTGGTGACTTGAATGAGAAGCTGAGAGATGAAAGATAATTCCTACTATCTTATATATAATCGAACCCCGGATGCAGGATGACGTTAGTTCCCGCGTGGTATGAAGTATCGGCAAAATCCAGGACCGGTTGAGGTTCCTGGGAACCGGGAGTTGTTTATCCGGACCCTTACTATGTGAGTAATTCCCCTTACGGATCAAGCTAGTTGGTGATTGGGTTGAAAAACAAATGGTCCCTAGTCGCCGATAGATGATAAAGGCGTAGACTTCCCGGCATGGAAGTCTGGTTCCTAGGCTCAGGCAAGAGCTCCTAGAGGTTGCTTCTTTGCGGTTAGACTTTCACAGGCTTCCGTGAGCAAGAGAACTCTCGGGGTCAAGACGTATGCTCCTAGCACTAATAGAGCTGCTAACAGGAATGTGACCGGTTTCTTGATAGTGATGCGGAAATAAAATTACATCTCCCGGAGCTATGCTATGTCGGGAGTCACTGATTTGAATTCCTTGAAAACACCCAGTCTGATGGATTATTACAGGGCTCACATTACATTCGAAAACGGTGTCGCCAATAGCAAAAAAGTATAGTTAAATATGTGTTTCAATACCAGAGCGGCTTAGCGACTCTGCAGAGAAACCATTGCCGCTCTTCGAAACTGTGAAACCTGGTAAGATTCAACTGTTCCCAACGCACTACAGGCGCTGGACACAGCGGGACGGACTTGTTTTTGGCGATCCGTTTGACTGATATTCGACAAAGTCTAATAACTATTGCCAACTCAAACCGGGGAATAGCGGTCCACCGTTTTCCTGCGCCGAGGTGGAACGTATCGCGGTCCTGATACACCTTCTTCGGTGCCTTTGCTCTTGCCACCCAGTGCTTGAACTGTCTCGCAAGGTCCGTCTCTGTATGAGGAATCGCTCCTCGCGTTGGAACTCCGCCCGGAATGTCTAGAATTTCCAGCCTTGCGGCCCTTGAGGCGTGTGCAATAGCGCACCTGGAGGGAGCCTACCGACCTTCCAGGAAAATACTCTGCGATTCGTTTCCATGGCAAGCTCCGCTCTTCCTTCAATTCAATCAGAAGCTGGTCGTCCTTAGACAGGATTCGGATTGGCCTAGTCGTTTTCCCAGCGCGGGACCCTTTCTGGGGGGTTGCTTGGAATGCTGGCTGCCAACTTTGTTTCCATAATGTGGTGTAGCTCTGCCTGATCTCTGAGAGCAGGAATGCTCTGCCTGCTCTTCAAAGGTAACTGAATAGATGACCCTTGGCAATAGTATCTGTCGCGTAAGGAAACCTCGGATAGGAATCGTTTCGATATCGTGCAAGCTTGTTGGGGAAGTCTGATTTGCGGCCACTTTGGATTGAACTGCCTCGCCGACCGAGAGGCGTTTAGTGTTCTGCCGGGGAGGTCTAGGCTTAAGCTGCACGGCAGGTGGCCTTGCTCTTTTTAGTCGGTGGGATGGAACACTGTTTCCATGTGCGTCTTCGCAACTTTCGCCCATGTAGTCCGCATCGTCGGGGCCATCAGGGTCATCGCTGCTGTCATCGGATATATACTCATCCCGGTCTCGCTTTCTGTTCGGAGAGGCCATTCGTGTTATTGAGACAGAGTCCTTCGTTCCTAGCTCTTGGGAACGGCAGTTGGAGATGACGACCGACGGCTGGTCCAATACTGGGGCCTGATCCAACACTGGACAGAATCCTGTAACTTCCTCTGTTGGGTTACATGGCGACTGCTTCTCGCTGTCTTGAAATGTGGGTGAGATTGAACGCGCCAATGTACCATTTTGACGAAGTTTTGGATATGCTGACACGCTCTCGGCATCACGACGCTGTAGCTCACCTTTGTTGTCATGAGCTGCAGCCCTGTCTTTTCCTGGCCAATAACCACATGGCTTTCGGAAACGGGCTGTCTGTTGTACTTCTCGGCTGGCATGCTTTGCCCGATGACGCAAGCTGCCGGTTTCGATCCTAATTCGTCTGCTTCAATTCCAGCATCTCCAGACAACAAATTCGTTGGAGTGGATTGCTTTTCCTGGCCCGCAGGGTCAAGGATTTGGCCATTGACCATTGTATTGCCGTCTGCTATATCTATTGTCGGGTTCGCATGTCGCAAAATGTCTCCCTCCATCGTGGCTTCGTCTGCATTCTACCACGTGAGCCAGAGGACTGGGCAAATTTTCCGCCGCTCAGTGTGAATTCCCATGTGTTCTTGACCGGTCGTATCTTTGGCCTCACAAAAGAAAATCGACAGTTGGCTGTTGTAACAGATGACATCCATTTCCTGCCAACGTCAACGAATAGTCTTCCGCCAACCCCTTCTTCTGCAACCGGGAAAAGGAAGCGCGTTGACCGATGGACCCAAAGAGCCGAGCCAACAACCCCGTCCAAATCCGCTTCCCAATCTCATGATCGTCAATTTGCAGAATCTATCAGAGCGAATACGCCGGTTGACGAAGATAAGGAAAGTACTCAGATTACGTGGGCTGACACGCTGGATGGAACCGAAAGTGCTCGGCAGACAAGTACACCAACTCCTGAAAGGCGTTCACAGAGACTAAGAAAGACTTCATACGCCGATATACTTGCACAGTCTAAATGAGAATACGGCCGAGGAAACGAGGTTTATATCAGTTCGTGTTGCGGATATTAATCATCCGGGAGCTTCTTCATTGGCTCCTGTGGATTTTATGCCAGTCTCGCACTTGATTTCCAACTTTATATGGTGCATTTTAACGTCGCTTTTCAATTCTATCTCTTACCACTCCCCTGCCTTTTCGTTTCAGGGCCGATGCGTGCCACGCGCGCGTCTTCCAGTCAATGATATGCGGTGTAAACGGCGGACCTGTGAATTACTGTATCGGGTTAGTTTTGCCTTTTTGGGTTTAGCACCCCAATACGCTGTCACTTAACCTCCCTTTAATGCCCTCCGACATAAAAGACCCCGTCTTCGCTCTTCCTCCCCCTCTCTCACTTTTTCATTCTTCCTACCCCTCTATCTTGCACTCATCGCCGCCCCCTTTCTTTTACTCTGGCCCCCACCGACTACTGCGCATTTGCTTTCAGCCCGACGCACTGCCCCTTTCATTTTTACCGGATATGCCGCTCGATCCGACATCCAGCTTGCAATGCCGATCACCCAGAAGCGTAACCACTGGGATGATACAGCATCCTGTTCTTTCGTGTGGATAATCCTACTCCTTCCCTAGGTAGTGACTGAGCACCATGCTACGAAGATATCCATGTCTCCCTCTGCCAGTGCGCCTTTTCGTCTCTGATTCCGCGGACCTCCACATCTGCAAAGTTCCGGTATACCCTCGACGCCGCATATCCCTCCGTCTGCCCCATCTGAGGTTGCATTGCACAGTCATTTATCATTGGACCATAGCACAGAACGGATGTGAAACCCCGTGCATTAGCGCGAGGTTGTGTCATGGTTCGCAAAACACTAACTACATTCCCATTGATTACACACGGCTAATGTGCAGGTCTCGTCATCCCTCCGTTCCCTGTTAGCTAACTTTGGACGCTGACATATCGAGCGTCGCCATTTGGTAAAACATATCCAATGAGAACAGACACTCATTCGCGCGGCCTCACAGTTAGGAATCATAAGAAATGCATTATAATTGCAACGCATTTCCACCTACTCCCTTCGGTCTTTGATTGCCACATATCCCGAAAACCTGAACCGCTGAAGTTGCCTCAACGTTGAAAGTCTTTCTAACGCCCGGAGGGCCACTAGCACAAGTCAGACAGGAAGCGATAGAGGGACCTTGCCAACTGTAGGACTCGGCTCAGCCGCTTGGATTCCCAGCCGAGTTCTACCAGCTATGTCTTCCACGATCTCATGTATTCATTATTTTGATTCACCGTGTACCAGGCAGTCCAGCAAGATCAGTGGACGGGACCGGCTATGGGGCTGTTACCCAGCTGATACGTGCCGAATCTTCTCTATAGGAAATAGAATAAGATAAGACCGCCTGTTGTTTGAAAATCGCGAAGTTGAATGAAACAGCCACCGTACGATAACATGTCCTTGTTTCGGGTTAAGACTATATAAGTCCAAGCACCTCAGCAAGTCAAATGGTACAAGCCCCAATCGATCATCAAGACCAGGTCCAGAATCTTCTCTGTAGAAAGCATTGCCAAATAGACATGCTTCTCTTCACAATAGCATGTGGTATCTTCGCCAGGCCGGCTGAAAGCGGAGAGCCAACTCAGGTCCCAGCAAGCCTCTGCGAACCAATGCTTCACAGGTCTTTGTCTCCTCATCAGAGTCAATGAAGATGTATTCTGCATTCCAGATCATATCCTTTGTCTTGCGTTTGAAGTCGTATGCCAGCAAGGCCATTGTAGGATAGACATTGTGCCAACAAGCAGAAATAAGACCATCAAAAACTTCGTTGCGGTTAAGTTCTGGAAAGTCCATTTCTCCAAATCGGCGATCCCATTCCGCGGCGCTGAGGATAGCGTCGTCATAAGGTTCATGGCCATATACCATGAAGTATAGAAGTGTCCCGACGGCAAACTGTTCAGTTCTGGCGGAACAGAGACCGTATGTGCCTTTCAATGGTCCAACAAGTATTGGTTTGGCCCGTGGAGGCAAGGTACCTTCAAGCGGCTGTCCAATGGTGGTGGCACGACCAAAATCAGCCAGCTTTAAGTTGAAGTTCCTGTCAAGAAGACAGTTGCTTGCATGCAGATCATTGTGACAAAAACCCATTTTCTCCACATACTCAAGAGCAGAAGTGAGTTGTTGTATCCACCGAGCGATGAGAGCAGGATCCTCGTATTCCTTGACTCTGATTAGACGCCCATGAAAACCATTTGTTCCTGTCTCTCGCTCCTGGCGTTCATAGAAGCGAGGGGCGATTGCCTTATGCGTGCAATATGATAGAAAAAGATAGTCAGGGAGCATGAGAAAACATTCAATAATATTCGGACATCGATCCTGGCACTCATTAAGACGTTTATAAAACGCGATCTCCTTGAGGAAAGGATGCCCCGCTGCCTTTTCTTCAGGGGTTCGGTCGCGACGAACAGTTTTCACCACAATAGTTGGAGTGACGTGGTAGATATAAGCGTCGAGTCCTCCGCCAACCCAGCTATGTTCCTCGAGAGCATCCGCGTAGTGGAAGCCCATGGCGAATCAAAACACATGTAATCGTAGTATTAGCCGTGCAGAGTTTTGGCAAAGATGTACAGAAGTAATAACTGTTTGGGTGGTGGCAAAATAGTTTGGTACAGGTGTTGTGAGGGAAGGACAGCAAGAGTGGAGAGAAGAGAAAAAGGGAGAAACCTTGGGATATTGTCTTACAAATAAAGGCTCGACTAAATACTCCCACGCTATGCCTTATTCGTCAGAACGAGCCCCTTCTCTCGTTAACTAGGGTCGTTCCTCTATAGGGGAGAATCAATTCTCTATAGTAAAAGTGCACATCAGAAAAGTCAATACAAAAAAGATGATAATTACGGATCATAAATACGAGTTAATACCTAAATGAATACGAAAACAGCAAGCGAGTTGTTAGTGTAACTAATTTGACGCGTCTCAAAAATTCGCGCGGGTTGCTCTTCGGACCGCCCTTTGGTCCACTAATAAATAGATCTGGCAGACCTTCCAAAACAACAACAAACTCGACAACAGCACAAGAACAAGCAGAAAGAATGACTGCCGCATTATCCAACTCAGGATGGGGTAGCTCATCAGTCCTTCACAGGTAACAAATTGTCGAACTTCGCCGTGCAATATCCACGAACAGTCAAAGTTGCCAAGGAATTCTAGAAGGGTCGTCAGATTACGTGAAAATGAGTATTACAAGGAGAACTGACAGGGAAACCTGAAATCAGCTGTAAATTTCTGAGGCCCACCTGTTGCGACCTCGTACCATTTTGCATCGGCTGTCTGGGCCCAAAGGCCATTAGCCTTGCAGTCATCGCAAGGAAAATGCGAGGTAGAACTGGCAATGTTATCGTTTCTGCCTGTCTCTACCCCACAATTGTTACATCCATCATCGGGGATCAGACTGCCGGGCGTCTCAACCTTATGACGGCAAGCACGCATCGCTATGTTGTAGTTTCTCTTGCACATGTTGGCGTGATCTGTTCTGGTTAGTCATCCTCTTTCTAAAAGACCTGGGAGAACAAATACCTTACGGCAGAGGCCTTGTCCGTGTTAGAAGCTTTGTGCCTATCGGGTAAGGAGAAGAGGTTTGATCTGTGTCAGAAGCTTGCTGTGTATCAGACCAGAAATTTTAAGGAAGAAGTCCCTTTTATAATCATGAGCCTCGCATGATGTGAGACCGTTAGGACTGCACTTCCAAGAGTTGATGAGCATTGCTACACACTATCTGTATACAGTAATGTCTGTGGTAAGAAGGTTGGCTATTGGACGAGAGGCACATCTGGGAATATATTGAGCAATGAGTGTTGAGAGTAGAGAAGCGGCCAACAGTGGACAATAGTAGGAAAGAATGGTCAGTCGCATGCAGAATTGCACACAAGTAGGCAATTTTAGTCGGTGGTGAGCAGCAGTGTACAGAAATGAGGGAACAATATGTATCGACATAAGACTGTGCAAGTCAATAGCACGCTATAATGGTCAGTAGTAGGTAGTAATGGGCAGTAATGGACGCTAGAAGGCAAACTGGGCGGCAGAAGATATACTAAATTTAGGAATAGGGCAGGGCGTGTGGGGTGAAAGCGACTCACAGGAATCGCTTCCCTGTCTTTCCCTAGGCTATGGTTGGTGCAATGACCGAGCGACTGACCATAAATTTGTGCCGCTTATGCAGCAAGCTGCAACCACGTCACATCCAGTATTAGACTAGGAGGGTTAGTGGGAGGTCAAAGCTCAGGATACGACATTAGGAGGAGGTTTTCGCCCAATTTGTCCCATTGCTTCTGTATTTTGACTTGTTTCTTCAACCTTAGGTGCTTCACTAGCTGGCGACACCATGTCATTGACTGAGCATTTCTTCGACTCTCTTCTTCACCAAAAAAGCATCCTTGACAGTAGCCCATTCCTAGATGCGAACAGCCAGAGAGGACTAGAATCGTCTTATTGTCTTTTGCATAACATAATCAAACTCTCGGTATCGCGGCAGTCCCAGAACAGACATGACAAGGCGCGACAACACCTCAAGAACATCTACTCCATAGCGAAGCCGCTGTTTGTCCTTGTTACTGTCACAATCTCCATCTCCGATCTGGCATCATTGGACCATAGGGAAATATTTCCTCGTCTTGCAAATTGGTGGCAGGACAATGCACCCTCCCAAAAGTTCGAATCACGAACAATTGAGCTCATTCACGAGCTGGACCACGAAAGAGAGAGAGGAGGTCTTGTCCATGTACAACGTATAGTATTTCTTCCACTTGCTGAACGCATTGTACTAATTTTTTTTTTCAAAAGAGAGAACAAAAAGCAGAACTTTTAGGAAGTCTCGAGGTGTCAAACAGAAGAGGGTGGAATACGCCGTCTCTCCTGCAGAGCCAACACCGCAAAGGAGCCAAATTGACCAGCCCACCGGATTTCAAAATGCCCTCTCAGAATTTGGTAGTGTCCCTCCATTATTCGCTTTATTGGGATTGTGCTGACGGATGGATTGCAGATAATGATAGGACTGAGAGCGGCCTCAGCGCGCAGTTACCAGTTTCTGGGGGATCAGGTTTGTTTATATATGACTATGATTTCATGAACATGCTAATATGGCAAAGGTTCCATCGGAACTTTTACAGTAAATATGACCGACGAAGAGCCAATATTTTTCCTCTCTTCACAGCTCATGGGCTTCATCCATGCGTACCACGCCGATTTCCCTCATCTACAAGCTGTCAGTGAGCTGCTTCGAATTAGCGGGCCTAACCTGCAGCTCTCATACTCTCTTCTCAATTTGACACCTCCATATATCCATGTCGATCTTCAACTGCCTCCCGGGTTAAACGTTAACATCGAGGTATCGAGGGAATTCAGTTATTCCTTCATTCAGTATCTTTGGATGCTCCAGACATCAGGCGTCTCCGGAAAGGAAACGTCGTAGTAATACGTTTCTAAACATGAGGCCAGTACGTCCATCGCTCAGAACAAGAATTCTTTGGCCACTCCCTGTTTTGGGGCCTGTTGAAAGTATATCAATGCTGCCCTCGCCAACGCGCGAGTGGATGACGCCCTCTCCCTCGTCTCCGTGTATCAGGACCGCAGGGGCGATACTTGAATCTAGAAATTTCCCGTTGAAATACTCTGTTTCAAGGACCACGGCCTTCCCATTCTACAAAGATAAAGGTAAGCAGTTGAAAAACGCAAAACATCCAGGATTCTAACCAACAAGGATTTTGCTTCCTCTTCCAGGCCTTTATCATCTTGTGCCCTTGGCTTTTGAAATACAGATTCATTGATTTTGTTCATGATAATCCCGACGTTCAGCTGGTCGTCGTTGGTGGTTTAGGGTGTGGGAAAGGTTGATTGGAACGTGTCACCTAATTCTCGGCGAGCGCGTCAGCGATTTTCAGGGTGATCAACTCGAGAGTGGCATGGTATACTTGCCTTTAAATATTGCCTTCTGAGTAGAATTTGTTGAAGACCGGTGCACTTTTTTTAAAGGATTTGTGTTGAAACTGACTGTAAAATAAAGAGGAGCCCACCGCGGGGCTCCCCCAACTCCCTTTGGGTAGCAAATACAAGTCATGTGATTTCGCGTCACCGAGAATGGATGCAAGAAGCATGTCATCCTCACCAGTCCTTCATATTTGCAATAAGGTCAAGGAAGACATATAATTTTTATTTCAAACTTATTTTCCCACCTACCTCCTTCTATATGAGTAGTGAAATACCGCAGACAATGCCGATAATGAAAAACTAGGTGATGCCGTACACCGCAATAATTTGACGAGGAACATTTTGCTTACCTCCTATTTTGCACCATTTTGTCCCATTTTGTCCCACTAACAATTAGTAGACATTATTTGTACCAACTTTTGTCTTTACGTCATGTCATCACTGTCTCATAGAGTCTCATTCTGGTGCTTCAGATGACAAGATGGCTCATTTTGTGTTATTTAGTCCCGTTTATGTTTCACTTTGTTTCGCAGTCCATCATTTCATGCTTTCACTGCCGTAGTGGAGTGATATTGCCCAACAATATGCCTCACCCCTCAGTGATATGGAAGTGGACAGACCTGACCACACCTGAGCTAGCAGACGAGGACGAATCACATCAATCTTTCCCTGTGATGTGCACATAGACGGGTTTGGCCGTCATTGGCTGTAGCTGACGACGTCAAATCAGTTGGATTAGCTTGCCGCAAGCACAATCAACTCCCCTGGACATGCATGCAAGTTCACACAGTCTGTTGCGCCGATCTGTATACAAGAAAGACAAGACACCGGCATGGACGACTAGGGACGAACATATAAGAAGGAGCAGTTTCTCAGGCTTCTGTTGACCTTTCCATTCATCATTGGCATTCCAATCTTTGGTCTACTCATACCAGCTCCCCATACTGCACCAATATTTCTCAGTCGTCCAACCGCACAAACATGGCATTGGCACAGAAGACTGCAAAGGCGTCTTCCTCTCCCTGTCCCCAAGGCTTGACGCCACCAGGTAGCCCAACGAAGGAGTCGACTATGCCTCCTGCCACCTTGAAAGATCTGATGCTTCTCTTTGGTGTGTTTCTTGAGAACGCGCTGCTCGATCTTGCCGACCAAGAACCTCCAAACACTCCTATCTCCCAGGACCAATCCCCACCAGGCCTTGACATAGGTCGACTGAAGCGGTTGATGGTCAAGCTCACCCACGATGAATGTGCGTCAGCTGAACTCTCCTTGGCAACTAAGCCTGCTCGGTCTTCTTCTGCCAGCAATGAACAGGAAGAGAATGTTCAGGCGGTAGACGAGATTGATCTCGAAAGTCCGATTTGTACCACACCGGATGATTTCAAGTCGTTTGAGAAATGGGCATCAAAATCCCAATTCAAAACAGTTATGGAAACGTGAGCCAGCGGCCAACCACCCCTTCCACTTTCCAGATAGCTGACGCCGGTCTAGCTGGGACAAAGAAGCATGTAGATACAAGATTGCCAAGCCAACGGAGACTAGCAATGACCTGGACGACTACGCTGAGTATGCATTCGTTGTCCGTGAACGTGTTGGTACGTAACACCTTTGCATGCCGGACCGAAAATCTACTAATAGTATGATCAGACCGAACGTCCGAGGAGGTAGTTCCATTCATAGACATCAAGTCGGAAGGCCTACGCGACATCCTGCGAGACGTGCTGCACGACATCAAGGCCGTTAGCCTTATGGAGGACAAGCCATCGGTAATTGAGACAGTATTATCATCAAGGAGCACGCTGACGTGGATTTAGATCGAGCAAAATTTCCTTTTTCATTTCCTCCCAGAGCTCGACAGACGTGCGGAGAACATGGATAGCAGTTCGGACCATGAGTCGGCACATGCGAAGCATCTCCTCTTGCTCATCGACCACCTCAAGCACACATATGCTTCTACTTTGCAGCGTCTCGAATCAATGTTAGAGTACGGTCATATTACATATGACCTTCTTTGGGCGCTTTTCAAGCCTGGTTGCCATGTTTATACCACATGCATTGGCACAAAAGAGCCGCGATGTGTCGTATTCGAAGCGGGCGGAGAGATGACACAAAATGACGAGACGTGGTTGAATCTCGAGTGCAGATTTCTTGATTATAACGGAGTCAAGTTCGGCGAGGCCGGTATCTTTCTGCGAGTGGCCAAGTTCCGAGGATCAAAGCCGATCGAAAGCCTTGAGGCCTTCCCTCTCTGCCACCATCCAAGTCACGAGCAAGTCCGGAAAGATTTGGTCGAGAGAGGTCAAAAGTTCCGGAATTTGGCCGGCTCACATGTTCGACACTGCGAAGGCAGCGCATTCTTTATGAACAAGGGCAAGGCTTTCAAAGTCAACATCAACAGTCGAGTGGCAGTAGACGCCGCATTTTTCCATGAAATGCAGCCAAATTACTCCCGACCGTCACTCCGCGACATTGGGTTCAAGGATAAGGATGGAATTTCAGTCATTGACATTGGTGCAATGCTCATGGAGGACCGTGAGCGAGAGAAGGAGAAAATGCGAGGAGACGGTGTGGATGCACAAAAGCTGAGCGAGGCAGATTTACTGGTCTCCTGCCCAACACTTTGCTGTTTCAGTTTCAAGGAGAAAATGTTCTGTATGTGACACGACTGACAATGGTTTGGTGTCCGGCTAACGGGATCCCAGTGGAGTGCGCAGTTAGTGCTCTTAGGGACGTGGATTGGTCACCTGAATCGTTCGATTGCCTGCAGATAGCCTCCGAGACCAAGACACTCCTCTTGTCATTGGCGAAAACCCGCCTAGGTCTGATACCCACGGTACCGTTTGACGACGTGATTGACGGTAAAGGACAAGGGCTCAATATGTTGCTGAAGTATGTCGGTGAATTGTATCTGCCCTGCATAGTCTTCAGCTGACACGTGCTAGTGGTCCGCCAGGCGTCGGGAAGACTTTCACCGTCGAGGCAACCTCGGAATATTTCAAACTCCCTCTCTACTCGGTATCAACAATTCATTGCGTGCATATTGGCCTAGCTGACTTTCTCAGATATCTGCAGGTGAGCTTGTTGTCGATCATGGGGACTCCCACGCACTTGAATCACAACTTGAAACCATTTTCAAAATCGCAAGGCATTTCAACGCTATTCTTCTTTTGGATGAAGCCGACGCGTTCATGGCAAGTCGTACCGAGCTCCATGATAGCCATAATCGTCTGGTCACTGTTTTCCTCCGCAAGCTAGAGTATTACCGGGGACTGCTTTTCTTGACTTCGAACCGGGGTATCCAGTTCGACGATGCAATTCTGAGCCGAATCCATTTGACCATTGAGTATGAAGATTTGACAAAAGACTTTCGCAGGGGCCTCTGGAGAACTTTTTTGTTCAAGGCCCGAACACTCCAAGGTCCTGCCGTGGTTGAGGAGGAGGACATCCAGCGATTGGAGTCTTTGGCTCTCAATGGACGAGATGTGAGTTCCATACTATCGGGTATATATCACTTGCTGACTGCCATCAATCAGATCAAAAATATCGCAGCAGTTGCACACGCTCTCGCTGAGGCAGATACAACGCAAATCAGCTATAAATACTTGGAATTAGCCGCGAAATCGAACCAAAAATTTTCCAAGGAGTTTGGCAGTCAGGGTCCTGTTGACGGAATGTATATCTAATAACATGCATGGCAAACTTGAGCGGGTAATTCTGCTGCCAGGGTTTTCAGCAACCCCGGACCTTTACCGCGATATTTTCGGTTTATACACGACAGCCTTAGGTATCAAAATGGGATGATAGTCTTCAATGCTCTTATAATGGTCATATCATTCCGAAAAGTTCTCAAGTTCGAGGGTCTGGCTCACATAATAAGTCGGGTGGTGTCGATGCACATGAATAAGGAGCGCACTTCGCCTCGGGACATATAGGTGACCATGAGAATTTGGGTAACAAGAATAAGATTGCTAATTTAACAGGTAGAAAATAGATTCCTTATCACAAAACCGAAGACGTTTTGCATCTCCTGCCTCCTCGACATAGTCGTCGTTTCGCGGCCTCCGGTGTCGGCGTGGGCCGTATTGTAAAATGTAGGGGTCCAATCAATGGTATTCAACTCTCTGTATTGCTGTATCGGCCTTTCTAGCAATTTATCTCGATTACTAATCTAAAATTACAAAATGCACAGAATCAATGGATCCTCCGGTATGCCGGTATGCCAATGCATCTAGTCCGACACCAACAAGGTCCGTTTTGGCGCTCCACAAGGCTCCGTTCAGCTGAGCCCGCTGCCTGTATTTCTTTCGTTGCCGCTGTTAGGTATGTGTGCTTTTATCTACCGGCAATCGGGTTCGAGCAAAGACATATCTATAATCTAGAATGAAGCAAGCTGCGGATAATATATCTAGGTGCATTGACAACTGGCACTTGCAAATATGAAACGGTTGTGTAGTGCTCTGTGGGATTTAAAGATTAGAATTTAACTCATTTTGTTGCTAAGCTTGCTCCAAAGCTCCACATCTCGGCTAGGCTCTCTATTGCTAGTCCGAATGCCGAGTGACTAGTCACGTGTGGTCACGTGTGACTGGCCGTCGCTTGGTTGATTTCCCATCTCCGTCACATCTCCACCGTAAACTGTGATCACCTACGCTGAATAGAATTTAGTCATGCGGGCCGGCGAAGAAGTGTAGAGGCAGAAGCGTCTCGTGGTAGATGAGCCCCTGCTAGTCTGGCCGAGCGACGGGGGCCGTTCTGCACTCTGCTCGGCAGACATTCCTTGGGATCCCACTAACCGCGGGCGCGACTCACTCTGGCGAGAGTCGTTTGGTGATGGATTCCTCATAATGGCAAGCTCTCTATCAGGAGACGATCCGCTTCCCGAGTTGACAGAACTGGACTAGAAATGGCTTCCGAAATAGAATCAATAGTGATTGATATATTTATTATGTGGCTGAGATAGCAGGAAAACCTCCGTACTACGTCCGCGAGACATTGATAGACCTGGCTACGGCTTATGTGGCCTATGGATTTGCACTGAGTTACTTCCCCCTGTCTATGGGCGGCCGGGCCGTTGACCGTAGCTCCATAGCATTTAACGGGCCTATGAATTGCTTACTAGTAAGCCCTTCAGTCACAGGAAGTTTTCATAAATTTATAATATTCAGCCACGCACGTATATGTTCTATAGTACTGAGTTACGTATTCGAGTTATTTGAGTAGCAAATATATAATGAATTTGTTCGGTCATGATAAAGCCCAGTAGGAGCAATGGACTATCGAGTCTAATTGAATTGAAAGTGTGATCCGAAATACATAGAAATAGCGATGCGACTAATTGCGTATAAATATATGTATGACAACAAAACATGCTGAACCTACAAATCCACCCACAATATAATGTCTACCAGTCAAATCAATGAAATTACTATAAACACGACATATCCGTTATACTACATAATAGGATTCACCTTTTATTATAATCAATCATCTACCATACTAGTGGTTATTGGGGGTAAGGGGACTGATAGATTTCCAAAAGTTGAACCCCCTATTTAAGAACCTTACATAATCTGATGCGGGAGGTCTAGACATTGACCACCTTCAAAGCCCGATCACTCACATCAACACTCACATTAACACTCACCTCAACAGATGAATATCCCGGTCACTGAGTTGATCATGAGGGCTGGGATCACGTGCATGCATATATAATATACCCGTCTACTAGCCTACATGTATCCAACACACAACACAATCAACTCCCCTCAATAACATGAATACCGAAGCATCACTTATCAACAGTTTAGGCGCTGGCCACCTCCTTCACCGCCCCACCATTCAACAACACTCACATCAACACTCTCTCCATCCCACCCCAACATCATTCTGTCTATCTCTTAGCGTGATCTTCTTCCACTCGGATGTTGATGGAGGTCAGCAGATTAGCGTCCTTGGGATTTTATCGATACATGCAGATCTGCTGTTACCCATTTTCTAAAATGCCAAGCCGCTTTGATATTCCCCGTAGAGAGCCCATTCTGGCATGCGGGTCTCAGAGGGGCCTTTGGCTTCTCCCCCTCTCTTCGTAGATTGAGCTCGACTATAGAAACGTCACTGGAATTCCTCTCCTATCAACACAACACCGGTCTCTTTCTTCAGCCGTCCCGTCAGAGTGCTGGGCATTTGAGTTCCCAGAGCAAAATTCCCTTTCCTGCAAAGAGATAACGGAGCAAACTTGTCCCTGAATTGGACTTTGTGTATCTTACCATATTTCCGTCCAATCCTGTCATAATGCAGCTGTATCGCCTCGGTCTTCTGGTCGCTTCTTTCGTGTCCTCTATTGGAGCACAGTCGATCTTCTCCCCTGCCCGTCCCCCGGCTATACCCCTCGCTGTTAGGTCACCGTATCTGAGCACTTGGCTCAATGTAGGAAATGACGGTGGTAATGGTGGGCACTTGGCTGGTCAATGGCCTGTCTTCTGGGAGTAAGTTCGTCATCATGCTTCTTTGAGCTATATGCGAACTTTCGTACTAAGAAAATAAACAGGGGCCAGATCAATGGGTGGACAGGTATGATTCGCGTTGACGGCAGTACCTATACTTGGATGGGCCTGCCCGGATCTAAAACCGTTAATCAGACCGCGTTTGAGTATACTTCGACTAAGAGTATCTTCACGATGAACGTGGAGAATAAGCTCGAAATGAACATTACTTTCTTGTCGCCTGTTACGCCCACCGATCTCAAGCGCCAGTCCCTCATTTTCTCTTATCTTAATGTCGAGGTCTCTTCTCTTGACGGCCAGAAGCACGATGTGCAGGTCCACTCGGATGTATCTGCTGGTTAGTGCTTTGTCCCTTTTTTACGTGCAGTAACTGACGAAATGTTAGAATGGGTCTCGGGCGACCGAAACGCCATCGCAGAATGGGAGTATGGTACCACTGACGGTGTGGCATACCACAAGGTACACCGACAGACTCAGCTGGCCTTTACCAAGAAAAGCCAGCAGGGCGAATGGGGTAACTGGTACTGGGCCACCGACGACTCGAAAGATATGACCCACCAGTCTGGTGCGGATACCGATGTCCGTGGTCAGTTTGCGAGCAATGGAAAACTCAACAATGGCGACGACACCAACTTCCGGGCTATCTCATCTACCTGGCCCGTATTTGGGTTCTCATACGACCTGGGCTCGGTCGATTCTTCGCCCGTAAGCACGCTCTTCTCACTCGGCCTAATACAGGATGAAGCCATTCAATACGAAGGTGCTTCCCAGTATGCCCCAGTAGCCTCCTTGTGGAAGAGTTATTTCGCTACCGAATTGGCCGCCCTTTCATTCTTCCACAAGGATTATACCGAATCGAGCAATGTTGCGAGCTCTTTGGATAGAAGAGTGGCCCAAGATTCAATTGCCACAGCTGGTCAAGACTACCTCATTGTTACTTCGCTCTTGGTTCGGCAGGCATTCGGTGCTACGCAGCTTTGTGGCACGCAGGACAAAATGTACATGTTCCTGAAGGAAATCTCTTCTAACGGCAACATGAACACTGTGGATGTTATCTTCCCAGCTTACCCGATTTTCCTGTACACCAACCCCGAACTCCTGAAGCTCATTCTCACTCCTCTGCTAGAGAACCAGGAGGCTGGGAAGTATCCCAACGGCTATTCCATACACGATCTAGGCTCGTCTTACCCGAATGCCACGGGTCACTCCGATGGCAGCGACGAGAAAATGCCATTGGAAGAGTGCGGAAATATGCTGATTATGTCTTTGGCTTATGTGCAGAAATCGGGCGACACTGACTTTTTGAATGACCACTACAGTCTTCTCAAGCAGTGGACAAGTTATCTGGTCGAGGACTCGCTTTATCCTGCAAACCAGATCTCAACAGACGACTTTGCCGGCCCCCTAGCGTGAGTGAACCCTCTCCCTGGAATTTTCAAAACTTACCGGCATGATTAGCAACCAAACCAACCTCGCACTCAAGGGCATTATCGGTATTCAGGCCATGGCAGTCATTGCCAACCAGACTGGTCACACTGCTGACGCCGCCAATTACTCGAGAATTGCCAAAGACTACATCAATCAGTGGCAGGACCTGGCTATCGCCAAGGGTGCCAACCCGCCCCGAACGACCCTGTCGTACGGCGACCCCGCTAGCCACGGTAGGTTGAACCCTGTCTCGAGTCCGAATCCTGCTTACCATTTCTGCAGGTCTGCTCTACAACCTCTTTGCCGATGCCCAGCTTGGCTTGAATTTCGTTCCACAGTCTGTCTATCAGATGCAGAGCGACTTCTACCCAACAGTTGCAAACAAGTACGGCGTGCCTCTAGACACCCGCCACACATACACCAAAGGTAAGAGTCCCGATGGCTCAGTATGTATGGGCAAAATATTCACAATTCGATAGGTGACTGGGAGTGCTTTGCAGCAGCGGTCAGCTCGGTTGATACTCGGGCTATGTTTATAAATGATCTAGCAACCTGGATCAACGAGACACCAACCAACCGAGCCCTGACCGATCTGTACGACACTATCTCAGGAGAGTAAGTCGATCTACCTTCAAACCTGTAATTAACCTTGCTGATGGGATCTAGTCACCCTCAAAATACTTTCGTCGCTCGCCCCGTTATGGGTGGCTGCTTCGCTCCTATCCTCGTCCGCTAGCGGAAACCTTCGTTTCTTGTTCATTTATTTCGCTTATAACACTTTCTGGCCTTTCCCTCGTTGATAGCTCCAAAGTCTTTCGCTCAAAAGTTCTGGTCTAATATATCAACCCCTGGTGATGGAGGAAGGTGTGCCGGATATCCTCCATTCGCTTCGTTGATTCCGGACTTGGTAATGTCCGTTTCTTGCTTGTACCTATTCATTGCCTTGCCTTTTGGCATGGACTGTGCGAGTTTTGTCGAGACCCTCGCCCTCGCATTTACATATCGAGTATGTGACGGGCATGCATGAAGCTGTGACTTCGACCCTCTCTCCATGTTATTTAGGCATATTTTCAGATACTTAGACATCGCGACATATCAGTTGTATATCAAAACCGTGCTGCGGTATCCTATGTACGGCGGTGTATAGCCGCGAGTGCGCCATATGGCAAATACGATATGGCACAGTGGCGGCTGTATACTGCGGTATCCTATTCATCACAACATGCAAGGTGATCAACATTCAGTATAAATATCTTTTTATGTCACTTTAGAAGTGTGCAGAGCTATAAGTCATTCACTTATTGTATGCTTGGAGAGGAATATGTTCACTCGGATTTCCATCCCGCATAAAAAAACCGAATGAGATCTGATATAATTTAGCTGCTTCATAAAAAGTAAAACGAACAGCGAAGAAAACATACCGTGATTCGACTGTGCATTTGTGCATTGGCAAAACGAGAGATTCAAATGAGAACTTGAAATTGTTTGACAAATAGCTACTATTGCGTAGCAAGACCAGTGGAAGGCCGCCCTATCCGGACCCAACTCGCGCCTGGGGGCACTCCAAAGTAGGAACAGAAACCGGAGAGAATCAATTATATCATTGTAATACAGTACTACTGCAGGTCAGGGATCCTGGTACAAAAGTCTAGACGCAGAGAGAAGCTTGATTTAGTTATAGAATATCGCTATATCGTTACAATAATGAATAGCTAGCCGTAGTCATAGAACATAAATTCTGCGATGATGAGTCTATCATTGTCGATTCATGACTAATTGAAGTTCCTATCCGAGTTACGTCTCAAAGCCATGTTTGCTGCTACGCGACGGCCTTGCAGAAACAAGGTTTTTGCGTCTTCAAGACGAGGTGTTGGACATGATTGCATCGATATTGATGATTTTGGTCGACCAAAAGATTCTGGTTATAAAACCCCAAAGGTGGAGGACCACACGACATGTTCCACATCGCCTTTTACTAGTGCCCCGTCGCGTTGCATCCCATCCGCTATTTGCGCTCAGGTGGTGTATTTCAGCCGTTCACATAACCGAGAACCGGAAAGAGACCGGAGGAATGCATGATAAACAGTCTGATCAACAGGCTGCGTTCTCTTCTATACGTACTGTTTCGTGCTCCTTGCCGTCGTTAGCTGAGGGCCAAATCTTTCTAAGGATTTCTAACAAATCAGCAGTCGTCCAATAGGACAAGCGACCATGTGGCATCTGGAGAAGGCGTCTCAGCACGTTGACCAAGTTCAATCATTGGGGAAATGGCGCAGTTAGCAATCGTCTTATATGTTCGATGTCTTCAGCGCAGGGATTATTGCTGGTCTGGTTTCTCTCAATGAAACATGACTCTGTGAAGCAAGTTAATGATGCACTCAATTAAGTACCCTACTCAGACGAATTGTGTTTCCTTGTCTAAATTAACAACCTCACTATTGGTTCGCATTTGCTCTCAGCGTTCGAAAAAGAGGTTTGTCCATAAATTCCCTCGGCTAGTTATGACGAGCAAAATCGAGTTGGCAATTGATTGAAGCGTTCTGATTTGGGAACCTCAGGAACTTGAAGGTCACACGAGCCACGCCTGTTCGACAGGTGTATCACGGGAAGGGTGTCCAAAGGTATTTAAATTCATCCTTTCTTTGATAGCCTAAGATTGTATCCTCAGGTATTCTTTACATCAATTGATTTCGTAGCTTCTTGCTCATGGAGTATCAAGCTCTCCATTCGGTTTCCCAGTTGTATCCGAAATCGCTCGATCACAGAACCTGTATCTCATCGCGGATGTCCTCGGTAACATCCTCCCATTGCCCGTCCATATCCTCCAGCGTGTCGACAACTACAATGTCGAACTTATGGCCAGCCCAGACTCCCTCGGCCAGATATCCTCCCCCCGCAATGCTAGTTGAACTATCGGACGACCAGCAAATACGCATCAAAACTATGTGGCCAAGAGTGATTCCGGATGGCAACTTGTCCTTGAAGACATATTGGCTTGTAGTCAAGTTCCTCAGGACTCGGATTTTGGGGTCGACAGATTCTTCCATGGCCGTGAGAGTCGCTGCCTCCTCTTCTTCTTCGTAAGACCATAGTTCAAACTCCTCCTCAACGACATCGTAGCGGAGAGGCTTGGATGTTGCATCGCTCTCTGCGGAAATCAAGTGGAGGTTGTCTTGTTGAATCGTGGCAGGGAGATGGTCTGGATTTAAGTAATCCCCAATACAGATGAGCCGAGTGCCAGCCCACTCGTGTTCAATCAGGCCACACAGTATGTTGGCCCATGACGAAAAAAAGCAACTCTGATAACTTTCCACCAAATAACTGGGTTGTGTACTCGCGTTTGCGTGGGCAAGCCATCTGCCAGTATTGGCCCATTGTTTCTTCAAAGGAAGGGATAGGACAGAATTCCTGTACCGTGGGAGTGGGGGCTATTAACAAACTATAGCGAAGTTGAATGCTCGGGAGATGCCAATACCAGATGCAACGGAAAGACGTTACTCTTGTGAATTCGATGAACTTGTAATATGGCCTGTCTGGCGTGGCGCTTGACCTTTATATGTTGGTCTTGTGGGAGGATATGTGGGGGAATATCACGGATAGAAGATCAGGAAGGGTAGGACTGGAAGCATGGTAGATGTGGCGACCAATCCAGTCCCGGAATATCTGGTGCAAGGCAGCAGACCCTGGGAGCTAGTTTACTTCCAAGACATCGGACACATTTTGCGGGGCCGTCGACCAGCTATCAGCTCTGCGTAAATATCCATTAAACTCGGTGTTTGTAAAGACTTCAAAACGGTGTACTCTGGAAGTATCATAGCTCCAGCAAATCGTACGTAGCTTGTAAGACTATCCATCATCACTATCAAGGATTGATCATGTTCCTGTCGGCGGTTCTATCTGTGCTAGGAACACACGCCTTGGCCCTGGGGGTTCTCTCGCCCCCGAAAGCCTGTGAAATTTTCTAACCGTAATGAAGCGGCCCCTAGGAGCTCGTACTTGAGCCCAGGAACCAGCTTTCATATTACACCGGGAAATATAGGCCCTTGCCATCTATCGGCGACTAGGGGTCATCCGCTTTTCAGCCCGATATCCACCTATCTTGATCCATAAGGAGAATTACTCACATAGTAAGGGTTCGGGTAAACAACTACCGCTTCCCAGGAACCTAAACCGTTCCTGGATTTCCCCCGATACTTCATACCACGCGTGAGCCAACGTCATCCTTCGCCTGGGGTTCGAATATATATAAGATAGAAAAGGTTTCTCTTTCATCACTCAGCTTTCCATCCAAATCCCCACCAGGCCAACTCCACACGAGATAAATCGTACTCCCGCTCCTCTTCAACCCAGTATTCAATGTGAGTATGCCCATCCCCACTATTTACCACACGACTTGGTCAATGGGTTAATACTAGCGTAACGGATAGATGGTTCTACTCGATCTTCCTCGTGAAATTATGCTTTGCATAGCAGACAGCCTAGATCAAGCGAGAGATTTGCTTTCGCTGGCTTGTCTCAATCAAGCAACGAATCCTCTTTTTGTCGACTATCTATACAGGTTCAACGTCCGACGCCAACGCAGCTCTGCCTTATTTCGGGGAGTTCGCCGAGGCAAATCGGAATTTGTGGAAATGATGTTGCGCGACTACCAAGCGGACGCCAACACCATAGACGGTAGATCTCGCACACCAATCTTCTATGCAGTCCGTACTAAGAACGAGACAATTATTCGCACGCTACTTATCGATGAGAGAGCGGACATCAATTGGCAAGATCGACGCAGGCAGACTCCACTGATATATGCCATTGAAAGGAATCTTCTGCCTACTGCATCATTTTTACTGGATTTTGATCCACGTCTGAATATAACGGATGTCAAGAACCGATCTGCTATTTGGTATGCCATCGCGTTCTGCGATAAGGACCTGGTGCGAGTCCTTTTGGAACGGGGCAGCGATATACGAACACCAGACTACAAAGGATTTTCGCCATTCAGCCTTGCTATTGCCAAGAAGATCCCGAGAATTACCGGGCTGTTACTCCTCCATTCAGATCCCAACTCAAGAAAGACCCTACTGGAGGATGTCACTGTCAGAAACCGTCTGCTCCGCCAAGCCGTACAGGCAAGCCTTCATGATGTCATCGCGCTACTCGTTGCTCATGGCGCAGATCCCAATTCTAGAAATAGAGATGGTCAGAGACTGTTGCATCAAGCCACGAAAAACGGTGACAGGGACGTAGTCCAACAATTGCTCGCCTACGAAGAGATTTCCATCAATGCAACGGACAGACAGTCCTGCACTGCTCTCCACATCGCAGCAGAGTATGGATGCACGTCGGTAGCCAAGTGTCTGCTGGCCAAGTGCGGTATAGATATCAACGCAAGAGACCGTTACGGTCGCACCGCATTCCACATCGCAGCAGAGTATGACAATAAGTCGATCACAGGGCTTCTTTTTGCCTATGGTGCTGTGGATATCAATGCCCCAGATGCTAATGGAGCAACAGCACTCTGCTTAGCTGCGGCTGCAAAACACACACCTATAGCCCTACAGATTCTTGCAGAAGATCATGTTGACGTCAACATGGTCGATCAAATTGGGAGGACAGCTCTTCACCATGCGGCGAGCACAGGAAACATACCGATCGCATGTGTCCTTCTCGCCAAGGAGGATCTAGATCCCAACATTCGCGACGACCAGGGATGGCCCCCTCTCACCTACGCTGCTTTTAATGGTGATTTACGCATGGTTGAACTCTTCCTCGCAAGGGGAGACATACAGGTGAACGTGCAACAGGCCCCTCCACTGTTCCATGCTGCCAAAGAGGGTCATGTGGAAGTTGTACGCCGATTGCTTCAATTTGATACCATCGACGTCAATCAGCAATTTTGGAACAGCTCGCCTCTCTGTGTTGCCTCCGAAATGGGCCACCCGGAAGTTACAAGGCTACTGCTTGAGCACACAACACCCCCCGACACCAATCTCAAAACTTATATGGGAGACACTGCACTTTCCTTGGCCGCTTACCATGGCCATTTGGCTATCATCAATCTCTTGCTGGAAGGAAATGGGCTCGATGTTGCCGCTACCGATAAATTCGGGGACACGGCGCTATGCAAAGCAGCTCGGAATGGACACGAACAGGTTGTCAAGCGTCTTTACAGGGACACTCGTGCAAAATGTGCTAGCGATGTGAAAAGGGCCATTGAAGCAGCTTCCAACTGTAGAATTGCGCTCTACCTTGAAGGTCACTTGAATGAAGAGGGCAACTTTTGCACTTGGCCTTGAACCAGAGGTGGGATGTGATTGTTTTGTTGGATTTATTTTTTGATCATCCGTGGCTCCAACAAATTACGTAGTTCACGCACATCTCCCTTCAATATAGCTACAAGCTTCACGATATTTCCATCGCTTCGTTCTGATAGTTCGCTTGTACTAAAATCACCCACCATTGTGCAGACTCGTGTCAAATATTCTGCTCGTTTTACGCTATTAGTACGTCAGGGTTGTTGCACGGGTGGTGACAGGTGAAGGGTAGAATCGCACGGCACACTGTACTTTTATTCTATGATTTTTAGAGTGGAAATTGTAGGCACTATCAGGTAATCTAACATGGAGTCGCTCACAGACGAAGTGATCAGAACAAGAAGGACTGCAGGCAGTATTTGTAACTTGCAAGTGGTTATGGAAGGGCCTTGAGCAAATCATTTGTTCCGGCTCAATCTTGCTGAACTCTTTATAAATTCTAAAAATCTATTAGCCCCCAGAATCGAATGAATGGCCATCAGCAAAATGTATGAGATTCTGGAAGCCCCATCATTGCTAGAAACATTCGGCAAACGTCGCCTCAACTCCTCAGCGCGCCAATAGTCATAATTTGATATAACCGGACAAAGGTTCACAACTTATATGCGGTGTAAAAGCATATAATAATAGCAGGCCCGACTGTAGGGCACCACTGATGTACAGACTCCAAACCATGGCTGGAACTTCGATATCGGACCAGTTATGTTGTTCATCAGGCTTGATACTCACACTAAAAAGCGATCGAAGGAAAAGATAAGCCTTATTTTATTGTTTTTCTAGCCACCCTCCTTTTTTAAATACCGAATCTATAACCTTGAATTTGAATTCGGGTTGCCAACCCTCAGTAACTTGATACATCGTTGAATATTAAAAACCCTACCTAGTGGACGCAAAAGAATACTCATATAAACTGATGATATCCATCGACTATGCAATCGGCTATTCCACACTGGCCCATTCTACCATATGTGAGTAGTGTACATTTTGAACACTTGCTATATAAAGCGGACGATCCCAGCATATATAGAAATCCCCATCTTTCCGCTTCCCTAGCGACCAAATAAGCCTCTGGTATCTCTTTATATGGCCTTTTTGTAGCCTTCTCGGGGTACCTACAATCACTATGGCAATTCCTCCTCGCTCCATGACTGTCATTGATGGTGAATTTCAACACCTAAAAGGCATTAGAGAGATATGCTTTGATGAAGACGTCATGGCGTTTCTTCACGATGCACAGGCAACGCTCAAATACCAAGGGATATACAACCAACGAGGACCTTCCAAAAGGTCTCTCATTCACTATGCTGCAATGGGTGACTGTGCCGAGCTCCTTCTTTATCTCCTCCAAGACGGAACAGCAAAGGATGACCTCGACCAGAACAAGCGGACGCCGCTCTCCTGGGCCGCGCAATACAGTGCATTGCGTGCGGTGAAGATTTTGCTGGACAATGGGGCGGAGATCAATTCCATGGACGATATGTATACAACACCGTTGTCGTGGCTGGTACAAGCGGGTAGGGGCCCGAATCGAGCAGCCACAATAAATTACCTGAGAAGCAATGGTGCGACGAGGAGAGGTGCAACGCGGGCTTCGATCAAAAGGAAGATCATCCAAGTCTTTCCCTCGGGTTTGTTATAGTAGAACTTTAGCTTCTTGCCTTCTGGGTTAAGAAAATGGAGCATCTCTTGTTTACGACTATATATGGGCTGCTCTATATGCTCTCTGAAGGTTTGCCTACTGGTTGACAAGCAATTGATCCAGTGCGTATATTCATTATAGTCCTCCTGGATCCGCCTCTTACTTCGAATCCATTGAACACGAACGCATTGCAACAAGAAGAGGTGAGCAAACGGAGAGCGACTTCTATTCTATTCTGTCATGGCGCGAAGAAGATGAAGAATGCTAAGAAGCGCCGATTAAGTGATGGGATGAGAGCGCAGTGCTTTTTGAATGAACTGGCAAAGACTGCACTGCGGTGCCCATAAAGGCACGCTACCGTATCCTGGCTCGAGAAGAACCCTTTTCCACATGAAATGCAATGGAACGTCACCGGGATTTGTCTGATGTACAAAAGAATAGCACCCACCTCAGGCTGCCTAATCAAACCCGTCGAGTTGTTAAGGACAAGGCTCTTTGTGGTTGGTTCATTCGCATTGAGCGTTACTTTACTTTACTGTAAAGATCGTTATGCATCGATTAAGTGATACCGCTCCAACCTATTTGTTAAAGATGCCAGCAATACCATGGACATGCGTGCTCGTGAGTAAGAAAGCAATATCTGTCCTTCGGAAACAGTAGACCTCTACCGTGGTTAGAATATCAAGAAGTGCATATTTTCAATGCCATCTCTATACAGTAACTCGTTCGAAGCGCATGGGAGAAGTATCGTGTGTTTACTTGGTTAATGCCAAGAGTTATGGAGAATCTACAGAATCCCTACCATTGTGGTTCAGCTAGAAGATTAGACTAGCTCTAAAGCTGCATACTACCCTACCTCAGAGATATGTGGCATAGTCACTAGTAGGCGGAGCCAGCACTAGGACATTATGACATCCTATTTATTACGTAACAACCTGACTTGCTTTTACAGCCTCAATAGAATAGACAATCAATGTGTCGTCTTATCCTGCTCCCAAACATCGCTCAGGCCCTTTGCCATACTAAACAAAATTTCCAAGACCTAGTACTAGTTGAAACGGTCAAGGATATGGCCAGTACAAATAATCATGAACTCAAAGCCTTCTAGTAGACAGTTCGGGGTTGAATATACCAGCCCCGCTACATTCCAAAACCTCATGGACTACGTCGTTGATGGCATGGTGATTGCGGCCCTGGTCTCAGCCCTGTTCTCCATCTTCGGGTTTGACCTTGTAATCTACCCAAAGTGGCTACAAGAGAACTGCGCGGCTCGGTTTTACTACGGATGCTTTCAAGTCGTCGTGAGCATGATCGTGCTATCACTAGGGGGCTGGATTGCCAGCCGCGTCCACGGTTTTCAAACATCCTTCGAGTTTTTTGACAGGAGCCACATTCCATATTACAAGGTTATGTATTATGGATCCGTTGGCCAAGCCGCTTTCGGATCTCTAGTGATCATTATGTCCCTCGTGCGTTTTGGCGTATGCGGCTTACGGGGTCACTAGCAGAGAACACGGACCGAGCTACAAAACAGTCAAAGAGGCAGTTCCAACAGCCTACTATAGTAGGGTTGTGACGAACGAGGCAGCAAGTATTAGGAATAAAAACAACAGCAATTTTTCATGATGATTTTCAAGGAATGAGGGAGGTGGAGGCCAAGAAAAATTAGAGAGGTGCGACGCGGAGGGTCATGAGAAGGAAAGGACTTTACTGCATAGTTGCTGAGATGGTTTAGATGTTGGATTTTCTAATTGGAATCAAAGCATGTTCATACCTTGGAGCAGTATTCTGAGTGGCTTGATGTAAAACACAGGTGATGGCTGACGATGTGCTCTGCATAAATATCCATCAACCTCGGTTGGCACGTAGGCACCAAAAGCCAACCATAGAAACGTGCTAGCTGCCCAAAGGTGACATAGCCCCAGGAAATCGTACGTAACTTGTACACTCTCCATTCCCACTCTCACAAAATCAGTTACGCTCCCCGTTGGCAGCTCTATCGGCCCCGAGAACGCATGTCTTGGCCCTGGGAGCGAGAGAGCTCCCAGAAACTTTAGTGCGGTTTCTGGGAGCATATAAGCAGCTTCTAGGAGTCAAATAGACCCCAGGAAACCCGACATAGCTTCTGGGGCCTTTTACCCCCACTTCGAGGAGCGAAAGCCATGTTCCTGTTGACAGCTTCATCAACTCCTGGAACCTCAGGTGCGGTTCCTGGGGCTATGGCTAAGCCTTCTGGGAGTGGTCGAATGTCTCAGGTTTGTGCGCAGGTCTGGTGAGGGTGCCTTGTGAGCGCTTTCCGCGACCCCAGAAGGCAAGAATTGACTCTAGGATCCAGAAGTATGGTCCTAGGAGTGCAACAGCTCCCAGAACTAACCAATGTGTTCCCAGAGCCAGTCTGTATCCAGTCAGGCACGTAGAGCCAAGATCCCAGGAGGAGATCTTCATTTTCCTGGAGATTGGTAAAAGCCCCAGGAGTTAAATTGTATTTCCCAGGTATAGTCAGCTCCTAGAAATGCTTTTGAGTTTCCCAGGTTCGACATATTGATTCCCAGAGTCAACCTAACCAGTATAGGAGTTTGCCAGAGTCCCTCGCCGGCCCGAGGTTTTTTTTCTTCTGTCAACAATCTCCGTCTTGACGTGACACGCACCACTGAGATAAATCCATGTGTACAGTTCTTTGGCCACCACCGTTAGGTATGAACAAAAAGAACTATTATCTACCCGCGCGGTTTCGATCTAAGTCATATAAAATATTAAGCGAAACTGCCAACAGCTTTTGAGGGTGCATTGGCATCTAGTACTTGCAAAGATGAAAAGGTCGCGTGGTTTTGGTGCTCTGCGAGTTTGAACGTTCAGAACTTCCTTTCTATCATTTCTAAGCTTACTCCAAGATCTAAATCACGGCTATGCTCTCTGTTGCTGATCCCAATGCCGATTGCCTGGCCAAATGGAATGACGTGTGATTGATTGGCAGTCGCTTCACCAATATCTATTCCCGTCACACCGCTGTAAACTAAAATCACCTCCGAGTGGAAATCAGTCGTGCTGACCGGCGGGGCGGTGCAGACGTAGAAGGGCCTGGTGGTAGATGGGCCCCTACTAGCCTAGCCGAGCGACGGGGGCCATTCTCCACGCTCTGCTCAACTGATCTCCCTTGGGGTCCCACTGACCGCTGACGCGGCTGGCTCTGACTCAGGTCATTTGGTGATGAATTCCTGATAGTGGCAAGTTCTCTCTCGGGAGATGATTCACTTGCCGTGTGCATATGATGTGCCTCAGCATCCGACGATTGGACTCGTAGTGGGCGAACCAAAGCGTCTAAAGGCCCTTCGTTTCGACTGTATTGATCAGCACCTCGGGCATTGGATAATTAGAATCAGCCATACTTACCACACACAGCATGACGTCCCAAAACCTGTACTTCGTTTTTCCAGCCACTCTTCCGCGCAGGCCAGGGGGAAAGCGCCTTGCACTGACAGCGCAAGATCACACTCTCATTTGCAAGATCTTCATCCTCGGCAAGACAAAATACACAGTGGATGTCGTCGACCTGGTCGCTCAGGGTGAGATCCTTGAGCGTCAGATCTTGGACGCCAGCCCAGATGTTAGCGACCGATGTCAGGATAGCTGGTTGAGCCGGCGAAACATGCCATGGAACACTGTTCGTCCGCAGCATTGTGGAAGTCACAAATGGATTGAATGGTTGCACTGGCTCGGGGTTGGTTGACAGCGGCACCGGTGGGTCTTGTCTGAGCCCGTGAGGTGACCTGTCGGTGTTGCCTGATGCAGGGCGACTCCTGGAGACTGACGACATCTGACGCTGGCCCGGATGCGCAATGGATGGAGCGGCAACTCTAAAGCCATGCGGCACTCGCGCCTGGTTGCGGATGGCTGCTTCATACCACCGCTGGCCAACTTGGTCGGCCTGCCGTTGACGGTGCCATCTCGCGCAGAGGAAGACTCTAGCAATATCACATAGCTTTGACTGCAAAGTTGACAAGTCAAACGGCTCTCTGGCGAGAGTGGTCAACCTTTCATGGCCGATCTTGGTGTCTTGAAATTTGACAGAGTTTTTGCACGGCTCGCCTTTTTTCGTCATCCCGCAACAGGACACAGGACCACCGTGAGGGATCCCGCAGACAGAAAATGGGTTCCAAGGAAGTACAGAAGACATTGAGCTGATGACAAAGGCAGAAAATGATTCGAATGGGTATTGATGTTGCACAATCTCCGCAGCGTTCCCTCGCCAGCTTTATATGCCATCGTCATGGGATCTATACTTACATCGCGTCATGGCTGCTGACGTGGAACTTCTCCCTTGAAACAGTTAAAACGTCGAAGAATACACTGCGACGCAGTATCTACCGCTATACCGCTGATCAATGGGCGCAAGAAGGATGTCTCATTCTGGTTCACTCTTTGGATTCAGTGGGCTGTGCATTTGGACCATGCATTCGCGGAATGGCATAGCTGGCAAACTGCGAGTCGCCTAGATGCATTTCGAAGAGCGTGTTGGTTCATGAGCTTCAAGACCGAAGGCTCTGGATACGACATGTGGTATGTTCGCCCTTAAAGTGGGTCCCCTAGGCTCTATTGCTACACTGCTATATGAATTATTTGCCGGTTTCTCGGATCTTGAGGCCCAGTTGTAAGGGGATAGTCGCGTATACATCCCAGTGAACCCAGATGCGATGTGAGTCCCGCATATCGTATCTCCACTCATTGTGTATGCCTCGCGCATATCCCGACAAATGTGGCTAGAGCTCCCAGGAAATAATAACCGCTTTTCAGGAACAAAATGAGGAGTGCTGGGAACTAGCTAAGTCACACCTCTTCTGCGCGGGCATGTACTGGCGAAAGAGCAAGATGAAAAGCCTACTATATACTTTCGGAAGCTTATATATATTGTGCCCTCCCTACATGGTAGCAGATACCGGCTCACAATCTATGTCTTCTCCAGCTGTTTACATACAAACCTCGTAATTGAAACGGGACACTTTTGCATTTACTTTCATCATGTCATGGACTCCTCTCCCTCTTCAAGGGGTATTGAGTCAAGTATTGGGCGATCCCTTGCACCGTGAGCGGTACATATGGGTAGGATATGACGGGAATCACTGTCAAAACACTGTGCCGCTTGGCTCCCGGATAAATGGAGTATTGTGCTTTCAGCTGCTCCAGAGCCCTCCGTTAGTGTATCCACTAGCGCAGGAAATTTCCTCAGCTGCAAAGCAGTTACTTTGCTTAGAGTGCAGACGCCATCGCTGTCGATCAAAAGTGTGGGCCACCCGATTTTTGCGTCAGTTGGATCAAGCCAAAGATGTGACGGTTCACTCGGAACCTCATGATTCCGCTCTACTGGTACACCAATGGCCAACCAGCATGTCCCACAATGTCGCCACAGCCGTTTGCCCCAATGAGTCTTTCTCAAAGCCCGAAGAGGCCGCCTGGCGAAGAAGCCAAACTAGCGACGTACCCCTAGGTTGGCCCGAGCCGTGAAGATCGAGGATCCGGACGTTCTCCAGACGACAAGCGGCTTCAATTGTGCAGTTGTTACATGCATCCAGTACAATCGATGGGATTCACGAATAACGAAATTTTGTTACTCGTCCACGCAGTGTGGTCCGTCAAGTGCCCTCACGAATGAGTTTCGCACGGAATGGCCACCCGAAGGCTCTTTGTTCTCACACGACCGACCCGACAGGTTGTAGAACTAAAAAGAGATTAGTTTCAGTCTGCTTTGTGAATGTTTGCGGTAGTGAATCGCAAACTGATAGAGGCCCCATTGTCACTTTTATGATCTGTCATTCTCGTGTGGGGACGCCTCTGGGGATGGGGCGGCTGATCGGCGTGTGTGTTCCAATTCAGAAGCGGCGGCAGGTACATGTATGTCTGGGGAGGGTACTGAGAAGAGCATATTTGAATTCGTGAAGCTCTCGCTTAAGCCTTTGAAATCTCGAAGAGCAAATTTTCCCCATATCTCACTGTCAACGTGCTCGTGGTGCATGGAAAAAGGACGGCAGTTTTGAAATGGTTGGGATCTAGGAAACAATAATAATATCCAGACCCCTATTCACAACAATGATATGATAACACTCATCAAACGTTTTTAGTGCAGTCACTAAGAAGAAGAATTGGTACCCTAGAAGAGTTAAGTGAAATCTACTTTTGGTGGGTCCGTATCACAATGCGAGATTGGCGGTTACCAACGTCAGTTGGTACCAATATTACGCTCAAACGCAGTATATCTGCATTTCTTTGTTTCAAGTGTTCTGAGTCATTAACGTCACGGTAAAGTTTCAACGAGCTCTACTTGATGCCTATCATTCAATGCGTCAGAAGTACACTTGCAAACTACCTTCCATAGGTTCGGTAACGATTTTTCAACCTTTACTCTTTCGCCCCTTTTCGTATATCGTTGGATGATTCGTGAGCAGCCGGTGAGATCGAGCATCAACAGTTGAGCTAACTGTTCACTGGCCTTTCAAAAGTGCGGTCGATCCTAGGTGAGGAAGCACTGGTAGAAATAACAGCAGCCTCGCGTGAATTGTCAGCTATAAATGCCCCTCGAGCGTAATTTCTGATCCAATTTATCTTGATGACCAAAATGGACCATCCCACTTCGCCTTCCCCCATTGATCGGCCGGCCAAGAGACAGTGCCGAGTATCCCAAGCTCCAGAAGATGAACCCAAGTTGGAAAACCAACCACAGCAAGTCACAAACGGCACAACCATCGAACCCAAGGTCGGTCATATCCCCCACGGCAGGGAATGAAAAACCCCCACTAATACTGAATAGATCCCAGTGAGAACACGCGGTACCCTTACGGCGGAGTTCATGAAAGTAGTAAACCTCAATGACTCCCTCGCTACACCAGTTCTTGAATTGCTTGACTTGTACTTTTGTCTATGGCAATGCTACGTCGTCAAATCGGCCGAGAAAATACGACTCGAGGAGGAGCAGCGGCAGCTTCAAGCGTCAAATGACTTGCTAGCAAGCGATAGCGATATTCTTCTACAGCTCTGCATTGTGCAAGCTTCAGTATTGTGGGAACGCAAGCGAGCGGTTCAGGCTCTTTGTAATGGTGTTGTTTCAGCGTTGGAAGCGAGCGATCTTCAAGCCTACTCCGCCGAGGAGCCTGAGCCTTGATAAAGTCTCCATGTGGTAGAGGGTTCATGGGCAGGAAGAATGGCACTTAGATTTTCCGCTATCTATTTGCGTTGTCCCTAAGGATAGATAAGGCCTATACTGCTAGTGAACATTCCTTGGGTTGGTGACGGGTGCCAACGGCGCACGCTGTTGATACATTCAACGCATTCGATAACTTAGCATATGGCTATAAATTCCCCGAGTTTGTCCTGATTCTTTGTAATAAGGGAGGAATAAAATAACTTCTCGGCCTCCACCTTTCCATCCCTCCCAGCCCACGTTAAATCTTTATACACTTCCGTATTTTCGTCTTATAACAGAAATGAACGAACTGAACAACAATGGTCTGTACCCGTTGCCTTGATAATATCTTGCGCTAACATTACTAGACTACGATTTGGATCTCGACCTTCACGCTATCTGGCATGAATCTTCTGGCATACCGACACCGCCTCCCTGTCTCGCTACTGATCTCAATGATCTGTGGCAGGATTCTTTGGCAACGACGACCCTGCAGAATACGAAACTCAAGGGTCTTCCTTTATCGAATGCCTTTTCTACCCCAATCTCGACAGTCTGTCCGGGTTTAAGTGGACAGGTCCAGATCCTCTGACCAACTCTACTCGGGCTAGCGACATTTTCCTCCACACGTCAGCGCTCCTTTTCCCTAAAGAGGTGCACTGGATAGAATTTCGATTTGTGCGATTTGACCGGGTATCTGATGAGACTATAGGAGAGGATCTGTTCTTCCTGCCACGGATTGAAACGGCACTGGGAAATCTCTATCGGATACGTAGACAGCTACTAGACACAATCACCTGGCATGCTGTCCGTGCAACAGGGACTAGCTTCCGACTGTCCCTTTGGCCTCGTAGGGAATCTCTACCGTATTCGAGTCTCTCGACACATTCTCTGTTGACTAGGCTCCCCCGACGCTATCCCTGGACCCACGGTTTTTTGTACATATTATATCGAGTAATTAAGGGTGAGGTTGATTTGAATCAAGCGGGATTGTTCGTATAGTCATTTCAGTAAAGACCACGATAATGAATAATGACTATTTGGTGCCCTTCTTGTTAAAAGCCTCGGGAATATATAACCTGCTTTGCATGCGGTGTAATTTCCCTTGCACTGCGTCGCCGCTTGTAGTATTTCTTGTAGTATTTCTATGTTGCCAATATAGGACAGGGCAACCCGAAACAGGCAATTCCTTACTCTTCTCTTGCGACGTCCGTCAGCCCTGCCAAATTGGCACTGTAGGGGTAGTTCCAGTCATCGAGTAGGCTAATCAGCCGTTCCCGAGATGATTCCAGTGCCTGCTCAAAAAAGCGCAGTCGAGCTAGCTGCTTGTCGTGGCAAAGCCGAAGTCCGTCTCTCTCTTTTCTCAGGTGCATACCAGCCTCCTTCAAGTTCTGATTGCTCTGCTCTAGCTTCTGGCCATCGAAATGCTTGGACACACACGACTCCCATAGACGTCGATACAGTCCAACAAGTCGAGCTGCTGGAAATGCAAATTTGGGATCGTCGCGTTCGAGGTCTGCTAGCACCTTCAAGATGGGTTGAAATGGCTCGGTCGCCAAAGTATGTCTTGTTACTTCTTCGTGTTGCGAAGGGGAGGGCTACGATGCTCAGCCAAAGAATTCGAAGCCGAAGGGTCCCACTTACCAATGGAGGGACATGATCTGAAGGTTCTAGATTATGGTCCTTATCATTAAGGATTGGCAATTCATTGGGCTGCTGTTCTCCTTGCTTTTCCTGGTCTGGCGAGCTGTTTGGGGAGTCCATTTTGTCCACAGGAGAAAGTCAAGGATCTGGATAGTACTGTTTCCAACTAGCCTTGGTATCTCTTATAGAATATGCAGACGCAGACGGCTATGGACTGAGATTTACGATCCCCACATCAGTCAATCAACGCAGTCAGCTTCTGAATAGAATTTGCTTTTATTTTCAGCGGGCGCTTGGTAGTAAGTTTGAGAGGAGGAATGTCAACGGGTTGGCCGGGAAAACTGATCAAGCCTGACGATGTTGAGGGCCAGATATGAACGCCCATTGACGTGAGAGACATCTCAACTAGACGCCTCTTCCACTTTCGTTGGAAGCCTCAGAAACCCGGCAAACAGCATTGCAGAACTTAGAGTCGCCAAAAAAAAGGTATTCCGGATAGTAACGAAGAGAAAAATAGAAAAGAAAAAAAAAATTTATCTTCGAAGGTTGGTGGTCATCACTCAAATTGAGCGTTGACAACGTTTGGCCAAGCTTCAACGGGTTGATGGGTCATCCTACCGTGACCTCGCTTTCTGCAGTCTAGGCGGACAGACCCACAGCTCAACACAAACCAACACAACACTAAAGCGAGGCCAGAAACAAAGGTCCATGATTCCTAGGGATGGAATTGTAGGAGCTTTTCGGTGATCCAACGTTGAGTCGCCAACATATGAGGTGACTAGGACAAGAAATATGTTCCTGTCATTGCGGATTGAATATCTCCCACAAAGCCTCAATTTAAGAGGGACGTGAAGGATTCAACAGTCAGCCAACGTTGCTTGACCGACTCAGCATCCCTTTCTCTCAGCACCACTCTTACTCGCCTCTCGCTGGGCATCTAAAGGCATCAAGAATGTCGCTGCAAATAGTTGCGGTAAAAGAAGACGTGGGTTTCAACAGGCCTCGATTAAGAAATGTGTCCTTCAACACTTCCAACCAGGTCGGTGAGTGACAGAAGCCGAGAAGCCTATAAATACGTCCTCTACCCCTGCAATTGCTCTACTATTTATTCACTTGATTCTGCAAAGTCGAGCAGGCTTGTTGTGTCTGACGCACTCGATAAGTTCCCCCTTTGATCGAGTACTGGAATTTATACCGTACTGA
Organism: Penicillium chrysogenum; assembly: GCF_028827035.1. NCBI lineage: Eukaryota > Fungi > Ascomycota > Eurotiomycetes > Eurotiales > Aspergillaceae > Penicillium > Penicillium chrysogenum. Next base: position 2,967,239 of record NW_026622750.1, on the reverse strand, counting down.
CATTTATAGTATACATCGTGGACTAGCAAACCAGACAGTTCCTGTACTGTAAGAGACGTGGTTCCAAGCAGATTCACTGCCCCATTTACGCCAGCCGATCGGAGATACGAGATTTGGATTAGCTGGTCAAGGCGTCTATGCGAAGACGTCTCTGCTATAGCGAGCTGATCTACTGTCGCGGCTCTGGTTGACCACAAATTTGAAGTGCAACTGCTCGCACTGTACTGTAGGTATATGGGCCCACAAATCCTTGAAACTGCACTGACCCGAAAGACGCGGGACAGCCAGGTCCGTAGACGTTCGAACACGATGCACCAGGGCAAGGGCCACAGCTTCTTGTGGTCTCTTCATCCCTGGTGTTGACCATCAAAACATGTGAGTTATGGAATTCCACGCTGACCTACTGGCTAGTAATTGACAGTGAACCTTTGGGAGCTCACCAGAGTGGCCCTGATCACCCTGCACTACCGTCAGTGCTCCACGCAAAGCCATGGCTTACACGCGATTCCTAGCCCCGTCGCTTCGAACAATGCAGCATGTCCTAGGTGGAAGATCGCAAACCAAGGTAGCGAGTCAACAACAGGGTCGGCCATCCACGTGCGAACTTCGTTGCATAGAACCTTGAGACCCATTTCCATGCTAAGGTGAGTGAGATCTAACGCCTACAGCTGCGCTGTGTCTGATTATCCGCGCCAAGCCTTATTCCCGTAACCACGAACACCACTGACATCTTCACACTATTGTAGGGGCACCCCATCATCGACGGTGAAATATACTGTGGCGAGTGGCCTATTCCGCCAGATCGAAGATAAGACCAAGGTGGCGGCCGACGAGCGTGCTCCATCGCGTCTTCCGCCCTCGTCCCCACCGCCTTCGCACTATTGTGGAGTCCTGAACCTCTGGCATCGCGACACATTCATCCACCATGGAAGTGCAATGTTTATCGCAAGTGGGTTCGTAACGCGCGTTTACTGTCTCAACGAATTGTCTGGTGTACCCCAGGGCGGCTTTTTTGAAGCGAGTGCAGATTGCGATGAGCTTGAATGCGACGTGGCATGGCTGGTGACTGCATTGCAGAGAGTTGTAAGTGATCTAGTTGTGAAGCCGATATGATCATTGCGCAAACTGATTGTCCCGTCTCAAGCGCACTTTGGGATTTCCATGAACAGGTACGCTACGACAACTCGTCCAACTAGATCAATCCTTGCTGACTCGGATCGTACAGCAGGAGAACGCCTTCATTTCTGTCACTCGAGTCGAATGCCACGCGAACAAATATCTTGTCTGCTCGAGCTCCCCTATACAAATACGACCGCATGCTCTCTGTCTCTTCCACATGACTACTATCGACGATGGGTCACCAGAAGGTTCGTATCGCGTACCTCGGCCTCTTTCTCCCTATTGATTCTGTGTATCAGGTCATTGTTCGATTTGTCTACATGATACAACTCCAGAACTCTGATTAGCCTATACCACTACCCGAATCATACCTGTGGCTAAGCATGCAACCTTTCAAATACCTTCAAGTGGCGTAGGCTGCTGGTATTGAATGCGTGATCCTCGTTGTCTTCGGATAACATTCGGTGTCTTTCCAGGCCTGGAAATCCAAAAGACATAGGAATGCTGATGCTCTGTCTTGCTTCCTGGCAGATGAGCGTACCTCCGCAGACAATCAGGCTGTTAGCACAAGTCCACCTGCAAGGTGAAGGAGACGCAAAGTCTTCTCATTCTTAGCCTACAATTTGACATTGGTCATCTCAGGTACAAACCGAGAGGGTAAGACCGGGGCACAGGCAAGCCAATGAGAGCTCACCACCCGATAATCATCTCGGGCATACAAGAAGCTGCATCATGAGGGCTGTCAAAAGAGTTGTGGTGTACCCGGTTGGTTCTTATGCGCACGTATCCTTTATCCGTTCATATCGTCTCCTAGCATATCACGCACTTGTCAGGAAATCCGGATTCCCTACATCCCCTATTTCGACGGTTTTTTTGAGAATAAATCATATATTCGTCGAGCCCACCGCGCTGCGGAGGACGCGTGGGCATGTTACTGTTCGGCCAGGCAGCCACTGTAAAGACTTTGGTATCCGAAACAATATCGAATCAGAATGTTTATGGGACCTCTTGGACTAGCCCTTAGATCCTGGAGCAAATTTTCCACCGTCAATCAACGCTCATGTGATGGTTGCTTTTGGAAACATGGCCGGATTATCTACTACGACTACGAGCGAACTAGCACTCCTGCGGGGATATCACCCAACGGAAATTCGTTTCAGACGGCACTGCTAGAACCCAATCGGGTTTCAATCGGGTTTCAACCGTGTTCTCTTATCAGCAGAACATGGTTGATTGCATTAACTTGGGACACCACTTCCCAAAAGGCAATTGTCGTCACTTCGATCCGGGAGATTGGTTGAAATATGATCCGTCGTTGCCGAGGCATAGTAGGAGCCGACCGGGTATTCTTGATTGCTTGCTTGTCCAAAGCTCTCAGCAACGTGGTTGTCTCTGTGGTAAAATTACTTTGATTCTTGCGCTCTCTGGGATATAAGAGCTGAAATAGAGTAAGGTCAAGTGACTTACAATCGCCGCCTGAAGTGATGACTTTGACTTCGCAAGGCACAAAGCCTACCGCATGGCTGATTTTACTCAAGTCAATCGTTTGGCACCTCATCACATGCTTCTACACGTGGGTCTTGGGCGTATTGCTTGGTCATAGTCGAACCAGTGGATCTACTATCCCTATCGGATTGAGGCTGTATGCCAACTTCACCGAGTGATCATTACGAAATAGAATCTATAGTGATTGATACATTTATCATGTGGGTGAGATGGCAAGAAATCCTCCGTAATACGTCCGTGAGACATTGATAGACCTCGCCACGGGCTATGAGGCCCATGGATTCGCACTGAATTACTTTCCCCCTGCCTATGGGCGGGCGGGCGGTTGACCGTAGCCCCGTGGCATTTAATGGGCCCATAGGTTGCTTACTAATAAGCACTTCGGTCGCTGAAATTTCATAATTTTATAATGTTTAGCCACGCACGCATATGTCCTATAGTACTACGTATTCAGGTTATTTGAGTAGAAAGGTATACAATGGATGTGTTCAGCTATAACAAATCCTAGTAAAAGCAATGGACTATTGAGTCTAAGTGAATGAAAGTGTGATCCGAAATGCATAGAAATTGTGATGCGTCTGCATTGCGTGTAAATATATATATGACTATAAAACATGCTGAACCTACAAAACCACTCACAATATAATGCCTACCAGTCGCATCAGTAAATTTATTATAAACACGACATATTAGTTATACTACATACTAGGATTCACCTTTATTATGATCAATTACCTGCTATACTAGTGGTTATTGGGGGTAGGTGACAAGTGATAGATTTCCAAAAGTTGAACCCCCTACTCAGGAAACTTACATAATCTGAGGGTGGCATGGACCGATGGCAAGGTCTAGACGTTGACCACCATTTTCACCGCCCGACCATTCACCACCACGCTCATCAACACTCACATCAACACTCACATCAACACTCACATCAACACTCACATCAACACTCACATCAACACTCACATCAACACTCACATCAACACTCACATCAACACTCACATCAACACTCACATCAACACTCACATCAACACTCACATCAACACTCACATCAACACTCACATCAACACTCACATCAACACTCACATCAACACTCACATCAACACTCACATCAACACTACAAGCATTCCAAGACAACACTCACATCAACACTCACATCAACACTCACATCAACACTCACATCAACACTCACATCAACACTCACATCAACACTCATGGCTCACCACAACAACATCTCACATCAACACTCACATCAACACTCACATCAACACTCACATCAACACTCACATCAACACTACAAGCATTCCAAGACAACACTCTTCTCTGTTTGCATACATCTGGATGAAAGATGCCAATTTCTATTGTAGCGAGGAAGCTATTGGATCACAAGCTACCAAGGGAAAGGAATGTGAAATACGTCATTTGATACTGAAGACGCTTCAGTTGTTAGTTTATGATTTTGGTTATTGAATTGGCAAAGATCTAACTAGGGCCCCTTCTATGTATCCAATGATGACCCTTCGGAACAATGAACACACGATGAAGATGTTGCGCAGGTCTTTGCTTCTCCGAATACTCTTGGAACACTCGAATACTGGTCCCTAGCACCACGAAGAGGTGCCTGCACGGGCTAGAGGCTCTTGTTGTCGCAGATGCCCCTGCGGAGACTCTTGTTGTCGCAGATGTCCCAGCGAGGCGCTTTGTTGACGCAGGGCCTAGGCTGCGGAGAACTTGGTAACGCAGCGGTCTCCTGCAGAGAACTTGGTAACGCAGCGGTCTCCTGCAGAGAACTTGGTAATGCAGCGGTCTTCTGCAGAGAACTTGTTAACGCAGCGGTCTCCTGCGGGTCTCACTTGTCATCACAGCGTCCCCCTGCGGAGTTCACTTGGTAACGCAGCGCCCCCCCTGCGAGGTAGTCTTGTTTTCGCAGCACCCCCCTGCGAGGCATATTGATGACGCAGACCTATCCTGTGAAGCACCTTTTTACACTCGCGGGGCTCGTGGCAGCGAGGGAGCGCAAGTCTTACATCACTGGGCTCGTGGCAGCGACAGCCGTGGTCACGGAAGCTCTCAAGCCCGCAGGCAAGAGAGGGACACCATGACACATCGGAGTGTGAGGACCGAAGTCCTGATTTTTTTTGGGCTGGGAATCCGGCTCCTTTTACATTTTTTCGGCTACGTCTCTACCAAGGAACCAGTTGCGCAGATGGTAGCGAGAATCACTGTCTGAGTGCATGGAAACGAGCGTGCGGACATCCTAGCGAAGCTCGCAGCAAGCACATGTGGGCCCGCCGAAGCGGCCATCCTCCTTTCCGGCTGCCGCACTAAGCTCCGCGAACTCGCTGCAGAGCGGTGGAAGGAGGAGTGGGCGTCAAACAACAGTGGTGCTCACCTCCGCGCACTTTTCCCTGAACCGACGAAAGCGATCTTCGCGATACATGAGTCTCTGAGACGCGCAGCCAGCTCAGTGCTGGTGCAGATGCAGACTGGTAAGATTGGTCTCCCCGCTTACCTCGCTGCCCTGCCGCAGTGGAGGGAACAGGCCCTGGAAAATAACCCACTACGCGACCCATCGCGTTGCACATGTGACCAAGGCACCATGAACACACAGCACATCCTCTTCTCTTGCCCCCATTTCACAGAACTCCGTCACCGAATTCTTGGTCTTGACCGAGGGGGCCACGACCCGTGGAAAGAATGGCTCTCAAAGCCAACATTAGCTGTCAAAGCAGTCAACTTTCTGATGCAAACTAAGCTCCTCGGCCAATTTAGGAGCCTGTCGACCACCTACCGAGCCACTAACAAAGTAGACTCGTGACCCTGGGATTATAGATCCTCTCGCTTGCCCCATTTCGGGTCCCCAGAACTACAGTGAGTACCCCCCTGCGTCACTGGATCACCTTCACGGCTTGCCGTGCGAGTTGCTGGATAGTACGGGCCTCGGTCCCGCAGGGATGAAAGCGATCAACTGAAGACGGTTTGGTCACTACGTGTAATTTGGTGGACCCAAACCAGCTGAACCGAGGGAATTCTACCTGATCATTGGCAAATGGACGCCTTCGAAGCTCCCATATCCTTGATATTGGTGCGAGCCTGCTTAAGCTTGGGATAGGGATCGACACTCAAAATTCCCTTCTGTGTTGGTGAGATCGCAAAAATGGCTCACGTGTTGACTGGAATTTGGTCACTCTTTCGTCGTAAGTTTCCGCCCTATGGACTTATCATTCCTTAGTTTCATACGATCTAACGCTATTCCGTGAAACCGTGTTCGGCGATGAAATAAATGAGAGTCGCCGTAAAGCATATGATAAGCAGGGAGTTGTTCAAAAAAGCTTGAACTTCCGACTGTCGTTAATACCATCCCTGCTTCCTGAGAGATCAGGATTATGGAATTGGTCGTTCGGAAAGGAGAGGCCGTCAATTGTATCCCCTTCGTAAAGAGATGATGGGTAGGCATCCGAGAATAGAGATAACTGGGACATTGTTAATTCAATGTTCCTTCGTACTGCGTAGATCTAGAAGATAGATAGGACTTAGAGGGTTGGGTGAGACCTACTTTGTACAAAAAAGTCCACCTGTGCTAACAAACAGATTCAATGTTCCCTTCAAATTAGGCCTACTCTCTCTATCAATGTAATGTATCACATTAAGACCCGTTTATTATAGGGATCCTCTCCTGATTGGTTCAATTTCGAGGGCTGGTCGAGGGCGGCCCTCGAATGAGCCCTCGAATTATGCGGGCCGCCCTCAAATCGGAGATCGGCCCTCGTTTTTTCGCTTGAGTCAAATGCCCCGAACCTAGTGTGAAATCAACTAGAGTTCTTTCAAATTTTAAGCGTCAAAGTCATACTCATCCCTTATAAAGCCATAGAGCCCTTTCATTATATAGAACAATAGTAAGAAGCCTAATATCTATTAGTATTAATATAATGAACCTACTAAGAGGGGAACGTCAAGAATTAATATGGTGGTTGTTAAGATGTAGTTTATGCATCACCTGTCTACATGATGAATATATATTTCTTGATACTGAGACTACAGAATTATACATTTCTATAACAATAAACTACCACTACATCTCAACATATGACAATTCTGTAATTATACTATCACCTGCTATGGTTCATCAAAATAGAAGTGAATTCCCTCGAATTTCTAAGCGCATGTATGAAAATTAAACCTACTATTAAAACAAAAACACTGTTCAAAAACGGTAATCTATGAGGGTGGACCAGCAGAATTATAGAGCTCAGTTAGGAAAGGTCGCAAAATTTTATGTAAATGAGGGCGGGCGAGGGCGGGCTCTTACCTGCCCTCAGCCCTCGCGGGTAGGGCGGAGAGCGGGCGATGCTCGCCCTCAAATTGTTTTTGGCGAGGTCTATATTCGCGTCCCCCGTTTTTATATAATCAAACGGAGCCCGGGATTACACGGCTAAGTTCGCGCTTACCCTTACATCAGTCAGGTCGAGTCGAGACCAGTTCGGCACATTGCTCCGGCGTTGCAACATCTGTCTACGTCAGTACCAAAGACGAAAAGGTGAGATGAGATGTGAGCAGAAAGCGTCGATATGGATTAACCCGTTTGAACGCCTCTCGTTCTGTCCCCAACTCAACAGCAAAGACTAAACCGCAGCCCAACTCTGTGAATGTGGTATTAGGATCCTAACTGCTTCCCTCCCAAATGCAAATGTGGAAATAATCGCTCCAACCCCGAAGAGAGTAATTGACCCTACGAAAAAAGAATATGCGTAGTATACCTGTATCACGTCACATGCCATTTTATTATCAAATAAGATTTTCGCACCAGAAATCGAAGGCGAGGCCCAGGTCGAGGTGATGTCCGTCGGATTCAGATCCAACACTGGCATAGTCATTGCCGACGCAGTCCAGAGGCATCTGGCAATTGTATATGGGCGATGACATGGGCTCGTCGAAGAACATATTGGTGTAATCGGAGTTGGTGATCATCATTCCCATGTCGTCGAAGGAGCCGAATCTACCGCTCGGACACTGCTGCCCGCCTTGTAGAGCTAGCGGTTTGACTATGCCCTGCATGGGCAGACCTTTGTGCATAAATTGAGGATTGCTGGCCATGGGCTCCTGCTTGACGGGAGCAGTGATCTTTGGGTAGGCTGGCGGCGTGGGCGGCAGGGTCTGCGTCTGCGAGAAAGCGTCCGAAAAGAATCCACTACGAGCCACGGGGCTCTGGGAGCTTTCGGCCCCATCAGAATATTCCTGGCGCCAAATGCTCTTACGACACAGCTCCTGCTGTATGGTGTCGGGGCTATCCTCGAAACGCTCACCCTTGGTGCGGTCGAGGGCCCCGAGACGAGTAAGGATGTCGTGAGTGAGCGGGTGGCCGTTGGGCTCGGTCTTCAAACACTCGCCGGGCCAGCCTTCGCCCTCGGTGGTGCGTCTGTAGAGTTCCCGAAGGCCGTGCACCAGCCAGATTTGTTGTTGCTGGATCATCTCAACGTATCTAGGAACGGCGGGAGTCAGCTTATGCCTCAGGGTAAGATTTAGATTGTCAACAGTGCCAGCTCACCCCTTGGGGTACACTTTATTGTGGGCTATCTTTCGCTCCCCGAATACGCAGACTGAAGTATCTGCACGGCAGCGCGAGCACGGGCTTGCTCCGTCACACTTGTTCGGTCAGTTTATGGGACGATGCGCCAGCCGCAGTGCCACGTACCTTGGATTTTCTCAGGCGACAACGATCGCAGGCCTTGCAGGCACGCTTGCGAACATTGTGCGAGCGCAAGTGGTTCGATCCTGATGTTGATTGTCGTGCTGCCATAGTATGTGTCACAAGGTACCGGTGGAGAGGAGGAGGAGGAGGAGGAGGAGGAGAGGACAAAGGGTAGAAGAACAGACAGAGCAAAGTAATAGCAGGTACTTTCCAAAGCAAGCTATGCTTCCAGATCCGGAGGGCGCCCAGATAAATGACGTCAGTCACAACGATCTAATGATGTCGCGACTAAGAGGACGAGTTTTGCCAGTTTGAGCGAAAATTATAAATTGCGTTTGGATCTGGACATGGCTTGCTTCTGTGCTATATAGATTCTGCTATTGAAAGACCGGGATCTCAAACACATCAGCAAAAGTAGAAGGTAGTGCGCGTGGCACCGCGTCATATCATGGTTGAACGTGACTGAATTCCCCTGGGGATTTAAAGCCACGATCCTCTCGACGATTCATCAGCGCTGGGAACGTACATCTTGGCCCTGGGAGCTCTCTTGTTCCCGAGGGGTTTGGTCCAGCTTGTCAGGGATATACATGGAGCATGCAGCAAGAATGGAGATGATCTGCGGGACCCACATGGTGCATATGGGTTCTCCTGAATGAAGCCTGTCTCTTTTGCTTCCTCGCGCTATCCAGGGTGGACTGGTGTTTTTCCAATTGCTGGTTATTCACCCGGAAGATGCTGTCCTCATATGCGTAAATGTGAGGCTCTCGCAACTAGAGTGAAGATCCCAGGGGTAGGTCTCAGTTTCCTAGAATAGGAAAAGAGTGGCTGCTGTGGGGATGCGCGTCTCATGAAATTGCTTTTGAGGTTACCATTTTTTATTTGTTGATTTCCAGAGTCAAATTAACAAGCGAGAGAATTTGTCGACACTCTCCTGCGAACCCGCCAGTTGTGTTCTCTGCCAACAAGGTCCGTCGCCGCGCTCAAGGCTGAAACCACAGTCCTCATTTACTTGGTTACCGCCGTGATGCACCACGCTACTCGAACTTTCCACTATCTAGACTCGGTTTCGAGCTAAGACATATTCGAAATCAAGTGAAACTGCCAATAGCTTTAGGGGTGCATTGACATCTAGCACTTGCAAAGACGGAACGGGTCGCGTGGTGCTCTGTGGAGTTTATCTATCACGGAATTTATTCTCTTACTGGCTGCTAAGATTGCTCCAAAAATCTATACCGCAGCTGTGTTCTCTGTTGCTGATCCCAATGCCGAGTGTTTTGTCACATGGAATCACGTGTGTTTGACAGTCGCTTCGCTAATTTCAAGTCCAGTTCTGTCATACCTCCCCTGTAAACTGTGTTCACCTACGCTGAGTGGATTTGTTCATGAAGACCGGCGAAGCGGTGTAGAGGTAGAAAGGTATTG